>NC_090447.1:1233242027-1235742027 GCF_031143425.1 Pleurodeles waltl
ACAGGGTCTGTAATACTAGACGTAGTTTTCTTCTCTTGGAAAGTGCCACAGTGTATAATAAATCTCAACAAAAGGTAGACATGTATAGAAGAACTCTGCATACATTTGCCACTGTGCATGGGAAACCTCCACAACCCGTAATTTTTCACCGGAAAAATTCTGCATGAATTTTCACTGTGACTGTATTCGACTATAATGAAAATTATATTGTTATGCAGTGAAAATGATCTCACTATGCACAGGAAATCTGTGTGGACAATACTATACTGTGAAACGTTATAAACCACGAATTGCGAACATTGAAAACTTTGAAACACTACTGGCAAAACTGTACACCCTCCTGACACACCCTCCTAGGATGTAGAGGGAAATAGTCATGGAGATTCATCACAAAAACAAAACAATACAATTTACCTCCCACAAATTTTGAGTTAAAAAGATCACAATTATGTTTTTTGTTTGAAATGATAATTAAATTCCCCTTTTTTTTCAAACTGCTTATCTAGTGTCCTTTATTTATTTAGGGTAACCCACTCCTGAACAACTGGAAATCGGCACCTCGTATCTTTCATTAACATTTATTTGAGAAACAAAAACATTCTTTAATATTCATCTCTTCTGGAACGCTTGAGGGTGACTTATAAATATGTAAATGGGGTTATTTTGACAGGTCGAATTTACAATTTAAAACTGCAAAAGACAGGCTACAAATGAAAGGCCTGTGTAAGCTATTGGGTTTATGGTTGACCACAGCAGAATTAGAAAGGTAGAGCACTTTTTAATAAATAAACAAGACCAAAACTACATAAATCAAATCGGTAGAACCAGAGATATTTCATTTTAAAGTTTGTAAATAAAATAGAGCCAAAAGGTGTGAAGCAGAAACTATGGATATCTGATAGCTCCGTAACGGGACAAAGTCACGTGTTCAGGCAGACCACGATGGGGCCCAGGCCGGCTATAGGGATCAATTAGGACAGCTGAACAAAACTACCTTCAATTCTATTCTGCAAAGCATTGCGTGGACCCGCATCAAAGATGGTTGTGCAGCTGAGGTAATGCTTCGGTTCTGGGATGCGGCAATGCTGTGGTGCAAGGTCCTTCTGTCGAAAGGACTTGTGATGCAAAGTACAGTGTGGGAGATGCAATGCGCAGATGGGGTGATGCGTCTGTTCTGCAGAGCTGCAAGGTTGCGATGCAGAGTCCATCGTCATCGTCAAGGCTGCTGCCAATGACAGATGAGGAGGCCTGCACACAGGATGCATTATGCAGTGGCAGTTCAGAAAGTGATGTGGAGTGTGGCAGTGATGCAAGTCTTTGCGATGGGTCCAATCCACCTAGCAGCGGTGATGTGGCAGTTCTGCTCAGCAGCGCCATGTAATAGATGGGATGCTTCAGTTCCACTGGATCCACAGACTGGCAGAGCAACTTAGGCCCAATTCCAAGACTCCTGGACTGGGGTGGCACCACTTGGCAGGGTAGTGTCACAGATGGCAGTGTCCAGGTGCAAATATAAGGTTGTTAGAAGCCTGTTGTGTCCCTGAGGCTTCAGACTAGGGAGCCAGGCAACTAGCCCTTGGAGTCACCCTGGGTTCTTAGTTCAAAATATGCTGGTCCAATCTTTCTCACCCACTCAGGAGGGCAGCAAACAGCAGGTCACCACAGCAAAGCAGGAGTTCAGCAGAGTGCAGTCCAGCAAAGTGGCAGTCCTTTAGCAGCACAGCAGTCATTCTTCCTTGCAGAGTATCCACAGGTTCAGAAGTGTACTGATGTGGTGGTGTCTTAGATTCATCTTTTATACTTTGGTGCCCTGCTTCTGGAAGGTTGGAGAAGCTTCTAGACAGTGGCTTTAAGTGCAAGGAATTCCCTGCCTTCCCGGACCTGGCTCCAATCTGTCTGAAGCAACAGTGAAGGGTCATTAGGCCCTTTGTGTGGAGACAGGACACAGCCTATTCAGGTGCCTGTGAGGCTGGGTCCAGCTCCTCCCTTCCATGTTGCCAGTAATAGCCCATCCAGTCACACCTAAGCTTCCATTTTGTGTGGCCGTCTAGGAGAAATACACAAATCCCAACTGCCAATTACACTTATTCATGTGATCAGAGACAGGCTGCAGGCACCAAATGGCAAGAAATTGCCAACTTTCTAAACGCGGCATTTTCAGAATCGCAATTTAAAATCCAACTTCACCATAGGTTACCATTTTGAATTGTGATTCCAAAGACACAAAACATAAACCAGTTATCTCTTTCCATTTGAAAATTACACTTATAAAATATAATAAGACAACTCCAACTGTATCTTTTGGGAGAGATAGTTGCAGTAGTTCCACTAGTGAAAAGCAAATTTAGCAGTTTTCCACTACCAGGACATATAAAACATAAACGTACCTGTCCTAATTTTTGAATACTTTGCACCCTGTCCTCTGGGCTGTTCAGTGCCTTCCATAGGGGTGACATATGAATTAAAAAGGAAGGTTTGGCCTTGCTAACGTTTAGTTGGTCAGGTCAAAATGATGACAGTTTAAAATAGCACACACAGGCTCTATAATGGCAGGCCTGAGAAATGTTTAATGGGCAACTTAAGTGGGTGGCACAATCAGTGCTGTAGACCCACAAGAAGCTTTTAGTTTACGAGTCCCAGACACAGGTAGTGCCACTTTTACTGGGGTCTCCTAGGTAAATTAAATATGCCAATTGAGGATAGGCTAATATTACTATGTTTAGCGTGGAGAGTACAAGCACTGTAGCACTGGTTAGCAGTGATAAAGTGTGCTTGGGCCTAGTACAGTGAAAATGAGGTCAGACAAAGTGGAGGAGGAAGGCAAAAAGTTGGGGGGGACCTTAAGGCTGACAGGTCTAACAGCCTGCTATTATGTTTGCACTATCACTGTAGTGGTTGTGCAATGGGTGCTGCAGTCCACTAGTGACATTTAAATCACAAGCTGGATAGCAGGATAAGGTGCAGGGAGCTCTACTGCCAGTAAAACAGTCAAGACAACAATCTGGCTGATATATCATGCAAAGAATGGCTATTTCTTACATGTCCCCCAGCAGGATGCAGTGGGAATTAACCACAACCATAGAGTTCTCATTGCTAAATCCGAAAAACATGGAATGACATCAGCATTGGTGTGGTCAGTCCCAGGGCAATGTTCCACTATGAAGTCCATTGCCTGTAGAGAGAGGGACCATCTTAACAGTCTAGGATTGTCACCAAACATTTGCATCAGCCATTTAAAGGGTCTGTGGTCTGCCTGAACCCAGACATGAGCCACAAACAGGTATAATCTCATTTTTTTTCTTCAGTATCCCGATTATTCAAAATGCTTCCCTTTCAATTGCACTTCACATTTGCTCCCTGGCTAGAAGCCACCTGCTGTTGAAGACGACAGGTGGGTCCTGACGTTCACCATTGAGCTTTAAATAACAGTCCTAATACCATGCTCTGAACCATGTGTCTACAAAGGAATTCTTTCCTGAAATCAGGTACTTTGAGCAATGGTGCCTACCACATGGCTTTCTTCAGAGTGTCAAATGTGTCTTGGAACACCTCTGTCCAGATCACATTTTTGGCTGCTTGTTCGATGTCAGCTCAGTAAAGGGGGCAACAATGGTGCAATATCCCCTGACAAATCTCCTGTAATATCCAGTAAAGCAGAGGAATACTGTCACTTGAGTCTGTGTCTTGGGGGATTCCCAATCCATGATACTCTTTATTTTGGGCTGGAGAGGTTACACATAGCCTCCATCAACTTGATGGTCCTAGTACACCACAGGGCCAGGTCCTATCTTGCACTTACAGGCCTTTATAGTCATACCTGTCAATTACAGGGCATGAAGTACTTATTTCAGGTGGTACAGGTTGTCTTCCCAACTGGATCTGAAGTTAGCAATGTTGTCTGTGTAGATAACATTAACGTTCTTCAATCAAGCTAGGACTTAGTTGACCAACCTTTGAAAGGTGGCAGGGGCATTCTTCAACCCAAAGGGCACAACCTTGAACTGAAAATGCCTTTCTGGTGTGGAGAATGCTGACCTCTCCTTCACCCCCTCATTTAGAACAATCTGCCTCTAACCGGTCAATGAGCTCATCAGCTCTGGGGATAGGGTGTGCATCCATCTTTGTGACTATGTTCAGGCCCCAGCATGCCATAAAGAATCAGAGCACTGGTGTACTACCCAAAAGAGCAGCCTTTGGTACAAGTGCCACTGGTTAGACCAGAGAATACTGGAGGACTCAAAGACCCCAACTCCAACATCTTGCAAACTTCATCCATGATGCTGGTTCCCCCTCTACAGACAGCCTGTACACTTTATTCTTGAGAGGAATGCTGTCCCCAATGTCAATCATATGAGTGCCAGTTAGTGAGTCAAGGGGTAGGGGAGAAAAGAGAGAACTGTCGCAGTAACTAGTGAGAGTCTCTCTGCTGGTCTATTGTCAGTGTGGGGAAGAGGATCCCCCCTCCACAGACCCATCTTGCTCTTTGGGAAACATGAGGTCTGGAAGGGGTTCACTTTTTATCCCTTTTACCATCATTGGTCACCACCAGCATTGTTACTTCAGACCTCTCAAAGTGCAGCTTAAAACTGCTGACATGCAAGACCATTAGCACATTCCTGGGTGTCTGCAGATCCACCAAATGGTTGACCTTGCCCTTCTTCTCTCTGATCTCATAGCACCCTGTTCATCACTCCTAGTGGGCCTCAGGTTCCACAGGCTACATTACCCACACCTTCTAGTCAGCTTGTTACTCCAGCAGAGTGGCCTTCTGGTCATACCGCTGTTTAATCATATCCTGGCTGGCATCTAAAGTTTTAATGGCCTCTTCCATGTAGTGCTCCATCTTGGCTCTAAGGGCTAGCATGTAACTGACAACATCTTGCAGCGGCTTCTTGGGAGCCTGCTCACTCCCCCACTTCACAAGACTAAGAGTTCCTCTGACAGGGTGTGCAACAGGATCTCCAAGGTCTGAAGCCCACTCCTTTCTACAGTTCTTCCCAAACACCAGACATGGTAACAGGCAGTCTCACTTACATCTCAGGGGCTCTGATAGCACCATGTTCAAGCCCTTCAGGGTCTTGTTGAATCTCTCAACAAGCACATTAATCTGGGGTGATACAGAATGGAGAACATATAAGTAACCTCACACTCATCCCACATGGCCTTCATGTAGGTAGACATAAAGATGGTGTCCCTGTCAGACACTATCTTCTTTGGAAACTCCACTAGGGTCAAGATTCAAATCAGTGCCCTGGACACCACTGGCATACTCATTGTTTTCGGGGTTATGACTTTAGGGTACTGAATGGCATGGTCCATCAAGACAAGGATGAACCTGTTCCCTAGGACAGTCTTGGGTTCCAGAGGCCCATCAATATCTAACTACCTTACAGTAGTTATACTGGCTCCTGTGTCTCTAAGAGCCTTTACCCTATGCCCACTGCTTGCACTTCTTATAATTATTAGGCATGAGAGTTTAGGGTACCATCTCCTTGTCATCCAGGGACAGCAGGGTAACCTCTGCATGTTTCTCAAAACTAATTGGGACCATCTCTTCAACCAGCACCACACTGGCAATACTTGGTGTTGGCCCACCAGAGGGGGTCTGCTTCTTTTTGGGACATATGTTATCTCCCTTCTTGCACCTTGACTAGAGACAGTTATCACACCAGAGCTTGTAAGACCCCAAAGGTTTCTTTCCACTAAAATCCCCTTTGCATGGTCAGAAGAGGTATGGGACTCCCTTCCCTAGAAAATCTTTTGGAGGCCTTTAGAGAGGTCCCATTGGTAATCTTTGATTACCTCTATCCTTCTACTGGGGGGGACCTGGTCGACCTTTCTTGGGGTCCCTGCCAGGTACCTTCTTTGACACTCTGGTACTGCTCCAGAGGTCAGCTTTCTTCACAAGCTCCCTAGGTACAGTTAGTTTGGAATTATACACGTGCTGATACAACTCTGCAAAACAATTAGTCAAAATGTGTTCTTCATCATCAGATTTTAAAGTTAAAGCCCAGTATAGTGATTTACTTTGTTGTAACTTTAGGACCCTCTGTCAGCCTCCAACTCAAGTTAGGTCAAATGTTGGGAGGACACACTGCTCCCTGCCTGGGACAATGCAAGGGACCGGACTCCTGTGGGCTGATCCTCCTCTGGCACTGGAGCCTCTGCAGTGTAATTCTCCTCTTTTTCATCCATCTCCTCCACAACTTCCTCTTCCTTCAATTAATCAATCAATCATTGATTTACAGAGTGCGGCTAATCACCTATAGGGTCTCAAGACGCTGTTTGTGAGTGTGCTGCTCAGTCGAAGGGCCAGGTCTCGAGGTCCTTCCTGAACTGCTTCAGTGATGAGGTCTGCCTGAGCTTGAGAGGTGGCTTGTCCCGGCTGCCAGATAGGAGAAAAATCTTCCTCCTGTTGTGCTTTTCAGGAACTTGGGAATGGCTGTAAGGGTGAGCTGGGATGAGCAATGATGTCAGTTGGGTACGTAGAGTGCGTTGCCGTAGTCCAGTTTGCTGGTGACGAGTCTGTGGGTGACTGTCTTCCTCGTTTTGGAGGGAATCCACTTGAAAATCTTCGGCAGGAGTCGGAGGGTGTGAAAGCATGACAAACAGACAGCGGTGACTTGGCGGGTCATGGATAGAGAGGAGTCCAGGATCATGCCAAGGTAGTGTGCGTGGTCGGGGGGAAGGGGGCGTTTCTCAGAGTGATGGGCCACCAGGAATCGCTCCAGACAGAAGGGGCGGAGCCGATTGCGAGGATCTCTGTCTTGTCCGGGTTGAGTTTGAGGCAGCTGGTTTCCATCCAGGTGGCAACTGCTCTCATCCCTTTGTGAAAATTTCTCTTGGCCTTTCCAAAGTTGTCAGACAGGGAGAGGATCAGTTGGGTGTCGTTGGCATAGAAGACTATGTTTAGCCTGTGTTGTTTGATTATCTTGGCAAGTGGGGCTATGTAATTGAAAAGCATTGGGATGAGTGAAGATCATTGGGGTACTCCGCAGCATGTGTCTTTGGATTCTGACGTGAACAGCAGTAATCTGACAATCTGTGTTCTTCTGGTGAGGAAGGATCTGATCTAATCCAGTGCTTTATCTGGGATGCCAGTGTCGTGTAGTCTGTCGCAGAGGGTGGAGTGGGAGACAGTGTCAAATGCAGCAGAGAGGTTGAGGAGGATCAGTGTGGCCGTGCCTCTGTGGTCCAGTGTGATGTGTATGTCGTCGGTGGCTGCTAAGAATGCGGTTTCCATGCTGTGGTTGCTTCTGAATCCGGATTGGAAAGGGTCCCTGATACAATGTGTCTTGAGGAAATCAGTGAGTTGTTGTTTGATGGCCTTCTCCATTAACTTGGCTGGGAAAGGGAGCAGAGAAATGAGTCTGTAGTTCTTCAGCTCCCTAGTGTTGGCGGTGGATTTCTTGAGTAGCAGGTTGATTTTGGTATGCTTCCAGTCTGAGGGGAAGGTGGCGGTCTCGAAGGATCGGTTGATAGTTCGGCAGAGCTCTGGTGCTCTGGTGGCACTGGCCAGGTTGAAGATATAATGAGGGCACAGAACCAAGGGTGCTCCCAAGTGGTTGGAGTTCACCAGTCTTTGGGTGTCCTCTTTGGTGATGGGATCAAAGAGTTAATTATCTAGTAAGGTGCGAGGACCGTTGTGGTGAGCGATGCTGGTGGGTTTTGGTTCCTGAAGCCTTCATGGATGTCCTGGATTTTTCAGTGAAAGAAGGTGGCGAGGTCGTTGCAGAGGCCTTGGGAAGCGAGGGATGGATAAGGTGTCTGTCCCGGGGTTCATGAACTCTTTGATCATAGCAAAGAGCTCGTTGCTGTTGTGAGTGTTGGTGTTGAGGCGTGCTTGAAAAGTGGGTCTTTTGGTGGCTCTGATGTTCTGGTGGTGTGTGGTGACAGCATTCTTGTAGGCTTTGCGATCCTCCACTTCTGTTCCAGATGTCTGCAGGAGCCCTGGGATTCCTGTAGGCCTACTGTAAACCATTTATGTGTTTTGCTCTCTCAATGTCCTGCTGTTTTCCTTAGGGGGCTACATTGTTGGTGCAGTTTAATAGCAAGGGGTGTAGATCGCGTGCGACTTCATTGACATCTCCTGCATCTGGTAGGAGGGAGTGGTTGAGAACGTTGGTGAGTTGTGCTTCCATGACTTTGCCCCAGCATCTGCCAGGAGAATGAGGGGTGTAGTGGCATGCGGTGTTCTTTGTGTAGGTAAAGTGGACGCATTTGTGGTTGATACACTGATGTTCAGAGGTGTGAGAGATGGTGATGTTGTCCCCTGCTGAGAAAACAGGGTTGAAAATGTGTCCAGCTCTGTGGGTGGGGACGTTAACAAGGTGTTTGATGCCGAGAGTTGTGAGGTTATCCAGGAGGTTTGTGGTGTTGGAGTCATCGTGGGTGTCAAGGTGGAAGTTGAGGTTGCCAAGTAGGATGTAGTCGGAGGAGATGAGAGCTTGGAGGGCAACAAGGTTGGCAATGTCTTAGCAGAACGGGGGTTGGGGTCCAGGTGGCCTGTAGATGAGGAGGGAGGTGTTTGGGTTGGTCTGAATCTGGAAGTGTAGGTGCTTATGGGCTGAGATTGCGACTCACTGGTGTTTGTCAGACGGAGGTTGTTCTTGGAGACTATGCCAATGCCTTCACCAGGCTGGTTGGCTCTGTCCTTGTGGATGGTTTTGTAGTTGTCTGCAGTGGCCATGGCAATGTCTGGGCGGCGGTGGGGGTGATAAATGTCTCTGTGAAAAAGAGGACATCTAGGGCTGTTGATTTGAGGAGGTCCCAGACTTCCACCACGTCCTTGATGAGGGAGCGTGTGTTGAGGAGTACGCACTTGAGGTGGCCATCTGTGCTTGGTGCAGGATCATGAGGTGGTCCTTGGGGGATGCTGGGATAGGTGCAGCAAGAAAAAGGTCCATGAGTTTTCCTGGTGTCGGCTCGGTAGCAGGCTGAGGATCTTCCCAGGTCGATGGCATGTAGAGTGCTGGCGTTGAACCGGCAGATGGGGTGAGAACCAGGGTTTGTGGCACTGGGCCCAGTCCAGGCATGGACGGGCACAGACAGGCTTGCCTTTGGCGTGCCAGCGGTGCAGCTGCACAGGTGCCACCATTAAGAAGGGGAGGGAGGCGGGGTGTCCAGTCGGCTGGGAGGGCAGGAAAAGCGCTTCACAATGGGGAGGGGGCAGGGCCAAAGGGGAGAAGCAGCACGGGGGAAAAATGCGGGACAGGGGAGTTAGAGAAAAGAGACAAGGGGAGAAAAAAGGAAGAAAAGACAGGACATAAAAACAGAAGTGAAAACAGAAGTAAAGGCAGAAGTAAAAGGCAGAAGTAGAGAGAGACAAAAGATAATTACTGGCAGATGGCCACTAGGCCACCAGAGAAGAGGTGCAAGCGGGAGCCTGCCAGTAGAGGTGGGTCTCGAACTGAGAGTCAAGCAGGCTCTCAGTTCGCCCAAGACAGAGGTAGCAGCAGCAAAAGGAGGAGCTGCACAGGGGATTTCAACAGATGTTGACCAGGAAGTCAGAGGAGTTGCCCCCTTATTATCCACTTGCTCCTGTGGGATGGACTGGGGCAGTGGTACGTCCTCCCAAGCTCTGAGGACATTCTGGAAGACCATTTTTTGAACTCCTTTACCAGCTTTACACCCCCCTCAACCCACACATCCTCCTCAGATTCACCATAATGAGACTCTCAATGCTTCTTGGATCCACTTCCATTTTTCAAAAAATACAGGAGCAAAATTGGAATGAAATTTAGGAAAAATCAAAACATTACCAATTAAAAATGAAAGTCAAACAACAAATTAAAAGTTGATTTTAAGGCCAGATTACAAAAAGGGATTTTTGATTTTAACTTAAATCAGTGAGTGGTACTTCAAAACACAAGTCCTGGATCCCAACGCAAAACACCAGTGTAAGAAATTGGGTATTAGTTGAGGAGGGTAAGTCAGAGGTACCTGCTGACAAACTAAAGTAGTGGTGCAGGGGTGAATATTTGGACCCACTGACAGGCACTATTAGAAACCAGCAGTGCCCTTAGGCTCGATCCCAATGCTTTCAATCATGGTCCGTTTTAGACAGTGTTTATAACTGGCCACTATTAAGAGCTCTGGGAAAAGTTTAAAAGTGTACTTACCCACTGCCACAGTGTTCCTCTCCAGTGCCTTGGCAGTACATGGCTACAGCACAGACTCCCAGAGTCTAGTCAACTCCCATAACCAATCAGATGCTGCTCCCATGTTTTTAATACTATTAACCAGCATGTGAGAAGTACCAGGATTGGTTGGAGTCGGCTAGCCTCTGCACTCACTCAGGAAGTGGAGGCCTGTGCCTGCTCTCCACCTGGCCGTACAGCATAGTTCAGGTTGGAGAAATTTAAAGTGTGCATGTTGGGCTGCCTGTTGCAAGATAGCTAGCCAAATTGACAAGCGTACTTGCAGTACCCAACACTTCTCCCTTCTGCCTCCAGTCAGAAGCAATGGCCCTGCTCAGAGACAGCTCAGGCTGGCAGTATGAAAAATAAAATGTTAATAAGATCAATTTGTTGCCATTTTATTTTTCATGTTTTCCGCACTAGTTTTCTATGATATTTAGATTTCGGTGGATGGATATCCAACAATGTTGCAATGGAGTAACCCTTCTGACAAGATCTAAATCAAGTCCTTAGTCACTAAGACAGATGACAAAAATCTATAGCGAGGCAAGACAGCAGTTTGTGGCAAAAGAGAGCTCCATGTTATTAGATAGTGATTGGGCGACATCCCGGTGAAGCTTTTTTCATGAAAGCTCCAAGTGAAATTACACATCCAAGTAAAGTCCCTCGCCAGCTGGAGACACTGACACCTTTGCCCAGTGAAGATTTCTTCCTTTGGACTTAGACAGTTTTTTGGAGCTCTGATTCTTCCAGCAGGGCAAGGCTGCAGGCTGTAGCAGAAGAGGTCCCACCGAATATGATTAGCTCCTGCGAAAAAGCTCAGAGCGGAAGCAACCTGAATCTTTTACCAAGCTACAATGCAACTTTGTCAGATGGCGTGGCATATGTTGGCACTGGTCTTCTGGAGGTGTTTGGAGCTAAAATGTATCTAAGTCTCAGGTTTCAGGAAATGTTAGGAAGAGTTCACTTTGACATTAGTCAATTGTCGAGGTCTGTGAGAATAGCACTTGGAGGTCAAGACTCACTTCACTAGAGGCCAGTGGCAGGGTCCTGGCCAGGTCCAGTTGACTCTGGTCAGCTGGTTATGTGTCCAGGTTATAAGAGGGACAGCAGCTTCAGTCCTCTTGTGATCTTCCACAGGACCAGAAAAAGTCCTGAGGAGGGTGCAGAGGATGCCACACTTGTGCCTTCGACGTGCCTGTGGGTGGGGAAGCTCCTTGGCACTCCCTAATCAATGGGGTAAAAGTTCTGCCCCTCTCTACCTAAAACCAAGATGGCAGAATCATTCTTCCTTTGAGCACAGCTGTGTGCCCATCTCATAGGTGTGGCAGTGAAATTTGTGATCTCTCCTCTTTGGTCACTCGAAAACAACTCTGGGATTGGTACCCACCTGACTGGGGGGGGTAAAGGAAGGGACTGCCCAGGTGTCAGATAATACTGGGGACAGCACATTGGCTGTTCTGTCAAGGGGCCAGCAACACCTCTCCACACCCAAAGCCTTTTTTCTGCTCTAGTAGAATTGTATGAAGGCATTTCTGCTATTTGAAAGTTGGAGGTCTTGCAAATGGGCCTCCACAGGGTGTAGGAAGGGAAGGGTAATTTAGTAAAAGTACCTTTTCCCTATTGGAATTTACCAATAAAGTAGGCTTTTAATAACTATTATAAAGAGTCTATTTTATTATGTGTAGCTGTTTGGGTAAAATATTGAGTTTTTATTATTGTGATTCAAAAATATTGTTTCGAAATGTTGTTAGTGCAGACATATTGTGTCACAGAATACTGTTGTCAAAAATATCTTTTTTGGTATATATTATTTTAAATAATATTGTTTTATTTATTATTGTTTACTTAAATATACTTGTAAAAAATGTAGTTTTATGTCATTTATTATATTTTGGATCTAACATCAATTTTTAGTATTGTTAGTATATGTAAGACCTGGCATCCGTGGGGTGGTTTCCCCTAACTTTTAGCTTCAGATCTTCTGTTTTTGCTGCCTTTGTACTAAGCATTCTTTACCACTGCTAAACAGTGCTAACCATTGCTAAAGTGCTTGTGTTCTCTACTTAAAACATGTTGAATTAGCTTATACCTAATTGGCATATTTAATTTACTTGTAAGTACCTAGTAACGTGGCACTACCTGTGCTCAGGGCCTGTAAATGAAATGTTAATAGCGGGCCCACAGTGTAGCACTTTAAACATATCCCAGACCTCCCATTGCTGCCTATGTGTATGTAGTTTAAACTGCCATTTTGACCTGGCAAAATACATCTTTAGCCAGATCCAAACCTTAATACACATGAGTCTCCCCTACGGTGGGCTCTAAACAGCCCAGAGGGCAGAGGGAAATATATTTAAAAAGTAGGACAAGTACTTTTAAGTTTTACATGTCCTGGTAGTGAAAATCTCTTAAATTAATTTTTCACTACTAAAAAGCCTACCTTCCTATAGGATAACATTGAAGTTGCCTTATTACATTTTATAAGTGTAATTTCCTAATGGAAAGAGATAACAGGTTCATGTTTGGTGTCTCTCGAAACACAATTTAAAATCCTAACATATGGTGAAGTTGGATTTTAAATTGCAATGCTGAAAATATCACTCTTTAAAGTTGTCATTTTCTTGCCTTAGTCATATGGTGCCCACAGCCTGCCTCTGGGTCACATGACTGGGTGTGGGTGATAGTTGGGCTCTGTGTATTCCTCCTATACAGCCACAAGCAATGGGGATCTTAGGTGTGACATGATGGGAGGGAGGAGCTGGGCTCAGCTCAACTTACACTTGAATAGGCTGTGTCTTGTCTCCACACAAAAGGCTGCATACTTCATGTAGTTAGTCTGGAGCCAAGAACACAGGGCATCTGTGCACTTCAAAGGCAAGCCTCCAGAAGCTTCTTCTGACTTCAAAGAGACACATGTGTGTAAATACTGAACCTCAGACATCAGTACTTCAGTACACTTTTGGGCCTGTAGATTTCTTCCAGGAAGAAGGACTGCTGTGCTGCTGAAAAGACTGTGACTCTGTTGGACTGCTGCTCTGAAGGATTTGCTGCCCTGCTGTGCTGGCCTGCTTCCATCCTGCCTGAGTGAGAAGGGCTGGATCTGCATCTCTTGAACTCAAAACCCAGAACGACTCCTAGTGCTAGTTGGATGGCCTCCTGATCTGGAGCCTCAGGGACCCAACAGGCTTCCAACAACTTTGCATCTGCGCCTGGTCTCTGCCATCTATGAGACTACCCTGCCAAGTGGTGCCATCCCAGACACTGAAGGTGGGCTTAAGGTGTTCTGCCAGCCTCTGATTATCAAGCCAACCGACACATCTCCTCTGCTGAGCGGCGCAAACCTGAACAGAACTGACACATCTCCACTGCTGCATGGATTGGGCATGTCGCACAGACCCACATCACATCACAGTTCTTCAGAACAACTGCATCACCCTAACAATGTTATGCATCCTATGGACAGGTCCTTGCATCACTCATTGATGACAGCCTCAACAAAAATATCGGACTGTGAATCGCAGCCTCGCAGCTCTTTGAAACTGATGCATCACCCCAACTGAACACTGCACCCTCGACTTCAGACTGCACATCCAAGCTATGTCAATGGGATCCTCCATGGTGATGCAAGCCCTCGCATTACAGCTTTTCTGCAACTTGGAACCGATGCATCACTTCGGCTGCACATCGCGTCTTTGACGCATGTCCCTCGCAACGCTTGGTAAAGCAGGATTTAAGGTATTTTGTTCAGCAGGCCTAACTGGGTCCCTGTAGCCTGCCTGTGCTCTATAACAGTCAGCCTGAACTTATGACTTTATCCTGTCCAGTGCGACCAGATACCCACAGTTGGCACTTTGTGTTTTTTGGTGCTATTTTTACCGAAATCTTTAAAAGTGAAAAAACTCCAGTTTTCCAAATTGGATTTTTGCCATTTGGTTTTGTTTTATTATTTAAAGAAAGTCCTATTTTGCTAACTTGGCGTGGAATCCTTTTTTGCGGTGTTTTTCACTTTATTATTGTTTAAAGTGTTGCACAAATGCTTTACACATTGCGTATAAGTTGAGCTTGACTGCTTCGTGCCATGCTACTGAATTGTTACGTACAGGTTAATTTAGGTTTTTTGCTCCTTACCCGACAAGGTTTGTGGCTGCTACTTGACCGGGGCTCCAACTCCAGTCAAACAACAACAAAATCTCTCAGATCATAATTGCTACTCCTTTTTTTAGTTTACTTTGTTGAAATGTTGAACTTCTTTGTTTAACTTACTTTTTCATTGAGTTAGTCATTTATAATCTATTAGCACATTTTTGGGTTTGTATCAGAATGGGATCAGAAGTAATTTAAATTATAATTAACTTAGTGTTGTTGCTGATGAATTTTTGCATTACAAATTAAGGGCCAGATGTATCAAGCTCCCGGTTTGCATTTCTTAAATAGCGAATTTTAAGAAATCGCTATTTTAGAAATGCAAAATGGGATGTATCAAAATTGTGAGTCGGTAATAGTGAATTCTTGAAATTCGCAAACGCAATTTGCGAGTTGCAAATACCAAATCGCAAAGCAATTAGCGATTCGGTACTTGAAATTTGCAAATTGCAAAAACGGCAAACTGGAACAAGCTGATGATATCACAACGAGGAAGTGAGTCAGCCCTTGCTGTCTCCAGGAGCCACACTCAGAGGAGGAGGCAGAGAGGCACAGCCGAGCACCTGGGAGGCAGTTGTGTGATCCTGCTAGGACCAAACAGCAACATAGCCAATGATGGGAATGTGAAGGAGAAAGGAAACAGGAAGCGCAAGCTCAAATTCAGTGAGCAGAGATTGGAGGTGCTCACTGAGGAGGTGGTAAGGAACCACAACAAACTTTTTGGGAAAAACTCGCTCCAGGTACCTGAATGTGAGAAGAGGACAATGTGGGCAGAAATCCAGACAAAAATATGAGCAGTAAGTGTTGCACAGCGCTCTGCTGAGGAGATACGCAAGTGATGGTACGACTTGCATTCCCGTGCCAAAGAGAGGGTGGCCAGCAGGCTAAAGGAGGCAAGGAGCACCGGAGGAGGACCACCCACCCAGACACAGTCTACACCATTGAAAGAGATGGTGGAGTCAACACTGCTTCCTGAAGCTGTCAGTGGTGTCATTGACATTGACACCTCAGGGACACCCAGCACCAGCAATGGTAAATAATGATGTGTATCCTCATATGTGCATGTACAAATGCCCCTTAGAAAAAAGCTATTAGCTCGATACATTGTGATAAGTAGTCCATGCTACATCGTACATACAACCCAACAATGCCTTATGGGAGTGGTAGTCCACACCCGTAAAGTGCTAATCCCACATATATAGAAAGTTAGTATACAGCCACACAAAGGAGAAACACAAACAACTCACAGTGATATGATGTTAGTGTACATTCATTACTATTGTGCAACATTTTGTGAAATATTCATAAATGACATGCTGCACATTGTCGTTGTAGATGTCCCGGGCCTTGACGCAGCAGAAGGTGGAAATGTGGGGGACGGCGAAACACAGCCACAGTCCGACTCAAACACCAGTGAGTCCTTCAGTATTGCACCAACTAGACGCAGGGCAAGGGTGTTACCTCTCCAAGAGTATAACCTGGACTCAGATGAAATGCCACATGAAGTACCCACACCACCCCCAGAGGTTAGATCCACAGGAAGATAGCAGTCCCTGCCCCAGCGTCAGTCCACTCCTCTCAGGAGGCATCACGATGCATGCAGACAGTGCACAGATGAAGGAGAGGGCCCATCAATCTTTGGTGGCCTTAAAGCTTCCATGCTGAAAGTGCAGCGCTTGCAATGCAAACACATGAGGTAAATGCACAGGCAGTTTGTGTCTCACATGACAATATGGGAGTACTGCACAAGCAGTTGGATGAACTCAATAAAAACATGGGATCCATGCACAAGCAGTTGGAGTCCCTGAATGAGGGACAGCAAACAGCAGCCGAAAACACAAAGGAGTTGAGAAATTCCATTAGGGAACTCTGCACTGAGATTCAGCAGGAGCGTGTCAGCCACCGCAGGCGCCATCACCAATTTATGGGAAGGTTTGATGGGTTTTGTAGATCGGTCAATTGGCTCGCTAGCTCAACTGCCTTGATTTCACTAGGAGGTGCTGTGGGCATACAGGTGGACATGGCACATTTCAGTTGGGACGTTGCACAGAGATTGGTGCAAATAACCAATGTTCTGGATGCAATGCAGACAGCATGCAGTGCTACAAATAACGAACTTTGTGGTGGGGATAGTGAGGAGCTCTCTAGCCTCAGCAGTCTTACAGCCCCTGTGATGGATCCTAGGCGTTGCAGTACCAGACACAGTACTGTCTTGGAACCCGCTACAAGAGGTGCCAGGGAGGCCACTGAACACTCAGTGGAGTGCATGGACATAGGAAGTAATGTTGAGGGCTACAGGGGACTACCTTAACATTTAGGAATACAGTTATACTTTGATGCTAATAGTGTGACACTGCTACTCACACGTTTGCCTATAGTGAATAGCTATGTCCTATTGACACATATGTTACTTGAAGTCAAGGTAATAAAGATGCTAACTAAATAAATACATACAAATGAAGTGATGTTGTCATTACTTACATCAGAAATGGTTGCGCGTGATGTCAGCACGTCTTTGCATGCCCTCTGCTGCACTGCTCTTGTCTACTGGGTGACGGGGTGGTAAGGGATCACCAACCTCATCTGAGTCCGGCTCTGTGGGTTCAACAGGTATGCCCCTTGTCATTGTAATGTTGTGCAACAGAGCACATGTAGCCACAATTTTTTAGGTCATCTCTTGGCTGTACTGTAGTGGAACTCCACTCTTATGAATGCACCTGAAGTGGCTCTTCAGCAGTCCGAAGGTCCTCTCCACCACACTGCGGGTTGCCCTGTGTGCAGCATTGCACCTCCTCTTGGCTGGCGTTGCAGGGCTCAGGTAGGGCATCAGTATATAGGTCCGCACTGTGTAGGCATTGTCTCCTGGAATGAATAGAGAGTAAAATGAGTACTTGTGATATCTGACATCACATTTACATCAATGCAACATTGTCAACTATTACATTCCCCAGTAGATATCATTAGCCCAACTCGCCAGCTAGTAGTCTTGTGTGAATTCCGCTGTGGCGAAAGATGTATGAGTCATGTGAGCTACCTGGGTATCTGGCCACGAGATCGGTTATGAAGTTGGAGGCATTGCTAATCACTTGTATGTTCATGGAATGATGGTTCGGTGGCCGATGGTGGACAGATTGCTACATGCGTCCCATTGATGACACCGATGACACGTGGGAATTGTGAAATGTGGTAGAAATCATATTTTGTCTGTAGTAATTCCTGTGGGGTGTTGAGGAATCTCATGTGCTGTTCAATTTTGCTCAGCATGGCATTGAGAAATGCATTGAAAAATCGTGAGAGGGCACTCTGTGAGACCCCTTGTGCTGCTGCTATGACCCCTTGATAGCTCCCTGAGGCTAATAGGTGCAGGGAGCATAATACCTGTACATGGGTGGGTATACTATTGGTCCTGTGTGTGGTGGCTGCAGTAGGGGTTGTAGATCAGCTATCAGGTCAAGTATCATGGCTGAGCTTAACCCGTACTTCTCATAAATGTCCTTCTCTGTCTGGTCAAAAAGGGTTATGTGCCCTCTGAAAATGCGCTCCTGTCTCCTCCTCCCTCTCCTCAAACCTGCCAGGATCCTCATTCTCCTCACCATCACATAGAGTCATTCTGGGCCTCTTTATATAGGTTGCACCTGGTCACCACCTGATTTCAATTTGTGGTAAATTGCATGTGCAAACGGCCATTCTGCGAATATTCGCTATTTGCAAATTTTTGATGCATCGCAGTGCGAAATGGAATTTGCGTGTCACAATCTGCTTCTCGCAAATAGGGTCATGATGTTGTGGATTGCTATCTGCAGTTCGCTAAATCATGTTGCTATTTCCTATACGCAGATTGCGACACACAAAATCATGTCGCAGTCACAAGGAATCGATATTTTAGCAATTCCTCATTTTTGCACTGCGAATGTCTTTCATACATCGTATTTGTCATTTTTGTGTTCGCAAACGGACGTTTTTTGCGATTTGCACTGTTTGCGAATGCAAAAAAGTTTGATACATCTGGCGCCAAATGTTTAATTGATTTGTCGTTATTTATATAGCTTAATTGTTTTATCATTATTTTATGTATTTCAGTTTCATTTGTTACATTAATGCATATTTAAATTTTTTAATTTTGATCAATTATTTATATTGTTTTAAATTACTAACTCATATCAATCCTAATTAACTTTTTTTTTTTTTTTTTTTCCTCATTCACCCTAGGCAGTGCATAGAACTCCCTTTGCTTGTCAACCAACACATGGGAAGTTACTTTTGGCCAGGGGTTACCCTCTCTTCTCGACCAATCCTTAGACTATCCTGAGTCCCCAAGGATTTCAGAGTAGGGTTTGTAATCATCGGACCAATGACACTAAACCATATTAATTTCAACAAATATAAATAAAAGTAATGTTACAACCCTCAGTGGTCTTTTTTCCAATCCAACAATGGTGCCCAAAAATCCCCTCGCACCTTATCCTTTCCCCCTAAAGCTTGATCCAAATCTGCTATACTTAGTATATCTCTAAGCCATTCTGCATATCTTGGCGGGGCCGTCGACATCCTTTTCCTGCATATTTCTCGTCTCCCCAACACTATTGCATAGAATACTAACTTTTTCTCTCTCACCGTAGCTGGCCGTCCCAACCAATCCTGGACTTGCCCGAAAATTATCAACCTTAAGGAGGCCTCTATTCTCTGTTTCAGAATACTCGAAATTACTCCACATACTTCTTCCCAGAAGTGTCGGACATCCAAGCATTCCCAAAACATATGAATATCTGTAGCTTGGGCCGCCCCACATTTTGAACAGTTCACCCCCTGGCCTCCTTTCATTTTAGATAATTTATCTGGGGAGATGTAAGCTCTATGTAGCGTGTAATAATGGTTTTTCTTTAGCACAGCAGGTTTCACTGTACCATGGAGCAATGCTAATGACTCCTTCCACCACCTTTCGAGCAGTTCTTCCGAAAAACAATCTGCCCACAGTTTTGCAGGAAGGTCAAAATCGCCATCTACCCCTTCCAGGATCCCCCAGTACCAAGCTGACACTTTGTGGGGGCCTATTGAAGGGCTCGGGATAATCACATCCAAAGGGTTGTTCTTACCCACACCTTCCTTAACCCCTTTGGCCCATTCTCTAACTTGCAAATATTTCCACCTAGACAAGGCTCCTCTCGTTAGTAACACTAATTCTTCCCATGGAAGCAGGTCTCCTTCAAAAAACAACTCTTCCCAGTACTCTACTCCCGCCTGTTTTAACGGTAGCACTAGTATGTCTTGAAAACATTCTGGAGTACCCGGGGAGTCCCAAATAGGAGCATTGGAATTATAATAGGTTAGTTTTACCAAACGTCTGATCCGATACCAACATTCCGCTAGGCCCCGCATAATTTTCAGCCTTATCTTCTTGTAGAATTTGGGGTCCCCAAATTTAAAAATAAAGTTTGTTGACGCACCCTTAATGTTGGAAGCCATTGTTTTGAACATTAGACCAACTGTTGTAGAGTCCGATGTGGAAAAAACTCTAAAGTTTTTTAAAAGGAAAGCCCATGCATAATATTGCAAATCCGGTAATGCCAGACCTCCCTTTTGCTTACACCGCCTCAACTTTCTCCTTGAAATTCTAACCCCCTTAGAGTTCCAAATAAAATTGCTTATTAGGCACTGCATTTTTTCTATATATTTTTTCTGCATAGGTAGTGGAGAAGTTGAAAACAAGAAATTCCATTTAGGGAGAATAGACATTTTTACCAAATTGACCCTGCCTATAATAGACAAGGGGAGATGAGTCCAGCCTTTTAATAGGCCCTTACATTCCAGCAGTAATTTAACCTGATTCCTCTCTACTAGTTGATCAATGTTTTGAGGTATCAAAATTCCCAAATATCTGATTTCCTTCTTACAATGTACTGATTTATAATCCATATTCCATGCCATTATCTCTGTTTTCTCTACATTCACCTGATACCCTGAAATCTTGCCAAATTCTTCTGCAAGCCTAATAGCCTCAGGGAATGCCGTTAAAAGATTATCAGTAAAAAGCAAAAGATCGTCCGCGTAGAGAGACAATTTTTTCTCCCAGCCCTGACAACGAAAAGGGGAAATCACCCGGTTTTGCCGAATCTTTCTTGCAAAAGGCTCCATATACAAATTAAACAATACAGGGGATAGCGGGCTGCCCTGTCTAGTACCCCTTGCAATAACAATTGGGCCAGTAAGATTCCCATTCACTAATATTCTAGCGGTAGGGGCCTTATAGATTTGGTTTACTACCCCACACACATTAGTTCCCAGATTAGCCTTCCTTAGCAAAAGCTTTAGATAGTCCCAATTTACTTGATCGAAGGCTTTAGCTGCATCAATTGTAATGATCCCCAAAGGGGAATCGAGTGATACCGCAAGGTCTATTGCTCCAATCAATTCGTAAGTCAACTCGTGGAGGTATCTACCTTTTGAGAAGCCCTTCTGATCTGAGTGTATTAAGTTGTTTGCAACTTTATTTAGTCTGTCCGCTATAATTTTAGAAAATAGCTTATAATCACTATTCAAAAGTGAGATAGGTCTGTAAGATGCACGGTTAGTCGGGTTTTTACCCGACTTCAAAATCAACGTGATAACCGCTTCATTCCAGGAGAGAGGCATATCTATCTCATTAAAAAAGATTCTACCAAATAATTCCAACAAAATCGGGCTTATAAGGTCCCCTAAAACTTTATACACCTCCACCGGGATACCATCGGGGCCCGGAGCTTTCCCGTCTTTGCCCCTCGCTAGGGGGCTTACCTCCTCAACCGTAATAGGGCCATTTAACCATTCCCGAGTTTGTTGCGAAATCTGTGGCAAGGTATCTTGAGCTAACCAGTTTTCTACCCGCTTTGCTTGCCCATCCACCTGTTCCGTATACAGCGATACATAAAAATCTTGAAACCCACGTTCAATATCCTCCCTATATATCAGTTTTTCACCTGTATCCTCAATCATTATTTCCTTAATCTGGCTCCTAACCTGATCTGATTTGGCTTTCCAAGCTAACAGCTTCCCTGAATTTTCCCCATATTCAAAATGTCTTAATTTGCTGACCTCCCATCTTTTCGCAATACGCGCCTGCAAAATATCAGCCAGTTGCGATCTTAACTCAGCCAATTCCACTCTTCCAGTCTCCACTTCCTGCGACCCAGACACTCTACCGACCAACACTTCGGTTTTTAACAGCATCTCCTGCTCCAAAGCCCTTATTTTGTCCCTAAACACTTTATATTTGTAGCATGCTATCCTTTTGAGTACCCCTCGTATTACTGCCTTAAAAGAATCCCAAACCACTGATAATGGTGCCAACCCTATGTTAATGTTAAAGTAGGCCTCGGATTCCCTACGTACATACAGCAGGACATCTTCATCTAAAAATAGTGCACGCTCCAATGTCCATCTTCTAACCAGCCTTCTCTGTGGAGCAGACAAATGCAGCATTACTGCCGCATGATCCGACAAATGTGGCGGGAGATATTCGACTTCTTTAACGTTTTCCAACAACCTTTTATCAACTATAAAATAATCAATGCGTGACGCGTGGCTGTATTTCTTATTAAAAAAGGAGAAGGCTCTAGCCTCCCCTTTCTTCTTCCGCCAAATATCACACAGACCTTGGTCTTTCATCATTCTCTTTAAAAAACATTGCGTTTTGGGTGTTCCCAAGGACCTACAAGAGTCAGACCTATCCAGTCTATTGTCCAGAACCACATTAAAGTCACCCGCCATAATAACTGAATCTGAAAATCCAATAAGCTGAGAGAATACTCTCCTTAAAGGTCCGCTATCGTCGCAGTTTGGGCCGTAATAGCCAGCCAGAATTAAAGATATTTCATTCACCTGTAATTTTACTATAATCCACCGACCAGCTTGGTCTGTCTTTATTTCGAAAATTTCTGGTCTGGCTTGAAATCCTTGCTTAATTAAAATGGCTACCCCCCTAGTGTGAAAATTATGGGAGGTACAAAAACACGTTTGCACCCACTTTTGAGTGCTAAATAACTCTTTACACTCATCCTCCGCCAAATGAGTTTCCTGCAAAATTAAGATTTGCGCCGGGGAATCCTTTAAATATTGAAGGATTCTATTACGTCTCGACTTAGTTCTCAGCCCATTAATATTCCACGAGAGAAGTTTTATCATAAACTTACCCTCCCCCTGGCCCATGCCAATTTTAGTCATTTAAGGTTAACCCACCACCCCACCACCTAGGTGAACGAGAAACAATTTCTGACCTTATCCCCAAAAACTCACCCCCTTGTACCTCCCCCTCCCTAACCCCTCCCAGGGAGAACCCCCCCACTATGTCAGTGTTAGACTTTTCATCCTTGGCGTGGTCTCCCTTAACTTTTTGCCTCTGTTCCCCAGGTTGTTGATGGGTGCTGGACTCTGATTTTATTGTTTTTGTTACTCTGGGCACTTTACCACTGCTAACCAGTGCTAAAGTGCAAGTGCTCCTGTTTAAAATGTGTACGTAATTGATTCTCCATGATTGGCATATTTGTTTTACTGTTAAGTCCCTAGTAAAGTGCACTAGAGGTGCCCAGGGCCTGTAAATCAAATGTTACTAGTGGGCCTGCAGCACTGGTTGTGCCACCCACACAAGTAACCCTGTAATCATGTCTCACACCTGCCACTGCAGTGTCTGTGTGTGTATTTTTACTCTGTAAATTCGACTTGGCAAGTGTACCCACTTGCCAGGCCTAAACCTTCCCTTTTCTTACATGTAAGGCACCCATAAGGTAGGCCCTAGGTAGCCCCAAGGGCAGGGTGCAGTGTATGGATAAGGTAGGACATATAGTAATGTGGTTTATATGTCCTGACAGTGAAATACTGCCAATTTCGTTTTTCAATGTTGCAAAGCCTGTCTCTCTCATAGGATAATATGGGGGCTACCTTTAAATATGATTAAAGTGTAGATTCCCCCAGAGAGTAGATGGACATGTGGAGTTTGGGGTCCCTGAACTCACAATTTAAAAATACATCTTTTAGTAAAGTTGACTTTAAGATTGTGCGTTTGAAAATGCCACTTTTAGAAAGTGAGCATTTTCTTGCTTAAACCATTCTGTGACTCTGCCTTGTTTGTGGATTCCCTGTCTGGGTCAGTTTGACAGTTGGTTGTTTTTCACCTCACACCAGACAGTGACACAAAGGGAGCTGGGGTGTAACCTGCATTTCCTGATAAGCCATCTCTGCTAGGAGGGAGGGGTGGAGTGGTCACTCTCATCTGAAAGGACTGTGCCTGCCTCTAACAATGCCGGCTCCAACCCCCTGGTGTGTGTCTGAGGCCTTGCGTGGGCAAGGCAGGATTTCACAAGTAGGTGTGAGTCCCCTTTGAAGAAAGGTGACTTCAAAGACTAAAATGAGTATAAGAAGGGCACCCAAATCTACAGACTTTAGAAACACTTCTGGAACCAAGAGGAACCTCTGCCTGGAGAAGAGCTGATAGCTGAGGAAGAAGTGCTGCCCTGCCTGTGACTGTGCTTTGTGGAGCTTTCCTTCAGTGCTGCTTCTGCCAGAGTAAGAGGGCAAAGACTGGACTTAGTGTGCCTTCCATCTTGTGAAGAAATCTCCAAGGGCTTGATCTAGAGCTTGCCTCCTGTTGTTTGAAGTCTCAGGGACAGCAAAGACTTCTCTCTGCCAGCACCTGGAGTCTCTGGAGAGACTCCTACTCTGCCCTGTGGTGCCCATCCAGTTCCTGGGACCCTGTAAGGAGAAGCTGGCAGCCTAAAGACAAGAAAATCCACGCACAGAGCGCCGTGCGGGGAAAAGATTGACGCAAATCCGATCTGCGGCTGAAAAAACGACGCGCCGCTGGCTCCGCAGCTGAGAAACGACGCTCGCAGGAAACGCGACCGAAAAATCGACGCACGGAGCAGGAGAAACGACGCGCAGCATCGCTGACGGAGGCTGGGAGATCACAACCTGCGCTGCGGGATTTTCAAATCATCGTGCGGCTGGATTTTTGACTCAAGTACCGCCGTGCGGAGTTATTTTTGACGCACACCCGCCCGTGCGGGGTTATTTTTGACGCACATCAGGTACATTTTCACTCTAGCAGCGCTAGTGTGTTTTTAAAACTACTT
The DNA here is from genome assembly GCF_031143425.1 of Pleurodeles waltl. Lineage (NCBI taxonomy): Eukaryota > Metazoa > Chordata > Amphibia > Caudata > Salamandridae > Pleurodeles > Pleurodeles waltl. The sequence continues at coordinate 1,233,266,413 of NC_090447.1, forward strand.
AAAGACTCTTTTTGATTTTTAATTGATAACTTGACTTGTGTATGGTGGATTTTTGTCGTTTTGGTCTTGTTTTGTTTAGATAAATATTTCCTATTTTTCTAAACCTGTGTTGTGTCATTTTGTAGTGTTTTCATTAAGTTACTGTGTGTGTTAGTACAAATACTTTACACCTAGCACTCTGAAGTTAAGCCTACTGCTCTGCCAAGCTACCAAGGGGGTAAGCAGGGGTTAGCTGAGGGTGATTCTCTTTTACCCTGACTAGAGTGAGGGTCTTTGCTTGAACAGGGGGTAACCTGACTGTCAACCAAAGACCCCATTTCTAACAGTCAGCCACCATTGGCCTGATTTTAGAGTGCCCTGCCTGCCTGGGGGGCCCAGAATTCAAAAGCTTTTTGCAAATATTACACATGATCAGCCTGTTCTTTCCTAATAGCATCTAACAATTCATCTGCCTTATCTATCTCTCTTATATTATACATTTTGTTATTATGCATTATTCGCAAAAAAGCTGGGAATTTCAATTGAGCCGTGGCTCCAAGTTTTTTGAATTCATCTAGCCTTTTTCCCAACTCCCACTGCCTGTCCATAGTGATTTTAGATAAGTCAGATCTGATCTCAAAAGTCCCATTATCCATCTTTAATGCCTTCTGTTGTAACGCCTTGGTCAAAATTTTCTCTTTTAGATGATAAGTTAAGAAATTAACTAAGATTTTCCTTGGTTTTGTACTGTTGGGCCGCCGCGTGAAGGGATCCCGGTGAACTCTCTGAATGTCTCTTTCGATCTCTTCATTACTTTCCTCCATCTCACAGACCGATTTAATTAGTGAGACAACGTATGACTTAAGGTTTACTCCTTCTGCTCCTTCCAGAACTTTTAACAATTTTAAATTGTTCCTACGTGAGTGGTTTTCCAGATGCTCGATCCTAACTTGTAAACCTTGTTCTTTTTCACTCAGGCCTCGGATTTCGTCCTTGTGGAGCTTCAACTCCTCCTTTATCCCCCCCACTGTTTCCTCTAAAGTCTGGATCCTCTCCATCAAGTTATCGATTTTTTTTTCCAATACCTCGCAAGCTTCTCGAATTTCACCTTGATTACACTCCGAGCTTGCAAACCCTTTCTTTATATCCTCCGATATGGAGAGGATCACTTCCTCCATAGAGGGGGTATGCCTCAAATCTGGGGGGGGAACTAACGACTTGTGCTACTTGGCCTAATTCCTCCTGTTGTGGAGTGAGCTGCATATCACCTTGACATATCATATCAGCAGCCATGCCAGCTTGTGTATTCTCCTGCAAGGATGAATTTGCAAATAAAGGGAAAAAACCTTCTAACGGCCTCCTTACCAGCATCTGTACCCCTTCCAACGTCTTTAATCACAAAAGTATCCATTTTCCCTTGCCCCGGCACTAGCACAATATCTTCTGGCCCAGCCCTAAAGTAAGACCTTAAAGAGGGTGTCAGTCTATGTTTTGTTTTAGTTTTTCCTTCAATCCCTTCTCTTTTTTTCTTTGAGCAGTTCGCCCGGGCCAGGGTTTTTCCCTTTCCCTTCAGCTTCCAAAGGCTATCACTAGCCACCGGATCCCTTCTGTCCCCCTTTATCCCCAACCCCTGCCCCCCTACATGCCATAAGTTGATGGAGGGCTGGGGAGAGGCGGGGGTCTTCTCCTCCTCTCGAGCTTTGCCTAAGGCTTCGGCACCAGCTACTTTCTCTCTGGCTCTTCTTAGTTGATCAAAGGGAGCGCGAATAACCGCGCTACCAAGCTCCCGGGGTGTCCTCCCGGGAGCCTTGCCGGTGCTGGCGTTTCTGGGATTCCCCCGAAGGGGAATCCTTGCCGATCCTCTGCGCTCCCGGCGGAGCTCCAGTGCGGCACGTCCCCAGTGCCGGAGTCTCCCGCCGGGTGCCTCGTCCGGATAACAACGCGAGCGGCTCTCCGAAAGAGGCGCTTCCACCCAACACATTCGGCCGATCCTCTTCGCATGGGGCCACGCCCTCCCAGGTACGGCAGACGTCACGTCTAGCGAGCTGCGGCCGTGACGGCCCTAACGCAGCCCGCCATGTCCTCCCTCCAGCTCATACTGATAGGGAGCAGTTTTACTATTCTAATCCTAATTAACTTTAATTGTATGTTAATTATGTAGCTGATTATTTATATTGTAGAATGTTTAATTGTTGGAATTTATTTTTTAAATCTGTAGTATTTTTAAATAATGTTATTCTTTGTCATTTATATTTTTGTATTGGTTTGTTGTTTTTATACAGGAATAGAGTGCAAGCATAAGTATAAGTGTAATGCTAAATATTTGTAATTATTTACTAATTGTGTGATTGGTGATTATGTAAATTGGTTTATTTTATAATTGTTCTGTTAATTTATTATTTTTTCAATTTTACAATATATTTAAATAATTACATATTCATTAACAATGTATATTTTAGTAGTGGGTTTTTAGGAAAATAGGGCGTGAGGGTGCTGGGCTTACAGTACATGCTAAATTATTGTTAATATTATTCAACTTATTAATTGACAATGCTGTATGTTTTTTTTATTGCTGGAACATATTTCCTACTGTTGCTTAGAATGGAGTTACAAAAATAAACCTAATCTCTTTGGAGTCCAACACTTTCCCTACTGTTGGTTAGAGTGGAGTGGGAATAGTAATTAAAACCACCTCTGAAGTCCATTTTCTGGAAATTAAATATTGAATAATGTTTGTTAATCTGCATTTATAGCAATCACTATTGTAATTTGATATTGTATGTTTATATTTTGTAAATTATTTCTGTTGTATAGAGTTTCTGTTATTCTTATACATTTTTTTATTATTAGTATTTTTAAATATGTATTGTATTACTGTAGTAATTTGTGATCAGTAATTTTGAGAACAGTGCTGTATCTTGTGAATCGACCTATGTACTACTAGGTTAATCACAAAATACTGATTCCTAGTGGGGCGCATATTACCTCATGAATATTAATGAGATAGGTTGCAATTTGCATCCCACTAGGAATTGCACCCATCACAGGGATTGTGGCCTGCTGAGGTCAGCAGGCCACTATGTCTGTGATTGCTTTTAAATAAAGCAAAGCATTTTTTTAAATGCAGTTTATTTCCCATAAAGGAAAACGGATGCATTTAAAAACATTTCAAAATGTTTTTTAAGAGTAGCCACTGCCCACTCTTAAAAAATAATTTTCAACAGTCAACATTCACAAATGGGAAGGAGTCCCTTAGGGACCCTTCCGATTTGCAAATGCCTTACCATCTACGTTAATGTTTTGAGATCATATTTCGGTTGCAAAACATTAATACATATTAATCTTAATTTAGTTGCAAACCCAAATTGTGCTTTGGTAATATGAAGACTTCCTACACCTGGCCCTATATTCAGATTCTTTTAGATCGTCATAGCTATCTCCTTAATTTGAGGAGACAAACTGGTCCTTCTTACTGTGTCAACTACCAAAGCTGTACATGAAACCCATTTAGAGGATACATTGGCTGCATGGCATAATAGACTTAATATTGCTAGCCTGATGAGCTCTAGTCACTGTTACATTTCCCATGGCAATGGATAAAAGGCTTGTGATCACTGGAACTCATGCTTACGCATTCATGTCCTCCTATATCATCTTCTCTACTGTCATAGCTGACAAGTGGCTCCTTTGAAATCTCTGTATCTGTGTGCTTTATATAAGTTCAGTGAATCCTACACACATGGCCAGTGCAGAGAAAATTTCTACAGGTGTTGCTGGAGTTGATTCTTTAGCAGCAGGTGAAACATAGAAAGGTGACTTTTTAAACAGAGGCAGATTATGTTGTGAAACGCTTCTGTAGAGTTCGGAACTGAAAAGACTCAAGCTTTCCTTTTCTGTAGTTGTTGCAGTCAGTCACTGTCAAATTCATACAGTTTCTTGAAGATCCAACTGTTGTAATAGTGACATTCAGTGCTGAAAAGGAATGAAAAGTAGCTCATATTTCCTCTCTGGAGCCAGCATAGTGTCACAAAAATGATCTTCAGGGGCCATTGTCTGTTACTTTTTGTCACCAGATGAATGAGTAAGCTGTTGACGGAATCTGCATCTTCCTCATTAGCATTGTCAAAGGTTTCTTTTACCTAATGCAAATAGGCCTGCAACAATTAAAACAATGGGATAGCTTTGCTCAAGCTACAATCTTCTTTGCTGACTTCTCACATCAAACCGCAAAGGCGCAAAGCTTTTCATCAAGTACTCTTTTAGTTCCTATTTGTCAACCTCAAATGATATGGCTTTGCCAGTGGCATTCCCTCTCCTTTGTAGAATATACTCATTTATAGAAGTGTACTGCTCAAAGTAGAATTGCAGCATATATCAGGTGGAGATCCAAAGATCACAACCTCTTTAAAAAGGATTTTACAAGGCTAAATAATTCTCAAGCTTTTACACATGTTCAACAAATATCTAAAATGTGTGTAAATCTGCAGAAGCACCTTTCCGAAGATGTCGAAGGATTGAACGTTGTGCTTCTACAATGGTTTTATTGGAATTGGATGAACAAGTGCCGAGCAAAAATAATTCCCTTTACGTGTGTAACAGTATAGAGAATGATGTGGTGTGTGAATTAAGATTTATTTAAACAACTGAAAGGACACAGCTCAAAATTGTATCTTCATATGTGATAACGTTTGTGAGAACATGTAAAATGAGTACTTCATGAGTCCCCAGACATTCATTGTCCTGATGAATCTGTAAAAAATAAATGGTGAAACCTGTTGACATTTTTATATATTTCATAGAGGCTTATAATGCACACTCGTAATAACGTTGTAGGTGGAATTGTCGAACATTTTGTATCAACAAATTTATAGGATACATCCTTAGACTAGTGGGATCCAGTGTCTGCCTTATAAATGAAAGGAAAGAGCATAGCGGAGGGCTCTGAGTATAAGGTAACATTACTCAGCAATGGTTAGACAGGGATAAAATTAGAGGGCAGCATCGAGGGCAAGAGTAGCAGCACTAAGATGACATATTTTGGTGTCATATTACTCCTTTCTTTTTCTCTTCATCCCTTCTGAATGCCTATGATGAGAAATACAGGTGGTCAGAATATAGGACTGACATATACCGACCTGGCGCTGCTCCCATGAGGTGTTCACTTCAATTTTTAATTTGTTTTTAATGTATTGTGTCTTATCAATTGCATGCTTATACAATATACCTATATGCCAGCTAATGATATCTTACATAACCTAGATGTGTTGTTCTACTTAGTGTGGATAACTTGGGCGTCACTGGTTATTTAATTGTAAACTCACAGTCTAGTCTGCATGGGTAATTGTTTGATTTACTGATGACAACAACTTTATCACCCTCATCATCTCCTTCATATCAATTCAGGGCACCGGAAATGCCTATCTTTGTTGGGTGATTGTGATTGCATGTTTAAGTTTCACTTTTCAAAAATGGATTTTAAGAAGGCCTTTTAATATTCCTTATTGATTGCTCGAGGGAAAAGGTAAATCTTCTCGGCATCCATAGTGCCACCATGCTCAGAACAGTTTCTATGAAAGGTGTAAGTGTCTTCTTAAGAACACCGTAGGTAGGAGGAAAAAGCCACACAAGCATAAAACCTTCTTGGAAATCTCCTAGTTCTTGATTGAAGATGAATATTAATGCAAAAATAAGTAGCAAGGCACCGATCTATCTGTGACATCCAGGAAGAGCCAGATAAAGCAATCCAATAGGAGAGTCCTAGGAAATCCCAGTTCTAAGTTGCAAACCAGGGACAAAGTAGTTGCATGTGGGTGATGAACACAATGAAAAATAAGGAAATTAATGTGTTGCGATTCATACATCCTCTGTGCATGCCTTCTTTATATAAGATTTAAATAGCAACTGATATCATGCCAAAGTCTTGACTTCATCTTAGATATGGAACCTCAGTCAGCATTCCCTGAACAGATCTCCATCATGCAAAAGACAGCCATGAGGTTTGTCCATGTCTCTTTCCTGCACCTCAGGTTATCAGTTTAACACACACAGAAGCCCGGTTTAACATCCTCTGACATTCTCATCTGATGCTCCTCACTAATAGTGGAACACCCTCTTCAGTGACTGCAAAATGCCAGTTCTGTTCAGGTCATGTGGACTCCAAGACATGCCATGAGCGCAGCGTCCTGCAACACCCTGCCTGACTGCTTTTTACATAAACCATCTTCTTTTTGATACCCGAATGTTCTCCTGTTGTGCTTGTATCACTCATTTAGATCAATGGGCTCACTGTACCAACACACTGCTTCGTGGCTACTTTCGAGGTCTACAACGTGTTCCTCATTCAGCGTAACTGTAAGGAAGTTCTAAACTTGGAAGAAGTACTTCACAGAGGCAAACCCAGAACATTTGGTTGAACTAGACTGAGGGCCTCATTACAACCGCCATCTCTGCTGGGAAGGATGATGCTGATGGGCTGACGGTGGTAGAAGTCAGAATCAGCCTGGGTGGTGCTGTAATCAGTGTCACCCTGGTGATTATGATCTGGTTCTCCACCAGCCTTTTCATGGTGGTATCACTGACATGAAAAGGCTGGCAGAGAACAGGTGCAGGGGGCCACAAGGGCCCGCACTGCCCATGCATTTTGCATGGGCAGTGCAGAGGTCCCACTGCCCAGTACCCTTGCAATGTCTGCTGTGATAGTGCCCCCTGTGGCAGCAGCATTGCCCCCGGCGACAATGCTGCCGCCACTTTCCTGCTGGGCTGATGAGCGGAAACCAAGGCTTCTGCCCGTCAGCCCAGCAGGAAAGTCATAGTGGGTCCAGTGGGGAAGTAGCCAGCATGGTGGCAACCTCCCCGTCAGAAGTTTCGTGGATGGGTCTTCCTGTCCACAGAACTCCTAATCAGGCACAAAGGGCCTGATTACAACTTTGGAGGAGGGTGTTAATCCGTTCCAAATGGGACGGATATCCTTCCCACCGTATTACAAGTTCCATAGAATATAATGGACTTGTAATACGGCGGGTGGTATATCCGTCACACTTTGGACCGATTAACACCCTCCTCCAAAGTTGTAATCAGGCCCATAGTTTGTTTTTGCTTAGGGCATTCTGGAGCTATGGAGGGGATTGTTGCTGATCTTTTCTTCAGGTTCAAGAAGATAGAGGAAAGTGTCAGCAGTATCGGAGCAGGCTGCATCGAGGTGACTGCCACTTCCTCAGCGCCACGCTCAGCATGTACAATGACAGATTCATCATCCACACTCCTAACTGTGATTTCTGATACTTTTCTTTTGCCATGTCTCCTACAGCAGGACTCAGGTTTATTCAAACTCATCAGTATCTGAAGTGAATCTGAATTAATTAACCTTTTTATTCATTTTTGCAGCTGAAGTGGACGTACTTCCAGCAGCTTTTTGACTAGAAGAGGGTACAGAAGGTACACCATACTGGCACAAAAACAACAGGTACATTCGTCTAATTGAGCCCCTCACTTTGTAAACACTGCTAGTACTGTTCTTCCCGAATAAATCCCTCACTAAGCACTGTTATGGTTTAATGTTGAGAATTTAGGGTCGCATCTCCTTCATTAAAGGCCATTATGCCACTTTATAAATTACCTCTTTTGTCACCTTGCCTAACAATAATATGGTCTGAAGTTCTATTACTCACAGGCTTATGCACGTAAGGGTTAAAAGGTACAAAACTATACAGCCTACAAAATGCATGATATGTTGTACTGAAAAGTTATGAAGAAAGACTCAAGAATATGCTTATCACTGTTGAAAGGCGTAGTGATGCACATGACACTGGTTAATGATTTAGTAATATGGATGTCACTGTTAGAAGCCTCAGGGATGTGTATTACACCGTTAAAATCAAAGGGATGTCCATTCTGAAAGATGCAACTGATGCTTGCTTCGCATGACCCATTTTGGCTGCCATGTGGCCTGTGAGCTCTAGGCTACAGATTATATGACTGACACATTATAGTGGGGCTGCTGGCAATTTTCTCATATCCTCAGCCAACCTCTCATCCTTCTCACTAACAATTTTTCCACTAGCTCACATAACCTCCAGAAATAAACATGCAATGTCCCACAATAAGTACAATTGTAACGTGCACACCTGGTGAATTAGATGACACGTTTCTGAACGAGCAAAATGTTGTAAGAAGCGAAGGAACTATGGGCCTGATTCTAACCTTGGCGGACGGCGGAGGCCGTCCGCCAAGGTTCCGCCGCCAAATGACCGCACCGCGGTCACAAGACCGCGGCGGCCATTCTAACATTTCCTCTGGGCCGGCGGGTGCTCTCCAAAAGAGCGCCCGCCGGCCCAGAGGAAATGCCCCTGCAACGAGGACGCCGGCTCAGAATTGAGCCGGCGTAGTTGCAGGGGTGCGACGGGTGCAGTTGCACCCGTCGCGTATTTCAGTGTCTGCATGGCAGACACTGAAATACTTTGCGGGGCCCTCTTACGGGGGCCCCTGCAGTGCCCATGCCATTGGCATGGGCACTGCAGGGGCCCCCAGGGGCCCCGCGGCACCCCCTACCGCCATCCTGTTCCTGGCGGGAGACCCGCCAGGAACAGGATGGCGGTAGGGGGTGTCAGAATCCCCATGGCTGCGGAGCGCGCTCCGCAGCCATGGAGGATTCCCCCGAGCAGCGGAAAGTCGGCGGGAGACCGCCGACTTTCCGCTTCTGACCGCGGCTGAACCGCCGCGGTCAGAATGCTCGTGGGAGCACCGCCAGCCTGTTGGCGGTGCTCCCGTGGTCGGTGGCCCTGGCGGCCACCGGCCGCCAGGGTCAGAATGACCCCCTATATTTTTAGAGGTGCAGAAGGGTGACGGGTAAAATGGTGTTTGTGTACCCTTGCATTTATTTTTAGGTTGAGCGTTAGCGTTTGGCCTGCTGTATACTTTTATTATACTATAGAGTGAGTTTCAGCGTTTCCATTTGTGAGTTGCAGTGACCTTCAAAATTCCTTGCTTGCTAGTGGTCAGTTCTGCCTCTTTGTCCTGTCTTTTTTAACTTTGGGAGCAGCACAAAGTACAGTGTAATTACGCTATGTCCTGTTTATCTCTTCTGTAAGGGACTTTTTTTGGCATTTGCCTGTTTCACCTCAGCAGTGTGGGTGGTTGCTCAGTTACTCCTCCCAGCTCCCTCTGTAAACATAAACCAACTGCAGAGGGGTGCTTTTCCAGGGCCAGCTCACCCTCGCTCTCTTCCTTTTGTTATTTTCAGTCTGTGTGGCAATAAAAGTCCAGTCAGTAATTTACAACGCTATGAGCTCTAACTCAAGCAAACACAAGACTATTGCATCATGCCAAGGGCATTTACACATTTCACCGAGGCATTTGCATTTTCGGAGAACACAGAGGGCCAGATGTATCAAGATTTTGCTTTGATTTTAAGAAATCGCTATTTCCTGCACGCAAAAAGTGATTTAACAAAATTGAGAATCGGAAATAGCGATTTCTTAAAATTCGCTAATGCAATTTGCGAGGTCCAAATACCGATTAGCAAATAAAATTGCGATTCAGTACTTTAAAATCGCAAATTGCGAAAACGGTTACCCGGCACAGCCTGATGACATCACAAGCAGGAAGTGAGTCAGCCCATGCTCTTTCCAGGTACCACACCCACAGGAGCAGTAAGAGAGTCACAGACGAGCCCCAGGGAGCAAGTGTGGGAGCAAGCCAGGACCCATCACCAACATGGCTAACCCTGGAAATGGGAAGGAGAAGGGAGAGAGGAAGAGAAAGCTGAAATTCAGTGAGCAAGAACTGGAGGTGCTCACTGAGGAGGTGGTCAGGATCCATGACCGGCTCTTTGGGAAGAGCTCACTCCAGGTACCAGAGAGTGAGAAGCTGAAACTTTGGGCTGACATCCAGACCAAGATCTGTGCAGTGGGGATTGCGCAGCGCTCAGTGGAAGAGATACGCAAGAGGTGGTATGACCTGCGTTCCCGTGCCAAGGAGAGGGTGGCCAGCAGGCTAAAGGAGACAAGAAGCACAGGAGGCGGACCATCCACCCAGACACCCTCCACCCCCATGGAAGACCTGGTGGAGTCCACACTGCTTCCAGAAGCTGTCAGTGGGGTCACTGACATTGAAACTTCTGGCACACCCAGCACCAGCAAAGGTAAGTCCAATAATGATGTGTATCCCCATATGTCCATTCCACATCTTACATGTGGCACAGCAATGCCTCATGGGAGTGGTAGTCCACAACCCTGAGCTGAAAATAGCACATAGATAGCAATTAAGTATACAGACACACCGAAGAACAACACACACAATTCACAGTGATACAATGTAAGTGTACATTTATTACCATTGTGCAACATTTGGTGATACATTCATAAATGACATGCTGCACATTGTCGTTGCAGATGGCTCAGGCCCAGCAGCAGCAGAATGTGCCAATGTGGGGGATGCAGAAACACAGCCACTGTCCGACTCTAACACCAGTGAGTCATTGTGTATAGCACCAATCAGACGCAGGGCAAGGGTGTTACCTCTCCACACGTTGAACCTGGACTCCGATGAAATGCCAGATGAAGGGCACACACCACCCCAAGAGGCAAGATCCACAGGAAGGCATCAGTCCCTGCCCCATCGTCACTCAACTCCCCGCAGGAGGCCTCACGATGCAGGCACACAGCACACAGATGAAGACAAGGGCCCATCAATCTTCGGTGGCCTTGAAGCGTCCATGCTCAAAGTGCAGCGCCTGTAATGCAAAAACATGAGGGCAATGCACAGGCAGTTGTAGTCACACAATGCCAATATTGGAGGACTGCACAAGCAGTTGGAGTCTCTGAATACAAACATCTGCAAGCTGCATGAGGGACAGCAAACAGCTGCAGATCACACCAATGAACTGACAAATGCCATCAAGGAACTCAGTACTGAGATCAGGCATGAGCGTGTGAGCCACTGCAGGCGCGAACGGCAATTCATGGGAATGTTCAATGGCTTTTGCAGATCTGTAAATCGTCTTGCTACATCAACTGCCCTGATATCATGGCATGCTGTGGCCGCACAGGTGGAGGCAGCATATAGCAGTAGGGACGTTGCACAGGGATTGGTGCAAATAACCAACGTTCTGGATGCTATGCTGACAGCACGCAGTGCTACACCCAGCAAACTGGGTGTTGGGGATACTGAGGAGTCATCTAGCCTCAGCAGTCTTGCAGTCCCCGTGATGGATCCTAGGCGTCGCAGTGCCAGGCACAGTACTGCCTGTGAGCCTGATACAAGAGGTGTCGGCAATGCCACTGCACACTCAAGTGGAATGCGTGGTCGTAAGAAGTGACATTGAGGGCTACAGGGGACTACCTTCACATGTAGCAATACAGTAAAACTATGATGATAATAGTGTGACACTTTTAATGGCTCATGTCTGCCTATTGTGCATTGCTTTGTCCTAGTGACACATATGTTACCTGAAGTCAAGGTAATAAAGGTGCTAACTACCAGAATACATGTCAGAGAGGTGGTGTTGTCATTACTTACATCTGAAATGGTTGTGCGTGTTGTCAGCACGCCTTTGCCTGCCCTCTGCTGCACTTGTCCTGTCTGCTGGCGGTAGGGGTGGTATGGGATCATCATCCTCATCTGAGTCTGGCTCCGATATTTCCACAGGTATGCCCCAGGTGGTAGCTATATTGTGCAAGATCGCACATGTGGCCACTATTCTACAGTAGTGCCCCTCCACTTTTGTGGATGCACCGGAAGCCACTCTTCAGCAGGCCAAAGGTGTGCTCCACCACATTGCGGGTTGCCCTGTGTGCTGAATTGTATCTTCGCTCTGCTGGGTGTTGCAGGATTTAGGTAGGGCATCATCATGTAGGTGCTCACTGCGTAGGCACTGTCTCCTGGAAGGAACAGAGGGTATAATGAGTAGCTGTGCCATCTGACATCACACTGCCATCAATGCAACATTGTAAAGTTGGAAATTACCTAGTAGATATCCTTTACCAAATTCCCCAGCTAGCAGTCTTGTGTGAGTCCCGTTGTGGCGAAAGATGTACGAATCATGTGTGCTCCCTGGGTACCTGGCCACGAGATCTGTTATGATGTAGGAGGCATTGCATATCACCTGTATGTTCATTAAATGTAGGTTTTTACGGTTGCGGTAAACATACTCTGTGGTCGATGGTGGACAGATTGCAACATGTCTCCCATCTATGGCACCTAGGACATGGAGGAACTGTGCTATCTGGTAGAGATTGTTTTTTGTCTGCTGTATTTCCTGTGGGGTGTGGGGGAATATAATGTACTGGTGTATCCTGCTCAGCATGGCATTTAGAAATGCATTGAAAAATCTAGAGTGGGCACTCTGTGATACCCCTCCAGCTGCTGCTATGACCCCTTGAGAGCTCCCTGAGGCTAATAGGTGCAGGGAGCACAATACTTCCACATTGGTCCTCTGTGTTGTGCGCTGAAGTATGGGTTGTAGCTCAGTTATCAGGTCAAGTATCATGGCTGAGCTCAACCTGTACTTATCAAATATTTCCTCCTCGGTCTGGTCAAAAAGGGTAATGCGCACTCTGAAAATGCGCTCCAGTCTCCTCCTCCCTCTCCTCAAACCTGCCAAGATCCTCATTTCCTCACCATGACGTAGAGTGCAGCCATTGTGGAAAAGACGCTGAGGCATTCTGGGCCTCTTTATATAGGTTGCCCCTGGTTACCACATGGTTTCAATCCGTGGCAAATTGCATGTGCAAAAGGCCATTCTGCGAACATTCGCAATTTGCAATTTTTTGATGCATCGCATAGCGACATGGTTTTGCATGTCGCAATCTGCGTATCGCAATTTGCGACAAGAAATACAGAATCTGTATTTGTGAGTCGCTATTCGAGCTCGCAATTTGCGATATGCAAATAGCGATTTGGTTTTTCATGTCACAAATTGCAATACGCAGATTGCGACACGCAAAACCATGTCGCTTCGCTAAAAATCGGAATTTTGGCGATTACTTATTTTTGCCATGTGATTCGCAAACGGACGATTCCTGCGATTCAACAGTTTGCGAATCCAAAAACGTTTGTTACATCTGACCCATCGTTTGCAGCGGTAAGTTTCCAGTGGTGCTTCACTGAAATCCTTATTTCCCATTTTTATCGCAGCAAACTGTGATTCCATTTTGATGTGTGCCGCCTCTGCCTGCGGCACATTCCAGCTCTCCTGTGTCGGTGTCCTGGTTTTTCTCGGGGCTGAATTTGCTGAGTGGTTGCCAAAGCTGAGCTTCAGGATTCTGTGTGTTCGTATCAACGAGTTAAGTGTTAGGCACGTAATCAGGTATTGGTTTGTCTGCCGTCGCTTATTCTGCTCCAGGGTAAATGCTGCTTATTTTTCCTGAAAGGTAATTCACACGCTGTTTTCTCACCCCGAGAACAGGAGAATAATTTTGTTGTAGTTTCGCAGTCATTACTGTTGTAAGCAACAAAAAAAAGATTTTGAGCGAAGCTGCATATCCAGTGGCAAACACATTTAACTTAGACTGTTCTTAAGTCACCTCGAAATGTTTAGCATGTTTCGGCAGTACAGAGTGAGCTTTACCCCTGTTGGTGTGCCCAATTTTGAAACTATGCAAGCAGCATTTATTTTGTCCCTTTGAAATTTAGTTTTGGTCGTGTTTAATTACAGGGTGGGGGGGTGAAGGGGCATTTGGTGCAGACCCGGAAGGTAGAAGGGTTCGCCCACAGCAGCTTGGTGACATTATGTTTCGCAATTCTATTCAGCTAATGGTGTCATTTTTACTGCATACTACATTTCATCCATCTCTCTCCAGTTTTATTTGCCGACTGGGTGGATGTATATTTTATATTTTTTTTAAAGTTTCCATTGGTGGGACTGAGATTTGCCTGCAGTGGTTCCTGGCTAAGTCGACTATCCTGCTCGCTGCAGGGCGTCAACAATAAACATATTTTTTTAAGTGGCTGTTTCTCTTCACATGTCGGTTTGTAGTAATTTTGTTTGATTATGTACTCTCCTCTTCTGCTTAAGGACGACTTTCGAGGTAGCCCCCCAAGAAAGGAGTAACTTAAATATAAAGCATAAAACCACCAAAAAACTCAGTTTAGCTTGTTTTATTGAAAAATACACTTTCACTTCCCAGAACCTGCGTAGTGTAACACTAGGGGCCAGATGTAGCAAAGGGGTTTTCCCATTCTGTGTCAATGGGAAAATGTGTTTGTACATATGGCTTATAAATCACAAACGCACCGTTTCAAATTCTAAATAATAATTTTTCTTTTATTTCTTTTATTCGTTTATTTCGTTATTTTCTTTTATTACTTACATTTAGCACTACCCCTTCCCTAGGCGAGTAAAGAGCGCTGATCGGTTAATTCGCCACAAATTTCACTTCCGATATAGATGCGATTTTTTGGTGAGCTGCTAAATCTTGCCAAAAGTTTTTTTTGCCATAAATGTTTTTATTCGGCTTACATAACAAGGCCACTGGAATTATGTGACAGAAAAGGATCAAATTATGAGGCAGGGTTGACCAATTTATGTGGAAAGAAAAGTCCAGTTAGGCATTTACAACGCCAGTAGCTCCAACTCTAGGAAATGCAAGACCTATTGCATTGCAAATGCTTGTTTATTTTGACCTTTGTTGAGTCTCCCTGTGCTTTTAGAGGCCGAATCAGAACTCTACTTTGGAGTGGTGAGGAAAACGTGACACAAAATCAAAAATTAAACACCTGGCGTCGTATCATAAACAGCTGAACTGTCTCACTGCAGAGCTTTTCTGGGGTGATGCGGGCTCATATATATCCAAGTTAATGTAAGAGCTGCAGACATCACAGATCGGAAACAGAAAGAGGCAAGCACTGCTTCTTATACCAGAGATGCCTTTCTGCAGTTCATGAAGCTTCTTTCCTTGAGCACATCATATTCTTTGATCATTGCCCCAGACCTCTCGTTTCTTGGGTCACATACACTTGACACCTTTCTTATTATCAAGAGTTCAAAGGCATTCCCTTAAGTGAAGCCTGTGCAATGCACAATAAGCCACAATTCTTTCCTCCATACTGCTAGCCACAAATTCTCTCCATGGATCGCTATGGGTAGTCAGTCCTTCCGCCTGACCAGTCCCTAGAGACCCGCCTCCAAGAAGCCGGCATCCAAGATAAAGCCCTCCACTGGATCTCATCCTTCCTCTCCGACAGAACGCAGAGAGTCCGTCTCTCCCCTTTCCGCTCCAAAGCCACCAACCTCATCTGCGGCGTCCCCCAAGGATCCTCCCTCAGTCCCACGTTGTTCAACGTCTACATGGCCCCCCTCGCTCAACTGGCCCGCCAACACCACCTCAGCATCATCTCCTATGCCGACGATACCCAGCTCGTCCTCTCCCTGACCAAAGACCCGCTCACCGCCAAAACAAACCTCCACGAGGGACTAAAATCCATCGCCGATTGGATGAACAACAGCCGCCTGAAACTCAACTCCGACAAGACGGAAGTCCTCATCCTCGGACGCACTCCCTCGGCCTGGAACGACTCATGGTGGCCCTCCGTCCTCGGACTCCCACCCACCCCTGCCAGCCACGCAAGAAACCTCGGCTTCATCCTGGACTCCGCCCTCACCATGTCCAAACAGGTCAGCGCCGTCTCCTCCTCCTGTTTCAACACCCTTCGAATGCTCCGTAGAATCTTCAAGTGGATTCCAACAGAAACCAGAAAGACGGTGACCCAGGCCCTCGTCAGCAGCAGACTTGACTACGGCAACGCACTCTACACAGGCATCCCAACCAAAGACATCAAACGCCTCCAACGTATCCAAAATGCCTCCGCCCGACTGATCCTCAACATACCTCGCCGAAGTCACATCTCCCCTCACCTAAAGGAACTCCACTGGCTCCCGGTAGACAAGAGGATAACCTTCAAACTCCTGACCCACGCTCACAAGGCACTTCACAACACCGGACCCTCCTACCTCAACACCAGACTCAACTTCTACACTCCAACACGTCAACTCCGATCCGCCAACCTCGCCCTCGCCATCGTACCCCGAATCCAGCGCAAGACATCCGGCGGCAGATCCTTCTCCTTCCTCGCGGCCAAGACCTGGAACTCTCTCCCCACATCTCTTCGCCAGACCCAGGACCTCCTCACATTCAGAAGGCTCCTCAAGACCTGGCTCTTCGACCGCTAATCCAGCAGCGCTCCCCCCCCCCCCCCTCAGCGCCTCGAAACCCTGACGGGTACATAGCACGCTTTATAAATACCATGATTGATTGATTGATTGATTAGAGGGTGATGTAACATAATCATGGATTGTTGAAGTTGCACTTTCATTAATATTGAGCACTGCACCATCAGCATTTTTGCTGTTTTTCCTGATCACTTAATTATAAAAAATATTAAACTTCTTTATTTACTAAATGTGGCTCATGCATACCTTTGTATGAATCTGTTCAAATTATTTAATTGATGTATCTCGTTGGATACATGTTTTATACCTGTGAAAAGAAAGCCCACAAAACCATTGTTCATTGTTATTGCCTCTTCCTCTTGGCTCCACCTGGCCACAAGGGGTAGTCCTGTGTTATATAACCAGCAATGTCAGGAGGTAGGTGTAATCTTCATCTGTGGTCAGGAAGACACTGTCTACAATGTGTAAAATTGCTATCTCCATGCTGCAGTGTAATCTGAAATAAGACTGGAAGTCATGCAGGAGATGGCTAGCTTTGATGTGATCTTAGAGTTGAGCATAGACTGCTTTTACAATGATCTTGTCACTCAATGAAATGTGAGTAATCAGCTGGTAGTAAGGAAGATCATAAGCATCTAGATTGGGCATCTTTAGAAATGGGAGGACCTGGCCTGTCTTGAGAGCTTCTGGGAAAATGCCTTAAGGGAGACAAACATTGACAATGAACAGTAGGAGTAAAAGAGCTTCCTGAGAGAAAGCTTTGATGAAGGACAATTGTAAGACATCATCTTCCTTAGAAGTGGTTTGAGGGAATTGAGTATGTCAGCAAGATCTGGAAGACATAGGGCTTTGAAGGCTGACCTTTGAGGGATTCTACGGAAAGGGGTGAGGGTAAGAATTGAAGCAGGCTTGTTGCTGTGTAGTTGGTTTTTCTGTATGTTGTTACTGAAAAAGGTTGATGGCTTTGCACTTTTCTGTGAAGTGAAGAATATATGAGCCAGTGGAGGTTGATGCAGTGCTTGACTGTTTTGAACACCATTCTGTTTCTGTTGGTGGCTTTATTGATGGCATTGGTATAGTACTTTTCCTTTGCTGCTGTGAGGAACTCATCAATCCAAAGAGGTAGGGAAAAGCAATTAGGAAGATTATTTCAGTTGGATAACTTTGCTTAGAGCAACCTCTTCAGGTTATAAGGGGGTCTGCATCTATAACATTCTTGTGGCTTGATTCAAAGAATTATATGGTTTCTTTTCACTTTACCAATGTCATCGCATGTGTATATGTAATTTTAGTCACAAAAAAGTGAGTTGAGAAAAGTAACACAAACGCACTTAGAAAATTTGTCTTCATTATTTGAATAGCTTGCTAAGTTATCATGTACTGAAAAATATGTATGTTCACCAGAATGCAGTATATCAGGATTGTTGATGAATACTTATGGCAGGCGAAACCAGAAATGTTTTGGACCACTATCATAGGCTCCAGAACACACCCATTCAAGGAGTGAACTGTTAGGAATATCAAATTGAGGTACAATGGCCAACTGTAACCTTAGAATGGGCATGACAGATTGTGATGATGAGGAATGAGGTACATATGTAGAACTATAGCCTCTTTTCAGAATAACAAGGAGTGAAGTAGGCAGGATTGAGTTACATTAGTTACATTAACAGAGCTGTGGATGAGATCTCTACACTAATATCAGAGGTGCTACAGGTCAGGACTGAATGATACAGTCAGTTCTGTGCCTGGGAGCCAGTGATGAAAATGTAGTGAATAAGGTGCAGATGAAGGTTAAAACACATTTTCAGAGTTGTATGAACTGTGGTGTAATCCTGACCATTCCATGTTTGCTTGGAGCGTGAAGTTCTGGCAAAAGTCTGGCAATGGCCACATTGTGGAGTTTGCACGCAGTTTGCCAACATCAAGTTGGCGAGCAAAAATTTGCATCCTTTAGCACAATTTGTCAGGTACTATAATGCCTCCCGGTGAGATTTCTCAATGCGGGCCTTCACAGCTGGTTTTGACCTTTTGCGTTGAGAAAGCAGCAGCTCAAGTAGAAAATCTACTCAAGCGACAGAAAAAAGCAGCGCCCTTCACAGCGCAGTATGGTGCCGTTTGCACTGATTATACGGTGCTGAAACAAGCTCCTGATGTTAAAAATCAGCTCCAGCAGCGCGATATGCCTGAATTTCTTCCTCTCACGGAACTCTGTATAATATGGCTGAGTTTTTAGGTAACTTCGTAGAATTCCACAGAGTGAAACTTCGTAAGTTCCACCTAGGCCTAATAGAAAAATCATAGTAGTCTCCCCATTTGTCCCAAATCTTCTCAAATTTGTGGGCCAGACTCTAGTAACATAAATCAATTCCTCCGGTTTAGCACTCCAGTCCATACCCATGCCAATAATGTCGGTGGTGTTGGCTTTTCCACTTGCATGCAATGTCTCATTTTGCAATCACAGTTGCTAGGCTTATAAACGTTCAATCCCCTTGGGCTCCCCCAGTCTCATCCAAAAGACCCAAAAGTGCCAGTTTTGGCATCAACACAATAGTCCTATCCAACACATGAGATAAAGACTGTGCTCTGCATTTCCAGTAGCTCGCTATAGATGGACATTGCCACACCATAAGGAAAAAGTCGGCATTAGGGAGTGAGAAGCGGGTGCAATGAGAGTCTGTGAGACTTCCAGCTCACCAGAGTCGCTGTGATGTAAATTAAGTCATATGCAGGTGTGTAGGTATAGCTGTCTCATAGAGGGCCATGGAGGCCTTGCACCATTCAACATCTTTTAAATCCCCCACTCTGTGCTCCCATCGATGCTGGAGTGTTTCAAGAGTCTCCGGAGCACTACACATCAGAGAGCGGTAGACCTGAGAGATACCATTTTGGCCCAGACAGCCCATGAGCAGCTTAGCCTCCAATGAGCTGAACTCAGGCAGTTCATTCAGATCATCACAGTATACAGTGAGTGCATGCTACAATCACAGGAATTTATGGAATTGCATACATGAAAGTGTATAGGTTGATTAAGAATGTTGAAATGAGCATATGTGTGACCCGCTCCATACATCTCCTTGTGTTGTAACCCTAATCAAGTCCCATCTCCTGAAGCCCTCAAGCCATGCTTTGTGATTAAGTGATCAGACTTTCGATAGAAGTGTTTTTTGAGTTAACCTCTTGTCCTAGCCCATAAACCTGCTAGTCACATGCCAGGAGAGAAACATTGTTTTGGTGACTTCTGCAGTTTGAGATGGGATGGAGCAACCATATAGGATATGCATCATGTTATGGAGTCCAAGATGGGTCAGCTCAAGTTGGGATGCTGGGTCGCTCCAGTCCCATTCATCCGGTCATTTATCAATAAGAGCTGAGTTGCCCACTAATAAAATGAAAATCCACAGCTCCTAGCCCTCTATCATAAAATGACCTGGGGCATTTGCTAAAGGCAATACGGGGGGAACCACCCCAGAGAAAGGAGTGAAAGAATGGGTTAGGGATGTGGAGCTGAAAGTTCTGCAGTATATATAAGAAGCATGGGAGGATCATCATTTGGATGAGTGCAACTTGACCCATTGTGTTCAGGGGGAGAAGGGGCTAGGTAGTATTCAATAACGGAGTGAGATATAAGGTATGGGTGAGGTCTGGTAACATGGCAATGTGCACCCAGATGTTTGAAGCTGAGGCAGTGGACCGAAATGTCTGATTGCAACGTGACTATGGTGTTATTGCTGGGTACCGGGATAATTAACGATTTGTGTCATTTTATATGGAGGCTGGAGGCCTCTCCAAACACCCTAAGAATTTTCAGCATACGAGGGCCAGATTGTTGATAATTTGCCAAGAAAAGGAGAACATTCTTCTGATAAAGCACAATCCTGACCTCTTGCGCTCCATTTCAGTTTCACCCCTTCACCTGGGCCTCACAGCAGATAATTCTAGCTAAGGGTTCTATGGCAGGAGAAAACAGCAGTGGGGAGAGAGGGCATCTCTGCCTGGTACAGCGTTCATGTTAGACTTGCCAGCTTTAAAGTGGTCATCCCCCAAGTTTTTGCCTGCCTCCCTACACTTTTCTGACACTGTTAGGTTTTAGGACTCTGCACACTTTACCACTGCTAACCAGAGCTAAAGTGCACATGCTCTGTCCCTTAAACATTGTAACATTGGTTCACACCCAGTTGGCATATTTAATTTAGTTGTAAGTCTCTAGTAAAGTGCACTACATGTGCCCAGGGCCTGTAAATTAAATGCTACTAGTGGGCCTGCAGCACTGATTGTGCCACCCACATACGTAGCCCCTTAACCATGTCTCAGGCCTGCCTTCGCAAGGCCTGTGTGATCAGTTCACTGCCACTTGGACTTGGCATTGTACTTGCCAAGCCTTAAACCCCCCTTTTTCTACATATAAGTCACCCCTAAGGTAGGCCCTAGGTAACCCATAGGGAATGGTGCTATGTAGGTAAAAAGCAGGGCATGTGCATATGTGTTTTATATGTCCTGATAGTGAAAAACCCCTAAATTCATTTTCCACTACGGTGAGGCATGCTCCTTTCATAGACTAGCATTAGGACAGCATTCATATACTTTTTGAGTGATAGATTCTGATCAGAAAGAGGTAACCAGGTAATTTTTAGTATGGCCAGAATGGTAATAAAAAAATCCTGCTTATTGGTGAGGGTGGATTTTATATTACTATTTTAGAAACACCACTTTTAGAAAGTGAGTGTTTTTTTGCATTTAAAAGCCATCTGTGCCTTACAGCCTGTCTTCAATCAATGTGTGGGCTGGGCTGGTTGACAGCTTCCTTGTGCATTTCACCCAGACAACAACAAACACAGGACACTCAGTCACACCTGCACTCTTCTGCATATTGAATGGGTCTTCCTGGGCTGGAAGGGTGGAGGGCCTGACACTTACATTTCAAAGGCTAGTGGCCTGTTTTCGCAGAATGGACTGCCAAACACCCTACTAGGACCCTGGCAGACAGGCCTCTACTGAAAGGGGAACGTGTGCGCTTAAAAACACTCTTTGAAGTCTCCCCCAGTTCAAAGGCATTTTTGGATATATAAACATGGTCTCTGACCCCACCAACTCAGACACGCCTGGACCTGCACCTGCAACCTGTCAAGAGGAACTGCCTGGCTGCCCAAAGAACTCATCTGGACTGCTTTGCTGAGAAGGACTGCTGCCCTGCTGGTACCCTGCTGCCCTGCTCACCTCTGACTGTGCTGAGAAAGATGTTGCCTTCCCTGAAAGTGCTCTCCAACGGCTTGGATTGAGCTTGGATCCTGTTTTCTGAAATCTTAGGGTCAAAAAGACTTCATCTCTTCAGGAAACTTCTTGTGCACCGAAAATCGATGCACGGCCTGCTGGAAATGATTCACAGCCTGCCTTGTGACCAAGACGTCACTGCACAGCCGAACCGGAATGACGTAGCCCGACTTCCCAAATGGAAATTCAATGCAACGTCTCTGCCTTCTTCTGGCGATTCAAGGATCTCCTCACATCGTCCTTGGGCATCAAAAAGCTCCCGCATCGCAATGAGGAATCAAGAATGGGTGCCAAAAACCAATGCAAGCCCCTTGCAGGGTGGAAAGAAATGACGCAAAGTCTGTGCCGCATTTGAAAATATAACGCTATTTTTCCATGCATCTCCTCCTCTGCAGTCTCCGTGCATGTTATTTTTTACGCAAACCAGGTACTTTCTGTACCCAGGAGACAACTGTTGATTTCTAAGATTAAGACTCTTTTAAAACTTGCAAAAGTCATATTTCAGCTTGTGCTTATTGAATTTTTGTCATTGTGACCTTATTTTATTCAGATAAATTTTATCCATTTTTCTAAACCTGTGTGGTCTATTTTTGTGGTGTTTTCACTGTTACTGCATGATTTATTGCACAAATACTTTACACATTGCCGTCTAAGTTAATCCTGACTGCTCAGTGCCAAGCTACCAGAGGGTGGGCACAGGGTAATTTGGATTGTGTGTGACTTAACCTGACTAGGATTGTGGTCCCTACTTAGACAAGGATGTTTAACTGTGCCAACTAGAGACCCCATTTCTACCAAGAGTCTAATCGGAAAGGTACAAGACACTACTCCATTTGGACGGGGAGCACAATATAAAGAAGTCCACCGTACCTATGAAAAGATGGAACAAAACCCATGCCCTGTAGGATTAGGTTTAGATAAGTTCAGTTGACTGAGTCAAAAGCGTTTTTGAAGTCTATGAGCGTAAGTGCTGTGGGGTCAGGTAATTCCTGGGCATGGGCTAGTGCAATGTGAACGTGCCTAATAAAGTGCTAGTTTCTGCGATGGGGCATAAAGCCACATTGGTCTGGGTGCACCAGGGACCCAAGGACTTGTTGAAGTCTAGTAGCCAGAGCTTTGGCAAAAATCTTGACGGTGTTTATAAGGGAGATGGGGCGTTATGAAGCACAACATTCTGGGGGGTACTCTGCTTTATGAAGGAGTATTATGGTAGCTAAGTCCAAGTCGGATGGAAAGGAATAATCTTGTGCCACTTCCTTGTATAGCTTGAGGAGATGTTGGGGAGGGTGTCACTAAAATTGTGGTAATATTCTATGGTTAACCAGTCAGGGCCTGGGGTCTTCTTGGCATTCAGAGTGTAGATAGCCACCTGTAGGTCCCTGCCGTAAGCAGGCATTCCATCTATTTCGGTTGAGACCTTAGAAGACATGAAAGAGGCACATCCATCAGGAGTGAGCTAGCTATCTCCTGAGCGGGCCCTGGATGATCAGTATTAAGCTGCTCGTGGAAGTCAGTTAATGCATCTGCTATCATGGTAGGGGTGTGGATAGGGCGGTGTTGGGATATAACAATAGAGGAGACCAATATTGAGCTTGCATCTCTGAGTGGCAAGCCAGTATAGAGGTTTACTGCTTTTGCCACCATGTTCATACATGCTGATTAGATGCTCTTCACCACTGGCAAGCCTCGTCAAATGCCAAGTCCCTTAGGGATATCCTGTCAAGTTCTAATTGGTAACAGATGTAGTCGGACATGTCAGTGGTTATTTTAGTCTCTAGGTATTAAAAGAAGGTTTCAAGCTGTGTGATGTGGTGGAATTTATCTCAGTCTGCATGTTTAAGGAATGTTTTGCCCAAAACACCAAATCATGGCTTTGACAGCCACCCACACAATATCTACCCTATCAACCATCCTGGTATTTATTTCGAGGTGTGAGTGGAGTTCCATATCTATGTGCTCCACAAACCTGTCATCTGTCAGAGACCAGACATTTAGGTGCCAAAAGTGCTGTTTGCATTGCATCGGAGACTCCATGTGAAGTATTAATGGTGAATAATCTGAAATCCCCCAAGGAAGAATGTCTGCAGCTGTTGTGTGCATCACAATGGATGCATGGAGAAGGAGATCAATGCGGAAAAGAGTTTTGGTGGCTGCAGAGGTTTGTGTATATGATTGTGTTGTCGGGTGCCACACCTGCCAGGCATCACAGAGGCCTTGGAAGTCTCACCAAGAACAAACATCTGGTGCCTCGAGGAGGTTTCTGAGGCATCTTGGCTGGGATTTAGAGTGGAGTTGAAATTGTCCTCAAGGTTCATCTCCCCTGGCAGCAAATTAGCGAGCACCTCTGTGAGGTCAGCTAGTGTTTGCCTCTACCATTGGGGGGGTAAATAAATAGTATAGCTGTTGTGAGGTTTTCCTTCTAGTGTTCTGACCACCCCAATAGAGCAGCTGTGAGGGTCATGGATGACCTGCTGGAGTGAAATCTGTTTTTGACCACTGACTGTGTTGCACCACTTTGCACCTGGATTAGCTGTCTAGTGTTAACCAATTGCAGATTACATTTTGTATTCAGTTTAGCCGCCTATTGACTTTATTGTAGCATTAGACACTGCCATGTTGAAGGCTGACCATATATTTTTTTCACATTGTAAACTGTGCTTGTTTTTGTGTTCTTTCTCACCAAAGAGCTAGGCCATATCATCACTGAACAATTAGTCAGTGAGCACAATAAGAATGTACCAGACGGATGTTTTTTTGTGCAAGCAGGGAACGATTTGGCCTTGAGAGAGACAATTTGAGAGACTGGCCACTTCCAACCTGTTTCTTTCAACTCTGACCTACATTAGCCAGCATGTTTGAATATTTCTTTTTTGTAGAAGGGGTTTTCCAGAAAGCCCTTCTCGGGTTCTTTGAGGCATAAAAAGGTGGCCCTGCTCAGTAGTGGTGGAATTTCCGAGACCTCTGTCAGAATTAGACATCGAATGTCTGACATATCTGTCCTGTGAGGGTAGAGATCTCTTTCTCACAGTTGAATGGGGTCATCTTCTTGCTGGCATGAGAAAGATGAAGGGCTTGGCAGGCCCTATGGTGATGAATTTTTACTTTATTTGCTTTGGAGTTATGATATATTATAACCACATATATTTGCTGTGTACATAGCAGTTGAGAATCATTTTGGTATATTTTCCTTTCATTGCTGTGACTATTTTTAAACATATGCTTTCAACCTACTAATCTCCTTTTTTAGGAACCTCATGGTGAAATAATAATAAATGCCTTCTTTGAACTGAGAAGTGCATTCCAGAGATTTTTGTCAGTTCAGTCATTTGTGAAAACAAAATGCCTGCGTGACCACAGAGGGAAAGCGTCTTTGGAATAGTATGGCCGTGCCCCTGGAGCCCCATTATACTCTGAATGAAAGACTTGTTCATATCGAATCTGCACAAAAGGGGATGTTGGAGCCAAAGGGATGGATCTCCTGTAACACTTGGTGTCTCTTGATAAAGCGAAGCACAGCCATGCACTTGATGTGATCAAGAAGGCTGTTGTTGAGAGGAGGTGATAATTAAACATGAGGGCCCTTAGGGGGCATGAATAGCAACTGGTGATGCAGTAAGTCAAAGTGGTTCAAGAAGTGATGGGTGTGCATGAGTATAGATTGTTCTAACAAATAAGAACTAAGACAAAACACAAACAAATCCAACCCTCAACTGATAATGCCCCCACCCCACACTAAAACCCCAGAAGAGTCTGCTGCTCCACCATACCCAAAAACAAACATAGTACACACTGTAGGGTGCTCATTGTGGTCCTTCTGCAAAACACAATCTTGTGTCAGTATTTGTCAAAGCAAAGCCTAGTAACCAGATGTGGTGTTAGTGTAGAACCATGTTATGAGTGTTGTGTCCTTCTCTCTAGGGAACCCTCATTGCCGGTGGCCTCAACGCGTACAGGGTCTAGGTCCTTTCCCTGGAGGTGTGATAGCAGGGTATTGCTCTCCTCAAACCTCCTTGAGCTTCCGTGTTCAGTATCAGATGATTAGGGTGAAGGTTTGTGGGAAATCAGTTATCTTATGGATTTGAGTCGTTGGTGAGGACGGGGCACTGCGGGTGCTATGACAAGAGTCCTTTTCTCAGATACCCATTCCCATGCCTCCTACAGTGTGTCAAAGAAATAGGTGTGGGATTGGAAGATCACTTTCAGTTTTGCCTGGAAGAGCAACAAATATTGCAAGGCCATCTCCTTCAATTTTAGCTTCACTGACTCAAAGGATCTAAGCTGTTTTGGACTGCTCTTGTGTAATCTGGAAAGATCATAATGGAGGTTGACTTAAAGGGGAGCTACCCCTGGGTGCTCGTGTGGTGTACAATGATGTCTCTGTCTATGCAATTTAGGATGCTTGTGATGATGGGGCACAGACGAGCACCCAATGAGGTTTCTGAGCCAAGGTCCAGTGAGCTCGCTCCACCACAAACCAACGGAAAGAACCTCATCGGCAACCCAGAACTTGATCAATGTTTTATAAAGAGTTCGGGTCACAGGAACACACTGTCTTTTTGGAACCCCACAAGGTGAAGATTATTATGCCTAGAGTGGTTTTCTTTATTTTCTGCTCTCGCCTCCAGGATGGGGATCACGGCAGTCAAGGTCTTCACTTTTGTCTTCAGGATGCCAATGTTGTCTCTGGCAACGTTGTGGAGGTCTTGGCAGGCCATGTCCGCTCTTACCTTACTGATCTTTGTTCCCAGTGCTTCACAGGATGTCTGGATATCCTAAAGAATTCGGGCCACCTCTATGGCAGATGAGGACCCAGCACCCATGAGGCAGGCCTCTTGTTGTGTGGAGGTCTTGGGGGGGTAACGCGCTTCACTTGGGTGCTCTGTTGGCTGCTCGGTGATGGAACCTTATCCTTCCCCATTAGAGCTACCCACAGCAGAAGGGAAGGCACTAACACTGGCAACAGGGGGAGACAGTCACCAAACCTTTACTGAAAGCACGGAAACACCAGCTGGCCAGGTAATTTCCTGCATTGAGGGGCACAGATGGATCTCCTAGATACTGAGCTCTACCTTGGCCCACTTCCCCGGAATCCTCAGGGGCAGCACGAGCAACCAGAAGGTACACCAGGAATATGGCCCTTTGGCATGGAGGAGTGCAGCTCTTCAGTACAACACAAATGTCCTAATGGGCCAGACCAGTGCAAGGACAGTCAGAGGGTCAGTGTGGAGACTGTGAGGCACCCAGCTAAGAAATCCATCAGTTCAAGAGCAGTTCATCCTTTGCTGGGTCCCACCTTTTACTGAGAAGAAAGTAATTGAAGGAGCATGGGTGATGTGGTTTTGTCCCAGCCCACTTGCATGAGTATCTTCAGATGCAGCACGGGCAGCCCTTCTATTGAGAAAGGCCACCCGTATGGACCAAGGGAGCACAGTCAGTGTCTGCTTAATGGACAGCCCCCACAACCATGCAGGGGCATACAAAACGTGGGTCAGACCCCCTATTGTGCTATCTGCAGTAGGGTCTAGCAGAAGGCAGGATGCAGGAAAGGACCAGGCATCAGGGCAACAAAATCTTCCTGCCTGCCCGCCCACCCCAAAGTGATCAAAGGGGGCAGCTCGAGCAGCTGAGAGGTCTGATTCACCCTCCCCAGCCATCTAGCATATTTGTGCAGGACCCTGCACCACTTCAAGGCCCCTCTCCTGTTACACCGTGGAGGGGGGGCAAGTCCTTGTACTTGTCCAGGGTCTCAGAGGCCCCTGTGCCCAGAAAACACCCTCCACTGTGCAGCTCCTCACCTTGAAGTCCCTGCAGGCCCAGGGCCTGCTTGCAGCTCCGAATCAGGTCCTGGTGAAGTGCAGGTGTCGCCCACATCCAGGACGAGCCAATGGGTTCAACCCTCTGAGCCACCACCTTAGTGCCCCCGATGAGCCAGCAGCTGAGATTTGGAGAAAAGGAGGGGTAACAGCGCCTATTACTTCGGATCTTCGAACCTCGGGGGAGATGCAGCCATGCCCCACCTCCCCTCTGACAGGGCACCACCCATCCAATTGGGTGCCACACCACCTGCCTGTTAAGCATCCACCGACCTTTGCATGATGCTTCCAAATGGCTAGCAAGCTTCATTAGCCAGAGGCCAAGAAGAGGGGTGCACCACACAGCCACAGTGCTAATTAGGATCTCAAGCCTCAATCCATACTTCCAGGATAAAGGCGGATTCTGGAGGCGGTCGGGGAGTGATTTCAAATTGCATCTACCATCTTGGCCGTGTTGGTCAATGCTGCTATATTTCTGACCAAAAACACACATGCCTTCGAGGGTCATGTGACAAGCTTCCATTTACAACCTTTTAAGGTAGTAACAATGGCACCATTCCAGCACTTCAACCACATGACACCAGTCAGCAATAAAACTGTGGCCCCCGCCAGTATGTGATACAGCCAGAGGCCGTTGGGCTGGTAGAGTTTAGGGTGTATGAAATGTGCACATCACAAACACTGCCACGCTAAGGCTGAGAGTTTTTAGCCCCTACAAACCACAAAGAACTCCCATATAATCCATACAATATTACTGTCATGCGATACATCGATACATCGCATGTGATATAAGGAACCCCAATGACCTTTATTGCTGTTGGAATAGGTGATAGTAGAATGGACACACAGGAGTACTTTCAAATACGTCAATGAATGTGTTAGGCAACACTGAGGGGTATCCTCATCAGACCGCAAGTTACAGAAATATTTAAAGTACATTTCAACGCAGAAGTGCTTACATCTTCCTTCCTAGCACCCTGGCTATCAGAATGTGCTCCATTATTGTAATTGCAGGGGTTTCCTCCTGTGACTCACTTAACGCAGTGTCTTCTTGGCAGCAACTACACCTAGTAATTATGCTTGACTCCGTATGACCCATAGTTCCTTGTGTTTATGGGTGCACACATTAGCCCAGGCAGGCTAACGAAAATAAATTGAAATAGCCAATAAACGTTATATTCAAATAATAGATGATTTACTATTTGTGTGTAATACAACTCCAATAATGATGCCTTTAATGATAGTGTTGGTCTGCACTGTTGCAGAATTAAGATTGTAAACAAATAAGATTGTGTCGTCTGCAGCCAGTGCCTTTCCAGGAAAAACCTGCATGCTGGCTCCAGCAAAATACATCTGAACTATCATTTTCTCAACAGTGCTCTATATGAAATTAACTGAGGCTAGTGCCTTAACCACCGAGTACCAAGCAAGCAGTGCGAAATCTCACTTTTGTTTAAAGCATAACTTTTGTGTTTCTAAAAATAAGCCTGTCACATTTCCTTAACCGTTTCAGCAACAAAACAAGGACAAATATCTATGTGTTTTATGAGGCATTATGTGCTCTCAAAAACAACTCTGTTTCATTTAGAAAACATCAGACTTCATTGAATGTTTTGTAACAGAATTAGTCCTAAATGTTTTGTATCTCTAGCTCGGGTCACCCCGATGCAATGCATTAAATTATTATGTAAATACAACCGTTTCCCCCATAATTTGTGAACACAATCAAAAACATTAATTGATTCAGATAACTTGATCAATTATGTTTAAATTGTAATAAATTCATCTCGTTTAGCAGGATTATGTGAGATTGGGACGCTTAAAGAATATGCAGTTTCTGCTTAGGTTACTGATCTTGAATGCTAGTCCACTCCTTAATGTCTATCAGTGACGTAACTTTAGCCGTCACACACCCCTGTGGTGTGGGCGAGGCCCGAGCTCCGGGGGCCCCCCTCAGCACAGCCTGCACAATGAACAGTTACGGTCCCCTGGCCTGAGAGCACCTGACTTGGTTGGGTGGGGGATGGGGAGTCAGGGTTCCATGTACTTTTCAGAGGGCCCTCCTCAAGTTTCTTTACGGCCCTGTCTCCTATGTAAACGAAATCTCCTGACTTTCAAAATGCAAGCTGCTATTTCTTATATTGTCAACTTTCATTCTTACCTATTTGGTTTAATTATACTCATTTGACAGCATCTGTGCCTATGAATTTATGCCATATGGATTATTAGACCTTCCCTGAGTAGCCCTTTCTTGGTGTACATGCACATACCAGCTCACTGCTCCTATGGCTAGGTTGGTGTGGAGCAGCATTTTGATGTTTTAGCTGCATTGATCTCAAACTGTACTATCCATAACATAGACCTTCAAAGTAAATGCCCACCTCTGTAGCCTTTCACTAGTGTAATAGAAGCCATGAAAGATCGTAGGACCTGCAGAGGAAATTATCACCACTGCTGATTATAGTTTTATTTTGGGCGCTTATCACATTTCCTCCTCCAGGACACCACTAGGCGCTGTGCCCCTAGACAAGATAAGAGCACCTCTCAGGTCTTTCATGCACAAAACCAAAATGCTTCCCACAAAGTATTAAGTCATATAAAACTAACTGCCAGCCACACAAGCTCAAATTGTATACCTCCCTATCAATCTAAAAATGCACTTTTTGTACCCAAAGAGGGAATGAACCGCTACATCAATACTACACTACAGTGCACTGGATTACCCAAATAACCTGAATTAAATTGAATCCTGCAAGCTTCAGTGAACTGCATGCATCAAGGTTCCCTAAACAACATTACAAAAGAAAAATAAGAAAGAAAACCTAGTTGATTTATTCATATTTTGGATATTGTTATTTGGTTATAGGATTTACCTTTTATTTATTGTGTAGGGGTTTTTCCCTCATTGAGGCAGATTCAGCATGCCCCCCTCCACGGTCCATTCACAAGGCTTATTTCCAGGCAGCCAAAGTTGTGAGAGCTCGGACTTCTCACTGCCTTGGTCTGCTAATTACCCACACGGGATGGCATAAGGACCCAATCCGTATTGTTGTTTGCTGCATAAATCCATATGTATTCCAAACAGGTCACTTCGGAGTCTATTTTTCTATCTGTGTTCTTCGTTCATTCGAGACTTTTAAAAAAATTCTCTCCACATGGTCACAAACTGAGGTTTATTTGTAGGCTTTGTGCTCTCCCTCTGGTAGTAGCCATGTGTTGAGTGTGCATTCTAGATACACGACAAAGCTTGCAGACACATTGAATATACGCATGAGGGCATTTTTCATTTCTTAACAGTGCAATGCGCAATTTCAGACCATAAGCAAATGTAAAATGTCATTTCGGTAGGTGCAAAAGGCATTTTCGGTCGTGCATTTTGCGATGTCCATCATTAAGAAATCAAATTTTGGGAATTCCTAAATAGGAAATCACCAATTGGGATTTTCAAGTAGTGAATCGCTAACACTATGTACAAAGAATTTCCTATTTGCGAATATTTGCAAAATGGCCATTTAAGAAATTAAATTACCATCAATGTGTATCAGATGATAACCAGATGCATACTACAAAAAGACACCCAAACTTCACCTTGCTCTTTCAGAATGGCTGCTCTGTATGTGTTGTTGAGGAGGATGAGGATTTTGGCTGGTAGGCAGAGAAGGAAGAGGAGAGGATAGTTAGAGTGAGGGTCACCCTGTTTGAACAGACTCAGGAGGAGATGTGAGAAGTACATCACACTATTACCACCCCTACAGATTCAGTAGGATGTGACATATGAAGCAGAGGGTCAAGCTTGATGCACAGAGATCACCAACAACTATTGTTATGGTAAGAACAATAACCACATCTAAGAAATAGACAACACAAATGATGATAATGTTTTGTGCATGACTGAAAGTTAACCTTTCAGTCAGGTTTCAGCAATGTAATTCTTTATCATCAACTGTATCCATATAGGATTTTTTTGACAAAGCAACAAAGTTTGAAAACAAAAACATAACGAAGTGGTCTCATACATCTGTGTCTACAAAACACACTTTTTATGACCTCTGGTGTTGGTTGCCTTTTCAGTAGGACTTAGCTGTGCAGGTGGGGATATATCTGTTCCAAATGTGTTTGCCTTTTACAGCATCTATCTGGCACAGATGTGGCACTAAGGCTAGACCCGTCTTCACTTTCAATGTGGGGAAAAATGTTGGGGACAGACAGGTTATGTGCCTGTATGTTTTCCAGAGGTGTGTTCACCTGGATCAGCCCATATGCAACTTTTTGGCAGCAGTTCCACATGTCATTTTTGATATTGACAGTTCTCCTGGCAAGAGTAGGTGTGGCTATTGCCATGGCCAATCGATTGATAGATTTAGTGAAAGGATCATAGCGTGCCTTATGCTGCTTGTGCCTGCATCTTTGCAGACGTTGCTTCTTCTCAATAACAGCAAACCAACCGTCTTGTACTTTCTGCAAATGCAGCAATGGCCTTGACATGCTTTGCAATTGCCTATTAACAATTGTTATCTATTTGGCTTGCAGGCACTGTACTATTTTGATCGATTTCTCCAGGTCACCAAACAACGGGGAACTGTTTGCATTTTATCTGAAACATTAGCATTGTGGAACGTTGGTCATTGGACTCTACCTTGTCTGTCTGTCCTGCACACAGATGAAGATATGTTCCTGCTTTGAGATAGCTCTTTATCACCTATTTCAAAGTCTGGTAGTGGTGACACGTTTGCTTTCCTAGTAGTTGGAGTAGGAGTAATGGGCGTATGAGTAGTAGTTGTGCTGTCCTGTATTTCTATGTGTTAATAGCTTCATCAGCCTCAATGGTTTCAGATATATTCTGGGTGTGATCTGTGGAAATGTATTTATATAGAGTTTGCGTAATATTGTTGAAAATGTGATTTCTGTGTTTGTGACATGAAGATTGTGTATTGATATGTGTAGTTTTATTAACAGCACACAGTACACCATGTAACTAAAGACGTACTAAAACTCCCATAAAGCATTGTCAAAGTACAGCAATTATGTCCATGGAGTTTCGTTAGGTAAGATGTTGTATTTGAAGACTTACAAACAATATGTTATAGTTAGAAATTATCAGTAAAATGTCTTACCTTGGCGGGATCCTGTAGGATTAAAGGTGTTAATGTCTGACTGTCCCATCACACTTTGAGATTACAAGTGCCCCCCATCAGTGATTCCATTGGAGTGGGAGGGGGATGTTTCGAGGGCAACCACATATGCCACAATCCTCAGCCATCCTACTGGCAACCTTCTCTTTGGTGCAAGATCTTAGGTCATACCCTCATTTCCAAATCTCTGGTAAGGGTCTCTGGGTGACAGCGAATGATTTGATTTTCTACATATTTTTGTTTACTGGCCTTCATGAACAGAAAATGATGCTTTTCTAAAAAGGTGGTCCATGTGTACCACACATTCTTCTGTTAACAGTTCCAGCTCCTTCTCAGAAACTTTTACTTTGAGCTCCTGTTGCCAGGGTCCTAGTCTCAATCTTCCTGGGACATGACGTTCTTCGGAAATTAGATTTCCACTGCCAGAAGTCTGACAGGACCACTCCTTCCTTTTTGCACCTTCCAAGACTTCTGGGCTGTGGCCACACCCTGTAATTCTAAACTTTGTGGTTCTTACATCATTATTCTGCTTCCAGAATGGGAGTTCTCCTAATTGTAATTTCTTATTTGGAAATCGCACTTGTGCGATTTCGAAATAGAACATTTCGTATTTGCAAACGCAAATTTGTAGAAATCGCTATAGATGGAATACTCTCCTATGTACATCTCATTTTTAAATTTCCAAATAGTGATTTCTACAAAATTGATAGATGGAAAAAGCTAGCACTTACTTTCGTACATATGGCCCATTGAGTTTCATTTCTTCTGTTTATGTTATTCACTTGACCTGCCCATGACAACGTGCTTGTGGCTTAGCCTGAGGTGCCAGTGTTGCTGCTGTGATCCTTCGCCTGGCTAGCTCCCGTTGCTATCTGCCTTGACACTTGGGATCCTGTGGTATGTCATAACTACCTAGTACTTGCCCAGCAGTTCAGAGTAGGTGGGGTCATAGCCTTAAATCTTATATGTGGATTGGTGTAGCATGGGATGAAATGCTCGGACGATGACAGGTAGCATTTTTGGTACTCCAAGATCTAGGCCGGTGGCAAGCTATGATGACACACAAACACAGAAGTACTTTGCTATAGGGCAGCTTTGAGCTAGAGCAGTACAAAGAAGGAAACACATTACCAGGATTGATTACTTGGCTGTTTCCAGCGGAATTTCAGCACAACACTATCACCATATTACCCTAGTGGTCGAAGTGTATTTTTCAAAATAACAATGGGAATTGTGATCCTGAGTGGGGGAGATGGGGGTCAGACAGCGTGGAGGTGGAGGTAAATGTATATAAAATAATGTTCACACTTTAAATAAAAATAAATGCAAGTGAAACTAATCAATGGAAAAAGCACTATTTTGCATTATGAAACCTCCGTTGGTCAACGTGATCACTGCAGGTATTTGCATGTGTAACCAGACAGCCACATAATTAAATCCTGGTTAGTAATCTTAAATTGTGTATTTTAGGTGCTTCCAAGTACCAGTCTGTGATAGAAAGCACTGCAAATATGTAAGTCATGTTTTTTAAAGTTGTACTATACACAGTAAAAGATAGGTTTCCACAAAATGTAGAACTTTATTTTGGTGTGAGTCAAAACAAATGCTTTTAAAATATAGATTTTAGGTATATACAATCAGACTGTGTCTAATGCAAACATTTTTAGTGCCCTTTAAAAGCATTCACTCCAGAATGCAGCTGGTAGCATCCATACATTTCCTCTAAAAAATCGTTGTCACCATGAAGCATCAAATTACTATTACTTGACACCTAGACTGCATCCCAATCAGTCTTTCTATTTGCTTATGAACCAATTGCCAAATTAACATTTCTTTCAGGTACCAGGCACCCGGATGAGAAGTTGTGTTTCCTCTTTGGCTGTCTGTTTCTTTCTTGGCTCCACAGCACAGGAGACCTTTCTTTCAGCCAAAGGCATCTCAACTATATCATTGACCTCAGGGGATGTTGATTTCTCACATAAAGGATTAGAACTCTTTCATGAAATTTAAAACGTATGGGCATGTCGTTCCTCACAGAACCTGCCCACTTTAACCTCTGCCTTCTGCCATGCAGTATCATGTTGCCATTCTGTCCTTTTCTGCCCTGTGCAACAGATTTAGCTCATGGTGTTGGGAATTGACCGATTAAGACTAGAATTAGGAGCCAGGGTAGAAGACTGCCAGTATCAATATTAATGCCAGCTAAATATTGCAAGATGGGGTCCAACCATAACAGTAAAATGAGGCGCTCAGGAATCATCAGGAGAGCAAAAGGCGCATGTTTACAATCAGCTGTTAGCCCCTCAAGCAAAAACTTGAATCATAATCCAAGCAAAACTGCTGTGGTATAAAGATAATAAAAAAACGTTTTCATTAGATGGCAAATCCTAGGCCCATAAATCAGATATTGAAAACTGGACGGGGCATAAAAGCAATTTGTGAATATTAGCCCTTTCTGAAAATGGTCATGAGTATAATGAAATGGCGACGAAGGGAAGAAAAGAGGCAAGAACCCCAAAATACTGCCAGTGTGATGTTTCATACCGAGTTAAATAGAGTACCGTACCTCTCACACTGTGAACATTTGTCACAGTGGGCCAATCAGGTCATCAAAGTTTAGATCTTGATGATAGATCCCAGTACCTAGAGAAAATAGACTTCATCAATGGTTAATATTTCGAAAAATTCAGCTTTATAAATCAAACTGCGGGATGTGATGTAGCTATAGAGAGGACACAAGCTGTCATAAAATTCAATTTTGAGAGGTAAAGCTTAATTCTACCTGATTGCAGAACAGGTCACCTAACTACAAGAGTTCATGACTTATTGGAATATCCTTGAGAAGGAGTTGGTTCCAATGAAGAGGGAGCTTCTTCTATCTTGGGCTGTTACCAGAGCATACAGAGGCGTGTCACTCTTTACTTCAGTTACTACAGCCGCCAAGGCTTTGACTTTGATTTTAGAACCCTGAATTCAGAACCTTGTAGAAGGTCACGTCTTACTTAATCGAACTGGTAACGCGTCCTTTTATGATATTTTATTACACATCAGGACTCGTTTTAGGCCAATGAATCTTTTGACCCAGTTGAGAGACACCGTAGGACGAGATAGCTAATCAATAAATCAATCAATACATCAATAATGTCAACAATATTTATCACAACAATGCATTTCACTTTAGTCAAAGTCATTAATCAATTCAATGATGCTACCATGACCTTTCAGCCATGAATAACCACACCTTGTTTAGTAGATTTTTATGAGTTTTATTCCCTATTAATTACAATCTAATAGCAACTGCGTTAATCTCAACACCAAGAAACATAATAGCATAGTCATGATATGGCAACTTTGGTAAGCTTTCATTAAAGCAAGAATCACAAACATCAGAATATAACACGACGTGAACATAGACCAATTTAGCCGAGTGTCAATAATGCGTCAGTTTAAACAAAGCATAGTCTCGGTCATTTGTCTATTTGCGTCAATTTTGGTGAACACCTGTCCTAACCACTGATTAGCATTAGCATGTTGGGCTTCATGCAAAATAATTTAGAACACCAATTTGGAAAACATTTAGCTAAGGTCTCGGTCAAAAGTAAGCAGTTGGTACCTAGAAAGGAAACGCAAACAGACATATTACAAATGCATTGTCATAATTACCCTCCAAAAATTAGGTCAGCGCACAGGTTCAGTCTTCGTCTTCAGGACATCAGTCAAATCGCCATCAGTCAGAACTCAGCTCTGGGACAAAAGGGCACTTCCCTCATAAGGAGGTAAAGTGTAAATGGGCAGTCTAAGGGTGAGGATGGTTTTAATAAAATCTCAGGTCACCAAACAGAGTGACAGAGTTTCTGGATAAAATCAATAGCATTCCCTACATAATTTCCCCTGACTCCACGTGCCATGGGTTTTTATCCCTTTTTCATAGTACATTACCCCAAAATTCTATTGGACATTTGCTATACCCCACTATCTTTAACCTATCATATAACACATTAGGTAATCCTAATCTTCACCCCATACTGTTTTACAAATTTTTGATTGACCTTCATAATTGACGTCTTCAGAGGTGACACGTCCGGTGTGACTTCATCCCTTGGTAATTCTTTGCACATCTTTAGGTCAGCAGTTCCATTGTCTTCACCAGTTTGAATGACCTTGTACATTACATTAATCTACACTGTTTCAGTTTATTTTAACATTTATTCCGTGGGCATAGAAAATATGCTTGAGAATGGATCTAACATGGTTACATTCATCTTCCAAGTCGAAGAAAAGAATAAACAGGGTCATGGCCCCTTGTGAGTCAGCACACTGGAAAATGGAAAAATGTATCTAATATGAGAGCCAGGCAGCTAAGCTTCGGCTCATGCTAACTTAAGGCCTATGAGGTTTTCAATACAGATTTAATAACGCAAATGTTAGTATAAGCTCATTTAAACGTAACATAAACATTTTGGTTATCATTATTAGTTCGAGTATACATTGGTGGCCACTCATCGTGGTCACAATTCAATCGCACGTCTAAGCAAAATTGCTATTACTATCGTTTCTAAGCGGCATCATCA
Source organism: Pleurodeles waltl (assembly GCF_031143425.1). NCBI lineage: Eukaryota > Metazoa > Chordata > Amphibia > Caudata > Salamandridae > Pleurodeles > Pleurodeles waltl. The sequence continues at coordinate 1,233,303,344 of NC_090447.1, forward strand.
CATCTTAAATCATAAACATTTCATGTTAATATAGATTATATAAGATACGCTCTCTCAATACTATCCCTAAATTAATCCCTGAAAAAGCAAACTTGGTTCTACAGCATTTTGCTGGTTACTATAATTCAACTTTCTAATTGCTTGAAACACTGTGCTCCTGCACTCTGGTTCATATTCTGGAGAGAAAGACGCGAGTGTATCTTTTGAGTCAATCACATCAGTCCGTTGTTCGTCATGCTATGGGATCGGCTTCATAACTTGTGGGCTCACACTCTGCTACCTGTTAATAGTTTGGTAACATAGGTATGCACAAGGTGGGAAGCCATTTCCACAGCACAGCAAATGCTGAGGAACTGACCAGTGTTTTGCACTGATGTGATGTGCTGGAACGTACCCTAAAAGTAATGCAAAGCAGGTCAAAACACTGCCTTACATTACTTAGCACCAAGGGGGATGTTAAATGGGTGGTACATGGGCATTCCCACGCCTTTTGATGCAAAATCTTATCTACAAACAATAGTAAACAATGTTAACACCATGTGAAATCAGGTGTTAAAAGGAGAAATGTTTTAATTTCTCCTTTCCTTTCTGTCTTTGCATGTGACCTACACTGTGTAGTACACAAAGTTTCAAAGTGTGTCTACGCATAGTATTTTGTACTGGAAGGGTACCCTTCCACTCCAAAACCTATGCTAGACTCACGCACACACCCTTGCACTATGGCACAAAGGTGTTTGTGTGGCACTCAGCAGCTAAAATCAGCACCTGTGCTAAAGAGAGGGGAGGAGAGAGTCATATTTCTGTAAATATGGTGCTCTCCTGCTCTCTCCCTCTCATGCAGCACAGTGCAGTGCAGCATTTTTTGCTGCTGCACTGCGCTGATGAGTATTTAGTAAATCTGGACCTTTATTCCTTTGCTAGCAATACACCTACTTGTCATTCAGATGAATGCCCTAAAACAGGCCACACCAGTTCCCCAACATCCTGAGTAGATGCTTCTGGTTGACACTCAGCCAAGGGGATCAAATTGAGGACCTACAAGTAATGCTCCAGGAAAGACCTAACGCATATGTACTAATCATATGGCTCTCTTCCTTTGGCAGTGTTGGTTTTCTTTAATCCATGTATGGAGTACGGCGGGACATACAAAACATTACATATCATAGTTAATCCATGAACTGCTAGATTAGATATGTATAACTCTAAGTGATTATTTATTTGAGTGAAAAGACTGGCATTTTCATAACACGTTATTATGCACATATTCGTGATGCCTTGAGCCAAATCATTATTTTTAAGAATGATGTTCTCTGACATATGATATCATGAGAGTATATAAATGTTATAGGTGATTTTTCTTTAAAAGAAATATATGAATTATGATCACACAGTAGATTGATTTCCTTGATCGTCATGGAAAAAAACTGCAAAGAATAAAGCACTCTATGAAGTATATTTCTCGATTTGCACTCCATTGTAGTGGTCCAACCTCATGGTTTTTGAGACCCATCTCCTCTCCCCACCTGGAGATGATTTTTAGAAGTAAATGTGCAAAGGTACAGATGTGTCCCCATTTAGCTTTTCATCAAGGCTCTCACACTTTATCGAGTCTCTACTCCAAAATATCAGTAGAGACAATTTTTTAATGATCTGAAAAGTGTTAGTGGACCCACTCTCAATTTTTGCATGAAAAATATCATGGATTTAAGTACTGAGAATGACCCTTTCACCGAGGACCCTTTACTTCAGACCTTTAAGGAAGGCAGCTGTAAGACAGAATTAGTATCTTCATCCAATAAAAAGCAAAACTCTAGGTGCAACTGGCTACAGAGGACAATGTTTTGCAATTGGGAGCAACAAATACTGTAATTATATGCAGAGAATTGTGACTGACGTGGAATTGTTAAATATAGAAGGATAGCTCTGACATGAGAGAGTGCAAAAGGCATCTAGTTAAAGTGCAGTACACCAGACCAATCACTACAAAACAAATGAAGACTGAAAGTGAGCAAGTGAGCAAGATATAGATGCCAAACAATGTGGAACAATGGGGGAAAGGGAAGGAGGAAACCAACCTCCTCCACCTCCATGAAGAACATATTTGGCTACAAACCAGTGCCTCAGAACCCCCAGCTCCACCCCCCAATTAAAAAATCTGACAAATTCTAGTAACAATAGAAAATAGCCACATCGGAGGATGGTTGAGACGAAGAAAAAGGCCTCTGAGACCACAAGGCAAGTAAATGACACATGTCTTTAATATTGGTTAAATTGTAGTAGCCAAGAGTACATATGAGTAGAACATCTATTCTAAACAGCTAGTGCTGAGCCAGAAATGGTAGTATAACTGCAGAATATGTCAGGTTCCCCACACTTCATCATCGCTTTGATCCTTCATTGCATTTAGGCGAATCCATGCTCAATCGTCCTTCAGGTAGTACAACACATATGGAGCCAAGGGCAGTGGACGCATGGTCTTTCTTTTCATGTATGGCGCTAGGGGAGTAGAACTGTGTGGTTCAACTCTGAGTTCTTTTAGTGTGTGCCATCTGAGCATGTTGCGAAATTTGCAAATGTAACCAATTACACAGGTGTAACTAAAAGTTCGCCCAAGCTTAGCCCTGAGATGGAATCTGAAGGAAGCTGTCAAACAGGAGACTGAAAGAAGGCTTTTTAATATTCATAAAAACATTATGGGGGTCATTACAACCCTGGCGGACGGTGTTAAAGTTCGGTAATACCGCAAACAGTCCGGCGGACAAAAAAAGGGAATATGACTGTGGCGGAAACCGCCAACATAGACAGCCACTTTAACACTCTGACCGCCACGGCGGTACAGACAAGCAGGGCGGCGGTCACCGCCAACAGACAGGCGGGAGACAATGTACTGCCCACAGTATCACAACCCGCCAATCCGCCACCTTTTCCGGGGCGGATTCACCGTGGATAAAAACATGGTGGAAACAGCTTTTGCAATGGGAAAACGCTCACCTTAACACACTCCACGATGAAGGAGCCCACCATGGAGCCCGAACTACAAATACTCCCTGCGCTTGTCTTCCTGCTCCTCTACGATCACCAGCAACGTAGGCGCCGAAGACAACGGTGAGTACTGCACCTACGACATAGGGGAGGGGGAGGCAAAAGTCAGGGGGACACACACGTAACACCCCCACCCCCAACCCGACCCTCACCCACTACAACACACACACCAATGCATTTCCAAACAGCACAGTAACAACCCACAACCCCCCCGGAAGAATGCAAAGACAAAAGGAAATCAGTTTAAACATTGTAATGTATCAAAATACAGTAACTAACTAAATACAGATATATAGAAACAATCGAAAACCATACATCACGAGTAGTACTGCAGGTATGCACATATCAATGTCCGTGGACCACTGGGCCCAAAATGTATGGGCGAGGCCCACACTAGATACCTGTCCACAAACAGAGAGAACACTGCAGGGGCATCAGATAGAAATACAACAGGTACCTCAGGGGGAAGGGAAGGGGGGGCACCTCAGCCGGATTACAGCACCACGCCAGATCCACGACGGGGCTCAATGCCCATTGATGTATCCTGGGGAGTGCAAAGCCACAGTCTCTCAAGTCTCTACAGTGGGTGGGTTGACCACTGTACCATCCTGGGGAGTGCAAAGCCACAGTCTCTCAAGACTCTACAGTGGGTAGTTTGCCCACTGTACCATCCTGGGGAGTGCAAAGCCACAGTCTCTCAAGTCTCTACAGTGGGTGGTGTGCCCACTGTACCATTCTGGGGAGTGCAAAGCCACAGTCTCTCAAGTCTCTACAGTGGGTGGTTTGCCCACTGTACCATCCTGGGGAGTGCAAAGCCACAGCCTCTCAAGTCTCTACAGTGGGTGGTTTGCCCACTGCTTTATCCTGGGGAGTGCAAAGCCACAGTCTCTCAAGTCTCTACAGTGGGTGGGTTGACCACTGTACCATCCTGGGGAGTGCAAAGCCACAGTCTCTCAAGTCTCTACAGTGGGTGGTTTGCCCACTGTACCATCCTGGGGAGTGCAAAGCCACAGTCTCTCAAGTCTCTACAGTGGGTGGTTTGCCCGCTGTACCATCCTGGGGAGTGCAAAGCCACAGTCTCTCAAGTCTCTAAAGTGGGTGGTTTGCCCACTGCTTTATCCTGGGGAGTGCAAAGCCACAGTCTCTCAAGTCTCTACAGTGGGTGAGTTGACCACTGTACCATCCTGGGGAGTGCAAAGCCACAGTCTCTCAAGTGGATGCAGGTCTCCACTGGTTCTGGAGGGGGACTGGTGCCCAGAGTGCTTCATCCTGTGAAGGACAGACAGAGTGGATGCATGTCTCCACTGGTTCTGGAGGGGGACTGGTGCTCAGAGTGCTTCATCCTGTGAAGGACAGACAGAGTGGATGCATGTCTCCACTGGTTCTGGAGGGGGACTGGTGCCCAGAGTGCTTCATCCTGTGAAGGACAGACAGAGTGGATGCAGGTCTCCACTGGTTCTGGAGGGGGACTGGTGCCCAGAGTGCACCACGCTCCCCGTGACGGTCCCAGTTCCGTCACTGTCCCAGCTGCACATGGGCTAACAATGCTTGATTTGGCGGTCTTTGCCCTGTTCAGAGGTCTTCACCATGGCGGTCTTTGCCCTGTTCAGCGGTGCTTGCCTTTGCTGTCTCTGACCTGTTCAGCGGTGCTTTGCCCTGTTCAGCGGTCTTCACCATGGCGGTCTTTGCCCTGTTCAGCGGTGCTTGCCTTTGCTGTCTCTGACCTGTTCAGCGGTGCTTTGCCCTGTTCAGCGGTCTTCACCATGGCGGTCTTTGCCCTGTTCAGCGGTGCTTGCCTTTGCTGTCTCTGACCTGTGCAGCGGTGCTTTGCCATGGCGGTCTTTGCCCTGTTCAGCGGTGCTTGCCTTTGCTGTCTCTGACCTGTGCAGCGGTGCTTTGCCATGGCGGTCTTTGGCCTGTTCAGCGGTGCTTTGCCCTGTTCAGCGGTCTTCACCATGGCGGTCTTTGCCCTGTTCATCGGTGCTTGCCTTTGCTGTCTCTGACCTGTGCAGCGGTGTGTGGCATTACTGTCCCTCAGTGCCCAGCGGTGGTCTCGGGACCAGTGACGATACTGCTGCCCTCCAGGGCACTGACTCTGGCAGTGGTCTCCAGACCCGTGACCACAGTGCTTGCGGTGGCGTCCCGGCCAGCGGGGAGGATGGCGGCCTTCTCCGCCGTGCTGCTCTTCCCAGACTTTGGAGACTTCTTCTGCCCCTTCACCACCTTGGGAGGAGTCACAGCTGACTCAGCACTCCCCCCGGGACCCTTGTGAGCTGTTTTGCAGCTAGGTGTCTTCACCCTCACCCGTCTGCCACTTTCCAACTTAAGGTGCTTTACAGGGGGTGGATTGGCAGTGCTTTGGCTCCGTGTCACACTGGCTGCCCTGGTGGCGGGTGCACTCCACACACCTTTAACACGCACCACTGGTACCGGACTTTTTTTGGCTGAGGTGCTACTACGGGACCTATGAATTAGAGGGGTGGGGGTGGTGGGAAAGAGGTCAACGTTGCTGAGGAAGAGTTTCTGACGAACACTGGGATGGGTAGCTGGAGGTGGTCTGGGAGTGGAGGAAGAGGAGGTGGTTGTAGGAGGTGTAACTTTAGGTGATTTGGGTGCAGGTGCAGGTACTGGAGGCTGTCGTGAGGTGGATGGATGTTGGGTGTGTGGGTGCCTGCGTTTGTGTACTTTGGGAGAGGGCGTCAGAGACACACTGGGAGTGGACACAGGGGACGTGTAAATGGTAGTGGGGGTGGTGAGTGCAGGTGATCGGGGTGTGGTGCTGGGTGTTCTGGTGCGAGTCCTAGTGCCTGTAGATGTAGTGCATGCAGGTGAGAGTGTAGACGAGACTGGGAGGGAGGAGGGAGACGAGGAGGAAGGGGACACAGTGGAGGCAGTGGATGTTGCTGTGTCTGTATGTGGGTGATGCTTGTGTGAGTGCCTGTGGGTTGTGTGGTGCTTATGTCTGCCTGAGCTACTTTTGTGTGTTGAGGTGTGTGCATGCTTGTCTGATGTTCTGCTTGGGATAGGCTGGGGTACAGGGGACTGGGTCTGGGTGGAGGAAGTTGGAGGGGGGAGGCTAGACACAGGGACAATGGCTGCCATCAGTGCTGAGGCCAGAGATTGCAGGGTTCGATGAAGGGCAGCCTGGCCAGAATGAATGCCCTCCAGGAATGCATTACCGTGTTGCAAGTCCCTTTCTACACCCTGGATGGCATTCACAATGGTAGACTGCCCAACAGTGAGTGACTTGAGGAGGTCAATGGACTCCTTACTGAGGGCAGCAGGGGTGACTGGGGCAGGGGCTGAGGTGCCTGAGGCGAAGGTGATGCCCACCCTCCTGGGAAGGCTGAGGGGCTGCTGGGAGGGCGGTGCTGCTAGGGGGGGTGGCGGCTGTACCTGTAGAAGTGGGGGGCACAGATGGTGCCGCCACCACAAGGGAGCTCCCATCGGCGGACGAGTCTGTGTCGCTGTTTGGTGATCCGGTGACCGACGTGAAGCTCCACTCGCCCTCCGTCCCACTGGTGTATTCAGAGTCTGTGGTGTGGCCCTCCATGGCCATGTGGGATGCAGCTCCCTCGTGCTCCGGTGCCACTGTACCTCCGCCTGATGATGCTGATGCACAAAAGAACAGGGAGAGCACAAAAAGGGGAGGGACGACAGAAGAAAGACAGGTTGAGTGCATGGCTTACTGCTACCGTTGGCAGACAATACAGACACAGCATCCCCCTGCACTACGCCGTGCTCTTGGCCTCTACAGATGCAATTCCTGGGATCTGGCCTACATGGCTATGGTGGACATCTGCACACATAGATGACACAGGGGCATGTATACCTGTACTTGGCACTCTTCAGAGGTGGGGTGGAGTGCCACATGGCCTGCATTCCGGAGGGGCCTAGCCTACGTAACTCGCCCTGGCCTAGGGAAACCCACAGCCCTCCTCCCCCACCCAGACCCCTCCAATGCACGCAAAGTCCGCTGAATGATGTTGTACTCACCCCCATGTGTCTGCTGTGATGCCCTCAAGAGCCCATCCAACTCAGGGTAGGCCACCGCCAGGATCTGGAACATCAGGGGGGTCATGGTTCGACGGGCACCCCTCCCACGTTGGGAGGCCATCCCCAGCTGAGCCTCCGCCATCTTCTTGCTCCAGCGGCGAATGTCCTCCCATCTTTTATGGCAGTGGGTGCCCGTCTCTGGTGGACCCCCAGGGTCCGGACGTCCTTGGCGATGGCACACCAAATGTCCTTCTTCTGGTGGGCGCTGACCTACATGACATGTACAGGGGAAGAAGAGAAGTCATTACCAACTGCACCGTCGAAGTGAGTGGCCCCCATCCCTACCCTTGCCATGTGGCACATGCATTCACAGTCCTTCATGGTCGCTGACCTCTGCCCCCTTCCTACTGATATCCAGCCCTCTCCACCCAGCGTAGCCCATACAACGTGTTCCCTGTGTACTTAACTGTTGGTCTGGAGGACCGTAGAGTAGCGTGTACTGGGGGAGGACCCCGTCGACTAGCTTCTCCAACTCCTGAGCAGTGAAGGCAGGGGCCCTTTCCCCAGACGCAGCAGCCATTGTCTCTTCCAGACCGAGGTCACAGCAGCACTTGCAGTGTAGGTCCTCTCCTGTCGAAGATCAGGTATCAAGTGATTGAACAGATAGAAAATGGCGGTCACGTCCGCGGCGGTGACATCCGTGGCGGTGCGTATCATCACCGCCGGCGCACTTCATCATTGGCTCCTGGGACCCATAGGGTCCAATGTTAACTAATGCAGCATTGCGCCGCGGTCTACGACCGCCTACCGCGACGGTGTACAACGCCAGAGCAGGTACCTCACATCCCATTGTCCCACTTTAGAGGTCAGGCAGCCGCCATTTCAGGGGCCCACATGGCTTCATTTACTACTGCGTCACACATACCTAGGCCTACACTCAACACACATACAGGAAGAGTTTTGTATTTGGTGTCGTGTTCTGTGTAGACTGTGGGTACATACCTGGGAATTTGTTGACTCTGTGGTCGCTGTTGTCCTTCTTAGGCACCGTCAGCTGGGACTTTTGAGGAGATGGCGGAATCCTCCGGTGTACCGACCGCTGGTGGACCTGTTAACAATGGAGGAGCGACATTTGATCATCACCTACAGGTTTGACCGTGCCACAATCCAGGAACTGTGTACCCAGTTGGAGCCAGACCTGATCTCACCAATCCGCCATCCCACATGAATACCCCCTGAAGTGCAGGTGCTATCAGTGCTCCATTTCCTGGCAAGTGGATCATTTCAAACAACAGTGGCCATGGCATCAGGGATGTCCCAGCCTATGTTTTCCAACGTGTTGTCCAGAGTGTTTGTCTGCCCTGGTCAAACACCTAAGGAGCTAAATCGTTTTCCCTCAGGTGGATGATTTGGCTACAGTGAAAGGTGACTTCTATGCCCTGGGACATATCCCCAGCATCATAGGTGCCATTGATGGCACCCATGTAGCTCTGGTCCCCCCACGCAGGAGTGAACAGGTGTACAGGAACCGGAAGAGTTATCATTCCATGAATGTACAGATGGTATGTTTGGCAGACCAGTACATCTCCCAGGTAAATGCTATGTTCCCTGGCTCAGTGCATGACGCCTACATCCTGCGGAATAGCAGCATCCCGTATGTGATGGGTCAACTCCAGAGGCACCGGGTGTGGCTATTAGGGGACTCTGGTTACCCCAACCTGTCCTGGCTACTGACCCCAGTGAGGAATCCCAGGACCAGGGCAGAGGAACGCTACAATGAGGCCCATGGGTGGACTAGGAGGGTGATCGAACGCACCTTCAGCCTCCTGAAGGCCGGGTTCAGGTGCCTCCATATGACAGGTGGTTCCCTATTCTACTCACCAAGGAAGGTGTGCCAGATCATCATCGCCTGTTCAATGCTTCACAATCTTGCTTTGCGACGCCAGGTGCCTTTTCTGCAGGAGGATGGTCCAGATGACGGTGTTGTGGCAGCTGTGGAGCCTGTGGAGCCTGTGGACAGTAATGAGGAGGAAGCTGAGGAAGAAGACATAGACAACAGGGAGTCAGTCATACAGCAATATTTCCAGTCACACACAGGTGAGAACAATCTTTTTACTATTACATTCACTTTCACACTTCTACCTCTATCCTGTCTGTCAATTAGTAGCAGTATTTGGTAACTGAGTTGTACATTTCCATTACGGTTTCACAGGTGTGGTTACCAACGTGTGTCATCTGCTTGCATCCTTCATGGACTTGTGATGTGTGACATAGGTATGTTGGCATTACATTTGAAAACGCATTTTGTCACTGTCATTGCTAATACACATTTTCAAAATTACAGACTTACTCCAGATTGTTTTGTGGTTCAAGGGTGATTATTGAAGTGCTAATTATTGGAGGGGGTGGCAAAATGGTGATGGGTGATGGTGGAGGAATGTCCATGGCAGAGTCCAGTCTATTAGTCTCACAGGTGCACTGCCCATATGGGCATAGGAAGTGGAGCTGGGGCAGTTCCAATCTGGACAGGGTAACAAAGTGAGACAGTGGGAGGACAATCAGGGTGGTCTCATTTCCTGGCGGGGGTCTTGCCATCTTGCTCTGTCCTGTTCCTGGATCTCAGGGACCGCTTGCAAGGTGGTTCTCCGTCTGCAGGGGGTGGGGTGCTGGTGTGGTGGTCCTGTGGCGGGGCGTCCTGTCCACTAGCGCCGGCGGAGGTGGTTGGCAGTTCATCGTCCATGGTAGTGTCAGGGGTCCCTTGGAGTGCCACGGTGTCCCTCATGGTCTTTTGTATGTCCTTCAGCACCCCTACGATGGTGCCCAGGGCGGAGCTGATGGTTCTGAGCTCCTCCCTGAACCCCAAATACTGTTCGTCCTGCAGGCGCTGGGTCTCCTGAAACTTGGCCAGGACCATAGCCATCGTCTCCTGGGAGTGGTGGTATGCTCCCATGATGGAGGAGAGGGCCTCGTGGAGGGTGGGTTTCCTTGGCCTGTCCGCCCCCTGTCGCACAGCAGCCCTCCCAGTTCCCCTGTGTTCCTTTGCCTCCGTCCCCTGGACCGTGTGCCCAATACCACTGCCCCCAGGTCCCTGTTGTTGTTGGGGTGGTGGGTTAGCCTGGGTTCCCTGTAGTGGTGGACACACCGCTGATTGACGTGTCCTGGGTACGGAGGTATGGGCCAGCTGGGTGGGTGTCGTGCTGGTGTTACCAGAGGGTGGAAGGTCAGTGTTGGGCTGTGCCTGTGCAAGGGTAACCAATGGTCCAAAGGCCCACGATGGTCCGGGCTGGTCATCTGGATCCAGTTGGCCAGAGCTGCTGTCGTCACTGTGGGCCTCTTCTGTGGGTGGAGTGGAGATGTCTGGACTCTCCTGTGTGGTGACGTTACGTAGTGGTTCTGCAGGGGCATAAGAGCATGATTATTGCATCTGTGTGTGTCATGGTGTGCAATGGGTGGGTGTGCGTGTACCCCAGTGCAAGCATTCCTGTGTGGGGGCATGTATGATGATGGTTGGGGGTTGTTATGGGTATGTGCAGTGTGCATGCTTTAGTGCTGGGTGTCCATGATAAGTTTTGTCATGCAGGGCTTGGTGTTGGGATGTGTGGTTTGTGTTATTAGTACATTAGTAAGGAGCTGAAGTGATAGGGGAGAGGGTGAGGGTGGGGGTGTGTGATAGCATGCAGGTAGGGTGGGGGATATGATAGTTAAGATTTGACTTTCCAGTGTCCATTCCTCCATCGACTCCTCCGAGGCCCTCTGGATGCATAATGGTCAAGACCTGCTCCTCCCATGTTGTTAGTTGTGGGGGAGGAGGTGGGGGTCCGCCGCCAGTCCGCTGAATCGCGATGTTGTGCCTGGAGACCACTGAACGCACCTTCCCCCGTAGGTCGTCCCACCTCTTCCGGATGTCCTCCCGATTTCTTGGATGCTGTCCCACAGCGTTGACCCTGTCGACGATTCTTCGCCATAGCTCCATCTTCCTGGCTATGGAGGTGTGCTGCACCTGTGCTCCAAATAGCTGTAGCTCTACCCATAGGATTTCCTCCACCATGACCCTGAGCTCCTCCTCGGAAAACCTAGGGTGTCTTTGGCGTGACATGGGGTGGTGTAGGCGATGTGTGGGGTGGTGTATGTGTTGATGAGTGTGGTGATGTGTGGTGGTGTGGGGTGTTTTGAGCGTGGATGTTGTATGGGTGATGGTGTTGTGTGCCTCTGTGTGGTGGGGTTGTCTATTGCTGTAGTCTCTCTCTGGCCTTCTTTCAGATTTTTTGGTCGTAGGGGTTTGTGGGTGTGTGTTTTATATTGTAATGGGTGTGTGGGAGTGGTATGTGTATGTGTATCAGGTGTGTGTATTTTGAATTGTCCAATGTGGCGGTGTTTTGGAGATGTATGTGTATTTTGAGCGCGGCGGTGTGTACCGCCAATGGAATACTGTGGTTGAAAGACCGCAGCGTGGATTCGTGTGTCGTGATAGCATGGGCGTGTTTCTGTTGGCGTGACGGTTGAGGTTTTGTTTAAGACAGTTTATCACTGACCTTTGGTATGGCGGACTTGTGTAGGTGTCGGAATATCGGCGGATTCCGAGATGTGGGTCATAATAGCTGTGGCGGAATTCCGCGGCCGCAGCGGTGTATTGGCGGTCTTCTGCATGGCGGTAAGCAGCTTTTACCGCCAATGTTGTAATGACCCCCTATGTACCAATACCTCCACTCATATAACTCAGTTGAAATGGATAGCTTCGCTGACCCATCCTGATCACTTGCAGAGAAAAGCAGGAAACCCTGTTTGCTCCTTTTTTTTGCCTGCAATAATGATTTACCTCTGGTGAAGGGCAGTAGTGTAACAAAGGCCTCCAGAGCCCCCAGGGTGCTGGGGGTGAGGGGGAGCTCAAGGGGGCCCCCGCAGCACAGTACCCTGTCCTGAGAGCTTTTGAGTTAGTTCGGAGGGGGGTGCCGTCCATGTGCTTTGCAGGGGGCCCTTACAAGGTTTGTTACACCACTGGTGAAGGAATTTCAAATTCTGATTTTTCAACACACATCTATATGATTGTCCCGGCTACAAGGGAAATCCCAATTTCATATATAGCTTGAATATGAGGACTGGACTAAACTACAGAGAGAATTGGACCAACTAAATGGAATTTCCGGAAGAGACTGCTTCAGTTACCTTAATGCTGGCTTTGGAACTGGATGGTAGCTGCAACCCCATGCAGGATATCTCCAAGGTGGCCCCTCTAAAATGCGCAACAAAACAATCAGCCTACACTGAACTGACACGGACTGGAGAGAACATGTAGATTTGCCCATACAATCCAAGTTTCCTTCCACTAGAAAAACTGAAGAAAAAACATGGCTTCATTAGACAAAACAAGTGGATTATGGCTGCAGGAGCAATTTCCATTAAAAAACAGAATGTTGGCTCATTTCTAAAAAAAAAAAAAAAATGACCTTGCAGACACTATATAAGCTTTGTGCCCCAGAACTAAAAGGCATACGGTGTAAGTCATAATTTTGCAAATCTCCACTCTGGGGTAATTATCATCATTCCTATTACATTGTTTACTATTACATGATATTTTTATTATGTCATTGGTATTTACCATTACTTCAGGAGCGACTACAATGTAATTTTTTTAAGGCCCATTATTTTATTTTAACAATAAATGTAAATATTTAAGCATGTATGGAATCATTTCCCTTTTCTCTTAAGAAATTCACAATATTTCAAAATAATTATTGTTAATAACTAAAATAGAAAAAAACACCGTAAAACTCCCCATATTGTAAAACTCTCAAAACCCAAAAATGGTTGAATCTGTGACTGAAAAATGGTGAATACAAATAGTTTTAAGCAAAGGAAAAAATTAAAAGCAACATAATTTAGACAGGTATAGGCAGGTATGAAAATAAAAAAGGTTGATAGGTTTGCTGTACGGCTCCATCTTCTTGACTGAGCCGTACAGCAAAATTACATTGCAGTGGTTTCTGTCAATGCTAGAAAGGACAACTGTGCTGGTGGCCATTTCTAAATTTGGCCATTGACATCTCCATCCGCATGATGGAGTAATTTACCGTGTCAACCATGCGGAGGACGAGCCAGCCTCCAAGATATATTGAGGCACCAAGTGTGCTGAATTTTGTCATCAGAAAATCTTGCATACACTGGTTAATTAAACTTGCAAATTCAGCAAAACTAGGACACAATTTACTAAAGTTGTATGGAACACAACTCATCAAGGGAGATTGCTGTGCTTTGTAGCATCAAAGGGAGAAAACAGAAATGCTGTGCAATAGGGCACACAGGAAATTCTGCAAAGGTGGGTAGGATTACCCCTGGGAACTTTTACCCCATTGGGTTTCGGGTGGTCAGGAGATGTCCCCACCGACAGCCGAGTGCCAGACATAAAGGTGGCATTCCCAGTACCCACTTCAGATCACTTTCTATATCTGAGAACAGAAGTGTCTGGACATGCTGAGTGGGAACTGAAAAGAGCCTTGGAAACTAGACCTTCTCACTCTCTTGTACCCAGGACATAGAGTGGACTCCAGATGTTTTAAGGCTGGCCTCATGCTCAAGATAGATGGACAAAACAAGCCATACAAGTCCTTTTTCTACAACTGCCCAAGTGACAGTGCCAACTGGACCTGCCATGGACCCTGATTCTGGTGGCTGCTGGAGTGAGTGTTATTCCCCAAGTGTAACTATAACTTGTACACTAAAGAAACTATAACTTGTGCCGCTGCCATGAACAGTGTTGTCATCAATTATGTTATTTTAGATGTTGCAGTGATGCTATTGACATCATAGAGCATGTTGTGTAATTTGAGAGGAAATTAGCAGTGACCACTACCCCCGGGTGCCCAATATGTTGTGGTGTCCTGGGGACCCTATACCCTAAGACAGTGTAGTTCCCTGCCTGGGAGAGTACGGGCATACCCTGCCTGCATTCTCTGGTGCAGGGAACAGAACTTTGCTCCCACCCAGGAGAGCAGTGAAACATGCTGCTCGCACTTGAGTGGGAGCAAAGTCACTGAGTTGGCTCCCACTGGCACACAGTATGGTGCTGGCTGGGGGTCATCTGGGACAGTGGAGGCATTCTGGCACCACCCTCCCCATGAGCCCCAAAGTGGGACTCATGTGGGCCCCCCCGGGTGGGTGCCAGGGGGTGCCAGGGCACCCACCAATAATTAACCAGTCTGGCCATTGGGGCTTCCCTCACAGCCCCCAACATAAAAGCATATACGGGGTGCACCAGATGGGCACCGGGTCATCACATTTATTTATAAAAAAAAATAAGATGTTGCTCCCTGCTGCTCGGACCATGGGGCTACTTGCTGGGAACTGGAGAGGCCACAAGGGCCCCCGGGATCCCCAGAGCCCCAATAAAAAATCTATATTGGCATGCCCTGTGTGGGCACTGGGACACCTAAGAAATAATAAAAAGGGAGAGTAAATGAATTCTAAATTAGCATCAGGTGGCTCTCATTTATTATTCACTGCTCTGCATGGAGCACCCCATAATGCCCTGTGAGGGCTTGTTAATGCAGCACCAAGCATTTTATTGATGTTCTGGGGAGCTGAAGAAAGTGCAGTAGCCCCGTAGCAACACTTAAAAACAGTGAATCTCCAGGGTCATTAAAAATACATGACCCTAACAACACTTACAATGTTTTTTTAAAAACACTCCCAGCTAGAGTTCTATGCTCTTCGACCGGAGTGAAGGGCCCTCTTGTGGTTGTTTTCATGACTACTTTTTGTGGGCTGTAAATGAAAGACTCAAAGATATGTTGATTTTTTTAATAGAACTTTATTACAATTTTCATGGCAATCACTTTTGTTAGACATTGCATTGTGTGAATTAAATAAATGTGCATTTGCCTATAGTTATTGGTAATTTTCTTTTACAGAGATTATACGTCTGATTTATATGGTGATAGGCTGTCCCCTTGAACAATCCTATATGGCCAGTTTTTATATTTTGGTGCTGTGGCCCCTTGACACAGTTAGTAAGTCTGCCTAACTTAAAATAACACCCTTTATATTGTAACATTACATCTTCAGCCCGGGGACATGGGTGCATGACTGGCTGCAGGCCAGGCTCTGCACCCAGGTCCATGCCATAAATGGCCCAGGTTGGGTGCCAGCGAGGGTTTGGATGCAGGGCTCACACCCTTGCTATGCACTAACTCAGTTACTTCAAGACAATCATGTTCAACATCTTCTTGTTTCTCAATTTCAGTAGTATCACTTGGATGTAAAGTTTACGGGGTCAGCACTGTACATCTTTTCAGTGTCACATTTGGTGTACCCAAAATACTCGTCTCATACCTAGTCAACCTAGCACCAGTCAAGTATTTGGTTTTCATCCTTGTCAGCAAAATTTCAATTGAGTGAGGGACCATTACAGTCAGGGGATATCCCACCACCACGCCTTCACACTGTGAAAGACTTTGACCAACTGTGGCAACTGCACGCAAACAACCTAGTAAGGCTGCTGCAACTGGGTCCAAAGTAGCTGAAAAATATGGTACTGGGTGATGAGCACCTCCATGGACCTGAGTCAAGACAGACAATGAACATGCATCACGCTCATGACAAAACAATGTGATAGGCTTTGTGTAGTCAGGCATAACCAACGCTGGAGCTCTGCACAAACTCTCTCTCAACTCAGTGAACGCTTTCATCTCATCCTCATCTAGCACTATGGGATATGTGATATCCTTATGAGTCAACTTCTGCAATGGCTTTGAAATTTCTTAAAAAGTCTGAATCCATTGGCGACAATAGCCCACTATTCCCAGGAGCATCCTAACATCTCTCTGTGAAGTCGGGGGATTTATCTCCAGTATCATTGAGATCCTTTCTCTAGATATTTTCCTCGACCCTTTCTCAATTTGGTGACCCAAAGACTTCACTACCTTCTGACAGTACTGCAATTTCAGTGGTGACACTGTATGACCATACTTTCCCAAATGATTTAACAGAGCAATCGGGTCATACTTACACTCGTCCCTTGTCTTGGATGCAATCAATAAGTCATCAATGTATTGTACCAGAGTTGACTGAAAAGGTAACTCTAATGACACCAAATTCTTTTGCAAGATCTGGTTAAACAAATAAGTTGATTCCGTGTACCCTTGAGGAAGTCTACACCAGCAGTAGACTCGATCTAAGAATTTGAAACTAAAGAGAAACTGACTATCCTCATGAAGACGCACAGAAAAGAACACTTGTGAAAAATCAATGACAGTAAACCATTCTGCATCACATGGAATCTGGAACATTATTACAGCTGGGTTGGGCACTACGGGACAACACTTGACCACAATGTTATTTATTTTTCTCAAATCCTTCCAACATGACCTCTTCAAACCCATTATCGGTGATTACATGGGCTGCTCAACACCTCCTTCAAAACTCCCTGCTTCAAAAAATCTGCAATTATCTGAGCCACTTTCATCAGGACATCTTGTTGCATATTGTAATGTGGAAGCTGTGGAAACACTGCATTCTGCTTCAAGGTAACTTTAATCGGCTCCACTCCCTTGATCAAAGCCACTTCTTTCCCTATCAAATCCCACAAATTTTCTTTCACTGTTCCCTGCAAATCAGAATGAAGTTCTCTCACTATGAACATCGGGAAAAACTCAATCAAGGGGTACCTTTCATTTGTAGTTTCGCACTCAGTTTCTGGGGCTGTCTTTCTCATTGTCACTATTTGTCTGGATCTCAATTCCATTGTTTGAACAAGTAATCAGACATCTTGTCTTACACAGCAAGTCCCTTCCCAGTAGGGATACAGGACTCGAATCACAGACTAAAGGCTTATGCAGTCCCTGAAAATTGCCAATCTCAACTTGCACTGTATCTGTAATCGGATTTGTCAAAAACTGATTTGCTACCCCCACAACCTGAACTGTTAGACCTGAAAGGGGCAAATTCAGAACTTCTGCACTTCTCACTGTAGAGTGGGTAGCTCCTGTGACCCTTTCTCAATTTGGTGACCCAAATATTTCACTGCCTTCTGACAGTACTGCAATTTCAGTGGTGACACTGTATGACCATACTTTCCCAAATGATTTAACAGAGCAATCGTGTAATACTTACACTCGTCCCTTGTCTTGGATGCAATCAATAAGTCATCAATGTATTGTACAAGAGTTGACTGAAAAGGTAACTCTAATGACTCCAAATTCTTTTGCAAGATCTGGTTAAACAAATAAGTTGATTCCGTGTACCCTTGAGGAAGTCTACACCAGAAGTAGACTCGATCTAAGAATTTGAAACTAAAGAGAAACTGACTATCCTCATGAAGACGCACAGAAAAGAACACTTGTGACAAATCAATGACAGTAAACCATTCTGCATCACATGGAACCTGGAACATTATTACAGCTGGGTTGGGCACTACGGGACAACACTTGACCACAATGTAATTTATTTTTCTCAAATCCTTCCAACATGACCTCTTCAAACCCATTATCGGTGAATTACATGGGCTGCTCAACACCTCCTTCAAAACTCCCTGCTTCACAAAATCTGCAATTATCTGAGCCACTTTCATCAGGACATCTTGTTGCATATTGTAATGTGGAAGCTGTTGAAACACTGCATTCTGCTTCAAGGTAACTTTAATCAGCTCCACTCCCTTGATCAAACCCACTTCTTTCCTTGTCAAATCCCACACATTTTCATTCACTGTTCCCTGCAAATCAGAATGAATCTCTCTCACTATGAACATCAGGAAAAACTCAATGAAGGGGTACCTTTCATTTGTAGTTTCGCACTCAGTTTCTGGGACTGTCTTCCTCATTGTCTGGATCTCAATTCCATTGTTTGAACAAGTAATCAGACATCTTGTCTTACACAGCAAGTCCCTTCCCAGTAGGGAAACAGGACTCGAAACACAGACTACAGACTTATGCAGTCCCTGAAAATTGCCAATCTCAACGTGCACTGGATCTGTAATCAGATTTGTCAAAAACTGATTTGCTACCCCCACAACTTGAACTGTTCGACCTGAAAGGGGCAAATTCAGAACTTCTGCACTTCTCACTGTAGAGCGGGTAGCTCCTGTGTCCACCAAAAATGAGACTTTGTGACCCATTACCTTTCCCCTCACATAGGGTCCACTCTGATCTACCTCAAGAGAAGTCGCAAGCACACATGGCTACTCATTGGAACTATCACTCATCCATTCATCATTTATTTTATTCTCACTGTGTAACGGGAATTGGTGCACTGAGTTACTACTTCTGTCTTGTCTCTGACCTGTGACCTGTTGAGAAAGCATCATCTGTTGCTGCTCCATCGGGGCTTGAGGTACCTGCATTTGCTGTCTATGTACCAGGGGATCCAGCTGCTGTATTGGCTGCAACTGTGATACTTATGCACGGGGCATTTGCACCTGTTGCATGGGCTAAAATGTTTGCACTTGATTCACATTATTCTGAAAATTTGGATTTGGACCTCTCATTCTTGGTCTTCTCATATTTAGAAATGAATTGATGTCATTACCGTGCTGAACAACACCCTCTTGCACCATCATCGGACACTCCCGCTTCCAGTGTCCCACGGCTCTGCAAATGTGACACAGCAATAGCTTCTTTATCCCCTGCTCATCATTATGAACCACTACAGTATTCAAATCTGGACCGCGATTCATATTGCCTCCATGACCACGACCTCACATCTGAGGCTGAAACAAGACATTTCCCTGCTGCTGCAGTATCTATTGCACAACATTTCCTTGCACTCCTGTTTGAGCTGCCTTAATCTGCATCACCATTGCCTTCTCTTTCAACTTTTGCTGCTTCAACTCAATCTCGCCACTGCAGTATTTTGCATACTGCAGCACCTCATCAATCGGCTTTGCCTGCCAGCAAATCAAATGACTCTTAATCATCTGACCTTTCTCAGGTCTTAGTCCTTCCACAAATCTGAACACAAAATGCAGCATGCCTTTCGGTTCAATTGCTTCTTTGCCACTGTACTCCTTGAATGCCTTCAATAATCTCTCATAATAGGCAGGTATGGATTCCTTCACCTGCTGCACTGTCCTATCAGTTCTTTGCCAGTCAATGTTTTTGGGAGAAATACTTGTCTTCAAAAACTCAGTCACCTTATAGTAATACTTCATTACCTCAGGAGATGGTGCACCTGTACTCTTATCTCTCTCTTGTTCACTTGTTGGCCAGTCTACAGCTCTCTTAAACTCAACCCACAAGTCGGCTGGAACCACTATCTCCAGTAATGTGTTCAAGTCTTCCCAAAAACATTTAGCAAGTTTTACAAATCTGCCTTTTCTGCTGATACCACTCTACTGGCTTCTCTCTCAATTTTGGATAATCATTCATAAATGATAGAATATCACTCCTACTCCAAGGTACGTGAACAAAATTTCCCCCTGGGTTTTCTCTCATTGGTAAAATCTTTACTGGATCCTTGTCCTATTGTACATTCTCAGCCACTTCTAAAGAATCTCTTTTCTTTTTGTCTCTTTTCTTTACTCATCTGCCTTCCCACTTTTCCAATGCTCCCCAGACCTGAGCACTCTGCAATAGTTGTTTAAGATGCGGCTTCATTCCAGCTGACCTCATGTGTTCAAAATCTTTTGCTTCAAAATCTAATTTGTAACTTCTCTTCAGTGCACTGGATCTGTAATCAGATTTGTCAAAAACTGATTTGCTACCCCCACAACTTGAACTGTTCGACCTGAAAGGGGCAAATTCAGAACTTCTGCACTTCTCACTGTAGAGCGGGTAGCTCCTGTGTCCACCAAAAATGAGACTTTGTGACCCATTACCTTTCCCCTCACATAGGGTCCACTCTGATCTACCTCAAGAGAAGTCGCAAGCACACATGGCTACTCATTGGAACTATCACTCATCCATTCATCATTTATTTTATTCTCACTGTGTAACGGGAATTGGTGCACTGAGTTACTACTTCTGTCTTGTCTCTGACCTGTGACCTGTTGAGAAAGCATCATCTGTTGCTGCTCCATCGGGGCTTGAGGTACCTGCATTTGCTGTCTATGTACCAGGGGATCCAGCTGCTGTATTGGCTGCAACTGTGATACTTATGCACGGGGCATTTGCACCTTTTGCATGGGCTAAAATTTTTGCACTTGATTCACATTATTCTGAAAATTTGGATTTGGACCTCTCATTCTTGGTCTTCTCATATTTAGAAATGAATTGACGTCATTACCGTGCTGAACAACACCCTCTTGCACCATCATCGGACACTCCCGCTTCCAGTGTCCCACGGCTCTGCAAATGTGACACAGCAATAGCTTCTTTATCCCCTGCTCATCATTATGAACCACTACAGTATTCAAATCTGGACCGCGATTCATATTGCCTCCATGACCACGACCTCACATCTGAGGCTGAAACAAGACATTTCCCTGCTGCTGCAGTATCTATTGCACAACATTTCCTTGCACTCCTGTTTGAGCTGCCTTAATCTGCATCACCATTGCCTTCTCTTTCAACTTTTGCTGCTTCAACTCAATCTCGCCACTGCAGTATTTTGCATACTGCAGCACCTCATCAATCGGCTTTGCCTGCCAGCAAATCAAATGACTCTTAATCATCTGACCTTTCTCAGGTCTTAGTCCTTCCACAAATCTGAACACAAAATGCAGCATGCCTTTCGGTTCAATTGCTTCTTTGCCACTGTACTCCTTGAATGCCTTCAATAATCTCTCATAATAGGCAGGTATGGATTCCTTCACCTGCTGCACTGTCCTATCAGTTCTTTGCCAGTCAATGTTTTTGGGAGAAATACTTGTCTTCAAAAACTCAGTCACCTTATAGTAATACTTCATTACCTCAGGAGATGGTGCACCTGTACTCTTATCTCTCTCTTGTTCACTTGTTGGCCAGTCTACAGCTCTCTTAAACTCAACCCACAAGTCGGCTGGAACCACTATCTCCAGTAATGTGTTCAAGTCTTCCCAAAAACATTTAGCAAGTTTCACAAATCTGCCTTTTCTGCTGATACCACTCTACTGGCTTCTCTCTCAATTTTGGATAATCATTCATAAATGATAGAATATCACTCCTACTCCAAGGTACGTGAACAAAATTTCCCCCTGGGTTTTCTCTCATTGGTAAAATCTTTACTAGATCCTTGTCCTATTGTACATTCTCAGCCACTTCTAAAGAATCTCTTTTCTTTTTGTCTCTTTTCTTTACTCATCTGCCTTCCCACTTTTCCAATGCTCCCCAGACCTGAGCACTCTGCAATAGTTGTTTAAGATGCGGCTTCATTCCAGCTGACCTCATGTGTTCAAAATCTTTTGCTTCAAAATCTAATTTGTAACTTCTCTTCAGATGCTTAATTTTCTTGATTTCTATGCCATGCTTCTTTGCCAGCTCTGCTAATCTCAGATGTACCTTACCCACTTCTCTCGTAATTCTCGGGCATAAGTATCTCAACTCTGCCTTTGTGTAAGATTCTAATCTATTCACCCCCATTGTTCCCTCGACTAGTTAAACAGCTTCCATGCTTAGTCTAACACAATTGATCTGCTCTTCTCCCTTGGAAGTATTTTGTGGGGTATTCAGCTTGCCTAGCCATTCAGTCAACTGCTGAGCTGTCAGTTCCTGTAATGAAATGTTATTCGCTTGAATCAGTGGCACCTGCTGTACCACTGCATTTGGTGTCTGCGGTGTCAATAGCTTCAAGCTCTGACCTGCACAGCATCTGGAAATGCAACAAGTGGACTAAGATCTAGCAAAGATCTCGACCCATCAAAGGTGTGACCCATAGATGAGACTACCTGCACTTGTTCATCTGGTCCCCTCCTCATTAGACTCAGGAGCATTGTTCCTTGTTCATTCATAATTGGTTTCTTCTGCGCAAATAATGGTACCACTGGACCAACAATAATCAGCAGCGAAATTGCATCTGGGGCAGCCCTGGCACCTGAACACTGTGGGAGAGTAACTCCCATACTCTGATTCATCACCGGAGTCAAGTCTGACAGTGTCCCTGTCATTAGCGTAAATCTCAGCATCCCCTGCAGCTGTACCTGGGGCAACAAAATCAAAGTCAGCTCAGTCTGAACCAACCCTGGTCTTGGAACCACTTGGTCCATAGGTATCACTAATTTTGAAGTTGTCTCTACAACAGGCACATTAGGATAAATTCTCTGTATGGGTGGCCGATGCATCTGTGCTTGAGCTGCCGGAGTAGTCAATGCATTAGAACTACCATGGACCACACCCTGCATCTGGCCAGTATTAACCTGTAGCAGACTCACTGTCCCCATTGCTTGTGCCTGGCTGTTGCATCATCACTAGTATTCGGACCATTGTAAACTTACAAGGGGACGCGTATAGGTCAATTAACCTTTTGACTCGTTTAAGATGTTCTTACCATAGTTCCAGAGTGGAAAATAATCAATATACAATTATCAATAATCATGAATAAAATCAATGATCAATGGAGTAAGTAAATTTCACACACATGACCTTCCAGCCATGAATAACCACACCTTTAGTAAAAGTTTAGTGATTTTATTTCCCTACTATTAACAATGCTAAAGTCATGTAGATTAATCTTCAATTCAAATCAAACACAATTAATAATAATTGTTAACCAAAAAGATGCAAGAAACATGATCTAATCAAAGCTTGAATCACAAAGCATTCTAAAGCATCAGCACAAATCATTAGTAAGACCAGTTTCAACAATTATGCGAAATCCCTAGAGTTCAACAAAATATTTTGTCAACCGTTTTTCCAAGTAAATGTTACAGTTGTCATGTGAATACCCTCAACTAACCCAGATTAGCATTAGCATGTGGGGCTAAATGCAAAAACAATTTAGAACACCAATTTGAAAAAACATCTACCTAAGAAAACTGTTTAGACAGCGCAGTTGGTCCCTAGAAAGGAAAGGCACAAAAATGCAATTCAGTCACATTGTCATATCTACCTATCCACGGTATGGGTCGGCAAGCAGAATCAGTCTTCGTCCTCAGGTCATCAATCGATCAGCAAAACATCATGCTCTCAGTCAGAGAGTATGAGCCCAATGACAGAATATCGCATCACAAATCAGAATAATGTCTGAGGTCTTTTCCCTCCGTCACGTTGTTATATTACAGTCACCCAAACTATCCTCTAATTTTTATTTGGTCAATTAATCGTATGCTATTACTCTGCCCAGTAATTTTCTTATACCAAGTCTATTAATTCTAAAATTTCACACTTCACACGTCATTGATTGGTCTGCTTTACGATGTTCTCATCATCCAACTTGTCAGGTATCGAATTTGTTGCATCTTCTTCTTCAGTAAGTGTCTTCATTGTTCGCGTACTGGGAAAGAACCTCTAGCACACATAACACACGTATTGATACATTCTAAGGATACTGTCTCCTGTTAGTTGGTTCTCATGGAAAGCTTCTGCTAAGCATTTTAACAAGAAAATGAGCATTTCACAGTTAGTTCACTCTGTCAGCATTTTTCATTAACACCAAGCTTCTGCATGAGGCCTGGCAAGAATAGGCCAAGACACTCGCTAAGTTAAGGCCTACAATTAATAAGCTAGAACATACTTATAACCCTCAATATGACATATTACTACATTAATCTAATATACATTTCATGTGTATTAATTATTATTTAGTACAATTCGTGAACACTGGTGGCCATTCTTTGAGGTCACAATTTCAAACTTGCACATTATTTTTCTACATTATTTATTTTTCTACATAAGCCATTATTGAAAATACGTAATCACTCATTAATAAGTTCTAATTAAGATATTTGCTTCATCAGTACTATGGAAGTGAACTGCTGATGGGAAAAAACACTACCAATGATATTTCTCCAAATTTTGAATTTGTGGGTAGGAGCAGTTGTGAGAGTGTTAGATTAGGTTTAGTGTTTTTTAGACTTTAGGGAGAGGGGTGGTCTTTTTGTAGATCATGTGGGTCA
Source organism: Pleurodeles waltl (assembly GCF_031143425.1). Taxonomy (NCBI): domain Eukaryota; kingdom Metazoa; phylum Chordata; class Amphibia; order Caudata; family Salamandridae; genus Pleurodeles; species Pleurodeles waltl. The sequence goes on from NC_090447.1 coordinate 1,233,327,336, forward strand.
TTTTCTGTATCTAATAAAAACTTTGTTTTCATCTTACAGGATTTTGTTATTACTAGTATTATGAGTATTGGTTGTTTTGTTTTCCTTTTTTGTTTTACTGTTTTCTGAACTTTGCCTGCTATCTGAAACTGAGAAGCTTCACCTACCTACAGACAAATGGTGATCCCCAAAGCTAGCCATCACAAAGAAATTGATCAATTGTTCACCCTCATCGCCATCTCTCAATCTTACCATTGACCGGTGCTCTCTTACCAGCCTATGCCCAATGAGGGAGACCAGTCCACAAGTCTACCACCCTGAAATCAGTAATGGAAAACTGATGCATAACCTATGCACCCACACTCTACTCAATAATATCTGTCTACATCCCTCCCCATATAATCACCACTCACAATCAAGAATACTAGTTCCAGTAATCCATGAAATATACATGTAACATGATGACATTATGCACTGGCAAACTCCAAACCCAACCAGACTTTCCTTCTAATTCTTACTATATGTATTGTCTGGCACTTCCACCAAAACCGCTGGGTATCCATTTATTGATGCTGAAGTTTTTCCAAAGGACTAGACATGCCCAATCAGGAAAAAGACACAGGAAAATTTGATTTTTCTTCTACTGAATGGCGCAGGTGAACAGCAAAGAAGGATTCCCATTCTGCAACATGAACCTAAAAGAAAAGACACTGTGAGTGGACATTCAAGACAAAGACCAGTGTAGGTGAACACAGGGCAAGCATTCATTTAGTAAAGTAAGTATAATGAACAATCAAATCTTTGGAGAAGGTTACTTCAGAAGACTCTTCATGTACATTGATTCTCTAGGGGATGTATGTAGCTTGTGGAAAAAAGGACAAACTGTTGTTATAATTTATTTACTACATTATAATGCCCCTTTCATATTGGGGTGGGGGTGTTGTTTGAACAATTTTGCATTGTTTTGTAACCTCCTCCTGTAATACTTTTTTAACCAAGATTGGATGGTTAGGAGGAATTAGGAACAACTTAAAAGAGAGACAAATACAGCATTTAGCAACCGCATGAGTGCAGAACAAATAGTCTTTAGCAGCCAAAAGACTCCAGTGTTAGTTACAGTGATCTAGGCTTGAATCCAAAATGATGAGAAGGTATAATCCGGTGTAACCCATCTGCCAAACTCTAAATCATTCCTTTAGTCTAGTCTAAGTAAACTGAGAAGTTTCAGAAGACCCGGGAATAACTCCAGTGCAGTTAACAAACTACTAGTCAAGTAACACTCCCAGAGTTAATTCAGAATGGTCATTGTCCGTGTAAGCTTATTTATAATAGCTGCATACCAAATATAAAAATAAGAACGTTTTTTTTAAATTTTTACATCATTTGTGTTATTATTGTTTTGTTGTTTGGAAGCCTGAGAGCAGAATTCATCCTCAAATTCAGGAAGATGATCTGGAGGATGATTACTCAACAGACTTGTTATGTTTGAGAAATCACCCTCATCCACTGTTGTGCAGCTTTAAAATGCTTGAGGTGAAATGTTCATTCATTTTAATCAGTCAGTCTTACCACATTTTGAGGAAAGAAACTGGTCTTTGTGACTTTTACAATGACCCTAGCTGGACTGAACAACCATTCCAAAATATACTGGCTACAGGACATTCTAGAAACGTTTATTGCCAGCTTGCTGAGTTTTGGCCACTGTTCCTTTTTCCATGTCAACAGGTCAAAGGCTGTTGATCCAAGTAGACTTATGATTGGTCATCCAAGTATTCTTGCACTATCTTCACCATTCTCATAGCTATGGAAATAGCTGTGAACCTGTGAGCTTGCCAAACGTGTGCTTGTTTTACGCCCTGGAATATTCATAAGCTTACCCACTACAGATGTTGAAAGTGAAAGTGATGTTATTGGTGTTTTAGCAGGGGATTATGCTACCACCACTGGCTCTCCAAAGTTTGAAGGCAACACTTCAGCTCTTTTATGGCCTCAAAGTTGCAATTGTTCATCTTCTAGGTGACTCACTTTTCCTGAAGATCCAGTTTTTGTAAATGGAGACAGCTAGAGATGAAAAGGTAAGTTAAAGCGAGTAACCCTTTTTTGTCCCATGTGAGAAAGTGAATTTACCCAAATATGTGCCTTAAATGCTTACATGTTTACTATGCCTTCACAAATGTCTTTATATGTCTAATTGTGCCCTATTGTATTTAAAAAATCAAGTTCACTTTTATTTTTATACCTGTTTGATGAACACTATAACTGTAGCATCATTACACACTTACACAAATTTTGAATGAAGTGTTTTGTTATTTTGTCTTGTACACTGGACAGAGCAAAGAGTAAACCTGCTCTGAAATTGGCTAAATGAAGTGAGGATTTCAGAAAAGAGTAGAATCAGTTCCTATTCATTTTAACTGTATCTCTTTTCTAATGTCTTTTCTTATTCTTCTAATGAGAATATCTTGCCACCTGATCATTAATAACTATTTACAAGTTTAACTTCTATAGTATCTTCTGCTTTCATTCACTTGTTTTGAGAAAAATGTATAGATAAAGTCACATAATGTAAAGACTTTAGCATTACATGCTCCAATTGGTCAAGTTCTATTGAAACAGCAATCACCTTGTATATTTTGAATGCTTATTGGTTATTTTGCATTAAACATGTAATACGTCTGTGAGCTTTCCCACATGTTGTGTGGCACCGATGTACTCTTTGGAAGGCACATTTTCATTTTGCAGCCTTTGATTTGTGTTGACATGACAGACTAAGCTGTTGACCAATGCATCTGCAACTTCATTAATATTTGTTAGTTGCTCCACCTTTGCATATGTTTCTGCAGCATGTGCAACAATGGAATGGCTTGGTTTATGGCCGCATTCTGTTTCCTGACTTTCTATGTCAAAATCTCAAGAGGCAGTAACATTTGGGTCAGGCACCTCATTAGCCCCCAATTGCCGATTTCCATTGTCATGGATTTGGTAGTTACATCCTCTGTCCTTTGTAGTATGTGATCATTTAGAGAGCTGTACTTCTCAAACATGTTGCATGCATGTGCAATATGGAGTTCCAATAGATTTGCATGCTGATTTATCCTGAGTAGTTTCTGCTCTCTAAATGAACGATTGAAGTGAGCACAAATCTTGCAACAGGCGACTAGCAGGCTATTTACTTCTTTTCCTTTTCTGAGGACTCCCTGCACAATTAGGTTGATGTGATGAGCTAAAAGTAAGAGTCTGAAGTAGCATCCATCATTCATGGCTTTGACACTAATACTACCATTGTTTGTAGCAGCAAATCTAGTGGTGAGACCCCTGTGTTGAAGCCATTCATAACCTGTAGTATTAAACTCTTTCAGAATGTTGTCAGTTAAATTTGATCTTTTTATGGAGAACATTGCAACTGTTGCGTGCCACCAAGTGTCTTGAAAAGCATCAACAATGGTGAGACCAGTGGCTATCCTGTGTTAAACCCGTATGAAAGCGATCCAGTCTGATGTGATGCACAGTCTATTGCTTGACAATGTGCCACATGTCTTTTGTGAGATGGGTGGACTGAAAAATGCTCCTTTATTGCTTCACCAACCAGTTACAGAACTTGATGATGCAGACATAGCAGAGCAACTGTTGAAATACAGGTCCAGTATGGAATCTTGCATTTTGGACATAGGGCGTCCACAAATTCCAGAATCCCCTCTCTTGTGACAAAAGAAAAATGAAGGATGTCAGGCACTGCCATTTTAGCCAGCCTCCCAGTGCATAAAGGGAGTAGGTCATGGTTTTAGTATTACACTGACATTGCAGAACATAGACTTGATGGTGGGTTGTTGTATTTGTTTTCTTTGTGACAATCCCACCTCATGTAACCTACAAGGATCAGGTAGGATGCTTAAATGATTTAAGCTGATGTATCATACAGTACCTTGCGCCCTGGTGAGTTTGCTCCAGGTGATGACTTCACACTAAGAGCAACATGGCTTCTACGCATGACAGCAACATCTTCTTCTTCCTCATTACCACTGCCTCCTTCAATCTGTTTAAATTCTTCTCCTCGCTCAGCAGTCACTGTCCTATTGAGGTGCGCCTCCCTCATGATTGAAATTTGGTGTTTCAGACAGGCCTGTCAGCCCTGGTACTATAATGTCCACCCTAATTTCCACGACACCTGATTTGCAGGAAATACTGCAAACTGCAATATGTTCCTGATGCGGCCTCAGTATGAAGAAGTCCCAAACCATAGAGGAGAGAGCAGAGCTAAAGCCTGAAGAACTTGTTATGGTGGAGCTAGGAGGTTGTGTTTGCCTTTCCCTACAGCGGGATGTGACTGCAATAGGAATTGGGTCTTTCAAAGTTCTTGGGGAGCTTGAAAAGTTGTAAGTTGATAGTGTTGGTGTTTGTTAGATGCAGCACATTTTGGTTGGTTTTTGCAAGGCCCTAGCCAGGCAGAACCTACCACTCCCATCAAGGGTGGGTGATTACACTCACTGTATAACCTGCGCTCATCCATGGGTAGCTTGGCACAGAGCAGTCAGGCTTATTACAGAGGCAATATGTAAAGCATTGGCACAGTACTACCACACAACAAATACACTGAGAGCCACAAAAGAGGCTTCACACAAGGTGTATGCAAATAAAGTTTGTATTCAATAGACACATTAGCTAACACAACATGAACATCATGTAAATCTGGGCATAAGTCACATTTGGAAATACCACTAGCAGTACTAGGCCCAATTGTGTTAAAACAACATTAGCAGTATCTACACGTGAGAAAAACAATACTTTCACTCCCAGCACCCACATGAGGTGCCAAAATGTTAGCACGAGACCCAACATAGCAATTACCCCAATTCAATATCACACAGTTATAGGGTGCGCCCCAGTTCACAACAATAGCAGCAATGTGTAAATACAGAGAATAGCAGCACTTTTAAATAGCTCAGCGGCCTAGGCTGCACAGGTAAAACCCAATGTCAACCATGCTAGTCCTCTGACAAAGAAATAATATGTACTGCACACTACAGGGTGGTGTAGTGAAACACAGGCAATCATTCCCACTCACTTGCTCCGCACCATTCTGTGGTGCCATGGATATCAGGCAGGGTAATGTAACACACACTTGCACACACTCACTCCCAGCACCCTAATGTGGTACACTGATATCCACCAGCCTAGTGGTCACTTCGCTTGTAGACCCCCCAGTCAAAATCTTCCTCCACCCTCCAACCGGTTCCTATTACCCCACCCCCTCACAAGCTGGAGATGAAAGCACCCTTTCCCTGGACACTAAGCCACTCATGGCCAGCACTACAATTATTCATGATCCCGGGACAAAGGTGGGGGAAAGAAAGCGCTAACTGCTGATCAGGTAACTGTCAACAAATGGCGGTCTGGCCACCACTCAGGAAGTTTACTCAGGGGCCTCTGCACCATCCCTTCCGGCGTGGGCCCTGGTCTGCAACGCATGGGGGAGGGTCGCTGTGTGATGCATGCTGTTCACAGTGGCGACAAGCCAGGTGCTCCAATACACAAATAGTTACCAAATATCTCACCTCCATGGGTAGGCGGCACAACAGGTGTGGTTGAACATGATGAGTTACCAAATCTGCAGCTCCCTGAAAGGAAGCACATTGTCTAGTGTGCAATGACATGAGTCACACCAGATAATTCCGATCCCCCCTTAAGACTTACCAATTTCCGTAACTTCCTGTAATCGGGCACAATGTCTGGTGCACGATGACTTGGGTCATACCAGACAGTTCAGTTTGAACCTGCAAGGTGACCAATGCTGCACTTCCCTGGAATGAAGCACAAGGAAGGTTGTGCGATGACTTGAGTCACACCAGACAATTCCAGGCACACAGAAAGAGTTCCAATCCAGTAACTCCCTGGAATGAGGTACAACGTCTGGTGTGCAATGCCTTGAGCCGCACCAGACAAATCCAAACACACATGGAAATTTACCAATGCCCTACCTTCCTGGAATGAAGCACAACATCTGATGCATGAGGACCTGAGCCACACAAGACAATTCTGGACACACACAAAGAGTTCCAACCCTGTACCTCCCTGGAGTGTGGTACCACATCTGTTGCACAATGACTTGACCCACATCAGACAAATCCGAACACACAGAGAAAGTTACCAGTGCCGTACCTCCCTGGACTGAGGCACAACATCTGGTGCGTGATGACTTGAGCCACACCATAACATTCTGGTAACACACACACAGACACAAGTTTAGCAGTGCAGCATGAGGTAGAATGCAACACTGCTCCGGGTATGCCCCACCATTGAGTAATTACTCCTTGTTCACAACAGATTCTTCTGGCAGTGGGCACCATGTTCCTGCAAGTGTGTCTCTACTTTGCTGCAGTGTGGTACTAGTAGTTACACTGTAGCGCAACTTTGAATTTGAGGGAGGTTCAGAGGATTCACCTTTGAACCACAGATGTGTCCCCCAAATTTCATTCCTGTCTGTCATGGGGCTGTAGAATGCAGATCTTATTCTTTAGTGGGGTCATAATCTGGCCCTGAGAGGACAAGTGTCAGAATCTCTCCCCACAATCTATCCAACTAGGTGCACAATTGGCAGAGGTCTTCATTCCAATTGTGTGTCCTGTTGCTGGGGAATGCACAGATGTGCTCCTCTGTCCCCTAGTGTGGACTTTAGCCGAAATAAAAGGCTCATAAAATGGTTTAGGCAGAGAAATGTCCACTTTCTATAAGTGGTATTTCTCCACGATTATTGACAAAACCATCTTTACCATAGAAGGGGGTTTGTCAAGACGAATCCAATGATAGTAAACAATATGAAGCTGTTCTATTGCCATCTACTGTCGCAGCTAGGAGTAAGTGTAACACTTCCCCCATGTTAACTTATGGGCTGAGCAGCTCTCCTATGCAGTGAAAACACAAATGGGTGTTCTTCACTCTCTAGGCATAAGTGTCCTTGCGCACACACAAGTCTACATTGATATAATGGACACATGTTTAAAGCACCATAGGTGCTAGTGTGCACACCTAGGCGTGCTATGGCAGGCTGGATACATATTTCTAAAAACCTTAGGTGCTAATGTGCATGCATAGGCCTGCTACAATAGGCTGGATACAGGTTTAAAGCACCACGGTTGCTAGTGTGCTCACTCAGGCCTGCTGTGACAGGTTGGGTACATTTTTGAACAAGGCATAGGGGCAAGTGCTCACACAGGCCTGGTATAACAGGCTCAGCATGTATGACACACCAGTGGGCATGCGTGCACACACACTGGCCATCACCACTTCCTCTTATAGGTAGGAAGGTGCGCCCACTTCCACACTGTATTGACAGTGGGAAGGGGCCCTAGGGCCACTGGGTAGAGAATTAGCAAAGACCTATAGGAAGAGCTGACCCCCTATCAGTAGTGAGAAAGCACATGGGGGTTCTTCATTCCCAGGCATTGGACATCCATGTGTAGTTGCCCAGCCTCCCATCTGACATCTGCCCTGCCCTTCAGGAGGGGCTTCAGGGGTAGCGGAGGCGATGACATTAGTAGTGCTAACCTTAGCCCAAGCGCAACTGCTCCTCACACACCTGCATTGGAAGGCCTGATACATACTTCACAGGCTATTCTTGTGGGTGGCACACTCAGTGCAATGTCTCACTAGTAGCCAGGGCTGTACCCACCCTGGGTATGTGGTGTACCTTTTCACAGGGCACTTAGGGATAGAGCACCTCAACCCACATGTATAGACGGGGCACTCGCACTTTCCCACTGAGGTACAGTGGGAAAGTGCCCAGAGTCCAAAAGGCCATGCAAAGAGAGTCAGCACAAGACTGGGAGGAAAAAGCAAACAATTTTCAGTCTTCAACAGTGGTACTACATGATTCAGAGCTGGATGAATAGAACTGATCTGCACTAGCAAGATACTTTAATGTAATCAGCCTTAAATAATCCTATCAGTCTTATTAAGTTATAGTGGTCATACCTCAATGACAGTACTGAGTAGTGTGTCTTACTGTAGAGTCTCACAGTTTTTGTTATATTTTGAAGCAGAGGGTATAAATGGGAACAATCCTTTTTTTTAAATTGTATTTATTGATTTTGCAGTAAGGAGAACAACGACATTACAATCAGCTTAAGCTCATTAAAAAGTGGCGACAGTTACATGTTCAGCAATTAACATATCCGTTGGTCACATCATGATGTCACATGTCAGGCATTAAATGGACATTAGCTACTAAGGAATGTGGCATATATTTTGTCTCCTCCTTTCCCCCATGCAGTCGGGGCTCGCTTCCCGCATATCCATATTATGTCACAGTGTACCATGTCACCATCCATTTTCACCCTCCCCAGCGATAGGGAGTGACAGTCTTGTATCTTGTGCCCCAAACCAGGACTCCAGCAGCACACAACCATCTCCCACATTGAGAGAGCTCCCCACTCACTCAACAGATTCCCGCTGCAGGGTTGCTCCTCATATTTGACTTTTTGTCTTAGTTACCCACCGATCCCCCAGGACCAGTGGTATCTGCTAATACTAGCACCACTGCAGTACACTTTTTGTAGCAGGGCTCTACTTGCCGTTTATAATCCAGTAAGGCAAGTAAGGGAGTGATGGTGTGTGCTGTGCTTGTCATTTCTCTCAGTGCCATTTCTATGTTGCACCAGTAATTCTCTATGTAACTGCACTCCCAAGCCAAATGCAGAAAGTCTGCTCCCTTCGCATTGCATTGATGGCATCTGTCACTATCCCTTAGCCCGTACCGGCAGAGATGAAGTGGCGTGTAATATGTTCTGTGCAAGTATTTTTTGTGTATAATAATACGAAGTCTACTACTGAGGGCAACTTCCCCATGTGTGCACAGCATGCTGTCCATATGTCACCTGTCAGTTCCATCTCATGTCCTGTCTGCCATACGGTACGGGCCCGAATGTCCTCTATGGAGGCCTTGCTTTGTATAGTACTCTAAAGAGTAGAGACCAGACGATGTGGAATATCATCCTGTAATAATTTGTACAGAGTGCTCAGTGTATCTGGCTCTGCTGGGAATTCTGGGGTGGCTCCTTTGATGCTGTGTCTCATCCTAAAGTTCATGAATGTGTCCAGTGGGGTGGGCTCTACATCCGTGAAGATTTGCTCTCTTGTTTTCAAGGTGCTCTAAATATAGACCTTCCCAGCTTGCACAACCATCCTTTTCAGAACTACCTTTCAGGTCACTTCCTGGGTGACAGAAAATAAAGGATTATTTGGTATGGGACGAGCGGCGAGGGATGCAATGATCTCCATGTGCTCCTCAATAATCTATACCTTGCAGCAGTTGTACACACCACCATTAGTAACTGAGCAATCATCTCATGACTCTCATCCGCCGTAAAGTCTGCAGGAAGAAACTCATGACGCACGTCGCCAACCCAGCCCAGCACCACATTATCAAAGTATACAGTGTAATCTGGCTGTGGCCCTCCATGAGACCAAAAGAGATCTGCATAGAATGTCGCAAATGTTAAACATATCTTTGTTGAGAACCTGTGTATTATGCCCTTTGGTGTTTTGATTTCTAGGATGTCATTAGCTGTGGGGTTCCTGCCGATGATAGTTGCCAGTGCATGTCCCGTCCTTTCCTCCTCCCCATAGGCACGATCTTTAGCATATTTACCCCAGCAGAAGCGTTCTCTCTCCGCCACTTCCTTATATTCCAAAAGGGTCTCTTGGATGTCCACCAGTACAGCGGAATCTGCCCCTCCATAACACTGGGTCACCCGACATTTAAGTTTGATTTTCAGTCTCTGGAGGTCAACTCGAAGTGTCCGACCCACCCCACAGCTTTTCACCAATCAGATACCTCTCACAGTGACTCTACAGGCCTCACGCCCTGTGCCAATCTTGAGGACAGAACCAGTGTTTCTGCCTGCGAACTCTACCATGTCCTGACTTAATTCCTCCCAGAATGGCCGGTCCAGTAGTATTTCTGGGTTTAGTCTCCATGACTGTACATTCATTGCACTGGTAGGTACCTCAGCATCAGTAGGATGGGTGAGTGATCAGAGTATGTTCTCACAAGGTGCTGATCCCCACATATCCAAGATCCCACCCCTCGAAACCAACCTATGCGGGAACAGCTGGTATGTAAGCTTGAATAGTATGTACCCTCATGGATGTCGGGATGGGCCTGCCTCCACGCGCCCAGTAAATGGTTTTCTTCCATAATATCAATAATATGTTTTGCTGCTATAATGCGTCGAGGCTGGGTTGGTCCCGACCTGTCCACCTCAGCATGTAGAGCTAAATTAAAGTCCACTATCCACAGTATAAAGTTGGGGGAAAGCCAGCCACCAGCCCCCACAGCCTGTCATAGACGGCATGGTCATCGTCGTCCTTTGGGGCATAACAGTTAGCTATTAGTATTGAGTGAGTGTGCATCCTGCCCCACACCATGGGGTATCTTCCCTGTTCATCGTTTATCGATCCCTCCAATTGGAAAGGCACCACCTTCCGGACAATAATCGCTGTCTCACAAGCATATGAGGAATATGCTGAGTACTGTCTACAAATGGCCCATACAGCCGCAAACGTCAATACTGTCCTAGGTTCAAAATGTGTTTCTTGTAATATGGCTAAGTGGATGTTGCACCTGTCAAGGTAGGCCAAAATGTGTCCTTGTTTGCGCGGGTCCCCCCCAAACCCTGCACATTTCAGGTGAGGCACCTCAGGGACTAGTGTGTGCTAACCCTATGTGTTTTGGTGTTGTGCTGTCCCTCTTGGGTCGGCATGAATGTAATATCCCTTACTGCTACCAATTGCGTGTCCCTTTGTTATGTCAAGCAGTTCCTGAAGTGACCTAGGTGAGCCTTGATAACGAGTGCCATGGTGCTTAGCTTTCCCCGATCCCCACCTCCCACTCTGACATCACAATTCTGTCATGCATGCCCCTCCCAACCCACAGTCATCAATTGAACTAAACATCAAAATTTTACACATTCACAAACTCAATAGAATAGATGTTACCAGCTGGGGGCAGCTCTAGCAGCCAGGCGATTCCAGTCCTCTGAATCTAGGGTACTTGGGGGGTGGGTAATTAACCCAAGCATTCCATGATAACCCTTACATCTATAATCTCAGTCCATGTGGAATGACAGAATTAGTCCAGTTTCAGTAAGGTAGGTCTTAGAGTAGTTATTATTATGACGGCTCTTTGCCTCAGGGCCGGCAAAACAGAACAGCGGCTGGCTACTCCCTGTTTGAATTAGGCATGGCTGATCCAGGGCAAGACTCTCCATTAACCTTTTTAGACTACCTGATGTAATGATTGCATAACAGGGGGTCGCCTGCTACAGATTCGCAAATACCTGCTCTTTTCCTTTGTAGGTGACGCACAACCCAGCAAGACAGAGCATATCATAGGGGATCGGCACCTGTCGGAGCTTTTGTTTTACAGCAAGGTATTTTTTCTGGGCCTTCTGCACCATAAGAATGAAGTCTGGATAAACTGACACCACAGTACCTTCAAAGTTCAGAGGCTGTTGCTCCAGCCTGAAAATAGTGTTGCAGGCTTTGTAATTTAGGTTTCTGGCAATGATTGGGTGCACAGGTGCGCCTACGCTCTTTCAACAATGAAAACTTTAGACACAGAATCAGCGTCGAAGTGAGGAGCAGCTTTTCTACATAGGTGTCCAATTTCCCAGTCATTTCAGGCACACCTAAGATTTGTAAATTATTGTGCCAGGATCTCGCTTCCAAATCCTCATTCTTCGTCGCTATAATGTGCAGGTTTTTATCCATGTTGGTGAGTTGCTCTCCACAAGCAGCAGATTCATCCTCCACTGTGGATATCTGCCATTCTGCCTCTTGTATTCGTCCACCATGACATTCCAATTTGTGCGCGATCGCATCTATCCTTGAGCACATAGTGTCCATTTTTTGTTTTGATAGATGCTAGGCTGGCTTTCATTGCTAACAGGAGCGACTTCATGTCTACATCATCATGCAGTTCTGCCATTAGTTGTTCCGTCGCCTCAGGGGGACTTGCAGAGTCATTCACCTGCTTAGAGGATCTCCTTAGGTCAAACTACATCTTGGATTGCATCCCTTCTGTTTTCCCCATAGCTGCTCTGTGGTTAGGACTGAGCACGTTAGTCTAGATCTCCAGTACCTATAGGATTCCATCAATTTCAATTTCTGTCACTCTTATTCTCTTGGCCAGTCAATCAGCATTTCATCTTCACCAGCTTATTGACTCTTATCTCATAAGCAGTGCGTGGTGTATGCCTTGTTGATATCTTCCCACAGCTGTTCAAATCCACTATGTCCTGCACAGGGCCCATCTTTCTCTCCATTATCACAGACAAGTGATAATCAGGCCCGCAGTGACGCAAGTGTGCTAGCCATGTCAGGGACTTTCCCCAGCAGCCTCCTGCCCAATATCTCCCTGGTGAATGCTGACTCTTGGAATCCAGGCAGAGGTTGCTCCTTTCTCCACTTTTTGCCTCCTCCTTCAGTGGGCTCTCGCTGTCCCACCCCAGCTGGGGCTGCCACATCTCTCACCTAAGTGCCGGTCGGCACGTCTTATCTTCTCCCTGGTCCCGCCCCATACACGCCTTGGGCCATCCCACAGTATTTGGCTCTTTGCCACAGCTCTCTCACCACTGCCCATCAAGTCCTGGTCTTGCCCCGCTCTTCGCTGTAATTCAGGTGGTCCCAATTCTCAATCTGACTCTAACCATCGTCTCTTCGCCGAGCCATGGCTTGCTGCACCCCGGCTAGGGCTGCCTCAGCTCTCCACCATGTGCCAGCGCATGTGTCAGTTCCCTGCCACAGTCCGCCCCACTGGGCCCCGCACAACTTTCAGCTTACTGCTGCGGCATCCTCCCATGCTGCACCTCACTTCCACAATCTCAGGCCGCATGGGCCGCCAGTCTATGCGGCCAGTGTGCCGATGGTCCCCACAGTCAGCGGTGATCCTCGCCCCAGATCTCCTGCAGGCCAGCATTGGTCGGCAGTTCTTTCTTTACTGCTCAGCACTGCCCCGCGTGACCGCCATGCACCTTAAATGATATACAGCGGGGATCAATATGTGTATAGAAATATTTATCTCAAATGAAAACATTAATTATACATTGAGGACAATTATTGTCTTTACTTCTATTTATTTTTATCTTTAGTGTTTTTTATCTCCCTATTTGACTCTAAACAAGGGGTGGATTACCACATAAAACATTACTCAATACATAACTACATAACTACATATATGACATTGTGCAAACAAATATCAATTAACAACATGGTAAAATCATACAATAAAAGTGGAAAACCAAACTTTTTGTAACTCTTAGCACTGGAGTCTTTTTAAATAAGCTGCTGAGCCTTCGTCAGGCGAACAGTCTTATACTAATGAGGTGATGGTATTTGGTATCATTTCCTTTGGGGATGTAGTCTCCCAATGCTTATACATGATGGTATCTCGTTACATTTATTCCTTTCTTCAATAATTTCAGAAACATTCCTCCAGAGAATAGTCGACGCGTTTCAGCCTTTCTACTTCTGGCCTCCTCAGGACATCAAACACAGTCCCTTGTTTTTATATACAGAAATGCCGTTCTAAGAACTGTCGTTCAAAAGATGGACTGCCATTGATTTCGAGCTGTCCTTCCGTAATGAAATTAGTATTCAGAACTTCTTTTCTGAAAGAACTTTCAGAAGAGCAAACGCACTGTCTGTATGCCAGTGCTCAAATCTGTTTTCGCAGCGGCCATTTCAGACCACCGGCTCTGTGATCTGCATTTTATTTTCTAGGCCTGTGGTGTTTTACTCTCCGCTAACCACTCATCCCGATTGATGAGTGTTTGATGGGAACGGGCACTCCATGTCTGACATGAGTAGGGCTCTGGATGTGGCTGATTATGCTGGATTTTGCCCCCGGTTGCCAGAGCCTCACCGGAGCACAGCCATTTTGGACACCGGCTCTCTGGCACCCCCGAATCCTTTATTATACTTCATTATGATAAAGGATGTAGAAGGTTGACACTGTCACAGGTCACTCAGCCCCCTGAGCACATGAGCAGAGCCCCTGCCAGGCTGCGCAGGAAGAGGTCTTGCTGAGGCTGTGGAGAAAACATATCTCATCCCACTACATAAAACCGCTAGCATTGCCACCTCCCCCATTATTGATCATCCTTGAATGTGACTCTAGGCACACTTGAAAGGTTTCACTGGTTCTAACCCATAACGCAATTTTGGCCAGTGAAGCACCGTCAGAACCTCTTTCCATAAATTATTAGTGTCTGGGGAGCTTGGATGGCCAAAGACCTTTCTTATTGGTGTATATAGTACAGGTTAATTGAAAGTAGGTTCTTGCAGGATTGTTGCAGGGTATCAGATTTTTCAGTTGGTTAGCTCGTTTATTGCATTAGGCCTTGTTGTGTGCAGAAAATGCTTAGGATTTTGACATTTGCTCCTCAAGGGGTCAAAGGGTGCTTTAAAACCAGTTCTACATAATTCCAAGTAGATTTAGGCATATTTAAGCTGTTTTATTTTGTGTGTATTCTCCGGACCCCTTGCAGACCATAGGGGTCATTACAACATTGGCGGTAAAAGCTGCTTACCGCCGTGCAGAAGACCGCCAACACACCGCCGAGTCTGCGGAATTCCGCCACAGCTATTATGACCCACATCTCGGAATCCGACAAAATTCAGACACCCACACAAGTCTGCCACACCAAAGGTCAGTGATAAACAGGCGAAAACAAAACCTCCACCGTCACGCCAACAGAAAAATGCTCACACTATCACGACCCACGAATCCACACAGCGGTCTTTCAACCGCGGTATTCCATTGGCGGTACACACTGCCGTGCTCAAAATACACACACATCTCCAAAACACCACCACATTGGACAATTCGAAATACACACACCTGATACACATACACACACCACTTCCACACACCCAATATAATATAAAACACACACCCACATCACCCACAAACCCCTATGACCACAATTCACGACCGAAGGCCAGAGAGAGACACCACCATCAACAAACTAGCATCCACAGGCACACAACACCATCACCCACACAACTTCCACACTTACCTACACCACCCCATGGCACGGCAAAGACACCCCATGTTCTCGGAGGAGGAGCTCAGGGTCATGGTGGAGGAAATCGTCCGGGTAGAGCCACAGCTATTTGGATCCCAGGTGCAGCACACCTCAATTGCAAGGAAGATGGAGCTACGGCGAAGAATAGTCGACAGGGTCAACGCAGTGGGACAACACCCAAGAAATCGGGAGGACATCAGGAAGAGGTGGAACGACCTACGGGGAAGGTGCGTTCCGTGGTCTCAAGACACCACCAGACGGTTCAGTGGACTGGCGGTGGACCCCCACCTCCCCACCCACAACTAACAACATGGGAGGAGCAGGTCTTGGCGATTCTGCATCCTGAGGGCCTCGCAGGAGTCGGTGGAGGAATGGACTCTGGTAAGTCAAATCTTAACTATTACATCCCCCACCCTACCTGCATGCTATCACATACCCCCATCCTCGCCCCCACCCCTATCACTCCAACTCCTCACAAATGTACCAATATCACAAACCACACATCCCAACACCAAGCCCTGCATGCAACAACATCGCATGGACACCCATCACTAAAGCATGCCCACTGCACATACCCATACACCCCCCTAAACCATCATCACACAAGCTCACACACAGGAATGCCAGCACTGGGGTACACGGTCACCCACCCATTGCACACCATGACACACACAGATGCAATAATCATGCCTGTCCACCCCTGCAGGACCACTACCCAACGTCACCAGACGGAGGGTCCAGACATGTCCACTCCACCCACAGAAGAGGCCCACAGTGATGACAGCACCTCTGTCCACCTGGATCTAGATGACCAGCCCGGACCATTGGGGGCCTCGGGACAGTCGGTTCCCCTCACACAGGCACAGGCCACCACAGACCTTCCCCCCTCTGGAAAAACCAGCACAGCACCCACCCAGCGGGCCCATACCTCCGTCCCCAGGACAACTCAATCAGCTGTGTGTCCACCACTACAGGGAACCCAGGATAACCCACCACCCCAACAACAGGGACCTGGGGGCAGTGGGCACACGGTCCAGGGGACGGAGGCACAGGAACACAGGGGAACTGGGAGGGCTGCTGTGCGACAGAGGGCGGACAGGCCAAGGGAACCCACTCTTCACGAGGCCCTCTCCTCCATCATGGGAGCATACCACCACTCCCAGGAGACGATGGCAACGGTACCGGGCAAGTTTCAGGAGACCCAGCGGATGCAGGAGGAACTGTATTTGGGTTTCAGGGAGGAACTCAGAACCATCAGCTCCACCCTGGGCACCATCGTAGGGGTGCTGAAGGAAGTACTCAACACCAGGAGGGACACTGTGGCACTACAAGGGGCCCCTGACACTAGCATGGATGATGAACTGCCCACCACCTCCGCCTGCGCTAGTAGATAGGAGGCACCACCACAGGACCACCACACCAGGACCCCACCCCCTGCAGATGGAGAACCACCCTGCAAATGGTCCCTGAGATCCAGGAACAAGACAGAGCACGATGCCAAGACCCCCGCCAAGAAATGAGACTACCCTGATTGTCATCCCACTGTCCCACTTTGTCACCCTGTCCATATTGAAACTGCCCCAGCTCCACTTCCCATGCCCATATGGGCAATTCACCTGTGAGACTAATAGACTGGACTCTGCCATGGACACTCCTCTGCCATCACCCCTCACCATTTAACTTCCCCCTCCAATATTTTGTATTTAAATAAACACACGTAAAGCACCAAAAGATCTGGAGTCTGTCTGTGATTTCGAAATTGTGTATTTGCAATTACAGTGACAAAATGTTCTTGAAATAGTAATGTCAACATACCTATGTCACACAGCTCTAGTCCATGAGGATTCTAAGCAGATGACACACGTTGGGACCCACACCTGTGAAACCGTAAGGGAAAGTGACAACTCAGTGACCATACACTGGGTGAAAACGACAGACAGGATAGAAGGACAACTGTAAAAGTACATGTAGTAGGCAGGAATGTATTCTCACCTGTGATTCACTGGAAATATTGCTGGATCACTGAGTCCCTGTTCTGCATGTCTTCTTCCTCTGCTTCCTCCTCATCACTGTCCACAGGCTCCACAGCTGCCACAACACCGCCATCTGGACCATCCTCCTGCAGAAAAGGCACCTGGCGTCGCAAAGCCAAGTTGTGAAGCATACAGCAGGCCACGATGATCTGGCACACCTTCTTTGGTGAGTAGAATAGGGATCCACATGTCATATGCAGGCACCTGAACCTGGCCTTCAGGAGGCCGAAGGTCCGCTTGATCACCCTCCTAGTTCGCCCATGGGCCTCATTGTAGCATTCCTCTGCTCTTGTCCTGGGATTCCTCACTGGGGTCAGTAGCCACGACAGGTTTGGGTAACCAGAGTCACCTAATAGCCACACACGGTGCCTCTGGAGTTGACCCATCACATAATGGATGCTGCTATTCCACAGGATGTAGGCATCAT
The DNA here is from genome assembly GCF_031143425.1 of Pleurodeles waltl. NCBI lineage: Eukaryota > Metazoa > Chordata > Amphibia > Caudata > Salamandridae > Pleurodeles > Pleurodeles waltl. The sequence continues at coordinate 1,233,344,858 of NC_090447.1, forward strand.
GCACTGAGCTAGGGAACATGGCATTCACATGGGAGATGTACTGGTCTGCCAAACATACCATCTGTACATTCATGGAATGGTAACTCTTCCGGTTCCTGTACACCTGTTCACTCCTGTGGGGGGGGGACCAAAGCCCCATGGGTCCCATCAATGGCACCTATGATGTTGGGGATATGTCCAAGGGCATAGAAGTCACCTTTCACTGTAGGCAAATCCTCCACCTGAGGGAAAACGATGCAGCGCTGCATGTGTTTCAGCAGGGCAGATAACACTCTGGACAATACGTTGGAAAACATAGGCTGGGACATCCCTGATGCCATGGCCACAGTTGTAGGAAATGACACACTTGCAAGGAAATGGAGCACTGATAGCACCTACAATTGAGGGGGGATTCCTGTGGGATGGCGGATTGCTAACATCAGGTCAGGCTCCAACTGGGTACACAGTTCCTGGATTGTGGCACGGTGAAACCTGTAGGTGATAATCAAATTTCTTTCCTCCATTGTCGACAGGTCCACCAGCAGTCGGTACACCGGAGAATTCCGCCATCTCCTCACATGTCCCAGCGGACGGTGCCTATGAAGGACAACAGCGAGTACAGAGTCAAACAACTCAGAGGTATGTATCCACAGTCTACACAGAACACCGATCATACACAAAATGTGGCCTGTATGTGTGTTGAGACTAGTCCTAGGTATGTGTGACGCAGTTGGTAATTAGGCCATGTGGGCCCCTGAAATGGCGGCTGCCTGACCTGTAAAGTGGGACAATGGGATGTGAGGTAACTGCGCTGGCATTGTACACCGTCGCGGTAGGCGGACGAAGATCGCGGCGCAATGCTGCATTGGTTAACATTGGACCCTATGGGTCCCAGGAGCCAATGACGATGTACGCCGGCGGTGATGGTACGCACCGCCACGGACGTGACCGCCGCGGACGTGACCGCCATTTTCTATCTGTATAATCACTCGATACCTGATCTTCGACAGGAGAGGACCTACACTGCAAGTGCTGCTGTGACCTCGGTCTGGAAGAGACAATGGCTTGTGCGTCTGGGGAAAGGGCCCCTGCCTTCACATCGGAGGAGTTGGAGAAGCTCGTCGATGGGGTCCTTCCCCAGTACACGCTACTCTACGGTCCTCCAGACCAACAGGTAAGTACACAGGGAGCATGTTGTATGGGCTATGCCTGTGTGGAGAGGGCTGGTTGTAAGGAGGAAGGGGGCAGAGTTCTGTGTGCATGAAAGACGGTGGGTGCATGTGCCACATGGCAAGGGTAGGGATGGGGGCCACTCACTTTGACGGCCCAGTTGGTAATGACTTCTCTTCTTCCCCTGTACATTTCATGTATGTCAGCACCCACCAGAGGAAGGATATTTGGCGTGCCATCGCCAAGGACGTCCGGACCCTGGGGGTCCACCACAGATGGAGCACCCACTGCCGTAAAAGATGGGAGGACAGTCGCCGCTGGAGCAAGAAGACGGCGGAGGCTCAGCTGGGGATGGCCTCCCAACGTGGGAGGGGTGCCCGTCGAACCATGACCCCGCTGATGTTCCAGATCCTGGCGGTGGCCTACCCGGAGTTGGATGGGCGCTTGAGGGCATAACAGCAGACACAAGGGGGTGAGTACACTCTCATTCTGCTGACTTTCCGCGCAGTGGAGGTGTCTGGGTGGGGGAGGAGGGCTGTGGGTTTCCCTAGGCCAGGGCGAGTTCCATAGGCTAGGCCCCTCCGTAAGGCATGGCCCTGTGGCCCCCCACCCCACCTCTGTAGAGTGCCAAGTACAGCTATTCATGCACCTGTGTCATCTGTGTGTGCAGATGTCATCCATAGCCTTGTAGGCCATTTCCCATGAATTGCACTGTAGAGCCCAACAGCGTGACGGAGTGCAGGGGGCTTCTGTGTCAGTCTTGTCCGCCAACGGTAGCGGTAATCCATGCACTCAACATGTTTCCATCTGTTCCCCCCCCCCTTTTTTTGTGGTCTCCCTGTTCTTCTGTGCATTAGCATCATCAGGCGGAGGAGCAGTGGCACCGGAGCACGAGGGAGCTGCATCCCACATTGCCATGGAGGGCCACACTACAGACTCAGAATACACCAGTGGGATGCAGGGCGAGGGGAGCACCACGGCGGGGACAGGAGCTGAAACCAGCGACAAGGACTCGTCCTCCGATGGGAGCTCCCTTGTGGTGGCGGCAACATCTGTGCCCCCCGCATCTACAGGTACAGCCGCCACCCCCCTACCAGCACCGCCCTCCCAGCAGCCGCTCAGCCTTCGCCCCGTGCCCGCTCACCCAGGAGGGTGGGCATCACCTTCGCCCCAGGCACCTCAGCCCCTGCCCCTGTCACCCCTGCTGCTCTCAGTGAGGAGGCCATTGACCTCCTCAGGTCCCTCACTGTTAGGCAGTCTACCATTTTGAATGCCATCCAGGGTGTAGGAAGGCAGTTGCAACAAACCAATGCATTCCTGGAGGGCATTCATTCTGGTCAGGCGGCCCTTCACCGAGCCTTTCAAACTCTGGCCTCAGCACTGATGGCAGCCATTGTCCCTGTGTCTAGCCTCCCCCCTCCAACTTCCTCCACCCAGACCCAATCCCCTGTACCTCTGCCTATCCCAAGCACACCATCAGAACAGCATGCACACACATCACCACACAAGGGAAGCTCAGGCAAACATAAGCACCACACATCCCACAGGCACTCACACAAGCATCACACACATACAGACACATCAACATCCACTGCCTCCACTGTGTCCCCCTCCTCGTCGTCTCCCTCCTCCCTCCCAGTCTCGTCTACACTCACACCTGCATGCACTACCTCTACAGCCACTACGTCCCGCACCAGCACACCCACCAGCACACCCGCTCACGTGCAGTCACCACCCCCACTACCATACACACGTCCCCCCTGTGTCCTCTCCCGTTGTGTCTGTGACACCCCCTCCGAAGATACACAAACGGAGGCACACACCCACCCAACAGCGATCCACCTCATGACAGCCTCCAGCGCATGCACCTGCACCCAAAGTCACAAAACGTACACCTCCTGCAACTACCACCTCTTCCTCCACTCCCAAACCCCCTCCAGCTACCCGTCCCAGTGTGCCCAAACAACTTTTCCTGTCCAGCCTTAACCTATTTCCCACCCCCCGTCCAACTCATAGGTCCCGAACTTGCACCTCAGCCACAAAATCTCCGGGACCAGTGGTGCCTGTGGTCACAGGTATGTGGAGTGCACCGGCCACCAGGACAGCCAGTGTGTCACGGAGCCACAGCACAGCCAGTCCCCCCCTGTGAAGCACCAGAAGTTGCCCAGTGCCTGGCGGGAGAGGGGGAAGACTCCAGCCACCCAAGCCGCTCCCAGGGGTCCCAGTGGGAGTGTGGACTCAGCTGTGACTCCTCCCAAGGTGGGGAAGGGCCACAAGAAACCCGGCAAGTCTGGGAGGAGTAGCACGGCGGAGAAGACCGCCATCATCCCCGCTGCCCAGGAGGCCAGCGCCAGCCCCATCCTCGCTGCACAGGAGGCCAGCGCCAGCCCCATCCTCGCTGCACAGCAGGCCACCGCCAGCCCCATCCTCGCTGCACAGCAGGCCACCACCAGCCCCATCCTCGCTGCACAGGAGGCCAGCGCCAGACCCATCCTCGCTGCACAGGAGGCCACCGCCAGCCCCATCCTCGCTGCCCAGGAGGGCCCGCCAGCCACAGTCCAGCTGCCCAGGAGGGCCCCGCCAGCCACAGCCCAGCTGCCCAGGAGGGCCCCGCCAGCCACAGCCCAGCTGCCCAGGAGGGCCCCGCCAGCCACAGCCCAGCTGCCCAATGAAGGACCGGCAGCCCCAGCCCAGCTGGTCAATGAAGGACTGCCAACTCAGGCACCGCTAAACAGGGCACCGCCAACTCAAGCACCGCTGAACAGGGCACCGCCAACTCAAGCACTGCTGAACAGGGCACCGCCAACTCAAGCACCGCTAGCCCATGAGCGGCAGGGACACCGACGCAACTGGGACCGTCACGGGGTGCGTGATGCACTCTGGGCACCAGTCCCTCTCCAGAACCAGTGGAGACATGCATCCACTACCTCTGTCCTTAGCAGGATGAAGCACTCTGGGCACCAGTCCCCCTCCAGAACCAGTGGAGACATGCATCCACTACCTCTGTCCTTAGCAGGATGAAGCACTCTGGGCACCAGTCCCCCTCCAGAACAAGTGGAGACATGCATCCACTACCTCTGTCCTTCACAGGATGAAGCACTCTGGGCACCATTCCCCCTCCAGAACCAGTGGAGACATGCATCCACTACCTCTGTCCTTAGCAGGATGAAGCACTCTGGGCACCAGTCCCCCTCCAGAACCAATGGAGACTGTTATCCACTACCTCTGTCCTTAGCAGGATGAAGCACTCTGGGCACCAAGCCCCCTCCAGAACCAGTGGAGACTGTTATCCTCTTGAGAGACTGTGGCTTTGCACTCCCCAGGATTGAACAGTGGGCAACCCACCCACTGCAGAGACTTGAGAGACTGTGGCTTTGCACTCCCCAGGATTGAACAGTGGGCAAACCACCCACTGTATGGACTTGAGAGACTGTGGCTTTGCACTCCCCAGGATACATCATTGGGCATGGAGCCCCCTTGTGGATCTGGCGTCGTACACTCATCTGGCTGAGGTGCCCCCCCCTTCCCTTCCTCCTGAGGTGCCTGTTGTATTTCTATCTGATGCCCCTGCAGTGTTCTCTCTGTTTTGATCTGGTATCGTGTGTGGGCCTCGCCCATGCATTTGGGGCCCAGTGGTCCACGGATTATAAATGGTGCAATACCTGGACTAATTTTCTCGGTGTATATTTTGTAAATAGTGTTTATATGTATATTTTTGCGTACTGCATTTTGATATATTACAATGGTTACACTCATTTCCTTTTGTTTTTGCATTCTTCCGGGAGGGTTGGGGGGTGGTATTATGATGTATAGATATGTATTAGTGTGTGTGTTGTAGTGGGTGAGGGTGGGGGTGGGGGTATTGCGTGTGTGTGTCCCTGTTTTTTGCCTCCCCTGTGTTGTAGGTGCAGTACTCACCGTGGTCTTCGCCTCTGGCGTTGGTGCTCCTGGTACAGGAGCAGGAAGAGTATCGCGGGTATGATTTGCAGTTCCGGGTCCATGGTGTCGTCGTTCCTCGTGGAGTGTGTAGAGGTGAGCGTTTTCCCTTCGAAATTCCTGTTTCCGCCGTGTTTTTATCCGCGGTGAATCCGCCCCGGAAAAGGTGGCGGATTGGCCTGTCATAATAGTGTGGACAGTACATTGTCTCCCGCCTGTTTGTTGGCGGTGACCACCAAGCTGTTTGTTTGTACCGCTGTGGCGGTCAGAGTGTTAAAGTGGCTGTCTTTGTTGGCGGTTTCCGCCACGGTCGTAATTGCTAATTTGTTACCGCCGGCCTGTTGGCGGTCTTACCGCTGCTTTAACACTGACCGCCAGGGTTGTAATGACCACCCATGTCATAGTAATTCCACTGACTCAGCAAAGAATTATCATTCTCTTGTAGATGTACATAGTAGACTATGGTATTGGTTTGGGGTGTGAACGTGAGATCAGTTTTGATATGCCTTTGGAGCTATCTTGATTTTGGTGCCATGGCTACGAGTTTCTTGGCCTGGAGAAGACTTTTAGCAAAGTTTGTCATATTCTACCCCTCCTCATACCAGGATCTCTGTCTCCGAGCATGGGAAGATTAGTGCCATCCAGTGGAACGTGTTGTATAAGCCTTAAAGGTTTTTTGTCCTACGCCTTGAATGATTGTTAATCGGATATGGATGTTGCTATTGTTCTGCGTAATGTTGCCGCACTCAGGGAGAAGAAATAGAGCATGGTTAATAAAATGAAATCGTGTATGGAACTTCATAGACCTGTATTAATGTAAAAGAAGAAATGAAAATGTAAATCCATACACCTTTAAATCCACAAAACAAGGCCTCGGCTGTTTTCCTAGAAGTGTAGAGTGTACCCTGTTATTTCTTACTTATCAAATAAACTCAAAAATGAAACTAGGTTTGCACAGACTCATCCATCATTGCAACTTTGGACAATATAGGAAGTATCTAAAACCTCAAGAGGACCACAGTTAACAAACAGTATTTGGTCAATCAGTCAATGTGTCGAAAGTTGCAAAGGTATGAGGTATGAATGTGCAAAAATTCTTGTTTTAATTCCCCTGAAAAGCATTTTTCAAATGTTTTCCGACATTCGCGTTGCACCATGAAAAATGGCCTGATAATCAAGACTGAAATGATGAAACAAGTAAAAACAATTAAGAAAGATTTTATTCTGACTCAGAAGGATGGGTTAAATGTATTTTCTTCCATCTCTGACCTATGACCTAAACCCATAAATGGCCTCAAGTGCTATGCATCTCAAACAGCAACTGCTAATACTGTTCCAGAATATTATGTGTACCGTATTTGAAGAGCCACATAAAATCTGTTGCAATGAAGAGATGATTGGAATGATTGGATTCATCTCAGCCAGTGGCATTAGCGGGACTGTATTCCAGTCTATCATTTTCACACACCATGCCACTCTAGACAGAGTCGAGCAATAAGAAAATCAGTCTTGGGTCTGGTCCAATAGGAAAAGTCAGTCCATCCCAAATTGTCAGTTCCAGATGGGAACACAAGATACCAGGGTTGAATTGGGACAAAAAATAGACTTGGGCAACAAAATAAAACTGGCCTCCAATAGCGAATCAGATATCTACAAATGTGGCCCATGTTTGCAAATCAAAGCAGATCTGAACTTGCAAAGACATACCATATACAGTAGGTATTTTGAAATGTATCGGAGACAGCTTGCCTTTGTGCTTGCTGAAGGCAATGTCCGTGGTAATATGGAAATAAAAAGTGAAAAACGGCCCACTAGACCACAAAACACCAGAAAACCGTCCTATATGCCAAACTTTCAGGCAAGCACTTCTGGCACTGCCAGATTGCCTTGTCGGCCAGATCGACCCTGTAAGCAACCCCAAACTACTTTCGGTTTACTTAGGCCTCATCATTGAGATGTAGCTTGAGACCTGTGCCACAGTAAGCACCAGGGGCGGCTCCTCTGTAATAGCAGAGGAGCATCGCCCCCCTTGCTCAGCCAGGCAGTGACAAATAAATATTTGTCACTGTCTGACTGAGCCATTGGGGTCTAGGGCAGGGCAGGACCTTGGCAGGGAGAAGCAGTGGCGGGCACTCGTAAGTGTACATGTCAGTTTGACCAGCTGTCTTAGGCCAGCCAAACTGACATGAACACTTGCATTTCTCCCAACCAGCTGTGTGACACACCTGGGTTGGAGAAATAGCACAGGCTCCCTGTGCCTGGGCGAGCGTCAAACCAGCCTGCTCAGGCCAATCCTGGTGCTGCTCTCATGCTTGGTATAGAATGAGAGCAGAGTCTAGATTTGGAGCCTGTGCTTTGTGTCCCAGTGCTGAGAAGAGAGGAGCATCACAGAGGTGTCTGGCAGTGGGAGCGGCAGATAGATACTTTTTTTTTCTCTTATTTTTAACCCCTCTCCCACCAACAGTCCTCCGCACCACACCACACCCTCCCTCCCCCCGCAAACCTTGATCAGTGACAGCCACCATTGGTAAGCACATAACCAATGAACTAGGAAGGGAACACAAGCAAGCTCAGACCGGGTTGTTTGAGTTCCCAACTTAATCAGATCAAATTAATTAAAAAAAACAATTTGTTCATGACTTCAGTTTACTGTGGGGGTGGAGGGATGATGGCCCATTAAACCCTTCTGGGCTTTTCCATAGATCAAACCACCATAATATTCAGCCTGCCACAAATCCAATGAATCTCCTCGATCATGAGAGTTCTTGTCCATTATAAACTTTCACTGAAATGCATTGGACTGGATGAACATTGGAAAAGATAATACCAGGAAACTAGAGTTTCGTTGACTGATAACTGTGAAAATTGATTTCTCTAGAACTATGAAACATAGCATAAAATAGAAGTGGTATTTTTGTGACAAATAATATATATTTTCACAAGCAATGTTTTTCAAAAACAGAAAAGACAATGTACAGGTGCAACTAATTTTCCCTCATGTCCATTGGTCAGATACTCATCATTTGAAAACAATATTGTGGCTAGGAAATCATACAAGTAACGGGCAGAGAACAACCATTCCATTATTGAAAAACAGTGCATGAAGCCTTGCTATCCTGCATATTGTAATCCCAGCACTTACAATTGTAAATTGTGTTCTGTTGCTGTTCCCTTCTCCATATTGTACTGCCTGTCAAATAAAATAATTTAATTATTAATTTAAAACAATATAATTATTGAGAGGAGCACCGGGATTTGGAGAAGGTTGGCTGAGGCTCCAGGAGGATTCGAGCAGAGAAGGCAAGGAAGTGTGGGTAAGTGAGTTTTACTTTTTATTTTTAATTTTTTGACCCAATGGCAGACAATGTGAGAAACTCAAATTGCCTTCAGCTTTAGTTCCAGAGCTCTCAGTCACAGCCCATTATAAAAATTCTTAACAAGCCATGATTGAGAACTTTAGAATATGAGCCTAAAGGCATTGTGATTTATTACAGTCCCTGCCACTGGGTTTTGCACTCAGCTCGAATACCCTCCACTGTTGAGGGTCACCAATCACCACTGGTGCCAGGATCTAATTTTAATCACAAGACATTGACCCAGATGTAGAGAGAAAAGGGGAAAAGGAACACAAAGATGGCAATACAGTGCCAAAGGGATAAAGAAAGAACCTGTGAGAGGGAGATAAATAGGCAGAGGCGATGAAAGAAAGAGGCACGAGGTTGAATCTAAGATTGTAAGCTTTGGTATTCAGCAACTTGGCCATTTAGCAATGCCTGAGACACATTAAGAAAAACTTTGGTTTCCTTCACTTACTCGATTTTTTTTTAAACAAATTGAGCGCCCTGAAAATCACAATTCCAAGTTTATGATTGTATTATTACAGTATCAAAACCTTAAAAAATAATATTGTTTGTGAAGTCAGTGAGATATGCTATCTACCAGAAAATGTTTCTTCCACACATCAAGAATGCCTTTCATGTCAATCCCCAGACACTTTGAGTGTGTCAGTATATTAAATTGAGGTCAACAAAAAAGAATATCTACGAAATGTTAAAACATTCCATTGTATGATATTGTACCATGGTCCTTGCTGGATTGAAACTCACCATTCTGCTAGGGGCAGCAGTCTTTGGCCCAGATAACATCACATGTTTTTTTTCCTAAAACTCACCTATTGCTTTTTTTCAACATTCTATGTGTGCCTGAGGAGCTAGTGAAAAAGCAAGGAATGGGCACTGCACATTGTAAAGTGGGCTCTGAGACCTTTTCTTTGTGCCCCTGCAGCTGATCCTTTCCTGATTCCATGAGACCAAGGGTAATAAGGGTTTGTTAGCCACACCAAAAGACTGCTGCTTCCCAGGACTACCCCACATGATTAGTTGACGTGTGAGAACCTGTATTACAGTAATCAAGGGTTTGATGTGTGAAGTTCTTTTGCAGTTGAAGGTGATCCAAACCGCAGAATTGAACTGTTTGGAACCACAAAAGCTTTTTCAGATATATGCTACCCATATTACAATTTAATAACATGTTATACAATCGCAATTGGATTTGGAATACGGATGCAATATGTGGAAGGGACATGTTTAAGGCATCCCTTCCAAATACTGATTTGGATTTGTGTATATTAATGTTTTGCAACCAAGTTCTGCAAGCAAAACAATGATCTTTTGTGACCTCCTTCAAGGAGATGGTACAAAATTTGCAAATGGGGCGTGGTCGCCAAAGGACCCCTTTTCCTTTGTGAATGTGGAAAAAATATTTTCTGACAGTAGACAGTGGTCCACCTGCTCTTCACAAAAGAAAAATACACATTTAATTTTTTTGGTTAAAACATACTTAAAATGGGTGGCATTTAAAAAAATGCTTTCTTTAAAAGCAATCACAGACTAGCCACCATCTCTGAGATGGCTGCAATTCCAAGTGGGTTGCAACTTGTAACCTACCTCATTATTATTCATGAGATATGTACAATTACAACCCACTAAAAATCGGTATTTAACGAACCAACCTATTAGTACATAAGTCATTTTGCAAATTACCACTCTGGTTGCAAAAATACTGGTCATAAATTACTAATGGTATTTTGTGATCAGAGTTTAGTACTTATGGCCCCAAGTCTCTAAGATGTTGAGCTAATTCCTGGCTAACTCCAATTTTCATGGGATGTGGTCTGACAAGATGGCTGTCATGATGCATCCTTTAGGGAGCTTTGTCTCCGGACGCAATATACTAAATCATCCTGCCGCTAACTGCACACTACAAGACTGAAGTAGAGCAGTCCCCACGGAAGTGGAGTGCAGCTTTGGGGAGGGTCGAAGAGCATGCTTTCGTTTGAGGGAGACCGGCTGCAGACAAATGATCACTTGTTAATGGTGTAGCTGCAGGGAGAAACTGGACAAGCTTTGAGGGCACATAGTGGCCATTGGGACCTACAGGAATGAGAAGCAACACTGAGATGAGAGGTGCTGCCGCTCTCTGCTGGAAGGAGAGATAAGAGTGCTACTGCAAAATCCTGGGGATGCAAAGAGGTGCAACCCTGGAGGTGAGGCAAATTTTGCCACATGAGCTGCCTGACTCTGCGATCCTGGATCTAGCTGGCTGAAGTTGGGGGGCAGGCACGCTGTGGTGGTCATAGGTGTAGCCCGAGAACTGATCGGATGGACTCACCCTCACCTTAGAGCGAGACGAGGGATCGATCAGTGCCGGCAGATTTGAGCAGCCTGTATTGTGACAGTCGAGACACAGAGGCTTGCGCTGCACCAAGGGTAGATGTAGCCCAGCTAGAGGGTGCAGGAAAGGGGTGCAGGGGCACTTTGCTGGCTCCAATGGTGTCCTGAAGGACCCGCTCTGACATGCACAGCTGCAGGACCCTTCTGGCTAGTGCAGATGAGTGATGGACTGTAGCAATGGCTGACATGCGGCACTGACCTTGCACTCTGGAGGGTACTGCTTATGAGGAAGGCTTGAAGTACTGCCAGACACACTGACACAGTGAGCAACACTATGAAACATTTCAGAAGAGAACCCCTGAGACTGGGAGAAGCACAACATAGTCCCAGACAAGTCAATGGCAAGAAAAACACATATGGCCACCACATTAGCACACATAATGCATAGCAATGAGTGCTATTGCAGGCTGAGTTAAGACAAGAGGGGGAGCCTGATAAAAGTGGAGGATGTCTTTTATTGATCCAGGTTGGAGGTCCAACAGGGAAATACTTGTAAGACTCAGCTGGTTGATTTGAAACCAAATCCTTGGGAAAGAAAATATGAATACTATCAGTAGAACACTTAGGCTGCTTCTACCAGGGGCTCTGACCCTGTGTTGCCCCAGTTGGATGGTGCATAGTGGGCACACACTTCACCTTTTGGCACTGCTGTCTCATTGCTCGTTGCGGCGCAGACTCCTGGGCCACTGCTATGAGACAAGACAGGCAACAGACACAGGCCCAGGGTAATACCATAACCCAGTATATTGCCCCGCATCAGGCTACGCATTTCCTCACCAGATAGAGACAGGAGGAGATGGAATGTTCTCCAGATCGACAGGAGGAACCTTTGCATACCGCCCTCCTGGAGGCTATCCAGGAGTCAACGGTGGTGTTAGAGGGACTGTTAGATGGAGTGACAGTGGAGATGAGCATGCTCTGTGTGGACTTATGCAAAATAGCAGATAAGGTGGACACTATGGAAACAAACACTACCATACTTCAGGCTGAGGTCCGTCAGCTTAAGTAGGAGGTAGCACACATAACCAAGGTCACCTGTTAGCGCGTCAGAGCCTTCATAAGTAAACTTACAAGGAGACGTGTTTAGGTCGACAAACCTTTGGACCACGTTTGGGGATTTCCCACTACGAAATATCATCTTGATGTCACCAATCAATGAATCAATAAACAATCAATAATAATCGCTAATCAATAAACATTTAATAACACTTAATCATTGAACTCACCGTAACTCCTCAGTTCACGAATAACCACACCAGTTTAGTCAAAAGTTAAGATATTGACTTCCATATTGGTTACAATTCAACATCATGTCTGGTAATCTTATTAACAATAAACCACGCCAAACAATTCTAATTAGTAATCAAACACGACTTTGATCAATGCATCAGTTATATTCATTCAATATTTAGGCACATCATTAATATGAAACAACTTAGCAGAGTCTCATTAGTACATTGATTCAACAAAGCAAGAACTCAGTCATTTGTCTATTTGCATAGGATAATTGTGAACGCTTTAACTAACCACAAATTAGCATGCTGGGCCTCATGCAAAACATTTTTGTAAACACAAATTTGGAAAACATCTAAACTAAGGCCTCTGTCAAGATAGCAGTTGGTACCTAAAAAGAAAAGGCAAACAGACAATCACAAATTTTCCATAGGATAGTGACCAATCCAACAGATCTGCAAACAGCGTCAGTCTTCGTCCTCAGGACATCAGTCGATTCACCATCAGTAGAGATAGGACGGGGTAAAATCTCAAGATACCATAGTTCAGAAAACGAATTACTTCCCTCAGATAGAGGAGAATTTAACCTGTTCTGTGCCTTGGACGAGGTCACCTCGTCCAAGGCTACAGTTCCAGTGTGCATTGGACGAGGTCACCTCGTCCAAGGCACAGGAACTGGGGGGAGCGCTAGCGCGCGCCCCCTGTGCACCCCACCCACCCCCCAAGGCAGGGATGGAAGGGGAAGCCCTTCCCCTTCCACCCCCGACCCCCCCTCAACCCCCTGTGAAGTCAGCGTGCGAGCGCGCGCTGATTAGTCACAGGGTCTCCGATTGAAAGAGAAATGCTCAGCATTTCTCTTTCAATCACGTGGGGGAGGCCCGGAGAGGCTTCAAAGGGCTTGCAATCCGGCTTTTGAAACCCCACTAGATACCAGGGATTTTTTTTTTTGAAGGTTATGGACATAAGGGAGCGACCCTTTGGACAAGGGTCGCTCCCAGGGGGGTCATTTTTTTCGGCATTTATTAGGCCGATCTGGCCTCAGGGGGGGCAGAAACCTATAGGGCACCAGGGATCTTTTTTTTTTTTTTCTATTTGTTTTGTTTTTTGTTTTTTTTAGGTGGGGAGCGACCACTTAGGCAATTATTAGGCCCATCTGCCCCCAGGGGGGTCAGAAACCTCTAGGCTCCAGGGCAAAAAATGTTTTGTGGTTTTTTTTTTTGTTTGTTTGTTTTTTTAGAGATGGGGAGCGACCCATTAGGCAAGGGTCGCTCCCCTGGGGGGCAAATTGTATTTAGACCATTTCTGCTCCCCTTGGGGGCAGATTGACCGATTTTAGGTCCATCTGCCCACAAGGGGGCAGAAACCACTAGGCACCGGGGATTGTTTTTTGGCGCCAATGTCACACAGGGGGAGCGACCCCGTAGGCAAGGGTTGCTCCCGGGCAGGGGGGTTTGGGGGGGGTCAAATTTATTTTAGGCCATTTCTCCCCCCCCCCCCCCGGGCCGGCTGAGCTAGAGGCCAAAATCTACAGGTAGGCACTTTGCAAAAAACACCTCTGTTTTCTTTAAAAAAATGTGATGTGTCCACGTTGCATTTTGGGGCATTTCCTGTCGCGGGCGCTAGGCCTACTCACACAAGTGAGGTATCATTTTTATCGGGAGACTTGGGGGAACGCTGGGTAGAAGGAAATTTGTGGCTCCTCTCTGATTCCAGAACTTTCTGTCACCGAAATTTGAGGAAAATGTGCTTTTTTAGCCAAATTTTGAGGTTTGCAAAGGATTCTGGGTAACAAAACCTGGTCAGAGCCCCACAAGTCACCCCATCTTGGATTCCCCTAGGTCTCTAGTGTTCAAAAATGCATAGGTTTGGTAGGTTTCCCTAGGTGCCGGCTGAGCTAGAGGCCAAAATCTGCAGGTAGGCACTTTGCAAAAAGCACCTCTGTTTTCTTTAAAAAAATGTGATGTGTCCACGTTGCATTTTGGGGCATTTCCTGTCGCGGGCGCTAGGCCTACCCACACAAGTGAGGTATCATTTTTATCGGGAGACTTGGGGGAACGCTGGGTGGAAGGAAATTTGTGGCTCCTCTCAGATTCCAGAACTTTCTGTCACCGAAATTTGAGGAAAATGTGTTTTTTTAGCCAAATTTTGAGGTTTGCAAAGGATTCTGGGTAACAGAACCTGGTCAGAGCCCCACAAGTCACCCCATCTTGGATTCCCCTAGGTCTCTAGTTTTCAGAAATGCACAGGTTTGGTAGGTTTCCCTAGGTGCCGGCTGACCTAGAGCCCAAAATCTACAGGTAGGCACTTTGCAAAAAACACCTCTGTTTTCTTTAAAAAAATGTGATGTGTCCACGTTGCGTTTTTGGGCATTTCCTGTCGCGGGCCGTAGGCCTACCCACACAAGTGAGGTATCATTTTTATCGGGAGACTTGGGGGAACGCTGGGTGGAAGGAAATTTGTGGCTCCTCTCAGATTCCAGAACTTTCTGTCACCAAAATGTGAGGAAAATGTGTTTTTTTAGCCAAATTTTAAGGTTTGCAAAGGATTCTGGGTAACAGAACCTGGTCAGAGCCCCACAAGTCACCCCATCTTGGATTCCCCTAGGTCTCTAGTTTTCAGAAATGCACAGGTTTGGTAGGTTTCCCTAGGTGCCGGCTGACCTAGAGCCCAAAATCTACAGGTAGGCACTTTGCAAAAAACACCTCTGTTTTCTTTCAAAAAATGTGATGTGTGCACGTTTCGTTTTGGGGCATTTCCTGTCGCGGGCGCTAGGCCTACCCACACAAGTGAGGTATCATTTTTATCGGGAGACGTGGGGGAACGCTGGGTGGAAGGAAATTTGTGGCTCCTCTCTGATTCCAGAACTTTCTGTCACCAAAATGTGAGGAAAATGTGTTTTTTAGCCAAATTTTGAGGTTTGCGAAGGATTCTGGGTAACAAAAACTGGTCAGAGCCCCACAAGTCACCCCATCTTGGATTCCCCTAGGTCTCTAGTTTTCAGAAATGCACAGGTTTGGTAGGTTTCCCTAGATGCCGGCTGAGCTAGAAGCCAAAATCTACAGGTAGGCACTTTGCAAAAAACACCTCTGTTTTCTTTAAAAAAATGTGATGTGTGCACGTTGCGTTTTGGGGCATTTCCTGTCCCGGGCGCTAGGCCTACTCACACAAGTGAGGTATCATTTTTATCGGGAGACTTGGGGGAACGCTAGGTGGAAGGAAATTTGTGGCTCCTCTCTGATTCCAGAACTTTCTGTCACCAAAATGTGAGGAAAATGTGTTTTTTTAGCCAAATTTTGAGGTTTGCAAAGGATTCTGGGTAACAAAACCTGGTCAGAGCCCCACAAGTCACCCCATCTTGGATTCCCCTAGGTCTCTAGTTTTCAAAAATGCATAGGTTTGGTAGGTTTCCTTAGGTGCCGGCTGAGCTAGAGGCCAAAATCTACAGGTAGGCACTTTGCAAAAAACACCTCTGTTTTCTTTAAAAAAATGTGATGTGTCCACGTTGCATTTTGGGGCATTTCCTGTCGCGGGCGCTAGGCCTACCCACACAAGTGAGGTATCATTTTTATCGGGAGACTTGGGGGAACGCTGGGTGGAAGGACATTTGTGGCTCCTCTCTGATTCCAGAACTTTCTGTCACCGAAATTTGAGGAAAATGTGTTTTTTTAGCCAAATTTTGAGGTTTGCAAAGGATTCTGGGTAACAAAACCTGGTCAGAGCCCCACAAGTCACCCCATCTTGGATTCCCCTAGGTCTCTAGTTTTCAGAAATGCACAGGTTTGGTAGGTTTCCCTAGATGCCGGCTGAGCTAGAAGCCAAAATCTACAGGTAGGCACTTTGCAAAAAACATTAAAAAAATGTGATGTGTGCACGTTTCGTTTTGGGGCATTTCCTGTCGCGGGCGCTAGGCCTACCCACACAAGTGAGGTATCATTTTTATCGGGAGACGTGGGGGAACGCTGGGTGGAAGGAAATTTGTGGCTCCTCTCTGATTCCAGAACTTTCTGTCACCAAAATGTGAGGAAAATGTGTTCTTTAGCCAAATTTTGAGGTTTGCGAAGGATTCTGGGTAACAAACCTGGTCAGAGCCCCACAAGTCACCCCATCTTGGATTCCCCTGGTCTCTAGTTTTCAGAAATGCACAGGTTTGGTAGGTTTCCCTAGGTGCCGGCTGAGCTAGAAGCCAAAATCCACAGGTAGGCACTTTGCAAAAAACACCTCAGTTTTCTTTAAAAAAATGTGATGTGTGCACGTTGCGTTTTGGGGCATTTCCTGTCGCGGGCACTAGGCCTACCCACACAAGTGAGGTATCATTTTTATCGGGAGACTTGGGGGAACGCTGGGTGGAAGGAAATTTGTGGCTCCTCCCTGATTCCAGAACTTTCTGTTACCGAAATTTGAGGAAAATGTGTTTTTTAGCCAAATTTTGAGGTATGCCAAGGATTCTCGGTAACAGTACCTGTTCAGAGCCCCACAAGTCACCGCATCTTGGATTCCCATAGGGCTCTAGTTTTAAAAAATGCACAGGTTTGGTAGGTTTCCCTAGGTGCCGGCTGAGCTAGAAGCCAAAATCCACAGGTAGGCACTTTGCAAAAAACACCTCTGTTTTCTTTCAAAAAATGTGATGTGTGCACGTTGCGTTTTGGGGCATTTCCTGTCGCGGGCGCTAGGCCTACCCACACAAGTGAGGTATCATTTTTATCGGGAGACTTGGGGGAACGCTGGGTGGTAGTAAATTTGTGGATCCTCTCAGATTCCAGAACTTTCTGTCACCGAAATGAGAGGAAAAAGTGTTTTTATAGCCAAATTTTGATGCTTGCAAAGGATTCTGGGTAACAGAACCTGGTCAGATCCCCGCAAGTCACCCCATCTTGGATTCCCCTGGGTTTCTAGTTTTCAAAAATGCACTGGTTTGCTAGGTTTCCCCAGATGCCGGCTGAGCTACAGGCCAAAATCCACAGGTAGGCAATGTTTTCTATGAAAAAATGTGATGTGTCCACGTTGTGTTTTGGGCCATTTCCTTTCGTGGGCGCTAGTTCTACCCACACAAGTGAGGTATCATTTTTATCGGGAGACTAAGGGGAACGCTGGGTAGAAGACATTTGTGGCTCCTCTCTGATTCCAGAACTTTCTGTCACCAAAATGTGAGGAAAATGTGTTTTTTTAATCAAATTTTGAGGTTTGCAAAGGATTCTGGGTAACAGAACCTGGTCAGAGCCCACAAGTCACCCCATCTTGGATTCCCCTAGGTCTCTAGTTTTAAAAAATTCACAGGTTTGGTAGGTTTCCCTAGGTGCCGGCTGAGCTAGAGGCCAAAATCTACAGGTAGGCACTTTGCAAAAAACACCTCTGTTTTCTTAAACAAATTGTGATTTGTCCATGTTGCGTTTTAGGGCATTTCCTGTCACGGGCGCTAGGCCTACCCACACAAGTGAGGTATCATTTTTATCGGGAGACTTGGGGGAACGCTGGGTAGAAGGAAATTTGTGGCTCCTCTCTGATTCCAGAACTTTCTGTCACCAAAATGTGAGGAAAATGTGTTTTTTTAGCCAAGTTTTGAGGTTTGCAAAGGATTCTGGGTAACAGAACCTGGTCGGAGCCCCACAAGTCATCCCATCTTGGATTCCCCTAGGTCTCTAGTTTTCAGAAATGCACAGGTTTGGTAGGTTTTCCTAGATGCCGGCTGAGCTAGAGGCCAAAATCTACAGGTAGGCACTTTGCAAAAAACACCTCTGTTTTCTTTAAAAAAAATGTGATGTGTGCACGTTGCGTTTTGGGGCATTTCCTGTCGCGGGCGCCAGGCCTACCCACACAAGTGAGGTATCATTTTTATCGGGAGACATGGGGGAACGCTGGGTGGAAGGAAATTTGTGGCTCCTCTCTGATTCCAGAACTTTCTGTCACCAAAATGTGAGGAAAATGTGTTTTTTAGCCAAATTTTGAGGTTTGCGAAGGATTCTGGGTAACAAAAACTGGTCAGAGCCCCACAAGTCACCCCATCTTGGATTCCCCTAGGTCTCTAGTTTTCAGAAATGCACAGGTTTGGTAGGTTTCCCTAGATGCCGGCTGAGCTAGAAGCCAAAATCTACAGGTAGGCACTTTGCAAAAAACACCTCTGTTTTCTTTAAAAAAATGTGATGTGTGCACGTTGCGTTTTGGGGCATTTCCTGTCCCGGGCGCTAGGCCTACTCACACAAGTGAGGTATCATTTTTATCGGGAGACTTGGGGGAACGCTGGGTGGAAGGAAATTTGTGGCTCCTCTCTGATTCCAGAACTTTCTGTCACCAAAATGTGAGGAAAATGTGTTTTTTTAGCCAAATTTTGAGGTTTGCAAAGGATTCTGGGTAACAAAACCTGGTCAGAGCCCCACAAGTCACCCCATCTTGGATTCCCCTAGGTCTCTAGTTTTCAAAAATGCATAGGTTTGGTAGGTTTCCCTAGGTGCCGGCTGAGCTAGAGGCCAAAATCTACAGGTAGGCACTTTGCAAAAAACACCTCTGTTTTCTTTAAAAAAATGTGATGTGTCCACGTTGCATTTTGGGGCATTTCCTGTCGCGGGCGCTAGGCCTACCCACACAAGTGAGGTATCATTTTTATCGGGAGACTTGGGGGAACGCTGGGTGGAAGGAAATTTGTGGCTCCTCTCTGATTCCAGAACTTTCTGTCACCGAAATTTGAGGAAAATGTGCTTTTTTAGCCAAATTTTGAGGTTTGCAAAGGATTCTGGGTAACAAAACCTGGTCAGAGCCCCACAAGTCACCCCATCTTGGATTCCCCTAGGTCTCTAGTGTTCAAAAATGCATAGGTTTGGTAGGTTTCCCTAGGTGCCGGCTGAGCTAGAGGCCAAAATCTGCAGGTAGGCACTTTGCAAAAAGCACCTCTGTTTTCTTTAAAAAAATGTGATGTGTCCACGTTGCATTTTGGGGCATTTCCTGTCGCGGGCGCTAGGCCTACCCACACAAGTGAGGTATCATTTTTATCGGGAGACTTGGGGGAACGCTGGGTGGAAGGAAATTTGTGGCTCCTCTCAGATTCCAGAACTTTCTGTCACCGAAATTTGAGGAAAATGTGTTTTTTTAGCCAAATTTTGAGGTTTGCAAAGGATTCTGGGTAACAGAACCTGGTCAGAGCCCCACAAGTCACCCCATCTTGGATTCCCCTAGGTCTCTAGTTTTCAGAAATGCACAGGTTTGGTAGGTTTCCCTAGGTGCCGGCTGACCTAGAGCCCAAAATCTACAGGTAGGCACTTTGCAAAAAACACCTCTGTTTTCTTTAAAAAAATGTGATGTGTCCACGTTGCGTTTTTGGGCATTTCCTGTCGCGGGCCGTAGGCCTACCCACACAAGTGAGGTATCATTTTTATCGGGAGACTTGGGGGAACGCTGGGTGGAAGGAAATTTGTGGCTCCTCTCAGATTCCAGAACTTTCTGTCACCAAAATGTGAGGAAAATGTGTTTTTTTAGCCAAATTTTAAGGTTTGCAAAGGATTCTGGGTAACAGAACCTGGTCAGAGCCCCACAAGTCACCCCATCTTGGATTCCCCTAGGTCTCTAGTTTTCAGAAATGCACAGGTTTGGTAGGTTTCCCTAGGTGCCGGCTGACCTAGAGCCCAAAATCTACAGGTAGGCACTTTGCAAAAAACACCTCTGTTTTCTTTCAAAAAATGTGATGTGTGCACGTTTCGTTTTGGGGCATTTCCTGTCGCGGGCGCTAGGCCTACCCACACAAGTGAGGTATCATTTTTATCGGGAGACGTGGGGGAACGCTGGGTGGAAGGAAATTTGTGGCTCCTCTCTGATTCCAGAACTTTCTGTCACCAAAATGTGAGGAAAATGTGTTTTTTAGCCAAATTTTGAGGTTTGCGAAGGATTCTGGGTAACAAAAACTGGTCAGAGCCCCACAAGTCACCCCATCTTGGATTCCCCTAGGTCTCTAGTTTTCAGAAATGCACAGGTTTGGTAGGTTTCCCTAGATGCCGGCTGAGCTAGAAGCCAAAATCTACAGGTAGGCACTTTGCAAAAAACACCTCTGTTTTCTTTAAAAAAATGTGATGTGTGCACGTTGCGTTTTGGGGCATTTCCTGTCCCGGGCGCTAGGCCTACTCACACAAGTGAGGTATCATTTTTATCGGGAGACTTGGGGGAACGCTGGGTGGAAGGACATTTGTGGCTCCTCTCTGATTCCAGAACTTTCTGTCACCAAAATGTGAGGAAAATGTGTTTTTTTAGCCAAATTTTGAGGTTTGCAAAGGATTCTGGGTAACAAAACCTGGTCAGAGCCCCACAAGTCACCCCATCTTGGATTCCCCTAGGTCTCTAGTTTTCAAAAATGCATAGGTTTGGTAGGTTTCCCTAGGTGCCGGCTGAGCTAGAGGCCAAAATCTACAGGTAGGCACTTTGCAAAAAACACCTCTGTTTTCTTTAAAAAAATGTGATGTGTCCACGTTGCATTTTGGGGCATTTCCTGTCGCGGGCGCTAGGCCTACCCACACAAGTGAGGTATCATTTTTATCGGGAGACTTGGGGGAACGCTGGGTGGAAGGAAATTTGTGGCTCCTCTCTGATTCCAGAACTTTCTGTCACCGAAATTTGAGGAAAATGTGCTTTTTTAGCCAAATTTTGAGGTTTGCAAAGGATTCTGGGTAACAGAACCTGGTCAGAGCCCCACAAGTCACCCCATCTTGGATTCCCCTAGGTCTCTAGTTTTCAGAAATGCACAGGTTTGGTAGGTTTCCCTAGGTGCCGGCTGACCTAGAGCCCAAAATCTACAGGTAGGCACTTTGCAAAAAACACCTCTGTTTTCTTTAAAAAAATGTGATGTGTCCACGTTGCGTTTTTGGGCATTTCCTGTCGCGGGCCGTAGGCCTACCCACACAAGTGAGGTATCATTTTTATCGGGAGACTTGGGGGAACGCTGGGTGGAAGGAAATTTGTGGCTCCTCTCAGATTCCAGAACTTTCTGTCACCAAAATGTGAGGAAAATGTGTTTTTTTAGCCAAATTTTAAGGTTTGCAAAGGATTCTGGGTAACAGAACCTGGTCAGAGCCCCACAAGTCACCCCATCTTGGATTCCCCTAGGTCTCTAGTTTTCAGAAATGCACAGGTTTGGTAGGTTTCCCTAGGTGCCGGCTGACCTAGAGCCCAAAATCTACAGGTAGGCACTTTGCAAAAAACACCTCTGTTTTCTTTCAAAAAATGTGATGTGTGCACGTTTCGTTTTGGGGCATTTCCTGTCGCGGGCGCTAGGCCTACCCACACAAGTGAGGTATCATTTTTATCGGGAGACGTGGGGGAACGCTGGGTGGAAGGAAATTTGTGGCTCCTCTCTGATTCCAGAACTTTCTGTCACCAAAATGTGAGGAAAATGTGTTCTTTAGCCAAATTTTGAGGTTTGCGAAGGATTCTGGGTAACAAACCTGGTCAGAGCCCCACAAGTCACCCCATCTTGGATTCCCCTAGGTCTCTAGTTTTCAGAAATGCACAGGTTTGGTAGGTTTCCCTAGGTGCCGGCTGAGCTAGAAGCCAAAATCCACAGGTAGGCACTTTGCAAAAAACACCTCAGTTTTCTTTCAAAAAATGTGATGTGTGCACGTTGCGTTTTGGGGCATTTCCTGTCGCGGGTGCTAGGCCTACCCACACAAGTGAGGTATCATTTTTATCGGGAGACTTGGGGGAACGCTGGGTGGAAGGAAATTTGTGGCTCCTCCCTGATTCCAGAACTTTCTGTTACCGAAATTTGAGGAAAATGTGTTCTTTAGCCAAATTTTGAGGTTTGCGAAGGATTCTGGGTAACAAACCTGGTCAGAGCCCCACAAGTCACCCCATCTTGGATTCCCCTAGGTCTCTAGTTTTCAGAAATGCACAGGTTTGGTAGGTTTCCCTAGGTGCCGGCTGAGCTAGAAGCCAAAATCCACAGGTAGGCACTTTGCAAAAAACACCTCAGTTTTCTTTCAAAAAATGTGATGTGTGCACGTTGCGTTTTGGGGCATTTCCTGTCGCGGGTGCTAGGCCTACCCACACAAGTGAGGTATCATTTTTATCGGGAGACTTGGGGGAACACTGGGTGGAAGGAAATTTGTGGCTCCTCCCTGATTCCAGAACTTTCTGTTACCGAAATTTGAGGAAAATTTGTTTTTTAGCCAAATTTTGAGGTATGCCAAGGATTCTCGGTAACAGTACCTGGTCAGAGCCCCACAAGTCACCGCATCTTGGATTCCCATAGGGCTCTAGTTTTAAAAAATGCACAGGTTTGGTAGGTTTCCCTAGGTGCCGGCTGAGCTAGAAGCCAAAATCCACAGGTAGGCACTTTGCAAAAAACACCTCTGTTTTCTTTCAAAAAATGTGATGTGTGCACGTTGCGTTTTGGGGCATTTCCTGTCGCGGGCGCTAGGCCTACCCACACAAGTGAGGTATCATTTTTATCGGGAGACTTGGGGGAACGCTGGGTGGTAGTAAATTTGTGGCTCCTCTCAGATTCCAGAACTTTCTGTCACCGAAATGAGAGGAAAAAGTGTTTTTATAGCCAAATTTTGATGCTTGCAAAGGATTCTGGGTAACAGAACCTGGTCAGATCCCCGCAAGTCACCCCATCTTGGATTCCCCTGGGTTTCTAGTTTTCAAAAATGCGCTGGTTTGCTAGGTTTCCCCAGATGCCAGCTGAGCTACAGGCCAAAATCTACAGGTAGGCACTGTTTTCTATGAAAAAATGTGATGTGTCCACGTTGTGTTTTGGGCCATTTCCTTTCGTGGGCGCTAGTTCTACCCACACAAGTGAGGTATCATTTTTATCGGGAGACTAAGGGGAACGCTGGGTAGAAGAAATTTGTGGCTCCTCTCTGATTCCAGAACTTTCTGTCACCAAAATGTGAGGAAAATGTGTTTTTTTAATCAAATTTTGAGGTTTGCAAAGGATTCTGGGTAACAGAACCTGGTCAGAGCCCACAAGTCACCCCATCTTGGATTCTCCTAGGTCTCTAGTTTTAAAAAATTCACAGGTTTGGTAGGTTTCCCTAGGTGCCGGCTGAGCTAGAGGCCAAAATCTACAGGTAGGCACTTTGCAAAAAACACCTCTGTTTTCTTAAACAAATTGTGATTTGTCCATGTTGCGTTTTAGGGCATTTCCTGTCACGGGCGCTAGGCCTACCCACACAAGTGAGGTATCATTTTTATCGGGAGACTTGGGGGAACGCTGGGTAGAAGGAAATTTGTGGCTCCTCTCTGATTCCAGAACTTTCTGTCACCAAAATGTGAGGAAAATGTGTTTTTTTAGCCAAGTTTTGAGGTTTGCAAAGGATTCTGGGTAACAGAACCTGGTCGGAGCCCCACAAGTCATCCCATCTTGGATTCCCCTAGGTCTCTAGTTTTCAGAAATGCACAGGTTTGGTAGGTTTCCCTAGATGCCGGCTGAGCTAGAGGCCAAAATCTACAGGTAGGCACTTTGCAAAAAACACCTCTGTTTTCTTTAAAAAAAATGTGATGTGTGCACGTTGCGTTTTGGAGCATTTCCTGTCGCGGGCGCTAGGCCTACCCACACAAGTGAGGTATCATTTTTATCGGGAGACATGGGGGAACGCTGGGTGGAAGGAAATTTGTGGCTCCTCTCTGATTCCAGAACTTTCTGTCACCAAAATGTGAGGAAAATGTGTTTTTTAGCCAAATTTTGAGGTTTGCGAAGGATTCTGGGTAACAAAAACTGGTCAGAGCCCCACAAGTCACCCCATCTTGGATTCCCCTAGGTCTCTAGTTTTCAGAAATGCACAGGTTTGGTAGGTTTCCCTAGATGCCGGCTGAGCTAGAAGCCAAAATCTACAGGTAGGCACTTTGCAAAAAACACCTCTGTTTTCTTTCAAAAAATGTGATGTGTGCACGTTGCGTTTTGGGGCATTTCCTGTCCCGGGCGCTAGGCCTACTCACACAAGTGAGGTATCATTTTTATCGGGAGACTTGGGGGAACGCTGGGTGGAAGGAAATTTGTGGCTCCTCTCTGATTCCAGAACTTTCTGTCACCAAAATGTGAGGAAAATGTGTTTTTTTAGCCAAATTTTGAGGTTTGCAAAGGATTCTGGGTAACAAAACCTGGTCAGAGCCCCACAAGTCACCCCATCTTGGATTCCCCTAGGTCTCTAGTTTTCAAAAATGCATAGGTTTGGTAGGTTTCCCTAGGTGCCGGCTGAGCTAGAGGCCAAAATCTACAGGTAGGCACTTTGCAAAAAACACCTCTGTTTTCTTTAAAAAAATGTGATGTGTCCACGTTGCATTTTGGGGCATTTCCTGTCGCGGGCGCTAGGCCTACCCACACAAGTGAGGTATCATTTTTATCGGGAGACTTGGGGGAACGCTGGGTGGAAGGAAATTTGTGGCTCCTCTCTGATTCCAGAACTTTCTGTCACCGAAATTTGAGGAAAATGTGTTTTTTTAGCCAAATTTTGAGGTTTGCAAAGGATTCTGGGTAACAAAACCTGGTCAGAGCCCCACAAGTCACCCCATCTTGGATTCCCCTAGGTCTCTAGTTTTCAAAAATGCATAGGTTTGGTAGGTTTCCCTAGGTGCCGTCTGAGCTAGAGGCCAAAATCTACAGGTAGGCACTTTGCAAAAAACACCTCTGTTTTCTTTCAAAAAATGTGATGTGTGCACGTTGCGTTTTGGGGCATTTCCTGTCGCTTGCGCTAGGCCTACCCACACAAGTGAGGTATCATTTTTATCGGGAGACGTGGGGGAACTCTGGGTGGAAGGAAATTTGTGGCTCCTCTCTGATTCCAGAACTTTCTGTCACCAAAATGTGAGGAAAATGTGTTTTTTAGCCAAATTTTGAGGTTTGCAAAGGATTCTGGGTAGCAGAACCTGGTCAGAGCCCACAAGTCACCCCATCTTGGATTCCCCTAGGTCTCTAGTTTTAAAAAATTCACAGGTTTGGTAGGTTTCCCTAGGTGCCGGCTGAGCTAGAGGCCAAAATCTACAGGTAGGCACTTTGCAAAAAACACCTCTGTTTTCTTAAACAAATTGTGATTTGTCCATGTTGCGTTTTAGGGCATTTCCTGTCACGGGCGCTAGGCCTACCCACACAAGTGAGGTATCATTTTTATCGGGAGACTTGGGGGAACGCTGGGTAGAAGGAAATTCGTGGCTCCTCTCTGATTCCAGAACTTTCTGTCACCAAAATGTGAGGAAAATGTGTTTTTTTAGCCAAGTTTTGAGGTTTGCAAAGGATTCTGGGTAACAGAACCTGGTCGGAGCCCCACAAGTCATCCCATCTTGGATTCCCCTAGGTCTCTAGTTTTCAGAAATGCACAGGTTTGGTAGGTTTCCCTAGATGCCGGCTGAGCTAGAGGCCAAAATCTACAGGTAGGCACTTTGCAAAAAACACCTCTGTTTTCTTTAAAAAAAATGTGATGTGTGCACGTTGCGTTTTGGGGCATTTCCTGTCGCGGGCGCTAGGCCTACCCACACAAGTGAGGTATCATTTTTATCGGGAGACATGGGGGAACGCTGGGTGGAAGGAAATTTGTGGCTCCTCTCTGATTCCAGAACTTTCTGTCACCAAAATGTGAGGAAAATGTGTTTTTTAGCCAAATTTTGAGGTTTGCGAAGGATTCTGGGTAACAAAAACTGGTCAGAGCCCCACAAGTCACCCCATCTTGGATTCCCCTAGGTCTCTAGTTTTCAGAAATGCACAGGTTTGGTAGGTTTCCTTAGATGCCGGCTGAGCTAGAAGCCAAAATCTACAGGTAGGCACTTTGCAAAAAACACCTCTGTTTTCTTTCAAAAAATGTGATGTGTGCACGTTGCGTTTTGGGGCATTTCCTGTCCCGGGCGCTAGGCCTACTCACACAAGTGAGGTATCATTTTTATCGGGAGACTTGGGGGAACGCTGGGTGGAAGGAAATTTGTGGCTCCTCTCTGATTCCAGAACTTTCTGTCACCAAAATGTGAGGAAAATATGTTTTTTTAGCCAAATTTTGAGGTTTGCAAAGGATTCTGGGTAACAAAACCTGGTCAGAGCCCCACAAGTCAACCCATCTTGGATTCCCCTAGGTCTCTAGTTTTCAAAAATGCATAGGTTTGGTAGGTTTCCCTAGGTGCCGGCTGAGCTAGAGGCCAAAATCTACAGGTAGGCACTTTGCAAAAAACACCTCTGTTTTCTTTAAAAAAATGTGATGTGTCCACGTTGCATTTTGGGGCATTTCCTGTCGCGGGCGCTAGGCCTACCCACACAAGTGAGGTATCATTTTTATCGGGAGACTTGGGGGAACGCTGGGTGGAAGGAAATTTGTGGCTCCTCTCTGATTCCAGAACTTTCTGTCACCGAAATTTGAGGAAAATGTGTTTTTTTAGCCAAATTGTGAGGTTTGCAAAGGATTCTGGGTAACAAAACCTGGTCAGAGCCCCACAAGTCACCCCATCTTGGATTCCCCTAGGTCTCTAGTTTTCAAAAATGCATAGGTTTGGTAGGTTTCCCTAGGTGCCGTCTGAGCTAGAGGCCAAAATCTACAGGTAGGCACTTTGCAAAAAACACCTCTGTTTTCTTTCAAAAAATGTGATGTGTGCACGTTGCGTTTTGGGGCATTTCCTGTCGCGGGCGCTAGGCCTACCCACACAAGTGAGGTATCATTTTTATCTGGAGACGTGGGGGAACGCTGGGTGGAAGGAAATTTGTGGCTCCTCTCTGATTCCAGAACTTTCTGTCACCAAAATGTGAGGAAAATGTGTTTTTTAGCCAAATTTTGAGGTTTGCGAAGGATTCTGGGTAACAAAACCTGGTCAGAGCCCCACAAGTCACCCTATCTTGGATTCCCCTAGGTCTCTAGTTTTCAGAAATGCACAGGTTTGGTAGGTTTCCCTAGGTGCCGGCTGAGCTAGAAGCCAAAATCCACAGGTAGGCACTTTGCAAAAAACACCTCTGTTTTCTTTAAAAAAATGTGATGTGTCCACGTTGCATTTTGGGGCATTTCCTGTCGCGGGCCGTAGGCCTACCCACATAAGTGAGGTATCATTTTTATCGGGAGACTTGGGGGAACGCTGGGTGGAAGGAAATTTGTGGCTCCTCTCTGATTCCAGAACTTTCTGTCACCGAAATTTGAGGAAAATGTATTTTTTTAGCCAAATTTTGAGGTTTGCAAAGGATTCTGGGTAACAGAACCTGGTCAGAGCCCCACAAGTCACCGCATCTTGGATTCCCATAGGGCTCTAGTTTTAAAAAATGCATAGGTTTGGTAGGTTTCCCTAGGTGCCGTCTGAGCTAGAGGCCAAAATCTACAGGTAGGCACTTTGCAAAAAACTCCTCTGTTTTCTTTAAAAAAATGTGATGTGTCCACGTTGCGTTTTGGGGCGTTTCCTGTCACGGGCGCTAGGCCTACCCACACAAGTGAGGTATCATTTTTATCGGGATACTTGGGGGAACATAGATTAGCAAAACAAGTGTTATTGCCTCTTGTCTTTCTCTAAATTTTTTCCTTCCAAATATAAGAGAGTGTGTAAAAAAGACATCTATTTGAGAAATGCCCTGTAATTCACATGCTAGTATGGTCACCCCGGAATTCAGAGATGTGCAAATAACCACTGCTCTTCAACACCTTATCTTGTGCCCATTTTGGAAATACAAAGGTTTTCTTGATAGCTATTTTTGACTCTTTATATTTCAGCAAATGAATTGCTGTATACCCGATATAGAATGAAAATCCACTGCAGGGTGCAGCTCATTTATTGGCTCTGGGTACCTTGGGTTCTTGATGAACCTACAAGCCCTATATATCCCCGCAACCAGAGGAGTCCAGCAGACGTAACGGTATATTGCTTTCGAAAATCTGACACTGCAGGAAAAAGTTACAGAGTAAAACGTAGAGAACAATTGCTGTTTTTTTCACCTCAATTTCAATATTTTTCTTTTTCAGTTGTTATTTTCTGTAGGAAACCCTTGTAGGATCTACACAAATGACCCCTTGCTGAATTCAGAATTATGTCTAATTTTCAGAAATGTTTAGGTTTCTGGGATCCAGCATTGGTTTCACGCCCATTTCTGTCACTGACTGGAAGGAGGCTGAAAGCACAATTCTTTTTACAAATGGGCCAAATTTGTGTTGAAAAATTGGGTTTTCTGATTCAAGTCTGCCTGTTCCTGAAAGCTGGGAAGCTGGTGATTTTAGGACCGCAAACCCTTTGTTGATGCCATTTTCAGGGAAAAAATCACAAGCCTTCTTCTGCAGCCACTTTTTCAATTAAAAAAAAAAAAAAAAAAATGTCACTGTATTTTGGCTAATTTCTTGTCTTCCTTCAGGGGAACCCACAAAGTCTGGGTACCTCTAGAATCCCTAGGATGTTGGAAAAAAAGGACGCAAATTTGGCTTGGCTAGCTTATGTGGACAAAAAGGTATGAGGGCCTAAGCGCAAACTGCTCCAAATAGCCAAAAAAAGGCCTGGCACAAGAGGGGGAAAAGGCCTGGCAGCGAAGGGGTTAATATCAGACAAGAATGGGTTAGAGGATGGTTTGAAGTGAGAGGACAATTTAACTCTAAAGTATGGGTTTGAAGTGTCCGGAAAAATTGCAAATGACAAAAGTCTTATGGCAAAGGAAAAGGCAAATGTCCCCGTCAAAGTGGAAGAGGAAAAATGGTATAGGTTTCCCTTGGGTTACACCGTTAAATCTAAACCGTCTAATTGTTCCCTAATTCCTCATTGGATAAAATTTGGTGCATCGTTATCTGTGTCCAATAATTCGGTAAGCACCTTACTAGAATTTTCCCTCATTTGAAGTTCCCATGTCATGGATTGGTCTGTGTTATTGACGTCTTCACAGTTGGAATGTCGGGTAGAAAATGTTACACTTTTACACTCCAGTCAGTGTCTTCATTGTCTTCTCCTACTATGGTTAACCTTGCATCTGTTGTGAATTACACTGTTGTATCCAGCAAGAATGTAGCCTTGACCAAGCCGGTTCTCATGAGAAAGAATTTTCTACGGCTACACGCATATAGCCCCTGGAAAAATACAGCTTCGTGTCCTGCAGGAAAACAGCGCATTTACACATTAGAAAAATGCAATTCAATATGAGGCCACGCAGCTAGGCCCAAACCCTCCCTAAGCTAAGGCCCTCTAATTTAATAAAGCAAAACACTTAACATATAACTCTAATTATGATATACTAATACAAATTCAAAACATTATTGCACAATAATTCAGAATTAATAAGCTTTTCATTAGTCTTCGTATACATTGGTAGCCACTCCCCGTGGGCACATTTCAAACGTGTGCATTATTTTCTATGTTAACACATTTTCTATGCAGCATCATCACACAATATATTTGCAAGATTACGTAATTAATATTAATTTTAAAAGACACACTCCAACACCTCTACACTCTCAGAACAAGCTGAGGATGCAGAGGGCAGGTCTTGAAGCAACAACATATGTCTACTGGGCTTTTCAGAATGGGTGGAGGGACAGTCAGCAGAGCGATTACTAGAACAAGGGGTTTGGGAGACACTGAAACCTCCTGGCTTGTTGTTAATATTTATAAAAAGGATATCAATGTATGCCATGGTATGTGTGCAAGTAACAATCGTATTACTGTTGTCAAATCCACCCAATGTGACCTCCTCATCAACCCAAAGTCAGCAGGCAAGCCCTGTGACTTAGGCCTTAGGCAACTGATACACAGATCACAGGTGGTGTGATGTAGCCCGTAGACAAATGCACAAACAGGAAAAACCCAGATTGATCCCTCGATAGGCAGCAACACACCATTGGCCCTAGGAGATTGGCCCCCAATATAAGACATTTGGCTGAAGGGGTGTGTATTCCCAAAACATCAGAAAAGTTAGATGCCACATAAAAGTTAGAAGCACTCAGGCAATCTGAACCCAATACACACACAACAAGTAGTGATCACGATCACCCCATGCCGGACATCTGAAACATGGTACCTACTGGCCAGCATCATGTCAACAAAAGGTGAAGTCTCACTTGTGCACTTTATCAGATGGTCAGATTTATGACTCCATGGCTAGGCCCTGATTTGTTTCTCTAAAGAATGCATAATTTGTTTTAATGCAATTTGAGAAATTAATAGAAGGGCGCTCAGAACCAATGTACCGCGAAACAGTCATCAGACCCCCAACTCTGTACAGCTCTTCCAGTCGCTGCATTTAATTAAACCAACTAATCCTGTTTTACCAAACGCCTCTTGTTTTTAATTTCTTTCAGGTAAATCCACATTCTAGCAACACTGGGAAAATGCTACAACAAGGGATGGCTGCTATTAGAAAGGGGAACTTTGGTTGGCAGTCAGGTTACCCTCTGTCCAAGCAAGGACCCTCACTCTAGTCTGGGTAAAAGAGAAATACCCTCAACTAACCCCTGCTTACCCCCTTGGTAGCTTGGCACGAGCAGTAGGCTTAAATTCAGAGTGCTAGGTGTAAAGTATTTGTACCAACACACACAGTAACTTAATGAAAACACTACAAAATGATATAACAAAGGTTTAGAAAAATAGAGAATATTTATCTAAACAAAACAAGACCAAAACGACAAACATCCACAATACACAAGTCAAGTTATCAATTAAAAAGCAAAGAGTCTTCATGTAGTTTTAAACACACACTAACACTTTTAGCATGAAAATGTACCTTGAGCGCATCAAAAATAACCCGCACGGGTGAGTGTGCGTCAAAAAGGGCTTGCGATGCATCAATTTCACTCACAAACGAGACCTTGCGCTGGTTCTCCTTTCATCGGGTCGGGCGCATCGTTTCTTCTCTCCGCAGGAGAGCGATGCGCCGATCCAGTCAGCACTTTCGGGTCCGGGCAGGCCTTGCGTTGTTTTTACACCCCCCGGGGTGTTTGCGGCCAAAATCTAGCCGCACGATGATCTGAAAACCACGCAGCGCGGGTTGCAATCTCACCAGCCTCCATCAGCGATGCTGTGCGTTGTTTCTCCAGCTCCGTGCGTCGATTCTTCAGTCGCATTGCAGACGAGCATCGATTTTCAGACGCGAAGCCAGCTGCGCGTCTATTTTTCAGCCGCAGATGGGAGTCATGTTGATCTTTTCCCTGCACGGCGTTCTGTGCTTTGATTTCTTCCTCTTAGGCTGTCAGCTTCTCCTTTCAGGGTCCCAGGAACTGGATGGGCATCACTTGGCAGAGTAGGAGTATCTCCAGAGACTCCAGGTGCTGGCAGAGAGAAGTCTTTGCTGTCCCTGAGACTTCAAACAACAGGAGGCAAGCTCTAAATCAAGCCCTTGGAGATCTTCACAAGATGGAAGGCACACAAAGTCCAGTCTTTGCCCTCTTACTCTGGCAGAAGCAGCACCTGCAGGATAGCTCCGCAAAGCACAGTCACAGGCAGGCAGCTCTTCTTCCTCAGCGCTTTAGCTCTTCTCCAGACAGAGGTTCCTCTTGGTTTACAGAAGTGTTATAAAGTCTGTGGTTTTGGGTGCCCTTCTTATACCCAATTTCTCCTTTACAAAGCAGTCTCTCTTGAATGTGAAATCCTGCCTGGCCCAGGCCAGGCCCCAGACACTCACCAGGGGGTTGGAGACTGCATTGTGTGAGGGCAGACACAGCCCTTTCAGGTGTGAGTGACCACTCCTCCCCACCAGCACAGATGGCTCATCAGGAAATGCAGACTACACCCCAGCTCCCTTTGTGTCATTGTCTAGTGTGAGGTGCAACCAGCCCAACTGTCAAATTGACCAAGACAGGGAATCCACAGACAGGCAGAGTCACAGAAATGGTATAAGCAAGAAATTGCTCACTTTCTAAAAGTGGCATTTTCAAACACACAATCTTAAAATCAACTTTACTAAAAGATGTATTTTTTAATTGTGAGCTCAGAGACCCCAAATTCCACATGTCCCTCTGCTCCCAAAGGGAATCTACACTTTAATCATATTTAAAGGTAGCCCCCATGTTAACCTATGAGAGGGACAGGCCTTGCAACAGTGAAAAACGAATTTAGCAATATTTCACTGTCAGGACATAGAAAACACATTACTATGGCCCTCATTATGAACATGTGGGTAAACACCACACCGTTGGCGGTAACAACCGCCAACAGACGTGCGGTCCGAACCGCAAAATAATGAACCAACTGAAACACAGGCATCCTGAAAACCACTCACCGCCAGCAGAGGAGTGCCGACAACGACAGCAGAGCCCGCCCACAGGCCGGCGGAAAGGCCCTACCCGCCCATCAAATAATGAACCACTAGACCGCCGTCAGTTCCGGGGCGGGAACCACCGCCACACAAAGCCAGACAGAAACTAACCAAATATAAGGAAACACTCACCGGAGGCTCACACAACACGCGGAAGCAGACATGGAGAGAGAGTTGCAGATCATGCCAGCCTGCTTCTTGCCATATAACTCCATGATCGAGACAGCCGATGAAGATGACGCCCACCCACCCTGCAATGCTCCCACAACCCTTCACAGCAGCACAGGCCAGACACCCCACAGAAAGCGGTACTTACCCGACACAAGGCAAATCCAACCTGCCCTAAGTACACACATGTGGCCAACACCCCCAAACAATGAAACGAGAGACCACGGATCCAGAGTGTGCCTCAAACAACACAGGCCATACATTAACTTTTATTCATCTCACAGAGCAGCAGAAGTGCATAGAAGGCCAATGGCCAGTCCATAGTGGAAGAAGTCCGATGGGCCACAATGGCCCCAACTTGACTCCCACAAGTGCAACGGTACTCCACCTCAGAGGGGCAACAATGGGGCATCCAGGCACCTCAGGAAACGGGGCAGGGGGTGATAGGAGTGGGGATTTATGACTGGTAGGAGGGGCTTAGATTTCTGTTTGGAAGGTGGAGGGGGCTTAGGTTTAGTCACAGCAGTTGGTGGAGCGGACTTGGCGTGGGGTGCAGCAGATGTTCCTGGGCCAGCACGGGATCTCTTCCTCACAGGGGAGGTAGCAAGGGAATGGGAAGGGTGGAGAGGGGCGGGCTGTGACACGTGGGGAGTGGACAGGGCCAGGAGGTGAGCATGTTTACGGATGGGACAGGGTGGACCAGTGGGTTCAAGTAGGTCAACATGGGATAGGAAACGTTTCTTACGTGCAATTGGAGTGGACCTGGAGGAAGGCGTGGGAATGGAGGTAGAGGTAGTGGTCGTGACAGGTGTAGGTGTGCGTGATGTGGGTGCAGGTGACTGGACAGTATGCTGAGGTGTTGTGGATGTGTGATGGGTGGGTGTTTTGGTGCATTTGAGTGTATTGGGAGGAGGGGGGGTGGACACAGTGGGACAAGACAGGCTGGCAGTGTAAATGTATGTTGTCTGGGTGTCTGCAAGTCTGGTGAGTGTGCAGCATGTATCAACTAAAGTCGTTGTGGTGAGTGCAGGTGTGGTGTCTGGGGTGCATGAATGGATGTGTGCTATTGTGGTGACTGCAGGAATAGGGTCAGCAACATTGAATGAGGGTGCAGTGCCTGTGGGTGTGCATGTACAGGGGACAGACAGGGAGACGGAAGAGGTGGACACATTGGGGGAAGTGGATGTTAGTGTGTATGCATGTGCATGTTGGCTATGTGTATGCTTGTGGTGGGAGGTGTGGTGCTTGTGTTTTGAAGTGTGCTTCTTGTGTATTGAGGTGTGTGCCTGCGTGTCAGAATGTGTGCTTTGAACGGGTGAAGGGAGTGGGGTGCTAGAAGGGGTAGAGGTGGTTGGAGGGGGGGTGGAATGACCAGGGACAATGGCTGCCATCCAAGAGGAGGCCATAGCATGAAAAGATCTCTGTAGGCCAGACATGGCACAGTGAATGCCATCCAGATAGGCATTGGTCTGCTGCACCTCTGATGCTAGCTCCTGGATGGCATTGACGATGGTTGTCTGCCCTACAGAGATGGTTCTCAGGAGGTCAATATCCTCCTCGGTGAAGGCAGCAGGGCTGACTGAGGCAGGGGAGGAGGTGCCTGGGGCGAAGGACACGCCCACCCTTCTGGGTGAGCGGGCACAGGCAACTCGGTGGGGAGCAACTGGGAGGGTGGTGATGGTATGGGGGTGGCGGAAGATGACACAGTAGGGGTGGGCCCGCTAGGGTCCGCCACCGCCAGGGTGCTCCCATCGTAGAAGGTATCAGAGTCACTACCTCCAGTGGTAGTTGCCTCCCCTGTGGAACTCCCCTCTCCCTCTAACCCACTGGTCACCTTGGCGTCGGACGACTCTGCCTCTGAGGATCCGTGGGTCGCTGCCTCCCCACTCGCCGGTGCCTCAGCTCCCTCGCCAGATGATACTGATGTACACAGAGAGCACAAGAGAACAGGGATAGGGAGACAAAACAGGACAGACACTTGTAAATAGCTGAATGGAGGTACATTAGTGGTTCACACATGCACCCACCCAGAAAATATTCCACCAGGCAGCACCTACCGCTATATACATGGCCATGCCCCTGACTAGTGGCCAGAACCCTGCTCTACAGCCATTCCCCAAATAACTTAAGGACCTGACGTACTGCAGACTTCACCCAAACACCCATACTTCTCACGGGGGCCATAATGTAGATGAACATCAGTCATAGTCCCTGCCACTAGACAGCATAAATACAAACGCACACACATCCATCAAGGGGCCAAAATATGGAATATGTACTCACCCTCTTGTGACTGATGTGCAGCCTTCAAGCGCCCATCCAGGTCCGGGTAAGTCACCGCCAGGATGTGTTGCATGAGGGGGGTCATTGCCTGATGGGCACCCCTTCCTCGATGGGAGGACTTCCACAGCTGGGCCTCACAGATCTTCCTCACCCAGCACCACAGGTCCTCCCACCTCTTCCTGCAGTGGGTGCTCCGCCGGTTGTAGACCCCCGGGGTCTGAACCTCCTTGGCGATGGCATGCCAAAGTCCCCTCTTCTGGTGGGCGCTTACCTATAAGGGACACACAGAAAAGTAACACTAAGGTCAGACAGTGGCCAATCATATACAGCTGGTGATATGTCCACTATGGGACGGACATTTCAAACAGCCTAACAGCACACACACACGCAGCATGTCAGAAACCCTGCACCATACAGTGTCACAAGTTCACACATGTATGCAGCCAGCACCCACCACTACACATATCCATGCACCCCAATCCTCCTACTCACATGTACTTCTGGCCGACCGTGGAGCTTGGCGGACAGGGGCAGCACCCCGTCCACGAGCTTCTCCAATTCCTCGTTGGTGAAGGCCGGGGCCCTTTCCCTGCAACACGTGCCATTTCCAGGACCAGAGGCAGGACACAGCAGTACACTCAGTGGAGTACCTGCATGCACGAGATCAGGGAGTCAAGTGAAGTTGGGGTGACGAGTTCGCGTACGCACGGCGGCAGTGTGCACTGTCACCGCTGGCGGCGATCATGAAACGCTAAGAATGCCCATTGACAACCATGTTAACCAATGAATTTGAGCACGGCGGTAAACACCGCCTTGTGCTATTACGTCAACTGCTAGCGGTGTGAGGTCACTTCCACTGCGACACTTCTGGAATACAGGGGGCAGGCATTTTGGCCTTAACTATGCAGTTGTAAAACCCTCATCGGCACAATGCAGACCCTATTGTCCCCTAAACACCCATAGTCATGTAACAATATACATTACCTCACCTGACAAGTCCTGATACATCATTGTGGTCCCGTTGCTGTAATGTCGCACACACTAAGCATTTGTGTCGTCCACAATCATGCCAGCAGTGCTGAATGAGAAACAATGTGTGCAGATGTATTGATGTTCCTCACATGTGTTTTCAGCTCCTCCTAGGTACAGACCCTTGTGGCGAGGGAGGGCCCCATCGGTGTACAGACCACTTCTTGATTTGCGGACCATGGTGGAGCGTCACATCATTATCAATTACAGAGTCACTTGTGCAACTATTCATGAACTTTGTGCATTACTGGATCCAGAACTGAGACCTGCTAATCGTGATCAGCATGCCTTCCCTACTGAAATGCAGGTGCTCTCTGCACTCCATTTCCTGGCCACAGGCTCATTTCAAGTGACAGTTGGCATGGGTGCAGGTTTTTCACAGCCAGTGTTTAGCATTATACTGTCCAGATTCCTGAATGCATTTGTATGACACCTGCAGTCCTATGTGAGGTTTCCCTAAACTGCTGACCTCCCTGTCATCAAGTCATACTTCTATGCCCTTGCCAACATACCCCATGTGATAGGTGCCATCAATGGCACCCACATAGCTATCATTCCCCCAAGAGTCAATGAGCAGGTGTAAGGAAACAGGAAAAACTTCCATTCCATGAAACATTCAATTGGTGTGTACTGCAGACCAGTACATCTCACATGTGAATGCCATGTTCCCTGGATCAGTCCATGATTCCTTTGTGCTGAGAAATAGTAGTGTGTCACACAAGATGGAACAACTACAAGAGGACAGAGGGTGGATCATAGTTAGGTGTTTCTGTCACTTATTGCCACATAGAAGACAGCCAGGCTGTCTGCCTCTGAGGGTTGTCAATGACAGTCCTGTTTTGCACCATTTTCTAGGTGATTCTGGCTATTCCAACTTGTGTTGGTTCCTGACACGAGTGAGGAATGCTAGAACAGATGCAGAAAGGAATTACGAGGAGTCCCATGGATGTACTAGGAGGGTGATAGAGTGCACAATAGGTCTCCTGAAGGCTAGATTTTGTTGCCTACATATCTCTGGCGGTTCCCTGGCCTATGGGCCCGAAAAGGTGTGTAGAATAGTGGTGGCCTGCTGCATGCTGCACAACATGGCTGTGAGAAATTCTATCCCCCTCTTGAAGGGGGAGGGTGCTGTTTATCCAGACCAGTTTCCTCAGAAAGGGATGAGAGTGATGGTAATGATGAGGAGGGGGAAGATGTAAATACTGGGACGGACCCAACTGATACAACTCTACTTCCAGTAACTTTGTGGGACAATTGGATGAGATTGCTGTCTGTTCAGCATACTGTCAGTGTGCCTTGTCATCTAGGGGGGTGTTGGGTCAATACTCATTGCCACTGTGACCACGTCTGCATAGGACAGGTTACAATATAGTATAATAGTTCAACACATCTGTAGGCACAACAACATGTAATGCGTGTGGTGCATTTCCTGCTGCTCAGATAATAACAAATGAGTTATCATATAGTTGCATCCCTACTTCACTTTGTTTAAACTTAATGACAGGGGACATTGTAACAGGTGAAATGGTGTTTTATTTGGTGCAGGGATTAAATCGCGCTGATTACAGTGACGGGAGTGGGCTGCTGTTGGTTGTACAATATGGCAACATGGTTGCAGCATTTGTTGGCAGTAGTGGTAGGTCCACCAATGTCTACAAGAGTTTGTTGTAGTTTTCACACAGTTTTGTCGTTGATTCAGTGGGACACTTGGAGGACAGTTCTTGCCAGTCACTTCTTTGAGGGGGCCCTGGTCTTGGCAGGTGTTCCTGTGCCACATCTGGGCCTGAGGGTCCATTTGGGTGCCTGGTGTTGGCCGGTACAGGTTGAGATGGATGTCCCCTGTGTGTCCTGAGAGGGTGGTACATGTGCAGTTGCTGCTGATGCTTTTGTTGTCCGGTCTGTATCCTGGCCAGTAGTAGGGGCTTCCTGGTTTATGTGGGCCTCAGGTTGTGTTGGGACAAGGTGCAGCAGTGCACCTGCTATGCTGGCCATTGTGGCATTGTGCAGTTTTCACTGCTCCATGGCCTCTTGGTGGTGTGCTAGCTGTGTCCTTTGACTCTGCTCCAGGGTGGATACTATCTGGGCCAATCTGTCCTGGGTATGTTGCTATGCTCCCAGGTCCTCAGAGATCACGTCTTGGGCTGCTGCATCCATCCTGTGGCCTCCCCCCGGGCCACTGATGCTCTCCCACTGGGCCTAGCCCCTGTGCCTGTGTCTTCTGCACAGGTCTGGTGGTACCACTTGTACTGGGGCCATCATCTTCCTGCCTGTTGGTAGGGGGTGACTGTGGCCTCTGTCCATGTGTTCCATCAGTCTGTGACCTGGATACACAGGTGTGGGGACGATTACCCTGGGCTGATGTTGTTGGATGGGTAGTAGGGGTGTCAGTGGTATCCTGGGTGGGGCTGCTGGATGGTGACAGTCCTGGACTGGTTGAGGGGCCAGGGTAATCATCAGTGTCCAGGGTTCCATCCCCAGTGTCCTGGGAGGTGCCTCTGTCTCCCTGTGGGGCACTGCCACTCCTTGTCCTGTCTGTCAGGGTGGCATGGGTGGTAGTGCCTGTTGTGGGGAATGGGCATGTCTGTTACATTTGCATGATCAGATGGGGTGCACAGGACTGGACGGTTTGTGCAGGTTTTCACACTTTGGGGTCATGCAGGATGCTTTCGTGAGGTTAGCATTGCCTTTTGCCTAGGATGTGGAGGTGCATTGTGGGTGCTTTAGGCCATTGTGATTTCTTGCAGCGGTGGGTGGCTGTGCATGGGGAGGGATGTGGGCCTGTTAGTGGGTTTGTGGGCAGGCAGGGTGACTGGATGTAGTGATTGTGGCCTGGGTGGGGTTGTGGTCCTGGTGGTAGTTGGAGGGGTGAGGTGGTGCATGCATTCCAGGTGTGATAGATATGGGGTAATTGTAGATGACTTACCCAAGTCCATTCCTCCAGTGAGTCCAGTGAGTCCCTCAGAGTGCAGGATGGCCAGTACCTTTACCTCCCAGTCAGTGTAGTTGTGTGGTGTTGGTGGAAGCCCTCCCCCAGTCTTCTGGACTGCAATGTGGTGCCTGGATGCCATGGACCTGACCTTCACATGTAGGTCATTCCATCTATTGCGGATGTCGTCCCTGGTGCGTGGATGGTGTCCCACTGCATTGACCTTGTTGACTATTGTCTGCCATAGCTCCATCCTCCTGGCGATGGGTGTGTGCTGGATCTGTGCCCCGAATAATTGTGGCTCCACCTTCAGGATCTCATCCACCATGGTCCTTAGCTCCCTTTCTGTGAAGCGTGGGTGTTTGGGGGTTGCCATGGTGAGTATTGTGAATAGTGTCTTGTGTGGATCTAGGTGAGGGTGCTCTTGTGTGGTTGGGTGTATGTATTGTGTATTGTGGGGTTCAGTGTCTGCTTCTGGGGTTCTCTCTATTAGTTGGTCTAATTTAGTTGCAAAGGATTGTGGGGTATGTCTGTGAGTGTTTTATAGTGTTGTGGATGTGTGTCAGGTGTGTGGGTTTCAAACTTGCTAAAGTATGCATTTCTTGCTGTTGGGTCCACTTGCCACCCATGGCTGTCTGTACCGCCAATGGTCGCTCGGCTTCCACTGACCGCCGCAGTGATTTGTGCTTCATTATTTGGAGGGTGGGGAGTTTGTGTGCTCGGTGGTGGCGGGGTGGAGGTCCAGCATTTCCGCCGACAAGGTCCTGGCAGTGACTGGTGGCAGAGAGATTTTTGTCAGATTCAGATTTTTTCTTCATTATATGGCAGGTTTCTGTTTACCGCCGTGTTCATAATGAGGGCCTATATGTCCTAACTTAACCATACACTGCACCCTGTCCTTGGGGCTACCTAGGGCCTACCTTAGGGTGCCTTGCATGTAAGAAAATGGAAGGTTTCGGCCTGGCAAGTAGGTACACTTGCCAAGTCGAATTTACAGTTAAAAACTGCACACACAGACACTGCAGTGGCAAGTCTGAGACATGTTTACAGGGCTACTTATGTGGGTGGCACAACCAGTGCTGCAGGCCCACTAATAGCATTTGATTTACAGGCCCTGGGCACCTCTAGTGCACTGTACTAGGGTCTGATTAACAAATCAAATATGCCAGTCATGGATAAACCACTTACATACACATTTTGTAAAGGAGCACTTGCACTTCAGCACCGGTTAGCAGTGGTAAAATGCCCAGAGTAACAAAAACAGCAAAATCAGAGTGCAGCACACATCAACAACCTGGGAAACAGAGGCAAAATGTTAAGGGAGACCACAGCAAGGATGAAAAGTCTAACAACTGCCATTGGCTGAGTGGTAATCTGTGAAGATAATACAATGGCAGAGGTGAACCCTGACAAACCACCAGAGAAGAAAGCACAAGCGGAGCTGTCCACCGCCGAGGAAGAAGCATTGAACGCTTCACTGGACACAGGCAATGTAGTTCCTGACTACGGCGCCTGAATGCTAAACAACTGCTCTGAACACTGAAGATATTGACAGCGGACTAATAGTCTGACACTGCAAGGAGATAGGAAATATGGTCACAGTATGGACTGCCCGATGGGGGCAATCACTTGAGTCACTAAAGCTCTGGAACTGTTACTTGATCACTAGTAAACTGCGGTAAAGAGAGAGCAGCGCCAGGATCCAATGTGTTAAGTTGAGGGCGAGTATGTGTGAATGATTGCTTGAGTTGACACAATGCAATCCGAACCTCTCAACTGTGACACTAGCATTACCTAGGCAAACAATGGTGTGGAGTGTGGATAAGCTGTAGTGCATTTGAAGTCTGTCAGACTTATAGTGCATTTTTCTAAACATGCAGTTTATAAAGGTGGGGAGTGGGGACTACTAGTGGGGGCGAATTGGGAATGGCTGTAGAGGTCAAGTAAGTTGGAATAGCGATGTTGTATGACCCTACTCAGTGAATTTACGAGGCAGGTGCATGGTGTTTAGTTAATGCTACTTGTCCTGGGAGGGGGGAGGAGAGATGTCTTTGAATTGTTGGGTTTTTGATATTTTGGGGTTGTTGCCATCCTACCATGTGGGAGTGTAAGCGGATTAGTCAACCGATGACCCGATTTACCCGATTGGGATCACCCAAAAAAACTTTATAGAGTACTATCACTCCTCATACATCATGAGATCAGTATTGCATGCCTGCAGGCCTACCTTACTGAAACAGAAGCAAACAAACTTTTTAAAAAATGGAAGGGGCGACATACTATGCCATTTACTCATCTTTCTCCCATGAAGTACTGGTGTGGGTCTCCCAAGGAGTTCCATTTGCATTGACTTATATTGAGGTGGAATTAGAAGTACACTATATATTGGTGTAGGGCAGATTAGATAGAGCGGATGTTGTAATTGTCAACTTGTACGGCCCAAATGTGGAAGATGAATCCTTTTTTACTAAGCTTTAGGTTTTAAATAGCCAGCAGCTGACAACATACTAAGCCAAAAATGACTTCTAAATTGACAGAGGTTATGACACAGCTTGGGCTTGGGGATTTCTGGAGGCAATGCCATCCAGCACAACAGTAAATATGGTTGCTACTCTGCCACGCATGGCACTGCCAGCAGATTAGATAGAATTCTTAAGGTTGCATACCTGACCTCCAGAGTACAGGAGCGATTGCAACTAACACGTTATATTTTTGAACATGTGCCAATAGCCTGCTTATTTGAATGGGGAGGTAGTCCCCGGTCTCCATGCATGGGATAATTCCCATCGAAGATACTACAGGACCCGGTGGGCAGAGAGGAGGTGTTGCTCACCTTGACATCCGAGAAGTTGTGTGACCTGAACCAAGTTTGTTTTTGGGAGTTGTTAACATACATCTGAGGATGGCCAAAGATGGTAGCTGTGCTCTGGTCCTGTGGGATATTTAGGTGGTTATTATCACTTTCAGCCATGCTGCTCTAGGGACCCTGTGCTAATTTGGTGGCAATCATGACAGAATGTGCAATGACAATCAGAAGTCTTGCTACCGTTCTCCTCACCCTATGGAGCTATCTCTGTTCCCTTTGGTTCAAAATGTCAGTCAGTCCTAAACCGTTATTGTACAATTATTTAAAATCTTTACCAACGGTTGGAATCATTTTGCATAAGATGGAAAAC
Organism: Pleurodeles waltl; assembly: GCF_031143425.1. Lineage (NCBI taxonomy): Eukaryota > Metazoa > Chordata > Amphibia > Caudata > Salamandridae > Pleurodeles > Pleurodeles waltl. Next base: position 1,233,386,639 of record NC_090447.1, read on the forward strand.
TCATCACAGAATTCAAAAAAATGTAAACTAGTTTATTGTTTTAACTTGCTCAAATATTCCAAAAGGGAAATATGGGACATAGCAGCAATCAATTATTATTGCTTAAAAATAGCAGGTAAAAGTTAAAATCTTTTTTTTTCATCTGGAAGTTCAGACATACATTAAAAATTAAAAAACAAGAATAAGGAATCTCAGATAGGTAACAGTACAGGTTGTCCAGACATTGTGTACTTATTTTCTAACAATGAAGTTCTGCCACCTGAAAAACAGTACCGTCAGCACGAATGGAATGTGCAGGATTTCAGGTGTAGCCACCTTTCTGCAGTGGGCTGAGTATTCTTGGACAAATATTCTGAGTAGCTGCAAAAATTTATAAGAGTTAGACGGTCCTATCATACGCTAATGGTTTAACAACAACAGCAATAAGAGGGAAAAATAAAGGCTGCATTATCGACCAATTTATGACATGCACAATTTCTGGCAATGAATGGTGCTTCCCCACCCACATTTACTTGAATAATAAGTCTAGCCAGTCTTATTGCATTCTGTAAGACGATTTTGTAGTTGGTTTATGTGCTTTCCAAATCTGGCCAGATCAGATGTCTCCATCATGCTAAAAGCAACAACCTTGCAGCCATGATGTGTGTCAAGCAGACTTTCCCAACCGCGCACTTTAAGTATGGCCGTGCAGTCAGGTGGTGCGAGTCTTGACTGTAAAATGATCCCACTGCAGCTATTGCCAGTGTGCTGTTTAATTTCCCCCAGCCACTTCCCATTTACAGCGTTTATATCTGCTTTTTCACCACAGTTTTGAGTGCAGTGTGCGAAAGCAGCAATTTATTTAATTTCGTTCAAAATGTATACATCCAGGTCCTAGCTGAAAACACGTGGAATTATAATTTGATATTTTATCACTAAATGAATGACATCTAGATCATTCCTGGATCACATCCCCTTGGTGGGAACTCAACTCCTCCATCTGCATCAGCACTAGGGGCCAGATGTAAAAAGGCGTTTGCGAGTCGCAAACGGCGAAAAACGCTGTTTGCGAGGCGCAAAAGCCTCACCGGTATGCAGAAATGCATTTTGCGAGTCAGATCCGACTCGCAAAATGCATTTCCGACTCGCAAATAGGAAGGGGTGTTCCCTTCCTATTTGCGACTCGCAATGAAATGCAATTTCATTTGCAAACGCGAAAGCAGTCGCAAATGAAATCGCAGTTACCATCCACTTGAAGTGGATGTTAACCCAGTCGCAAATGGGAAGGGGTCCCCATGGGACCCCTTCCCCTTTGTGAATGGAAACAAAAATAATTTTTCAGAGCAGGTAGTGGTCCTATGGACCACTGCCTGCTCTGAAAAATACTGAAACAAAAGGTTTCGTTTTTTTTTCTAATTGCAGCTCGTCTTCCTTTAAGGAAAACAGGCTGCAGATAGAAAAAAAAAACAGCTTTATTAAAAAGCAGTCACGGACATGGTGGTCTGCTGTCTCCAGCAGGCCACCATCCCCGTGAGTGCCCATACTCGCAAAGAGGTCGCGAACTGCGACCCACCTCATTAATATTAATGAGGTGGGTCTTTGCGACCCCATTGCGAGTTGCAGAAGGTGTCTGAGACACCTTTCTGCATAGCAAACTGCGACTTGCAATTTGCGAGTCGCACGAACTCGCAAATTGCAAGTTGCAATTTGCCTTCTTGCTACATCTGGCCCTAGGTGTCTAAAGACACTGAGAACGAGACACTGGATATCCATCATAACATACGTCCAGGTAAGGCCAGAGTGTTCATATTGATCTTAATATCTAATTATGCTCTTTTGACTTTGGTTCTCATCCGATAAACAAACGCCATGTTCTGATGACTATTTTCAGAATGTGGCAGTTGTGAGTGTAAAGAGCTGTCTCTCATTCCCACATTAATGCCGCAGTTGAATATAACTTTTTTGACCTAAATTGTCTAGGTAGACCTTGTAGTGAGTAGGTGTGATTTACTCTTGTGGTACTCCTGGCTTACTCCTTGAATTCAGTAGTAAGACAGGACTACTAGAAGAGCAACTGCAAAATCTTTGACAGTTGGAAGGCTTGACATTGCACAATAGGTTATCATAATAACCTGTAAGATCTAGACAATATCCCAATGGGCTGCACTTCCAACTCCCAAATGATGCCTAGGTCATGTTGAACGAGACCAATCAGTGTCTGCTCAATCATCTATGTTATTTCGCATTAATAGAATTTTGTGTTGCCTTTGCTGAATGACTTTGGCTCAGAGGGTCCAATCTGAAAGCATAGGTATGATACACTGCAGGCCAGAACCTTCATTATAATTGCAGTCTGTTTTTCATACAACAGTCCCAAATGTGTGGTACACTGCAGGCCAGAACTTTCGTTAAAATTGCAGTCTGTTTTTCATACAACAGTCTCAGATACATATTTTGGCCTGGAATCTTTGATTATCAGAGGGCACTTTGCCCAGGGAACCTCAAATCAGAAGACAGCACACAGTTTTACACCTTTGCTGAGTGTGCATTTGTGAAATTCACTTATGACATTTTAGTGAAGAGCATATTGCATTCTAGGTATTTTGGTCCAAACTTATAATAAGAAATGTATGTGTCCCAGAATGGAGAACGCTGCTAGACTCAGATTCAGGCAAGGCTGAAAATGTTACAAATTACATGAGAGCCATATGGTAGCCCTGATTGCCAAAAGCACATGTAGCCATATGTACACAAAACCTGCAGCATCATCTCGAGGGTCTCAATGTGTGAGAAGCATGATGCTGCTAATCTGCTCAGAAGCTGACACATTTCCCCACATTTGTAGAATATATTTGTTGTGTTCGAGTACATGCAACCATTCACCTCAGGCTTCAGAAGTGATGCAAGGCTAAAAGGACCCTGGAGAAATCTATCTGCTGGCTGCTCGATCTAACCCTTAGATCTCATAGGATACCCACTTTTCCTCTGTGACCCATCTCCCCAGCCCCACTAGATACACTTACTTAATCCCAAAAGCACATGTAGCCATATGTACACAAACCCTACCTTCTGCATCATCTTGAGGGTGACAGTGTGTAAGAAGCATGATGATGCTAACCTGCTTAGAAGCTGGCACATTTCCCCTAGTTTGTAGAATACATTTGATGTGTTTGAGTACATGCAAATCCATTTCGCTCCCAGCTACCACTAACCTCGGGCTTCGGAAGTGATGCAAGGCAAGAAGGACCCTGGAGAAATCTATCTGGTGGATGCTCGATCTAACCCTTAGATCTCATAGCATACCCGCTTTTCCTCTGAGGGGCCAACTCCCAGGCACCATGTGACCCATCTCTCCACCCCTACTGGATACACTTGCTTAATCCCAACAAGCTGTCACTGGATTCCATCACTGGCTCCAACAGAGATTCGTCTCAAAACCTGACTGAGAACTCTCAAGCATTCTCTCACCATTGTCCTGGAGGTACTGACACTCACTCAAAATCCAGATAATACTGCGTTAAACTGCCACTGACTGTCCTACAGGGACAACACACATGTGGTCATACAAAAGTATGATAAATAGCTGACAAACAAATGCACAGTTGTAGTAAACATGTCTCTACACAAATAGCTGCAATAGTAATGACCAAAGAGTATTCTAGAATGATTCCAATACATTAACAAAAGCATTGATTGGGCACTAGAATCATACGTGGATGGCTTGAAAGCATGTTAGACCTGACTTGCCTTAGGGTGGTCACCCCTAACGTTTTGCCTGCCTCCCTCCACTTTTTGGACTCTATTTTTGCTGGCTTTTAGACTCTGCGCACTTTACCACTGCTAACCAGTGCTAAAGTGCATATGCTCTCTCCCTTTAAACATGGTAACTTTGGATCATACCCAATTGGACTATTTAATCTACTTATAAGTCCCTAGTAATGTGCACTGTATGTGCCTAGGGCCTGTAGATTAAATGCTACTAGTGGGCCTGCAGCACTGGTTGTGCCACCCACTCAAGTAACCCCTTTACCTTGTCCCAGGCCTGCCATTGCAAGGCCTGTGTGTGCAGTTTCACTGCCAATTCGACTTGGCATTTAAAAGTACTTGCCAAGCCTAAAACTCACCTTTTTCTACACATAAGTCACCTCTAATGTGTGCCCTAGGTAACCCCTAGAGCAGGGTGCTGTGTGGGTAAAAGGCAGGACATGTACCTGTGTAGTTCACATGTCCTGGTAGTGTAAAACTCCTAAATTAGTTTTTACACTACTGTGAGGCCTGCTTCCTTCATAGGCTAACATTGGGACTGCCCTCATACATTAGTGACGTGGTAGCTGCTGATCTGAAAGGAGCAGGAAGGTCATATTTAGTATGGCCAGAATGGTAATACAAAATCCTGCTGACTGGTGAAGTTGGATTTAATATTACTATTCTAGAAATGGCACTTTTAGAAAGTGAGCATTTCTTTGCACTTAAATCTTTCTGTGCCTTACAATCCACGTCTGGCTGGGTTTAGTTGACAGCTCCTTGTGCATTCACTCAGACCCACCCCAAACACAGGGTACTCAGCCTCACTTGCATACATCTGCATTTTGAATGGGTCTTCCTGGGCTGGGAGGGTGGAGGGCCTTCTCTGACACAAAGGACTGCCACACCCCCTACTGGGACCCTGGCAGACAGGATTGAACTGAAAGGGGACCTGGTGCACTTCTAAGCCACTCTTTGAAGTCTCCCCCACTTCAGGACCAAAAAGACTTATTTCTTTCAACTGGACTCCTTGTGCGCCGAACAATTCGACGCACAGCTTGCTCCGCGGTGAAAAATTCACAGCACGCCAATCCGTAAAGACACCACTCGACCCCGCAAGGAAAAGATCGACGCAACGCCTGCCGTGAGGGAGAAAATTCCACGCACAGCCCACCGGAACGATGCACAGTCGGACAACAAACCCAGGAATCCACGCACAGACCCCGGGACATCTGGGAATCCTGCGAAACACAGAAGAGACCGGCCCGCGCGCCGGAAAACGACATACGTCTTCCCTGAGTAAATAATAACAACGCAAGTCCGTTTGTGAAGGGGAGAAACCGACGCACACACCATTTTTCCACGCATCTCCTCCTCTGCGGCCCTCTGTGGAGATTTTCCACTCCAAACCAGTTACTTTGTGCTTGAAAGAGACTTTGTTTGCTTTTTGAAGACTTAAGACACTTTTATATCACTTTTCAGTGATGTCTCTACAAATTCATATTGCATCTTTTATCGTTTTGACCTGAAAATAACCAGATAAATATTATATATTTTTCTAAACACTATGGTGGTCATTCTGACCTCGGCGGTAAAAGGCGCCTACCGCCGGTCAGAAATCCTCCATAATCCCGCCGCGGTCGCGGAAACCCGCCACGGTCATTCTGACCCGCAGAAGGCAAACCTCCGAAAATCCGACAGCCACAACAGACTGCCAGACCAGCGGTCGGCGGAAAAGTGGAGGTGACAAAACCTCCACCGTCACGCCAACAGAAATACGCCCATGCCATTACGACCCACGAATCCACGCGGCGGTCTTTCAAACGCGGTATTCCATTGGCGGGACACACCGCCGCGGTCAGAATACACACAAACGAACAAAACTCAGCCACATTGGCCGATTTGAATACCACACACCTGATACACATACACACACCACTCCCACACACACAATACAATATAAAACACACACCCACATCACCCACAAACCCCTACGACAGAAAATTCTGAAAGAAGGCCAGAGCGAGACACCACCATCCACAAACGAGCAGCCACAGCCACTCAACACCATCACCCACACACTATCCACACACAAAACAACACACACCACCACACTCAACACACTTAACTACACATACTCCACCCCACACATCATACACACCACCCCATGGCACCCCAAAGACACCCCCGCTTCTCAGACGAAGAACTCAGGGTCATGGTGGAGGAAATCGTTCGTGTAGAGCCCCAGCTGTTCGGCACACAGGTCCAATACACCAGCATTGCCCGGAGGACGGAGCTATGGCAGAGGATTGTCGACAGGGTCAACGCTGTGGGACAGCACCCCAGAAATCGGGAAGACATCAGGAAGCGATGGAACGACCTACGGGGGAAGGTGCGTTCCATGGTATCCAGGCACAACATCGCCGTGCAGAAGACTGGCGGAGGACCCCCACCTCAACCCCCACAATTTACAACATGGGAGGAGGAAGTCTTGAACATCCTGCATCCTGACGGCCTCGCAGGAGTCGGCGGAGGAATGGATACTGGTAAGTTGAAGCTTCACTACTGTTTCCCCCCCACCTGCATGCCAAATCATACCCCAACCCTCACCCCCATCCTCGAACCCCACCCTCACCCCCACCACCATCCTCACCCCCACCCTCACCCCCACCACCATCCTCACCCCCACCACCATCCTCACCCCCACCACACCTATTCCCTGCCAATGTCTCACCATCACAACCCACACATCCAAAATCCTAGGCCTGCATGCGTCCACTAAGCATGGACACCCATCACCAAAGCATGCCCAATGCATATACACATCCGCCCCACAAGCCACCCTCACCAAAGCCCCCACACACGAATGCCAGCACTTGGGGACACGGGAACCCACAGATACACCCATATGCCACACATTGAAACTATAACCATACCTCTATACCCCTGCAGGACCCGACCGTCAACACACCGCCGCGGAGGGCCCAGAATTCTCCACACCCCCCACCCAAGAGGCCGTCAGCGATGACAGCAGCTCTGTCGACCTGGACACCGATGACCAGCCCGGACCATCGGGGACCTCTGGACAGTTGGTTCCCCTCACACAGGCCCAGGCCACTACAGACCCCAACCCCTCTGGGAACACCAGCACAGCTCCCACCCAGCGGGCCCATGCCTCTGTCTCCATGGCGCGTCAATCTGCGGTGTGTCTACCACTACAGGGCACCCAGGATATCCCACCACCCCAACAACAACAGGGACCTGGGGGCAGTGGTAGTGGGCACACCGGCCAGGGGGCAGAGGCCCAGGGAAACAGGGCAACTCGGAGGGCAGCTGTGCGACAGGGGGGGGACGGGCCCAGGGAACCCACTCTCCACGAGGCCCTCACCACCATCATGGGAGCATACAACCGCTCCCAGGAGACGATGGCGACGGTACTGGCCCGGTTCCAGGAGATCCAGGTACTGCAGGAGGAACACTATCGGGGGTACAGGGAGGACATCAGAGCCCTCACCTCCACCCTGGTTACCATGGTAGGGCTGCTGCAGGACCTTATCAACACCAGGACGGACACTCAACAACACCCAAGGGCCCCTGCCACTAGCCTGGACCAAGAACAGCCAACCACCTCCGCCGGCGCTAGTGGACAGGAGGCCCCCGCACAGCAGCAGCCCACCAGACCCCCACCTCCTGCAGGAGAAGAACCACCCCGCAAGAGGGCCCTGAGATCTCGCAAGAAGACAGAGTAGGATGTCAAGACCCCCGCCAGCAAAGGATACCACCTGATGTCATCCCACTGTCCCACATTGTCACCCTGTCCATCCTTGAACTGCCCATGCTCCATCTCTCCACAGGCCTCTGGACAATGCACCTGTGTGACTGTAACTCTGGACTCTGCCATGGACATTCCTTCACCATAGCCCCCACCCACTTGAAACCACCCATCCCATTTTGAGCACTTAAATAAACACCTATTTTGCACAAAACTATCTGGAGTCTGGCTGTGATTTCAAAATATTGTAATTGACATGACAGTGCAAATATGTCCTTGTACATAGTGAAGTCAACAAACAGCTGCCACAAAGCTGTAGTCCATGGGGAAATGAAGCACAGGACTCGTAGTGGGGACCCCAGATCTGAAATAGGGAGGGAAAAGCCACAACTCAGTCATCATACACTGGGGCAAATAGACAGGCAGCAGAGATGCAGGAGAGTAGTTCACATTTACTAAATTATCTTTGAATTGTTACCTGTGTCCTATTGGAAGTACTGTTCAATGATTCTGTCCCTGTTGTCTGTTTCAGCCCCGTTGTCTTCCTCCTCGTCACTCTCCTCAGGTTCCACCGCTGCCACAACACCACCGTCTCGACCATCCTCCTGCAGGAAAGGCACCTTGCGGCGCAAAGCCAGGTTGTGAAGCATGCAGCAGGCCACGATGATGTGACACACCTTCTTAGGTGAGTACATTAGGGATCCACCTGTCATATGCAGGCACCGAAACCTGGCCTTTAGGAGGCCAAAGGTGCGTTCGATCACCCTCCTAGTACGCCCATGGGCCTCATTGTACCGTTCCTCTGCCCTGGTCCGGGGATTCCTTACTGGGGTCAGTAGCCACGACAGGTTGGGGTACCCAGAGTCCCCCAATAGCCATACACGGTGTCTCTCTAGCTGTTCCATCACGTAAGGGATGCTGCTATTCCTCAGGATGTAGGCGTCATGCACTGACCCTGGGAATTTGGCATTTACATGCGAGATGTACTGGTCAGCCAAACACACCACCTGGATGTTCATTGAATGGTAACTTTTTCTGTTCCTGTACACCTGCTCCCTGTCTCTTGGGGGAACCAAAGCCACATGGGTCCCATCAATGGCACCAATGACGTTGGGAATATGTCCAAGGGCGTAGAAATCACCCTTCACTGTAGCCAATTCGCCCACCTCAGGGAAAATGATGTAGCTCCTCATGTATTTCATCAGGGCAGACAACACTCTGGATAACACCTTCGAAAACATGGGCTGAGACATCCCAGAAGCAATTCCCACTGTTGTCTGAAATGACCCACTTGCCAAGAAATGGAGTACTGACAGGACCTGCACCAGAGGGGGAATCCCTGTGGGTTGGCGGATGGGGGACATCAGGTCAGGCTCCAGCTGGGCACACAGTTCATGTATAGTGGCACGGTTAAGACGGTAGGTCAGGATAATGTGGCGTTCTTCCATTGTCGACAGGTCCACCAGTGGTCGGTACACGGGAGGATTCATCCGTCTCCTCGCCAAACCCAGCGGACGGTGCCTAGGAAGGACAACATGGAGCACACAGTCAAGCAACCCACAGGTACGTACTCACAGCTAGCACAGTAAACGATTCTCTATGCAGTGAATGGCGTGTCTGAGTGGCTATGCAAGGCCTAGGCCTGTGTGACGCAGTTGAAATTGAGCCATGTGGACCCTCGAAATGGCGGCTGCCTGACCTGTGAAGTGTGACAATGGGATGTGAGGTCAATGCGCTGGCGTGGCACACCGCGGCGGGCGGCGGGCGAAGACCCCGGCGCGAAGCCGCATTGGTTAACATTGAAGCCTATGGGTTTCAGGAGCCAATGGCGAAGGGCGCCGGCGGTGGCGGGACGCACCGCCGCGGTACGCACCGCCGCGGACGTGACCGCCATTTTCTATCTACTTATCCACTTGCGACTTGAACTTTCACAGGAGAGGACCTATACTGCAAGTGTTGCTGTGACCTCGGTCTGGAAGGGACAATGGCTGCTGCGCCTGGGGAAAGGGCCCCTGCCTTCACTGGAGAGGAGTTGGAGAAACTTGTGGATGGGGTCCTCCCCCAGTATGCGCTACTCTACGGTCCTCCAGACCAACAAGTGAGTTAAATTCAATCTGGATTTGGGGCCACTGGCTGGCGTGGGGGCCTGGCGGGGATGGGGGGGCATGTTGGGGCTGGCGGGGGGCATGGCGGGGGGCCTGGCGGGGATGGGGGGCGTTGGGCCTGGCTTGGGGGCCTGGCGGGGGGCCTGGCGGGGATGGGGGGGCATGTTGGGGCTGGCGGGGGGCCTGGCGGGGATGGGGGGGCATGTTGGGGCTGGCGGGGGGCCTGGCGGGGATGGGGTGGCATGTTGGGGCTGGCGGGGGGCCTGGCGGGGATGGGGGGGCATGTTGGGCCTGGTGGGGGGCATGGCGGGGGGCCTGGCGGGGATGGGGGGGGCATGTTGGGGCTGGCGGGGGGCCTGGCGGGGATGGGGGGGCATGTTGGGGCTGGCGGGGGCATGGCGGGGATGGGGGGGCATGTTGGGGCTGGCGAGGGGCATGGCGGGAATGGGGGGGCATGTTGGGGCTGGCGGGGGGCATGGCGGGGATGGGGGGGCATGTTGGGGCTGGCGGGGGGCCTGGCGGGGATGGGGGGGCATGTTGGGGCTGGCGGGGCCCTGCGGGGATGGGGGGGCATGTTGGGCCTGGTGGGGGGCATGGCGGGGATGGGGGGGCATGTTGGGGATGGCGGGGGGCCTGGCGGGGATGGGGGGCGTTGGGCCACTGGCAACGAAAATGCAGACAAACTTGAACGTGGTATTTCTCCCTCCCTGTACGTGTCACATAGGTCCGCGCCCATGAGAAGATCGGGATTTGGCGTGCCATCGCCAAGGAAGTCCGGACCCTGGGGGTCCACCATCGACGGGGCACCCACTGCCGCAAGAGGTGGGAGGACATCCGCCGCGGGACCAAGAAGACCGCCGAGTCTCTGCTGGGGATGGCCTCCCAACGTAGGCGGGGTGCCTGCCGTCAACTGACCCCCCTGATGTTCCGGATACTGGCGGTGGCCTACCCTGATTTGGATGGGCGCGTGAGGGCAGCACAGCAAACACAAGGGGGTGAGTACAAGCATTATCTACTCTGTTGTCGCGCAGTGGAGGTGTCTGGGTGGGGGAGGAGGGCTGTGGGTCCCCCTAGGCCAGGGCGATATCTGTAGGCTGGGCACCCCCGTAAGCCCCTGTGTCCCCAGCCACCACCCTCAGTAGTTTGTCAGTACAGCCATCCCTGGGCCGTGTCATCCATGGGTGCAGTTGTCAACTCTAGGCGTGTAGGGCATGTTCCACTGAATGCGTAGCGGACCCCAAGTGCGCAACTTAGTGCAGGGGGCATCTGTGTCTGTCATGTCCGCTAACTGTACCGGAGATCCATGTACTCAATATCCCTTTATTTCTCTCTCCCCCCCCCTTTTTGTTTGTCTTTCTGTGCTTGTGTGCATCAGCATCATCAGGCGGAGGAGAAGTGGCATCGGGGCAGGAGGGAGCTGCATCTCACATGGCCCAGGAGGGCCATGCCACAGAGTCAGACTGGACCAGTGAGACGGAGGGCGAGGGGAGCTCCACAACGGGGACGACTGGACCCTGCAGCGACACGGACACGTCCTCGGAAGGGAGCTCCCTTGCGGGGGTGGCACCATCCGTGCCCCCCGCCATTACAGGTACAGCCGCCACCCAGCGCACCATCTCCGCCCTCCCAGCAGCCCCTCAGCGTTCGCCCCGTGCCCGCTCTGCCAGGAAGCCGGGCATCTCCTTCGCCCCAGGCACCTCAGGCCCTGCCCCTGTTACCCCCGCTGCCCTCAGTGAGGAGGTCATTGACCTCCTCCGAACGCTCATTGTTGGGCAGACTACCCTTTTGAATGCCATCCAGGGGGTGGAGAGGGAGGTTCATCGCAGCAATGCGTACCTGGAGGGAATTCATTCGGGTCAGGCTGCCCATCAGCGATCGTTCCAGGCTCTGGCCTCAGCACTGACGGCAGCCATTGTCCCTGTCTCCTGCCTCCCTCTACTAACTCCCTCCTCCCAGTATCCTGTTCCTCTGCCTGTCCCACCCACACCATCAGACCAGCCTGCACACACCTCAACACCCAAGAGAAGCTCATCCAAACATAAGCACCACAGATCACGCAGACATTCACACACGCAACATTCCGATGCAGACATGCCAACAGTCACTACCACCTCTGTGACCCCCACCTCCTCGTCTCCCTCCTCCCTCCCTGTGACGTCTACACTCACACCTCCATTCACCTCACCATCAGCCAGTGTTTCCATCACCAGCACACCCTCCAGTCCAGTCCGCACACGTGCAGTCACCACCCCCACTGCCATTTACACGTCCCCTGTGTCCTCTCCCACTGTGTCTGTCACCCCCTCTTCCACACCACACAAACGCAGCCACCCACCCACCCAACAGCCATCCACCTCACGACAGCCTATCCCTCCTGCACCTGCACCCAAAGACAGCAAACGTGACTCACCTACAACCACATCCTCTCCCTCCACTCCCATTCCCACTGTACCTACCACTCTCCATTGTCCCAAGAAACTCTTCCTCGCCACTGCTAACTTCTTTCCTGACCCTGAGCCCCCCCCTCCTTCTCATCGGGGTAAGAAGAGCACCTCAGCCACCACCAGCCCTGCAGCCCCCTTGACAAGGGTGCAGGGGTATTGGAGCCCACCAGCCCGCATGTCTGGATCTTCGCCCAGCAGCAAGGGGACAGCCAGCCCACCCCCTGGGAAGAGGAGCAGAAGGCGGAAGGGGCGCCGCAGGAGCCCGGCTTCTACATCCCCCCCGGACACCACCCAGAGACAGTCACCAGCCACAGCTCCAAAGGGAGGAAAGGGCCACAGACTCCCGACTAAGGAGGGCAAGGGCAGCAAGTCGGAGAGGTCAGGCTGCAGGCCTGCTGCCCAGGAGGAGCCCACCACCCCCATAGCCGCTGCCCAGGGAGGACCCAGCCCAGCTGGCCAGGAGGGCCCCACCACCCACAGCCCAGGTGGCCATTGAAGGAGCACCATCCCCGCTGCCCAGGAAGGCACCACCAGGCAATGAGCAGTTGGCCATAGACCGGCCGCCGTCTCAAGCACCGCTGAACTGGGCCCCGCCGTCTCAAGAACCGCTGAACTGGGCCCCGCCGTCTCAAGAACCGCTGAACTGGGCCCCGCCGTCTCAAGCACCGCTGAACTGGGCCCCGCCGTCTCAAGAACCGCTGAACTGGGCCCCGCCGTCTCAAGAACCGCTGAACTGGGCCCCGCCGTCTCAAGCACCGCTGAACTGGGCCCCGCCGTCTCAAGAACCGCTGAACTGGGCCCCGCCGTCTCAAGAACCGCTGAACTGGGCCCCGCCGTCTCAAGCACCGCTGAACTGGGCCCCGCCGTCTCAAGAACCGCTGAACTGGGCCCCGCCGTCTCAAGAACCGCTGAACTGGGCCCCGCCGTCTCAAGCACCGCTGAACTGGGCCCCGCCGTCTCAAGAACCGCTGAACTGGGCCCCGCCGTCTCAAGCACCGCTGAACTGGGCCCCGCCGTCTCAAGAACCGCTGAACTGGGCCCCGCCGTCTCAAGCACCGCTGAACTGGGCCCCGCCGTCTCAAGCACCGCTGAACTGGGCCCCGCCGTCTCAAGAACCGCTGAACTGGGCCCCGCCGTCTCAAGAACCGCTGAACTGGGCCCTTCAAGGCAAGAAGCGCAGAACTGGGCCCTTCAAGGCAAGAACCGCTGGCCCTTTGGCAGACGTGGCAGGGCAGGATCTGTCTCGGGCAGGGCTGCAGGATGTCCTCTGGCCAACATGCCTCCTCCAGTGGCAGTGGGGTCTGTTATGGACTGTTTGGACTGTGGCTTTGCTCTCCCCAGGATGGCCCAGTGGGCAGGCCACCCACTGTATGGACTGTGGCTTTGCACTCCCCAGGATGGCCCAGTGGGCAGGCCACCCACTGTATGGACTGTATGGACTGTGGCTTTGCACTCCCCAGGATGGCCCAGTGGGCAGGCCACCCACTGTATGGACTGTATGGACTGTGGCTTTGCTCTCCCCAGGATGGCCCAGTGGGCAGGCCACCCACTGTATGGACTGTATGGACTGTGGCTTTGCACTCCCCAGGATGGCCCAGTGGGCAGGCCACCCACTGTATGGACTGTATGGACTGTGGCTTTGCACTCCCCAGGATGGCCCAGTGGGCAGGCCACCCACTGTATGGACTGTGGCTTTGCACTCCCCAGGATGGCCCAGTGGGCAGGCCACCCACTGTATGGACTGTATGGACTGTGGCTTTGCACTCCCCAGGATGGCCCAGTGGGCAGGCCACCCACTGTATGGACTGTATGGACTGTGGCTTGGCACTCCCCAGGATGGCCCAGTGGTCATGGAGTCCCCTCGTGGATCTGGCGTCGTGTACTCAAGTGGCTGAGGTGCCCCCCCTTCCCTTCCCCCTGAGGTGCCTGTCCTATTTTCTTTCTGATGCCCCTGCAGTGTTCTCTCCGTGGAGTTCTTGTTGTGGGACTGGGCCTTGCCCCTTTGCACAGGACCCCTGTGGTCCACGGACAGTGGTTGGACTACATTTAGTAGCTGTATATATTTTGTACATAGTTTATTTATTTATTGGGATTACTGGTGTCCATATTTCAATATATCTGCCCGTTTATGATCTCTTCTTTTGGTCTTTGCATTATTTCGGAGGGGGGGGTTTGTGGGTTGTGACGGTGATCTGTGGGAATGCATTGATGTGTGTGTTGTAGTGGGTATGGGTGGGTGGGTGTGTGCCGGTAATCTTTTCCCTCCCCTGTGTCGTAGGTGCAGTACTCACCGATGTCTTCCGCGCCGCCGGGCGTGCTCCTGGTACAGGAGCGGGTATAGGAGTGCGGGGATGACCTGCAACTCGGGTTCCATACTGCCGGAATCTCGCGTGGAGTGCGTAGAGGTGAGCGTTTTCCCGTTCGTAGTCTGTTTCCGCCGTGTTTTTATCGGCGGTGCTCCCGCCCCGGAAAAGGTGGCAGATTGGTGGGTCGTGATAGGGTGGGCGGTACATTGTCTGCCGCCTGGCTGTTGGCGGGGACCGCCGCGCTGTTTGTTTGTGCCGCCGTGGCGGTCGGAGTGTTAATGCGGCGGGCTGTGTTGGCGGTTCCCGCCAGGGTCAGAATTGCATATTTTGGACCGCCGGCCTGTTGGCGGCTTGGCCGCCGCATTATCACCGACCGCCAGGGTCAGAATGAGGGCCTATGTGGTGTATTTTTGTGGTGCTATATTGTGTTATGGTATGATTTATTGCACAAATACTTTACACATTGCCTTCTAAGTTAAGCCTGACTGCTCAGTGCCAAGCTACCAGAGGGTGGGCACAGGATAATCTGGATTGTGTGTGATTTACCCTGACTAGAGTGAGGGTTCTTGCTTGGACAGGGGGTTACCTGACTTCCAACCAAAAACCCAATTTCTAACAATGCACATATGTTATTATATCTGCTTCTGAAAGTAACACGCTGCAACAGTGGACTAAGTCCAAAGAGTGCAGTGTATGTCCTTCCCTTCCAACAAATAGTTCTACAGTGGTGAGCAAACAATAGTTTTGTAAAGAAACGACCTTTCAGAGGAACCAATCACACAATGCTACTGCATCCAGGGTCATGGTTTATTGAAATAAATACATGTCAGATTTGAGTAGCATATGTCGTCCTAGTTTTATTTTTGTCATACTGGTGCAGTTTTGCTTATCCTTTTATTAATGAAGGAGTGAAGGTCACAAACTTCAAAATCGTTGCTTGATCACCTGTTGAAAACCGCCAAAGACTGTCTTGACACCCATTTCACAAAAGTCTCAGGATTCAAACATCCTGTGAGCATTTTACACTATTTACTTCCAGTTGAACAGGCACTTTAGCTCACTCAAGGACTGACTCCATTCCAAACTACTGTTTAGAATTTAACACTGTTGGACTTTTTTGCTTATGCAGGGTCATCCCCAATCTTTTTGCATCCTGCCTCCTATTTTTTCTGACTTGTTGCTGTTGGCTTTTGAACTCTGAGCACTTTTCCACTGCTAACCAGTGCTAAAGTGCATATGCTCTCTGTGTAAATTGTATGTAATTGGTTTATCCATGATTGGCATATTTGATATACTAGTAAGTCCCTAGTAAAGTGCACTAGAGGTGCCAGGGCCGGTAAATCAAATACTATTAGTGGGCGTGCAGCACTGGTTGTGCCACCCACATAAGTAGCTCTGTAATCATGTCTCAGACCTGCCACTGCAGTGTCTGTGTGTGCAGTTTTAACTGTAAATTCGACTTGGCAAGTGTATCCACTTGCCAGGCCTAAACCTTCCCTTTTCTTACATGCCAGACACCCCTAAGGTAGGTCCTAGGTACCCCTAAGGGCAGGGTGCAGTGTATGGTTAAGGTAGGACATATAGCAGTGAAATATTGCTACATTCATTTTTCACTTTTGCAAGGCCTGTCCCTCTCATAGGTTAACATGAGCCTAAAGGGGGCTACCTTTAAATCTGATTAAAGAGTAAATTCCCTTTGGGAGTGGATGGACATGTGGAGTTTGGGGTCTCTGAGCTCACAATTTAAAAATACATCTTTTAGTAAAGTTGATTTTAAGATTGTGTGTTTGAAAATGCCACTTTTAGAAAGTGAGCATTTTCTTGCTCATACCATTTCTGTGACTCTGTCTGTTTGTGGATTCCCTGTCTGGGTTAGTTTGACAGTTGGGCTGACTGCACCTCACACATTATAACCTGACACAAAAGGAGCTGGGGTGTAGTCTGCATTTCCTGATGAGCCAACTGTGCTAGGAGAGAGGGGAGGAGTGGTCACTCACACCTGAAAGGGCTGTGCCTTTCCTCACACAATGCAGTCTCCAACCCTTTAGTGAGTGTCTGGGGCCTGGCTGGGGCAAGGCAGGATTTCACATTCACAAGAAACTTTACTTTGAAGTAGGCCTACTTCAAAGGAGGAATTGGGTATAAGAAGAGCACCCAAAACCACAGACTTTAGGAACACTTCTGGAAACAAGAGGAACCTCTGCCTGGAGAAGAGCTGAGGAAGAAGAGCTGCCTTGCATGTGACTGTGCTTTGTGGAGCTATCCTGCAGTTGCTGCTTCTGCCAGAGCAAGAGGGCAAAGACTGGACTTTGTGTGCCTTCCATCTTGTGAAGAAATCTCCAAGGACTCGATTTAGAGGTTGCTTCCTGTTGTTTGAAGTCTCAGGGACAGCAAAGACTTCTCTCTTCCAGCACCTGTAGTCTCTGGAGAGACTCCTGCTCTGACAAGTGGTGCCCTATCCAGTCCATGGGCCCTTGAAAGGAAAGCTGGTGAAAATTCAAGGAAATTGACTTCGGACGACTCCGAATCAACGCCGCTGCTGAATCCAGTGACACCGCCTGCAACCGACTCCGTGATCTTTGCTGGAATGCAATGAAGTTTGCAGGCCTCACATCGCTGCAGCCCCGCCAAAGTCCGTGACTCCGTGGAAGTCGCTGCACCACATCGTGACCAACGCCGCTCGAAGTGCGCAGATTCAACATGTCGCACAGACGCCGCAATCCCCGATTTCACGCATCGGCTTGTTTTCACTCTTCACTAAAGGTACTGTACCTGGGCGTCTACACAACTCCGTGTCCAGTGCCGCTGGGGTTGGATTGTTGGGAACGACTCCGTTGCAACGCCGTGTTAACCCCTCATCGAAGCATTTTGTGTTTCTAAGCGCTATTTCTGAGTTTATTCTTTAGAAATTCATAACTTGACTTGTGTATGTCGGATTTTTCTCGTTTTGGTCTTGTTATGTTTAGAAAAATATTGCCTATTTTTCTGAACTGGTGTTGTGTCATTTCGTAGAGTTTTCATTGAGTTATTGTGTGTTGTTACAAATACTTTATGCCTAGCACTCTGAAGTTAAGCCTACTGCTCTGCCAAGCTACCAAGAGGGTAAGCAGGGGTTAGCTGAGGGTGATTCTCTTTTACCCTGACTACAGTGAGGGTCCTTGCTTGAACAGGGGGTAACCTGACTGTCAACCAAAGACCCCATTTCTAACAAACACTATCATAATGTTGTATTGCTGCTTGATACTTGACGTGTGGTTTCTATCCATGCACGGCATTGACTCAATTGAAAATTGTAACATTTTGGATATAATTGCTGTTGCAAAGTGCGATAAGGCCCAGCTAACATGCACTGCTCACCTCTAACAGTCAAATAGGCCCAGAACTTACAGCCCACAACACTTTTTTACAGGCACTACCAATAAGCAATCCTGGGCTTGTAGCTTTACTTGTTTGACAATCTTCTTAGACATGTTTAGGGATTTACTTCATTGCAAATTTTAGTCAACTATTTCATAGTACCAGTGATGAATTATGCTGTGCTGATTTTCACCCTTGCGTTTACTTTAGAACTGATAAAGTCCAATTAATTTGCAATTTCTGTAATTACTAGCCATGTCTCAGTTGCTATAGCAAGCACTGCAATGCCCCATGTTCCTTATGCTGCTTTTATACCATAGACATAACCCCCAACAAAAAAGAGATGATTCTTTAATGAAATACAGCTGGATTTTCCTATTGGAGTTGACCTGATGAAAGCATCCCGGTGGAGCAGAGCAGACACAACCAAAGAGTGAGTGCCTCTTCGCCATTCTGACATTGGGAGAGGGGTAGCAGACGTCACTGCAGTAAGGGGAACAAGTCTGTTTTTGAGTGTGGCTTGCCAGGCAGGACAAATGAGCCACTATAACTAATCTACCACCTGTTGAATCAGTGGGAAAGGTCCTCACACTCACCACCTCTTTACCTTTTATTAGAGACTATCAGAAGTAAGATAATTAAAGTCCTCTGAGGGTGAGATATTGAGAGTCAGACGAACTTTATCGATCAAAAACTCACAAAATTAACTGACAGGTTACATGAACTGAACAGAGAGTTTCAGATCTAGAGGATCAGAGAGGGGTGATTCATAAAAGCTCACAGGATTCAGATAAAGAAATGAAAGCACTAAAATACAAGCAAGATGAAATAGAAACATTCCTGCTGGCTCTAATCTCCGATTTACCGGCGTAACAGAAAACTTTGAAAATGACTGAGGGATGATTCCATGCATAGAACAGCTCATACAAAAGTACATATACCCTAACTGCAGATTTCACTATCATGAAGACCCATCCTGTATATCCACACACAGTATTGGTCAATTTTTCAGACTACTGTATGAAAAAGCTAATTCTGTACAAAACAATGCTGCATGAATCATTGAGCTCTCTGACTGATTTTTTTCTAGGACTTTTCAGACATGTCTATTACTTCAGCTAGAATAAAGAAATACTTTAGGAATATGTTGGATTCTTTTAAATCAGTTGGGCTGCATTCTTGTGTAGCAATTTTAGATATAGCTTCATGCACGTTATTTTAGCAAAACTAGGCCTGCCGCTGTGCACTTTAACCTAGATATATTTTATTCAGCTTTGTTTAATTATTTTAACAATAGCCACATTTGTGGTCTTGTTTTATTTCTCTCTATCTAGCTGTCCTTTGCCTAGGCCAGCACTGTGTTCTTAAACAAGACATTTCTTTCACTCTGTGCTTTTTTCAAGGCTGCAGTAAGACAGGTTGCCGGTAAACATGGTAACGCTTTGTCTCTGGTATTCATAGAAACATACACATCGTTACGTAGGGACATTTTCTCAAAACATCAGCTGTTTTATTATAAAAACACTTCAATGTCCCATACACGTGAGAAGGCGATTCCAACCAGATGACCACGACTGTATGCTGATTGCTGAATGCTTCGCTACAGCTGCCTATGCAGACTTCAGACCTCTTTCTCAGGTATGAGAGATGATGTCTTCCCAGGGGAATCTGAAGGGCAGAACTAGAGGTTAACATGCTGTGCTCTAATATAGTCTAGATAGGAATTAGTTTAATGATTCTAGTGACAATATGGTAGTGTTATTTTTATGCTTTACTCTCCTTGCCACAATTTTAATACTGTCATGCTTTATCATCCTGGTTATTGCAGTACATGGCGTATTATCTAAGATGCAGTTGCTTCATTAAAACTTTATTGAAACATATACTACCTCTGACTGTCCTTGTATATTTGAGACTAATGTATCTGAGAGAAACGGATGCAATCTGAAGGACCACGATTTCCCTGAGGAGTCAATTGTGTCATGTTCTCAGCTGCCCAATCATCCCTGCTATTGGGTAGAGATGAGGCACTGCTAGTTAGCAGGAGCCTAACCCAGATTAGGCCGACAGGTGTCACCTGTAGTGGGTTCAGACTCAGTCCTCCACTCCGCAGGCGTTCTGCTGCCCAAATCCAGTAGTCTCATTAGAATAATGAGAGCCTGTGTGACACATTAGACACTAGTCCGGTAATCTGATATGAAAGTTCTCTTCAAACCTTGTTTTGAGGTCTTCAGTTGAATTGGTGCAGGACTTTCTAAAGACTCTACAACATTTCTGACTGACTAGGATGCAGTTCATTTATCATCGATCTATTGTTCACTGATGTTTATATATATTCAGTTTAGCCATTCAAGGGCTTTGGCACCAACCAGTTTCTACAGTAGGAACAGATTTACTCCTTTCCTCATATTTTATTTCTGATGTCAAAGAACCCTATTTTCTACTTGTGAATGCTGTAGTTCAGTCCCAGGACACCCTTTAATGCCTCACTTAAGGGGTCTCCTACTCCACTGGGGTTGTGGCAGGCACTGCCCTTAAGGATGTAGCAGGATAAGTGTGGAGGATGAAGGGTAAGGTAGCTGGGCTTGGTTGAGGGTTAAGTAGGTGATGCACAAGCAAATTATATATAGACATATGGTAGTATTTTGTATGTTGTGATTTTCAATTTTCACCAATGACATTAATGTATGTTGACAGATAGGGTCCCACTATGGAAGTAGTTTCAGTTACCTCTTGTAATGTTAATGGGCTGAAAAAAAATTTGCAAATTCGAGCTGTTGGAGTTGATTACATTCTTTCAATTCTGGTGTTCTATTTCTACAGGAAACCCATTTAAAATCTAGCAGCCCTAAATTGTCAGTATATAATTGGGCTTCACATTCATTGTTTGTTTATGCAAGTGTGACTTGTAGCGAAGTGGCCATATTCTTTAGGTGCACTTTAAAGCTGGAAAGCATTAGCTCCATTAGTGATCCTTTTGCTAGTGAGATGACTCTAGATCAGGTTGATGGCTGGGACTTAATTCTGCAATTTTGTGAACTATTATAGTTCTATAGCTGAATGGTTCAAGGACTTACCACAACTTTACTCCTTGGGTGGCCACACTATGGGGTCCCAATATTATGGGAGGCGATTTTAATTTTCTACAGATAATGAAGATCGATGTTTTGAGAAAAAATAAGAGGCAATCTAAACAGCAGCACTTAGCGCTATACTCAAGACAGATTTTGATCAGGATAAACCTGTAATATAGTTAGGAATAGTGCTGCATCCTGATTAGATTATGTTTTAATTTCTCAAATCTTAGGAGATATGAATCCCCAAATCATAGCTAACAGTTTTTTGGATCAAGGAGCAATAGCTGTCACATTTCAGTGGGATCTAGATCTTTCTCCAAGAACAAGGTGATGATTTAATAGATTGCTACTTCTGGAACTCGACTGGGTTGCATCGACACCTATTTTTCTAACTGAGGTTTTATAATTAAATCTGGATTCTCCTCCATTATTTATTGTTTGGGGTTCATCTACGACGGAACTGAGAGAACAAGTGATTGATTTAAATAAAGATGGCATTTTTTGTGTGTCCTCATTCACCTGCGGATAGGTAGAAAAGCAGCCACTTAACCAGAAAAGATAAGTGGCTGTCACCCTTGCCATCTGAGGAAATAGACTAATGAATACACCAAAGTGGGAGAAAAAAAATCCCCACAGCCATGTTATCTCAGCAAATACAGCTCGATCATCACACATTCAGATCTGGGTTGCCATCTTTCCACACTGCATAACATGACCATACCTCTTCCATCCTCTCACTTTTCCTACACTCCACATCCATTTTACAAACTTTACTGCCTGTTATTAAGCACTGATCCAGAGTGAGATGGTCTGTCTATGGTCATCTCATACAAATATCTCTTTTAGTCAGCAGAAACAGAAAAAACATCAGCCTCATCTGGCCTAGGGACATAACTTGATTCAGCTGAGTATCAATTCCAAAAACAATCATGGGAGGGGATACTTTAATTTGACTATGCAAGATTCTTCTCAGAAACTACCCAGCATGGGGCAAGAAACAAACATGTACGTTCCCACTTTCTCTTCCTCACTCCATCTACAACATGGTGTGAACCCTCTCATAAATTTAGCCGTCTTCCTCAGGGTCAAATTAAGTCTATGCAATGAAAACAAGTGGTTCCTCTTTAGGGTGACAAATTGATTATTGAGCAGAGAAGGTGCAAGGACACTTGCCAAATCGACGAACACTCCCTTACTGGTGAGTAGCCTTTCCATTGGTTGAGAAGAATGTTACTCTTTTTGTCAGCTGCCGTTACCAATATCGATTACCATACAGAAACTTCCCGTTTTAGAAGCTTATACAATAAAATCTTATAAAATTCCTGAACCTCCTGACTAGCCTATCTCTGCTTAGATCCCCAAGAAACTAAATGTAAATATTTGCATCAAGAGAGCGTGCCTTTAGTTTTCTCAAGTATATTCTCTCAAGGAATCAAACCAATGCCTATCCTTAACTGGACACCAGCACCTAACTCCTGCATTGGTCAATGGTAGGCTTAGCCTGTCTTCTAGGAAGGGAGGAGTACCAGGCAATTTCCAAATAGGGGCATACTCAGAATAGTAATTAATACCTAAGATCTTCCTGATGGCGCACCAAACCTTCGTTCAAGAAAGCCTGCAACACCTTCAATCTCACCTCCTTGAAAAACCTGAGCTAACCAAATTTATAGAGGAAGCCATCCCTCCCTCTTGAAGCAATCATTGCTGCACATAGCACTCCACTGCTAGACTCATCCTGACTAGATAACAACATTTTGGAGTTTCAAAATTGGAAGGGCAAATAGTATAGTAGAACATCTGGAAATGAGACCCAACCCTTTTCTAATTTCCTTCTCAGTTTTTTTCAACCTAGTCTACCCCTTGAAGGCCACAGATACATTCCACTAGTATCATTGCTAGGCATTACTTAGGGAACAGGAGAAGAATGATATCAAATAAATATTCCACCTTGGGCAGGATTGTCATCTTAATCAAGTTTGTTCTATCATATATAGTTAGAGCATCAGTTTCCTTTGTGACCCTCTCTAAATTATGCTTTGGAACCCAATCTAGTTCCTGCACAACTGTGATACCCAAATATCTGATCTTTGTAAGAGAAACCACAATATTGCTCTCTGAGTTCCAAATCATCACCTCTGTCTTATCCTTATTTACAGAATAGCCTGAGAATGCACCAAAAGGATCAGTAAGATCTTCAGTTTGTGTAACTGTCCAGCTGGGATCCCTCATGTGCAGAACAGTATTGCCTGCGTACAGAGCAAAGTTATTCTCAAATCCCTGCAATCTGAAGGATAGCATGTGAATGTCTGTTTAAAGGCCTGAGCTAGGACCTCAATTTATAGAAAATGTAAAGGGGCCATATCTGTCAGGTTCCTCTCCAGATGTTAATTCTCCTAAGCAGATCACCATTTACTAAAATCAGTAGAGATGGGGCTGTATATAGGGTCTTGATTACAATTGTGAATGCCAATGGAAAGACAACCAATGTTAAAACTTCCCATTGATAAGCCAACCAGACCCTGTGAAATGTTTTAGCATCATATATTCCGACTATGCCCAAAGGATCTGAATCTATGGTACCCTATCTAGTGACAATTGTTGGAAATGATCCTTTTGCAGGGTTATCCCCACACCCTTTGCTTCTGGCTTCCTATTTTTCTCCTGTGTTGAATTTCTTTTTTTGCTGGCTTTAGGACTCTGGGCACTTTACCACTGCTGACCAGTGCTAAAGTGCAAGTGCTCTCTGTCTCAGTGGTAGTGGTGATTGGTTTACCCATGACTGGCATATCTGATTTACCACTAAATCCATAATATAGTGCACCAGGTGTGTACAAGACCTGTAAATCAAATGCTACAAGTGGACCTGCAGCACTGATTTTGCCACTCACAAGAGTTGCCCTGCAAACGTGTCTCAGGCATGCCATCTGTGTGTGCGGTTTTAAACTGCCATGTCAACCTGACAAGTACACCCACTTGCCAGACACAAACCATCCCTTTTACTAAATGTAAGTTAACTCTAGGGTAGGCCCAAGACAGCCTTTTGGGCAGGATGCAGTGTGTTTAAAAGGTAGGACATGTACAGGTGTGTTTTACATGCCCTGCAATACTGCTAAATTTGGATTTCAGTATTGCAAGGGCTTTCTCTCCCATAGGATAACATTGGGATTGCCTTGAAATATATTGTAAGTGTAATTTCCCATGGGGAGCAGATAGAGATATGGAGTTTGGGGTCTGTGAACTTACAATTTAAAAATACATCTTTTGGCGAAGTTGACATTTGAACTGTAAATTTCAAAATGCCAATTTTGGAAAGTGGGCATTTTCTTGCCTAACCATTCTGTGCCTCTACATGTCTGTGGAATACACTTCTGGGTCTGGATGAGAGTTGGGCTGTTTGTGAATTTACTCTCAGTCACACAAAGGGAACTGAGATGTGCCCTGCATATCCTGATGGGTCTTCCTGAGCTAGAGTGGTGGGAGGAGCTGACACTTGCACGCAAACAGGGCTGTGCTTGTCCTTACACAAAGCAGTCCCCAGCCCCCCAGAGTGTGTCTGGGGCGTGGGCAGGAAAGGAAGGATCTTGTGCACTACAAAGACCTTTCTTTGAAGATTGCCTACTTCAAAGGCAGAAATAGGTATAAGTACCGAACCTCTGACCCCACAATGTTAGAATCCTTCTGGACTGAGAAGTGCCACTCTGCTTGTTGCTTTGGTATGCTGGCCTGCTACTTGCTGCTTCTGTCCTAGGAGTGAAAGGATTGGACTTTGCTTTCTACATCCTGCTTCCAAAGGTTGTCTAAGGGCTTAGACCGAGCTTGCCATCTGTTAAGGAGTCTCAGTGACATCAAATACTTCATCTGCCAGCCCCGGGCTCTCTTGCTGAGAGTCCTGACTCGCCAAATGGTACCAAATCCAGTTCCTGGTGCCTTGGGAGTGAGTTCTGGTGCAACCAAGAAGAAACCAATTACATTGACTCCAGAACGAATTAGGAATCTCCACCGCTGTCTGACACTTTATGCTGTTGCCTGCACCAGAGCTGTAGTCCCTGTTGAGTGCAACTATGGTGGCTTACGCCGGAGGCCCAATGCTGTTGCAGCACCTCTGAAGTCACGCCACAGCGTGAGTCCTGAGTGCTGTGTAACCGATGTCTGTGACACCTGACTCCACCGCAGCACTTGTGGCCCCGTCGTGTGATTGCAACTCCACCAAGTCAACATCTTGCATCTTGACCTGCTGGATTCATCTACCCTGCCTGATCGTGAGGAACCGATGCCTCGCCACTAATGCCACATCTCCTCCCCTGTCACCATAAGGACCCAACACCTCACCTCCTCTACCTACCAATAAAGAACCGGTGCCTCACCTCCCCAGTAGCAGTAAGGAACCAACGCCGCCCTGGTTCCAGCGACGCTTCACCTCTCCAACTCCGTACAACATCTTTGTTTCCTCATTTTCTGTGGTACTGTACCTCGGGTCTGTGTGACTCTGTGACTGCCGCACACTCCCTCGCGAGTGGCATTGGATTGTTGAGAACAACCTCATCAAGACGTTGTGATAGCCCTAGCTGGAGATATTGTGTTTCTAAGGGCTATGCTAAGATTTAATCTTTGAAAATTCATATCTTTGCTTGTGTATGTTAGATTTGTGTCCGTTTGGTCGTGTTTTTCTCAGATGCATATTGCCTATTTCTATAAAACTGGTGTGGAGTACTTTTTCTGGTGTTTTGACAGTGTTACTGTGTGTGTGTGTGTACAAATACTTTACACATTGATTCTGAGATAAGTTTGACTGCTCGTGCCAAGCTACCAAGGGGGTGAGCAGGAGTTATCTTTGCTGAGTGGTTCCCTTACTCTGACAAGAGTGAGGGTCCCTACTTGGACAGGGTGCAAACCACTGCCAATTAGAGACCCCATTTTTAACAATGATATTAACGAAAGCGCTGAGTCATGCAGCCACTTTCCTGGCACAAATCCCTTTTGGTTTGGATGTCGTATTGTATCTGTTACTTTAGGTAGCCTTCTGAAAGGATACCAGAAAAAAAACTTTATAATCTTAATTCAACAAAGATATTGGCCTGTCTGAAACTTACTTTTTTGGCAACTTATTCAGCTTTAGGAGTAAAGTGATTATGGCTTCATTCCACAACAGGGTCGGAGATGATCTCTCAGACAACAGTTCATTAAACGACTCTCTCTACATAGGAACAAAGACTCTTTCAGAGCTTTATAGAACTCTCCCATCAGTGCATGAGGGCCAGCTGCTTTCCTACTCTGGGTTCTGTTTATTTCTGCAAGGATTTCTTCCTCTAAGATGGGTCTCAAGAAAGCCTATTGTTCCTCTACAAATACAACTGGGAGCTGAGTCTTTTTGAACCACTCTCCTACCTCAGTTTGCTTACAACTAAGGCCCATATTTATACTTTTTTAGCACCGCATTTGTGTCTTTTTTGATGCAAAAGCGGTGCAAATTTACAAATTTTGTAAATTTGTGCCGCTTTTGCATCAAAAAAAGACACAAATGTGGCGCAAATTTACAAAATCTAATTGTATTTTGTAAGTTTGCACCACTTTTGCATCACAAAATGACGCAATTGAGATGCTAAAAAAGTATAAATATGGGCCTCATTGTCTCCATTTATAGCTTTTCAAGCAACTTAAATACACATGCTTCTATCTGATCTGGATCTTCCCAAGTGTTCCTCTCTGTCCTTGCCTTCCAGGCCAGCAATCTTCTACTCCTTGAAAAACCTACCAACTTACTTGCTGGTAACTTTTTACTGCTTCTGCTCTCTATTACCTGCCTGAAAGCCTCACATTTCTCAAACAACCTATTCTCAACTGCCTCCTTCTACTTTTCCTCCTCCTCCGATTTCAACTCCCATAGCTCTTTTTCTATCATCTCAGTTTCTGACTTTTGAAGTGTTCCCTTCTTCATCTACTATTAATGCCTTGAAATGATTTTGCCCTCTGTCTGTTCTTGCCTTCCAGGCCAGCAATCTTCTACTCATCTCCCGATTTTCGAAGTCTGCCAACTTACTTCCTGGTTACTTTTAATTAAATATTAACTAAACTATTCTCAACTGCCTCCTCCGACTTCGACTCCCGTAGCTGTTTTTCTAACATCTCAATTTAATCCTTAAACTTCCTATCCAACTTCAGCACAAGATGCCAAGGTTGACTGCCATAAATGCATCCCATACCATTTTCAAGAGAGCTGTATCAGGGTTTCTTCCAAAATACTGCCAACTTTGGCCCCTTAATACCTGGATTACCTCTATATCTAAAAGTAGTGTTGTTTTCAATGTCCGCCTAGGTTTGGCCTGAATCTCTGGCAACCCGAACTCCAAAAATGCTGCAGTGTGATGTGAGCAATGTGCAGGAATATGCTCAATCTCCATAACATTACGTAATACTGCTCTGTCTACAGAAAACATATTCTATCCTATTTGAACTGCAGTGTCATTTACTGAAAAAAATGTCTCCTTTTTGAGTTCCAGATTGTATATGCCACACACCGAAACGGGTAAGATCTTGTATCAAATTCTTAACGGACTTCCTTACTCTAGTAAAACCCACGGCTTTCCTCTTATCGAGTGCCTCACTTAGCAGGACATTGATATTCCCCCAGTCACTTCCAAGGAGGGAAATCCAGCAAATTCTCACCCAAATGCCTTCATGAAACTGCATCATCAAAAATGTAACCATAAACCCAGCACCGGTGAACTTTCTCTATCCCACACTCAATTTGCCAATAACCCATCTGCCTGTGCAATCCATTCCAAAAACTACATTGTATGCTCCAGAGTTCTGTTTGACGATCAGAGCCACTCCTTTAGTTGACAGTGACTGTTCTGAAAATACTGCCTGGTACACCCATATTTGACTGATGAGCATTTTACTCAGACTTAGTCCAGTAAGTTTCCTGCAGAATTATAATATGGGCTAACTATCCTGAAAATACTGGCAAATCAACCTTTGTCTTTTTCTGATCTGGAGGCCAATCACATTCCAAGACAGGATCACTATATCCCTCACTCTTTGCCCATTTCTTAGGGATTGCTGTCCTTCATGTCCACCCATCCAAGAAACCCAGTAAAGCGCATAATCAATGTATCATGGTTGAAGATGGACAAATATTGTTCTAATATACCTATGTTAAAACTAAGTTAAAAGGCAAACCAATGGCAAATGTTTAATAAAATCAGATAGAACTGACACCTACTGAACTGACTGAGGCCATTTTTCTTCTTTTTTTTTGATCTTCTTAACCTGCTTCCAACCTTGTGCCCACCTGTGGGAATCCCCCTATTCATTGCTGATGGCATACCCGTCTATGCCTGTTTGGGCCTTCAAGTAGGAGGTGATATATTACATGTGCAAATGCCTATACCTTACTCAGGCCCCCCTTCAATAACCACATCCAAGAACCAGTCTTAGGAATTGAAAAAGGAAATAATTTTACTAATGCTAAAACTACCAAACTCAACCAGAAAAGGAGCAGCACATTTTTTCTCCAAAAGGGTCTGAACTGGGAAGTGAGCTAACCGTTATTACTCAACAGTGCACTCCGTATTCTCCTGATAAGATCATCTGCATGCTCAGTTTACCTGATGCTGCACACTTCATTATTCCACATCACCTTGAGCATGGCTGGGAAACTCAACTTCCACTTGGCCACCAACTTCTGCAGCTTCCCTATCTTCTGGCCCGGTTCCACTGCTTATGTTCCATAGCTCAGCAGATGCTGGACCTGGTAGTGTAAGTGAAGTCATTTCCCTTCAAACACCCCTGTTTTATGGCTGCACTCAAAATCACTTATTGTATGCTATACCATAGGAAGTTCATCAATATCTTCCTGGGTTTTAACAACCCCAAAATGTTTGAAGGGGTCCCGATGAAATCTTTGTATTTCTTTATTGAGCTCAACCGTTCCCTTCCATTTTAGGAACCCTATCCAAAGGAGATTTATAACGAAACCCTTCAAGTCACTTCCCTTTGCGCCCTCTGGGACGTTCAAAATTCTAAAATTTCCTTTTGATTGATGATTTTTCTGTTTTTCTAGCCCTTCTTACAGGTCCTGTCTTTGCCACTTCAGTGCTCTTAGTTCAGAGGCGTTTCTCCTGACCTTAGTGTCCATCTTCTCTATATTTGCCTTTAGAACGTTTGTCCGTTCAAAGACATCATCCAGTTTGGTTTTGAGTCACTCGCACATCCCCTTGATACCCTTTTGGTTTGTCTCCTATATCTTAAATGGCCTCTGCATTTCCTAACTGAGATGAAAGAGCATCTGCTCAGCAGTACTTGAGCAGTACTTGAGGATGTGGGTGCTTTCAGAGAAGGGGAGTGCCTGGGTAACCAAACTTTTTTCTGAGGCTGGGGGCATCTGTCAATCTGGTAAATCTTCTAAGGCCTCATATCTATTATTCACTGACACCACATAAGCTGGCCCTGCACTGATTTTTCCATTCTGTAAACCGACCCGATGGGCATCTGTCGGGCACCTAACAACAGGTGGGGTCTCCCTGTGAACCATCACTCCCGGTACCAGAGGCATCCCTGTATGTACTGCATTATACTGTTCACTCCTCGCTCTTATGGAATTCACACCCGTCTCTGAGCCCATCTCTCTTTTGCGAGCTGAGATTGGTTTACCCGAGAAGCTTAAATCTCCTTGTTGTCCCCTGATGTGAGCAGCCCCCCACAACTCTAGTTCTGTACCCCTCTTGCGAACTACCTGCAGCTCAGCCCTTGCACAAGGCTTCAGTATGTACTGTTGCAATACTCATGCTTTTTCACTCTTCACTGAATGAGCCCCTTCCTCCATGCAGTCCTTGGGAGCCTACTCTACCTGCACCACTTTGGAAGAGTCCAATCCAGTACCAAGTGCTTTAAATGGAAAAAAAATAATTGCAGGCACTCACCAAATAGAGATCTGGACTAGTGGGCAGGCAAGGGACAGGGCTGTTTTTTTAACCTATTCAAGCTCTGAATACAAGAAATCTGTATGATTTGTAAGAATGGTGGATGAGATGCAGAAAAGAAAGAATCATCTCAGCAGTTCTACCAGACAATAAATATGGCTGACTTGTAGGAGATTCTAGAGCTAATTAAAGCATTCTTGAAAAAGATTTGACAACCCCATAATGATGTTAGAAGTTTAGTCACCAAGGGCCAGATGTATGAAACTTTTTTGCACTCGCAAACGGTGCGAATCGCAAAAATCGTCCGTTTGCGAGTGCAAAAAAGTGGTCTGCGATGCATGAAAGACATTCGCAGACCAAAATAAAGAAATCACAAAAATTATGATTTTTTTTGCATTGTGACCTGGTTTTGCGAGTCGCAATTTGCGATTCGCAAAAGCCACATCGCAGAGAGATGCAGCAAAAAATCGCAAATTGCAAAATACCATAAAAAGAAACCAGGTAGTAACCTGGTGCAAAATTTAAAAATGCATTTAAAATGCATTTTTAAACTGTACATGTGAAGCACATATGCCCTTTTGGCATGTGTGCACCTGACATGTCCCCAAAAAAATGTTGGGGTGCAGCAGAGGGGGCCTTAGGCCCCCAGCACCCTGGGGTTTTGCATTTCCAAAATTGCAATTTCTGGAAATGCAAAAAATTCAGTTATGGCCAACAGGCCCATAGCTGCGAATGGAGCCGGTATCGCAATTTGCGATTCGGTAATAGCATTGCGATTTTTAGGAAATCGCTATTACCAAATAGCAAATGTGATACATGGCACTTTGCGAGTCGGAAATAGCGATTTCTTAAAAATCGCTATTTCCGAATCGCAAAGGGCCGTGATGATACATCTGGCCCCAAGTTCCTGAATTAAATAAATGCCATCATCCTAAAGAATACTTACTCTCACATTTGTCCTTTTTGCCAATTTATTTGGGGCTTAGGTTTTTTTTTTGATTACCCATTTTATTAGGTTTAGAAGGTATAAAACCACAAAGTATCATCCATTGGAATGTAGACATAGGAGACAAAAGCAACCAAATCCCCAATATCAAATACCCATAACATAATATCACTTTTCCGTCATTTATAGAGACAAACCATGAAATGCCCACCATTCACCACATATTTTCTCATGCTTCTTGAGACAGCCCCGGCCAACGTATAAATACTGCTGCACCTGGCGCGCACACCAATCAACACCTTTCTAGCTGAGTTAAAAAAAAAAAAGAATATATAAGTTTACGGTCAGGCTCAGCTCTATGTGACTTTGTCCACTTTCTGCTTCGAACTGTTATCACAAAGTACTTTTTCCATTTCCAACACCCATTACGGACTTTGCTGATTAATAAAATTAGAGTTGGTATCATAAGTGCCCAATTTTTAAATACATTTGACCCTACTATGGTAATTCTGCTGCATCATTTTCTCACAAAGCTGAGGATATTTTGTTAATGAAATTCCCATAAAATGTTAAGAGTACCTCAGCAGCCAACTCAATTATCTCTTCCAAGAAAAGATTTAAAAAAAAACACTTGCTGCACCCAGGAGGTTTCTGGAGTCTGAAATGCTGCTGCAAACACATCTAATCTACACGGCTGGGGTAATTACTTATGCGGAATATGTGAAAATTGTAACTTGGCTGGTGTGGAAATTAAATAGACGGACTGGTAAACACTTGTGTGTACTTTCTTACTCATAAATGTCAAAGTACTGCCTCTATCTTTCACTCACAAACAAATGCTTACGCGCCTATGCACACTCAAACACACTTCACTCATTTAAACTACCCTTTAATACTCTTTCAAACATATTGTTGCTTGAGTACACAACTCTTATACTATACTACTTTTTACTTTGTCTCACACATGCCCTTACACATGCTCTTTTTCACACACATATACACACCTACACAGAGTGTAGCTGACATTGTTCTTATTGACAGGATTAGGGTCTGTCCCTGGCAGTTGTTTATAGGCAGCAATCCTGCAATTAAGAAATATGTCAAACAGCTTTTCTTGCGAGCCATTTCCTGGTGTAAGCCCACTTCTCAATATTACAATGGTGATGGGATGGGCTCAAAGATAGGCAGGGGGTGTAAAATTAAGCAGACCTCAAAGTATCCTGCGAAGAGCACAAAAAACACAGAAAGGGAATAGCTCCATCCACAATGGACATTGCTTACTTTACCCAGACAGAAGTGTTGGGGGCAAGTGAATTTAAAGTGGAAAGATGATAGCAGTTTATAGAGTTACCACATTTTTCATATAAAATATGGACACCAAGCTTGTATTTGAATAGGAGTTTGTGGAAACATCTGACACATGCCTTTTGTTTACTTATTCCACCTAATTTGGCTTCAATAATCATTTAGCGATCAAGTACAATGCTTGGAACTAATTTATGTGGGAATTAGGCTTGTATTAACTGTTCAAACCTTTTATTGTATGCAGGAATAAATACAAACCTTTGTTGAGGTTCCACGTTTTCTTTTATCAGCCTTTTCTTAAAAATACTATCCAGTTTACTAACTAGCAGATTGGGCAGGTAGCACTCCTATGGAGCAGTACATCATAGAGGGAAAAAGTGGATGTCAGTCGGGCAGAACCATTGAGACAAAGTAAGAATTTGGGGGAGGGCGAAAAGGGTCAAGGGGAGAGATGAGTGTATGATGAGTAGAACAAACAATAACAAGTAATAGACTCAGGGAATGAGGAAGGAGAGAGATGGGTGTATGATAGAGGTGGGCAAGCCAATAAGTTAACAGGGATGACAGAGCCACAGCAAAGCCAAAAGTCTGGCTTGAATCATAGTGCCCCTGTAAGGGCTGAGCCCTGAAAATATTTGTTGTTCTAATTATACAGCAAGTATCACATAAATTATGATAAAGTCTCTTTAAAATTAAAAAAGAAAGTGTGTTTGTTTAACATGTGGAATGTCTGACATTGTGGGGCACATTATAGCATGGCACTGAGAAGTACTTTTTAAAAGTCATAGTTTTGTACAGCTGGCAGTCTGACCTCACATATTTGAAACTCCTTTCAGATGCACAAAATGAAGAAAAAAGAGTTTTAGTGAAATCAATTATTTCCCTACTAGAACATGATTCAAGCAGGGAGGCTGCGATATATCCATGGTTTCACAAATCAGCCAGTAAAGGGTATCTATTTGCCTTTCCTTATGGACCTAACCAGCCAATTGAGAGCACTTGGAATAGGTAGGCTGGCACTACAACAACAAGTTTTATAAATCAGGTGCTGCACAATCATCGTCAGCTTGAATTTATATTGGCCTCTGATTGGCATAACTGTGCAGCAGTTAGCCACTCAATAGACACATGGTTCAGTCTTGGGTTGGGGGAATGTATATAGTAGGGTTTCTTGATGGTGCTGACAGCGATGGTCTGAATACACACTGTTGAGCAGAACAGCATCTGAGCTGATACTGGGCCCCATGAGTATCGGTACTCTCATTGTCTGAGGAGAAGTTCTGGTACTCAAGAGAAGAAAATTAAAAAGCGCTGGTACTCAGTACTGAGTACCGGTCCATTTAAAGCACTGACAGCCCCTCCTCCGCCGATTAGATCAGCTCTTCCCTAGAGTATGCAGTTACCAAAAGTGCTTGTTGGGTCCCACAGTGTTGACGGTCTTGTTCTCCTTATGCAGCTTGTGCTCACTCCGCATCCATTCGACTCTGGTACCAGCCACGCAAAGTCTCTCCTCAACCTACACATCAGCCTTGCTGCCCTGCCCCAGGACAGCTCCATTGGCTTTAATTGCACAAAGATGATGAGATCAGCTGAGTGTAAATTGTGCAATCAAATATTCTCATACTTTCAAATCCCAATTTCAACCAAGGCCCGAATTCGGTAGAGCTCGCTAATACTGCCAACACCTCCCTAGCGCTGACGCACGACTACCACACCCAGGCAGCCGCCATATTCGGCCCATCCCCCCAACGGCCTAGCTCGTGAAAATTAGGAAAAAACACAAATCTGCTTCTCCAGGAGAAACATCGAGAGTGCAATTTCCGCTGTAAATGCTACTAATAATTTAAATGCCGAAGCAGGTTTGCAAGATGTGGAGCTTGCAAAACAAAAGCTCGAGGACTAATATATAGATGCGGAACTGTTAAAGGAAGTGAATATTACCAAAAAAGTCTCCTATGAGGAGAATGAGCACGCTGGCATTCTGTTAGCTTGGCCATCCAAAATGAAGTCCAACGCAAGTTTTGACAAACGTCCCAATTCAAATACTTAAAAATAGTTTTTTCCAGATTGATTCACTGTTATGCAGCTTTATTTAGAAGAGCAATCATGTTCATTTGAGGTGCTTACTAGATTAAAAAGCATGATGATTTAGCTATTCTACCAAACCTTCAACGATATCACCAGGCAGTTTGATTAGATATTATGTAGCGTTTTAATGACACACTTACGCCCCAACAACTGACAATTGGTTATTCTCTGCAATGATTGAAGAAGCAGGTATTCAATTGACAGATTTTATTCAAAAATTAATTCTTCCTAAAAAATGACTAGATATAAATTAATTCAGGGGTATCTTTTTTCAAACATTAAATAAATTAATGTACTCGACTGCCATGAATTGCTCCTACTGAAAGATTGTGCATTTCTTGGCCTACATTTGTCACCTCATGAACTGTATCACAGGAAGAGTTTGGGTTTTCATACTGATTTTAAATACAACAATGCATGGAAAACCTGGGCTCAACTCAGTATTACATAAAATAGAATTGGTAAGACGCTGTGATTTGGCCTTTTTGAAAACTAAAAGTGTATTACAAATAAATCTGTCATCTCTAGAGAAGCAAGCGTCTATATTTTAATGATGTTTAAATTAAAGCCTCTAAAGACATGGTATGTTATCTACAGATTTTGACACTGTCATTCAGCCTGCTATGCATTTAGCCTTACTCTTGTCATATAGAAACAATATAAATCTGCAGGCTCCTGGTTATGATTTGAAACAAATTTGCACCTTTATATTGTTTATAATCTCGAAGGAGTTTTATCATGCATAGAATTTCCAGCTCAATAACTGTAAAGGCCTTGTAGTGTCGGTCTATAGAACTGCGTATCCAACACCTAGGGCCCAAATACGAGTGTGGCGGTCTATAGACTGCCACACCCACTGAGGCAGTCTGACCCACCACTAATAAGACGGACCGACCGCCACATTACAAACCCTGGCGGTCGGACCACCAGCTCTGGAGGATGATTGCGGTCCTAAGCCACCAAAGCAGCACTGCAAGCAGCGCTACTCTTGGGATTACGACCTCATTCTCTGCCAGTGGTTTCATGGCAGTACCACCGCCATGAAAAGGCTGGCGGAAAATAGATGTAGGGGGACCCAGGAGGTCCCGAGCACTGCCAATGCACTTGGTATGGGCAGTGCAGGACCCCCCCAACAAGCACGATCGCAGTGTTCACTATTTGCTTTGCAGACAGGGAACATTGTGAGGGTGCTGGTGCACCCTGCAGGCTACAGCATTGCCACTGGCTCGATTACAATGCTGTAGCCTGTTTCCTGCTAGGCCAGGGGGCGGAAACTCAGGTTTCTGCCCTCTGGCTTAGCAGAAAACTCTTAATAACTCCGGCAGGGAGGTCATTACGTTGGGAGTTTGGTGGATGGGCTTTCCTGTCTGTTATAATCGTATTAGGGCTCCTAATGTTAACACATCTGCTATTATGTCTTCTATGTAACACTATCCCGCAATAAAAATTCTCTAATGGTCAATGTTATGACATTCTATCTAATACTTAGAAAAACACCATAATCTTTTATTTCAATATCATTCTGCTCTTCAGCACTGAAAACAAGAAATGCACACAACGAGGTAAAACTAAACAGTAACTAGCATTGGGATATCCAATAGATCTGACTGTGGCATGCTGAGAAATGGTTATTATTATTCCCATTTTCATTGCAAGTATATGCCCCAAAAATAATAAAAAAGAAAACATGTGGCCCCCTAAACATGACCACAACATGCTGGCATTAAAATCGTAAAAGGTAAACAAACATTTACCGACATGGTTGTTTTAGTAGTGATGGTTTTAAATAATAAGTCTTCCAATCTTGCCATGCATTTTATTTTGACTTGTGAAGGAAACAAGAATACATCATCAACGTTAGCTAACCACTTCATAACTTTAAAAAGGAAGCAGGAAATAAATAATCATGTAAGCACAAGCATAAAACAAGCAAAACAAGTAGCTAATATTTAGAGTTAATATAAAAATACAATAAATACAAAACATATTTAAACCAACTTTGTCAATGAAAACCAAGGAACTATTTTAGGTGGCTATGACCAATGTGCATAGGCTTTAGGCGGTCACTCAAAATGAAGTAGCCAACCAGTAAAATGTGCTGATACATTTCCCCCTGCAGTATGTTGTGGTGGGCATAAACAAAATTTGAATGACAATTTAACAGACAAGTGGATAAAGCCTTCTGACAAAAGCCCCTTTATGTGAATGTATTATGTATGAATGTTTCAGAAAAGCAGTAGACTGGCAAAATAGCTGTAGCAGCCTGGAAGACAAGACCTGAAAGTAATGTTTTTTTTCAGAAACGTAAAGAAGGTGTAAGGTACAGGTATGACCATGATTGATACTTTATGAGCTTTTTTCATTGGATACTTCTAATTAATCCTTTATCTACTGTATTCTACAGCTTTATACGCGCAGCATCAACTGCACAATTTCATCTATCAAAGACCAGCTTGCAGAGGTGCCCCGTTATATGTATAGAAATGCATAAATGCCTATTCACAAAGTATTTTGGAGTATGAAAAGCAGTACACCATAGAACACTTTTATTTACTCTTACATGCCATTGTGAATTTTCCATAAAAATAGAAATATTAAAATAATCTTCAAATACAAATAGACAGAACTGTGCCCTCCCCTCACTTTTTAAATAGGGAGTTTGATGTTTCGGGCTGACCACCCAAGGCATGTAAGAGTGCTTAGAACAGTACTCAAGTCCTACTTCCCATACTCATAAATGCTTTTGAGAATCATCCCTATAGTGTTCAAGAAGGTGGGAATCAACCATGCTATGATGGCCAAAAGGTGTGAGTAGTTTTGCACAAAATGTTTGAAACGCACATCAGAAATACAGAACTATTTGATCTTAGGTTACCTTGGCACATGAATGCTCATGGTTAATTATTTTTCAGTGACAGAATAAGTAGAGAATACAAACTGGTTTGGCCTCTGATCAGTGGGAGACAGATCAGAAAATTAAAAAGAATTGTGAGTTTATCTTCCACTATGTAGCTAAACAAGAGAAAGAAGGTATTCTGG
The DNA here is from genome assembly GCF_031143425.1 of Pleurodeles waltl. Lineage (NCBI taxonomy): Eukaryota > Metazoa > Chordata > Amphibia > Caudata > Salamandridae > Pleurodeles > Pleurodeles waltl. Next base: position 1,233,423,722 of record NC_090447.1, read on the forward strand.
CCCTTTGTAGCAGGAGAGGGTCTAACATTAAACAAGGTTGGGTTGCAGATATAATAGGTACTTCTGTATATCAGAGGGTGAAATTCCAAAATATACAATAATATTGTGACACTAGAATACTGTGCCAAAAAAAATATTGGCTGCTCAAAAATATTGTGGGGCATAATATAGAAGGTAAGAATATCCATTTATTAGTGTATAATGTTTTTGTTATTGCTATATAACATTGTTCATCTTAATATAGTTATTTTAAATATTGCTTTTTAAATTAATTAAGTATAGATTCACTATTATTCACTATTATATTATTTGGAGTAATAGTAATGTGATAATAATTATGTAATTTATTTTTATATTTAATGAGGAGGATTACGTTTAGCATCATGTTGTTGGGTGTGCAGAGGATTTGGGTGGAAAGTAATTGGAAATATATTTTTTTATTTCAAATTATGTTTAGAGTTAATTAAGCATTGTTAAGTTAGTAATTTAAATTGATTAATCACAATTTTAATTATTTTGGTTTGTTTGTAATTTGTAATGTTTACTTTTTTATGGTAATTATTTGCTGTTTTTCTAATATTTCTAATTCATTATTCAGTGCATTTAATAATGCAATTTATAAAAATGGTTTTATTTTATTATTTTTTAATGTTATTTGTTTTGCTTAATAATTAAAAGTTCATAATGTTTTACTTATAACTGATTTCCGTTTTTTAGATAGTATGGAAGGAAGTGTTTTTATTTTACTTATGTACAGTTCAGCACCTTCCCTACCGTTGGCAAGGTTTGAGTGGGAAAAATAAATCTAACCCCTCCAAAGTCCAAAACTTTCTCTACTGTTGCTTAGATTGGAGGTGGAATAATAAAGGTACCTTCTCCAAAGCCCAACATGTTCCCTGTTTTTGCTTTCAGTGGAGTGGGGATAGTAATCTAACCCCTCCAATGTACAACACTTCCCATGCTTCTGGGAATACTGAATGAAATTGTTCCAAAGTCTAAGGCTTTCCCTACTTTTGTTTAGATTGAAGTTAGAATAGTAAATCTGATCCATTCAAAGCACAGTACTTTCACTAGTCTTGTTTATTTTGGATTGTTTTTTATATTACTTTTAAAGTTTAGAGTATTTATAAAAAAAACTTTTATTTCCATTTTATTTTGATGGTCTTGTGTTACGTTTATTTTTTATTTAAGTACAATCTATATATTGTTTATATGTATATATATATATATATATATATATATATATATACATCTATACACATATATAGTAATTTTTAATTCTAGTTAATATTTGTAATGTATTTTTTCATTTTTTAATTGTTTAAATATTTGTGCAACCTGTTCAGAGGATACATATATATATATATACATATATAGACATATATATACATATTTTTATATATATATATATATATATATATATATATATATATATATATATATATATATATATATATATAAACAAAATTCTAGAGCCCCAGTTCCTGGTAAAACCACACATTTATTTCCAAGTAAAGTGGATGCAAGATAATAGTCCTACACATTTTGGCATTACTTCCTTGTTCACAGGTGAGTGCTTGTAATTAGACCAGGTGCTTTGTGCCTCATTTATATCACATGCCTTTAGCCGTACTCCAACTCCCATAATGCACCTGAATGGTAATCATTTTTCCAACCAGTAGTGTAATCCTAAATTAATGCTTCATAGCATCAGTCATCACCAATTTGTTATTCTTATTGCTTTTTAGGTGCATAAATATCAAAATTAAAGTGGCCAAGTGCATTTCAATAAAAAACATTGTGCAATTATTCATCCTCATAGTCACACTCCTTTCCTTTGCAATGCTGCCACACACCGTATTATGTTGTATTCTCACATGTGAGTCCAAGAACTATTAACAAAGGGAAATTCCTCTTTCTTTCTCCCTTTCTCACCCCTGTCACCCTTTGTCTCAGGGTAAATCCTTTCCTTGGTGCAGAGGCAAGCGAGTCATGCCCCCTAATAAAATGTTCACTTTGTAGTCTCCATCAGAGGGGGCTTCCAACCCTGCAGGGCGGCTCCAAAAGGCAGGGATGGAGTATCCCGTTCAGTACATCCACAAATAAACGAAATACTGGAGCCCCAGTTCCTGGTAAAACCACATGTTTTTTTCCAAGTAAAGTGGCTGCAAGATAATAGTTCTGACGCGTTTCGGCATTACTGCCTTGTTCACCTGTGAGTGCTTTTAATTAGACCAAGTACTTTTTTGCCCCAGGAAATGGGGCTCCAGTATTTTATTTGTCTGTGGATGTTTGTGATGGAGACTACACAGTGAACATATATGTGTATATACATATATATTACCTAGTGGTGGTCGCCACCAGGTAGTTATACTTAGGACTTTCTTTCCATAGACGGAGTGTTTTTTGTTTTGCCAATATCTTTGGTGCCACTTGCCAAATTTTCACAAAATTTTCAAAATGTATAGTTTGGACAGTTCAGCTGCTGTCTGAAAAGTTTAGAGGTTCCCCATGTTAAGTCAAGGGGATTTTTCAAAACTTTGAACATGACTACAGACAGAACCACTGGATGGAATTACACCAAATTTCCCAGAAAGCTAGATCTTGGTCCCGAAATTGTGCGTTTTGGATCTGGTGTAAACCTGTTCAGTAGTTTCTGAGATATTAGAGTTTAAAAAATATAGATTTCTAGGGATGCGGATCGTCCGTGGATCCAACTTTCCCCATGCTGCCATTTAATTGATGCCAGCACTTCAAACTGGCAGCTTCAAGTGTTGGCAGTCATCTTGGGACTCGGCTTCAGCCGAGTCCCAGAAAAAAAAGTTTAAAAAAATGAAAAGGGGCCTGGGTAGGGACGTCCTGACACCTTAGCTCTGGTAATTGGGTCCTAGAGGGACCAGATAGGGGCTTAAAAGCATTTAAAAAAAAGCAAATCAGAAAAATCTGCAGATCTGGATCTGTGGATTTTCCAGATGTTTAGAAAAAACAGGTGTTTTTCTCCCTCGGGTGGGCCTAATCCCAGGAGCATGCGAGGGTCTGACTGCCACATTACAACCCTGGTGGTCGGACCGCCAGCTCCTCCAGGATCTCAGAGCCCGGCAGTCTGGAGAATGGTTGCAGCCCTAAGCTACCTCCCAGGGGGGAAGATTTAGATGAGAGTGAGGGGTCTACTCAGCCTCCCGTCAGCACCGGTGACCACCACATCCCTGGTACCAATGTAATATATTAAGGGGGCAGTGAGGCCCTCCCACATTCCCGGGAACTGCTGCCTCCCTGGGATAAACTTATGAGGTATATGGTTGGCCACCTTGCACTCAAGAGATCACCACCGCCCAGAGGGCAATTTAATATGTTATATGGGGGCCACGCGCCGCCTCTGCAGACCTGTGAACTGCCACGTCCCCAGGGAGAAGATTTAGGCGGTGATTCTAACCGCGCCGCCCGCCATGCGGTTGGCGCCAAATGACTGCTCCGCGGTCACAAGACCGCGGCGGCCATTCTGGCTTTCCCGCTGTGCTGGCGGGCGACCGCCAAAAGGCCGCCCGCCAGCACAGCGGGAAAGACCCAGCAACGATGAAGCCGGCTCCGAATGGAGCCGGCGGAGTTGCTGAAGTGCGACGGGTGCAGTAGCACCCGTCGCGAATTTCAGTGTCTGCTAGGCAGACACTGAAATTCTTTTTGGGGCCCACTTACGGGGGCCCCGCGGCACCCCCTACCGCCATCCTGTTCCTGGCGGGAGACCTGCCAGGAACAGGATGGCGGTAGGGGGTGTGAGAATCTCCATGGCGGCGGAGCGCGCTCCGCCGCCATGGAGGATTCTCACGGGCAGCGGAAAGTCGGCGGTACACCGCTGACTTTCCGTTTCTGGCCGTGGCTGAACCGCCGCGGTCAGAATGCCCAGCGGTGCACCGCCAGCCTGTTGGCGGTGCGACCGCGGTCATTCGCCCTGGCGGTTTTTACCGCCAGGGTTAGAATGACCCCCTTAGTGTTGTATGGGAGGGCTGTGCACCCCCTCTGCAGCCCTGGGGACCACCAACTCCCTTGGATGGAGATAGCTGTGAATGCAGGGGGAGCGCATCCCCGCACGCCTGGGTACCACCCCTTCCCCACAGCAAAGACTTACTTTTGTGTGCCCCAGCGACCACCACCAACCCGGGGTGAAGATAGCTGTGAATGTGAGGGGTGCCCATGCCCCCACAGCCCCAGGGACCAGATCTTCCCTGGGGCAAAGATTTAGGGGGTCATTCCAACCTCGGCGGTAAAAGGCGGTAAAAGGCGCTTACCGCCGTTCAGAAGACCGCCATAACACCGCCGCGGTAAACCGCCACGGTCATTCTGACCCACAACAGGCAAACCGCCAAAATACAGACATCCACAAAAGTCCGCCACACCAAAGGGCAGCGAGAAACTGGCGATGACCAAACCTCCACCATCACGCCAACAGAAATACGCCCACACTATCACGACACACGAATCCACGCGGCGGTCTTTCAACCGCGGTATTCCATTGGCGGTACACACCGCCGCGCTCAAAATACACACACACTTACAAAATACAACCACATTGGACAATTCAAAATACACACACCTGAGACACATATACACACCACTCCCACACACCCAATTAAATATAAAACACACACCCACATCACCCACAAACCTCCACTCCTAGAGATTCGTGAACACACACCGAGAAAAGACATCCGAGCACCCAGACCCCAATTCACTGTCACCCAGCAATATTTGCACGCACTTCACACAACACAACAATACACATCACCACACTTAGCACCACACAATCCACCCTACACATCACCCACACCACCCCATGGCACCGCAAAGACACCCCAGGTGCTCTGATGATGAACTCAGGGTCATGGTGGAGGAAATTGTACGAGTAGAGCCACAGCTGTTCGGGGCACAGGTGCAGCACACCACCATTGCCAGGAAGATGGAGCTATGGCAAAGAATAGTGGACAGGGTCAACGCTGTGGGACAGCACCCAAGAAATCAGGACGACATCAGGAAGAGGTGGAACGACCTACGGGGGAAGGTGCGTTCCATGGTATCCAGGCACAGCGGTGCAGAAGACTGGCGGCGGACCCCCACCTCCTCCCCCAGAATTTACAACATGGGAGGAGCAAGTCTTGAACATCCTGCATCCTGAGGGCCTCGCAGGAGTAGGCGGAGGAATGGACTCTGGTAAGGCAAATCTTAACTACTTCTCCCTCCCACCCCACCTACATGCCAACTCATACCCCCACCCTCACCCCCATCACATCCTACTCCTTGCAACTGTCTCACCATCACAACCCACCCATCCCAACACCTAGCCCTGCATGCGTCCACAAAGCATGGACACCCATCACCTAAGCATGCCCACTGCACATACACATACAACCCCCCCCCCAACCACCGTCACAACAGCCCCCACAAAGGAATGCCAGCACTGGGGTACACGGGCACCCTCCCATTGCACGCTATGACACACACAGAAGCAATAACCATACTTTTATACCCCTGCAGGACCCGAACACCACGTCACCGCGCAGGAGGGTCCACAAATGTCCCCTCCACCCCCAGAAGAGGCCCACAGTGAGGACAGCAGCTCTGTCTCCCTGGATCTAGATGACCATCCCGGTCCATCGGGGACCTCGGGACAGTCGGTTCCCCTCACACAGCCACAGGCCACAGTAGACCTTCCCCCCTCTGGGAACACCAGCACAGCACCCACCCAGCGGGCCCATACCTCTGTCCCCAGGACACGTCAATCAGCGGTGTGTCCACCACTACAGGGAACTCAGGCTAACCCACCACCCCAACAACAACAGGGACCTGGGGGCAGTGGTAGTGGGCACACGGTCCAGGGGACAGAGGCCCAGGGAAACAGGGGAACTGCGAGGGCTGCTGTGCGACAGGGGGGGGACAGGCCCAGGGAACCCACTCTCCACGAGGCCCTCTCCTCCATCATGGGAGCATACCACCGCTCCCAGGAGACGATGGCGACGGTCCTGGCCAGGTTTCAGGAGATCCAGCTTCTGCAGGAGGAACAGTATATGGGGTTCGGGGAGGAACTAAGAAACATCAGTTCCGCCATGGGTACCATCGTAGTGGCCCTGAATGAGGTAGTCACGACATTGCGGGACACTGTGGCACCTCAAAGGGCCCCTGACACTAGCATGCACCAAGAACTGCCTACCACTTCCGCCGGCGCTAGTGGACAGGAGGCCCTGACACAAGACCAACAGGCCACCAGAACCCCACCCCCTGCAAAAGGAGAACCACCCCGCAAGCGGGCCCTGAGATCCAGGAAGAAGACAGAGTAAGATGTCAAGACTCCGCCAGCAAAGGATACCACCCTGATTGTCAACCCACTGTCCCACATTGTCACCCTGTCCAACCTTAAACTGCCCCTGCTCCACTTCCCACAGGCATTTGGACAATGCACCTGTGAAACTGATAGTCTGGACTCTGCCATGGACAATCCTCCACCATCACCCCTCACCGATTTGCAACCACCTATCCAATTTACAGCACTTGAATAAAAACACTTATTGCACAAAACAATCTGGAGTCTGCCTGTGATTTAGAATGATTGTATTAGACATGACCGTGCCAAAATGTTCATTCACATTGTGATGGTAACAAACCGCTGTCACACAGCTGTAGTCCATGGGGAAACAAAGCAGATGTCACGCAGTGGGGCCCACAGCTCTGAAAACGGAAGGGAAAGTCACAACACAGTTACCATACACTGGGGGAAAAAGTCAGACAGTAGAGAGGTAGGAGTCTTTAAGTAAATGTAATATGCCGGAGTCTACTCTTACCTGTGTTTCACTGAAAATACTGCTGTATTACTGTGTTCCTGTTCTCTATGTCGTCCTCTTCGGCTTCCTCCTCTTCACTCTCCACAGGCTCCACAGCTGCTACAACACCACCATCTGGACCATCCTCCTGCAGAAAAGGCACCTGGCGGCGCAAAGCCAGGTTGTGAAGCATACAGCAGGCCACGATGATCTGGCACACCTTCTTTGGTGAGTACATTAGGGATCCACCAGTCATATGGAGGCACCTGAACCTGGCCTTCAGGAGGTCAAAGGTTCGCTCGATCACCCTCCTAGTCCGCCCATGGGCCTCATTGTACCGTTCCTCTGCCCTTGTCGTGGGATTCCTCACTGGGGTCAGTAGCCAGGACAGGTTGGGGTAACCAGAGTCCCCTAATAGCCACACCCGGTGCCTCTGGAGTTGACCCATCACATACGGGATGCTGCTATTCCACAGGATGTAGTGTCATGCACTGACCCAGGGAACTTGGCCTTAACATGGGATATGCACTGGTCAGCCAAACACACCATCTGTACATTCATCGAATGATAACTCTTCCGGTTCCTGTACACCTGTTCACTCCTGCTGGGGGGGACCAAAGCAACATGTGTCCCATCAATGGCACCTATGATGTTGGGGATATGTCCAAGGGCATAGAAATCACCCTTCACTGTAGGCAAATCCCCCACCTCAGGGAAAACGATGTAGCTCCGCATGTGTTTCAGCAGGGCAGACAACACTCTGGACAACACCTTGGAAAACATAGGCTGGGACATCCCTGATGATATGGCCACTGTTGTTTGAAATGACCCACTTGCTAAGAAATGGAGTACTGACAGCACCTGCACTAGAGGGGGGATCCCTGTGGGTTGGCGGATGGGTGACATCAGGTCTGGCTCCAGCTGGGCACACAGTTCCTGTATAGTGGCTCGGTCAAGCCTCTATGTCAGTATGACATGTTGTTCCTCCATTGTCGACAGGTCCACCAGCGGTCTGTACACGGGAAGATTCCTCCATCTCCTCGCATGTCCCAGCAGACGGTGCCTATGAAGGACAACATGGAGCACAGAGTCAAGCAACCCACAGGTACGTAACCACAGCTTGCACATAGCACGATTCCCAATGCATTGAATGGCTTGTATGAGTGTTGGTGCATGGCCTAGGTATGTGTGACGCAGTTGGTAATTAGGCCATGTGGGCCCTTGAAATGGCGGCTGCCTGACCTGTGAAGTGCGACAGTGGGATGCGAGGTCAATGCGCTGGCGTGGCACACCGCGGCGGTAGGCGGTCAAAGACCGCGGCGCTAAGCCGCATTGGTTAACATTGAACCCTATGGGTTTCAGGAGCCAATGACGATGTGCGCCGGCGGTCGCGGTACGCACCGCCGCGGGCGTGACCGCCATTTTCTATCTGCTTAATCACTCGATACCTGATCTTCGACAGGAGAGGACCTACACTGCAAGTGCTGCTGTGACCTCGGTCTGGAAGAGACAATGGCTCATGCGACTGGGGAAAGGGCCCCTGCCTTCACTGCGGAGGAGTTGGAGAAACTTGTGGATGGGGTCCTCCCCCAGTATGCGCTACTCTACGGTCCTCCAGACCAACAGGTAAGTACACTGGGACCATGCTTAGTGGGCAATGCCTGGGTTGAGTCGGGTGGATGAAAGAACGTGGGGAGGGGAGCGATTGAGGCATGCATCAAACGACAGATGAGAGCATGTGCCACATGGCTATTGTGGGGATGGGAGGCTACTCACATCGAGCATGCAGAAGGTGATGACAATTTTTCTCTCCCTGTACATGTCACATAGGTCAGCGCCCACCAGAAAGTCGCGATTTGGCGTGCCATCGCCAAGGACGTCCGGACCCTGGGGGTCCACAACAGATGGGGCACCCACTGCCGGAAGAGGTGGGAGGACATCCGACGCGGGAGCAGGAAGACGGCGGAGGCTCTGCTGGGGATGGCCTCCCAGCGTAGGAGGGGTGCCAGTCGTCAATTGACCCCCCTGATGTCCCGGATCCTGGCGGTGGCCTACCCCGATTTGGATGGGCGCGTGAGGACATCACAGCAGACACAAGGGGGTGAGTACAAATACATTCTGCTGACTTTGCGCGCAGTGGAGGTGTCTGGGTGGGGGAGGAGGGCTGTGGGTATCCCTAGGCCAGGGCGATTTCTGTAGGCTAGGCCCCTCCGTAAGGCATGGCCCTGTGCCCCCGCCCCCCACCTCTGTAGGGTGCCAAGTACAGGTATCCATGGCCCTGTGTCATCTATGTGTGCAGTTGTCATCCATAGGCTTGTAGGCCATGTCCCACGGATTGCGTAGTGGACCTCAAGTGCGCGGCGTAGTGCAGTGGGCTTCTGTATCTGTCTTGTCCGCCAACGGTAACGGTAATCCATGCACTCAACATGTCTTTATTTCTCCTCCCCCCCTTTTTTGTGGTCTTCCTGTTCATGTGTGCATTAGCATCATCAGGCGGAGGAGAAGTGGCATCGGAGCACGAGGGAGCTGCATCTCACATGGCCATGGCGGGCCATGCAACTGACTCGGATTTCACCAGTGAGACGGAGGGCGAGGGGAGCTCCACAGCGGGGACTCGTGCTGATGTCAGTGACAGCGACTCGTCCTCTGAAGGGAGCTCCCTTGTGGTGGCGGCAACATCCGTGCCCCCCGCAACAACAGGTACAGCCGCCACCCAGCGCACCAGCACCGCCCTCCCGGCAGCCCCTCAGCCTTTGCCCGTGCCCGCTCACCCAGGAAGGTGGGCATCTCCTTCGCCCCAGGCACCTCAGGCCCTGCCCCTGTCACCCCTGCTGCCCTCAGTGAGGAGGTCATTGACCTCCTAAGGACCATCATTGTTGGGCAGTCTACCCTTTTGAATGCCATCCAGGGTGTACAAAGAGAGGTGCACCAGAGTAATGCATACCTGGAGGGCATTCATTCGGATCAGGCTGCCCATCAGCGATCGTTCAACGCTCTGGCCTCAGCACTGACTGCAACAATTGTCCCTGTCTCTAGCCTCCCCCCTCCAACTTCCTCCTCCCAGACCCAATCCCCTGTACCTCTGCCTATCCCAGACACACCTACAGACCAGCCTGCACACACCTCAACACCCAAGGGAAGCTCATCCAGACATAAGCACCACACATCACACAAGCATTCACACAAGCAACATCCACATGCAGACATACCAACACCCACTGCCTCCACTGTGTCCCCCTCCTCCTCGTCTCCCTCCTCCCTCCCTGTGACGTCTCCACTCACACTTGCATGCACAACATCTTCAGCCACTACGTCCATCACCAGCACACCCACCAGAACACTCCGCACACGTGCAGTCACCACCCCCACTACCATTTACACGTCCCCTGTGTCCTCTCCAAGTGTGTCTGTCACCCCCTCCTCCAAACTACACAAACGCAGGCAGCCACCCACCCAACAGCCATCCACCTCACGACAGCCTCCAGCCCATGCACCTGCACCCAAAGACACCAGACTTCACACTCCTACAACCATATCCTCTTCCTCCACTCCCATACCCACTACACCTACCCGTCCCTCTCTTTCCAAATTGCTTTTCCTTGCCAACCTTAACCTCTTTCCAACAACTCCCCCACCCCCTCCATCTCATACGACTCCAATCAGCACCTCAGCCACCACAAAATCGGGACCAGTGAAGACTGTTGTCCATGGACTGTGGAGTCCCCCACCCTCAAGGGCATCCAGTTCAGCGAGGAGCCAAGGCACGGCCAGCCCACCCCCGGAAAAGCATCCTAAGATTGCAAGTGCCCGGCGCGAGCGACCAAAAACCCCAGGGACCAAAATCCCTACATTGGCTCCGTCAGGAAGTGGGGTGCCACCTGGCACACCGCCAAAGGTGGGAAAGGGCCACAAGCGTGCAGGGAAGGGTGGGAAGGGCAGCACGCCCGACAAGTCCGGCAGCAGGCCAGCTGGCCAGGAGGGCCCCACCAGCCCCATCCCAGGTGTGCAGGAGGACACACACAGGCCCGGTACTGCAGCCCAGGAGGGCCCCGCAAGCCACGTCCCAGGTGGGCAGGAGGAGACCCACAGGCCGAGAACTGCAGCCCAGGAGGGCCCCGCAAGCCACCAGACAGATGGGCAGGAAGGCCCCGTCAGCCACATGTCAGGTGGCGAGTGACATCCATGCCTGGGCCGGATCCGCTGACCAGGACACTCATCTCAAGCACCGCTCCGCTGGGCACCGCCGTCTCAAGCTCCGCTGAACTGGGCCCTTCATCTCAAGCACCGCTTCGCTGGGCACCACCGTCTCAAGAACCGCTGAACTGGGCCCTTCATCTCAAGCACCGCTGAACTGGGCCCTTCATCTCAAGCACCGCTCCGCTGGGCACCACCGTCTCAAGAACCGCTGAACTGGGCCCTTCATCTCAAGCACCGCTCTGCTGGGCACCGCCGTCTCAAGCACCGCTGAACTGGGCCCTTCATCTCAAGCACCGCTGAACTGGGCCCTTCATCTCAAGCACCGCTCTGCTGGGCACCGCCGTCTCAAGCACCGCTGAACTGGGCCCTTCATCTCAAGCACCGCTGAACTGGGCCCTTCATCTCAAGCACCGCTCCGCTGGGCACCGCCGTCTCAAGAACCGCTGAACTGGGCCCTTCATCTCAAGCACCGCTGAACTGGGCCCTTCATCTCAAGCACCGCTCCGCATGGGCACCACCGTCTCAAGAACCGCTGAACTGGGCCCTTCATCTCAAGCACCGCTGAACTGGGCCCTTCATCTCAAGCACCGCTCCGCTGGGCACCGCCGTCTCAAGAACCGCTGAACTGGGCCCTTCATCTCAAGCACCGCTGAACTGGGCCCTTCATCTCAAGCACCGCTCTGCTGGGCACCGCCGTCTCAAGCACCGCTGAACTGGGCCCTTCATCTCAAGCACCGCTGAACTGGGCCCTTCATCTCAAGCACCGCTCCGCTGGGCACCGCTGGGCACCGCCGTCTCAAGCACCGCTGAACTGGGCCCTTCATCTCAAGCACCGCTGAACTGGGCCCTCCATCTCAAGCACCGCTCCGCTGGGCACCACCGTCTCAAGCACCGCTGAACTGGGCCCTTCATCTCAAGCACCGCTGAACTGGGCCCTTCATCTCAAGCACCGCTGAACTGGGCCCTTCATCTCAAGCACCGCTCCGCTGGGCACCGCCGTCTCAAGAACCGCGGAACTGGGCCCTTCATCTCAAGCACCGCTGAACTGGGCCCTTCATCTCAAGCACCGCTCCGCTGGGCACCGCCGTCTCAAGAACCGCTGAACTGGGCCCTTCATCTCAAGCACCACTGAACTGGGCCCTTCATCTCAAGCACCGCTCCGCTGGGCACCTTCATCTCAAGCACCGCTGAACTGGGCCCTTCATCTCAAGCACCGCTGAACTGGGCCCTTCAACTCAAGCACCGCTGGCCCATTGGCGGAAGGGGCAGGCCCGCATCTGTGTCGGGCAGGGCTGCACGAAGCACTCTGGGCACTAGTCCCCCTCCAGTACCAGTGGAGACTGTTATCCACTTGAGAGACTGTGGCTTTGCACTCCCCAGGATTGAACAGTGGGCAAACCACCCACTGTAGAAACTTGAGAGACTGTGGCTTTGCACTCCCCAGGATGGCACAGTGGGCAACCCACCCACTATAGAGACTTGAGAGACTGTGGCTTTGCACTCCCCAGGATATGGCAGTGGGCAACCCACCCACTTGGGAGACTTGAGAGACTGTGGCTTTGCACTCCCCAGGATATGGCAGTGGGCAAGCCACCCACTGTAGAGACTTGAGAGACTGTGGCTTTGCACTCCCCAGGATGGCACAGTGGGCAACCCACCCACTGTAGAGACTTGTGAGACTGTGGCTTTGCACTCCCCAGGATGGCACAGTGGCCATGGAGGCCCCTCGTGGATCTGGCGTTGTGGACTCATCTGGCTGAGGTGCCCCCCCTTCCCCCTGAGGTGCCTGTAGTTTTGCTATCTGATGCCCCTGCAGTGTTCCTGTGTGGGCTTTGCCCATGTGTTTTGGCCCAGTGGCCCACGAACAATGGCTGATAGACATATCGGACTGGACAATTTATGTATATAAAGTTATAGATGTGTGATATATTTTATACTCAGTCTTACAATATAATTCTATATTTATAATCATTTCCTTTTGCCTTTGCATTCTTCCGGGGGGTTTGGGGGTGTAACTGTGATGTGCTGCTATGCATTGATGTGTGTGTTGTAGTGGTTGAGGGTGAGGGTGGGTGTGTCGCATATGTGTGTCCCTGTAATTTTTTGCCTCCCCCTCCCCTGTGTCGTAGGTGCAGTACTCACCGTTGTCTTCTGCGCCGGCGTTCGTGCTCCTGGTAGAGGAGCAGGAAGACAATGGCTGGTAGGATGTGTAGTTCGGGTTCCATGCTGTCCAGATTCCTCGTGGGGTGTATGGAGGGGAGCGTTTTCCGTTTGAAATGTCTGTTTCCGCCGTGTTTTTATCGGCGGGGCTACCGCCCCGGAAAAGGTGGCGGATTGGTGGGTTGTGATAGGGTGGGCGGTACATTGTCTCCCGCCTGTCTGTTGGCGGTGACCGCCGCGCTGTTTGTTTGTCCCGCCGTGGCGGGCGGTGTGTTAAAGTGGCGGTCTCTGTTGGCGGTTTCCGCCAGGGTCGGAATTGCATTTTTTTTACCGCCTGCCTGTTGGGGGTTTGACCGCCACTTTAACACCGACCGCCAGGTTTGGAATGACCCCCTTAGTCTTGTGCAGATGACTGCATGCCCCCCCAACCCCTGGGACAACCACCTTCCTGGGGCCAATGTGATATGGTATGCGGTGGCCACACTGCTCCCCCACAGCCCCAGGGATCACCTCCTCCCTTGGGCTAAAATACACTAATAAGGGGGGTCACAGGGCAATAGCCGTTGGAGGGGGGCTGTGTGGCCTCCTCTCAAGAAGCCAATAATGGCCCTGGGGACCACCATCCCCCATGGCTGGCTCCTACTTTGTCCCGGGACATAGCTGTGTGCTTTTGCTTGGTGGGAGCTAATAGCTCCCACCAAGCAAAAGCAAACAATGTCCACTTTGGACAGCGGGAGATGTCAAACAGATCCTACTGGCAGAAAGTGGGGTTTTCTTCTGTTTCCCTGCATGTAAATATGTATGCAGGGAAATAGATGAAAACATTGCTCCCACAAGCAGGGAGCTGCCATTTAAAGCAGCTCACTGTTTGTCAGATCAATGCCGGCTCCTTCAGGATGTAGGGAGCTGGCTAAGAACATGGGAGCCTTCAGGCTGCCCCTGCGGTCCTGTCACTTTCTCTCTCTGTCTTCCATGCCATACTGGGATGGAACGAGAGAGAGACTGTCATTGAAATGGTCTCTTCAAACAGTGAGAGAACAGAGTTACTTCTGGCCTAATATTCAAGGTTTTATGCTGTCTCTCAGTAGGCTGAAGGTTCAAATCGTAGTATGGCTTGGCAGTGTGTTTGTTTATTTACTAGTGTTTCGAGTGTTTAAACCTTCCTAGTGATGGAACATTCATGTTTCTTTCCAATCACATGTGTGGGTTGACTGTCATAGGTGCGTGTGGAAGCATCACAGTAAGGAGTCACCTATGGCCTAAAGGTTAAGGTCAATGACCCTAGAACTGAAAGTTGAGGGTTCTACTCCACACCGTAATGCACTGCTTATCACTTCACATATTACAACACTCTTGACATGGTCAGTGGCATCACTGATGACATCTCAAATGACATCACTGATGACATCATCCACAAAAAAGCTGACACCCACTCATACCCCCATACAAACATTTGTACATCCACACCCCGACTAATCACATACTCATTCACACACCCATAAGACTACTGACACACATGCACTCACTCACACAGCCACTAATATGACTCACTCATCCATACATTACTAAGTCAGCTATTCATACATTTACACATCTACTCACAAACCCACTCACACACCCAGATAGCCACTTAGACACCAACCTATACACCTGTACAACCACTCACAAAAACAAATAACATACCCACCAAGCCACTAATATACCCACCTACTCACCCATACAAGCAGTCATACACCTACACACTCAGCTATCTAGTCACAGACAGAGCCACTCACTCTCCAATTAAGACACTTACACACAAAGTAACTCACCTGTACAACAACTACCACACCCAGTCACTCACCCGTACAATCACTGATATACCCAGTCACTCACCCATGCAGACACTAATACATTAATCAATCAATCAGGGATTTGTAAAGCACACTACTCACCTGTGAGTGTCTCAAGGGACTGAGGAGGGAGGTGGGGGAATGGTGAGCAGGTGCTACTACTGCTCGAACAGCCAGGTCTTGAGAAATTTCCTGAAGGTAAGGAGGTATTTGGTCTGGCGCAGGTGGGTGGGAAGAGTGTTCCACATTTTGGCGGCAAGGTACAAGAATGATCTATCGCCGGTTGTAGTTCAGCGGATGCATGGGACGGTTGCGAGGGCGAGGTTGGAGGAGTGCAGATGCCAGGTTGGGGTGTAGAAAGAGAGCTGTCTGTTGAGGTATTCTGGTCCGATGTTGTGCAGTGCTTTGTGAGCGTGGGTGAGGATGAACATCTACTTTCTCAGTGTATCAATACATGCACTCACTTACTAATAGAGCTACTCATACATCTACTTACTCCCCCATACAGTCACTGATACAGCCTGTCACTTATGTATACATTCACTCATACACCCACTCAGTCACCCATGCAGTCACTCATGGATACAGTCACTAACACACCCACTCACTTAATCATCAAGCATTCACACAACCACTCACTCAATCATGTAACAACTCACTCACCAATGCAGACACTGACACACTCAGTGACAAACTGATACGGCTACTCCCACATCCACTCACTCTCCCATAAACTCACTGACATATCCACACACTTATGCATAAACCCACTTATATATCGACTCACTCACCCTTACACTCACTGACTCATCCACTCACTCACTAATATAGTCACAAACACACTCCATCACTCATCCATACAAGCACACAGGCACCCACTCACCTGTACAGCTCTCCCACTCAAACTTCCATACAACCACTTACACTCACTGGATGATGTCATCTGTGATGTCATCAGTGATGTCACTGACTCTGTCAGGAGTGTTGTAAGATGTGAGGTCAGAAGCAGTGCATTACGGGGGCACAGGTTGTATTTAGCTGAGGTAACTATAACTGCTCAATTTCACTGGTTTTGTACATGTGAAATGTGAGCCTATCTATACCGTCACTGTAACCTTTGTTTTTTTCAGTGAATTTCTATTTTATTAAATTCTATTTCCTAACTATAATGTCCCTATAGCCTTTGTTTTTTTCAGTGAAAATATATAAATGTGAGGGGTGGTGTGGTGATCAGCGGAGCAAGCTGGTTACGTTCCCATCCAAATATAAAACAACACAAAAACATATATAACGCACACTCAGGACTTCAGAAATTGCAAAAAAGTAGAGAGTTTTAGAAAAACACAACACGTTTCGACTGAAACCCACAGCCTTGATCATGCACACTTATCTTCCAATCACAATGACTTTAAGTACAAACCTTTGCAACTTGAAATGGGACAACAGCTTAAAGTTAAAAAACATCAACGAACATCTACTTTCTCAGTGTATCAATGTTCGTGCAGCATTTGTGTTTTTATGACATTAAAACATTTTGACCCAAATTATGACATTGGCGGTACATACCGCCTACCGCCGCAGTGACGGCTGCCAACATACTGCCACGGTGGCAACCATCCATCCGCCATATTATGAGCACTGCCTGACTTCTGCCACAATAAAGGCGAAAATCCGGCAGTGCTCATGGTGGTGGATGGTGGTAAGCTGGCGCTGCTACCACCAGCACCGCCACACCAGTAGAACGCTGCAAGCCATATTATGACCAGTAATACAGGATGGCAGTGTTCTGCTGGAGGGGCACTGCTGGCGGTAGCAGTGCCCCTTTCCGTACCGTGCCGGAAGACCTCCTTGCCCAAGGTAAGTCAGGCTTCTGACAGGGGAGGGGGGTGGGAGGGTAGGGGTGCTGTGTGTGTATGTCTGAGTGTGTGCATGAATGTCTGAGTGTGTGTGTGAATGTGTCTGTGTGTGTTGTGTTGTTTGCGTGGGTGCATGCATGTGAGTGAATGCGTATAAGAATGGTAAAGTGAGTGCATGTCTGCATGTCAGTGTGATTGTGTGTAAGAATGTGTGTGAGTATGTCTGGAACTATGCATGAATGAATGTGTGCAAGTCAGTGTGTGAATGAAAGCATGTATGTCAGTGTGTGAATGAATTTGTGTATGTCAGTGTAAGTGAATTGGTGTATACCTGGTGTGTGTGGGTGCCTGTGTGCATGTATGCGGGGAGGGGTGTGTGCGGTGAGGGGTGCTGTGACTGTAGTGGGGTGGGGGTGCATGTGTGGCTGTGGGGGGTGCGGTCAGTTGTGTGGTGTGTTCGTGTATGGGGGTGTGTGAGTGGATCGGAGGGGAGGTGGGGGTTAGTTTGTCTATCGGGTGGGTGGGGGGATGAGTTTGGATGGAGGGGGGCGAGGGCATCAGGTGAGTGTTGGGGAGGCGGGGAGGCGCCTATCGGTGACAGGGAAGGAATTCACTGTCACCAGTAGGGCGGTAGGGCCTACCGCCATGTTGGTAGGCCAGCTCATAATGCCATGGGTGGTACTATGTCAGCCGCCGGGCTGGAGATAGATATCTCCAGCCCATTGGCTCATACCGCCATAGCGGTATGAGTGGAGAAGTGTCGGGTTGGCTGCAGCCAACCCGCCAATCTCGTAATGTGACTGTCATATTGCTACATTATCCCTGGCAGTCAGACGACCACCAGGGACATAAGGACCACCTTTGTAATTTAAAGTATTATCAATGTAATATTCTGAACTCAATCAAAACAACAAATTAGTTTCAAATAAATAATTACAATATAGATAACAAAATTCAACCATAGCTGTGATAATAATTGTGTATGAAAACTGTTAAATATCCCCAATCTAATACGAACAGTTGTTGTACCTTAATCATGACATTCTGCAAATACTTAAACAGATTTGCATATTACATGTGCTTCCCAATAGGCCTTGTCTTTAGTATCTAAGTATACATCATGTTGACAAAACACGTTCATGGCATGATGGCTTCTAAACAGTAAAATGTAATCCTGCTGTCCTCCAATTCACCCCGCATGTTCAATATATGTGTATAAGCGGCTACATTTCTAAAAGGGAACAACAGATAATAATTCACCACAATTTAAATCACGCTCAATATAATGACCAAGAGGGCATAAATATAATTCATGACATCCCATAACAATACACTAATTATGTTAGTATTTGAGATGAAATGAAACAAGAAGATAAGTGCACAAATGTCAGGGAGACCAGATCCTCGGGGCCTGCGCACTTTCCCAACATGTCCACCACTAGACAGCTCCAAAACTCCAATAGATATACCACAGAGCCTGAGAGAGTCCAAGTGGGGAAAAGGGGATTAGGTAGGGAACAGCTGGGAAGGAGACCTGTAGGAAGCAAGAGGTTAAACAACACAACGTCAAGATATAATCACATTGACTTTCAATAGACTATGGTTTTAAGAATTCTTATACTGTAATCATGGATAAATTAGGACATGACTATAACTAGGCCTCAAGAAATCTAGGTACCTGGAAAAATCAAGAATGGGTTAATACAATGTTTCATTTGAGCTTTTCAGGAAATATCATATAATGTCTAGAATACAAGAACCTTCTTCAAAATAGTTTCAGAATAAACATTGCATTTTTACAGGAGGACAAAGGCTACCTGAACATTCCAAGAAAAAACAACAGGAAATGTACTAGGAGCTTAGGGCAAGACGTAGCAAGCCGTTTGCATGACGCAAACTGCGAAAATCGCAGTTTGTGCCATGCAAACAGCCGAACGCAATGCACATTCACAAATTGCGAGTCGGTACCGACTCGCAATTTGTGAATGCGACTCACAAATAGGAAGGGGTGTTCCCTTCCTATTTGTAACTAGCATCGCAATTCAGACTTGCTTTGTGACCGCGAATGCGGTCGCAAAGCAACTCGCAGTTACCACCAGTGTCACACTGGTGGTAACTCATTCGCAAAAGGGAAGGGGTCCCCATGGGACCCCTTCCCCTTTGTGAATGTTGACAAAAATATTTTTTCAGAGTAGGCAGTGGTCCCATGAACCACTGCCTACTCTGAAAAAATGAAACCAAATGGTTTCGGAAGTTTTTTCATTTTGCAACTCGTTTTCCTTTAAGGACAATGGGCTGCAAAATGAAAAAAAAACCTGCTTTATTTTTAAAGCAGTCACAGACATGGAGGTCTGCTGACTTCAGCAGGCCACCATCCCTGTGAGTGCAGGGACTCGCTATGGGGTCGCAAAATGCGACCCACCTCATTAATATTTATGAGTTGGGTCTTTGCGACCCCATAGCGAGTCGCAGAAGGTGTCTGAGACACCATTCTGCATATGCTTTTGCGATTCTGAAAATGCGAGTCGCACTGACTCGCAATTTCAGAATCGCAAAAGCATATCTTGCTACATCTGGCCCTTAATTAGCACAAAGAATGCCGCACTTTGAATTAAGCGTTTCGAGAAAACCAGAAGCTCATGATAAATGTGTGTACCTCAACAATCACTGCACACCAAAGTATTCAATGCCATGAAAAGACTGCGCGCACAGCCGATATGAAAATCAAGGGTTTACTGCCAGAAAAGAATCACGCACCTTGCGGATTCGAAATACACAATGCAAATATCATGAAATGATTGCGCACACTGTTGCCGATCTGAATGTCAAAGTTAAATGCCAGGAAATGAATCGCGCACCTTGCCATTTCGAAATACACAATGCAAATATCATGAAATGATCGCTCACACTGTTGCCGATCTGAATGTCAAAATTAAATGCCAGGAAATGAATCGCGCACCTTGCCGATTTTAAATACACAATGCAAATATCATGAAATGATCACGCACACTGTTGCCGATCTGAATGTCAAGGATCATATGCCAGAATTGAATCGCGCACACTGTTGCTGATTCAAACAAGAATATGGAAATGTCATGAAAACACAATCACGCACACAAGGGGTTTCACAACTAGGCCCAAAAACTCGAATGGCTTAGAAAACGGGAGTCCGGGGCCCTGCCCGACCTCCGCCTTACCACCCTGCTAAAGGATCATCAATATAATGAGGGCAGGCCCGGAAATATCATTGTAGGCCTTTGGGACCGGAGATCAGGAAGTTGCTGCTGCTCTGCACCGGGACCTCTGAATAGTGAATACGTGAAGCTGGGCTGACTCCCTTATATAGAGTCAAGCCCAGCCCACAGACCACACCCAGTCATCGGGCAGGGAAAGCTTCTAGAAGGTCCTAGAAAGGGACCACACCCAGACACACTCAGTAAGCCTGCAGCAATACCTTGCAAATGAACAGTTATTACAAACATCATTAATAGTGGTTTTCAAGGTTAAAATCTGCAATGCAAAAGGTTAACAAACTGCATATAAACATGATGCATGAATTATGCCTTTGCATAAAGACTGAGTTTTTGCATTTTAGTCACCCGTAGAGCGAGTACTGTCCTGATGTTGACATTAAAATCCTTATCTGTGAATAACCAAACCTGTGCTGTAAAAACCACGAAAGTGCAGGATAAACAGAAGTGAAATAGGGAGTCCACATCCTAACTTCCATCAGGACCCCTTCCCTTCTTCCTGTAAAAAAAAAAAAATATATATATATATATATATATATATATATAAAAAACACTATTAATCAATACAATTAAAAAACAGCCAATCAGTGTTCTCAGACTATACCTGGAAAAAAGCGCAGAGTACTATTAGGTTACAGAACATTCTCATCCATCATAGAGGTGGATTTTTAACTCCTCATCCGTATTCAATCCCTTCTGTATTTTGGTTTCTAAATCCAAAACATACTTTGATCTAATCAAATACTAATGCCAATTAAAGGGGTGTGATAGAATACTGCAAGTAAGGCAGAAGGAATCAAAATATCAATTTGACTTAGAAACTAAAATGCGGAAGGGATTGAATATTGATGAAGAGTTAAATATCCATCTTTATGAGGGATGAGTATATATTTTTCATAAATGAAGTGTAATTTTAGAGAAATCTATGCTTTTGGGCACTTATTGTCTGCACTTTGTTTTCCATCTGTAGTAAGAAAGTAGTTCGGATTTTATCATGCTATGAACACTTATTGGGTAAGTAATGGTGTTATATGTATATATGTTTTACAGGAAAAAGGGGCCTGAAGAAGAATAGGACTTGGATTGTCTATCTTACTTCTCCCACTTCCCTGCACTTTGTGATGTTTCCTGCACAGGTGTGATCATTCACATACGAGGAACTTTGCACTTGTCTTAATTCTTTATGTGTATTACCAATAGGATCAGTATATGATGTGTGGTGAAATATTAGGGATTTGCCCACTTGGCCATGATTTAAGTTGTTTGATAGTGTTATTACTTTGTGTTTCCTTCGGACAATGCAGCCACTGACAATCAGATAGATATGGATTTTTCTGAGTGAAATGAAGGAGAGTGGGACTTCCCTTCTCTGTCTTATACAATAAACATGACAACCTAGTGTCTCATGGATACAATGTATATGGAGATATCTGACACATGAATTGTGAACACACCGATTAGCAATATTTTTGCACTTTGCTAGGATTTCGTTGTTGAGTGTTTTCATAATGATGGGTGTCTGTCATTTTTCGGTGGCATTATCCTGAAGGAAGAGATATATACATTTTCTCTCCAGAACAGATTAAACCTTATAACCATAGAATCGCACATTTTGTGTATTATATTTAAAGCGAATAAATATGTGGAGGCTACCAACAACCATCAACCATCAATGGGTGATGATCGATGCATAGTAATTGTAGATACGCTGACCGATTCCACTTGTATTTTTACTTATTTTTTGTTGTTTCCTGTTTCTTTGCGAATGGAAAAGTCTGTATTTAAGTTATTTTGATTGGAAGACATGTGCATGTGGTCAAGTCTGTGGAGTTCAGCTGAAACGCGTTGTATTTTGCTATTAAACTTGCCATTTTTTGCATTTCCTGACATCATGAATGTGGCTTATACATGGACTTTTGTCCGTTTGCTATTGTGTATTTGATTTTTACCGGTCTGCTCTGCTGGTTTACGCACCACCCCTCATGGGCCGTTAGAGCCCAGAAGGAGCGTTTGAGTTGTGGGTGCATATATATATATATATATATATATATATATATATATAAACACTTAACTTCGGCAATTCCCTTGCCGCTCCTAATCGCCAATGGTGCCTGGATAAGACGCGCGCCACCACGTCTGACATACAAACACAACCTTATTTTTTAATAAGGCAACCGGCACTCCGTGAATGTGCAGATCTAAGGTTTAATACAAACAAACAGGAACGCGTTTCGGCGTCTCCGCCTTTCTCAACCTGTGTGGGCCGCCATTTTTGCCCCATTTAAATACAAGTGCATTTCTTAAAGCAACAAAGTAACAAAAATACTGATAGTTAAACATATAATATTTACAACATCCATCATTACGCCTAATTGCAAAAACATGTATAAATGCATACTGTATATAAATAAATGCCTATGAATTTTACCTCCTATTTTACATGTTATGTCTATGAAAACCTTGTTCTTAACCAAAAACGAATCTAATCTAAGAAGTAAATAGAAGCAAATATGTAGGCAAAGATAACAAAAAGAAATTGAATTGAAACTCTCATACTAGTTATTAACTAAGCATAATTCAAAGATTAATTGCATACCGTAATCAACGATTTACCAACAACAAAAACAAAGTTATACTATACTATGTAACCATGGAAAAATCTTAGAAGAATCGTTAAACATGTTGGAAACACATATAAATACTGCAACGACCATGATATAACACAATAGCAATAACTATGTACTTAAACCTGTGGAATATTATGGTACCATTGTTTTCACGACAGTAAAGAAAATATTATTAATTTTTCATTTTTAATTTTTATGAATGGTACCATATGTCTCACGCAGAAAAAAAATTGTGTGTATCAACAGACAGAACATGTGACTAAAAAGGCCTAAATGAAAGAATATACTGAATAAGGAACCCACTTAGTTCAAATGAATATATAATTCTTCACTAGAGTTTAATCCTACTGGCTCTCTAGAATCAAGTGTCAAAATATATCTGGATTCCAACTTTCTCAGGTTTTTCTCCCTGTCCCCTCCACGTACATCTTTTTTTATTCCGTCAATTACACTATATTTGATACTTTCCATTCGTCCTGCATGGAACTCATGTACATGTCTAGCAACAGGGTATGAATCGTCTTTGTTGGTTATCGCCCTCAAATGTTGGAGTATTCTTTTGTGCACTTGGAGTTTAGTACTACCAACATATATCTTGGGACAACTGCATTCCCAAAATGCTTTTTCCCCATTCATTTTTCCATACGGAATTTTGAACAGCAATAGTGTCCAAACCACTGGAAATAATTACACCCAATTTGTCAGAAAGGTAGCTCTTGGTCCAAAAAGAGGCCTTTTTCTTATTTGGTGTAAATCTGTTCAGTAGTTCTTGAAAAATTAAAGAAAATCCAGATTTTTATATATAGGGATGCAAAGGTTTTGCGAACTGTTCCGACCTCATGCTGAAATCTGATTGTTTGCCAACGCTTCAACAAGGAAGTGTTGGCAGTCATAATGGGACTCGACCTCAGCCACAACCCAGGAAAAAAGATATAAAAAAGAAAAGGGGCCAGGCTAGGGACACCATGACCCCTTAGCTCTGGTCCTGGGAACCCTCCAGAGCAAAAAATATTTTTTAAATGTTCATCGCAAGTTCTGGCGGATCTGCTAAAAGTTTTTTTTCTTAAACCGAAGCGTGGGCTCCCACTTTTCTTAATTTTGGAGCCCCCAGGTGGGCCAAGTCCCAGGTACATTGTTATTTTTATTGCGGGTAGCCTCTCGGCTCCCCGCAGCCCTTTGCACCGCCACCTACCCAGGGCTTTAGAATAAATATGATGCAGGGGCCCTTAAAGCCCCTCCTCAGCCCCCTAGGGCTACAAAGGGAGATTAAAGGGGGTCCCTTTCAGATCCCCGAGCCCTGGGAACCACCACCTCTCTGAGGCAATGCTCGCTGGAAGCGGGCCACACGACCCCCTCATGGAGCCACAGATGGCACTGGGGGCCTCCACCCTCAAGAGCCCTCTCCTGTTATGTCCCGGGGTGCTCATCACCAGGACATAGCTGTTTGCTTTTGCTTGGTGGGAGTTGAAACTCCCACCAAGCAAAAGCAAACAAAGGGGCTGATTATGAGTTTGGCAGGTGGGAACAACTGTCCACCAACCTACCGATGGGGTGGCTGCTGCTCTACTGGTGACCTCCCCGCCCGCCCTATCACCACTTTCCCACTGGGCCCGACAGCCCAGTGGGAAAGGTGCAGCAGCATTGTTGCCAGACTCGTAATGAGGCCCAAAGTCCACTTTCTGCAAGAAAGAGCTGTCAAGCAGCTCTCCTTGCAGAAAGCAGACTTTTCATCTGTCGTCCCTGTGCACAAATATGCGTGCAGGGAAGGCAGATCAAAACATTGCTCCTCCAAGCAGGGAGTTGCTATGTAAAGCAGTACCATGCTTGCAGGAGCAATGCTGTCTCCCACAGGAGATGGAAGCTGGTGGGACGGGGGCCTTAATGTTCCCTCTGTGGTCCCAAAAAACAAACAAAAAAAAGGCATAGCTATCAAGGTGTCAGACTGCTAATGTGTGCCATTTTCATAATTTTGGTGTAATTATGAGTGACATTAAAGGACTATGAGCTGAGCCACCGGAAGTATGTGGCATGAGAGGGCCAAATTATGTGACAGGGTTTAGTAAATTATGTGGCAAGAAAAGGCAAATTATGCTGCATAATTTGGCACATTTTATAACAGTATTACTTCATTGTTTCAACATTTTTTAACTTAGTAACTCTGTCTGGTCATTAGTTGCACGTCATTAGTACCATTTTAATGCCCAATATAGAGATAAGACGACCAGTCCAACTTTGTAAAGGGCCTTTCACTGCACAACAACACATGTTGCTCTATTTTTTGTATCTTTTGAAACATTTGAGCTAGAAACTAAAGTATTTTATGTTAAAATCTGCAGATTGTGGAAGATAATGGATTATGTTTCAAATGTGGCAAATCTGTATTTATGTGAAAATCGCAGCTGCCCCACAATCGCATAATTCCAGTAGCCCTGACTATGATTGACACGTTCTCATGACCAAAATCAAGCAATGAAGATGAAGGAAACATAAAAATATCAAAAATTACACCTTTCTGAGCTGGAAGGGCAGTAACCAAGTGCGCTTGTAACCTGATCGTACTGAAAAACAAATGTGTAACCATTATTTTAAGCATTTGCGTGTA
This sequence comes from Pleurodeles waltl, assembly GCF_031143425.1. Lineage (NCBI taxonomy): Eukaryota > Metazoa > Chordata > Amphibia > Caudata > Salamandridae > Pleurodeles > Pleurodeles waltl. Next base: position 1,233,449,053 of record NC_090447.1, read on the forward strand.
CCCCTAAAAAGCAAATTTTCATTAGCATTTAGCTACTTACCTAGGCAAGAAATGGACAAAGAGCCACAAGCACAGGGCAAGGAATGAGTAGAAAGGCAGAAACAGAGTGCTAGAAATGATGCAGAGTAGGGTGAGTATAAGGGCTTGGCTGCAGGACCAACTCCCATTGCACATGACCGAAGGTCTTGCAAAGCATGGTGTTGTATGGTTTTAGGGGATTAGGGTTGGGGACAGGGCCTGGCTGCAGGCCAGCCCCCTGACTGTGCGCAGTGGTGGTTGGAATAAATGATAATAATTAAAATAAAGTTACGTTAAAAAAAAACCATAGAAATTCACTAAAAAAACAAAGGTTACAGGGACTTTATAGTAAGGAAATAGAATTTTTTAAAACATAGAAATTCACTGAAAAAAACAAAAGTTACAGGGATGTTATAATTAGATTCTGAAATTACTCGTAGAAAACCATATAAATTCTGCACCTATAGTTAGAGCTATTTAAAGTAACTATAACTCTTGCCCTAAGGTAGCTATAACTCCTGCCCTCACCATGTACTGCTAATTACCCCAAATTACTACAAATTTTTGGAGGAAAAAACTGTGCATGGCAACGGCACGAGTAATAGTTACCATTGGTGTGAGTTATAGTCACTCTGACTATAAGTGTTGAATTTCTAAGGTTCTCTACTAGTAAATTCAGAACCTAAATATAACATCCCTGTTTTTTCCAGTGAATTTCAGTGGTTTTTTAAATTCTATTTCCTAACTATAACATCCCTGTAGCCTTTGTTTTTTGTGTGTGAATATATATATATATATATATATATATACAATTAAAAAAACAAAGGTTAGAGGGACATTATAGTTAGGATCTGAATTTACTCGCACAAATTCATTGAGATTCAGCAGTTATGGTAATGGTTAGCTGAAGTAACTATAACTCATGCCCTAAGGTAACTATAACGCACACCCTTGCCATGCACTAATTACTTCACATATTACAACTCAAATAACATCTCTGATAAAATAATTGATAATATCAATGTAATATTTGCAGTAAAGTTATAACTGTGCATGGCGAGGGCGGAAGTGGTTGCTTTTGCTTAGCAGGAGCTGTCACACCTCGGGAGGTAGCAGGAATCTGCCCTTGGGGGTGGTGGTCCCCAGGGCCATAAATGGCGCCATGAGGGGACCCGCCCTCCTTTGTTCTGCATAGACTGACCCCCGGGAGGTGGTGGTCCCAGGGGCCCTATAAGGCCCAGGTGGGGGTCCGCGTGGTCCCTCTCCTTCTTTTAAAAATAGTCAATGGCCCCACGGAGGGGGCTGCGCCGACCCACTCTCTAATATACTTTTCAGTCCCGGGGAGGTGGTGGTCCCCTGGGGGCCTGCACGGCCCTCTACACTTTTCTAAATATACTCCCTGGGAGGTGGTGCTCCACGCGACCCCGTACCTTTCTTATTATTAGCCCTGTTGAGGTGGTGGTCCCCAGGGCTTTTAAAAGTCCTTGGGGGGGGCCGGTGCCCCTCCTTAATTGTCATATCAGCCATGCCGACAGGACCTGGCCCACCCAGGGGTAAAAGTAGTAGGAAGCACGGGAGACCACATCTTTTGTAGGTAGTTATATTTAGGACCTAGTTTCCATAGAAAAAGTGTTGTTTGTTTTGCCAATAACTTGAACGTTGTTTGATAAATCCTCACTAAATTTACAAAACTTCTTTGCCACTCACTTCAACTGCTGTCCTGAAAGTTTCAGGGTGATCCGTCAAGCGGTAGCTGAGAAAAAGGGCTTCCCAAAACGCAAAACGCTTTTTCCCAATGCAATTACCATAGGGATATTTAGACATGTGTACATCCCAAACCGCTGGTCGGAATTACACCATTGGCAGGAAGGTTTCTCTCAGTCCAGAAAGCTCCCTTTTTGTTACTTGGTGTAAATCCATTCAGTAGCTTCAGAGAAAATTAAAGTAAAAAAATATAGATACATAAGGACGTGGATCCTCTGTGGATCCAACAGTACCTGTGTTGCTATCTAATTAGCTGCCAATTCCTCATCCAGGAAATGCTGGCAGATATTTTGGGACTTGGACTCAGCCGAATTCCAAAATAAACATAAAAATAAAGAAAAGTGGGCACGGTAGAAATAGCCCTGCTGCTGGGGTCCCCCTGGGGCAAATTTGTCTTTTCTCAATTTTGCCATGAAATTGCAAGCACAGTCTCCCATGTTTGTTTTCTGTTTAGCCATAGGGTGGGCCAGGTCCCAGGGCATGCGATGCATATAGATTTAGGAGTGGTGCACGCACAGCATCCCTCCTGGCATATTACAGTGGCCTGGGGACAACCCAGGGCTTAAACTAAACATAGGAGGGGGCCACATGGCCCCTCCTCCTTAAACTGGTGAGAGCCCCGGGGATGACTACCTTCCCAGGGCATTAATGTTATGGAGGAAGGGTCTGCCCAGACATCTCTCCACAGGCTCGACAGAACCCCAGGCACACCACCTGCCCAGGTCTTTTTTAAATCAAATTGACCATCGCCCCCAGGTCAGTCACCTATCTCCAGAGGAGCCTACCTGGTGAGAGTAAATTGTAAGTACGCTCCCAGTGGGCAGGAGCAGGAAAACTGCTCCCATTCACTGGGAATGGACTTTTCATCTGAAAACAGATGAAAGAATTGCTGTTGCATGTAGGGAGCAACATTTTTTGCCGCTCCCTGCGTGCAGGAGAAATACCCACTCCTGCTGGAGACTGGGAGCCGGCAGGGACAGCCGGGAGCTTGAGCCGTGTTCCCAATCTGAAATGTATGTTGGAGGTTTTATATTGTTGCTCTTTCGAGAACAATATGTTACGTTGGGGCCGTAACAAATGGTTTCTTATGTGTAACCTGCGCTTTAGACCAGAGATATTTGTTCTCACTTTTAACCACTATGAGTATGTAAATGACCTAGAAGCCCCGACCTTTTGACCCTGCCCCATATACCTTACTGGTATGGAATGTCTTCCCAACTTTTTCCAGGATAATGGACAGCCTTCTAAAAAGCCCCTGGAGCACGTTTCCTGCTGATTTTGGAGATACGTTCTTGATGAAGAGGAATATGAGCATATCTCCACCAAACAAAGAAGCACTTCCTGCATATAATTAAACCTTGTTTTGTGGAGATTGTTTGGTTGTAGTTTTGTTGTCTTCTCTCCACAAGGATTCTTGTTATTGTATATTTCTATATGAAGATGCTCAAGGAACAATCACATTGACAACATTACAGACACACAAGGTCACTGGAGACATTACCTTGTGGTCCTTTACACAGCTGTAGTGTGGAGTATGCACTATACAGTTGTCCAGCGAGGTAGCACTTACAAATTAGGCAGTAGAAAGTACTCCCAGTTGGGTAGACATTTTGCACGAAACTGTGGCCTCTTCTTGAGTTATTTCAAGTAACTATACCATGTGCCCTAACATAACTATAATGTGCACCCTCAATATGTACAGTTAATTACCCCACACAATACACCATTTATAATATCTTCTAGGGCATCATTGATATTATCACTGCAACATTTGCAATAAAATTATTAATGCACAAACTGTGCATGGTAGGGTGTGAGTTATAGTTATCTTAGAGCCTACCTATGGCAGTAGGTAGTTATGGTTGGACCTGCTTACACATATACAGAATGTTTTTTTGGTTTGCTAATAACTTTGCCCTCATTTAACAAATCTTCATGAAACTTTCCCAAAAAAGTTAATCCAGCTCATCTCCTTCTTGGAAAGTTTTAGGAGATCTGTCAAGTGTGGGCAGAAGAAAAAAGGGGGGTTCCAAAAATTAAAATCCTCATGCATTTTCCATTGACTTCTTTAGACAAGGCTAAAGTAAATACTGCTGAATGGAATTACACTAAATTTGAAAGGCAGCTAAATCTAGGTCTGCAGATTGTGCATTTGCGATTTGGTGTAAATCCGTTCAGTAGTTTTTGAAAAATGAAGGGTTAAAAATAATTGTTTATTTAGATGGTAATTGGCAGAGAGGCTTGTTTTTCACATCAGTCATCATGCTCTCATGAGCATGCCGATTGTCTGGCTGTTGGAATGCTTCAAATAAAATAGCAGCCATTACTGTTTACTGTGAAAAATTTGAGGCGTTGTAGAAATGAAGGAAATAAATCTAAATAAGGGGGCAGCATTTATAAATTATAAATGTATATTGTTATTAACAAATTTCTATGATTTAGTGGGACTCTTATAGGATTGTGAATAGTAAAAATGAATAGATGAGTGTTTAATACATTTCCTTAGTACGTATGGATAGTGTGGTGATTGTTTTTGAGGGAAAGTGTTTAAGAGATAAATACTGTGATAAGCAGATGATTTATTCTTATTTTTTTTTAAATTTACAATCTTGTGTGCATCATAGGAGACTTGCACAGAAAAGTAATGGGCCTGCCACAAGGTGTTTTGTGATCCTGCTTTATGATTCCGTGAGAGTCTTGTGAGATCAGAGGAGGAGAAGTAAAAGAAAAGTGCCAAGGCTCAATGAAAAGTTACCATTTTTATTACATAGTTGAAGAAATGCTTTGATGAGTGCTATGATGTGCTTGAGTGCAGAACCAGAGATAGTTCAGCTTGTCCTTGGTGCTTTGGAGGAGAAGGAAGTCTCTTTGAGTTGTGCTCAGCCGAACTGAATATATCTGGAGCGTTTTTGAGCATAAAGGTAATTTCAACTCCATACTTTACTTGTACTTCTGTCATACTGGAGAGTGGTATGACCAGAAGGGTAAGTCACTTTTCACACTCTAATTTGCACAAGCTTTATCTAAGAGACTTGTCACAGGAGGAAGGCCAGTCTACCCACACTGTCCTACGCAGAATTATCACACAAGAGACTTGTTTCAGGACACAGGACAGTTTCTCCCCACAGCCTTCTATGCATACCTGTCAGCATGAGAAGAAGTATGGGTAGAGAAATATATTTCTCTCAGCCCCTACTAGAGACACCTCCTACCCTGGTATGATATATTTGCTGAGAGATGACTCCCTTCCTGGACAGCACTGTTTATTGCTATTGTTCTAAGGAGAGGTTTGAGGACAGAGGCCACTGGTTCACTACACATTACTGTACATCCAGGTCGTCCTGGACATAGATGTTAGTACAGAAGAGGGTGATTCTCTACATTCTACTGTATATGTTTGTCATGCTGGGGAGAGCTATGAGGGAACAGGTAAATCATCCGAACACCCTAATTTATATTATATTTCCCTGGTGAGAGGTGTCAGTGGGGAGGCTTTTCTTATTATACTTAATATGGAATAGTGAGATCTTATATGTGAGGTGGGTACCTTCCCCACTCTATTATACATACTACTGATCCCGGGGAAAGGTGTGAATGGAGAGGCAGTGTTTCTCTACATCCTATTCTACAAACCAGTTATCATCATGCAAGGTCTCAGTGAAGCGAACAGTCTCTTCCCATAGTCTACTGGTAGAGATTGTCAGAGATACGTATTGTAATGAAGGCAAATGTAAATTCTTCCTCTAAACTATTTTTATGATGTTGCAAGAGTCTTGCAGCATCATATAAAAAAGGGGTAGTGAAAATGTGGTGCATATAAATAATACATAATAGAACAGGACATATTCAATGAAAATACAAATTCCATCATGAAAGCATGCTCTCACAAGCTACTTGCAAGCACAACGGAACAAACACTACCCCCTCACAGTGGTCTGTTCATCTGGATCTCACAAACCTCTCACAAGTCAGCCAATCTATGTATGAGAGCATCATGGCTCTCATGAGAGTCTCGGGAGAGTCATCAAGAAGAAACAAAAAGGTTACAGTACAAACAACATACATAATGAAAGTTTAGGGTAGCTTGGAAAATAGTTTCTTTAAGTATCATTTTTGAACAACTGTATTTTTTGTGTTTTTCAACATTTGTAACATGTTTTAATTTTTTTTAAAAGGATACAGTAAAAACAAAAAAACAGGGAGTTAAAAAAACAAGATCTTCTCAACAAAGTGGAGAAAAAACTGAAAAATGTTTTTAAAAGATCCTGTGCCTAGTTGGGCATTTATGACGTTGGGCAAGCTTGTCCTATGCAGCCCTGCTTGTCTCAGAAGAAAACAATATCTGTTTGCATTTGCAGCAAAAAGGACTTTGTTCAAATAAGCAGGGCTGTTATCTGCTTGAGTGCTGAGTACCTGGGAATGCAGTGTCATCAGATTGAAAAGAGATAGACACCCCTAAGGAGTTTTAAAGCTCTGCAGCACAGGGTAAGTCAGCCCAAACATGGCAGGTGGATGTATAGACCTCAAATGTGGCCACACCCCAGTGGAACTCATGCTGTGTGACTAACTTGGTCGAGTTGCAGGAGCAGGAGTAGGTCACATCTGAATTGGAGAATGGTATTCTGGCGATAGAAAATCAGCAGCGTGAGAGAGCTAGCCCAAAAGGCCTAGCCACAGCAAAAACCATTAGCCAAATAAGCAACAAGGAAAAAATCTTTCTTTGCTAAATAAAGACATCCATATGAACCAATCACAATCCTTCCTTGGGATGTCTTTATTCTCCTGGACATCTTGAAGGTGTCTCATGAGCCTCTCAGGGAAGTGTAAAAATAGAGAATGTTCTTTATATCTGGAATGTAACAATACATCAACTGTTTTTCTACTTTAAACAAAACTTCTCATGTCTTACTTTCTTGAAAAAAAGCAAAAATACACTTTGTTGAACTTAAATCCAAATGTACAATCATATGAGTGGATAGTGAGAGCCAGACAGGATGTACAGGCCCCTCGAAGACCACATAGTGGATTGTGTAATTAATACAATATACAAATTGTACTGAATTTATTATTAAATATTAGTATTCAATAATCACTGAAAAGATGAAAAATAATTAAATGTATAACTCTATGATCTTACAAGTTTCCTGCGAGCCACCCACCAGCCTCGTGCAAGAGTGATCACACACCGTAAATGTTAATGTACTTAGTGTAAATGTTGGAAACTGGCCCTCTCTGAAGGATCATACCAAACTTTTTGCCTTCCTCCTCCATTTTTCTGATCCCATTTTGGCTGGTGTTAGGTCTCTGCGCCCTTTACCGTTGCTGACCAGTGCTAAAGTGCTTTTGCTCTCTCCCCTAAACATGATAACATTGGCTCATACCCAATTGGCATATTTAATTTACCTATAAGTCCCTCGTAAAGTGCACTAGATGTCCCAACGGCCTTTAAATTACATGCTACTAGAGGGCCTGCAGCACTGATTGTGCCACCCACATAAGTTGCCCCTTAACAATGTCTCAGGTCTGCCATTGCTAGGCCTGTGTGTGCAGTTTCACTGCCACTTTGACTTGCCATTTAAAACTACCTGCCAAGACTTAAATTCACCTTTTTTTCCACATAGGTCACTCCTAAGGTAGGCCCTAGGTGGCCCATAAGGCAGGGTTCTATGTAATTAAAAGGCAGAACACGTACCTATAAGTTTTACATGCCCTAATAGAGAAAAAAAAACAAAGTCGATTTCACTACTGTGAAGCCTGCTCCTCTCATAGACCAGCATTAGCAATTCCCTTATGTGCTTTTAAGTTGTAATATATAATCAATCTGAGAGCACTAGACTTGTCATATTTGTTATGGTTGGAATGGTAGTAAGAAATCCTACTTACTGGCGAAGTTGGATTTTACAGTACTATTTCAGAAATGTCACTTTTAGAAAGTAGGCAATTCTGTGCACTTACTGCCATCTGTGCCTTACAGCCTGTCTCCAATCCACATCTGCTCTGTGCTGGTTGTGAGCTTACCTTGTACATTCCACCCAGACAGACATAAATACAGGACACAGTTACATCTGCATTCATCTGAATACAGATGGGTTTCCCTGGGCATCAAGGGTGGAGGGGCTCTCACACTTCAAAGGCCAGTGGCCTGCCCTCACGCAAAGGACTGATAACCCCCCACAGGGTTCCTGACAGACAGGGCTTCGTTGAAAGGGGAACGTGTGGACTTCAAAACTACTCTTTGAAGTGTCCCCCACTTCAAAGGCACTTTTGGGTGTATACACTGGGTCTCTATATTTCTGAATATGTTATACCATTTAAGAAGTTGAACATTCTCAGTGCAAACACTGTTGGAGTAGTTAGTTTATATGTCTTTATAAATGCATTTTTTTTAACCCACTGACAAAACAAAGTTTAACATAACTTTATAGTTATGTTTCAATTTAAAAAATCCTTAGCAATTCACTGAAAAAAACAAAGGTTAAAGTAGAGTTATAGTCAGGTGAATTTCTCAGTCGCAATATTAACATTTTGAATTTAAAAAAACAGAAATTCACCAGTTATAGTTAACATCACTAACTATAACCTGCACCTATGCCATGCACTGCTTATGACCTACTTGCACATACAACTTCACTCATGACATTCTATTATGTCATTTAGGACATCACTCATGACATCTCAAATGACATAATTGATGACATCACTGATGACATCTCAAAATACATCTGTAAACAGTGTTTAAAACACTGTAGAAATATTATTGATTTTGTTAAGATGAACTTGGATTCTTTTCTGATTTTTTTACCTAAAATAGTTTTAATAAGCATAGAGATTGGTTTCTGCATGTTCTACCGGAAGAATAATAAATCTGCCAGGTTCATCAGCTGTGTGAATCTTTTAGAGCATAATGTGAAAGTAATCAGTAACTCTGGAATGCTTATAGAAGTCTACCACTTGTTTAATGCAAAAGTAGACATTCTCAATGCAAATTGCCATTTCAATGGGTCAAAGTTTCACTCCTTGATCAGTGATGTGATACTAAGGGGGTCATTATGAACATGGCGGGATTCCCCACCGTGTTCATGCTGGCGGTCCAGACCGCTAGCCCGTTGGAGACCCCGCCGGCCCAATAATAAACATTCCTTTGGGCCGGCATGCGAAAACAGTGTTTCCGCCAGCCGGCCCAACGGAATGCTGGGCCTGGACATTGCTGATGGCTCCACATGGAGCCGTCGTCAATGCCGCAGTGTGGTGGGTGCAGCAGCACCTGTCACGCATATCCTGCGCGACGGGGCTGTGCACACGGGCCCCTGCACTGCCCATGCTAAGTGCATGGGCAGTGCAGGGGCCCCCAAGGGGGCCCCAGAGCACCCATTTCGCCAGCCTTTCCCTGGTGGGGGAACCGCCAGGGAAAGGCTGGAGGAACACGGGTTCTTTATACAGAGGGCAGAGCTGCTTGCAGCGCTGCCCTGTCGGATAGAGTACTCCGCCATCGTCAGGCTGCCTGGCGGCGGCAGCCTGGCGGTGGTGAAGGGCAGCCTGTGGCAGTCCCCCTGTGTTTGTAATATGACGGTCCAGACCGCCATGCCAGTGGTGGTAATTTCTGCCCCCGTCGGCATGGCGGTCTGAAACGCCATGTTCATAATGACGGCCTAAATTCTGTCCATTTCGGTGCTACATATTTACCCTTTTTCTCTGTGCAATATGCAGGGGAAAGTACACTTGATACAACCAAAACTACAGATAGACACTAACTGGCAGACGTTTGGCTATTCTCATGCAAAGAATGAAGAGGTGCACAATAACCTACGGTAGAACAGGCTGACTTCCCTAAACCTGCAGTCCTCCTGTCGTTGTGACAACTTCAGAATGAGGCTATGCTTACTTCAACAGTTAGGCTACAGGTCCATCTTACGACATGGGATAACAAAATGGTAGTGTATTTAACATAGGTGTATGAATGTGCTGTGAAGGCCTTAGTGTGCTTTAGTAGGTATAAAAACGAATTCACAAATGTTAATACAAACAGATATGTATAACATTACATCCTCAATCCCACCACAGCCATTTTCTACCAATGCACCAGAGCAAAAATAATTTCCACCCCATGTCGGGGGTGTCACCTGCCCAGGTCTAAAATAAATGGGGTTATTGTATGCAAATACCAGTTGTATTTATTTTACAAGCATTATGACCGCTAGTTCTGGGGCGTGGCCAGACACTTCCCACTGGAATTTATCTCTACTAATTGGTCAGAGCTATTTACTCTCATCTCTTGATAGGAAATAGGGTAGAAGTGGCCAAAAGGTGTTTGCACCTTTTTTCTATAATGGCAGCTGAGCTAACCCCGCTCAAAATTATTATGTATGTGAGTTGAATCTCACAAGTCAAAATACTAAGGGGCAGATTTACAAAAGTCACGCAGTGCAGTGCAGCAGATCACCTAGCTGCCCTGCACTGTGTGACAGGGAAAGGGCAGGAATGCACCATATTTAAAAGAATATTGTGCATTCCTGCCTTTTCCCCTGGTGCCATTTTTGGCTGCCTAGCGCCACTGCAGGCACTCTTGCACCATGATACAAGGCTGCCTGTGTTATAAGGAAGATTGTTGTTTTGCAGAAGGGGGCACCTTCCTGCCCAAAAACACTTCCCTGAGGCATGTTCCTCTTTCTATGTGTGCTGTTGAATGCAGCACACATAGACAGAAGAAAAAAGGAGGAGAAATAAAAATATTTCTCCTCGTTGCGCCACACTGGGAAGGCATACCGTTTTGGCACATTCCAGGTCTACCAGTTCTGGTAACTCTGGGAACGCATCAAAACCTTGCATGATACGTGGGAACACCTTTGAAACACACATGAAAATGCCTCACTATTGCATATCAATACAACACAGTGATTTGTGTCCTTGCGTGACTTCATAAATGTCACTGAAGGATTGCGTCGCACATGTTGAATGGTGCAAATGCGATGCAAAGGGGGTCATAACTATGGCCCTTAAATTTAGTGCATGGTGTTTGAATCCAGAATACTTGTTTATAACTTTGCCAAGTCTTCATTGAACTGCGTCTGGGTTTATGATGAACTGATAATTTGTTCTCAAAATGAAAAAGTTCTCTTCTCAATACATGTTAGAGTAAGTTTCTGAACTATTTTCATTGTTTATGTAGCATACATTCAAAAGTAACTTTCAGTTGATACGGTGAAGGCTAAAATATGATATGAGTTCGTCTTTGAGTCTGCTTTGTCTTTGAGACAATTACTTTAAATAGACATTTTTAAGGTGTCCACATAACCTGATATCCAGACTATGACTGAGCAGCATAGGAATATGAAAATGCATCTTTTGTTGCTATTCAGGTCTTCTACTGGCGTCCTCCTTTAAGCTTATTGCAAATAAATCTGACTGTTTCCAAGAAATTGGATTCTCTTGCTATCGTTCACAGTAATGCCCCTAATGTTTGACATCTTGCTGTATTTCATGCTCTGAGGGCTACTGTGGAAGTTGCCAGTAACGCTTTGGAAAGTTAGTATTTGGGTCTAATTCACAAACGTACATATGAGTACTGGAGATAGTAGTACAGGAGAGCTATTTTACAGATTCGTACTTGACTTTGTGACCCAAAGCATACTGCAGCCCATGGTAAAATTGCAAAGATGGCACAGGACTTACATGAATATTTCCTTAATATTTCCATTTTATTCCTAGATTAAATGTGCTGAGGTTAATTACAAAGAAAGCATGAAAGAGTATGTAAAAGAGTACTACAGAGAATGATGTATCAATTGAATTGTTCTATAGGTATAGGCCTACTATCTTTATCCTAAATTATAATCACATACTTTCCTTCCTGATTTGGTTCTACTTATTTTCAGATAATTCTTTCCTAGTTGTGTGGATAAAGTTCAGAAGCAAGATTGACCAAGATTATTGAAAAAATAAGGAGTGTATAAAAGAAAATGTAAATAACCATTACAGAAAGCAGACTTAGGAATTGCAGGACGCAAATAAAATTAATCTTTTCATAATAAAAAAATGCATTGGTCTTTATATAGATTACAATGTAGCCACGCACAGCAGTCCATCGTTGTGTGTAGTGAGAATGTATTCACATCATGCACACAAGTGATGGGCAGTGAATTAAAACAAGAAGCAGCTCTTCTTATTCTCTGCCAGGTTTATGAACTCCGTAGGACAAATGAGTATTGTTCTGTTGTCACATTTATATAGCACTTTATATTTCTGATGTGCTGTGGGAGATGTGCCTAATCACAATTAAAGTGCAAAGGATGTGTCATGAGCACAGAAAACGAAAGATGCAATAATATTACAGTAAGCTCTATAGACTCTTCTTCAACTATAGCACATCCAAATTCTTGTTACTTGTTCTTGCATAAAAGATTGCCAATCTCTGCAAAATGGTTACTGATACCTATTTGAAAGAGATATGAGCATGCTTCGAAGGCCCTAGAGAGGTTGTACCCTTCTAGTGATCCCACTTTAGCTTTCAGGGTGAACTTTACTGCTTAAATGGAGGACCACAGTTCTGTTGTTGCAGTGATAGGCTACAGTCATACACCTCCAGACCCTGTTCATAGGTTGTCATGACAAGGAATGGCTTCATGATGAGCGGCGCCTGTGATATTTCGCTGCTACCAGAAGCTGGGGGCCAGGGGAGATGAGCCAATGTCAGAGCTCCTATCGGGGGAGAGCACTGTAATTTAACCGGTACAGATCACCTCGTCCTGCACCCGGCCCACGGGGGGAGCGCTAGCGCTCCTCCTGTGGGCCCCCCACCCACAACCCCCGGTCATGGATGGAAGGGGAATCCCTTCCCATTCCACCCTCGACTCCCCCCTCGGCAATCTGATGACGTCAGCGCGCTCACAGCGCGCCAACGTCATCAAGTATTGCCGAGGATGCGCTGGAAGCCATTTGCTTCCAGCGCGTCGAGGGAAGAGGACTCAAAACAGGTGAGTCCTTCCCTTTTTTGGGGTTTGGGGAGGAAAACAGACACGGGGAAAGGAAAGGGTTTTTCCTTTCCCCCTGTGCCTGTTTTCAGTGGATTCCTGCTCCACGATCGCGGGCAGGGCCCGCGATCGTGGAGTAGGAATCCCCACTAGGCACCAGGGATTATTTTTGAATGGTATTTAGGGGAGCGACCACTTGGGCAAGGGTCGCTCCCATTGGGAGCTATTTTATTTCCTATATCTGCCCCCTCTGGGGGCAGATCGGGCGATTTTTCGCCCGATCTGGCCCCAGGGGGGGCCGAAAACCACTAGACACCAGGCGATTGATTTTGGTTATGTATTTTGTGAGCAACCCCTTGGGCAAGGGTTGCTCCCATGGGGGGCTATTTTTTTTCCTAGTTCAGCCCCCGGAGGGCAGATTGGCTGATTTTTGGGCCGATCTGCCCCAGGGGGGGGGGGGGGGGGGCGAAAACCACTAGACACCAGGGAATTCATATTTCTTATGTTTTTTGGGAGCGACCCCTTGGGCAAGGGTCGCTCCCATTGGGGGCTAGTTTTTTATCCTATTTCGGCCCCCCCCCCCCTGGGGGCCGATCGCCCGATTTTTCGGCCGATCTGCCCCCGGGGGGGGGGTGAAAACCACTAGACACCAGGGAATTTATTTTCTTTATGTTTCTGGGCAGCGACCGAAACCCACTAGGCGCCAGGGATTGTGTGGTGTGTGTGTTTTGTGTGTTTGGGGGCACCCCTTGGGCAAGGGTCTCCCCCCCAAAGGGGGGAAATTTCGTATTGGCTATCTCTGCAGATGGGCCTATTTTTGTGGGCCCATCTGCCCCTAAGGAGGGTAGAAAACACCAATACGCCAGGGATTTTTTTTTGTTCCCCTTTTTTTGTTTTGTGCTGGGGGTGCCCCCTTTGGCAAGGGTCGCCCCCTAAAGGGGGCACAGAGCTGTTGGCCATTCCTGCCCCCAGCCCCCCCCCCCCCCCCCCAGGGCAGATTGCCCAATTTTTTTTACGCCCATCTGCCCCCAAGTCGGGCAGAATCCACTTAGGCACCAGGGATCGTGTGTGTGTGTGTGTCTTTTGTGTGGGGGGGTGGCACCTTTGGCAAGGGTCGCCCCCCCAAAGGGGGCACGTTAGTGATAGCCATTTCTGCCCACCTTGGAGGCAGATCAGCCTATTTTTTTTAGGCCCATCTGCCCCCAAGGGGGGCAGAAGGCACCAAGATGTCAGAGATTTAATTTTTTTGGTTCCCTTTGTTTTTTTTAGTGCTGGGGGCACCCCCATTTGCCCCCTTTGGCAAGGGCCGCCACCCCCCAAACAGGGTACAGAGCTGTTGGCCATTTCTGTCCCACTTGGGGGCAGATCAGCCTATTTTTTTTTTAGGCCCATCTGCCTCCTAGTGGGTCAGAAGCCACTTAGACACCAGGGACAATTTCTAAGTTCTTGGTGGCAGGGTGTTTGTCAACTGGGGAAGTATTTGTATTTGTGATTATAACAGGTTAATTCTTCTTTTTGTTCTAGTTCAAAGCTTTTGCTTCCTTTGCTGTGGATCCTCGCGGTTTTGGAAGTAGTTGTCCTGCGGTTTGCATAGTTGCATGTTTTAGGTAAGTGAAAGCAATTTACTCCAAAGGAGTATTGTTGACATGCATGAATGACATGTTTGTAGGTAGTGTACTAAATGCAATATTGTGTGTGAAATTGTCCTTAGATTTGAGCACCATGATATTTGTGTTGTCATATGTCTAATTTGCTTTTTTCCTTTTTCTTTTTAGTGGGATATCATTGGTGATTGCTGTGTCTGTGCAGAGTAGTTGCTGGTGAGTAGCTTTTTCAGGCAAGTGAGTGGTATAGTTTTTTAGTACAGAACTCTTTGTGATAAAGCTACACTTTGTTTATTACATATTTTAGTTCTAGTTGTTGTTGGCAATCCATTTGTTGTTAGTAAGGATCATGGCTAGCCGCAGAGTGACCACTCAGCAGGTTGTTGGCATGCTCTTTGAGTCGTCTTCAGACCATGATTACGAGACTGACTCTGCATCTGAGGCAGAGGAGGAAGTGAGAGATTCTGGCAGTGAGTTTTCTGTCCGAGAGTGTTCTTCTGATGAGGAAGGTAATCTCAGTGCAGATGAAGGGCCTGTGTTAGAGGAGGACATTGATGTGCCAAAAGTGCAGCATCCTGGGGCTGAAGGGTTTCCCATTAGAAGACCTGACACCTGGATTGCCCCAAACATGGAGCAGCCACAGTTACCTGCATTTACTGGTCTCCAAGGGTGTAGAGTCAATACGGAAAACTTTTTGCCTGCCCATTTCTTTCACTTGTTTATGGACTATGGGGGTCATTCTGACCCTGGCGGTCACCGACCGCCAGGGCCAACGACCGCGGAAGCACCGCCAACAGGCTGGCGGTGCTTCCTGGGCCATTCTGACCGCGGCGGTAAAGCTGCGGTCAGAAAAGGGGAACCGGCGGTTTCCCGCCGGTTTACCCCTGGCCCAGGGAATCCTCCATGGTGGCGCTGCTTGCAGCGCCACCATGGGGATTCCAACCCCCTTCCCGCCATCCTGGTCCTGGCGGTTTTTACCGCCAGAACCAGGATGGCGGGAACGGGTGTCGTGGGGCCCGTGGGGGCCCCTGCACTGCCCATGCCACTGGCATGGGCAGTGCAGGGGCCCCCTAACAGGGCCCCACAAAGATTTTCAGTGTCTGCTTTGCAGACACTGAAAATCGCGACGGGTGCCACTGCACCCGTCGCACCCCAGCAACTCCACCGGCTCCATTCGGAGCCGGCTTCATCGTTGCTGGGTCTTTCCCGCTGGGCCGGCGGGCGGCCTTTTGGCGGTCGCCCGCCGGCCCAGCGGGAAAGCCAGAATGACCGCCGCGGTCTTTTGACCGCGGTGCGGTCATACGGCGGTTCCCGCCAGGCGGGCGGCTACCGCCGCCCGCCGCGGTTGGAATGACCGCCTATGTGTTTTTGGAAGAGATTGTGGAGCAGACTAATTTGTGTGCAGAGCAATATTTGAGGGACAACGCTGCCAGACTTAGGGATCAGTCTAGAGCTACTCAGTGGGTTCCCACATATCTGGAAGAGATGAAAAGGTTTTTAGGTTTGACTTTTTTGATGGGGTTGATCAGGAAGCTGTCACTGGCTTCTTATTGGTCTACTAGGTCCTTGATGGCAACGGCTATATTTCCTGCAACTATGACACGTAATCGCTATTTACTTCTTCTTCGTATGCTGCATTTTGTAGACAATGCTTTAGCCTTGCCACGAGATCACCCTGATTGTGGCCGTCTTTTTAAGCTTAGGCCTGTCCTTGATCATTTTGTAGATCGGTTTTCAGAGGTCTATGTTCCAGGCAAAGAGATAAGTGTGGACGAGTCTTTGGTCCTTTTCAAGGGTCGTTTAGTTTTTAAGCAGTACATTCCTAGTAAGAGGGCACAGTATGGGATTAAATTGTATATGCTGTCAGAAAGCAGTACAGGATATGTGCACAATTTCCGGATCTACACTGGTAGGGATTCCAGTATTGACCCCCCTGGTTGTCCGGCCACTTTTGGAGTTAGCGAAAAAATTGTGTGGGAACTTGGTAGACGACTGTTTAACAAAGGTCACCATTTTTACGTAGATAATTTCTACACTGGAGTGCAGTTGTTTAGAGTGGACACTGTTGCTTGTGGCACAACCCGTTCTAACCGGAAAGGCTATCCAAGGGAGCTTGTCTGTAAAAAACATGAGAGGCGACAGTGCAGTGCCTTGCGGAATAATGAGCTGCTAGCTCTGAAATTTTCAGGCAGGAGGGATGTGTACATGCTATCTACCATCCATGATGAGAGTACTTCCCCTGTGACTTTTTGGGGACAGGTTGCGGAAGTGCGCAAACCTGCGTACATTTTGGACTACAATAGGCACATGGGTGGAGTTGATAGAGTAGATCAGAGTTTGGAACCTTACACTGCTCTTCTTAAGTCTTACGTGTGGTATAAAAAGTTGGCCCTACATTTATTTCATTTGGCAACTTTTAATGCTTTTATTGTGTTCAAGGATTGCTCTCCTGAGTTAAGGATGATTTTGTTAAATTTCAGGAGTCAGTGATAGAGAATCTTATTGTGGTGGAACAGGCAAGAGTTCCTAGAGTAGAAGTGGTGGAGGAAGTGGCTAGATTGAAAGATTGCCACTTTCCAGATCACATTCCTCCCACTCCCAAAAAAGACTTGCCCACAAAGAAATGTAGAGTATGTGCCCGGAGAGCAATCCGGAGGGAGAGCCGGATGTACTGCCCCGATTGCCCTTCAAAGCCTGGGCGGTGTGTGCCCGGCTGTTTTAGAAGTTACCAAACCAGGAAAAACTTTTGGGAAATACCGTGAGCATAAACTGCCTATTTTATATTTTCATATGTTCAGTTTCATGGTTGGCATTACTGTAATGTATTTAGTTAGAGCTTTTGTGTTTGTAGTTTTGTACTTATTTTATAAATAGTTAGTGGTTTCTTTGTTGTTTGTGGCTGGCGGTGTACGTGGGGTGGCGCTTGGCTGGCGGTGTGCGTGGGGTGGCGCTTGGCTGGCGGTGTGCGTGGGGTGGCGCTTGGCTGGCGGTGTGGGTGGGGTGGTGCTTGGCTGGCGGTATGGGTGAGGTGGCGCTTGGCTAGCGGTGACAGCCAAACGCCAGTCCACACACTCATCAGCTGGTGTGATTGCTGTATCAGGCATGTGGGCGTATGAAAGTGATGGGCCCTTGACTGGCGCTGTCTGTCGATGCGAGTGCTGTAATGTGCTGGGCCCGTGGCTGGCGGCGTGAATTGTCTTGTGCATGTCATGTATGAAAGGTATGTGAATGGACTGTAAAGCGGTTGGTGCCTTGCCATGGCTTTACAGCTCACGAGCTGTGAGTCATTGGTTCAGTTTTTTTGGCCTTTCAGTTATTACCAGTCGATTTCACTTTTGTGAAATCTCTTGTTAATAAACTTTGATCTACTGAACCATCACTCACCCTTGTGCCAAATCCAACCAGTATTTGTGGTAAAAATTTTAAAACCTGCTCTGTTGTAATCAGGCGTCGCAGCACACTTGTGACACGCTAGATGTCTCAGGTGGGACCCTGATGATGAAGCATGCCACCAACTTGGTTGGTGGGTGAAGGGTCTTTTTCACATAACCTAAGTGCGTTTCTTTTCACAATTTTAGTGTTTGGCACATCACAGACGTATGTGGACACATCAAAATGATATATTACAAAACTACCTGTGTTTGGGGGGGAGGGGGCACCCATGTTTTTGGTCCTGGGTGCGGCCTTCATTTGGGAAACCTACGAAACCCAGACATTTTTTAAAACTAGTCAAGCGAAAGAGGTGGAGAATGCCAACAGGTGCTCGCACATCAGCAACAGGTATACCAGCTGTGAGATCAGAAAGTAGTCATTTATGTGAACAACATAGTAGTGGGTGCCAGGCTAGCCAAAACACCTGCCACCACAGGTGTCGGAGGGCCACACACTAAGGAGTGGGTGGTTGCCTATATAACAAGAGAAGAGTGGCCAGGGCACACCCGTATTGTAGATCCAGATAATGTTCAGAAATTGAGTAGATGTCCGGTCAGGGAAGATGATGTATAGGAATTTATTGTAGATGCAAGTAGGTAGTCAGAGTCTCAATCACAAAGACTACGTTGTACAAAATGTCCATGTATCCAGAACAGCCAGATGGTAATAAATGGTCAGAGTTACAATAGGATGATCACATGTAACAATAAGTCCATACAGCAAAACAGCCAACACGTGTTTCGTCTTCAAGACTTTGTCAAGACTGTGAAAACATGGATAAACAATACATACAGGTCGGTCAAGTGGAATTGTACAAGGAGTAATCAGATATCCAAATCCTTTGTAAAGAGGTGGGAAAAGAGAACCAGAGAATATGTGCAATAGTGTTCAGCATTATAACGTAAATTATACGTGGGGATGCGCATAGTAGGTGTGAGGAAAGATAGAACATAAGAGTACCAAAAGGGTCCCATAAGAAACTGATCAAATCAAGTTTAAAAAGGAGGGCAGCCAAGTTAACCTAGAGTAAGATAAACAGGCAACATCATGTGAGGTAATATTATCATGGATGTGACCCCAAAGTGGGACAAAGTGCACGTGCATCTTACTGTAGAAAAAAGTAATTCTAATAGTAAACAAAAAAGGGGATGCAAAATGTGCTGAGATGTGAGTAAGAGTTCATAAAAAGTGTGCATAACAAATAAAGGTAAGGTACCTTCCGATGTGTGAAACGTATATATAAATACGGTTGAAGCATATAACGTACTGCTGGTGGTCATGAATCTCTAGGAGAAGTCAAAAAGTACTGGAGAGATGAGTGCTGGCCCTGATAAGCCTGGGGTATAAAGAGCAATAACACAATTAGTGCCTGGTGGGTAATGTACGAGAAGATACAATGTTAGCTTAAGTGGTAGTGTCCCCATATAGTGGGCATCAGGGGAAAGCAAAATAAAATGCCCTGACAGAGTGTAGGTGAGAGTTGTTAATTTTTTAAGAGTATATCACTATAAGTCAAAGCTCGGCAAATGGTGTAAATGAGCCGGAGCCTGCTTGAAAGGAGCTGTTTGAAAAGAGTAATGACCGAAAAGGTCTAAGTGCTGGTTTAAAATCAATCCTGTCTTTAGAACATTCCGAGAAGCGGAACGAAGAAAAAGTAAATAAAGCGGGCGGTAGCAAGCGGCGTGTAAAACGCGGCGCTCTGTAACATTCAAAAACCGGTATGCAACATGGTGTATGCGCAGAGACCGCAAGGTCATGCAAGTATAGACCCGCGCCAGTTCCCCGTAAGGGGGAGCAGGTAGTGAAGTAGACCAGAAAAGCTGGTAGTGTCTTACCTCAAAGTTTTTGGAAAAACCACCCGTGCC
This sequence comes from Pleurodeles waltl, assembly GCF_031143425.1. Lineage (NCBI taxonomy): Eukaryota > Metazoa > Chordata > Amphibia > Caudata > Salamandridae > Pleurodeles > Pleurodeles waltl. Next base: position 1,233,468,703 of record NC_090447.1, read on the forward strand.
GGTCGCGTCGGGATTTGGCAGTGTGTTAAGCCAGCGAGCGTGTTTGCACCTTTTTAAATCTGTGACCGGTTGGGAAGAGCAAAGCGGAAATAGAGAAAGGCTGCATGAGGGCTCACTCCGTCTTAAAATGGCCCCCGCCTTCGGCTGTTTAAGCTCCTCTCCGTCCACTTCAAGTCCTTTCTTTTTTGAAAACCTGCAGAATCCAAGGCCTGCAAGGTAGCCACATTAAGCTTATATGCCCATTTCTTTTTTAGCCCAACAATCCTGCTGAGATGACCACAGCTTCCCCAGAGTCCCTAGTTTAGGCAGAAGGACCTCTTTGGCATGTGAAACATTGCCGAAACATTGGTACAGGTGTGCAACATTTTCTGGGTCTTCATAGAGCAGTGTTACTCCATCTCAATGGTGAGTGCCACTTCATCCCTCTCAAGGAGTTGGGAAGAGGTAGTGGGCACAGCCTAAGCACCACCTAAGGAGTGTACATGTTTAACGCTGAATTGTTTATGATATAAGGATATAAAGGCTACACAGGCACAAAGGCTACAATTCTCATGTTTGTTTGGCAATTGGCTATGTAGCTTACTAGAAAGAATAGTGCTGCTTGTCTGGCTGTGCTTTCTGCTCCCTTTAAGCACCTGTTCAAATGAAGGACTACAGTCTGCGATACTGCAGGCATTACAGATCTGGCTAAGATAATGTAGCCATCTCCTCTAAATTGACCATTGCACAGGGACTGTAAAAGAAATAAGGAGTTACAGTGGCCAGGTGTAGATTCTACCAGCTCATATCTCTCTTCTGATGACACCAGGGATGCAACTAGACCCATACTTCGGGGGGCTAACACTTCAAACTGGGTCGGCAGAGTCATCTTCCGAACCAGAGTGAACATGACTGGTAGGTGCCCCTTTTAATCTTGGGGCACACTTCACAATTAAGGAGGTCATTTTCTGGGCAATATTTTCTCAAAGATGCTCCGAGGGCCACTAACATTGGTGAGACTCTCTACATTCTTTACTTGGCTTAATGGTTGCCCTGAGGGAGTTGTAAACGGACAGATGAAAAAATGCTTCATTGTATACACTTTGGGCCAGAAGAGTGAGCAGCATTAGACATTTCAGATTTTCGTGTCAAATAGGTCTTACTCTTTAAAAAAACACATTTTATAAGAATATTTTAGAATATTTATAACAAATTATGGCTGTATAGGCATGTTTCTTTAAGCATTGTTTTGCTCATACTGCATTTTGCAGCAGAGAATACCTTCATTATTCGCGTTGTTTGCAGGACACATTCTTAGCCCAGAAGGCAACTCTATTTTTGCCAGAAGGAAGGATGCTTCATGTTCACGCTCTATACCACAGACTGTTCTGACAGTATTCAATAGTACTACATGGCATAGTTCAATCTCCCATTAAATAGCCATGGTTTTCATTTGCTTGGTCACTACTACAGCCCGAAACGCAACACATTTGGAAAGATTCTGGTACTAGTGACAGAAAAATCACAGAAATTTCCATGGTGGCCTCGCAGTGCACATTGAGAACAATCAGATGTAACCAGTAGTTGAAGCTTCTACAACTTGCTTGCCATTTCATACCCCTGGTGGTACCATTGCCACCACTGGTCTCGTGGTTCACAAAGGCATTGGCAGGATAGGAAAGTAAACAGTTATAAAAGTACAGTTTTCTTTCTTTATTTACACTCTATTGCCTCCAGCTAGCCTTTGGGTACTGCATAGGAGATTCTGGAATTATTGAGGGTGGATCCAGAGGTCAACAATATGATGAGATTGATGGTCAAATGGTGTGTGATGTTACTTTCTGTTAAGTGGTGTGCTGTGACTTATGCTCTTATTGGCATTTTACTGAAGTACAGCACAGAGCAATACCCAAATTTGCACGATATTCCTGAGCAGAAGAATATTAAACAGTAATAACCTTTGTTACAATATTTGATGAATACTGGCACAACTTAAACACTGTAAAATATTAACATATGCAGTAGAGTTCTTGTATGAGATAAATATATCATGCATTAAGACTTCCTGAGAGATGCTCAGTAGTAGTGCAGCAAAGTGTTGCTACATAAATCAGGAGCGGCAGTGACTTCCCAGTCTTTTTCATTTGTTGCCATCTAGTTCCACTCCTTGTGCAGATTATAGAGAAATTACTATCTAATAGGATGTTTCTACTCCTGTCTCATCGATCAACATTAAATGAAGCCCTTTGTGTCAAATATATCCTATTAACTGCCTGATATCAACATTAGAGTAAACTAGCAACAACACCAAACGTTGAGTAACCTCACATGTGATAGGCAGAGATGCAGGGATAAAGTAACAAAGCCTCACTTGTGTTATTCCTGTGTTTCTTTTTCATACTAGGGTACTGTGTTTCGAAAGCATTACCATATAATAATTTTAATTTAATTATAATAAAGCTAGCCTAGAAGTATTCATTGGTTGAAATCTGTAATTTACAGTGGCTAATGTAATTACCCCAAATTAAGGAGGAATTAATGGCTTGACCTATCTATTGACTCAATTTCCTTTCTTCTACAACCCAGTTTATAGCAGTGTGTTGGCAACTGGATGTCCGACTTCAGCTCATCAAAACCCAGGGTATTGGCACGGTTTGGTTGCTTGAAGGTGCAGAGCTACCAAACTTGGCTCACCGGCAGGGTTTGTTCTCCTGGTTGTTGGTGTGTAGTTTGGTCCAGCTCCTCGGTTCAGGAGTTACCGGCTGGTCAGTGAAGTGACCCTCACTGGCTTGGTGGTTTTTTGAAGGTTTAGAGTGTTACCTCCACTCTGGAGGGAGTTCTCTGGCAATTGGTGAAGCCTGGAGGTCTTATGGGTTTTTTGTAGACTTGTCCAGTTGTCCAGCAGCTCCTCTGCAGCAACTCTCAGGTGCTGGGTGCAGCAGGCAGAGTTTGGCGCCTTTTCTTTGGTGCAGCAGGTCCACAGTTCTCGTGCTTCGCATCTTGTTGGTGCTGGACTTCTTTTGTCCATCTAATTTGATTTCTTGGTCTAGGGATGCCCACTAAATACTGTATTTAGTGGGCGCTTTAGGGGGAAACTGGTAGTGACCAGTGGGCCATCTACATTAGGGTGGCTACACACACTAAGTGATCACTTCCTGTGGGGAGGGGTCACTTCCCTCTACCTAATTGGCCATTTTCCCTCCATCCAAGATGGAGGAAAATGAAATTGAGTGTCCACCTCACAGGCAGCACATTAGGGGTGGTGCATGGCAGGTGGGGCTACTTCTCCTACCCTTTGTTTGAATCTTCCGCCTTTGCTTCCACCAAAAGTGGGGGTTTGCAATGGGGGTTGCCATCTGCTGCTAGCAGCAGGCCTTGGGGTCGAGTTTCAAAGGCAGTAAGCCCTTTGAAGCTTGCTGCTAGGGCAGTGCACATTCTGTAGGGAGGGGATGTTGGCACCTCCACCCAGGAAGGGCTTTGTTCTGCAACCCAGAGAGAGATCATCTCACCACAAGGTGGTGGCAGGCTGGATAGAACCAGTCAGCAACCATGCCAGGGTAGTTAGCCTTTGTAGGAGGCACCTCTGAGGTAAGCCCGGGTACATTTTATAATAAATCCAAAATTGGTGCCAGTATGGATTTATCATTCTGCGTTGTGTGATACCAAACAACCCAGGATTCGGAGTGGCCATCATGTTGCTGTGAAACTTGTACTGACCAGTGTCCAGCACATGCATTTTAAAGTAGCTGCTTTGTTCATTCTCTATATCCCAGGTTTGGCAAGGACACAGTAGGGGTATATTGCTCATGGAACTATGCCCTCTCATACAGTATAGCACACCCTGCCTTAGGGCTGGAAGCCTGCCAGAGGGGTGACTTGCCTATATTGTGTGCAGTGTGTAGTGCACAGGGCGCACAGGCAGTGTGCCATGTTGAGTTTTCATTTTAGGTTTGCTGGGGGGGCATTTAGACTGCAATGGCAGTGCTGGGTGCACCTGGATGCAGGGCCCTAGAGGGTTGCACAATCAGTGCTGCTGCCCTCAGGGGCCGAACCTTAGTACCTCCTGCCCTGGGCACCTAAGTACTATTTACTAGGATCTTATGGTGGCAGCCAAAGCTGTCTCCAATTGTGTCAATGCATCACAAACATTTAGGGAAAGAGCTCTGGCCCAGGGATACTGGCTTGCAAGGGCCATGGACACTAACAACTTCTAGGCTACATCATACAGAAGGCAAAAAGTGGGGGCTAACCATGTCAAAAAGAGGCCTTTTCTCACAAGCTCTAAGGCAGGATCAGAGACTGAGACAGCATCTGAGGGAGAGGACAATGAAGCACAATCTGTAAGTGATTTTTCAGTCAGCGGTGCCCCATCTGAAGACACTTCTTCCAGTGATTTTGAGGGAGACAGGTGATGACAGTCATGCTGTCCCTGCGCAAGCACAGCTTGCTTTTTTCACACATATTTTGTGTGCTCTCCTTGCTTTTCTATTTTTCCTACTGCTTTCACCTTGCTTTTTCCACACTTTTTGAGTGCCTTCTCCTGCTTTTCCCTCATTCTCACTGCTTTCAACTTGATTTTTCACCTGTTTTTAGTGTAACTACTCCTTGCTTTCCCCTCATTTTCATTGCTTTCTCCTCGTTTTTCCCCCAAATGTTGTGTGCCCTCGCCTTGCTTCCCCTTCATTTTCACGGCTTTCCCCTTTGCTTTTTCCCTCGTATTTTGTGTGCCCTATCCTGGCATTTCCCTCATTCTCACTGCTTTTTCCTTGCTTTTGTGAGTGCCCTCTCCTTACTTTCCCTTGTTTTCAATGCTTTCACCTTGCTTTTTTACCTGTTTTTTGTGTGCCCCCTCCTTGCTTTTCCCTTGTTCACACTGCTTTTTCCTTGCTTTTCCACCTTATTTTGTGTTTTCTCTTCTTGCTTTTTCCTTGTTTTCTCTGCTCTCTCCATTGCTTTTCCCCGTATCTTTTTATTCCCTTCCTTACTTTTTCCTCTTCCTCACTGTTTTCTCCTTGTTTTTTCATCCATTGTTTCAATTCCCTCTCCTTGCTTCCCCTTCATTTTCACTGCTATTTTCTTGATTTTTATACCTGTTTCTTTGGGTGCCCTCTCTTTGCTTTCCCTTGTTCTAACTACTTTCAGCTTGCTTTTTCACCTGTTTTTTTGTCTGCCTTCTCCTTGCGTTTACCTTGTTCACACTGTTTTCTCCTTTCTTTTACCCCTTATTTGGGGTGTCCTCTCCTTGCTTCCCCTCATTTTCACTGCTCCCTCTTTGCTTTTTCACCCATATTTTGTGTGCCCCGCTTTGCTTTTCCCTCATTCTCACTACTTTCTCCTTGCTATTTTCACCCTTTTTTGAGTGCCTTCTCTTTGCTTTTCCCTTTTTCTCATTGCTTTCACCTTGTTCTTTCACCCAAATCTTGTGTGCCCTCTCTCGCTTTGCTTTTCCTTCTTTTTCACTGCTTTCTCCTTGATTTTTCACTTGTATCTTGTGTGCCCTCTCCTTGCTTTTCCCTCATTTTCACTACTTTCTCCTTGCTTTTTCACTTTACTTTGCCTTTCCCTCCTTTTCATTGCTTTCATTTGCTTTCTTACCTGTATTTTGTGTGAAACCTCATTGCTTTTCCTCATTCTCACTGCTTTCTTCTTTTTTCTCCATATTTTGTGTGCCATCTCCTGCTTCCCCTCTTTTTCATTGCTTTCCCCTTACTTTTTCCTGTATGTTGTGTGCCTCCTCTTTGACTTGCCCTCGTTTTTGTCAGCTCTCTACTTGCTTTTCCATCCATTGTTTGAGTACCTTCTCATTGCTTTTCCCTCATTCTCACTGCTTTCACCTTGCCTTTTCACCTGTTTTTTTCTGTGTGCCCTTTCCTTGTAATCCCTCTAGTTTTCATTGCTTGCTCCTTGCTTTTTCACCTGCATTTTGTGTGTCCCTTCCTTCCCTTTCCCTCCTTCTCACTGATTTCTCCTTGCTTTTCCCCCTTTTTAGTACCTTCTCCTTGCTTTCCATTCATTCTCACTGCTTTTACTTTGCCTTTTCACTCATTTTGTGTGTTCCCTCTCCTGTTTCCTTTGTTTTCACTGCTTTCACCTTGCTGTTTTACCCTTATTTTGTGTGCCCTCTCCTTGCTTTTCCCTTATTTTCACTAATTTCTCCTTGCTTGTTCAACCCTATTTTGTGTGCCCTCTTCTTGCTTTTTACTTGTTGTCACTGTTTTCTTCGTGTTCTTTCACCAGTTTTTTGAGTGCCATATCCTTGCTTTTTCCCCATTTTCACTGCTTTCACCTTGCCTAATGTTTTCTCTGCCTTCTCCTTGCTCTGCCCTAGTTTTCACTCGTTTTTTCCCACATTTTGTGAGTGCCTTCCCCTTGTGGGTTTGGAAGCATGCAGGGGTTGACCCTGCAACGAACCCCCTGATGCATTCAGGGACATTATAGTTAGGAATTAGCATTTTAAAAAACCTTACACATTCATTCAAACATCAAAGGTTACAAGAACGTTTTAGTTAAAATCGGAATTTACACGCACAAAACCATAGAAACTCAGCTGTTAGAGTTATTTCAATTAACTTTAACTCGTGCTCTAAGGTAACTATAATTCGCGCCCTCACCATGCACTGCTAATTAGCCCACATACTGCACCAGTAATTGCATTTTCTTTGACATTATTGAGAATATCGCAACATTTGCAGTAAAGTTATTGATCTGAAAACTGTGCACAGCGAGGGTGTGAGATATAGTTACCTTAGGGCACAAGTTATAGTTACTTGATATAACTCTAACTATAACAGCTGTACTTCTATGGTTTTCTGCATATGTGTGCACATTCTGACCCTAACTATGACATCTCTGTAACCCATTTTTTAGTGTTAGTGTTAATTCACCTAGGACCTTTAGACAAGACTACAGCCTGAACCGCTGAGGGGAATTACACCAAATTTGACAGAAAGCTAGCTTTCTGTACACTGATTGTGCTTTCACTTATTTGGTGTAAATTCATGTAGTACTTTTTGAGAAAATAAGGGGAAAACAAATTTGTATACCTCTGGCTGCTGCGCCTTCATGATTATTTTGCAAATATTTCACAATAATTTGTGAATTTTCACGAACGCGAGTGTGAAAGGAAGCGCTGTAATTGGCTGACCGCAACCTAACTAGAAAGTTTTGGCTGCCATTTTAATTCATGGGACATGGTCCCCGGTGGTGAAAATTCTAATTGAAAGTGTCATAGGTGGTGAGTATGAAGGTACCCTGACCCCAGGGGTGTGATAGAAGTATGTTTAAAGGGGCAGATTATGGGTTTAAAATAATTTTCACTTCACCATGCATGGTGTTCGTGAAACGTCCACAGAAAAATGACAGACCCGTTCATACACTAATTCATTCATTCATACATGCATGCACTCAGAGACTCATGCACCCGCTCATGCACCCACTCATACCAACTCAGACTCACACACTTTCAGATCCACTCAAACACTCACAAACCCACTCACAGATCCACTGACAGAGACAGGCCCTGTCGCGAACTGGCACAGCCAAAGGACATGGGGCGTGCATGGTGTGAGGTTGGGTCGTTATGAGGGCTTGGCTGCAAGGCCTGGCTGCAGGCCAGGCCTTGAGACCAAGCCCCATTGCACATGGCTGACCGCCATGCACAATGGGAGTTAGAATAATATATATTGATTACAATTACTTTACGTTAAAAAAAATAACAATTCACTGAAAATTCCAAAGGTTACAGAGATGTTATAGTTAGGTTTTGACTTTACTCATACAAAACCATAGAAATGCAGCAGTTATAGTTAGAGTTTTTTCAAGTAACTATAACTGGTGCCCTAAGGTAACTATAGCTCATGCCTTCGCCATGCACATCTAATTTCTTCACATAATATATCATTGATGACATCTCGTGTGGCATCTTTGATATCATCTCTGCAACATTTGCAATACAATTATCAATAAGAAAACTGTGCATGGCAAGGGTACGTGTTATAGTTACTTTCACGTGCAAGGTATATTTACTTGAAAGAACACTATCTATAACTGCTGAATTTCTATGGTTTTAAACGAGTAAATTCATTCAGAACCTAACTATAATGTCCCTGTAACCTTTGCTTTTGTCAGTGAATATATATATATATATATATATATATATATATATATATATATATATTTGTAAGTTCACTCATTCAATCCAACAAGAGATCAAGACACCAAACGAATAAGGCTACGGCTGAAACGCGTTGGGAGGAATACCATTTCTTTCTTCTTTTTTACAATATATTCTGGAACTATTCGTTTGGTGTCTTGATCTCTTGTTGGATTGAATGAGTGAACTTACAAATATTTTATGGGATAACCGAACCCATATCAAGACCGCCATAATAGAGCCTTGGCAAGTCGGGTGCTCGTTTTCTTTGATATATATATATATATATATATATATATATATATATATATATATATATATATATATATACCCCAGTAGGTAGTTATAGTTAGGACCTAGTTTCAATGGGAAAAGCGTTTTTTGACTTGACTATACCTTTGGCGCCCTTTGACAAATCTTCATGAAATTTGCCCCAAAAAAGTGTCATGTTTTGCATTGAAAGTTTTGGGATAATCTGTCAAGCGGGTGCTGAGAAAATGGGAGGTCATAAAAAGTGTGTTTCCCATGTTAATTCCCATAGAGATTTTAGACACGACGGCAGTCTGTAACTGTAACTTGCACCTAAGGTAACTGTAACTCACAACCCACGAAGCACAGTTTTCTCAACAATAATTTTATTGCAAATGTTGAGGTGATAATATCAATGATGCCATAGAAGGGGTCATCAATGATGTAATATGTGGAGGAATGGCGAAGGTGCGAGTTATAGTTACCTTAGGGCACGAGTTACAGTTACTTGAGTTAACCATAACTATAACTGCTGAATTTATATGGTTTTGTGCAAGTAAATTCAGAACCTAACCATAACCTTTGTTTTTTTCAGTGAATTTATATATTTTATTAATACATGCACACGTAAATATAACCAACACCATGCATGGCCTTCAGCTGTGGATGGTGGGGCTTTGCTGGCCAACCCTCCTGCATGCATCCAAACCCAAACTGTGCATATACTTTGGCCATGCACAGCATGAGGCTGGATGCAGTGGGTCATAATAGCTTAATAGCAATTGGGTCCCTGAGGGTCTTCCTCTGGGATACACTCACTGTTTTAGGTCTCCACAATGGAATCTGCTTTCTCCTCTTCTTTTTCTGGCTTGTCATCTTTATTGTCTAATTTATTCTTAAATTCCTTGTCAAATTTTCTCGGTTGAACTGTGTATTTTCTGTTTCAAAGTCAAAGTCTCCTTCAACTTTAATTGCATTTTCATTTGTTCTGACCGGCTGGTTTTGTCCTCTGTACTGATTGTCTGACCACCTCCTTGGAGGCTTTTGGTTGTCGTCATTCACTGGTAAATTACTTTGTGCAGCTGGTGGTTGAACTCTGTCCATTAGCTGAGTTTGCCAGCTACTTCGAGGATTTACTGCAGGACCCTTTCCCACAGGTTGCCGCTATTTTTTCGGGTTGTCCAATGGGCTAGTCTGCACATCTTGCTCCATCACTGGACTTTTGCGTACAGTGACAGAGGGAAATCCTGCTCCTACACCCAGAGAGGCTGCATATTGCTGACTAAGCAAAGAGATGGCAACAAGTTTGCTATAAGAAGGCATAGCCCTGTATGGGCTAATTTGCATGGAGGACTAGAAGGACTGTGTGGAGCTGGAGCCCATAGAGGACTGGACAATAGCAGTATCCTGAGGCATGGCATTCTGGGCTTTCAGAGGTTCACACACAGTAATCCTTAATATCACTTCCATTAAGATGATATGTTCATAAATCTCTTCTCTTGGGGGAGCAGGTCTATCTGTAAGACTATCTTCACTTCCAAAAGACCTCACCTTGGCCAGTGCTATGGTGCTGCTCTCTGTGTCAAAGGTGTAGAGAATGCCCTCATAGCATATCTGGGCCTTGGAAATGAGGCTCATCTTGCTTCAGATGTAGGGGGTGCCGGAACGCATCCTGCCCGCCGTGTCAGGCCCGACTGTTCAGTACTATACTTCTTGCTGACACCATACATTGGACTCCCCGTGGAAGTCCAATATGGTCTTGGTCCCACAAGGCTCTGCTGACTTCGCCCTCTGAAATGGCTTGGCTCCTCTCACTGGCCTACATGCACTCCTCCTCCATGACCCACATCTCTTCCCCCAGGTCTCCTACGCAGTGCAGTGGGTGTTTTTTTTCAATTTTTCTCTGGATCTGCCGATACTCTGCTTCCTTATATATCTACATTTTTCAAACCTTAAATAACTCTGTAATCCGTGTAACAAGATCTAGCTTCCTGTCAAATTTGGTGTAATTTTGTTCAGCAGTTCGGGCTGTAGGCATGTCTGTAGGCATGTCTGAAGACCCTATGGGAAAATGAATGGGGAAAACACACTGTCTGTGCCTTACAGCCTGTCTCCAATCCACATCTGGGTTGTGCTGGTTGGCAGCTCCCCTTTTGCATTTCACCCAGATATCCATAACCACAGGACACACGCCGTTCCATCTGCATTCATCAGCATCCAGATAGGTCTTCCTGGGCAAGGGTGGAGAGGCTCTCACTTACACTTCAAAGGCTAGTGGCCTGACCCCACACAAAGGACAGATAACCCCCTGCAGACAGGACTGGGTTGAAAGGAGAATTAGTGCACTTCAAAACCACTCTTTGAATTTCCCCTACTTCAAAGGCACATTTGGGTATATATACTGGTCTGTGACCCCTTAAAATCAATGAAGGGATCACAATCAATAACATTTTTGGACCTACAGCAGGACTCAGAAGGACTGCTGTGCTGCCCAAAGGACTCATCTGGACTGCTTTTCTAGAAGGACTGCTCTCCTGCCTTCTACTCTGCTACCTGCTGCTCCCTGTCTCTGTTGGAAGGACTCTGCCCTCCCCCAAAAATGATCTCCAAGGGCTTAGACTGAGTTTGCCTCCTGCTAAGAAGTCTCAGGTCCATCAAAGACTTCACCAGAGGGAGAAAATCCACTGCATTGTAAAATTGACGCAACGCCTGCAGAAATCGACACATTGCCTGCAGGATTGAAGCAGTGCCTGTCTCATGGATGGAAAATTGCCACAGCACCTACTGGATTAATGCAGCACCTGTTTTATCCTTGCAGCGCATTTTGGATTTTTTCAGCCATCGTCCCTAGGTGTCAAAATATCCCCACACTGCAGTGGAAATCGATGCATCACCTCCGCCTCGCCAGAAAAATCGACTCTTCACTACTTTCCGTTGCATCACCACCTCTGCAGCCCTCTGCACTGTTATTTTTGCCGCATCGCACGTACTTTGTGCTAAAAAGAAACATCAATTGATTCCTATGGATTAAGACTTACCTAAGCTTATTGAATTCCTGTAATTTTGGTCTTGTTTCATTCAGGTGAGTATTATCTATTTTTCTAAATTGGTGTGGATACTTGCCGTGGCGTTTTCACTGTATAACTGTATGTATGAGTTATTACACACACACTTTACACATGGCCTTCTCTTTTAAACCTGCCTGCTCGGTGCCAAGCAAATGGAGAATGAGCACAGGATAATTTAGGTTACGTTGTGACTTACTCTGATTAGGATTGTGGTCCCTACATGGACAGGGTGCATACCTCTGCCAACAAGAGACACAACACAATTTCAAACTATATATACATATATATATATATATATATATATATATATATATATATATATATATATATATATATATATATATATATATATCCAACAAAAGCTTCTCCTCAAAAAGATAATATAATGTAAAAAGACGACAAACCATGGCTCAAATCTGCACAATGTAATTTATTTAAGTTTTGGAGCAAAACATTCGGCACATTTGGCCGTTTGACGCAGATCCGTGATCAAGGAGCGAGGGCTCCGAAACACGTTGGGGGAAACGTTTTGCTGCAAAATGTAAATAAATCACCTTGTGCAGATTTAAGCCATGGTTTGTCGTCTTTTTGTGTTATATTATCGCTTTGAGGAAATGCTTTTTTTGGATGTTTAAGGGTTCGCTATCCTACTGGGAGCTCGCCGCTATTAAGTGTCTGGGATCGAGCAAAAATAAATTGTGGTATATATAGCTATATAAACATCGCCAACTAGATGGCAGTAAGCCGCCTCACACTGAACTCGGAGAAGACCGAGATCATCATCTTCGGCTACAACAGATCAGCATCGTACGACTCCTGGTGGCTGGCACCCCCAGATCTGCCTCAACGCCCACCACCCAGGCACGCAACCTCGGCTTCATACTGGACTCATTGCTCTCTATGACCCAGCAAGTCAGCGCTGTCACATCCTCATGCTTTAACACCCTTCACATGCTTCGCAATACCTTCAGATGGATCCCCGTTGAAACAAAAAGAACGGTCACTCCCGCCCTCGTTAGCAGCAGACTGGACTACAGCAACGCTCTCTACGCGGGAACAACAGCCAAGCTCCAGAGGAAACTACAGAGCATCCAGAACGCGTCAGCACGACTCATCCTCAACCTCCCTCGCCACCAACACATCTCAGCCCACCTCAGAGACCTCCACTGGCTCCCCGTCAACAAAAAGATCATCTTCAAACTCCTGATCCACGCTCACAAGGCTCTCCACGACGCCGGATCTGCCTACCTCACGAGCGTCTCAACTTCCACATCCCGACACGTCAGCTCTGCTCCGCCAACCTCGCCCTCGCACCCGTCCCCCGCATCCACCATACCACAACCGTTGGCAGATCCTTCTCCCATTTTGCCGCCAAAACCTGGAACTCCCTCCCCATCAACCTACATTTGACCCAGGACCTCCTGACCTTCAGGAAGCGCCTCAAGACCTGGCTATTCGCGCAGTAGCACCCTCCCCCAGCGCCTTGAGGCCCTACCAGGTGAGTAGCACATACACTTAACAAACTAATGATTGATTGATTAATTGATACATATATATATATATATATATATATATATATATATATATATATATAGATATAGATATATCTGTATTCACTGAAACAACCAAAGGCCAAAGGTTACAGGGACGTTATAGTTAGGAAATACAAATTAAAAAAACATAGAAATTTACTTTAAAAATCCAAAGACTTACAAAACCATAGAAATTGACTAGTTATAGTTAGAGTTACCTCAAGTAACTATAACTCGTGCCCTATGGTAACTATAACTTGCGTCCCCGCCTAGCGCAGTTTTTTTTTTGTCAAAAACTTTACTACAAATATTACATTGATATTATCAAAGATGTCATGAGTGCCGTAATTTGTGTGCACAAGTTATAGTTACCATCACTTTTTATATTATAGCCCGAAGAGGTGGTGATCCCCGGGGCTACAGGGGGGCCAGGTGGTCCCCGCACTCCATTTAAAAAAACACAGCCCCGCACTGAATACTTACAAAGCCCTGGGGAGATGGTGGTCCCCAGGGCTGTGGAGGAGGGCGATGGCCTCCCCCATTCCAGTAATGAATTTAGCCCCGGGGAGGTGGTGATACTCAGAGCACGGGGCATGTGGGCCCTCACACATAATTTCTACCTTGCCCCAGGGAGGTGGCAGTCCCATGGGGTACAAGGGGGCCAGACGGCCCCATGCCTACCATTTAAAAAAAAAAACGGGACATGGCCCACCTGGGGATTTAAAAAAGACAAAGCGCAGGAGCCCTCACTTTGTTTTTTTTACATTTTCGCTGGATCACAGATGCTGCAAATCGCAAGAGCTAAGGGGTCAGGGTGTCTGTACCCTGGCCCCTTTTCTTTATTTTTACATTTTTTCTGGGACACAGCTGCTGAGTCCCAAGATGACTGCTAACACTTCCTGGTTTATGTGTTGACAGCCAATAAGATATCAGCACAAGATTGAGAGGAGTCACAAATCCTTCACGTCCCATTACAAACAAATTGTTTTCACCTTAATTTCTCAAAAACTACTGAACAGATTTACACCAAAACAAACAAAGATTGCTGTCTAGACCAGTACCAAACATTCTGCCAAATTTGGTGTAATTAAGTATTAAGTCCAGTAGTTTTGGCACTATTGCTGGTTGAAGTCCCTATGAAGCAATGAATGGGAAAAAAGTGCATTGTTAACCCCCCTTTTTCTCACCTACCCCCCATGGATCACCCTGAAACTTTCCAGGCAGCAGCTGACGTGACTGCCAATTTGTTTTGTGAAGATTCGTCAAGCGGAGTCACATATCTATGCAAATAAATAAACACTTTTTATATGGAAACTAGGTACTAACTATACCTAGTGGCGACCGCCACCGGGTAATATATTTATATATATAAGATATAGATTAAATATACAAATATAGATATAAATATACGAGCCGTAATGGTTACAAAGTTATTTGATGTAAGCACTCAGAGAAGTAAAGGTGAAACTTCAACAATGCAAATAAATGTACAGAATGACTTGTCTCTTAAACACCAATTTTTTCAATTGGAAAAATGTTACAAAAGGGAAATAAACAAAAGCTGGGAAATAATATCATTTGAAAAATATATTGAAGTCAATAGAATACCAAGAGGTTTACGTATATTCACCATACCAACATACACAGGAATTAAACCAGCGTTATTTAAGGAATGGGAAGAAAATAACGCTCAATGCTCATTAAATAAGATGAGGATTCTCATTAAGAACGCAAAGCTAGATCTAGAAAAAACGCATAGCAAAATTAAAGAATTAGAAGAAAAACTGATTAACAATGAAGATAAAAATGAACAAAAACATGGAAAGTAAATTGGACAAATATGAAGATGTTATACAAGAATGGAAAAAGAGTAAATTCATAAGAGATGTAAAATATGGTAGAATCTTAACTTTTGCAAAGAGATGTGAGAATTTGAAATATGACACAAAGTGGAATACTGCTAAATGGATTTTGAATGCTGATGAAACTCCAAGTGAATCTGATGTGGAATTAAGTGAAGGAGAAGGATGCTTGGACAGAGACAATACTGTGACTAAGAGCACTTTTTTAGAGGAGATGCAAGTGCTTTATTTAGATCAGCAGCTAACAAGTGGAAGAGGAAGGAACAGGGATCAAGGTTTTGGAAGGAATTCAAATCAATCAGGATCAAGAAGAGAAAGACAAGAAGAGCCAAAAGAAGTGGAAAAGAAACAATATCTGCTCAGGAGTCAGAAAAAATAACAGAAACATCTAATTTAGTGGTTAATTTATCAGACTATGAATTAACAGTAGCTGAATTACGAACACTAAACAAAGGTCTTTCATTCTGTCCTGAAATTCATTACAATTATGTTGATACTCGAATTAATATTTATACATTTATTAGAAAATTGAAATTGATAAAATGTAATGCAATGCAGTCACAAGGTACAAAATTTGACAAGGATATGAATAGTGAATCGGAGCATGTGGGATTGTCTATTGATCAGATCACGGATCTAAAAACTATTTTTGATTTATATCATAATTTGCAAGATTAGGAATACACTGAAATGGAAGTTCTGCAAAAATTAAATATTTATATCAATCAACATAAATTCAGCAATTCTAAAGAAAAATTGAGATTTTGTCCCGTTTTATTGCCGGGCAATAAAATTGATATTTTTCAGAACTGGTATTGGAAGATGTAGAAAGACTGCAAAAGAAGAGACATCATGGATCACTGGACAATTTAACTAAGAATGAACGCTTGGCTTTGAAAAATCTGATGAATAATAATGAAATCATAATTAAACCAGCAGATAAGGGTGGGAACATTGTGATTCTCAACACACAAGACTACATTGCAGAAGCATACAGACAACTAAACAATGAAGTGAACTATAAAAAACTCTATCAGAATCCAATTAATAGAATGATTTATTAACTTCATTCAAAATTGGATGATTGGCATCAACAATTGTTGCTCAATACTGATGAATATACATTTTTGAAAAAAGAAAATCCAACAATACCCACAATTTACTTTCTACCAAAGATTCATGAATCACTAACTGCTCTGCCAGGTAGACCAATTGTATCTGCTTGTGACTCACTTTACGAAAGAATATCTGATCATGTTGATTTCTATCTGGCACCCATTGCTATGACATTGAGCTCATATATCAAAGATTCAGGGAAATTATTGAGAATTCTTACAAATATAAATTGGAGTGATAAGTACTTGTTAGTTACAATTGATGTGGTTTACCTATATACATTGATTAATCATGAAATTGGATTTAAAGCTTGTGAATATTTTTTAAGACAAAGGAGTATAATAGAATTTGACCATTCTAAGATGCTGCTCTCTATGATAGAAATGTTTCTTAAGAATAATATATTCTTGTTCAATCATGAGATTTATCAACAATTGTGTGGGACAGCAATGGGCATTTCTCTCTCTCCAAACTATGCCAACCTAGTAATGGGATGGTGGGAGAGAGAAATAGCATGGGGAAAAAGTACTGACTTGTATATTGATAAAATTGCATTGTGGGAATGATTCATTGATGACCTTTTCATCATTTGGCATGGGTCACAAGAGGAATTCATGACATATTTCGCAACTTTAAATACTAATGATATTGGATTGAAATTTACATGTAAGATGAGCAAAACTACAATAAACGTTTTGGATGTCACTATTTATGTTGAAAATGACAAACTAGAAACCACAGTGTATCAAAAAGAAACTTCGACTAATAGCATTTTGCATGGTAAATGTTTTCACCCTAAGCCCTTAATAAAAAGTATACCATATGGTGAGTTTATAAGGATCCTAATGAATTGCTCAAATGAAAAGGAAGTGCAATTAAAATTTAAGGAAACAATCCAAAGATTTAAGAAGAGAGGTTACAATCATACAATTTTGAATTCAAATTTTGAAAGGATGAAAACGATAAGTCGAGATGAGGTATTATTCCCAAACAGAGAAGAAAAAACAGATAAAAATAGTGTGAGAATGATAATGGATTATACAAAGGAAAGTAGTTTAATTAAAAATGTCTTATGCAAACATTAAAATGTGATTTGTAAAGACCTGGATTTAGGCTCCAAAGTTGGCTTTGGTTACATGTCGTAACGCATCGTCAATTAAGGATTATGTGGTGAGGAGTCATTTTACATTGAAAAAACAACAAAACTGGTTAGTTGAACAACAACAAGGATTTATTAAATGCAATAGTTGTAAAGCATGTAAGATTGGTAAATCAACCAAAATAATTCAATTTCCCAATGACACTGAATTTAGAATTAAACATAGAATCACATGTACTATCAAATATACGGTTTACATAATTGAGTGCCATTGTGGATTAAAATACGTTGGTAGCACTATTTGCATGCTGATGAAAAGAATGTTGGAACATATCAGAGCGATTACACATAATGATTTCACCTATGCAGTAGCTAAACATTTGAAAACACATGAAACTAACAATTGGAAAACATTGAGGTATTATGGAATAGATCACATTCCTAAACATGAAAGAGATGAGGATAGAATCAGGAAGTTAAGACAATTAGAGCTGAGATACATTATTCAAATGAGAACAGAAACACTGTATGGATTGAATAATGATGAGGAGCTTTTTGTACATTTATAAAAAGTACCATGAAAAATTATTTGGAGTATAGCGTGGTACTGCATCGGCATCTATGCTGACCAATTGGATTGTTGGAATGAGAAAAAACGCTTTAATAATATTTTATGGTTCTTAAATAAATATTAAGGATATTGGGCTATATGAAAAAAACATTGAAGATGCTTTAAAACCATTGAGAATTATAAGCGAAAAAAACATTCTTGAGAATATTGGATACAACATTTGAATTTTACAGAAATTTCACTATTAAATGTATAATTAATTTAATTTTGTAAAAGTAATTTGTGTGGCTATGTAAATTTTCAATTATATTTTGTGGTATTACAATATTTGAATTGTTTACATATAAAGGAATTGTTTTCTACTACTATCCCCAGAATGCATTGAATTGGCGATAATTATTTGAGAATATAAAAGTGAACAGAGTGAAAGGACTTGTAAACTCGGAAGAAGACCGGTTAGTCGAAACGCGTCAGTTAGTTTTGTTTTTACTGCACTGATTAAAGTAAAGGATTAAGACTCAACGGAGTGCGTTGCCATTATCTTTATGGTCTTGCTATTAAATCGAGGGGACGGTCTGCAATCAGGCTCCGCACCAGCTGTAAGAGCGCACCGCCATTTCGACCGCATTGCTTTGAAGATATATACATACATACATATATAGCATAGCTTTAAGTCAGTGCCCTGTTTGGGACTGGTATGTGTAATTTTGTAAATTACTATGGTCCCATTCCTGACCAAATCAAGGGCTTGCAGCAATTCTATTCCCTAGCTGTTCACTCTGATGGCCTTATTATTATCAGGGGAAACTCTATTTTCCTTCAGAATCCAGAATAAGATGCCCTACAAGAGACTATCAAGCAAACTAAGCCCAAGACTGGAGCCGTTCTTGCCATTTTCAAGTCTGATTTTGGCCTAATAGATTTTTAGTAATTTTGATTTCCGCTACTCAGACAATAGACTTGTTTCATTGCCATGCAGAATGCAACCTCTAGATTGGACCTTTTTTGAACTTCTCAAGTTTTGGAAGTCTTAGGCCCAGATTCTGAAAGCTGTCACCCAATGCAGCGCAACAGCCAAAAATGCTGCACTGCGTGACAAGGAGAGAGCAAGAGATCACCATATTCACATAGATATTGCACTCTCCTCCACTCTCCCTAGCGCAGTTGCTGATTTCAGCTGCTGTGTGGCTTGTACACACCTTAGTGTCAAAGTGCTAGGGTGTGTGCATGAGTTTAGCATAGGTTTTGTAAAGGAAGGGTATCCTTCCTGCACAAAATACTATGCCTAGACAAGTGGAAATGCTTTTCCTACTTTGTATGTGTCTGGTACAGTGCAGCACACATGCAAAGTCAGAAAAGCATGAAGAAATAAAAACATTTCTTGGTTTAATGCCTGCTTTTCAGCGGCGTTAATTATTTGCCCTAAACCCTTTATACTGATGTTTCAGCATAAGGATTAGCGTAAAAAAGCATGGGTGGAGCCATGGGCATGTATGCCCTTGTACCACCCATGTAACGCCGCCATTGATGCAAAGTAATTGAAAACAGCATTTTTGCACTGCTTTGCGTTACTTTCCACAAAACCAACACAAATACGAATTTGCGTTTACTTGTGAATCCTGTTTGTTTTTGTTGGCTTTAGGACCCTGGGCAATATACCTCTGCCGAACAGAGCTAAAGTGCAAGTGTCCGAATTGGATTGGTGATTGGTTCCCCCATGATTGGCATATTTGATTTACTAGTAAGTCCCTAGTAAAATGCACTAGGGGTGTCCAGGTCCTGTAAATCAAATGCTAATAGTGAACCTGAGGCATTGATTGTGCCACCCTCATGAGTAGCCCTATAAACATTTCTCAGACCTGCCACTGCAGTGTCTTTGTGGGTAGTTTGGAACTGCCAGTTCAACCTGGCAAGTGTAGACACTTGCCAGACCCAAACCTTCCATTTTACTACATGTACGTCACCCCTCAGGTAGGCTCAAGGCAGCCCCATGGGCAGTGTGCAGTGCATTTAGAAGGTAGGACATGTACTGGTGTGTTTTACATGTCCTGATAGTGAAATACTGCTAAATGTGTTTTTCACTATTGCAAGGCCTATCTCTCCGATAGGTTGACTTGGAGATTGCCTTGAAATATCTTTTAAGTATAATTTCCCATTGGGAGCAGATAGAGGCATGGAGGTTGGAGTCTCTGAATTCACAATTTAAAAATATATCTTTTGGTGAAGTTGGTTTTTAAAATGTAAGTTTGAAAATGTCACTTTTAGAAAGTGACCATTTTCTTGCTTAACCATTCTGTGCCTCTGCCTTGCTATGGAATGCACGTCTGGGTCAAGATGACAGTTGGGGTGTTTGTGAATTCATTCTAGACAGTCACACAAAGGAAGCTGAGGTGTGCCCTGCATTTCCTGATGGGTATTCCTGGGCTATAGTGGTGAAAGGAGTTGCCATTTTCACCTGAATAGAGCTGTGCCTGTCCTTACACAGAGCAGTCTCCAACCCCATGGGGTGTAACTGGGGCCAGGGCAGGAAAGGCAGAGTCGTGTGCACTATATTAAGTATTAGGCCTCTGAGACCACAACTTCAGAACACTTCTGGACTGAGGACATTCTGCCAGGAGGAAGAGCTGGATGCTGTAGGATGAACTGCCACTCTGCATGTTGTTTTGTTGTGCTGACCTGCTGCTTGCTGCTTCTGTCCTGGTAGTGAAAGGACTGGACTCTGCTTTCTACATCCTCCTTTCCAAGGTTCTCCAAGGGCTTGAACTGAGGTTGCCTTCTGTTAAGAAGTCTCAGGGACATGACACGTCTGCTGAAAGTCCTGACTTATCAGGTGGTGCAAAATACAGTCCCTGGACACTTGTAGGTAGAAACTGGTGTCCTGAGGAAGAAATTCCACACATCGGATCACCACAGCTGAAAACCGATGCATCACCTGGCTTGCAGCAGAAAAATCAACTCAGCATCTGCTTTGTGGCCGAAGAATCAATCCAGTACCTGTCTCGTGGCTGCATATTTGAAACATCTCCTGCTTCAGTGCAGATTAATATTTGCAGTGCGTCTGGAATTTCCATGCATCCCCCCTGGGCATTTTTTTAATTGACGCTTCGCTGCAGTAAGGATTCCACTCGTTGCCTTTCCTGCAAGGAAAAGAATCGATGCATCGCCAACCCGGCGGTAAAAGAATCAATGCATCGCTAGCTTTTCCGATGCATCACCTCCTTGGCGGCCCACAACATCTTTGTTTTTGACGCATCAAAGGTACTGTGTGTTATAAGGATACCACCATTGATTCTTCAGGATTAAGATTCTTTAAACCTTGAAAGGTTATACTTCTACTTGTGTATGATGGATTTTTGTCATTTTGGTCTTCCTTAACTCAGATCAATATTGGCTATTTTTCTAAACTGGTGTTGGGTGACTTTGTTGTGCTTTCACTGTGTTACTTTGTGTATGTGTGTACAAATACTTTATACATTGCCTCTGAGATAAGCCTGACTGCTTGAGCCAAGCTACCAGTGGGGTGAGCAGGGTTTATCTTAGATGTGTGACTCTCTTACACTGACTAGAGTGAGGGTCCCTGCTAAAACAGGGTGTGAACCAACTGCTAACTAGAGACCCCCTTTCTAACAAATCCCCCAAAACGTTTAGCGTTTATTTAGCATTATAAAAGTAATGCTAACCTGTCTTTAGATACTCAAAGTATTACAAATAGTTTTTCCAATCATGTGGTAATTCTTCTTGATTTTGTGTTGATTTTGTGTGGGAGGGGTAACCATCCTTAAGTAGAAGGTGACGTTTTAACAGACATCTGCTGTTAGATCTAAACTGGGTTGCATCAACTCTTTTATGAGGAAATTTTTTCACATTAATTTATATTCTGCCCCACTTCCATTAGTTTGGGAAGCCTTCACAGTGTCATTGCATGCCCAAGCAGTAGCATGCTTTGCAATAAAGGCTAAAAACAGAAAGAACCTGACTCTAGCCCTTCAGAAAAATGTTCAACGTGCATCTCTCGCACTAGGTTCAGCTACGATTTCAACTTTCAAGATTAATTTGCAGATGGGCAAGGCTAAACAAAAACCTATGGATTTTTCCACGAATGAGGAGCTACTCAGAAACTAGAATATAAACCAAACCTATTATGAGGAGAATGAGGATTCTGGTAAAAGTGTTCGCTTGGTTGGTTAAACTTAATACCAACGTTAGTTTTGTGAAATCCATAGACCAAGTGACTAAACTTGTGTCCAATCCTTGCCTTTACAGAGGGGGGTTTTGAACCAGTATACAGTGCTCTATGAGTCAAAATGACTTCAGCAAAACTAGACAGATTTCTGACTTTCTACATAAGATTACAATTCCTAGGATGTCAGCAACTAAAGGATCAGATCTTCTGGCCTCAAATTCAGTAGAGGAAATTAACATGTTTGCCCGGGTTTGGAAGGCGACGGGCTCCCAATCGAGATTTATAAGACCTTCTTCGTTAAACTGCAGGGTATACTGGTTAAATCAGTTGAATCAGTTTTGAAGGGGTGGGTGTTGCCCATCTCTATTACAGTTTATCTCAGTTGTAGTCTGAGAGAAGATAAGACAGAAGTCTACCCTGGCTCATACATCCCGAGTATCCTTCAAAATTCAGATTACAAACCTGTAATGACATTTCTAGCTCACAGGGTCATATTAGTTGCTGCACCTTTTCCACCCAGATCAAAATGGGTTTCTGGACAATAGGTACATTTCAGTCCTGTACACATTATGTGGTACAGGCCATTGACAACTTTACTCAGTATAAACTGCAAGATGCTATTCTGATGTTTGACGCAGAAAAAGCGTTTGATTTGGGCTGTTGGGAGGCACTTTTCACACCTTTGGGGCCTTTTTGTTTCCTTCACAGTTTTGATTAGTTTTAAAAAAACCTCTATGCGAATGTCTCAACTTCGATACTAATTAATTCAACTGAAGCTGGTAAAATCAGGATTATCCAGGAGACCATATAAGATTGACCACTGCTAACTAGTGCTAAAGTGCATATGCTCTCTGTGTAAATTGTATGTAATTGGTTTATCCATGATTGGCATATTTGATTTACTAGTAAGTCCCTAGTAAAGTGCACTAGAGGTGCCCAGGGCCTGTAAATCAAATGCTACTACTGGGCCTGCAGTACTGGTTGTGCCACCCGCATAAGTAGCTCTGTAATCATGTCTCAGACCTGCCACTGCAGTGTCTGTGTGTGCAGTTTTAACTTTAAATTCGACGTGGCAAGTGTACCCACTTGCCAGGCCTAAACCTTCCCTTTTCTTACATGTAAGGCACCCCTAAGGTAGGCCCTGGGTAGCCCCAAGGGCAGGGTGCAGTGTGTGGTTAAGGTAGGACATATAGTAATGTGGTTTATATGTCCTGACAGTGAAATATTGCTAAATTTGTTTTTCACTGTTGCAAGGCCTGTCCCTCTCATAGGTTAACATGGGGGCTATCTTTAAATCGGATTAAAGTGTAGATTCCCTTTGGGAGCGGATGGATATGTGGAGTTTGGGGTCTCTGAGCTCACAATTTAAAAATACATCTTTTAGTAAAGTTGATTTTGAGATTGTGTGTTTGAAAATGCCACTTTTAGAAAGTGGGCATTTTCTTGCTTGTACCATTTCTGTGACTCTGCCTGTTTGTGGATTCCCTATTTGGGTCAGTTTGACAGTTGGGCTGGTTGCACCTCACACTAGACAGTGACACAAATGGAGCTGGGGTGTAGTCTGCATTTCCTGATGAGCCATCTGTGCTAGGAGGGAGGGAGGAATGGTCACTCACACCTGATATGGCTGTGCCTGCCCTCACACAATGCAGTCTCCAACCCCCTGGTGAGTGTCTGGGGCTGGGCCTGGGCAAGGCAGAATTTCACAATCAAGAGAGACTTTGCTTAGAAGTAGGTCTACCTCAAAGGAGAAATTGGGTATAAGAAGGGCACCCAAAACCACAGACTTTAGAACACTTCTGGAAACCAAGAGGAACCTCTGCCTGGAGAAGAGCTGAAGAGCTGAGGAAGAAGAGCTGCCCTGCCTGTGACTGTGCTGTGTGGAGCTATCCTGCAGTTGCTGCTTCTACCATAATCAGAGGGCAAAGACTGGACTTTGTGTGCCTTCCATCTTGTGAAGATCTCCAAGGGCTTGATTTAGAGCTTGTCTCCTGTTGTTTGGAGTATCAGGGACAGCAAAGAATTCTCTCTTCCAGCACCTGGAGTCTCTGGAGAGACTCCTACTCTGCCAAGTGGTGCCCATCCAGTTCCTGGGACCCTGAAAGGAGAAACTGGCAGCCTAAGAGGAAGAACTCTACGCACAGAGCACTGTGCAGGGAAAAGATCGAAGCGACTCTGATCAGCGGCTGGAAAATTGATGTGCTGCTGGCTTCACAGCTGAAAATTGACACTCGCCTGCAACGAGACCAAAGAATCGACGCACGGAGCTGGAGAAACGACGCACAGTATCGCTGATGGAGACTGGTAAGATTGCAACCCATGCTGCGTGGTTTTCAGATCATTGTGTGGCTGGATTTCTGACGCAAACACCGCTGGGCGTGTAAAAACAACACACGGTCTGCCCGGACCTGAGAGTGCTGACTGGATCGACACATCGCTCTTCTGTGGAGAGAAGAAAAGACGTGTCCGACCCGCCGAAAGGAGAACGACGCAAGGGCTCGCTCATGAGTGAAACCGATGCATCGCAAACCCTTTTTGACGCACACTCGCCCTTGTGGGGCTATTTTTGACGCACCCAAGGTACGTTTTCACGCTAACCGTGTTAGTGTGTGTTTAAAACAACATGAAGACTCTTTTTGCTTTTTAATTGATAATTTGACTTGTGTATTGTGGATTGTTGTCATTTCGGTCTTGTTTGTTTAGATAAATATTCTCCATTTTTCTAAACCTGTGTTGTGTAATTTAGTAGTGATTTAATTAAGTTACTGTGTGTGTTCGTACAAATACTTTACACCTAGCAGTCAGAAGTTAAGCCTACTGCTCGTGCCAAGCTACCAAAGGGGTATGCAGGGGTTAGCTGAGGGTGATTCTCTTTTACCCTGACTAGAGTGAGGTTCCTTACTTGGACAGGGCATAACCTGACTGCCAACCAGAGACCCCATTTCTAACAGTATTATACGCGGATGATTTGGTGTGTTTTTTAAGGGCGAGAAAACCAATATCCACAAAGTATTTGGAAAGATTAAGGAGTTCACCTCTGTAGGGTGGTATAAAATAAATCTGGGGAAAACAGAATTCTGCTATTTATTGCCTCTGTTGACAGTATCCAACAAGCTGTATGTTACAGGTGCAATCTTACACACCCAATTATGTATGTGGGCATTTATGTTTTATGATTTGTTTAAACTTAATTATTTGGTCATATTAATTCATGTGTAACCTCCTTCCCAAACAGGTATCGCTACCCATTTCAATTATTAGTAGCCAACTTGCTTTAATTTAAATGTTAATTTGGCCTCTTTTTTCTAATGTCCCTATCAAAATTATTTACAAAATTCTTCGTTCAGAATGATTCATTGTTATGGAGGTTTATCTGAAACAATCACCTGTCCTGATTGAGCATCCCTAAATTATAACCAAATAAAGAGTCAGTGGAGGCCTTGGTCTGCCTAATTTACGAGCATACTATCAGTCAGCACTATTAGATATGCTTTCTCATTTGAATGATGTGCTTTCTACGCTGTTGGATGATATTGGGGTTCCTTCTCCAGTGTTTTTGAAACGTTGTAGCTTCCACAAAAATAGATATAAAGTTAGACAGGAGCTACTTTGGATCAAAATTGAAGTCTTTAAAGAATTGATAATTTCACATTGTCACAGGCTTCATCTGTTGAAAGACTGTATTGGCCTAAACCTACACCTTTCCACTAATGAAGTGCACCACTGTGGTAACCTTTCAAGCAGTTGCCAAATTCAAGTACATCACCTCATGGAATTCCTGGTACTAACTTTGCTTAGGAGACAGCAGTATAGGCAAGAAACTATTTCAGTTATCTAGAAATCAAAAGTTCCTTAAAGTTGCATTTATGATCCATGGCAGGTCAAGTATTTACTATTTCAAAAATGTTCTTTAAACATAAACTGAGAGGCATCAGCAGCTGATAGAGACAGATTCAAAGTGATTGTCGCATTGATTTCCTTGTTAAACATCTTCACAAAATTGAAAAGGTGATTGAGTTCAGGATTATGCCTAAGGAGTGGGAAGACGAGGCAATTTAGTTATATGCTATTTAGAGCACCCACATACAGGCATGTGGAGCTGTTTTCTCGTTAGCTGCCTTATTATAGCCCCAAAACTATAAACAGGTTTCGACCCTCTGTTAGTAATGGCTGTTTTAGATACCATCTAGAGGAAGAGTGTGATTAGCTCCATGTTATCACGACTTGTCCTGTACTATATGAATTCTGGAATCAATTAGCAATCTGTCTGATTTCACTAACTAGCAAGTCTTTTGTGTGAGATCGTTTTACTATTTTATTATATAATTATATATATTACTATATTTACTATTTTTAAAGTCTAAGCTATGGCTCCAGGTCCAGATATATGACCTGAAAACAAGTTTATATTCATTGCGATCAATGCCTGTGTCACGGTCTCTTGTCTTGCAGGGGTGGAATTCAACTGAGCCATTACTCCTGGTTCATTGGCAGAGTAAAATGAACCATGTTAGTTTTTGAATATTCACATGCAAAAAGAATCTAATCAAATTAAAAGTTTTATTAGAATCTGGTGTAGCACAGCCACTTGTAAACCTACCTCTTGAGTGTATTCACAGGAAGAATCTGACTTGCTACGAACTGTATTTATAGCAAGCAAGATTCCTACTTGGTGTATCATGTCTAGGTTATTTCGACTTTGTCACAATGAATTTGCTGCTACAATATTTTAATACATTTTTCTTGCATGACTTTTTCAAAGATACTGCTATATTTATGTACCCCGTTTTTGACACTACCAATAAAAATATTTAAAAAAATAGCTTAATAACAGAATGCATTATGACTTGTTTGCTTGTCTGGAAAATGGATTCATAAAGCTGACACTGACCACCTGATAGCGAGGTTGTGTACTACTGTAGTGATCTATAACAGTTAAATTTCAATTCCCTACTCCAAACTAAGCAACACTGGGGAAAGCTTGGGACTCTGAGAGGTTAGTTTTACTATTCACGTGCCAAACTAAGCAATTTTGAGGAAACTGTTGGCACTGGAGGAGTCAGATTTACAATTTCCACTCCAAACTAAGCAGCACCAGGGAGAAAATTAAAAGAAATAAGAAAAGAAACACATTTCTAATGCAAAGCAAATTATTTTTTTAATCAAATCAATAAAATATTTTAAATAATTAAAATAAAATAGCAAAAAATATGGATATGTTGTAGGAAAACTGATTTTTATGTAATGAGGCTGGTTAGGGTTCACTATGTAACACTCTGATGGTTACCCCAAATATGTCCTTTGGATTCACACTAATAAATCCATAGTTCAGTCCTGATAGTGTGGCACAGAACATTTGTAACACAAACACCTGAGCTGTCTGTGAAAACGTTGTTGGAAATGGCCTTTCTGCAGGGTCACCCCCAAACGTTTTGACTTCCTCCTTCTCTTTTTCCAACCTCATTTTTTCTGGCTTTAGGACTCTGTGCACTTTACCACTGCTAATCTGTGCTAAAGTGCATATGCTCTCCCCTTAAAAACATGGTGACATTGGCTCATACCCAATTGGCTTATTTCATTTACTTGTAAGTCCCTAGTCAAGTGCACTACATGTGCCCAGGGCCTGTAAATTAAATGCTACTAGGGGGCTGCACTGATTGTGCCACCCACATAAGTAGCTCCTTAACCATGTCTCAGGCCTGCCTCTGCAGTGCCTGTGTGTGCAGTTTCACTGCCACTTTGACTTGGCATTTAAAAGTACTTGCCAAGCCCTAAACTCCCCTTTTTCTACATATAAGTCACCCCTTATGTAGGCCCAAGGTAGCCCGTAGGGCAGGGTGCTATGTAGGTAAAAGGCAGGAATGAACATGTGTGTTCTAAATGTCCTGGTAGTGTAAAACTCTTAAATTCATTTTACACTGCTGTGAGGCCTGCTCCTTTCATAGATTAGCATTAGGGCTAGCCTCATATACTGTTTGAGTAGTAGATCCTGATTTGAAAGGAGTGCCCAGGTCATATTTAATATGGCCAGAATGGTGATCCAAAATCCTGCTTAATGGTGAAGTTGGATTTTATATCACTATTTTAGAAATGCTACTTTTAGAATGTGAGCATTTCTCTACACTTAAATCCTTCTGTGCCTTCCAATCCCCGTCTGGCTAGGTTTAGTTGACAGCTCCCTTGTGCATTCACTCAGACAACCCCAAACACAGGATGCTCAGTCACACTTGCATACATGTGCATATTGAATGGGTCTTCCTGGGCTGGGAGGGTGGAGGGCCTGACACTTACATGTCAAAGGACAGCAGCCTGCCCTCACACAAAGGACTGCCACGCCCCCTACTGGAACCCTGGTAGACAGGATGGAATTGAAATGGGACCTTGTGCACCTCTTAGCCACTCTTTGAATTCTCCCCCACTTCAAAGGCACATTTGGGTATTTAAGCAGGATCTCTGACCCTACCAACTGCCCAAAGGACTCACCTGACTGCTTTTCTGCAAAGGACTGCTGCCCTGCTGTTGCACTGCTGGCTTGCTGCGCTCTGGCTGTGCTGAGAAGTTCTCTCCAAGGGCTTAGATAGAGCTTGCCTCCTGTTCCCTGATGTCTCAGGACCAAAAAGTATTCATTCCTGCAAAAGAACTCCTTATGCGGTGAAAATCGAAGCACAGCCTGCAAGAAATGACACACCTCAAACCGGAATGACGCAGCCTGACTTTGCAAGTAGAAGATCGATACAACACCAGCATGGCCACCGGAAATTCGACGCAAGGTCCACTGGATTGACGGAAAGCCGAGCCGGCACGATGCAGCCCGACGCATCGCCTGCTGTGCGGTAGCAGTTTCCAAGCATCGCCCACTGGATCGACGCAGCCCCTGTGACTTTGTCCTGCAAGCACCGGATTTCAATGCATCAGTGGTGTCAGAAAACCCCGCAGACTGAACAGGATCCAAGTCCACGCGCCAGAAATAGACGTGAAGTCTTACCTGTGTGGAAAATAAATGATGCATCATCTGTGTGCGGCCGGAGAAATCGACGCACACCTCCCCATTTTCCACACATTTACTCCTCTGCGGTCCCTTGCGGAGAATTCTAACGCAAACCAGGTACTTTGTGCTTGCAAGAGACACTTGTTGCTTTTTAAGAGACTAAAGACACTTTATATCATTTTTACAGTGCTATTGCAACGTATACTTATTGCATCTTGATCGTTTTGACCTGCATCTTATCAGATACATATTATATATTTTTCTAAACACTGTGTGGTGTATTTTTGTGGTGTTCTACTGTGTTATTGCATGAATTATTGCACAAATACTTTACACATTGCCTTCTAAGATAAGCCTGACTGCTCAGTGCCAAGCTACCAGATGGTGGGTACAGGATAATTTGGATTGTGTGTGACTTACCCTGACTCGAGTGAGGGTCCTTGCTTGGACAGGGGGTAACCTGACTGCCAACCAAAAACTCAATTTCCAACAAAAGTCATATAAAAAGTCCACTCTAATAAGATCCAAAATAAGTAGGAATCCTGGTTAATTCCAACTGTTAATGAAGTTCATAGCATTATGGCAGCTGACACGTGTTTTTCCTGTGGACTTTCTCAAGTGTGGCACAGATCAGTCAGGCTTTACTAGAGGAACATGTTAAGCATTTCATAGTACTAACATGGACAATAAGTAATTAACACAACTGAAAAAAATCCAACACAAATTTATTAAAATAAAGCAGATTTTTATAAGATTTTAGACATCAAAATGGAGACAATCATGATTATAACAGGAGTTATAGATTTTCAAAAGAAAAATAAATCAGTGCATTTAAATCTTGCAAAATGATAACATTGCAGGCAAATAGAAAATGCACTTGTGACAATTGTTTACTTGCAGGTCGAGTTCAGTAGAAAACCACTGAGTGTAGAGGTGAGGTGGGTCCCAGGAACAGGATCCAACAATCAGTAAAATTGTATCTGGCTTATAGGGCCCGGGTACAAAGTTATTCTGGCTGCCCCTTGTGCTGAATGTGGAAGCTGCGAGTGCTGAGTTTGCCACTTAGACAGTGCTGGTGAGAAAGGGGATCCAAATCTCAGTAACGGGGCCACTGTGGCATTGAGTTGAAGGTGCTGCAGGAGTTCCTTGAGGCACAGCATTGAACAAAGATAGTGGGAGTCTAATTGGCCACCAACAAGCCTTAGTAATGCAAACTCAGTCTTTGGTCATTTTGACATCCTGGAGTCCAGGGAAAAACAGTAGTCGCCTGAAACTTGCTAGTGGTTAGGACTACATTTTCCACAATGCACTAGACCATTTACCTTTGGGTTATCTGTCAGCGGGCCCAATGGCCAGTGATTTTTTTGGTTCCAGGAGTGCGATTTACCTGCGGGCTACAGGACAATCGTACTTCTAGTACAAGGGAGTTCTAGAGTTGCCTTTTAGATTTCCGGGAGGTTCCTCTTTCCTCTGGCACTGATATCAGCTCCAGGACAAGTTGTAATCATGCAGTTGAAAGGTGGTTGCCACAGGTGCAATTATTCATGCTTTTGCTTTGTGCAGTTCCTGAAGTCACAGACTCAGGTCTCTTCTTTGTCCTTTCATTGGAGGTTCATCAGATCTGAGGTTTTGGTGCTAGGGAAGCCCCTTAAATCCTATATTTAGGGGCTTTAGGGGTGTGGGTGCCGGGAGCCAATGGGCACTAGCCCCAGCTGTTAATCCACCCCTAGGGTGAATCCCAGAAGCCTCTATTCTGCCATTTGTAAAAATGGCAGAAACCTTCTTTCGCTGTACAGACCAGGTAGTTCATCCTAGGGGTGTGTATAGCCTTCTGATGATGTACGCCTCCTGGCTATTTAATTTTCCCGCCTTCCCGGGTTGCAAATGGTCCTTGGGCAGGGGTTCGGCTTTTCCTCCTCCTCTTTGGAGAGGCCCACTTGCATATCAGAGACGATGGGTGCTTTGAAGCTCCCCGCCTTGATACACCACTTCACTAGCCTTCCTGTCAGGGAGGGAGGTGACACTTCCCGCACAGGCAGGCATTTGTTTCTGACTCCTGGGATTGTTCACACATACTGGCAGGGAGTAAAGTTCTTGTCCTGATGGCAGCAGCTGCAGGCTGTCAGCCAAGGCACAGGAAAAGCTGAGGCAACCAGGTGGGCAACCTCTAAGGTAGCCACCAGGGTGCATGTCACATGAAATCCAACTTGGAGAACAAATCAGGTTTGATGAGACAATTTTTTTGATATCAAACGTGACTCTTTTCAGTGGAACCATAATGGAGCTGGCACCTTCAGGATGCCCAAGTACCAGCCCATGTCATCCCATGTCCCCCGGAACATTTATTGTAACCCTTAATGGAAGGAGGCTACTATAAGGACAAATAGGCTTGCACTCATATGCCCACACCTATAATATAATGCACCCTGCTTACTGGCCTCAGGAAGTTTACCTTATCGGTGATTGGCATATATTAAAATTAATGCTTTGACCTTGCTGCACATGGTGGGTGCAAAGTCACGTTTGAGCAGTTTGCACTGCTCGTGAAGTCTGCCATGTCAGGACTGCTATCATCTGTTCACTTGGGTCACTTAGGGTGGCACAATCAGTACTTCAGGCTTTGGTGACCCCTTTACCTCCCATGCCTTGTGTGAGAAAACAGGGATGATTGCAGAGGCCCCCTAACTTTTTGCCCCCATTTTCCACTTTATGCTGGTGTTTTCCTGACTCTGATGGTGCCCTGGGTACTGCTAACCAGTCCCAGGGCCAGTGCTCTGTGTAAAATGGATATGCAAATTAGGCTAATTTTAATTGGCTAAGTTAACCTACCTATAAGTCCCTAGTATATGGTAGGGCATGTAGGTTTAGGGACCACAGCATAGGTGGTGCACACCTAGGTGCACTGCTGAGGTGCCCAGTGTCATTTTAAAGGCAGGCCTGCCTTGCTGGCTGCTTTTAAATTAAAGTTATATGCAAATTCGACTTTGGAATTAAAAGTAGTTCCAAAGTCTTAAACTACCTTATTTTTACATATAAGTCACCCCTAAGGTGTGCCCTATGTGCCCCTAGGGCTGGGTGCCATGTAACTATAAGCAGGGACTTTATAAAAATAGATTTATAAACCCTGGTGAGGTAAAAACAGCCAAATTTGTTTTTCCCTCATTGAAGTAAATGGCCTTCATAGGCTAGAATGGGGAGACTTTATTTTAAATTTTAAAGTCTCCTTAAATGTTGCATACCAAGAATTTGGTATCAAAATAATTGTTGTAATAAATCCCACAACTTCCAGTTGTTGGATTTAATATAACTTGTTTAGGTAAAGAGTTTTAGACTTTACCTAAAAAGTTGCCAATTTCAGCCCTGCATTGTTTTTGCTGCTCTGCTCTGATTGGCTAGCCTGCAGCAGCTTAGTCAAGCTGCCTTGATGAGGTGTGAAGTGGCCTGGCTTCACACAAAGGAATGTGCTTGTGGGAGAGAATCTCCCCTCAGCAGATGGTGAGGCAGGAAGGGGGAGGGCTGCCAAACTGGTCTTCAAAGGCAGAGAAGGACATTTGGAGCAACCAGCAACACCCCCACATCCTGCAACCCCAGACAACTAGGTGCCCCCTTGATTAGATTAGGAGAGGGCAGGAGAGGGGTGTGTTTATGATTTTTAGCCACACCAGTGGGTGGGCTCAGCCAGATGTAACCTCCAAAAATCAGATTCAGCCATGTTGGATTTTTAGAGAATGTTGCCTTCTGGGATGGATTTTTGCCACACTTCCCAGGAAGTGGTCATCACAGGGGGACGACCCTGTAACTGATTGGAGAACCAGGACCCCCCTGCTTTTCACCCAGGAGCAAGGATAAAACTGGCAGACCTGCACCCACACCTCAGATCCCCACCAGATTTCAACAAGAAAAGAACTAAAGGAGAAGAAGGACTGCCCTGCTGGACCCCTGGCCTGCACCTGGAACCTGCACTCAGAAGGACTGCACCAGCTGCACACTTGGGCTTCACCACAAGAAGGACTTTGCCTGGCTTCAACTGGTTCAAGGAGGGACTCCCTGTTTGCTACAGGTGAAAAATTGCTATCCAGAGTCCCCCTGCACCAACTCCTGAAAAGTGACCAGCTGACCACTGTCCAGTGGCCAAAAAGGAGTTTGCGCCAGGTGCATTCTGGGAGTTGAAGTCCGCACCCCCCAAGGACCATCTCAGAACTTCTGGACCCTTGGGGTGAGCTGTGGACCCCAAAATAACCTTAAAAGAACATCTGGGTGAAGCCCCAGAAGTTTGGAGAACATTTGAGAATTTTTGTAAAAAAGCTCCAGAGAGGGACCGACCCGCCGCGGAAATTCTAGCCGGCTTGCCTCAACCGCGACCCGGCCTGATTTGGTGGTTCGTCCCAGTAAAGAAAAATCTCCGAAAAAGAGACTAAGTCCGAAGGTAAAAAGTTGACCGGGACCTCCCAGCCATCGTATCCGAGAAGGGCTCCATGGACGTCGGATCAAGATCCAGGTTTACCCCGGTCGAAGGATTTTCACCTTGAAAAAACAACTAAGTCCGAAGGTAAAAATCTCCACCGAGGAATCCAGCATCGCGTATCCGGAGAAGGGCTCCAGGAGGTCGGATAGGACTGGCAGGTTCGTCCCGCTGAAGAAAATCTTCAAAATAAAGACTAAGTCAGAAGGTAACTTTTTAACCGAGGCCTCCCGTGACCTGTAGCCGAGCAGGGATCCATCGCGGTCGGCCTGAAAGTTTGACTTTGCCCCGGTCGAGGTGCAACCAGATGACCCGATTGGCGCTTTTTGTTTCTAAGCGCTAGAAAAATCATAATTCTTTAAAAATTCATATCTCCGGTTCCCTTTATCCGATTTTATTCGTTTTGGTGTCATTTTAAAGATAAAAATATAAACTATTGTTATAAATTGGTTTTGGATTTTTAAACTGTTTCCTGTGTTTTATTTAATTACTGTTTTGTGATATTTGAATGCTTTACACACTGTCTCCTAAGTTAAGCCTTGACGCTCGTTGCCAAGCTACCAAGGGTTGAGCTGGGGTTAATTTACTGAGGCCTAACTGGACCTAAGTGGAGGTTAGTGGCTTGTTGCTAGGTGTAGGTACCTACCTGCCCTTACCAATAACCCATTTTCCAACATTTTTGGTGGCAGCGGTGGGATCCTGTACTTGTGTTCAGTATCACGTTACAGTTTTAAGTAAAACAAATTAAAAATCCTTTAAATTGTCCTAGTGCAAAAAAAAACATTTGTTATTTATTTATTTTTATTTTTATTCATTTGGATTAATTTCAATTATTGAATTTTTGTAATTTTTCTAAATTCTTGTTTCCAATTTTTGCAAAAAGTTTTTGTTGACACAAAACCAGGGAACCATGGAGCTTGATCTGGCTAGCCTACCCACATTGACAGTGGTGCAGCTTAGGGGGTTTTGTATTGAAAGAGGGTTGCCTGCAACCACTGATCTCAGGAAGCAAATCCTGATCAAATCCCTGACAGCATGGGCTGAGGCCCAAGAGGTAGGCTCAGAGTAAGCTCCAGAGGAG
This sequence comes from Pleurodeles waltl, assembly GCF_031143425.1. Lineage (NCBI taxonomy): Eukaryota > Metazoa > Chordata > Amphibia > Caudata > Salamandridae > Pleurodeles > Pleurodeles waltl. Next base: position 1,233,503,045 of record NC_090447.1, read on the forward strand.
GGAGAAAAAGGGGAGGATGCTAGCTCTAACCACTCAGGGGAGGGAAGGCATCTGAGCCTAAGTGAGGACGAGGAAGAACGGTCCTCAGTAAATACAGTCACTAGGGGCAGACCCAAAGCTAGTGGTGGGAAGGGGGTCCTTTCAGGAGGAGAGAACCCATCCGTCAGAGAAAGGGAGCTGGAGGCCCAGCTAGCATACATAGCTTTGGAAGCAGACAAGCTGGCCCTAGAAAAGAAAAAGTGGGCAAACAAGGAGAAAAGAGATGGTGGCAGCGATATAGAAGCTGAGGTGTCCCTGGGTGGGGGTTTTTCCCCCAGATTACCCAAAGGGGTGGTTCCTGCCTATGTAGAGGGGGATGACATAGATAAGTGGCTGGGGGCCTTTGAGAGGGCCCTCCAGATGAGGAGAGTCAAGCCTCAGTACTGGGGTTCACTTCTTTGGGAGTTAGTTCCCAACTCTGGGAGGGATAGGCTCCTAACCATGAGTGGGGAGGATGCAGACTCATACCCCAGTATGAAGAGTTGCTTGACTAAAAAGTTTGGTCTGACCCCAGAGCAGTATAGAATGAAGTTCAGGGACACCCAGAAGGTCAGTACCCAGTCTTGGGTTGACTTTGTAGACACCTCACTAAAGGCACTAGAGGGCTGGATTATTGGTAACAAAGTAAATACTTATGAGGGGTTATACAATCTGATCATGAGAGAGCACATCTTGAGCAATTGTACCCAAGAAAGGTTACGCCAGCATCTAGTGGACTCTAAGCAGACCAACCCTAGAGAGCTAGGGGAGGCAGCTGATGAGTGGTTGAGAACCAGGGTGGTTGTCAAGTCCCAGGGGGGAGACTCCAAGAAGGGGGGGGGGCAGGTCCCCAAAAACCTAAGGAGGGAGGTGGTAAGCCCACCACAGAGACTCCCTCTGTACCCCAGAACCCTAAGAAGGAGGAGAGTAAATCCCACTCCCACTCTGACAAGCAGAGACAGGGAGACCCAGGGTTAAAAAAGCTCTTGGACAGTAGGGCTTGCTTTGACGGTCAGCAGACAGGTCACTTCAGAGGGGATGCAGCCTGTCCAAAGAAGGTGGTTAGCACTGGGCTGTCCAGTGTAGCCATGGAGAAGGACTCCTCAGATGATGAAGTCCTCCTAGCGTTGAGCTGGGAGACAAGACCAGATGGTAAGCTGGTGATCCCTGAGGGTGGAAGTAGGCACTTCCACCCCATTCAGGTGAATGGGATCCCTACCACTGGCCTGAGAGACACCTGTGCCAGTCACACTATAGTGAGTGACCGGTTAGTGACCCCAGACATGTATGTCCCAGGAGAGACAAGGAAAGTCAGGATAGCCACAGGGGAGGTCACCACCAAACCTGTAGCCATAGTGCCCCTAGAGAGGGAGGGTATCCTTGACTGGTTTAGGGTGGTAGTCAGTGCTGACCTCCCCCTAGATTGTATCCTGGGCAATGACCTCCCAGAGGTGGGTCTGGTCCCAGATGGGGCGGTCGCCCAGGGCGCCCCCCCAAACCAAAGTCCTGGGGAGTCAGTCCCTACAGTTAGGAGACAGGGGTCCCCAAGAAAAGGAAAGAAGAAAAGGAAGGGTAGGCCACTCTTAAAGAGAGTTCCAGGGAGCCAAAGGCCTTCTGCCCCAGTAGGGGGGGGGCCCAGAGTTGGCACTGGTGAGGCCTCCCCTGACCCCAAGGAAGTCCTGAGTAGTCAGGCAGCTGTCCAGATGCAGGGTGTTGCCCCTGCACTGACAGAAGGGAGAGTGGAAGGAGGGTGTCTGCCACAGGAGGTGGTAGCCCCCCACTCTAGACAGCAAGAGGGGTGCCAGGACCCCGAAGTTGCCCCTAAAGCAGCTCAGCCACCTGTCAGTGGAGAGCTTAGGGTGTGGTTCTGGGTACTGACAGCTGTCAGTAGCCTCTGCTGGGTGCTAGCCTTCCTGGCAGCACTGTACTTGGCCTGGGAGGCAGACCCCAGGGCCAATAGCAAAGTAGGCCCCCTGACCCTGTTGGTCATGGTGGGGTTGCTCAAGTGTTGGGTGACCTCTTTGGGTAAGCTAGGTGTTGCCCTAGCAAAGTTAGGAGTAGGGGAGGTGGGCACCTCACTACCCAAGTTGGCAGAGAGAGAGGAGGAAGACCCCCCTAGAGGGAAGTTTCAGTTTGAGATGGGTCCTTTCACTGTTGGGATGGCTTCACTACCCAGAGGGAGTGACCATGACAGGAGGATGTAAGGCAGAGTAGGCCCTGCAAAGGGACAGCCAGTTTTCTTCACTGTCTTCCTCGCCTAACAAGCCAGGAAGACTCTCGCAAGGTTGGGCTGAGTCTCCTGGGCGTGTGGGCTGGGGGGGGCTTGTGTGAGAAAACAGGGCTGATTGCAGAGGCCCCCTAACTTTTTGCCCCCATTTTCCACTTTATGCTGTTGTTTTCCTGACTCTGATGGTGCCCTGGGTACTGCTAACCAGTCCCAGGGCCAGTGCTCTGTGTAAAATGGATATGCAAATTAGGCTAATTATAATTGGCTAAGTTAACCTACCTATAAGTCCCTAGTATATGGTAGGGCATGTAGGTTTAGGGACCACAGCATAGGTGGTGCACACCTAGGTGCACTGCTGAGGTGCCCAGTGTCATTTTAAAGGCAGGCCTGCCTTGCTGGCTGCTTTTAAATTAAAGTTATATGCAAATTCGACTTTGGAATTAAAAGTAGTTCCAAAGTCTTAAACTACCTTATTTTTACATATAAGTCACCCCTAAGGTGTGCCCTATGTGCCCCTAGGGCTGGGTGCCATGTAACTATAAGCAGGGACTTTATAAAAATAGATTTATAAACCCTGGTGAGGTAAAAACAGCCAAATTCGTTTTTCCCTCATTGAAGTAAATGGCCTTCATAGGCTAGAATGGGGAGACTTTATTTTAAATTTTAAAGTCTCCTTAAATGTTGCATACCAAGAATTTGGTATCAAAATAATTGTTGTAATAAATCCCACAACTTCCAGTTGTTGGATTTAATATAACTTGTTCAGGTAAAGAGTTTTAGACTTTACCTAAAAAGCTGCCAATTTCAGCCCTGCATTGTTTTTGCTGCTCTGCTCTGATTGGCCAGCCTGCAGCAGCTTAGTCAAGCTGCCTTGATGAGGTGTGAAGTGGCCTGGCTTCACACAAAGGAATGTGCTTGTGGGAGAGAATCTCCCCTCAGCAGATGGTGAGGCAGGAAGGGGGAGGGTTGCCAAACTGGTCTTCAAAGGCAGAGAAGGACATTTGGAGCAACCAGCAACACCCCCCACATCCTGCAACCCCAGACAACTAGGTGCCCCCTTGATTAGATTAGGAGAGGGCAGGATAGGGGTGTGTTTATGATTTTTAGCCACACCAGTGGGTGGGCTCAGCCAGATGTAACCTCCAAAAATCAGATTCAGCCATGTTGGATTTTTAGAGAATGTTGCCTTCTGGGATGGATTTTTGCCACACTTCCCAGGAAGTGGTCATCACAGGGGGACGACCCTGTAACTGATTGGAGAACCAGGACCCCCCTGCTTTTCACCCAGGAGCAAGGATAAAACTGGCAGACCTGCACCCACACCTCAGATCCCCACCAGATTTCAACAAGAAAAGAACTAAAGGAGAAGAAGGACTGCCCTGCTGGACCCCTGGCCTGCACCTGGAACCTGCACTCAGAAGGACTGCACCAGCTGCACACTTGGGCTTCACCACAAGAAGTACTTTGCCTGGCTTCAACTGGTTCAAGGAGGGACTCCCTGTTTGCTACAGGTGAAAAATTGCTATCCAGAGTCCCCCTGCACCAACTCCTGAAAAGTGACCAGCTGACCACTGTCCAGTGGCCAAAAAGGAGTTTGCGCCAGGTGCATTCTGGGAGTTGAAGTCCGCACCCCCCAAGGACCATCTCAGAACTTCTGGACCCTTGGGGTGAGCTGTGGACCCCAAAAGAACCTTAAAAGAACATCTGGGTGAAGCCCCAGAAGTTTGGAGAAGATTTGAGAATTTTTGTAAAAAAAGCTCCAGAGAGGGACCGACCCACCGCGGAAATTCTAGCCGGCTTGCCTCAACCGCGACCCGGCCTGATTTGGTAGTTCGTCCCGGTAAAGAAAAATCTCTGAAAAAGAGACTAAGTCCGAAGGTAAAAAGTTGACCGGGACCTCCCAGCCATCGTATCCGAGAAGGGCTCCATGGACGTCGGATCAAGATCCAGGTTTACCCCGGTCGAAGGATTTTCACCTCGAAAAAACGACTAAGTCCGAAGGTAAAAATCTCCACCGAGAAATCCAGCATCGCGTATCCGGAGAAGGGCTCCAGGAGGTCGGATAGGACTGGCAGGTTCGTCCCGCTGAAGAAAATCTTCAAAATAAAGACTAAGGGGGTGATTCTGACCGCGGCGGACGGCGGACGCCGCCCGCCACGCGGTTCCCGCCGAAAGACCGTTCCGCGGTCAAAAGACCGCGGCGGTCATTCTGGCTTTCCCACTGGGCTGGCGGGCGAACGCCGAAAGTCCGCCCGCCAGCCCAGCGGGAAACACCCTTCCCACGAGGACGCCGGCTCAGAATTGAGCCGGCGGTGTGGGAAGGTGCGACGGGTGCAGTTGCACCCGTCGCGAATTTCAGTGTCTGCTAGGCAGACACTGAAATTCTTTTTGGGGCCCTCTTACGGGGGCCCCTGCAGTGCCCATGCCATTGGCATGGGCACTGCAGGGGCCCCCAGGGGCCCCGCGGCACCCCCTACCGCCATCCTGTTCCCGGCGGGAGAACCGCCAGGAACTGGATGGCGGTAGGGGGTGTCAGAATCCCCATGGCGGCGGAGCGCGCTCCGCCGCCATGGAGGATTCTCAAGGGCAGTGGAAAGTCGGCGGGACACCGCCGACTTTCCGTTTCTGGCCGCGGCTGAACCGCCGCGGTCAGAATGCCCAGCGGTGCACCGCCAGCCTGTTGGCGGTGCTACCGCCGACCTCCGCCATGGCGGTAATTACCGCCAGGGTCAGAATGACCCCCTAAGTCAGAAGGTAACTTTTTAACCGAGGCCTCCCGCGACCTGTAGCCGAGCAGGGCTCCATCGCGGTCGGCCTGAAAGTTTGACTTTGCCCCGGTCGAGGTGCAACCAGATGACCCGATTGGCGCTTTTTGTTTCTAAGCGCTAGAAAAATAATAATTCTTTAAAAATTCATATCTCCGGTTCCCTTTATCCGATTTTATTCGTTTTGGTGTCATTTTAAAGATAAAAATATAAACTATTTTTATAAATTGGTTTTGGATTTTTAAACTGTTTCCTGTGTTTTATTTAATTACTGTTTTGTGATATTTGAATGCTTTACACACTGTCTCCTAAGTTAAGCCTTGATGCTCGTTGCCAAGCTACCAAGGGTTGAGCTGGGGTTAATTTACTGAGACCTAACTGGACCTAAGTGGAGGTTAGTGGCTTGTTGCTAAGTGTAGGTACCTACCTGCCCTTACCAATAACCCATTTTCCAACACCTTGGGTACCACTGGTACTACTTACCAGGGACTTAAAAGGTGGTTAAAGTCTTGTCAATTCAGGTTACCAATTCACATGTATCCTAGTTTAGGAAGAGAGCACTGGCACTGGAGCCTGGTATCAGAGTCGAAAACCAGAAGCTAGTAGTCCAAATGGAGGCACAAAGTGGGGAGGGGGGCTGAAAAAAGCTGTTTCCTTACAAATGTATAACAATTTACATTTATACATTTTTAAAACACTTCCTACTCAATACACCTATGAATAACAACACGCAAAACATAAGCCAAAATACTATGTATTCAAATAGTAAATAAAATCATAAAATAGTATAGAAAAAATAATTCACTTCAACTATAATAAAATATTATTTTTAAACACTTGCTACCAAAACCCCTATAAAACCCAACATCCTTAAAAATAAATACATTTATTTGCCCTACCTGGTACTGATTCAATTAAATAATGAGAGATTGTATGCCTCTGTGTACTCGCAGAATAGCTAGAGTTGGTAAACATCCGCTTCTGCCTTCCTTACTACCACTAAAGGAACACCAGGGCGGTGCAATAAAAAGTATTATATATTTAACCTATTTTTGGTGAACATATTTTAGAAGAGATTCCAAAGCTCCGGGGCAATTGCATACTTACTCGGCTGTGACGTGTGTAACAAACAAGAATCTAAGAAACGTTATTACAGGAAGGAACCCAAGATCATGACTCCTTTCAGCTAGCCCTTTTTTGCAGTACTCTCTGTAGCTCTCAGTCAGGCTATTAGAGCACTGGATGATATGGCTGCACTTATGTCTTTGAATATGTGTTTGTGAATAGATTTAACATTTTAAAGATTGATGTGGGGTTACAACTTCCCTAATTCAGCCATTGATAGGTTAAAAAAGTATTGGCTCCTTTGCCAGCCATACAAGTTTTTATTTGTGCACTTCAGTGGGCATACAGGTTCAACACTATCTTGAACAGTGGCTGGTTCATTTGGATAGAATTTCTTGGAGAGCTTTCTGTTGAACAGAGTTAAAGGACTTGTAGAAGTCAAAAAGGTTGTAAAGGGAAGAAACTGCTTCAACTGTAAAGATTTGTTGACAATCTCACACATATACAAGATTTGATTTACAGTTGAAAGGTTTCTTCTGAATCTTCAATGCATAAGAGTGAGGATTCCCTTTTCTTCCGCATGCTTTAATGTGTTCAAGGATGTTCTTTGAGAATATTCTGTTATCCTTATTGGAAAGATTGATAGCTCTTCTGTTTCAAAGTATGTTTTCAATGCTGCTTCATCTACCTTTACTTCAAGCACACATGCTCTTATTTTATTGCTAAAATCCTGAAATGTGTGTAGTTAAGAAATGCTGTGAGTACTTTCAGCATTACGGAAACTTAGTTGTGTAGAGAATTTTGTTCGGGCCATGAAGGATTGGATCCAATAATGAGTTCATAAAAAATAACAAAGGGATTTTAAGAAAACCCACTCTAGGTATATTGACCAGAAGAGATCTGCTGCCAACAGACAGCTAAAGCTCCCTTTAGGCAAGACCGAAAAACAAAAAGAAGAAGAAAAAAAAACTAAAAATTAGATTGTAAAGGAAAATCATCACAAATATAGCCCTTTAACCACAATGGAAGTTTCCTACTATGTTTGGACCCCATAGATGACAATGTCTCCATCCTCCTTGGTAAAACACAATTACAGGAACCATCAATAGACAATTTTTCATTACATCTGGGCATATTAACAGTATCTGTATCAACCTCAGTCTGCACTGGAGCATTCACATTTTCTGACATATTTTCCAAAATTCCAGGTATTTCTAATGTATTACTAACATCTTATGCATTGCCTAAATAGGAAGAAGCTAAAAACCATTCTCTTCAGTCGTTAACCTGTCCTCCTGCCTTCCTTATAATCTTTCCTGTACCCTCAGCGCTGGGATGCCCTAGGGTAGCTACGCGCTCTATAAATGCATAAAACTAAACTAAACTAAATCTGAAAATGTTGACAAACTATTCATAGTAAATTCAGACGTAGCACTTCTGTCCTTGTCACATATTTTATTTGGTCCTTTGGGATTCTGCCCCACATCAGTACAAATGGAGAATACTCCATTACTTCAGAAACAGACACACATTATGCCCACACTGTTTTCTTCAACTGCACAGCCAACTTATGATTACTCTTCAAGGCCAATTGGATGATGTTCTTAATGACTCTATTAAAACACTCAACCCCACCATTCCTGTTAGGATTATATAAGGAAGTGGTTCTGTGTATTATCTCCAACCTCTGAAATATTCTTTATCATTATCAGAAAGAAACTGCACCCCATTGTCACTTGCTAAATTTAATGGGACACACTCCTGTAAAAATATTTGATCCTAAAAATAAGAATAGAGTCATGATCCACTTTCTCTGCTACCTTGAAAACATCTCAATTAACACTTTTAACAAATTGTGCGCTAATCCAGTAGGTCCCATTATATAAATTGCTATTAACTCCCATTGTGATGGAAAATATGACCATGGACAATTTCACATAGAAATCTTTCAATTTCAATATCCATGCCCAGCCATCAAAATGAAGCTTTCACTGTTTGTGTCATTTTAAAAATTCCAAATGACCTTAATTTATCCAAACTATTTGGAGGAGTTACTTTTTCACCTGTCTAAACATTTTCACTCTGCACACAAAGTTCTGATATATTTCCAAAAAATTTACTTGGATTGGGATCTAGCCCCTTGTCACTGGGCAACCCTACACTAATAAGTCTCAAAACCTGTATAACAATTTGTCCTTCTTATACTCCTGTACCTACAGATCTTTTTCTACACATGATGTGCCACTATCCTGAATGTATCCAATACAAATATTGTTACAGATTTCATCTTCACATATTTCCAATAGTTTAGGCATTCGAGAGAGAAAATCTGCAACAGCATTTTTATTACCAGGCACATATACAGTTTTGGGATAATAACCTTGTAATATTACTGATAATCTATCAACTCTCACAAATGCATTGATATCACCTTCAGTGGTAAACATTTTAGCTAAGGGCTTATGCTCACACCTCAGAGTGAAAACATTCCCCTTCACAAACTCCCTAAAAAGGTCAGCAGCCCTTGCAGAGGCAGGTGTTTGCTTTTCGGTAATAGAATATTTTTCCTCTGTCGGAGCCAAGAATCTGGAAGTATATGTAACTACAGAATCTCTTGCGTCTTTCTCTATCTGAGTCAATACTACACCTAACCCTTTACAACTAGCATCGGTAGTGATGACACTAGATATTTCAAGGTCAAATCTAATTCAGAAATGCCATATTTATATTACATTCAATTATACAGTGAAAATCCAAATTGCACCCCTTTGTCCACTCCAATTTGCGCTTGTTCTTAAGTAGTCTTCTAATACTAAGGCACTCATTACAACCCTGGTGGTTGGTGATAAAGCGGCGGTAATACCTCCAACAGGCCGGCGGTAAGAAAAAAGGAATTATGACCACGACGGAAACCGCCACCATATACAGCCACTTTAACACTCCGACCGCCACGGCTGTAGCAACAAACACCGCGGCGGTAACCAGCAACAGCCAGACGGAAGACAATGTACCGCCCACACTATTATGACATACCAATCCGCCACCTTTTCCGGGGTGGTACCAATGCCATCAAAAGCACGGCGGAAACAGTACATAGAAGGGAAACAAATCACCTCTCGACACACAAGGGAGAACCACAACGCCATGGAGCACGAACTGCACAAATTTCCAATGCTGGTCTACCTCCTCCTACACCAGGAACACGAACGGCAGTGAAGACGACTACGGTGAGTACTGCACCTAGCACACAAGGGAGTGGGGGTGGAAAAAGAGAGCGACACACACACGCAACACCCCCACCCCAACGCCATATACAGAAACAGATGCAACAACATCACATATACACCCCTTAACCCTCAGGAATAACGCAAGGACAAACCAAATTGATTAAAGTGAGTGTAATATTACAAGTTTAGATAAATACGACCTTAAAGCAATAAACAGTATGTACAATACATACAGATGGAGGGACAATGCCTACTTCAAAATGTCCATGGCCTACAGGGCCATAACACATAGGCCAAGGCCACACTTGACTCCTGCCTCAATACGGAGAGAATACTGCAGGGGCATCAGGTTGAAAACACACAGGCACCTCAGGGGGAGGCGGAAGGGGGGGCACCTCAGCCGGTAGATGGTACAATGCCACAGCTCCTGGAGGGGGCTACATGCCCTTTGCGATGTCCTGGGGAGTGCAAAGCCACAGTCTCTCAAGTGGGTAGTTTACCCACTGCTTGCTCCTGGGGAGTGCAAAGCCACAGTCTCTCAAGTGGGTGGTTTGTCCATTGCTTGGTCCTGGGGAGTGCAAGGCCACAGTCTCTCAAGTGGGTGGTTTGCCCACTGCTTGGTCTCGGGCAGTGCAAGGCCACAATCTCTCTAGTGGATGGCTTCCCCGCTGGTTTTGGAGGGGGTCTTATGCCCAGTGTGATTCATTCTGTCAATGAGGGGGTGAGTGGATGCCTTCTTCCACTGGTTCTGGAGGTTGCCCTGTGCCCAGTGTGCTTCATCCTGCCAAGGAGGGGGTGAGTGGATGCCTTCTTCCACTGGTTCTGGAGGGGTCCTTGTGCCCTGTGATGCTTATCCTGGATGGTGCAAGGTTAAAGTCTCTCACCTGGGTGTCACACCTACAAGTGTTGCAGGGGCCAGGACGCACTACAGCCCATGTAGACATGACTACACACTGCTTGCTGGTGGTGACAGGTGCTCAGTGGATGGCAGTTGCGCTGCAGGTGGCGGTGCTGTCAGGGGTGGGGGGAGGCTCAAGCCCTTCCCCTGCAGCCTTGGACGGCTGCCCACTAGGGCTGCTGCTGCTGGCGGTGCAGGTTGCGGTGCTGTCAGTAGTGGGGGGAGGCTCCAGCCCTTCCCCTGCAGCCTTGGACGGCTGAAGTGCCATGGCTAGTGTTGTTTGCCCAGATGCTGCTCCAGCTCCAGGCACCAGATCCATCCTGCCTGCAGCATCAGTTCCCTTTACATTGGCCTTGGCAGCTGTTGTCCCCTTCCTGCCCTTGGGCAGATGGTGATGCCTCCTTACTTTAGCCAGCTGGTGTTGCCTTCCTGCCCTTGATGGCTGGTGTTCCCTCCTTCCCCTTGCTGGCTGGTGGTGCCTCATTCCCCTTGCTGTCTGGTGGTGCCTCCTTCGTCTTGCTGGCTGGTGGTGCCTCTTTCGTCTTGCTGGCTGGTGGTGCCTCTTTCATCTTGCTGGCTGGTGTCCCCTTCTTGCCCTTGCTAGCTGGTGGTCCCTTCTTGCCCTTGGCAGATGGTGCAGGCACACTGGCTGTGCTGACGGGTGCCTACGTGGAGCCTCTCACACCTGCAGTAGCTGCAGGAACTACAGTGGCCGTGGACTGGGTGGCTGAGGAGCTGGCCTGGGTTCTGCCCACTCTGGCCCAAAGTGAAGGACGGAGGATATGCAGGGAATAGGTCAAGGGTGGAGAGGAAAAGCCTTTTACGGACACAGGGGCTGGAAGAGGGTGAAGGTTTGGAGTGGAGAAAGAGGGAGTGGTGGTAAGAGGTGCCAGTCTGGTGTGTTTGTGTGCAGGTGCATGGGCTGGATGCTGTTGTGAGGTGGATGGCTGTTGGGTGTCTGAGTGCTTGCATTTGTGTACTTTGCGAGGAGGAGGCACAGACACAGTGGGAGAGGACCCAGGGGACATGTGCATGGATGTGGGGGTGGTGACTGCCAGTGAAGGGCGTGTTGTGATAGGTGTGCTCGTGATGGGGGTAGTGGATGAGGATGTAGTGCATGCAGGTGTGAGTGTAGACATGACTGGGAAGGAGGTGGACGAAGAGGATGGGTACACCGTGGAAGCAGTGGATGTTCATGTGTCTGCATCTGGATGGTGCTTGTGTGTTTGCCTGAGCCACTTCTGTGTGTTGATTTGGGTGCATGCAGGTCTGAAGGTGTGCTTGGGATAGGCTGGGGTTGAGGGGAATGGGACTGGGTAGAGGAATTGGAGGTGGGAGGCTAGAGACAGGGACAATGGCTGCCATCAGTGAGTTGGCCAGAGCATGGAATGCTCTCTTTTGGGCCGCCACGCCAGAGTGAATGCCCTCCAGGTATGCATTTGTTTCTTGCAAATGCCCTGCTAGAACCTGGATGGCATTCAGTATGGTTGACTGCCCAACAGAGAGGGATCTCAGGAGGTCAATAGCCTGAGGTGCCTGGAGCGAAGGAGATGCCCACCCGCCTGGGTGAGCAGGCATGGGAAACTCGCTGAGGCGCTGCTGGGAGGATGGTGCTGGTACGGAGGTGGCGGCTGTACCTGTAGTTAGGGGGGGCACAGAGGTGCCACCACCGTCAGGGAGCTTCCATCGGAGGAGATGTCGCTGTCAGAACTGTCCCCTCCTGTCTCTGTCATGGGGCTTCCCTCGCCCTCCATCCCACTGGTGCCCTCACCGTTGGTGGATTCGGCCTCCAGGCCCATGTTGGATGCAGCTCCCTCCGTTGCCAGTGCCTCTGCTCCTCCGCCAGATGATGCTAATGCACACAAGGACAGGGTGACAAAACAAAAAGGGGGGAAGGAAGAGACAGAGGATACATTTGGTCAATGCCAGCAACAAAATTACCATTGGCGTACACAACTCACAGGGAACAGCCCTATGCACTAGGCCATGCACTACCAGATACAATGCTAGTCACCAGGCCATAGGGTACAATGTCTAATGCCATTAGCTGCACACCTGGAACCCACAGGACCTTGTCCAGTAGTAGAGGCCCACGAGCAGTATTGGGGTTGGAGTGCATCTGAGCTTGCCCATCATGGAACGTACCCTGCCATGTTCACCCTGGCCTAGGGGCACCCGCAGACCCACATCCCCCACCCAGGTAACACCTTAATGCACGCAAAGTCATGTTTCTGAATCTGTACTCACCCCCTTGTGCCTGCTGTGATGCCTTCAAGTGCCCATCCAACTCCGATAGGCCACTGCTAGGATGTGGAACATCAGGGGGTTCAGGGTATGGGAAGCAACCCTTCCTTGTTGGGAGGCTAGCCCCGGCTGGGCCTCTGCCGTCTTCCTAGCCCAGCAGCGCAGGTCCTCCTACCGTTTTCAACAGTGGGAGCTCCGCCTGTCAAAGACCCAGTGTCCGCACATCCTTGGCGATGGCACGCCAAATACCCTTTTTCTGATGGGCGCTGACCTGCAGAAAAAGATACAGCAGAAAAGGTATTATCCATACCATCCAGACTGTTATCCTTCCCATCCCCTTACGCACAGACATTGCCCATCGAACATGCAGCACTCTGCTGAGGACCACTGAGCCCCCCCACACAAGGCTTACACACATAGCACTCCATACATTCATGCCCCACGCATCGTGCTCACAGTGTACTCACATGTTTGTCTGGAGGACCATAAAGTAAAGGCTACTGAGGTAGGACCCCATCCACTAGTCTCTCCAACTCCTCGGAAGTGAAGGCAGGGGCCCTTTCCCCAGACACCAGAGCCATGGTCGCTTCCAGACACAGGTCACAGCAGCACTTGCAATGTAAGTCCTCTCCTGTTGAAGGTCAGGTAGCAAATGAGTGAACAGATGGAAAATTACGTCCACGTCTATGGGGGTGTGTACCGTCACTGCCGGAGTACATCACCATTGGCTCCTGGAACCCATAGGCCCCAGTGATAACCAATGATGTGTTGCACGGCGGTCATTGACCGCCTCCCGCAACGGCATACAACGCCAGCGTAATTACCTCATTTCCACTTGTCCCTCCTCACAGGTCAGGTGGCCTCCATTTTAGGGGGGCACAGGCCTTGGCACCTAACTGGGTCTCAGCAGACATAGGCACATCAACGGACCTACAAGTTCACATACTGTTTCTGTAAAAAAAGGAAAGACATATTAATCAGAGTATATGTTTGAATATGACCATCTGCTCACTGTTTTTCACCCTAGAGTTCAACTGCAGAGGATGAATAGGAGATGGAGACATACCCCCATGTACAAACCCCTGGAGTACAGGCACATTATCCTAACCTACAGACTTGATAGGGCCACAATCCAAGAGCTGTGTGCCCAATTGCAGCCAGACCTGATTTCAGCTATCTGCCACCCCACAGGTATCCCCCCTCTAGTGCGGGTCCTATCAGTGCTCCATTTCTGGGCAAATGGTTCCTTCCAAGCAACAGTGGCCATGGCATCAGGGATGCCACAGCCTATGTTCTCTAACGTGTTATCCAGAGTGTTTAATGCCCTGATAAAACACATGCGCAGCTACATCGTATTCCCCCAGGTGGATGATTTGGTCACAGTGAAGGCTGACTTCAATGCAATGGGACATATCCCCAACATCATTGGTGCTATTGATGGTACACATATTGCCTTTGTCCCACCCCAGAGAAATGAACAGGTGTTCAGAAATCGAAAGAGCTTTCACTTTCTGAATGTGCAGATGGTGTGTTTGCAGACCAATTCATCTCACATGTCAATGCAAAGTATCCTGGCTCTGTGCATAATGCCTTTATCTTGAGGAAAAGCAGCATCCCATGTCTCAACACCAGAGGCACAGGGTGTGGCTAATAGGTGAGACCATGATCCCCACCCAGTTGATGTAGGTATATGGGTGTGGGGTTGGCCCTAAGGATGAGTGTCTGGCTAACAGGTACCCCTTGATATTTACAGGTGACTCTGGTTACCCAAACCTCTCATGGCTACTGACCCCAGTGAGGAATCCCCGGACAAGGGCAGAGAAACTTTACAATGAGGCACATTGGTGAACCAGGAGGATCATTGAGCGCACCTTTGGCTTCCTGAAGGCCAAATTCCGGTGCCTCCATCTGACAGATGGATCCCTGTACTACTCACCCAAGAAGTTGTGCCAGATCATCGTTGCATGTTGTACAACCTGGCCTTGAGACGCCAGGTGCCTTTTCTGCAGGAGGATGAGGCTGGAGATGGTCTTGTGGCAGCGGTGGAGCCTGTGGACAGTGACGAAGAGGAGGCAGAGGAAGAGGATGTGGACAACAGAACTACTATAATTCATCAGTACTTCCAGTGACAGACAGGTAAGACACTGTAACTTCACCTTCCATTGCAGTTTTGTGTTGGACATTGTACATGGCAGCCTGATTTTCCTATTTCTATGGCCACTTACTGTACCTTTTGGCATCTTGATTTTCAGATATCTGTGCCCCACTCTGGCTCCTGGTGTGTTTACTGCTGCCCACTACAGGTCATTCTTATGTATATAATACTGTACATTTGAATTGCAATGTTTACAGCTTGTTAAACGAATGCAGATTTCAATCAATTGACAGACTCCATACTTGTATTTGTTTCAAGGGTGTTTATTTCTGTGATAATAAGTGTAGGGGGTATTGCAATGGGCTGGATTGATGGTGGCAGAATGTCCAGGATATAGTCCAGTCTATTTGTATCACAGATGCATTGTCCAAGGGGGCATAGGGAGTGGGGCAATGGCAGTTCAAGGAGGACAGGGTGACAGAGTAGGACACAAGGGTGACATTCAGAGGAGTCTTATTTCCTGGCGGGGGTCTTGGCAATGTTCTCTGGCTTCTGCCTGGATCGCAGGGACCTTTTGCATGGTTGTTCTCTTTCTGCAGGGGAAGGGGTGCTGGTGGCCTGTTGTTCCACTGGCGGGGCCTCCTGTCCAGTAGCATCAGCAGAGGTGGAGGGCTGTTTATCAGTGTGGCTAGTGTCAGGGGCCTGTTGCTGTGCCACTGCATCCCTCATGGTGTTGGCCATGTCTGCCAGCACCCCTGCAATGGTGACCACAGTGGTGAGGATGTCTCTCAGGTCCTCCCTGATCCCCAGGTACTGTCCCTCCTGCATATGCTGGGTCTCCTGCAGCTTGGCCAGTATTTGGCCAATGATCTTCTGGGAATAGTAGTATGCTCCCAGGTTGTTGGTGGGTGCCTCGTGGAGAGTCGGTTCCCTAGGCCTGTCCTCCCCCTATCACACAGCAGTCCTCCAAGCGTCCTTGTTGTCCTGTACCTCTGTCCCCTGAACCGAGTGCCCACTGCCATTGACCCCAGGTCACTGATCGTCCTGTGTTTGTGGGGTTGGCTGTGGTCCCTGTAGTGGTGGACACACAGCTGGGTGGGTACTGTGCTGGTGTTTCCTGAGGGGGGAGGCTCTGTGGTAGTTTGGGACTGTGGGTGGGTCACCGATTGTCCAGAGGTCCCTGATGGGCCAGGTAGGTCATCCTGATCCAGGCGTGCAGAGCTGCTGTCATCACTGTGGGCCTCTTCTGGGGGGGGACTGGATGTTGCTGGCACCTCCTCTCCGGTGACGTTGTGTGGGGGTCCTGTGCGGATGTAAATGCAGTGTTATTGTTTCTGCACGTGACATCTTGTGCATGGCTATGTTTCCCTCTATGGTTGTTATTACCAAGGCAGCTTTGGCTTGTGTGAGTTGTGATTGTCACTAGTGTGCATGCTGTGGTGATGGGGGTCCATGCATAAGTGTTGCATGCAGGGATTGGTATTGGGATGGGTGGGTTGTGATGGTGGGGTATGTGTGAGGTGGAGGAGTGATGGGGTGAGGGTAGGGGTAGGAGTTTTTGATGGCATGCAGGTAGGGGGGGGGTGAAAGTAGTAAAGATTTGACATACCAGAGTCCAGTCCTCCTACTACTCCTGCCAGGCCTCAGGATGCATGATTGCTAAGACTTGCTCCTCCCATGTTGTTAGTTGTGGGGGTTTTAGTGGGGGTCCAACCCCAGTCCTCTGTACAGCTATCTCTGTCTTGCAATCACAGAACGCACCTTCCTCCGTAGGATGTTCCACCTCTTCCTGATGCCATCCCTTGTTCTGGGGTGCTGTTCCACGGTGTGTCCACGACTGTCCATCATAGCTCCATCTTCCTAGCAATGGACGTCTGCTGCACCTGTGATCCGAATAGCTTGGGCTCTACCCGGATGATTTCCTCCACCATGAACCATAGCTCCTCCTCTGAAAACCTGGGGTGTCTTTGTGGTGCCATGGGTGTAGTGTGTGTGAGGGTGTGTGGGGTGATCTGATTCAGTGGGTGCTCCTGGCGTGTCTCTCTCAGTTTTCAATTTTTTTTTCGTTAGGGGTTTGGGATAGTGTGTGTGTGTTTTATAGTGGTGTGGGTGTGGTGTGTGCATGTGTGTCAGGTGTGTGTAGTTTGAATTGTCCAATGTGGTGTTGTATTGTTAGGTTGTGTGTATTTTGAGCGCGGCGGTCTGTACCCCCAAAGGTTTACCGCAGTTGAATGTCCTGCGCGGTGATTCGCGGGTCATAATGCTGTGGGTGTATTTCTGTTGGTGTAATGGTGTGGGTTGACCTTTGGGCTGGCGGACTTGTGTGTGTGTCTGTATAGTGGCGGA
Source organism: Pleurodeles waltl (assembly GCF_031143425.1). Lineage (NCBI taxonomy): Eukaryota > Metazoa > Chordata > Amphibia > Caudata > Salamandridae > Pleurodeles > Pleurodeles waltl. The sequence goes on from NC_090447.1 coordinate 1,233,519,930, forward strand.
TTTCTATGTGTGGGTCATAATACGATTAGCGGTATACCTCCGTGGTCGCGGTATGTTGGCAGCAGTCAGCATGGCGGTAAGCAGCACTTACCGCTAGTGTCATAATGACGGCGTATATGTTTTAGCTGCAAAGTTCTAAATATCTTTAGAGTGGAATTCTTCAAGCCAAGGAATGATCGTACTTCCTCTTACAGCTAGGAGCTAGTGCATTCTGTATTGTGTCCATAAAAGATGGTCTGGGTTTTCTTCTCACTCCATATATTACGTGGTCCAAATATGTGACACTATTCTCTGCAAATGAGCACTTAGTGAACTCTATCGTCAAACCCTTCTAAAAGTGCCCAACACCTCCTCCAAGTTTTGACCATGTTCTGATTTTTTTTTCAACAAACGAGTATATCATCTTGAAAATATGTTTACACATTTCATTTTCCCAAAAAGCAGGTGCATCAGGCATTGGAAGACTGCTATTATACAGCACACTATCAAGCAAAGAACTGTCAGTGTAGTTTACTAAGGTTCTAATTTAGAGTTGGCAGCAGGATACTCCATTGCAAATATGACTATGTACCCTTCCACTAAACCCTAGGTCCACCGGCCTCATTTAGAGACTGACAGACCTTACGTTTTCCATTGACGAAGCCCCCTATGGATCAGTTCATGAAACGTTTCCTCTGACAGCCCAACAGAGAAGGGCCTGTTGGCCAAAAGACATTATGGGGGTCATTACCACTTTGGCGGTAAAAGCCGCTTACCACCGTGCAGAAGACGGCCAACACACCACCTCGACCGCGGAATTCCGCCACGGTCATTATGACCCAAAGCCCGGAATCCGCCAAAATCTAGACACCCACACAGGTCTGCCACACCAAAGGTCAGTGATAAACTGGCGATAAGAAATCCTCCACCGTCACGCCAACAGGAATACGCCCACACTATCACGACCCACGAATCCACGCGGCGGTCTTTCAACCGCGGTATTCCATTGGCAGTACACACCACCGCGCTCAAAATACACACACATTTACAAAACACTACCACATTGGACAATTCCAAATACACACACCTGATACACATACACACACCACTCCCACACACCCAATACAATATAAAACACACACCCACATCACCCACAAACCCCTATGACAACAATTGCGACTGAAGGCCAGAGAGAGACACCACCATCTACAAACGAGCATCCATAGGCACTCAACACCATCACCCACATAACATCCACGCACCACACACAACACACCACTAAATGTCACCCCACATATCACAACACACACCACCCCAAACATTACCCACACCACCCCATGGCACGGCAAAGACACCCCAGGTTCTCTGAGGAGGAGCTCAGGGTCATGGTGGAGGAAATCATCCGGGTAGAGCCACAGCTATTCGGATCACAGGTGCAGCACACCTCCATAGCTCGGAAGATGGAGCTATGGCGAAGAATCGTGGACAGGGTCAATGCAGTGGGACAGCACCCAAAAATACATGATGACATCAGGGAGAAGTGGAACGACCTACGGGGAAGGTGTGTTCCGTGGTCTCCAGACATCACATTGCGGTACAGGGGACTGGCAGCGGACACCCTCCTCCTCCCCCACAACTAACAACATGGGAGGAGCAGGTTTTGGCTATTCTGCATCCTGAGGGCAACGCAGGAGTAGCTAGAGGAATGGACTCTGGTAAGTCAAATCTTTCACTACTTAATCCCCCACTCTACCTGCATGCTATCACATACCCCCACCCTCGCCCTCACCCCCATCACTTCTACTCCTCACACATGTCCCAGTATTGCAAACCACCCATCCCAACACCAAGCCTTGCATGCAACACCAAAGCATGGACACCCATCACCAAAGCATGGCCACTGCACATACCCATACGCCCCCCTAAACCATCATCACACAAGGTCCTACACAGGAATGCAAGCACTGGGGTACACGGTCACCCACCCATTGCACACCATGGCACACACAGATGCAATAATCATGCTTTTACACCCCTGCAGGACCCCTACCCAACGTGACCGGACAGGAGGGTCCAGACATGTCCACTCCACCCACAGAAGAGGCCCACAGTGATGACAGCAGCTCTGTCCAACTGGATCTAGATGACCAGCCCGGCCCATCCTGGAACTCGGGACCGTCGGTTCCCCTCACACTGGCACAAGCCACTACAGGGCTTACCCCCTCTGGAAACACCAGCACAGCACCCACCCAGTGGGCCCATACCTCTGTCCCCAGGACACGTCAAGCAGCAGTGTGTCCACCACTACAGGGAACCCAGGCTAACCCACCACCCCAACAACAGGGACCTGGGGGCAGTGGCAGTGGGCACACGGTTCAGGGGACAGAGGCCCAAGAACACAGGGGAACTGGGAGGGCTGCTGTGCGACAGGGGGAGGACAGGCCCAGGGAACCCACTCTCCACGAGGCCCTCTCCAACATCATGGGAGCGTACCACCATTCCCACGAGATGATGGCAACGGTACTGGCCAAGTTTCAGGAGACCCAGCGGCTGCAGGAGGAACAGTATTTGGGCTTCAGGGAGGAACTCAAATCCATCAATTCCACCCTGGGCACCATTGTAGGGGTGCTGAAGGAACTCGTCAACACCAGGAGGGACACTGTGGCACAACAAGGGGCCCCTGACACTAGCCTGGACGATGAACTGCCCACCACCTCTGCCGGTGCTAGTGGACAGGAGGCACGGCCACAGGACCACCACACCAGCACCCCACCCCCTGCTGTCACGACTCACGTGCTGCTTGCGCCTGGAATTTGCAGATCTGGTGGCGTGAAGCTTCAATGTTCGGCTTTGGCCCAAAAAGGGGCGACTCTTTCTGGTAGCCACGGTGCTGTAGGTAATGGAGACACCAAGAACAGACCGTGCCCTTCAGAAAGTAGCGCCAGAGGGAAAAAACCCCTTAAAAAGGGGAAAAAACCTCCAAACAGGAAGACTCCTGGAGAAAAACAAGAACAAACAAACAGGAATCCAAAAGGAGCAAAAATCAGAAAACACAGAATGCTGAATCCAAAACCAAAAGGCAAGGAAATCAGGAGCGAAGACACTAACTGAGCAGAAAGTGTTGCAGCGCAAAGAAAGAGGAAAAACACAGCCCTTATATACCAAAAAACAGGAAGTGACCCACAGGAAGTAAAAGGACACCATCTTAGATAGGGAAACAATACATAGAACAGAATAGTAGAGGAACCATAGAGAATAGGGAACAAGGAATGCTGGGAAAGCACAGGAATCTGGGAAGGAGGAAAAAACATAAAGAAAGGCACACAACAGACTGCAAAAAAGAAGAAGGACAAAGAAACGAAGAAAAACAGGTAAGAGGGTTCAGAGACCCCTGGGACAGTGAAAGGCAGAAGGAAGAACGAGGCCCCAAGCAAATCTGGGGCCTCGAAACGCGCAGGAAAGGCTGGGGGCGCGCCGCGTCTTAATAACGCGGTGCGCGGCCCGAGCCGAACGCCCGGCAGAAGTCGAGCTCTCGGCTCGCGCCGCACCGCGCGGCGCGACAGTAGGTCCCCCTCCCGAAGGCCCAGGTTTAAGAGGGAATAAACGGTGAAAGCGTTGAATCAGGAGAGGAGCGTGAACGGAAGAGGCATCTTCCCATGAACATTCACTGAGAGGATAACCCTTCCAATGAATCAGATACTGAAGTCGTTTATGAAAAAGACGAGAGTCACAAATTTCCTGCACTTCATATTCAGGAGCATCATCCACAAGGACAGGAGGTGGACAAGGAAACTGACGTGAGTAAGGATCAGGCACATAAGGTTTAAGCTGAGAAACATGAAAAACCGGATGGATCTTCCATGTATGGGATAAGTGAAGACGGACAGTGACAGGATTGACCAACTGGAGAATACGGAAAGGCCCATAGTAACGAGGTGTGAACTTGTTTTGAGAGAGACGTGAGGGCAAGAATTTGGAGGAGAGCCAGACTTTATCTTGCAGATGATAATTTGGATTGGTTGTACGTCTCTTGTCTGCAGCCTTCTTCATATACCTCTTGGTATGTAACAAATTAGATCGAATTAGTTTATGGAGTTGGAGAAGGCGTTTGGAGAAATAGTTAATAGCAGGTAGAGGAGAGTTGGATTGTGGAGAAGTAGGGAAAGAGGTAGGATGAAAACCATAGGAACAGAAAAAGGGAGTGACCTTGGAGGCACTATGGACTGAGTTATTGTAGGAAAACTCAGCTAAAGAGAGGTAAGTGCTCCAGTTACTTTGGGTAGAATTGCAAAAGCACCGAAGATATTGCTCTAGTCCTTGGTTCAGACGCTCAGTCTGTCCGTTGGTCTGAGGATGGAACCCTGAAGACAAGGCTCTATTTATATTCAGGGTTTTACAAAATTGCTTCCAAAATCGGGAGATGTACTGAGGTCCTCTATCAGATATTATGGTATGTGGAAGTCCATGGAGACGGAAGACATGATCTATGAATATTTGACTTAGTTCTTGAGAAGTAGGCAGCTTTTTTAGGCCAGTGAAATGAGCCATTTTTGTGAAAGAATCCACTGTGACCATGATAACCCGGTTTCCTGCTGATGGTGGGAGCGAACACATAAAATCAGTAGAGATAGTATGCCATGGGGCCGATGGAACAGGCAAAGGCTGTAGTAATCCTGCCGGTCTGGTGTGAGGTATTTTGACTTGGGCACATATGGGACAGGCCTGAACGTATTCTTCCACATCCAGTTTCCAGGTAGGCCACCAGAAAAATCGTGAAAGTAGTTCTTGTGTGGCTTTGATGCCTCTGTGACCAGCTACAGGGGAATCATGGCACATTTGTAATGCTTTCTTTTGCACCTTGTTTGTAGGGAGGAATATCAGGTCTTGGTAATAAAAATATCCTTGTTTCTTGTACAATAATGGTCTTAGTTCTTCTATGTCATGGTCCGATAGGTTGGCGTATTCTTGTTGTACTTCTTCCAGGAAAGACTGAGCTACTCCAATGATCTTACTGGGTTCTAGAAGATACTGGGATGAGGAAGGAGAACACTCTGGATATCGGCGAGACAGAGCATCAGCCAGAATGTTTTGAGATCCTGGAATATATGTAATATAAAAATCGTACTGACTGAAGAAAAAGGCCCAGCGGGCCTGACGACTATTTTGGCATACAAAATTTCTTAAACATTGTAAATTACGGTGGTCTGTCCTCACCTCAAATGGTTCCTTGGAACCCATCAGAAACTGTCTCCACTCAAGGCAGGCTGTTTTCAGAGCCAATAATTCCCTTTCAAGTACGGAATAATGTTGTTCAGCTGTGGAAAGGATATGAGACAAATAGAAAACAGGATGTTCAAGGCCATCATCCTCTTGTCGTTGGAGTAAGACAGCTCCGATGGCTCTCTCAGAAGCATCAGTTACTACTATAAATTGCTTGGTGGTATCTGGATGTCTTAAGATGGGGGCTTGGGTGAAGGCTCTCTTTAAGCTTTGAAAGGCTGCTTCAGCAGCCTCAGTCCAGACAAACCCCTTCTTTAAATTGTCCTTCTTTAAGGTGTGAGTTATGTGGCTAGTCTGACTGGCAAAGTCTAGAATGAATTGTCGATAGAAGTTTGCTAAACCTAGGAAACATTGTGTTTCTTTTATGGTAGAAGGAGAAGGCCACTCTAGGATAGCTTGTACCTTTTCTTGATCCATAGCTATGCCGGTGGGACTTAAATGATAGCCCAGATATTTGACTTCCGTCATGTCGAACTCACATTTCTCTGGTTTGCAAAATAGTTGATGATCACGAAGTCTTTGAAGAACTTGTTTAACATGGGAGGTATGGAGTTCAGGATTTCTAGAATAAATAAGAATGTCGTCTAGGTAGATCACGACTGTCTGATTCAGTAGGTCTGAAAACACTGAGTCCATAAATCTCTGGAAGATTGCGGGGCGTTAGTAAGACCAAACGGCATAACCCTATATTCAAAATGGCCAAATGGGGTCCTGAATGCTGTCTTCCATTCGTCGCCTTCTCTTATGCGTAAAAGGTGGTAGGCTCCTCGTAAATCCAATTTAGTAAAACGTTGGGCCCCTCTGATTGCTTCCAGTATGTCCCTGATGAGAGGCAAAGGATAACGATCTTTAATGGTAATTTTATTCAGACCTCGAAAATCCAGGCACGGACGAAGATCCTTAGTCTTCTTGGGCACAAAAAAGAGAGGGGCCCCAGCCGGAGACGACGATGGAACAATAAGACCACTCTGTATATTTTCGTCCAGATACTCCTTTAGAACTTCCTTTTCGGGTTCCGTGAGGGAGTACATCCTCCCAAAAGGAACAATTGTGCCGGGTTCCAATGGAATTGCACAATCATATTCTCGATGTGGAGGTAGCACAGGTTTTGACGGTTTTTGGAAAACATCCTGAAACTCCAAATAGTGGTCTGGGATCCCTTGGACCGTATTAATGGACATACCAGTGGCACCTTCAGTAGCTAAGGATCTTTTCGGAGACCAATACTTGTCGGAAGTAAAACAGTTCTCATGACAAAATTGCGAAGACAAAGAGACTGTCCGGGTAACCCAATTTATATATGGGTTATGTCTGATGAGCCACGGAATTCCAAGAATGATGGTATCCCACCTGTAGACTTAACATCAGGGTAGTGGTGTCTACAGGACCAGAGGATATCAAAGATCCATCCACAGTGTGTACCTGTTCGGGTACTTCTTTTGCTTGAGTAGGGACTAGGTTAGCAGCAGCCCACGTCTTGTCCATGTATATACCACTAGCACCACAATCTAGTAATGCCATAGTCTTTTCTTGACGACCGTCCGGAAGTTGTAACAGGACCGGAAAGATGAACAAGGCAGTTGTATTGTCATTAAAGGAGCTGATGGAAGGTATAGCTGTAGATCCCGTCCCCTCCCTTCTTACAGAGGACGGGAGGTGGCGTTTCCCGAAGGCCTGGACGGACGTACTGGACAGGTACGGAGCATGTGACCAGCAGAACCACAATACAGGCACAACCCTCTCTTGCGTCTGTCTTCTCGTTCACTAGCAGAGAGCGGACCTCGGGTAGTATCCACCTGCATGGGTTCCCCTTCGATGTCTCTAGCAGGAGTGCGAGGTTCCTCGGAACGCTGCAGGTATGCACGTGAGCTACTTGGCTGGGCAAACCCTCTACTCCTTTTCTTCTCCGATCTCCGTTCCTGAAGACGATATTCGATGGACAGTGCTTGATCCATCAGGCCACGAAGATCTTCCGCTCTGGTAGAATGCACTAGTTCATCTTTTATTTCTTCTTTGAGTCCTCTACGAAATAATGTTACCAGAGTACGTTCCACCCAAGTGGTCTCTGCCGCCAGCTGACGAAAACGGGTTATATATTGCAGGACGTCTTGGGAGCCTTGTTGGATGTCGCACAAGGCTTCTTCAGCGGAGGCTTCCAATACAGGACGACTAAACATCTGTTTGAAGCGACTCACAAAGGCGGAATAGTCTGACAATACAGGGTCGTTGGAGGACACCATCGGGGTTGCCCAGGCCAAGGCTGGACCGGATAAGGCACTGATAAGATAACCCACCTTGGTCCTGTCGTGGGAGAATTGAGTAGGTCGGAAGGCGAAATACACCGTTAAAGCATCCAAGAACTCGCGAAGCTTGGTTGGTTCACCAGAGAAACAAGGGGTAGAAGCGGAGATTGTCGGAACATCACTGGTGCGGAGGGCCAAAGCCTGTCTTAACGCAGCATTTTCATTACGTAGTTGTTGCAATTCCTGGGCTTGTTGCTGAATCGTGGTCAACAGAGATTGCTCCGGATCTGCAGCAGCCGCCACTGTATTATCCATGGTGTTTGAGGACGTCGGAATGGTTTGGCGCTGCAATCTGTCACGACTCACGTGCTGCTTGCGCCTGGAATTTGCAGATCTGGTGGCGTGAAGCTTCAATGTTCGGCTTTGGCCCAAAAAGGGGCGACTCTTTCTGGTAGCCACGGTGCTGTAGGTAATGGAGACACCAAGAACAGACCGTGCCCTTCAGAAAGTAGCGCCAGAGGGAAAAAACCCCTTAAAAAGGGGAAAAAACCTCCAAACAGGAAGACTCCTGGAGAAAAACAAGAACAAACAAACAGGAATCCAAAAGGAGCAAAAATCAGAAAACACAGAATGCTGAATCCAAAACCAAAAGGCAAGGAAATCAGGAGCGAAGACACTAACTGAGCAGAAAGTGTTGCAGCGCAAAGAAAGAGGAAAAACACAGCCCTTATATACCAAAAAACAGGAAGTGACCCACAGGAAGTAAAAGGACACCATCTTAGATAGGGAAACAATACATAGAACAGAATAGTAGAGGAACCATAGAGAATAGGGAACAAGGAATGCTGGGAAAGCACAGGAATCTGGGAAGGAGGAAAAAACATAAAGAAAGGCACACAACAGACTGCAAAAAAGAAGAAGGACAAAGAAACGAAGAAAAACAGGTAAGAGGGTTCAGAGACCCCTGGGACAGTGAAAGGCAGAAGGAAGAACGAGGCCCCAAGCAAATCTGGGGCCTCGAAACGCGCAGGAAAGGCTGGGGGCGCGCCGCGTCTTAATAACGCGGTGCGCGGCCCGAGCCGAACGCCCGGCAGAAGTCGAGCTCTCGGCTCGCGCCGCACCGCGCGGCGCGACACCTGCAGAGGGAGAACCACCCCGCAAACGGTCCCTGAGATCCAGGACAAAGACAGAGAACGATGCCAAGACCCCCGCCAAGAAATGAGACCACCCTGATTGTCATCCATTTGTCCCACCTTGTCACCATGTCCATCCTTAAACTGCCCCAGCTCCACTTCCTATGCCCCTTTGGACAATGCACCTGTGAGACTAATAGACTGGACTCTGCCATGGACATTCCTCCACCATCACCCCTCACCATTTTACAACCCCCTCCAATATTGAGCACTTAAATAAACTCTCTGAAAGCACAAAACAATCTGGATTCTGTCTGTGATTTCGAAATAGTGTATTAGCAATTACAGTACCAAAATGCTCTTTCAAATCTAATGTCAACATACCTATGTCACACAGCTATAGTCCATGATGAAACAAAGCATATGTCACACAGTGGGACCCACATCAGTGAAATCCTAAGGGAAAGTGACAACTCAGAGACCATACACTGGGTGAAAATTACAGACAGTAGAGAGGCATTAGATTTAAATTAGATGTAGCAGGCAGTGTTGTCTTCTTACCTGTGTCTCACTGGAAGTATTGCAGGATCACCGTGTTCCTGTTGTCGATGTCCTCTTCTTCTGCTTCCTCGTCTTCACTGTCCACAGGATCCACAGCTGCCACCACACCTCCATCTGGACCATCCTCCTGCAGAAAAGGCACCTGTCATCGCCAAGCCAAGTTGTGAAGCATACAGCAGGCCACGATGATCTGGCATACCTTCTTTGGTGAGTAGAATAGGGAACCACCTGTCATATGGAGGCACCGGAACCTGGCCTTCAGGAGGCCGAAGGTCCGCTCTAAAATCCTCCTAGTTCGCCCATGGGCCTCATTGTAGCGTTCCTCTGCCCTGGGATTCCTCACTGGGGTCAGTAGCCATGACAGTTTGGGGGTAACCAGTGTCACCTGCTAATGGCGAAGGACAACTATTAGACACACACTAACTCTCAGGGACATCCCCAGACCCAGACACCTAATCACACTGTATTGGGTCCATGTCCTCACCTAATAGCCACACCCGGTGCCTCTGGAGTTGCCCCATAACATAAGGGATGCTGCTATTCCACAGGATGTAAGCGTCATGCACTGAGCCAGGGAATTTTACATTAACATGGGAGATGTACTGGTTTGCCAAACACACCATCTGCACATTCATGGAATGGTAACTCTTCTGGTTTCTGTACACCTGTTCACTCCTGCAGGGGGGTACCAAGGCCACATGTGTCCCATCAATAGCACCTATGATGTTGGGGATATGCCCCATGGGAGAGAAGTCACTTTTCACTGTAGGCAAATCCTCCACCTAAGGGAAAACGATGTAGCTCCGCATGTGTTTCAGCAGGGCAGACAACACTCTGGACAACACGTTGTAAAACATAGGCTGGCACATCCTTGATGCTATGGCCACTGTTGTTTGAAAAGACCCACTTGCTAGGAAATGGAGTACTGACAGCACCTGCACTTGAGGGTGGATTCCTGTGAGATGGCGGATAACTGACATCAGGTCTAGCTCCAACTGGGCACACAGTTCCTGGATTGTGGCACGATCAAGCCTGTAGGTGATGATCACATGTCTTTCCTCCATTGGCAACAGGTCCACCAGCGGCCTGTACACTGACGGATGCCGCCATCTCCTCACATGCCCCAGCAGACGGTGCCTATGGAGGAGAACAGCGAGCACAGAGTCAACCAACTCTGAGGTACGTAAACACAGTTAATCTGAAAATATTCATAAATCAAAATTTGCCTGTATGAGTTTTTAGGCAAGGCCTAGGTATGTGTTACGCAGTAAAAAATAATGCCATGTGGGCCCCTGAAATGGTGGCTGCCTGACCTGTAAGGTGGGACAAGGTGATATAAGGTAACTGCGCTGGCACTGCACACCGTCGCGGTAGGAGGTCGAAGACCGTGGCGCAATTCTGCATTGGTTAACAATGGATCTTATGGGTCCCAGGAGCCAATGACGATGTACGCCGGCGGTGACGGTACGCATCGCCGCGGACGTGACCGCCATTTTCTCTCTGTTCAATCACTCGATACCTGGTCTTCGACAGGAGAGGACCTACACTGCAAGTGATGCTGTGACCTCAGTCTGGAAGAGACAATGGCTTGTGTGTCTGGGTAAAGGGCCCCTGCCTTCAGCACGGAGGAGTTTGAGAAACTTGTGGATGGGGTCCTCCCCCAGTACACTCTACTCTAAGGTCTTCCAGACAAACAGGTAAGTTCACTGTGAGCATGCTGTATGGGCAATGCCTGTGTGGAGTGGGGTGGATGAAAGATGGGGGGGTGAGAATGAGGCGTGCATGAAATGACGGTGAGTGCATGTGCATCGTGGCAAGGGTAGGGATGCAGGCCAATGACTGTGATGGTGCAGTTTGTAATTACTTCTCTTTTTTCCCTGTAAAATTCCTGTAGATCAGTGCCCACCAGAAGAAGGACATCTGGCGTGCCATCGCCAAGGAAGTCCTGACGGAGCACCCACTGCTGGAAAAGATGGGAGGACATTCGCCGCTGGAGCAAGAAGACGCGGAGGCCCAGCTGGGGATGGCCTCCCAACGTGGGAGGGGTGCTCGTCGCACCATGACCCCACTGATGTTCAGGATCCTGGTGGTGGCGTACCCGGAGTTGGATGGGCGCTTGAGGGCATCACAGCAGCAACAAGGGGGGAGTACACTCTCATTCTGCTGATTCAGCGCGCATTGTAGGTGTCTGGGTGGGGGAGGTGGGCTGTGGGTTCCCCTAGGCCAGGGCGAGTTTGGTAGTTAAGTTCCCTTCTTCAGGCAGGCCCTGTAGCACCCCAGCCCACCTGTGTACAGGGTCAACTACACCTAGTCAGGCTCCTGTGACATCCATGTGTGCAGAAATCGGCCATAGCCTTGTAAGTCATGTCCCAGGGATGGAATAGTGGACCCCAAGTGTGCGGCGTAGTGCAGGGGGCTTCTGTGTCTGTTGTGTCCGCCAACGGTAGCGGTATTGCATGCACTGAACATGTCTTTCTTCTGTCTCCCCCCCTTTTTGTGATCTCCCTGTTCTTGTGTGCATTAGCATCATCAGGCAGAGGAGCAGTGGCACCGGAGCAGGAGGGAGCTGCATTCCACATGGCCCTGGAGGGCGACACTACGGAGTCTGAATACACCAGTTGGACGGAGGGCGAGGGGAGGTCCACGGCGGGGACAGGAGCTGACACCAGTGATACAGACTCCTCCTCTGATGGGAGCTCCCTTGCGGTGGCGGCCCCATCTGTGCCCCCCGCATCTACAGGTAGAGCCGCCACCCTCCTACCAGCACCGCCCTCCCAGCAGCCCCTCAGCGTTTGCCCCATGCCCGCTCACCCAGGAGGGTGGGCATCATCTTCGCCCCAGGCACCTCAGCCCCTGCCCCAGTCACCCCTGCTGCCCTTAGTGAGGAGGCCATTGACCTCCTGAGATCCCTCACTGTTGGGCAGTCTACCATTTTGAATGCCATCCAGGGTGTAGAGAGGCAGTTGCAACAAACCAATGCATACCTGGAGGGCATTCACTCTGGTCAGGCAGCCCTTCAGCGAGCTTTTCAGACTCTGACCTCAGCACTGATGGCAGCCATTGTCTCTGTCTCTAGCCTCCCCCCTCCAACTTCCTCCACCCAGACACACACCCCTGTACCTCAGCCTATCCCAAGCACACCATCAGACCAGCATGCACACACCTCAACACACAAGGGAAGGTCTGGCAAACATAAGCACCACACATCCCACAGGCACCCACGCAAGCATCACACACATCACACACATGCAGACACAACAACATCCACTGCCTCCACTGTGTCCCCCTCCTCCTCGTCTCCCTCCTCCCTCCCAGTCTCGTCTCCACTCACACTTGCATGGACTACATCCTCAGCCACTACGTCCATCACCAGCACACACACCACCACACCCCGCTCACGTGCAGTCATCACCCCCGCTACCATTCACACATCCCCTGCGTCCTCTCCCAGTGTGTCTGTGAGGCCACCTCCCAAGGTACACAAACACAGCCACACACCCACCCAACAGCCATCCACCTCCCGACAGCCTCCAGCCCATGCACCTTCACCCAAAGTCAGCAAACGTACACCTCCTACAACCACAACCTCTTCCTCCACTCTCAAACCCCCTCCAGCTACCAGTCCCAGTGTTCCTAAGAAACTTTTCCTGTCCAACCTTGACCTCTTTCCCTCACCTCCCCCACCCCTTTAGTCTCCTAGGGCCCGACTCTCCAGGTCCCAACCTAGCACCTCAGCCACAACATCGGCGGGACCAGTGGTGCCAGTAGTTACCAGATAATGGAGTGCACCAGGCCAGCCAGTGTGGCAAGGAGCCACAGCACGGACAGTCCCCCACCTGTCAAGCATAAAAAGTTGGACAGTGCCCGGTGGGAGAGGGGACAGAAATCAGCCACCAAAGCCGCTCCCAGGGGTACAGTTGGGAGTGTGGAGACAGCTGCAACACCATCCAAGGTGGGGAAGGGGCACAGTAAAACCGGCAAGTCTGGGAAGATCAGCACAGCGGACAAGATCGCCAGCAGCCCGCTGCCCAGGAGACAACCGCCAGCAGCCCCGCTGCCAAAGACAGGAGCGCCAGCAGCAGCCCCGCTGCCCAGGAGACGACCACCAGCAGCCCAGCTGCCAAAGACAGGACCGCCAGCAGCAGCCCGCTGCCCAGGAGACGACCACCAGCAGCCCCGCTACCAAAGACAGGACCGCCAGCAACAGCCCCGCTGCCCAGGAGACGACCGCCAGCAGCCCCGCTGCCAAAGACAGGACCGCCAGCAGCAGCCCCGCTGCCCAAGACAGGACCACCAACAGCAGCCCGCTGCCCCGGAGATGACTGCCAGCAGCCCCGCTGCCAAAGACAGGACCGCCAGCAGCTGAACCGCTGCCCAAGACAGGACGACCAGCAGCTGAACCGCTGCCCAGGACACTGCCACCAGCTGACCCGCTGCCCAGGACACCGCCGCCAGCAGCACCGCAGGCCAGTGAGCGCCAATGATTCCGACGCTACTGAGTCTGCCACAGGCAGGATTAAGCACTCTGGGCACAAAGCCCCCTCCAGAACCAGTGGAGAAAGGCATCCACTACCTCAGTCCTTGGCAGGATGAAGCACTCTGGGCACAAAGCCCCCTCCAGAACCAGTGGAGAAAGGCATCCACTTGAGAGACTGTGGCTTTGCACTCCCCAGGATAAAGCAGTGGGCAAACCACCCACTGTAGAGACTTGAGAGACTGTGGCTTTGCACTCCCCAGGATAAAGCAGTGGGCAAACCACCCACTGTAGAGACTTGTGAGACTGTGGCTTTGCACTCCCCAGGATTGAACAGTTGGCAAACCACCCACTGTAGAGATTTGTGAGACTGTGGCTTTGCACTCCCCAGGATTGAACAGTGGGCAAACCACCCACTGAAGAGACTTGTGAGACTGTGGCTTTGCACTCCCCAGGATTGAACTGTGGGCATGGAGCCCCCTCGTGGATCTGGCGTTGTGCACTCAACCGGCTGAGGTGCCCCCCCTTCCCTTCCCCCTGAGGTGCCTGTTTTATTTCTAACTGATGCCCCTGCAGTGTTCTCTCTGTCTTATTTGGGTATTGAGTGTGGGCCTCGCCCATGCCTTTTGGGCCCAGTGATCCACGGACTATGATGGTGGAATCCCTTGGACTTGTGTTCTTGGTGTATATAGTTGTATATGGTATAAATGTATATATTTGTAAATATTTTTGATGTATGTAATTGAATATATCACAATTATTCAACTCATTTCCTTTTGTCCTTGCATTCTTCCGGGGGGTTTGGGGGGTATAACTGTTATGTATCAATATGTATTAGCGTGTGTGTTGTAGTGGGTGAGGGTGGGGGTGGGGGTGTTGCGTGGTGCGTGTGTGTGTCACTGTTTTTTCCCTCCCCAACCTCCGGTGTCGTAGGTGCAGTAATCACTGTGGTCTTCGCCGCCGGCGTTCATGCTCCTGGTAGAGGAGCAGGAAGATAAAGGCTGGCAGAATCTGGAGCTCGGGTTCCATGGCGTCCTGATTCCTTGTGGGGTGTGTAGAGGTGAGTGTTTTCCCTTCGAAGTCCTGTTTCCACCGTGTTTTTGTTCGCTGTGCATCCGCCCCAGAAAAGGTGGCGGATTGGTGGGTTGTAATAGTGTGGGCGGTACATTGTCCTCCGCCTGTCTGTTGGCGGTGACCGCTGCAGTGTTTGTTTGTACCGCCATGGCGGTCGGAGTGTTAAAGTGGCTGTCAATGTTGGAGGTTTCCGCCACGGTCATGATTCCATATTTTTTTCCACCGGCCTGTTGGCGGTTTTACCGCCGCTTTAACACCGACCGCCAGGGTTGTAATGACCACCTATGTCACCCACCCTATTAAGAGTGGATGGTGCAATGTATTTTTTGTCTGGCTCTCACTGCCAGGAAACACTTGGTGTGACGGGCAGAAAAAAGCAATTACTTCCACATCCTGGGAGAAAATTTTCAGAGTGTGGGTGGCATTATTTATTTTTTTCAGAAACAAACCTCTGCTCTGAAAGTTTGTTTCTATAAAATGAAAGCTTTGAAAAAGTTTGGTGAACAGTCATCAAAACCAACAGCAGCCATCCACCAAACATTTTGTACATTGAAAGGAACCACCATCATGGTGGTTCCAGTCAATGAACAAAAGTTATTGCTGGTCTGGTGGTCATCTTTAAATTTGGTGAATTTTAGTCCATCAGGGTGGTGAAAGTATTTTTCTCAGCCACACAGACAGACAGAGAGCCATCTGTCAAACAGTAATTAAGGCCTCAAATTACCACATCTACAACCTGGGTACATCTCCAATCAGCACCACCCCGACTCCCCACATCAGCTCCTCCACCATGTCCACCACTTTCCTAGATTAAAGGAAACTTGAAGAAATCAATGCCCTCCTCAAGGAGCCCACAGCTGGCCTAAATCATTTGAGCAAATCCCAGCCCATCTCCTTCCCTCCCTATCCAGCCAAAGTGATTGAGAAAGCCATCAAAGAGGATCTCACAACACCCCTTGAAATTCATCATCTTCTAGATAACACTCAGTCATGATTCAGAAAGAAGCACAGCACCAAAACAGCACTCATTGCAGCCACTGATGATATTTGAATCATCCTGGACCAAGGAGTAACAGCTGCCCTCATCCTGCTTCACCTCTCTGCAGCCGTCGACACTGTCTTCCAGGACACCTTCAACAGAAGACTCCACAAGATTGACATTCAAGGATCCACTTTCAAATGGTTCTGTTCCTTCCTCACAGGAAGAACCCAAAGGGTCAGGCAACCACCCTTCAAAACAGAGATCAAGCAATTGATAGGCGGAGTCCTACAGGGATCATGCATAAGCATCACCATTTTCAACATATGCATGAAACCGCTCGACAACATCATCTGATCACAAGACATCACTGTTATCTCTGCCACCGATGACACCCAACTGACCCCTTCCCTGACGGACAAAATAACCAACTCCAGATCCATCCTTACCAACTGCCTGCAGCACAACTCTGTCAAGAATTGGCCTTTGGCAACAAGACCTTCCCATGGGACTCCACCTGGTGGCCGTCTGAGCTGGGACTAACACCCACACTCACAGACCATGCATGAAATCTAGGTATCATCCTAGATGACAAGCTCAACATGAGGGCTCATGTCAATGCATTGTGCATCTCCTGCTTCCACATCCTACGCATGCTGTGAAAAATCAAATGGTTATCTCAGAACACCAGACAGACCATCAGGCAATCACCTATTACCAGCAGGCTGATCTATGGCAACAATCTGTATCCTGGAATCTCCATACAACTCCTACACTGACTCCAGACCATCCAGAACACTGCTGGAAGGCACGTACTCGACCAGCCATGCCGCACCCACATCACACCACACCCTAGAGAGATTCACTGGCCCCCCATTCAAAAGTGCAGCCAATTCAAACATCTTACACACACATACAAAGTCCTACACAACACAGGACCAGAATACCTGAACATCTGCATACACTTTCACCAATGCATCAGACACCTATGCTCTACCTTACTCTCACTCACACACATTCCCTGCATCTGTATAAGCAAAACTGGAGGTCACTCATTCTCCTACATTGCACCTAAGACATGGAATTACCTCCCTCAACACATCAGAGCCTCCTCCTCACTTCTTGAGTCCAGAAAGGAACCGAAGACCTGGCTCTTTGTATAAGCACCTTGGGGACCACAAACCTACACACCTCCTAAAGCACCTCAATACCCTCTCAGTGGATTAGTGCACTATACAAATCAATATGACACAACATAACAAATCCAAAGTAGAGAGGAAATGTTGTACACTGTTACTACATATAGAGACGTTACTTTTGGCAATCCAACCCGCTCACATGTTCTGACATACCACAGGTATTAGAAGTCTGAGGGGATTTTGTTAATTAAACCTTACATGTATTTGGTTCCATTTCACTCCTTATTTTCATCATCATTAAAGAATAATTAGAAATGTTTGTCTTGTCCTGGCTTGGTCAGCTTAGGTCTACCTATTCATGTAGAAAATAGACCAGCGTGCAGAAGAAGAGGTATGCCAGATTTCAGTAACTAAAAGGTCCACATTGAATATATGTCTTAATAGCACATACTGAGACTACGTGCTTATAGCTGCATAAACACAATGCGTCCAAGCACGGCCATATCGCTGAACCTCGATTGTAAGCATTACGAGGGCACGTGAGAGTTAATTCAGTCTAGCCCAGTTTATAAATTGATAGACGCTTTTTTTCCAGGAGATATGACACTCGTCTTATAGAGACTGTTAAAAATAGTATTCCATCTTGTACATCTTTCCTGCAGATCCCTGATCAAAGATCATTGTGCAATCTGGCATGGCATCTGTGGACACATTTTTAGATTTTGATTTGCAAAAAAAAAAAAACACGGGGGAAAATCTTAACTGGCACTTAATGCTGCTGGAACAATACGATATTTTGAAATACATTTATAGGTCCCACTCGAAATTAGCGATTTGATTAACTTCTGAATAGAAATAAAGTTTACAAACTCTGGGCCATTGGGAGCTCACGGATTAATAGGCGTCCATGAGCGGTAATTCCCAAGAGTCATTACAGCAGCATTTTAGACATTTCCAGTAACATGAGGAACTCCCAACTTCAATGAGAATATCACCTTTTATTTTGCAGCTTCCTGGGTGTGCTTATCGGCTTCCGTTATACCTGGTTGATAATAATGGTCCAGTTCACGGTGTTACTGCAGCTTTGTAATTTAGGGAAGCAGGTAAAATGTCTGGTAACAAGATAAGCAGATATTTGGACTTCCCTGCCATGCTCTAAATAGGTATCTGCGAGCATTTTATAATTCTAGCATAATCTGCATCTTTCCCCAACACATGCCTCCCTGTCTGTTGCTGAGATTCATGCTTCATCTATAAATATGTACTTCTGTACATTTGTTATGCAGCTGTTGGACAGTGTAGCTCACAAGGATTCAGCATGCAAATGCATTCTTGGCTGATATGTTTCTTGGAGGCACTCTAAAACCATGCCATGCCAGGAACTTAGAAGTATGTTATGTGCAAGTGCAATCCTTGCTTAGCTTTTCCTCACAAATGACTCATTATACATAAACCCTGCATGAGAAATGTTTGTGCAAATTGTGATCTTACGTGGAAGCACCTACTACTGATCAACTATGGGTACCTAGGGCCTGATTTGTTGTATGGCTTTCTTTCTTCTGTCTCTCACGGTGGTGAAGGATATTGCATCCTGATGGACAGAAGACCACCATACTTAGAGATCAGCGCTGGCCGAGCAGTGATCTCAGAGGGACCCCGGTCACAGTGGTTATTGTGAAGATACTAAAAATTTGATGGATGGCTGCCACCTGTTTTGATGAGCGTTCAGCAAAGTTTTTGTTTTTCAAAAGCAAACTCACGAAGTGGCCATTTGTTTTTGAAAAATAAATAGCTAGTGACCCCCATACCAAAAAGCTTTTTTCCCTGGGTATATGGGTCATCATTTTAAATTTTCATTTCCTCTCTAGCAGATCTTCCATGGTGGTTACAGACAGAACAAGCATTTGCAATGCAATGGGTCTCACGTTTGCTGGAGTTGGAGATATTAGTGTTGTAAGTACCTAACAGGACTTTTCATGTCACATAAATTGAAAATGAAAGGTAAAATATTTGACACAAGAAAGTCAATTCAGCGTGCTACAGCCGCCATGAGCACAAGAGTTATTGTATCCCTGCGTGAATGTCTAGAAAGGATTGCTGCTGGGATGAAAGACAAACCAAAACAGGAGGAGGGGCCATCACACACTGTAACAGGAGGAAGAGTGATGTAGTGTGATGGTCATCAAAAATGTTCACTTTGTGAAATCGCCTGGGAGGGACCCCGCACACAAAGGAGGTACATTTCACAAAATGCACCAATAAAAATGAAGCATTTAAAACAAGCACAACAAAGAATGAATAGCAGTGGGCGTGATTAAAAGCCCACAGAGAGATTACAACAGGCTAGAGCGCTTGCATGCTCGACCCCAAAAAGGACATCAGACTGTCAGTCTTTTTTGTATAACATTTTCCTTATTGTATTTTTAGGTATATCCCTTGTGATCAACAACCAGAATCATGAGGAAAATCAATGATACATTCCAACATGTACTTTATTAATGGCTTCTGAACCGAACTCAAACATTTCTCTTCACCTCCCATACCAGAGAACTATATATGTGTAAAACTATATATGTGTATAACCCACACGTCACAGTCTTACTCCTGTTCTGGAGTCTATTTAATATCCACAGCCCATGACATTCCGTACATCTGAAGGTGATGATCCCCTCAAATCCAGTCCATTAAAATAGACCAGCAGCAGACTGTCCAAAGTACCTACAGTGCCCTGCAGCTCTCCTCAACCATTCCGTCTCCTTCACAAACCTTCAGGTTCAGAGCCCCATCACCCCTTTTCAAGTCAACCAACCTGGAAGGCCCTTCGTTTCATGGGCTTGCATGAAGTTCCTCTAAAGATGCTAGACTTTTTCACATTAGACATTAATGCTAGCTATTAGGTACTCGTATGAGGCCCCTTTGTACATTTCCTGCATTCAATCCTCTTGTGTTGTGCAGGTACTTGGGCCCATATTTATACTTTTTGACGCTAAACTGCGCTAACGCAGTTTAGCGTCAAAAAGTTTTGCGCCGTCTAACGCCATTCTGAAGCGCCAAGCGGGCGCCGTATTTATGGAATGGCGTTAGACGGCGCAATCAGACCGGCGCTGCCTGGTTTGCGTGGGAAAAAACCACGTAGACCAGACAGCGCCGGCGTAGGGGGAAAATGGCGCATGGGCGTCTTAAAATGGGGCAAGTCAGGTTACGTCAAAAAAATCGTCTTAACCCGACTTGCGCCATTTTCTAACGACGCCCATCCCCCATCAACATGACTCCTATCATTGTAAAGATAGGAGTCATGCCCCCTTGCCCAATGGCCATGCCCAGGGGACTTCTGTCCCCTGGGCATGGTCATTGGGCATAGTGGCATGTAGGGGGGCACAAATAAGGCCCCCCTATGCCACCAAAATAAAATATAAAAAATAAAAAATTATACTTACCTGAACTTACCTGAATGTCCCTGGGGTGGGTCCCTCCATCCTTGGGGGTCCTCCTGGGGTGGGCAAGGATGGCAGGGGGGGTCCCTGGGGGCATGGGAGGGCACCTGTGGGCTCATTTTGAGCCCACAGGCCCCTTAACGCCTGCCCTGAGCAGGCGTTAAAAAGTGGCGCAAATGCGCCGTTTTTAGCCACGCCAACTCCCGGGCGTCTCTTTTGCCCGGGAGTATAAATACCACGTAAAGGCCTGGGAGTCATTTTTTAGACGGGAACGCCTCCCTTGCATATCATTAACGCAAGGAAGGGGTTCACGCTAAAAAATGACGCACATTCCGGGAACTTTGGCGCTATTCGCCTCTAACGCCATAGTATAAATATGGCGTTAGTTGGCGTTAGTTTTGCGTCGAAATTGCGTCAAAAAAAACGATGCAATTTTGGCGCAAACGGAGTATAAATATGGCCCCTGGTCTCCAGAGTCTAAATATGCAAATTTTCGATGTGGCTAGCTCAATACCTACCCATAGTAATGTCTGGAATTATCTGAAGTGTACCATTTGAGATCCTAGCCAGTAAGTAAGCATGTGAGGAAGTTGCATGCCCCCGGTTTCTATTGAGACATGGTATTTCCCGAGTTTGAGACGTGGTTTCTGGCCGTTCCAAAGAAAAGTTTTCAAATAGGCCATTGCAGATGGAAAGCTGGCATACCTCTTGTATATAAACATGGTAGGTGAACTGAGAGTTTGGCGGAGGGGGTGCTTCGTATTACTTTTGTGGGAATGCCCTGTGCACCAAACCCAGGACCTTAAACTGAGTACTTTTTCATACTTCCCTCAAGGCCTCTTCCAAACATAAACCAAAATCCACTGAATCAGTTTCTCATATGCTTATCCTAATGTCAACAATGCCAGTTTTTCTGCAGCTCCCTATAAATGTGTTTGTTTTTTGTCTTCGGGTTTTCATCGCTCTTGAAATTTTCTTCCTTCGTAAAATTTTCATTAAGCTTAGCAAACCCTTGGCATAATAGTATGCCACTGAGTTTGCAACCACTAAGCACTTTAGTAAAGAAAAAAAGAAAAATCGGTGAAATGTGGAGTTCCTGCGACTCTCAATTTGACAAATGAGGCTTATATCAAATCCTTAAAAACATACAGAGTTCTCATTTAACAGACTCGCTCTAAGCACATTGTTAGACCAGGCATCCTTGGTGTGGTCTCCCCTAACTTTTTGCCTCTACTTCCCAGGTTGTTTCTGTGTGCTGGGCTCTGCTTTTGCTGTTTTTGGTACTCTGGGCACTTTATAACTGCTGACTAGTGCTAAAGTGCAAGTGCTCCCTATGTGAAATTATATGTATTGGCTTTTACATGATTGGCATAGCTGATTTACTCATAAGTCCCTAGTAAAGTGCACTAGAGGTGCCCAGGGCTGTAAATTGAATGCTACTTGTGGGCCTGCAGCACTGGTTGTGCCACCCACATTTGTAGCCCAGTAAACATGGCTCAGACCTGCCACTGCAGTGTCTGTGTGTGCAGTTTAAACCTGCCAATTTGACATGGCAAGTATACCCACTTGCCAGGCCTAAACCTTCTCTTTTTATCCATGTAAGGCACCCCTAAGGTAGGCCCAAGATAGCCCCATGGGCAGGGTGCAGTGTATGTTAAAGGTGGGACATGTACTGATGTGTTTTACATGTCCTAACAGTGAAATTCTGCCACATTCCGTTTTCACTATTGCAAAGCCTATCCCTCTCATATGTTAACAGGGCAGGGGGCTGCCTTCAAATATTCCTAAAGTACAGATTCCCTTTGAGAGCAGATAGAAATCTGGAGTCTGGTGTCTCTGAACTCGCAATTTAAAAATACATTGTTAGACCTGACAGCCTTAGGGTGGTCACCCCTAAGTTTTTGCCTGCCTCCCTCCACTTTTGAGATACCGTTTTTGCAGGTTTTTAGACTCTGTGCACTTTACCACTGCTAACTAGTGCTAAAGTGCATATGCTCTCTCCCTTTAAAGATGGTAACATGGGATAACACCAGATTGGGCTATTTAATTTACTTATAAGTCCCTAGTAGAGTGCACTATTTGTGCCAAGGGCCTGTAGATTAAAAGCTACTAGTGGGCCTGCAGCACTGATTGTGCCACCCACTTCAGTAGCCCCTTAACCTTGTCTCAGGCCTGCCATTGCAAGGCCTGTGTGTGCAGTTTCACTGCCAATTTGACTTGGCATTTAAAAGTACTTGCCAAGCCTAAAACTCCCCTGTTTCTATATATAAGTCACCCCTAAGGTGTGCCCTAGGTAACCCTTAGAGCAGGGTGATGTGTAGGTAAAAGGCAGGACATGTACCTGTGTAGTTTACATGTCCTGGTAGTGTAAAACTCCTAAATTTGTTTTTACACTACTGTGAGGCCTGCTCCCTTCATAGGCTAACATTGGGGCTGTCCTCATACATTGTTTGAGCGGTAGCTGCTGATCTGAAAGGAGTAGGAAGGTTATAGTTAGTATGGCCAGAATGTAATACAAAATCCTGCTGACTGGTAAAGTTGGATTTAATATTACTATTTTAGAAATACCACTTTTAGAAAGTGAGCATTTCTCTGCACTTAAATCTTTCTGTGCCTTACAATCCACGTCTGGCTGGGTTTAGTTGACAGCTCCTTGTGCATTCACTCAGACACACCTCAAACACTGGATATTCAGCCTCACTTGCATACATCTGCATTTTGAATGGGTCTTCCTGGGCTGGGAGGGTGGAGGGCCTGCTCTCACACAATGGACTGCCACACCCCCTACTGGGACCCTGGCAGACAGGATTGAACTGAAAGGGGACCTGGTGCACTTCTAAGGCACTCTTTGAGGTCGCCCCCACTTCAAAGACACATTTGGGTACAAAAACAGGGCCTCTGCCCTACCACCTATGATACTTCCTGGAGAAGATACCTGAACCAGAACCTGCACCCTGACAAGAAGAACTGCCTGGCTGCCTGAAGGACTCACCTGACTGTTTTCTAAAGAGGAC
Organism: Pleurodeles waltl; assembly: GCF_031143425.1. Classification (NCBI taxonomy): domain Eukaryota; kingdom Metazoa; phylum Chordata; class Amphibia; order Caudata; family Salamandridae; genus Pleurodeles; species Pleurodeles waltl. The sequence goes on from NC_090447.1 coordinate 1,233,543,240, forward strand.
GGCTGCATTGCTGTTGCCCTGCTGTCTTGCTGCTCTCTTGCTCTGCTGCAGAAGTGCTCTCCAAGGGCTTGCATAGAGCTTGCCCCCTGTTCCCTGAAGTCTCGGGAACAAAAAGACTTCTCTCCTGCAGCTGAAATCCCCGTGAGGTGAAAATTTGACGCACCGCCTGCCAAGAACGATGCACAGCCTGCTTGTGGTGAAAATTTCACCGCACACCCAGTCGGAACGACGCAGCCCAACTTCGCAACAGAAGATCGACGAAGCACCAGCGCCGCAACTGGAACTTCAACACACAGCCGGATCGACACAAGCCGACTCAGAATGCCGGTGCCCGACTTCCTGGGAGGAATCGGCGCAGCGCCTGCCGTGCGGAAGAAAATTCTGCACATCGCCTACCGGAACCGACGCAGCCCCTGTGACCTCACTCCGCAAGCCCAGGATTCCACGCATCATTCCTGGGGCGTCGGAAAACACCGCAACCCGAAGACGATCCAAGTCCGCGCGCCGGAAATCAATGCAACGCCTTCCCTGCGTGAAAAATAGCAACGCAAGTCCATTTGCAAAGGACGCACACTCACTGTTTTACAAGCATCTCTTCCTCTGCGGTCCCTTGTGAGGGTTTTTCAATGCAAACCAGGTACTTTGCCCTGTAAGAGACACTTGTTGTTTCTAGGAGAACCTAAGACACTTTATATTGCTTTTACAGTAATCTTTTTACTCTAAAGGCACTTGATATCACTTTCAGTGATATCCCTACATTTGCTTATTTCATCTTTAATCGTTTTGACCTGCATTTATCCAGATAAATATTTTATATTTTTTTAAACACAGTGTGGTGTATTTTTGTGGTGTTATATTGTGGTATTGTACGATTTATTGCACAAATACTTTGCAAATTGCCTTCTAAGTTAAGCCTGACTGCCCAGTGCCAAGCTACCAGATGGTGGGCACAGGGTAATTTGGATTGTGTGTGACTTACCCTGACTAGAGTGAGGGTCCTTGCTTGGACAGGGGGTAACCTGACTGCCAACCAAAGACCCCATTTCTAACATACAGCATTTGCTAAAGTTGGTTTTTAAATTGCTTGTTTGAAAATGCAACTTTTAGAAAGTGGGCATTTCATGTCTGGGCAAGTTTGACAGTTGGGTTGTTTGTGCATCTCCTCTTGACTGTGACACAAAGGGTGCTGGGTTGTAGCCTGCATATCCTGATAAGCCATCTGTGCTAGAGTGGAGGGCGGAGGGGTCACTCATACCTGAAAGGGCTGTGCCTACCCTCACACAATGCAGTCTCCAACCACGTGGTGTGGGTCTAGGGCCTGGCGTGGGCAAGGCAGGATCTTGTGAACAATAGAGACTTTCCTTTGAAGTTTGCCTATTTAAAGGCAGAAAGGGGTCTAAGTAGTAGATCCAAAATCCCTGATGTGTAGATCACTTCTGGAACCAAGAGGAACGTCTGCCAAGGAGAAGAGCTCAAGAGATGAGGAGAAGTGCTGCCCTGGTCTGTGACTTTGCTTTGTTGGGCTATCGTGCAGTTGCTGCTTCTGCCTGTGAAAGGGACAAAGACTGGACTTTGTTGTGCATTCCGGCTTAAAGAAGAATCTCTAAAGGCTTGGAGTAGAGCTTGCCTCCTGTTTTGAAGCCCCAGGGACAGCAAAGGCTTCTTCAACCAGTTTTCAGTCTGCATGCTGTGGATTCTAGCTTGCCAGAGGGTGCCATTCCAGTTCCTGGGCTCCTGGAAGTGAATTTCTGGAGAAAAACATGTCTAATGCCACCAGACAACACTGTGCGACTTTGTTAAGTACGCCAGTGAATGGAAACCACAACGCCGCCTGCCCCGAAGCCATGGACCTCGCAGAAGCACGATGACACCAATGACTCTGCAGGTCTCGCGTCGCTGCAGCAGCTGATCCCACACAGCCTCGCTGAGATCGTGTCATCATAAGTCCAATGTCCGTGACATCCGATGCCATTGCAGCGTCTGCAGCCCTGTGACGTCATTCCAACCCCCTGAGGTCGCCCCACAACATAGTGACTTCACCGGACTTTGTCTCTGCCAGAACTAAGGGATCGACACCTCGAAACTGATGCCGCCTCACCTCCACTGCTTTGCAGTAAGGACCTGATGCCTCTTTGTGATGCCTCTGATCCTCTGCCCCATAGCATCGGAACAGACGCTGCATCGGATCCAGCGACACCTCACTCCCTTCATAGGCTAACATTGCGGCTGTCCTCATACATTGTTTGAGCGGTAGCTGCTGATCTGAAAGGAGTAGGAAGGTTATAGTTAGTATGGCCAGAATGTAATACAAAATCCTGCTGACTGGTAAAGTTGGATTTAATATTACTATTTTAGAAATACCACTTTTAGAAAGTGAGCATTTCTCTGCACTTAAATCTTTCTGTGCCTTACAATCCACGTCTGGCTGGGTTTAGTTGACAGCTCCTTGTGCATTCACTCAGACACACCTCAAACACTGGATATTCAGCCTCACTTGCATACATCTGCATTTTGAATGGGTCTTCCTGGGCTGGGAGGGTGGAGGGCCTGCTCTCACACAAAGGACTGCCACACCCCCTACTGGGACCCTGGCAGACAGGATTGAACTGAAAGGGGACCTGGTGCACTTCTAAGGCACTCTTTGAGGTCGCCCCCACTTCAAAGACACATTTGGGTACAAAAACAGGGCCTCTGCCCTACCACCTATGATACTTCCTGGAGAAGATACCTGAACCAGAACCTGCACCCTGACAAGAAGAACTGCCTGGCTGCCTGAAGGACTCACCTGACTGTTTTCTAAAGAGGACGGCTGCATTGCTGTTGCCCTGCTGTCTTGCTGCTCTCTTGCTCTGCTGCAGAAGTGCTCTCCAAGGGCTTGCATAGAGCTTGCCCCCTGTTCCCTGAAGTCTCGGGAACAAAAAGACTTCTCTCCTGCAGCTGAAATCCCCGTGAGGTGACAATTTGACGCACCGCCTGCCAAGAACGATGCACAGCCTGCTTGTGGTGAAAATTTCACCGCACACCCAGTCGGAACGACGCAGCCCAACTTCGCAACAGAAGATCGACGAAGCACCAGCGCCGCAACTGGAACTTCAACACACAGCCGGATCGACACAAGCCGACTCAGAATGCCGGTGCCCGACTTCCTGGGAGGAATCGGCGCAGCGCCTGCCGTGCGGAAGAAAATTCTGCACATCGCCTACCGGAACCGACGCAGCCCCTGTGACCTCACTCCGCAAGCCCAGGATTCCACGCATCATTCCTGGGGCGTCGGAAAACACCGCAACCCGAAGACGATCCAAGTCCGCGCGCCGGAAATCAATGCAACGCCTTCCCTGCGTGAAAAATAGCAACGCAAGTCCATTTGCAAAGGACGCACACTCACTGTTTTACAAGCATCTCTTCCTCTGCGGTCCCTTGTGAGGGTTTTTCAATGCAAACCAGGTACTTTGCCCTGTAAGAGACACTTGTTGTTTCTAGGAGAACCTAAGACACTTTATATTGCTTTTACAGTAATCTTTTTACTCTAAAGGCACTTGATATCACTTTCAGTGATATCCCTACATTTGCTTATTTCATCTTTAATCGTTTTGACCTGCATTTATCCAGATAAATATTTTATATTTTTTTAAACACAGTGTGGTGTATTTTTGTGGTGTTATATTGTGGTATTGTACGATTTATTGCACAAATACTTTGCAAATTGCCTTCTAAGTTAAGCCTGACTGCCCAGTGCCAAGCTACCAGATGGTGGGCACAGGGTAATTTGGATTGTGTGTGACTTACCCTGACTAGAGTGAGGGTCCTTGCTTGGACAGGGGGTAACCTGACTGCCAACCAAAGACCCCATTTCTAACATACAGCATTTGCTAAAGTTGGTTTTTAAATTGCTTGTTTGAAAATGCAACTTTTAGAAAGTGGGCATTTCATGTCTGGGCAAGTTTGACAGTTGGGTTGTTTGTGCATCTCCTCTTGACTGTGACACAAAGGGTGCTGGGTTGTAGCCTGCATATCCTGATAAGCCATCTGTGCTAGAGTGGAGGGCGGAGGGGTCACTCATACCTGAAAGGGCTGTGCCTACCCTCACACAATGCAGTCTCCAACCACGTGGTGTGGGTCTGGGGCCTGGCGTGGGCAAGGCAGGATCTTGTGAACAATAGAGACTTTCCTTTGAAGTTTGCCTATTTAAAGGCAGAAAGGGGTCTAAGTAGTAGATCCAAAATCCCTGATGTGTAGATCACTTCTGGAACCAAGAGGAACGTCTGCCAAGGAGAAGAGCTCAAGAGATGAGGAGAAGTGCTGCCCTGGTCTGTGACTTTGCTTTGTTGGGCTATCGTGCAGTTGCTGCTTCTGCCTGTGAAAGGGACAAAGACTGGACTTTGTTGTGCATTCCGGCTTAAAGAAGAATCTCTAAAGGCTTGGAGTAGAGCTTGCCTCCTGTTTTGAAGCCCCAGGGACAGCAAAGGCTTCTTCAACCAGTTTTCAGTCTGCATGCTGTGGATCCTAGCTTGCCAGAGGGTGCCATTCCAGTTCCTGGGCTCCTGGAAGTGAATTTCTGGAGAAAAACATGTCTAATGCCACCAGACAACACTGTGCGACTTTGTTAAGTACGCCAGTGAATGGAAACCACAACGCCGCCTGCCCCGAAGCCATGGACCTCGCAGAAGCACGATGACACCAATGACTCTGCAGGTCTCGCGTCGCTGCAGCAGCTGATCCCACACAGCCTCGCTGAGATCGTGTCATCATAAGTCCAATGTCCGTGACATCCGATGCCATTGCAGCGTCTGCAGCCCTGTGACGTCATTCCAACCCCCTGAGGTTGCCCCACAACATAGTGACTTCACCGGACTTTGTCTCTGCCAGAACTAAGGGATCGACACCTCGAAACTGATGCCGCCTCACCTCCACTGCTTTGCAGTAAGGACCTGATGCCTCTTTGTGATGCCTCTGATCCTCTGCCCCATAGCATCGGAACAGACGCTGCATCGGATCCAGCGACACCTCACTCCCTGACTCCGTGCATCGGCCTGTTTTCTATTTGTTTTACGATGGTACTGTACCTAGGGGTCCATACAACTCCGTAAACTGCACCTGTGGCATCACATTGTAGGAAACAACGCCATCACGACGCTGCTTAACATCAAACTACAGCATTTGTGCCTCTAGGCACTATTTTTGTGGTTTTAAGTGCTAGGGTCATATTTTTAATGGTGTATTGTGGATTTTTATCGCATTTGGTCTTATTTATTTAGATAAAATATTTACTGTTTTTCTAAACCTGTTTGTGTCATTTTGTAGTGGTTCACTGTATTACTCTGTGTGTTGGTACAAATACTTAACACATTGTCTCTGAGTTAAGCCTGCCTGCTTGTGCCAAGCTACCAAGGGGGTGAGTGGGGCTTAACCAGGTGTATTTCTCCTTTGCTCTGACTCGAGTGAGGGTCCTCGCTTGGACAAGGGGTAATCTGACTGCCAACCAAAACCCCATTTCTAACACACATCATGCTTTGTATTAAGTCTATCAACTTTCTACTGAGGAAATTCAAGAACGACTGTGGGTTTAGTATACCTGCTGACTGTAAGAGCTCCACCCCTCCAACAACACAGTTCTCCAATTCTTTGTTCAAAGTTTGTTGACAAAAATGAAAGTATTTGGAGTTCCAATGGTTCTAACCTACCAACATTTTTGCTGAGCATGATCTATGCTATAATCCATTTACTTCTTTTACTCTGCCCACACTTAATTCAATGGAACAAATTCCTAAAACCATTAATCCCATTCCACTCTTAATTCCTGCCCAGCATCAGTACTTGAAAAAGTCCTGCATGTATGTATCTAGTCTTTACTTCTCTTCATCCAACCGTAATCTTTGTTCTTTCAGAGTTGAAGAAAGAAAAGGTTTTTTTTCCTTATAAAATGACGTTTCAGTAATGAGCAACTTTCTTCCCATCTCTCTCTCACTACTTCTATCAAATACTTTAGAACACAAATTTAGCCATCAACATTTCTTTTTTTTTTACATGTCACTTTCTTGATCCTCCCCAATCAGATATTCATCTATAACATGAGACAGTAACAGGTTTCTTGTGTGTAATTTACTGTCTCACTTAACACCCTCTGTTATCGCCACTTCCAACTTGTTTTTCAGGATCAAGTACTGGCATGTATAAGGTAATTTCACACTGACTGATCGAAAGAAGTCCACCTTCTCACTGGAATTCTCTTTCTTTCCTCCTGCCTGAGGACCCATCTCTCAATTTCTCTTGTGCATCAATTAACAAGGCAATGTCTGCATTTCTTGTGAGACCAGCATTCATGCAGAACCCAATAACATGGTGCAAATGAAAAGTTCATCCGCTGCTGAGGAGATGACCTATAATCGTTACCTTCAGGACCACAGCAGCTACACTACTGCCAGGAGGGCAGCAAGCAAGAAGTGTAAAAAAGAAGGAATTCTGTTATCTTATAAAGGTACTGATCCTGTGGTCTTGTTTCTCTCCATTGTCTGATAGAACTCCTTGGTGACTTACACTATCCTTAAAACGTCAGTGGTATAGCAAAGGTGTTATGGGTACCAATGGAAGAAAGGAATATAGGCCTCCTGTACACTGGGTCAGTGTTAGAAATGGAGTCTCTAGTTGCCACTCGGTTTGTGCCCTGTCCAAGTAGGGTCCATCACTCTAGTCAGGGTTAGAGAGTCACACTTCTAAGAGAACCCTGCTCACCCCCTTGGTAGCTTGGCACGAGCTGTCAGAGGCAATGCATTAAGTATTTGTACCCACACACAGTAACACAGTGAAAACACTACAAATGGACACCACACCAGTTTAGAAAAATATCCAATATTTATGTAAGCAAAACAAGACCAAAACAATAAAAATCTAACATACATAAGCAAAGATATGAATTTTAAAAGATTAAGGGGGTCATTCTGACCCTGGCGGTAAAAACCGCCAGGGCCAATGACCGCGGGAGCACCGCCAACAGGCTGGCGGTGCTCCCATGGGCATTCTGACCGCGCCGCCATGGGGATTCCGAGCCCCATACCGCCATCCTGTTCCTGGCGGTTTTGGCCGCCAGGAAGAGGATGGCGGTATGGGGTGTCGTGGGGCCCCTGGGGGCCCCTGCAGTGCCCATGCCAATGGCATGGGCACTGCAGGGGCCCCCGTAACAGGGCCCACAAAGATGTTCAGTGTCTGCCATGCAGACAATGAAAATCGCGACGGGTGCAACTGCACCCGTCGCACCCCTTCCACTCCGCCGGCTCCATTCGGAGCCGGCATCCTCATGGAAGGGTGTTTCCCGCTGGGCTGGCGGCCGGCCTTCTGGCGGTCGCCCGCCAGCCCAGCGGGAAACTCCAAATAACCGCGGCGGTCTTTTGACCGCGCAGCTGTATTCTGCCGGCGGGACTTTGGCGGGCGGCCTCCGCCGCCCGCCAAGGTCAGAATGAGGACCTAAATCTCAACAAAGCTTTTAGAAACACAATACCTCCAACTGGTGTTATTACAGAATTGTGACTGAGTCATTCCCAACAGTCTGACCCCACGTGTGAGGGAGTGTGGCGCACGTCATAGAGTTGCACAGACCCCAGGTACAGTGCCATAGAAACAAGGTAGAGTCAAGGATGTGGCAGGGAGCCGGGGAGGTGCAGTGTCTGGAGGCGGTGAGGTGTTAGTTCCATACTGCTACTCAGAAGGTGAGGTGTCGGTTCCTTATTCCTATGCAGTGGAGGTGAGACGTTGGTTCCTTACAGGTGCAGCAGAGGTGAAGCAGCGCTGGCGGCCAGACGATGGTTCCATGCAATTCCAGTGGGTTGATGAGTCCAAAGGGGCAAGACGCGATGAGGCAACTTTGCGGTGTCGCTGTCCCACAACAGTGCCACAGGCGCAGCAGTGGATTCAGGTGTTGGGGACATCAGTGGCACACCACACAGAACTCATGATGTTGCAGGACTTCAGAGGTGCTGCTGCGGCGTCAGGCCTGCGGCGTCAGTCTTGGTCATTGCACTTCAGCTGGAACCACAGCATTGGGTGCAGGCAGCGTCGTAGAGTTGGGCAGTACCGCCGGTTCTGGAGTCCTCCAGAGTTGATGTGCCTGTTTTGTCTTGTTTTATGCCAGAGTGCACTCCCAAGGGCCCAGAAACTGGAGTGGGCACCTCTCGGCAAGTCAGGATCATAAGCAAGAGAGCCCAGGGGCTGAGAGGTGAAGTCTCTGATGTCCCTGAAGCTTCTTTACAGGAGGCAAGCTCAATCCTAGCCCTTGGAGAAACTTCACAAGCAGGATACACAGCAAAGTCCTCTCCAAAGCAGAAGCAGCAACTGCAGGCCAACCAGCAAAGCACACAGAACAAATTGTTATTAATCCTCCTCACAGCTCTTCGGCTCTTCTCCTTGGCAGAGTCTCCTCTTAATCCAGAAGTGTTCTAAAAGTCTGGGGTCTTGGGTCCAATACTTATACTCATTCCTGCCTTTGAAGTAGTCAAACTTCAAAGGAAAGTATTTGTAGTGCACAAAACCCTGCCTTTCCTGCCCTGGCCCCAGACACACTATAGGGGGATGGAAACAGTATTGTGTAAGGACAGGCACACTCAATTGCAAATGTCAGATCCTCCCACCACTCTAACCCAAGAAGACCCATCAGGATATGCAGGATACACATTAGTTTGACTGTCTAAAGTAAATTCACAACCAGTCCATCTGTCATCCCGGGTCGGATGTGTATTCCACAGCCAGGCAGAGGCACAGAATGGTTAAGCAAGAAAATGGCCATTTTCTAAAAGTGGTATTTTCAAACATGCAATTTAAAAGCCACCTTCACTAAAAGATGTATTCTTAAATGTGAGTTCAGAGACCACCCTAACTCTATATCTCTATCTGCTCCCAATGGTTAATTACATTTAAGAGATATTTCAAGGCAATTTCCATGTTAACCTATGGGAGAGATAGGCCTTACAATAGTGAAAAACGAATTTCACTTGGCTTCCTTGGGCCTATCTTAGGGGTGCCCTATATGAACAAAAAGGGAAGGTTTGGACCTAGCAAGTGGGTGCACTTGTCAGGACGACATGGCAGTTTAAAACTGCACACACAGACACTACAATGGCAGGTCTGATACATGTTTATAGGACTACTCAGTGCTGCAGGCCCACTAGCAGCATTTGATTTACAGGCTCTGGGCACACATGGTGCACTATACCAGGGACTTACTAGTAAATCAAATATGCCAATCATGGAAAACCAATCATAATCACAATTTACACAGGGAGCACTTGCACTTTAGCACTGAATAGCAATGGTAAAGTGCCCAGAGTACCAAAATCAGAAAAAACTAAATCCAGCACAAAGTCAAAAATACAGGAGGCAGAGGTAAAAGGACAGGGGAAACCATGGCAAGGATGCCAGATCTAACTGTCAGTAATAAAAAAAATCATAACTGGGGTCAGTGGACCCCTCAAAACCCATGGCCAGGGTGTCCCTGCACCTTCTGCCTCAGTTGTTGCTACAGGTCCCCAAGTTGTTAATTCTACCTGTCTTTACCACTCTCATCCATAACTCTGTCTCTCATTTCCTCCTTACCCTCCTGTCTCTCACTCAACCATCTCTCCATTCTCTCACTTTTAGGTTTCGTCTGCACAGCACTTGTGCTGTCCTTGTGGAATCTATTGCATTCAATATAAATCTGAAAAGGGACTTACATCTCTTCTTTGCTTTTCCTTGGTTCTTGTGCTTGCCACTTACTTTTCCTCTGTTTCTGTTGCCTGTAACATATTTCCTGCATTTATCAGTGCTTGTTCCTTATGGTTTTGCTCTTATCAGTGTCCACAGGAAGAAGTGCAATTTTCATCTGCTTTTGTGGATCTCTTTTTTTTTTCTTTTGCTGCACAGCACTTGCTTTGTTTGTCCTCCACCTTTTACCTGATCCCTCCGCAGCTGCACTCATTTCAAGTGTTTTCATCTGTATTGCTGGAACTTCTTAATAAGTGTGTCAGCACCTTCATGTGCTTTGTGGGAAGCCAATGCTCCCAATCGTAACACAGATTCACCAGTCCAACTGGGCTTAAAGCAGAGATCCACTCTAGTGCTCCCTTTTGAGCAGCACACTTGCCTCTCCCTCGGGACAGAAGCAGGGACCCACTCTAGTGCTCCCTTATATTTAAAAAATGAGCAACTTGTTACGCACCCGCAGCCAGCAGTAGCACCGCATCAGAGGCCAGCGCTTTTTTACAAATTTATTTTCTTAATTTTACAATTTCAAGACGTCACTTTTACAAGTTTTACTGTTTTAAAAACACTCTTGAGGTAGGCTTTTTTTGGATGTACGCTGCTTCTGTGTGGGCTGACTCAAGTTCTGTAAAGTTCCCCAATCTGTGGTAAGTGGATTTATTTTATAAGCTGCGGTAATTAATTTTATTTTAACAATTAGGCAGTTTAGTTGTTGTTTTACACATGTTTTTGTTTCTGCTGGCCTGTGTCACTTGTCCGAATGGAAGATGCATGAAGCTGTCACTTTCACCCTTTTAAATAACAAACATGTCATGCTTTCTTTTTTTCTAAGTACAGTACAGTACAGGCTCATTTGTGGCTTGTTTCTTTAGCAACACTCTATTCCAGCCCTGTGTGTTTTCTTTAACCTGCAGGATTACTTTACAATTACCCTCTCTTTTCTCTTGGACAGCCCTTCCTTCCTTCCTTCGGACAGAAGAAACTGAGTCTTGGCTGAGCGTGCTGCTTGCTAACTCCACCTCCTCCATCATTATTTCCACCCCCACCTTATTTCTGGGAGAACTGTAATCTGGTAAATCATTTTGTAAGTAATTTTCTTGTACATACATTTTTCTCTCAAAGCATCCTTCCTTGTTTTGTGTCATATGTCCTATGCGATCTTCCAGCTAGTGCTAAACTCTGCTAGCTTGGAAGTGTGGATTCAGCCTGTGTGAATCCAATGAGATTCTGAGTGGAGCAGCAGCTCCCTCCTCCCTTCCATAGGTGCTTGGGCTTGCTGATTGGCTCTCTAAATTCCAGGCAACCTGAGCCCACCTCTAACACCTGCACTGGGCCTTCAAGTTTGGGAAGGGAACCCCAAGACAGCCACCTCCATTTTGTGAGCCCAACCATTTCCCTGCACCCTAATACAGCCCAATGATCAGGGAATCCTAGGAGATTGGTAAGAGCCCCAGACTTTCTGGGAAATCTTGTTATTTGATAAAAAGTGTTGGTACTGCTACCTGTGCCTGTTTACTGTAGGATCCCTGTGTTTCAGCCAGCTTGGCCTTTTTAAACTGCTGTTTTTTAGCCATGACTGTTTGAAATTTCCCTCCTAGTTTGTGGCAAAGGACTGCATAAAGCCAACCGCCGACCCTCCTCCCAAACCTCCCCAGGCCCACTCTTTTTTAAGAGAAAAAACGACATACACCTCAGTGGCTCACCAGAGTCTGTTTAGAAGACTGCTTAATCTGTTTCTGTGATTTAAATTGTTTTTACAAAGTGTCTGCATCACCTGTTTTTTCTTTGAAAAAGCCAAATATCTGAGTGCACGACAAGCAATATTTCAGTGTTTTTCAATCTCTCCTTTACCTGGAAAGTAGACTGTGCTAGCTTAAAAGTGTGGATTCAGCCTGTCTGTATTCAAGGAGATTCTGAATAGAGCAGCAGCTCCCTCCTCCCTTCCACAGGGGCTTTGGCTTCAGTTAACTTAGCCCTTATATACGTTTTTATTGGGTGTTGCATATGTTGTTGTGATTAGCTGGGATTAGTATTTTTATTGACGTAAGGATTAGGGTTGGTGTTATGATTGGTACTAGGGCTGAGATTCCTATTGGTTCATGATTTCAGGGTTGGTGTTGTGATTGGTACTAGGGATGAGATTCCTACTGGTTTGTGGTTTTAGGGTGAGTGTTGTTATTGGTTGCCAGGACTATGGTTGCAATTGGTTTATAGGGCCCGGTCAACATTGGTTCTGGGGTTTAGGGTTACAAATCTGATTGGTTAGGATTAGGACTAGTTTCTATTGGCAATAGGGCTATTTAAGCCCATGGCTCAGGGCGTCTCAGCCTGGGCGTCAAGGCTAAGGGTGGGGAGGACAAGGGCAGTTGCCTGGTTGAGCCTGTTCAGGACTTGCCAGGCCTAGAGACAGAAATGCTGCCCATTTTCCCATTTACAAGAAAGGATCTTACTCCCTAAACATCCTTCAACATGCAAACACGTTATCAGCAAAGACATTCAACTCTTGCACCACAAACTGACCTCATACAGATTGCAATGTTGCATCAACCAAAACAAAACCTCACATGCCACACCTATACACATATCCAACATACCTACAACAGTAAGACACCTTCATTCACACACCAAACACTACTCTGTCCATTCCCACCAACACAACCTGCCATCGCCCACACAACAACAAAAAACACATTATACATTACTTTCAGCCATCCAGATACACACTCCCTGTTTATACAAACCAACAGTACTGTCCTCTATTTGCTCCTGCCAGACCCCCTTTTATCATGACAATACCTAAACCCAGTCTTCCCACACACCATCTACAAACACACTCTCACTCTCTTCACCAATTACACACAATGAAAACCCTCATAATCCACTCCACCACACATGTTACCTCTTCCAGTGATCAAAACTAACACAAACACCCTACCTCACACCCATCCTCTCTTCCACACCTCATACACCCTTCTCCAGAACACATCAACGCCCCCTGTAATAATCTAATACCACTCATGAGCACTAACTCACATACAAGCCCTTCTTAGAAAACCACTACATCAATGTCTCCTCTCACTATTCCACAAAAACAAAACAGATCACATTCATCAGCACATCAAAATAACACAAACTTTCATAATACTTCCTGTCACACCCCCTAACACCCTTGTGACTACACAAATTATACAATTCTGTCCAATCTTTAGTCCTAAATTCTCACTCTTCACAAACATCTACCACAAGCACCCCAACACAGCAACATTCATTCACCCACCTCTCACCCATGGCACAATTTAGAGCATTACAATATGATCCACATGCTCGTCCACCACCTCTAACCCGTACTTCTTCTGCACTAAACAGATGCAAACAAAATAAACAACATGCCACTCTTAACAACTTTGCATCTCCTTGTCTATTGCACAATACGGCTACTCTACAAAAAAACTTCACTCATCTCTGCCACGAAGTCCACACCCAACACACACAGACCCAAGAAAATGCCTCCTAAGCCTACTGAAAGAGGAACAATATATTGAAAAACAGGACTATTGTGCCTTTCACACAGTTAGCACAACTAACAACACACCTGCTACAACCTCAAAATATACTGCTCACTCATCTCCAAAACAAAACAACACCACCACAAACACACATTTTCTAATCTGCCTGTTCATAAATGCTCGATCACTCACAAAAAACAAGCTCCACATATACGACCTGCTAATGGACACACAATCTGACGTACTATTCGTAACAGAATCATGGTGGCCCTAGTGTTGCATGAAGCAGTTCCTCCCAGCTATCAAACCATCACACAAACTTGTATAGACAAGAGAGGAGGTGCACAAGATATTATATTCAAACAAGCAATAAATCTCAGTAAAACAGACAACATTTCAATACAAGGTTGTGAGGCCCTCCTCACCAGATGCAACCCTACACCAACTTCCTTTTGTAACTTTCTTCTCCTTTACAGACCTCGACCTACCAACTCAACATTCCCAGACATTTTTCTAGATACAGTCTCAAGCCTTATACCATTATACTCAAACCTATGTATTCTTGGGGACCTAAACATTTGTTTTTGACAAACCCAATATGCTCCATCCAAAAGCTATCACCACTGGCCTAATCACATTGAGCCTACATCAGATTGCACACAATCCCACACACATCGCTGGACATGTCCTAGATGTCATTTTTGCTAAGCCTGAACTAGTTACCATTCAAAGCATCATGTCAACGACATGATCAGACCACCATTTGATAACTTTCCGACATAAAACACCACATATCAACACACCCCATAGCAACTTATATACATGCATCTATCTATCATGGAGCAAACACCATTTTGAAGACTTAGAAACACAACTAACAGCCAACACAGATCTAAATAAAATTAATGCTGTTCCAAAACTTTATGAGTCTCTGTTGGGAAATATGTATTTTTGACCACGGACTTTGTGTTGCATAACTTTGCATCTGATTAGTTGTTCAGTGTTCACCAGTTGCAGCTTACATTTTGTGTTCAGTTTAGCTGCTTATTGACTTTATCGTAGTGTTAGACTTTGCAATTGAGCTGGGTTTTTCCACATGGTAAACTGTGCTTGTTTTTCAGATTCTTTCTTACAGAAGAGCTAGGACATATTATCACCGAACAGTTAGTCAGTCAGCATGATAAGAATGTACCAGACTTATGTTTTTTCAGTGCAGGAAATAGTTTGGCCTTGGGAGGAATGCCTTGAGGTATTGGCCAGTTCTCAACGCTTTCCTTTAAACTCTGACCTACAGTACCCAGCATGTTTGAATATTTCTATTTCATGGGAGGGGTTTTCTCCAGAAAGCCCTTTCGGTTCTTTAAGATATAAAAAGGTGGCCCTGCTCAGTAGCAGTGGAATTTCCAAGACCTCAGTCAGGATTAGACTTCAAATGCCTGACAATTGTCCCATGAGGGTGGATAGCTCTTTCTCGCAGTTGAACGGGGTCATTTTCTTGCTGGCAAGAAGCTTAGCAGGCCCTACGGTGATGATTTTTTACTTTACAATTATTCTATAATATAATCACATATATTTGCTGTGTACATTGTAGGTGAGAATCATTTTGGGTATATTTTTCTTTCATTGCTGTGACTATTGTTAAACGTGTGCTTTCGACCGACTAATCTCCTGTTAGGAACCTTGTGGTGAAATAATGGTAAATGTCTTCTTTGAACTGAGAAGTGCATTCCAGAGATTTTTGTCAGCTCGGTCATTAGTGAAAGCAAAACATTTTGCGTAGATCGGTCAGTCTAAAAGGGAGGTTGGAGAGGTTGAGAGTGCATGATTTAACAGTGTAACGATGATTTTGTTCAGCAAATTAAAGGAAGCACAGCAAAACTTGTTTGAAAATGCATGTGAAATTAACATGCCTTATGATGTTGTGATAAATGTTTTTTCTTGTTTATCAGGACTTTCTAAGTTTTGGGATGGGTGCTTGGATATAACAAAAGTGTTTTCATGTTTAGAAAAGGTGTTTTTTCAAAGGAATGATGTCCCTTTTATTCTTGACAGGAGGGTTTGGATACCTTTGTCTGCTTACAGAAAAATGCATGAGAGGTGTAAACAGTTAGAATATGAAAATAAGAATTTGAAGGAGCAAGTCAGCCAGAACAAATTATTGCAAGATAAAGCTGAAATTTGCCAAGCTGTTACAGGAGAATCGGGCTTTTCACATTCCAGTAATAAGGAGGTTAAAAGAGGTGGGGGCCAGTGTGAGCTGCATGAGCAGAGCGTAGTTCGTGAGCAGAGTAGCCCACAGTTTTTGGCAGGAGTTGAAATGCATTCTTTAAAAGATTACACTGAGCAAAAAGTTGGCGATGTTACCGGTATATTCAGACAACTTTTGCAGAGTACGATGTGTACAATTAGTTCCGACAAGACACAGGTACTGGCGCAAAATGTGCAGTTTCTGGGAATCCAGTGGAATCCAGAACATAGAGAGATGTTGTTACAGGTGAAACAAAGATTTTAGAGTTTGCTACTATTTGCACTAAGCAAGAGACACAGAGTTTCATGAGATTGTTTGATTTTTGGAAACGGTATAGCCCTCATCCGAGTAAAATTTTAAACCTTTGGTACAAAGTAACAAGGAAAAAATATGAGTTTGAATGGAGTGAGGAGCAGCTGTGTGCTTTTGATTTGGCACATTTAATAATTCAACAGACTTTAGACTTGTGTACAGTGCAAGAGGGAAACATTGAGTTACATGCAACTGTTCAGGGACAATATGCAAATTGGGACATGTGGCAAAAACAGGAGAGGGCAAGGGTGCCCCTGGGGCTTTGGATTAGGAAACTACCTGACTTTGGGGAGCGCTATACTCCTTTTGAAAAACAGCTTTTGGCTTGTTATTGGGCTATAGTGAATACTGAGCAAATAACACTAGGTTATAATGTAATTCTGAGACCTGAAATATCAATCATGCAGTGGGTGATGAGTTCACCTAAATCTCACTGTATAGGACATGCACAAGAGGCAACTATCATACACTGAAACTGGTACATACAAGACAGGGCTCGAGTAGGACCTGCAGGCACTGCAGCCCTATATGGACAGGTGTCACAAGCCCCTGTACAGGATGAGGAGAGAGTGCAGGGAGTACTACAGGTAGAAGAGACACCAGTGAAATGGAGTGCACCATTTGAATTCTTGTCCCCTGATGATAGGAAGTATGTTTGGTTTACTAATGATTCATTCAAATACGTGGGTACTAAAAGACATTGGAAAGCAGTATCAAACAATCCAGTTACTGAAATGTTGTTGTATACCACAGGAGAAGGAAAAAGGTAGCCAATATGCAGAGTTGTACACTGTGTATCAGACTCTAAGGCAAGAGCTGCTTGAGACTTGTCATTTTTACACTGATTATTGGTCCAGTGCCAATGGATTAGACTTTTGGCTTCCTACATGGCATGCACATAACTGGTTTACTCATTCAAAGGAGGTGTGGAGCAAAGAGTTGTGGCAGGAAATTTGGGAAATGTTAGAACAGAGTAAAGTCATAGATTCTCATTGTCCCATAGACTCACTAGAACCCTGGCTCAATTCCCTTGCAGACGTCAAAGACAAACGTTCAGAGACAGAAGTGTCAACCCAGAATTCTGACTTGGTGGAGATGGCTAAGTGAGCACACCAGAAATGTGGACACCTGGGAGAAAAAGCCTTTTACAGGTGGGCAGAGATTAGAGGGATGCACATTCCGATATATTTGATAAACACTGTGATTTTGCAATGTCCTATTTGTCAGCACACACACCAGAGATCTGTCCCACAAACAGTCAAAGTTCAATTGGGGAGAGGAAAGTTACCAGGACAGATAGAAATCAAAGCTAGTCTGTTAAATAGTGAAGCTGATTTATTCATACAGATTGGAGACAGAATTGTCCAACTTGTCATAAGTGCAGTGTATGGAAGATTGGCAAGGAAGGGGATTGCCCGAGCCCTACTGACAGTGCAAGGAAAGGGAAGCTGCGATTCAGCAGATAAGAACCTCAGTGCTAAGGTATGGGTTGAATACCCAAATGGCCCTCCAGAAGCTGCAGAAATGATAGAAAAGGGCCCCAATAACGTCCTGCTGATTATAAAACAGGGAAAGATAAAGAAGAGCTCATTTCAGATGACAAATGTTATTTGCAAGAAAAATCATACTTATTTCTTTTACAGATCCTAGTATGAATTGCCACTGACCATGAGTGTGTTGTGTGGTCTCCCTTCGGGTGTTTGCGTGTGGGGTGGAGGAGGGACCGCACCCCCAACCTGAACCTGATTGATAACCTTTGTGCAATGCTCCTGCTGCTTTCAAAGTACAAAACCTATGGATCCATTTCGCGCAAATTGTGCTTCACAGATCAAAGTTCTGCATGGGATCAATGCAGAGTACCATGGATGTTCTGTCAACCTGTTTGATTACATTTTTCCACTGGAACTAACCCATGGCTTGTTATCATCTGATGACTGCTGCCAGTCTCATTAAGCATGTCAAGTTGCCAGTTGGCTGGCTGTTTTCGTGTGGAAACCTGACTTTCACTTACATTCCAGCTAATATAACGGGCGGGCCATGTACTTTTACCCGCCTAGGACTCATGATGTTTCCATCTAACTCTATACATACTCGCTATCTCATAGATGCTATGCAACTAGATGAAAATTGTGATTCAGATATTCAACTATTATCCCAATCAGAGTATATAAGCTTCAGTCTTTTCATTGTAGGTGTGTCTGGTTTAACTGTTTATAAGATCAATACGTTAATCCACCTCCATTGCTTTCTAGTTATTGCTTTTATCATTGCTTTATGTTGCTGTCTACAATGCAAACCTGATTTGCTTATGATGTTTTCTTTTTTTTTTTTTTAATAAGAGAAAAGTACACAAAGTCATTGATCAAAGGGTGGAAATGTAGAGAAATATGTATTTTTGACCGCTGACTTTGTGTTGCACCACTTTGCATCTGGATTAGTTGTTCAGTGTTCACCAGTTGCAGATTACATTTGGTATTCAGTTTAGCTGCCTATTGACTTTATCGTAGCTTTAGACATTGCAGTTGAGCTGTGTTTTTCCACATGGTAAACTGTGCTTGTTTTTCAGGTTCTTTCTCACAGAAGAGCTAGGACATATTATCACCGAACAGTTAGTCAGTCAGCATGATAAGAATGTACCAGACTTATGTGTTTTCAGTGCAAGGAATGGTTTGGCCTTGAGAGGAATGCCTTGAGGTGTTGGCCAGTTCTCAATGCTTTCCTTTCAACTCTGACCTACAGTAGCCAGCATGTTTTAATATTTCTATTTCATGGGAGGGGTTTTCTCCAGAAAGCCCTTTCAGTTCTTTAAGATATAAAAAGGTGGCCCTGCCCTGTAGCGGTGGAATTTCCAAGACCTCGGTCAGGATTAGATGTCAAATGCCTGATATTTGTCCCACGAGGGTGAGAAAGTTGAAGAGCTTGGCAGGCCCTACGGTGATGTATTTTTTCTTTATTCTTTGCTTTGCAATTATCCTATAATATAATCACATATATTTGCAGTGTACATTGCAGTTGAGAATTATTTTGGGTATATTTTCCTTTCATTGCTGTGACTATTGTTAAACATGTGCTTTCGACCTACTAATCTCCTTTTAGGAACCTTGTGGTGAAATAATAATAAATGTCTTCTTTGAACTGAGAAGTGCATTCCAGAGATTTTTGTCAGCTCGGTCATTAGTGAAAGCAAAACAGTGTCTAAAAAAGCTTTTTATATACTAATAACACTCAGAAAAACTAAACAGGATAAAAGAAAACCAACACCTTGGAAAAACACAGAACTTAAAAAGATAAAGCAATAAATCAGAAGGTTGCAATAGGCCTGGCTCAAAACAAACAACATTCAAGACAAACGTCAGCTACACAAACTTAACAGAATATACAAATCATCAATCAAAAAAGCAAAAAAAAAAAGGTACTACTCAGACAGAATTCTAAATGCTAAATCTGCAACTAAAGATGTTTATAAAATTCTCAATGAATTTGGAAAACCTAAATGCATGGAAGGATGTCATCCCACTACCGAAGATTTCACAAACAAACTGGCAACTCATTACACAACCAAGGCAGACACATCAAACTCCCATTTAAAACAGAAGAAAACCATCAGCACCAAACTGTTTCCTAAAATCCCCTCCTAGAGTAATCCAACCCAGCCTCTTCACTCCTTCAAACAAAATCACAAGGTGAATGTATGGATGTAGTCAAAATAAGTAGGCGTTCCGGTTGCCCTTCTGACCCTTGTCCACCACACATCTTCAAGAACATTCTTTTATCTGCCACACCTGAAAAAAGAATCATCACTAACTCTTTAACTATAGGAACTTTTCCTGAAGACCTGAAAAAGGCATACATATGTCAGTTGTTAAAGAAAACAAACTTAGACTCACAGGACCCCAACAATTACAGACCAATCACAAATGGACCTTTCCTGGGCAAACTGATAGAAAGAGCAGCATTCACCCAGATGTCGCAATTCATTGAAGGCAATTCCATACTTTCAGACTACCAAACTGGATTCCACCCAGGAAGAGGCACTGAATCAGCACTCATAGCAATCTGGGATGATCTTAAAATCACCATCAACCGCAATAGAGTTGCTGCACTGCTTCTCTTGGACCTGCCAGCTGTCTTTGACACTGTTGATCATGACACCCTAATTCAAAGACTCCACGAAGACGGCCTAGAAGGGAATACTCTTGAGTGGATTACATCCTACCTTAAAAACAGAACTAATATTATATATTCTCCTCCCTTCTCGTCCAAACCCTACTCACAAAAGCAGGGGTCCCCCAAGGATCAATCATCTCACCTATGCTTTTCAACATCTACACGTCATTACGAGAATTGATCAATGATTTTCAACTCATATGCTACAACTATGCAGATGACACACAAATACTACAAAAATTGGAATGACCCAAAGACATTGAAAACTCACAAATGTTCATTTCCCTCAGAGCCGTTGATCAGTGGATGACTGAAATACTCACATATGGCGAATGGAAAAATGATGACCCACTGTGCTCCTTGCCTGACGATTTTGGACCATCTCCTCAAGTATCCAAGGAAGTTAAAAACCTTGGAATTACCATGGTAGGTTAACAATGAATGTCCAAGTTGAAAAAATAGCACGCTCAGGCTTCATCACCTTAAAGACTTCTCCGGATTCCCGCACAAGGTGCAGGCTACTATCTCTCTTGTACTATCCAAACTGGATTATGCCAGTGGCCTCTACCATGGATCATCTCTATCTATTATGAAAAAACTACAATATATTCAGAACTCAGCTGCCAGGCTACTATTACATGTAAAACCACAAGCCCACATCTCCCCTGCCTTGAGAGCACTACGCTGGTTACCCATTGCCAGAAGATCCACCTTCAAGCAGCTTTGTATCACCCACAAAGCTGTGCATGGAACAGGACTGCTTTTCATCAGAAACAAAATAACAAAATACATTCAACAAAGAAACCTCCACTCAAGATCAGTAACCTGCCCTAAAACACCACCATACAAGAAAAAGACAATAGGTGGTACATCCTTCTCTGTTCAAGCAGCCAAACTATGGAATTCATTACCCCCAAATATAAGATCCACAGATAACTATCTTGCCTTCAGAAGACTACTGAAGAGTTGGCTCTTTCCTTCATAACCACCATATTCAAACAGCAATGAAATGCATATGCCTGTGTTGATAAATATTTATAATCTGGTTATGTGTATATTCTAGATATGTATAGTTCTTCAAGAAATATGTATTGTTACTATTTCATATTAATAAATTACACACATACTCTTTAAGCCTGTTTAACAAACGTATATTTATTCACGGTTACATATAAGTGTGTGTGTGTGCATGCGTGTATGTATATATATACATATATATATATACATATATATATATATATATATATACATATATATATATATATATATACATGTGTGGATATACATATATATGTGTATATTATTCTATGCTTAACATATTCATAGGTCATTGCATAGCTCCTAGATAAGTTGTTATATTGGATACTTATGATTCCATGCTTTCTTTTTATATCACAATGGGCAAATGTTATCTTAACTATTTAACAGCAAGCATTTTGCAATTCAAAAATTGAGGAAAGATAAATGAACATTAGAGAAGTACACTTATTAATTAACTTCCAATATTACAAATATTGAAAGGCTGTGTTTATACAATACTACTTTTCTTCTCATATTATTTTACCCATTAATATATTCTTTGCACATATATTCCCTTACTATGTATCCATGTATTTACATATCTATTTATTGATTACTCTAGTCCTACTGTATTAGAGAAAAAAAAATAGATCAAATTAAATCTGTAAATAATATTCCAAAGATAAATAATTAAAAATAAAATAAAATAAATATTAAAAATTAAAAAATAATATCTATCTATATATATATATATATATCTGTATATATATATATATATATATATATTTATATATATATATATATATATATATATATATTACATAAATAAAAAATAATATACATTTTCTCATTTTGTAAGCTTAACTCTGTCTCCCCATCACCCTATGTCTCTATCAATCTATCAATGCTACTAATGAAGTGAAATGAAACAAAATACCACATTTCTAGTTCTCAGTTACAGAAAGGAAAGCCAGTTCTATGACATTCCACATTTTTAGCAAGAATAAAATAGGAGAAATTGTAAGACCACCGTCTTCATCTCTCGCAATAGCCATAGCTTCACAGCCTCACCTAGCCCTTCTCCCTACACCTTGCCCTCACCCAAGTCCTCAGTTTATCTCCTTAAGCTGCGCCATCTTGTGCTGGTCGCTGAGGAGAGACAGCAGCCCATTCTTTTCTCCTGTCCACCTGCCACACACTGCTCTGATTGCAGCGCACTATTCATCAAAACTAGACACAACAATAAATTAGCGAAAAGCACACGTGGAGTACTCCTCACCTCTTTGCTAAACTACATGCATAGGTAAGCGACCAGTGTGAAATCAAGGGTACCACTTTGGTCATAAAAAACAACCCCAAAACACTTTCTACATGGGCTGCACCGCCAGTAAACATTCTTTGGATCAAGAACTGTCCTTTGGTTTATGTGCTACCCACCTGCTAATGCAGCTTTGGGGGCTTAAAGCACTATATCAATGCAATATCATACAAATCAGATAAAACAAGGCGTCTGTCCACAATGAATCCTTCTGTAGCAGAAAACATGGGTATCACTGGCTAGTCTATTGTGCTTCTGAGGTAGGTAACTGGTTTAGTGTTTTACTTTTGAGACGTTTGGCCAACAACAGTGACAACATGTATCTTATCATACATGTCTGCATATATTTTGGTCTGATTGCCATTATCCACATTGGTGCAGTAAAATGAGTACTGCAGCTCACTTGCTCATACTGAGACTATCTCTCCTGTTTCATCACTTTCAGATCGGTTTCACCTCTGCAAAATCTATTTGGTTTTGTCAATGTTCTTTAGACATATTACACAGCAAAGCGAGCTGTTGTGCAGGATGTCTTAAAGTAAAAAAAAAAAGTGCTATAAGACAGCCGCTGTTGATTGCGTCATAACACTTTTTAAAACTTTATGACATGATGCACAGCAGCCTGCGCTGCTTTGTACCATGTTTTAAAAAAATGGCAAAATAAATATATCACCCAGAGGAGTAACCTATTGCCTTTGCCAGTGCTTGTTTTTTCCTTCATGTTCCTATTAAAATCACTCCTATCTTCATCAGATCTCCAATATCCTCTCTTTTCTATTTCCATCATATACTGTTTTGTCTCAACCTTACCTTAATCTACGTGTTTTCTCTATTCACTTCCTCCAGTATTTCACATAGATATCTTGCCTTTACTTCTCACTGTCAGGTCCGCCTCCTCTCCATCTGCTTCCACTTGTTCTTTCCCTGTCATCCTTATTTCTGATCACTTTATTTTCTTTTCCGCCTTTTGCTCAGCCTTATTACCTTCTCACTTTCTCCTCCCCTCGTCATCTCTCCCTCTTTTCTTTCACTCATTTCCGCTCCTCCATTTCCGTCGGACACAATATCCTCACCTCCCCCAATCCTTCCTTCCTCCAAAACTAAACACAGTGTTTGTCCCCTGGCTCCGTGTTTCTATCATTCACAGAGGGTGGCCTGAACTGTAGCTGCAGCAGGTACCGGACATGCTGGTCCTGAATCCCAATCTAGGCCCCGGTGCCACTGCACTGGCTGCGCCACTGATAACTAGGCCCCCATATAATGGACAGTTTGGGTGCCAAGGGAAATGTCCCAGTTACTGAGCAGAGACAGATGGTAACGTGATGTGATTTTAAATAATAACGATCTGTATATTGTGTCAAGGCCATTAGTTTAGAGGTGTCAAAAAATAACAGAATTGGCAACTCCACTGACAATGAAAAGCCCCTTGAAATTTCCAAACCCATCAAGCACCAATAAACGATTTGAAGTAAACAGTACTTCAGTAAACATATCACATCGAAATAACGTCTCGACCTGATGACATCCTTAAAAACATTGCTTATTTATACTGCATCTCCTTTTTGTCAAGGTCAAGAGGCCTTCGGATTCCATCCTTAAGAGGGGGGCTCGGGGGAGTGTGTCTTTTTTTCCGCCGAAGCTGCAGCTAAAGGATGCTCCTGTTTGAGATGCTGGGGAAGAACAGGGATAAGTCCAATTACTTTTCAGTCCTCTTGAGACCCAGCGCGCCGAGATTGGCATCAGACGTGTTTACACTGAAGTGTTGCAAAAGGCAAGAGCGCCCCGTGCCCCGTGCATCTCTCACTTCTTGTTGAAGCAAATAGAAATGATGCGAGAAGCCTGCAGAAGGACCACAGGAGACACGATCTGTCCAGTTAATTGGAAACAACTTACGTCATTTCAGAAAGTAGCAAAGTCACCTCTCGCATAGAAATCAGCGTTCCGTTGGCAACTTTACGCAGCAACTCTGTTCAACTAATATATGGCTTTATCATTTTTTAGGTCAGCCACGTCAGCGGTCCATGTTTCCTCCATTTACCTCCCACTTCAACGACATATTAATTAGAGAAAAATGATTCTGTAACACGCATATATACAAGTCATTTTCTAAGTTACTGGACACCAGCTTGTCTTATTGTTATATTTATACTTTATATAGTAATTTGTTTACCTATTTACTTTAGGTTATTTTTTACCATTTGTTTACATGATACCACTTCAAAGCGTGATACACTGCAGAATCTGCCTTTGGGATGACATTGCAGGGTTTTCAAAAATCGATTCGGAGGTTTCCTCTGCAGACCAGTGTCTTCTTCAGCTTGTGAAAAAGTGCTGTCCCTAGTGTGGATAGGTTTGTTTCTTTGTTAGGTTAATGTGGCAACATCAATGAGTTATGATTGATTGTTCTTGTTGTGTGATTGATATTCTCTTGATATAGAAAGGGTTCTGGTTGTCCTATAGTTTAACACATACAGGCTTACCCGCACACGTGCTAATGTTGGCTGGAAAGATGACGGTGGCAGGGAAATCAAACACATTCATTACAAGATAGGGTGGAATTGCCACAAATTAAGATAAAGGTTTGAAGGCGACAGCTAGTAATGCTAACATTTATTGTAAGCACTAAATGACTGATACATGTTGGACGTATAATTCCTTACATGATGAAAATATATTAAAAACTCTAGGTCTAATTGCATATGTTAAGCAATGTGTCCAAATACTGCTAATTACTGACACCAAACCGTAGTTTAATCCTTGACTCTCCCCTTAAACACGTTAATAGACTCACTCTCAAACATGCCTCAAAATGCCCAGGAGGCTCTGATCAGTACTTACTTTGTGCAGGTCGCTGGTGGTGGCAGTGAATACCAGCAGCCAGTTTATAGGGTTTGGACTTTTACAGAAGAGAGAAAGCAGGAATAAGACAAAGCTAGACAAATTAGTCACACACAGAAAACGAAGGGATGGAAAAGAACTCAAAGGATGATAGAAACTAGAAACGGAATCAGAGAACGAGAGCCTTGACATTTTGCTACTCCAGCCTTCAGCAGTGCCTCTAGCAAACCTTGGGCCCACGCACCAAGAAACCACTATGTATAATAAACACTCACCATTTGTTCAGACGGCTATGCCTGCCAAGTCATGTTGCACATTTTGGGCATGGTCTGCTGACAAGTCATCTATAGAGCTATGGCACCACCTTCAAAATCTCCTGCACCTGGATGCCTACTTTTCATCGTAGAATGGCAAATTCGTCAGTCAACATACAGTAGGAGCAGTGGTTGCCCGCAGTACACACTTGTATACAGTGCTTAATTTGTAAATTAAGAGGTGCCGGTGCTCAAAGCCCTTCTCTTAAACACGAGGCTGCTGTAATTAAATCTGCCAGCACTGAATACTGAGGCAGCGTAATCCTGAAGCCATCTCGGGCCCCTTCAATCCATTTATGGCCACCCCCTGCCACTTAAGCTCACTCTTGCAGCTTTCTACTTTCTCCCTTTATGACGCTTTTTAGTTTTTCCTTCTTCCGTGTTTTACATATGTGTCTTTTGCTCGCAGCAAATGCCTGAGGCATAAGAATAAGCCCCGGCCCTCACAAATAAGTGCCGGTGCTCAGCAGCGGGAACAACAAGCACAAATTAAGCACTGCTTGTATGTCATGCAGTGGAAAAAACTTGATAATGCACTTGATTTTGCAGCAGGTGATGTCTCCATATTCACAATTTGATGTACGCAGATTGTACTACTGAATTCCAACACCAAAAATATCGTAGCATATTAATATTGAGGATAGAATATTGAAGAACAAAATATTGAAAGGTAAGTGCATATAGGAAAGTGTAGATTTACTATTCCTAATGTCGCATCCACGTACCTTTATGTACTACCTAGGTACAAAATGAGGAGTTAGTAAAAAATCTATAATTGCATGTTGATATTTTATTTTCAACATTTATTCTATTCTCCATGTTCTGACTCATCAATATTGTTGATTCGGTACGGGGGGGGGCACACCATGTGTGCAAAACATCATAGGAACAATGTGCACCTATAATATGGTATATGCAGCTATATTCCAAATATTTACCTTTTATGCCAATTATTTTCACTTCTGGTGTTGCCATTGGTGCCTTGATAAATGCTGCAAATGACTTATCATTTGTAAACCTTACTAAATGTGTTTTTTGCACAATACTGTTTCGTGCTATTCAACTCTGGCCCTCCCATGTAAATTCAAGCTTGTCTGGCATCTTCCCTCAATTAAAGTAAAACATACCTCTTTAACATATTATGGAGTTTTTGTGATTTATTTATTTATTTATGGAGTTTGTAAATCACTGCACATTGTCTTATGTTTTTTCAGAGCCGGTCGAGCAGAAGAAGGATACTAATTGTGTAAGATTATAGGTTTTATTGGTTCTTTACTTGCTTCTCTATGCCCCACACACAGACAAGTACAGACAGAATCTTGACCATTCTTCCCTCAGTTTCTATGGCTATGTGATCAGATAACAAGCACTGGCTACCAGAGAGCATCACTGCAGGCCCGGGGCATTGAGTTAGCAAATAAGGAGGATGTTTATTTTTGCAGAATCAGAGGCAGCCTGTGGATTCTGGGCGGTATGTGGAGCTCAGTGTAGCAGGGAGTAGATGATGGACTGATACATTTTATACAGTTATTCAGAAAAAGGCCAGCCTTCAATCTTCACTGTACCCTCTTATTGTTTCACTCAAGTATGAGCTGCTGTGATAAGACAATTTTAGGTGTGGAGCTTTGATTGTATGGATTTATAGTCCAAAATAGTTGTTTAATTGGTTTGGAGGATATTGAATAGGTTTCTGAATACCGAACACGCGGGTGTGAGTGGGTGGTATGGCAGCAGACCACTAGGAGTCTCGCAGGAGAATGACTTCTGCACTAGGTTGAGGGTCTGGAATGAAGGATGTATGTTGCTGTATTGTCTTATTTTGATCAATGCCTAGGTATCATGCCTCTGGGTTACCTTGATCATGGAAGAATCATTTTGCAGTCAATGTGAAAGGCACAACTATTGAACTCAATAGGCACAATAGTATGATTATGGGAACTTTCAAGAACGGGGCAGGGGTACCTCCGCAGTTAGTCCATTTCGCAGGATTCATTTTCGGCGTGTTTTAATATAAGCTTGCAGTGATACAAAATACCATTGATCCAGAAAGAAAGAGTGAAAACCCTGCTTTTACTGAAGAATACTTCAATCATCAAAAATAAATTTGATAACCTCATCCGGTCCAAAATAATTAAAACTAAGTGTGAGATGTACAATAGTTGTTTGCGGTCACAAATGAAGATTTGGGCCTCTTGTGACCGCTAAAAGGGCCTCTGGTATGTACAGATCCTATTATGTGAGATGGTAACCTATTGGCAACTCGCAAAATAGGGTATGTGAGTCGTTATTTGGAAGGGGCATGCCAAGGGCATCCCTACCTAACAGCAAGTCGCAGGGGGATGTCCAATTGTTTTGCGACCGTAAAGCGGTCACAAAGCAATCACAGATTACTGCCTACTTCAAGTAGGTGGTAAGACAGCGGCAAACAGGAAGGAGTCCCCAGGGGACCCCCTTCCCCTTTGTGAACGGTAATAAAAATGTTTTTTAAGAGCAAAAAAATAAAACAGAAATGTTTCATTTGTCTTTTTGAAACAGGTGGCATTTTCCTTTAAGGAAAATGGGCTGCATTAAAAAAAAAAGTTGCTTTATTTAAAATCAAATGCAGTCAAGGGGATTTTCTGTCCCCAGCAGGCCACCATCCCTGTGTTATTGCCCATTCCCAATGAGTAGAAAATTGCAATCTGCCTTGATGAGGCAGGTCAATTGCGACTCCATTTAGAATCGCTAAATGTGTCTGTGACACATTAGTACATTTCATTTTGCGAGATGCAAAAATTCGCAATTTGCAAGTCACAAAAGGAAATGGTCTTACATCTGGACCTAAGTGTCACAATTGTTTCTGCTCTTTTATTCCAAAAGAGAAGCTGGAAATAAGTATGTGTTTCTCCATAATGTCAATAATTACAATTTCAGGACTTCTTGGGGCTGATACACATTTAAAACACATTATGTTGGGTCCGTAATATTTATGTGTAACCTTCTAATCTTAGGGCGTCTGACAAACCATTCCATATATGTGCTCCCAAAATAGCGAAGACGTGTCCTTCTATGAATATTTTTGCTAATGCTTATACTACTAATAACGCCATTGTTAAATGGTTTTAGCACTCTCCTAACCTTAGACTGCTGAGGAAGATCTTGTAGGTTGTCAAATGAATGTTTTCACACCACATTGTGAATTAAAGCGGCTGGAAAACAACTATGGAGCAGCCATTTTATCTTTGTTAATTTTTTTAGTTTTATGAGGAGCCACAAATAACCTTTTTATTTTTTATTGATACAACGTAGAACATCACAACAACCAGGGGTGAGAGGGCTTCACAATGCAGAACACATTAAATTAATAGCATCACAACAGATTTCATAGCAAAGAAATTGACAACACAGCATGAGACAGATTTCGTAACAAAGAAGTTGACCGTATAGCAGGCGGCTTCATATACAGGAAACTACCATATCTATGGTTCATGGATTTGCAGTAGGCAAGTGTCAGCAGTAGGGGATCACCAGTATTTGTGAGCAGGACAGCCCTGGTCAAAGTGACAGGTAATAGGTCAGCACATTCTGAGCAGCACAGTGATTTAGGGGACAACATCATGTGTCTCGGGATGGGAGTGTCCTTGTCAGCTCCAGATTCGGTCTGTTTGACAAGTTAATTGATCGGGGGAGGGGCAAGTATTCTTTGGCTGTAGTCGCTTCAACGCTATCTATCAGTACACCTCAGGCTGCTGCTGACAACCAGCAATTAAGGTGGGGAGTGAGGTGTCAGCCCCACATCATGGCTACTCCACACTTAGCCAGGGGCAGCAGCATTGCAGTGAGTCACTGTAACCTGAGTGGAACATCTTTCACATATTGCAAGCGGACCACCTGGGGGGAATCTATGGGGTAGGTTGTCTGATAGAATTTCAAAGTAAAAAATATTGTGTGAACAGAATATCATGTCAAAAATATCAGAGACCAAAATATCGAGAAGGTAAGTGAGAATAGGTAAGTATAGATTTACTACTCTTAATTCCACATCTACCTACCTTGAAAATATATTGTCAAGGTACATATATGTGGAGGTAAGTATAGTAAAATGTTGCTTACCCATAGAAACTACCTTCACAATAATTTTGTCCTCAATATTCTTGACACAATATTTTGTCCACGCAATATTTTTAACTCAATATTTTGTTCAAACAACTTAGGGTCAGTAATCTGTTATCAGGTTGATGGTATCGAAGACACAGGACAAATATAGAGCCAATGCAGGACAGTCCCAAATGAGGTGCAAGAAAGTGGCATTGCTTACCGCACATCTAAGACACTGTGGCCCTCATTACAACCCTGGCGGTAAATCCCGCTTACCGTTGTACCGATGGCCGCCAACATACCATGTCCGCGGCGGAAATCCGTAACATGTATTATGACCCACACTGAGAATTCCACCACTATACATACAGCCACACAAGTCTGCCACACCAAAGGTCAGTGATAAACTGGTGATACCAAAACCCACACTGTTACGCCAACAGGAATATGCCCACAGAATCACAACCCACAAATCAATGCAGGATCTTTCAACTGCGGTGAACCATTGTCGGTACACACCGCCGAGCTCAAAATACATGCACACTAACAAAACTACACCACATTGGAAAATTCAAACTACACACACCTGACACCCACACACACACCACACCCACACATCCACACCACTACAAAACACACACCCGCATTACCCACAACCCCTTACACCGCAAATGTTTGAAGAAGCAGAGAGAGAGAAAAGCAAAGACCACACCAGCATCCAGAGGCACAGAACACCATCACACATACACCATCCACGCACCTGACACCACACGCCCGAACACATCACCCCACACATCACATCAACCATCACCTCACACATCACTCACACCACATCATGGCACCTCAAAGACACACCAGGTTTTCTGAGGAGGAGCTCAGGGTCATGGTGGAGGAAATCATTTGGGTAGAGCCACAGATATTCGGATCACAGGTGCAGCAGACATCCATTGCAAGGAAGATGGAGCAATGACGGAGAGTTGTGGACAGGGTCAACACAGTGGGACAGCATCCAAGAACAAGGGATGACATCAGGAAGAGGTCGAACGACCTATGGGGGAAGGTGCATTCCGTGGTATCCAGACACCAGGTAACCAGCCAGAGGACCAGCTCCCCCACAACTAACAACATGGGAGGAGCAAGTCTTGGCGATCATGCATCCTAAGGGCCTCGCAGGAGTAGCAGGAGGACTGGACTCCGGTAAATCAAATCTTTACTATTTTATCCCCCCACCCTACCTGTATGCCATTACATACCCCCACCCTCACCCCCATTATTCCACCACCTCCCACACACCCCACCATCACAACCCACCACTCCCACAACCAAGCCCTGTATGCAACAACAATGCATGGACACCCATCACAGACATGCATGGACACCCATCACCAAAGCATGTCCAATAGAGAGACTCACCCAGGGCACACAAACGCCACTCACAAGGGCCAAGGCAATAGTGCAGGCACAGTAATGGAGGGAAACACCCCCATTGCACAAGGTGGCACACACAAATAAAATAACAATGCATTTACATCCCCACAGGACCCCTACCCAACGTCATCAGACAGGAGGTGGCAACCATATCCAGTCCCCCCACAGAAGAGGCCCACAGTGATGACAGCATCTCTCCACGCCTGGATCAAGATGACCAGTGTGGCCCATCAGGGACCTCAGGACAGTCGGTTCCCCTATCACAGTCCCAAGCCACCACTGTACCTCCCCCCTCAGGAAACACCACCACAGCACCCACCCAGCAGGCCCATGCCACTGTCCCCAGGACACGTCAGTCAGCAGTGTGTCCACCACTACAGGGACCCCAGGCAACCTCACTAACTCAGGACGAGCAGGGACCTGGGGTCAGTGGCACTGGGCACACGGTTCAGGGGACAGAGGCACAGGACAACAGGGAAGCTGAGAGGACTGCTGTGCAACAGGGGGAGGACAGGCTCAGGGAACCGACCCTCCACGAGGCACTCTCCGACATCATGGGAGCATACCATAATTCCCAGGAGACCATGGGCATGGTACTGGCCAAGTTTCAGAAGACCCAGTGGCTGCAGGAGGGACAATACATGGGGATCAGGGAGGACCTCACCAACATATACACCATCCTGGTCACCATAGCAGGTGTGCTGGCTGACATAGGCAAGACCATGAGGGAGGCAGTGGCACAACAAAGGGCACCTGACACTAGCCAAATCGAGGAACAGCCCTCCACCTCCGCCGGAGCTAGTGGACAGGCCACCAGCACCCCACACCCTGCAGAAGGAGAACCACCCCACAAACAGTCCCTGGGATCCAGGCAGAAGACAGAGAACATTGCCAAGACCCCCGCCAGGAAATAAGGCCCTCCTGATTGTCACCCTTCTTTCTCACTATGTCACCCTGTCCCCTTGAACTGCCAGTACTCCCCTTCCTATGCCCCATTGGACAATGCACCTGTGATACCAAGAGACTGGACTCTACTATGGACCTTCCTCCACCATCACCCTAGCCCCTTGCACATACCCCTATATTCATCAGCCCCTAAATAAACACCCTTTAATCAAAAAACAACCTGGAGTCAGTCTGATCTTTTACAAATGTATTACTACAATATTAGCAACAAATTGCAATGTAAATGTTCATTTGCTCATACCAATGTGTGACAGTTGTTGGGCAGCAGTACATATAGCAGAAGGCGGAATGAGGTACCTAGATCTGAAAAATGTAAAGCCAAAGTGAACTGTCAGTGTCCATAGACAGAGGTTAAGAGGCTGACTTATACAATGTCCAACAGTATTCAGAAATGTGAGGAGGAGTTACAGTCTCACCTGTGTGTCACTGGAAGTACTGCATGATGATGTTGGTGCGGTTGTCAATATCTTCTCCCTCTGCCTCCTCTTCCTCACTGTCCACAGGCTCCACCGCTGCCACAAGTCTATCACCATGCTCATCCTCCTGCAGAAAAGGCACCTGGCGTCGCAATGCCAGGTTTTGCAACATGCAGCATGCCACATTTATCTGGCACACCTTCTTCGGTGAGTAGTATAGGGAGCCACCTGTTAGATGGAGGCACTGGATCTGGCCTTCAGGAGGCCGACTGTCCTCTCAATAATACACCTAGTTTGCCCATGTGCCTCATTGTAGCGGTCCTCTGCCCTTGTCCTGGCATTCCTCACTAGGATCAGTAGCCATGAGAAGTTGGGGTAATCAGAGTCACCTGCAAATGTCGAGGGATGCATGTTAGACACACACTAACCCTTAGGGACTACCCCATACCCAGACACCTACTCATACTGTGTGGGGACCTTGAGCTCATCTATTAGCCACACACGGTGCCTCTGGAGTGGTCCATCACATAAGGGATACTGCTATTCCTCAAAATGTAGGCGTTATGCACAGAGCCAGGATACTTGGCATTCACATGAGCGATGTACAGGTCCGCCAAACACACCATCTGCACATTCATTGAATGGTAGCTTTTTCTATTTCTGTACACTTGTTCATTTCTGTGGGGGCGGACAAATGCCACATGTGTACCGTCAATGGCACCAATGGTGTTGGGGATATGTTCTAGGGCATAAAAGTCAGCCTTCACTGTGGGCAAATCCTCCACCTGGGGAAACACGATGTAGCTGCGCATATGTTTCAGCAGGGCAGACAACACTCTGCTCAGCACATTAGAAAACATTGGCTGAGACATCCCTGATGCCATAGCCACTATTGTCTGAAAGGAGCCATTTGCCAGGAAATGGAGCACTAACAGAACCTGCACTAGAGGGGGGATTCCTGTGGGGTGGCGGATAGCTGACATCAGGTCTGGCTCCAATTGGGCATACAGGTCTTGGATTGTTGTACAATCAATCCTGTAGGTGATTATTATGTGTCTGTCTTCCATTGTTGACAGGTCCACCAGTGGTCTGTACACGGAGGATGCCAGCATCTCATCATCGGCCCCAGCTGTTGTGGTCTATGGAGGAGAACGGTGAGCAGAGGGTCATGTACCACATAGGTTGCACAAGTGTGTCTGCAGTAATGTGAGTAAATCTGTGTGTGGCGTAGTTAGCCCATTTATGTGCCAAAATGTGCTGTGATGCAGTTAGGTGCCATTCCATGCGCCCCCCTGAAATGGCGGCTGCCTGACTTGTGAGGCGGGAGAAGGGGAAATGAGGAAACTGCACTGGCGTTGTGCTGCATCGCGGTAGGTGGTTGAAGACCTCTGCGTAATTCAGAATTGGTTATCATTAGGCCCTATGGGTTTCAGGAACCAATGGCGATGTACGCCGGCGGTGACTGTACGCACCGGCGCAGACGTGACCCCCATTTTCTATCTGTTCACTCAATTGATATCTGACCTTCAACAGGAGAGGACCTAAACTGCAACTGCTGCTGTGACCTCAGTCTGGAAGCGACAATGGCTTGAGTGTCTGGGGAAAGGGCCCCTGCCTTCACCATGGAGGAGATGGACAAACTGGTGGATGGGGTCCTCCCCCAGTACATGCTACTCTATGGTTCCTCCAGACAAACAGGTGAGTACACTGTGAGCATGATGTGTGGGCAATGCCTGTTTAGAGTGGTGTGGATAGAAGATACATGTGGGGGGTCTGAGGGCTGCATGTGATGATGGTGAGTGTATGTGCATCAGGGCATGGATGGGAACTGGTGGGCAATGAGTCTGACGGTCCGGACGGGTGAGTAATGTCCTTTCCTCCTGTACCTTTCCTCTAGGTCAGCGCCCACCAGAAGAAGGGTATTTGGCGTGCCATCGCCAAGGAAGTGAGGACCCTGGGGTTCTATCATAGACGGAGCACCCACTGCCGCAAAAGATGGGAGGACCTGCGCCGCTGGAGCAAGAAGATGGCCTAGGCCCAGCTGGGGATGGCCTCCCAATGTGGAAGGGGTGCCCATCGCACCATGACTCCCCTGATGTTCTGCATCCTGGCGGTTGCCTCTCCGGACTTGGATGGGCGCTTGAGGCCATCACAGCAGCCACAAGGGGGTGATTACAGTGTCATAAATCTGACTCTGCGCACTTTAGGAAGTATCTGGGTGGGGGATGTGGGCTGTGGGTGCCCCTAGGCCAGGGCGAACATGGCAGTGTAGTTCTCTTATTGGGCAGGTTCTGAGGCACTCCAACCCCAATAGTGTTAGTGGGCATCTACTGCTGGGCAGGCTCCTGTGGGTTTCAGGTGTGCAGCTAATGGAGTTAGGCATTGTACCCCATGGACTGGTGACTTTCGTACTAACTGGCAGTGCATGGCCTAGTGCATAGGGCTGCTCCCTGTGTGTTGTGTCCGCCAAACGGTAGTGGTGTTGCTGGCATTGACCATGTGTGTTCCCTGTCTCCCCCCCTTCTTGTCGGAGGAGCAGAGGCACCGGCGAGAGCTGCATCCCACATGGGTGAATCCACAGAGGGTGAAGGCACCAGTGGGATGGAGGGCGAGGGGAGCTCCACGACGGGGACAGGAGGGGATACCAGTGGCAGTGACTCCTCCTCTGATGGAAGCTCCCTGGCGGTGGTGGACACCTCTGTGCCCACAGCAACAACAGGTACAGCCGCCACCCCCCCTACCAGAACTGCCCTCCCAGCAGCCCCTCAGTGTGTTTCCCGTGCCCGCTCACCCAGGAGGGTGGGCATCTCCTTTGCCCCAGGCACCTCAGGCCCTGCCCCAGTCAGCCCTGCTGCCCTCAGGGAAGAGGCTATTGACCTCTTGAGATCCCTCACCGTTGGGCAGTCAACCATTCTGAATGCCATCCAGGGTGTCGTGAGGCATTTGCAACAAACAAATGCATACCTGGAGGGCATTCATTCTGGTGTGGAAGCCCAACAGAGAGCATTTCAGGCTCTGGCCTCAGCACTGATGGCAGCCATTGTCCCTGTGTCCAGCCTCTCCCTCCAACTTCCACTACCCAGATCCAATCCCCTCTACCTCAGCCTATCCCAAGCACACCATCAGACCAGCATGCACACACATCAAGACACAAAAGTGGCTCAGGAAAACATAAGCACCACACATCCCACAGGCACTCACACAAGCACCATACCCATGCCCACATCCCAACATCCACTTTCTCCACAGTGTCCCCCTCCTCCACGTCCTCCACCTCCCTCCCTGTCTCGTCTCCACTCACACCTGCATGCACTACATCATCAGCCACTGCCTCCATCACCGTCACGCCCATCACTACACAACACTCACCTGCAATCACCACCCCCACTACCATTCACACGTCACCTGTGTCCGTTCCCAGTGTGTCTGTGAGCCCTCCTCCAAAAGTACACAAACGCAGGCACACACCCACTCAACAGCCATCCACCTCACAACAGCCTCCAGCCCATGCACCTTCACCCAAACTCAGCAGACGTACACCTCCTACAACCACTACCTCTTCCTCCACCCCCACACCCCCTCCATCTTCGTGTTCCAGTGTGTCTAAAAAACGTTTCTTAGCTAACATTAACCTCTTCCCTACACCTTCCCCCGTCCTTCCCCTAGGGCCAGGATGTCTAGATCCCAGCCCAGGACCTCAGCCACCAAATCTGCATCCACTGTGGTCCCTGCTAGCCCGGTACGATCGAAGGGGGCACCCGTCAGAGCTGCCAGTGTGCCACCGACAGATAAGAAAGACCACCCTATTCCACCATCTGCAAAGGTCAAAAAGGGGCCGGCTTCCAGTAGGGCACAGTCACACCACCCACCCAGCAAGGCCTCGCCCAAACACCGAGAGGACAGTGCAAAGGTCCCTGCAGCAACTGTCAAGATGGGGAAGGGCCACAAGCCAAAGGAGACATCACCTCAGGGCATGATGTCTCCTGGTGAGGGGCTGGTGACCACCATATAATCAGAGATGGCAGCCACCTGCACCACAGTCACCACCGCCGCTCCGACCGCCACCTGCACCGCCACTGCCACAACATCAGGCTGCAGCATCCTCCCCAAGGATCAGCCATCCGAGGCTGCCGGAAATGGTATGGTGTCTCCATCCACCACAAAAGACACTTGCACCACGGCCAGTACTGGCAGCATCTCCGCCACAGCCACTGCCACTGCCACTGCCACCTGCACCACCATCAGCACTGCCACGGGCACAGCCGATCCCACTCTGTCGGACGTCAGCCCCACTAGTGGGCAGCCGTCAGAGTCTGCAGTTGACTTCCTAGACACTGGACACGCCACTTGAGACACCACCTCCAGCACTGACACGTACCAGCAATTGGCAGCCTAAGACGCCACAGGATGGAGTGTGGCTCTGCCTCCATAGAGTATCATGTTCCAGGTACATCGCGTGGCTAAGACACCCAGGTGAGAGGATGTCAACTGCCACACCCCAGGTGAGGCATCACTGGGCACAAGGCCCCCTCCAGAACCAGTGGAGAAATGCATCCACTCACCCTATCCTTGGCAGGATGAAGCACTCTGGGCACAAAGCCCCCTCCAGCATCCACTCACCCTATCCTTGGCAGGATGAAGCACTCTGGGCACAAAGCCCCCTCCAGAACCAGTGGAGAAATGTATCCACTCACCCAGTCCTTGGCAGGATGAAGCACTCTGGGCACAAAGCCACCTCCAGAACCAGTGGAGAAATGCATCCACTTACCCAGTCCTTGGCAGGATGAAGCACTCTGGGCACAAAGCCCCCTCCAGAACTAGTGGAGAAATGCATTCACTCACACAGTCCTTGGCAGGATGAAGCACTCTGGGCACAAAGCCCCCTCCAGAGCATGTGGGCAAACCACCCACTTGAATGACTTTGGCTTTGCACTCCCAGGACCAAGCAGTGGGCAGTGCACCCACTTGAGAGACTTGAGAGACTGTGGCTTTGCACTCCTCAGGACCAAGCAGTGGGCATGGAGCCCCCACGAGGAGCGGTGGTGTCTTACCATCATCCAGCTGAGGTGCCCCCCCTCCCCTTCCCCCTGAGGTGCCTGTTTTAGTTTCGACCTGATGCCCCTGCAGTGTTCTCTCTGTTTTGATGCAGGTGTCATGTGTGGGCTTCGCCCATGCTTTTTGGGACCACTGGTCAACGAACATTTCATGGGACAGTGTACGGACTCGTGTACGTGATGTAAATATTTGTGTATACTGATTATTTGCTGTTCTCTTGATCTATCTGATTGTTCCAATATAACACTAGTTAAACTCATTTCGTTTTGTCCTTGCGTTCTTCCAGGGAGTGACGGGGTGTATATGTGATGTTGTTGGATATGTGTGTGTGTGTGTTGTTGTGGGTGGGGGTGGGGGTGTTGCGTGTCGCGTGTGTATGTCACTCTCTTTTCCCTCCTCCCCTCCCCTGTGTGCTAGGTGTGGTACTCACCGTCATCATCGCCGCCACCACCTTCTTTCCACTTCATGGTGTATTAGTAGATACAGCAACATAGGTAGGATCTGCAGTTTGGGCTCCATGGCGTCCTAGTTCTTCCTTGGGTGTCGAAAGGTAAGTGGTTTCCGTTCAAAGTGCTGTTTCCACCGTGCTTTTGATGGCATTGGTACCACCCCAGAAAAGCTGGAGGATTTGTTCCTTGTGATAGTATGGGCGATACATTATCTTCCGCCTGTCTGTTGGCGGTTACCGCCGCGGTGTTTGTTGCTCCCGCCGTAGCAGTCGGAGTGTTAAAGTGGCTGTCTGTGATGGTGGTTTCCGCCATGGTCGTGATTCCATTTTTTTACCGCTGGCCTTTTGGCGGTATTACCGCCGCTTTAACAATGACCGCCAGGGTTGTAATGAGGGCCTGTGTATCTTCCAATAATACCATCTTGTATAATTGGACAGGTGTGCAATACACCCTATGGATGAATTTAATGTGCAAGAGCATGGTCTACAGTTTGGTGAGAAGGCACTGGACTGGGTGC
This sequence comes from Pleurodeles waltl, assembly GCF_031143425.1. Classification (NCBI taxonomy): domain Eukaryota; kingdom Metazoa; phylum Chordata; class Amphibia; order Caudata; family Salamandridae; genus Pleurodeles; species Pleurodeles waltl. The sequence continues at coordinate 1,233,581,597 of NC_090447.1, forward strand.
AGCAGTAGCACCACTATTCCGCAGTTGGGGAGAACACTAAGACCGCTTGCCAGGCAGATTTAGCCTTTGGGATAAGAAAAGGAGCCTTCTCCTGCATTGTCGCATATAGAAGTTAATTTATGAGGTGACAAATTAGTTACCATGTGCACTACATGGATTGCAGGTGGGCCCCTTGAAAAAAGGACACTAAGGGATCAGAAGGTACGTGAAGAAATTGAGCTGCACATGATGTGGGTCTGACAGTGTGCGCTGTACAGTGCGAAAATGCCCCACTACGTAAATGTCACCAAACAAGTGAAATTGTAGCCATTTAAAATGATGGTGGAAATCTGTGTCAGTCACAGCAGGAACCACAGTGTTCATGGGAAGTGGTATATTCTGCAAAGACAGGCAATCAAGTCGAGCATGCAGACATAGCCTATTCCTGGCCCTATAGCCACCCAACCCCCATCACCACCCAGCCCTGAGCTGTGCGCAGCCTTCAGGGCCTAGTCTGTGGCCAGGCCCTTTGCCAACCCCTATAGCCACCCAACCCTGTGCTGCACACCACGTTCAGCCATGCACAAAGGGAATTGGCTGAGGGCCTGGCCTCTGGCCAAACAGCCAGCCCCTATAACCACCCAACCCTGCGCTGTGTAAGCCTTTGATGGGCACAGCGGGGGTTGCCTGCAGAGCATGGTCTGAGGCCAGTCCTTGTGGCCAACTCCTCTAACAACCCAACCTCACCCTGCACAAAGCCTATGGCCATGCACAGCACTAGTTGGTCACTGATCTGCGTGCTCCCCTCCCCTGACCGATTTTGACCCTGGGTACCACATCCCCCAGGGCCCAGCCTTCTAATTTTATTAAAAAAATTGGCACCCCAGGCCGATCTCAGCCCTGAAGACCACATCCCCCAGGGTCCAGCTTAAATAATTATTTAGTTTTTTGGGTTGGAGGGAGGCCCAGTGGCCCTTCTCCCCAGGCCAGTCTCCGCCCTGGGGACCCTCAGGGCCCCAAAAAGTATTTCTTTTTTTTTTTTTTAAAGGAAGGGGGCCACGTAACTCCCCTCCCCAGCGAGTTTCTGCCACAGGGACCCCATCACTGGGGCCTGGCCTTAGCATTACTTTTTTATTATTTATATTTAGGGAGAGCTGTTTGACAGCTCTCACTTGCTCAGAGTGGCATGTTTGCTATAACTTGGTGGCAGCAGTCAAAGCTGCTGCCACGTTAGAGCTATGTCACAGGGGTAGGCACCATGGAACACAGCAGGAGCCGGCCTTAGGGTGTGGCGGTCCCCAGGGCCATCAGTGGTCCATTTAGGAGGGCTAATCTGCCATCCTCCAACATTAGTAGCCCTGGGGAGGTGATGGTTCCCAGGGCTGGGTGTGCAAAACAGACCCCCTTCACTTTTTGATTGTAGCCCCGGGGAGATGGCGATCCTTGGGGCTGTGGGGGGGGCGTAGAGCCCCCTGCATCATATTTGTTGCAGTCCTAAGGGCTGTGGGGGTCCAGGCTGCCCCTGCATATTTTTTGTTAAAAGCCCTGGGGAGGTGGCAGTACCTGGGGCTGCAGGGGGGCCCGGCGGCCTGCATCACTTTCAAAGCATGTCCCCCGGGGAGGTGTCAGTCCCTGGAGCTGTGGGGAGCCCAGGCAGCCTTGCATTATTTTGATGAACTGCCTTGTCAATGTGGTGGTCCTCAGAGCTGTGGGGGGCGTGCAGCTCCCTGCATAGAAATTGTGAATGCCCCTGGGACCTTGCCCACGCTGAGTCTTCTAAAAAACAAGCACAGGAGACCACGGTTGTTTTAAAAAAAAAAAAATGTACCAGAATTTGCAACCTCATTGCAAATTTGCAGCAAAAACATAAAAATATGTTTTTTGCTGTGGTGGATCCCTCTCCGACCCCACATCAGAGCAAAGGGGTCAGGGTGACTCTACTCTGGCCCCTTGTCTTTTTTTCTTCTTTTAAAACTTTTTTTTGTGGGTCTTGGCTGAAGTTGAGTCCCTAGATGGTTGCCAGCACTTCCTGGTTAAAGTGTTGGCAACCCGTCTGAGCTGTACATTTCTCTGCACGAGCGCGTCATTATTCAGAAAGTCATTGCGACCAGAGATATACAACTGTGGATTTCTTTACATTTCTCAAAAACTACTGAATATTTAGATAAAATAAGCAAAAGCATAATCCGGGTATCTAAAGCTAGCTTTCTGCCAAAGTTGGTATAATTCCATCCAGTGGTTCTGGCTGTGGTTATTTCTAAAGGTCTTATGGGAATTAACATTGGAAACACAACTTTTTTGACCCCCCCCTTTTTCTTGGTCCCCACTTGACAGATCATCCCGAATGTTTCAGTGCGCAACAAGTACCACAAGGCACTTTTTTGGAAAGTTTTGTGTAGATTCATTAAATGGTGCCAAAGATATAGGCAAGTCAAAATTATATACATCTATATCTATATCTATATTTAGCTATATATCTATATCTACCTATATCTATATATATATCTATACATTTATATATATATATATATATATGTATATATGTGTATATATATATATATATATGTATATATATATATATGTCAAACAAAGTGGTCTAAAGGTTGCTGGGCGACGCACTCCACTGCCGGTGCCCAGTGACGGAAAGGACCAGTCTGGTAAAGTATAAACAAAAAGTGGTTTTCACCTCCACGAAGTCTCAATAGTGCAATTTATTTCAAAATAACAACCACCAACGCGTTTCAACTCCCCATGGAGTCTTGTTCACAGTGAATGAGTCCCTCTTCCCTTTTACTATTTATACTCAAAATTACTACATCAAACATAATGCATTATGGATATTGTAGTTTACATATATTGTAATTGTTTTTTACAAATAAATGATTTTCTAAACTTAAAATTTTAAATTTAAAAATCCCATTTCCAATGCATGATACTATTCACTTGTGTTTTTCTCTGTTCTTCCAATCCTTTCTGATTTATAATTTCATATTGTTTGTATTTATTATTTACCCTTTTCAATTTCACTGTTTCTACTGTCAAGTAGATGACACTCTTGCCCTTTAACATTTATTTCATTGATCTTATTTATATATATGTGTGTGTGTAGGGTGTTGCTTCTGTATTATAGCATATTCTAATCTAATAATTAGTTGCTCTATATCTACATAAATCTGGAGAGATTTATTGCATTCATTCATCATCCTATTTTAACATTATAATATTTTTCTTATCTCTTATTTTATTCTATTGATTCCACATAAATATCAATGAATGCTTTTTCTCTCCAATTTGTTGGCTACCATCATTTAGCTATAATGTCAGATAGTTTAATGAAAAGTATATGTATAGATATATATATAGATATAGATATATAAACCCTCCCACCTGGCCACTCTAATCCTCTGTGCTATAATAGCATTTCAAATTGGAGGTGCCTGGAGGTGGACATCACAAGTCGTTGTGTGTATCCTGAGGAAAATGCCACATCTGATAGAATAGTGAGCCTACGAATTATACTTCCTCCTGGTCTGTGAGAGGTCTTTTGAGATGGCTGCTTTGGATGATCTCATGATGGTCATAACCCAAATGCAGAGGGACTTAGTTGAATTGAAGATCACTTCTGCGGCTCCCAGTGATAAGATGGCCCAGTTGCAACATAAAGTAGGTGTGATGGGTGGGAATGGCAATCAAGCCCCTTTTACGCAATCCTGGAGGAACACTCCTAGTTAAACAGGAATCATTCTGCCCCAACACTCCGACCCATCTCCTCTGACTAACTTAGCAGTGCATGTGCCTACACAACTGCCCTCAGCAGCACCAGAGAGTTTTCGGGAGACGCCACTAAGGTACAAATAGTTCTCACTCGGGTTGACCTAAAGTTTGAATGTAGGCCTAGTGCCTTCCCTGACCCGCAGTCTTGAATTGTGTTCTTAATCTTATATTTGTCTGGAAATGCCACTTCCTGAGTAGTACCATTGGTTCGACAAGACAGTACTCTCTTGTATGGTTGTTGTTGGTTTGTGGCAGAATTTTAGGAGGTGTTTGACAGACGCACAGTTATTTTGTTAGTTGATTGAGAATTACTAGAACTAAAACAAGGCAACAAAGACCAAGTAACCTATTTGTCTCATTGCAATCACCGGGCAGTAGAAACCTCAAAAAGAGGTCAGCTTTATTTTATCAAGGGTTAAAAGATGTTAGTGAAGAAGTTTTTCTCATATAGATCTGAAACCCATGTCTTGCCCGGATCTGATTAATCTAACCCTGCAACTAGACCATAGGTTGTCAAGGAGAAAGGGGAAGAGAAACAACGATCAGAGAGGTCTGGTTGGCAGTCTGGGAGGCCCAGAACCTAGATTCCATTGTGCGACAAAAATACAGAACAATTTGTCAACCATTGTTGAAGAATGAAAAGGACTGACGTCCCCGTAATGGGTAGTGTTTGTATTGTAGTTACAAGGGCCATTTCATTAAAGAGTGTCCAGTTAAGCCAAAGGGAAAGTCAGTCACTGCTCCATCCACTGAGAAAAGTGTAGTCAGCCTAGATGCTATGGCGGAAAACTAGAAAGCATAAGGTGTAATGAAGGGGAGGAATTGGGTGCACTATCCATCACTTTAATAATTTCCCTTGCCTCCAACCATAGTGTCATTTTCAGTTGCAAGTCCAATTCTCTCTGGCCAGCAAGAAACATTTGATTCAAGTTCTCATAGATTCAGGAGCCACAGGAAATGTTGTAGAATTTGAAATTGCTCAACAGTTAAAGATTCCCTGTGTTAAAAAAGAGGACTCCCGAGGATTTGCAAGCTGTAGATGGAAGTGTGCATTCAGGGGGTCCAGTGACGATGAGAGAAAACATGTAAAGCAAATCTTATTCAACGTCAAAAAAGCTTTGCAGTATGGCTTCAATCTTGGGATGCCTTGGTTGGTCCTACATAACCAGCACATTGACTGATGTACACAAAAAATGTTGTTTCTTTTACAGTATTGCTAGGCTCAACCAGGGAACCAGGAAGCTCTGGGTTTTGCCCTTGTTGCAGATTGCAACAGCTGCAGAAAAAGACATTGAATTGCCATCACAATACAGTGAATTCCTTATGTGTTCAGTGAAAGAAGTTGAAACCTTTTCCTGCACAGGCCCTATGACTGTCAGATTGACTTAATACCTGGCACCAATGTTCCCATTTGTCACATTTACGCACTGTCAGACAAAGAGAATCAGAATTTATAAGAATAAAAATGCCTAGACCAATCTCTAGCAAATGGTTTCATCCAACCTTTGTGATTCCCAACTGCTTCCCAGCACTTCTTCATCTCGAAGGCCAACCGGGACCTCAGAACATACATAGACTAAAAGCCGTTGAACAAAATCACTATTAAAAATAAATACCACTTGCCTTTTATCTCGGTTCTGCTTGACCAGGTGAAATCAGGAGTAATTTACACAAAGCTTGATTTGCGAGGGGCTTACCACTTGGTCTGCTGAGAGACGAGGATGAGTGGTGAGTGGAAAATAGCATGTAAAACACTATATGACCTTTCCAAATATCTGGTGATGCAATTTGGCCTTTGCAGCACCCCTGCAGAGTTTCAATGATGCGTTACAAGATTGTTTGGACTTATTAGTAATTGTATATATAGATGACATCCTCATCTAATTGGAAAACGTGCACATCCATTCGCAACATGTGTGTAAGGTGTTCATGGCCTTAACAAAACATCAGTTGTATTACATACTAAGCAAATGTGAATTCCATGCTACACAGGTAGAATAATTCTTAGGTGTGATATTGACACCATCAGGCATGCAGATGGCAGAAGGAAAGGTTCAAGTCATAGTAGATTGGCCCACACCAAAATCCATCCAAGACATACAATTTTTCCTCAGCTTTGTGAATTTTTATTGCCGTTTCATCAACCACTTCTCGCAAACTGTAGCACCCATCACCAAGCTATTGAGAAAAAAGGCCAAATTTGAATGGTCCCCTGAGGCAGAAGTCACCTTTTTTAAACTCACGACAGATTTCACTACTGCCCTAATCCTGGAACATCCAAACACAAGGAAACCATTTATAGTAGAAGCCAACACTGATGTAGCAGTAGGTGCTATCCTTTCACAAAGACACAACAAAACTGGTCAACTTCATTCAGTGGCCTTCATGTCTCGAAAACTCAATGAAGCAGAACAGAACTAGATAATTGCTGAGAAGGAGTTGTTGGCCCTTCATTATGCCTTCAACGAATGGATGCATTATCTTCTCAGTACCAAGCACACTGTGAATGTCTAAACTGATGGTAGAAATCATAATTCATAAGTTCTGCATGTTTAATAACCCCAAGGCAACTAAAATGGATGTTGTTTTCTGCAAATATTGACTTCATTGTAACCTATATACCTGGAACTGAAAATCAGAAAGCAGATGCTTCTCGAAGCAAGATTCTTTAGCCGATCATACTGTACGAACCATGCAGTCTATTGTGGTCCCTTCCAAAATCCTCTGTCTCACTGCGGCCGAAGACTTCTTCAACAACATGTTAGACCATTTCAAGGTAACTGAATGGCCAGAATGCCTTAAAAAAGACTCAAAAAGAGCTATTGCTGAAGGCTTACCATTGTATGATTCACGATTAGTCTCAAACACTCCAGAGCTAAGGCAGACAGCCTTCCATTGGCCACATATCAACCCTCTCACCGGACACCGTGGGTGGCAAAAAACTATGGAACTAATGCTAAGATACTTTTGATGGACCACTTTGAAAGCTGATGTAACACACAGGATCCAAGAATGTGAAGTCTATGCACAATGCAAATCAGATTGCAGTAAACGAAAAAGGGTTATTGCAGCCTTTACTAATCCCACCCACTCCATGGAAACACATCATGTTATATATATATATATATATATATATATATATATATATATATATATATATATATATATATATATTTATATACACACACACACTGAAAAAACAAAGGTTACAGGCGCGTTATAGTTAGGAACTAGAATTTTAAAAAAACATAGAAATTCACTTAAAAGAACAAAGGTTACAGTTAGGATCACATTTTAAACGTGCCAAACCATAGATATTCACCAGTTATAGTTAGAGTTATATCAAGTGACTATAACTTGTGCCCAAAGGTAACTATAACTTGTGCTCCCCCATGCACAATTTTTTCATCAAACATTTTACAGCAAATATTACATTGATATTATCAATATTATTATCAAAGATTTCAGTAGTGGTGTAATTTATTGGGTAATTAGCAGTGCATGGAGCAGGTGTGAGTTATAATTACCTTAGGGGACGAGTAACTCTGCTGCAATTTTTTTTAAAACAATGTTTTTTAGCCCTGGGGGCTAAGGGGTCATGGAGACTCTACCCTGGCACCTTTTCTTTGTTTTTAATGTTTTTTGGGGGACTCGGCTGAAGCTGAGTCCCAAGATGGACGCTAACACTTCCTTGTTCAAGTGTTGGTAGCCAATCAGATCTCAGCACCAGACTGGGAGGGGTTGCAAATCCTTTGCTTCACTATATATACAAATTTGGAATTTCTTTCATTTCTCCAATACTACTGAACTGATTTACACAAAATAACAAAAAGCTCACTTTCTGGACCAAAATTTGGTGTAATTCTGACAAGTGGTTTTGGCAGTATATTTACATATATATATATATATATATGTATATATATATATATATATATATATATATATATATATATATATATATATATATATATATAGAGAGAGAGAGAGAGAGATAGATAGATAGATAGATAGATAGATAGATAGATAGATAGATAGATAGATAGATAGATGGATAGATAGATAGATGTATATATCCTGAGTCTCCAACCAGTCTATGACTAGTTAGGAGAGTGTGGTGCTGAACAATTTGTGAGATATATGTTTGCTTAACCTTTTCCTTTATGGGTCTCCTTCCCTGCTGATCCCTTCCCAACGCCCCCCCAGCCACTCTAATCCTCTACTATAATATCATTCTGAGTTGGAGTGCCTGGGGGTGGATTTCAAAAGTTGTTGTGTGGATCCCGAGGAAGAGGCAACATCTGACAGAGTAGAGGTCATAGATTTAGACCAGTTAATAACAATTACCACAAAACCACTGAACCAGATGATCTCTTGAATGCACAGGGAAGATGTTAGCTTCAGGGTCATGGGCATATAGCATAACGTTATCCATGTACATGGAGACAAGTAATCTTCTGGCTGGAAAGGAAAGGCCTCTATCCGCATGATGTTGCCATAACCAGGTTGCAAGGGGCTCCATCATGATTGCAAATAGGATAGATGACGACAAGCATCACTGTCTGGCACCCCTCCAAAAGGGGAAAAGGGGGGATGATCCTGCTATTTATATGTAGTATCTCACTAGGGAGCATGTAAAGAAGCTTATTCCATCAAAGGAATTCAGTTCAAAAGATGGAGCAGATAGATCCACTTATCAACCAAGCTCTTTGGTGGCATTGAGTAAAACAGCAGCAGTGCTAATTTTTGGGGGGTCTAGGAGACCTTGAACCCTGCACTTGGCCTCAGCTAGAGTGAGCCCTGACTGTCTAAGTGGTGCCTCTCCAGACGTGGACCCTTGGTGGTGCTGCCAAAGGTGCTGTTCCTGCCTAACCCTTAAAGTTGGGACTTAGAATATTTTCCACCAAAAAGTAGCCTGAGGAATGATAGAAGACCAGCACTTACCAACTCACCAATCTGCCAAACGTGCATCGCTGAAGGCCTGACTCCATGGTAGCATCCACTTCCTGCTTCTTAGCAGTAGCAAAGCTTGTTCAATGGTACCTCTCATCAAAGGTCTCTGGCCTTGTGGAGCCCTCGTCAATCACAGCCTGCAGCTCCATCGCACTAGAGATCTTCAACTTCCAAAAAAGTGAAAAGGTCTGAATGTAGGTCTTCACTTTCATGGACGACAACACTAATTGGACAATGTCGGGTTCCTTGCCCTGCTAAACTTTATCTTCTCAGGAACTTTTATTCAGAATTCCTTCTAAGACTGAAAGTAAGCCAAAACTACTGTACCCAATCCACCTCATGTAGCTGAACCTTGCTCCATCGCAATTGGCCATAACTTTTGACTTTGTCCCAGTCTCAGGAAACCAGAAACCAGTGGTAGGTGCTTTGATCTTTTATTGTGCTCCTTTTCACCTAAAACTTTAAAAATCTCTAACTTGGGTTCTACCAATTTGTTTTAATTTATGTTGATATTTTATTTATTCAAATGTAATTTTTTTCTAAATTGGGATTTGTTTTGTGCTGTTTTCACTTTCTTACTGTTTGTGTGCTGCATAGATACTTAACACAGTCCCTCTAAGTTAAGCCTGATTGCTTTTGTGACAAGCTGCCAGTTGGTCAAGCACAGATTAGTTTAGTGACTTTTGATTTTCACTCTGACAAGGACTGTAGTTATTGCTTGAGGATGGTTTACAACCCCTTCATCCAGTAACCAATTGTCTTACATGTAACTCATTTGCTGTGTTTGCTTCATCTGTGTCAAGAACACCTGGTTTTATTCAACCCCTTTGTTAAGACGGTTCTAAATCCCATGCCCTGCATAACTCGTTGACATACCACTCCATTACTGTTCCAAAGACACATCAGCATATTTGTATACCTCAGTCCAAAGGACTGGTTATCATTTTGTCACTTGGACTTGATGCAGTTTTAGTCTACATCTGCATGCTGAAACTCTAGTTCAGAGAGAGAGACACACACAAGTTGCTGCCTCCATGGAGGATGTTACATTCTTAGGTGTTGGCATTCTACTGTAGATATGTTTCAGGAGTATGGGCATGTCGCTGAATGAAATCTGCGCTCATCTTTTTAAGTACACCAATAAAGGTTCGCCTCTCTTACCGACAGCCATCTATTCTATCATTATTGATATCTTGTACTATAATAAAGCAAGTGACTTGTTTGTCAGTATTAAATCTATCGTGTTTGTTATTAATTCATGAAATGCATAATGTATCTTGTGAGTGCTGTCTTCACAGAAATGTATGTCCCTCCACTTAAGGTGCAGCACATTTTTGTTTGTACCTTTATATCACCCCTTTCTAAAACCTTTGAAAAACTCTGTGCTAACTATATAGGATGCCCAAAGACAGACTGAGGCCCTCATTTTAACCTCTGTGCTGAAGACCGCCAGTTCAGGCGGTTTTCCATGCAGCGTATTATGACTGCTGGCAGCCCTCCGTCCTTTTACAGACGGAGAGCTACCAGCAGCCATACTGGCGGTCAGCAGGTAAGTGGAGGCTGCTCCACCTCCACGTCATCAGAACACCGCCCACCGAATCACATTCCATGATTCGGTGTGGCGGTGTTCTGGTGACGGGGAGCTGGCGGCAGAGAAGCCCCCATTGATCCAGTTCCCTCCCGGAGGAGCACCGGACCAGGTAAGGTGATCGTCCGTTAGGGGAGGGGGGTGGGGGGTGTTGTGTGTTGTGTGCATGCATGGGGGTGTGCGTGTGAGTGTGTAGAGGGGGTGTGTGAGTGCGTGTATGCATGCGGGGGGTGTTGGGTGTGTGGAAAATGTGTGCATGTCTGTCTGTTTGTATGTCTGTGTGTATGTGTGCGTGTATGTCTGTGAGTCTGTGTGCGGGTATGTGTGGTTGTAGTGTATGTGTAGGGTGTGTGTGTGTCGATGTTGGGGGGGAGGGGAGGGGGACCTGTCACCTTTGAGGGTGGTAGGGGGGTCAGGGGTGTGGGGGGAGGACTCGGGGTGAGGGAGGGAGGTGGGGGAGACCCTTATCAGTGCCAGGGAAGGAATTCCCTGGCACTGATAGTGCCTACCGCCATGGATTTCGTGGCGGTACAGAACCCCACGAAATCCATGGCGGTATGCGGGTCATGATACCGCCGATGGTGTAATAACAGTCGATGGTCTGGAGACCGATGTCTCCAGCCCAGCGGCCGTTATCACCCTGGTGGTCGAAGTGGAGAAGTGGCGGTTTAGCATGGCGGTCACCGCCATGCTTGTAATGCCATTGTTTTTCCCGCCTGCCTGTTGGTGGTATTACCGCCATTTCTCCACCAACTGCCAGGGTTGTAATGAGGGCCTCAGTCTTTTTGGCTCAGTGCCTCTTTTATCCCCATCAGGTTCTTGTACTCCACTCACTGGCCATATTTAATGCTTCTAAGTCAGGAAGAGATTCAATATGTAAGTCCCTGAATTGTGAATATTTAGGCCCATATTTATACTTTTTGATGCAAAACTGTGCTAGTGTAGTTTTGCGTCATAAATATTACCGCCGGCTAACGCCATTTCAGTGCACCACGCAGGCGTCAAATTTATACTTTGACGCCCGGCGGTGCAAACCACAGGTGTAAGTCTTTTTTTTACGCACACCGCAGTGTCAAGTCGTAAAGCAAAACAACGATAACGCAGCAGAAATGACTGTGGTTCGATTTACGACACCGCCCACCGGATATGCAGCGTTTTTTGATGCAATAGCGTCAAAATTCCCCGTAAACACAGCCATTTCAGCAGAGGAGAGCCAAACTGGATCCCAGATGCCTGTACAGACCCCAGGAAGATGACAACAAACCAGGAACCAGCCAGGAGGACCCACACAAGACCCAGGACAGTTTTAAGAAGAAAAAAAAGTGTCGCTCCAATGCAGAGGAACAGGAAATTCTGGTTAAAGAGGTGACGGAACACCAGCACCAACTGTTTGTCACCTCAAAGTTGCCAATCAGTAGGAGAGAGGCAATATGGCAACAAATTGTTGACAAGATTAACAGTGTGGCAGAAGTACGCAGAACAGTCATTGAGTGCAAGAAACGCTGGCATGACTGCAAGCGCAGGACCAAGGAAAAGATGGCCAGGAACAGGTAGGCAGCACTGCAGACTGGAGGTGGGAGTCCAGCACACCAGGAGGCCCTGGACTACATGGAGGAGATGGTCGCAGTCATCATCCCTGTGGAGATCGTCAAAGGGATTCAAGGACAAGACAACGCAGACTACCAGGAGACATCACACATGCAGGGTAAGTCGCATGAGGAATTATAATGCACTAATGTCAACTGCAAGCGGGGGGGATACCGACCACAAAATGCATGGAAGTCATCATATACTTGGAGTGGCATGGGTAAAGGGGTATCGCATGGGGGAATGGCCTGTACAGAGAGAAGCTGGGGCACACCATTACACTACACCAACAACAGTCCCATGGGGGCATGCTGCCATGCCAACGATGGAGCAAAGATAAAGGCACGCCAGGAGGGAAGGGCACAACGTCAACCTGACATCCCGGCACACATCAGCCACTATACCCCCTACATTAACTAGTGCCCAATTAACAACCTCTAGCCATACCGACAACTGGAATGTAACAGTGACAACAGTTGCCACTACCACCTCCGCTCTGTGTGCAGCTCAAGTTGCCAATGGCAGTAACGTCCCCATGGCTCATACACACCTAAATTAGTGAGTTGAGGATGACAACTTTAACAATCCCCTGAAACAAGACAAAGGCTCCAGTCCTGTCAAATGTGAATGCCCATAGTTTACGCAAACATCAGCCAATGTCATCAACTGTAGGAGCTACACAGCACTAAGGACACACCCATGCTGCATATGAGAGGGTCCATCCTGTGCCTGGGTCACAATGCAACATCCCAAATGTCACACTGCTCAGACAACAGCATTGAGGGGGAGGACACATGTAACTGGTCACTGACATACACCTGCACAGTCAGAGGAGGAAATAGGACACTGCTACGACTATCAGGGCAATCCAATGTACCACACATTCCCCAACATCATCTGTACACATTACCAATGCTAACATCCATATCGTGCCATAACAATGCTATGCATTGGATACGCTACATTTCAACTACATATAAGTGGATGTGAAAGATCAGAGACTGGGTGCAGGTCCAGATTGTTAAGTGTGCTACTAGTGCCATCAGAACACCCACAGCCAGTGAAAGGCCTTGCCATTAGAATGGATGTAGACGGAGGCTTGAGTAGGACGAGAAGGTGGCAATTCACTATTTGGCCTAAAACAACACTAGAGGAGATTATGCCGACAAGTCTAATAACTTAATACAATACATGTGACATGCAGGTGGGCCATAGGCCTGGGAGAATGCCCATCTGAAAGACTGGAGTAATGAACAGGAAACAAGATCACAATGTGAAAACATCACAAGGCAGGCATGTCACATCACCAATGCCACAACACAGACACACCAATTGTACCCTATTTCATTGCAGAGGATGATGGATCTCCTGTGGATATGCCTGTCCAGGAATACCCTGATGACATGGATGACGAGCTGACAAACATCAGCCACCAGACCCTCCAAGATGTCCTTGGAACCCTCCAGACCCCACCTTCTGTCACAAGGAGAAGCTCAGAACAAGCAGCCATCACAGAGAACCCACCCACAACACCAATTGAAAGACCTGCCAGCTCCAATACAGCTGAGGACTCAGACGACACAGGCACCAGCTTTGAGAGAACTGTAGTCGGAGTACAGCGGGAGCTGGCCAGGAGGTCCGGGTGGGGATGCAAACTATAGCAGCCAGCCTTGAGGGGGTGCGTTCGTGCATGATGTCATCTGCAGATCAGGCAGCAGCCATGCAAGCCCTAACATCCATCCTGCAAGGACTACAACAAACTGTCAAGGAATTCACCACTGCAGTCAGGGAGTTACCACAACACCTTGCACCCCAAACCTTCCACTGCATGCACAAAGCAATCATGACCCCCTAAGGGCCGACCTGGCTGCCTACCATTGTGATGTGGCTGCTATTCTTAAGAAACAGCAGATCCTCCTTGCAGCAGTACTGCCTTTAAGACCTTCACAGGCAGCAGCGACTGGGATGTCTGACTCCACATCTTCTAACACTGAGGTGTGTGTTGCCCCTTCACAACCACCACCACCAAGGACAGAGGAGGCAACACACACATCAGAAGAAGAAGACATTGAACAGATCAACTTCATATGGAAAAGTACCCGGAAGCACTAGTCCCTGCCACATGACCAACTATTACCAAGGTCCAGCGCTTTGTAACATGCCAGTCTTACAACAACTGTACTCAATGACTGTTCTGCAAACCACTGTTTTTCTTGTCATCCTGCCCAGTGATTGTCTCTCACTTACTCATTGGCAAATCCTGTCCCTCTGCACTGTCTGACACATCACCCCAGCATGTCAAATGCATTTTCCTTTACCACTTGTGTAGGATCACAATGGAAGATGTCACTATAATGGACTCACAATCATGGACAATGTACATATACCACTACAGCACTTTTGAATAAATAGCACTTACACAACCACTTTGCCTCTGTGTAATGTGACACATCAACTATGCAGTAGATAACTGAATTGTGCCTACTGTCAAATTAAGTAGCTTGTCAATACAACTGTCCTGAAATTATGTAGTCTGATAACTATGCATAGTGGCCTGGATTGCACCATACTCTGCCCTTCCTGAGGGTAATATCCGATGAAAAGAGAAACCATACACCCTCATGCTGTGTTGGACAGAATAAAGCTTCCTTAAGGGATATCCAAGCCATCAAATAGTGGCAGCAAAATGTTGTCACCATGCAATACTAACACATATAACAGTGCCCACAAATTTAAGCAAACAGTCAAAAAACTGCATGAATGAAGGTGTCTGAGTTAACATCCAAATAAGTAATCATGCTGAACAGTGTCACAAATGATGTCTGTGAGTCATGATGACAATACTACAAGAGTGCTTACGACCACTCACCTTATAAGAGTTTCCTTGAAAATCACACAGCAGTCAGACATAAACAGTTTCCCCAATACCAAATCTGGAAGCACTGTTTGTGACTTTGAAAACATACGTAATGAAAAAAACATGTTGGGATCCATAGTAACTGTGATTGGTGGTTGCAATTAATGGTGGAGTCTTTACAAGGTAGCTCTGGGGTAGCTGCCAATCTTACAGCTCAGTTGGGATTTGTTCGTAGCATAGGACACAAATGTACTAGAACAAATTTAATGTACACTTATGCCAACGCCCTGATCAACAAGCATTTTAACACACACTGTAAATGGTTCACTATATATTTCTTAAACTTTAATAACAGAAGAGGAAACTCGTGGAAAAGTCTTACCTACCCTAATCTACCCTAACTACTCATTACGCACAACTGTCCCTAACTAACCTAAGCTAAACTTACTTATCACATGTAAAGAAACATTCTAAACATCAACCCCCACCCCCTTATGAGACGGGACACATGGAGGACAAGAGATACTAACCTAAACACATACTAGCCTATACTAAACAAATATATATATATATATATATATATATTTTTCTTTTCTAAACACACAAGAACCCCAACATAGCCCCCCACCCACCACCCACACACTCAAAAAGAAAACATAGAAATAATCAGGACCCGCCACCCACTAACACTAACTAAACTAACAGCCTATACTAACCTAACACTAAGCCCCCTAAGCCCACTAAGTATAAGAACAAGGAAAGAGGAGGGAGGGGAGGGAATCGTGTCCATTAACAAAGTCTAGAGGTTGGCCCTCCGGAGGGTCCGCTTAATGGACCGCACACGCCTGTTCAGATGGCGAACATCCCGGCTCAGGTGACAAATGTTACGGAGGACATGGTCCACTTTGCGCTGCATTTCCTGAAAAGCTGCAGGGTCAATTGTAGCAGCTTGGGCGTTCTGGGTACCAGCCGGGGATATGTGTGGGCGTGTATTGTCAATGCCTGTGGGCTGCCCTGAAGGTGGTCCACTGCTAGGGCCTGGAGAACTTGCAGACGTTGTTGGGACAACTGTCCAAGCTGTGGGTGGTGCCACCTGGGTGAAAGTGGTGGTCGTGCTGGTGGTGCTGTGGTGGGCAAAGGAGCGCCACCCTGTGGGAAAGCCCTCCAGGCTCCGGAGGCACGTTCGGTCCTGTATCTTCGGGCCATCCATCTGTACCCCGACTCTGCCAGCAGGATATGCAGGTAACGCATTGCCCGCCTCTGGAACTCACGGACCTGGATGCGTGTCATGTTAGCAGCTGTGAAGACAAAGGCAAAAAATGACATTAGGAACTACATTGTGTGAAATGGCACAAGAAGTAAATCAGACAGATCATTGAATGCCCCTGAGGAAGTACCTGGCAGGCCAGCCTACAAAGGTCGTATCACACATAGCAAATCCAAACCCTACAAGATGGGTAACAACTGGCATTAATTTGGCATCAGAGTTCTGACAGTTGTCAGCTACAATCATGCAGCACATCCTCCGCCAATGCCAGGGCTACAAATGTTAGTGTACGGGATGGAAATCTAGGGCCACATGATCTGCAAGTTGTAAATGGACTTGCTAGTATAGTACTCATGTGCTATACCTGAGTGTGTATACTAGGTTCCGACCAAAGATTCACTGATTTACATGTCTGTGCAACATACTTGTAGCATCAGTCCTAGGCACACTATCCACAAACCCATGCCTGTGTTTGAGGGTGGGGGGGTGGAGAAACAACTAACAATTTTAAACAACATGGACACCCAGGAAGCTTAAGAAAGCTGGACATGTGTTTGGCTCTACACACACACCACAGGTAAGGTGTATCTACAAATAGGAGACAGCAAACCCTTGACCAATCCCAGTGCCACACATGTCTGGAAATGCAGACCTATGTCCACATCATATACTTCCAGTAAGGCATGACTTACAACAGACACAGAGTTGCAAGAACACCCCTGGCCATCATTTGCATGCACACCTAGGCCATTGCACTCAAGTGCCACATACTTGTAGCACTACATGTGGAGCTGCATGCTGCTAGGAAGTTCACCCTACAGTTTCATAAGTACATTAGTGAATAGGGAAGCAGAAGTCTGTGGAGTAAGCATTTTTGTAGCCCCATTCTGGGAGAATGTGGGTCTGACAGGCAGACTAAATCTGAGATTAGGTCCAGTGCGACTCTTGTTGATACTAGTGTTATCCACATGACTCACCCCAGTTCACATTGCGGGCCTACAGGAATGACCTAGAATCCCTAGAGAAGACAATAGGATAAGCATTGGCAAACTCCAAAATGTTTAGAAAAGGAAATCCCACTCATGGAACAAGACAAATGATGGGCCAGCGCATCACACCTTGCTATGTGTTCAACACACAGGAGTCCATCACTCATCACCAGCAAACACAACACATAACAGACCTATCAACACTTACTGGAGTTGTCGGGGTCCTCAGATGAAGCCACCTCGCCCACAGTGTAGGGTGCCGGTCCACCTGTAAGGCATGGAAGGAAGAAATGTGCTCAAAATCTGTGCACTGACCAACAATTCCAAAGACAAAAACTATGTGTAAGATGACATAAGTAAGTAAAGCCACTCAGACATGATGATACTGCATCCGATATAGCACGGCTAACATGTACAGAGCATGGGTCTCCTGTGACAATTACACACACATATCTGCACATATGCAGTGGCCCTATCATGTGGTGGCAAACATGCTCCTTCATTAGTGAGCAGACATAATAATGGCGTGTATTCGTCTCATCATGTGCATCCAAGAGAGACATCCAAAGCCTTTTTACTTGAGGAGTGCATTACCAGTCAAACAGCCATTGTGGCCATGACACATTTATGACACATAGGTACAATGTACAGAGAGGCAGGGACATTTGTAAGCCCTCCTGTTACAGTTTCTTCATTTGATGTGGCCCAGCTATGGTGATTTGCAGCAAGCATAGAGATATGAACCCATGTGCATACCTTTAACCTGCCATCCCTAAACGAAAGGTGGAACACCAAACACCAAATACCAGTGTAAGATGTTAGCTGAGGACACCTTGCACTTTTTCCCTACGTTTCCAAATCCAGATCTGACATGTAACCAAAATGATGAAGGACCACATGAACGCTTTCCTTACACACTCACCAGACACACATGAGACATATGTCTGGGCCACATTGCTATCATCAATTGACATGATGCCTGCACTCAATTTCTGCATCATGTAGTGTTTATAAAATCAGTCTAGCTGTTGCATCAACAAAGGTTGCCAATATTTTGGAAAATCTATACTTCAATGGCAAATGTGACCTATATAGACATGATTGGCTCCTAATTTGTGTTGCTGTTTGACACAAAGGCTGCACCAAATTACATTAAGCAAAAGTATTCAGTAAGTTTGCAGAGCAATTGCTTCCTGACAGCTAGCAATTGTGGTCCTTCACATAGTCCATCAATGACCCTGTATGTTTCCGAAGCATTCCACACACTCAACAACTTAGCCAGGAGATATTGTACAAATCATCTGATGTCACTACAGAGCTTTTAATTGTGCACATTTACATGATTTGTACTCACCAACAGGTCCACCAATCACTATTCCCAGGTGGTTTAGCAGATCTTGCTCCCTGGTGATAAGGTCAGCCCAGCGGTGCTTCAGCTAGTGGTCATTCCTCTGGCTCCAATACATGCGCTGCAAGTGATGCAGGACCTTTCCCCACCGGATTCGACGTGCCTCGGTGTGATACCCCTGTATCACCCTGCCCCCTGCCTCAATCATCAGTGGGAGGAAATGGCACACCAGACATATAAACCCCCCCAAGCTCCTCCTCACCCATCTTGCCAAGACGTGGCCTACCCAACATCTTAGCACCGAAAAGGGGAATAGGGGATAAAGAAGAACAAAGGAGAAAAGGGGGAAAGTAGAAAGACAAAAAACTAAACTTAACAACTAAAAGAGCCCAACTATCCCCAAGCTAGCACTACCCACAACAGACTCCCACAAAAATACAAAGACAATACAATACTAGACAATAGTACACAATAAACACTCAGACAGTATACAACAACAATTTTAAATAACAAACTAACAAGTAATGGAGCACACAGGAGACAAAAGCACAATTTCACTGGACAAAACTCAGAACACAGCCACACAGTCTAGAAGAATCACAGACTGCAAAGTGAAAGTGAAAGTACCCCCACTGTACATATTCTGTAAACAGGATATCCTATTACATCACTTCCTGCATAAAATGGCCGCCGTTTTTATCGTTCTGCATCATAATTTTTGACGCATACAGTACATGCATCATTTTTTTCAATGCACAGGAGTAAAAATTAGGCCGCATCCATATATTTGGAAATAGTCTTAACAGTCAACCAATTTTAAGGGCATAATGTGTCGTTTTTCAGGCATGAGTGTCATTAGCAGTAACTGGGTTTGGGTAATTTTGCCATTTTAATGTAATGTTACATTTGTGACACAATTGAGATAGGCTGATTGCACCCACTTTGATGTTGATGGTGTATGGGCAAATGTGAGACATCATACTGCTCCGGACCATGATCCGCTACTTCCTTAACATGATTCTCACGCTTGGCTGATGCACTAGATGGCCATATGTGTGGACTACATATATGTATTGCACAAATTGGGCATGTTTGGTGTCAGGAGAGGACAGCAAGGTGACGCACATAAGTACAATACCTCAATGCCTAAGGCTCAATGTGTGTACATTGGTTACTAATGTAGTTGTTTTTTTAGGGGTGTATGCTGTCATAGTTACGTCCAGGTCGCATCATGAGTCAGTTGCGCCTATTCCTGTAACTACTGAGTATCCTTCTGAGATCAACGGAAGTAAAGTCGATGAGGATATGAGAACCTACATGGGGATGGTCCCACCCTGTCACTGCAGAGGTGTTATGAGACCGTCAACAGGGCAACAGTGGTGTGCTGAAGGAGATCATATGTCAGGAGTCATGTTCCGGCAGGTGTCATTACAACATCTGTACACAGGTTGGCCTGTAAACTTCCCACTGCATCTGGGAACACCATAGCCTCTGTGTTGATTAATCTTGCAGCTATTCACCACGCACAGCCCATCAATATGTTGTGAGCAATGTGATTCTGCATGTGAACTGTCAGGGTCCTAACATGTGTGGAACATGTGTGAAACATGTGTTTCATGTACATTATCTGAGGTTGCTGGTTCTGCTGGAGGCACCATACCCAATCCCTGCACACGGCCCTGGTATACTGTCACACCTTGTCACACCTTGTCGTTCATGCATACATGAGACCCAGACAAGGGATAAGCCATGATGTTGGTATTCAAAGACAATTTTACTAATATGGTACAATTAAAAAGCAGATGATGCTATACAATGTATTTGGGTATGCAATGAGGAAGCACCTGACAAAATACCCCCCTGAGGAATGTGAGGTTTGGTAACGCAAGTGTGGTACATATGTAGCCACAAGGGACCTTTAGGGTAAGACACAGACAGGTGCCAGTCAGGCTGACAGGATGCAGGGTCAATCAGGATTCTGCAATTTCACAAAGTACATACTCAGTGGTCTGACTAAGAATGGTCAGAGGAAGAACAAGACAGCTGACAAGGAAAACTGTGTTTGTCCTGTGTTTTTGAAGGTGACACATAAACCCAAGGGCTGTGTTACACGGCTTAAATACTAGCAATGCATAACAGTGTATTTAACAAAATGGCAAATTCTATGCTGTTCCAATCATCTGCATGGGCAGAGCATGTTGAAATGGGTGGTGTGCATGGAGGTGATCACAGGTGTGTGCTGCATCAGTTTATCACAAGTCTTGTAGGTGAGATCCGAGTTCAAATGGCCAACAGTACCTTTCACACGAGAAGCAATCTACAGGTGATAACAGGGCATAGAAACTACAAGCCAGTGTATTAATTGACCTGACGTCCATGCAGTCAGGTGTACCATGACAATGGCATAACATAGGAAAGAGTGTAGCACACTGGGTGACTATTGTTAGTCTGTGTGTGTAGAGGATGGAATATCGGGTTCACATATTACCATTCCAGGGACCTCTTCAGACAGATGGGTTGAAACCAGGGGCATGGGTGTGTCAGGAGTTAGGAAATGGGCTGACATGTACATGGAATGTCATGTGTGAAATGCTTGTCATAGGTGTGGCACTTGTGCTGTCTATGTTCTGCTTCTATGGAACTCTAGTCACAGATAGTCCTTGCAAAGATAGGTGCTGTACGACTTACTGCTGTGAAGGGTCTGGTCATACATTCCTGTTACCGATGCAATAGCACATTGTACTGCCATTTGATAAAGTTTTGTTTTGACCAATGACTTTGTGTTTCACCACTGCGCATATTAGTTGCTCAATGTTCACCAGTAGCACATGGTATGTTTTGTTCAGTTGAGCCGCCTATGGGCTTTGACATGGCATTAGCCATTACTTTCTGTATTCAGTTGAGCCGCCTATTGGCTTTGACATTGCATTCCTATTGGCTTTGACATTGCATTCCTATTGGCTTTGACATGCTGTATCCAGTCTAGCCGCCTATTGGCTTTGACATTGCATTCCTATTGGCTTTGACATGATGTATTCAGTTTAGCTGCCTATTGACTTTGACATGCTATTAGATATTCTGCCTATTGGCTTTGACATGATATCATATATTACATTTTGTATTCAGCTCCGCTGCCTATTGGCTTTGACATGATATCATATATTACATTTTATATTCAGCTCAGCTGCCTATTGGCTTTGACATGATATTATACATTGCATTTTATATTCAGCTCAGCTGCCTATTGGCTTTGACATGATATTATACATTGCATTTTATATTCAGCTCCGCTGCCTATTGGCTTTGACATGATATTATACATTGCATTTTGTATTCAGCTCAGCTGCCTATGGGCTTTGACATGATATAAGACATTGCATTTTGTATTCAGCTTAGATGCTTATTGGCTTTGACATGACACTAGACATTGCATTTGATATTTAGGTTAGCTGCCCATTGCCTTTAACGTGGAGTTAGACATTGCAGTTGAGAATCCAAGCTGTATTTTTCCAAGCTGTGTTTTTGCACCAGAGAACCAAGATGTTTTTCTCACAGTAGACTAGATATGATAAGAGAGAGTATATGGGTGTTGTTTTTTCTTCGCTTGAGCTTGGGAACAGGAGTAGTCTTGGAGACCTGGCCAGTCTCCAAAAGGCTTGCTCAGTTCCCAGGTCTGAGAGGAGGGGGCACACCTTTGTAACGAATGTAACAGGCTGCAGAGAGTCAGATTCGAATCTGCCGGACCTCGTGCTGGAGCTTGGCGCAGGCTGCCAGCAATCCCGTGTGGGTAGATGAATCTCTCTTTCTCGCGGCTGACAGGGGTCATCAGCTTGCAGACCTTAGAAAGATGAAGCTGTAGATAGTTCCCACACGGTGAAGTATTTGTTTTGCTTTGCATTCAATATCTTATAAATATAACCTGCTGTGTATATTGCAAACTGATATATTTTGTTTGATTAACGCGGACTTGAAAGCTACTAATTCGTCATACATAAAAATTGGGGTTGGGGAAGAATTAACAACAATAAAAGTCTTCTTTGACCTCACAAGTGCATTTCTAGTGTGTTATGTTAGTGCTTAGAAACTAGATAAGAGGAAAGCACTACAATTGGTACCAGAAGTGGGGTCGGTCATTAAGAGGTGATTAAGAAGGGGTTTGACGAGTTAGTAGATTTCTAAGTGCACACTTTAAAAGTGTAATTGTTTTTTGTTGTTTGGAGAATTACAGAAATTGTTTTCTGTTTGGGGAATCACAGTAGCACGGCAGACCATGTCTGAGAATACATGTGTTGATAAACTGCCTGATGGTGCTAAGAAAAACTGTGAATTGTTTTCTGTTTGGGGAATTACAGAAGAAAATGCATGTGTAGCTAAAATGCCTGATAATGTTTTGAGAAATAATTGCTGTTGTACATATCTAGAAAACGTGTGTTTTGGAAGTAATGATGACAGAAAGGTCTGGATACCTTTATCTGCTTACAGAGAAATGCAGGAGAAATGTAGGATGTTGGAACATGAAAATAGGAATTTACGTGAGCAAATTAGCCCGACTGAAAGTTATAAAAGGGCTGTTTTTGAAGAATCTTTCTTGTCCCATTCCAGTAATGAGGGGGTTAAGACAGCTCCGAGCTGCACTGAGTTTTCGTGTGAGCCAGGGTTTTTGGCAGACAAAATGCATTCCTTAACTGATAACATGGACGAGAGAGACCAGAATGTGATTTACGAGTTACTGTTGCAAAATGCACAAGTAAAACGAAGGATTTTAGAGCAAGACACCCCGAGTTTCATTAGCTTGTTTGATTTTTGGAAAAAGAATAGCCCTCATTTGAGAGAAATCCTAACACTTTTGTATATGGTCACTGTGAAAAATTATATGCAGCTGCGCGCTTGTGATTTGGCAAATGAAATAATGCAGACTTTAGGTTTCTGCGCAGTGCAAGAAGGAAATACTTATGTACATTTAAATCATGAACAAGGAAAGAAAATAGTGCCCCTAGCTAGAATCATACAATGGATCTGGTACTTGCAAGACAGGGCTAGAGTACCACAGATAAAAGAGTTACCAATGAAATTGTGTGCACCATTTGAACTCGTGTCCACTGAAGATAAAAAACATGTTTGTTTTACTAATGATTCATTGACTGAAATGTTGTTTTCTGGCACAGTAGAAGGAACAGCGTTGTATAATGTGTGTCAGATTTTAAAGCAAGAGCTACGTGAGATGTGTCATTTTTACGCTGATTTTTGGTTCATTGCTAATGTTTAGCACCTAACTGGTTCAATTACCTTGCAGATGTTAATGAGAAAAATTCAGAGAGAGAAGTGTACACCCAGAATTCTGCCTTAGTGGGGATGGCTAAGTGGGTGCCCCAGAAATGTGAACAGTTGAGAGAAAAAGCCACTTACAGGTGGGCAGAGATGAGAGGGATGCACATTCCCCTAGATTTGATAAAAACTGTGCAGCACGCACAAAAGCAATTTGTCATGCAAGCAGTCACAGCGCAGTTGGGGAGAGGAAAGTTACCAGGACAGAAATGGCAAATTGATCAGGTTTTAGGGAGAGTGATTGCTGCAGATTACCAAGGAAAAATCGAAATTATGCTGATACCTAGAAAAGAATCTGATTCATTCATACAAATTGGAGACAGAATGGCCCAAATTGGCAAAAGTGCAGTGAATGGAGGTTTGTTAAAGAAGGAGTCTGCCCCAGCCCTTCTGACAGTGCAAGAAAAGGGAAGCTGTGGCGCAGCAGATAAAAACCTCAGTGCTGATGTGTGGGCTGAAGCCCCAAGTGATCCTCCAGAACCTGCAGTGAATATAACAAAGGGCCCCAAAAACGTCCTGCTGATTATAAAACAGGGAAAGAAAGAGGAAGGGTGCAGTTTAAATGAAAAATATTATTTGCAAGAAAAGTCATACTTGTTTCTTTTGCAGATCCTACCACGTTTCGCCACTGTCCCTGAGTGTGCTGTGTGGTCCCCCTTCCGGTGTGTGCGTGTGGGGTCGGGGAAGGGACCGAATCCCCAACCTGAACCTGGCTGAGTAAAGTGCCAGCACCATGGATCCATTTTGCGCAAACTGCGCCTTCAGTTCAAGTTCAACTTGTTTGATTGCATTCTTCCACTGGAACTAAGCTGTGTTTTTTTTTTTTTCCCCTCTCGTATGGAACTCTGACTTTTGTTTATCTTCCAGAAAACCTTTCAGGTGGACCGTGCACCTTTACATGAGCAGAACTCATGCCACATCAAATTGCTAACACTGTTGAATTAGAGACTCATTCAGAGTATAAAAATTGCCCAGTCTTTTCTGTGTAGATGTATCTGATGTGAAAGGTTATGAAATCAATGTGTTAATTCACTTCTATTGCTTTGCAGGGATTGTTTTGATCATTCTGATGGTTTTTTTGTGTTTGTTTGAAACAAGAGATATGTGAAACAAAAATTCATTGGTCAAAGGGCGGAATGTACTGCCATTTGATAAAGTTTTGTTTTGACCAATGACTTTGTGTTTCACCACTGTGCATATTAGTTGCTCAATGTTCACCAGTAGCACATGGTATGTTTTGTTCAGTTGAGCCGCCTATGGGCTTTGACATGGCATTAGCCATTACTTTCTGTATTCAGTTGAGCCGCCTATTGGCTTTGACATTGCATTCCTATTGGCTTTGACATTGCATTCCTATTGGCTTTGACATGCTGTATCCAGTCTAGCCGCCTATTGGCTTTGACATTGCATTCCTATTGGCTTTGACATGATGTATTCAGTTTAGCTGCCTATTGACTTTGACATGATATTAGATATTCTGCCTATTGGCTTTGACATGATATCATATATTACATTTTATATTCAGCTCAGCTGCCTATTGGCTTTGACATGATATTATACATTGCATTTTATATTCAGCTCCGCTGCCTATTGGCTTTGACATGATATTATACATTGCATTTTGTATTCAGCTCAGCTGCCTATGGGCTTTGACATGATATAAGACATTGCATTTTGTATTCAGCTTAGATGCTTATTGGCTTTGACATGACACTAGACATTGCATTTGATATTTAGGTTAGCTGCCCATTGCCTTTAACGTGGAGTTAGACATTGCAGTTGAGAATCCAAGCTGTATTTTTCCAAGCTGTGTTTTTGCACCAGAGAACCAAGATGTTTTTCTCACAGTAGACTAGATATGATAAGAGAGAGTACATGGGTGTTGTTTTTTCTTCGCTTGAGTTTGGGAACAGGAGTAGTCTTGGAGACCTGGCCAGTCTCCAAAAGGCTTGCTCAGTTTCCCAGGTCTGAGAGGAGGGGGCACACCTTTGTAACGAATGTAACAGGCTGCAGAGAGTCAGATTCGAATCTGCCGGACCTCGTGCTGGAGCTTGGCGCAGGCTGCCAGCAATCCCGTGTGGGTAGATGAATCTCTCTTTCTCGCGGCTGACAGGGGTCATCAGCTTGCAGACCTTAGAAAGATGAAGCTGTAGATAGTTCCCACACGGTGAAGTATTTGTTTTGCTTTGCATTCAATATCTTATAAATATAACCTGCTGTGTATATTGCAAACTGATATATTTTGTTTGATTAACGCGGACTTGAAAGCTACTAATTCGTCATACATAAAAATTGGGGTTGGGGAAGAATTAACAACAATAAAAGTCTTCTTTGACCTCACAAGTGCATTTCTAGTGTGTTATGTTAGTGCTTAGAAACTAGATAAGAGGAAAGCACTACACACATCCACTGCGTCATGTATGAGGCATTTTTTTCCCTTAGTGACTGATGGTGTCTTAGTTGTGTGCCATATGCTGCGATGAACCTTGTTGCCAACATGCATGTGTGAAATAGGTGTGGTCCTCTGCTATTGCCCTTCAAAGGTGAAACTTACAGGATATATGTCATTTACATTGTGTGTATATGTGACTGTTGTCTGATATGCATCACAATTGCTCAGGAAATTTCTGTCTCATGATCGGTATATCAGCAATGCTCCATGAGGTTACACTATTATTCTGATAGTTAGAGATAAAGATGAGCAAAAATGATTACCCAGACCATGATATGGTGATTATCATTGGTGTTTATTTACATTAGTTAATACAGTGGTGATGGTGAGTTGGTTTAAAAGAAATTGTTCACAATATGTTGGTGCCTACGCACTCCAGCAGCTGTGTTTTGTTGTTCCCCCTCATGTTAAAGGCTAGCATCCTCCTCTTCCTCCTCTTCAGGCATGTGTGGCTCTGGTTCTAAGAGGGGAATGTTCCTTCGTATGCAAATGTTGTGCAGGATGGCACATGTTAGAATGATCTTACAGACCAGTTCTGGGGAATATAGGAGGCTACCACCAGTGATGTTGAGGCACCTGAATCTCGACTTGAGGATGCTGAAGGTCCTCTCGACTATGCTGCGTGTCCTCCTATGTGCGTCATTGTAGGCACGCTCTGCTGTAGTGCTTGGGTTGCCAAATGGTGTCATAATCCATGGCTGGATCCCATACCCCTGATCAGATGAAAAAGAAAATGAATGGGATCATGTTAATGTAGCTTGCCCCATTGATATCAGCTTGCATGGCAGTAGTTGTCTTTTGTTGTATGTGACTCTTTTGTGTTATTGTGTTGATTCCTAGGCTTCTAGGATGTATCATCTGCATTGGGTTGTTTCCTTGGCTGAACAAGTGTTTGCCTACTGACCGATTGTCAGCAGTATGTTTTGGGATTTGCAGTACAGTGTTCACTCCCTAGCATTGTGACTTGTGATACAGCTGTCCCTGTGTCTTCACTAGGGGTGAGATGATAGTTCCATACACCGATTAAAATTGACAGTGGTGGTAACACGTTAGTATCCATGTACCCTGGACATCCCATACCATTAGACTTATGCAATGGATTAATTTTAACATTTGTGAGCCGCTTACATTTTGCAAGGTGACAATTGGCCAAACCTCTCTATACGTTGTGATCATTGACGTCTTAACATTAGACTGTACACTAATTTCAGATGTGTGACAGGTTCACTGCAGACCTATGAAACATGGCTAGTGATGTCACGACCTCAGTGTGTTCCTGTCCACATGTTGCTGTTGTGGTGTATGTGTTGTGTGTCCTAGAGGGTTGCTGTGCAGTGTGTATATAAGTAGGTTTTTGTACTTACCAACAAGTAGTCCAGTGCCATATCGCCCATCGTGGAAGTGTTGATTGATGGTACACTGACGGAAGATGAATGAGTCATGAACACTCCCAGGATACTTTGCCACGATGTTGGTGAACAATCCTTGGTGATCGACAATGGCCTGCACATTGATGGAATGTGTGTGCTTCCTGTTGTGGTAGAGGTGTTCAGTTGCAGCAGGTGGCACAAGGCGTACATGTGTGCAGTCGATGGCACCAAGGACGTGTGGGAAGCCACTAATGAGGTAAAACCCCTGCTTTGTCATCTGCTGCTTCTGCAGTGTGTTTGGGAAGCAGATGTGGCAGGGTGTGGGTCCAATGATGGCATCCAGTACTTTGGGCAAGAAGGCAGAAAATGATGCCTGTGATATTCCGGCAACCAGGGCACCAGTGCTTTGAAAGGAGCCACTTGCCCGCATGTGAAGTACAGCTAGCAGCTTGGTTTCTATTGGGATGGTGCGGGGTGTCAGCAAGGTGGGTGCCAACTGTGGCTCTATGATGCGCAGCAGCTGCTGAATGGCCTGCCAGTTCAACCTGTACCTCTGGATGATGTCATGTTCCCTGAGGCCATGAAGGGTTGTTCTGGTACAGAATATTCTCTCCTGCCTTCTGCGCTGCCTTTGGGGTCCCTGCTGGTGTTGTGGTAGCTGCTGTTGTTGTTGCTGGGCTCTGCGTCTGCGTGCACGCTGGATGAGAAGCACCTCCATGTTTCCCTTTTGCTGCTCTGCTGTTCCTTCTGTGTGTTCTGATTAAATACAGGTATGTTTGCCCCATTTTAATGCCTGCCCTGACCCAGGCGTTAATTTTTTACACAAATCGGGCTGTGAGTCATTTTCCGGCTCTGCCTCCAGGCCATGTGGCATTTTTGCCCGGAAGCATAAATACGACGCACGGCCGTTTAAGTCATTTTTTGGACGGGAACGCCTACCTTGCATATGATTAACGCAAGGCAGTTTCCCGCATCCAAAAAATGACACACACTGCAGAATTTTGACGTCCACGGGCTCGGGCGTCAAAGTTTAAATATGGGGCAAGGTTTGTGTTGAATGTGTGTCAAACATTTTTACGCACATTCAGCACAGACAACAGAGTACAAATATGCCCCTTGAAGGATTGTACCGCATTTCACCAGGAGTTGAAATGTGGGTCTGCTTGCTATGCTTGTATGGTTATTTTACTTTCCTCCCTACAGATCTTTCTGAATGGTTTGCTCAACACAACTACAGTTAATTTATTCCACTTTGCCTCCGTTAGTTATAACTCATCAAAACTGCTTTTGGGGCAGGTACACAATGTGCATATGGGCCAAATGAGCTGGAAACGAGACGCAGCAAAGTTTTTCAGGGTGACAAAGCTAGATATCAGTGGAGAATGGAGTCAGTGGGGGAGGTAGCAAGCCTCAAGCTTCCCCCTTCTTTGCATGAACTTTTTTCTCAACCATTCTCTCTTCATTTTGTTTCCTGACTGTAACGTTTATCCACTGAGCAACCAAAATATTTATTCTGACCCACGATATATTCTCTTCTAAGCTACTTTTCTTGCATTTTAATTCTCTTTTTTCTTTATAAAGTCCTTTAAAAAAAAACCTGCTACGATTTTTCGTTTTCTTCCTATTCCTTCCATTTTAGTACGTGCCCCATTTCCTTCTTACTCAAATTTCCTTCTTCCTTGCATGCTCTATTCCGCTTATGCTTTCCTACATTTTATGGTACAGTTGTTAACTAGCTTCTGCATCTCTTTTTTTTTGATCTGCGGATGGTCTGACCTATGTTTAGACTATGGTCATGTTTGCATTTCATCTCACAGAAACGCCCGGCATGTTGAAGTGATTGTAGAGGTTCTTACAACAATTTGGTGCTAGCAAACTCATTGTCTTTAATACGAAAGATGTTTTAATTCTTTCCCCTGCTTTTGCCCTATTTACAGGCAACAGAACAGGCTCTCAATGACTCATTCCAAAGTTATTTGGCCACCTTGATCCCATTCTCCCTGAACTCTGATGGTGAAGAGAGCTGCTATCAATATTCATCAGGCACGACTGCAGCATCCCTGATGCGCAAGAGGTCTTCGGCTTGCTACTTTTACATTCTATTACTGGGCCCTGCTGCACTGGATTGAATTTGAAATATCTCTGATATGTGTTGATGAAAATGGAAGTCTACCTCTGCCAATCTCTCTCCTTAAATGCTTTTCTTTTTCTTGCTTCAAAGCCATTTTTTTAAAATTACTTTCAGCCAAAGAGCTATCTTCAATGATTAAGGTCTGATGGGTCACATTATGTTGCTTTCCACAACCTCAAACAGTCTCACTTCACTGATTTGGCAGTGCATGGCAGCCCTGGGACTAAAAAGGACCGGCCCATACAGATCATCAATGCAATGATTTGCATGCAAGCAGATGCTGTCAGAATAGAACATGCCCTGCACGGATAATCCCTGCTGGCAGAGTGAACCCTCGCTGACTGGGTGGGTGGGAGTGTTGCTACTTAGTTGGAATTCTTAATTCACCTTATAAACCAGCATTTTGTCTTTCTTTTTAATTGACTTTTCAAACACACTGACCTGGCGTTAATAAGTTGATTATCTGATAAGTATTTAAAACGATTGTGAGTACGAAAGTTGATGAACTCAAAGTAGAAAATATTCTGCGGGCAAATTAGAGTTCATTTGGTTAAGAAAAGTTCAGAAGCAACTTTTTCCTATTTTGAGGCGCGTTCTTTTCCCTAAACTCTTCCTGCTTTTCCAGGTTCCACACGCATCTTCAGCCTGTTATTAGGGGCTAACTTCGGGTGTGAAAGTAGAAAACGGAGACAGGTTCTCTGTGGTTGAAAACATTGAGCTCACCAGTCGCTTGCACAACAACAGCTCTGTTGGTGGCTGCAAGAATGCAAAGGATACAGACAAGAGCATCCAAAGTGACATTTGAAGTGGTAGGGGTTGGCATCTCAGTTGAGGTAGATGAAACCCAAGCTTAGGTGCTGTGGAGCTGGTGTTTATGCTCCTGGGGCCTTTCAGTGACACAGCAGTACAAGCTCTGCTGGCCCTTCATTGAATGCTAGAATGTCTATGACTTCACAGTAAAACTTCTTGGCGGTGAGGGAGGTCTAAGGTGCTTTAATTTTTACCTTCGCAGGGAGGACTGGGTATACATCCACAAAATACAGATGTAAAGGATTTTCACCAGTTTTACTTGCAGACGTCATCAATGTGTGAAGCATGAAAGCTGTTGAATAATGACTTACCTGAGATTGTCCAAATGCAACTGAAGCAGTCGCAGTGGACAGCTACGTGGGCTTACTTACAAGCATATCACGTTGCACATTAGACTCTAAGATGGTCGTTAATAACACTTTGGTCATGATAAGCAGAGCTGCACTAGTCTTCATTGGGCACAAACTGAGTTTTGCACCCAAACTGGGTTTAAAACCTTGGGGGAAATGTCACACCCCACCCCCAGCATATCATTATTTATTGGTAAAACAGGCAATTTTGTACAGGGAAAAATCAGAACAGAGGAAAACATCCAGTATTACCATATTATTTCCCGATCTGAAGTGCATATCTCACAATATAGTCACCCACAGAATTTAATATACCTTGAAGTATCAGTATTTAGCAAACGAGGCATTAATAATGAGGTTCTGTGTGTTGAATATGGTCTGTTAAAATAGAAAGAAATACTTGTATATATTTTAGTGAAATAGAAACCATTTTAAGGAAAGTACTCAATGTCACAGCAGAGTAGGTGACATAAATG
Source organism: Pleurodeles waltl (assembly GCF_031143425.1). Classification (NCBI taxonomy): domain Eukaryota; kingdom Metazoa; phylum Chordata; class Amphibia; order Caudata; family Salamandridae; genus Pleurodeles; species Pleurodeles waltl. The sequence continues at coordinate 1,233,612,850 of NC_090447.1, forward strand.
GTACACATTTGGTACTGGAAGACTGAAGTGCAGATTTAAAGCATGAGGTGACAGTTAAACTACTTCACATGCCACATATTATATGGAATGTTGCCAGTGATTTCTAAATCAAAAGTAAATTATATGTGTAGCCGGCAAACGCTTCCTATGGGGCATGGGCAAGAAGGCAGTGCATAATGCAATATTGATGTATATGTGAAATGATTCACAGCAGGTATGATGAAATCATGTACATCTTAGGCAATCTCCATGCTCTAACATGAAACGGCAAAGTCAAGAACATTGACTTTTGATGAAACGTAATATCTTGATATGGGCTGGTACATTTAGACCACCAATTGCAAAGTAACAACTGTAGTAATGATAAACCACAGTTAAGTTGAACAAAATGCCGTTTTGGCAACTGGAGCAGTGCTACATCCGAAACTGTCATTGAGCTTCCGTTATTTGGGTCCATTGTCCGTCATCATCCCCTTCTCTGACGTCTTTTATCTGTGATTTCGGGGATTGCAGCAAGCTATGCTGTTCCTCTGCAGGAAGCCTCAGAGTTTTGCAGCACTGACTTTTGGGGCCAGATCGCAGTTTCTAGCACAGGTGTTTTAATAAAAATTATTAATGAGTGCTTACGTATTTTGAATAATAAGTCAGTGTAGATAATATAATAACGTAGAAAAATAATGCACACTTTTGAAAATGTGAATATATTCTAAACTTATGCAGTAATATGTAATATTAAGGGTTATGAATTAAGTTTTAGCTTTATTAATTGTAGGCCTTAACTTAGCGAGTGTCTTGGCCTACTTGCCAGGCCTCCTGTAAAAGCTGTATTTCTTAGCGTTTAACAAAATTAATGTTCTAGAAAGTTAAACTGTAAATTTCTATTGTATTGTTTAAGTGTGCTCATAAGGGAAGCTTCTCGTGTGAACCAACTGCTAGGAGATGATGTTCCTGCTAATGTACCATTTTATGTGTAATCTTTGTGAGACTGACTTTCCCAGGACAAGAACAATTAAGAGTACTGACTAGAGTAGAAGCTGCAACAATATTGTTACCTGACAAGCCGGATGATGAGGACATCCCAAGACAAACCAATCAATAACCTGTGAACGTAGTAATATTAGGATTCATAGATGTGGGATTTTAGTTTTATTGGAGGGAGTGCGAACATATGATTAACTGACCAAAAGGGATTAGGGGCCTAATTAGGTAACTTTGACTTATCAGCACTGCACAGTGAGAAGATGGTCATTCTGAGCAATTCTGAGTCCATTGCCCATTTTCTTCCTGACTGAGAGGTTACTACTTTCTTGTTGTGTCTTGACAAGAGACGTGCTTAACTTTAATGCTAAAGACTGCCTTTCCTAAATTCTGATGCTGAAGCCTGATGCCTTGCTGATCAACTGATGTCCTGAGGATGAAGTCTGATTCTGCTGTGCTGATCCACCCTGTGTATAGGTATATCTAGATTGTGATTATCATGCATATTTGCTTTTTCTTTCTTGGTACTAACTGCACTGTTTTGATAGAGCCATAGTTACATGTTTTTCCAAATGTTTGTTACTAAATTCTTTGGCATGAAGCCCAACATGCTAATGCTAATCTGATGTCAGTTAAGGATTCTCACTAATGAATTATAATAACAGGGACTAATGCTTGATGAATTTCTCTGATAAACTTCATGTATGTTATCACATTGACGCAGCTGACTTTTCTAGTGATTTGCACCATAACTTTAGAATGTGTTGTAGTTCAAGCTTTGATTAGATTACGTTTTTTCTGCCGCTTTGTGCAACCAGTATTGTTTCTGAATGTGCTTCATTTGATATTGAGATTAATCTACATGATTTTAGCATTGTTAATATAGGGAAATAAATATTCTAAACTTTTACTAAAAGGTGTGGTTATTCATGACTGAAAGGTCATGGTGCGTGACAATTACTGACTCCATTGAATATTGATGTTATTGATTACTAATGTTTATTGTGTATCGATTATGTACTGGAGCTATGGTAAGAACATCTTAATTACTTATTAAGGTCAGACGTGCTAACACAGTCCTTCCCTGAACTCAAAGTGCTGTAGCAGCGACTTCCTGACTTGGCAAAGACTGCAACCTGCCCGTTGTTATCCTGCCTGTCAGCTGATTGTCACATTCAGAATGACACTGCCAACCTGGGCAGTTACAACGTGTGGTGCGTCCGCTCCTGCCTTGGACCTGGGCACAGAATTCTGCTTTTGTCCAGGGGCCTGGGCCACTGCACCGGGAGCCCAGCTCTGGGGACAGGAAAGGTTGCATTTTGAAATATCTTACATGGTTAAAGGAACAAACGTCAGAGATCCTTGAGGGCCGGCAATTCTTATGCAATAATAAAAATGATTTTTAACTTTGGCGATTAACGTGTCTGTTGGAGAGATCTCAGTTTTGTCTAGTCCCAGTAGTGACTCATCATAAAGTAGTGCAGAGGGTAATGTGCCTCCTTCAAAGCTGACTGTATAACATGCAGATCAAAAACCTGTTTTTATATTGATAGCTCAGTGGGTTATTTTGTGACTTGCAGTTCATTAGATGTAATCCTAATACAGTACAGTGAGCTATGAACCACAATCAAATAGAAGCATGGGAACTGCAAGGCATGGGTTTACAACCTTATTGTTTTTTCCCAATCTTTCATCATTCTAAAATCGATAAATAGTGTTCCTTTGGATAGTAATATTATCAGTGAAATCAGTCGTACCCACTATGCTATGTTTTCTCCAGACCAGGCTCTCTTAATATATAATGTCCAACAGTGTGAGTGACATATGACTCATATACATTGAAGTCCTCATTGTCGTAAGTAACATCTCCTACACAGTGTCTTACACACATACAAGTAATTGTCTCTGTTTCTGAATGTGATGTAACACATTCTGACACCCTACTCTACAGACTTGGGATGAGTTGCACTGTAAAATAAATTAAATACACATGATAGAGGTTCTATGTAAGAATGAGAGGCATTGTTGCAGTGTGGTAGTAAGAGAATCAAAGCACCTTCAAATACATGAGTTCTAAATACCAGCGGAATAAATGTCCATTATGTTTGATTTAATAGACTATAATGTTGCTCTTTTTAGAACAGCCAGGGCCAAATGCTGGGTTCACATGGCTGCTGTCTTTCTTCTTAGTTCATTAATGCCCCTATAGCCAGAGTGGGGGTAAGGCAGGAATGGTTCTAACTTCATGTTTGAAAACTATCACTTTTAAGAAGTACTTCTCAATGCACTTCAAGAATGCGATGTGCTAATGTGAAAGCTTTCACTTATTAAAAAAATACACATTTTTGAATTATGAGGAGACATGATCATGTTTTGCATAGAGTTTGTTGTACAATTTACAATGCAAACATTTTTGGGTTCAGCTAGCGCACAGGCCCTTGGCGTGGCTCAGCTTGTCCTTTTTATCTGTTGACTTGCCCCATTCTAGGCATAGTTTAATTCTTGTAGCCTGGATCAAAAGCATTTCAGGAGCTGATCGTTGAGTGGACTAGTAGGAGGGCATAGCCAATTATTTCATTGTTTTGTAATCCCTGTTTCCCTTGTTTCTGTAAAGTTTTTCTTCCAACATTTGAAGCTAATGGAGTATGAAGTGCACAATTAGAAATGCCCAACATTACATGCCTAGTGTGAACTAATCCCAAAGTTCTCTAGAGCCATCTGTCACCTGTAAGGCAAATGCTCTGTGCTGGAGCCTGGGTTGTATTTCTCCCTCATTCTTTCAACAAAAGCATTTTCTTAGCAAACAGTGATTTTCTATCTGCATGTATGTGTGTATATGTTATTTCAGTAGCGTGACACTAGCCAAAAGGCACAGAGCGTTGTACAAGGTCCTAGACAAAATGTATGTCTGGAGACCTGTGCCAAATCATTTAGGAGCATATTTGCAAACATTTTAGACAGCACAGCTCAGTAAGTGAAGTTGCTGCGTTGTGCTGTGCGAAAGAGAAAGAGCAGAACAGCACCATATTTTCAAAGATATGGAGCAATTAAATTGGATTGAAAGGTCTGATTAGCAAACAGTTCAAAGTAAACCTTCAAATTCTCTCTTTAAGGTCCTATTAAAGGTCTTCCTCTATCAGTTTACATTTTTCAATCTGTAACCTCCTCTCTCCTACCTTGCCATTCATCTCTACCGCTCTCATTCCCCCACATGCTTTTGTTCGGTTCCCTCTACTTCACCTTTTATGTGTCCCCCTCTTCCTTTCTTTCTCTTTTCAATCTCTCTGGCAACCTAAGCCTTCATATTCTCTGCCATCATAAGCCTCTAATAACTGTTTTAGCTCATTTTCCGCCCCATTTTCTTCCATGATCCTCGTTTCTCTTTTCATCATTGTGGTTTGTATCTCTCAGCTTGTAGACTGTCACTTTGTACTATTCTCTCACTGTCCCAACCTTCTGGCGCTCCCTCTCAATATATATCCCTCTCTCCTCCTTTCTTACCATCATTTCCCTCTATGTTTCAGACTCTCTAGTAGTGCTACTGATTGTAAACTCCAAGTCTATGCACAGCAAAACAGTGCTGCATCTGGCACTATCATTAAATTAGAGGCGGTGTGGAAGAATTTTGAAAACTGCTCTGTGAAACTATTTCAGATGTCAAATTCCGTTTGGAGTGTATAGGTTTGCTAGCTTTTTCATCTGTAAATATGTCCAACTATATGTGAATGTTTGCTCAATACTACAATGTGTGATATGTGGAGACCTGGGTCTCCAGCCCGGCGGCCGTCACTATACCGCCGGCGGTATTTGGACCCGGCTTACCACCGTGGATTTCCGGCAGTTTGAACCACCATGAAATCCATGGCGGTAAGCACTATCAATGCCAGGGAATTCCTTCCCTGGCACTGATAGGGGTCTCCCCCACTCCCCACCCCCACCCCGACTCCCTCCCCTACCCCATCACCACCCCTGCCACCCCCCAAAGGTGGCAGGGCCCCCCTCCCCACCCCGACCCCCAATATCACTTCACCCATTCCCACACGACACGCACGCAGGTACCACCTACATACTTAAACGCACACACGCCGACATATATGCCTACATCCACACACACAGTCATACACGCACACCCACATTCAAACATACACGCACACATCCATACAGACATACCCACAGACATACATGCACTCATTCCCATACACACAACACCCCCGCAGGCATACACGCACTCACACACCCCCTCTACATACACACATGCACAACCCCATGCACCCACACAACACACAACACCCCCAAACCCCCCTCCCCTCACGGACGATCGACTTACCTGGTCCGACGATCCTCCGGGAGGGAACGGGAGCCATGGGGGCAGCTCCGCCGACACCACACCGCCAACAGAACACCGCCACAGCGAATCACAGGACGTGATTCACTGGCCGGTGTTCTGTTGGCGTGGCGGTGGAGGTGGAGCAACCTCCACTTCCCTGCCTCCCGCCAGTATGGCTGTTGGCGGCTCTCCATCCGTAAAAGGACGGAGAGCTGCAAACGGTCATAATAGGCCGAGCGGCAAACCGCCACCACTGGCGGTCTTCCGCACGGCGGTCCCTCGGCGGTCTTTAAAAAAGACCGCTGAGGTCAAAATTACCCCCAAAGTGTCTTAACCCCTTCTGTGCCGAGGACGTAGTGGTTACGTCCTTCGGCACAGTGCTGCTGTGCCGAGGACGTAACCACTATGTCCTCGGCACACAGCCCAGAGGGAGCGCTCTCGCTCCCTCTGTGTGCTTCCCCCCACCCCCCAAAGTCAGGAATGGAAGGGGAAGCCCTTCCCCTTCAACCCCGACCCCCCCACCCCCCCCATAATGACGTCAGGGCGCGATCGCGCGCTGACTTCATTATGGGGATATCGCCGCACAGGAAGCCATTTGCTTCCTGTGCGGCATTGAGAGAAGAGGTGAGTTCCTCTTCCCGGTGGGTGCCAAATCCAATCAGTATGTGTGGTAAAAATGACAAAACCTGCTCTGCTGTAATCAGGCGTCGCAGCACACCTGTGACACGCTAGGTGCCTCAGGTGGTACCCCGATGATGAAGCATGCCACCAACTTGGTTGGTGGGTGAGGGGTCTTTTTCACATAACCTAAGTGTGTTTCTTTTCAAAATGTTAGTGTTTGACACATCACGGACGTATGTGGGCACATCAAAACAATATATTACAAAACTACCTGTGTTTGGGGGGGAGAGGGCACCTATGTTTTTGGTCCTGTGTGCGGCCTTCATCTAGGGAAACCTACCAAACCCAGACATTTTTTAAAACTAGACACCCCAAGGAGTCCAGGGAGGTGTGGCTTGCATGGATCCCCCAACATTTTCTTACCCAGACTCCTCTGTAAACCTCAAAAGTTGCTTAAAAAAGCATATTTTCCTGACTTTTCTTCGTAGGATCACCACTCCAGCACAAAATTCCTACTCCCCAGTGTTCCCCTCAGTCTCCCAAGTACAATGACACCTCACTTATGTGGGTCCCCAAAGCAGAGTCAGTCTAAAGATGTATAAAAGTATATGTCCTTATAAACTCGCTGTGCTATCCCCTCTATCTCTACAAGTTTTGGGCCTTATTCTGTTGCAGGCACCTGGCCCACCCACACAAGTGAGGAATCATTTTTATCGGGAGACTTGGGGGAACGCTGGGTGGAAGGAAATTTGTGGCTCCACTCAGATTCCAGAACTTTCTGTCACCGAAATGTGTGGAAAATGCGTTTTTTTAGCCAAAATTTGAGGCTTGCAAAGGATTCTGGGTAACAGAACCTGGTCAGAGCCCCGCAAGTCACCCCATCTTGGATTCTCCTAGGTCTCTAGTTTTAAAAAATGCACAGGTTTGGTAGGTTTCTCTAGGTGGCGGCTGAGCTACAGGCCAAAATCTACAGGTAGGCACTTTGCAAAAAACACCTCTGTTTTCCTTCAAAAATTTGGATGTGTCCACGTTGCGCTTTGGGGCGTTTCCTGTCGCGGGCGCTAGGCCTACCCACACAAGTGAGGTATCATTTTTATCGGGAGACCCGGGGGAACGCTGGGTGGAAGGAAATTTGTGGCTCCTCTCAGGTTCCAGAACTTTCTGCCACAGAAATGTGAGGAACATGTGTTTTTTTAGCCAAATTTTGAGGTTTGCAAAGGATTCTGGGTAACAGAACCTGGTCCGAGCCACACAAGCCACCCCATCTTGGATTCCCCTAGGTCTCTAGTTTTCAGAAATGCACAGGTTTGGTGGGTTTCCCTAGGTGGCAGCTGAGCTACAGGCCAAAATTTTCAGGTAGGCACTTTGCAAAAAACACCTCTGTTTTCTTTCAAAAATTTGGATGTGTCCACGTTGCGCTTTGGGGCATATCCTGTCGCGGGCGCTAGGCCTACCCACACAAGTGAGGTATCATTTTTATCGGGAGACGTGGGGGAACGCTGGGTGGAAGGAAATTTGTGGCTCCTCTCAGATTCCAGAACTTTCTGCCACAGAAATGTGAGGAACATGTGTTTTTTTAGCCAAATTTTGAGGTTTGCAAAGGATTCTGGGTAACAGAACCTGGTCCGAGCCACACAAGTCACCCCATCTTGGATTCCCCTAGGTCTCTAGTTTTCAGAAATGCACAGGTTTGGTAGGTTTCCCTAGGTGGCGGCTGAGCTACAGGCCAAAATCTACAGGTAGGCACTTTGCAAAAAACACCTCTGTTTTCCTTCAAAAATTTGGATGTGTCCACGTTGCGCTTTGGGGCGTTTCCTGTCGCGGGCGCTAGGCCTACCCACACAAGTGAGGTATCATTTTTATCGGGAGACGTGGGGGAACGCTGGGTGGAAGGAAATTTGTGGCTCCTCTCAGATTCCAGAACTTTCTGCCACAGAAATGTGAGGAACATGTGTTTTTTTAGCCAAATTTTGAGGTTTGCAAAGGAGTCTGGGTAACAGAACCTGGTCCGAGCCACACAAGTCACCCCATCTTGGATTCCCCTAGGTCTCTAGTTTTCAGAAATGCAAAGGTTTGGTAGGTTTCCCTAGGTGGCGACTGAGCTACAGGCCAAAATCTACAGGTAGGCACTTTGCAAAAAACACCTTTGTTTTCCTTCAGAAATTTGGATGTGTCCACGTTGCGCTTTGGGGCGTTTCCTGTCGCGGGCGCTAGGCCTACCCACACAAGTGAGGTATCATTTTTATCGGGAGACGTGGGGGAACGCTGGGTGGATGGAAATTCGTGGCTCCTCTCAGATTCCAGAACTTTCTGCCACAGAAATGTGAGGAACATGTGTTTTTTTAGCCAAATTTTGAGGTTTGCAAAGGATTCTGGGTAACAGAACCTGGTCCGAGCCACACAAGTCACCCCATCTTGGATTCCCCTAGGTCTCTAGTTTTCAGAAATGCACAGGTTTGGTAGGTTTCCCTAGGTGGCGGCTGAGCTACAGGGCAAAATCTACAGATAGGCACTTTGCAAAAAACACCTCTGTTTTCTTTCAAAAATGTGGATGTGTCCACGTTGCGCTTTGGGGCGTTTCCTGTCGCGGGCGCTAGGCCTACCCACACAAGTGAGGTATCATTTTTATCGGGAGACATGGGGTAACGCTGGGTGGAAGGACATTTGTGGGTCCTCTCAGATTCCAGAACTTATTGCCACAGAAATGTGAGGAACCTGTGTTTTTTTAGCCAAATTTTGAGGTTTGCACAGGATTCTGGGTAACAGAACCTGGTCTGAGCCACACAAGTCACCCCATCTTGGATTCCCCTAGGTCTCTAGTTTTCAGAAATGCAAAGGTTTGGTAGGTTTCCCTAGGTGGCGGCTGAGCTACATGCCAAAATCTACAGGTAGGCACTTTGCAAAAAACACCTCTGTTTTCCTTCACAAATTTGGATGTGTCCACGTTGCGCTTTGGGGCGTTTCCTGTTGCGGGCGCTAGGCCTACCCACACAAGTGAGGTATCATTTTTATCGGGAGATGTAGGGGAACACTAGGTGGAAGGAAATTCGTGGCTCCTCTCAGATTCAAGAACTTTCTGCCACAGAAATGTGAGGAACATGTGTTTTTTTAGCCAAATTTTGAGGTTTGCAAAGGATTCTGGGTAACAGAACCTGGTCCGAGCCACACAAGTCACCCCATCTTGGATTCCCCTAGGTCTCTAGTTTTAAGAAATGCACAGGTTTGGTAGGTTTCCCTAGGTGGCGGCTGAGCTACAGGCCAAAATCTACAGGTAGGCACTTTGCAAAAAACACCTCTGTTTTGTAAAAAAAATTTGGATGTGTCCACGTTGCGCTTTGGGGCGTTTCCTGTCGCGGGCGCTAGGCCTACCCACACAAGTGAGGTATCATTTTTATCGGGAGACATGGGGTAATCCTGGGTGGAAGGACATTTGTGGCTCCTCTCAGATTCCAGAACTTTCTGCCACAGAAATGTGAGGAACCTGTGCTTTTTTAGCCAAATTTTGAGGTTTGCACAGGATTCTGGGTAACAGAACCTGGTCCGAGCCACACAAGTCATCCCATCTTGGATTCCCCTAGGTCTCTAGTTTTCAGAAATGCACAGGTTTGGTAGGTTTCCCTATGTGCCGGCTGAGCTAGAGGCCAAAATCTACAGGTAGGCACTTTGCTAAAAACAGCTCTGTTTTCTGTGATGTGTCCACGTTGTGTTTTGGGGCATATCCTGTCGCGGGCGCTAGGCCTACCCACACAAGTGAGGTATCATTTTTATCGGGAGACTTGGGGGAACATAGAATAGCAAAACAAGTGTTTTTGCCCCTTGTCTTTCTCTACATTTTTCCCTTCCAAATGTAAGACAGTGTGTAAAAAAGACGTCTATTTGAGAAATGCCCTGTAATTCACATGCTAGTATGGGCAGCCCGGAATTCAGAGATGTGCAAATAACCACTGCTTCTCAGCACATTATCCTGTGCCCATTTTGGAAATACAAAGGTTTTCTTGATAGCTATTTTTTACTCTTTATATTTCAGCAAATGAATTGCTGTATACCCGGCATATAATGAAAACCCACTGCAGGGTGCAGGTCATTTATTGGCTCTGGGTACCTAGAGTTCTTGATGAACCTACAAGCCCTATATATCCCCGCAACCAGAAGAGTCCAGCAGACGTAACAGTATATTGCTTTCGAAAATCTGACATTGCAGGAAAAAGTTACAGAGTAAAACGTAGAGAAAAATTGATGTTTTTTTCACCTCAATTTCAATATTTTTCTTTTTCAGTTGTTATTTTCTGTAGGAAACCCTTGTAGGATCTACACAAATTACCCCTTGCTGAATTCAGAATTTTATCTACTTTCCATAAATGTTGCGGTTTCTGGGATCCAGCGTTGGTTTCATGCCCATTTCTGTCACTGACTGGAAGGAGGCTGAAAGCACAAAAAATCGTAAAAATGGGGTATGTCCCAGTAAAATGCCAAAATTGTGTTGAAAAATTGAGTTTTCTGATTCAAGTCTGCCTGTTCCTCAAGCTGGGAAGCTGGTGATTTTAGCACTGCAAACCCTTTGTTGATGCCCTTTTCAGGGAAAAAACCACAAGCCTTCTTCTGCAGCCCCTTTTTCCTATTTTTTTGAAAAAAACGAAATTTTCACTGTATTTTGGCTAATTTCTTGGCCTCCTTCTGGGGAACCCACACAGTCTGGGTACCTCTAGAATCCCTAGGATGTTGGAAAAAAAGGACGCAAATTTGGCGTGGGTAGCTTATGTGAACAAAAAGTTATTAGGGCCTAAGCGCGAACTGCTCCAAATAGCCAAAAAAAGGCTCGGCACAGGAGAGGAAAAGGCCTGGCAGCGAAGGGGTTAAGTCTTTAAAAAGCAAACAAAGACTCTTTCAAGCACAAAGTACCTGGTTTAAAGTGGAAAATCTCTGCAAAGGGCCGCAGAAGAAGAGATATGTGGAAAAATGGTGTGTGTGTCGATTTTTCCCCTGCACACACAGACTTGTGTCATTATTTTTCATGCGGGGAAGTCGGGCGTAGTTTTCCGGCATGGGGACAGTCTTTTTCTGTTGGTCGCGGGATTACTAGATGTCCCGGGGTCTGTGCGTGGATTCTTCGGCTTGATTTCCGGCTGCGCGTCTCACAGCAGGTGGTGCGTCGATTTCCCTTCTGGAAGTCGGGCGGCGTTGTCCTTGCGAGCCCGTGCGTCGAAGTTCCGGTCGCCCCGAAGGTGGCGCGTCGATCAGCGTCGGTGTGCAGTGATTGTGTCACAGCGGAACAAGCTGTGCGTCAAAAATTTCAGCGCACGAAGAGTCCAAATGAAAAAGAGAAGTCTTTTTGGTCCTGAGACTTCAGGGAACAGAAGGCAAGCTCTATCCAAGCCCTTGGAGAGCACTTTTACAGCCAGACAAGAGTTCAGCAAGGCAGCAGGGCAACAGCAAGGCAGCAGTCCTTTGTAGAAAGCAGTCAGGTGAGTCCTTTAGGCATCCAGGCAGTTCTTCTTGGCAGAATGCAGGTTCTGGTTCAGGTTTCTTCTCCAGCAAGTGTCTGATGAGGTAGGGCAGAGGCCCTGTTTTATACCCAAATGTGCCTTTGAAGTGGGGGAGACTTCAAAGAGTGGTTAAGAAGTGCACCAGGTCCCTTTTCAGTTCAATCCTGTCTGCCAGGGTCCCAGTAGGGGGTGTGGCAGTCCTTTGTGTGAGAGCAGGCCCTCCACCCTCCCAGCCCAGGAAGACCCATTCAAAATGCAGATGTATGCAAGTGAGGCTGAGTACCCTGTGTTTGGGGGGTGTCTCAGTGAATGTACAAGGAGCTGTCAACTAAGCCCAGCCAGACGTGGATTGTAAGGCACAGAAAGATTTAAGTGCAAAGAAATGCTCACTTTCTAAAAGTGGCATTTCTAGAATAGTAATATTAAATCCAACTTCACCAAGTCAGCAGGATTTGGTATTACCATTCTGGCCATACTAAATATGACCTTCCTATTCATTTCAGATCAGCAGCTACCACTTCAATACTGTATGAGGGCAGCCCCAATGATAGCTTATGAAGGGAGCAGGCCTCACTAGTGCAAAAACGAATTTAGGAGTTTTACACTACCAGGACATGTAAACTACACAGGTACATGTCCTGCCTTTCACCCACATAGCACCCTGCTATAGGGGTTACCTAGGGCACACATTAGAGGTAACTTATATGTGGAGAAAGGGGAGGTTTAGGCTTGGCAAGTACTTTGAAATGCCAAGTCGAGGTGACAGTGAAACTGCACACACAGGCCTTGCAATGGCAGGCCTGAGACAAGGAAAAGGGGCTACTTAAGTGGGTGGCACAACCAGTGCTGCAGGCCCACTAGTAGCATTTAATCTACAGGCCCTAGGCACATATAGTGCACATTACTAGGGACTTATAAATAAATTAAATAGTCCAATCTGGTATGATCCAAGGTTACCATGTTTAAAGGGAGAGAGCATATGCACTTTAGCACTGGTTAGGAGTGTTCAAAACGTGGAGGGAGGCAGGCAAAAAGTTAGGGGTGACCACCCTAAGGCTGTCAGGTCTAACATGTGTCCCCACCAGCTGAAAGTGGGGAGAGCTACCCGACCTCCTTGGAGCTCTCATCGCTAAGGCGGAAGTATCTGGAGAGACCATCAGCAATGGCGTGGTGAACCCCTGGGCGATGATCCACCGTAAAGTCCATCCCCTGTAGGGAAATGGACCACCTCAAGAGTTTTGGATTCTCACCCCTCATCTGCATGAGCCATCTGAGAGGCCTGTGGTCTGTCTGAACCCGGAAGTGAGACTCAAACAGGTAGGGTCTTAGCTTCTTCAGTGCCCAGACCACAGCAAATGCTTCTCTCTCAATAGCACTCCACCTTTGTTCCCGTGGTAATAGTCTTCTGCTAATAAAGACCACTGGTTGGTCTGAGCCCTTCTCATTTAGCTGTGCTAGAACAGCCCCTATGCCATGCTCTGAAGTGTCTGTCTGCACAATAAATTCCTGGGAGTAGTCAGGGGCCTTGAGCACGGGGGCCGTGCACATGGCTTCCTTTGGAGAATCAAAGGCTTTCTGACAAGCCTCTGTCCAATTCACCAATCTAGGTTGTTTCTTGGAAGTGAGTTCTGTCAAGGGGGACACAATGGTACCATAGCCCTTGACGAATCTGCGGTAGTATCCAGTGAGGCCCGAAAAGGCTCTCACCTCAGTCTGTGTTCTAGGTGGTTGCCAGGCCTTGATAGTTTCAATCTTGGCCTGAAGTGGCTGCACCTTGCCACCACCTACTAGGTGTCCCAAGTGCACTACAGAACCCTGCCCAATCTGGCACTTACTAGCCTTGATAGTCAGGCCTGCCTGTTGCAGAGCCTGAAGCACCTCCTTGAGGTGGAGAAGGTGTTCCTCCCAGTTGGAACTGTAGACAGCTATGTCATCCAGGTAAGCTGCACAGTAGGCATCTTTACCAGCTAGGACCCTGTTAACCAACCGTTGGAAGGTAGAGGGGGCTGGATTTTTCAGTCCAAATGGCATCACCCGGAAATTGTAATGGCCATCAGAGGTGGAAAATGCTGATCTTTCTTTAGCCCCCTCAGTCAGGCCGATCTGCCAGTACCCTGAAGTAAGATCAAATGTACTCAGGAACTTGGTAGCACCGAGTCTGTCAACGAGCTCATCAGCTCAGGGGATGGGGTGAGCATCAGTCCGGGTGACTGAGTTGAGACCCCGGTAGTCCACACAAACCGGAGTTCTGGCTTCGCACCTGGGGCAGTAGCCTTAGGAACCAATACCACAGGGCTGGCCCAGGGATTACTGGATTTCTCAATAACCCCTAAAGTCAACATCTTGGAGACCTCCTCCTTGATGCTGGCTTTCACCTTATCCGATAACCTGTAAATTTTGTTCTTCACAGGGAGACTGTCACCTGTGTCAATGTCATGAACACAGAGGTGGGTCAGTCCAGGAGTAAGGGAGAACAGGGGGGAGGACTGCTCTAACAGCTCATAGCAGTCTCCTCTCTGGGTTTGAGTCAGGGAGTCAGAGAGAATGACACCCCCCACCGACCCATCCCCTTCTTTGACAGAGAGGAGGTCAAGGAGAGGTTCACTCTCCTCTTCCATGCCCTCATCTGTGACCAGGAGCATACTGACCTCAGACCTCTCAAAGTGAGGTTTGAGCCGGTTGTGATGGAGGACCCTTAGGGGGTGCCTAGGGGTCTTGACGTCCACTAGGTAAGTGGCCTCCCCTTTACGCTCCTTGATCTCAAAGGGGCCAGTCCAGCGGTCCTGGAGAGCCCTGGGCTCTACTGGCTCCATCACCCAAACTTTGTCTCAAGGTGAGAACTGAACCAGAGTGGTCTTCCGGTCATACCACTCCTTCATCACCTCTTGACTGGCCTCGAGGTTACTCTGGGCCTTCTTCAAGAAGCGTTGGGTTTGGTTGCGGAGGGCCAGCATGTAGCTGACCACATCCTGGGGAGGTGACTTGGGAGCTTTCTCCCAGCCCTCCTTCACAATGCTTAGGGGTCCCCTGACAGGGTGACCATAGAGAAGCTCAAAGGGGCTGAACCCCACCCCTTTCTGGGGCACCTCTCTGTAAGCAAACAACAGGCAGGGTAGGAGGACGTCCCACTTACGCCTCATGGCCTCAGTCAGGCCACTAATCATGCCTTTCAGGGTCTTGTTGAATCCCTCAACAAGCCCATTGGATTGAGGATGGTAAGGGGTGGTAAACCGGTGGGTCACCTCACACTCATCCCACATGGACTTCATGTATGCAGACATGAAGTTTGTGCCCCTGTCAGACACAACCTCCTTAGGGAATCCCACACGGGTAAATATTCCCAACAGGGCTCTGATTACCACCGGTGCAGTCACTGTTCTCAGAGGGATTGCCTCTGGATAGCGGGTGGCATGGTCCACCAAAACCAGGATAAACCTGTTGCCCAAGGCAGTTTTGGGGTCCAAGGGACCAACAATGTCGATGCCCACCCTTTCAAAGGGGGTGCCAACGACTGGGAGCGGGAGCAGGGGAGCCTTAAGCCGTTTCCCTATCTTCCCACTAGCCTGGCAGGTGGGGCAAGCTCTGCAGACGTTATCTGAGGCTGTCCTCATTCTGGGCCAATGAAAAAGTGGGTGTCAAGCCTGTTAAAGGTCTTGTCTTGGCCCAGGTGTCCTGCCAGGGGATGTCGTGAGCCAGACCCAGTAGGAAGTTCCAGTAACACTGGGGGACCACCAGCGCACGGGCTGCCCCATGACCTGGAACCTTACAGTCACTGTAAAGGAGATCATTCTCCCAGTAAATATGGTGAGTGCCAGAGGCGTCACCTGCTGCTTGGGCTGTCGCTTGTTTCCTCAGACCCTCAAGGGTGGGGCATTCCTTCTGCGCCTTGCAGAATTCCGCTCTAGTTGGCCCCCCACTACTTGCCAGCCAGCAAGTTCAGGTAGGTTACCCAGGTCCGCTATGTCCTCCCCTTTGGGCTCAGGGGCCTCCTCCTCCTCAGGGGCCTCATCCACCACCATGGGAACACTTGAGGCGGGTTTCCTGCGCCTCTTGCCCTTCCTCTTTGCAGCTGTTTGGGCCATTTTTCCAGGCTCCAGATGCCCTTGACTCCCTTCCCGGGCAGCCATGGACCGTGTGGTCATGCAGACCCACTCAGGTAACCCTAACATCTCCAGGTGTGATCTGAGCTCTACTTCTTTCCAAGCAGTATGCTCAAGATCATTGCCCAACAGACAATCTACAGGCATGGCAGGACTCACAGCTACTTTCAGAGTACCAGAGACCCCCCCCACTCAAAGGGAACCAGAGCCACCGGTAGGCGACTCTCATGATTGTCAGCGACTATGACCTGGTGGAATGTATTAGGGACTATCTGCTTTGTTGACACCAGCTGACTCTTGATAGTAGTCATGCTGGCTCCTGTGTCACGCAGAGCCTCCACCTTTTGCCTATCAATGGTGACCCACTGCCTGTACTTGGAAGTATTTTGGGGCATGTGGGCTTTGGGCACCATTTCTCTTTCTCCCAGGGACACTAGGGAAATCTCTACCTGCTCCCCAAAGCTATCTGGGTCCATCTCCCCCCTGAGCGCTACACTAGTCAACCCAGGTGTCTGTCCAGTAGTGGACGGTGCCCTCTTGGAGCACTGGGGGTCGCCTTTATAGTGACCATATTGGTAGCAATCTAAGCATTTGGGGTTGGATCTCCCTGATTTATCATAAGTCCCCGGCTTTTTCCCAAATTTGGAAAAGGAATGTTTGCCACCCCCTCCCTGGGAATTATTTTGGGGGCCTTTGGAGAGTTCTTTATCTGTAAGTTTATCTCCCCCCTCTTTCTTCTGTTGGGAACCTTGACCACCTTTGTGGGTGTCCCCCCCCAGGTACCTTTTTGGACACTCTGGTGCTAACCCAGAGGTCCGCCTCCTCAGCAAGCTTCCTAGGATCAGTCAGCTTACTATCTACCAAGTGCTGGCGAAACTCTGGAAAAGTAGTATTGAGCATATGCTCTCTCAGAATCAAGTCATATAACCCTTTATAATTATCTACTTTGTTGCCCCGCACCCATCCATTCAGTGCCTTACTGGAAAAGTCAAAGAAGTCTACCCATGTTTGTGTGGTTTGTTTGGTGCTGTCCCTGAACCTCTGATGGCATCCCTCAGGGGTCAGCCCAAACTTGGCAAGAAAAGTGGCTTTCTGAAGTGGGTATGTGTTTTGATCAAGTGGATCCAATGTGAGAAGTGTGTCCCTCCCCAATGGCGGCACATAACCCCACATAGCTACCCCCCATTGCCCTTCAGGAACCTCATGAGCCCTTAGTGCAACTTCATAAGCAGCTAACCATTTATCTATGTCATCTCCCACCACAAAACTGGGCACCACATTTTTGGGTATACGAACCTTCTTTTCTCCAGCAGGTCCTGTCTATATGCTGCCACCATTATTGCTGGATTCAGACTGCCTCGCCTTGATCTCCAGCTCCTTGAGACTCAGTAAAGTATTTGTGCAATAAATCATACAATAATACAATATAGCACCACAAAAATACACCACAGTGTTTAGAAAAATATATAAGATTTATCAGGATAATTGTAGGTCAAAACGAATAAAGATGCAATGTGAAATTGTAGAGATATCACTAAAAAGTGATATAAAAGGGGTCATTACAACCCTGGTGGACGGTGTTAAATCCATACAGACATACCTACAGACATACAAGCACTCATTCACAATCACACAACACCCCCGCAAGCATACACGCACTCACACACGCACTCTACATACACCCACGCACACCCCCATGCACCCACACAACACCCACCCCCAACCTCCTCCCCTAATGGACGATTGACTTACCTGTTCCGTCGATCCTCCGGGAGGGGACGGGAGCCATGGGGGCAGCTCTGCCGACACCACACGGCCAACAGAACACCGCCGCGCCGAATCACAGGATGTGATTCGCTGGGCGGTGTTCTGTTGGCGTGGCAGTGGAGGTGGAGCAACCTCCACTTCCCCGCCGCCCGTCATTATGGCTGTTGGCGGCTCTCCATCGTAAAAACGACGTAGAGCTGCCAACAGTCATAATACGGCGAGCGGAAAACCGCCACCACTGGCGGTCTTCAGCACGGCGGTCCCTCGGCGGTCTTTTCCCTGCCATGTTCAGCGGTGCCTTCCGTTGTAATGACCCCCAAAGTGTCTTAAGTCTTTAAAAAGCAAAAAAGGTGGTCATTACAACCCTGGCGGTCGGTGTGAAAGCGGCGGTAAAACCGCCAACAGGCCGGCAGTAAAAAATTGGGAATTATGACCGTGGTGGAAACTGCCAACAAAGACAGCCACTTTAACACTCCGACCGCCACGGTGGTACAGACAAACAGCGCGGCGGTCACCGCCAACAGACAGGCGGAGGACAATGTACCGCCCACACTATCACAACAGGCCAATCCGCCACCTTTTCCGTGGCGGATTCACCGCAGATAAAAACACGGCGGAAACAGCCATTTCAAAGGGAAAACGCTCACCTCTACACACCCCGCGAGGAACGACGACACCATGGAGCCGGAACTCCATATTCTCCCTGCGATAGTCTTCCTGCTCCTATACGAGGATCAACAACGCCGGCTGTGAAGACCACGGTGAGTACTGTACCTACGACATAGGGGAGGGGGAGGGAAAAACACAGGGACACACAGAACCAACATCACAACCCCCACCCGACCCTCACCCACTACAACACACACACCAATGCATAACCAAACATTACAGTAACAACCCCCAACCCCCCCGGAAGAATGCAAAGACAAAAGGAAATGAGTTAAACCATTGTAATATATCAAAATACAGTAACCAAGTATATACATATATATATATACACATTAAACACAATATACACCACGATTAGTAGTGCAGGTAATGCAACATTCATTGTCCGTGGACCACTGGGCCCAAAATGCATGGGCGAGGCCCACACTAGATACCTGATCAAAACGGAGAGAACACTGCAGGGGCATCAACAGGCACCACAGGGGGAAGGGAAGGGGGGGCACCTCAGCCGGATGAGTGCACCACGCTAGATTCACGAGGGGGCTCCATGCCCATTGATGTATCCTGGGGAGTGCAAAGCAACAGTCTCTCAAGTCTCTACAGTGGGTGGTTTGCCCACTGTACCATCCTGGGGAGTGCAAAGCCACAGTCTCTCAAGTCTCTACAGTGGGTGGTTTGCCCACTGTACCATCCTGGGGAGTGCAAAGCCACAGTCTCTCAAGTCTCTACAGTGGGTGGGTTGCCCACTGTACCATCCTGGGGAGTGCAAAGCCACAGTCTCTCAAGTCTCTACAGTGGGTGAGTCACCCACTGTACCATCCTGGGGAGTGCAAAGCCACAGTCTCTCAAGTGGATAACAGTCTCCACTGGTTCTGGAGGGGGACTGGTGCCCAGAGTGCTTCATCCTGTGCAGGACAGATGGAGTGGCTGCAGGACTCCACTGGTTCTGGAGGGGGACTGGTGCCCAGAGTGCTTCATCCTGTGCAGGACAGACGGAGTGGATGCATGTCTCCACTGGTTCTGGAGGGGGACTGGTGCCCAGAGTGCTTCATCCTGTGCAGGACAGATGGAGTGGATGCATGTCTCCACTGGTTCTGGAGGGGGACTGGTGCCCAGAGTGCAGCACTCACCCCGTGACGGTCCCAGTTGCATCACTGCCCCTGCCGCCAATGGGCTAGCGGTGCTCGCCTTGGTGGTCTTTGCCCTGTTCAGCGGTCCTTGCCCTGTACAGCGGTGCATCCCATGGCAGTCTTTGCCTTGTTCAGCGGTGCTTGAGTTGGCAGTTTCTGACCTGTTCAGCGGAGCTTGCCCTGTTCAGCGGTGCCTTCCATGGCGGTCTTTGCCTTGTTCAGCGGTGCTTGAGTTGGCAGTTTCTGACCTGTTCAGCGGTGCTTGCCCTGTTCAGTGGTGCCTTCCATGGCGGTCTTTGCCCTGTTCAGCGGTGCTTGAGTTGGCAGTTTCTGAACCATTCAGCGGTGCTTGCCCTGTTCAGCTGTGCCTTCCATGGCGGTCTTTGTCCTGTTCAGCGGTGCCTTCCATGGCGGTCTTTGCACTGTTCAGCGGTGCTTGAGTTGGCAGTTTCTGACCTGTTCAGCGGTGCTTGCCCTGTTCAGCGGTGCCTTCCATGGCTGTGTTTGCCCTGTTCAGCGGTGCTTGAGTTGGCAGTTTCTGACCTGTTCAGTGGTGCTTGCCCTGTTCAGCGGTGCATTCCTTGGCAGTCTTTGCCCTGTTCAGCGGTGCTTGAGTTGGCAGTTTCTGACCTGTTCAGCGGTGCTTGCCCTGTTCAGCAGTGCATTCCATGGCGGTCTTTGCCTTGTTCAGCAGTCCCTGGCCTGTTCAGCGGTGCTTGCCATGGCGGCCTTTGCCTTGTTCAGCGGTCCCTGCCCTGTTCAGCGGTGCTTGCCAAGGCGGTCCTTCATTTCCCAGCAGGCCTGTGGCTGGCGGTCCTTCATGGGTCAGCTGGGCTGTGGCTTGCGGGTCCCTCCTGGCCAGTGACGATTGGGCTGGCCTCCTGGACAGTGACTCTGGCGGTGGCCTCCTGGCCAGTGACGATTGGGCTGGCCTCCTGGGAAGTGACTCTGGCGGTGGCCTCCTGGCCAGTGACGATTGGGCTGGCCTCCTGGGCAGTGACTCTGGCGGTGGCCTCCTGGCCAGTGACAATTGGGCTGGCCTCCTGGGCAGTGACTCTGGCGGTGGCCTCCTGGCCAGTGACGATTGGGCTGGCGGTGGCCTCCTGGGCAGCGGGGATGATGGCGGTCTTCTCCGCCGTGCTGCCCCTCCCAGACTTTGGAGATTTCTTCTGCCCCTTCCCCACCTTGGGAGGAGTCACAGCTGAGTCGACACTACCCCCGGGAGCCTTGTGAGCGGCTTTGCTGGCTGGAGTCTTCCCCCTCTCCCGCCGGGTACTGTCCAACTTCTGGTGCTTCACATGGGGGGACTGGCTGTGCTGTGGCTCTGTGTCACACTGGCTGGCCTGGTGGCCGGTGCACTCCACATACCTGTAACAGGCACCACTGGTCCCGGTGATTTTTTGGCTGACGTGCTAGTACGGGACCTATGAGTTGGAGGGGGGGGGCAAGAGGTCAAGGTTGGCCAGAAAAAGTTTCTTAGGAACACTGGGACGGGTAGCTGGAGGGGGTTTGGGAGTGGAGGAAGCGGTAGTGGTTGTAGGAGGTGTACATTTGGTGACTTTGGGTGAAGGTGCATGCCCTGGAGGCTGTCGTGAGGTGGATGGCTGTTGGGTGGGTATGTGCCTGCATTTGTGTATCTTCGGAGGGGGCGTCACACACACACTGGGAGAGGACACAGGGGACATGTAAGTGGGAGTGGGGGTGGTGAGTGCACATGAGAGGGGTGTGGTGGTGGGTCTGCTGGTGCGGGACGTAGTGGTTGTAGAGGTAGTGCATGCAGGTGAGAGTGTAGACGAGACTGGGAGGGAGGAGGGAGACGACGAGGAGGGGGGCACAGTGGAGGCAGTGGATGGTGGTGTGTCTGTATGTGTGTGATGCTTGCGTGAGTGCCTGTGGGATGTGTGGTGCTTATGTTTGCCTGAGCTTCCCTTGTGTGGTGAGGTGTGTGCAGGCTGGTCTGATGGTGTGCTTGGGATAGGCTGGGATACAGGGGATTGGGTTTGGGTGGTGGAAGTTGGAGGGGGGAGGCTAGAGACAGGGACAATGGCAACCATCAGTGCTGAGGCCAGAGTTTGCAGGGTTCGATGAAGGGCAGCCTGACCAGAATGAATGCCCTCCAGGAATGCATTTGTGTGTTGCAATTCCCTTTCTACACCCTGAATTGCATTCAAAATGGTAGACTGCCCAACAGTGAGGGACCTGAGGAGGTCATTGGCCTCCTCACTGAGGGCAGCAGAGGTGACAGGGGCAGGGGCTGAGGTGCCTGGGGAGAAGGTGATGCCCACACTCCTGGGTGAGCGGGCACGGGGCGAAGGCTGAGGGGCTGCTGGGAGGGCGGTGCTGGTAGGGGGGGTGGCGGCTGTACCTGTAGAAGTGGGGGGCACAGATTTTGCCGCCACCACAAGGGAGCTCCCATCGGAGGACGAGTCTGTGTCGCTGGTTGCTGATCCTGTCCCCGCCGTGAAGCTCCCTTCGCCCTCCATCCGGTGCCACTGTACCTCCACCTGAGGATACTGATTCACACAAGAACAGGGAGACCACAAAAAGTGGGGGGCGACAGAAGAAAGACAGGTTGAGTGCATGGCTTACTTCTACCGTTGGTGGACAATACAGACACAGAAGCCCCCTGCACTACGTCGCGCTGTTGGGCTCTACGGATACAATTCCTGGGATATGTCCTACATGGCTATGGTTGACATCTGCACACATAGATGAAACATGGGCATGTATACCTGTACTTGGCACTCTACAGAGGTGGGGTGGGGTGCCACATGGCCTGCATTACGGAGGGGCCTAGCCTACAGAACTCGCCCTGGCCTAGGGAAACCCACAGCCCTCCTCCCCCACCCAGACTCCTTCACTGCGTGCAAAGTCCGCTGAATGATGTTGCACTCACCCCCTTGTGTCTGCTGTGATGCCCTCAAACGCCCATCCAACTCCGGGTAGGCCACCGCCAGGATCATGAACATCAGGGGGGTCATGGTTCGACGGGCACCCCTCCCACGTTGGGAGGCCATCCCCAGCTGAGCCTCCGCCGTCTTCTTGCTCCAGCGGCGAATGTCCTCCCATCTTTTCCGGCAGTGGGTTTTCCGTCTGTGGTGGACCCCCAGGGTCCGGACGTCCTTGGCGATGGCATGCCAAATATCCTTCTTCTGGTGGGCGCTGACCTACATGACATGTACAGGGGAAGAAGAGAAGTCATTACCAACTGCACCGTCGAAGTGAGTGGCCCACATCCCTACCCTTGCCATGTGGCACATGCATTCACAGTCCTTCATGCACGCAGAACTGTGCCCCCTTCATTCTTACAACCAACCCTCTCCACACAGGCATAGCCCATACAATGTACTCCCTGTGTACTTACCTGTTGGTCTGGAGGACCGTAGAGTAGCGTGTACTGGGGGAGGACCCCGTTCACGAGCTTCTCCAACTCCTTTGCAGTGAAGGCAGGGGCCCTTTCCCCCGACGCACGAGCCATTGTCTCTTCCCGACCGAGGTCACAGCAGCACTTCCAGTGTAGGTCCTCTCCTGTCGAAGATCAGGTATCGAGTGATTGAACAGATAGAAAATGGCGGTCACGTCCGCGGCGGTGCGTACCATCACCGCCGGCATACATCGTTATTGGCTCCTGGGACCAATAGGGTCCAATGTTAACCAATGCAGCATTTTGCCACGGTCTTCGACCGCCTACCGCGACGGTGTACAACGCCAGCGCAGTTACCTCACATCGCATTGTCCCACTTTAGAGGTCAGGCAGCCGCCATTTCAGGGGCCCACATGGCCTCATTACCAACTGCGTCACACAGACCTAGGCCTTGTCGCGCAACACAAATACAGGCCAGATTTTGTGTATGAATGGTGTTCTGTGTAGACTGTGGGTACATACCTCTGAGTTGTTTGACTCTGTGGTCGCTGTTGTCATTCCTAGGCACCGTCCGCTGGGACATATGAGGAGATGGCGGAATCCTCCAGTGTACCGACCGCTGGTGGACCTGTCGACAATGGAAGAAAGACATTTGATCATCACCTACAGGTTTGACTGTGCCACAATCCAGGAACTGTGTGCCCAGTTGGAGCCAGACCTGATGTCAGCAATCCGCCATCCCACAGGGATCCCCCCTCATGTGCAGGCGCTATCAGTGCTCCATTTCCTTGCAAGTGGGTCATTTCAAACAACAGTGGCCATAGCATCAGGGATGTCCCAGCCTATGTTTTCCAGCGTGTTGTCCAGAGTGTTGTCTGCCCTGCTGAAACACATGCGGAGCTACATCGTTTTCCCTCAGGTGGAGGATTTGCCTACAGTGAAAGGTGACTTCTATGCCCTTGGACATATCCCCAACATCATAGGTGCCATTGATGGGACCCATGTAGCATTGGTCCCCCCCCCACAGGAGTGAACAGGTGTACAGGAACCGGAAGAGTTATCATTCGATGAATGTACAGATGGTATGTTTGGCAGACCAGTACATCTCCCAGGTAAATGCTATGTTCCCTGGCTCTGTGCATGACGCCTACATCCTGCGGAATAGCAGCATCTCTTATGTGATGGGTCAACTCCAGAGGCACCAGGTGTGGCTATTGGGGGACTCTGGTTACCACAACCTGTAATGGCTACTGACCCCAGTGAGGAATCCCAGGACCAGGGCAGAAGAACGCTACAATGAGGCCCATGGGGGGACTCGGAGGGTGATCGAACGCACCTTCGGCCTCCTGAAGGCCAGGTTCAGGTGCCTCCATATGACAGGTGGTTCCCTATTCTACTCACCAAGGAAGGTGTGCCAGATCATCGTGGCCTGCTGTATGCTTCACAACTTGGCTTTGGGACGTCAGGTGCCTTTTCTGCAGGAGGATGGTCCAGATGACGGTGTTGTAGCAGCTGTGGAGCCTGTGGACAGTGATGAGGAGGAAGCAGAGGAAGAAGACATTGACAACAGGGACTCAGTTATCCAGCAATATTTCCAGTGACACACAGGTGAGAACACATTCCTGCCTACTACAAGTACTTTAACACTTCTACCTCTATCCTGTCTGTCGATTTCATCCAGTTTATAGTAACTGAGTTGTACATTTCCCTTACGGTTTCACAGGTGTGGTTTACAACGTGTGTCATCTGCTTAGATTCCTCATGGACTTGAGATGTGTGACATAGGTATGTTGACATTACATTTGAAAACACATTTTGTCACTGTCATTGCTAATAACATTTTCGAAATCACAGACTGACTCCAGATTGTTTTGTCGTTCATGGGTGTTTATTGAAGTGCTCAATATTGGAGGGGGTTGTAAAATGGTGAGGGGTGATGGTGGAGGAATGTCTTTGGCAGCGTCCAGTCTATTAGTCTCACAGGTGCATTGCCCATATGGGCATAGGAAGTGGAGCTGGGGCAGTTCCAAGATGGACAGGGTTACAAAGTGGGACAGTAGGAAGACAATCAGCGTGGTCTTATTTATTGGTGGCGTCTTGGCATCGTGCTCTGTCCTGTTCCTGGATCTCAGGGACCGTTTGCGGGGTGGTTCTCCGTCTGCAGGGGGTGGGGTGCTGGTGTGGTGGTCCTGTGGTGGGGCGTCCTGTCCACTAGCGTCGGCGGAGGTGGTGGGCAGTTCATCGTCCATGCTAGTGTCAGGGGCACCTTGCAGTGCCACAGTGTCCCTCCTGGTGTTAAGTATCTCCTTCAGCACCCCTACGATGGTGCCCAGGGTGGAATTGATGGATCTGAGTTCCTCCCTGAACCCCAAATACTGTTCCTCCTGCAGCCGCTGGGTCTCATGAAACTTGGCCAGTACCGTTGCCATCGTCTCCTGGGAGTGGTGGTAGGCTCCCATGATGGAGGAGAGGGCCTCGTGGAGAGTGAGTTCCCTAGGCCTGTCCCCCCCCTGTCGCACAGCAGCCCTCCCAGTTACCCTGTGTTCCTGTATCTCCGTCCCCTGTACCGTGTGCCCACTACCACTGCCCCCAGGTCCCTGTTGTTGTTGGGGTGGTGGGTTATCCTGGGTTACCTGTAGTGGTGGACACACAGCTGATTGACATGTCCTGGGGACGGAGGTATGGGCCCACTGGGTGGGTGCTGTGCTGGTGTTACCAGAGGGTGGAAGGTCAGTGGTGGCCTGTGACTGGGTGTGGGGAACTGACTGTCCCGAGGCCCACGATGGTCCGGGCTGGTCATCTGGATCCAGTTGGACAGAGCTGCTGTCATCACTGTGGGCCTCTTCTGTGGGTGGGGTGGAGATGTCTGGACCCTCCTGTCTGGTGACGTTGGGTAGTGGTCCTGCAGGGGCATAAATGCATGAATTTTGCATCTGTGTGTGTCATGGTGGGCAATGGGTGGGTGAGCGTGTACCCCAGTGCTAGCATTCCTGTGTGGGGGCTTGTGTGATGATGGTTGAGGGGGGTGTTATGGGTATGTGCATTGGGCATGCTTTAGTGATGGGTGTCCATGCTTTGTTGTGTCATGCAGGGCTTGGTGTTGGGATGGGTGGTTTGTGTTATTAGTACATTTGTGAGGAGTTGGAGTAGTAGGGG
Organism: Pleurodeles waltl; assembly: GCF_031143425.1. Classification (NCBI taxonomy): domain Eukaryota; kingdom Metazoa; phylum Chordata; class Amphibia; order Caudata; family Salamandridae; genus Pleurodeles; species Pleurodeles waltl. The sequence goes on from NC_090447.1 coordinate 1,233,638,445, forward strand.
AGGGGGCGAGGGTGGGGGTCTGTGATAGCATGCAGGTAGGGTGGGGGATATGATAGTTAAGATTGGACTTACCAGAGTCCATTCCTCCACCGACTCCTGTGAGGCCCTCAGGATGCAGAATAGTTAAGACCTGCTCTTCCCATGTTGTTAGTTGTGGGGGAGGAGGTGGGGGTCCACCGCCAGTCCGCTGTACCGCGATGTTGTGTCTTGAGACCACGGAACGCACCTTCCCCCATAGGTCGTTCCACCTCTTCCTGATGTCATCCCGATTTCTTGGGTGCTGTACCACTATGTTGACCCTGTCGACAATTCTTCGCCATAGCTCCATCTTCCTAGCTATGGAGGTGTGCTGCACCTGTTATCCAAATAGCTGTGGCTCTACCCGTACGATTTCCTCCACCATGACCCTGAGCTCCTCCTCAGAGAACCTGGGGTGTCTTTGCCGTGCCATGGGGTGGTGTAGGTGATGTGTGGGGTGGTGTATGTGGTGATAAGTGTGGTGATATGTAGTGGTGTGTGGTGTTTTGTGCGTGGAAGTAGTGTGGGTGATGGTGTTGTGTGCCTGTGACTGCTAGTTTGTGGATGGTGGTGTCTCTTTCTCTCCTTACTTCTGAATTTTTTGTCATAGGGGTTTGTGGGTGATGTGGGTGTGTGTTTTATATTGTATTGGGTGTGGGGGAGTGGGGTGTGTATGTGTATCAGGTGTGTGTATTTTGAATTGTCTAATGTGGCTGTGTTTTGTAAGAGTGTGTGTATTTTGAGCACGGCGGTGTGTACCGCCAGTGGAATACCGTGGTTGAAAGACCGCCACGTGGATTCGTGGGTCGTGATAGCATGGGCATATTTCTGTTGGCGTGACGGTGGAGGTTTTGTTTTCACCAGTTTATCACTGACCTTTGGTGTGGCGGACTTGTGTGGGTGTCTGAATTTTGTCGGATTTCGGGATGTGGGTCGTAATAGCTGTGGCGGAATTCCGCGGCCGCAGCGGTGTGTTGGCGGTCTTCTACACGGCGGTAAGTGGCTTTTACCGCCAATGTTGTAATGACCCCCAAAGTCTCTTTCAAGCACAAAGTACCTGGTTTAAAGTGGATAATCTCCGCAAAGGGCAGCAGAAGAAGAGATACGTGGAAAAATGGTTTGTGCGTCGATTTCTCCCCTGCACACACAGACTTGCGTCCTTATTTTTCACGTGGGGAAGTCGGGCGTTGTTTTCCGGCGCGCGGACAGTCTCTTTCTGTGGGTCGCGGGATTACCAGATGTCCCGGGGTCTGTGCGTGGATTTTTCAGCTTGTTTTCCGGCTGCGTGTCGTTCCGGGAGGCTGTGCGTGGAATTCTTGGTCTCACGGCAGGCGCTGCGTCGATTTCCCCTCTGGAAGTTGGGTGGCGTTGTCCTTGCGAGGCCGTGCGTCGAAGTTCCAGTCGCCCTGAAGGTGTCGCGTCAATCAGCGTCGGTGTGCAGCGATTTTCTCGCCGCGGAACAAGCTGTGCGTTGAATTTTCAGCGCACGAACAGTCCAAATCCCTTGGAGAGCACTTTTATAGCCAGACAAGAGTTCAGCAAGGCAGCAGGGCAACAGCAAGGCTGCAGTCCTTTGTAGAAAGCAGTCAGGTGAGTCCTTTAGGCAACCAGGCAGTTCTTCTTGGCAGAATGCAGGTTCTGGTTCAGGTTTCTTCTCCAGCAAGTGTCTGATGAGGTAGGGCAGAGGCCCTGTTTTATACCCAAATGTGCCTTTGAAGTGGGGGAGACTTCAAAGAGTGGCTGAGAAGTGCACCAGGTCCCCTTTCAGTTCAATCCTGTCTGCCAGGGTCCCAGTAGGGGGTGTGACAGTCCTTTGTGTGAGAGCAGGCCCTTCACCCTCCCAGCCCAGGAAGACCCATTCAAAATGCAGATGTATGCAAGTGAGGCTGAGTACCCTGTGTTTGGGGTGTGTCTGAGTGAATGCACAAGGAGCTGTCAACCAAGCCCAGCCAGACGTGGACTGTAGGCACAGAAAGATTTAAGTGCAAAGAAATGCTCACTTTCTAAAAGTGGCATTTCTAGAATAGTCATATTAAATCCAACTTCACCAGTCAGCAGGATTTGGTATTACCATTCTGGCCATACTAAATATGACCTTCCTACTCCTTTCAGATCAGCAGCTACCACTTCAATACTGTATGAGGGCAGCCCCAATGTTAGCCTATGAAGGGAGCAGGCCTCACAGTAGTGCAAAAACGAATTTAGGAGTTTTACACTACCAGGACATGTAAACTACACAGGTACATGTCCTGCCTTTCACCCACACAGCACCCTGCTCTAGGGGTTACCTAGGGCACAGATTAGAGGTGACTTAAATGTTGAGAAAGGGGAGGTTTAGGCTTGGCAAGTACTTTTAAATGCCAAGTCGAGGTGACAGTGAAACTGCACACACAGGCCTTGCAATGGCAGGCCTGAGACAAGGTAAAGGGGCTACTTAAGTGGGTGGCACAACCTGTGCTGCAGGCCCACTAGTAGCATTTCATCTACAGGCCCTAGGCACATATAGTGCACATTACTAGGGACTTATAAGTACATTAAATAGTCCAATCAGGTATGATCCAAGGTTACCATGTTTAAAGGTAGAGAGCATATGCACTTTAGCACTGGTTAGCAGTGGTAAAGTGCGCAGAGTCTAAGAGCCAGCAAAAACAGTGTCCAAAAAGTGGAGGGAGGTAGGCAAAAAGTTACTGGTGACCCCCCTAAGGCTGTCAGGTCTAACAACAACTTATCTAGGAGCTATGCAATGACCTATGAACATGTTAAGCATAGAATAACATACACATATATGTATATACACACATATATATGTATATATATATGGATATATATATACACACATGCAAACCATATATATATATATATATATATATATATGTATATATATATATATATATATATATATATATTTACCCATCAGAAAATATACATTTGTTAAACAGGCTTAAAGAGTATGTGTATAATTTATTATTATGAAATAGTAGCAACACCTATTTCTTAAAGAACTATACATATCTAGAATATACACATAATCAGATTATAAATATTTATCAAAACAGGCATATGCAGTCCATTGCTGTTTGAATATGGTGGTTATGAAGAAAAAAGCCAACTCTTGAGTAGTCTTATGAAGGCAAGATAGTTTTCCGTGGATCTGCTGTAGCGTGGAAAAATCCTAGCTATCGGAGAAGGATGTACCACCTATTGGAATTTTTTTAATGGTGGTGTTTTAAGGCGGGGGCTGATCTTGAGCGGAGGTTTCTTTCTTGAATGTATTTGGTTATTTTGTTTGTGATGAAAAGCGATCCTGTTCCATGTATAGCTTTGTGGGTGACACAAAGCAGCTTGAAGGTGGATCTTCTGGCAGTGATTAACCAGTGTAGTGCCCTCAAGGCAGGGGAGATGTGGGCTTGTGGCTTTACATGTAATAGTAGCCTGGCAGCTGAGTTCTGAATACGCTGTAGTTTTTTCATAATAGATAGAGATGATCCATGGTAGAGGCCATAAGCATAATCCAGTTTGGATAGTACAAGTGAGATAGTAGCCTGCACCTGGTGTGGAAATCCGAGGTGGGGAAGATGTGTCGCAAAGTCTTCAAGGGGATGAAACTTGAATGGGCTAATTTGTCAGTTTGGGCCTTCATTGTTAATTTGGAGTCCATAGTAACTCCAAGGTTTTTAACTTCCTTGGATACTTGAGGAGGTGGGCTGAGATTGTCGGGCCAGGCGCACAGTGGGTCATAATTTTTCCAGTCGCCACATGTGAGTTTTGCCGTTTTGGAAGCATACATTTTGAGATGGCTCCAAGTCACCACTGATCAACAGCTCTAAGGTAACTGAGGACTGTGAGTTTTCAATGTCTGTGGGGAATTCCAATTTCAGTAGTATTTGTGTCTCATCTGCATAGTTGTAGCATGTGAGTTGAAAATCATTGATCAATACTGGTAAAGACATCATGTAGATCTTGAAAAGCATAGGTTAGATGATTGATCCTTGTGGGACCCCTGATTTTGTGAGCTATAGATTGGATGAGAAGGGGGGAGAATAGATAATATTAGATCTGTTTTGAAGGTAGGATGTAATCCAGTCGAGAGCAGTCCCTTCTATGCTGGCTTCGTGGAGTCTTTGAATTAGGGTGTCATGGTCAACAATATCAAAGGCAGCTGGGAGGTCCAAGAGCAGGAGTGCAGCAACTTCATTGACGTCAACTATGTTTTTAAGATCATCCCAGGTTGCTATGAGTGCTGATTCAGTGCCTCTTCCTGGGCACAATCCAGTTTGGTAGTCTGAAAGTATGGAATTGTCTTCATTGAATTGTGACATCTGGGCGAATGCTGCTCTTTCTATCAGTTTGCCCAGAAAAGGTCCATTTGTGATTGGTCTGTAGCTGTTGGGGTCCTGTGTGTCTAGGATTGATTTCTTTAATAACAGGGCTATATATGCCTTTTTCAGGTCTTCAGGAAACGTTTCTGTAGTTAAAGAGTTGTTGATGATTCTTCTTACAGGTGTGGCAGCAGAAATAGATCAAATAATGTTTTTGAAGATGTTTGGTGGACAAGGGTCAGAAGGGCAACCGGAAGGCCTGCTTGCTTTGACCAAATCCATAAATTCACCTTGTGATATTTGTTTGAAGGAGCGCAGAGGCTGGGTTGGTTTATTCTTGGAGGGGATTTGAGGAAAGGGATCGGTGCTGATGGTTTTCTTCTGTTTTTAATAGGTGTCCAATGAGTCTGCCTTGGTCGTGTAATGAGTTGCCAGTCTGTTTGTGAAATCTTGAGTAGTGGGATGACTTCTTTCCATGCATTTAGGTTTTTAAAATTCATTGGGAGTTTTATAAAATTATTTAATGGCAGATTAAGCATTTTGAATTCTGTCTGAGTAGTACCTTTTTTTTAGCTTTTTTGATGGATGATTTGGACATTCTGTTAAGTTTGAATAGCTGAAGTTTGTCTTGAATGTTGTTTGTATTGAGCCAGGTCCGTTGCATCCTTCTGATCTATTGCTTTATCTTTTTAAGTTTTTCCAAGGTGTTGGTTTTCTTTTGTCCTGTTTAGTTTTTCTGAGTGGTATTAGGATATGGAAAGATTCCTGTAGCCACTCATAAAGTTTTGGAACAGAATTAATGTTATCTAGATCTGTGTTGTGTTTCTAAGTCTTCAAAACTGAGTTTGCTTCAGGGCCGATAGATGCATGTATGTAAATTGCTATGGGGTGTGATGATATGTGGTGTTTCATGTTGGAAAGTTATCAAATGGTGGTCTGATATATATATATATATATATATATATATATATATATATATATATATCATCAAGAAGAATTTAAAAACATTGTTTGATGGGGCACAATCTCCCAAGGTTTTCAGCATAACCACTATATAAATGAATATTCACAGAGAGTGGTAGCTACACAAAAAGGGGTGTCATGGAACTTAGGCTATTGAAAAGTGTCACAGGGCGTCAATAGAATAACCAGTATGTCAAACTTTAGCAATATTTGAGATAATATGTTTCTTCTTCAGTAAACTAGCAGAGAGTGTGCAGCAGTGTTTAAGGGATAGAAAGGACAAGGTCCTGCCTCCCATGCGAGACCGGAGAATACAAAGAACTAGTGCTAAAAAGACCTGGCAGGATGAAGTATATGTCTGGGAGTGCAGTGGATAACTCTAGATCGAATAATAGGAAAGAGCTGTGCAGAGCTCTGTGATATAAGCTTGTGGCCTTGAAGGTCACGTGTTGTGCCACAGAAAGCTAATAGAGTGCCCTGGGATGGTGGAAATATAAAAGAGATGAGGTAGCCGTACAGAAGTCTATTTGCAAGATTTTGAATACTATACTTATTGTACGAGTCATTTGGAGAGATTCTTTATACTGATAAATAGCAATGTGGATGATTCACTTAAGAAAATCTGTTACACATTCAGCCATCATGCACCAATGTCGGAGGGATACTACCATGTACCATCATCCAAGAGAATGGTAGTGATTTGTACAATCTCACAAAGATGAAAGGCTGAGTAGGCAGTGGTATTTTCTGAGCATCCGACCCACAGCTGGCACACTAGTCTATGCAGTATGTGCATCCACCAACCTGGCTATCTCTACAGGTGACGTGTTTCAGTGAAAAGATAAGCCTGTGGCTCCAGGTGAGGAGTTGTAGGGAGAAAGTCTGGTGTTTGCAGCCTACTAGTCCTATCTTTCACAAGAGCTCTTCATACTCGGGTAAACACAAGGCCAGATCTATTCAATATATATAAGTGCAGAAAATAAACAATATTTCAAGACTTATGGCTGGTGGACCAGACTGTTCAAAGCAAAATAGCTTTTTTTTAAACTTGGTTATAAATAATATTTTGTGCAGACAATGGCCCTCATTACAACCTTGGCGGTAAATCCCGCATTCCGCCGTGCTGAAGACCGGCAACAAACCGTTACGGCGGCGGAATTCCACTACAGGTATTACGACGCACATCTCGCAATACACCACAATACAGACACCCACACAAGTCCGCCACACCAAAGGTCAGTGATAAACTGGCGATACCACAACCTACACCATCACGCCAACAAGAATATGCTTACACTATCACGACCCATGAATCAACGCAGCGGTCTTACAATCGCGGTAATCCATTGGCGGTACACACCACTGTGCTCAAAATACACACACATTTACAAAACACACCTACATTGGACAATTCAAAATACACACACCTAATACACATACACACAACACACCCACACACCCACAACACTATAAAACACCCACCCACATTAACCACAAACCTTTACAACTAATTTTTTGGAAGAAACACGGAGAGAGAGATTAGCAAACACAACACCAGCATCCACAGGCACACAACACCATCACCCATAAAACATCCACGCACCTCAGATAACACACACCAACACATCCCCCCACACATCACAAAAGACAGCACCTCACACATCACCCACACCACATCATGGCACCTCAAAGACACCCCAGGTTTTCAGAGGAGGAGCTCAGGGTCATGGTGGGGGAAATCAGGTAGAGCCACAGCTTTTCGGATCACAGGTGCAGCACACCTCCATTGCTAGGAAGATGGAGCTATGGCAGAGAATCGTTGACAGGGTCAACAAAGTGGGATAGCACCCAAGAACACGGGATGACACTAGGAAGAGGTGGAAAGACCTATGGGGGAAGGTGCGTTCCGTGGTTTCAAAACACCAGATTGCTGTACAGACGACTGGCGGTGGACCCCCACCTCCTCCCCCACAACTAACAACATGGGAGGAGCAAGTCTTGGCAATACTGCATCCTGAGGGCCTCGCAGGAGTAGCAGGAGGACTGGACTCTGGTAAGTCATATCTTTATTACCATATCCCCCACACCCCACCTGCATGCCATCACATACCCCCACCCTTACCCTCACTCCCATCACTCCATCATCTCGCATATGTCCCACTATCACAACCCACACATCTCAACACCAAGGCCCTGCATGCAACACCTATGAATGGACCACCGTCACCAAAGCATGTCCAGTACAGATACCCACACAGACTCCAAACCAACTATCACAAAAGGGCAAACACAATCATGCAAGCACAAGAGTAGAGGGTACCTCACCCAATGCACAAGATGGCGCACACAGATACTAAAACTATGAATTTACACCCCAACAGGATCCATACCTAACGTCACTGGACAGGAGGTGCCAGACATATCAAGTCTCCCCACAAAAAAGGTCCACAGTGATGACAGCAGCTCTGCACGCCTGTATCAAGATGACCAGCCCGGCCCATCAGGGACCTCTGGACAGTCGGTTCCCCTGCCACTGTCACTAGCCACCACAGACCCTCACCCCTCCGGAAACACCAGCACAGCACCCACCCAGCAGGCCCATCAGTCTGTCCCCAGGACACGTCAATCAGCAGTGTGTCCACCACTACAGGGAACCCAGGCAAACCCACCAACCCAAGACAATCAGGGACCTGGGGTCAGTGGCAGTGGGCACACGGTTCAGGGGACAGAGGCACAGGATAACAGGGAAGCTGGGAGGACTGCTGTGCGACAGGGGGAGGACAGGCCCATGGAACCCACTCTCCACGAGGCACTCTCCAACATAATGGGAGCATACCACCATTCCCAGGAGACCATGGGCACGGTACTGGCCAAGTTTCAGGAGACCCAGCAGCTGCAGGAGGAACACTACCTGGGGATCAGGGAGGACTTGAAGTTCATTAACACCACCCTGGTCACCATTGCAGGGGTGCTGGCAGGCCTTGTCAACACCGTGAGGGACACAGTGGCACACAAACGGGCCCATGACACTAGCCTGGACAATGAACAGCCCTCCACCTCTGCTGGAGCTAGTGGACAGGAGGCACCGACACAGGACCAACAGGCCACCAGCACCCCACCCCCTGCAGAAGGAGAAACACCCCGCAAAAGGTCCCTGAGATCCAGGAACAAGACAGAGAACTTTGCCAAGACGCCCGCCAGGAAATAAGACCCTCCTGAATGTCACCCTTCTGTCCCACTTTGTCACCATGTCCACCTTAAACTGCCATTGCTCCCATTCCTATGCCCTATTGGACAATGCACCTGTGAGACGAAGAGACTGGACTCTGCCATGGACATTCCTCCACCATCACCCCAGCCCATTTCACACCTCCCTCCACTTATTAGCACTGAAATAAACACCCTTGAATCACCAAGCAATCTGGAGTCAGTCTGTGCTTTCACAAATGTGTAATTGCAACATCTCTAAAATATAACAATGTCAATGTACTTGTTCACATACCAATGTTACACAGCTGTAGGCCAGGAGTAAACATAGCAGAGGGCACAAATTGGGACCCAGATCTGTAAAATGGAAAGCGAAAGTGACAAGTCAGGGTCCATGCACAGAGTGAAAAAGGCAGACTAATGCTAGGTCCTACAAGAGTATGAGATGTGGGAAGCAGTTCCATCCTCTTACATGTGTCTCACTGGAAGTATTGCATGATGATGTTGTTTTGGTTGTCTACATCTTCGTCTTCTGCCTCCTATTCTTCACTGTCCACAGGCTCCACAGCTGCCTCAACACCAGCATCAGGCCCATCCTCCTGCAGAAAAGGCACCTGGTGTAGCAAAGCCAGGTTGTGCAACATACAGCAGGCCACGATGATCTGGCACACATTCTTCGGTGAGTAGTATAGGGAGCCACCTGTCAGATGGAGGCACCGGAATCTGGCCTTTAGGAGGCCGAAGGTGCGTTTTATTATCCTCCTAGTTCACCCATGTGCCTCACTGTAGCATTCCTCTGCCCTTGCCCTGGGATTCCTCACTGTGGTCAGTAGCCATGACAGGTTGGGGTAACCAGAGTCACCTGCAAATATCGAGGGACAACAGTTAAACATCCTCCAAACATTAGGGAATCTCCCATACGCAGACACCAAATGAAACTGTGTGGTTACTTTAGGCTCACCTATTAGCCACACACGGTGCCTCTGGAGTTGCCCCATCACATAAGGGATGCTGCTATTCCTCAAAATGTAAGCATCATGCACTGAGCCAGGATACTTGCCATTCACATGGGAGATGTACTGGTCTGCCAAACACACCATCTGCACATTCATAGAATGGTAGCTTTTCCGGTTTCTGTACACCTGTTCATTCATGGGGGGGGTGCATGCCCGCATGTGTACCATCAATGGCACCAATGATGTTGGGGATATGTCTCAGGGCACAGAAGTCACCTTTCACTGTGGGCAAATCCTCCACCTGAGGGAAAACGATGTAGCTGCGCATGTGTTTCAGCAGGGCAGATAACACTCTGGACAACAAGTTAGAGAACACTGGCTGGGACATCCCTGATGACATGGCTACTGTTGTTTGAAAAGGCCCACTGGCCAGGAAATGGAGTACTGACAGGACCTGCACTAGATGGGGGATTCCTGTGGGATGGCATATAGCTGACATCAGGTCAGGCTCCAACTGGGCACACAGTTCCTGGATTGTTGCACGATCAAGTCTGTAAGTGATAATCATGTGTCTGTTTTCCATTGTCGACAGGTCCACCAGGGGTCTGTACACCGGAGGATGCCGCCATCTCATCACCTGCCCCAGCGGACGTGCCCTATGGAGGAGAACGGTGAGCAGAGGGGCATACAACACATAGGTTTCACAAGGCTGTTTAGCAGTAACGTGAACATTTCTCTATGTGCCTTTGTCTGTCAGTATTCCTGGACTAAGTAAGTGTGACGCAGTTATTGGCCTGCCATGTGGCCCCCTGAAATGGCGACTGCCTGACCTGTGAGGTGGGACATGGGGAAATTATGTAACTGCACTGGTGTTGTACACCGTCACGGTAGGCGGTCGAAGAACCGCAGCGTAATCCAGAATTGGTTATCATTGGCCCTATGGGTTCCAGGAGCCAATGATGAGGTACGCCGACAGTGACGGTATGCGCCGCCGCGGACGTGACCACCATTTTCTATCTGTTCCCTCACTTGATACCTGACCTTCAACTGGAGAGGACCTACACTGCAAGTGCTGCTGTGACCTGTGTCTGGAAGCGACAATATCTACAGTGTCTGGGGATAGGGCCCCTGCCTTCAATGCGGAGGAGTTGGAGAAACTGGTGGATGGGGTCCTCCCCCAGTACACGCAACTGTACGGTCCTTCAGACAAACAGGTTAGTAAACTGTGTGCATGGTGGATGGCACATGATTGTATGGAGTGTCGTGGATGGAGGAGATGGGGGGACAGGCCAGCATGTGAGGCTGGTGTGTGTATGTATGTCTGAGCCAGGGTGGGAGGTTTGTGGGCAATGTGTGAGAAGAACTGTACGGGAGAGTAACATCCATTATAACTTCACTTTTCCTCTAGGTCAGCGCCCACCAGAAGAAGGGGATTTGGCGTGCCATCGCCAAGGAAGTGTGGACCCTGGGGGTCTACCATAGACGGAGCGCCCACTGCCATAAAAAATGGAAGGACCTGCGCCTCTGGAGCAAGAAGGCGGCGGAGGCCCAGCTGGGGATGGCCTCTCAATGAGGAAGGAGTGCCCGTCTCACCATGACCCCCCTGATGTACTGGATCCTGGCAGTGGCATATCCGGAGTTGGATTGGCACTTGAGGGCATCACAGCAGCCACAAGGGGGTGAGTACACTCTCATTCAGCTGACTCTGTGTGCATTACGAGGTATCTGGGTGGGGGAGGTGGGATGTGGGTTCCCCTAGGCCAGGGAAGATGCGCAAAGGTAGATCCATTGATTTGCAGCCTCATTCCCTGTCCGACCCCAAAGGTGGTATTTGCCCTCTACACCTAGTCAGGCTCCTATGGCTTCCAGCTGCGCATCAAATGGGTCTAGGTAGAGTCCCCCATGGGCATGTGCTTTTCGCCTGCCCTGACAGTGCATGGCTTAGTGCATAGGGCTGCTCCCTGTGGGTTGTGTCCGCCAACGGTAGTGACATTGCATGCATTGACCATGTGTCTCCTCTGTCTCCCCCCCTTTTATTTTGTCACCCTGTCCTTGCATGCATTAGCATCATCTGGCGGAGGAGCAGTGGCACTGGAGCAGGGGGGAGCTGCATTCCACATGGCCCTGGAGGAAGCAGTAACGGAGCCAGAAGGCACCAGTGGGACGGAGAGCAAGGGGAGCTCCACGACTGGGACAGGAGCAGACACAAGCGACAGCAACTCCTCCTCTGATGGGAGCTACCGTGTGGTGGTGGGCACCTCTGTGCCCACAGCATCAACAGGTACAGCCTCCACCGCCCTACCAGCACCGCCCTCCCAGCAGCCCCTCCTCGAGTTTCCCGTGCCCGCTCACCCAGGAGTTTGGGCATCTGCTTCGCCCCAGGCACCTCAGCCCCTGCCCCATTCAGCCCTGCTGCCCTCAGTGAGGAGGCTATTGACCTCCTGAGATCCCTCACTGTTGGAAAATCTACCATTTTGAATACCATCCAGGGTGTTGAGAGGCATTTGCAGCAAACAAATGCATACCTGGAGGGCATTCATTCTGGCCAAGGGGCCCAACAGAGAGCATATCAGGCACTGGCCTCAGCATTGATGGCAGCCATTGTCCCTGTGTCCAGCCTCCCCCCTCCAACTTCCTCCACCCAGACCCAATCCCCTGTGCCTCAGCCTATCCCAAGCACACCATCTGACCAGCATGCACACTCATCAACACACAAGAGTAGACATGGCAAACATAAGCACCACACATCCCACTGGCACTCACACAAGCACCATCCCAATGCAGACACACCAACATCCACTGCCTCCACTGTGTCCCCCTCCTCCACTTCCTCCTCCTCCCTCCCTGTCTCGTCTCCAAACACACCTGCATGCACTACATCTTCATCCACTACCTCCATCACCAGCACACCCATCACCACACACCGCTCACGTGAACTCACCACCCCCACCACCATTCACACATCCCCTGTGTCCTCTCCCAGTGTGTCTGTGAGCCCTCCTCCCAAACTACTCAAACACAGGCACACACCCACCCAACACCCATCCACCTCACAACAGCCTCCGGCCCATGCACCTTTACCCAAAGTCAGCAAACGAACACCTCCTACAACCACTACTTCTTCCTCCACTCCCAAACCCCCTCCATCTTCCCGTCCCAGTGTGTCTAAGCAACTTTTCCTGGCTAACTTTGACCTCTTCCCTACACCTCCACCCCCGTCCTTCCCCTAGGGCCAGGCTGTCCAGGGCCCATCCCAGCACCTCAGCCACCAAATCCTCCAGCACAGTGGTCTCAGCAAGTCCGGTCACATCGCGGGCGCCACCCATCAGGGCTGCCAGTGTGCCACCTAGTGAGGCCAAGGAGCAGGCCATTCCTCCACCTGCCAAGGTGAAGAAGGTGCCCACATGCCGGAGGGAGAAGCCACACCTACCAGCAAGCAAGGGCTCCTCCAAGCCAAAAGGGGACAGTGGCAAGGCACCAGCAGCGACATCAAAGGTGGGGAAGGGACACAAGCTGAAGAGCAGGTCAGGACAGGGCACAGAGGCTCCGGCTGAGGGACCAGAGTCACCCCTTCTGGCAACCAGAACAGCAACCTGTACGGCGGTGGACACCGCCACCTGCACCGCCACCTGCACGTCTGTTGCCTCACCAACAGTCCCCTGCATCATCCCCAGTGGGCAGCCATCTGAGGCTGCAGGAGACGTCCTGCTGTGTCCCTCAACAGGTGCAGACACATGCACCACCGCCAGCACCTCCGCGACTGACACCGCCGCAACCACCGCAACCAGCCCCTCAACGTGCTCAGACAGTGCCACCATAGCTGACATGGCAATCATCCCCAGTGGGCAGCCATCCAAGGCTGCAGGAGACGTCCTGGGCCCTGCCCAGCATACATGAGGCATGACTCCCAGCACTGTTTGTACCAGCAGGTGGCAGGCGAAGTCGCAGCAGGGTGGAGTGTGTCTGCCTCCATGGAGTATCATGCCACCTGTTCCCAGGCAATCTCGTGGCACATACACCCAGGTGAGGGAATGGGACCTGCCACACTGCAAGTGAAGCACTCTGGGCACCAAGCCCCCTCCAGAACCAGTGGAGATTCACATCCACTACCCCAGCCCTTGGCAGGATGAAGCACTCTGGGCACAAAGCCCCCTCCAGAACCAGTGGAGAAAGGCATCCACTACCCCAATCCTTGGTAGGATGAAGCACTCTGGGCACAAAGCCCCCTCCAGAACCAGTGGAGATTCACATCCACTACCCCAGTCCTTGGCAGGATGAAGCACTCTGGGCACAAAGCCCCCTCCAGAACCAGTGGAGAAAGGCATCACTTGATAGACTGTGGCTTTGCACTCCCCAGGATAAAGCAGTGGGCAAACCACCCACTTGAGAGACTGTGGCTTTGCACTCTCCAGGATAAAGCAGTGGGCAAACAACCCACTGGAAAGACTTGAGAGACTGTGGCTTTGCACTCCCCAGGATAAAGCAGTGGGCAAACCACTCACTGGAGAGACTTGAGAGACTGTGGCTTTGCACTCCCCAGGATAAAGCAGTGGGCAAACCACCCACTTGAGAGACTTGAGAGACTGTGGCTTTGCACTCCCCAGGACCAATCAGTGGGCATGGAGCCCCCTCGTGGAGCAGTGATGTCGTCCGTTCATCCGGCTGAGGTGCCCCCCTCCCCCTGAGGTGCCTGCTTATTTTCCATCTGATGCCACTGCAGTGTTCTCTCCGTTTCGAGTCAGGTATATTGTGTGGGCTTCGCCCATGCATTTTGGGACACTGATCCACAAACAATGATTTCATTAATATCCAGACTTGTGTAGTTGGTGTACATATTTGTATATACTGATTTTTGATTTTGGCCTATCTGATATTTAATTGATTACACTTGTTACAATCATTTCCTTTTGTCCTTGCATTCTTCCAGGGGGTAATGGGTTGTATATGTAATGTTGCTGCATGTATTTGTGTGTATGGTGTTGCGGGTGAGGGAGGGGGTGGGTTGGGGTGGGGGTGGGGGTGTTGCGTGTTGTGTGTGTGTGTCACTCTCTTTTCCCTCCCCCCTCCCCTGTGTGCTAGGTGCAGTACTCACCGCGGTCGTCGCCGGCGTCTTTGCTGCTCCTGATACAAGAGGAGGTAGACCAGCATGGGCAGCACCTGTAGTTCAGGCTCCAAGGCGTCCAGGTTGTTCGTAAAGTGTCCAGAGGTGAGTGGTTTCCCTTCCAAGTCCTCTTTCCGCTGTGCTTTTGATGTTGTTGGTACCACCCCAGAAAAGGTGGCAGAAAGGCATGTTGTAATACAGTGGGCGGAACCTTGTGTTCCGCCTGTCTGTTGGCGGTTACCGCTGCGGTTTTTGTTTCTACCGCCGTGGCGGTCGGAGTGTTAAAGTGGTTTTCTATGTTGGTGGTTTCCGCCATGGTCGTGATTCAATTTTTTTCTGCCGGCCTTGTGGTGGTAATATTGCTGCTTTTACACCGACCGCCAGGGTTGTAATGAGGGCCAATGTGTCCTATATCAGCTTTTCAAGACAGACTTTTCTGGACTGAGGGAGCAAAGGCCATTGGTGAATGTTGGTGAATTACTGAACACCAGTCTTGCTGCGTGGTGCCATGTTATTACATTACTCTGCAGAATTAATGAACGCTCGTGCTCCATCAAGTGCGTAGCAAGGAAAACGGCAAAATACGTCAAAAAGTTAAGCATGGGGCCAAGTCACAAAAGCATTTATTCGTGCAAAAAGGAGTACTCTTTTAGCCACCCTTAGTGCCTCAATGAATTGTATCTGAAACGTCCAACTTCCTGTTACTAAAAGTGCAAATAGGGCACAATCTTTTCTATTTGTTTTAATTGAATAGAACTATTCCATGCATTTCCCATTTTCTTTCCATTTACATGTAATTGGACCAATTGCGAAGCATGCATGTCTAAAGAGTACTAAAAGACTACTTCTTTGCAGACTCCGAAGTGCCTTTGTGACTCGGTCTCTAATTCCTCCAGGAGCACAATTTTATATATGTGGAAATTTGAAATAAAAACTACAACTAATGAAAGGTCTGCACAAGACATTATAAAATGTGTATTTCAACATATATAAACAGTCATTTGTGTCTCAGCATATATTTTTGAGGATTAGCAGCACAATTATGTTCAGAAAGCCACAGAAATAAACTGCAGCCCTTTATAAATCACAGTGCGACAGTCACAGGTTATTTTCTTATTTTCGCGGTATTCAAATGCATTTACAATACAAAACATTAAGATTGAAAATCTGTTATAAATTAGCAAACTTTGGACAGCCAAGAACTAATCACAACCAAGTAAGGATTGAGCGTTTTCCATAAATCCGTTGGCAATGACTCAGGAATTAAGAAGTCACATCCCAGCAGGGATAATTCAACCTTTCATGCTTTCCAGACTGATAAACCGAGCACTATTAAACTGGGTAACGGTAACCCCTGCAGTTTATACAGCAAAAAGTATGGTATGTAATGCAATATAAAAACTATTTGTATCTACAAACTCTTCATGGGACAGAAGAAAGGGATTTAAGGAGGAAGAGCATGGAACAATAGTGATGACTGATTAGTAACAGGTGCCCATTATTATTAAAGTATGTACACATCTGTTACGAGGGGGTTCCATCAGCAACACTGTACAGTCCCAAATATATCACCAAATGACCAGACCTGGAACAAAACTAAAGAGATCTGCAACACACTGATGGACAATTTGAAGGAGTTCATATATTCCTCGACTGCAAGTCCCAAATATCTGCACAACCCAACCACTTCTTGAAATCTCACAATGGCTCCCAGCAATGCTTTGATAACTAAAACTGCCTACCTCAACAGATCTCTTCATTTTGGTCTCCTTCCAGCCATGCCAGCTCAGGACCATAACTTTAGACAGAATCTCAGTGGAAAACCCACTGCAGTAAACAGCTACGCAGATTATATCATAAAAAATACAATGAAGGAAACTGCAGATCTGTTCAAACCAATCAGCAAATTGAAAACCATAAAACTATGTGCCTGTCTCTCACATTTCACCATCCACCACACAGCTACATGCTGCGCCCCATAACTGATAACTGCACCTTGTGGTCATCACGCAAGTTATGGAAACACTTCCCACTTGGAAGGAAATCAGAGACAACATACTTCCAATCAAATGCACAGTGTAGCAAGCTACCCTTGTAGGCAAGAATTGCAGCGCCCTGCATAGGGGTAGTAAGTGCTACATATATTGTTGCAATGCAATACAACTAGAAGTGAACAGTTAGAATCAAAAGCACTCGCTTGGATGTATGAATTGTGAGTGTAATGTATGTCACGCATGCGCACACCGCACATGTAAGGTGTCTAAAAGGGAGACCCATTTTATCGGACCAAGAGTTAGTAATGCAGTAGCACAAAAAGTTCCTTTTAATAAGTGAACAATTTTTACAGCTTGCTAAATCTGATAAGGGGGGTCTACGTCTAATCAAGCTAATTAGGATAACGCAATTCTGTGGCAGCTGCCTTTTCTGCCTAATTATGAATGTGCAAACTTCACCATTTTCTGCATAAATTTCAGATTTCATCAAAAAAAAGTGTGTAGCTTACAACCGATCAAACGTTGCACAAAACAAAATGTGCCAAAGCCTTTGCAAATGTTCACTGGTCACTCTTTACTTGCTGATTGCTGTATTCAGGCGTTAAGCATGTAGTAGTGGGCTGAAACGTTCACCCAGACAATATCAGTGTGTGCTAAACTATTGAAAGAAAATAATACTGCCACTGAATGTGCCATGTTGTGCCACCTAATTTAGCTTTTCCTTCCAACATGATCTGAACTACCCTGCTTCATTATTTGGTCATTCGGTGCCCTATAATTCCAATGATCCAATTTTTTACAGCTAATTTACGTCTAATAGATGTCACTCAACCATACTAATCTTTTGATTGACCATTTAAGTGGGAAATCAAATTATTTATATTCCTTTCGCGTTGATCACAAACGCCTGTCGTTCCCAAGGGCATCACAGTCAAGGTGAAGTGGTAATCATACAAAACAAAAGGCCACAACCACTCTCGGCATCTTAATTCGTCATAAGATGCACTTTTGTAAACTTTATTCACATTATCATTAACGGCAATCCTCAAAAGACAACATGTTATGATTCATTGTGTCATATATGCACAATTTACTTCAAAATCAATGCCGTCAAATAATTATGTTGTTGTAAAATAATCACTTGTGGAATGAATTTATATATGAGAGATGTTTAATTGAGATAATGTATCAATCGAGGATTTTAATTGATTAAAATAATGTGTGCAAAATGTATAGATTTCTACCTAAGACAAATGGAGGTCAATCACACACAAACACACACCACTCTGTGGGGTTTGCTAACACAGAAGTTCCCCTTTAGACCACAAAGCAGCGTTCAGACCAATGACAGGTGAAGCACTTAAATGCAAGGAAAATAGATGAGGCATCCTTTGGCGCTCAGAATAACGATCACCTGACCCAAGAAGGGCAAACCAGAGATGGATTCCCTCAGGGCAGCCTCCTGCAAGGTAAACCACCGGATGAAGGCACTCGCCGATTGGCTCTCTGTGCAACTTGAAGGGTACACATTTGATTCTCTTTACGCTTGATTCTGCCTTTCATCTTTCTGAAGTTCATGGACCCTTGTATCAGGTAATGGTAACTCCCATTCCAAGTGGGAAGAGGAGTCTGCCATCTTTTAAGTGCCAAATATATGGTCCTCATGGATACAATCCCTTCACTGGGTTCCTTAAGCATAGCAGAGTCCTGCACTGAAACCTGCACATTACTGCCTAGCCCAGAAGGCCTAACTCAGTTCCGCTTCACTATATTCACAGTGTGCCTTGATCCGCATGAAAAGGTAAAGTGACAGATAAAAAAGTAGGAAAGAAATTGGGCTGGTTGACATTCAAAGTAAGCTATCTCAATTCAACAGCTTATGCCACTTAGTTTAAAAAAATCATGGTATTGACCTTGAATAGATGAAGGTTGAGATGCTCTTTTGATGGGTGGCACGTTGTACATGTATTTCTGAAGATTCATTAACCACTGAGCTAGTTTATCACATTTCTTACGCTGGCTGTCAAGGCAGTCCAAGTTTTTTTAGGTAAACCCGTAAAACCTTGACTTCCAGCTCTTTCAATTTAAGCTCGTAAGCATAAATCATCCTTTTTATCTCTAAGTCCCTTTCCCACTTGTCATACTCCCTTTGCATCCTCAACTTTTCTGCCTCCAACCGGCGAGCCCTTTCTGCCTGTCTGTCCTGCACATCTTTAGGAGTCAGACCCTTAGAGGACCTACCGCTACCACTCCTGGAGAACCTCCCTCCAGGTGTAACAGGTACCACTAAAACACCACGGTGTAGACTCTGCACTTTCCCATCCATATCTTCTGTGTGCCCCCTAGCTTCCTTGGCTGTCACCCAGGCCCTCAATGCCTCTTGTAGCTCACCCTTCCTGGCAGAGCTCTTAACGTGACAGGCAAGATCTTCACAGAACTGTTTCAATTGAGCAACTGAGTACCTCTTCAGTTTTCCTAATTCAAACACAGCTCCAGCTGTTGCATCTCCAGATTGAGACATGATGGCAACAAGTGCAAAGTTCCAACGGCAGAAAACAAGTTCCCAATGAAGTAAAAAGAATCAGTCAAGGGATCATCAAAATCATGGAAGTAGAACAAAAAGGAGTCCCAAAGAGAAAAATGAAAGATCACCAAACAAGTAGTATGTAGTCACGTAGTGGTCTGAGATCAAAACAGTAGTGTACACTTAATCACTGAATGTCAAGTACAAATACAACTCCAAATCCCAACCGCTGATCACCAATGTTAGAAATGGGGTCTTTGGTTGACAGTCAGGTTACCCCCTGTTCAAGCAAGAACCCTCACTCTAGTCAGGGTAAAAGAGAATCACCCTCAGCTAACCCCTGCTTACCCCCTTGGTAGCTTGGCAGAGCAGTAGGCTTAACTTCAGAGCGCTAGGTGTAAAGTATTTGTACCAACACACACAGTAACTTAATGAAAACACTACAAAATGACACAACACCAGTTTAGAAAAATAGGAAATATTTATCTAAACAAAACAAGACCAAAACGACAAAAATCCGACATACACAAGTCAAGTTATGAATTTTTAGAGATGAAACTAAAAAATAGCGCTTAGAAACAAAAATTGCTTCGATGAGATGTTAACACGACGGAGTCGTTCCCAACAAGCCGACACCAGCGGCGCCGGACACGGAGTCGTGTAGACCCCCAAATACAGTACCTTTGGTGAAGAGTGAAAACAAGCCGATGCGTGAAGTCGGGGATCGCGGCGTCTGTGCGAAATGTTGAATCCGTGCACTTCGAGCGGCGTCGGTCACGACGTGGTGCGGCGACTTCCACGGAGTCGTGGACTTCAGTGAGGCTGCTGCGGCTTCGGGCCTGCAAAGAGCGTCGCGTTCCAGCGAAGGTCACGGCGTCGGGTGCAGGCAGCGTTACCGGATTCAGCAGCGGCGTCGGTCCGGAGTCGTCCGAAGTCGATTTCCTTGGATTTCCACCAGCTTTCCTTTCAAGGGCCCAGGGACTGGATAGGGCACCACTTGTCAGAGCAGGAGTCTCTCCAGAGACTCCAGGTGCTGGCAGAGAGAAGTCTTTGCTGTCCCTGAGACTTCAAACAACAGGAGGCAAGCTCTAAAATCAAGCCCTTGGAGATTTCTTCACAAGATGGAAGGCACACAAAGTCCAGTCTTTGCCCTCTTACTCTGGCAGAAGCAGCACTGCAGGAAAGCTCCACAAAGCACAGTCACAGGCAGGGCAGCACTTCTTCCTCAGCTATTAGCTCTTCTCCAAGCAGAGGTTCCTCTTGGTTCCAGAAGTGTTTCTAACGTCTGTAGATTTGGGTGCCCTTCTTATACCCATTTTAGTCTTCAAAGGGGACTCACACCTACTTGTGAAATCCTGCCTTGCCCAGGCAAGGCATCAGACACACAGCAGGGGGTTTGAGCCGGCATTGTCAGAGGCAGGCACAGTCCTTTCAGATGAGAGTGACCACTCCACCCCTCCCTCCTAGCAGAGATGGCTAATCAGGAAATGCAGGTTACACCCCAGCCCCCTTTGTGTCACTGTCTAGTGCGAGGTGAAAAACAACCCAACTGTCAAACTGACCCAGACAGGGAATCCACAAACAAGGCAGAGTCACAGAATGGTTTAAGCAAGAAAATGCTCACTTTCTAAAAGTGGCATTTTCAAACGCACAATCTTAAAATCAACTTTACTAAAAGATGTATTTTTTAATTGTGAGTTCAGGGACCCCAAACTCCACATGTCCATCTACTCTCTAGGGGAATCTACACTTTAATCATATTTAAAGGTAGCCCCCATATTATCCTATGAGAGAGACCGGCCTTGCAACAGTGAAAAACGAAATTGGCAGTATTTCACTGTCAGGACATATAAACCACATTACTATGGTGGTCATTCTGACCCTGGCGGTCTTTGACCGCCAGGGCGGAGGACCGCGGGAGCACCGCCGACAGGCCGGCGGTGCTCCAATGGGGATTCCGACCGCGGCGGTAAAGCCGCGGTCGGACCGGCACCACTGGCGGGGTCCCGCCAGTGTACCGCGGCCCCATTGAATCCTCCGCGGCGGCGCAGCTTGCTGCACCGCCGCGGGGATTCCGACCCCCCCTACCGCCATCCAGATCCCGGCGGTCGGACCGCCGAGATCCGGATGGCGGTAGGGGGGGTCGCGGGGCCCCTGGGGGCCCCTGCAGTGCCCATGCCACTGGCATGGGCATTGCAGGGGCCCCCGTAAGAGGGCCCCTACATGTATTTCACTGTCTGCTGCGCAGACAGTGAAATACGCGACGGGTGCAACTGCACCCGTCGCACAGCTTCCACTCCGCCGGCTCGATTCCGAGCCGGCTTCATCGTGGAAGCCTCTTTCCCGCTGGGCTGGCTGGCGGTCTGAAGGCGACCGCCCGCCAGCCCAGCGGGAAAGTCAGAATTACCGCCGCGGTCTTTCGACCGCGGAACGGTAACCTGACGGCGGGACTTTGGCGGGCGGCCTCCGCCGCCCGCCAAGGTCAGAATGAGGGCCTATATGTCCTACCTTATCCATACACTGCACCCTGCCCTTGGGGCTACCTAGGTCCTACCTTAGGGGTGCCTTACATGTAAGAAAAGGGAAGGTTTAGGCCTGGCAAGTGGGTACACTTGCCAAGTCGAATTTACAGTGTATTAATACACACACAGACACTGCAGTGGCAGGTCTGAGACATGATTACAGAGCTACTTATGTGGGTGGCACAACCAGTGCTGCAGGCCCACTAGTAGCATTTGATTTACAGGCCCTGGCACCTCTAGTGCACCTTACTAGGGACTTACTAGTAAATCAAATATGCCAATCATGGATAAACCAATTATATAAAATTTACACGGAGAGCATATGCACTTTAGCACTGGTTAGCAGTGGTAAAGTGCTCAGAGTTGAAAAACCAACAGCAACAGGTCAGAAAAAAATAGGAGGCAAAAAGACTGGGGATGACCCTGCATAAGCAAAAGTCCAACACTTTTGCTCACCATGAACTCCCAGAGATGGGCTGAAATCAGAAATGGCACAGAAACCTTTGTGAATTCTGAGATCCCATGCTGCTGCCAGGTGACCTGAGTTCTGTTTCTAGCCCTCTAGAAAGAACCCAAAGCATCAGCAGAGCGGTCATTGAGTTAAAGAGAGCAATTGAGAGCCATGGTATACGTGGCCACTACCTGGCCCTTTCTGCCGGTTTTTGCAAGTTTTCTTCTTCTTCCTTTGAAATCTGTTTATGTATTTTTATCCTCTTGCTTTTTTCTCATCCTTGAAGAAATAATCAGTCTTTCAAACATTGTTTTTTTCATTTTATCTATTAAATGAAATATTACCTTGTAGTACAGCGCTGTTATTTTACATTATTTGTCTTATATTGTTTTTACATAGTTTAAGGAATTCAAATAAATGATTGTTGAGAAAGATATTCTTTTACAATGTATACAAAATGTTTATTTGTATTTCTGCAACTCATTTTGAGCTAAGCCTCACGTACAAGTGATTGGCATAACGTCCACATAGTTTTTGACCTGAGTGGAGATGGTTACTCTTTTTAAGTTGTTCCCTGGGCGTATTGCCACATCTCTGCTGCGGAGCGTATTCTTTTTTTAAACTAAAAAAAGCATGAAAGAGCTTGTCACCGATCACCAAGAACTCGCTTCTTATTTTATGAAGCATGTAGTGTAAATCTGAGCTGAATGGCTCTTCATATCCTAAGATGGGCTAACTCACAGGTTAGGGATGGGCTCACATGCAGGTAGGCTGCTGGCATTATTAGCTGTCAGTTATCAGCATTTTCGACCGCCAGCTTGCAACAATGTCTGTTCGACAGTGTTGTTGCTGGCTGGCACCAGTGTGTTTTGCCGGCTTGAGTCACATACTCTGGCTGCCGGCAGAGGCTATTATCCTTGGCTCGCAGCAATCCTGTTCAGTGCCCACTTCAGCCCCCATCTTCCAAAGTTCAGCTATCCACTCTGCTGCAAACTTTGCGTTCGTTCATTCTCTGCTTTTCTACCTCTCATCAGCAGTGTCAAGAGCATGAGATTGACTGCGGGTGTTAAAAATTAGATTGTTATGAAATATATTCACAGATAACTAGTTAATGTTAAGTTGACTTCTTTTCAGTCTCAGCTAGTGTCGACTTTCGAAATTTGGTAAATGTCTAGTATTACAAAAACATAATAGATTCAAAATACATTCATAGACGCATATAAAAATGGGATCATTGTAGATCAGCCCTTTAAATCCACTTGACTGCTTTACTGCCATTTAAATGTTGCTTTCACTGACCGCAGAGAAGAGTATGGGGTAACATTTCAGCCCACTTCAGCTTCTTTTCCAATGTGCTTCTCCTCCGCTATCCTTCCGTTGCTTTCTCACCTCTGTGCTTTCTCCCCACTATCTCCACGTGGCTGTCTCCCGTCCTTTTGACCTCCTCACTCTCTATTTTGCTTCTAACACCCCACGTGCCCCCCTTCTTGCTTCCACCCTTGATTCCTGTGTTACTTCCGCCGTGTCGCTTCCTCTCCCCATATTTAAAAAAAAAAACTTTTTTAAGTGTGTTTTTTTTCTTTTTTAGTTGTCAACCCAACTCGTATAGGTAACTAAGAACAAAAAAAGTGACCCCCTCATTTTGTAGGCGTGCATGGTATGCACCCGTACAAAACAACACACCACACTGCTTGGAAAGCGCTCAAAGAGCAATAACTATTGCCCTTCCTACCTCCCTAGCTCGTTTGATGGTGTTAGTACATCAGACTTTAATAAGTATACTTACAAGGGGACGCAAATAGGTCTATGAACCTTTTGACTCGCAATTAAGACGTTCTTACCATAGCTCCAGTATATGATCAATAATCAATACACAATAATCAACAATCATTAGTAATCAATAAAATCAATAATCAATGGAGTCAGTAAATGTCACGCACCATGACCTTCCAGCCATTAATAACCACACCTTTAGTAAAAGGTTAGTACGTTTATTTCCCTATATTAACAGCGCTAAAGTCATGTAGATTAATCTCAAAATCAAATAAAACACATATAAAAACAACACCGATTGACCAAAGTGGCGGAAGAAACACAATCTAATCAAAGCTCTAATTACGACGCATTCTATAGTTATAGTGCAAATCAATAGCAGAGTCAGCTGCGTTACTGAAATGATATACACGTGGTTAAGCAGAGAAATCCATCAAACATTTGTCTTTTCCGTCATCATCAGTCAGTATCCTCAGCTAATATCAGATTAGCATCAGCATGTTGGGCTTCATGCAAAACAATTTAGTAACCCAAATTTGGAAAACATCTAATAATGGTTCTATCAAAACAGCAGAGTTGGTACCTAAAAAGAAAAAGCATAATATGCATGACAGTCACAGTTCATCATTGTATACCTATCCTCAGTATGGGTCAGCAAAACATAGTATAAACTCAATGCAGGAATGAATCTCGAATCTCGAATTTCTCCTATAGTGTCTTCTTCTCTCAGAATCTGAATAAGTCTGAAGTCTTTTCCCTCTGCAGGCGTTGTTATATCAAATTCACCTAAACTATCCCCTAATTCACTATTGGTCAGTTAATCGTATGTTCATACTTTATCCAATAATATTTCTATGTCAAATCTATGAATTCTAATATTTCACCATTCACATACAGTTGACTAGTTCGCCTTACGATTTTCTCATCATCCGGCTTGACAGGTGACAATATTGTTGCAGCTTCAGCTCAAGTCAGTATCTTCATTTTTCTTGTCCTGGGAAAGTCAGTCTCACACATATTACACATAAAATGTTGCAGTAGCAAGAACATCCTCTCCTAGCAGTCGGTTCTCATGAAAAGCTTCCGTTACGCACACTTAACAAGACAATGGACATTTCACAGTTGAATTCACTCGGTCAGCATTTTTATTAAATGCTAAGAAATACAGCTTTTGCATGAGGCCTGGCAAAATAGGCCAAGACACTCGCTAAGTTAATGCCTACTATTAATAAAGCTAAAACATACTTCGTAACCCTTAATATGTCATATTACTGCATTAATCTAGTATATTTTCATTATTTCTTAAGTATCAATCATTAATTAGTACATTTCGTGAACATTGGTGGCCATTCTTCGAGGTCACATTTTCAAATGTGTGCATTATTTTTCTACGTAATTTCATTTTCTACATAAACTCATTATTCAAAAAACATAAACACTCATTAATAATTCCAAATTAAAAACACCTGCGCTAGCAATCCCTCCTCTGATGACGAAATATGTCATCACACTAATTACCACCCACAACCCTCACGTCAGCCAAAGCTTTTACAATTCAATTTCTTCATAATTTTGTCTTCCCCTTGAATTTTCCCTGTACAATTTTTCCCTTTTCTTTTCTTCCCTCCTCTGATTATTCTTAGGCCTTTTCAATTTATTCATTATACATAATTTGCATAAACCCCATATCCCTAATAAACAAACCACACCAATGAATATTCCTTGTAATATTTTCATTAGTACCCCATTCCAAATATTGCTGAGGCAATTTCCCACTGAAGCAAACCCTTTGAGAACCTTTTCCCACACACCTGGTTCTTTCAATCCTTTCAAATCAGCAATTGCATTAGTCAGATTAATAAGTAAGCCTCTTATCTCTTTACTATTGTCAGGTATATACGAACAACAAAGCCTAGAATTAATCATTCTTCAGACTCCGCCATCCTTTGTTAAAAGAATGTCTAAAGCAAACGCGATTTTGAAGAGTCAGAGCTTCAGCCTCAGCTAATTCAGTAGCTATCAGGAGTATGGCCCCTGGAAAATTTGTCAGCATGTTACTCACAATAGTAGACAACTTTCGAATCTTAATCGAATTCAGGATGACTCCCACTGAAGGAATCACTACTTCAAATATATCTCCCACTATCACAGAAGAGGACCCTCCTCTGTCTCTTATGATGTAATTCAGTCACTTTCGGAAACTTTTTCAAATCCTCCATTTGATAAATCTTTAGGAAGACTATCCCCAAATGACATGTCCCATACTATCCTCTTGGAAGACAGTAATAAGCATTGAGTCCACAAATATCGTATATCCCTGGAATCACAGGGTCCTGCCCATTCAACATAATTGTCCATTTACTCTGAAACAAAAACGTATGCCTGCATTCTCTCGTACTCACAAATAAAGTGTTAGTGTGCGATTTAGGCCTATATATACAAAGCTTCCCTACGTGTTGCGCATCTAAAGCTAATTTCCCTTGCGTTTTAATTGCACTATAGGCATAATCATTCCTGTAAGTCATTTTCTCTAAGCCTTTTTCTAATTACTCTTTCAACGCCTTTCTCCTGTCATCTGTGTGATCTAAAAAGCTCTTCCCTAAAGGTGTAAGCAAGCATTCCAGATTGTTGCGGTGTGCATTAGCTGTGCCAAACGTTAATGTAGGTTAAAAGAACCCTTTAACTAATGCTATGTCATTATCCTTAGCTACTTAAATCAAATACCTAATAATAGGAACAAACAAAAGCACAAGATCATGATTCAAGTAGAAGTATTGAATGTACCCCTGGTTATAAAAAACCTTGTTAGTAACAGACTACAACTTATCCTGTAAGTTAAAGGCAAGCTACAATAGGGGACCCATTCCTCGACTGATGAAGGAATCTGCATACACACAAAACAATTCTTCGCATCCATTGTCTCAACATACTCACTCAATAAGCAATAGAAAACGTTAGAAGAAAGTTCTCCTTGCGCATTAGTATAATCATGCAAATACTTCTCATCTAACTTAAACTTCTCTAACGCCGTTAGTGCAGTAGTCGTCTCAAAAGCAGAAGTATTGTTGGCTCCTCCCGTATCAAGAACAGACATACTCACAATCAGCACTACAAACAATATCTCACACATAATTGCCAAACCAATGCTCATATATTTACAGCGCCTAGAACCTCCACCCTGTTTATTAAAGTCGGCCATGATCTGTAAAGAATCAGAAAGCAGAAGAAATTTAGAAAACTTGCATCAAAAATCAAAAATAGACAACTATTTTTTCAGCAGTTCAGTTTCACTTCCAGGAACCCTTGTCAAAATCGGTTAGCAGCTTTGTCAAAATCAGGTTTCGAAAGTCAAATCAGGTTATCAATGTCTCTCCCGATCACTTTCTACAGTCTCTTTCTCCAATAATGTTCTCTCAGATAGTTTCAACAGTTCAGTTCATTAGCTTCCTTCAGGTCACCTCACAATACTGACCCAGGACTTCTCTATCAACACAAAAAGACAAAAACTCTTGCTGCCATTCGTTTGTAGTTGCATACGGCCATTCAGGACTTGCGTATCTTCGACTTGCTATTCTCTTTCTCTTCAATTTTCAATCACCATTCAGCTCTCCTTCACTTAGATCTTCTTTCCTTTTGGTATCTATTTCTTCCTATTGTTGGTTCGACAACCACCTCTTTCCCTTTCTCCACTTACGATTTCGGCCACTTATCTCCTTTTAGTGGACCTTTTGTCAGTATTCTCTTCAAGACTGAACTTGAACCTTTTCCTTGTTCTGTGGTGCTGTCTCTTGACAGACCTGCAGCCGGTTCAGAAGGAGTCAGATCACTTTGACTTTGATCCACCTCAACTCCTTCCCCTTCTGGGTCTGGCAATTGCTCTGTTTGTCTCTCAAGATGGTCTGCTTCTGGGAAAGCCCTCCTCTGACTAGGCTCTTCTGCTGCTTCAGTTGAACTAGGCTCTCCAATACTCTCCTGGAGGTCTCCACCCTCATCTCTCACAGGAGTGACTGAACCGTCCTCAACGAGCTCAGATCCGGTCTCAGTTCCTCTTTGGCCTTCTTCTGGCCCTGAGATTTGTCTCACTGTTGTTGGTACTCTCAACAACGCTTCTTCATGATCCTGTGGACATGCCACTTTCTTCGAGTGACTCGCATGAATCTAATTCGGGATCCCAGCACACTTCACAGCTATAGTGGTCGTCAGGACCACTTCATATGGTCCCTTCCAACAAGGCTCTAAACACGTCTTTCTCACGTGCTTGCGGATGACAACCCAGTCCCCAGCCCCCAGCTCTCAGGTTGCGCCCTAAGTCAAGGATCGGTGGCAGTGTGTTGGCCTCCACCTGGTGAGAAAAAGAGCAGACTACATCAGCCAGACCCTTGCAGTAATCCAACACTAATCTCATTTCTCTGCCCATGAGGATCTCATGGGGTGACAATCCTGTCTTCCTGTCAGGTGTGTTTCTTATTGACATCAACACTAAAGGCAATGTGCATCAGGCCATTTCAAATTCGTAGCTGCACACATCTTTGCAACTCTTGACTTTAAGGTACCATTCATCTGTTCCACTAGTCCTGATGCTTCAGGGCAGTAGTTACAATGCAACTTGTGCTCAATATTCAAGGCTGCACACAGTAATTTAATTACTTCGTTATTGAAGTGTCTTCCCCTCTCTGATTCTAAAGAGAACGGAAACCTGAAACGCGGTATCAGTTCCCTAAGCAGTAGTTTGGCTACTGTGAGACTATCTCCGTGTAGGGTATGCTTCAATCCAGTGACTAAAGATGCAAACAATCACCAACACATATCTCAAACCTCCACACACAGGCATCTCAAAAGAATCCATTTGCATTCTGCTGAATGGACCTCCTGCTCTTCCAATGTGGCTCAAGTTAACCACTGTCCGTTTCCCCGCATTTAACTGTTGGCAAATGACACAACAATGGCACACTGCTTCAGCAACTTGTCTACATCTTTGGTTGAACCAATCATGTTTGATCAGACAAACCATGGCATCCCTCCCAATATGTACTTGACCATGATAGTACCTTGCCCTTTGAGACAACAGACCATATGGCAAAACCAAATGACCCTCCTCAGATACCCACAATTCATCTTGTCTTTGAACACATTTCATTTTGCTCCATGAATGTTTCTCCTCCTTGTCAACATTATTCTGCAAAGATTTTAATTCTTCCACAGTATCAATTACTTTCAATGCATAGCCTGTACACATTTCATCTTCTTTGGGTAACAATTCCCACTTGTCTTTAAATGATATACAGTTCAATGTGCAAAACCTTGCGACTTGATCCGCATGTCCATTTCCCAATGACACATAGTCCTGCGATTTTAGATGTGCACTGCATTTCACCACCACAATCCTTTCAGGCATTTGAATTGCATGCAACAGTTCTTTGATTCTCTCACCATTTCTCACTGGTGAACCAGAAGAGGTCAGGAAACCTCTCTGTGACCACAATTGACCAAAATCATGAACTATTCCGAATCCGTACTGGCTATCCGTATAGATAGTAACTCTCAGCTGAGCAGAAACATGGCACGCTCTAGTAAGGGCGACCAGTTCCCCTACCAGGGCAGAATACTCTCCTGGAAGCCAAGAAGCTTCCAAGGTACCTGTAATTGTGCACACAGCATATCCTGCTCTTAGTGTCCCTGTATTGTCTCTCAGACAAGAACCATCAACAAAGATAGTTTGGTCATTTTCTTCCAAGCAAGTATCTCTAATGTCAGGTCTTGTTTTTGTGCACAACTCCGTTACTTCGAGACAGTCATGTTCAACATCTTTCTCTTTTTCAATTTCAGTATTTTCACTCAGAAGTAAGGTTACCAGGTTCAGCACTGTACACCTTTTCAGTGTCACATTTGGTGACCCCAAAATACTTGCTTCATTCCTAGTCAACCTAGCACCAGTTAAGTATTGGGTTTTCATCCTTGTCAGTAAAATCCCAGTCGAGTGAGGGACCATTACAGTCAGGGGATATCCCATTACCGCACCTTCACACTGTGAAAGACTTTGACCAACTGCATCAAATGCACACAAACAATCTGCTAAGGCTGCTGCAACTGGGTCCAAAGTAGATGAAAAATATACTACTGGGCGATGTGCACCTCCATGGACCTGTGTCAAAACAGACAATGAACATGCATCACGCTCATGACAAAACAATGTGAAAAGCTTTGTGTAATCAGGCATACCCAATGCTGGAGCCCTGCACAAACCCTCTCTCATTTCAGTGAACGCTCTCATTTCATCCTGGTCTAACACTATGGGATCAGTGCCTTCCTTATGAGTCAGCTTCTGCAATAGTCTTGAAATGACTGAAAAATTTGGGATCCATTGGCGACAATAATCCACCATTCCTAAAAACATCCTGACATCCCTCTGTGTGGTTGTGGGACTTATCTGCAATATCGTTGTAATCCTTTCTCTGGATATCTTTCTCAACCCTTTCTCAATCTGATGACCCAAATACTTCACTACTTTCTGACACTACTGTAACTTCAGTGGAGACACTTTATGGCCATTCTTTCCCAAGTGGTTCGACAGGGCAATTGTATCATACCTACACTCGTCTCTTGTTTTGGACGCAACCAGTAAGTCATCAGTGTACTGCACCAGAGTCGATCGTAAAGGCAATTTCAATGACTCCAAATTCTTTTTCAAGATCTGATTGAGTAAGGAAGGTGACTCTGAATACCCTTGAGCAATTCTGCACTAGTAATCAACTCGATCCAGGAATTTGAAACAAAAGAGAAATTGGCTATCCTCATGAAGAGGCACAGAAAAGAATGCTTGTGACAAATGAATGACAGTGAACCACTCTACATCACATGGAATCTGAAATAGTATCACAGTTGGATTTGGCACTACGGGACAACATTTGACCACAATGTCATTTATTTTTCTCAAATCCTGAACAATCCGAACCTTCCCACAGGGCTTCTTCAAACCCATTATTGGTGAGTTACATAGACTGCTCAACACTTCCTACAGAACCCCTTGTTTTACAAAATCTGCAAATATATGAGCCATTTTCATCAGAACATCTTGTGGCATGTGGTACTGTGGTAGTTGGGGAAAAACTGCAGTCAGTTTTATGGTAATGTTTACTGGCTCCACTCCCTTAATCAGACCTAATTCTTTTCCTGTCAAATTCCACACCTTCTCTTGCACTGTTCCCTGCAAATAAGGGTGGAGCTCTTTCACAGTGAACATCGGGAAAAACTCAATCAAAGGGTACTCCTCTTTGTAGTTTCACACTCTGTTTCTGGAGATTGGTCTTCCTCATCATCACTATTCATCTGATTCTCAATTCCATCATTTGAGCAAGTAATTAAACATTTCGTTTTACACAGCAAGTCTCTTCCCAGTAGGGATACCAGACTTGAATTGCAGACTACAAATGTATGCAGTCCCTGAAAATTGCCAATCTCAACTTGAACTGGATCTGTAATTAGGTTTGTCAAATACTGGTTTGCCACTCCCACAACCTGAACTTTTCTACCTGAAAGGGGCAAATTCAGAACCTCTGCACTTCTCACTGTAGATCATGTAGTTCCTGTGTCCAACAAGAATTAAACTCTGTGACCCATAACCTTTCCCCTCACATAGGGTCCTCTCTGATTTACTTCTAAAGAAGTTGCAAGCACACATGGCTCCTCATCTGAACTGTCTCTCGTACATTTACCATTTATTCCATCCTCACTGTGTAATGAGAATTGGTGCACTGTTACTACTCCTTGCCTCTATCCCGTGACCTGTTGAGAAAGCATCATCTGTTGCTGCTCCCTCAGGGCTTGAGGTATTTGCATTTGCTGTCTAGGTACCATGGGAACCTGCTGCTGCATTGGCTGCAACTGTGACACTTATGCATGGGGCATTTGCACCTGCTGCATGGGTTGGAAATTTTGCAC
Organism: Pleurodeles waltl; assembly: GCF_031143425.1. Lineage (NCBI taxonomy): Eukaryota > Metazoa > Chordata > Amphibia > Caudata > Salamandridae > Pleurodeles > Pleurodeles waltl. The sequence goes on from NC_090447.1 coordinate 1,233,670,211, forward strand.
CTGATTCACATTATTCTGAAAATTTGGATTAGAACCTCTTAATCTCGGTCCTCTCAACTCGTTTGCTTCCTGAGCTGTCCTGTCAATTCTCTGCCAATCAATATTCTTGGGTGAAATCCTCGATTTTAGAAACTCAATCACCTTAAAGTAATACTTAATTACCTCAGGATACAGTGCACCTGCATTCTTATCTCTCTCTGGTTCATTTGTTGGGCAGTCAACACTCCTCTTACACTCGATCCACAAATCAGTTGGAACCACTATCTCCAGTAATGTGTTAAAGTCCTCCCACAAACACTTTGTAAATTTCACAAACCTGTCTGTTTGTTGATACCACTCTGTTGTCTTTTCTCTCAATTTTGGATAATCATTTGTAAATGATAGAATGTCACTTCTGCTCCAAGGGACGTGAACAAAATGACCCCCTGGAATCTCCCTCATTGGTAATATCTTCACTGGATCTCTGTCCGGCTGCACATTCTCAGTCAGCTCCAGAGAGTCCCTTTTTCTCTTGTCTATTTTCTTTACCCATCTGCCTTCCCATTTGTCTGATGCTCCCCAGGTCTGAGCACTCTACAGTAATTCTTTAAGATGTGCCTTCATTACTGCCAACCTCATGTGTTCAAAATCTTTCAACTCAAAATCTAATCTGTAACTCCTCTTCAGATGCTTCGTTTTCTCTATTTATATGCTGTACTTCTCTACCAAGTTTGCTAATCTCTGATGCACTCTGCTCACTTCTCTCGTAATCTTCGGGCACAAATATCTCAATTCTGCCTCTGTGTAGGACTCTAACATATTCACCCCCATCGTTCCCTCAATGAGTTCACCCGCTTCCATGCTTAACCTAACACAATTGAAATACTCCTCTCCTTTGGGGGCATTCTGTGGGGTACTTAACTTGAGTAGCCATTCAGTAAGTCCCGGTGACAAAATGTTACTTTCTTGAACTGGGGGCACCTGCTGTGCAACTGCATTTGAAGTCTTCTGTGTCAACAGTTTCAAGCTCTGACTAACATTAGGTCCTGTCACTGTGTCTGGAAGTGCTACAAATGGACTAAAGTCTAGGAATGATCTGGATTCGTCAAAAGTCTGACCCACGGGAGAGACTACCTGAACATGTTCATTATGTCCTCCCCTCATTAGGCTCTGGAAAATTGCTACCTATTCTCCTACAGTCTGTTTCTTCTGTGCAAATAATGGTACTGCTGGACCAACAGTAATAGGAAGTGATATAGCATCCGGGGCTGCTCTGGAAACTACACTCTGTAGGAGAGTAACTCCCATATTTTGATTCATCGTCAGAGTCAAGTCTGACTGTGTCCCTGTCACTAGTGTAAATCTCAGCATTACCTGTGGCTGCACTTATGGCAACAAAATCGGAGTCGGCTCAGTCTGGACCAGTATTGGTCTCGGAACCACCTGCTCCGTGGGCACCACTAAGTTTGAAGTTGTTTCCATAATGGGCACATCATGATAAAGACCACTTTGCACCGCATTCTTTGTCAGGTTAGCATTGACCTGCACCGGATTTGCAGTTCCATTAGCCTGTGTCGGGGCTGTCTGATCAACACTTCTACTCGGACCACTCTCATGTACTGTATCTGGAGGTGGTCGACCGCTCAATAACTGTGTAAGGAACTCATCATCGCTGATTCGTCCTCTACAGTTGAGGACTTTCTAGCTCCCTTACTTTCGAACGGTCTCCTATTCATCTTCCTAGTCACTCTCTTTCCTTCCTTCTCATCCTCCTGCGTAATTGCCGGAAACAACTTAATTCCCTGCAAAGTCTCTGTTCTCCATATCTTCTGATACCAATCCCATTTAGCCTCCACTAGAGTCTTTTCTGCCTTTCTCGAATTTCAATTGCTGTTGCTGTCTGGCCACTAGTTCCCAGACCGCTAATGCCTCAAACTGTGCTTGTCTCGGAATGGGGTTAGATTCATATAGTGACATCCGTAAATGCTCCAAAACCCTCAAATTGAATGTCACATTTGTCTCTGTCAACTTGCACCATTGCTTTAACCAAAGACATGGGGAAACACCTCTTTCTTCCATTACAATGTTAGCCAGTGTATTCTCTGGCAGTGTAGGCTCTCCCACACTCGCTGTAATGTACGTATCTCCCTCTAGGGCACTTCTCAATGCTTTGAAAAACTTCATCCATTGTACTTTGTTTATTCAAAATAAAATCAGGAAATTACTTTTAATCCCAAGATTCCTTTCACCCACGTTTCTCAATCAATTGCCTCTCACGGACGGCTGCCAATCCGTGCACGACCCTTCTCACTAACCAACCTATCCCAGCCCGGTTCCAATGACGTCACACTCACACGTACTGCGACTGACAAAGTCTTGCGGCTTGTCCTCCTAAACTCCAATTCACTCAAAACTAATGCAAGATATTGCAGGCACTAATCAAAAAACAAAAAAAAAAAAAATCTGCTGGTTTACTGCAGGAAAGGTAACACAGTCGCTTCAGAAACCTTACGGATTTTCACTGATGGCTCTTTCCGAACTTACAGCTATTTCTCTTTCTCGGTCACCAAGATTCGGAAGCAAAACTCGACCCGTAAATTTTACTCTCAACTGATCAATGGGTCTGTCCTGGTGCACACAGAACTCTCCAAATCTTAGTCAAAATGTTCTCTCACCCACTTTAACTCACACACCAACTTGTTGACCACGACCAATATATAGGGGGTAGTAAGGGTGAGAAATGCCGCACATCCAGGGAGTAAAAAACTGTAAAAGTTGCGAATGTAAACACAGTCCAGAATTGGTGCCAAATGGTCAGGTGCCTTACTACCCAGTAGACACAAAATTGAGTACCAATGTACACAATGACAACAAACACAATGCGACCACAGCACAGTTTTGTGATGAAACACGTGTTGGCTGTATGGCTGTATTTTGAAGAACGCGCCATTTGGAGGCAAACTGTGCCTACAATTAAAGACACTGTCTCCAATGAACTTGGGTCCTTCACGTATTCTTTCTTCAACCTCAAACCTTCTACCAGGGATACAAATCCTTGACACTTGATTGGACTATATATTTGCGTGCTGTGGTCGCATTGTGTTTGTTTTCACAACCGATATGTAACCAAGAGTCTCATACACTTTTCAATATACTCCGGAAATCTTAGACCACACAGGGTCCGTACATCAACAACCGTACATCCACAACCACGTGGACAATTTTGAGCACAAAGCACCACACACATGTGAAGTTCGACGACTTCCCTACTCTCACACTGCGGAGTACGTGCAGTCCTACTACAACTTAATTTGGAGAATGCAAACTCCCTTAACCCTCACAAACCTCACAATTCACCTGCAATTTGCCTAAGCTGTGCAAGCATGACCTATTTCACTCACTATAGTACGTGGGAACATCCTCAACAACTATTAGCAGGATCCAGGATCTGGGAAAGCCATTTCTGGGTTTAAGGGAACATCATTTTCTCTCCATTTATCATCTTTGAAAAAGAAAATCCAAATCTCAATAATAATGAACTGTCAAAGGACCACTTCAAACAGCTACCATAACTGGGAACACCTATCACTGTGTACTGCACGTCTATGGAAGGCTCCTAAGGAGACAAACCATCGAATCTCTTATTGCCTCTATTATTACTCTGTACCGGACACCTATGACAAGCTCTTAAGGAGATTACACATCAGTCTGCTACCACAACTATTAGCGCATCAGACCTTAATAAGTATACTTACAAGGGGACGCTAATAGGTCGCTGAACCTTTTGACTCGCAATTAAGAAGTTCTTACCTTAGCTCTAGTATATAATCAATAATCAATACACAAAAATCAACAACCATTAGTAATCAATAAAATCAATAACCAATGGAGTCAGTAAATGTCACGCACCGTGACCTTCCAGCCATGAATAACCACACCTTTAGTAAAAGTTTAGTACACTTATTTCCCTATATTCACAACACTAAAGTCATGTAGATTAATCTCAAAATCAAATGAAACACATATAAAAACAACACTGGTTGACAAAAGTGGTGGAAGAAACGCAATCTAATCAAAGCTCTAATAACAACACATTCTAAAGTTATAGTGCAAATCAATAGCAGAGTCAGCTGCGTTAATGAAATGATATACACATGGTTAAGCAGAGAAATCCATCAAACATTTGTCTTTTCCGCCATCAGTCAGAATCCTCAACTAATATCAGATTAGCCTCAGCATGTTGGGCTTCATGCAAAACAACTTTGTAACACAAATTTGGAAAACATCCAACTATGGTTCTATCAAAGCAGTGCAGTTGGTAGCTAAAACGAAAAAGCATAATGTGCAACAGTCACTGTTCATCATTGTATACCTATCCTCGGTATGGATCAGCAAACCAGAATCACTCTTTGTCCTCGGGTCGTCAGTCGAGCAGCAAGCATCAGGCTTTCAGTCAGAGAATATAAGCCCAATGTAGGAACGAATCTCAAATCTTCCCTAAAGTGTATTCTTCTCTCAAAATCTGAATAAGTCTGAAGTCTTTTCCCTATGCGGTGTTGTTATATCAAAGTCACCTAAACTATCCCCTAATTCCTTATTGGTCAGTTAATCGTATGTTCATACTTTATCCAATAATATTTCTATGTCAAATCTATGAATTCTAATATTTCACCATTCACATACAGTTGATTGGTTCACCTTACGATGTTCTCATCATACAGCTTGTCAGGTAACAATATTGTTGCAGCTTCAGCTCCAGTCAGTATCTTTATTGTTCTTGTCCTGGGAAAGTCAGTCCCACACATATTACACATAAAATGTTGCAGTAGCAAAAACATCATCTCCTAGCAGTCGGTTCTCACGAAAAGCCTCTGTTACGCACACTTAACAAGACAATGGACATTTCACAGTTGAATTCACTTGGTCAGCATTTTTATTAAATGCTAGGAAATACAGCTTCTACATGAGGCTTGGCAAAATAGGCCAAGACACTCGCTAAGTTAAGGCCTTCAATTAATAACGCAAAAACCTACTTCATAACCCTTAATATGTCATATTACTGCATTAGTCTAGTACATTTTCAATATTTCACAAGTATCAATCATTAATTAGTACATTTCATGAACAATGATGGCCATTCTTCGAGGTCACATTTTCAAACGTGTGCATTATTTTTCTACGTTATTTCATTTTCTACATAAACTCGTTATTCAAAATACATAAAATCTCATTAATAATTCCTAATTAAAAACACCTGCGCTAGCAACGGCCATTACAACTGCCTACCATGTCACCTCTCTCAGCATAGTCTTCTGGTTCTTCTGTTTTTATAACGCACCTTTGGGCTCATTTAAATTGTCTTTTGAGGGTTGAGCCAGAGATAGCATACGCTAGCGCACGCATATCGCTTGCAAGACATTGTTGTAATTGGAAAAGGGCTTGGAGCCCACCGGTTGTTCACCGTTTGTTGGTTTGCGTGGCACCCTTCTTTACATCCTTGTAATTCATCCTGTTCAGGCCTGACATCATTCCTGCCTGTCAATGGAGCAGGAACCAAGCACTGATTGATTTAACTTAATTAGTGCTCATCTCCTGCTCCCAATGTGATTGAGATACTATTTCATTCACCCTCCCCTCCATCCACCTGCTGCTTCCTCATTAGCATTTGTTTCTTGTTTTTTTTGCAGGACACTACAGTTCTTTGCATGAGCACCTGATTACATTAAACAAGTTTAGATAAAAAATATTTAATAACAGGACAATTAAGTGATTTGCTACTAATCGCAGGATCTTGCGTTAACACCAGCCCTCAAACCTGGTTCTGCAGTTCTAAAGTCAGCTGTTTTGGCATTGGGCCACAATTATATTGAGCAATTCCTTTGTGACCGAACCATTGTGAACTCCCTGAATTGGATCTCTGCTGGCACGCTGGCTTTCCCATGGGTGGGCTTAGACTGACCGGACTTCTCCTCACAACAAGTTCCATAGTTCAGTTTACAGCTACCAGTCACCCAGACTGTACATCATTGTGTGGTGCGTCACTTCCTGCTGTCCTCATCTTCCCTTCTGTCCCTTTGTCTGTGGACCTCAGTTCTTCATATTGGTTGAGCCTTTGGTTATTACTCGTTGCCTTCACTGAGTGCACGTTGTGTACTTAGGGCTCAACCTCCTAAGCTGCTAACTGGACAATCTGTTCTCTACTCTTCTAACCGCCAGCTCTGTTTCTCTACTGCGGCTGCTGGCTGGCGCTACGAATGCAGTGAATGACTAACACTCGATGGGGAATGCCTTCAGGCTCCATACCACATCACCTTTTCTCTCAACAACATGAGATTTGGTGTGGCTGGTATCACTAAAGGCCTCTCGGAGGACAGGGCTAAGCCTTCCAGTTGGTAACAGCCAGGCTCCTGCAAGATCACTATTGTGGACCTTGTGGTTAGTATTTGTCTCTTACCTGTAAGCACACTACCTGGACCTGTCGCAGTCACTGTTGTTTCACATGTTGTGCTAAATGACCACAGTTGATTATTGGTAAATCTTTACATATCCAACCCCAGAGGACTATTAAGTAAAGATGTACAGGGTATTTTTTTTGCACAACAACTTCCTGTTATTTGCACACCAGTATTGCTAAATAGCAAGATCCCTGGTTTCACTTTTCTGTGTGTGAAGTGGAGAGTTGCATAGCACTGCTGTGAGATTCGTGTGTGTGACCTTTCGAGTGAAGATTTATCAAGAGAACAATTTGGCCTATGTATTGTTAGTTACAGAAATTCACCGCACAATTATTTTGTCACTTGTGAGTCATAGAATCTTCTCTTACATCACCTTCAAATGCTCTGTCCCATGTGATCTATTATCTGTCCCCACTCCTGTGCTCCAGTCCATTGTAACTGCAATATTATCCTCCCCATCTCCCTGTCATCTTTAATGCTCATTCGATATTCCCACATCTACTGTTCCGATTCCTTTTGCCATCTCTGTGTTGTAACATCAGTTATTTCAATGCCCTGCAAAACAACCCCTTCCGTTGTCAAGGACTTGAAACTGGAACAAATTGGGATGACTTTGGTCCCACTTTTATACCGAGCTTTAAGAAACGGGGACGTGGTTCCCCTGCATCAAACTGTAGAATTGGCTACTCTTCAAAGTGTCCTACTCATGCTGCTTTCCAAAAACAGCCTTTGTGTACAGTAGGGGTCCCCACCTTTTTTTGTACTGAGTTGCTTATGTTCAATGAAACTTATTAAGACCTGTTAATGTTATTAGTGTTGTGATAGTGACTGTATCAGATGAGATTACATTAGTGGTCATCATATACCAGCACTGATCACCACAGTGCATCAGTAATGTGTGCCAGCAGTAATTTAATAAAGGCTTAGTCAATATGGAATGATCTTTTATGGGTAATACATAACTGCAATGCCTCTGGTACCATGATAGCACCATCTGTGAAAAGTTTCCGCAAAGCTGCATGATTTATCACTCAAATATCAGCTTCACATATATTTTGGAAATGCCAAAAAAAATGCTGTACAACATAGCTTCTGTCTCAAATTCATTCACCACTTCCTAAACAAACTACCTATCTCTCTGTATCTTCCTTTTTATATATTCTGTGCAGCTCTCAGCCCTATCTATTCACCATGCACATAATTCCACTACACAAATACACTCCACACCACACAATTTCACCCACATAATTTCACAACTAACAATTTCAATGCAAACCACATAATTCCACTCCACACCACATACATCTACTTCATTCCAAACCAAAACATATAGATAAAAGACTTGACATTTACAACACCAATAGCTCTAACTCTGACAAATGTGAGACATTTTGAATTGCAAATGCTTGTTTTAATTTGATGTCTGGAAGGAGGGTTCACCTTGTGTCAGGGTGGGGCTGATGAGGAACTTTATGCTTCTGGGAGAGCAGAGGTGTTGCTAATGAGGCCACCAGGACAGTGTTATCATTCAGCATGTCTGCCTCTGGGCAAGTGTTTGCCCACTAGAGGGTAATTCATTTTTATTGCCAACCTGGAGGTTCCAGGTATCAACACACTAGATGGCTTAGCACTGCAGTGAATTTTCTCTGTGGTAGTCAGAAGGGATTTTTTTTATTTCATGTGGTTGTCGGCATCTTTGTCATCCATAGAAATAAACTATGCTATTTCAGTGGTATTGTACAGTTGTTAGGCCAGGACAGGTGAGGGTTTAGGAAAAGAGGGCCTCAAAAATGGAAACACTGTGGATGAGGCTCTGAACAATCTTTCTACAAGTGCCCTTATTCTGAGCAGGGGGTAAACTGCGATTAAGGCACAAAAGCAGTGAAAATACTGCAATACCAGACTTTTCCAAGCACAAATTTCTTTAGGTGTAATCTGAAAACAGTTACCTATGGAAAACACATCAGTTTTTGGGTGAATGTGTGAATTTCTGGTGTGGTGAAACTGCAACTGTGGATTCCGCAAAGAGAAGTCATTCTGACAACAAGAAAATCAGCAGGGCAGCAACAGGTTTGCATATAGGTAAAGAGTGAATTATGGGGATGCTTTTCATCTCGGGGTTCTGAGTGACATCATAGACAATTCGAGCTTTGCTTTTATTCTATATTTGATGCTGCTCAGAACCCCTGGGTGAAAAACACCCCCATAATTATCTGTTACTAGTCTATAATTCTATTTGATGCTACTTGACTGGCTTTCTTGTTGTCAGATTGCAAAACAAATAATCCTACCTTTATAATCTGGTGCTAATTTGCTTTATGCAATTAAACTACGGATCAAAGTTCAAATATAGGAGTGGGGAGATGGTGGGGGCTGCACCAGCTCTCTCCTCGAGGCAGACAGGGCCCTCTTCTGAACTGTTGCTGAGGCTGTTCCTGCCCTGGGCGGACCGGTCCCAGGCAACCTGCCCTGTCATTGCTTTTACCTGCTTGCTGCAGTCAGCCTGCATTACGTTTCTTGTTTTGGGCTCCTGCCTGCCCTTGGCACCTCAGCACCATTTCCCCTGTTTTCCCATTACCCGCTTGCTGATGCCCGCCTCCCCAACACCCCTGCCAGGACCTACTTAATGGAGGCTGCAGCAGGACCACACAGGGACCCTGTGCAGCCAGTGCGCTACCGACGTGCTGAAGGCAGACCAAAGGCAAGCCCATATGTACCCATCCATGTCTGGATCATACCAAGTGCCAGGAACTCTGGCCCTCCAGACGCCCACAAGTACTCCACTGCAGACTTCCGAGCCTTGAACCCCGGATGCCACAACAGCTGCTGCCCTGCATCCCCCCACTCCACAGCAGGACCTGCCACCACTTTCTCTTCACTTGCAACCTAGGACCTCCCATCCTCACAGAATCCAGAGCTACCTACCGACCAACACCATCCCGGAACCTATATGATGCCTCCTGATCAATGCCAGATTGCTTTGCAAACATGCTACTGAGGTCTAGGACACCATCGATGCCCTCCGAATTGATGTAACCTTCATCATACAGACCTGGCTCAACTCCTCCTCCACCCCAACATCGACACAGCTAAGCCCATTGACTACAGATTAACACATCAAGACCGCACCAACAAACAGGAAGGTGGCATCACCATCATCCACAAAGAATCAATCTGCTGCACCACCACTAAAGACAACACCACACCGATCATGGAACACTTGAATTTCCTTCTCCACACCAATGACAAAATGACCATCAGAGGCACCCTCACCTACACACCCCTAGGACCATGCACTGGCCTTGATAATGCCATCAGGGACTTGATTACCCCTCTTGGCATCGACTCTAAGCACAACATCTTCCTCTGAGACCTCAACTTCGACCAGGATGACCCCACAAACTCTGCCAACCTCTTGAAATGTATGGACGACAGCAGCCTCACCCAGTTATTTACAGACCCCACACACAGAGCAGGACACACACTGGATTCTATCTTCATGTCCAGCAACAAAATCAAATACAGCAATACCACAGAACTTACCTGGACAGACCACTCCATAATACACTTCATCACAGGATCACCTTGCACCACCCCCAACCCTTCCAGGATCTCCTTCTGCAACTAGGACAAAGTGACACAAACCAAATGGATGGATGGCCCCAACATCACCAAGCTCGACACCGCAACCAGCCTGAAGCAGGTGGTCGAGAACTTCAACACCTGGATCACCAGCTTAGCCGACTGAGTTGCCCCCATGAAACCAGCCAAAACCCATAGATCGACGAAACATGCCATCAGGTACATGCCAGAACACAGCCCAATGAAACATAGCTGGAAACAACGGGAGATAAAATGGTGCACCAGCACAGATGATTCAGATCAAGCCTCCTTCAGGACAGCACTCCTCAAATACTACCAACGACTTAAAGAAGCGAAAAAGGACACCCTTGTAGACTGCATTGAGGCTAGCACCAGCCACACCAGGGCACTCTTCATCATCATCTGAGAGTTGTCCTGTCCAACAGCCTCCGAGAACATGATTCCTCCCTCCAAGGAACTCTGCGACGTGCTAGCAATACACTTCCAGAACAAGATATCCACCATCTACAGGAATTTCGAGCCCCAACCCACCGACCTCGTTGGCCTCCTCACTCCAACTGAAACCTCTCCTGACCAGCATCTCACCACATGGGAACAGCTCACCACACCAGACACCACAGCCATCATGAACACCATCTACTCAAGAGTACTAACCGGCCCCTGCCCCACGCCTCTTCAACCTAGGAAGCAATAAGATCAGCCACCATCTCACTACCATCCTCAACGCATCCATTGCCACAGCCTCCTTTCCCGACACATGGACACACACTGAGGTCAAACCACTCCTCAAGTACCCCACCACAGACCCCAGTGAACTCGAGAATTACTGCCTCATCTTGCTGCTCCTGTTCCTCACAAAAGTTCCAGAGAAGGCCATCAACTGGCAGCTCACCCAACACCAAGAGAAACACAATCTGCAAGATTCCTCCCAACCCAGTTTACAAGCCAACTACAGCACCAGGACTGCCCCGATCACCGCCACAGATGATATCCACACCCTACTCGACAGAGGAGACTTGGCTGCCCCGATTCTCCTCACCCTCTCCGCAGCCTTTGGCACAGTGTCCCACCACACTCTCTTAAAGAGACTGCACCAGATCAGAAACATGGGAAACAGACTCAGATGGATTGCATCCTTCATCATGGGATGCACACAGAGAATTCACCAACCCACCTTTCACCTCAAAACCAATGAGCACCATGTGCGGGATCCCTCAAGTCTCATCCCTCAGCTCTACCCTCTTCAACACCTACATGATGCCTCTAGCCAACATCATCAGAGCCCACAATATCAACATCCTATCCTACACTGACAACACCCAGCTCAACCTTTTGCTCTCAGCAGACCCCGCCACCGCCAAGACCAACTTCCACAACTACATGAAGAACATTTCAGCCTGGATGAAGGACAATAGTCCAAAATTCAACACGGACAAAACCAAAGTACTGAAATTTTGCAGCCATACCTCCCTCTGGAACGACACCTGTTGGCCTGATTAACTCAGACCCACCCCCACACCAAAAGACCATGACTGCAACCTCAGAATTTTCCTGGACAGCAGGCTCACCATGAAATCACAGATCAACTCAGTTTCTTCTGCATGCTTCAAAATTCTACACATGTGCGGAAGTATCCTTAAATGGCTCCGCATAAGGACAAGAAAAAGTGACACGCAATCCCTAATCACTAGTCACCTGGACTATGGCAATGCACTGTATGCAGGCACCACCAAACTCATGAAAAGGCTCCAGACAAAACAGAGCTCACAGCCATACTGATCCCCAACCTGCCCAAATGGACCCACACTACCTAGCACCTGAAGAACCTTCACTGACTCCCCATCCAGAAAAGATATCAATTCAAATTACTGACACGCTTACAAAGCCCTCCACAACCAAAGACTACAATACATGATCCCACGCCTGGACTTCCACCAGCCATCCTAAAACCTCTGCTCCACTTCCCTGGCCCTCGCACATACACTGCACATCTGCTGGAGGTCAGCAGAGGCCTCTGCTTCTCCCACTTCACTGCCAAGTCCTGGAACGCCCTCCGTCTCCACCTCCAAACATCAGCCTCACTGATGAACTTCAGGAAGAGACTCAAGACATGGCTGTTCGATTAAGCCCAGCAACCCAGTGCAAGGATACAGTCACAGGTAATGAGCTGCGTTACACAAGTACTGACTGGAATAGAGGAAGCTGTTTAAATGGAAATCTGGAATTACAGGTACTCATTATCCAAGAGCACCCATTTGCTACTGAGAATTGCTGGTACTCTCATATTAGAAGAACTGCCTTAGTGCTGAGAAGACTTGGTACTCTCTTTTTCAAATTGAAGAAGTGCAGGTACTTAGAACCTGCCTATTTAAAGCATGGGAATTAAGCCATATTAAGTGTGGCACACACATCTGCACTTACCTAAGTTATCTATTGGCATTGTATATTCCATTCTACCGTACCTTCTGAGGTATTGGTTCCTCAGTGACCTGGAAATTAAAACAATTAATGTAAACCTGAAGGAATGTTAATAATGGAAGAAAGCAAGTCTCTGGGTAGGTTGAAAGACACCAAGTGCCAGACACGTAAGACATCAAAATGCTGCACTACCTGTCATTTGTTTGTCCAGTAATGAGAAATTCAAGTTGGGGACAACACGTACATTGTTTTGAAAGAATTGCTAATAATCAAAGAATCAATACAAAGCAGTGCGTAATGTGAGCCATTGGTTTCCTGTTCTCGGCACCGGCACTTAATGACAACACTGGCATTTATGACAGTCTGCCGCACGGTGTCATTGTTTGGCTAATTAATCTTCAAATGGCTCCACATAAGCACAATAAAAATGTACCTGTCTGGCTAATTAACAAATTAGAATAGTTGCTTGTTTATTCAATATACATTCAAAAATACTGTTAGCCCTGTCAGCCTTAGGGTGGTCTTCACCCACACTTTTTGTCTTTGCCGTCCACTTTTGCTGAAACTTGTTTTTGTTGGCTTTAAGCCTCTGCTCACTTTACCACTGCTATGCAGTGCTAAAGTGCTTGTGCTCTCCCTCTTAAAGATAGTAAAAGTGGCTTACATCTGATTGGCCTATTTAATTTATGTATAAGTCCCTTGTACAGTGGTATACCGTATACGCAGTACCTGTAAATGAAATGTTACCAGTGGGCCTGCAACACTTATTTTGACACCCGCTTAGGTAGCCTCCAACCATGATCCAAGCCTGCCATTGCACCCTGAGTGCAGTTTTAAACTGCTAATTCAACTAGGCAAAACAACACCCTTACCAAGCCTTAAACTCCCCTTTTTTGCATATAAGTCAAATCTAAGGTAGGCCGTAGGTAGCCCATTGGGCAAGGTGCATAGTGCATTAAAAAGTTGGACTTATAATTTTACATTTTACATGTCCTGCGACTGTTTTATGAGAAGGTTGCACTCTTCCTGCTTGCCCCATGACACACCTTAAACAGGTGTAATGGGCACAAACAGGGTAAGTGTGCCCTATTATTGTGGATACGCTTCCCTCAGGGTGTCAGGGGTCCCCAAGCTGCCTCCTGCATTATCTGTCAGCATCCCCAGGGATTAGGGTTAAATCATATCTCTGTTCTGGTTAAACCTTTATGTTTCTAAGTAAACATAATGTGCTGTGTTACACAATTGGTTTTATAATGCTTGTTTTACCGATGCTTGTTTGCTAATGTGAGCAGGTGTAGACATGTGCTTCTAATTTGGTGTGGTGTAGACATGTGCTTCTAATTGGGTGTGGTGACTCATCTACATGTGGAAACTCAACTGCTTTCCTGGTCGGCTATAAATAGCAGAGTGAAGCATGCCTCCCTGCTTGGCTTTGTTTTGCTTCCTGATCTCAGCAACTGATTTGGCAGTCCAGCCCCTGCTGTCAACCTCGAATTCAGGACTTTTGAGGCAATTCCTTTCTTCGTTCCTGTACCTGCTGACACCAGGCATTCCTCCAGCACTCTGGAAAAGACTGCAGCTAAGTGACTCGTATTCTAGAGGGAGTTTGTGCGCTTTCCTTGAGCAGCTGGTGTATTTCAGACCTCGTATTTTGGCAGAGAGCTTATCTTGAAGAGACAAATGCATTTCTGAACATTCTACATTATTATTGTAGTTACTTGCCTAAATGTGTTTCAGGAAATCTGCTTGAGCTCAAGTACTACAAAAAGTAAGAGTGCAATTTTAAAAGAACATTTACATGACTTTTCTTTCTATAATAGCATAACTCTTGGATTTAAATTGTGCCATTCATGCCTGTGTTTCAGGTTCGAAGAATTTGCTTTTGAAGGGTTTTTCACACACACAGTGAAACCCAACCAAACTGTGCCACCCTAACTGTTTAAACCCAGAGTGGACATTTGTATTTCTTGGATTGTTTTTGATCCTTTTAGTTTAACCTTATACATGCAGGAACGTTATGTGTGATGTAATTAATGCCCTTGTTCGTCTTTCTTGTGCATGATAAGTGCAACCACAGTTCTAATTGTAGTGTGCAACAGTGAATCTCTGTGAAGCCAGACCTAGCGTTACAGTACTTATTGTTATGGTACTCAGTTTGGGTTTTTGGTAATGCAGTGTTAGTAATTGTGCCAACAGTTATTATTATCCAACAAAAAGTGCTGGAGCATCCCGGTGTTCTTCTACCACTCCCGTGCCCATATCAGAAAGAGAGATTCAGTATCAAGGAAGTTGAATGCACCAACTTTACTATCACTCTGTGAACAACGACCTGCCCGCCGAAGATACAGGGTGCCTGGCTGGACCGGCTAGACATGGCAGTGTTTTGTCTCTTTCTCTTCCACTCCCCCTTTCCTTTTGGGACACCTGTCGGGGTTTCTGTGTCCTCCAGGAAGTGCCGAGAAGTGTTCCAGGAGGTCAGGGGCATACCATCGACCCTGCAGACATCCAGCTTTTCAGGTGAGTGGCCCGTCTCGACACAGGGTAGCTTAAAACTTGTGCTGCCCTAGAAGCAGCGCATTCAATACACAGAGACTGCTTCAAAGCCGCTGTGCTAAGTAGTGCAGGCCGCACCCACCTGCAATTTCAAGAGGTCTGAAAGAATACCTTATAGGCGGGTGTAGTGAGTAACTGCACCTGCCTGCAAGGATATGTCTAGGGGTTCCCTGGGACCTCTTTTGTCCCCTCTAGAGGGGTGCCTTTAGGAGGCACACTGAAAGTGTGCCATCTTTTTGTGGTGCACTTTCAGTGGCCATCCTAAAGTCATGTGCCTCTGCGCCCACACTCATAATACAGTGCTGGTGCAGAGGAAAATGTTTTCCTCATGAGGGAATGTCCTCTTGAGATAATGTTGCCACTACATGTGCACCAATGCTATCAGTATTACAGAAGGGGCAGTGCAAGTGTCTGTGACCCATTCTGTAATGCCAAAGTGCCCCAGGGGTGAACAAAAGGGTGGGCACACATGTTTATTGTGCCCTCAGAGCACATTCTGCAATGCAGCCAATGGTAGTGAAAAACTCTTAACTTCGTTTGTCACTACTGTGAAGTCTCCTTCTCCCCTGGGATAACATTGGCTTACGGGCTGCCTTATTACATTTCATAAGTGCTAGATTGGGAACAGGTGATCGTTTGGTGTTTGGTGTCTGAAAAATTGTAAATAAAAATGCTCTTTAAAGGTAAAGTCAGATTTTAAGCAACAATTTTTAAAGCACAATTTTTTAGAAAGTTGGCATTTTTCTGTCCTCACCATTTGGTATCTGCAGCCTGCTACTGGGCTGCATGACTGGATGTAAATGGCACTTTCTTATTCCTCTCAGACAGCCACACAGTAGAGAGATTAGGTGTGTCTGGATGGGCCATCAACTGGTAGGATGGGGGATAGAGCTGTGCACAGACCTATTTGCTAAAGAATAGGCTGTGTCCTGCCTTCAAAGAAAGGACTTGTCACCCCTGCATTATTAATGCCACCAGCTTGGAACCAAGTCAGGGGAGAACAAAACGCCAACCACTTCAAACGGAATTTGTAAATTCTCCTACTTCAAAGAAGGGACCAGGTGTAAAAATAGGTCCCTCAGACTCACTCTTGAGTTCACTTTATGGACCTTTGGAAGAACTCTCAGAGAACTGCCTGATACTATGGTATGCTGTCTATTCCACTAGACTACTTTGCTGCACCTGGAAGGATAGTTTTGGTACCTGGAGCCTGCCTTGAACCCTCAGTGGCCTTGGTGGTTGTTAGAAATGGGGTTTCTGGTTGGCTAGGGTATGCACCTCAGTCAGGCAGAACTTACCCACTCTAGTCAGGGCAAGGGAGTTACACGTCCAAGATAACCCCTGCTCACCCCCTTAGTAGCTTGGCACGAGCAGTCAGGCCTATCCCAGAGGCAATGTGTAAAGCGTTTGTACAACACATACAACACACGTGACGCAATATCCCCATCACAAAGGAAACACAACACCAGTTTATATGAAAATATACTGTATTGTACACAACGCAATTATTAGACCAAACATCACATATCAGTACTATCCTGCTTCCTTAGCAGTTGTCAGAACATTACACATTAGTTACTCTGCAGACTAGCAGTAGTCATACCTAACACACAGGTTGCTCAGTATTCTGCAACATAAGCAGTAGTCAGGAAACACTTTATTACACCAAAACACTTGTCATAAGAATATAATAAAATGCCCATAGTACTAACATTAGAAAACATATGGCAAGTTAGAAAAACATATTAGTAAGCATGTCCATAAAAGGAACATTGGCATACATATATGAAACACTTCATCAAAGTGGATAGGTAAGCATAACATTTCCAGAATACCCTGATAAGGAACAATAACAACCGTCATCACTGAAGTTATGCTAGGTATAGAACATTCTCAGATGCCCATATTATCAGTAGTATCTTCTTAGGAGTGCCACAACCACTACCTGATAAGCACCTGCGCTTATTTTATCAATGGGGTGGTAATTTCTAGTCTCTGTCGCGAAGCGCAGTAGCTCCTCTTTGGGGAAATACAGTACTCCAAGGAATACTCGTATACCGGGTGTACCTCCTGTGAAGACCGGGAGCTCGGCACGGACGGGGCCTTCAGTGAGGGCTCCCTTACCGTCCTGCGAGCCGTCCAGCAAGGTGGTACTTATAGGAGCACCGCAGATTTAAGGAAGGAGCTCACGCACTCCTTCCTCGTCCGATAGCTTTGAAGGGGGCTCGGCAGGGACGTGGCCCTCGGTGGGGTTCCCTTCCCGCCCTGCGGACTGCCCCGAGTGAAACCTCTGGGAGAGGAGAGGCGGGAGCGGGCCCTCACCACTGGGCCACAAAGGGGGACCGTGCTCCGCATCCCCGGCTTCAAGATTTACTGGCCATCAGCTTCGTTACTAGGAGCATTACGGTATTTCTCTGGCCGAGCCTCCACAGCTCAGGAGGCACGACCGGTTGGGCCACACCTACAGGATTCCTCCGGTGGGGCCCGACTGACGCTCCCTGAGGCCGCAGCTGCCCAGCTGGTCCCTGGCAATGCTGGCACCCTCGAGGGGGTTGACCAAAGGGCACAGAAGGGCCGTTGCCCTCCTCCCTGGATCAGAGGCCACGACGCTCACAACACGCAGCAGAACAAGGAATGCCCGGTTGCGGCGGTGACTTCTCCAAGGTAAATGTCGGAGCGCGTCTCCCAAGGCGGGGGTGCGTTACAACCAGAAGGCGCTCTCCAGGCGCTAGACCCACGAGATCAAAGTGTGGCTCCAGGTACCCTACAGCCACAAAGGAAACGCTCCTCATGTGATAGTTGCAGAGGTCAGGGGCCACGGCACCCTGCCCCTGGGGACAACAGAGAAAAGAAAAAGGAGCACAGGTGGCAGAGCCCAGCAGCAGGCCAGCCCAAGGAGAAAGCAGGCAGTTCCTCAAAGTGACCAAGCAGGTCACAGGTCAGCACAGCAGCAGCAGTCCATGGTTGTTCCTGGTGAGTCCCTCCAGCAGCATTGTGTCCAGATCCAAAGTATTACAAAGAGTCTCCAAATTGTGGGGGAAATTCCCCTGTACTTATAGTCAGTCCTTACAATGTTTTGCAATGGTAGGGAGAGGAGATTCCAGCCAGTTACAACTGGTTCTGGGAGTGCCCCCTCTCTCCTTTCAGCACAAGCTCCAAACATCAGTGGGGGGTTAACGACCCTATTGTGTGAGGCCAGGGCACAGCCATTACAAATGTAGGTGTGCCCCGCCTCTCCCTTCTCTCAGCTCAGAAAGACTATTCAGTATGCATATGCACCTCTGTGACACCTCCACGCTCCCTGTGTACAGGCTGTCTGAAAATTATGCACAAAGCCCCAACTGTCACTCTGCCCTTGGAGTCAAGCTGCAAAACACCAGAGTCATAAGCACAGATAAATGCGCATTTCTAGAAGTGGCATTTCTGTGATAGTAATAAAAAATACACCCACACCAGTAAGCAGCACTTATTATCACCATCACAACCATACCAAAAACGCCTACGCTACCCCTCATAAATCAGACAATACCCCTTACACATAAGGCAGGGCATTTCTAATGCAATCCTATGAGAAGGCAGCACTCACAGGAGTGAGACACCAAGTTAGGCTGTTTGTCACTACCAGGACAGGCCACGCAACCTGGCACATGTCCTTCCTTTCTACATACATGGCACCCTGCCCATAGGGCTAGCTAGGGCGTACCTTAGGGGTGACTTACATGTAGTAAAAGGGGAGTTCTGGGTCTGGCAAGTAAATTTAGATGCCAGGTCCCTGTGGCAGAAAACGGTGCACACAGGCCCTGCGCTAGCAGGCTTGAGACAGGTTTGAAACTGTACTTCAGTGGGTGGCGCAAGCAGCGCTGCAGGCCCACTAGTAGTATTTAATTTACAGGCCCTGGGTATAGAGATACCACTGTACAAGGGACTTATAGGTAAATTAGATATGCAAATGAGGTATAAGACAATCATACCAACTTTAGATGGGAGAGCACCTGCACTTTAGCACTGCTCAGCAGTGATAAAGTGCTCAGAGTCCTAGAGCCAACAGCGAGAGGTCAGAAAAACCAGGCGGAAGGAGGCAAAAAGACTGGGGATGACCCTGCGCTAGGGAAAAAGTCTGACAGTGGTGATGCTAAAGGTGGTCAGATAGCCAAAATTAAAAACTTGGAATCTGGAAAATTTTGGGCTAAAAACTGCTCGATGAACCGAGTGGAGGCTAGGACCAACCTGCTTACCTATGCACCCAGGATGTATTGCTGGTTGGCCTGGCTTCACGGCATATCCTGTTACATTCTTCTCCACAGCAGTAAACCCTTTTTAGCAGTCAATCCGGTTCAGCTTCATTTGTCAAAGGGGTATCCAGCCTCATGGAATTCTCTCATCAGCTACATCCTCCTGCCTCATCCTGCTGGAGAATTTCGACATCCAAAAAAGAGACTAAGGTGGTCATTATGACTTTGAGGTCAGGTGACCACCATGCCGGCGATGACAATAGTACCGTCACCAGACCGGTGGTAATGACCGCCAAATAATGACCATGATTGTGATTGCTCCCATAGGCACCCAATGTACCACACCATCCGCCAGCACGGTATGTCCACTGAACATGGCGGTAGACACCTACAGGCAGGCGGAAGACAAGGATCTGCCCACCATATTATGACATAGCACACCACCAGGATTTCCGGGGCAGTATCAATGACAAAAAAAACCTGGCGGAAACACATCATATAAAAGGAGACACTCACCTCCAGGGACACAGAGGAGTCCGCAGCCACCATGGAACCTGAACTGCAAGTCTTCCCGATGCTGTACCACACCATAGCCATCCTGAAGCACCAACACAGACGAAGATGACGATGGTGAGTACAGCCATCTAGCACACAAAGGAGGGAGGGAGGGAAGGAGGGAGGGGAGAGTGACACACGCACAGCACACACCATACACACACACCACACACCCAGAACCAGCTTCAGAGTAAATCAACAGTAACACTACCCAGGAGCAAAGAAAGCCAGGACACATACCCCTGTTCCAACCACTGTAATCATGTTGGATGAAAATCCCAAATCCAAAGACATACACAACTGCATATTTACATGCAGATCCAAAGGCCAGTTTAAAGTCACTAATGCCCACAGGGCAAAGTCCAAGTCCCAACTTGACTCCTGACAACATCAGGACTCCACTGTTCAGGGGCATCATGCTGGAAATGGGCAGGTACTGCAGGGGGCGGGAGTGGGGTGAGTGGGTGCCTTCTCATTGGGATGGGGCTCCTTGCCCTCTGGTTCTGCATGGGGCACCTTGCCCACTGGTTTTGGAGCTGGCCCCTTTCCCACTTGTTCTGGAGGGGGCATATTGCCCACTGGTTCTGAAGCGGGCACCTGGTCCACTGGTTCAGGAGGGGGCTCCTGGCCCACTGGTTATTGAGGGGGCTCCTTGCCCAGTGGTGATGGAGGGAGCTCTTTGCCCTCTGGTGATGAGGGGGATCCTTGCCCACTGGTTATTGAGGAGGCTCCTTGCCCACTGGTGATGGAGGGGGCTCCTTGCCCTCTGGTGATGAGGGGGCTCCTTGCCCACTGGTTCTGGAGGGGGTTCCTTGCCCTCTGGTGATGAGGGGGCTCCTTGCCTTCTGGTGATGGAGGTGGCTCCTTGCCAACTGGTTCTGGAGGGGGCTCCTTGCCCTCTGCTTCTGGAGGGGGCTCCTTGCCCACTGGTTGTGGAGGGTGCTCCTTGGCCTCTGGTTCAGGATGGGGCTCCTTGGCCTCAGTTTTGTGAGGGCCCTCCTTGGCCTTAGTTTTGTGATGGGCCTCCTTGGCATCAGTTTTGGGTGGGGCCTTCTTGGCCTTAGTTTTGGGAGGGGCCTCCTTGGCATCAGTTTTGGGTGGGGCCTTCTTGGCCTTAGTTTTGGGAGGGGCCTCCTTGGCCTTTGTCTTGGGAGGGGCCTCCTTGGCCTTTGTCTTGGGAGGGGTCTCCTTGGCCTTTTGTCTTGGGAGGAGTCTCCTTGCCCCTAGGTTTTGGAGGTATCTCCATGGTCTTGGTTGCCTGTTTGCGAGGGGATGGCACTTTAGCCCTCTGTTTTGAAGCCAAGAAGTGTCCATGGGGTGGGAGGCTGGCGTTGCACTCATGTGCCCCTTAGTAGCAGCTGGAGACTTTGGGGGTGGAACAGTGTCAGACTGGGTGCTTGAGGTACTGGGCTGGAGGGGTGGGACCTTCGTCTTATGGGCAGGGCGGGGATGGAGGGGGAGGAAAGAGGTCAAGGCGGGCAAGGAAAAGCTTCTTAGGGCCAATGGGGTGCAATGTAGGAGGAGGGATGGAGTGGATTCAGCGGGAGTGGTTGGATGAGGAGGAGGTGTTTTGGACTTGGGTGCAGGTGCATGGACAGTGTGCGTGTGTAAGGTGGATGGTTATTGGGGATCTGAGTGAGAGCATTTGTGTGTCTTTGGAGGGGGGCAGACAGGGTGAGGGAGGTCAAACAGGACATGTAGATGGATGTTGTTGTGGTGTCTGCAAGTGAGGTGGGTGTGCTCCATGATGTGGTTTCTTAGAACACCGGCGTGTTAGTTATACAAACACTTCCTAGTCCTGGTACACGTAAGAGGGAGATTCCGACCAGGGAACCACAACTAGACACTGACTGCCCTGTTGCAGATGCTGATCCAGATCACAGGCCTTTGATCAGGTTTGAGGGTTGATGTCCTCCCGGGGAACCTGAAAGGCAAACTTAGAACTTAACATGTTGTGCTCAAAATAGAACTTAGAAGAGAGAACGTAATCTGGTAACATTATGATAGCGTTATTTCTATGTTTCACTCTCCTCGTTACTATTTCAATCCTACTGTGTTGTATGTTTCTGGTTATTGCGGCTCACGCCTTGTTATCTAAAAAGCAGTCATTTTATTAAATCAATCCGTAAAACTTAAACTGCCTCTGTCATTTCTATATGAGACCACACTTGGTATGAGAGAACTGGTTGGGATCTGAGTGACCACAACTTCCCTGAGAAGCTCCAAGATGTCATGCGCTCGGCTGCCTTATCATCCCTTCCCTTTGGGGGAGATGAGGCACTGCTAGTTAGCCGGAGAAAAAACGGATTGAGGGCGACAAGGGACCTTCTCCGCGTGTCAGACTTAGTCCCCCACACTGGGAACGACCCTGCTACCCAAAAATCCAGTAGTCTCATTAGGATAATGAGAGCCTACGCGACATGGCTGCAGGTCTGCTGTTGTTGTGACTGTAGGCAAGGCTGTGCAGGTGGTAGGTTCAGAGAATGTTGATACAGTGCATGCAGGTGTGAGTGTGGATTTGACTCAGAGGGAAGTGGAGGGGAGATAGTGCAGACAGTGGATGATGTGTGTGCATCTGGGTGTTGGCTGTGTGATTGCTTGTGGACTGAAGTGTGCTGCCTGTGTTTGTCTGTGTGAGTCTTGTGTGATGTTGTGTGTGCATTCTTGTCTAAATGTGTGGGTGGTATGGGTTGGGGGTAAGGAGATTGGGACTGGGAAGTGGTAGTTGGAGGGGAGACGGATGAAACAGGGACACTGGCTGCCGTCAGTGAAGAGGCCAGAGCCTGAAACGATCTCTGTGGGGCCTCGAACCCACTGTGAATGCCCTCCAGGAAGGCATTGTATTGCTGCACCTGGGATGCCAACCCCTGGATAGTATTCACTGTGGTTGACTGCCCTACAGGGATGGATATCAGGAGGTTAATAGCCTCCTCACTGAGGGCAGCAGGGCTGACTGGGGCAGGACCTGAGGTGCCTGGGGTGAAGGAGATGCCCAACCTCCTGGGTGAACAGGCACAGGCAACTTGGTGGGGGGCTACTGGGAGGGCAGTGCTGGTACGGAGGATGGCGGTAGAACCTGTAGCTGGGGTGGTCCCAGTGGGGTCCACCACCACCAGGGAGCTCTCATCGGAGGAGGAATCAGAGTCAGTGGTATCACCTCCTGTCCCCGCCGTGGTGCCCCCCTCACCCTACGTCCCACTGGTCCCCTCGGCATCGGTGGACTCTGCATCCTGGGTCCTGTGGGCTGCAGCTCCCTCACTCGCTGGTACCCCTGCTCCTTCACCAGAGGATGCTAATGCACAAATTGACAGGATGGCAAAAGGAGAGCGAGGGGAGAGAAAGAAAGGCAGCACAGGATCAATCAGAGCACCAACAGCACAGATGGCATACACCTCACTGTCACACACTGATACTGAGAATGTGCAGTATGGACCACACTGGCATACCATTGGCTAAGTACCACAGCAGGTAGGAGCCAAACACTGCCAGCTACACACCAACTGCAACCAACTGAGCCCTGTCTGCCATAGAAAGCCAGCTACCTAGCTATCAAAAACATGCACTTCACCCTATTAACCGGAGCTGGACCACGCAGCAATGATTAGACTGGCATATTGAGGCATCCACTGACTAGTACCCTGCACCAAAATCCCATGCCAGGCAACAGAGAAGGTTGTCAAACACACTGTACTCATCCTCTTGTGGATGCTGTGATGCCCTCAAGCACCCATCCAGCTCTGGGTAGGCCACCACCAGTATACGGGCCATCAGGGGGGTCAGGTTCTGACGGGCACCCCTCCCTCGTTGGGAGGCAGTCCCCAGCTGGGCCCCTGCGGTCTTCCGGGCCCAGCGTCTCAGGTCCTCCAAAAGTTTTCTGCAGTGGGTGCTCCACCTTCTATAGCCCACCAGTGTCCGCACAGCCTTGGCGATGGCACGCCAGAACCCCTTCTTATTACGGCTGCTGACCTGCAGAGGAAACACAAACAGTGGTACACCATGAACCAGACAATCTAGCCTGTCACACGTATGGCCTACAAACTGCATTTGCCCCTCATCAGGCACACATGACCTGTAACTCTGCATTAACACTGCCAACAGCCATACCCCTCCAAATGACACACTGCCAGCACACACTCACATCTCCATGCAGCTATGTTGCATGCAACGTACCCATGATGTACTCACCTGTTGGTCTGGAGGCCCATACACCTGCCCATACAGGGGCAGGACCCCATTCACGAGCCTGTCCAACTCCTCTGACATGAAGGCTGGGACCCTTTCCCCTGTTGCATGTGCGATGGCAGGTTCCAGACACAGGTCACAGCAGCACATGCAGTGGAGATGTCGTCCTGTGGAAAGTCAGGAATAAAGTGAAGTGGTAGAAATAAAATTGCGGTCACGTCCGAGACAATGACACCGTCACCGCCGCCTTTGATAATCATTGGTTCCCATAATCCATTGAGGGCCATGTTAGCCAATGAGGAATTGCACAGCAGTCCAGACCGCCTCCCACCACGACACGAACGCCGGTGGAGTGAGTTCACTTCCACCTGTCCCTGCATAGAGGACAGGTGGTTGCCATTTTCTAATGCTAGTACACCTGTATAGATTAATAAGTGTGTCATTGTAGATGAATGTACACACCTAGAAAATTCCAGTGTCCAACAAACAAGCATGCTCTGTGTACACTGCTGTAGTGTATTCATGGTTCCTGTTGTCACTCCCTTCTTACTTTTTGGTCCCTTAGGTACCAACCACTGCAGAGGACTAGAAGGAGGAGGCAAGCACCCGTGTACAGACCCCTTGTGGACTTGGCTACACTGGAGGACAGGCACATCATACTCACCTGTCATCTGGACAGGGCCACTATCACAGAGCTGTGTGCACAATTGGAGCCTGATCTGCTACCTGCTATCCGTTGCACCACAGTAATACCCGCTCTTGTGCAGGTACTCTCAGTGCTCCATTTCCTGGCAACTGGCTCTTTCCAGGTGACAGTGGGCTTGGCTGCAGGAATGTCACAGCTAATGTTCTCTACTTTGCTTGCAAGGGTTTTGGCAGCCTTGCTCAAACACATGTGCAGCTACATCGCATTCCCCCAGGTAGATGATTTACCCGCTGTGAAGGCTGGATTCTATGCAATGGGACATATACCACATGTTATTGGGGCCATTGATGGGACCCATATTGCCTTAGTTCCCCGAAGGGCCAATTAATAAGTGTACAGGAATAGGAAGTGTTTCCACTCACTCAATGTCCAGATGGTTGGCCTTGCTGAACAGTACATCTCCCATGTCACTGCCAAGTATCCTGGGCCCTTGCATGATGACTTTGTCCTGAGGAATAGAAGTGTCCCACATCTGATGGCACAACTACAGAGGCACAGAGTGTCACTTATAGGTGAGCCTGAGTCCCAACCCAAAGTATGTCAGTGTATGCCTTCAGGAGTCATACCCCATGCCATTGTTCAGGGCTAATGTGTGTCCCTCACTCCTTGCAGATGATTCTGGCTACCCAAACCTGTCCTGACCCCTGTTAGGAATCTGAGAACAGGGGCTGAGAATAGGTACAATGATGCTCATGGGCATGCCAGGAGGATTGTTAAAAGAACCTTTGGTCTCCTGAAGGCTAGGTTCAGGTGCCTCCATAGGTGCCTCCATCTGACAGGTGGATCCCTACCCTATGCTACTCCCCTGAGAAGGTCCGCAGGATTGTTGTGTGCTGCATGTTGCACAATTTGGCCCTCAGATGGTATGTGTCCTATCTGCAGGAGGAGGGGGGTGACAATGCAGCTGTGGCAGAAGTGAACACTGAGGACAGTGAGGAGGAGGAAGGGGAGGAGGATGTGGACAAGAGGAACATAAGATCCAGAAATACTTCCAATGACACTCAGGTAAGACTGTTGAACTAAACATTTCTCCATTTCAGTGTTTTGCTGTGTGGCTGTAGCATAATGCCAGTCATTGCCTTTGCATCACATCTGACTTTCACCTATGCCTTCCCTTATTGCAGATGTTGCTGTGGTTACAACAGTGTAATGCTGTGATGTGTACAGACTGTCTGAGACACATTTGTAGGCTGGATCATCATATTACAGGACATTTGAACTGGATCATGCAGTTCATTACAGTTCAATATATTGCATATTACCTTCAGATACAGCACTATTACTCAAGTTGTGTCCTTGGGTGTTTATTTAAAATTTGTATACTATGCAAAGTGCAATAGAGTGGGGTGATGGTTGTGAATAGTCCAGTGTAGTGGGACAGTGTGTTTGTAGAACAGGTCCAGTGTCCAAGGGGCCATGGGTAGGGGAACAATGGCAGTTCAAAGTGGACAAGGTCACACAGTGGAACACAAGAGATACATTCAGAAGGGACTATTTTCCTGGTTGTGTTCTTGGTATTGGCAACAATCTCTGGTGTCTGTCTGGGTCGCAGGCACCGTTTGTGGGATGCTTCACCTTCTGCAGGGGGAGGGGTGCTGGTGGCCTGTGGGTCCTGTGGCAGGGCCTCCTGTCCACTAGCTGTAGCAGATGTGGAGGGCTGGTCAGTACACTGGCTAATGGAAGGGCCCCCCTGGTGTGCTGCTTAGTCCGTCATGATGTTGGCCATATCACCCAGCACCCCTGCAATGGAGACCATAGTGGTGTTCAGGGCCAGCAATTCTTGCTTGCTCTCCTGGTGGTGTTCCCCCTGCAGCCGCTGGTTCTCCTGCATGATGTTTATCACCTGACCTATCTTGTCCTGGGATTGCTGGTAAGCCCCCAGGACATTAGTGAGTGCCTCCTGGGCAGTGGGTTGCTTGGGTCTGTCCACCCCCTGGCACACAGTTGTCCTCCAACCATCCCTGCCCCCCTGTGGCTGTGTCCCCTGAACAGTGTGGCCACTCCCACTGACCCCAGGTCCCTCATTGTCTTGCCTGTGAGGAGTGGACTACGGTCCCTGTACAGTTGGGCACACTACTGATTGACGTGTCCTGGGACAGAGGCCTGGGGACGTTGGGTGGCCGCTGTGGTGTTGGATTCCGAAGGGGGTGGGTCTGTAGTGGACTGGATGTGGGCTGGAGTAGCCAACTGACCAGTGGTCCCTGATGGGCCAGGGAGTTCATCCAGATCCAGAGCTCCAGAGTTGCTGTCATCACTGGGGGCATCTTCTGATGGGGGACTGGGTAGCCGTGGCACCTCCTCGCCGCTGAGATTGGCTGGGGCACATGTGGGGATGTAAGTGGTGTATTATGACCTCTCCATGCACTCACCAGCACTATCTCACATACAAATCCCTCACCAAAAACAACTACATCAATTTCCCCTCTCACTATTCCACAAAACCAATACAGACCACACACATCAGCACATCAAATCAACACCCACTCCCACCCTCAGGACTACACAAAGAATACAAGTCTCGTCCTAGCTTTACCCCTACTTTCTCACTCTTCACAACCACCTACCACAAGCACCCCAACCCAGCAACTTTCATTCACTTGCCTCTCCTCCATTGCACAATTTAGAGCCTTACATCATGATCCACATGCTCCTCCACCACCCCTAACCCATACTCCATCCCTACTAAACAGACGCAAACAAAATAAACAACAGGCCACTCCTAACAACCTTGCATCCCCTTGTCTATTACATAATAAGACTAACCTACAAAAAACAATATACTCTTCATATCTCTCTCAGCCACCAAGTCCACCACCCACACACACAGACCCAACAAAATGCCTCCTTAACCTGCTGGAAGAGGAACACAATATTGAAAAGTAAGACTATTGTGAGCCTCACACAGTTATCACAACTAACAACACTCCTGCTTCAAGCTCATATTATACTTCTTACCCTTCTCCTAAACAAAACAACACTACCACTAACACAACTTTTCCAAACTGCCAGCTCATAAATGTTCGATCAGTCTCAAAAAACAAGCACCACATCTACGACCTGCTCACAGACACACAACCTGACTTACTATTCATAACTGAATCCTGGTTGGGAGATGACATGGCCCCAGTGTTTCACTAAGCCCTTCCTCCAGGCTATCAAACCATCACACAAAACCGTATAGGCAAGAGAAGAGGTGGACTAGCTATTATATTCAAACAGGCAATAAACCTCAGTAAAACAGACAACATTTCCATACAAGGTTGTGAAGCCCTCCTCACCAGATGCCACCCTACTCCAGCTTCCTCCTGTAACTTTCTCCTCCTTTACAGACCCCCACCTAACAACTCCACATTCCCAAATGCTTTTCTAGATACAAGTTCAAACCTTATTACACTATAGTACAATCTATGCCTTCTTGGGGAACTAAACATTTGGTTTGACAAACCCAATATGCCCCATCCAAAAGCTATCACCACTGGCCTAGTCGCATTGAAACTACATCAGATTGTACACAATCCCACACACATTGCTGGACACATCCTAGATGTCATTTTTGCGAAGTCTGAAATAGTTACCGTTCATAGCATCACACCAATCACTTGGTCAGACCACCATTTGATAACTTTCCAACATAAAACTCCACAAATCAACACACCCCACAACTACTTACATACATGCACCTATCGACCACGGAGAAAACTCAATTTGGATGACTTAGAAACACAACTAACAGCCAACACAGATCTTGATACAATTAATTCTGTTCCAAAACTTTATGAGTGTCTACAGGAAGCTTTTGATATCCTAATACCACTCAGTAAAACTAAACACGACAAAAGAAAACCAACACCTTGGAGAAACACAGAACTTAAAAAGATAAAACAACAAATCAGAAAGTTGCAGCGGACCTGGCTCAAAACAAACAACAGTCAAGACAAACTGCAGCTACTCAAACTTAACAGAATCTACAAATCATCAATCAAAAAAGCTAAAAAAGGTACTACTCAGACAGAATTCAAAATGCTAAATCTACAACCAAGGAATTTTTTCAAATTCTCAATGAATTTTTAAAACCTACATGCACGGAAGGAAGTCATCCCACTACTCAAGATTTCACAAACAAATTGGCAACTCACTACACAACCAAGGCAGACACATTGGACTCCAATTTAAACAGAAGAAAACAATCAACACCAACCCCTTTCCTAAAATACCCTCTAAGAATAAACCAACCCAGCCTCTACAGTCCTTCCAACAAATATCCCAAGGTGAATATGGATTTGGTCAAAGCAAGCAGGCCTTCCGGTTGCCCTTCTGACCCTTGTCTACCACAAATCTTCAAGAACATTCTTTTATCTACTTCTGCTGCCACACCTGTAAGAAGAATCATCAACAACTCTTTAACTACAGGAACTTTTCCTGTAGACCTGAAAAAGGCATACATACGACCGTTATTAAAGAAAACAAACCAAGACCCGCAGGACCCCAACAACTACAGACCAATCACAAATGGACCTTCCCTGGGCAAATTGATAGAAAGAGCAGCATTCGCCCAGATGTCACAGTTCATTGAAGACAATTCTATACTTTCAGACTTCCAAACAGGATTCCACCCAGGAAGAGGCACTGAATCGGCACTCATAGCAATCTGGGATGATCTTAAAAACACAGTCGACCGCAATGGAGTTGCTGCACTACTTCTCTTGAACCTCTCGGCTACCTTTGATGCGGTTGACCATGACACCCTAATTCAAAGACTACACGAAGCCGCCATACAAGGGAGTGCTCTTGACTGGATTACTTCCTGTCTTAAAAAAAGATCTAATATCATCTACTCGCTCCCCTTCTTGTCCAAACCCTACCTCACAAAAGCAGGGGTCCCACAAGGATCAATCATCTCACCTTCGCTTTTCAACATCTACATGCTATCATTACCAGAACTGATCAATGATTATCATCTCACATGTTACAACCATGCAGATGACACACAAATACTACTTAAATTAGAATGCCCCAAAAACATTGAAAACTCAGAAATCTTCAGTTGCCTCAGAGCCGTTGATCAGTGGATACACAATAATAATAAATACACAAACACTCCTTAAACCTGTTTGACCTAGTATATTTACCCATGGATCTAATTATGTATTGTATGTAGATATATGTGTGCATATGTATGTGTATTCATGTGTGTATGTGTGTGTGTGTGTCTGTGTGTGTGTGTGTGTATGTATTTATATATATATGTATGTGTGTATGTTGTTCTGTGCTTGACATGTTCGTGGGTCATTGCATGGCTCCTGGGTGGGTTGTTATATTAGATATCTATGAATCCCTGCTCTCATCATATCACACTTATCTACCCATCATCATATGCCATGTCTCTATCAATCTATCCTCCATTCCCACTCTGACTCATCCCAAATCCATTCTACTACTTTCATCTCCTAAATAACTCTGCATAAGCTCTTCCCTCTGCTTCCACATCTAACTTACCAAACCTCACTCTACTACCATGACCTCCCAAACAAACCTACTAAATTCGCCCTCATTTATCTCTCCCTGCTACTATGATCTCCCTAACCATTCCACAGACTCTTCCCTCCTCCATCCCCCTTTACTCATCCCAAGCCTTTGGGATGAGTAAATGAGGGATATACTCCCAATTAAAACGTCTGGATTTCTTTCCTCCTCCACCCCTCCATTACTCCAATCAATCTAACTAACAAACTCTCATATCCGCGGCTCAAATTAACTCATAATAATACTATAACTGTACTCATATTTCCCAATACTAATCCATCACTAATTCTTGTTGGGTTCCGGAGTAGCGTGCTACTCGCCGAAAAGCGCTTCAACGCCTCGTCAGGGGTAGTAAGCGCTATATAAATATTATTACAATACAATACAATTATGCTACATGTCTGTAACATATTCTGCATCACTAGCTTCCTCTATATTATTGATGTTGCCCTGCCACTTTTGTTTGTGTATGGTGATGGATTGTGGGATTGTTAGTTCTCCGTGCTGTGCATGCATTGGTGGTGGGTGTACATGCAGGGCTGGAAGGGATGTGCATGCAGTGGATATGGCATGCAGGGCTTGGCATTTAGGTTTGTTAATTGGGGTGGTGCACTGTGTGGGATGGAGTGGGGTGATAGGAGTCAGGATGAGGGGTCGAGATGGCATACAGGCATGGGGGGTGATAGGTAGTAAATGTTGACTCTCCAGTGTCCAGTCCTCCTGCTACTCCAGTGAGTCCCTCAGGATGCAGGATTGCCAAGAATTGCTCCTCCTATGCTGTCAGCTGTGGGGGAGGAGGTGGGGGT
This sequence comes from Pleurodeles waltl, assembly GCF_031143425.1. NCBI lineage: Eukaryota > Metazoa > Chordata > Amphibia > Caudata > Salamandridae > Pleurodeles > Pleurodeles waltl. The sequence continues at coordinate 1,233,701,223 of NC_090447.1, forward strand.
CCACCGTCAGTCCTATTGATGGCAAGCTGATGCTGTGCTGCAATGGAACGCACTGTCCCCGGTAGGTCGTTCCACCTCTTCCTTATGTCATCCCTTGTGCATGGATGTAGCCCCACAGCATTTACCCTGTCCATGATCCTCCACCCTAGCTCCATCTTCCTTGCAATGGATATCTGCTGTACCTGTGCTCCAAACAGCTGTGGCTCTACCCTGACTATTTCCTCAATCATGGCCCTCAACTCTTCATCGGTGAAACGGGGGTGCCTCTGTGGGGACATGAGTGTTGTGTGGTGTGTGTAGGTTGTGCAGAGGGTGATGTGTGATGTGGTGGGGTGTGTGGTCTGTGGTGCATGTCAGATGAATTGGTAGTTGTGATGTGTGTGCAGTTCTCCTTCGGATTAGCATCGCAAAGTGTAGCAGTCTTGTTGTGTTAGCAAATGATTGTGGGTGATGTGGATGTGTGTATTATAGTGCTGTTGGAGGGTCTGTGGGGTGTGTGTATTTGTCTCAGGTGTGGGATTTTTATCTGGCCAATGTTGTCTTGTTTTGTATTTGGGTGGCCATATCTGCCTCTGCGGTCTTCTCCACCAATGGTTTACCGCAGTTGAATGTCCGCTGTGGTGATTCGTGGGTTATTATTTGGAGGGCATAGTATTGGTGGCATAACGGTATGGGTGGTAGTTCCGACAGTTTACCACGTAAAGTGGGTCTGGCGAATTTGTGGTTGTGCCTGTTTTTTGTCGGTTTTGTGTGCATGTGTCATAATCTGGCGGACGGATGTCCGCCTCCACGGCAATAAGTTGTAGGTAGTCACTGCAGCGCTGTTCGGAATTTACCACCAAAGTCATACTGAGGGCCTTAGTCCGAACATAGAAATCTTCACTGCGATTTCGTCCTGTGGCTCCCTGACAACAACTCTACCTCCTTGGACAATGCCTGAAGCCTTGTCCCCCTGAATTTTACTGTTGCATTACACTTGACTTTGAAATGTCTTCTAAGCCTGAAGGTATGTGCCAACTGGGCTTAACCCACTTTTTGTACCCGACTTTCACTCCATCGTGGTTGGCCATATTTTTTTACCTGATCTTGCATGACTAGATGTCCATGGTTGGCTCTTTGATCTTTTAAATATTCATTCAGTGGTGTAGAGTACAGTCACATAGAATGTAGTGGGCTGTAGTAGAGTGGCACAAAGTACATTAGAATAGAGAATAGAGTAAAGTGTAATGGTACGGCGTACAGTGGTGTACAGTGCAGTGGCTATAGTAGAATGGTGCTGATTAGGGCAGAGTGCAGTGGGTGTACATTAGAGAAGTACACAGAAGAGTAGAGTGGTGCACAATGTACTAGTGCAGACTAAAGTGGCATAGACTACAGTAGAGTGATATACAGTGTAGTGGCATACAGTGCTGTGCCATACAGTGGTGTAAAGTAGAATAGAGGTTAGTGGAGTAAAGTGGCATATATTGGAGTTGAGTACATGTGCCATGAGTGGCATAGAGTAGAGTGATATAGAGTACAATGCATAGATCAGAGTGGTGTAAAGTGAATTGGGTTAGAGTTAAATAGGTAGAGTGAAGTGTGGTAGAGTACATTGAGATACAGTTGAGTGGCATAGAGTAGAATTACATATAGTGAACTGGGTTTGATTCAAGTGGGGTAAAATGAAGGGAGTGGAGTAGAGTGTTGCAGAGTGCAGTCGGATACACAAGAGTGGCAATGAGTGAAGTGTGGTGCTGCGAAGTAAGGTACAGTGAAGTGTGGTAGAGTACAGAGGTGATGTAGAGTAGTATACAATGAAATGGTGTACAATGAAGTGGGGTAGAATAGAGTGGCATAGAGTAGAGTAGCATACTGTAGTGAATCCTAGTTTATTTTAACGGGTTAACAGGAGTTAGCTTAGCTGTAGGCTTGTAAACTCGTGCCCCCGTCACCCAGTGACTTTTAACCTACTTAGCTTGCTCTGGCTTAGTCCATTTAATTATTTATTTCCTTTAAAATGGCAGCCTCGTTTATAGTTAGGCCACTTGTTATGGGTTCTATTATCAGTGTCACTGCACCAAGGCGTCAAGATCAAGCATGAAAGACAAACATACAGTAGGCATTCACACTTAGGGATTTTCCCTCTCTATACTTTCGAGGGATTGTTGATAGTAATTGCCGTCCCAAGCATGCCTGTTATCTATTGTTATGAATAACACTTATGTCAGGGGACCTTGTAGATCTGTATAAATACAACACACTTTTAGACAGATAATCAGAGGGATTCCGACAAGAGGGCATCGCCACCATCGCTGATACCGATGCTGCAGTCATATTGACACTGATCCAGTCTTCGTGTCCCTGCGGAGTCTGAGATAGAGACCTCATTCCAAGGTAACGAGGGTTGGGGGCTCCTCTCATGGACACGGTTTTGGCAGATTAGGTTTAACGAACCCAGCTCTTCCTTTTTAGGTAGGAGGTTAGACCTACTCTCCTTAGGGTATTAGGGCTTATTCCATCTTTTACATATACATATATTTTTATCTTATATTGCATAATGCAGGGGGTCTTTATAACAATGACTCTCCTCTTTACAATACTGTTGCTTGGTATATTCATTATCCTAATCATTGCAGTTCATGCAACTTATCACAAATTGCAGTTATGTTGAATAAAAACTATTATAACTTTACTGCATCTGTGTTATTGCCTTTGTTTGTATGAGACATTATAGATCTGTGAGAAAAGGGTAATTTCCGTTTAACCACGACAACCCTGAGATATTGTATTTTGAGTCCATGCATAAGCGACTGCTACAAATCACCTTTTACTATTATGTTTTCGGTGAGGTACTGCTAGTAAGCCGGTAAGGTTTGGACAAGAGTTACAAATAGTTGTAGGAAGAGACTTGGGGGGTCATTCTGACCCTGGCGGTCGGTGACCGCCAGGGTCACCGACCACGGGAGCACCGCCAAGAGGCTGGCGGTGCTCCGTCGAGCATTCTGACTGCGGCGGTTCAGCCGCGGTCAGAAACGGAAAGTCGGCGGTCTCCCGCCGACTTTCCGCTGCTCGGGAGAATCCTCCATGGCGGCGGAGCGCGCTCCGCCGCCATGGGGATTCTGACACTCCCTACCGCCATCCTGTTCCTGGCGGGTCTCCCGCCAGGAACAGGATGGCGGTAGGGGGTGCCACGGGGCCCCTGGGGGCCCCTGCAGTGCCCATGCCAATGGCATGGGCACTGCAGGGGCCTCCGTAAGAGGGCCCCACAAAGTATTTCAGTGTCTGCAAAGCAGACACTGAAATACGCGACGGGTGCAACTGCACCTGTCGCACCTTCCCACTACGCCGGCTCCATTCGGAGCCGGCGTCCTCGTGGGAAGGTAGATTTGCCCTGGGCTGGCGGGCGGCCTTTTGGCGGCCGCCCGCCAGCCCAGGGCAAATCTCAAAATACCCTCAGCGGTCTTGCGACCGCGGAGCGGTATTTTGTCGGGGGAAGGCTGGCGGGCGGCCTCCGCCGCCCGCCAGTCTCAGAATCACCCCCTTAGTCACCTACGAACGAAAGTACTGTAATCCTGAGACCAGCAGTCTTGCTCAGAGCAAGAGTCCGAACTACGACATGGCGCCACCAACGATGGTGTTTAGGCACTAATTTACGGATACCCTGACTATCACTGTCTCACAGACAACAGGTACCCTCAGTACCATTATACGGAGACGTCCGTGGTCTTTGGGAGAATCCTCCTCAGCCAAACAGGTAACACCTGCTTAGGCTGTAGGTTGTTCGAGCTCGAACTCACAAAAGGAAAAACTTCCCCTATTTTGGTGTTCCGTTTCTCTAAACAACTATGGCAAATACCATAGACATTCCTGCAAATGCTAGACATGCACTTACACAACATTTATTAGCGCATGGCCTTACAGAAGAGGGTGGGGAGGTTACTTTGATTATAGAAGTAACAGAAGCTTACCAAACGGAAACATTTTACTGTTGGGTTGCCTTTCCTGAGGCTGACCAACGAACGCACACGTTTCACACTTATGACATTGCGGACGTACCCGTAAGGTACGAAGCATACCAGTATCATGAAATATCGCTCACATATCAGGAGCATCAAAACTGGTTTGAAGGCGCCCTACCACATATACTGCGGCGGGTGAGGCTAGGTCCTTTAAGTAATGAAGGGCCGACGTGGCCCATGATTGCCACATATACACCTCATCCAGGCATTCAGACTATGCCCCTTGTAGATTTAAGGATATTATATAATGAATTAGTGGCATTATATAGACGATTAGTCCAGTTCGTAATGCGAACATTGAACACTACACCAGCGCGTCCAGCACCGCCAGTAGCTGGTGGTTATCAATTGGCTACTGGGATTAATCCACAAACGGTGCATACCATTATGGGTAAAGTGCCCTCGGATCGAGAAAAAATACCGTTCTGGATTGCTCAGAAAACAAATCAGCTGGAAGCTGTGTTCCCCCATACGGGGCCACAGGAGAAACATAGATTGCTCACTATGTGCTTGCCATTCGGGATGGTTCCCTCGGTTGATGAATGTGCCACTTGGGGTACAGTCTTCGCTGCCGTTTATACTACCACGCATGGTACCCGTACACTGGCCAATTTGCCGGAAGTATTGAAACAAATACAAAATGAGCATGGGGCTGCACCAGCCCTAGATCTGGGGATGAAATTGATGCGTAATTTTGACGCCGTCTCCTCGATAATATTGAGTAATATTAAAGGGGAAGCAGTAGCACTGGCGATACGCCAGCGTCTCCGGGAAACTCCACACCAGGAACAAGAGAGACAGCTACCCAAAATAATCTCTGATACCTATACTAGTATAGGACGGGATGGGCTGGGAGCCAAACCTAAAAAATTGGACATACCAAGTACCACCCATAAGGAAGGTACGAAGCAGGCACAGGAGGGCTCTAAGAAGCGCTGGGACAAACAAAAAGATTTCAGGGATAGGAGAAACAAAAGAGCTGATTCTCCTCATCCGGAGTACTCCGAAAGGAGATATAATCTCAGAAATAGGGATAACATTAGAACTCCAGACAGATATACTGATTCACGTCCTTCTCGTTCCTTTCAGGACGCACCAGATAGACGTAGCGAGAGAGGGGGCCGTCAAGATCGACGTCCGGAATACGTGAAAGAAAAGAAAGACTCGCCACAGTCTACTGTTAAAAAAGAAGAAAAGACTCCTCAACAAAAGCCACAATTTAAAAAGAAAAAAGTGGCTGCACTGACCATTAAAAATGCCAGTAGTATTGAGAACACTGTTGAGGAACAGGAAGTGGGCAGTGACTCTGTTGGACAGCGCGGCAGAGGTCACGATATGTCACCAGAATCTGAGAGATCATCAGGATGCGACAGCAACTAGCGATTACATCGCAGTTGAAACGGCGGATGGCCGCGTACTTCCACCCGATCGGGTTTTTGATTTAACAATTCAGATAGAGGGAGACGTGGAACGCATTATTAGTGTAATATTCTGGGATGAACTTACTAGTGATATCCTGTTGGCCGAGAGAGACTGGCCACCTGAACATGTCCGCATGCTCCCACATGGGGAAGATGTCATTTTGCCTTCTTTCTCCGATCTTGTTCCGGAGACAGACAAACGAGCATTAGCTGCTGAATGGGCTTTAGCGCAGGCACCTGCATTATACCGTAATCATGTAGGATGGGACAAGGACTCTCCTTGCCATGTTATTCCCGTTCGGTCTACACCACACCCGCAGCCACAATACCCTGTTAAACATGAAGCAAAAGCTCCAGTGACGGAGATACTGTCACAACTTGAATACCAGGGAGTAATTGAGCCCTGTACATCGGCAATGAATAATCCGCTATTTCCCGTTGCGAAACCTGATCATTCATATAGAATAGTGGTTGATTATAGGCACTTGAATAGTCATGCACGCACTTATGCTATACAAAATTCACACAGCACAGCGCTAATTAATAATATAGTTCGTAAAAAATACAAAACTACATTGGATATATCTAATGGGTTTTTCTGCCAGAATTTAGCACATAAAAGTAGAGACCTCAGTGCATTTTCCTATGGTTCTCAGAAACGCTTTTGTCGTTTACCCCAAGACTATAAAAACAGCCCAGGACTGTTTTCGGCCTGTGTCACATCAATCTTACAGGAGCTTGATTCCGAGGCATTATCATATGTGGATGATATCTATCTCACTGATGACACCCTTGACATTCATCTTGCCAGGGTCGATCGGATTAAATTTGGGATTTGCCGCCTTAGGTTATAAATTTAATTTTAAGAAAAGCAAGATAGCATTTCTTAGTGTATTGTTCCTAGGATATGAACTATCAAACGAGGGGAAGAGCCTGGCCCCGCATTTCCTAGAGAAGTGTGCTCAGCTACAGCCTCCGAGAACGCTTAACAAATTAGATTCATTACTGGGTTTCTTTAATTTTGGCAGAACATATATTCCAGATTATGCTGAACGCGTAAAACCACTATATGACTTAATTCAGCCCCATCATTCGGGCAGGCAATGGACAATTGAACACACACACATCCTAAGGGACATACAACGAGACATGCTAGAAGCTAGACACTTGTACACACGGGACAATAAAACAAATTTGGTCATCAGAATAATAGCTGGTGCCCTAGGATTTACCTATGTCACCTTTAATGAGGGTGACACTGTGCCAATAGCATACAAATCACATTTATACTCCAATGCAGAAAAACGTTTTGCTCCTACTGAAAAAATTCTGACGGCAGTTCAGATTGCCGTCATAAAGGAGAGACCGCTTGCCCAGGGGAAACGCATTGTTGTTGTCTCCCCGGTTCCGGCCTTAGAGGCTGTCACTAAAGCGAGCGTTCCTAACGCTAAGGCAGTGCATCCACGCTGGATTCAATGGGCAACGTCTCTGACCGCCACTGATGTTGATTATGTGTTTGACCCCAGACTTCAGACACAAGAATTTCTCCAGTATGAACAGGAGTACCCCGCTCCCTTACACATATTGCCAATAGACAGTTATGATACCATCATTTACACTGACGGATCGGCACAACCGGCTGTGGGTACTAAAGACGGAGTTTTTCATCCTCATAACACGTACACTCAGACCTTAGGGGACTGCACAGCCCAGTTGGCCGAGCTTAAGGCTCTTCTTCTAGCGCTCGAACATTCTGAGCGAGGAACGCAGACTTTGATCGTCTGTGATTCGTATTACTGCGTCCAGTCATACAATGAATACCTCAATCATTGGATACTGAACGGGTTTAGAGATTCTAAAGGGAACACCATTAAACACAAAGGGGCTCATTCTGACCTCGGCGGGAAAAGGCCCTTACCGCCGGTCAGAAGTCCGCCATTCTACCGCCGCGTCCGCGGTAAACCGCCACGGTCATTCTGACCCACAACGGCGGAACCGCCAAAATCCCGACATCCAAGGAAGGCCGCCACATCAGCGGGCTGCGGAAAACTGGAGATGACCAAACCTCCACCGTCACGCCAACACAAACACGCCCATGCCATTCTGACCCACGAATCCACGCGGCGGTCTTTCAACCGCGGTATTCCATTGGCGGGACACACCGCCGCGGTCAAAATACACACACAGCTCCAAAACACTGCCACATTGGACAATTTGAAATACATAACCTGACACACATACAAACAACACTCCCACACATCCAACCAACTATAAAACACACACCCACATCACCCACAAACCCCTACGACCGAAGATCATAGACGAAGGAGAGAGAGACACATCACAGAATAGAGAGCTACATCACACAGAGGCACACTACACCATCACACACACCACATAGAAGCACAAAGCACCACACACCAACACACTCTTCACCATATACACCACCCCACACCTCATCCACACCACCCCATGGCACCCCAAAGGCACCCACGCTTTTCGGACCAAGAACTCCGGGTCATGGTGGAGGAGATCATAAGAGTCGAACCCCAGCTCTTCGGCTCACAGGTGCAGCACACCACTATAGCCAGGAAGGCGGAGCTATGGCAGCGGATCGTGGACAGGGTCAACGCGGTGGGACAGCATCCCAGAAATCGAGAGGACATCCGCAAACGTTGGAACGACTTACGGGGAAAGGTGCGCTCCGTGGTCTCGCGACACAACATCGCAGTGCAGAAGACTGGCGGGGGACCCCCACCCACACCACCCGAATTCACAGCATGGGAGCAAGAGGTACTAAACATCCTGCATCCTGATGGCCTCGCTGGAGTACACGGAGGAATGGACTCTGGTAAGTACAATCTCAACTACTCCACCCCCCCCCCAGCATGCCAACCCCCACCACCACCCTCACCCCCAACCCCCCATCACACATCCTCCCTGAGAATGTCTCCCCAGCACAACCTACCCAACACCAACCCCTGCATGCCACCACAAACTATGGACACCCATCACCTAAGCATGACCACTGCACATACCCCCCCCCCAACACCCCCACAACACCTCCCCCAAGGGAATGACAGCACTGGGGGACAAGGGCACCCATAAATCGCACACAATAGCACACACAGAAACAATAACCATACTCTCTTACCCCATGCAGGACCCGAACGCCAACACACCGGCCAGGAGGGTCCAGAAATGTCCATCCCCCCCCCCGGAAGAGGCACCCAGTGATGACAGCAGCTCTGTCGACCTGGAACCTGACGACCAGCCCGGACCATCGGGGACCTCTGGACAGTCGGTTCCCCACACACAGGCCACAGCAGACCCAACCCCCTCTGGGAACAACAGCACAGCTCCCACCCAGCGGGCCCATGGCTCTGTCTCTAGGACAGGTCAATCAGCGGTGTGTCTGCCACTACAGGGCCCCCAGGCTAACCCACCACCCCAACAACAACAGGGACCTGGGGGCAGTGGTAGTGGGCACACCGTCCAGGGGACAGAGTCCGGGGGAAACAGGGCAACTCGGAGGGCTGCTGTGCGACAGGGGGGGGGAGGAGAGGCCCAGGGAACCGACTCTCCAAGAGGCCCTCACCACCATCATGGCAGCCTACCACCGCTCACAAGAGACGATGGCGACGGTACTGGCCAGGTTCCAGGAGATCCAGGCACAGCAGGAGGAACGCTACATGGGGTTCAACAATCATCTCACCACCATCTCTACCGCCATGGGGAGCCTAGTCCAGGCCCTCCACCGGATAGAAGACACGTTGTGGGACCATGTGGCACCACACAGGGCCCCTGTCACTAGCCCGGACCAGGAACAGCCTACCACCTCCGCCGGCGCTAGTGGACAGGAGGCCCCACCACAACGACAGGCCACCAGAACCCCACCTCCTGCTGAAGAACAACCACCCCGCAAGAGGAGCCTGAGATCAAAAAAATCGACAGAGTAGGATGTCAAGACCCCCGCCAGCATGAGAAACCCCCTGAAGTCATCCCACTGTCCCACATTGCCACCCTGTCCAACCTTGAACTGCCCCTGCTCCATCCTTCCACAGGCATATGGACAATGCACCTGTGAGACTGAGAACTGGACTCTGCCATGGCCATTACTCCGCCCCCACCCATCACCGTGTTTATATCATGTACCATTATCTAGCACCAAAAATAAATCACTCAATGCACTGAAATCATGCTGGAGTCAGGCTGTATTATTTACAAATGTAAAACACATTACCGATCAATTATGTTCTGTAAACTTTGTGCTGAACACATACCGAGATCAATAAGCATTAGTCCATGGGCTAACCAAGCAGAAGTCACGCAGTGGGTCATACAGCACTGAAAAGGGAAGGGAGAATCAAACATCAGTTTCAAATAACTGGGGGGTCATAGACAAAGTTGAGAAAAACGAGGCAGTCAGGAAAATTAAAATGGCGTGTGTGATTCTTACCTGTGTGCTACTGAAAATACTGTTGGATAACTCTGTCCCTGTTGTCTGGGTCGTCCTCTGAGTCTTCCTCCTCTTCACTCTCCACAGGCTCTACAGCTGCTTCAACACCACCATCTGGACCATCCTCCTGCAGGAAAGGCACCTGACGTCGCAATGCCAGATTGTGAAGCATACAGCAGGCCACGATGATCTGGCACACCTTCTTTGGTGAGTACATCAGGGATCCCCCTGTCATATGCAGACACCTAAACCTGGCCTTCAGGAGGCCAAAGGTTCTTTCAATGACCCTCCTAGTTCGCCCATGGGCCTCATTGTACCGTTCCTCAGCCCTGGTCCGGGGATTCCTCACTGGGGTCAATAGCCAAGGCAGGTTGGGGTAACCAGAGTCACCTATTAGCCACACACGTTGTCTCTGTAGCTGTTCCATCACAAAAGGGATGCTGCTATTACGCATCACATACGCGTCATGCACTGACCCAGGGAACTTGGCATTCACATGGGAGATGTACTGGTCAGCCAAACAGACCACCTGGACGTTCATCGAATGGTAACTCTTCCTGTTTCTGTACACCTGCTCATCGTCTTTTGGGGGGACTAAGGCTACATGGGTCCCATCAATGGCACCAATTATGTTGGGAATATGTCCAAGGGCATAAAAATCACCCTTCACAGTGGGCAAATCAACCTCCTCTGGGAATATAATGTAACTCCGCATGTGTTTCGTCAGGGCAGACAACACTCTAGACAACACCTTAGAAAACATTGGCTGAGACATTCCAGATGACATGGCCACTGTTGTCTGGAATGAGCCACTTTCAAGAAAATGGAGGACTGACAGCACCTGCACCAGAGGGGGAATTCCTGTGGGTTGGCGGATGGGGGACATCAGGGCTGGCTCCAGCTGGGCACACAGTTCATGGATGGTGGCACGGTCAAGTCGGTATCGTAGTATGATGTGGCGTTCTTCCATTGTCGACAGGTCCACCAGCGGTCGGTACACGCGAGGATTCATCCTTCTCCTCGCAAATCTCAGCGGACGGTGCCTAGGAAGGACAAAATGGAGCACAGAGTCAAGATAATCACTGGTACGTTCACCACTGCTTGCATGGCACACGGTTATCTAGGTATTGAAAGACGTGTATGTGTGGCAATGCCAGGCCTAGGCCTGTGTGTCGCAGTAGAGATTATGCCATGTGGGCCCTTGAAATGGCGGCTGTCTGACCTGTGAAGTGGGACAATGGGATGTGAGGTCACTGCGCTGGCGGAGCACACCGTGGCGGTAGGCGGTCGAAGACCGCTATACGGAGCCGCATTGGATAACATTGAAGCCTATGGGTTTCAGGAGCCAATGACGATGTGCGCCGGCGGTCGCGGTACGCACCGCCGCGGTACGCACCGCCGTGGACGTGACCGCCATTTTCTATCTGCTTAATCACTCGAGACCTGATCATCCACAGGAGAGGACCTATACTGCAAGTGCTGCTGTGAACTCGGTCTGGAAGTGACAATGGCTGCTGCGACTGGGGAAAGGGCCCCTGCCTTCACGTCTGAAGAGTTGGAGAAGCTCGTGGATGGGGTCCTCCCCCAGTATGCGTTACTCTACGGTCCTCCAGACCAACAGGTGAGTACACCGGGTGCACATGGAATGGGCGATGCCTGTGTGGAGTGGGGTGGATGTAAGTTGGTGGGGTGGGGGGCGAATGAGGAGTGCAACGCACGACAGATGAGAGCATGTGCTATATTGCAAGGTTGGGGAGGGGGGGCCAATCACATCTAACATGCAGTAAGTTGATGATTGTTTCCTTCCCACCCTGTACATGTCACATAGGTCAGCGCCCATCAGAAAGTCGGGATTTGGCGTGCCATCGCCAAGGAAGTGTGGCACAATGGTTAGAGAGGCAGACCCTGATGCAGAGATCTGGCCTGGGACCAGGGTTCAATTCCCGCCTCAGCGGTTCTTGGGCTCAATTTCCCTGGACAGGATATTTCTCGCCTCGGTGCCTAAACTAACTCATGGGTCTCACTCTGCAACTCTGGGCAATAGCTTGCTTAATCTCCACAACGGCCCCAACAGCGCTGGGATGCCTGGCTTCACCTTGGGGGTTGCCCAGGACTGGGCATCTTACAAGGAAAGCCAGGAGGGGTTCCACAGCGGTATGCGTTCAGCGCCTCGATACCTCCGGGTCGGAGTGCGCTTTACAAGTACGAATTTACATTTTACAAGTCCGGGCCCTGGGGGTCCACGTCAGACGGGGCACCCACTGCCGCAAGAGGTGGGAGGACATCCGCCGCGGAACCAGGAAGACCGCAGAGTCACTGCTGGGGATGGCCTCCCAACCTAGGAGGGGTGCCAGTCGTACCCTGACTCCCCTGATGTCCCGGATCCTGGCGGTGGCCTACCCGCAGTTGGATGGGCGCTTGAGAGCATCACAGCAGACACAAGGGGGTGAGTATCAGCACATTCAGCTATCTTTCTGCGCAGTGGAGGCGTCTGGGTGGGGGAGGAGGGGGTGGGGAGGAGGGTTGGGGGTGACATTAGGCCAGGGCGCTTTCTGTAGTGTAGTCCTCTCCCTTAGGCGTGGCCCTGTGCTCCCGGCCCCCACCTCCGTAGGGTGACAAGTCCAGCTATTGATGGTCCAGCCTCACACATGTGCGCGCTTGTCGTCTCCTGACCTGTTGTCCGAGTCAGAAGTACTGAGTAGTGTGCCCCGAATGTGCGGCTTAGTGCATGCGGCTTCTGTGTCTGTCCTCTCCGCCAACGGTGTTGACATTGCATGCACTCAACCAGGTCTTCTCTTTCTCCCCCCACTCTTCTTCTTCATCTTCTTGTGCATGTGTGCATTAGCATCATCAGGCGGAGGAGATTTGGCATCGGAGCATGAGGGAGCTGCAAGCCACAAGGCCCCGGTGGGCACAGGAACAGACACCGAGGGCCCAAGTGAGCCGGAGGGCGAGGGGAGCACCACGACGGGGACCGCTGGTGAGAGCAGCGACAGCGACACGTACTCGGATGGGAGCTCCCTAGCGGTGGCGGCAACATCCGGGCCCCCCGCCTCTACAGGTACAGCCGCCACCCAGCGCACCAGCCCCGCCCTCCCAGCAGCCCCCCAGCCTACGCTCCGTGCCCGCTCACCGAGGAAGGCGGGCATCTCCTTCGCCCCAGGCACCTCAGCCCCTGCCCCTGTTACCCCTGCTGCCCTCAGTGAGGAGGTCATTGATCTCCTCAGGACACTCATTGTTGGGCAGACTACCCTTTTGAATGCCATCCAGGGGGTAGAAAGGGAGGTGCATCGGAGCAATGCCTACCTGGAGGGCATTCATTCGGGTCAGGCTGCCCATCAACGATCGTTCAATGCTCTGGCCTCAGCACTGACGGCAGCCATTGTCCCTGTTTCCAGCCTCCCTCTTCTGACTGCCTCCACCCTGTCTCTGTCTCCTGTTCCTCAGCCTATCCCATCCACACCATCTGACCAGCCTGCACACACCTCAACACCCAAGGGCAGCTTATCCAGACACAAGCACCACAGATCCCACAAACACTCACCCAAGCAACACACAGATGCAGACATCCCAACAGTCACTACCACCCCTGTGTCCCCCTCCTCCTCAGCAGCAAGGACACATCCAGCCCCCCCCCCGGCAAGAGGACCAGGAAACACAAGGGCCGCCGTGCGAAGACTGACACGGCTGCCCCCAAGGAGCAGAGTTCGCCCACTTCACCAGCCACAACGTCTAGGGGAGGCAAGGGCCCGAGAGCCCCATCTAAGGAGCGTAAGGGCAGCAGGGCGGAGACGTCAGCCAGCAGGAGCGCGGAGCAGGTGGGCCCCACATGCCACATCCCAGCTGGAAAGGAGGACACCAAAGGGCCCAGGACCCCGTCACCGAAGGGCCCAGGAACATCACGGCCGGAGGGCGTCTGAGCACGGAGTCCAGGCCAGGTCTGGCTCCCTTGAACCTACTGGATGTGCACCGCTGAACAGGGCCCGCCGTGGAGAAGAGCACCGCTGAACAGGGCCCGCCGTGGAGAAGAGCACCGCTGAACAGGGCCCGCCGTGGAGAAGAGCACCGCTGAACAGGGCCCGCCGTGAAGATAGGCACCGCTGAACAGGGGCCCGCCGTGCAGAAGAGCATCGCTGAACAGGGCCCGCCGTGAAGATAGGCACTGCTGGACAGGGGCCCGCCGTGCAGAAGAGCACCGCTGAACAGGGCCCGCCGTGAAGATAGGCACCGCTGAACAGGGCCCGCCGTGAAGATAGGCACCGCTGAACAGGGGCCCGCCGTGCAGAAGAGCACCGCTGAACAGGGGCCCGCCGTGCAGAAGAGCACCGCTGAACAGGGGCCCGCCGTGCAGAAGAGCACCGCTGAACAGGGCCCGCCGTGCAGAAGAGCACCGCTCCGCTGGGCCCCTTCATCTCAAGCACCGCTCCGCTGGGCCCCGCCCTCTCAAGCACCGCTCCGCTGGGCCCCTTCATCTCAAGCACCGCTCCGCTGGGCCCCTTCTTCTCAAGCACCGCTCCGCTGGGCCCCTTCATCTCAAGCACTGTTTATGGTTCACTGTGCCCACCATGCCTCCTCCTTGACCAGTGGAGACTGTTATCCACTTGAGAGACTGTGGCTTTGCACTCCCCAGGATGGCAGAGTGGGCAACCCACCCACTGTAGAGACTTGAGAGACTGTGGCTTTGCACTCCCCAGGATGGCAGAGTGGACAACCCACCCACTGTAGAGACTTGAGAGACTGTGGCTTTGCACTCCCCAGGATGGCAGAGTGGGCAACCCACCCACTGTAGAGACTTGAGAGACTGTGGCTTTGCACTCCCCAGGATGGCAGAGTGGGCAACCCACCCACTGTAGAGACTTGAGAGACTGTGCTTTGCACTCCCCAGGATGGTACAGTGGGCAAGCCACCCACTGTAGAGACTTGAGAGACTGTGGCTTTGCACTCCCCAGGATGGTACAGTGGGCAAGCCACCCGATGTAGAGACTTGAGAGACTGTGGCTTTGCACTCCCCAGGATGGTACAGTGGGCAACCCACCCACTGTAGAGACTTGAGAGACTGTGGCTTTGCACTCCCCAGGATGGCACAGTGGGCAACCCACCCACTGTAGAGACTTGAGAGACTGTGGCTTTGCACTCCCCAGGATGGCACAGTGGGCATGGTGGCCCCTTCGTGGATCTTGCGTCGTGGACTCATGTGGCTGTGGTGCCCCCCCCTTCCCTTCCCCCTGAGGTGCCTGTAGTATTTTCATCAGATGCCCCTGCAGTGTTCTCTCCAAAGGACTCAGGTCTCCTGTGTGGGCTTTGCCCTTGTGTCGCTACACTGTAGCCCACGGACTGTTCCATTTGACTTGGATGTAGCGGACTAATTGCCTCGGTTCGCCATGGCAGTGTGTATAGTATTATTTTGTTATGGATATTTTGCATAGTTGCCGATACGTCTCTTATATAAAAATTTGGTTCACAATTTAATTATGTCTTTGCATTTTTCAGGGGGGTTTGGGTGGTGTCCCTGTGCATTGTTGCTCTGCATTGGTGTGTACATAGTTTGGGGGGGTGGGGGTCGCATATGTGTGTGCCCGTAACCTTTCCTCCTCCCCCCTCCCGTGTGTCGTAGGTGCAGTACTCACCGTTGTCGTCTGCGCCGGAGTTCGTACTCGTGGTAGATGAGCAGGTAGACGAGTGCAGGTAGGATTTTTTAATTCGGGTTCCATGCTGTTCTCCGTACTCGTGGAGTGTGTTTTGGTGAGCGTTTTCCCGTCCGTAGTCTGTTTCCGCCGTGTTTTTATCGGCGGGGCTCCCGCCCCGGAAAAGGTGGCGGATTGGTGAGTTGTGATACTGTGGGCGGTACATTGTCTGCCGCCTGCCTGTTGGCGGTGACCGCCGCGCTGTTTGTCTGTACCGCGGTGGCGGTCGGAGTGTTAATGTGGCGGGCTGTGTAGGCATTCCATTTTTTGGACCGCCGGCCTGTTGGCGGGTTGGCCGCCGCTTTATGACCGACCGCCAGGGTTAGAATCACCCCCAAAATGTTGTGGGGAAGGGTGGCTGATCTTAAGGATAAGCTGCCATGTGTCCATGTAGTTCATACATTGGGGCACCAACGTGTAGGAATACATGTTGCCGGTAATACATTGGCTGACGAAGCAGCCAAAGCTTCAGTAGCTACGGCTTCTGTGGCTGCAGTGACGAACGAGGTTGGATAATGAAATACTGATTGCCTCGGCTGCAGACAAGCCCCTTCCGAAAGGATACCCTACAAACTATACATATCAGTGCACAGAATGTTGCTTTTGCAACAATTCCAGATGTTGGTGATCGAGTGATCCCAAATGAAGTTCAGAGATTGGAATTGATTACAGCTGCACATGAGGGTGTCGCTTCTGCACATGCTGGTATACAGGCCACTATCACCATTCTACAACAACTGTACTGGTGGCCTGGTCTATGCAGACGGACTAAACAGTATGTCCTTTGCTGTGACATTTGTCAGCAGATTAAGGGCTCGACTATCAGACGCCCTCCGCAGACATCTCTCTTAGTGTCAGACAAACCACTCCATTGTGTGTACCTGGACCATTGTGGTCCTTTGCAACCTGATGGTGCATACAAATACATTTTAGTGGCTGTAGATTCCTGTTCTAGATTCCTGTGGGTATGGCCACAGCGGTCGGCTGACGCCCGGACTGTTATAAAAGATTTGCTGATCTTTATCGGTACATATGCGGTTGCAGCATTCCATTCGGACCAGGGCCCTGTATTTGCCTCTAAGGCTTTCAGGGACACCATGAGGACGATGGGTGTTGAACTCCATTACTCCTCACCATACCATCCCGAGGGAAATTCGGTCGTGGAGAGGCGGAATCGTGATCTAAAGCAGTCCTTAACAGCTCGAGTATTAGGTTCAGGCCGTAGTTGGTTACATCACCTATATGGGGTCCAGAGAGCACTGAATAATCTGCCAAGACGGTCCTTGAGGGGCAAGTCTCCATATGAGGTTCTCTTTGGGACAACTATGTATGTTCCCGATCTTGATGCTCCTGGTATGGTGGCAGCAGAAACACCATTTGACATAAAAGAATGTCTCGCTGTTTTACAGGAGCTTCAACAATTCCGTGATGATAAATCATCTGCAAGCGCTGCCACCTTGGGAATAAGGGATTTGGCGAAAACTTCGACTGGCTGGATTCCTAACGTTGGGGATCTGGTTTGTGAGAAGATCGCTGTGAGAAAAGAGTTTGGTCCCGCATACAGAGCACCTGTACCGGTCTTGGGAATAAAAGGCACCAGGACTGTCATCCTTCCGCCATTGTCTGGTTCCAAATCAAACAGATTCATCTCCATTGATGACATCAAATTACACCATGTGGCCGATTCTTCACAGTAGACCAGGAGGTCCCTTGGGTAGTTCCCGATCCCCTCTCACTACCCAACAGGACATCCCTCTACATAGTAGGATGACCATCGCTACTACTGACTATACAACTATGTCAGCTGCTGTTCCAGACACTTCCTCGACCATGGGGAGGGCAGAAAATGAACTTTTGTTGGTTCCTGTAACAACTTCGGAGAACACACCGCTACAGGATTTGGCTGTATTTTACACAAACACTTCCACGACTGGTAACGTCATCTATCATGAACCTCCAAGAACAATGGATGGGAATTCGATGAGTCCTGTGTTTGCGGAGACTTCATCTGGCTATTTTGTGGACATTGATGATTTTTCTTCAGATTCATCCTCAACTGAGGCTGACAAACTTTCCAGAGGTAGCAAGTTCTATCAATGGCTTAATAAGAACTATTTGATATATCCATGGAACTATCTCTGGTTCTGTTTGACATTTATTGCATTGTTTTTATGGATTGGTTTTGTGACTGTTTTCTTTTTACTAATTAATGGTCACTATGTTGCTGATCGCTCCTCAGTGGAGCCTGTTGATGTAATTTTAACACCGCATCATTCATCACATAAGGTCCGACGTGATTTGTCCCCTGTCAATATTACAGCTATTCCAATTTCTGATGGGATTGTTTGGGACAAAGTTCAGTTCGATATATACAGGCCTACAGAGATAATTCAAATACCATACGTGTTCAAAATTTCTATGTCTGATGTTATTACACCTAATGTTGTCTTTGATGATTGAGATGTCCAAACAGTGGATTCCATGCTAACTGAAATGAAGGACTACTCCGCTTTTGGAAGTGATTATGTATATGATTTTACAATGAATTATGGTGAAATGTTCTGCTATAATAATTGGGGACATCACTACCTGCACTGTGCAACTAGATATAGGCCTCTTTTTAACTACACACAATGGGAACATTGTTCAGCACCACGAGTGGGGAGTCCAAAGTATTACAGTGACAAATTCACATATTTTTCTGGGCATGATACAACAAAAGCTGAATCTTATTATTTTAAATTGCCTAAGACACACATTAGAAAATTGTTGTTAACAGATACAAAACTGATTTATTCAGATCCCTTTGTTTCCCGACTTTCGATTGAGGGTTATGAATATTGGAAGAACACTGTCGATTTGAAGAGTGTATGGGGAACGCAAGATTGGCAGATACAGGGTAGGGAGGCTTTGTTTCGAGCTTGCTTAATTCTTGTGCAAATGATTTTCTTAAATGACACTGTTGAGCAGACATCATGTCTGGGATTAGCTAAAATAAAGGATCTCAACACGCCCAGTATCCCTACACCGACAAAATGTAAAGATTGGCAACACTTTCTAAATGTTTCTGAAGATAAGCTAGATGCATTGGTTAAGGGTGGTGACTATGGGGGTCATTCTGACCTTGGCGGTCTTTTCGCAAGACCGCTGAGTTACCGCCGCGGTGAAGACCGCCGACCGCGGCGGTATGCCGCTGTGCGCATTCTGACCGCTGAGAGCGTTCCGCCGGAAAACCGCCAGCAGCCACACTGGCGGTCGGCGGGAAAGTGGAGACTGGTCAACCTCCACCGCCACGCCAGCAGAACACCGCCCACAGAATTACGACCCACATTTCTGTGTGGCGGTCTTCTGTTGGCGGTCTTCTGTTGGCGGTCACCTCCCCATGGCTCCTGTCGCCTCCCGGAGGACCAACGCACAAGGTAAGTTGATCGTCCGTGAGGGGAGGGGGTGGGGGGGTGTTGTGTGATGTGTGCGTGCATGGGGGTGTGCGTGTGAGTGTGTAGAGGGGGTGTGTGAGTGCGTGCATGCGGGCGGGGAGTGCTGCTGTGCCTATGGGCAATGTGTGTAGTTCGGCGGGTGCGCATGTCGGCATGTATGTGTGCGGGTATGTGTCCCCGTTGTGTATGTGTGTGTGTAGGGGGTGTGTATATGTGCATGTTGGGGGTGTGTGCATGTCGGGGTGCGTGTATGTGCATGTCGGGGTGGGGGTGGGGAGGGGGTTCGTACCACCTCTGGGGGGTGGCAGGGGGGTGGAGGGTGTGGGGGGAGGACTCGGGGGGGCAGTGGGGGGTGGGGGAGACCCCTATCAGTGCCAGGGAAGGAATTCCCTGGCCCCGATAGTGCCTACCGCCATGGTTCGCATGGCGGTTCCCGACCGCCAGAAACCGCGGCGGTAAGCAGGGTCATGATACCGTTGGCGGTCTTGGGTCGAACGCCGGACCGGAGTGCGCAGACTCCAGCCCGTCGGTCATGACCGCCGTGGCTGTCGGAGTGGGGAAGTGGCGGTCGATCGCGGCGGTGACCGCCGCGGTCAGAATGCCATTTTTTTTACCGCCGGTCTGTTCGCGGTCCGAACGCCGCCTCTCCGCCGACCGCCAAGGTCAGAATGAGGGCCTATAATTCTTCACTTTCCAGTCCCGGGGGATGGTTGGTATGGTCCTTCGATACTGATGAGTGTCAAAGGCGTTTTTTGAACTCTTCAGGGGGTTTTTCCATTCATAGACCAGACCCTCGCTTTTTGTCAGGTCAGCATGCTGGTATAATTACAACTTACAGTGTGGGCAAGCTGTGCCAACAATGGGTACAAACGAACACCTTAACAGCGGTGAAACAACACCTGCATACTCTTTCTGACAGTATAGACCTACAAGATTTCCTATTAGGTCCTAGAAAGCAACGCTCGAAACGGTTTTTATATGCCATGTATAATGAAATTTGGAAACTTTCTCAAATTGAGGCTGCTGCACGTTTACGGCAACTTGATAAAGAGAATTTGGAAAATACATTGGCTGTTGTCGACAATGGCATGAACACGCTTTCCAACAGGATTTATTCCCTGTCGAATATAGTGTCATCTGCTATTGATATCACTCAGACTGATTTGTCTCGGTTATATCATGGGCAAACACAGCTGCGTTCCATCATGCAGCTGAGTTGGGCATTGCAGACACTGAAAAGTGGCCACATTCCATGGAAATACCTTAATGGGAGTGAACTATTCGCTGCTTTTAATTTTTCCGGGGAACAAGTGACAATGGCTAAAAGAGAGGCTCGTTTCACCTTGCTTCAAGTAGAAAAATTAGATAAGTTGCCCTTCACGGTAGCAGAGAGTCTTTCAACTATCTGGCTCTTACACGGCATTGTTAATATACCGTTTTCAATGTTCCGTTTCTCGAGCTGCCTGAAACATCTTGCAGTGGGACGATATGAACGGCTAGGAGATAGCTTTATTAAGGAAGAGTGGGAGTTGCCCTTTGAGTATTGATGTCTGAACGGCGAACAAGAGGTCTTTCTTAGCGGAAGTGAATGTGAGACTAATGTTCGTCATTCCATGATATGCAAACAGGTGTCTCTTCACGGTCTTTGCAATGCGGGGGTCGCAAATTTGGCCTGTTTTCTGAAGGGTACTCCCGTCCCCTTGATTCGTTCAGTGTTTCATGTTCTTTCTAATGGGAGTTATGTTCTTCTGAGCGATGACAGCTGTTGCGGCTTGCAACCTGGAATTGCCTACGCAATCTCAGTCACGAAGGTCGTTACGTGTTGTGGCCATGTTTTGTTTCCCCCCACACGAGAGATACAAGTATCTGAAATGTGGCCCCACATTGATACTATTAATGTGAACTATGACAAGTTGAGTAGACTGAAGGCGCTATTGTTTCAAAAACAGGTCGCCTTGACATCCGCAAAAGAGACGTATGCTCTCCAGGTTGCGAGATCATCAGCTGAGATACAATCCCTTTTAAATACCGATTTCCCCTTACACTTTGGAGAGTTGGTATCGAGAATATTCAATGCTTCAAGCACCACTGGGATTGTTCATTTCTTTAAGGCTGTCGGGTCTGGTTTCGTGTCCATCTTCCAGACTGTCTTCGGAGTCATCCCATCAGCCATCCATTCACTCTTTTCCAGTGTGTTTGGTGGCTTTCCAATTATTTTGGCTTTAATTGGCGGACTACTACTGCTATATTTTCTGATTCGCAGTGGTTGTTTCTTTCCAGCGACACAGAGCAATGGAGCCGCTCCCGTCAACCCCGCTGTGCCGTGAACGCATGGTTCGGATCTTCGGTACACCTTTGCTGGTGGAACTAGAGTTTGACTGGTCGTTGTCATTCCGGCCTCTACTTTGGTGTGTACAACCGGTGTTCCGCTGCATATGGTGTCTCTTTGAACATCTGCCTATGGTCTGTCTTGCTGTTGCACCGACATCTCCTGTGGACCACGAACTGCTGATGTCCCCGATGAGGGTTCATACACGGTCATGCCCTTTGAGACTGAGGTTGCTCCGCGAGGCCACCTATGAGCCTTCTGTTATACAAACTAACATGGATGAGGACGCTGCAGCGAGTGTCGATGCACCGATGAATATGGCTCACTTCTGCTCTGTGGATCCGTTTGTCCGCCCAGCTCTCAATTTCACTTCAGACGATGTTGACTCATTTTTGAGATCCTTGAATGGTGACTTCGATGACATTCTTCAAGATCCTGCATATAGCACATAATTTGATGAATTAGCTTGCCAGTTCCCGATTCTAATAAAAGAAGCAATTATACTAAAAGTTTGCTATACTTGTCATGGTTGATATTAAAGTCTCTGAAATGTTTTTTAAAAAACGAATTTTATAACACAGCATTTATTTTTTCGTTAAGTTTTTTGGCTTTTTAAGTTCAGTAGCAGCTTTTTAGCGATTGGGTTTTCTTTACCTTCATCATACCTGTTACGGCAATGGGGAGGGTGTAGTGAATCCTAGTTTATTTTAACGGGTTAACAGGAGTTAGCTTAGCCGTAGGCTTGTAAACTCGTGCCCCCGTCACCCAGTGACTTTCAACCTACTTAGCTTGCTCTGGCTTAGTCCATTTAATTATTTATTTCCTTTAAAATGGCGGCCTTTTTTATTGTTAGGCCACTTGTTATGGGTTCTATTATCAGTGTCACTGCGCCAAGGCGTCAAGATCAAGCACGAAAGACAAACATACAGTAGGCATTCACACTTAGGGATTTTCCCTCTCTATACTTTCGAGGGATTGTTGATATAAATTGCCGTCCCAAGCATGCCTGTTATCTATTGTTATGAATAACACTTATCTCAGGGGACCTTGTAGATCTGTATAAATGCAACACACTTTTAGACAGATAATCAGAGGGATTCCGATAAGAGGGCATCGCCACCATCGCTGATACCGATGCTGCAGTCATCTTGACACTGATCCAGTCTTCGTGTCCCTGCGGAGTCTGAGATAGAGACCTCATTCCAAGGTAACGAGGGTTGGGGGCTCCTCTCATGGACACGGTTTTGGCAGATTAGGTTTAACGAACCCAGGTGTTCCTTTTTAGGTAGGAGGTTAGACCTACTCTCCTTAGGGTATTAGGGCTTATTCCATCTTTTACATATACATATATTTTTATCTTATATTGCATAATGGTGGGGGTCTTTATAACAATGACTCTCCTCTTTACAATACTGTTGCTTGGTATATTCATTATCCTAATCATTGCAGTTCATGCAACTTATCACAAATTGCAGTTATGTTGAATAAAAACTATTATAACTTTACTGCATCTGTGTTATTGCCTTTGTTTGTATGAGACATTATAGATCTGTGAGAAAAGGGTAATTTCCGTTTAACCACGACAACCCTGAGATATTGTATTTTGAGTCCATGTGTAAGCGACTGCTACAAATCACCTTATTACTATTATGTTTTCGGTGAGGTACAGCTAGTAAGCCGGTAAGGTTTGGACAACAGTTACAAATAGTTGTAGGAAGAGACTTAGGCCCTCATTCTGACCTTGGCGGTCGGCGGAGAGGCGGCGGTCGGACCGCGAACAGACCAGCGGTCATAAAAATGGCATTCTGACCGCGGCGGTCCCCGCCGCGATCGACTGCCACCTCCCCACTCCGACCGCCACGGCGGTCATGACCGCCGGGCTGGAGTTTGCGCACTCTGGCCCGGCGGTCGTCCCAAGACCGCCAACGGTATCATGACCCTGCTTACCGCCGCGGTTTCTGGCGGTCGGGAACCGCCATGCGAACCATGGCGGTAGGCACTATCGGGGCCAGGGAATTCCTTCCCTGGCACTGATAGGGGTCTCCCCCACCCCCCACTACCCCCCACGAGTCCTCCCCCCACACCCTCCACCCCCCTGCCACCACCCAGAGGTGGTACGAACCCCCTCCCCACGCCCACCCCCGACATGCACATACATGCACCCCAACATGCACACACCCCCTACACACACACATACACAACGGGGACACATACCCGCACATATACATGCAGACATGCGCACCCGCCGAATTGCACACATTACCCATAGACACAGCAGCACCCCCCGCCCGCATACACGCACTCACACACCCCCTCTACACACTCACACGCACACCCCCATGCACGCACACATCACACAACACCCCCCCGCCCCCTCCCCTAACGGACGATCATCTTACCTTGTGCGTTGGTCCTCCGGGAGGCGACGGGAGCCATGGGGAGGTGACCGCCAACAGAACACCGCCAACAGAAGACCACCACACAGATATGTGGGTCGTAATTCTGTGGGCGGTGTTCTGCTGGCGTGGCGGTGGAGGTTGACCAGTCTCCACTTTCCCGCCGACCGCCAGTGTGGCTGCTGGCGGTTTCCCGGCGGAACGCTCCCAGCGGTCGGAATACGCACAGCAGCATACCGCCGCGGTCGGCGGTCTTCACCGCGGCGGTAACTCTGCGGTCTTGCGAAAAGGCCGCCAAGGTCAGAATGAGGGCCTTAGTCACCTACGAACGAAAGTACTGTAATCCTGAGACCAGCAGTCTTGCTCAGAGCAAGAGTCCGAACTACGACAGTGCACATACAGTGCAGTTAGGCAGAATACAGTGCAATGGTATACAGTGGAGTAGTGTAGTGTGGAGTATAGTTGCTTGTTTTGAGTGGCATAGAATGAAGTGGTACACAGTAGACAGCATAGAGTAGAGTGACATAAAGTAGAGTGGTATAGAGTGAAGTGAGGTAGAGTGAAGTAGAATAGAGTGAAGTGGGGTCGAGTAGAGTGGAGTAGAGTAAAGTGGCACACAGTAGAGTGGCATAGACTGGAGTGCCATACAGTAAAGTGGGGTAGAGTAGAGTGGCATAGATTACAGTGGCATAAAGTAGAGTGGGATACAGTGAAGTGTGGTAGAATAAACTGGTGTAGAGTACAATGGCATATAATTGAGTTGCATAGAGTCAAGTGGAGTACAGTAATATGTGGAAGAGTAAAATGGCATACAGTAGAGTGGTGTAGAATAGAGTGATATACAGTATAGTGACGCAGAGTGTGGTGGTGCACAATACATGCAGTGGCATAGAGGGCACTGACATAGAGTGGAGTACACTGCAGTGGAGTAGAGTGCCATACAATGGAGTGGGGTACAGTGTCATGGATTGGCATAAAGTAGAGTGACATGGAGTGCAGTGGTAGCCTAGAGTACAGTGGTATAGAATGATGTGGGGTAGAATAAAGTGGGCTAGAGTAGAGTTACGTAGATTAGAGTTGAGTACAATAGAGTGGCATAGAGGGAAGTGGGTTTAATGGAAGTGGGGTTGAATGAAGTGGGGAAGAGTAGAGTGGCGGACAGGAAAGTTTGGTACAGTAGAGTGGCATAGAGTGAAGTGGGGTATTGTAAAGTGGTGTACAGTGTAGTGGGGTATAGTAGAATGGTCCAGAGTTAAGTTGTGTAGAGTGGCATACAGTTAAGTGGGGTATAGTAGAGTGGTGTAGCGTGAAGTAGGATAGAGTGAAATTAGGTAAAGTGCACTGGGGTAGACTACAGTGGCGTAGAGTACTGTGGCATAGAATAGGATAAAGTGCCACACAGTGGAGTAGACTACAGTGGAGTTGAATGGAATGACAGATCATAGAGTGGAGTAAAGTGTCATAGAGTGTAGTGGTGAGTCATACAGTAGAGTGGTATGGAGTGGAGTAGAATGGAGAGTTGTATCAGAGAGAGGAGTAAAGTGTCCTAGAGTGGAGTTTTGTACAGTGCAGAGTTGTAGGAGTGTCATAGAGTGTTGTAAAGTGTTGTAGAGTGGAGTGTCACAGAGTGGAGTGGAGTGTTGTAGAGTGGAGTGGCATAGAGTGAAGTAGAGTGTGGAAAAGTGGATTGGCATACAGAGTTATAGAGTTAATTGCCATAGAGTGGCATAGAGTGGAGTAGACTGGAGTAGTTTGTCATAGAGTGGAGTGCAGTTAATTTGGTGGAGTGGTATAGAGGAAGCTGTACAGAGTGTGCTAGAGTGTGGTAGAGTGGTGTACAGTGCCATACAGTGGAGTAGATTGTTATACAATAGCATAAACTGGAGTGGAATGTTGTACTGTTGAGTGGTGTAGTGTGTTGTGGAGCAGAGGTGCGTAGAGTATCATAGAATGGAGTACATTGTCATAGAGCATAGTAGAGTGGAGTGGCATAGAAAGGAGTGGAGTAAAGTGGAGTGTTATATAGTATTATGTTGTAGAGTGTCACATCGTAGAGTATCATGTCATATAGGGCCTCATTATAACATTTGCAGTATATACGCCTACTGCCGTGGCGACAGCCGCCAAAAGACCGTTGCCGCGGCTACCAGCCATCAGACGGATTATGACCACAGCCGGATTTCCGCCAGAAGGAAGGCGGAAATCTGGCTGTGGCCATGTCAGCGGATGGCGGTAAGGTGCCACGCCAGTAGACCGCCGCACTCTACATTACAATACTATATAACACTCCACCTTACTCCACTCCTTTCTATGCCACTCCATTCAACACCACTCCACTCTATGCCACTCCACTGTATACTTTTCCACTATACTCCACTCCACTCTGCTCCACTGATGTTATTCCACTCTACCCCACTGCTATTTATGCCAGTCCACTCTAAGCCACTCCACTCTGTACCACTCTACTCTATGCTAATCTACTGTACTACTGGTGGACGCTGCTGCTGGCAGCAGCGCCCCGTCCTGTCTCCTGCCGGAGGACCCCCTCACAAAAGGTAAGTTGGGTGCTCCGACAGGGGAGGGGGCTGTGGTGTGTGTGTGTGGGTGTGGGTGTGTATGTGTATGTCTGTGCATGCATGTTGTGTGTGTGTGTGTGTATGTATGGATGTGTGAGTGCCTGTATGTTATGTTGTGTGTGCATGTGTGCCCGTATGTATGTAAGTGTGTGTGGATGTGTGTGTGAAAGGATGTCTGCATGCAAGCTTGAATGTGGGAATGGTTGTGTGAATGTGTGTGTGCATGTGTGAATGAAGGTGCATGAATGAAGGGGGGTCTGGAGAGGGAGGGGGGTGGGGGAAACATGGGGCGGGGGTTGGGGGCGAGGAAGACCCTATCACAGATAGTGCCTACCGCCATGGTTTTCGTGGCGGTAAGGAAGCCACGAAAACCATTGCAGTAGGCGGGGTCATAATCCCGCAGGCGGGCTAGTGACGGCCACTGGGCTGGAGACTAAAGTCTCCAGCCCGGCAGCCATTACTGCTGTGGCGGATGGTGTGGAACATTGTCGGTTTGGCTTGCCACCAGCCTGTTTCAGGACTTTTCTCCACATTAACGCCGACCACTGGGGTCATAATGACCCCTATAGTGCCTGAAAATAGGGTCTTAACAAGATTTATCGTCCTTGGCACTCAGGAAAATTCTGACGGCTCCCACAAGGGTACAAAACAGCCCAGGACTGTTCTCAGCTCGTGTAACATCTGTACTACACTACATTGTCATATGTGGATGACATTTATCTCACAGACGGCAACCTCATCCAACATTTAAGACAGGTAGTTCGCATTGTTGTAGGATTTGCCAAAATTGGCTATAAAGTTAACTTCAAAAAAACAAAAATACCCTTCCTGAGTTTCCTGTTTCTGGGATGCAAATTGTCAGATGAAGGTAGGAACCTGGCACCCCAATTTTTTGAAAAATGCACACAACTACAACCGCCAAACATAATACAAAAGCTCCAGTCAGTGTTAGGCTTTTTAAACTTTGGCAGAACATATATTCCAGATTATGCACAATGCATTAAACCATTGTATGACTTAATTCGTCCTGATTTTACTAGCAAATTTTGGATAGTCTAACATATACGCATTCTAAAATCTTTGCGATATCGACATGCTTGAAGCAAAATACTTGCACACAAGGGACAATAAAAAACATTTGGTCATCAGAGTAATTGCTGGTGCCATCGCTTTCACCTATGTGATATTCAATAAGGGTGAGACCGTGCCAATTGCATACAAATTACACTCATACTCCACAGCTGAACAACACTTTGTTTCCACTGAGAAAAACCTCACTGCTGTTCACATGGCGGTCCTTACCCTCTTGCCCAGGGGAAGTGCATTATTGTTTTATCCCCAATTTTAGCCCCTGAGGCTGTTACCAAAGCAAGAGTTCCAAACGCTAAAGCATTGCAGCCACGTTGGATCCAGTGGGCAACGTCTCTGACAGCCACTGATGATTATGTTTTTGACTCCAAATGAGAGACACAGGAATTTTTACAATATGAACTTGAGTATCCAGTTCCAGCAAATACATTGCCTATTGAACAATATCATAGAATCTTGTACACTGATGGTGCTGCCCAACCAGCAATAGGAACCAAACATCAATACTCTGCTGCTTCCACAGTCGTGTGTGGTTACATGAAGAATGGCAAGTTCCATACACAAAATACTTACACACAGACTCTTGGAGATTGCACTGCACAATATGCAGAGCTCAAGGCTCTGGTGATGGCACTGGAACATATGGATCCTGAGCAGATTAAGTTGATTTTCTGTGATTCCTACTATTGTGTCCAGTCTTTCAATGAATATCTGCATTACTTGTGCCAATATGGGTTCTGAGATTCAAAAGGCATACCATAAAATACAGATTACTGTGGGGGAAAGTAGCAGAGCTGAAAGAAACACTACCTACGGTCCATGTTGTGTATTAGGACATTAGCGTGTTGGAATACACGTTGAAGGCAACACTCTGGCTGATGAAGCAGCCAAATCAGCAGTAGCCCTGGCTTCTATTGCTGCTGTAACTCGTTCTAAACTAAAAGTGGATGATGAAACGCTGACAGCGATGAAAGCTTTGGCTGATGGCATGCCTTTACCTAAAGCGTATCCTGCTAAATATTCCTACCGGATGACAGGCTTGTTTGATGCTTGAAGTAACAATGCCAGGTGTGGGAGTTCGTGTAATTCCCAATAAAGACCTAAGACCTCAATTAATAAAAGCAGCGCATGCTCATGCTGGTGTGGTGGCTACAATTTCAATATTTACAGTCATGCTATTGGTGGCCTGGTCTCTGCAAACAGACCAAGCAGTATGTCCTCTATTGTGACATCTGCCAGCAAATAGACGGGTCCACCGTGAAACGCCCCCGCAGACACCCCTATGAATTTCCAACTAACCTTTACAATGTGTGTACCTGGACCATTGTGGTCCCCTGACACCAGATAGTGCATACAAATACATCCTAGTTGCTGTTGACTCATGCTCCAGATTTCTATGGGTTTGGCCAGAATGCTCGGCTGACGCTCAAACTGTTATTAAAGATTTGAGAGTCTGTATTGGCACATATGCTGTTGCGGCTTGCACTTGGACTTGGGCCCTGCTTTTGCCTCAAGGGCTTACAGGATCACCATTGCTTTGTTAGGGGTCCAACGGCATTACTCGTCTCCATTTCATCCCAAGAGAAATAGGCCCTCATTCTGACCTTGGCGGGCGGCGGAGGCCGCCCGCCAAAGTCCCGCCGTCAGGTTACCGTTCCGCGGTCGAAAGACCGCGGCGGTAATTCTGACTTTCCCGCTGGGCTGGCGGGCGGTCTCGTTCAGACCGCCAGCCAGCCCAGCGGGAAAGACGCTTCCACGATGAAGCCGGCTCGGAATCGAGCCGGCGGAGTGGAAGCTGTGCGACGGGTGCAGTTGCACCCGTCGCGTATTTCACTGTCTGCGCAGCAGACAGTGAAATACATGTAGGGGCCCTCTTACGGGGGCCCCTGCAGTGCCCATGCCAGTGGCATGGGCACTGCAGGGGCCCCCAGGGGCCCCGCGACCCCCCCTACCGCCATCCGGATCTCGGCGATCCGACCGCCGGGATCTGGATGGCGGTAGGGGGGGTCAGAATCCCCGCGGCGGTGCAGCAAGCTGCGCCGCCGCGGAGGATTCAATGGGGCCGCGGTACACTGGCGGGACCCCGCCAGTGGTGCCGGTCCGACCGCGGCTTTACCGCCGCGGTCGGAATCCCCATTGAAGCACCGCCGGCTTGTCGGCGGTGCTCCCGCGGTCCTCCGCCCTGGCGGTCAAAGACCGCCAGGGTCAGAATGAGGGCCATAGTGTCATGGAGCTATGAAACCTGAGATTTAAAACAATCCTTAACAGCTAGAGTATTGTGCACGGGTCGTAGTTGGCTTACACACCTATATGGAGTCTGGAGAGCACTTAACAATCTGCCCAGAAAGTCCCTGGGGGGGTGTACATCATACGAATGCCTCTTTGGAACCCGAATATATGTTCCAGATCTCGATGGTCCTGGCATGGAGGCGGCGGATGCACCCTTTAACATAAATGAACGTGTCACTGTCTTGCAGGACTTACAACAGTTACATGATGACAAAGCATCTGCCAATGCTGCCTCCTTTGCAATCAGGGATGTACCAGTTACATCTACCGGCTGGATTCCTAAACCAGGGGATCTAGTGCATGAAAAGATTGCTGTGAAAAAGGAGTTCAGTCCTTCTTGTTGTGCACCGGTTCCAGTCCTGGGAATACATGGTACCAGAACTGTGTTTCTAGCACTGCTGCCAGGCTCTAAAGAAAATTGTTTTCTCACCATCGACAATTTCAAGTTACACCATGTGACCGATCCTGCACAGCAGATCTAGAGGAAGTGCCTGAATCCCTCACACTACAGATCATGATGTTCCTCCACAAGTGTTCAACAGCAATGTTGATACCTCTCCGAGCTTGGGGAGGGTGGAAAATGAGCTTTCATTGGTTCCACTTATAACTACTTTTACAGTCAGTAATGAAAATAATGAGCAATGTCTTACAAATTCTACACCAATGGATGTTGTTATTTACTATGAACCACCTAGAAAGTCTTCAGCAACTTCTCCTCTTCAAAACACAGCTCCAGTTTTTGCACAAACAGATTCTGGTTATTTTGTCAACGTAAACGACACCTTTAGTGACTCATCTGCCTCTACTGCAACAGAACTGTCAAGAGCACATAAGCTGATACATTAGCTTAAAATCAATTTTTCGGGCGTGGCCAATATGGCGGCGTGCTAGGATGTACATGTCCGAGCTCCGCCGCCCTGGCCCTGTAAATAGCTGACTGGCATGCTAGGGGGTCGCCTTGAGGCCCCCCCCCCGAAAAGACGGACGCCTCCAAGGGCCGCGATTGGCCCCTTGAAGATTCTGGGGTGCGCTGCGCTGCTTCCAGTTTGCGGGAGCCGGCGGGCCCTGAAGCACAGCCTAGGCCACGGAGCGGTGCGAGCGGCGGCCTGGGCCGTCGTGTGGATTTTTCCCCCGGCGACTTGCTTGACTCGGTGCCGGGGGGCTGAGGAGGCTCATTTTAATTTTTTTTATTTATAGCCCTGTTGTTGGCGGGGCTGCGCTGAGGGCCTGGACCCCGGGATCCTGTTTGGGCGCGGGGGCGCCCTTCCACGCTGGAGCCGGCTGGGGGCGGGAGGCTGTTGCCCCCAGCCTGGTTTGCCTCTGAGACGACGGAGGGGAGGCCTGAGATCCCGGTCACGGACTGGGGAGGCCGTCGCATCTCTACGGAGGCGCCCTGCACCCACCAAGACTGCAAGTAAGCACGGGCCCAGGCATATGGGGGCAGAAGCCACAAAT
The DNA here is from genome assembly GCF_031143425.1 of Pleurodeles waltl. Classification (NCBI taxonomy): domain Eukaryota; kingdom Metazoa; phylum Chordata; class Amphibia; order Caudata; family Salamandridae; genus Pleurodeles; species Pleurodeles waltl. The sequence continues at coordinate 1,233,732,359 of NC_090447.1, forward strand.
TGGAATACCGCAAGAGAGGATCACAAGGTGCTGGACCCGGACACTGGGCCCGATCCGGTGACGTTGCCACGATTGACAGAGAGTGCGGGCCAGGGCATAAGAAGGCAGAAGCTATAAAGGTAATGTGCTGCAGGAGGTGATTACCGGGTGCGGGGCCCAGGCACAGAACTTGACGTGGCGATTCTGAACGCTCTGTCACAGGCGGAGTTGTTGAAGATACCTGGGGAGCTGACCCGGCGAATTGCGATTGGGCCTGTGAACTATGGCGACGTCTAAGTCTAAGTGAGAGCGGTCAGTGAAGGAAATGCTAGCAGGGGCCCATCTGACATCGGGTGGCATGGCTGAGGACTCACCGGTGACAAGACCTCCGGAGGGTCGGCTGGACGCAGATTCAGATGGAGGTTTACCGGTCACGAAGGGCTTTTTGAACTCCCTGTTTGATTTGCTCCGTAGCGACATACAGGAGTTGCGACGGGACATATCCCAGGAGATGAAGGACCTGCGAGGAGAGGTGACCTCCTTGGGAGAGCGTGTCTCGCAATTGGAGGATGGTGAGATTCCTCGTGGCGAAGAATTAGCGGGCCTGCAGCAGGAGGTTGTCCGCCTCCGAGAGCAACAGGATCATCTCCAGATAGCAGTCGAGGATTTTGAAAATCGCTCGAGGAGACAAAATATCTGCATCAGGGGGGCCCCGGTGGGGGCGGAGAAGGAGGACATTGGGGACTATCTGAGGGGCCTATTTCGCTCTCTACTTGGCCCGGATGAGATACAAGAGATAGTCCTGGATAGAGTTCATCGAGTCAGCCATGCTGGTGGCCCCGGAGACCGCCCGCCGGACATTCTAGCTTGTCTTCACAACTTTGTCCTTAAAGAACGGATTCTGCAGCAAGCCCGCAACCTCCACAAGGTACTCTTTAGAGGACATGAACTTCAACTATTCCATGACCTCTCTGTGCGTACGTTGCAAAGGAGGAGAGAATTTAGGCCGATCACGGATCACTTGCGGGCGCCCAATGTGTCTTACTCTTGGGGTCATCCGTTCCGCCTGGTCTTTCGCTGGGAGGAGCAGCTTCAGCAGGTGACATCTGTCTTGGAGGCAGCTCGGATCCTGGGTCTGGAGGATATATGCCAGGTGTTGAGCGAGGGGGCGGCCTTGTTGGGGGGGCCCCCGTGCTGGCGGCGAAAGGAGAAAAGACGGAAGCTGCAGCGCCCAACGGCCTCGGAGCTAAGATCGGAGAGGGAATGTGCTTTGAGTAGTGTGGCGGCTGGAACCTCAGCGTAGAGAAGAATGCTCGGGAGTGTCCCGGTTGGCGGTTGGCCTTGCTCCGAACGGCATGTCGGCCGTTGGAGAGGGTCGGGGTGGCGGGGGCAATGGACGTGGATTACCAAACATAGCTGGATCTATTGCCCTCTGGAGACTTTTCCTCGTGAGGACGGATGTGCGAGGACTTTTATGTTTTGTGCACCTGTTGTGCGTATTGGTTGAATGCTGTTTGGTTTCCAGGCGAGGTTGGCACTTAAGTGGAGATATTCCCAGGGCTTGTGGCAATAGGTGGGATAGATTTTGGCGCGGGGTGTCCTTCTTGCGCGTTCTCTTCCTCTCTGCCTGCTGCCTTTAGCTTAGCATATGATTATTAAATGTACGAGTTTGAATGTCCGTGGGCTCAATAACCCTACCAAGAAGTTAGCCGTTCTGTCCGCCCTAGAGAGGTCAGGGAGTCACATATGCTTGCTACTGGAGACTCACCTCGTCCCGAAAAACACTTATCGTATGCGCTCTAGGTGGTTCCCCAGGCAGTTTTGGTCCTCGGCAACATCAAAGCATGCAGGGTTGGCGATACTACTAGCGCGCTCATTCCCGGGGGAAGTGGTGTCAAAATTGCATGAGGTGCAAGGGAGGCTTCTGGCTATGCGACTGAGACTGTTTTTTTTTTCCTTCACTATCGCTTCTCTGTACGCGCCTAACTCCCAGCAGGAAGCCTTCTTAAAATGAGCTTTGACCCCACTGTTGCATTCCCCGGATGGCACTATTCTGGTTGGGGGCGATTTCAATTTGGTGATGATGGGGTTTGGACCGTTCAGGTCACAGGTGGGGGCAGACAGGGTCAATAACGGAGGCTGGTCGTCACTGGCTGAGTGAGTGTGGCTTGGTGGATGTGTGGCGTAGGGCTCACCCTACGTTAAGGGATTACTCCTTTTACTAGGCAGCGACTAAGACATATGCTAGGCTGGACCTATTCTTGGCCTCGCAGGAGTTTCTTTCCCGGATCAGGGACTCACTGATTGAACCTTGAACCCTGTCGGACCACGCCCTGGTTACTGTGGTGGTCCGGATGAATATGGAGCGAATGAGTGTATCGGGGTGGCGGTTTAGGGACTCAATGCTTCAGAGCGATGTAACAGTACAGGCAATCTGCAAGGCAATAATAGACTACCTCGACTCATGGGGGTTCTCACGCCTAGCATGCTTGATGCCACTATCGTGGTAATTCCGAAGCCGGGGAAGGACCCCGAGGACTGCGCCTCATACAGGCCGATCTCGCTCCTGAATATCGATGCCAAACTGTTTACTGGCATACTGGTGCACCGTCTAAATTACTGTATGCCGGGCTTGGTCGACCCTGATCAAGCGGGATTTATACCGCACAGACAGTGTAGCGATAACACCAAGCGACTGCTACATCTATTGGATAAAACGGATCTCTCTCGAAGGGAGGCGCTATTTCTCTCTATTGATGCTGAAAAGGCGTTTGATAGGGTTCATTGGCCATACCTGTTTAGGGTGCTAGAGCGATTCGGGCTGGGCCCTGGTTTCATGGCATGGATCCGGTGTATCTACTGTGCGCCCCGAGCGGCGGTACAGGTTAATGGGACGCTCTTGTTGCCATTCTCGATTCAAAGAGGAACCCGGCAGGGGTGCCCCCTCTCGCCCCTCTTGTTTGCATTGTATATGGAGCCCATGGCGCAGCGGCTTCGTTATGACCCTAGGATTGCGGGCGTGACGTTTGGGGGAGATAAGCACCTCATCTCATTATACACGGATAATGTGATACTTACTCTGGCGGAACCTGCGACCTCGTTGCCTGCGCTAATGAGTGTACTTGAGGAATTTGGAAGGGTCTTGGGTTTCCGAATCAATATGCTAAAGTCACGGGCCATGAGTAGCTTTATCAGCGCCGAGCATGAAAGAGATTTGAGGGCCCGATTCCACTTCATATGGTCCTCCTCAAAGCTCCCATACTTGGGGGTTGAGTTAGGCTCCACGGTCGCCCGTGCAGTGACGTTGAATTATATGAAATTGACGCGGGAGGTGCAGCGAGATTTGGAGAGCTGGGGGAGGTTTAAACTGTCTTGGCTGGGTAGGGTGGCGACAGTTAAGATGACCATCTTGCCACGCGTATTGTACGTGTTTCAGGCACTTCCGGTGGAACCCCCGCCACGAACAATAGCAACCCTTCAAACAGCGGTCCTAAGATTTATATGGGAGGGGAAAGCGGTGCGGATACCACGACGCGTGATGTATCGCCCTAAGCGGGAGGGAGGACTGGCTGTCCCCTGCCTCCTGAGATACTTTCAGGCGGCACAATTGCATTTCCTATTAGAATGGAGCCGTCCGTCCTCCGAGAAGCACTGGTGTTTCATGGATCAGGCAGTGGTTGGCTCACATATATGGAAGGAGCCTTGGCTTAAGCCCCGTCACAGAGCGCGTGGGTTGTACGTATCCCCGGTCACGGAGGTATCGATGAGGGTGTGGGACCGCATGGCCAGTCGGATGGGCCTGACGACCTTTCCGTCCCCAATGACCCCCCTGGGCGCGAATCCTGATTTTGGTCCAGGCCTTCAAATGGAGGCACTTCGTCGGTGGCATGAAGGGGGTTGTAAAAGGGTTGGTTGTTTTTTTGATGAACATGGAGTGATCCCCTTTGACCATATGAGGGAAACATATGGCTTAACTGAGGCAGACAGGATGAGGTATTATCAGATACGACATTGGGCTCTGTTACCAGCCAATAGAACATTAATAGATAGGCCCTTAACACCGTTTGAAAAATGGATTATAATGAAAAAGGATGATAAGCGATTGATCTCCGAGCTTTATGCTCTCCTGCGGGGGGGGGTCCGACCGCCCAAAACTAAGGGTCAGCTGAGATGGGAGAGGGAGTTGGAGAGAGAGCTCTCTGAGGAGGAGTGGGAGAGCATTTTTTACAGGACACATCACACAGCTTACAATGCGGCAGGAACAGAGTCAGCCTATAAAGTGGCATCCTACTGGTACTATACTCCAGCAAGGATTCATGCCTGGGATCCCGTTAAGTCGGACCTGTGCTGGAGAGGGTGTGGGGGGACGGGATCGCTTGTCCATCTCTTATGGCATTTCCCTAAGCTCCATCAGTACTGGGAGAATATAATAGACATTATTGACTCGGCTTTCGATACTCATATTCCCAGATTTCCTGCGTACATCTTGCTCGGCCTTCCCAACGCGCTCACTTTCGCTTTGAGATCATCGAAAGGTCGACAGATGGCCTTAGCTTTAAATGCAGCCACACAGCTGTTGTTAAGCATGTGGGGTCTGACCAGATTCCGACGCTAACATTATGGCTCCATAAGCTTTGGTTTATTCTCGCTATGGAAAAGCTCACCCTGTCTTCATTGCAGAGTAGTGGGGATTTTAAGGAACTTTGGCAACCATTCTTATAACTACTGTCTACGGAGTTCACGGAACTGACATGCCCAACCTACTTGAGGGTTTTGAAGCTGAATTGAGGGAGGAGAGGCGAGCGTGCAATAGTTAAGTATACCCGGGGCCATGATTTCGCTGGTACAAGTCCTGGGACTGCAAGATGTTGATGTGATCTGATATGCCAACTGTGGGGAAACTATGTTTGATGTTATATCTAGTTCCTTTTTTATCGCTATGCATAGAGCATATTGTATGTTAACGCAGTGGTCCTATTTTGAAGCGTTGCATATGCGTTGTTTATAACTGAAAATACCAATAAACAGATTTGATCCATAAAATCTATTTTTCGTTCGTCCATGGATTGATCTATGGCTCTTATTGACTGTACTTACCTTCCTCCTTTAGATTGTGTTTGTTATTGTTTTCTTTCTCTTTATGCATGGTAATTTTCTTCCTGAATGCTCTATAGTTGAACTGGTAGATGAGGTCCTAAAACCAAATTTTTGCTTCACACAAAATTCACAGAGACTTGTCCCTAGTGAATATTACAGCCATACCAATTACTGATGGGATTGTTTGGGACAAAGTAATCTTCAACATATATGGGCCAACTGAGGTTGTTCAAATACCATACGTATTCACAATCGCTATGAAAGATCTTATTACACCCGGAGTGGTTTCTGATGATTGGGATGTGAAAACTGCTGATGCTATGATGTCTGATCTAAAGAATTATACAGTATTTGAAAATGAAGATGTCTACCAGTTTAAAGGAAATTATAGAGATACGTTCTCTTATAATTATTATGGACATTATTTTATTCACAGAGCAAGTACCCCAAAGACTATTTTTAAATATACACAATGGGAACATTGCCCGACTCCACCAGCAGGCAGTTCTGAAACATACTGAAAAATGTGCATATTTTTCTGGGCATAATGTTAAGAATGCTGAGTTATGTTAATTTAAACTGCCTGAAATGAAAAGTCAACATGTTTTATTGACAGATACAAAATTGATTTATTCTGATTTCTTTGTTTCCCGATTGTCTATAGAAGGCTATAAGTACTGGTTGAAGTCGATTGACTTACAAAGTGTGTGGGGAACAAACAACTGGCAAATAAGAGGAACAGAAGCTTTTTTTAGAGCATGTATGATTCACGTTGATATTTCTAAATGACACAGTACAACAAACAAACTCCTTAGGCTTAGCAAACATTAAGGAACTGAATGAGACCAGTATTCCCCCCCCTGCTAAATTTTACAAATGGCAAAAGTATACAAATGCGTCTGAAGATCAGCTTAATTAATGGGTCCACAACTGTACATTTAGTACATCAGTTTCGTGTCCTGGCGGGTGTTTATTGTGGCCTGTAGACATTAATGGGTGCCATACGTGGTTTGTAAACTCCTCGGGGGTTTTAGAATGAATAAGCCGGACCCTCCCTATGTGTCCTCAGAACACTCTGGTACATTGACAACATATAGGGGGTCATTATAAACACGGCGGCAAACAGTGTTCATGCTGGCGGTCTTTCCATAGACCGCCAGCCTCCTTGAGACCCTGCCGGCCGCATCACGAACATTCTGCTGGGCCAGGACATTGCTGCTTTGCGGCGGGTGCAGCAGCACCCGTCGTGCAGATCACTGCATGTAAATCGGGCAAGTGCATGGGCAGTGCAGGGGCCCCAAGATGGGCCCACAACACTCCTTCTGCCAGCCTTTCCCTGGCGAGGGAACCCACCAGGGAAAGGCTGGGGGAAACAGGGTACATTATCCGGAGGGTAGCGCTGCTTGCAGCACTGCCCTTTTGGATAATGTAATCCACCATCGTCAGGCTGCCTGTCAGCGGTAGCCTGGCGGTGGCGGTGGCGGAGGGTTGCCACAGGTGGCCCTCCCTGTGTTTATTATATGGCCGGTGGCGGTCTTTTCCGCAGCCGCCGGCATGGCGGTCTGAACCGCCAGGTTCGTAATGAGCCCCATAGTGTTGGGAAACTATGCTGGCAATGGATGAAGGGCTCCTCACTCGATGCTCTCCAATAACACAGATTTACAGGATTTCCTGTTAGGCCCCAGAAGACAACGCAGAAAACATTTCTTGTATGCTGTATAAAATGAAATATGGAAGCTTTCCCGAAAAGAGGCAGCTGCCCAGTTAAGGCAAATAGATCAGGAAAACGTACGGAAAACATTAGCAATTGTAGATAATGGAATTAACACCTTGCCCGACCGAATACACACATGGAATAATATTGTATCCTCTGCAATAGATATAGTACAGAGTGATGTATAATTTTTGCAACATGGACAAAGTCAGCTAAGATCTATTATGCAGTTAGGTTGGACGTTACAAACACTGAAAGCAGGTTGCATTCCTTGGCAACATGTAAGTGCAAGAGAGATTTTTCCACATTTAATTTAACGCAACAACAAATAATGGCTAAGAAAGAAGCAATGTGAAATATTGAAAGGTTAGAAAAATTGCCTTTTACCGTGGCTGAAATACCATCTGCTAAATGGCTAATACATGGAGTTATTAATCTGCCCATTTCAACACTTCACTTTACTTCTTGTTTGAAACACATTCCAGTGGGTAGATATGAAAGCCTGGAAGATAGTTACATACATGAGGTGTGCCAGCTACCTTTCTCATACAAATGTTTCAGTGGCATGAAATAGGTATTTTTTAGCAGTAGTGAATGTGAGACTTCTGTGAGCCATTCAATGGTTTGTAAACAACTGTCCTTGCATGGGGCATGTAATGCCTCCGCAGCAAATTTGGCTTGTTATCTGAAGGGGGTTCCAGTCCCCTTGATTAGACCTGCTTTCCAAGTGCTCTCAAATGGCAGCTATGTGCTCCTTAACAGTGAGAGCTGTTGTGGAATGCGAGCTGGAATAGTTTATGCCATTTCAGTCTCCCAAATTGTTACATGTGGCGGGAATGTCCTTTTTCCCCCTACGCACTTTCAAGGAGTAGCAGATGTTTGGCCTCATATTGCTACTTCTAATGTGACAAGTTGAGCAGACTAAAGGCTTTTTTGTTTCAAAAAAATGTGGCACTTACATCTGCACTCGAGACCTATGCACTTCAGGTTGCTAGGTCATCAGCTGAGATTCAGTCCCTTTTAACTACAAACTTTCCGAGACACTTTGGTTAACTCGTGGGATGAATATTTAATGCATCTGGTACTACTAGAATTGCCCACTTTTTTAAGGCTGTTGGTTCTGGTTTTGTTCACACCTTCTCCTCTACATACGGTTTAGTACCACCAGCCATACATTCAATATTTTCTAGTGTTTTCGAGGGATTTCCCATTACTTTGGCTATAATAGGTGGCATTTTGCTGTTGCTACTTTTTCTGCACAATGGATGTCCCCTCATAGCAAGGAGTACTGAAAGCACTACCACCAGCCCAACTGTGTTGTGAACGCATAAAGCAGCATTTCAGAGCACCACTCCTGGAACAACTGGAGTGTGACTGGTCTTTGTCATTTCAACCGTTTTTTGTTGTGTGCAGTCCGTGTTTCGATGCCTCTGGTGCCTCTTTGAATGTACACTGAAAGTCTGTCTTTCTACGCAGCGCTTACTTTCATTGGACGCTGATCTGCTGATGTTCTTGATGAGGGGTCATTATCAGACAAGCGTGTTGAGGGTGCTTTTGCTACCAGAAGCCATTTATGAGTTGCCTTTTGTGGATTCCACGACTCTTAACTCAATGGAGGGCATGACACGGAATGCTATTGCCTCGGCTGGTGCTCATGCTTTGGAACAGAAGTGCTCTGTGGCTTTCCATGAATATAATCTGGATATTTTACCACCTGCCGAAATAGAACGCCTCCTGGCTTCAATTGTCCATGATATAATTGGTGATTTCCAAAGTGACACTGACTATTGAATTTGGATTTCTAATGGTGTGTTCAAATTGTCCTTTTCCTGCCCCAGTGTCTCTTAACTTGTTACTATTGACATATAAGTATTTTTTTTAGCGTAAGAGTTTATTAGAATTCTTTTACTTGGAACTTCCAAACCACCTTTGACCGGCAAGAGGATCGTGTTGTATAGCTATTTTAGCCATGTTTTAGACATGTTGTTTTAGCCTACTAGGCCTGCCACTGTGCACCTTAAACCAGTTATATTTTATTCAGTATTGCTTTACTTTTCTAGGAATAACCACATTTGCAGTGCTGTTTTATTTTCTTTATCTCATTGTACTTTCACCTAGGAATGCATCACATTCTTAATAGGACATTTATTTCACTTTGTGCTTTCTCCAAGACTGCAGTCAGATGGGGTTGCCAACAAACGTGGTATGCTGTGTCTCCAGCATTCACAGAAAACACTCACTCATACATGGGGACTATTTCTTAAAATGTCAGCTGTTTAATTTTAAAACACCCCTTTGTCCTAGACATATTGGAGGGAGATTTCAGCCACATTACCACAACTGTATCCTGATTGCTTCGCTGCAGCTACTTGCTTAGACGGCCAGACCCCTGATTCACATGGAGATGGCGTCTCTCTAGACTGCACGCTTCTTCCTCCAGGTATGAGGGATGATGTACCCAAGGGGAGAACCCCAAATGGCAGATTAGGCTTATTACTCTATGCTCAAACACAGAATAGGTAGGAGAAATATTTGATACTGCTAGTATGGCAGGACTGTTCTTGTGTTTTTCTCTGATAGTCACCTGCTTGTTCTTATTGTGTTTTATCATCCTAGGCATTGCAATACATGCCTTTTTGTCTAAGATGAAGTTACTTCAATAAATCCTTACTGAACTATATTCTGCCTCTGTTGTCTTTGCATATATGAGACATTTTGGTAACTGAGAGAAAGGGATGGGATCTGATCAGCCACGATTCCCTGAGGACTCTTTCTTGTCATGCACCTGGTTGCCACAATCATCTCGGCCACAGATGAGGCGCTGCTGGTTAGCCAGAGAACCCGGATTAGACCAACAGGGGTCAGGTGGTGTGGAATTATACTTAGTACCCACAATCCATGTGATCCTGTCTCCCAAATCCAGTATCCTCATTAGCATAATGAGAACCTACGTGACAATGTAAAGTGTGGTGGAGTAGATAGTGTCAGATAGTATCATAGTGTGAGTGAAGTGGTGTACAGTGGCCCTAGAGTGGAGTGGCGCAGAGTTGAGTAGAATATAGTGTCATAGAGTGGCATAGAGTGGCATTGCGTGCCATAGAGTAGAGTAGAGTGTCAGAGAGTGAAAGAGCATAGAGTGTTGTAGAATGGAGTATAGTGTCGTAGAGTGGAGTGGCATGTTATAGGCTACAGTGGGGTGTAGTAGAATGGAGTAGTGTGTCATAGAGTGGCGTGGGGTGTCATAGAGCGGAGTGGTGTGGAGTGATGTAGAGTGGAGTGGAGTGTTGTAGAGTGGAGTGGTGTGTCACTGATTGGAGTGGCACATCATAGAGTGGAGTGGCATGTCATACAGTGGAGTAGAATGGCATATAGTAAAGGAGCATAGAGGGAGTACAGTGATGTAGAGTGGCATCCAGTGTATTAGTGTCCTGTAAAGTAGAGGAGAGTGGCGTGTCGTACAGTGTTGTGCAGAGTGAAGAGGGTAGATTGGAGTGGTGTAGAGTGTAGTGGGATGTCATAGAGTGGAATGGCATAGAGTGAAGTGGCATGTTATAGAGTAGAGTAGTATGTGGTAGAGTGGAGTGGCATGTTGTCGAGTGGAGTGGTGCGACATAGAGTGGCGTTTCGTGCGGTGTATTAGATTGGAGTTGACTGTCTTAGAGTAGAGTAACATGTTGAAGAGTGGAGTGACGTAGAGTGGTATGATGTGTCATACAGTAGATTGAAGTGGCATATCATACAGTGGCTTGTGGTACAATGTCTTAGAGTAGAGAGGCATAACGTGTAGTGGCATAGACTCAACTGGGATGCTGTAGAGTGGAGTGTCATGTCACAGAATGGAGTGGCGTGTTGTTGAGTGTTGGTGTGGAGTCTCAGAAATTGGAGTTGCATGTCGTGGAGTGATGTGTGGTAGAGTAGAGTGGTGTGTCATGGTGTGTCATAGAGTAGAATGGTGTTTTGTTCAGTGGAGTGGAGTGGGGTGGCGTGTGATGTCGTAGAGTGTTGTTTAAGCGGACAGACTGAGAAAATGGCTGAACAGATTTATCTGCAATTTTGCAAAAATAAAGATTATGGAATGTAAAAAGCCCTTTTGGTAATAACTTTAAATTGGTTCACTAGTTTTAAAGTTATAGGGATGTTTATGATTGCTTGCTATTCACAACGGAATTTTATGAGTAGTATCTTTATGACTACAGAGTCTCAGCACATAAAAAGATTTACAGTCCAATCTTTTTATGTGTAGCGACTCCACAGTCATAAAGATACTACGAGTAAAATGCCTTTGTAAATGGCAATTAATTGTAAACGTACACAAAAGTGTACATTTAGCATGGTGAATCAGACTCATAAGGCAGAAAATGCAATAACGGATTATGCTGCAGTAGACAGCAATAACATTGCAATGACAGAACAGCATATGATTGGGTAATTGAATCCCTAACAAAATTAAAAAATATTGTTCAGACCACACCTAGGGCCTGATTATGAGTGGCGGTCCAAAAAAGACTGATGGGCTGGGGTCCCCAGACCACTGTATTACGATGTACACAGGCAGAACCTCTGCCTACCAAGCCAAAGTAGTGACCACCAGCAGGGCAGCTGCCTGCTATCTTGTCAGTTTATTCTCCGGCATCATCAAAGCTGTGTCCAAACGCCAAGCCTATTACAAACACAGACAAAGTGGCGGTGCCCCTGAGGTGGTTAGCCAACAGCAGGCAACCGCCTGAGTCTGCATTCAGCAAAGCAACAGACAAGAGTCTATTGGATGAATTGTAAAATAACACAGTTAAATATTAAGGGCCCAGTGGACACACCTGCAAAGAACACTATAAAACACACCCCTTCACAAGCCATGATCCCTTGCATGTCCATTGCAAATGAGAGTTGATTGCTGGCCAAAGAGATAAGGTACCCCTTTTTCACTTTCCTTAAAAACCCTTTCAACTACTTTTCTCCATTTACTCACCATATCACTCACCCTTTTGTAAGTAACTCCCTGTCACCCACTTTAGTTCCCCACCATGTCACATCTCAAAAATCCAAGTTTTTCAAAGGATGAGTTGAGAGTCATGGTAGATGAAATCAGAAGAGTAGAGCCACAATTGTTTGGAGCACAAGTCCATCACACTCCTCCTAGTAGGAAAATGGAACTGTGGCAAAGGATCACTGACAAAGTAAATACTGTAGGTACCACCCTGCACACAAATGAGGACATTAGGAAGAGGTGGAATGGACTGAGGGGCAAGGTGGCTTCCCTGGCCTCCAGGCAACAGATGGAGTCCAACAAGACTGGCAGTGGTCCTCCCAGTGCCCCATTAGAACTCTTTCTCAGAGAAGAGATGGTCTTCGCCATCCTGCATCCTGAAGGCTTGATAGGAATACCTGGGGGAGCAGAGTCTGGTAAGTTACAACACAAAAACGGTCACTAAATTGCAATGACCTGCATGCTCACAGCTCAGTTGTTGCCACTGTGTAATTTATTGCCGTTACCAACATTCAATACCCAGAGTATCTGAGATGTAAGACTGTCATTGTGTATTGTTGGACCTGAAAACAGCCACCAGGACCCATCACATACCATAAGTTGGAATGGTGCTTGTAAATCTTTTAATATAAAAAAAAATCATCCCAGGACTCATAGTTTGCCTCAACATGTAAATGTAAGCTCCAATCTAAATGTAGTCTGGCAATAGATATGTAATTCCCAACATTTATCATGTGTTGGAGAGTAGAGAGAGTGACTGGACAGCAAATCCCAGGTGGCTCTATTTCTGTATCTTCAAATACCAACCTAGTGTGCACTTACCCAAAAAACACTTGTTTTTTGTAACTCTCAAATGAGGTTTACTCACCTGGGAGGATACCATTTGCCAAGTGTGTCAAGAGGACTGCAAAGCACAATAGGTCCTGTGTCTCTAACTCCAAACAACAGATCAGTGTTCACCTGCCCAAATACACCTGTTTGTCAGCTCTCAAATGAAGTTTACTCACCTGAGATTATACCATTTGTCAAATGTGTGAAGTAGAGTGAGTAACCTGTCGGCAAAACACAATAGTCCCTGTTTCTGTAACTCCAACCGCAAGCCCAGTGTTCACTTGCCCACATACACCTGTTTGTTAACTCTCAAATGAAGTTTACTCACTTGAAAGGATACCATTTGTCAAGCGCTGGGAAGTAGAAGGAGTGAAGTAGAATAAGTGACCTGGCAGCAAAGCACATTAGGCCCTGTTTCTCTAACTCCAAACACCATCCCAGTGTGCACTTGCCCAAATATACCTTTTTGTTGACTCTCAAATGAAGTTTACTCACCTGGGAGGGTACCATTTGTCAAGTGTCTGAAGTAACAGTGATCTGACTGTAAAACCAAGGAGTCCCTGTTCCTGTAACTCCAACCACCACCCCAGTGTTCGCTTGCCCAAATATACCTGTTTGTTAACTTTCAAATTAAGTTTATTCACCTGGGAGGGTACCATTTGTCAAGTGCGTGAAGTAGAGGGAGTAACCTGACTGCCAAGCTACGAGGCCCTGTGTCTCTGCCTTCAAACTCCATTCCAGTGTTCACTTGTCCAAATATACCAGTTAGTGAACTCTCTAATTAAGTTTGCTCACCTGGGAGTGTGCAATATATAGATCATGCTCAACTAAAAGACAAGTCTGTTTACCTAACTCAATTTTGACCCGGTATCCCAAGATTAGACCATTGAGGACAAGAATTACATCTTACCAAGTGTGTACACCAAGAATTCCTAAGGTCATAAGCTGCATCGGCACATTGGTAGCAGCAGCAAACACATTGACACAGCATTGCACACATGGGACTGCAGATACAGATACAACAAAGATGTGTGTTTGCCTATATCACACTCAATTAGGCCCTGAATGGGAAAATGCACTTGTTGCCTCTCCACTGTGTTGGCTTCACTGTTGGTAACATGTCATTTTTATTCCCTCATCCAAAGTGCAACTAATCAGCACATCTAATGAGCTGCTTGAGTCTAATAGTTTAGGCAAGCTTCACACATGTCAGGTCAAACACTCCTAAACCATGGTAACATGGCACGATGGGCTGACTTACCAATTAAAAATGTCCCATGTCTCTAGAATTCTGCAACACAAAACCTTTGCTGGTAGATGTCACACTTCAACAAATAACAATGTACCCTCTTACTCAATAGGTTGAGCTGGCACAGTCCTTGGGCAGACCTCGTCCACTAACCAGGCACACACTCAGAAGTCCTGAGGCATGATGGGCTAGGTGATAACTGAACTTTGGGAAGTAAAGCAGCTGAAGAAGGACATGATCCAAAAAATGGATGACCACAGTTCAAACATAGGCACCCTAACAGAGGTGCTAAGCGACATCTACACAGCCCTGAGCAATGCTTTTCAACCACCATCCACCCCTTCCTGTGGGCCAAATAACTCAAGGCAAAGTACATCTGCAGCAGCCACAGGAAGGGAGGGCCTGCGAGAGGTACACCCACCTTTGGACACCCCTACCTCTGCATCAGCTGATCCCTCCCACAAGCGGGCTGTCCATCAAAACATCCAGGAAGTGCAGATTACAAGACACCCACCACAAAACCTCAAACTTAATGTCCTCCTTTGTGTGTCAGATCTTGAAGCAAATTTAGTTGAGGAGGTCCTTTCCTGTATGGTCAGCTCTATGGCTCACCAGAATGGCAATTAAGAACCTCATAGGCATTTGGACTCTGTTCAGCACAATCCTTTCCTTCATCATAGGCTACATTGTGCCTCTGAGTGCTAGTGAGACTTTTCGGGTTGTTGTTGTTACATTTGGTATTCCATACATGGGATATACATGGTGCTGGAAGTCGAGACAAGTACTCTGTATTTCACATTACCATTGTGTTGTGCGATAAACCATACATCCTCCTTCTGTTGCATTCATACATTTAGGCAAGGTGACTTTACAGCCATACAATGACATATCTTTGGATATGTTGTTTGTATATGTAAAGCAACATGTATGTGCATTACAGCATGAGCTGTGTATGTATACTGTTTAGTCATTTGAAGATCTTCTTTATCAATGAATATAGTCCCAAATATCACTCAGCCCACATTTGGCCTTGACAAACTGTTGTATGAGAACCATGTAAAAATCACTGTGCCCTTCATAGTGCCATACAACCCTGAACCCACATAGAGGACGGGCACATGATGTACTTTAATGCATGGAAGTGATGAAAATGTGAGTGGCATGTAGGTTCTGTATGTTCAGCCTGCAGAGGCCAGGGCCTGTCAAATGTTTCACACAGTGTGGGACATAGACCAGGCTGGAATAGAGTAACTGTAGATGTGCAACAATAGCACCAGGTTAACTCCCTTTAGACCTGCAAATCCTTGGATGTGGCCATAATTAGTCTTCCGTGGCAAAACCTGGCCTGAAGGCCTTTCTACATTGACTACATTAGGAATGGGTCCTAATGTAATTCCCTGAACTAGAACATATTTGCATTGAGCCTCATTGTCAATGTGTGTCATTGACTTATCATAGGTCCCTTATTGCAACAGCTCTGTTGTCACCTTTCCATAAGTCATATTTGTACAGTACAGGCGTATTGCACAAGTGGCAAACCTGCAGTGCAGAAAGTTGGATGATTCAGGGGAGGGCACGACATGTGGTTAGATGCAACCAATCAGACCAACCATACCTAGGTATTATGGATGCCATCTCTGTATGATTGCCACATATAGTTAAATGTATCTTCTGTGCTTCAAGTACATAGCACACAAACCCTCTCTGTAGTGGTATGAGATTACAGTTGGTAGCCCACATGTTCACACATGCACAGGGAAGAGACTTCTCATGGCAGCCCCCATGGTAGCCCTGCCATTGTCAGGCTGGATGTAAATGTGTCTGTCCAGTCAGACACCCTGTTTCGACCTTTTAGAAGGATACTAGGGTCTCATCCGGACAAGCAGTGACCTAGGAATGGTTGCCTTACAATAGGGTTATCATTCATTATGAATGAATTAGGAGATAAAACTGCATCTTGGCACAGTGCATAGGGTTCAATTGAGCTCTATGGAACGTCCAATGCATCTATTTCTGTCTATCATTCACCATCAACCTTCTGTTTTCAGTGACATGGTTTAACTTAAAATTGGAAGATATCTGCATAAAGAGGAGGGCCTCTAGCAAATTCTCCCGATCAGAGAGGCAAGAGCTCTAGTAACCTTCTTCAGGGCCGGAACGTCATCCACAGCCTACAAGACAGACCTCTTTTGTCTCTATTTAAACAAATAGATTTGCTCAATAGATGTTTCTGTTTGAATATTATACAGAGGCTGTCTTTGTGTAGATACACCAATAATTGAAGAAATAACAGTGATTGAGTCTTTTTTTTTTGTGATGTCTGTTTTACTTGGTGTGCACTTTTCTTCAACATTGCGTCTTGTGCGATCACTATAAAAAGATAGCTTATGTTCAGATAGTTACTCACAATAATAAAAACATATGTGTTCCTTATTCATTTGAGTACTGGTTGCATTGTAAAAAATGTTTTAAAAAAGAAACAAAGAAAAAATGTTTTTGACAGATTGCTTAACTGTCTGTAACTGAACATTGCTTTCTGATTAACTCATTGGCAGCAATTTCTGCTTTAACATATTCTTTTCCCTCAAGTGAGTTTCATGTGAATGTGTGCCTCTTTAGAATTAGTGAGCCTGCAGCACTGATTGTGCTACACACTTAAGTAGCTTCTTAAACATTTCTCGGGCCTGCCATTGGAGCATGTGTGTATAGTTTTAAAACTGATATTTTGACCCAGCAAAGTAAACCTTTTGCAGGGCCTAAGTCTTCCTTCTTAATTCATATGACACTTCTAGGGTAGGCCCAGAAATACCCAGAGGATAGGGTACAATGTCTTTAAAAAGCAGGACATGTACTTTAAAATTTTACTTGCCTTGAGGGAGAAAAAACTCCTAAAGTTGTTCTTCACTACTGCAAGGCCTACCTTTCCTACAGAATAAAATTGGAGTTACCTTATTACATTTAATATGCTATAACTCCAGTTGGGAGGAAGTGGACAAGTAGAGTTTGGTGCCTGAAGAATTGTTTTACATCGTAGCCTTGTAGCTCCTCAAAACCGATGCTGCATGACCCATTTCCGACCAGGACCATGCATCTCCTAGCTGCGCAACGCATCCTCAACACAGAACTCCACGGCTCTTCACAATCAGGAAGTATTTTAGTTCAGTGAGCCTAGCTGGGTCCCTGGGGATGGCCCGGGCATCCTTGTTGCCTGCCTGAATTTTTGACTGTGTCTGAGTCTGGCACAATCAGAAATCCAAAGCTGGCAGTTTGTATGTCTTGGAGCTATTTTCACTGACCTCTTTAAACTTGCATATCTCTGGTTCTACTAATTGGATGTTTGTTGTTGTGTTCTTGGTTTATATATTAGAAAGCACTCTATTTTTATAAACAAGTATGGGATTTTTTTAGTGTTGTGTTTTCAATTTATTACTGTTTGAAGTGCTACATAAAAACTTTACACATTGCCTCTACGTTAAGCCTGAGTGTTCTGTGCCAATCTACTAAAAGATTCAACACTGGTTAATGTGGGGTTTTTCTTGTGCCTTCATGCTGACAAGGATTGTGATTCCTGCTTGAGTAGGGTTTCACCCCCTCAGCAAGAAACCCAACTTCTTACAATAGTGTATTACTGTTTTATAACTTGATAGAAATGATGAGTCAGTTTATATGCGTGTGTTAATGTAGGTAAAAGTATTTCTATTACTTTATCCATTTTCAAAAAAGTCTGTGGGCTACCACAGTACTACCTAGAAGGTACTGCAGTACTTACAGAAATGTAAAAAATTAGAAATGTCCAAAATTATAAATGCACTGTACTACACTATATCCCACTTAAAACCCAGAACGCAGACTAAGGAGGTCATTATGAGTTTGGTGGATGGAAAAGGCCGTCCGCCAAACTCCTGCAGTCAGCCTTCCTGCGGGCCCCATTAGGACTTTCCCGCTGGGTCAGCGGGTGGAAACATTGTTTCAGCCTGCTGGCCCAGCAGGAAACAGCCAACAACATTTACACCGGCTCATCATTGAGCCGGCAGCAATGCTGAGGTGCGTAGGGTGCACCAGCACCCATCGCGCTTTTCTCTGTCTGCAAACAGTGAACAGAGCAACGGGGCTGCCCGTCGCGCTGTTCACTGTCTGCAGACAGTGAACAGCACAGTGGGGATGGCCATGGGGGGCCTGCACCTCCCATTTCAAGTGCATGGGCAGTGTAGGGGCCCCCATGGGACCCCCTGCACCCTGTCTCTGCCAGCCTTTACATGGCGGTGCTACCAGTATGTAAAAGCTGGCGGAGAGGGGGTTCTAATCCCAGGTGCAGCACCACTTGCAGTGCTGCCCTGTAGGATTCAGACCACCAGTCCCTCCTGTGGAAGGAAACTGGCGGTGCTAGCAGTCTGACCTTGCCGCAACCGCCACAGTCATAATCTGGCAGTCAGACTGCCGCCAAAGCAGTTGGACCACTGCTTTGGTGATGGTCAGGCCGCCACCACGGCCCTGGCGGTCTAAAGACCCCCAGGGTCTAAATGAGGCCCTAAGTGTGGTCTAATCAACATTTCACCCTTACAAAATTAAATTAATAGGCAGCCATATTGTTTAGACCACATTTAGCCTGCGTTCTGGGTTTTAAGGGGAAATATAGTGTGGTATGTATATGTCCTAACTGTTCTGTAAAGAGATGGCCAAGAGAAAGCAGGATGGGATGGGCAGTTAAAATCTGTTTTCTTCTTAGTATAGCACCTTAACTTGAGTTTATCCTCAGATGATGCTGAAATTCCGGTAGGGGTTCTTCTGTTTTTTTACCTGTTTGTGTTCATGTGTCTTCTTGCTTTCCTTTCTTTTTCTCGTGTTTATCATTTCTTCTTCCCTGTCTATAGAGCATGAATACTGAGATTAATATTGTTGAAATTTAAACAAACAGCAAAAATACTGTTGAGGATTGTATTTATATAATTCGATAATAATTGAATTGCTCTTACTTTCCCTTAATGATAAGGGCCTCAATCACTGAGTTAAAAAGGGAAAAATATTTTATTACTGTAGAAAAAATAAGTGTCATATATTACTACTAGAAGAGATGGGAATAGGTCAATGGGAGATTCAAAGCTTGCAAGGGGGTTGGCTGAGTCAAGTTATTGGTTTAGAAGCTAATTCAAAAAAGAATGGCAAACTAATATTGTCATCTAAACATGCTAGTGGAACTTTGATAGATTTTGATTTGGATGGCGAGGTGAGATGGATTGCTGGGCATTTTTTAAAAGGCAGTGGCAATATATGGCTTGTGAATATGTACCGCCTTACTATCAAAGTTATGGTCATCAGCCAAGAGCTGGAAAAGAAAGTAATATTGGTTTCAGAAGGCACCAAGTTGGGTGTGAGAGAGATTTTAGATTGGCCATGGATCTTATCTTGAGCAGGAGTTCCAATTATAGGATCAGACACCCTAATTTATTAAAAGTTTTACACTCCCTTTGTAAAGTCCTAGTCCTTCCCAAAACATGGATTGTTAACATTTAGAGAAGGATTTCACTTTTTTATCATTCTCTTACCAAACACAAACAAGTATTGACAATCTATTGACCACCTCTCAACACTCAAACACAATGCATGCTTCCCCCAATGAACCCATAAGCATTTCGAAACAATTTTGGATCTTAAATTAAATACAGTGACCGTCAAGGGTAAATCTTAGATGCTTAACACTGACATTCTCACTGATACTAGATATATAGAAACAATAGAACAGATATTGAACATTACTTTCAAGATAATAGCCTGCCTGGGGCCAGTCCAATTGTTTTGTGAGATTCCTGTTAGTACCACAGTAGAAAAATAAACAAAGAAAAGGGAGGTTTGTAGTAAATTAATATAAAATTAAACTTACTATTTGTGGTACTGATGAGAAGTTGTGAAATAAAAGTTTGTTTCTGCGAATCTATTGTTGACATTTAAAAACATAGAAGACTATGCTACCTACTTTTCTCACTATTTGGTTTATGTTTATCTAGTCAGCTAAACATAAAATAGGGGAAATAAAATAAGTGTCTACAAGTCCCCACTTTGACCTCTGGTTCAATGCTCATCTGAATTGTGCGGCTCAATCTGCCCCGCATTTCTCAGGAAAAAATAATAATTGTCCACATTACATTAACAGAAAGCCTTCCTGACGCCACACAGATGGTTGTTTCCTAATGTATTCATTTGATTAAACCATGCCATTAATACCTATGTTACACAATATCCCTGCAAAGAAAATCATAACAAATAAAGGCTTTCTTTTGCCATTCTCAATTTGTAGGTAATAGATTAAGGCCCTCGTCATGGCACTGGTGGTAAATACCTCTCACCGCTGCAGTGACGGCTGCCAACATACAGCCTCAGTGGTGAATATCCGTTTGCCATATTATCACACACACACCAAACCGACGGAATACTGCCACATACACAAATCTGCCAGCCCAAAGGTCAGTGTTAAGTTGGTACAAACACCCATACCGTTACACCAACAAAACAACGCCTACCACATTATGACCCACGAATCACCACAATGGACATTCAATGCGCTAAACCATTGGCGGTACACACCAGCACGGTCAGAATGGCAACCCATATACAAAACAACACAACATTGACCCAAACAAAAATCACACACCTGACACTGATACACACACTACACACACCCACCCACAGCACTATAAAACACACACCCACAATACCCACAACCCTTTACGAACACCAATAATGTCCACAAGGCTAACACAAAGACCACTGACACAACTATATACACACACCACAAACACCCATCCATCCGTCACGCATGACACATCCCACATCCCACCACATTACTCAACACCCTCTGCACAACACACACCACACAACACCCATGTCCTCATCAGGGACCACTGGTCAGTCAGTCACCCTAGCCCACTCACAGTCCAGCACAGAGCCTCCCCATCAGTCTCCAACACAACAGCACCCACCTAGCGTCCCCATACCTCTGTCCCCAGGACACACCAATCACCAGTGTGCCCACCTGTACAGAGACCCCAGTCCGCACCTCACACCCAAGACAATCAGAGTCCTCGGTCAGTGGAAGTGGGCACACCATTCAGGGCCCAGAGGCCCAGAGGAACAGGGACACTGAGTGGACCGCTGTGCGCCAGAGGGAGGACAGGCCCAAAAAACTGACTCTCCAGGAGGCACTCACCAATATCCTGGGGGTTTACCAACAATCACAGGACAAGATGGGTCAGATCCTTTCCAACATGCAGGAGAACAAGTGGCTGCAGGAGGAACACCATCAGGAGATCAGGGAGGATTTGCAGGCCCTCAACACCACCATGGTCTCCATAGCAGGGGTGCTGGAAGATATGGCCAACATCTCGAGGGAATGGACAGCACTCCAGTGGGCCCCTACCACTAGCCAGTCTACTAACCATCCCTCCACCTCTGCTGCAGCTATTGGGCTGGAAGCCCTGCCACAGGACCCACAGGCCACCAGCACCCCTCCCCCTGCAGAAGGTGAACCTCCCAGCTAATGTTCCCTGCGACCCAGACAGAACACAGAGACACTTGCCAAGACCAAGACCACAGCCTAGGAAATGAGACCCTCCTGACTGACCCCCTTGTGTCCCACCCTGTCACCTTGTCCAATTTGAACTGCCTTTGCTCCCCTTCCTATGGCCCCTTGGACACTGGACCTGTGCTACAAATAGACTGGAACAATACCCTGGCGTTTCCTCTACCATTACCCCATTCCATTGCACTTTTCTCTCAATTATTTGCACTACACCCTTGAACACAACTTGAGTGATAGTGTTTTATGTGATGAAAATGTGCATTTATGGGCACAGTCACATCTAGTGCAAATGATCTGAACACTGTGATAGCATACAATATATGACATGTAGCTGTCTGTAGTCATCACATCAATACACAGTTGTTATATCACCAACATCTGCAAAATGAGAAGCCATAGGTGACAGTAAGTTGAGATGCAAAGGAAGTGAATGCCATCCTGCTACAGCCACACAGAAAACATAAATATTCAGAAGAATGGTCAGTTCCACTGTCTCACCTGTGTGTCATTGGAAGCATTGGCCTATAACTGATGTTCTGTTGTCCACAACTTCATCCTCTGCCTCCTCATCCTCACTGTCCTTAGGGTCCATTGCTGCCACAAGGACATTTCCAGTCTCCTCCTGCAGATAAGGCACATGTCGTCTGAGGTCCAGGTTGTGCACCATGCAGCATGCTACTACTACCTGGCAGACCTACTTGGGTGAGCAGCACAGGGATCCACCTGTCAGATGGAGGCATCTGAACCTGGCCTTCAGGAGGCCGAAGGTCCTTCCAATAATTCTCCTGGTTCACCCATGTGCATCATTATAACGATTCTCAGCCCCTGTCCTGGCATTCCTCACAGAGCTCAGGAGCCACGATAGGTTTGGGTAGCCAGAGTCACCTGCAAGTATTGAGGGGCAAACTTTAGCCTTACACAATGGTATGGGGGATAACTCCAGAAGGCATATTCTGACATACAATGGGTGGGGAGTCAGACTTACCTATCAGCCACACCCTGTGCCTCTGTAGTTGTGCCACCACATTTGTGATGCTTCTATTTCTCAGGACGAAGGTGTCATGCACCGACCCAGGATACTTGGTAGTGATGTGGAAGATGTACTGGTCTGCCAGCCACACCATTTGCACATTGAGTGAGTGGAAATTCTTCCGATTCCTGAACACCTGTTCATTCTGGCAGGGGGGGGACAAACACAATATGTGTACCATCAATCGCCCCAATAATATTGGGTATATGTCCCATGGCATAGAATCCTGCCTTCAAAGTGGCCAAATCTTCCACCTGGGGAAAAGCAATGTAGCTGCACATGTGTTTGACCAAGGCAGACAAAACCCTTGCCAGCACGATTGAGAACATTGGCTGTGACATTCCTGCTGCCAAGCTCACTGCCACTTGGAAAGAACCAGTTGCCAGGAAATGGAGCACTGAAAGAACATGCACAAGAGGGGGGATCCCAGTGGGATGACAGATAGCTGATATCAGATCAGGCTCCAATTGGACACACAGCTCTGTGATTGTGGCCCTGTCCAGTCTATAGGTGAGTATTATGTGCCTGTCCTCCAATGTAGCTAAGTCTGCAAGGGGTCTGTACACAGGGGCTTTTCTCCTGCTCCTATTCATCCACAGTGGTAAGTATCTAAGGGACGCAAGAGTGAATAGGCTGTCGCAATTTGAACAATGGAACCACCACTTCAGTGTACATTGAGCATTGATGTAATGGGACAATGGGAATCTCAATGTATGTGCAAATTATAGCAATGATGTAGTTATGGATTATCTGAATGTTGTCCACCGCCATTAAAAGGCAAATGCCTGTCCTGTAGGGAAAGGTGGAAGTGAGGTAACTCCGCCAACAATGGGAGTCATGGCGGAAGGTGGCCTTGCGCCGCTGTGCAATTCCTCATTGGCTAATATAGGGCTCTATGGAGTACAGTGGCCAATGGGGATCAGCGGCGGCGGTGACGGTGTACACCGGCGTGGACGTGACGGCCATTTTCTATCTAAATCCTCACTTGATTCCTGACTTTCCACAGGACAACACCTGCACTGCGTGTGCTGCTGTGACCCATGTCTGGATCCTGCCATGGCCTGTGTGGCCGGGGAAAGGGCCCCTGCCTTCACTTCGTGGGAGTCGGAGCACTTGGTGGATGGGGTCCTACCCAAGTATGGACAGCTGTATGGCCCTCCAGACTAACAGGTGAGTAAACCTTGGGCACGATGCATGTGACAAGTTTGCATGGAGATGTGTGTGCAAGCATTGTGTCATTTGGAGGGGTGGTATGTCTGGTGGTAGTGTACATGGTGGGCGCTGGGTGATGTGTGCGCCAATGGAGATGGAAATTGGATTTGTGGGCCAAATGTGTGACAGGCTGGATTGCATGTGTACTGGTGTCCTCCTGTCTGTGTTTCTTCTGCAGGTCAGCATCCATCAGAAGAAGGGATTGTGGTGTGCCATCGTCAAGGACGTGCGGACCCTGGGGGTCTACAGCAGGTGGAGCACCCACTGTAGGAAAAGATAGGAGGACCTGAGATGCAGGGCCCAGAAGACCACAGAGGGCCAAATGGGATGTCTTCCCAACGAGGGCGGGGTGCCCGTCGGAATCTGACCCTCCTGATGGCCCGCATACTGGCAGTGGCCTACCCAGAGCTAGATAGGCGCTTGAGGGCATCACAGCAGCCACAAGGGGGTGAGTACAGTGGGCATTACAACTATAATTGGTAGGTGGCATGGGATCCTGGTGGTGGGTGTCAGTTAGTGGGTGCCCCTTAATGCCAGCTCAGACATTGCAGCGTGATCCAGCTAAAGGGTAATGGGTGTATTGCAAAATCTGGCAACCTAGCTAGGTTGCATTCCATGTCAGACAGAGCTTAGTGGGTCCCAGGAGGGGTGCTGTTGGCGGTGGTTAGCTCTCATCTTGCTGTGGTACCCAGCCAATGCAATGCCAGTGTGATGCATGGTGATCAATCCTAATCCTTACGTGTGACGGTAATGTGTATGCCATCTGTGGTGTTGGTGGTGTAATTGACCCAGTGCTCCCTTTCTCTCCCCCCTTTTTTCTTCTGTCATCCTGTCCATGTGTGCATTAGCATCATCTGGTGGAGGAGCAGGGGCACCGGTGACAGAGGGAGCTGAATCCCACAGTACCCATGGGGCACAGTCTACCAATGCCGAGGGAACCAGTGGGATTGAGAGCGGGCGGAGCACCATGGCGGAGACAGGAGGTGACAACACTGACTCTGATTCCTCCTCCGATGGAAGCTCCCTAGTCGTGGCGGACACATCTGGAACCACCCCAGCTACAGGTACAGCCACCGCCCCCCTACCAGCACAGTCCTTCCAGTAACCTCTCACTGAGTTGCCCAGGCCCGCTCACCCCGGAGGGTGGGCATCTCCTTCGCCCCAGGCACCTCAGGCCCTGCCCCAGTGAGCCCTGCTGCCCTCATTGAGGAGGCTATTGACCTCCTGAGATCCATCTCTGTAGGGCAGTCAACCATTGTGGATGATATCCAGGGGCTAGCATCCCAGAGGCAGCAATGCAATGCATTCCTGGAGGGCATTCACGGTCGATTGGCGTCCCAACAGAGATCGTTTCAGGCTCTGGCTTCCTCCCTGATGGCAGCCATTGTCCCTGTTTCTACTGTCCCCTCCAACTACCACTTCCCAGTCCCAGTCCCCTCAACCCCAGCCCATCCCATGCACACATACAGACACGCATGCACACAAAACATCACACAAGAGTGGCACAGGCAAACACAGGCAGCACACTTCAGGCCACAAGTACTCACATAAACAACAGGCAGTTGTGCACACAACAACATCCACTGTCTCCCCCTCCTCCTCTTCCCTCACACTCACATCCGCACTCACACCTGCATGCATTGCAGCAACAGTCACCACCACCATCACCATCACCACACCAAGCAGCACACACACCTCACTTGCAGACACCTCCACAGCATCCATCCACACGTCCACTGTGTCCTCTCCCACCCTGTCTGTCCCCCTCCTAAGAGACACAAACACATGCACTAGGACTCCCAACAGCCATCCACCTCAATCACTACACTGCCCTTGCACCTGCACCCAAGTCCAGCAGACATACACCTGCAACAACCAATCGCTCAACCTCCACTACCATCGCTCCTCCCTTATCCACCCCATTTTTCCTAAGAAGCTTTTCCATGCCCAACTTGGTCTCTTCACTCTTTCTCCACACCCCATCCTTCCCATAAGAGCAGGGTCACAACGACCCAGCCCTGCGCCTAAGCCAAACAGTCCACGGGGACAGTGGAGGCCCCTCCTAGTCATGAAGGCAAGAATGGGAAAAATCCAACTCCACCACCCAAGAAAGAGAAGAATCCCACTCTACCAGCCAAGAGAGGGAAGGATCCCACTCCACCACCCAAGAAAGGGAAGTTTCTCACTCCACCACCTAAGAAAGAGAAGGATCCCACACCACCACCCAAGAGAGGGAAGGATCCCACTCCACCACCCACGAAAGTGAAGGTTCCCACTCCACCAACTAAGAGATGCAAAAGGCTGCCTTCAACAGCAGTGGGCAAGGAGCTTTCACCTCCAGTTGGTACACAGCAGCCCTCACCTCCAGCAGAGGGCATGTATCCCACCCTCTAGGGACTTTTGTACAAGGATCCCCCTCTAGAACCAGTGGGCAAGTTCCCCACCTCAGAGACTGTGACCTTGCACTCCCCAGTAAAAGTGAATGGGCATGGTGCCCCCTCCAGAACCAGTGGGCAAGTTACCCACCTCAGAGACATTGACCTTGCACTCCCCAGCAAAGGAAAATGGGCATGGAGCCCCATCCAGAACCAGTGGGCAAGATCCCCACCTCAAAGACTCTGACCTTGCACTCCCCGGCAAAGGAAAGGGTCTTGGCGCCCCCTCATACCCATTGGGCAAGTTCCCCACCTCAGAGACTGTTACTTTGTACTCCCCAGCAAGTTCCCCACTTTAGCGGAGGTGCCCCACATCGCCCTCCCCCCATGGTGTGTGTTGTGCGTGTGTTTGTATCTCTCCTTTTCCTTCCTCCCTCCCTCCCTCCCTTGTGTGCTAGGCGGCTGACCTCTCCACCGGCATCTTTGTCTGCATTGGTGTTCCAGGTGGAGCATGCCGTAGACGAGCATCGGGAAGACTTGAAGACTTGAAGTTCCGGTTCCATGGCGGTGTTGATCTTCTCTGTGTCTCTGATGGTGAGTCTTTTGTCTCTGGGTTCTGTTTTTGACAGGCTTTTGATGGCGTTGGTACCACCCCGGAAATCATGGCGGTTTGCTATGTCAGAATATGATGAGCGGTAACTTGTCTTCTGCCTGGCTGTTGATGGCTTCCGCCTTGGTCAGTGGTGTTAACACCCTGGCGGTTGGTGTGGTACATTGGCTGTCTATGGGAGTTATCACCGCCATGGTCATAATTTGGTGGTAACTACCGCCAGCCTGTTGGCGGTATTACCACCACTTTAATAGTCACCACCATTGTCATAATGACCACCTATGTGTACTATATTAACTGTGGAAATACTATTTAATGAAAGACCTGCTAATGCATACACAATGCCTTTAAACCTCACTGTGCCACTTAATTTCACTTAAAAAACAAATTTTAGTTGACTTTGCTCAACTGGCACTTGTAACCATTAATGACCCTTTAAAATCCCATGCCTTCTTGGCCAGAAAAACAATGACTATCTCAATGCAGCTCACAGGAAACTGGGCGCGCCTCAAATATGGGCACAATGCATACATACTGTCTCAGAAAACACAGAAATGTCTATCTTCAATTTGAACCACACTTTCTTTCTTTGCAGTTATACGAGCTCAAACGAAAGTGTTGGACAATTCATTGTTTTAAGCATGGGGAGATTAGGTCAAGAATCACAGGATGTTGAGTCGATTCTGGGATTCGAGCCCACAGTTCCAAAGTCTACATCTTTGGTCGCTATGCTACATTATCCCCCCATATTAATGCATATTTCAGCCCTCATGTTTAAACCAGCCACATATTTTTATGCAACACATGAGCAATATATCCTTTGTAATAATATTTTTAAAACAAATTCCCCCAGCAAAGTGCTCCTTTCGGCTCTAAGTGTAAAAACTATACAATTAGCCTAGCCATCTCAACTGCAGACTGCACTGGGAACATTTGATTTTTTTGTATTATGTTAAAGTGGTGCTGATACTTAGTACTTTTTGTCATTTTCCTATATGAAAATACATTCTAATGTGTGCATACGTGAATGGTCCTATACTTCCAATCAATTCAATGTAAAAGTGCATGAGCGCACATTTTATCTCTGAACTAAATAAACTATTTTCTTTGCATATATAAATCTATATGTATATATATTATCAAAGATGTCATTGGTGCCGTAATTTGTGGGGTAATTTGCAGTGCATGTCGGGGGTGCTTATTGTAGTTACCTTAGGTCACGAGTTATATTTACTTGAGGTAACTCTAACTATAACTGCTGAATTTCTATGGTTTTGTACACTTGAAATGTGAGCCCACCACCAGAGCTAAGGGGTCAGGGTGTTCGTACCCTGGCCCCTTTTGTTTTTGTGAATATTTTTTTCTGGGACTATGCTTTAGATGTCTGACAACACTTCTGTTGTTGAAATATGTCAGCCAATCAGATCTCTACACGAGATCGGGAGGGGTTACGAATCCTTTGCGTCCCTATCTATACAAATTTGGATTTCCTTAAATTTCTCAAAAACTGCTCAATGGATTTACACCAAATGACAAAAAGAGCTCTTTCTGAACCAAGAGCTACCTTTCTGCTAAATTTGGTGTAATTCCGTCCAGTAGTTTTTGTGCTATTGATGTAAAAAAAATAATAATACTTACCTTTAAAACCTTAACCATGCATCCGCCTTAACAATTCATGCCTTTAGAATGAAATTTGTTGTAAAGGCATGCATGGTAAAGGTATATTTGTGGTAAAGACATGCATGGTAAAGGTATGCGTGGTAAAGGCATAAGCATGTTAATGGTTTCATTGTAGCGGTCATGAGTTGTAATGCCTGCGTTATAATTGCTGTTTCCCCACCATGTTTTTTACCCGCAATCCCCTGCAAACCACAAACTTTGAATAAAAAACACATTTTCCTCACATTTCTGTGATGAAAAGTTCTGTATCTGTGGGGTGCCACAAACTTCCTTCCACCCTGTGTTCTTCCACGTCTCCCAATAAAAATGGTACTTCACTTGTATGGGTAGACCTAGCGCTTACGACACAAAGGGCCTCATTCTGAGGCTGGCGGGCGGCGGTCGCCGCCCGCCTGGCGGGAACCGCCATATGGCCGCTCCGCGGTCGAAAGACCGCGGAGGCCATTCTGGCTTTCCCGCTGGGCTGGCGGGCGACCGCCAGAAGGCCGCCCGCCAGCCCAGTGGAAAACCCCTTCCCACGAGGAAGCCAGCTCCGAATGGAGCCGGCGGAGTGGGAAGGTGCGACGGGTGCAGTTGCACCCGTCGCGAATTTCAGTGTCTGCTAAGCAGACACTGAAATTCTTTGTGGGGCCCTCTTACGGGGGCCCCTGCAGTGCCCATGCTATTGGCATGGGCACTGCAGGGGCCCCCAGGGGCCCCACGACACCCCATACCGCCATCCTGTTCCTGGCGGGCGAACCGCCAGGAACAGGATGGCGGTATGGGGTGTCGGAATCCCCATGGCGGCGCAGCAAGCTGCGCCGCCATGGAGGATTTTTGAGGGCAGCGGAAAACCGGCGGGAGACCGCCGGTTTTCCCTTTCTGACCGCGGCCAAACCGCCGCGGTCAGAATGCCCTTGAGAGCACCGCCAGCCTGTTGGCGGTGCTCTCGTGGTCGTTGACAGGGTCAGAATGACCCCCAAAATGTCCTAAAAAATAACATGGACGCATCACATTTTCCCACTGAAAACTGGTCATTTCAGTGTGGGTATCTTGAGATTTTAGACCCTTGCCCAGCAGGCACCTAAGCAAATTTATCCAACCTATACATTTTTGAAAGCTAAACACCAAGGGGCATCCGGGTGGGCTAACCTATGTGGGTCACACCACATATTTTTTACCCAGAATCTCCTGCAGACCTCAAACATTGACTAAAAAACACATTTGCCTCACATTTCTGTGATCGAAGGTTCTGAAATCTGTTAGGAGCCACAAACTTCCTTCCACCTAGCATTCCTCCAGGTCTCCTGATAAAAATGGTACCTCACTTGTGTGGCTAGACTTACTGCCTGCAACAGGAAATGTCCCAAAACGCAACATGGACGCATCACATTTTCCCACCCAAAACTGGTCATTTTTTTCCAATGTAGGTAGTTTGAGATTTTGGACCCTAGCTCAGTCAGCATCTAGGGAAACCTAGCCAACCTGTACATATTTAAAAACTAGACACCAAGGGGTATCCAGAGTGGGCTGACTTGCATGGCTCACACCACATTTTGTTACCCATAATCCCTTATAAACCTCAAAATTTGACTAAAAAAACACATTTCCCTCACATTTCTGTGATGAAAAGATCTGTAATCTTTGGGGTTCCACAAACGTCCTTCCACCCAGCGTTCCTCCAGGCCTCCCAATAAAAATGGTACCTCACTTGTGTGGGTAGACCTAGTGCTTGTGACAGAAAATGTCCCAAAATGCAACATGGGCGCATTACATTTTCCCACTAAAAACTGGTAATTTTTTTCCAATGTGGGTAGTTCTAGATTTTGAAACTTAGTTCAGCAGGCACCAATGGAAACCTAACCAACCTGTAAATATTTAAAAACTAGACATCTAGGGGTAGCCAGATTGGGCTGACTTGTGTGGCTCACAACACATGTTTTTACCCCGAATCCCTTGCAAGCCTCACACTTTGACTAAAAGAAAAACACTTTTTCTTCAAATTTCTGTGATGGAAAGTTCTGGAATTGACAGGCAGTCTCAAATTACCTACCACTCAGCATTCCTACCTGTCTCCCGATACAAATGGTACCTCACATGTGGGTGGGCCAAGTGCCAACATCAGGGAGGGGCTCAAAATGTATTGTGGAGATTATGATAACAATGGTGAGTGTATTAATTACTCCTGGGATCAGAAACCATGTAGGGAAACCTATCAACCGAGGAATTTCTGAAAAGTAGACATCAAGGGGAGTCCAGGGAGATGTCTCTTGTGTGGATCCCCCAAGGGTTTCTTACCCAGAATACCCTTCAAAGTTGAAACATTTAATAAAAACACTATTTTTCCTTTCATTTCTGTGACATACACTACAGGAATGTACAGGGATCCACAAACTTTCTAGCACCCAGGGTTTTCCAACTTGCCCTGATAAAAACTTTACCTCACTGGTGTGACTGGGCCTAATGCCTGTGACACGCAAAGTGTTTTTCTGCACTAACCCCATTTTGTGTGTAAAGCCCAAATATACCTTAAACTCTTCCAGCAAAGTGGGAGTCCACTGGCATGCCATAAAACAGGGCCCTAGAGTGCCTAAGTGTTCCCTCAGAAATTGTTTGGCACACACATTTGTTTGCTGCACAATTTTCTCAAGGAAGTCAACATCCAAAAACAGATGGATGTAGTCAATTGGCAATAAGTTGGCCCTGTCGACTTTACATCCAGCGTCACCAGTGAGCAGCAGAATTTGAGGCTGAACTAAATTGGAGGGCTGCCAAGAGAACAATCCTTCTGTGCTTGCTGTTGCATGTGCCTGCTCTCTGGGTTGGTCTAACTTGCTACTGTTGTCCCGCTGCACAGACTGTGCTTGTGAAGGGACAGCACAACTGTCATCATCATCTCCCTTGGAATTGCTAAAAGAGGAGTCATCTGAAGTAATCCGCTGAATGAAATATCACTTCCAGGTTCTGCTCCATTGTCCTCTCCTACAGATGCTGTCTCAGTTTCTGTTTTCTTCAGCCTCTGATCCTGCCTCAGAGCTGTCCTCCATAACCTGCGTTAGGGCTTGAAACAATACGCTATATCTGCTACTGTCTAAAACCGTCTTCCTAAAACAGTACCCTATGTAGAAGGCATAGATATTGTTAGCAAACTGTTTGTGGGTGTGTGAGTGATGTGTGCAACAGTAAATAACGTCGGACACCTTACCTTTTCTTCTTCCCTCATCCACCGGGTTCTCCACAAACACTACCAACAAAATAAAAAGACTTAGGGGGTCATTACAACATTGGCGGGCGGCCCAGCGGGGATGCGGCCACAACATAGGAGCCGGCTCCTAATGGAGCCGGCGGTGTTGCGGCCGCACGACGGGTGCAGTTGCACCCGTCGCGCTTTTCACTGTCTGCTATGCAGACTGTGAAAAGCTGCATGGGGCCCTGTTAGGGGGCCCCTGCACTGCCCATGCCAGTGGCATGGGCAGTGCAGGGGCCCCAGGACTCCCCTTACCGCCAGCCTCTTCCTGGCGGTGCAAACCACCAGAAACAGGCTGGCGGTAGGGAAGTCATGATCCCGCCGCCGCAGTCGAAATACGGGTCTCCGTACCGCCAGCCTGTTGGCGGTACGAACGCCTGAGACCGCCAGGGTCGTAATGACCCCCCCAGTATTACTTCATCTTGCAATATACCCATCATCACAGCCTTTAGCGCTGGTGTTGCCCACTGCAACAATCAATTTTGGAGCACCCAATTACCTCCTCCTTGGATTCCCTCACTGCCCAGCAAAAGTGCCCCTAATCTCGCAACAGCTCCTCTCTTATACATTGCATTTGCTTTAAAATTATAGAAATAGCTGGCTTTACTAATCTACTAAGCTATTCACACAATATACAGATCTATTCTTTGCAGCAAGAACATTAATCCTCTGCGCTACTTTATGCTGTCAAATCAGCCACTAGACAAAAGCCTCATCTCTCTCTAGCAGGAACATAATCACAAGAGTTATCTTGGCATTGTTATTGCTGCCTTAAAGCTTTATATATATATATGTATATATATATAAAAAAATGTTTTACTGAAAAAAAAAGGTTAGACAGACGTTATTGTCGTAGTTTGGACTCTTGCTCTGAGCAAGACTGCTGGTCTCAGGATGACAGTACTTTAGTTTGTAGGTGACTAAGGGGGTGAATCCAAGCTTGGCGGGCGGCGGGAGCCGCCCGCCAAGCGGGAACCGCCAGAAGACAGTACCGCGGTCAAAAGACCGCGGCGGCCATTCTGGGTTTCCCACTGGGCTGGCGGGCGACCGCCAAAAGGCCGCCCGCCAGCCCAGCGGGAAACACCCTTCCACGAGGAAGCCCGCTCCGAATGGAGCCGGCGGAGTGGAAGGGGTGCGACGGGTGCAGTAGCACCCGTCGCGAATTTCAGTGTCTGCTAAGCAGACACTGAAATTCTAAGTGGGGCCCTCTTACGGGGGCCCCTGCAGTGCCCATGCCATTGGCATGGGCACTGCAGGGGCCCCCAGGGGCCACACGACACCCCATACCGCCATCCTGTTCCTGGCGGCCGAAACCGCCAGGAACAGGATGGCGGTATGGGGGTCGGAATCCCCATGGCGGCGCAGCAAGCTGCGCCGCCATGGAGGATTCCCCTGGGCAGCGGAAAGCCGGCGGTACACCGCCGACTTTCCGTTTCTGGCCGCGGCTGTACCGCCGTGGTCAGAATGCCCAAAGGAGCACCGCCAGCCTGTTGGCGGTGTTCCCGCAGACCACGGCCCTGGCGGTTTTTACCGTCAGGGTCGTAATCAGGCCCTAAGTCTCTTCCTACAACTAGTTGTAACTGTTGTCCAAACCTTACTGGCTCACTAGCAGTACCTCACCAGAAACACAATAGTAAAAGGTGATTTGTAGCAGTCGCTTACACATGGACTCAAAGTAAGATATCTCAGGGTTGTCGTGGTTAAACGGAACTTACCCTTTTCTCACAGATTTATTATGTCTCATACAAACAAAGGCAATAACACAGATGCAGTGAAATTATAATAGTTTTTATTCAACATAACCGCAATTTGTGATAAGTTGCATGAACTGCAATGATTAGGATAATGAATATACCAAGCAACAGTATTGTGAAGAAGAGAGTCATTGTTATAAAGACCCCCACCATTGCGCAATATACAAAATAAATATATGTATATGTATAAGATGGAATATGCCCTAATACCCTAAGAAGAATAGGTCTAACCTCCTACCTAAAAGGAGAGCTGGGTTCGTTAAACCTAATCTGCCAAAGCCGTGTCCATGAGGGGAGCCCCCCAACGCTCATTACCTTGGAATGAGGTCTCTATCTCAGACTCCGCAGGGACACGAAGACTGGGTCAGCGTCAAGATGACTGCAGCATCGGTATCAGCGATGTTGGCAATGCCCTCTGGTCGGAATCCCTCTGATTATCTGTCTAAAGTGTGTTGTATTTATACAGATCTACAAGGTCCCCTGACATAAGTGTTATTCATAACAATAGATAACAGGCATGCTTGGGACGGCAATTAATATCAACAGTCCCTCGAAAGTATAGAGAGGGAAAATCCCTAAGTGTGAATACCTACTGTATGTTTGTCTTTCGTGCTTGATCTTGACGCCTTGGCGCAGTGACACTGACAATAGAACCCATAACAAGTGGCCTAACTATAAACAAGGCCGCCATCTTAAAGGAAATAAATAATTAAATGGACTAAGACAGAGCAAGCTAAGTAGGTTAAAAGTCACTGGGTGACGGGGGCACGAGTTTACAAGCCTACGGCTAAGCTAACTCTTGTTATCCCGTTAAAACAAACTAGGATTCACTACATTATAGTTAGTTACCCATACAGCACTATAGAAATTCAGCAGTTATAGTTATACTTATGTTAAGAAACTATAATTCGTGGCCTATAGTTACATTCCAACACAAATTATAGTTTCTTAACATAAGTATAACTATAACTGCTGAATTTGTATGGTTTTGCATGGTCAAAAAGTCAACCTAACTATAATGTCCCTGCAACCTTTGTTTATTTTAGTGAATTTTTCTGTTTTTACTTTAACGCACACATTAATATTTGTGTCAGGTTGTGACAAGTCAATAATCGCCTTGCTTTTTCCCAGGAGCCGAGGAGGCTCTGAGGAGGATCCTCGAATCAGCAGATCGTGTCCAAAAACAGGCTATTTTTTGCCCATGAGTTGTCCCCTCCATGTGCCCTATGGGGTCAGCATACCTGTATCCTGACCCACTTATATGCTTTTACACTGTTTTTTTCCCATCCCCCCAGGCAATGCGAGAAACAAAATGGCAGCTGCAACTTTTTTGTCAGGCTGTGGCCTGCCAATCAGGACCTTTCTTTTCCCCTAATTCCACAGAGGATCCGAGGAGGATCCGAGAAGGATCCACGGAGGATCCGTGTTCCTACATATACAAATTTGGTTTTCATTCTATAACTAAAAAACGACTGAATGGATATACGACAAATTACAAAAAGGGCTCTTTCTCGATAAAGAGTTACCTTTCTGCCAAATTTGGTGTAATTCCATCCAGTGGTTTGGGCGCTGTTCAAATTCCCTGTGGAAAAATTAATGGGGAAAAGGCCTTTTGGGACCCCCCTTTTTCTAAGCCCCTGCTTGATGGGTCATCCCAAAACATTCCAGACAGTGCTGATGTGAGCGTGAAAGATTTTGGGAACATTTTGTGCAGATTCATCAAACGGTGCCAAATTTATTAGCAAAACAAATAATGCTTTTTCTATAGAAACTAGGTCCTAACTATAACTACCTAGTGGCAACTGCTACTCCGTAATATATATTATATATAGACAAATATATAGATATCTTGCTTAATATATTTATATAAATAGGAAGAGAGTGTCTCTCTCTCTCTCTCTCCATATGTAGATATAAAGAAACCACTTTTATATGTCTGTGTGGTTTCCCTGGAAGCCGATCGAGGCAAGTGGTCTCTCTATACATACAAATAAAATGCATATCTCTCTCTCTCTCTCTCTCTCTCTCTCTCTCTATATATATATATATATATATGTATATATATATATATATATATATAGATCAAGGTTTTTCTTTATAGATGTGTGGTTTTCCTAGGGACCAATCAGCCCAGAGGGAAAACACACATCTATTTAAAAAAAAATAGCCACCACAGGGAGTCAGCCCTGCTAAAGTACAAGCACCTGTCAATGTTTTATTTTATTTTATTTTTAACCCCTGCTGGGATGATAAAAGGTATCAAAGACTGTTTAGAGGAACTGAATCTTCCATTCTAGAAAGAATTTCGGACTATCACCTCTTTCTATCACTTTTGAGCCACCTCTGAACTCTTTAAGGACAGAAATTCCATTTAAGGGAAGTTGAATTGGAAGTAACGCTTTACAAAATGGCAGCACACGTTGATGGCCAAGTTAATGCTACAAACAATACACGAATACGTGTTAAGGTCAGGACAACAGATGAACAAATCTAAGTCCAAAACTATGCCTCTCAATACTCTGTTCTGTTCTATTCTATTCTATGCTCTGCATTTCTAAAACTCATATCTACCCCAAACAGGCCTCCTAGCACTGAGCAGAAAAGGTAAACCATATTTCACACAGCGATCAGATAAACAGCAATGATTTTTGTTGCTTTCTGAAGCTCAATTCAACTTCAGTTCTGCAGATCCTGATAGGCAAAGAATTCCATATCTTGGGAGCTAGGTAGGTGAATGATCATTCACCACTTCTCGACTTATGGATATTAGGAACTTTGGGGCATATTTAAGAGTCCCTCGTGCCTCCTTGCACAACATTAGCATCATTTTTTATACTAATGTGGCCCAATGAGGCCCAAATCACTGCGCCGAATTTACAAAGTAGTGTAATGCATGCATTGCACCACTGTGTAACACTTTGTGCTACAACATGCCTGCACCAGGCATAATGTATACAAAGGTGGCGTACCCCGTTAGGTGGGCAGAAAAAAAGGAGCAAAGAAATCTAAAAGATTTGTTTGCATCATTTTTTTCAGCACTTTTAATGCCTGCTCAGAGCAGGCATCAAAAGAAGGCATGCCATTGATTGCAATAGGTCTCAATGAGCTTTGCAGCATTAGTGTAAAAATTTTTTACACTAATCCTGCAAAGCTCCAAACTACTGTCAAAAATGTGATGCTAGTTCCCTAACTACCACCATGGTGCCCCGTATCTTAGCATTGACGGGGGCACCAAGGGGAACAAGGAAAATGGCACTGCACTGGGTGCACTGCCATTTTCCTTAAATCAGGCCCTGTGAGTTGACAAGAGGCAATAGATTGCAATGTCCTCTTAGGGGTATAAGGTTGTATCAGCTGTTGTAACAATCTTTGGCCATTATTATACTTTTAGCAAAGCAATTTTGAGTATTATGGGCCTGAAATAGCAAATGGGTCTCCTTGACTGACACTCTTAGGATCAATTCTGAGAAAATGTTTGAAACCAGGCCATCAAAATTCATGACATGGTAGGGCAAGATAGTGGTCACTAAAATGATCATTACAACCATTCAAATGATTAAAGGCAACCTGGACTGGAAACATAGCATATGAATAATTTATCATGTATTCATGTGCTATGTTTCCAGTCCAGGTTGCCTTTAAGCATTTGAAATAATATAGAAGCTGAATTAACGTAATACATCTCTAGGTATTGATGTCACTTTTAGGGGCAAAAGCTAGATCTCAATCTTCCTGAGTGCAGATTATTGGAGACACAGATAATGCTTTACTTTTGCTTGATGAGAAATCATCCCTCATTTAGTGCAATTATCATTTGCTCCATTATGAGGCGTTAGGAAGAACATATTAGGGTATTATTTATTTTATCATTCACTCAGTTTCATGAAAGATTTGGACTTTTATGACTCTTCTTAAATGAAAAAGCACACTTTCCAAGCTGAAAATCCCATGTTTGTAACTGTTTTCCGTAGGCTGCTTACTAGGTATGTGAGGAAAGGATATTCTGATTCATCCATTAATAATTTAATGAAAGACACTGTTCCTGACCCAGGACAAAAATAAAAAAAATGATTGGTGTAGAGATTGGAAAAGGCCTCAACCCAAGCCAATGCAAGCACTTCCCCCAACATTTGCTAGACTGCTGTTGGCTTAGAAAATCTGATACCTCCAATGCATGATCTTTCTCCACTGTTTATTAAATGGAAGTTAAGATAGTAAATATGAAAACCAGTGTAAATACTTTCCCAATGTCTGTTGGCCTGAGTTAGAATAGACTATGTGACCGCCCCACAAATGTATGCATTTACCCCAGTTATTGTTATATCTATGCTGAAATTGTAATTTTGCACCCCATTACAAATTCTAATGTGTGCTTTTCTCCTAATGCTCACTGGACTGGAGTTAGGTTAGTACACTTGAGCTCCCACAGCCTGGTAGATTGAATTTCAAATAGTAAATTTGATCCACCCTGGAAAAACATGTATTTTTCCCAATGTATGTAAAATTGCACTTACAGTAGTGAATTTCAGTTTTTCGTATGTTTTTGAATTGCAGTTTGGTTACTACTTATATTCCTTTTATTTTGTTAGAAATGTTTAGGGTATTTCATTTTAAACTATATATTTTTTAAATTATGATATTACTTTTGTTTTGTAAAATTGTTTTTTACTTTTAGTTTGGTTTATGTATTTTAGCCTTAGATTTATTGTAGCTTTAGCAACTTATTTTTATTTTTTAATGGTTTAAAAATGAAATAGTTTGTCTCAGTTTTGTTAAGAATTGATATTAATTATAGATATTTCTATTGTCTTTTATTACATATGATACATTGTTAAAATTATCTTTTTTATTTAAGAAATATGTAAGCGTTCAATACATGCATTGATTTATATTATTTCTTAAAGTTATTTTAAAGTAACATATTGATATATAATTTCTGATAAATGTATCATAGTTTTTTTTAATTATTGTATATTTTTAAAGCTACATTAATGTTTAGTGCATTTAACTACACATATCTGCCTAGGCAAGGTTGATATTTTGGCCCACAATATTCTTGTAGTCAATATGTTTGTACTGTATATTATAAGGGTGTAATAATTGTTGAGGTCTATTTTTCTATTATAAACATTTGGATATGTTATGCTAAAATGTGATGTACATTGGAAGAAGCAGTCTAACTTTAGACACTTGCATCACTCCAAACTGTGTTCGAGAATATATTTGTATCACCAAGTAGGAAAATCTATTTAAACAAACATGGTCTCTGTTTTCCCTAAGATTGCTTCTTGATTGCTTTGTGAGTCTCCACTTCTGTATGTAAGTCTTCTCATTCAAGCACTTGCTTTAGATGTAAGATGCAATTGTATTACCCAATGGACTGTAACACTCTGGGCCTTTTCTTGATTTTACTTTTTCATCTTCTTTTCTAACTTTCTATATCCCCTTATTTTTTATAATTTAGAATTATTTTGATGTTCTTGGTGATATTTTAATTCACTGTTTTGTGATATGTGTATCTTTTCACAAGCCTATAACATTTCTGTAGGTATTTTGATACATGCACTATTATGTACTATCTGCACAGCTTTATTTACTTGGGCTAATTTTTATGTTTCCTATAAAACTGCTTCAAGTAAAAAAATATTACTTTATTAACAATCACAAAATAATTGCCACAAACAGCCCACCCTAGCTTCTTCTCTATTGCAGGTCATTTCTCTTTACCTGTAGTTACAATATTTCAGATATTGTTGTACAATTCCTCTAGAGAATGCAGTGCACAATGAAACCTATTGAAAAGCACTGAAGTAAAATTTCATTAGTGATAAGTAAATTTTGGCAGGCCATAGCCAGCACTTTTATTTAATAGAAAATCAGACCAAAACTGGACAAATGTGGTAGAGAGATAACGTGGTGGAGTAATGCAAAGATGGGCATGTCATTTAAGCCTTTTGAACCATGCAAGAAATGGAGATGGAGCATACTTGCTCTGCTACCTAGATTCATCAAACTGATATAAACAGAGCACAATGTAGCCATGTAATGATATTCTGATTTACTTGCAATTCACAATTGCTAGCTAACAAAACATTATGCAGAAATTCCATTACATCTAGGTTTCCACAGTTTGTAATTGATGTTTTACCTTTTCTGTATTTTACAGGAACACATATGCAAATTCACCTGTAATTGCCTTAGTAGTTTTGAACACATGGAATGCCTGTTCTCCCGCAGCTTGTTTATGTTGTTACCACACTGTGTTACTAATCAAGCAATTTGCATATATAAATAGGATATAAGTATATATAAATAGTTTCAAGTATATGTTTTTCAGTATTTTCATTCAAAGAACTTCACAGAATGAATTTTCAAGAAGAATATTGATGTATCTGTTTGATATAATTTAGATGATATTCATTCTATGAACTATTATCATAAGCAGCAACTTTGTGCAGAGTGTGATGTATTTTTGCAATAAAATATTAGTTGCCCCAGAATTTTTGGATGCCCAATTTTTTTTCCAACTAAGGTCCCTTTTATTGTGGAATGGTGACTAACGTGACAGAAGTGAAACAGAGTTCTGCATGCATTGAGGAGGGACCCCCAGAGCTGGAGAGGTGCTGCCACATCTCCTCATATGGGATGAGGTTGCTGTTTTTACCATTGTAGACTGAAACCAGCCTATAAATATGCCTCACCATACTATGAGGATAGTGTGACCACCTCATTCCATGTAATTAAGGACACCTTTCTCAGTCTTGAGCTTTTCATCTGCAAATGATTACAAACAGGTTTGTTAGTATAATTAAGTCAATGTCTGAAAATCAAGTTTTCATTTAACAGATTATTATGCTTTCACATAAAAGCACAGGACTGGAAACAGTGTCAGTAATGACATGCACTTAGGTAATCATCCTATGTGAATATAAAATGGGACTTAGAGAGAATATAGGGGATGTTTGCAGAGATGATGTTCCCTAACATGTGAGCAAGGGGCAGGGGCAACATACCTGACTCATTGTGTCCCACGACAATCAGGGAAAGCTACCTCAACAAAGCCTGATGAAGGTAAAATGTTAGTTTCTTTCCTCAGGTAGATAGCAGTTTCAGCCATCATGCCTGGCCTAACTGGTGTACAAGACAGTCTTAGCCCCCAAGTGTCCTGGGAGGAATGTTGTACATTTCCTGTGTGAAACTCCTGGGAATGGACAAAGTAGCCTGGGGAAACATGAAAAAGTAGGATTCTTCCAGATTTGAGGTAGCAAACAAAACAAATATAAGCCTTTGATCAGGCCTGGATGACCAGAAAATGGAACATAGTTCAATAAAACTATCAGTAGAGCTTACTTTAAAAGAATATTCACACAGACTCTGTATGCACATATGTCTACAGTTGTCTTTTGCCTATAGACTCTGAAGATAATAACAATACATAAATATGTGCTACTTTAATCAGGGCAATATTAGGTTATCTTGACTTTCAAGGAACCATGCTGCATATTTAATTAGAGTAGCATTAGATGTTAGCAGCATTTGTTGATGTATTGAATCCAGTAGACTTAAACAACATACATAGCAAAACCTATCTGCATGTGTATATAGGTGTTTTCCAAATCATGGCCCTCATTATGCCTTTGGTGGTCCCACCACCAGACCACCAAAGCTGCGGGGAGAACGCCACTGCCATGGCAGGGATATCCGACCCCAGAGCGTATTACAATGTTTCCACCAGGCTGACCAGCTAGAACATTGTGATACGCCTTTCTGCCGGTCTGACTGGCAGGAAAAGTAATCAGATAATGGCCTCGGCTCCTTTAAGGGAACCAAGGCCAATATCCTAGCAATCCAGTACCCTTGGAATGCGCACTGTCTGGAAAGCAGACACTGTGCATTCCGAGGGTGCTGAACATGGGGGCCCTGCACTGGCCATGCCATTGGTATGGGTAGTGCAGGTGCCCCCCTGTGGACCTCAGCACTGGTTTTCCACTAGCCTTTTCATGGCAGGGACACTGTGAAAGTTGGGTTGTAATAAACCAGGCGGCTCTGAGTTCAGCGCCACCCTGACTGCCGT
The DNA here is from genome assembly GCF_031143425.1 of Pleurodeles waltl. NCBI lineage: Eukaryota > Metazoa > Chordata > Amphibia > Caudata > Salamandridae > Pleurodeles > Pleurodeles waltl. The sequence goes on from NC_090447.1 coordinate 1,233,773,747, forward strand.
CACCATGTCGGGAACCATTTTCCTGGTAGGGACAGCGGTCTTTAGGTGGGTCCGCCCACCAAGCTTGTAAGTTGGTGCTCGGACTGCCTTGAGTGCGGACAGCCCGACCGCCAGTGCAAGGCTGGCAGTCCTAAGACCATCAGGCTCGTAATGAGGCCCCATGTCTCCTAATTTCATTGTTACACTGCCACCCATCTGGGTTTACATCCTGTTTTTTATATTTCATCTTTCATTTTTTATAATAAACACACATTCCTAGCGTTTAAGTTCAAAGAGAGCTCATGCATTTCTTTTATGTGCTTAATATAATTTAAGTGGTAAACCTCTGTAAATTTGGAAAGTAGTCTCTGTGTACAATACACAGAAATAAGATCTGTAACTTGTATGTAAAAGCAATAGTAATACACATTGGCAAAGCCAATAGGTCCAGCTTGTGGTAGATGTCTGTGTTTTATACTGGAATGGCCATTTGTAGATGTGAGATATGTTTGGCTACAGAAACAAAAAACACTTATACATGTACCTATATGCACACACCCTGCATTGCGTGGTCATACACAAACAGGCTACCCTCATCCAAGAATAAGTATACACTGGTGGTTGTAGGATGTATGAAAGCATGAAAAAATGGCTGTGGTCAGGTCAGAAATGAGCAAACTCCAGTAAAGACCACGGCTAGGCAATAGATGATCACATGAGGCACTTACATACTAGAGCTGTGTGTTCCAGCATCTTTTTTATCCAGAGGCACCTTGTATCAGTACTACTTCACTCTGATTGATTTCAGTTCAGAGGTGACATGCCTGAAATAGGAAAACAAAGTCAGGTTAGTTCATTGCTGTAACAAACCAAGAGACAATAGACAGAGTACACTAAACCTATACTCCTCATAATGACAGTGGTTTTAAGTGTGCCTGAACACATTCACTTGCACAGTCAATATTGTGACTGTGATCAGTGAAGTAAAAGTTTAGAATTTGTGAACCATGCTATATTTGAACTTTCTGTGCAAACAAGCATATTCTAAAAGCATCAAATGAACTATTGTTCCTTGTGATATTGCAAATGCAGTAATCAGGATTTCCAGGACAGTCAAATATTGTATATGTGACAGATTTCAGAATGCCAGTTCATTCCTATTCAGGAGTAAATGGATGAAGTAGAATAACACCAGGTGTTGATGAAATACCAGTTTTTTTAGTAAAACTATTTAAAATAAGTATTTTGTAGCATGAGGACACCTCCTTTCCAACAAGATCTCGATATAAGGTAGTATGTTATGATGGTTTATTAAACAATAGTCAATACCCTAGTTGACTTAACTATGGTTGTGCTGGAAGGCTGGTACGATGCAGTGTGATTGTACAAAAGGTTTCCTGAAGTTGGTGCACTGCCTTATAAATAGTTTTAATCTGTTTTAGATTTTAGTTTTTAAATTGTATCATGAATGTGGTAATAACGTGATGGGTTTTCTTAACTGAAAACAATAAATGATTTACTTACTTTACTTACTTTACTTCATGAAGTAGAATGCAACACCTACACAACATTGTATATGAGAAGAACTGCAGATAAATGTATTCAGTGGAGACCAATATGTGATCATTAAGAAAGATGTAGGGATTACAATAACTAGAATGGTAAATTTGCCTTTGAAGATCCTGTGCAATAGTATCCGAATTCAAGCAAGAGTGGAGCTTAAGCTGGTGTGCTTATCGGAGCCTGTTGACTTCTCCAGTCTCAACACTAGTCCTCCTTCCAATGGGACCACAGCTTAACAAATTTGTCATATTGATCTGATGATTAACCACTTCTAGGAATAGAGTGTGAGAATCATACGTATCCTAGACACAAAGGTTAGTTACACAATGTCTGCACAGGTGCCATTCTTGTTGATCAGTTTGGTCCTCTGGCTACCTCAGGTCCAGCTCACTATAATGGTGGAAAGTGGGACAAAGTCAGCCAACCATTAAAAATCACTATAACCTATATGCAGATCTTAAATCTTCAAATAAAAAGTGAACTTGTTTGTGCTCAGATCGTAAAAGATCTCCCACTGATGGAAAGGGACATGCACCAACCAAGTATTGTGACAAGGAAACACATTTTCTCAGGCAAACTATGATGATCAAACATTAATACCTTAATAGAATACCTTTCTACCTGCCTGGTTGTGAGTACATAGATCTCATAAACATTGACCCTGTTCACCATAATAAGTGGTTAACGGTGTTCAATAATTTAGTATTTTTATTAAAATCCTTACAGTTTGGTAAAGAGTAGTTCAATTCTTTAACTAAATGCTAAAGTAATACTATTTTTAAGGCAAACAATTTTATAAAGGTACATAATAAAAGATTCTAGTTTGTAAATAATTAATGAAACCTTGCAAGACTATGCAGGAGTTAGAGAAAGGTACCATTTCAAGAAGGTTAATTCAAAGGCATGAACCAGCCAATGCAGGGATGCGACATCAAACTGCATTCAAGTTTATCAATGTTTCTTGCTTGTTCATAGCTATAGGCAATTTGGCTTGATGCAGTTGTAAGACTTTCTTTTCTGCAAGCCAAAACCCAGCCTGCTAGTGGCTCCTGATTGGTCAGCATTAACAGGATTAGCAGGCTGCTTTGATGAGGTGATAAATGGCCTACACGGAGAGGAAGTTATCTGATGGGGGAGTTCTGCAGCTGCAAGAGCCAGGCCAGGAAGGGGACTGGGTAAATCAAACTAGGTTTTAAAGAGAACAGGACACAAAGGAATGCCTGCCAGATCTACCCTCTCACTCTGTACAGATAGCAAGCCCAGGAATGGAATTTGCAGATGGTCTAGAGGGGGAGTGTTAATAGAAATGAGCCATACAAGTAGGTTGGTTTAGCTAGGTCTTGCTCCTCTGTAATTAAATTACCCATCTTGGATTTTAAAGTGCAGTGCTTTGTGGGACAACAAAATGCCACAGTGTGGAGGAAGCTGTCAAGTTTATGAGTGGCACCCTGCATCTCATTGGACAGGGGTGACCCCCTGCTTGTCATCCAAGTTAATTGAATAAATATCTGGGAGCTGCATTGCAACTCAGATCTGATGCCTGAAATCCGTACTGGAACACTGGTCTACAACCCACAGGGATGCACTCTGAAGGACTGCGCCTGTTGCACATAGGAACAACAGTCCTAAGGACTTTGCCTTGGTTCAAAAAGGAGTAAGGAGTGAACTCACTGAAAGCAGCAGATTAATAGAGCTTGCCTGCACCAACTGTCACAAAGGTCCCCAGCCTGGAGTGCATCCAGTGGACTTTTAAGGATTTGGCAAGGTGTGTTGTGGGAATTGTGGTCCTAAACTTTCAAGAACAATCTCAGAGCCTCTAGACCCTGGGATTTGTATTTTGGACACTTTAAACCCTCAAGAGAAACTCTGGGAAGAAGTTCCAGAATTTTGGAGCAACTTTTGGAAAAAGCTCCATAAGTGAGCGGACCCGATGTCGTGAGTCAAGCCGACTACCTGCAACCATGACCCAGCCTGAATTTCAGGTTTGCCCTGCTGTAAGCTCTGGAGCTCCAGACTTCCAGGATTTGACCAGGACCTTTGCGGAAAAGCAATCTGATGACGTTGCATCAAAATTGGCTTGCTAGTGGGGACACCAAAATGTCAAAAGAGAGAAAAGCACCAGAACATTTTCTGAGTGTGAAGGTAGTATTTGGATTGAGGATTCCCTCTCAGAATATCGGAGCAGGGCTCCATCGTGGTCAGCCTCAAATTGTGACTTGGTTGTGGTCTAGAACGACCAGATGTTCCTAGTAGGCGCTATTGATTTCTAGGCAATAGAAAGTACTTTTTTTTTATTTAATCTTTAGGAATGTATATCTCCAGTTCACTATATTGGATATTTATTTTTATAAATTATTTTCATTTTTATAAATTGGTGTGGGATTTGTTTGTGTGTTTTGTGTCTTACTTGTGTACTCTACGGGTCTATTCACATTCTTTACATACCTGTCTCCTACGTTAAGCCTGTCTGCTCATTGCCAAGCTACCAGGGGTTGAGCCAGGGGCTAATGTTTTGAGATCTTGACTGGACCTAACATTGGATTAGTGGCCTTATTGCTAGTGGTAGGTGTGTACTTACCCCTACTAATTATCCACCCTTCCACACAGGTCTTTATAAACATATATGATCTAACTGCAGTCTTGTAGGAACCACATTACAATTGTGGTCTAATCCCTAGAGGTTTCGTTTTTGAGTGTATAAAACATGGCATATCCTGGGGTTTGAGCTGTCAGCTATGACAAAAAGATAATTTCTATTTCTGTGCAATAGAGGCTCAAAGCCTTTCTTGCTGTAACCAAAGTGAAAGGATGACTCGTTTTCTGTGACATTTAAACACATTGTCGCAAAAGAGTTATGGAGGTAAGCAAATAACTTCAAACTGGTGAAAACTTGAATTCAGGGAAAGGAATGGAGTGAAACAATTGTTTAGCGGCCAAAACCTCAAAAACTTAAAACAAGGGACCAGCAAGATCATTATCTGTTACACATGAATAGATTAATAAATGATTGTTAGAGGTATGTGCTGTTTTAGGCTACAAATATAGCAGCATTTGTTGACATCTCTAAAGTAAACACCAGATGATATGATAACATACACAGCAATATAACAATACAAAGCATACCAGGGCACAACACAACAAAATATGATCCGACACAACAGCTACGGTACAACACTACACCACATTGGAATAACGCAGTACAAAAATCAAGCAGCACAAAAAAAAACAATACAACACATCATTAACACAAAAATGTGCTACAAGCATGCACAGACATTCTTGGAATGTCAGTCTTTGAGAAACCTGTTTTCTCAACGATTTATGAACCAGCTCAGTGTCTCAAATGACGTCTTGAAACTTCCACTAAAGCAGGACTAAGAGGTCCTACCATGCTTTCCGCATAAGTGTCTGCTTAGAGGCCTTGAGATCAGGTGGTAGCAGTGGTAGCTCTCATGCGGTTTTCCTTCTATTGACTTGTACTTGCCAATGTGCGTATCAGACCAGCAAAAAGTAACAAAAGGCAGCGAGCAGGGCAAGGGCCATGCTGCATAAAATAAAAGTACTGTTCAGAAAAACATTTACTTAAGATCTGCGTGTCTGAGCCACTTTGTAACTCCAGTGCTGTCCTCCTGATGTTGCAATATTTGGCATCTATGTGCAATGTGTACCAAGCACATACACCGTGCAGCTAGATATCCTACAAGCGCACAGTGCAAAATGTCTGCTCTGCGTAGTTATTTTTTAAATGTTCACTTTTAGCACACACAGATTGCACTGACATTAGACCTGGGCAAAGTTCATGGAGTCCGTCTCCGCGGAATTCCGTGGAGTTGAAAAACAAATCAGTGGAATTCCACTGAGACAGATTTCCGTGACCAGCTGAGTCCTGAATGTGCCCGATCTCGGAAGCGCTAAGTAGTGTAGGGCCTGGTCAGCCAGGTCTGATCCTGCTTAAAGCTTCCGAGATCAGGCACATTCAGGAGAGGGCCAAAAGCAGTGAAAGTTGCTGTTGTATGCTGCTTGTGCACAGGCAATGCCCACACACGGGTCAGGCTGGTGCACAAGAGGCGGCCTGAAATGGCAACTTTCACTGCCTAGCTTGAATTCAGGACCGTAAGCAGTGAAAACTGAGGTTTCAGTCCTTGTTTGTGCTCCAGTGTGCACAAACAACAAAAAAGAGGCGAGGACTTACCTGGGTCTTCCAGGAGGTCCTCCTCTCCTCGTCATCTGCCAGGGACGAGTCTGCAGTGGCTGCCTCCCTCTGGCCTCTGCTCCGGTGCATGCTGTAGCCCAGTTATGGGCTGCACAGCACAAGCGCAGACTGTCTGCACTTGCGCTTTGCAGCCCATAACTGGGTTGCAGCATGCACTGAGTAAGCTCTGCTCCGTTGGTGGGGATAGCAGAGTTTTTGGACTAACTCCGTGCTCCAAGCGGAGCTTAGATTTCCAAAAACTCCATTAGCGACACTAGCGAAGGAAAGCGGAGTTCCCCACACACCCCTAACATTGTACAGTTTTGCATGAATACATTACGCGCCCGGTGGCTGAGGAGAGGTGGACTGAAAGTACGACAAGAGCAGAGGAAGGGAGAGAAAATAGCCCTATGTCTCCAAAATGAAAGGTTCTGACGAAACAACACTGACTGTGTAATCATCATTCCAGTTAGGTAACGGTGAAAAATTAATACAAATATTGAAAGTTAACAGAAAAAGTAAAAGTGTCTCTGCACAGTCTTGGATCTCTTGTGTTTTCTGGGGGCTTGTCCTATGCCAGTCTTCTGCAGTCATGTCCTACCTGTGCATGTGCTTCGTGTTCACCAATCTGTTTTCCTTCCTCTGTATACAGGGCACATAGTGCATAATGATGGTACAGGGCTGGGGATTGTTGGACTTTTTTGCTTATGCAGGGTCATCCCCAATCTTTTTGCCTCCTGCCTCCTATTTTGTCTGACCCGTTGCTGTTGGTTTTTTAGCTCTGAGCACTTCACCACTGCTAACCAGTGATAAAGTGCATATGTTCTCTGTGTAAATTGTAATGTTGATTGGTTTATCCATGATTCGCATATTTGATTTACTAGTAAGTCCCTAGTAAGGTGCACTAGAGGTGCCAGGGCTTGTAAATCAAATGCTACTAGTGGGCCTGCAGCACTGGTTGTGCCACCCACATAAGTAGCTCTGTAATCATGTCTCAAACCTGCCACTGCAGTGTCTGTGTGTGCAGTTTTAACTGTAAATTCGACTTGGCAAGTGTACCCACTTGCCAGGCCTAAACCTTCCCTTTTCTTACATGTCAGACACCTCTAAGGTAGGCCCTAGGTAGCCCCAAGGGCAGGGTGCAGTGCATGGTTAAGGTAGGACATTCAGTAATGTGGTTTATATGTCCTGACAGTGAAATATTGCTAAATTCATTTTTCACTGTTGCAAGGCCTGTCTCTCTCATAGGATAATATGGGGACTACCTTTAAATATGATTAAAGCGTACATTCCCCTAGAGAGTAGATGGACATGTGGAGTTTGGGGTCCCTGAACTCACAATTTAAAAATACATCTTTTAGTAAAGTTGATTTTGAGATTGTACGTTTGAAAATGCCACTTTTAGAAAGTGAGCATTTTCTTGCTTAAACCATTCTGTGACTCTGCCTTGTTTGTGGATTCCCTGTCTGGGTCAGTTTGACAGTTGGGTTGTTTTTCATCTCACACTAGACAGTGACACAAAGGGGGCTGGGGTGTAACCTGCATTTCCTGATTAGCCATCTCTGCTAGGAGGGAGGGGTAGAGTGGTCACTCTCATCTGAAAGGACTGTGCCTGCCTCTGACAATGCCGGCTCCAACCCCCTGGTGTGTGTCTGAGGCCTTGCCTGGGCAAGGCAGGATTTCACAAGTAGGTGTGAGTCCCCTTTGAAGAAAGGTGACTTCAAAGACTAAAATGGGTATAAGAAGGGCACCCAAATCTACAGACTTTAGAAACACTTCTGGAACCAAGAGGAACCTCTGCCTTGGAGCTTTCCTGCAGTGCTGCTTCTGCCAGAGTAAGAGGGCAAAGACTGGACTTTGTGTGCCTCCAATCTTGTGAAGAAATCTCCAAGGGCTTGATTTAGAGCTTGCCTCCTGTTTGAAGTCTCAGGAACAGCAAACACTTCTCTCTGCCAGAACCTGGAGTTTCTGGAGAGACTCCTGCTCTGACAAGTGGTGCCCTATCCAGTCCCTGGGCCCTTGAAAGGAAAGATGGTGGAAATCCAAGGAAACCGACTTCGGACGACTCCGGACCGACGCCGCTGCTGAATCCGGTAACGCCGCCTGCACCCGACGGCGTGACCCTCGCTGGAACGCGACGCTCTTCGCAGGCCCGATGCCGCTGCAGCCCCGCTGAAGTCCGCGACTCCTTGGAAGTCACCGCACCACGTTGTGACCGACGCTGCTCGAAGTGCACGGATTCAACGTTTCGCAGAGACGCCGCGATCCCCGACTTTGCGCATCGGCTTGTTTTCACTCTTCACCAAAGGTACTGTACTTGGGGGTCTACATGACTCCGTGTCCGGCGCCGCTGGTGTCGGCTTGTTGGGAATGACTCCGTCACGACGCTGTGTTAACATCTCATCGAAGCATTTTTGTTTCTAAGCGCTATTTTTTTGAGATTAATCTTTAAAAATTCATAACCTGGGGGGGTGTGGTCTGGCCGCGATCCATGATGGCCGCCTGAGAGCCGAGCTCCGCATGGCGGCGGGCCACGCGGCGGTGGCGGCGGCACTGGGGGCGCTCCGAGGGACCCCCGAGCGCAGTGGGGGCTGACATAGGAGCTGGGGACGACGAATGGCCGACATCTGTGATGCGGGGGGAGCGCCCTCCCCGGAGACGCCGACCGGAACGAGGGGAGCAGGCTTGAGGCCTACGGCAGGCCTCTAAACCACGGCCTCGAGTGTGGAATCACCCCGACACGGAGAGACGCGTCCCTCGCTGAAGCCCGAAGTGGGGGAGCGCGCCCTCCGTCCCTACCTGCGCCTTGACAGCGGCACATCTGTGGCTCCCGGAGCCGGCAACCGGCCGGGACGCCGCCTGCCCCCTCTTTCCCTCCCGATCGCCGATCGATCGCTGCCGAAGGGGGAGAACGGAGCCGACCAACATCACGGTCCGGAACAACAACGAGGCTGACGACGCGCCTCCCAGTGCCTCTCCACCCTTCCCCCTTCTGCCGGGGGTGACGGGACCGGCGACAAGAGGCCTCACCACCAGCGGAGCTCAACGGATGGCTATCCCCACCCCCCCCCCAGCCTTACCTGCTCCAGAGAAGGCCCCCTGAGGAACGACAGAGGCGCCGGAGAGGATGGAGAGGTGAAGGCCGAGCCGGTGAGTCGGAAAGGACGAGAGATGTACGGAGATGAGGGTGGTAGATGAGTGAGAGAGGGGCCGTGAGTGAGGAGAGAGAGAGAGGAATATAACAACGAGCGGAAAGAGGAGGAAAAGTCATTGAGGCGCGGTCAGGCACCCCCCTGGATCCCCACCTGCAGGGAGAAACCTGCAATGCCCAGAGGCAAGACGGCGGGTAAAGTACCGTGCAAACCCGCTCGCCAACTACTCTTCTCTGAAGCCCTGCGCCAACAGAAACATCCTGCTACCGCAGACTCTCCACCCCCTCACACGACACCATGTCAGACAACACTCAAGGAGCATCAATGGATCGTATACTGCAGGAGATATCGGCAGTAGGCCGCAAACTGGAAGGTATGGACACTGCCATGTCAGCATTAACAGCGGAAACGAGATCCATGCGCTTGGAAATAGCGGGCTTCCAGTCACAAATCTCCAGACTGGACCATCGAGTAGCGGCTGTGGAAAGTCAAGTGGTTTTACAGACTGACAGAGATCAGGAACTCTTGTACCTTCGCAGCAAGTTAACCAACCTTGAGGACCGTAGCCGCAGAAACAACGTCCGCTTCCTTGGATTTCCGGAAGGCATTGAGGGTACAGATATCCTCTCTTACCTGCGAGACACGCTTCCCAAACTAGCCGACATAACATTTGACCCCCCTCTGGAATTTCAAAGAGCGCATAGACTTGGTCTCAAGAGACAAAACGGAAAAGATCGTCCTCGTCCAATCATAGCCTGCTTCCTCCGGCACGGGCAGGTCCGCCAACTGTTACAGCTATCCCGAAGGCAAGGTCCACTCCGGCTCGGTCCCCTCGAAATCTGCCTTTCAGCAGACTTCTCCAAAGAAACAGCAGATCGTAGAAGAGCCTTTCTCTCCCTCCGCCCTCGCCTTCGCCATCTGGATGTTAAATTCGGCCTCTTCGAGCCAGCCAGGATGTGGATAACTAAGAACGGAGAGTCACGAACCTTCTATGACCCAGAGGACCTGAAATCATTCCTAGAGGGGTTGCAGGATCCGACACAACCCATGGAATCAACAACCCTATCCCTCCAAGACACACAGAACCAAACTAGGGGAATGGGCCAATCGGAAATTGCTCTGGACACCGACGGAAGACCTACTACAGACAGGGTCAGAGACCTGGAGAGATTAACAAAAAGTTTTGATGACAGGGGCCAAGTTCTACAGGCGGTGGTGATGCACACACAGCTGCCGGACAGAGACAAGTCCCGATCCCCTTTGAAACCCTAGGTGCCTACTATCTGAAACCAACATGGACACAGTTTTCCTACAAGTCCTCGATATCTACAACCACAGACTGTCATAGAAACGTTGCAGGAAACATAGGAACTTTGATGAGAGAGTCCTGACACAGAGAAATGATATTTTAATGTATACTCTTCAGACATTGTACCACGGAGAACCGCCCCGCCCCCCCAGAAGGCTTTAACCGCCTCGGACTGCTTAGACTGTTCGGATTGTGTGATAGTTTTTGTTGGCTCCCGATTACATTTGTTTCTCAACGTCCCCCCCTTCATGCCGGGTAACACTTACCATATCCCACATCACTTCTCCCATCTAGAATCAGGATCTATAACGTCCTCTGGAAAATATGGGAACTGACGCAATACCCTTGCACACTACTGGCTTGCCCTGGCAGGGTTGGGGCAAAATGATTCTGAACTGGGTTTTGAGCTCTAGACCCCGGTCTACTAACAAACGCAATAGTGACATAATGATGGGCGCTGGTGCAAAGCAAAGCAGAACAGACCACAGATACCAAGTCCCAGAGCATATACATGCCGCAACCCCTCAGAAAAACTAAGGGGAAGCGACCTCAGTAACAACAACATCTGCCCCTGTCCTTTCCTCGCGCTTCTCCCATCTCCCCCCCCCCCACAGGGACGCGGCCAACATGCGACCTCCCCTCCTCCCCCCCATCCTCTGTTCACAAACACATACTACATCCCCGGACATAATTGGAGGCATCCACGCGGAGGCCTGGGGTGCCTTGTGGGCTCCGCCCCCCTCCCCCCCAGGCGTGGGGCCCACTGGCCGGGCGTCGAAGCTCAATCGGCCTAGGTTTTAGACCTGCCGGTTAAAGTTTGTGTACTTCGGGACTTGTATCCCGGTCTCCCTTCTTTACCCTCTTTCTTTATTTCTTCCTTCCTCCACTGTCTCCTTTTTATTCTCTTTTCAACTCCTCTTCGTACCCGACGCGCCCGCCACCCTTCCTCCCCTCTTCCCCCTCCCTGACATCCTCTTCAGTTCACAGAGTCCACCCCACTCTCCCGAGCTCATACCCCCGGGTGGGCGGACACAGGAAACGAGGATGCCCAACCGGATGGGAGCACCGGTAGTTCCCCTCAGGGTGATATCGTGGAACGTAAACGGTCTTACCCACTTTATCAAACGGAAGAAAGTCCTATCCTACCTTAACTCTAAGCAGGCAGACATCGCCTTATTACAAGAGACACACCTAGACAGTCTTGAATCTGATAGACTACGACGTGACTGGGTGGGAACCGTCCTGTTTAGCTGCACCCCACCCTCACCCGATACGGAGAATGTCCCAAGAAAAAGCGGGGTGGCGATCCTCTTACGCAAAACCCTCCCTTTCACGGTCGTCACCAACAGGTCCAAAACGCCTCTTCTTCCTCCAGCTCAATCGACTTCTAACCGAGATAGGGGCATCCCGTTACGTTATAGGAGGAGACTGGAACCTAGCAAGGGACGCAGCATTGGACAGGACGGGGCCTCTAGACACGAGTAACAATGCAGACAGGGCCATCCAGTCTGATATACTTGCGGATAATGGTTTGGTTGACCACTGGAGGCTGATTCACCCAACGGACAGAGAATTTACCTTTCTCTCGCCGGTGCACGGTACCGAATCACGGATCGATTACTTTCTCCTATCCCATAATCTTGTGGCCCACACCTTGGGGGACGACATACTGGAGAGAGGCCTTTCAGACCACTCTCCAGTCCTTATAGCCATCCGATTAGGCCTGGTATCCCCGGGCCGAAAACCCTGGAGATTAGCGATCCATCGATATATATCCCCCCAAGGTAAGCAGCAGCTACAGGATCATGTGACCACTTTCGCCCAAGACAACCTCGGTACGGTTGATTCAAGTCAACCTAGGTGGGCCGCAGTCAAAGCCTTGTTACGGGGACAGCTCATGCGGGATGCGGCGATAGCGAACAAAGACAGAAAAGAGCAACAAGCGGCTCTGGAACTCGACATACGCCGACTAACCAGACAATATACAGCACACCCCTCCCTTCCAGGCCGCCGAAGTCTAGAGCAAGCCCAAATGGCCCTAAATGAGCTATACACCACCCGGGCCGAATTCGCATTACAGAGACTCCAAGGGAGACACAATGAACAGGGTGAGAAGGTGGGACGACTGCTTGCAGTACAACTCCGTCAAAGAGCAGCCGCTCTAGCCATCCCAGCCATTTGCTCTCCCTCCGGGGACATACTGACCCACCCGCAGGCCATTGCAAACGAATTTGCCCATATTCTATAAACACCTTTACACGCCGGAAACCACGACCAACCTAGCGCAAGCTACAACCTTCTTAAAGAAGCTAGACCTCCCCTCCCTAACAGACGAGGGCCGTAGCCTACTAGAAGGGGAAATAAGCAGACAGGAGATAGATAAAGTCATCTCTGACCTCCCGTACCACAAATCACCCGGAGAGGACGGATACCCTGCAGAATTTTATAAATGGGTAGGGGCAGGGGCGATTGATATCTTATGCGAAGCCCTCAATGAAGCCTGCGAAACACAGACATTAGGGGCCATATCCAATAATGCCACAATAGCTGTCATACCGAAGCCTGGGAGAGATCCTTTATTATGCAGCAGCTACCGACCCATCTCTCTACTAAACGGGGACATCAAAATCCTAGCAAGAGTCCTGGCAAACAGATTACGTAAAGTAATCCCGTCCTTAATACACTATACACAGGTGGGGTTTGTACTGGGCCGCACGTCTAGGAACCACCTACGAACCCTGTGCCATACCTTATGGGCGGCCAGAGACTCCCCGGAGTCGGCGCTGGCCCTGTCCTTAGACGCCGAAAAAGCGTTCGACCGCATAGAATGGCCCTACTTATTTGCAGCCTTAGAGAGATTTGGTCTAGGCAACAAATTTATCTCCATGGTACGACTGCTCTATGATCAACCCGCGGCCAGAGTCAACTGCGGAGGCTTCCTCTCAGACCCTTTCCCTATCCGAAGGGGTACACAGCAGGGGTGCCCCCTTTCACCTCTCCTGTTCCTTTTGGCAATGGAGCCCTTGGCGGCAGCTATCCGGTCCTCCCCCTCCATAACCGGCCTACCACTACCCGAAGGCACCTCCAAGATATACCTCTACGCTGACGATATCCTCTTAACACTCACGGACTTGGAAAGATCCATACCGGCCCTATTAGAGGTAATCGAGGACTTCGCAGCCCTATCGGGATACCGTATTAATTGGGACAAAAGCGAGGCACTATCGCGAGTAACCACAAAAGCGGCACTCCTAGGCTACCCATTCCGGTGGATGCCAAAACATCTTAAATACCTAGGAGTGCTTGTTAACGCTGGACTGGCACACATGGTGGCGGACAACATTGACCCTCTCATCACGCGGGCGAAACTGGACTTTGCTAAATGGACCCAGTTAGGCCTCTCCATGTGGGGCAGAGTACAGGCGGTTAGAATGGTGACTGTACCCCGCTATACCTATATCCTAGGTCTCCTGCCCTTACAAGTGCCACTCTCCACACTAAGAGGCATTGATGCACTAATTAGATCATTCGTGTGGGGCACAATGAGACCACGGCTATCACCAGCCAAGCTTTTGGCCCGCCGCATAAACGGGGGAATGGGACTCCCATCGGTGGAACACTACTCTTTAGCCCTCCAAATGTCTCAGCTATCCAATACACTATCGAATATACCAGATCCCCCCTTGTGGGTAGCAGTGGAAAAACGACTCCTGGCTGCGAACGAAGGACTCGGTGGACCCTACCGTGCAGACCTCCCAGCCACTAACTCAGTGAATCCTATCCTGGCGGCGACCAGGGCATCCTGGCAAAGGGCCCACCGACTGTTTGGGGTCCACCCCTCATACATGCCCAAGCGCCCCTGTGGCACAACAGTGGCCTACGCATAGGTGGCGAGGTACTCCATTGGCCGCAATGGAAACAGGCAGGCATCCTCACCCTCTCACAGGTCCTGGAGAACGATGTGCTCAAACCCTTCCCCAAGTTACGGGAGGAGTTCGGCCTACACCCGAACCAGGAATGGAGATACATGCAAATTAAGCATTGTCTCTCCCAAAGGAATACACCTCCACTGCGGGGATCCCTCCCCTCACCGATAGTGGCTTACCTGCAGCAATGGGGACAATACAAGGGAGTAATGTCGGGTCTCTATGATCTAATTATTCAACGGCTTTACTCCCAACCGCTAATGGACAAACTACGGCTACGGTGGCAAACCAGGCTGCAGCAGGATCTAGACCCAGATGATTGGGAAGCTACCCTAGAGACACTAGACAGAGGCACCCGGGAAGCACGCTTGAAATTCTGCCTCTTCAAAATCTTACATGAATGGCACTGGTCCCCAGCGAAACTGAATAGGACCGGACTCCTCCCGCATGCGAACTGCTGGCGATGTCCAGAAAAATCCTGTGACCTGATACATATCTTAGTAAACTGTACAACAGTACGACCACTCTGGGATGCTGTGAGCTCCACTCTGGCTGAAGTAATGTCACTTCCATCACCACTTCCTCCTGCCCTCATACTTCTGCAAGATACGACCTCCCTACCAGACCTCCCTAGACCACACAAGAGACTGTTGCACACAGCGTTAGCTACTGCAAAAATTTGCATACTCAGACATTGCCGTTCAGAGACCCCCCCCAAGCCCGGAGGAATGGATTACAGCCATGATCCGCACTGCTATGCATGAACGGATCATCTATAACTTACAAGACCAAGCTCAAATATTCCTACAGGTATGGGCTCCCTTCCTAACAAGGGGGCAATAGTGCCCTGCCCGGAACCACCATTATTCCCTTCTCCCTTCCCTTTCCCTCCCTTCCCCCACATGCGTCTTCTCCCCCTTCTCCCCCTCGCTCCCGTATCTCCCCCTCCCTCTGTATTCTCCCCCCTCTCCCCTTCCTTATCTCCCCTTCTCTCTCTTCTCTTTTCTCTTCTTTTCTCCTCTTCCCCTTCTTTTCTCTTCTTCCCCTTCTCCCCCTCCCTTTTCCTACTGTTTCTTCTTCTTTCTTCCTTTTTCCCACTTTCTTTCTTTCTATCCTCTCTCTCTTTCTCTTTTTCTCTCCCCCTTGCCCCTTATCCCCACGTCTCTTTCTACATACCCACTAGAGTCCGAACGTCGCCTTCCAGCAACGCTCCAAACAGATCTCCATGGTAGATCCTCTTCCTATGTCGTCTGATAGTCACCTGATCCCAACCGAAACTGACCATAAAGTTGACATGAGCTGCAACACCCATTATCCGCGCAGCGACATCCCTCGCTTCCCAAGGCAGCACTCCCCGGTCCTCTCGTCTGAACAGGTACAACCTACCCTTTACCCTTATATCTTTATCCTCTTTAAACCCCCCCCACATAGCCTAAAACATGTTGGAAGTGAACTCTACCTCAGGTTTTTATATTACGATTGCTACCTTGTTTGTGCCTTATGCGTTTTTTCTTCTTCTTTGCTTTCCTAATATCACTGATGTGCAACTACTCTCGATTGACGGGACCCTGATCCCACTGACTCTGTATCATATTGCGTTATTAACAATAAAAGAAAAGTAAAAAAAAAAAAAAAATTCATAACCTGACTTGTGTATGCTGGATTTTTGTTGTTTTGGTGTTGTTTTGTTTAGATAAATATTTCCTATTTTTCTAAACTGGTGTTTTGTCATTTTTGTAGTGTTTTCATTAAGTTGCTGTGTGTGTTGGTACAAATACTTTACACCTAGCACTCTGAAGTTAAGCCTACTGCTCTGCCAAGCTACCAAGGGGGTAAGCAGGGGTTAGCTGAGGGTGATTCTCTTTTACCCTGACTAGAGTGAGGGTCCTTGCTTGAAGGGGTAACCTGACGGTCAACCAAAGACCCCATTTCTAACATTGGTGATCAGCGGTTGGGATTTGGACTTGTATTTGTACTTGACATACAGTAATTAACTGTACACTACTATTCTGAGTGCAGACCACTACCTGACCACATATTACTTGTTTGGTGATCTTTTGCTTTTTCTCTTAAGGACTCCTTTTTGTTCTACTTCCATGATTTTGCTGATCCCTTGACGGATTATTTTTACTTCATTGGGAACTTATTTTCTGCCTTTGGAACTTTGCACTTGTGACCATCATGTCTCAATCTGTAGATGCAACAGCTGGAGCTGTGTTTGAAATAGAGAAACTGAAGGAGTACTCAGTTGCTCAATTGAAACAGTTCCTTAAAGATCTTGACTGTCCCACTGAGAGCTCCACCAGGGAGGGGGAGCTGCAAAAGGCACAGAGGGCCTGGGAGACAGTCAAGGAGGCTGGAGGGCACACAGAGGAGGAGAATGTGGGTGGGGAAGTGCAGAGGATACACAGTGGTGTAGTGGAGGTACCTGTTACGCCTGGGGGAGGGTCCCCTGGAGGGGTAGCAGGGTGTCATCCAAGGGTCTGACTCCTGAAGAGTTACAGGACAGACAGGCAGAGAGGGCTCGCCGGTTGAAGTTCAAGGAGTTGAGGATGCAAAGGGAGAAGGAGTTGGAAGAAAGGAGGAGGGACTTAGAGATCAAAAAGAGGATTTGGGCTTATGAGCTCAACATGAAGGAGCTGGAAGTCATAAGGGCTGAGTCCAGCTGGAATGGTGGCAGCAACAATTTTATACCCAGTGCTGCTGAAGAAGTGCACATGCCCAGAGATGTGGTGCCCTACTTGAGGGAGGGAGTTAGCACACACCAGGAGGTTCAGGGGTATGAGGTAGCTCCAGTGATGCACAGGGTCCCTGAGGTGGATTGGGGAACTGGCATGGGGAGTCATATTCCTACTGGTGGGAGGGACACTCTACTGACTCTAGGTGAGAGTGACAGGGAGAGGGGTTCCCCCCAGGTAGAAGTCCTGGTTATGGAGTGTGAAGACATCCCAGAAGAGTGTGGGTTGAGTGTCAGGGACAGTCAGGTACTGTCTCACCAGTCTCAGGAGGGTGATGTGGGGTGCTTTTTCAAAGCAGAGTCACTGGATGGTTGGGTGAAGGGTACTTTGGTTAATTAATGTGAGGGGCTGAGTGATGTAATTGCTGGAGAGCATATGTCTAGTCCTTATTTTCCAGAGCTACGACAACACCAGGTGGAGTGTGAGTTCTCTGACCCCAGGGAGCTTACAATGGAGGCAGACTTCTGGGTGAGTACCAGAGAGTCTGAAGAGGCATTTGGGGGTGCTCCTGAGAGGAGTGGTCTAGGTAGTTCCCAACCAGGTGAGGTAGGGAAGGATTGTAGTGTCCCAGGTAAGTCCCAGTGTAGTGGGATGGGTGAGGGACCCCATGTCCAGTCTCAGAGGAGAGGGAATGGGTTGAGGCCCAAGGTGCCCGAGATCCGGTCCCAGGTCCTGGAGGGTTCCATGAGGGAACACCAGGAGGGGAGCCTAGCCTGTACCATAGGGCCATCTGTTGAGGGAGACCCCACAGTGTCAGGAGAACTTGGGGGGGTGGCTGTAGCCAGCGTCCCACCAGTTCAGGTGTCTGG
Source organism: Pleurodeles waltl (assembly GCF_031143425.1). Classification (NCBI taxonomy): domain Eukaryota; kingdom Metazoa; phylum Chordata; class Amphibia; order Caudata; family Salamandridae; genus Pleurodeles; species Pleurodeles waltl. The sequence continues at coordinate 1,233,791,415 of NC_090447.1, forward strand.
CAGTACCACTCCTAGTGAGGGGGTGCAGAAGTCCAGACAGAGGGTTGAGAGGGGGTTGCGGACCCCAGTGGAGAACCTGGAGGGTCAGGGGTCAGGTCTGAGAGCAGAGCCCCCCATGAATGACCTTGGTGAGACCATTTCTGGGTTGGGGGGAATCCAGACTCTGTCAGATGGGCAGAGGTCAGGAGACCTGCGCCAGCCAGACTCTTGTGTGGCCCTTGGGGATGGTGTGTCCCTTAAGGGGGGTAAGTGTGCCCCCCTAGAAGTCCTGGTGTGCCAGGCAATGGTTCAACTGCAGGGTGGTGACTCTGGGTTGAATGATCAGGTTCAGGGGGTAAACTCTGATCTGATGGGGGGTAGGTGTGCTCCCAAGGATGTCCTGGTGCGCCAGGCAGTGGTTCAACTGCAGGGTGGTGACTCTGGGTTGGATGACCAGGTTCAGAGGGTAAACTGTGACCTGGTGGGGGGTAGGCATGCCCCCAGAAAGCCCTTGGTTGCCAGGCGGTGGTCCAGTCTGTGGGTACAGACCCTGGACTGGAGGATCAGGTTCAGGGTGTCCCTCCTGACCTGGACGAAGGGGCTACTGCTAACAGTGCCCATCCTATGTTGTCTTCTGAGGGGACCACTCCTAGTTGGGGGGTGCAGGACCCCAGAAGGGAGGGCAGGGGGAGGGAAGCCTCACCCCTGGCCCTGGTCCAACCTGAAGGTACAGACCCCAGGTTGGCGGACCAGTTGCAAGTTAACAGCCCTGCACTGGTGGAAGAATTGTGCAGGACTGCTTCTACAAGCACCCTGACAGTTTTTGACTCTGGGGGTGCCGCTTCTGCAGGGAGGGTACAGAGCCTCAGAGGGGAGGACCAGGGTCAGGTTGTCATCCCTGACCTGGTGGAAGAGAGAGTGGTCAAAGGGTGCCAGGCACCTGGGGCTACCGCCCCCCACTCTCCGCAGTCACAGGAGAGGCCTGAGGTCGGGCTCTCATCCCTGACAGTTGTCCGGGGCCACCGTGGCTTGCTGTCCAGGTGGACAGAGTTTCCCCTGGGGGGGGGGACGAGAGTCACTGTGTTGGCCCTGGTGGTACTATCTGCCCATTTGGATACATCTGTGAACAAAGTAAAGTTAGGTGCTGCACAGATGGTGTCTGCAGATGTGGAGAAGGATTCCCCATGGGTTAGCTTAGTGGGCCCTGAGAGTATGGACAGATGGATCCAACTGGAGTCAGGAAGGCGTAGAACTGGAACATGTCCCTGCTGTTGTGGGCCTGGGTCCTTGTTCTATCGCCCCAATCAGGGAAGTACATCAAGGTATTGGTTGTTCTCCCCTGGCTTTAGGCTGGTAGGGGGTCGTGTTGAACTTTTTTGCTTATGCAGGGTCATCCCCAATCTTTTTGCCTCCTGCCTCCTATTTTGTCTGACCTGTTGCTGTTGTTTTTTTAGCTCTGAGCACTTTACCACTGCTAACCAGTGATAAAGTGCATATGTTCTCTGTGTAAATTGTAATGTTGATTGGTTTATCCATGATTGGCATATTTGATTTACTAGTAAGTCCCTAGTAAAGTGCACTAGAGGTGCCAGGGCTTGTAAATCAAATGCTACTAGTGGGCCTGCAGCACTGGTTGAGCCACCCACATAAGTAGCTCTGTAATCATGTCTCAAACCTGCCACTGCAGTGTCTGTGTGTGCAGTTTTAACTGTAAATTCGACTTGGCAAGTGTACCCACTTGCCAGGCCTAAACCTTCCCTTTTCTTACATGTCAGACACCCCTAAGGTAGGCCCTAGGTAGCCCCAAGGGCAGGGTGCAGTGTATGGTTAAGGTAGGACATATAGGCGGTGATTCTAACAGCGGCGGGCGGCGGTCGCCGCCCGCCATGCGGTTACCGCCAAATGACCGCACCGCGGTCACAAGACCCCGGCGGCCATTCTGGCTTTCCCGCTGTGCTGGCGGGCGACCGCCAAAAGGCCGCCCGCCAGCACAGCGGGAAAGACCCAGCAACGATGAAGCCGGCTCCGAATGGAGCCGGCGGAGTTGCTGGAGTGCGACGGGTGCAGTAGCACCCGTCGCGAATTTCAGTGTCTGCTAGGCAGACACTGAAATTCTTTTTGGGGCCCTCTTACGGGGGCCCCTGCAGTGCCCATGCCATTGGCATGGGCACTGCAGGGGCCCCGCGGCACCCCCTACCGCCATCCTGTTCCTGGCGGGAGACCCGCCAGGAACAGGATGGCGGTAGGGGGTGTCAGAATCCCCATGGCGGTGGAGCGCGCTCCGCCGCCATGGAGGATTCTCAAGGGCAGCGGGAAGTCGGCGGTACACCGCCGACTTTCCGTTTCTGGCCACGGCTGAACCGCCGCGGTCAGAATGCCCAGCGGTGCACCGCCAGCCTGTTGGCGGTGCTACCGCGGTCATTCGCCCTGGCGGTTTTTACCGCCAGGGTTAGAATGACCACCATAGTAATGTGGTTTATATGTCCTGACAGTGAAATATTGTTAAATTCGTTTTTCACTGTTGCAAGGCCTGTCTCTCTCATAGGATAATATGGGGGCTACCTTTAAATATGATTAAAGCGTAGATTCCCCTAGAGAGTAGATGGACATGTGGAGTTTGGGGTCCCTGAACTCACAATTTAAAAATACATCTTTTAGTAAAGATGATTTTGAGATTGTGTGTTTGAAAATGCCACTTTTAGAAAGTGAGCATTTTCTTGCTTAAACCATTCTGTGACTCTGCCTTGTTTGTGGATTCCCTGTCTGGGTCAGTTTGACAGTTGGGTTGTTTTTCATCTCACACTAGACAGTGACACAAAGGGGGCTGGGGTGTAACCTGCATTTCCTGATTAGCCATCTCTGCTAGGAGGGAGGGGTAGAGTGGTCACTCTCATCTGAAAGGACTGTGCCTGCCTCTGACAATGCCGGCTCCAACCCCCTGGTGTGTGTCTGAGGCCTTGCCTGGGCAAGGCAGGATTTCACAAGTAGGTGTGAGTCCCCTTTGAAGAAAGGTGACTTCAAAGACTAAAATGGGTATAAGAAGGGCACCCAAATCTACAGACTTTAGAAACACTTCTGGAACCAAGAGGAACCTCTGCCTTGGAGCTTTCCTGCAGTGCTGCTTCTGCCAGAGTAAGAGGGCAAAGACTGGACTTTGTGTGCCTCCAATCTTGTGAAGAAATCTCCAAGGGCTCGATTTAGAGCTTGCCTCCTGTTTGAAGTCTCAGGAACAGCAAAGACTTCTCTCTGCCAGAACCTGGAGTTTCTGGAGAGACTCCTGCTCTGACAAGTGGTGCCCTATCCAGTCCCTGGGCCCTTGAAAGGAAAGATGGCGGAAATCCAAGGAAACCGACTTCGGACGACTCCGGACCGACGCCGCTGCTGAATCCGGTAACGCCGCCTGCACCCGACGGCGTGACCCTCGCTGGAACGCGACGCTCTTCGCAGGCCCGATGCCGCTGCAGCCCCGCTGAAGTCCGCGACTCCTTGGAAGTCACTGCACCACGTTGTGACCGACGCAGCTCGAAGTGCACGGATTCAACGTTTCGCAGAGACGCCGCAATCCCCGACTTCGTGCATCGGCTTGTTTTCACTCTTCACCAAAGGTACTGTACTTGGGGGTCTACACGACTCCGTGTCCGGCGCCGCTGGTGTCGGCTTGTTGGGAACGACTCTGTCACTACGCCGTGTTAACATCTCATCGAAGCATTTTTGTTTCTAAGCGCTATTTTTTTTAGTTTAATCTTTAAAAATTCATAACCTGACTTGTGTATGCTGGATGTTTGTTGTTTTGGTGTTGTTTTGTTTAGATAAATATTTCCTATTTTTCGAAACTGGTGTTGTGTCATTTTTGTAGTGTTTTCATTAAGTTGCTGTGTGTGTTGGTACAAATACTTTACACCTAGCACTCTGAAGTTAAGCCTACTGCTCTGCCAACCTACCAAGGGGGTAAGCAGGGGTTAGCAGAGGGTGATTCTCTTTACCCTGACTAGAGTGAGGGTCCTTGCTTGAACAGGGGGTAACCTGACTGTCAACCAAAGACCCCATTTCTAACATACAGTGGGATCCCAGGCTCTATGAATTCATTGGTAAGCTGAAATGCCATGACAGGACTTCTGAGCCTGAAGACTGAGGCAAGACTCTTAAGAAAAAAACAAGAAGAAGAAAACATCCTGGATCATGTACTTAATTCAGAGAAGCTCATTTTTTGATTCTCTTGTGTTTTTGCTGGCGGGTGTGTGAAACCATGAGTGAGCATGGGATCAAAGCAATACACCAGGTTTACTTCTTAAAACGTGGTCTTTGCAGGAATGTGGATGGATCAGGTTTTACATGTTGCTTGAACAGCTCTACCTGGGCCCGCTTGTTCTTTCTGGTATTATTACAATGAATATATGTTACATGTTTATTTTCCTTTTTCTACCCATGCTCTGTAATGGGGTCATTTCTATGCCCAGTCTTCCTGTTGCATGCTTGGGTCCTGCTTGCTGTTGGTGATGTCAATGTGTTCTTACTGAATGTCCTGCTGATGCATTTGGGTATATTTATTTGCCATAGTACTTCAGATCTGTGATTCTGCTTCCCGTTCTCAAATGCTGTTTTACCGGCATCTGTGTGGTTGGGTTTCTATGCTGTGGTATATCTTCACAGTGTATGGATGAAGGAATGAGGAAGACGAACGAGAAGCTAATGCTCTGATTACTTATTGGTACTCTTCATTAATCTGAGTCCTAGACCTCCTCATCACAGTCCTAGATAGCCATCACTCCTGCTTGGTTGGTGTGAACCACAGGGCCACCGAGATACTCGATATTTCAGGCAGTATGGCACATGGACTCCCTCTTTACAACTCCCAGGCAGGACGTGGAAACTAAGTTATGGATTACGTATACGTGTTTTTGTAAATTTAATTTGGGGCTAAGTTAGGTATACTATATGTGAACGAGAAAACCTTATGAAGGAGGACTGTGATGAAGAAGACTAGGGCTCCGAGTAATGAAGATCACCAATGAGTAATAAGGAAAATATCATTTCTTTTTCTACAGGTACTGTACATTCTTGGTACATTTACAGCGTTTCAGTTGCTCAGAATTTGTTAATACATTCAGTTTATACATGCACTTACTCATTTCTAAATGTCAAAGGTTTTCTAAGTAGACGACAAATTGTTGGAATCATTTTGTCTTGTTGGAAATTCAGGTATTGCTACTATTTACATGTGATTCATTGTTTCTTTCTCCGCCAGCCATACATTATGTATGTGGCATTAACATACTGCCATGATTAATCAGAGGCTGTGATTTATAACGTTCACTGAGGGTGGAGAAAACTTAAGTAAAGCAAATTTCTGACATACGCAGTGTCTGCTGAATTTCAGATGCGCCTCTGGTTTCTAACCTGCACCTCAGCCAGCCACGAACCGTTCTCTGGAGAATCACTTTGGTTATTCATGAAGCACTGATTGACTCATCCTTCTCAGATCTGCTAATCCCTTCCTGACATGGCCAGCCTTGTTGATGCTTGCTGTTGTGCTCCACTGCAGCCGAGCATGCCTCAAGAAGACCTTGCTCTTCCGTTTTCATTTGCATTTAGTGTTGCTGCTGTATTTCAGTACACATCCGTTCTTTAATCGGAATATCCAGATGTACGATAGCTATTCAGTGTACTTTTCATCATACGATCAAAACGTAATCTGGTGGTATTTAGTGACAGCAGACCGCAGCTACCAAGGTGTGTGCATGCAACACTTGTGGCGAAAGATGTAAAAACATATTATTTCCATCATTTCATGAGCTGCCTGCACACTTAAATGGTATTGCCATGTGTTTAACATGCGATGTGGCGATCATTTTATCCAGTGATGCATTTAAATCTGTTTGAATGCTCCATCCGTGAATTGATCTAATCTTACTGGGTGCTGCAGAAGCTTGCAAGACCGACCCCGCCATATCAGCATGTACACTGTCTAAAAAGGCGATTAAATGACCTTTTGGCATATGTTGTAGTTCCCTAATTTGCGTGGGCAGATTTACAGTGCAAATAGGCTATTATTGATATCCTGTTGCATTGTCCTATTACAGAATGCGCGCTGGACAGCATCCCACTCTGGAGAGTTGCAGCATGCCACCTTACTGAGAATCGCCCTAAAAGCAGTCTCTGCAGCTGTCTCACAGAGAGGAGCATTTTCAACTTCAAGCGAGCTCCTTATTTCAGTGTTGCTGACTCATAATAAATCAGGTTTCTCACAAACAGAACTTGCTGGCTTCAGGTTATTAGACTGCTTTCAATATTCATGTATGCGACAAATTCATTAAACTCCTGATGACGGCAAACCGATTACTAGCCAGGAATTAGTAAGGAGAGAAGTCATGCAATGTCATATGCTGTCTGTGCTTGCATCGTTTACCTTTTGCTCATTTATAATCACCACGCTTCTTTGTATGCTCTATTTTTTGCATATTTTAAGAAATTGGGTTATTGTTTGAGGTGAATGGAAGCTCAGGTTACTCAGGTAACAGCCACAATCCTTGTCAGAGTGAACCACAAAAATGACTGAAGTATTCTGTGCTTAATCCTGTGGTAGCCTGGCCGAAATCAGTCAGGCTTAACTTAGAGGCAATGTGTAGACAAGTTATGCAGCACACAAACAGTAATAAAGTGAAAGCACAGCACAAGAAAAATCCCAAACCAATTTTGAAAAATAGGGTAAATGTAAACAAAATTATATGAAATGTCAAAAATCCAGTCCGTAAAGCTTGAGGTACTCAGTTTGGAAGCTTTAAGTAAATGTAGTGCCTAAAAACGCAAAGCACCACTCATGGTCATTTAGTCATGCTAGCCCAGGAAAAAGTTCACAAGTTCAGGCCAACTATGATTGAGTATGGGCTGGATTCAGAGATCAGGTTAGTCCCACTGAGATAGTTACTTTCTTGCAGTCCATTGTGAAGAATTATATTCGAGGTGGGGGAGGCTGCGAGGGGCAGGTAGAATGTTGCAGAAGATCGTCGCTGTGGTTCGAAGAGCAGGCCTGGCATTGTGGATGGCTTGCACTGTAGCATTGTGGATGGCAGAGTCTTGTGCGAATAGGCCTTTTGCGGTTGCAAGGAGCTCACAACTTCAGTTCACCTTTCTTCTTAGGTAGAGCTAAACAGATGCCTACTAAGGGTCCATAACCTAGGGAGACATCTCTTGAAGATCAGGAACTTACTCCAGCAGAGGCCAGGAGGACTCAGGCAACTCCAGTTGCAGGTCCAGGCAGGTCCAGTGCAGCAGGTTAGCTGTGCAGTTGCAGGGAGGCCTATGGAGCTTGTTGTTTTTCTGTATCTCAGACAGGAGGTCAGCCAACTGACCCCTAGAGTCACTCAGGTTAGCCAGAGATGAAGGAAGCAGGTCTAGGCTTCTTTCTCAGAGAGCAAGGCAGTTCTCAAGCAGCAGGGCAGTCCTTTAGTAACAGTAGGGCAGTCCTTCTTCTGTAAGGTCAACAGGTCCAGGAGTGTACTGAAGAGCAGCTCTGGATGTTCAATAGTTATATTTGGCACCAGCCTTTGTATATGTGCATGTGTGGTGGTGGTGGGGGGGCTGTACTTCCTCCACATCTGGTTGTGGAATGTTCTTCCTCTTCCCCTCTTCCCCTGTCAAGGTTCCAAGAAGTCTGGGGTGACAAAAGGCAGGTGTCAGGTTGTGTGTGCTGGAGGCAACCATTTGAAGTGCAGGTGGGGCAGGCCACAGCTCTGCCGGCAGCCATCCTGGCAGGATCCCAAAGTTCCCTTTGTGTCACTGTCTGGGAAGAATAGCCAAACCTCAACAGCAGAGACATTAACAGACATGTGACCCAGGACATTGGCAAAAGGCACAAATGATTAGGACAAGAAAATCCCAACTTTCCAAACGTGCCATTTTCAAAATTGTGACTTAAAATACAACTTTGCCAATAAAGAGGATTTAAAATTACAATGTATTTGAGTGTAAACAAAATATTTCTATCTACTCCCAATCCAAAGTTAGCACCTATTAATTAAAATAAGGTAACTCAATGCTAGCCTATGGGAGAAATAGACCTTATAGTAGGGAAAAATAAGTTTTCCACTACCAGATCACATACAACTTAAACCCACATGTCCTACTTTTTACATACCATGCACCCTGCCCTGTACATTGTTAGAACGTACCTTAGAGGTGATGTATAAGTATGAAAAAGGAAGATTTAGGCCTGGCAAAGGCTTATTTTGGCAGGTAGAAATGGCAGTCTATAACTGGAGTATTGTCTGCAATGTCTGGCCTGATACATGTTTGAAAATGGTACTTTAGTGTGTTGACCAATGAGTGCTGCAGCCCTACTGGCAGCATTTAATTTACAGGCCCTGGGTATATTTAGTATCACATACTAGGGACGTGCATGTAAATTTAAATATGCTTATCCACTATAGGCCAGTTGTACCTTGTTTTAGGGAAAGAGCACAAGCACTTTAGCACTGGTTAGCAGAGGTAACGTATACACAGTGCTAAAGCCAACAAAAACTAATTCAGCAAAACAGGAGGGATGAAGGTGAAAGGTTTTGGCCAATACCACACCAAGGATGTCAGGTCTAACACATATATTCTTCATTATACTGAGTTTAAATAAAGTCTTACCATTAACAATTTCTTACATGTGCTTGTTCTTAGAGACCCCTCTCCCCTTTCAAATACCTGTCTTTCTAACAGTTAACACAGCTATCATAATCTCCCTCAAGGTAAATTCAGTATTTATTCAGAGGAGATTTAAGGGACACTATCTGTTTATTTCCACTGATTTGATTGGGCCTTTGCTGAGCTAGATCCCCTAGAAGGCAAAGGGACAGCTACTTAGGGAGTCATTACAACCCTGGCGGTCGGTGTTAAACCGGCAGTAAGACCGCCAACAGGCTGGCGGTCTTACTTTGTGGAATCATGACCATGGCGGTTACCGCCATGGTCATCCGCCGGTTCTCCGTTCCGCCCGCCAGGGTGGAGACGACCGCTGGGCTGGAGACCTGGGTCTCCAACCCGGCGGCCGTCACAATACCGCCGCCGGTATTTTGACCCGGCTTACCGCCCTGGATTTCCAGCGGTAGGAACCGCCATGAAATCCATGGCGGTAAGCACTATCAGTGCCAGGGAATTCATTCACTGGAACTGATAGGGGTCTCCCCCACACCCCACACATACACGCCCACACACTGACATACATGCCAACATCCACACACACAGTCAGACACGTACACCCACATTCAAACATACACGCACACATCCATACAGACATACCCACAGACATACACGCACTCATTCCCAAAACACGCAACACCCCCGCAAGCATACACGCACTCACACACCCCCTACATACACAGACGCACACCCCCATGCATCCACACAACACACAACACCCCCCCACCCCCCTCCCCTGACGGACGATCGACTTACCTGGTCCGACGATCCTCTGGGAGGGGACGGGAGCCATGGGGCAGCTCCGCCGACACCACACCGCCAACAGAACACCGCCGCGCAGAATCACAGGACGTGATTAGCTGGGCGGTGTTCTGTTGGCGTGGCGATGGAGGTGGAGCAACCTCCACTTCCCTGCCGCCCGCAATTATGGCTGTTGGCGGCTCTCCGTCGGAAAAACGATGGAGGGCAGCCAACGGTCATAATACGCAGAGCGGCAAACCGCCACTACTGGCGGTCTTCCGCACGGCGGTCCCTCGGCGGTCTTGTTAAAAGACCGCCGAGGTTGTAATGACCCCCTTAGTGTGGTCAGAAATGACACATTCTCCTTGGTGGCTGGATAACTTTTGAAGTGGTGAGTGGGGATGGGTCTTTACATCACAACTAGAAACCCACACATATGAACTCTGAGACACAATCACATCTACCCATTCACAGGCACATATGTGGGCATACTCAAATAAGCACACAGTCACTCACTTACATGCACATGCTCAAACATCCAAAAGCATTCGCTCATATGCTCCCATACACGCATGCCCACATCCACACATTCACAGCCACATACTCCTACATGCATTGACACATGCACACACTCACACAAATATTCAATGAACTACTTACCTGGTGGGCTGCAATGGTGAAAAGATCTCCACATAGATGGTAGCGTCAGAGGGTGATGAGAGGTGGGAGCTACTGGCATGCAAGTGTGAAAGCCTGGAAAACCTGGAGTTTTTGGCCAAGCAGCTGTGACCTGAAGACGAGGCTGTCTTCTCTCTTTGGTTAGTTGTGTTATGCATCAACAATAAAAGGGTGGAATTCCTAACTTGTCCTGGGTGGGGGGGGGGTTGCTAATAACACCCCACTCTGTGGAAATTTAGGAAAATGTTGGTGAGGTTTCTCTGACTAACAATGTGCCCTGAGCACTTCCGAGCTGAGCTATTCATTAATTGTTAGCTGCCTAGCTAGACACTGCTAGTGCTCACATCAGAGTTAATTTGTGGTCTGACACAGAGTATTCAAGCCTAGCCCAGGGGACCTTGCTCAGTCTACTTTAGGTACCCATCTGTATTCCTCTTCCTTTCCAACAGGTGAGAAGGATTTGTATCAGGCAGCAGGATTAGGACCTGGCCAAAAGGAATGTGAAATAGATTTAATCATCAGAGCATGATGATGTAAACATACTTTGCTGGTTGACTTGTTTATCTCACACATACACACAAACACACACACACACACACACACACACACACACACACACGCACATGTATAGATTTGAAGTGGTGTGTATAGACATGGCTTTTCAGTCCATTTTCTGTTCTGTGCTCTACAAGTAGCACACAGCCAGAGAATTGTTCATTATCTCTATTGTTGCCTTCTGCATCTGTCATTTTTATATTTCACCAATTCTGATCTCAGATCCTCAGACTCTAATTCTCATAGGGCTTCAACATATCCTGAAAAAATCTTCTGTTGAGAATCATGGACTCAGTAGTTGTGTACTTAATGGTCAGTTACTCTTCAATTCAAGGCAAATTTTTCATAATGCTGGTCACAGTCCACGAGGCCATGGAAGCCTGTATTTGTGTTCCATGGGCAAGGTTTTCCTTCAGTCACCTGCTCAGGCAGCTTCACAGTTACTGGAAGATCATTATAATGAACTTTAAAAGAACTCATTCCAGTCTCTGTTTCCTGTCAAAATCCTTTTCTGTTTTGGCTGTTTCCCACCAGCTTCAGTTGTGGTATTTTTTTACTTTACTTTGTTCACTATTGGCTACACAAAAATGGGTAAAGGGAATGTTCCACTGGTGCCTATTGAGAATGAAAGACACTCTATTCCTTTCCTCATAAATCATGGTGTTAGACATCTGGGGAGAGTGGACAGCACTACATTAGGCCATCAGCAACAATCAGAATGCTCATACTACTGCTAGTGAGGTTCTGGTCTTCCAGCTTGGTATCTGGATAGATGAGAAAGCTGGTGCCTCTGATAGCAGTTTGTAGCGGAGGAGTTGGCAATGTGATGGCAGACTGACAAAACATGATCTCTTTTGATAGCACAAGTTGAATGCCATCCTCTCTACCCCATGGTTTTCCTCAATGTGTACAGGGTATCTATGTTTCTGAACATGATTCTAATTTCTTGGTAATGATTTGGCCCTTAAGTATTGTAGAAGATTTAATCACGAAACAGCTTCAGGATGGAGGCACAATCTCCCAAATGGTCCAGGCTTATTCAGTAGGAATTTCCTTACCTTTAAAAATGTTCACAGGCTGCAGACAAAGATCATCAGGGACACAATGAATATTGTGCTCAAAGATCTCATAGTTTTCCCTCCAAAGGTAGACAGGTCCAACTCCAGAGGTGATTTTCAGAGTTATGTCTTAAAATCTGTGGTTCCTTGATCTATCAGCAAAATCTTACTTTCAGCTGAGATCATTGGTCTAGCATCCAGAGAATAGGTCCACTGAGTCCTCTCTTGAGAATTGCCCATGGCAAATCCTTCTAGTGGGCTAACTCACTCCCGTTTATATGTAGCATAATGTTTTTCATGGTGTATTTGGCCTTTACACAGAGATCCTCCCCAGGCCTTTCACATTGCACTGAATGGGTCTTAACTGTGTTTGCTGGAGGCATTTTTATCAGAAAATGCGTTGTTTTCAAGACCTTCTTTAAAATGTAGGTGGTGGATGAATTTTATCTTTATGCTTCAGTATGCTTTTGGGGACCATTTGTCTGCTCTAAAAACTACTGCTTCGTGTCCTTCCTATGACCTTTATTTCGGCTTTCAGGCCTCCCAGTTGCTGTGCTTCACTCTGACCTTTGCCAGATGTCATTGTGATATCCTGCTGTTTACAGCTTTTGTTGGAAATTTGAATTAATCATCTTTTACAGAACTCAACAAGTTCATGTGTCTTCGTCTTTGAATGCATATACCCTGCAAGAAAAAGTCCTGTACCCTTTGTTGTGAAGATGTACCTTGAAATGTCAGTTGTTTATCACAAAATATTTTTTTGACATTTTCAATGCACTTAGAAAGGGTCGAAACTGAATTTGCCAACTTTGAGCAGGTGGCTACCTTTGTCTAATCCAGAGCTGTACACCATGAAAACATTTCCACAACTTTATCATTCAGATTCAGGAGATGGAAGAGAAGTGGGCTGAGTATTGAAGTCAGTGTAGGTACTTGACCCAAACCTCTCATAACAACTCATACCAATACATGCCTGATTTAGAGTATAGCGGTCTTTTGCCTTCCTGCCAGGAGAGTTGAGGGCATTACATCAGCTGCCCAAATGCACAAAAGACATTCATATTTAGTAATCACCACCAGCCCAGCAGTGATCCCTGTAGTTTGAGGGAACCACATCACAGTGGTTTCTCTGAAGGTACCAAACATTGGGTGAACAGTTTTGATTGCCATCTTCCAAAATGTTTGCTTTTCAGAAACCAATTTTCCAAGTGGGAGTTTGTTTTTGAAAAACAAATAACGTATAAACCCCACAACCAGGTATACATTTTCCTAGATATATGGCTCATTATTTCGATTGTTTTGTTCACATCACTAGATTTTTCCCTGATGTGATAGACGAAAAAAAAAAGGACACATGGCCGTACAGCTGCTGTACTCTGACAACCAGCATTCGGTCAGGCTGTTGGAGTAAGTTTTCCATTAATGGATCCAAAGGGGGCGCCACGGATGGAAAGTTGATGATCCACTTGACTTACAAATAAATGGGCAGACCATAAATTAGGTGGACAGGGTACCCCTTTCATATTTATGACAGAGTTCCCTATCCTTCAAACTCTAAATTAGGCGCAAATATTTTTGGTTGAGCCTCCCATGTCCTGGGGACGATGCAAGAGCCCGAATGCATTGAGTTAATGTTAACATTTCTCAAATGTGGATGTAGCCATACCCTATGAAAAACATTTAGGGCCACCCAATATCCTAATTTATGAGACTATCTGTACACCAACTAAAGAATGCTTATTGTGTTTGGTAATGCCTAATTTTGTGAGTTCACTGTGCTGCTATTCTCACAACAAAGCGTTGTCCTTTAGAGTAGAGAATGTCAACTGGGGAATCTCCTTAGGAGATCCTAATAACAACATCTATAGCGCAGATAAAGGGGCTTATCGTCACATGTTTGTTAGGCATTATCATTAATGGTTGGAGGAGCCAGAGTGTTCTGAATTTGGTTCTATTACACTACAGTCTGGTGTATTTGATCTGCTTTGAGTTATGATTGTTTTTTTTCAGATTTTAGCGCCTGATTCAGATCTTGGCAGATGGAATACTTTATCACAAACATGATGGATATCCCGGTGGCCATATTACAATCCCCATGGAATATAAGGGATCATAATACAGTGGCCAGGACATCTGTGTCATTTGTGGTGAGGTAAACCCCTCCTCCAAGATCTAAATCAGGCCCTTAGGCCCATATTTATACTTTTTGACGCTAAACTGCGCTAACGCAGTTTAGCGTCAAAAAGTTTTGCGCCGTCTAACGCCATTCTGAAGCGCCATGCGGGCGCCGTATTTATGGAATGGCGTTAGACGGCGCAATCAGACCGGCGCTGCCTGGTTTGCGTGGGAAGAAACCACGTAGACCAGACAGCGCCGGCGTAGGGGGAAAATGGCGCATGGGCGTCTTAAAATGGGGCAAGTCAGGTTACGTCGAAAAAATCGTCTTAACCCGACTTGCGCCATTTTTTAACGACGCCCATCCCCCATCAACATGACTCCTATCATTGGAAAGATAGGAGTCATGCCCCCTTGCCCAATGGCCATGCCCAGGGGACTTCTGTCCCCTGGGCATGGTCATTGGGCATAGTGGCATGTAGGGGGGCACAAATAAGGCCCCCCTATGCCACCAAAATAAAATATAAAAAATAAAAAATAAAACTTACCTGAACTTACCTGAATGTCCCTGGGGTGGGTCCCTCCATCCTTGGGGGTCCTCCTGGGGTGGGCAAGGGTGGCAGGGGGGGTCCCTGGGGGCATGGGAGGGCACCTGTGGGCTCATTTTGAGCCCACAGGCCCCTTAACGCCTGCCCTGAGCAGGCGTTAAAAAGTGGCGCAAATGCGCCGTTTTTAGCCACGCCAACTCCCGGGCGTCTCTTTTGCCCGGGAGTATAAATACCACGTAAAGGCCTGGGAGTCATTTTTTAGACGGGAACGCCTCCCTTGCATATCATTAACGCAAGGAAGGGGTTCACGCTAAAAAATGACGCACATTCCGGGAACTTTGGCGCTATTCGCCTCTAACGCCATAGTATAAATATGGCGTTAGTTGGCGTTAGTTTTGCGTCGAAATTGCGTCAAAAAAAACGACGCAATTTCGGCGCAAACGGAGTATAAATATGGCCCTTAATCTGCAAGATGTTGCTTTATTTCTATCCTCAGTTAACATAAGTATTGTGATGAGGAAAGTGGATGCAAAGCTAGTGACACAACTACTAACTGATTATCTTCATTACTTATGCATTCTGTCTAGTCTTTCATGTCAAAATCTCCTCTCTAAACTTATTATTCACATCAGCTTGTCAGTCCTTCTGGAGATATACCATTGTATTTTGGAAAGCGGTTTCAATATCAAGGACTTGTGGAGACTCTATTTATTTAAAAAAAATGTAGGGTATGCCATCAATGGGTAGACATATCCCATGTAAAGAAAGGTCAGTGATGCAGTGATGAGTGAAACTATGATGAGAAGTAAAGACAGTTGCCTATAACTGTAGGAAAATCGGTTTTAGACACCTGTTTTTTTTAGCTTTTTAGACAAAACCTGGTTTTTGTACCTTTGCCATGAGTGAGTCTCAATAACTGAGATCTAACTTAAGATCTTAACTTAAGATCTTTTATAAAGGATTGTGAATGCAGGCAACTAATGTCCGTCTTTTAGATTAAGGACTGTTGCTGTGCAGCTGGGATAAAAGGATCTGGGCTGTTTTCATGGGAACATGTGTATGCTGAACAATTGGAATACTATTCCATTTAGCTAGGTATCTGCATACAGGTTGCCTGTCACAGAGTGGACCCTTCATGGATTGAAGATTACCTTGATAGGCCTTATAAAGTGACTGGGCATTCATATTGTACTGTACTTATTTAGTGCTTCAGTTTACAGTATGTATGATTTGCTGTATTGTAATTTATAGGTGAAATCAATACCAAATTCAGCATAGAGACTGGGTTACCACATTTATTTTGTGGTAATCAAGTATCCTAGGCATTGATTTTTATGATACTTTTGTCATATCTGCATTCTGTGGGGGAAATGGCTCTTTTTGAATGTTCACTCCCACAGTTTTGGACGGATGCTGCTGGTTTTTCACTCAGAGTGCACTGAGGCCTGCAAACAGACCTCAGTGCCAGTGTTCTAACTGTATAAAAATTGCATGTTGAACTGGATAGACCCATTTGGCAAGGACTGACTTACTTATAGATCCCCAGTATATGGTACTCAGGGTACTCTGAGTATGTAAGGCAGAGTGACCGCTTAGGGCTGCAGCACTGTTTGTGCCACCCTGTGTGTGACAAATCACAAAGTGTCTCCCAGCCTGCTGCTTTTGTAAAAGAAGTAGCGTTAACAACCCTGAGCAGGATCCCTTTTGTACCTGCAAAGCGGAGACAGGGCAAAAGAGGGATACGTGCCCCCTTGTCAGTTTTACTGTGGGTGTGTAGTCCTCTGGTGCCATACCTCTAGGGTGGGCTACCAAGTTCCTGATGACTGGGGAGGGGGTTGTGCCACCTTGAAAGGGGCAAGAATGTGGCACTGTTGGATAGCCAGATGCCACACATCACAGGAAGTTCATCACTAGGTAGGAGGGGACCCAGTAGCACATTGGCTCGTGACTGAATGGTCCCCTCAGGGCATTTTCATGGAATACATATGGCAACCCTGGCACTCTGAACTTCAGATCATGCTAGAATATGAGAGATGAGCAAAGAAGGAATACCCAGCTGCCCTTGGACCTGCACCAAGAAAGGTTGCATCGTCAGAAGGACTGCACCTGCTACACCTTGGGATAGAAAAGTTTGGACTTTCCCTGGCTCAGGAAAAAGATCGTTACCAGCCCCAACCTACAGCAGTGATTTAAAGGATCAGTTGACTGATCTCCTGAAACCAGCTCCATGGACACAAGTGCTGAAGAAGCCCAAACTGACAAGTTGGTAGACACCACAGAGGTTTTTGCCACTACAAGGTACAGAGCACCCAAGAGGACAAATCCGTAATGGCGCAAAGTTGCACCTGAGTCTGCCTGACACCAGGAGTACGATCAAAGTCTGAGTTTGTCCCACCCAAGGGACACTATCCCCCACCTAAGGATTTCACCCCAACTGTGGTGCAGACTGGACAGTCGCCTAGCATCGGCTGGCCTGCTACTGCAACATAGAGGACTTTGATGGACCCCGATCTCTGTGGCAAGGACACCTCACTTCACCCATGGACCAAGGACCACCCATGAAAACACCCCCATTGACTGCACTACAACCAGAGCATCCTTTGAGACTCTTTTGTCTCTATGCCTCAGCATTAGGACCACTCCATTGATGTTTATGGTGGTTGTCCTGTAAAGATCGGATCTTGCCTTAAAAATGCTCTGGTGGCCAGGTACTGTCCAAAGTGTCCACCTGAGGCCTCTAAACCTCTGTCCTGCCACAATTGGTCGCCCAGGCTCGGCTGGAGTAGTCAAACTAACTGTTTTCAATTTTTCAAAAGTTTCCAAAGTTTTGTTGACCATTGCTTGTTTGCGGTTGCATTTAAAAGTGATAATATTTTCTAAAATATTTCGATCCGGAACCCTCCAGAGGATTTTGCTCATCAAGGACTTTAGAAATTCATACAAATATAATCTAAGTTTATTAATTTGTGTCTTCTTTCTTTTGTGTGTTGTTACTTTCTTATTTCGTTGTTTGGTACTGTGAAATGCTTTGTGCATAGTTTCTTTGCCAAGCCTTACTGCTCTGAGCCAGAGCTACCCAGGGTTGAGCTTAAGTAAATGAGCCTCACTGGACCCAATATAGTATTCATAAATGTACTGCACAATAAGGCCCCACAACCCTATTATGTAGTACACCCAAATCCTCACAGATTCCTTCTGGCAGTCACAGTTTTTTTTATAATATTGCCCTAATTAGATTTTGTACTTTGGATTACCCTGCTAGACCAAGTTAATTCTTTGTTGACCAACTGGGTATCAAAGCCTTCCCCACACAAGAGGGCATTTGTCAGTGAATAAGCCTCTTCTTGGTAGAGGAAGGGATGGGGCAGAATAGGAATGGGCTGAAGACCATTTCACACTGTAAACAAAAGAGGGCAGTCAGACCTCTGGAGCCTATCACTGGAGGGACATTCATTTGACTTTTGGAGGAAAGCAGCCATGCAGCTGTGGCAGATACGGTACCACTTTAGGCTTTTAGGTACTATCTTCCAACAGACCACTTTAAGGTATCATATTGGAATGTCCCAAAATGCGGTGGATGGGTTTTGGGATATGGTGGAGTGATGATGTGCCATCCTAGGATTGGACAAAGGTTCATACCGTCCGTAACTTTCCACCCTACTTAAGAACCTCTGCACGGTGAGAGAAAGAGAGAGCGAGTGATAGAGAGAACGAAAGAGAGAGAGAATGGATTTTGCAGGACCCTGAAAAAGACTGGATCCCTGTTTGGTGTGCTAGGAAACTCTGGACTTGGACTGAATAGAACTCATTGGACCTACCGCTCTAGGGCCAGTGGCACTGGCTCTCCTACACCCTGTGGAGCACTGTAGGAGGTGGATCTGCTAGGGATCTCCTGGAAGAGAAAGGACCTCATGAAAATTTGAGGACCGGGATTGTAGGTAGGTAACGCTCATTAGAGGGGGGACCCCCTAGCTCCTGGACACATAAGAGTGGCCTTCAAATAGCTAAATAAAACCATTGACCCTGAATATTGCAGGTAGGAAGGGTATTTAACTTTGAAGGCTGTGGGATGCTGCTGGAGGTGACCCTGGGCTGAGGAGAGCACCATGCACTGGACAGAAGACAGGCACAGGACAAAGAGTATCAGAAGAAAGGTATTGAAGAAAAACAGCTCTTGAAAGTTATATAAGATTTATAATACAGCAGGCTTGAAGGGAACCATCCATATGGCTCAGTCTCATCTGCCCCACTTATAATGTGACCTGAAGCACAAGAGGCATGTCCAGGCTTATATGCAGGGCCACATCCTTTGTGTTATGATGCAAAAACCTAGAAGCAGCTTTCACAACAGCAGCCATCTTGGACACAGCTGTTTACAAAAGCTTCGTTCGCACTAGAAGCAATGCCTGCTATTTTTTTGTTTACTTACCTAGACCTAAATTGGAGGAATTGTATGTCCTTTCCATATGTCAGGTGGGCTTTTCCACTCTGCTGTCTTCAACTTCTCAGTGATCCAGCTTCTGGTGAGCTCTTCTGGTTCCTTGACTTCTGTCTATTGCATCTTGATGTTCAGAGGTAAACTAGTAAGGAAAAGTAAACCAGGACAAATCACCAATAGACATCTGTATGACAGTAACGCATGTATGCACTGAACTGTAATGAGTGTCTTTACTTACCATCCTGCGATTCTTTAATTCTTGTCTGCACCCAGACATTGAAAATTCTTATCCAGTGAAGGAAAAATGTTTTTCACAAAGTATAAAATGCTGATTTATGCCTTCAATAATGTTTAAGAAGCGGTCAACAGAATATATTTGATTAATCTATGCTTGGCCACCAGATTTGCTTTTCTTTCTTGCATAAGGATAACATCTCTGAAGGGTTTTCAGGAATGATGACAATTCTTGAAGATACAGACTAGAGCAGGCATTCTGTATTGGTAGTCGGGTAACCTAAATGGGGAGTATACAGTGATGCTCTTTAGAAGGGTTATAAAACAAGCTCTTTATGTATTCAGAAGTTACCAATTGCCTTTTCCCATTTTATAAAGTACAGCTGTAAAAAAATCAGCCCTGGAGATAAGTATGGAAACGCTCCAGAGGGAAACAGGGAATTAGTAGGTAAGGTTAGGGATTAGGGAGCATGATATGAGAAAAGTTTAGATATAGTATTGCTGTTTATTTTCTAGTGACCTTTAATTATGCCTTGCTTTTGCCATGATTGCACATGAACTCTCCCTACACCACTACTGAGTATACCTAAACCATAGGAATATGAGAGATAGCTATGTTGAGAGTGACCAGCCTGACCAGAGGTCATCTCTCTGTCTCTCATTCTCTCTCTCTCTCTCTCTCTCTCTCTCTCTGTTTATTTCTCCAATAAATCAAATTTGGGGAGATTTTTACCTTAGAAGTCCCAAGCATGACGAGAGAACATCTCATTCTTTCTATCTCTCTCGCTCTCTCTCTGTTCCCCCTCTCTTTCCCTCTCTCTCTCTCTCTTCAAATCCCATTCCTCTTCTACCCTGGGTGCTAATCCAGCCTGGAGTGCAGAACACTGTTCACAGTGTGGCATTTTCTGAGAGGAGATGGGTACTATCTTCTTCAATCCCCACCCCACTCCCAGAGGACTGCACAACATATAGGATTAGTGCTTAGTTGTTATAGCAGTGCCTTCTTGTCCCCACAGGAAATCAATTGAAAGAGTCACGCATGACACCCACTGCTCAGTCTTTGCCAAAATTAAGTACACCCTGGGTAATGTCAGGGCCTCTGGGAGCATTGCATTTGGGGGCATGCATGGCAACTCATCATGGTATTTATTGTACTAGGAGCCAATTGTCTGAGGACTGATGCAAAATAAGGAAGGGTGCCACCATGTACTGAGAAGTTGATGGCCCTCGGAATCCACTCTGCCCTGGGTTCCTGCAGAATATGGGTCTTCTGGGGAGGGATACATACCCAGAAGATGTGTCAGGTGCAAGTGGACTATGGGTGGGAAAAAGGGATCAGCTGGTTTAGTCCCATGCCAGCACAACAGGGTGCATTGGGCAGTGCATGAGGGCAGACAGCTTGGTGGCGTGCTCTTGTGCAGTCCAACAAAGAAAAGACAGATGCCCTTTATGAGGGGAGGGGTACCCGATTTAAAGAAAACTAAAAAAAGAAAGAGCCCCTGAAATTGCATTAAGTAGAAGAAAAAAAAATTGGATTGCAGAGGAAGGCCACTTCTGGTAAAAGATTGTCTTGGGGAAACTCTTCGGGGATTAACTGAAATTTACATAGTTGCTCCTTGTGTTGGTTCCAGACAGTCAAGGGCACAATCAATATTTTAGATGGTTGCTTGGGTGGGGCTGCAAGAAAGTTGGAAGCTTCTTGTTAAAAAGTGAGACAGCACGCTAACTCTCCCTGGGGGCCAAGTTGATTACCCTGTGTGAAAGGTTTTCCTATGTTTTTAAGCATTTCTGGAGCTTCGGCAGTTAAACGTATGTTTCTTGAGTGTTAGGGATTGTTGTTAATGTTGGGTGTTGGGTTCTAATGTTTTTGTTCGATATATATATATATACACACACATTTACCTTGAAAAACAAAAGCTACAAGGACATTATAGTTAGGTTCTAAATTTACTCGCACAAAACCAGAGAAATACTGCAGTTATAGTTATTTCAAGTAGCTATAAGTTAGCGCCTAAGGTAACTATAACTTGCGCCCCATCCCTCGGCACCCGGCCTTAATTAAAGGCCCTAGATATAGAAATAAAGACATTTGAGGAAATATCTCAACAATAGCTAAATGAATTTACACCAAATAACAAAAAGCACAATCTGTGGAACAAAACCTACGTTTCTTCCAAATTTGGTGTAATTCTGTCCAGTGGTTCGAGTTGTAGTCGTGTTGAAAACTTGTTTGGGAATTAACATGGGAAACACATCTTTTTTCATTCCTCCTTTTTCTCTGCCCCTGCTTGACCGATAACCCCAAAACTTTCCATGCACAACAAGAATAACTGACACACTTTTTGGAAAATGTCATAAAGATTTGTCAAACGGTGCTTAAGATATAGGCAAGTGAGAAATGCATTTTCTATGGAAACATGGTCCTAAATATAACTACCTACTGGCAACTGCCAGTAGGTAATATATATACATATATATATATGTATATCACCTATTTATAGGGAGGTTATAGTTAGGCTCACATTTTAAATGTACAAAACCTTAGAAATTCACCTGTTATACTTAGAGTTTTTTCAAATAACTATAACTATTGCCCTATTGTACCTATAACCCGGGTCCCCGCCTGGTACAGTATTCTTCTGAATAATTTTACAGCAAATGTTACAGTGATGTTATCAGTGATGTTATAGAAGATGAGTGCTGTAATATGTGGGGTAATTAGCAGTGCATGACAAGGGCAAGCAGTGCCTGTACCTACGCTTTGAGGTTAGGGTAAACTTACCCGCCCCCCTTTCATGTTTTTGACGTTTGTTTCAAAATGGCTCAAAAGGGCTACTTCCTGGTTGAAGTGTTGGCAGCCAATCAGATCTCTGCACGAAATCAGGAGGATTTGAGAAGCCTCCTGAGATATGTATATTTTCTTTTCTTTTAACATTTCACAAACTGCTGAACAGATTTACACCAAATAAGAAAAAGGCTTCTTTCTGGACCATAAGCTACCTTTCTGCCAAATTGGGTGTAATTTTGTCCAGAGGTTCGGCTGTAGTCATGTTCAAAATCCCTATGGGAATTAAAATGGGAAACAATCTGTGTTTTGACCTCTCCTTATTCTCGGCCCCTTCGTCAAATGGTGCAAAGGATATAGCCAAGTCAAAAAACACGTTTCCATGTAAACTAGATCCTTACTATACCTACTGACGACTGCCAGTAAATATATATATATATATATATATATATATATATATATATATATATATATATATATATATTGAAGCAAAACAGTCCTCTCACGGCGCTCTCCTCGGCTGGTGCCTGCGTCAGGGATGATCCTATTCCCTGTAATTAATTCCTTCCAAGAATAATTCTCAGCACTCCAAAAGACTTTGTATTAATTTTATTATTCTTCTTCAGAACAACCATCCTCATCACCAACGCATTTCGACTGATAGTCAAAACGTGTTGGTGATGAGGATGGTTGTTCTGAAGAAGAATAAATATTGATACAAAGTCTTTTGGAGTGCTGCAAATTATTCTTGGAAGGAATATATATATATAACATACATATATATTGACTTAAAAAAACTAAGGTTACAGGGACGTCATAGGTAGGCTCACATTTTAAACATACAAAACCTTAGAAATTCACCTGTTATAGTTAGAGTTATTTCAAGTAACTATAACTCACACCTTAAAGTAACTAAAACTCATGCCCCGGCCATGCACAGTTATCTAATCAATAATTTTACTGCAGATGTTACAGTGACATTAGCAATAATGTTATCAAAGATGTCGTGAGTGCTGTAATTTGTGGCGTAACTAGCAGTGCATGGCAAGGGCGCGAGTTATAGTTACCTTAGGGTGCGAGTTATAGTTACTTGAAATAACTCTAACTATAACAGGTGAATTTCTATGGTTTTGTAAGTTTAAAACCAGGAAGTGTTGGCAGCCATGTTGTTCATCAAACAGTGCCAAATGCATTAGCAAAACAAATGCTTTTTCTAGAGAAACTAGGTCCTAACTATGACTACCTAGTGGAGACCGCCACTAGCTTTTAGATCTATACATATATATATATATATATATATATATATTCACTTAAAAAAAAAAAAAAGCTAAAGGTTACAGGGACATTATAGATAGGCTGTTAGACTCACATTTTAAACATACACAATCATAGAAATACACCTGTTTCTTTAGAGTTACCTCAAGTAACTATAACTCGTGCCTAAGGTAACTATAACTCACACCCCTGCCATGCACAGTTTTTTCATCAAAAAGTTTACTGTAAACATTACATTGATATTATCAATATTGTTATCAAAGATGGGGGGGCGTGGCCAACATGGCGACCGGAGCGGCAGCATAAACTGCAGCTCCGAGCTCCGATCCCTGGCCCTATAAGCATCCTGTTTGTGGCGCCATCACCTCTTCCGAAGGTGTCGGACGTCGCACATCCAACTGCCCGGGACTCGCTCTGGCGGCTGCGTCCACACACCGGAGCTCGCGGCCGCCATTTAAGCGTTGAGCGGCCCGCCGCGCTGCTGGCTCCTCGGCTGCGTCTGCGGCCCATGCGCTCGCCCTACTGAGCGGTGAGACGCCTCCTGGGGCTTGGTGCCGGAAGACGGACCCGCGCCTTGGGCGGAGGCCGTGAAGCAGGGGCTCCGGCCCTACGAGCGGCGCTGGTGACGGGCGCTGTGCCCTTGGTTGCTCCATGGGGCGGCGGCGCTGCTGCGGAGCGGACCCACCGCGGCGCTGCGCCCTGCCCGTAGATGCCTGCTGGATCAGGCTAAATTCTTTAAAGACCCTCGCGCGTGGCGGGGGCTGCAGGACTTTGCGCCCCGGCTCCCCTGCTCACTGGGAGAGGGCGTGCTGGATGCCCTGCTGTGCACAGAGGATTGGGGAAGTTGCTACCGGCCTGGTGGAGGCCCACCAGTGTAAAGGCCTCGGAGCAGCTGTGAAGCGGTCCCGCAGCAGAGTACCTGGGCCTGAATCTTCACCAAAGACTCTGCAAACTCGAAGTCCCGCCTGGTACCAGCCTGTGCTTCACCACAGGAGTGGTGTAGCAACAGAAATGTTGACTGAAGACAGGGACGCGGAAGGGCGTTAAAGTGAAGGGAAATATGAGGTGAGCCTTTCGGCAACACTTACCGAGCCGCAATCCGCAAACGTGTTGTACACCTCCCCCCGCACCACGTCATATGGAGTAGCTGCGAGGCCCTAACGAAGCACATGAGGCACCGTCCCTGCCCCTTCAGGCCCTACACACAACCCTCCATCAGTGCAACTACCTCCAAACCGCGCAAGCAACCGCTAACATATTTGTCCATTACCTATCATCCTTCATTGACTCTTCTTGCTCCTCTACTGCTCTGTCACCCCAGCGTGGATACGGGGCTTTGCTGCTTGTTTATGTGGTGATAAGTATACTACACACTTGACCCCTTCGTTGTTTGGAACCGAGTGGCGCGGTAGGCATACGTCGAAGCGCTAAAGTATTCTACTAACCACTGGGTACTAGCCTGGTCGCAGTACAATTGTCCTGGTATTGGGGGTGACGTCTCCCAAACTCCGCTAAGTACTTCGTCGACTCTGGTATATTGACTCTGGTCTTCAACAGTTATCCACAGCCCTCTGGAACTGAATTTGCACCACGTTGCGGCTTGCTTCTCTGCTTCCCCCGCCTGCACCGCATCCAACTGATCCTGCTCCGTCAGTGTCTACTTGGAACTGCACTTGTCAAATGGTCAAACCAAAAAACCCACGCGCTCTTCCGGGCAGAATGGACCCCGCCACCCCCCCCTCCTCGGAGGCCCACGTTACCATGCAACTGGCTTTGCAGAAAATGGAACTTACCTTACAATCACACACGTCACAATTTGAAAAGATATTGCAAGCCATTCTCAACACTAAATCCACCCTGAAAGCCAAAATAGACTCGATGACAGAAGACCTCAACATACTCCATACGGATCAACACGCATTGGCCGACAGGGTGTCTGAACTAGAAAAAGACTCTGCAACCCTCCCTCGGACTGTGAAAGAAATTCAATCACAATTGTCTCACTTAACAACCGAAATGGATCTCTTAAAACGTAGAGCTGAAGATGCAGAGGGCAGATCTTGGCGTAACAACATTCGCTTGGTGGGGCTCCCTGAACGCGTCGAAGGCCCCAGCACAGAATTATTCATAGAACAATGGCTCACGGACACGATTCTTAAAGACAATATCCCGAAGTTCTTCTCTTTCGAACGTGCCCACAGGGTCCTTGGTAGACCCCCTCCACCTGGTGCACAGCCTCGTCCGGTAATAGCAAGACTCCTTAACTACCGCGACAGAGACCTCATCCTACAGTTATTTTGCAAGTCTGGTCTGATACGCTTCGAAAACCCAGTGATTACAGCTTATCCAGACTTTACAGCAGAAGTTCAGAAGAAGCAGAGTTCTTTTTATTGCGTCAAAGAATGCCTTCGCAAACACAACATCAAGTACGCGCTGATGTTCCCAGCCAGACTCCGGGTGCAAGATGACGCACAGGTACTTTTCTTCACTACACCAGAAGACGCCTGGACATGGCTACATGCCAAGGGCCTCGCCGATCCGTTAGACACAGGCACTCCGGGTGAAAATTGGTCCTCTCCTAAGACAAGGCGAAGGCAACGCAAAAAACAAGGCACTAAACCCTCACCTGAACAGTCACAAACGGAACGCTCTCTTCTCCTGCAGGCCACATGTAGATTTGTCAACATGTCGCCAACAGCCCTGGCTACGCAAACTGACGTGGAACTAGACCACAACATAAACTCCGACTCGGCGGAGTCTGCACGCGGACCTACTCTCACGCCGCGCACAGCAGACGATATCTGCTAGGACAATCAAACACCAACTATCTCTGTTCCTTCTACACAATAATATGGCCTCTCCCGCCCCAAGCTGCTCAGAAATGGCCCGGCAGCACCACTGATCCTTCGCTGCAGCGAGCTGCCCGCCTGTGGTCTCGGGCGGTGAACCCCGCACCGTGCGTAATTAGGGCAGGGCAATTCCTTGACTTTGATCTAATGTCCTTCGGCACCCCCCTGCTTCATAAGGACTGTTCTCCCATGCCGGCTATCGCTGGAATTTTTTTCGATTTGTTCATTATTCCAGTTGATGTTATATGTTGTTTGTTTTTTGGTGTTTTTTTCTTTGCTGTTGGTTTTGTCACATGCTAATTAATCGTAAACACAGTGACAGATGTGCATACCACATCTACCTTAACAATAGGCTTGCACTTAGCAACACTGAGGATATGTACTGGCTAGCCTTGGAGGGTAATCAACACAATATTTCCGCAATGGGGAGGAGGGCACTCATCTCTCCGGTCTTGTTAAATCAAAAATTGTCTCATGGCCTCCCAAACACAACAAAGTATCTTGAAATATAAGATACTCACATGGAATATCAAAGGTATGGCAACACCACGCAAGCGGCAAAAGGTTCATGCATTCCTTAAAAGACATCAGGTACACATAGCCCTACTACAAGAGACACACCTCTCTAAATCCACGCTGGAAAGCACATGCTCAAAATGGAAAGGACAATTGCACTGTACCACTTCCTCGTCCTTTGCTCGAGGGGTGGCGATCTAGATTGCTCCCAGGGTCCCATTTAACACATCTCGTACACAATGCGACCCAAATGGTAGATATGTAATACTAGAAGGTGTCCTTGACGGGTCCCCCTTAGCGCTAGTAGCACTATAGTCCCCAAATTCAAATCAACGCGACTTCCTGAGTACGCTTACCACTGGTAACCTTAGTGACCCCACATTAGAGTGCATATGGGGGGGCGACTTTAACAGTGTCCTATATACTCACAGAGACCGTTCATTTCCCCCACTTGCCGCAGCTTCATCCAATCGTGCCTCACAAGCACTAGCAAACTGGGCCTCCAATAATGGTCTGAGGGACATCTGGAGGGTCGGTCACCCCTCCCACCGCGAATATTTGTATTACTCCTCTGTGCATAAGTTACATACCAGAATAGACATGATTTTTGTATCCGCAGCCATAATCCAGAAAGTGTGCACGACTGAATACCTAGCACGCACCATATCAGATCATAACCCGTTCTGCGCAATAATTACCTGGGGCCACATCCACACTCGCATACCAACATGGCGACTACAGACAGAAGCTCTTTTAGAGCCCCCCTTTCACGCAGAAGTGTCTAAGCGTTTGGCTGATTACTTCTCACTGAATAAAAATACAACATCATCTCGCGCTATAGAGTGGGATGCCCACAAGGCGGTAATACGCGGACACTGCCTTGCGGCCACAGTGGGGGTAAGAAGGACACTCACCAAAGAACTACAAGTCCTGGAGGTTAAACTCCGTAAAACAGAGGTTGAGGTCTCCAGAAACAAGTCCACAATAGCAGCACTGAATTCGCTCAGAGCTGCCCAAAGAGAAGTAGACACCAGACTATGTAAGCATGACTACAGACACTACATGACACGACAACACGCTGAGGGGGACAGATCGGGGAGACTGCTAGCGTGGCTGACCCGCCCACCCTTGCAATCATCACCAATCGGCGCGATACGCTTGAACTCCGACATCATTACCAACACCCAAGTAGGAATTAATGATGCCTTTTCTACATACTACCGTACCCTATATACGCCTCCCCCCCCCACCGGAGCAGCAATTAGCTGACATATTATCACTAGTCTCCCAAAACCAACATATTATCGACAATGCCACCGCTTTAGAGGGTCCTATTACTATAGAAGAATTGCGCTCAGCTATGGCACAAATGGCACGTAGCAAAACCCCTGGCTCAGATGGCCTTCTGGTAGAGTATTTTAACTCCCATGCTACCCACCTCCTACAACCACTCATAGAGGTATTCAGCGAAGCACGCAATAAATTACAATTACCGGACTCCATGCGTGAAGCCCTAATAGTTGTCCTTCCAAAAGCGGGCTGGGACCCTCTTGACGTCAAATCATACAGACCGCTTTCTCTCCTCAACACAGGCTGCAAATTATTGGGGAAAATACTGGCAAACAGACTACTCCCTTACTTATCAAGCTTAATACACTCTGATCAATATGGCTTTATTCCAGGGAGAAGCACCTTTTTAAATATTAGAAGATTGATCCACATAATACACAACAACACAGAATCAGAAGCGGTAGCCCTCTCCCTAGACATTGAAAAAGCGTTCGATACGTTGAGCTGGGACTATCTTCTACGTACACTCAAAGCGTTTGGGTTCGGCCCTGGGTTCATGAGTTGGATCAAAACGCTCTACTCCAAACCCACAGCACGAGTTAAAAATGGTCGGGCTATCTCAGTCCATTATCCCCTTTATTATTCGCTATAGCCCTGGAACCATTAGCAATTCAGCTGCGTAGCTATGCACACATATGGGGCATCTCCGAATCTAGCAAACATCATATTATATCCTTATACGCAGATGATGCCCTGATATACCTGCGTAATCACTCCACCTCTATGGCAGGGGTGTTATTAATGCTCGACTCCTTTGCCCTTGCCTCTGGTCTACGTGTCAACTGGTCCAAATCAAGTATTTTCCCACTTACCCCCATACCAACCGTCCTTCACATGGTATTACCGCAATATCAGCTGCCATGGTCACACACCACCTTTAAATATATCAGGATACAAATTTATCACTCCATTGCCGATCTGAAAGAGGGCAATATTGACAGGGCACTTAGCACTACCCGCAACTCATTGTCGTTCTGGAGTTCACTTCCCCTATCCCTCATGGGTCGAGTAGCAATAACCAAAATGATTATCCTCCCCAGATTATTCTATTATTTCACTGCTCTTCCACTATGTTTACCACGTTCGTTCTTTCGTAAATTAAACTCCTTGTTAACTGACCTGCTCTGGGGCAAAGACAGACGTAGAGTGGCGTTAGCTATAACACAATACCCAAAAGAAGCGGGAGGACTGGGCATGCCTAACTTTTAATTATACTATGCAGCTGCCCAGCTGCTGTGGTTAACCACATGGCTCAGGGAAACCCCTCCTCCCAAATGCATAATGCTGCAAGCATATATAGGACCGCAAACAATATTATCCTCACTTTTATCCGGCTCCAACAGCCTATCGCCAAAACCCATATTGTTGGAAGCAGTTCGTTACTGCTGCCGTAGATACGTTCAAAGCAAGTCTCTTTCACCGCCTTATTCTCCTCTGCTACCACTGCTTCAATTGCCGGGCACCCAAATACTCTCATCACACCATGATACACGTGACATAAGCACCCTGAATGTGGGCGATTGCTACTCTAGCTCCGCTGTGCGCACCTTTGCGGAACTAGTGGCCGCTGGGGTTATGCACCCCGGAGCCTTTTTGACGTATAGCGCCATTAAACGGCTACTTAGTAGCCTCTGGGGCTCTGGCAACAACGTACCACCCGAGTCCCAATTACTTACCACTATCCTTACTATAGGTAACACAAAAGGCATCATAACTAAACTATATAAAGTACTGCTAGATGGAATCTGCTCCCCCTTGCCTCTCGCTAAAGCACGCTGGGACTCCGTCCTCCCTTCACCATTATCACAAAAAACTTGGATCGCAGCTCTCACAATCATTAAGTCAATATCCCGCAATCCCAGACTGCGATATACCCAATTCAACTATATCCACCATTCATATCTATCCCCGGCCCGCATCCAAAGAATATACCCGAGCACAAACCCGACATGTCCCAGATGCGCCACTCCGGCAGCAGACTTTTACCACATGGTCTGGAGCTGCCACTCAATAAACTCGGCTTGGCACCGCGTCACAGACTTCACAGCAGATATTTCGTCCCATGCTCTGTTGCCCACTCCAGACTCTTGTTTACTTGGCATACGTCACCGAACCAAAAGCGATAAACATACACATAGATTCATTGTTCTAGCATTCGTCGTCTTTAAACGCCTAATAGCTACGTACTGGAAGGCCCCACACGTTCCATCCCATTTTGCTTGCCTTGGCGACTTACAAAGTCGCTCACAAGCCGAAGCTCAGACACTACGCTTACTACAACATAGAGGCCTTCTACAAGACGGACCCAAAGTCTGGGACACTTTTGTGGTAGCCATGGAAGCTAGAGATGACACATACCCCCCCTAAACTAGCAACGGTATATGTATTACACGATTTATAATTATTATTATTATTATTATTTTTTTTCTTTCAATACTTATATCACGTTACTCCCAGTTGCCCCCCACATCACTCATTCTTGGTATTAACTTCCTCACCCCTCTCATTAATGCAACAACGTAACATTTCAGGGTGCTTCTCCTACGAATATGCTCTTCTGTAATCCATGTCTAGCCTCGCTCATTATTCGAATGACTCCACGCCTCTCCCTGCCCCACAACTCATACCTCAATTATGACCCCATGGCCCCCCACACACAGTAGTTGTATCACCCTCTCTCCTCCCCACCCTCTAACCGGTGTAGCCAGTACCAGCCGCAATACTAGTGTTGATTAGCTGTGAGTTTTATTATTTGTCGTTAAGTTTCAAGTTGTATTTTTTACACTTCACTGCGCTATTACGCTGTACAAGCTTATACATGTGTGTAAACAGATTGCAAAATTATCAATGGCAAAATGTACTGTTATGTGTGCAGAATGATTAATAAACAGATTTAAAAAATATATATATATTGTTCTCAAAGATGTCATGAGTGCCATAATTTGTGAGGTAATTAGCTGTGCATGGCAAGTATGTGAGTTACAGTTACCTTAGGGCATTCCACTCTACTGTATGAGGTGCAACTCTAATATATAAGTTTCCTTGACTTTGGGATATGCCACTTAAGTGTATGCTACCCCACTTTACGCTAATTCACTGTACCTTACTCCACTCTATACCACTCCACTGTACACCACTCCACTCTACCTTCTTCCATTCTATTCCACTCTACTCTTGTACACTCTACTGTATAGTATTTCACTGTATGCTAATCCCCTGTATACTACTCCACTTTACAGTAATCTACTCTATGTCACTACAGTGTATGCCACTCTCCTCCACTCTATATAATTCCACTCTAAAAAAGTCTACTGCACTTCATGGCACTCTATAACATTCTACTTCACTCTTTCCTTCTACACTCCACTGTCCCACTCTATACTCCACTCTATGCTGCACACTCCAATGTACAACACTCGATTGCACTATACAACACTTTCTACACAACATTGCACTCAAATCTACTGTATGTGGCCCCACTTTATCACCTGTGCTACACCACTACACTCCACTCCATGCCACTCTACTCCATAATACACAATACACTCTATTGCACTTTACTCCACACTGTGTCACACCACTCCACTGTACGAGACTTTATCTTACACTACTCTACTATACAACAATCCACTCTACATAACTCCATTGTTTCACACACCACTGTACCCTATGCAACTCCACTCTACAACACTCTTACTACACTGTATTCCGCTCTCTAACATTTCACTCCGGTCTACATCCCTTCACTCCACTGTGCAACACAGTATTTTACTATGAGCCACGGTACACCACTCTACTTCACTCTTTTCGATGATACTCTAGTCCACTATACAACACTGTACATAACTCTTTGTATACCACTGCACCCCATTTTACTCCACTCTACTCGAACACAGTGCTCCACACTTCCCCAACACTCCACTCAACTCCATACCACTCCATGCCATTGCACTCTATAATACTGTATGCCAATCAACTCCATGCCACTATAGCCTACAACCTGCCACTCCACTCTTTGACTCTTTACTCTGCCCTACACTACCCCTCTCCAGTGTACTCCATTCCACTGCACTCCACTTTACTACACTTTATCCCATTCTATGCCACTGTAATATAGTTCATTCTATGTCACTCCACTGTCCCACACTCTACTCCATCTTATGCAACTTCACTCTACAACATTGTACTACACTCTATGGTACTCTACTCCACTCTATGCCCATCCACTCTACACCACTATACTACACTATAATCCCCTCAACTTCTCTCTACAATATGCTACTCCACTAAAGGACACAGCACTCCACTCTATGGCACTTTTCTCCACTATACTATACAGCAGTGCACTAGACAGTAATCCACTCTGCGATACTATCCTTCACTCTACTCCACTCTAAAACACTCTACTCCACTCCTTGACAGTCTACAACACCATGCTCTACTGTTCGACATGCTATTCCACTGTACAACTCGCTGCTCCAGTCTACGATACTTGACTCCACTATATGAGACACCATGCCTCTACACTATATACCACTTTACTTCACTATGCGATACGCTACTACAGTCTACTCTACTCCACTCAATTCCAATCTACTATACTCCCTTCTATAACAATAGACTTTACAACACTCTCCTCCACTGTACTTTACAACACTCCACATAGCAACTCTCTACTTGTGACACTGGGCTCTACGATTTGATAAACATTTTTCTTAAAAATGTAATAAAAGCATTGAAATTCAATGAAAAAGCAAAGGTCAAAGTTTAGGTATAATTAAGAATATGTACTTTACCTATACAAACCAAGCTTAAATTACACAAACTTTAAAAATTCTAAAGATATAGTTATAACTTTCATTTGCAGTGTATCCACCACCTTCAATTTATTATAGTAGCAGACTAACAAAGTTGAAGTAGTGTTGACCATCACCTATGTTTGTTATTATTAGTGTTTATTTAATGTGAAGCCTGTTTTCAAACCACCATCCTAGTGCAAGGCCCACATGCATAGGGTATTGTGCTCATCCAAAGGCTCATCTAAATCAGTACATTAATGGCACATGAAATTGCAACTCTGGAGAGAACAGTTTCTTCTCAACCTGACTTGTCAAGTCATTTTGTATTCTTTACAGGGTAATCCTGTTACTTTTGTGCACAACTTATAGTTACTTGAGATAACGATACCTGGTGTATTTCAGCGGTTTTGTTAATTTAAAATGGCATATTTTAACTGACATTTTGATCTAACTATAACGTTCATTTAACCTTTGTTTTCTTCGGTGAATTTCAATTGTTTTTAAATTTAGAGTGAGAAAGTTTTACAATTCCTAATTTTAACAACACTTTTACCTGTGGTTTTTTTCAAGTGAATTTCTATGTTTTTTTTACATAAAGTAAGATGTCCATCACCGTGTACGGTTTGGGGTTGGGCGCAGGGCAAAACATTCACCTGGGTGCCCAACCCCCTGAAGAGCACTGCCCTTGGTCAAGGAAGAAGGGGATTGGGTGCTCGAACCTCTGCTGCACACAGCCTTTGGCTGTGAGGGACTTGGGGCTGTGGGTAGGGCCTTACCCCGCTGATGCGTGCTGCTGACTATATGATGTAACAAAATATAAAGGGTGTCATAAGTAAGGCAATCTGCTGACTTTGTGAAAGGGTGAGAACACTAAAATATAAACAACAGGTCTTTTGGCTTTCTCATGGGATCAACAGATCAACATATATAAAACAGACCTCTTATCATTGTCAGATAGTCACCACTAAATATAATTAAATGTATATTTTATAAATTCACACAAAGCAATGTTTAATAAGTGACTGTCATAAAATATTTTCAGTAAAGCCTTTAAATAAAATTAACATGTCTTTGAGTCTTTTTTTAACATTTTACAGGCCACAAAATGCAGCCACAGAACCAAGCACAAGAAGTCCTTGCACTCCAGCTGAAGAGCATATAGCTCCAGCTCAGTGTACTTAAAAAAAATATGGCAATCTACCCCGGGGTCATGGATTCCATGACAAAGGAGACCTACTGTGTGTTCTTTAATGTTGCTAGGAGCTGTTGTACTTTCTGAAGTCCTCCACAACATTAAAAGAATGCTTGGTGGTGTCTAAGCCCATTTCAGGTGCACCCCCAGGATCCGAAAATATTTAAATAAAAGCCCTTGCAGAGAGTTATGGTACACTTACCAGCTGGAACAGTAAATATGAAATGAGCGGCTACTACACTTATTTCACATTCACTTTTTTTTTTAATTGGGGTGTGCGGCCCCCCCTCCACGAGCCATTTCATGACGCTGGGAACCTCATCTCCTGGGGTGATGTCTTTTTTTAATATGGGAAGAGGTGTGAGGGCCCCCTCTCACAGCTACTTAAGGGACCTGGGGACCACTTCCCCAGTGGCTGACGTTTATCTTTTGGTGAGAGGGCATGTGGTCCCCCTCTTTGACCATTTAAGGGCCCTGGGGACCCCATCCCCTGGGGCTAATTTCTGTTTTTTGAGGAAAGGGGGTTTTGGCCTCCCTCCCCAGGCCATGTAAAGGCCCTGGGGACCCCATCCCCCCAGGGCCAATTTTTTTTTATTTTTGGGGGAGGAGCACATGGGCCCCCCTCCCTCATCCTCTAAAGGGGACCAGGGATTCCATCTCTTGGGCTGATGATTTCTTTAAAGGGTAATGTGGGGTCCCCTGTGCAGGCCAGGTAAGTGCCAGGGGGCACCATCCTCCAGGGTTGAGGCTGTTTTAAGGGGAGCAGTGAATGGGGTGTCCCCTTTGTTGATCCATCCAGTGGCCTCACAGAACCCATCCCCACCACCCCAGTGGCAGCAGGTTCCAGGAGACCCCATCTTCTGGGACACTGCAGTTCCCCACCTGCAAGACTGAGGTCAAGAAAAACCTCCCCTCTATGCCTGCACTCTAGCAGACAGGAAACACAAATTGGCTCTTGCTTGGTGGGTGCAGAGAAAAGTGTGCCCCCCTCCCTTCACAGGCCAGATAGGGGGCCCATGAACCACATCCACTGAGATTGAGCCTGTTGTTTGGGGAGGGATGTATAGGACACCCTCACTGAGCCATCCAGGGGCCCATGGGACCCCTTTCTTGGTGGCTTGATGGCAGCAGCGTCCCAGTGCAGTTCCCTGCCTGCCAGAGAGTGGGCAGGGAAAACTTCAACTCCCTGCCATCATTCTTGCAGGCAGGGAGCAGAGGTTTACTCCAGCCTGGCAGGTTCAGAGAAAACTGTGGTGGCTCCCTCCATAGGTCAAATAAGTCCCCTGGGAACCCCATCCAGAGAGCCCGAGACTGTTTTTTTGGGAAGGGAGGCATGGAGTCCCCTTATAAGCCATCTAGTGGCCCAGTG
Organism: Pleurodeles waltl; assembly: GCF_031143425.1. NCBI lineage: Eukaryota > Metazoa > Chordata > Amphibia > Caudata > Salamandridae > Pleurodeles > Pleurodeles waltl. The sequence goes on from NC_090447.1 coordinate 1,233,826,578, forward strand.
GACCCCTTTTCCCAGGGTCTCTTGTCGGCAGTGTCCCAGGGACCCCAATCACCCGAGACGTTCCAGTTCTCTGCCTCCAAGAGCAGAGGCAAGGGGAACTTCAATTCCCTGCTTGCTCTCTTGCAGGAAAGGAACACATGTTTTCACCTGGCATGACAGTGCAGTTAGCTCCAACTGCACTGTGATGGGTACAGCCTGGGTAGCTGGCAAGGGCCACGGGGGCCTTGGGACTCCACTCGATGTTCCATGGGATCATATTGCTGTTGGTGTCCCAGGTGGGCACTGTGGCACCAATGCAATCTCAAAAGGTTGCTGCCCCTGGGATGGGGTCCCTGGGGCCTGAGAATGGCTCTGGGAGGGGGATGCATGTATATATGATATATGTGTACATTAATGTACAGTATTAAGTAGCAGGTGCATAATAAAATGCTTTTCCTTCCTATAAGTCAATTCACTGGACTTGGCTCCCAGTAGTTGAAGTTTTCCGATGTATTACTTATGAAGGACTCATATCCTTCCCAACTAATAAACTACTTTCTTACATTAGATAGTTGAGTAATGTTTCATGAGCCTGGAAATTACATTCTTAGCTTAGGGCATCTAAGCATATTGGAAGAAAGGCAGGTAGGTAATATTATGAGCACCGTGTATTTCATCCATTCATGCATGCCATACGCCTAGCAGGGTGGTCTTTGGGTAACAGGTTCTTATAGTTCACTCTTAAAAAATGAGTAGAGTTGTTTTTGCACTGATGTAGATGTTAAGGCATTTACAAAGTTGTAACTTATACACTGCAATCTCACAACACAGATGCACTTGGATTTTTTATGTTAAAAAACAATGCAGTAGTTTGCTGTGCCATATGGACTCAATCTGTATCGCACAGATGAGACCCAATGTGGTCAAACTAGGGGGCATATTTCTCAGGGTTTTGTGTCACCTCTGCACCACACAAGGGGGTACAAGGGCAATGAAAAACATAATTCCGATTTATCAAGGCACATGAGGGCACCTTGCATGGCCCTGAGTGGCTTGATATATCTGGAGTAACGCAAGGCAGCACAAACCGCTGTCTTGCGTTACTCTGCCCCAGGGAGGTTTCCATGGGTGAAGCGTGGGTGTTCCCCACCACTGGTAAACCTGGGAATATGTCAAAATGCTAAGCCTTCCAGGACAGGAGCAATGAGGAGATGTCCCTTCCTGCACAACAACAATCCTGACTGCAATGCAAGCACCTTTCCACCACGGTGCAAGGGTGCCTGCATTGGCACAAGGCAGCACATTGTGAACCAGGGCAGGGAAAGGACAAGAATGTGCTGCATCATGTAAAATATGGCGCAATCATGCTCTTTCCCTTTCGCATAGCGCAGAAAGTGTAAAATCATGATAAATCTGCCCCTAGGTCTGAGGTACTTTGTGTTCCCATTCACAGGAGACTTTACCTTGTAGTTTAGGTAGGACTACCAAGATAGATTGCATATGACGGCTCCCTCTTTGTATATCAACAGAGAGCAAAAATATTGAAGTGGAATGTCACTGTTAGCAATCCTCATGGGTAAGTTTAACTCAAGCATGTTGTACATTACCTTTTTTATTTTTCTCAGAGACCATTATCCAATGTGAAATCCTAGGGTTATAAGTTTCCCCAGATGTGGGCTTGTGTGCCATAGTACCTTCATATGTACCTCACTGATGAGGCCAATGAAGCTCAAACCCATCTGACAATGCCTTTTCCTCTTTGGAGTTAGACTGTTCATGCTGGGTGGGAACAAGACTAATTAGCTTATGGCTGGCATCGCTCAGCAATGCAGCAGTGAGCATAAAATGTTGTCTACATCAATGCAGAAGTTATGATTAATTAAAACAGTATATTAGTCGTTAAGATTTTTATTTTACTCTAACAATCGTCTTAAGCCAAGGTAAGGGGCCTTGCATAATGCAATTATAGTATCGAGAAATACAAGTTTTGCCTGATCTTTCTATAACGAATATGAATATAATTTAAAATATATTCACTTGGGGAGCTACAAGAGCGGACATGTATTACAATGAAGCCCCGCAGAGCATCTGATAGTCACGAGCTTTGAGTTTCAGTGACTGAGCACTGCAGCAATTAGACACCTCTGCCCTTCTCAAATGCCTTTTACACGGAGACAGAAGAGCATGGAGGGGACATTTTTAAATCTAAAAGCCTACCAAGTAGTAAGCTACACACGCTTCTCTTTAGAAATCATGCAGTTGCACAGTCAACTGAGCTGCTCTTTAAACAATACGTTTTGCTTCTACTAGATATCTTGGGATTGTGCTGAAAACCTCTAAATGCACTTGTGCTTTACAAATGCCCTGTCACCATGAATATGAGTTTAACATCATCTTGCGTATACCTTGAAAACAGTTCTCAATTGTTTTTTATGTTGTTGAAAAAGGGTTGACAAGTATTTGAATGTCCTAAAAAACACAGTGCGGGGATGGCACTATGAGAACGAAGGTAACCATGGAGAATGCATCCATGAATTGACTGATCTTTGTCTTCAGTTAGTAACACCAATGACCAGAGGCTATTGTTTTCAAGCCCCCCAAGATTCAGACGGGCTTCTCTTTTCTTTTGCACATTTTGAATAGCTCTAAGCTATTAAGGTCAATTAGATTCCTTAAGGGCTATTGTTAGAGATTTGTATGGGTTTATATTTTTGTGCATAATTAAAAATGTGCAGACTGTATTTTCACAGTTGTTTAGACATGCAGACACTGACATTGTACTGTTGCCTTTGAAACACATTTTCTATGATTTGTAAAAGTGCGTTCTTCCTATTCCTTGTTAACTAGGCCTCAATTTACATACAAACAACATCTTTTTCAAAATGGAAGTCATCCCTGTCACTCATGTCTTTCCCCCTGTCTTTTCTGCTGCAAGTAGTCAAGCAGATTATTATTATTTGATTATTTCCATTGTCCTTGTTCCTTCTGACATATAACAAACTGTTGTTCATGTATCTAGTTTGTACAGCATCTCCGAACCTCATTAGCATGGAGGTGGCAAAATACTAATTCATGTAGCGGAGCCAGTGTTTAGGTGAAAAAGCAATATGACATTCAATGTTACTGTCCCCTGATTTGTTGATGAAATTTTACATTTGCTAACAGCACAGTGAATCTGAATTTCTGTTCATTTCATATGTGAAAATAATGTATAAAAATCCTTGATTTTGTGGGTGAATAAGAAGTCCTTCCTGGTCCACCAGGAATGCTGTCCATTACTCCCCCGATTTTGCTGCCCACTTGAGACTTAGATTAATTTGTGATTTTGCATTCCTCTGTAATGCTACCTCATTCCTGGTATTTGCAACAGATCTCAAGACCTCAGATTCCTCTCCTTCCCCATCCCGCAACCTTATACTTGACCTTTTTTCATGCCGAACCCCTATTACCCGCCCTGACCCCTTCTCAACAATGAATTCTGTGATATGGCTATTTATTGTGTTCTCCTTTTTTCTAAATGTCCATCTGTGTCCCTCTACCCTGCATTCCACCACAAGTGATCAGTTGCTCTATATTAAGCATTCTGATGCCCTCACAAACTAGGTCTACAAAATACTGTACTAGTTAAAGGTCATTTTAAACAATATGTAAAATTAAAGGCCATGGGAAGTTTATACTTTTTTTGCTAAATTTTAAGGGCTCTTGACAAAATTGTTTTTGTAGAGTTCAATGCACATTCACAAATTTGGATATTTATATGAACATGATTAATACTTGTGAACATGAACATAACAGTTTATGTTAATACTGGTTAATTTTGCTTTTCTGACATGGTTGATACTCATCTTGACATACCACTTTCCTTTTTAGAGACTGGACTGACAGCTGCCCTCAGCAAATCCGATATGCTTGTGTGGAACTCAGAGTTTTGCTTCCCGGAATTCCACAGAGTTATAAAAAAGCTCTGCAAGATTCTGTGGAACTCTGTGAATGGGCGGAAAAATTCTTATCTGGTGTGTGCACTGTATTTTTCACACCAGTAGTGCATTTCATGCTAAATATCAGCATGAAAGGCACCATGCAGTGAGCATGAGCGTGCACATTTTGTTCTTGCTTTCTCTGCTGTTCTGTGCATGGTGCTGGGATTATTTTGAATCTCTTTTAAATCTGTCCCAATCATCCCCATTCCACTCATCCACCCCTCATGTATTTTTTTATTTTTATAAATGTGTGTGTATTTTACATTTTTGCCTTTTTTTACTTTTTTGTTTTCCCCTTTCCTTGTGTTCCACTTCCTTCAGTTCTTACTTTCAGCTTTGTGTTGTCCTTTTTTTTTACCCATCCCCATGTCAGAGCAGCAAGTGGCAGTGCCACCACTAGTAGTTGCACACCTTGTGGGTGCTGGTGCCACTCAGGGGTGCAGCCCTTCCCCATATTTATAGAGGTTGAGGTGAGCGTGCTAGTTTTTTGAGTCCAGTGCCACCTCCCCTCTATGCTGGCAGCAGGCCTGGGAGAGGTTATGCCCTGCAGGAGCATCATCTGCTGTGGGGGAGTGTGCATTGGTGCATGTGGACCACATTGTTAAGGCGGACATCATTGTTAAGGAATGGGTCCTGCCGGGTGTCATGTTTGCAGGGCGTGGTGAGTAACTAATAATTATTTTTTGTTTTCTAAAAATGCTATTTTTTGTTCAAATATCATGCTGCTCACACTCAGAGCTATGTTACAGTTACATTACAGTTAAGAATAATAGCTGATCCAGCTTGAGCTAGCCAGGTGCTCTGCGCTACCTACTTGGTGATTGCTTGGTCTGATTAATTAAGAAGGGATGAAGACTCCTAAGAGTAATATATCAGGGAATTAACATCCACTGTACCTTTCTACATTTAGATCATACAGTCCCAATATCCCATTGATGTGCAGTATACATTGAGAAGGGAGACTGAGCTGGCCTATCAAACGGGGTGGAGAAGTAAAAATCATTTGTTGCAATGCCGTAGTAGTTCAAAATGTAGTTTAGGTTTAGGAAATTAGGAATTAGGTTTAGGCTTAGGAAATTAGGAATAGGGCAATAGGCTTTCTAACTTAAAAAGGTACAACAACGCCAGTGTGTCTGCCTGTAAAATTTCTTTTTAGAGATTAACTGTGCCACTGATATTTTTTTATCTTCTTTATTTCTTGCATCGCCACCAAAGGGCAAGAGGGCATCACAGGAGCACGGTGAAGGAGTGAACCAGGGCTCTGGTAGTTGGAACCACCACCGCCAGTGCAGAGGCCATGCTAGAGGGTTCTGCTGGACACAGTAAGTCATTTTAATATTATTTCCTTAACTTTTCCCTCTCCCCACTAGTAAAATAATTTTGTCTTGCATATTTTTTTATACTGTCTCCTTTTTCAACTCATCTATCTAATCTAATTTTTGTTATCCTTACATTATCTCTTTTATCTATATTTCCAGTTTCCTGACTTCCTCCTGTCTGTAGTTTTCTTCTGCTCTTTTAGTAAGCTTCCTCTCTCCATTTGTTGTGTTGGGCTACTGTAAGATTAAGAGAACATATTTTTGGTACTGTAAAGGTTGCAGACCCAAGAACGCTATTATTAACCACACATGTTTGTTGAGAAGGCTTTCTTGCTCATGCTCAAACAGTCAAAAAGAGAGACTGGAGATGGTCATGGACCACCTATGTTTGTGTTATCATAAAAGTATTGTAACGCCGCGCTCTGACGCGGCGTCTCTTTCTGTCCTCGCGGGTGGAACACGCTACCGATATTCGGAGCGCCGTTCCCCGCGTTTTTTGACTATGCTTTCTGGGAAGCATATATTTCACTCCCGGTCGCGCTACACTTACTTGGAGCCTTTTTTCTTCTTTTGTTGGTGGTGGGTTTTTTGTTGGTCCTTTTGCCTGTCTCTATCCATGTTGTGTCCATCTAGCCTTCTTCGTGTTTTTGTCCCAGCATGCTCTGTTTTTCTTTTATACTACTTTCTTTTTCCTATACTGGTCTATGGGCTTTTCCCAATCCAAGATGGTGTTACTTCCTGTTCCTGTGATGTCACTTCCCTTTTCTCAGTATATAAGTCAGTCAGTCTTGTTCCTCCTTGCGTTGCAAACACTTCCTTCTGGTTGTGCTGTTCGCTCCTGTTCTTTGTTCCTGCTTTTTGCCTTGGGAGATTTATGCCTGTTCTTTGTTCCTGCTTTTGCCTTGGGAGATTTTTGCCTGTTCCTTTTTTCCTGCCTTGTACCCTGAATATTGCCTATTTTTGTTTCCTGATGTCAAGTCCTGTTTTTTCTTGTTTTCCTTCAGGAGTTCCTGTTAGAGGTTTTTTCCCCAGTGTTGGGGTTTTTTCCCTCTGGGACTCCTTCTGGAGGGTACGGTCTGCTTTGGCGTAGCCTGTCAAGCGGCACCGTGGCTACTAGAAGGGGTCGCCCTTATCTGGGAGTATCCAGGATCTGTAGAAGCCTTGGTGTATTCGCCAATCCGAAATCCAGAGATGAGAAGTCCAGCGCAGTACGTGACATGTATAGAGTATACCAGCAGTTTCCATGACAGTGCAGCATGGCAGAAAAGTAATGGCTTACAAACCATTGCATATTTCAACTTAGACCACATGTCCCTCATTGACTATTCCACTCCTTCATTGCACTTTTTATGAGTTATCATAGCTCTGTCTCTCCATTACGAGAAACAGGTTTTGGATTGGCTTGACTACCTGGCTTTTTTAACATGTCAACCAAAATGAAAGTTACAGTAGAAGATACTGCTAATGAACTGTAGTGAGGTATTGCTGGTGTATTTTGTTCAAAATAATATTTACTTAGGAGGAGAATCTGGTATCTAAAGTGGGTGATTTTCAGCTAGCTGCACAGACCACCAGTGCCGTGGCCAGCGGCAGCGCCAGGTGATGGAGGAGGCCCAGGAGGTTGAAGGAGAAGGAGTCCCAGGGGTAGCAGGGATGAGTGATGGCAAGTTACATTGTTGGCTTATTGATAAATAAATATATTGTATTTAAGTGAGGAAGATATCCCACTGATCATCATTACCTCCCTGCCCCTAGCATTTCACCACCCATGACCTAACTGCAGCATGGTTAAATTTGACACTGCAGTGTTGGCCCTGCAACATGCATCTGCTTCAGTTAATGCGGCATTATGATGTTTTCAATGCATTTACAAACCCGAAAAAGGTGTTTTCCAGTGTCAAATCAGTCATCTCCTACTAGTACTTCTCTCCATTATTCTTTCCTAATTTCTTTCCCAGCTTACCAAAAAATTGAAAAATCCATTTTTGGCATGTGCCACATTTTTCTAGCCAAATGATTTATGTATATGTATTTAATGGTTTCCATGACAGATTTAGGCCTGTTCAAAACTATTTTTCCATTTTGCCATTCGTCAGCTACATTGATGATCAGTGACACTCCACTATGCTATAGCAAAAGCAAAACCTCTTCCCTGCTTAATCCTTCTAACTTACCTTGCAACTTTCCTTACTGCGAAGTGAAGGTATTTGTAGAAAATGATTTGTGGTGGAGGGTGAGGCATGAAGTAAAGTGGGGTTAAGTGCCCGATTTAGAGTTTGGTGGATGAGATATTCTGTGATCAACATGGCCAATAAAACATATGTACCATTTTCTTCCCTGTACTGCAGTGCATCGTTCTTTCCACTGTCTACTCACTGCAGACAGGATGTTCACGTTATACGTGACCTGTGTGGCATTGTGTTATTATTATTCATCTGCCTCTTTGGAATCAAGTTGTTATTGAAAGGCAGTCGGTGAAGAACAGGGCCATTGGAATTGAAGTTAGTTGACAAATTGTTAATTAGAGCTGCCCCAAAAATGCTACAGACTACAGAGAGTAGCAGACCTTGTGCTAGCATGCACCCATTAAAGCTGCACATCAAGAATACTATTAATTGTGCTTCATGTATGCCTTTGCTATTAATGAGAGGTTCATTTTCTTTTTACACACAAAGTGTAGTTTTTATTAGGAAATCCTTTAAATGAAAAAAATAACTTTTATTCTGGAGGTATTCTGGCTTAATTCCTTGCAGTTGGTGTTTATGTGATACATTTATAAAGTAATCTTGACCCTGTGACTAATCACATCAAATATTCTAATATCCTTCGGGGACCAGCAATGTTCTGCTACTGTGCCACTGTATAAACAAGTGTTTGCACTGAGCATTACTTATAATTTGTTTCTTCTTTTTTATCTTTCTTGAAATAGCTACTCCAGCTGATCCACCATTATGGCAGGGGATAGCCACCTGGAGCCGTCGTGGTGCTACCTGATGGAGGCTAGGGGTGGGTGGAACCAGTGGAGTTTTACTCTGTACAATTTCGCAGAGTTGCATAGAAACTCTGAGATTCTGCAGAGTTCCACCCACCACTAGCAAGCTTCCTTATTTGCTGATATCATGGGCCACTTGCCCCCAGAGCAATTTCCTATTCATCCGCTCCTTCCCACCAGTCACTGTCCCTGCTCCCTCACTCTTTGCTGGCAGCAGTGAGGGCTCCAGCCCAGCTCTTGCCTCCATCACTGGATGTAGAGTGCAATGAATGAGCGATAAGGGCGCCGGCAAGTAAAGCCACTCTGATATTGTGAGTGAAAACAAAATTGACAAAACCTTAATGGCACTTCTTTACAGCTCTCCTAGAAGTCTTTATTTTGTTTACTGCACATTAATCTATGATAAGATGCTAAATTAAATACCAACAAACTCTCTTGCAAAGTTATTAAAAAGACACAGTCATTAAATACCTTCATTCACTCCCCATTCATGACACCCACCTTAATTGATCTACCACAGCTTATTTTACAAGTTACAATGAAACCCGACACCTCACTGTGCAGAGCTCCCAACCTTCTAGCGTGCCAAAGTACCAATCACTAGGCAGTACTGTCCTCATTGGCCCATTAACTAGGCCCACTATACTCTACCTGTGTACTGGATCGCTACATCCCCAGTCTGCTCTTCTACCATGCTGTCATTGTGATGTTAGACCTAACTGGTATCCTCAGAAAATTCACTTTCCATGAGTTTCCAACTTGCCCCTTCCTAATGATGCTGAATCCCTGGTGTCATACAGCACCAGTGTTAACTACTGCACAAGAAGGGTTTGCCATGCCTTGATGAAACCCTAAAAGTACAGTTTGATGCAAACAACCATGAAAATTAATAAATCCACAATTATTCATGAAAGCACTTTGCACAAAATTAGACCACATAGCTTGGGTTGCTTCACCTGATGACTCAAAATGTGTTGATTGGTTTTCAAGGGATCAAAGAGTTTTGGAAGCACAAACAAGAGCTAGCCGATTCAGGGTTCATAACTTTTTTTACACCCTCCTTACAGGACATGACTGGCAGTGTGCCTACTGCCTACATTATTTATTAAGCTGTGCACAGCATGATTCAGCACAGTCGAGCACAAAACAAGATCTGTCAGCTAGAAACTCACTGCAGGGACCCGAGTGTGCTTCGACCTGCAGCACTCACTGAGCTATGCTTGGCTTAGGATGTGGACTGTGAAGGTCAGTGATGAGCATGCTTCCCAGGGGATTGGCGGCTTCTACATCCCACAGCCCCTGAAATATAACCTGGTTTTATCAACAAGTTAAACAATTATTATGCCAGTTTGTTGGAGGATAGACAGCCATGTATCAGTCAAGTCTGACAGTCATAAACACCAGGTTATTACCTGTTTAATGTAGAAGTATTTTTTCTAATGATTTTTGTTGCACCCGGCTCAAAGCTGCCTTCAAATGTGTGAGGACAGGATTTATATCTTTGCAGTGTTCACTAACTCTGGTGTGTACATTTGTTTAACAATGGTATAACTTATATGCTAGGAACAATTTTTGTGACAACTTTAGTAGTATTCAGCACAGAGTCCAAGTTTTCCCAGTACCTGGGGGACTCCATCCACTCCCATTGCCATGGATTCCACCAGTCAAACCACTTTGTCAGAGAGCTTCCCAACTGGGCATGAGGCTACAAATCACTCGCCGCTTCAGCATTCACATTTTTCTCTGTAGGCCACCAGGGCTGACATTCACCACACCACTATCCCTAGCCAGTCCAGTCAGCATGGTATCTGTGAACATCGTACTCATGATGCCGGCCAATTAACCATTTCCACAGTTGCCTACTCTGGAAGTACAACACCACTGGACCAGACACTTGTGCAGGGATTTTAGAAAGTAAAAAGAGACACATATATTTGGCACAGTGCCTGCATCTTAATGGTACAGCCTCCCTCCAGCTGCTGTGCTGCAGTTGTTGGAGCTGATGATTCAAGCATGCAGTGATTTCAAGGGTACAGATGATAGTAGCAGCTGTACAATTCTGGAGGCGCTTCAGGTAAAGAAAGCACACATGCTTCAAGAACATTTCAAGTTAGTACAGTTTGAAAAGCAGTGCTTGTGCAGATTAAATCCGAAGGTGGAGAGGAGTGTCAAAATGTATTAGCAATTCAGTCTAACAAGAGTAATGCATAATTACTGAATTACTGTATCCCTACAATTCCACCTGCAAAATTAACAATTCAGCCCAACCCTAATAGAGGCCATCCAGGCCAAATATCACTACATGATGGCTTGGAGGAGTCAGAGGTGCATGTTACTGCCCCCAGTCCCTCCAGCCAGCCGCCAGCATCTCCATCCTGGCCACATCATTGCCAGTTCCTCCGGCAGGCAGGATCCACCACTCGTGCCCCAGCTCATCTTCAACATCCACACACCGCCTCCTCCGCCGCATCCTACAGGAGCTAGTACTGATCCGCCATGAGGGAGCACACCTTCACACCCAGCTAAATGCCCTAAAAGACCTTTCTTATATATTTTCTTTGGTGGAAGTACTTTTGCTGTGGGTGGAAGGGTGAGCATTGGGAAAGTCATTTGGGGCAAGGAATTGTGGACTATTTTGTTACTTAGGACATTGGGGAGATTTGTTTGGAAAGAGGGGTGGGCCTGTTGTGGGTGGAGAGGGTGTTTTTTTGTGACAACATAAATAGGTAGTTTGTGTTTTGATTTGGTGGTATTCTGTATTTTGCATTTGCACTGGTTTTAGCACAGCCTGGCTTTCTTTAGTTAACAAAACGATGCCCTCTGAAAAGTCACATACTGCACATCAGCTTTCCACCTTAGACTTTCAACAGCTGAATCTGAAGTCCCTTGCCATGTAATTATTTGCTAGGTTAGTTACTTTACTTATACTCGAAAAATAACCCACTACCAGAGTGGGAACAACACATACTAGGTTTATTGTAATGTTTGAGGATGTAAACCTTTGGCACATTGGCAGCACCTAGCCCCCTACCAAAATGTAACCAGTTAGTTATACCCTTGTCCTACTACTCTTTGTAACGATATTGACCACTAGGAGGGTATGCATATTGCCTACAATATACATAAAAAATCTTAATCTTCAGTAAAAGTTACTAACTAAACTAGTTCACTTTACTTCTTAGTTCTCTTACCTGAATAGATAAAATAATGGCTGCTACCCCTCTCAAACCTTCCAAAACCTCATTGCAGGTTTTCCCAAGGTGCCTTCTTAATGGTGGTGGTATTATTTGAAGGTTAGTGGGCTAACATGGAAGACATCACAAGCGAGGTCCCACTTCCACCTAGGTGAACTCCATCTGTAGGATTGTAGGAGGCTGGACTGGCTTGTAGTGAGTACCAAGGGGTACTTGCACCTTGCACCAGGCCCAGTTATCCCTTATTAGTGTATAGGGTGTCTAGCAGCTTAGGCTGATAGATAATGGTAGCTTAGCAGAGCAGCTTAGGCTGAACTAGGAGACGTGTGAAGCTACTACAGTACCACTTAGTGTCATATGCACAATATCATAAGAAAACACAATACACAGTTATACTAAAAATAAAGGTACTTTATTTTTATGACAATATGCCAAAGTATCTTAGAGTGTACCCTCAGTGAGAGGATAGGAAATATACACAAGATATATATACACAATAGCAAAAATATGCAGTATAGTCTTAGAAAACAGTGCAAACAATGTATAGTTACAATAGGATGCAATGGGGACACATAGGGATAGGGGCAACACAAACCATATACTCCAAAAGTGGAATGCGAACCACGAATGGACCCCAAACCTATGTGACCTTGTAGAGGGTCGCTGGGACTATTAGAAAATAGTGAGAGTTAGAAAAATAACCCTCCCCAAGACCCTGAAAAGTGAGTGCAAAGTGCACTAAAGTTCCCCTAAGGATAAAGAAGTCGTGTTAGAGGAATAATGCAGGAAAGACACAAACCAACAATGCAACAACGATGGATTTCCAATCTAGGGTACCTGTCGAACAAGGGGACCAAGTCCAAAAGTCACAAGCAAGTCGGAGATGGGCATATGCCCAGGAAATGCCAGCTGTGGATGCAAAGAAGCTTCTACTGGACAGAAGAAGCTGAGGTTTCTGCAGGAACGAAAAGGTCTAGAGACTTCCCCTTTTCCCGCCGAAAGAACGCCAACAAGCCTTGCTAGCTGCAAATCGTGTGGTTAGCGTTTTTGGACGTTGCTGTGGCCCAGGAGGGACCAGGAGGTCGCAAATTGGACCAGGAGGTAGAGGGGACGTCGAGCAAGACAAGGAGCCCTCTTAGCAGCAGGTAGCACCCGGAGAAGTGCCAGAAACAGGCACTACGAGGATGCGTGAAACGGTGCTCACCTGAAGTTACACAAAGAAGTCCCACGTCGCCGGAGACCAACTTAGAAAGTCGTGCAATGAAGGATAGAGTGCCGTGGACCCAGGCTTGGCTGTGCACAAAGGATTTCCGCGGGAATTGCACAGGGGCCGGAGTAGCTGCAAAAGTCGCGGTTCCCAGCAATGCAGTCTAGCGAGGTGAGGCAAGGACTTACCTCCACCAAACTTGGACTGAAGAGTCACTGGACTGTGGGAGTCACTTGGACAGAGTTGCTGGATTCGAGGGACCTCGCTCGTCGTGCTGAGAGGAGACCCAAGGGACCGGTAATGCAGCTTTTTGGTGCCTGCAGTTGCAGGGGGAAGATTCCGTCGACCCACGGGAGATTTCTTCGGAGCTTCTAGTGCAGAGAGGAGGCAGACTACCCCCACAGCATGCACCACCAGGAAAACAGTCGAGAAGGCTGCAGGATCAGCGTTACAGAGTTGCAGTAGTCGTCTTTGCTACTATGTTGCAGTTTTGCAGGCTTCCAGCGCGGTCAGCAGTCGATTCCTTGGCAGAAGGTGAAGAGAGAGATGCAGAGGAACTCGGATGAGCTCTTGCATTCATTATCTAAAGTTTCCCCAGAGACAGAGACCCTAAATAGCCAGAAAAGAGGGTTTGGCTACCTAGGAGAGAGGATAGGCTACTAACACCTGAAGGAGCCTATCAGAAGGAGTCTCTGACGTCACCTGGTGGCACTGGCCACTCAGAGCAGTCCAGTGTGCCAGCAGCACCTCTGTTTCCAAGATGGCAGAGGTCTGGAGCACACTGGAGGAGCTCTGGACACCTCCCAGGGGAGGTGCAGGTCAGGGGAGTGGTCACTCCCCTTTCCTTTGTCCAGTTTCGCGCCAGAGCAGGGCTAAGGGGTCCCCTGAACCGGTGTAGACTGGCTTATGCAGAATTGGGCACATATGTGCCCAAGAAAGCATTTCCAGAGGCTGGGGGAGGCTACTCCTCCCCTGCCTTCACACCATTTTCCAAAGGGAGAGGGTGTAACACCCTCTCTCAGAGGAAGTTCTTTGTTCTGCCATCCTGGGCCAGGCCTGGCTGGACCCCAGGAGGGCAGATGCCTGTCTGAGGGGTTGGCAGCAGCAGCAGCTGCAGTGAAACCCCAGGAAAGGCAGTTTGGCAGTACCAGGGTCTGTGCTACAGACCACTGGGATCATGGGATTGTGCCAACTATGCCAGGATGGTATAGAGGGGGCAATTCCATGATCATAGACATGTTACATGGCCATATTCTGTTAGGGTTTGTACACAGCAAAGAGCATGTCCCCTCTCACTGCACTAGTGGGTTCTGTAATAGCTCCCTTTTAAACTTACTATTGAAAGCCTTTCTTGTTATCTCACCTTCCCCCCCCCCCTAGGCTTCTGTGTACGTTGTTTAATGTGCTGTTTTGTTTACACATGGGGCCTTGCTTTTACCAAGGCTTCTTTAAAATACTCCTCCCTAGTCCATGTGTTAATCCAACGATTTGCATAATAACTGAAACTCTGCACACCTTTCAAGAACATGTGCAGCATGTGAGGACCACACCCAGCTCTTCAAACCACACCCAGCTCTGCACACCTTCCAAGAAATGTGCAGCATGTGAGGACCACACCCAGCCCTTCAAACCACACCCAGCCCTGTCTATAAAAGGCATCCCCGAGCCTCACCCAGTGCTTGTGCTCGTCTACCTCCCGCTTACCTGAGAACAGATCCCTCGGCGCTGGCACTCCTGCTCTTTACAGACTTTCATTGACTTCAATGGGCGCAGCTTCTGGCTCTTCCTTCTTCCGGTTTCCGGTTCCTCCTTGCTTCAGCCTCTCTCCTATGAGTAACCTGCAAAAGAGAAAGAAGACAAGGTTAGACTGATCAGTATCTCTTGCCAGCAACAAGTAAGTGCAAAACCTTTTATTACCTGAAAGAACTTTGACAACAATTTCTGGATTCCTGTATAGACAATTTGAAACGAAATACCTTCCACAAACATTGTGATTCAAACTCTTTGTTACAAGAATATTTTGCAGAACTTTGTGAAGCAAACATTGTTTTTTCTCATGGAACTTTTAAGAATCGAACAGTGGAAACTATTAACAGCAAGGCAAACAGTAAATCAAGGACTTGCACAAATTACATGCTGTATTTTGATGTAAAAGTACAGTATTTGTTTTATAAAAGATTCTGGAAATATGGGAAAAAAGCTTTACAGTAATAGAAAACACATCCCAGAGCAGTAACACATTCCAAACCTGGAAACTAGAGACCAGGATCCAAGAGGTACTTTTAGAAGAGAATTTCTAATAAATAAAGGGCTAGTCAGGAACCCATTTAGGAAGAGGTTGCACTTATCTGTTCTTTGTTTATGTTTCATTAGGCACCAGTTTCTACAGAAGTCAGAAAGGGCCGCAGATTTGTGCAGCACTTCAACAGTGGAAACGCAAGAACGGTGTTGTCTCTCTTTTTTATTTTATCCACTTCCCTTGAGCTTCTGTTCTTAGTGCACTGTTTTAAAAACTAGTGTGCTGGAACAAGCAGTTTCAGGGTGGGGTCGGATTGTCTTCAACCTCCATCAGAACTGAACAAGAACTCAGGTGAGCTGGGCTTTGACAGAAGCACAAGCCTTAAAAAATGTCAGTTCTGGTGGACGATGAATACCGGGGAAGAAATAGAGGGCATTGACGTCACGGAATTTTGGCGCAGGCCCTAAATGAGGACTTGGCTCATAATGAATCAGTGTCTGGCATCTTGCAACATATGCAAGAGGAAATAGAGAGATTAAAGATGGAGAATACCTCTTTAAAACAGGATTTAAGCAGGTATAAATTTAGGGGATCTCAGTGGAACACAGCTTCTACGCCTTTGTTTAAAACCTCCTCAGAGACAGGGGCGCCATCAAAACATACAACTTTGCCTTCCCCAGTTGAGGTTACTGTTAATGTTCCTAATGTTGTGCCCTTAGCAGCACCTGAACGTTTTCATGGAGATAGTAACAAATTCCATGTTTTTATCAATCAATGTCAATTACACTTCATTTGTAAGCCACAACAGTTCCCTACTGATGATACGAAAGTGGCATTCGTCTTGTCTTATTTGGGTGGCACAGCAGCCAATTGGTCAATTCCTTTCGTGGATAGAGATGATCCCATCCTCCATAATTGGAATCAATTTAAACGTACCATGACCAGCCTTTTTGCAAAACACACTTTCATGCAGGCAAGTGATAATGAGCTTTTAAATCTTAAACAAGGTAACAAGGATTTATTGACCTATCTCACTAGTTTTAATCGTTTACTCACCGAGACACAGTGGCCAGAAGAAAAGCGTGTCTCCCTTTTTTATAAAGGTTTGAGAGACGAGTTAAAAGACGCGCTGGCTCATATCGTTGATTTGCCAAAAGACTATTCGGACTTTGTAGATTTAGTTGTGAAATTAGAACATAGACTAGGAGAAAGAAAGGGAGATAAATACAAACTGGAATCACGGTTAACTTTTATTAGACACGAGAAGAAAGACACAGATAATAAACTCCCTGAACCAGAGCCTATGCAAATAGGGACACTCAGAGGTCCACTCACATCAGAGGAAAAAGAAAGAAGGAGAAAATTTCAATTATGTTTATATTGTGGCAGGGCAGGTCACTTTGCCAGAGAATGTCCAGTAAAGCCTAAAACTCCACGAAAGGGTGCTGTTTCCTCCACCTCCTCAACTGAATCGGGAAACGATTAAGCTCGACAAGGGGAGAGGTTACTTGTTCGAGAAAACATCTTAATCAAACCTCTAATGCTGCAGCCTTCAGGGTACCGCACATACCTAGACATTTCATAATTCAGGTCGTTTTAATTGTTACTACCCAAGTGAGGCATTCTCTCCCTGTCCTACTGGACTCAGGCGCGACAGGAAATTTTGTAGATAATAAGTTAGCTGAAATCTTAGGACTTCCTATGTGCCTAAAGCCTTGTCCAGAAGCAGTATGTGCAGTGGATGGGTCAGAATTGACCTCTGGATTAATCACAAAACAAACAAGTCCACTTGTTATGGTCTGTCAGAACGGGCACACAGAGGTGATTAGCTTTGATCTGATAGATACTCCTAATTTTGGTTTGATTCTCGGGGTACCCTGGTTAACAACTCATAACCCAAAAATTGATTGGGTGAATAGAACTGTTACTTTGGATTCCTCTTTCTGTAGAACCAATTGCTATCAAGAAGCAGGTACAGAACAGAGCACAGTATTACACTGTGCTAGTGTTACACAAGATGAATCAAGTCTCCCTCCTGAATATTCTGACTTTAAAGACGTCTTTGATCCAGTAAAGGCTAGTGTGCTACCCCCACATCGGTCTTATGACTGCCGTATAGATCTTATCCCAGGGGCCCCTTTGCCTAATAACAGAGTATATGCTTTGACTGACGAAGAAACCAAATACTTAAGAACCTACCTAGATGACCTACTACAGTCTGGGTTCATCCGTCATTCCACATCTCCGGTGTCATCTCCACTCTTTTTTATCCCGAAGCCGGATAAATCCCTGCGCGCGTGTATCGATTATAGAGGACTAAATAAGGCTACAATAAAGAATAAATATCCTCTTCCTCTAATACCTGTGTTGTTGGATCAATTAAGACATTCTACTGTATACACTAAACTAGATCTGCGGGGAGCTTACCACCTGGTCCGAGTAAAAGAGGGGGATGAGTGGAAGACAGCTTTCAAGACAAAGTTTGGTTTATTTGAGTACACAGTAATGCCCTTTGGGTTATGTAATGCCCCTGCGGCCTTTCAGTTCTTTATAAATGAGGTCCTACACGAATTCCTGGACGTTTGTGTCATAGTATACATAGACGACATCCTCATTTACTCTAAGAACTCAGAAGAACATACCCAACATGTTCGTGCAGTATTATC
This sequence comes from Pleurodeles waltl, assembly GCF_031143425.1. Lineage (NCBI taxonomy): Eukaryota > Metazoa > Chordata > Amphibia > Caudata > Salamandridae > Pleurodeles > Pleurodeles waltl. The sequence goes on from NC_090447.1 coordinate 1,233,844,154, forward strand.
AAAGTTAAAAGAAAATCATCTTTTTGCTAAGTTAGAAAAGTGTACTTTTAATGTCAACAAGGTGGACTTTTTAGGATACTGCCTGTCACCTCAAGGAATAACTATGGATGTAAAGAAAATCAGTGCTATTGCTGATTGGCCAGAACCATCCTCTGTAAAAGATATTCAGAAATTTCTGGGTTTCGCCAATTTTTATAGGAGGTTTATTGCACATTTTGCAGACATTGCGGCCCCAATAACTACCTTGTTGCGGAAAGGGCAACAATTTCTTTGGACTGATGAGGCGGCACACGCCTTTCAACTCCTAAAACAAAAGTTCACTTCAGCCCCAATTCTGAAACATCCTGATCCTGACTTGCCCTTTTTTGTTGAAGCGGATGCTTCACAAGTAGCTTTAGGAGGAGTTCTCTCTCAACGAGATGCAGTAGATGGCCAGTTACATCCTATAGCCTTCTATTCCAAAAAGTTATGGCCAGCTGAACAAAATTACACTGTGGCTGAAAGGGAACTACTAGCTATCAAAGTAGCCTTTTCAGAATAGAATGGAAGCACCATTTAATGGGAGCCAAGTACCCAGTTACAATCTTTTCTGACCATAAGAACCTACAGTTTTTTGGATCACTTAAAGCACTAACACCACGTCAGATGCGCTGGTTAATTTTTTTTTAGCACATTTGACTTTGTTATAACCTATAGACCAGGTGCACAACAAATTCAATCTGATGTGTTATCTAGATACGGACATACCTCAGACATGAAACAAGATAAAATAGGAGAACTCATTATTCCTCCCCAAAAGTTGATGGCACCAGTACAACAGAAGGATTTCATCACAGATCTATATAATGCACACATGCAAATAGCACCTCAGGATTGGTTAAAGGATTCCCATAACACAATACAACGAGGTTTATTGTATCACGACAACATGCTGTTAGTGCCCACCTCTGAATTACAAACACAGGTGATAATTTGGCATCACGCCTCACCGTTGGCAGGTCATCCTGGTTGGGTAAAAACCCTGGAAAATGTGCAAAAACACTTTTGGTGGGACACTATAAGAAAGGACATTAAGCAATTTGTCACTACCTGTCCAATTTGTGCAAGACATAAATCTTCTCATAAGGCTCCTGACGGCTTGTTAATACCAATGCCAACACCCAAACAACCTTGGCACACTGTGAGCGTAGACTTTATTGTAGGTTTACCACCTGTAAAATCCTTCACAACAGTGTTGGTTATAGTGGATTTTTTATCTAAAATGGCACATTTTGTACCATTACGGAAATTACCCACGGCGGCAGAATTTGCCGATATTTTTATAAGGGAAATTGTGCGTTTACATGGTTTGCCAAGCAAAGTGGTGTCAGACCGAGGGAGCCAGTTCAACTCCAGATTTTGGAAAAAATTATGTGAAAAACTGAAAATAGATGTGGCCTTATCCACTGCTTTCCACCCAGAGACAGATGGACAGACTGAACGACGGAACCAAACCTTACTTCAAACGCTACGTTGTTTATTGGCTGATTATTCTAGTGAATGGTTGGAAGCTCTCCCTGTAGCAGAGTTTGTTTATAATAATACTGAGCATTCAGCTCTACTTTGCTCACCATTCTATTTCTTGCAGGGGTATCATCCAAGAGCTATACCCATTTTGTTAGAAGATTCCCTGTTGCCTACAGTAACGGATAGACTAACGAGGTTAGGTGACATACAAGACAAAGCCAGGAAACATTTATTAAAGTACAAGGAAAGCATGAAAAGACAAGCAGACAAACACAGGTCTGAGGCCCCAATGTATAAAATTGGTGACAAGGTATGGCTCTCCACAAAGAACCTAAACATAGAGGGATCCCGAAAGCTGCAACCACGTTTCATTGGACCCTTTAGTATAATTGCCATAGTAAACCCGGTAACAGTAAAATTAGATTTACCAAAAGAATATCCAGTACATACTACATTCCATGTGTCCTTGCTTAAGCCGTACAACTCAAAAACCCGACCTGAACCACCACCTCCACCCATACCAATTAAGGGAAATCTGGAATATGAAGTGAAAAGCATAAAAGACTCAAAAAGAATTAGTGGACGTCTGTTTTATTTAGTAGAATGGAAAGGATATGATGAATCTGAGAATTCATGGGAACCAGCATCATATGTACATGCCCCACAGCTGATTAGACGGTTTTATTTAAAAAATCCAGGAAAACCCCATCCTGTAGGAGGGCCTTTGAGGGGGGCAACTGTTAGGGTTTGTACACAGCAAAGAGCATGTCCCCTCTCACTGCACTAGTGGGTTCTGTAATAGCTCCCTTTTAAATTTACTATTGAAAGCCTTTCTTGTTATCTCACCTTCCCCCCCCTATGCTTCTGTGTATGTTGTTTAATGTGCTGTTTTGTTTACACATTGGGCCTTGCTTTTACCAAGGCTTCTTTAAAATACTCCTCCCTAGGCCATGTGTTAATCCAATGATTTGCATAATAACTGAAACTCTGCACACCTTTCAAGAACATGTGCAGCATGTGAGGACCACACCCAGCTCTTCAAACCACACCCAGCTCTGCACACCTTCCAAGAACATGTGCAGCATGTGAGGACCACACCCAGCCCTTCAAACCACACCCAGCCCTGTCTATAAAAGGCATCCCCGAGCCTCACCCAGTGCTTGTGCTCGTCTACCTCCCGCTTACCTGAGAACAGATCCCTTGGCGCTGGCACTCCTGCTCTTTACAGACTTTCATTGACTTCAATGGGCGCAGCTTCTGGCTCTTCCTTCTTCCGGTTTCTGGTTCCTCCTTGCTTCAGCCTCTCTCCTATGAGTAACCTGCAAAAGAGAAAGAAGACAAGGTTAGACTGATCAGTATCTCTTGCCAGCAACAAGTAAGTGCAAAACCTTTTATTACCTGAAAGAACTTTGACAACAATTTCTGGATTCCTGTATAGACAATTTGAAACGAAATACCTTCCACGAACATTGTGATTCAAACTCTTTGTTACAAGAATATTTTGCAGAACTTTGTGAAGCAAACATTGTTTTTTCTCATGGAACTTTTAAGAATCGAACAGTGGAAACTATTAACAGCAAGGCAAACAGTAAATCAAGGACTTGCACAAATTACATGCTGTATTTTGATGTAAAAGTACAGTATTTGTTTTATAAAAGATTCTGGAAATATGGGAAAAAAACTTTACAGTAATAGAAAACACATCCCAGAGCAGTAACACATTCCAAACCTGGAAACTAGAGACCAGGATCCAAAAGGTACTTTTAGAAGAGAATTTCTAATAAATAAAGGGCTAGTCAGGAACCCATTTAGGAATAGGTTGCACTTATCTGTTCTTTGATTATGTTTCATTAGGCACCAGTTTCTACAGAAGTCAGAAAGGGACGCAGATTTGTGCAGCACTTTAACAGTGGAAACGCAAGAATGGTGTTGTCTCTCTTTTTTATTTTATCCACTTCCCCCCTTCCCTTGAGCTTCTGTTCTTAGTGCACTGTTTTAAAAACTAGTGTGCTGGAACAAGCAGTTTCAGGGTGGGGTCGGATTGTCTTCAACCTCCATCAGAACTGAACAAGAACTCAGGTGAGCTGGGCTTTGACATATTCGGAGTTACCATTGTGAAGCTACATATAGGTAGTGACCTATATGTAGTGCACGCGTGTAATGGTGTCCCCGCACTCACAAAGTCTGGGGAATTGGCCCTGAACAATGTGGGGGCACCTTGGCTAGTGCCAGGGTGCCCTCACACTAAGTAACTTTGCACCTAACCTTTACCAGGTAAAGGTTAGACATATAGGTGACTTATAAGTTACTTAAGTGCAGTGTAAAATGGCTGTGAAATAACGTGGACGTTATTTCACTCAGGCTGCAGTGGCAGGCCTGTGTAAGAATTGTCAGAGCTCCCTATGGGTGGCAAAAGAAATGCTGCAGCCCATAGGGATCTCCTGGAACCCCAATACCCTGGGTACCTCAGTACCATATACTAGGGAATTATAAGGGTGTTCCAGTAAGCCAATGTAAATTGGTAAAATTGGTCACTAGCCTGTTAGTGACAATTTGGAAAGAAATGAGAGAGCATAACCACTGAGGTTCTGATTAGCAGAGCCTCAGTGAGACAGTTAGTCACTACACAGGTAACACATTCAGGCACACTTATGAGCACTGGGGCCCTGGGTTACCAGGGTCCCAGTGACACATACAACTAAAACAACATATATACAGTGAAAAATGGGGGTAACATGCCAGGCAAGATGGTACTTTCCTATACAACCCCCCCCCAAACGAAGGTCAATAAGACTAGCCATGACCTGATGAGTCTTCATTGTCTAAGTGGAAATATCTGGAGAGTCCATCTGCATTGGAGTGGCTACTCCCAGGTTTATGTTCCACTGTATAGTCCATTCCCTGTAGGGATATGGACCACCTCAACAATTTAGGATTTTCACCTTTCATTTGTTTTAGCCAAAGTAGAGGTTTGTGGTCTGTCTGAACAATGAAGTGAGTGCCAAACAGGTATGGCCTCAACTTCTTCAGAGCCCAGACCACAGCAAAGGCCTCCCTCTCTATGGCAGACCAACGCTTTTCTCTAAGGGTCAACCTCCTACTAATAAAAGCAACAGGTTGATCCTGGCCCTCAGAATTAAGTTGTGATAGGACTGCCCCTACTCCTAATTCAGATGCATCAGTTTGGACATATAATTTTTTAGAGTAACAAGGGCTTTTCAGGACAGGTGCAGAGCACATGGCCTGCTTCAGCTCCTCAAAAGCTTTCTGACAGTTTGCTGTCCATAATACCTTTTTAGGCATTTTCTTGGATGTGAGGTCATTAAGAGGGGCTGCAATGGAGCCATAGTTCTTAATGAACCTCCTGTAATAACCAGTGAGGCCTAGGAAGGCTCTCACCTGAGTCTGAGTGGTAGGGGGAACCCAATCTATAATAGTTTGGATTTTCCCCTGTAGTGGTGCAATCTGTTCCCCACCAACAAGGTGTCCCAGATAAACCACCTTACCCTGCCCTATCTGGCACTTTGAAGCCTTGATAGTGAGGCCTGCCTTCTGCAGGGCCTCCAAAACTTTCCATAGGTGGACCAGGTGATCATCCCAGCTGGAGCTAAAGACAGCTATATCGTCCAAATATGCTGCACTGAAAGCCTCCAGCCCTTGCAGGACTGTGTTCACCAACCTTTGAAAAGTGGCAGGTGCATTTTTCAAACCAAAAGGCATTACAGTAAACTGGTAATGGCCTCCAATGGTTGAAAATGCAGTTTTAGGTTTAGCATCTTCTGACAATTTGATCTGCCAATACCCTGCAGTCAAATCAAAAGTGCTTAGATACTTGGAAGATGCCAGTGTATCTATGAGCTCATCTGCCCTGGGTATAGGGTGAGCATCAGTTTTGGTTACCAGGTTGAGACCTCTATAGTCTACACAAAACCGCATTTCCTTCTTTCCATCTTTGGAATGGGGTTTTGGTACAAGTACCACAGGAGAAGCCCATGGACTTTCAGAGTGCTCAACCACTCCTAGTTCTAACATTTTCTGCACCTCTTGCTTTATGCAGTCCCTGACATGGTCAGGCTGCCTATAGATCTTACTTTTGACAGGTAAACTGTCTCCAGTATCTATAGTGTGCTCACACCAAGAAGTGGTACCTGGCACAGTAGAGAAGAGTTCAGAGAATTGATCTAGGAGATTTATGCAATGGTCTTTCTGCTCAGCAGTAAGACAATCAGCCAAAACTACACCTTCCACAAGAGCATCTTGTTCTGTGGAAGAGAAGAGATCAGGTAGAGGATCACTGTCTTCTTCCTGTCCCTCATCAGTTGCCATGAGCAGGGTGAGATCAGCCCTGTCATAGTAGGGTTTCAAGCGGTTTACATGGAGTACCCTAAGGGGACTCCTTGCAGTGCCTAAGTCAACTAAATAGGTGACTTCACCCTTTTTCTCAACAATTGTGTGGGGACCACTCCATTTATCTTGGAGTGCTCTTGGGGCCACAGGCTCCAAGACCCACACTTTCTGCCCTGGTTGGTACTGAACCAAAACAGCCTTTTGATCATGCCATTGCTTCTGGAGCTCTTGGCTGGCCTGAAGGTTTTTGCTGGCCTTTTTCATGTACTCAGCCATCCTTGATCTGAGGCCAAGTACATAATCCGCAATATCCTGCTTAGGAGCTTTTAAAGGTTGTTCCCAACCCTCCTTTACAAGTGTGAGTGGACCCTTAACAGGGTGACCAAAAAGAAGTTCAAAGGGGCTGAAGCCCACTCCTTTCTGGGGTACCTCCCTGTAGGCAAAAAGGAGGCATGGTAGAAGGATATCCCATCTCCTGCGGAGTTTTTCAGGGAGACCCATAATGATGCCTTTGAGACTTTTATTAAATCTCTCCACCAGTCCATTTGTTTGTGGATGATAGGGTGTTGTGAACTTGTAAGTTACACCACACTCCTTCCACATGGCCTTTAAGTATGCAGACATGAAATTGCTTCCCCTGTCTGATACTACTTCCTTTGGGAAGCCCACCCTGGAAAATATTCCCAGGAGGGCCTTTGCCACTGCAGGTGCTGTAGTGGTCCTTAAAGGAATAGCTTCAGGATATCTTGTGGCAAGGTCCACTACCACCAAGATAAACCTATTGCCTGAAGCAGTAGAAGGGTCAAGGGGGCAAACTATGTCAACCCCTACCCTTTCAAAGGGAACCCCAACCACAGGCAGTGGAATAAGGGGTGCCTTTGGGGTGCCACCTGTCTTGCCACTGGCTTGACAGGTTTCACAGGACTTACAAAATTCCTTTGTGTCCTCAGACATTCTAGGCCAATGAAATAAGGGGACTAGTCTGTCCCAAGTTTTCATTTGTCCCAGGTGTCCAGCTAGGGGAATGTCGTGGGCTAGAGTTAGGAGGAACTTTCTGTACTCCTGAGGAATCACTAATCTCCTGGCAGCTCCAGGTTTAGGATCCCTATGCTCAGTGTACAAGAGGTTGTCCTCCCAGTAAACTCTGTGAGAGTCACTGACATCCCCATTAGCCTGTTTGACAGCTTGCTGTCTTAGACCCTCTAATGTGGGACAGGTTTGCTGTGCCACACTCAGCTCCTCCCTGGCAGGCCCCCTTCACCCAAAAGCTCAGCAGTGTCTGCTTCAAGCTCCTCTGGTGTAGGTTCTGCACAGGGAGGGAATTCTTCTTCCTCAGAAGTTGAATCCACTGTAGAGGGAGGGATAGTAGGAAGTGGTTTGCTTCTACTAGCCCTAGCTTTAGGGAGCACTTGGTCCATTGTTCCAGGATCCAAGCTTCCCTGTCCTTTTTACTTTTTGGCCTGAGCCCTTGTCAAAGCAAAAATATGCCCTGGGATTTCCAGCATTGCTGCATGGGCCTCCAACTCCACATCTGACCAAGCTGATGTCTCCAAATCATTTCCTAGTAGACAGTCTACAGGTAAATCTGTGGCTACCACAACTTTCTTTGGACCAGTAACCCCCCCCCAGTTGAGATTAACAACAGCCATGGGGTGGCTAAGTGTGTTGTTGTGAGCATCGGTTACTTGGTACTGGTGACCAAGTAGGTGTTGTTCAGGGTGGACCAGTTTCTCTATGACCATAGTCACACTGGCTCCAGTGTCCCTGTAGGCCTGAACCTCAACACCATTTATTAGGGGTAGCTGCTTGTACTTATCCATATTAAGGGGACAAGCAACTAAGGTGGCTAAATCAATAGCCCCCTCAGAGACTAACACAGCCTCTGTGGCCTCCCTAACAAGGCCAACCCCAACTAAGTTACCAATAGTGAGCCCAGCTACTCCCTTGGATTGGCTATTAGTAGGTTTGCTCCCACCACCACTGCTATTAGTAGGGACACTAGGGATAGCAGTAGGGGTTGTAGTGGTAGGAGGCTTGGTGCTTTTCTTTGGACAACTGGGATCTGTTGTCCAATGGCCTTTTACTTTACATAAATAGCACCATGGTTTCTTTTCTTTATTTTGATTAAAGGAGGATTTGGACCCACCACCCCCACCAGAGTGTTTTTGTGGGCCTGATGAAGACTCATTTTTAGATTTGTCCCCACCCTTGTCAGAAGACTTACCATCCTTCTTTTTGTTGCCATCTTTGTCACCCCCTGTATGAACTTTTCTGTTCACCCTTGTTCTGGCCCATTTGTCTGCCTTCTTTCCCAATTCTTGGGGAGAGGTCAGATCAGAGTCCACCAAGTACTGGTGCACCAAATCAGACACACAATTATTAAGAATATGCTCTCTCAGGATCAAGTTATACAGGCTGTCATAATCAGTAACTTTACTGCCATATAACCACCCCTCCAAGGCCTTCACTGAATGGTCAATGAAATCAACCCAGTCTTGTGAAGACTCCTTTTTGGTCTCTCTGAACTTTATCCTGTATTGTTCAGTGGTTAAGCCATAACCATCCAGGAGTGCATTCTTAAGAACTGTAAAATTATTGGCATCACTTTCTTTCACAGTAAGGAGCCTATCCCTACCTTTTCCACTAAATGATAGCCATAGGATAGCAGCCCACTGCCTTTGAGGGACATCCTGTACAACACAGGCCCTCTCAAGTGCAGCAAACCACTTGTTAATGTCATCCCCCTCCTTATAAGGGGGAACTATCTTATGCAGATTCCTGGAATCATGCTCTTTTGCAGGATGACTATGGGGAATACTGCTGCTGCCACCATGGGTTTCTAAACCCAGTTTCTGTCTCTCCTTCTCTACTTCTAAAGTCTGTCTATCCAAATCCAGCTGTTGCTTCTTGAGCTTCAGTCTGGTTTGTTCCACTCTCAATCTATTGAGCTCCCTTTCTAACAATCTGTCATCAGGGTGGGTGGGAGGGACATGCCTTGAAACCGAAGTATGGTGAGAATGGACAGAAGGAGACCTGTCCCTTACAGAGGGCACCCTAACAGCTTGGCTAACAGAAACATCAGTACCACTGTGGTGTGAATAAATGCTTTTGCTATGATGTGAGACAACACTATTTGTATGGTGTGGCTCTTCATCATTACCAACTATGCTAGACTGTCTAGTAATGGGCAGGCTAGGAAGTTTATTTCCTGAATCTTTTCCTGGGGGAGACCCTGGATCAGATTGGGAACCATTAGCTACTTTTTCAACAGATGGGGCACTTCTAGCCTTATCCTGTTCTCTAAGCATGTTAAGTAACAATTCCAAGGAAGGATTCTTCCCTACACTTAAACCTCTCTCTATGCAGAGACTCCTTGCTCCTTTCCAGCTAAGGTGATCATATGCAAGTTTGGACAGATCAACATTTTGGCCTGTGCCAGACATTTTTAGAGAGAGTTAAAGTGATAGAAAAAGAGAAAAAAGTTTGTCAGAGCTTGTAGAAAGACAGAGAAAAAAAACTTTTTAAACTTTTTAGAACTTTTTAGAAAGTTAGTAGTACTTTTCAGCACTTTAGAAAAGAGTGAAAAGAGGAAATGCACAACTTTTTGGCTATGTGTATATACACTGAACTTGTTTTGTATATTTTTCTCTTATGAAAAGTACAATGACAAGAGTGGTAAGTAGTCTCAAAGCACTTATCCCACCGCTGCACAACCAATGTAGGAGGCTGGACTGGCTTGTAGTGAGTACCAAGGGGTACTTGCACCTTGCACCAGGCCCAGTTATCCCTTATTAGTGTATAGGGTGTCTAGCAGCTTAGGCTGATAGATAATGGTAGCTTAGCAGAGCAGCTTAGGCTGAACTAGGAGACGTGTGAAGCTACTACAGTACCACTTAGTGTCATATGCACAATATCATAAGAAAACACAATACACAGTTATACTAAAAATAAAGGTACTTTAATTTTATGACAATATGCCAAAGTATCTTAGAGTGTACCCTCAGTGAGAGGATAGGCAATATAAACAAGATATATATACACAATAGCAAAAATATGCAGTATAGTCTTAGAAAACAGTGCAAACAATGTATAGTTACAATAGGATGCAATGGGGACACATAGGGATAGGGGCAACACAAACCATATACTCCAAAAGTGGAATGCGAACCACGAATGGACCCCAAACCTATGTGACCTTGTAGAGGGTCGCTGGGACTATTAGAAAATAGTGAGAGTTAGAAAAATAACCCTCCCCAAGACCCTGAAAAGTGAGTGCAAAGTGCACTAAAGTTCCCCTAAGGATAAAGAAGTCGTGTTAGAGGAATAATGCAGGAAAGACACAAACCAACAATGCAACAACGATGGATTTCCAATCTAGGGTACCTGTCAAACAAGGGGACCAAGTCCAAAAGTCACAAGCAAGTCGGAGATGGGCATATGCCCAGGAAATGCCAGCTGTGGATGCAAAGAAGCTTCTACTGGACAGAAGAAGCTGAGGTTTCTGCAGGAACAAAAATGGCTAGAGACTTCCCCTTTAGTGGACGGATCCCTCTCACCGTGGAGAGTCGTGCAGAAGTGTTTTCCCGCCGAAAGAACGCCAACAAGCCTTGCTAGCTGCAAATTGTACGGTTAGCATTTTTGGACGCTGCTGTGGTCCAGGAGGGACCAGGAGGTCGCAAATTGGACCAGGAGGTAGAGGGGAAGTCGAGCAAGACAAGGAACCCTCTTAGCAGCAGGTAGCACCCGGAGAAGTGCCAGAAACAGGCACTACAAGGATGCGTGAAACAGTGCTCACCCGAAGTTACACAAAGAAGTCCCACGTCGCCGGAGACCAACTTAGAAAGTCGTGCAATGCAGGTTAGAGTGCCGTGGACACAGGCTTGGCTGTGCATAAAGGATTTCCACGGGAAGTGCACAGGGGCCGGAGTAGCTGCAAAAGTCGTGGTTCCCAGCAATGCAGTCTAGCGAGGTGAGGCAAGGACTTACCTCCATCAAACTTGGACTGAAGAGTCACTGGACTGTGGGAGTCACTTGGACAGAGTTGCTGGATTCGAGGGACCTCGCTCGTCGTGCTGAGAGGAGACCCAAGGGACCGGTAATGCAGCTTTTTGGTGCCTGCGGTTGCAGGGGGAAGATTCCGTCGACCCACGGGAGATTTCTTCGGAGCTTCTAGCGCAGAGAGGAGGCAGACTACCCCCACAGCATGCACCACCAGGAAAACAGTCGAGAAGGCGGCAGGATCAGCGTTACAGAGTTGCAGTAGTCGTCTTTGCTACTATGTTGCAGTTTTGCAGGCTTCCAGCGCGGTCAGCAGTCGATTCCTTGGCAGAAGGTGAAGAGAGAGATGTAGAGGAACTCGGATGAGCTCTTGCATTCGTTATCTAAAGTTTCCCCAGAGACAGAGACCCTAAATAGCCAGAAAAGAGGGTTTGGCTACCTAGGAGAGAGGATAGGCTACTAACACCTGAAGGAGCCTATCAGAAGGAGTCTCTGACGTCACCTGGTGGCACTGGCCACTCAGAGCAGTCCAGTGTGCCAGCAGCACCTCTGTTTCCAAGATGGAAGAGGTCTGGAGCACACTGGAGGAGCTCTGGACACCTCCCAGGGGAGGTGCAGGTCAGGGGAGTGGTCACTCCCCTTTCCTTTGTCCAGTTTCGCGCCAGAGCAGGGCTAAGGGGTCCCCTGAACCGGTGTAGACTGGCTTATGCAGAATTGGGCACATCTGTGCCCAAGAAAGCATTTCCAGAGGCTGGGGGAGGCTACTCCTCCCCTGCCTTCACACCATTTTCCAAATGGAGAGGGTGTAACACCCTCTCTCAGAGGAAGTTCTTTGTTCTGCCATCCTGGGCCAGGCCTGGCTGGACCCCAGGAGGGCAGATGCCTGTCTGAGGGGTTGGCAGCAGCAGCAGCTGCAGTGAAACCCCAGGAAAGGCAGTTTGGCAGTACCAGGGTCTGTGCTACAGACCACTGGGATCATGGGATTGTGCCAACTATGCCAGGATGGTATAGAGGGGGCAATTCCATGATCATAGACATGTTACATGGCCATATTCGGAGTTACCATTGTGAAGCTACATATAGGTAGTGACCTATATGTAGTGCAAGCGTGTAATGGTGTCCCCGCACTCACAAAGTCCGGGGAATTGGCCCTGAACAATGTGGGGGCACCTTGGCTAGTGTCAGGGTGCCCTCACACTAAGTAACTTTGCACCTAACCTTTACCAGGTAAAGGTTAGACATATAGGTGACTTATAAGTTACTTAAGTGCAGTGTAAAATGGCTGTGAAATAACGTGGACGTTATTTCACTCAGGCTGCAGTGGCAGGCCTGTGTAAGAATTGTCAGAACTCCCTATGGGTGGCAAAAGAAATGCTGCAGCCCATAGGGATCTCCTGGAACCCCAATACCCTGGGTACCTCAGTACCATATACTAGGGAATTATAAGGGTGTTCCAGTAAGCCAATGTAAATTGGTAAAATTGGTCACTAGCCTGTTAGTGACAATTTGGAAAGAAATGAGAGAGCATAACCACTGAGGTTCTGATTAGCAGAGCCTCAGTGAGACAGTTAGTCACTACACAGGTAACACATTCAGGCACACTTATGAGCACTGGGGCCCTGGGTTACCAGGGTCCCAGTGACACATACAACTAAAACAACATATATACAGTGAAAAATGGGGGTAACATGCCAGGCAAGATGGTACTTTCCTATACAACCCCCCCCAAACGAAGGTCAATAAGACTAGCCATGACCTGATGAGTCTTCATTGTCTAAGTGGAAATATCTGGAGAGTCCATCTGCATTGGAGTGGCTACTCCCAGGTTTATGTTCCACTGTATAGTCCATTCCCTGTAGGGATATGGACCACCTCAACAATTTAGGATTTTCACCTTTCATTTGTTTTAGCCAAAGTAGAGGTTTGTGGTCTGTCTGAACAATGAAGTGAGTGCCAAACAGGTATGGCCTCAACTTCTTCAGAGCCCAGACCACAGCAAAGGCCTCCCTCTCTATGGCAGACCAACGCTTTTCTCTAAGGGTCAACCTCCTACTAATAAAAGCAACAGGTTGATCCTGGCCCTCAGAATTAAGTTGTGATAGGACTGCCCCTACTCCTAATTCAGATGCATCAGTTTGGACATATAATTTTTTAGAGTAACAAGGGCTTTTCAGGACAGGTGCAGAGCACATGGCCTGCTTCAGCTCCTCAAAAGCTTTCTGACAGTTTGCTGTCCATAATACCTTTTTAGGCATTTTCTTGGATGTGAGGTCATTAAGAGGGGCTGCAATGGAGCCATAGTTCTTAATGAACCTCCTGTAATAACCAGTGAGGCCTAGGAAGGCTCTCACCTGAGTCTGAGTGGTAGGGGGAACCCAATCTATAATAGTTTGGATTTTCCCCTGTAGTGGTGCAATCTGTTCCCCACCAACAAGGTGTCCCAGATAAACCACCTTACCCTGCCCTATCTGGCACTTTGAAGCCTTGATAGTGAGGCCTGCCTTCTGCAGGGCCTCCAAAACTTTCCATAGGTGGACCAGGTGATCATCCCAGCTGGAGCTAAAGACAGCTATATCGTCCAAATATGCTGCACTGAAAGCCTCCAGCCCTTGCAGGACTGTGTTCACCAACCTTTGAAAAGTGGCAGGTGCATTTTTCAAACCAAAAGGCATTACAGTAAACTGGTAATGGCCTCCAATGGTTGAAAATGCAGTTTTAGGTTTAGCATCTTCTGACAATTTGATCTGCCAATACCCTGCAGTCAAATCAAAAGTGCTTAGATACTTGGCAGATGCCAGTGTATCTATGAGCTCATCTGCCCTGGGTATAGGGTGAGCATCAGTTTTGGTTACCAGGTTGAGACCTCTATAGTCTACACAAAACCGCATTTCCTTCTTTCCATCTTTGGAATGGGGTTTTGGTACAAGTACCACAGGAGAAGCCCATGGACTTTCAGAGTGCTCAACCACTCCTAGTTCTAACATTTTCTGCACCTCTTGCTTTATGCAGTCCCTGACATGGTCAGGCTGCCTATAGATCTTACTTTTGACAGGTAAACTGTCTCCAGTATCTATAGTGTGCTCACACCAAGAAGTGGTACCTGGCACAGTAGAGAAGAGTTCAGAGAATTGATCTAGGAGATTTATGCAATGGTCTTTCTGCTCAGCAGTAAGACAATCAGCCAAAACTACACCTTCCACAAGAGCATCTTGTTCTGTGGAAGAGAAGAGATCAGGTAGAGGATCACTGTCTTCTTCCTGTCCCTCATCAGTTGCCATGAGCAGGGTGAGATCAGCCCTGTCATAGTAGGGTTTCAAGCGGTTTACATGGAGTACCCTAAGGGGACTCCTTGCAGTGCCTAAGTCAACTAAATAGGTGACTTCACCCTTTTTCTCAACAATTGTGTGGGGACCACTCCATTTATCTTGGAGTGCTCTTGGGGCCACAGGCTCCAAGACCCACACTTTCTGCCCTGGTTGGTACTGAACCAAAACAGCCTTTTGATCATGCCATTGCTTCTGGAGCTCTTGGCTGGCCTGAAGGTTTTTGCTGGCCTTTTTCATGTACTCAGCCATCCTTGATCTGAGGCCAAGTACATAATCCGCAATATCCTGCTTAGGAGCTTTTAAAGGTTGTTCCCAACCCTCCTTTACAAGTGTGAGTGGACCCCTAACAGGGTGACCAAAAAGAAGTTCAAAGGGGCTGAAGCCCACTCCTTTCTGGGGTACCTCCCTGTAGGCAAAAAGGAGGCATGGTAGAAGGATATCCCATCTCCTGCGGAGTTTTTCAGGGAGACCCATAATGATGCCTTTGAGAGTTTTATTAAATCTCTCCACCAGTCCATTTGTTTGTGGATGATAGGGTGTTGTGAACTTGTAAGTTACACCACACTCCTTCCACATGGCCTTTAAGTATGCAGACATGAAATTGCTTCCCCTGTCTGATACTACTTCCTTTGGGAAGCCCACCCTGGAAAATATTCCCAGGAGGGCCTTTGCCACTGCAGGTGCTGTAGTGGTCCTTAAAGGAATAGCTTCCGGATATCTTGTGGCAAGGTCCACTACCACCAAGATAAACCTATTGCCTGAAGCAGTAGAAGGGTCAAGGGGGCAAACTATGTCAACCCCTACCCTTTCAAAGGGAACCCCAACCACAGGAAGTGGAATAAGGGGTGCCTTTGGGGTGCCACCTGTCTTGCCACTGGCTTGACAGGTTTCACAGGACTTACAAAATTCCTTTGTGTCCTCAGACATCCTAGGCCAATGAAATAAGGGGACTAGTCTGTCCCAAGTTTTCATTTGTCCCAGGTGTCCAGCTAGGGGAATGTCGTGGGCTAGAGTTAGGAGGAACTTTCTGTACTCCTGAGGAATCACTAATCTCCTGGCAGCTCCAGGTTTAGGATCCCTATGCTCAGTGTACAAGAGGTTGTCCTCCCAGTAAACTCTGTGAGAGTCACTGACATCCCCATTAGCCTGTTTGACAGCTTGCTGTCTTAGACCCTCTAATGTGGGACAGGTTTGCTGTGCCACACTCAGCTCCTCTCTGGCAGGCCCCCCTTCACCCAAAAGCTCAGCAGTGTCTGCTTCAAGCTCCTCTGGTGTAGGTTCTGCACAGGGAGGGAATTCTTCTTCCTCAGAAGTTGAATCCACTGTAGAGGGAGGGATAGTAGGAAGTGGTTTGCTTCTACTAGCCCTAGCTTTAGGGAGCACTTGGTCCATTGTTCCAGGATCCAAGCTTCCCTGTCCTTTTTACTTTTTGGCCTGAGCCCTTGTCAAAGCAAAAATATGCCCTGGGATTCCCAGCATTGCTGCATGGGCCTCCAACTCCACATCTGACCAAGCTGATGTCTCCAAATCATTTCCTAGTAGACAGTCTACAGGTAAATCTGTGGCTACCACAACTTTCTTTGGACCAGTAACCCCCCCCCAGTTGAGATTAACAACAGCCATGGGGTGGCTAAGTGTGTTGTTGTGAGCATCGGTTACTTGGTACTGGTGACCAAGTAGGTGTTGTTCAGGGTGGACCAGTTTCTCTATGACCATAGTCACACTGGCTCCAGTGTCCCTGTAGGCCTGAACCTCAACACCATTTATTAGGGGTAGCTGCTTGTACTTATCCATATTAAGGGGACAAGCAACTAAGGTGGCTAAATCAATAGCCCCCTCAGAGACTAACACAGCCTCTGTGGCCTCCCTAACAAGGCCAACCCCAACTAAGTTACCAATAGTGAGCCCAGCTACTCCCTTGGATTGGCTATTAGTAGGTTTGCTCCCACCACCACTGCTATTAGTAGGGACACTAGGGATAGCAGTAGGGGTTGTAGTGGTAGGAGGCTTGGTGCTTTTCTTTGGACAACTGGGATCTGTTGTCCAATGGCCTTTTACTTTACATAAATAGCACCATGGTTTCTTTTCTTTATTTTGATTAAAGGAGGATTTGGACCCACCACCCCCACCAGAGTGTTTTTGTGGGCCTGATGAAGACTCATTTTTAGATTTGTCCCCACCCTTGTCAGAAGACTTACCATCCTTCTTTTTGTTGCCATCTTTGTCACCCCCTGTATGAACTTTTCTGTTCACCCTTGTTCTGGCCCATTTGTCTGCCTTCTTTCCCAATTCTTGGGGAGAGGTCAGATCAGAGTCCACCAAGTACTGGTGCACCAAATCAGACACACAATTATTAAGAATATGCTCTCTCAGGATCAAGTTATACAGGCTGTCATAATCAGTAACTTTACTGCCATATAACCACCCCTCCAAGGCCTTCACTGAATGGTCAATGAAATCAACCCAGTCTTGTGAAGACTCCTTTTTGGTCTCTCTGAACTTTATCCTGTATTGTTCAGTGGTTAAGCCATAACCATCCAGGAGTGCATTCTTAAGAACTGTAAAATTATTGGCATCACTTTCTTTCACAGTAAGGAGCCTATCCCTACCTTTTCCACTAAATGATAGCCATAGGATAGCAGCCCACTGCCTTTGAGGGACATCCTGTACAACACAGGCCCTCTCAAGTGCAGCAAACCACTTGTTAATGTCATCCCCCTCCTTATAAGGGGGAACTATCTTATGCAGATTCCTGGAATCATGCTCTTTTGCAGGATGACTATGGGGAATACTGCTGCTGCCACCATGGGTTTCTAACCCCAGTTTCTGTCTCTCCTTCTCTACTTCTAAAGTCTGTCTATCCAAATCCAGCTGTTGCTTCTTGAGCTTCAGTCTGGTTTGTTCCACTCTCAATCTATTGAGCTCCCTTTCTAACAATCTGTCATCAGGGTGGGTGGGAGGGACATGCCTTGAAACCGAAGTATGGTGAGAATGGACAGAAGGAGACCTGTCCCTTACAGAGGGCACCCTAACAGCTTGGCTAACAGAAACATCAGTACCACTGTGGTGTGAATAAATGCTTTTGCTATGATGTGAGACAACACTATTTGTATGGTGTGGCTCTTCATCATTACCAACTATGCTAGACTGTCTAGTAATGGGCAGGCTAGGAAGTTTATTTCCTGAATCTTTTCCTGGGGGAGACCCTGGATCAGATTGGGAACCATTAGCTACTTTTTCAACAGATGGGGCACTTCTAGCCTTATCCTGTTCTCTAAGCATGTTAAGTAACAATTCCAAGGAAGGATTCTTCCCTACACTTAAACCTCTCTCTATGCAGAGACTCCTTGCTCCTTTCCAGCTAAGGTGATCATATGCAAGTTTGGACAGATCAACATTTTGGCCTGTGCCAGACATTTTTAGAGAGAGTTAAAGTGATAGAAAAAGAGAAAAAAGTTTGTCAGAGCTTGTAGAAAGACAGAGAAAAAAAACTTTTTAAACTTTTTAGAACTTTTTAGAAAGTTAGTAGTACTTTTCAGCACTTTAGAAAAGAGTGAAAAGAGGAAATGCACAACTTTTTGGCTATGTGTATATACACTGAACTTGTTTTGTATATTTTTCTCTTATGAAAAGTACAATGACAAGAGTGGTAAGTAGTCTCAAAGCACTTATCCCACCGCTGCACAACCAATGTAGGAGGCTGGACTGGCTTGTAGTGAGTACCAAGGGGTACTTGCACCTTGCACCAGGCCCAGTTATCCCTTATTAGTGTATAGGGTGTCTAGCAGCTTAGGCTGATAGATAATGGTAGCTTAGCAGAGCAGCTTAGGCTGAACTAGGAGACGTGTGAAGCTACTACAGTACCACTTAGTGTCATATGCACAATATCATAAGAAAACACAATACACAGTTATACTAAAAATAAAGGTACTTTAATTTTATGACAATATGCCAAAGTATCTTAGAGTGTACCCTCAGTGAGAGGATAGGCAATATAAACAAGATATATATACACAATAGCAAAAATATGCAGTATAGTCTTAGAAAACAGTGCAAACAATGTATAGTTACAATAGGATGCAATGGGGACACATAGGGATAGGGGCAACACAAACCATATACTCCAAAAGTGGAATGCGAACCACGAATGGACCCCAAACCTATGTGACCTTGTAGAGGGTCGCTGGGACTATTAGAAAATAGTGAGAGTTAGAAAAATAACCCTCCCCAAGACCCTGAAAAGTGAGTGCAAAGTGCACTAAAGTTCCCCTAAGGATAAAGAAGTCGTGTTAGAGGAATAATGCAGGAAAGACACAAACCAACAATGCAACAACGATGGATTTCCAATCTAGGGTACCTGTCAAACAAGGGGACCAAGTCCAAAAGTCACAAGCAAGTCGGAGATGGGCATATGCCCAGGAAATGCCAGCTGTGGATGCAAAGAAGCTTCTACTGGACAGAAGAAGCTGAGGTTTCTGCAGGAACAAAAATGGCTAGAGACTTCCCCTTTAGTGGACGGATCCCTCTCACCGTGGAGAGTCGTGCAGAAGTGTTTTCCCGCCGAAAGAACGCCAACAAGCCTTGCTAGCTGCAAATTGTACGGTTAGCATTTTTGGACGCTGCTGTGGCCCAGGAGGGACCAGGAGGTCGCAAATTGGACCAGGAGGTAGAGGGGAAGTCGAGCAAGACAAGGAACCCTCTTAGCAGCAGGTAGCACCCGGAGAAGTGCCAGAAACAGGCACTACAAGGATGCGTGAAACAGTGCTCACCCGAAGTTACACAAAGAAGTCCCACGTCGCCGGAGACCAACTTAGAAAGTCGTGCAATGCAGGTTAGAGTGCCGTGGACACAGGCTTGGCTGTGCATAAAGGATTTCCACGGGAAGTGCACAGGGGCCGGAGTAGCTGCAAAAGTCGCGGTTCCCAGCAATGCAGTCTAGCGAGGTGAGGCAAGGACTTACCTCCATCAAACTTGGACTGAAGAGTCACTGGACTGTGGGAGTCACTTGGACAGAGTTGCTGGATTCGAGGGACCTCGCTCGTCGTGCTGAGAGGAGACCCAAGGGACCGGTAATGCAGCTTTTTGGTGCCTGCGGTTGCAGGGGGAAGATTCCGTCGACCCACGGGAGATTTCTTCGGAGCTTCTAGCGCAGAGAGGAGGCAGACTACCCCCACAGCATGCACCACCAGGAAAACAGTCGAGAAGGCGGCAGGATCAGCGTTACAGAGTTGCAGTAGTCGTCTTTGCTACTATGTTGCAGTTTTGCAGGCTTCCAGCGCGGTCAGCAGTCGATTCCTTGGCAGAAGGTGAAGAGAGAGATGTAGAGGAACTCGGATGAGCTCTTGCATTCGTTATCTAAAGTTTCCCCAGAGACAGAGACCCTAAATAGCCAGAAAAGAGGGTTTGGCTACCTAGGAGAGAGGATAGGCTACTAACACCTGAAGGAGCCTATCAGAAGGAGTCTCTGACGTCACCTGGTGGCACTGGCCACTCAGAGCAGTCCAGTGTGCCAGCAGCACCTCTGTTTCCAAGATGGAAGAGGTCTGGAGCACACTGGAGGAGCTCTGGACACCTCCCAGGGGAGGTGCAGGTCAGGGGAGTGGTCACTCCCCTTTCCTTTGTCCAGTTTCGCGCCAGAGCAGGGCTAAGGGGTCCCCTGAACCGGTGTAGACTGGCTTATGCAGAATTGGGCACATCTGTGCCCAAGAAAGCATTTCCAGAGGCTGGGGGAGGCTACTCCTCCCCTGCCTTCACACCATTTTCCAAATGGAGAGGGTGTAACACCCTCTCTCAGAGGAAGTTCTTTGTTCTGCCATCCTGGGCCAGGCCTGGCTGGACCCCAGGAGGGCAGATGCCTGTCTGAGGGGTTGGCAGCAGCAGCAGCTGCAGTGAAACCCCAGGAAAGGCAGTTTGGCAGTACCAGGGTCTGTGCTACAGACCACTGGGATCATGGGATTGTGCCAACTATGCCAGGATGGTATAGAGGGGGCAATTCCATGATCATAGACATGTTACATGGCCATATTCGGAGTTACCATTGTGAAGCTACATATAGGTAGTGACCTATATGTAGTGCAAGCGTGTAATGGTGTCCCCGCACTCACAAAGTCCGGGGAATTGGCCCTGAACAATGTGGGGGCACCTTGGCTAGTGTCAGGGTGCCCTCACACTAAGTAACTTTGCACCTAACCTTTACCAGGTAAAGGTTAGACATATAGGTGACTTATAAGTTACTTAAGTGCAGTGTAAAATGGCTGTGAAATAACGTGGACGTTATTTCACTCAGGCTGCAGTGGCAGGCCTGTGTAAGAATTGTCAGAACTCCCTATGGGTGGCAAAAGAAATGCTGCAGCCCATAGGGATCTCCTGGAACCCCAATACCCTGGGTACCTCAGTACCATATACTAGGGAATTATAAGGGTGTTCCAGTAAGCCAATGTAAATTGGTAAAATTGGTCACTAGCCTGTTAGTGACAATTTGGAAAGAAATGAGAGAGCATAACCACTGAGGTTCTGATTAGCAGAGCCTCAGTGAGACAGTTAGTCACTACACAGGTAACACATTCAGGCACACTTATGAGCACTGGGGCCCTGGGTTACCAGGGTCCCAGTGACACATACAACTAAAACAACATATATACAGTGAAAAATGGGGGTAACATGCCAGGCAAGATGGTACTTTCCTATACAACCCCCCCCAAACGAAGGTCAATAAGACTAGCCATGACCTGATGAGTCTTCATTGTCTAAGTGGAAATATCTGGAGAGTCCATCTGCATTGGAGTGGCTACTCCCAGGTTTATGTTCCACTGTATAGTCCATTCCCTGTAGGGATATGGACCACCTCAACAATTTAGGATTTTCACCTTTCATTTGTTTTAGCCAAAGTAGAGGTTTGTGGTCTGTCTGAACAATGAAGTGAGTGCCAAACAGGTATGGCCTCAACTTCTTCAGAGCCCAGACCACAGCAAAGGCCTCCCTCTCTATGGCAGACCAACGCTTTTCTCTAAGGGTCAACCTCCTACTAATAAAAGCAACAGGTTGATCCTGGCCCTCAGAATTAAGTTGTGATAGGACTGCCCCTACTCCTAATTCAGATGCATCAGTTTGGACATATAATTTTTTAGAGTAACAAGGGCTTTTCAGGACAGGTGCAGAGCACATGGCCTGCTTCAGCTCCTCAAAAGCTTTCTGACAGTTTGCTGTCCATAATACCTTTTTAGGCATTTTCTTGGATGTGAGGTCATTAAGAGGGGCTGCAATGGAGCCATAGTTCTTAATGAACCTCCTGTAATAACCAGTGAGGCCTAGGAAGGCTCTCACCTGAGTCTGAGTGGTAGGGGGAACCCAATCTATAATAGTTTGGATTTTCCCCTGTAGTGGTGCAATCTGTTCCCCACCAACAAGGTGTCCCAGATAAACCACCTTACCCTGCCCTATCTGGCACTTTGAAGCCTTGATAGTGAGGCCTGCCTTCTGCAGGGCCTCCAAAACTTTCCATAGGTGGACCAGGTGATCATCCCAGCTGGAGCTAAAGACAGCTATATCGTCCAAATATGCTGCACTGAAAGCCTCCAGCCCTTGCAGGACTGTGTTCACCAACCTTTGAAAAGTGGCAGGTGCATTTTTCAAACCAAAAGGCATTACAGTAAACTGGTAATGGCCTCCAATGGTTGAAAATGCAGTTTTAGGTTTAGCATCTTCTGACAATTTGATCTGCCAATACCCTGCAGTCAAATCAAAAGTGCTTAGATACTTGGCAGATGCCAGTGTATCTATGAGCTCATCTGCCCTGGGTATAGGGTGAGCATCAGTTTTGGTTACCAGGTTGAGACCTCTATAGTCTACACAAAACCGCATTTCCTTCTTTCCATCTTTGGAATGGGGTTTTGGTACAAGTACCACAGGAGAAGCCCATGGACTTTCAGAGTGCTCAACCACTCCTAGTTCTAACATTTTCTGCACCTCTTGCTTTATGCAGTCCCTGACATGGTCAGGCTGCCTATAGATCTTACTTTTGACAGGTAAACTGTCTCCAGTATCTATAGTGTGCTCACACCAAGAAGTGGTACCTGGCACAGTAGAGAAGAGTTCAGAGAATTGATCTAGGAGATTTATGCAATGGTCTTTCTGCTCAGCAGTAAGACAATCAGCCAAAACTACACCTTCCACAAGAGCATCTTGTTCTGTGGAAGAGAAGAGATCAGGTAGAGGATCACTGTCTTCTTCCTGTCCCTCATCAGTTGCCATGAGCAGGGTGAGATCAGCCCTGTCATAGTAGGGTTTCAAGCGGTTTACATGGAGTACCCTAAGGGGACTCCTTGCAGTGCCTAAGTCAACTAAATAGGTGACTTCACCCTTTTTCTCAACAATTGTGTGGGGACCACTCCATTTATCTTGGAGTGCTCTTGGGGCCACAGGCTCCAAGACCCACACTTTCTGCCCTGGTTGGTACTGAACCAAAACAGCCTTTTGATCATGCCATTGCTTCTGGAGCTCTTGGCTGGCCTGAAGGTTTTTGCTGGCCTTTTTCATGTACTCAGCCATCCTTGATCTGAGGCCAAGTACATAATCCGCAATATCCTGCTTAGGAGCTTTTAAAGGTTGTTCCCAACCCTCCTTTACAAGTGTGAGTGGACCCCTAACAGGGTGACCAAAAAGAAGTTCAAAGGGGCTGAAGCCCACTCCTTTCTGGGGTACCTCCCTGTAGGCAAAAAGGAGGCATGGTAGAAGGATATCCCATCTCCTGCGGAGTTTTTCAGGGAGACCCATAATGATGCCTTTGAGAGTTTTATTAAATCTCTCCACCAGTCCATTTGTTTGTGGATGATAGGGTGTTGTGAACTTGTAAGTTACACCACACTCCTTCCACATGGCCTTTAAGTATGCAGACATGAAATTGCTTCCCCTGTCTGATACTACTTCCTTTGGGAAGCCCACCCTGGAAAATATTCCCAGGAGGGCCTTTGCCACTGCAGGTGCTGTAGTGGTCCTTAAAGGAATAGCTTCCGGATATCTTGTGGCAAGGTCCACTACCACCAAGATAAACCTATTGCCTGAAGCAGTAGAAGGGTCAAGGGGGCAAACTATGTCAACCCCTACCCTTTCAAAGGGAACCCCAACCACAGGAAGTGGAATAAGGGGTGCCTTTGGGGTGCCACCTGTCTTGCCACTGGCTTGACAGGTTTCACAGGACTTACAAAATTCCTTTGTGTCCTCAGACATCCTAGGCCAATGAAATAAGGGGACTAGTCTGTCCCAAGTTTTCATTTGTCCCAGGTGTCCAGCTAGGGGAATGTCGTGGGCTAGAGTTAGGAGGAACTTTCTGTACTCCTGAGGAATCACTAATCTCCTGGCAGCTCCAGGTTTAGGATCCCTATGCTCAGTGTACAAGAGGTTGTCCTCCCAGTAAACTCTGTGAGAGTCACTGACATCCCCATTAGCCTGTTTGACAGCTTGCTGTCTTAGACCCTCTAATGTGGGACAGGTTTGCTGTGCCACACTCAGCTCCTCTCTGGCAGGCCCCCCTTCACCCAAAAGCTCAGCAGTGTCTGCTTCAAGCTCCTCTGGTGTAGGTTCTGCACAGGGAGGGAATTCTTCTTCCTCAGAAGTTGAATCCACTGTAGAGGGAGGGATAGTAGGAAGTGGTTTGCTTCTACTAGCCCTAGCTTTAGGGAGCACTTGGTCCATTGTTCCAGGATCCAAGCTTCCCTGTCCTTTTTACTTTTTGGCCTGAGCCCTTGTCAAAGCAAAAATATGCCCTGGGATTCCCAGCATTGCTGCATGGGCCTCCAACTCCACATCTGACCAAGCTGATGTCTCCAAATCATTTCCTAGTAGACAGTCTACAGGTAAATCTGTGGCTACCACAACTTTCTTTGGACCAGTAACCCCCCCCCAGTTGAGATTAACAACAGCCATGGGGTGGCTAAGTGTGTTGTTGTGAGCATCGGTTACTTGGTACTGGTGACCAAGTAGGTGTTGTTCAGGGTGGACCAGTTTCTCTATGACCATAGTCACACTGGCTCCAGTGTCCCTGTAGGCCTGAACCTCAACACCGTTTATTAGGGGTAGCTGCTTGTACTTATCCATATTAAGGGGACAAGCAACTAAGGTGGCTAAATCAATAGCCCCCTCAGAGACTAACACAGCCTCTGTGGCCTCCCTAACAAGGCCAACCCCAACTAAGTTACCAATAGTGAGCCCAGCTACTCCCTTGGATTGGCTATTAGTAGGTTTGCTCCCACCACCACTGCTATTAGTAGGGACACTAGGGATAGCAGTAGGGGTTGTAGTGGTAGGAGGCTTGGTGCTTTTCTTTGGACAACTGGGATCTGTTGTCCAATGGCCTTTTACTTTACATAAATAGCACCATGGTTTCTTTTCTTTATTTTGATTAAAGGAGGATTTGGACCCACCACCCCCACCAGAGTGTTTTTGTGGGCCTGATGAAGACTCATTTTTAGATTTGTCCCCACCCTTGTCAGAAGACTTACCATCCTTCTTTTTGTTGCCATCTTTGTCACCCCCTGTATGAACTTTTCTGTTCACCCTTGTTCTGGCCCATTTGTCTGCCTTCTTTCCCAATTCTTGGGGAGAGGTCAGATCAGAGTCCACCAAGTACTGGTGCACCAAATCAGACACACAATTATTAAGAATATGCTCTCTCAGGATCAAGTTATACAGGCTGTCATAATCAGTAACTTTACTGCCATATAACCACCCCTCCAAGGCCTTCACTGAATGGTCAATGAAATCAACCCAGTCTTGTGAAGACTCCTTTTTGGTCTCTCTGAACTTTATCCTGTATTGTTCAGTGGTTAAGCCATAACCATCCAGGAGTGCATTCTTAAGAACTGTAAAATTATTGGCATCACTTTCTTTCACAGTAAGGAGCCTATCCCTACCTTTTCCACTAAATGATAGCCATAGGATAGCAGCCCACTGCCTTTGAGGGACATCCTGTACAACACAGGCCCTCTCAAGTGCAGCAAACCACTTGTTAATGTCATCCCCCTCCTTATAAGGGGGAACTATCTTATGCAGATTCCTGGAATCATGCTCTTTTGCAGGATGACTATGGGGAATACTGCTGCTGCCACCATGGGTTTCTAACCCCAGTTTCTGTCTCTCCTTCTCTACTTCTAAAGTCTGTCTATCCAAATCCAGCTGTTGCTTCTTGAGCTTCAGTCTGGTTTGTTCCACTCTCAATCTATTGAGCTCCCTTTCTAACAATCTGTCATCAGGGTGGGTGGGAGGGACATGCCTTGAAACCGAAGTATGGTGAGAATGGACAGAAGGAGACCTGTCCCTTACAGAGGGCACCCTAACAGCTTGGCTAACAGAAACATCAGTACCACTGTGGTGTGAATAAATGCTTTTGCTATGATGTGAGACAACACTATTTGTATGGTGTGGCTCTTCATCATTACCAACTATGCTAGACTGTCTAGTAATGGGCAGGCTAGGAAGTTTATTTCCTGAATCTTTTCCTGGGGGAGACCCTGGATCAGATTGGGAACCATTAGCTACTTTTTCAACAGATGGGGCACTTCTAGCCTTATCCTGTTCTCTAAGCATGTTAAGTAACAATTCCAAGGAAGGATTCTTCCCTACACTTAAACCTCTCTCTATGCAGAGACTCCTTGCTCCTTTCCAGCTAAGGTGATCATATGCAAGTTTGGACAGATCAACATTTTGGCCTGTGCCAGACATTTTTAGAGAGAGTTAAAGTGATAGAAAAAGAGAAAAAAGTTTGTCAGAGCTTGTAGAAAGACAGAGAAAAAAAACTTTTTAAACTTTTTAGAACTTTTTAGAAAGTTAGTAGTACTTTTCAGCACTTTAGAAAAGAGTGAAAAGTGGAAATGCACAACTTTTTGGCTATGTGTATATACACTGAACTTGTTTTGTATATTTTTCTCTTATGAAAAGTACAATGACAAGAGTGGTAAGTAGTCTCAAAGCACTTATCCCACCGCTGCACAACCAATGTAGGAGGCTGGACTGGCTTGTAGTGAGTACCAAGGGGTACTTGCACCTTGCACCAGGCCCAGTTATCCCTTATTAGTGTATAGGGTGTCTAGCAGCTTAGGCTGATAGATAATGGTAGCTTAGCAGAGCAGCTTAGGCTGAACTAGGAGACGTGTGAAGCTACTACAGTACCACTTAGTGTCATATGCACAATATCATAAGAAAACACAATACACAGTTATACTAAAAATAAAGGTACTTTATTTTTATGACAATATGCCAAAGTATCTTAGAGTGTACCCTCAGTGAGAGGATAGGCAATATAAACAAGATATATATACACAATAGCAAAAATATGCAGTATAGTCTTAGAAAACAGTGCAAACAATGTATAGTTACAATAGGATGCAATGGGGACACATAGGGATAGGGGCAACACAAACCATATACTCCAAAAGTGGAATGCGAACCACGAATGGACCCCAAACCTATGTGACCTTGTAGAGGGTCGCTGGGACTATTAGAAAATAGTGAGAGTTAGAAAAATAACCCTCCCCAAGACCCTGAAAAGTGAGTGCAAAGTGCACTAAAGTTCCCCTAAGGATAAAGAAGTCGTGTTAGAGGAATAATGCAGGAAAGACACAAACCAACAATGCAACAACGATGGATTTCCAATCTAGGGTACCTGTCAAACAAGGGGACCAAGTCCAAAAGTCACAAGCAAGTCGGAGATGGGCATATGCCCAGGAAATGCCAGCTGTGGATGCAAAGAAGCTTCTACTGGACAGAAGAAGCTGAGGTTTCTGCAGGAACAAAAATGGCTAGAGACTTCCCCTTTAGTGGACGGATCCCTCTCGCCGTGGAGAGTCGTGCAGAAGTGTTTTCCCGCCGAAAGAATGCCAACAAGCCTTGCTAGCTGCAAATTGTACGGTTAGCATTTTTGGACGCTGCTGTGGCCCAGGAGGGACCAGGAGGTCGCAAATTGGACCAGGAGGTAGAGGGGAAGTCGAGCAAGACAAGGAACCCTCTTAGCAGCAGGTAGCACCCGGAGAAGTGCCAGAAACAGGCACTACAAGGATGCGTGAAACAGTGCTCACCCGAAGTTACACAAAGAAGTCCCACGTCGCCGGAGACCAACTTAGAAAGTCGTGCAATGCAGGTTAGAGTGCCGTGGACACAGGCTTGGCTGTGCATAAAGGATTTCCACGGGAAGTGCACAGGGGCCGGAGTAGCTGCAAAAGTCGCGGTTCCCAGCAATGCAGTCTAGCGAGGTGAGGCAAGGACTTACCTCCATCAAACTTGGACTGAAGAGTCACTGGACTGTGGGAGTCACTTGGACAGAGTTGCTGGATTCGAGGGACCTCGCTCGTCGTGCTGAGAGGAGACCCAAGGGACCGGTAATGCAGCTTTTTGGTGCCTGCGGTTGCAGGGGGAAGATTCCGTCGACCCACGGGAGATTTCTTCGGAGCTTCTAGCGCAGAGAGGAGGCAGACTACCCCCACAGCATGCACCACCAGGAAAACAGTCGAGAAGGCGGCAGGATCAGCGTTACAGAGTTGCAGTAGTCGTCTTTGCTACTATGTTGCAGTTTTGCAGGCTTCCAGCGCGGTCAGCAGTCGATTCCTTGGCAGAAGGTGAAGAGAGAGATGTAGAGGAACTCGGATGAGCTCTTGCATTCGTTATCTAAAGTTTCCCCAGAGACAGAGACCCTAAATAGCCAGAAAAGAGGGTTTGGCTACCTAGGAGAGAGGATAGGCTACTAACACCTGAAGGAGCCTATCAGAAGGAGTCTCTGACGTCACCTGGTGGCACTGGCCACTCAGAGCAGTCCAGTGTGCCAGCAGCACCTCTGTTTCCAAGATGGAAGAGGTCTGGAGCACACTGGAGGAGCTCTGGACACCTCCCAGGGGAGGTGCAGGTCAGGGGAGTGGTCACTCCCCTTTCCTTTGTCCAGTTTCGCGCCAGAGCAGGGCTAAGGGGTCCCCTGAACCGGTGTAGACTGGCTTATGCAGAATTGGGCACATCTGTGCCCAAGAAAGCATTTCCAGAGGCTGGGGGAGGCTACTCCTCCCCTGCCTTCACACCATTTTCCAAATGGAGAGGGTGTAACACCCTCTCTCAGAGGAAGTTCTTTGTTCTGCCATCCTGGGCCAGGCCTGGCTGGACCCCAGGAGGGCAGATGCCTGTCTGAGGGGTTGGCAGCAGCAGCAGCTGCAGTGAAACCCCAGGAAAGGCAGTTTGGCAGTACCAGGGTCTGTGCTACAGACCACTGGGATCATGGGATTGTGCCAACTATGCCAGGATGGTATAGAGGGGGCAATTCCATGATCATAGACATGTTACATGGCCATATTCGGAGTTACCATTGTGAAGCTACATATAGGTAGTGACCTATATGTAGTGCAAGCGTGTAATGGTGTCCCCGCACTCACAAAGTCCGGGGAATTGGCCCTGAACAATGTGGGGGCACCTTGGCTAGTGTCAGGGTGCCCTCACACTAAGTAACTTTGCACCTAACCTTTACCAGGTAAAGGTTAGACATATAGGTGACTTATAAGTTACTTAAGTGCAGTGTAAAATGGCTGTGAAATAACGTGGACGTTATTTCACTCAGGCTGCAGTGGCAGGCCTGTGTAAGAATTGTCAGAACTCCCTATGGGTGGCAAAAGAAATGCTGCAGCCCATAGGGATCTCCTGGAACCCCAATACCCTGGGTACCTCAGTACCATATACTAGGGAATTATAAGGGTGTTCCAGTAAGCCAATGTAAATTGGTAAAATTGGTCACTAGCCTGTTAGTGACAATTTGGAAAGAAATGAGAGAGCATAACCACTGAGGTTCTGATTAGCAGAGCCTCAGTGAGACAGTTAGTCACTACACAGGTAACACATTCAGGCACACTTATGAGCACTGGGGCCCTGGGTTACCAGGGTCCCAGTGACACATACAACTAAAACAACATATATACAGTGAAAAATGGGGGTAACATGCCAGGCAAGATGGTACTTTCCTATACAACCCCCCCCAAACGAAGGTCAATAAGACTAGCCATGACCTGATGAGTCTTCATTGTCTAAGTGGAAATATCTGGAGAGTCCATCTGCATTGGAGTGGCTACTCCCAGGTTTATGTTCCACTGTATAGTCCATTCCCTGTAGGGATATGGACCACCTCAACAATTTAGGATTTTCACCTTTCATTTGTTTTAGCCAAAGTAGAGGTTTGTGGTCTGTCTGAACAATGAAGTGAGTGCCAAACAGGTATGGCCTCAACTTCTTCAGAGCCCAGACCACAGCAAAGGCCTCCCTCTCTATGGCAGACCAACGCTTTTCTCTAAGGGTCAACCTCCTACTAATAAAAGCAACAGGTTGATCCTGGCCCTCAGAATTAAGTTGTGATAGGACTGCCCCTACTCCTAATTCAGATGCATCAGTTTGGACATATAATTTTTTAGAGTAACAAGGGCTTTTCAGGACAGGTGCAGAGCACATGGCCTGCTTCAGCTCCTCAAAAGCTTTCTGACAGTTTGCTGTCCATAATACCTTTTTAGGCATTTTCTTGGATGTGAGGTCATTAAGAGGGGCTGCAATGGAGCCATAGTTCTTAATGAACCTCCTGTAATAACCAGTGAGGCCTAGGAAGGCTCTCACCTGAGTCTGAGTGGTAGGGGGAACCCAATCTATAATAGTTTGGATTTTCCCCTGTAGTGGTGCAATCTGTTCCCCACCAACAAGGTGTCCCAGATAAACCACCTTACCCTGCCCTATCTGGCACTTTGAAGCCTTGATAGTGAGGCCTGCCTTCTGCAGGGCCTCCAAAACTTTCCATAGGTGGACCAGGTGATCATCCCAGCTGGAGCTAAAGACAGCTATATCGTCCAAATATGCTGCACTGAAAGCCTCCAGCCCTTGCAGGACTGTGTTCACCAACCTTTGAAAAGTGGCAGGTGCATTTTTCAAACCAAAAGGCATTACAGTAAACTGGTAATGGCCTCCAATGGTTGAAAATGCAGTTTTAGGTTTAGCATCTTCTGACAATTTGATCTGCCAATACCCTGCAGTCAAATCAAAAGTGCTTAGATACTTGGCAGATGCCAGTGTATCTATGAGCTCATCTGCCCTGGGTATAGGGTGAGCATCAGTTTTGGTTACCAGGTTGAGACCTCTATAGTCTACACAAAACCGCATTTCCTTCTTTCCATCTTTGGAATGGGGTTTTGGTACAAGTACCACAGGAGAAGCCCATGGACTTTCAGAGTGCTCAACCACTCCTAGTTCTAACATTTTCTGCACCTCTTGCTTTATGCAGTCCCTGACATGGTCAGGCTGCCTATAGATCTTACTTTTGACAGGTAAACTGTCTCCAGTATCTATAGTGTGCTCACACCAAGAAGTGGTACCTGGCACAGTAGAGAAGAGTTCAGAGAATTGATCTAGGAGATTTATGCAATGGTCTTTCTGCTCAGCAGTAAGACAATCAGCCAAAACTACACCTTCCACAAGAGCATCTTGTTCTGTGGAAGAGAAGAGATCAGGTAGAGGATCACTGTCTTCTTCCTGTCCCTCATCAGTTGCCATGAGCAGGGTGAGATCAGCCCTGTCATAGTAGGGTTTCAAGCGGTTTACATGGAGTACCCTAAGGGGACTCCTTGCAGTGCCTAAGTCAACTAAATAGGTGACTTCACCCTTTTTCTCAACAATTGTGTGGGGACCACTCCATTTATCTTGGAGTGCTCTTGGGGCCACAGGCTCCAAGACCCACACTTTCTGCCCTGGTTGGTACTGAACCAAAACAGCCTTTTGATCATGCCATTGCTTCTGGAGCTCTTGGCTGGCCTGAAGGTTTTTGCTGGCCTTTTTCATGTACTCAGCCATCCTTGATCTGAGGCCAAGTACATAATCCGCAATATCCTGCTTAGGAGCTTTTAAAGGTTGTTCCCAACCCTCCTTTACAAGTGTGAGTGGACCCCTAACAGGGTGACCAAAAAGAAGTTCAAAGGGGCTGAAGCCCACTCCTTTCTGGGGTACCTCCCTGTAGGCAAAAAGGAGGCATGGTAGAAGGATATCCCATCTCCTGCGGAGTTTTTCAGGGAGACCCATAATGATGCCTTTGAGAGTTTTATTAAATCTCTCCACCAGTCCATTTGTTTGTGGATGATAGGGTGTTGTGAACTTGTAAGTTACACCACACTCCTTCCACATGGCCTTTAAGTATGCAGACATGAAATTGCTTCCCCTGTCTGATACTACTTCCTTTGGGAAGCCCACCCTGGAAAATATTCCCAGGAGGGCCTTTGCCACTGCAGGTGCTGTAGTGGTCCTTAAAGGAATAGCTTCCGGATATCTTGTGGCAAGGTCCACTACCACCAAGATAAACCTATTGCCTGAAGCAGTAGAAGGGTCAAGGGGGCAAACTATGTCAACCCCTACCCTTTCAAAGGGAACCCCAACCACAGGAAGTGGAATAAGGGGTGCCTTTGGGGTGCCACCTGTCTTGCCACTGGCTTGACAGGTTTCACAGGACTTACAAAATTCCTTTGTGTCCTCAGACATCCTAGGCCAATGAAATAAGGGGACTAGTCTGTCCCAAGTTTTCATTTGTCCCAGGTGTCCAGCTAGGGGAATGTCGTGGGCTAGAGTTAGGAGGAACTTTCTGTACTCCTGAGGAATCACTAATCTCCTGGCAGCTCCAGGTTTAGGATCCCTATGCTCAGTGTACAAGAGGTTGTCCTCCCAGTAAACTCTGTGAGAGTCACTGACATCCCCATTAGCCTGTTTGACAGCTTGCTGTCTTAGACCCTCTAATGTGGGACAGGTTTGCTGTGCCACACTCAGCTCCTCTCTGGCAGGCCCCCCTTCACCCAAAAGCTCAGCAGTGTCTGCTTCAAGCTCCTCTGGTGTAGGTTCTGCACAGGGAGGGAATTCTTCTTCCTCAGAAGTTGAATCCACTGTAGAGGGAGGGATAGTAGGAAGTGGTTTGCTTCTACTAGCCCTAGCTTTAGGGAGCACTTGGTCCATTGTTCCAGGATCCAAGCTTCCCTGTCCTTTTTACTTTTTGGCCTGAGCCCTTGTCAAAGCAAAAATATGCCCTGGGATTCCCAGCATTGCTGCATGGGCCTCCAACTCCACATCTGACCAAGCTGATGTCTCCAAATCATTTCCTAGTAGACAGTCTACAGGTAAATCTGTGGCTACCACAACTTTCTTTGGACCAGTAACCCCCCCCCAGTTGAGATTAACAACAGCCATGGGGTGGCTAAGTGTGTTGTTGTGAGCATCGGTTACTTGGTACTGGTGACCAAGTAGGTGTTGTTCAGGGTGGACCAGTTTCTCTATGACCATAGTCACACTGGCTCCAGTGTCCCTGTAGGCCTGAACCTCAACACCGTTTATTAGGGGTAGCTGCTTGTACTTATCCATATTAAGGGGACAAGCAACTAAGGTGGCTAAATCAATAGCCCCCTCAGAGACTAACACAGCCTCTGTGGCCTCCCTAACAAGGCCAACCCCAACTAAGTTACCAATAGTGAGCCCAGCTACTCCCTTGGATTGGCTATTAGTAGGTTTGCTCCCACCACCACTGCTATTAGTAGGGACACTAGGGATAGCAGTAGGGGTTGTAGTGGTAGGAGGCTTGGTGCTTTTCTTTGGACAACTGGGATCTGTTGTCCAATGGCCTTTTACTTTACATAAATAGCACCATGGTTTCTTTTCTTTATTTTGATTAAAGGAGGATTTGGACCCACCACCCCCACCAGAGTGTTTTTGTGGGCCTGATGAAGACTCATTTTTAGATTTGTCCCCACCCTTGTCAGAAGACTTACCATCCTTCTTTTTGTTGCCATCTTTGTCACCCCCTGTATGAACTTTTCTGTTCACCCTTGTTCTGGCCCATTTGTCTGCCTTCTTTCCCAATTCTTGGGGAGAGGTCAGATCAGAGTCCACCAAGTACTGGTGCACCAAATCAGACACACAATTATTAAGAATATGCTCTCTCAGGATCAAGTTATACAGGCTGTCATAATCAGTAACTTTACTGCCATATAACCACCCCTCCAAGGCCTTCACTGAATGGTCAATGAAATCAACCCAGTCTTGTGAAGACTCCTTTTTGGTCTCTCTGAACTTTATCCTGTATTGTTCAGTGGTTAAGCCATAACCATCCAGGAGTGCATTCTTAAGAACTGTAAAATTATTGGCATCACTTTCTTTCACAGTAAGGAGCCTATCCCTACCTTTTCCACTAAATGATAGCCATAGGATAGCAGCCCACTGCCTTTGAGGGACATCCTGTACAACACAGGCCCTCTCAAGTGCAGCAAACCACTTGTTAATGTCATCCCCCTCCTTATAAGGGGGAACTATCTTATGCAGATTCCTGGAATCATGCTCTTTTGCAGGATGACTATGGGGAATACTGCTGCTGCCACCATGGGTTTCTAACCCCAGTTTCTGTCTCTCCTTCTCTACTTCTAAAGTCTGTCTATCCAAATCCAGCTGTTGCTTCTTGAGCTTCAGTCTGGTTTGTTCCACTCTCAATCTATTGAGCTCCCTTTCTAACAATCTGTCATCAGGGTGGGTGGGAGGGACATGCCTTGAAACCGAAGTATGGTGAGAATGGACAGAAGGAGACCTGTCCCTTACAGAGGGCACCCTAACAGCTTGGCTAACAGAAACATCAGTACCACTGTGGTGTGAATAAATGCTTTTGCTATGATGTGAGACAACACTATTTGTATGGTGTGGCTCTTCATCATTACCAACTATGCTAGACTGTCTAGTAATGGGCAGGCTAGGAAGTTTATTTCCTGAATCTTTTCCTGGGGGAGACCCTGGATCAGATTGGGAACCATTAGCTACTTTTTCAACAGATGGGGCACTTCTAGCCTTATCCTGTTCTCTAAGCATGTTAAGTAACAATTCCAAGGAAGGATTCTTCCCTACACTTAAACCTCTCTCTATGCAGAGACTCCTTGCTCCTTTCCAGCTAAGGTGATCATATGCAAGTTTGGACAGATCAACATTTTGGCCTGTGCCAGACATTTTTAGAGAGAGTTAAAGTGATAGAAAAAGAGAAAAAAGTTTGTCAGAGCTTGTAGAAAGACAGAGAAAAAAAACTTTTTAAACTTTTTAGAACTTTTTAGAAAGTTAGTAGTACTTTTCAGCACTTTAGAAAAGAGTGAAAAGTGGAAATGCACAACTTTTTGGCTATGTGTATATACACTGAACTTGTTTTGTATATTTTTCTCTTATGAAAAGTACAATGACAAGAGTGGTAAGTAGTCTCAAAGCACTTATCCCACCGCTGCACAACCAATGTAGGAGGCTGGACTGGCTTGTAGTGAGTACCAAGGGGTACTTGCACCTTGCACCAGGCCCAGTTATCCCTTATTAGTGTATAGGGTGTCTAGCAGCTTAGGCTGATAGATAATGGTAGCTTAGCAGAGCAGCTTAGGCTGAACTAGGAGACGTGTGAAGCTACTACAGTACCACTTAGTGTCATATGCACAATATCATAAGAAAACACAATACACAGTTATACTAAAAATAAAGGTACTTTATTTTTATGACAATATGCCAAAGTATCTTAGAGTGTACCCTCAGTGAGAGGATAGGCAATATAAACAAGATATATATACACAATAGCAAAAATATGCAGTATAGTCTTAGAAAACAGTGCAAACAATGTATAGTTACAATAGGATGCAATGGGGACACATAGGGATAGGGGCAACACAAACCATATACTCCAAAAGTGGAATGCGAACCACGAATGGACCCCAAACCTATGTGACCTTGTAGAGGGTCGCTGGGACTATTAGAAAATAGTGAGAGTTAGAAAAATAACCCTCCCCAAGACCCTGAAAAGTGAGTGCAAAGTGCACTAAAGTTCCCCTAAGGATAAAGAAGTCGTGTTAGAGGAATAATGCAGGAAAGACACAAACCAACAATGCAACAACGATGGATTTCCAATCTAGGGTACCTGTCAAACAAGGGGACCAAGTCCAAAAGTCACAAGCAAGTCGGAGATGGGCATATGCCCAGGAAATGCCAGCTGTGGATGCAAAGAAGCTTCTACTGGACAGAAGAAGCTGAGGTTTCTGCAGGAACAAAAATGGCTAGAGACTTCCCCTTTAGTGGACGGATCCCTCTCGCCGTGGAGAGTCGTGCAGAAGTGTTTTCCCGCCGAAAGAATGCCAACAAGCCTTGCTAGCTGCAAATTGTACGGTTAGCATTTTTGGACGCTGCTGTGGCCCAGGAGGGACCAGGAGGTCGCAAATTGGACCAGGAGGTAGAGGGGAAGTCGAGCAAGACAAGGAACCCTCTTAGCAGCAGGTAGCACCCAGAGAAATGCCAGAAACAGGCACTACAAGGATGCGTGAAACAGTGCTCACCCGAAGTTACACAAAGAAGTCCCACGTCGCCGGAGACCAACTTAGAAAGTCGTGCAATGCAGGTTAGAGTGCCGTGGACACAGGCTTGGCTGTGCATAAAGGATTTCCACGGGAAGTGCACAGGGGCCGGAGTAGCTGCAAAAGTCGCGGTTCCCAGCAATGCAGTCTAGCGAGGTGAGGCAAGGACTTACCTCCATCAAACTTGGACTGAAGAGTCACTGGACTGTGGGAGTCACTTGGACAGAGTTGCTGGATTCGAGGGACCTCGCTCGTCGTGCTGAGAGGAGACCCAAGGGACCGGTAATGCAGCTTTTTGGTGCCTGCGGTTGCAGGGGGAAGATTCCGTCGACCCACGGGAGATTTCTTCGGAGCTTCTAGCGCAGAGAGGAGGCAGACTACCCCCACAGCATGCACCACCAGGAAAACAGTCGAGAAGGCGGCAGGATCAGCGTTACAGAGTTGCAGTAGTCGTCTTTGCTACTATGTTGCAGTTTTGCAGGCTTCCAGCGCGGTCAGCAGTCGATTCCTTGGCAGAAGGTGAAGAGAGAGATGTAGAGGAACTCGGATGAGCTCTTGCATTCGTTATCTAAAGTTTCCCCAGAGACAGAGACCCTAAATAGCCAGAAAAGAGGGTTTGGCTACCTAGGAGAGAGGATAGGCTACTAACACCTGAAGGAGCCTATCAGAAGGAGTCTCTGACGTCACCTGGTGGCACTGGCCACTCAGAGCAGTCCAGTGTGCCAGCAGCACCTCTGTTTCCAAGATGGAAGAGGTCTGGAGCACACTGGAGGAGCTCTGGACACCTCCCAGGGGAGGTGCAGGTCAGGGGAGTGGTCACTCCCCTTTCCTTTGTCCAGTTTCGCGCCAGAGCAGGGCTAAGGGGTCCCCTGAACCGGTGTAGACTGGCTTATGCAGAATTGGGCACATCTGTGCCCAAGAAAGCATTTCCAGAGGCTGGGGGAGGCTACTCCTCCCCTGCCTTCACACCATTTTCCAAATGGAGAGGGTGTAACACCCTCTCTCAGAGGAAGTTCTTTGTTCTGCCATCCTGGGCCAGGCCTGGCTGGACCCCAGGAGGGCAGATGCCTGTCTGAGGGGTTGGCAGCAGCAGCAGCTGCAGTGAAACCCCAGGAAAGGCAGTTTGGCAGTACCAGGGTCTGTGCTACAGACCACTGGGATCATGGGATTGTGCCAACTATGCCAGGATGGTATAGAGGGGGCAATTCCATGATCATAGACATGTTACATGGCCATATTCGGAGTTACCATTGTGAAGCTACATATAGGTAGTGACCTATATGTAGTGCACGCGTGTAATGGTGTCCCCGCACTCACAAAGTCCGGGGAATTGGCCCTGAACAATGTGGGGGCACCTTGGCTAGTGTCAGGGTGCCCTCACACTAAGTAACTTTGCACCTAACCTTTACCAGGTAAAGGTTAGACATATAGGTGACTTATAAGTTACTTAAGTGCAGTGTAAAATGGCTGTGAAATAACGTGGACGTTATTTCACTCAGGCTGCAGTGGCAGGCCTGTGTAAGAATTGTCAGAACTCCCTATGGGTGGCAAAAGAAATGCTGCAGCCCATAGGGATCTCCTGGAACCCCAATACCCTGGGTACCTCAGTACCATATACTAGGGAATTATAAGGGTGTTCCAGTAAGCCAATGTAAATTGGTAAAATTGGTCACTAGCCTGTTAGTGACAATTTGGAAAGAAATGAGAGAGCATAACCACTGAGGTTCTGATTAGCAGAGCCTCAGTGAGACAGTTAGTCACTACACAGGTAACACATTCAAGCACACTTATGAGCACTGGGGCCCTGGGTTACCAGGGTCCCAGTGACACATACAACTAAAACAACATATATACAGTGAAAAATGGGGGTAACATGCCAGGCAAGATGGTACTTTCCTACAAGGATTATTCAGAAGAATTATCCATCACATGCAACTAGATTGAAAGAAAACACATGGTTAGTGGTTTATTTATATCACAACTTATCAAAGACTGAGACCAGACTACCACTATGACACAAAGACCTGATATTATTACAAAAACTAACAATATTAATTTCTGAGCCATGGGGAGCTAGTATTTAATCAATTTATGAAAACAATTAAAACTAAATTTACACAATTCTCGATTCAGAAGAGGTTGCCTCTGGACAGAAGAAGATTAAGCATTTAAGCAACACAAGGCCTAAATGATGATTTTGAAGAATAATAGTATATTATATGTACCCCTTTTAATCAAGGGTTGGTAAATGGGGCTGCTGTGAGCTATTGCTCTGATAAGAGAAGATCCACCAGTGAGCTGGTGTTGTTTTCACCACACCTGCCCACCAAGTTTGTGATTCATTTATAGTATAAATTCATAAGTCACACCTCAATATAACACACAGCCTTGGGGAAGAAGGTTAGGGTTTGATGAATGGATAAGAACGGGTAGTTGGGGAAAGGTGTGCCAAAGGCAAACGCTACACAACACCACTGTTCATCATGATGATGAGCAGTACATCTTAACATCAAATTTATTCTGAAAGGAAAAGAAGGAATGACAGTTCAATTAAATGCATTGCATACAGTCCTTCAGCCCCAGAGACCCAAGTTACTATATATCTAAACATTCTACTTTCTAGGTTTGAAAAATACAATTTATAGAGGAATGAACCAACACAGTTCTAAAAATTATGATTGTTAAAAGAATAATGATACTTTACATAAATGCCAAACTGGGCGGTGCATTTCCATTCTTCTCGAAATGTCCATCTTGGGTGCCTGGATGACTCAGTCTAGTAAGGTAAGCAGGTGTGTTGTGGAGCTTTCTCCTTTCATGCAGGAGAGGGGAAGGCCTGTGGATTGTAAAACAGTAATGATATTGTAGAGTCAAGAAGAAAGACAGAAGGTAAGTTTCATCCTGGCTGATCAGTCTCTCAACTGTCATAACATTTAACTGAGTGAGCTCATCGTGTGATGATGTGACATCACAGGTCTGCCTCCAGTTACAGCACCCTGACCACAGCCACATAATAGAGGTGTTTGACATTTGAGCCAGCATACTACTCAGTTTTCTCAAAACAATACACCTCTCTCCAGTTCACAGGGCTGAGTAGGCCTCTTAGAGTCATCATCATGTTGGTTTCTCTTTGAAGTAGATAACTTCTTTCTTCTAGCTATTGAGATAGTCCCGCCCGGAGTGCTGACTCGGAGTAATGAATCAGTCTGACTCCCAACCCAAATGAGATTGCGAGATATAGACCTGTAGTGCACTGCTGTTTATGAACAAGAAGAGCAAAAGAATTTGGACAATCTGTGCAGATTTGTATTTGTTAACTAAACTGACTGGTCAGGTCTCTAAAGAACCAGAGAAAAAGTACAGCACTGAGGGACCATGCAAGTAAATCTAGCTAAGTGTGAAAGGGCCAACCACCTTTAGGCAAAATTACCCGTCAAGCCCCAAACATTACAAATTTTCGAAATCAAGTTTACAAATTAGATGTCTGCCACCATATCAATCATCATCACTCACACTCACTCAATAATATATCACTCATTGGTGCAATAGTTAGTTACTTGTTCCAATCCGAGCATGGTGGTACACAATTGATGTACTGTAGCTCCTCTTTTCCCATGGAAACAACACGCTGGCAGTGTTTTAAATTAATGATCTTTACTGGGCCAGCCCTGCTCAGGAATTAAATAAAAGTATAGACATCAGACAGATGCACTCATTGTCTCCAATGTCCTTTAAGGGAATGTGGTGGCATCTTCTCTGCACACTGGTCCAATTCCAATCCAGCCATACATGTGAATAAAAGGTGGGGCTGCATAAGTCAGACAAGGAATATATAATGTTCCTCTAGCTACATCCATTTCTTTTTTTGGTAAAGCAGTTAGACGTGATAATCTGAAAATTCTATAGTGGCCAACTCAGTCAGGTAAGTAGAGTTCATCCTGAAACTCAGGGGCTTCGCCAAGAAGTTGGTCAGCTAAAACACTTGAATCTGACAGATCACCTTCATCCTTCTCCTGTGATATTTCAGGAGCAGGGTAATAGTGTGGTATGAAACCTTGGTTGATTTTAATCATGGTCAATATCTCCACATTTTGAGGTGAGAGACTGGTCCTTCTAACTGTGACAACTGCCCCAGCAACACTGAACACACACTCAGCAGATACCTTGTCTACTGAACAAGCCAGATACTTAACCGCCAGCCTGCTGAGCCCTGGACATTTTCGCATCTCCCCATATTAATAGACTAATGGGTTCTGGTCAACATAGACCTTTTTTGGGTCACCTAGAATGGTCAGTGGTGCTGCCATTTGCTCGATCTCTTTTGCCTTCACTGCTGCACTCAAATTAAGTCCTGCCACTTGTAACCAAGTCATTGCAGAGGTTGGGTTGATTCTTTTGTTGCTAGTGCTGTTTATAGAGAGCATTTATTTATAATGATCTTTAGACTTCATGTCTATATTTCTATCCATCACTGAATCGGTAAATAAATTCAAATGTATTCTTTAGATGTATGCTCTTTGAGGACAGAATATTCTTTTTAGTGTTAGTGCAGAAATGATCTGGTGCTGAAACAATTTTCTGAGTCGGGGTACTGTCATCAATGTTACATCACTGAACTCATGTGTCACACAAAGAACAAGTGCAGCAAACTACCCACACCCATCAATGGTGAGGGTGTAGCATGTAGCTGGTGGTGCAATTTAGAGCTCATAGTTGCAAATATACCACTAAAGCTTTGTATGGTAGTGCACTGTTATTTACAGACAACACATTCTCCATTCAAATGTTCACTAAATTTAGCAGGTTTCCTATTTGTACATCATATATGGTGTGAATTGTATGTATATATGTGACCCTATGTTCATCCCTCTGCTGTGTAAATTGACCCAATGTTCATCCCTCTGCTGTGTAACTATTGTAACATACATATATTTGTTTGCTTTTTAAAATAATGAAAAACTACTAGATTTTCATACCTTAGCACAAAATAGATTATTTCTATATATTTGCCCTTAATTAATTATTCATGTAAACTATACTAATTGAAATATTCATTTTGATTGGATAGTTTTTTGACAAATCACTAATTTTACAGACGTTTGTTCAAAAATAGTTTCTTCAAGAGCCTCTTGTTGTATACATTATTTACCAATCTCTTGAGGGAACATTAGGTTACTCTATTGTGTTTTAGTTATCACAATGAAGGTGGCCTGCTGGAATCAGCAGACAAATACAGCCTTAAATTACATTTAATAGTGGATAATGTGTTTCTGGTTTGTGCCTGAAATAGCGGTTGCAAACCATGGACACATAGCATTGCAATTCGCTATTTGGATGGGACGTCCAAAGGATGCCCTTTCCAAACCATGATTGAATAGGAATTTCTAAACCCATTATGTGATTTAGTGACCTGTCATTGAATCAGAAAATGGGGTTAATACATTAAAAAAGCCATTTAGTGGTTGCAAGCCCTTTTTTGTGAATTGTAGGCTTAGTGATGGTTAAATGGCTTTGTGCCTCTGGCCCTTAGGGTGGAGGATAAATAGAATGGTTGAATTCTGTCTTATTGCAGTGGAAAGTCAGCTTTGTAAAAATTAGAGGTGGATGAAAAGACAATTTTTTTCAATGCATATTACCTGCAACTCTCATAAGAAGTATCCATATTACGTGTGGGTGGTTATCTGCATGAATGCTGAATGTTAGGTATGCTTTAGTCCATTGCTTCCCAAACTCCTTAGAACCATGACCCAATTTTTAGAAAAACAAAGTTTCAGAACCCACCTAATTTCCATGACATGAGATGAGAGATTTTCTAATGTAACTAAAACATTGTATGGTAGCGCACTACCATCTACAGAAGGCACGTTCTGTTGAAATAGCAACTAAATTTGCATCAACATATGAATGGGTCTATAGTAAGGCCAAGGCTAGGCCGTGCAAATACCCTCTTTGGTGGCAAATCCTGTACAGTTCTTGTGTAGGTTTACTTTTTTTTGGTAGGTACATACTCTGAGTCTAGTTTTACTAATAGTAACTTTACAACTTTGGAGACTCTGCACTTGTGGGGGAGACTCCACACAGAAAAAGATAGACCTGTCCTATCTTTTTATATGCAGAATTCTCCTTGCGGAATCTCAGCAGTCATAAAAGTACTGCTAGTAAAAGCAAATTTGGAATTAAATTTCATTTACACAAAAGAGTAAGTTTACCTTTGTGAATCAGGTCCTGATAAAACAATAGAAGACATCGAGTGACAGAGAGAGAGAGAGAGAGAGAAAGTGAGAGAGAGAGAGAGAGAGAGAGAGAGGTAGAGAGAGAGAGAGAGAGAGAGAGAGAGAGAGACACTGGGAAACATGGGAACACATTGGCATAGGGAGAATCTTAGGAGAGAGGTAAACATGGGGAAATACAGGTACTTTCAGACACTAAAGGAATCTGACATCGAGAAGAATAAATTCAACAAAAAGAGGTGTTGAGTTAGAGCAGACAATTGTAGAAAGAAACAATGATGCCCATTATGAGTCAAAACGTGGTTAGATAGAGAAACGTTTAGACATAACTCTGGAAAACAACAGAGGGGCACTGGAAGTGTATTGGTTCGTGATGTAGTGCTGCATGTCTTAAACACTGCCAACATAACATGATTGTACCAGATTGCAAGCCCTTAGTAACCAGACACATTGTATAGCAGATCACAATACAAAATCTTAATAGTAAACTGGCTTCTGGGTTCTGTACAGGTAAACAAAGACAGCAATAGTTTTAACAGCCAGTCTAAGTAACATATCTCATACTAAACAAAGAAATCTTGTAAAATATCACGACGTGTATATATGTGCACAAGTGTACCAGTACCCTGTAAGTGATTTTCTGCTCCTGAGCCATTGCCAGAAATGTAGGGGTATTTTGTGTGATAAACTACGGCATGTTTGTGCCCCAAAACCTGTCGATGTTGGATATTCTCTTTCTGTTAAAGTAATAATCTATAATGTGTATGTTCACTGGGGTAGTCTGGTGATATCATAACCATCCTAATTATCAGCTGGTGTGGGCTTTTTTGTATTCTTGAATGCAGCATCACCCACACCAGCTCTTATAGACAGAAAACGATAAAAAAAATGAATTTGCTCTCACAATGTGGATTCGAGCATCTGCTATTGCCGAAGCATCTTACTCTCATGTGAAAATAAAATGCAGTACTATTGTTAAAACCAATGTAATAATAAAAAATCAAGCAATCTAAAACTTAAAAATAAATACTCATTTTTGGGTATTGAACCACTGCGTCTTTCAAGTCGAATGATGTAGTAGGCGGCATACACCTTCAAAAGTCTTAGAATTGCAAAGTTATACTTTGCTGCAAGGGACTTCCGTTGCCACAGATCATCTTGAGCACAGCCTGCTGACTTTGAAGTGAGAGCTCAAGATCACTGCGTGTTAGTTATCAAAGGCTGTCTTGGCA
The DNA here is from genome assembly GCF_031143425.1 of Pleurodeles waltl. Lineage (NCBI taxonomy): Eukaryota > Metazoa > Chordata > Amphibia > Caudata > Salamandridae > Pleurodeles > Pleurodeles waltl. Next base: position 1,233,887,176 of record NC_090447.1, read on the forward strand.
GTGAAACAGAAATGTCCTCTTCACTTAGGCTGACTGGAGGTTTCTTTTAACAACTGTCCTTTCTCAAGACATCAAATACCTTGACACTGGGGGGAGGGGTAATTTATTTATAGAAGCGGCATATTCTTTGGAACCAGCCAAGTTTCCATACGAAGGTGTTTTTAGAAGAGTCATTACTGTACATGCACTGAGCCTTTTACACTATATTAAAACGTGCATGAGTATATCAGGGGTACATGGCAAGGCGAATACCACCCTTTAATGAGCAATACCGTGAAGGCGGTTGTGACTGTAGTCAACATTAAAAGCCTTCCACGTGCAAAGGTAAAGGATAACATTCTGGAATATTTATTTTCAAAGAGCTTGGTAAAGATTCTGTCACAGAAGATTGAAAAACCAGGCTGTGCATAATCACATTTCTGCAAAAACGAGGGCGCAAGCAGAATCGGCAAGTGCCTAGAGACCCCACCTTCCAAGGGCCCCACAAGAAAACTAACTTTTCACACTATTTCACCTCTGTCTATTTCTCTTGCTCAACCACTTTACCTCTTCCCTGCCTACCTCTATGACTGAGACTGTCTTTCTCCGCGTGGTGTTATTTAAGGATTCGTAACCAAGGGCAAGTCAAACTACAACTGTTTTTGTCTGAAAGTTTAACTATAATTCAGTATGGTTAAAATATGTCTTGCCCACTGCCCCCAAATCCTTAAGATCACACTGCATTTCTAGCCGTTGCAGCCCATCAGCCTGAGATCTCAAACCAGGAAAGTCAGCGGAATTTCACTGACTTGCCACCATGAATGGCCAATATGGACTTGAGGTGTATCCCAAACAGAAGTGTACAAATTTGCAAAGGTTCACAGAAGACTTCGCAGCTTCGTATATTTTGGGACGTTTTCTGCTTCCGCTTGAAATGTGTGGCTTTTGCAAAAATATTATGCTTCATTTATCCATGTAAAGGACGAAGATATAGTTCTTCAGATAAATCCTTTGTTTAAAAAGTTACAGATTTACTACAATTGACTGATAAACAATTTAGTGTAAAGAGGGCACAGTCACAATACCATTACAGCATGGAATGTTGGTGATGTGTGCACCCATTACATATCTTTTGCTATGTACTGCAGGTTTATGCACAATAACATCTTTTAAACCATTATTACCAGATAGCATTCCCCTTTTTACACGGACTTGACCATTCAAATACCTCCAGGCGCTGCTACTTGAACAAACTGGCACAGACAAAAATACGGAACCAAACATAATTTATGCGTAAACAATGATTTGCCAAATCCAAATGTTTCTGTAGCACTGGGAACGAGGCAATGGAATGCAACTGTGCATACACAGGTTCAAGACGATGTAAACATGCAGAGAAAACATCTGCATACATTGTAGAGCACGGAATGATCCCTGGTTCATTTGTACAGCATATGATGTTAACAATCTATATTGTTGTATATAAATGAATAAATACCTTGGATGACATTGGTTCATTGCAGTATTTGTCTAGCAGGGTTTTGTCAGAACACAATTCGAAGCAGCATTTGCCTACTTTACTGATTGAGAATACATTTTACCAGAGTTTTTTTTATCAGAACAACAAGTGCATGTTTGTGTTCCGCAAAAAATTGTAGTGCAAGGTAAAGCTGAATCTTGATGGTGTCCTCATTGGACTGATGAAGTTGGTGGTAAGTAAGTATGGCAGTATAACTACACTAAATCTCCCAAAACTCACACTAAATTATGTGCAATTATAGAGGATGAGTATTACACACACAAATGACGCAATGACACATTTCAAGCTAAAAGACAGAGCTAACACCATACCATAAGGTGCATGAACGCAATCATTTTGAATAGAGTGTGACTACAACCTTGTCCTGCCTCCCTTGTGTTCCCTAACTTCTGTTATTTATGCTACTCCACCCATCCCATTTCTGACCACCTGTCTCATTTTCATGAACATTCATTTCATGTTTTGTCTCCTTTCTCTGACCCTGTGCTTTATTTTCAATGTTTTCTCCGACCTGTTAATTTTTTTTTTATTAACCGCTCACCCCTCCCTTCCCCAGTTGTGGCAGAGGCAGGCAGACATCAACTTCTAGTCCCAGTCCCACTGTTGTTGCAAGGGGTAAACCCATGAAATATTTTTCCTAGGAGGAAGGAGCAGAACTTGTGTTTTTGGTGCACCTTTGTTAGAAATGGGGTCACCTAGTTGGCAGAGGTATACACCTTTGTCTAAATAGGGATCACAATCCTAATCAGGGTAAGTCACACACAATCCAAAATATCCTGTGCCTACCCTCTAGTAGCTTGGCACTGAGCAGTCAGGCTTAACTTAGAAAGCAATGTGGAAAGTATTTGTGCAACAGATCATGCAATAACACAGTGAGACCACCACAGAAAGACACAACACAGGTTTAGAAAAATATAGGATATTTATCTGGTTAAATGAAGGTCAAAACGATCAAGATTAAAAAAATCACAATTTGAAATATCACTTTTGTAATGATAAGAAGTGTCTTTGGTTCTTAAAAGCAACAATTGTCTCTTGCAAGCACAAAGTACCTGATTTGCGTCAAAATAACAAGGGTGAAGATCACAGAGGAGGAGATGCATGGAAAAAGGTAGGTATGCGTCGGATTTCCGGACGCAGGCAGATGATGCTTCGATTCTTTTCCATGCGGCAAGGGCTTTGTGTCGAATTCCGGCATACAGGCTTGAATCCCCTTTGCGATGCGGGGTATTTTGATGCCGAGGGACGATGCGGGGAAATCCTGGGCATGCTGGATGAAATCACAGGTGCTGTGTCGATCCGGTGGGCAATTCGAGGAAGTTTCTGTTGTACAGCTGGTGCTGTGTCGATTCCTCTCGCAGGAAGACGGGTTGTGTCATTCTGGCTCGGTGATGCCTCAATCCGGCGGGCCGTGCGTCGAAGTTCTGGTCGCAACGCTGGCGCTGCATCAATCTCCACTCGGGGAGCTGGGCTTAGTCGTTCCGGTTCGGCGTTGCAGTGATTTTCTCACCGCTAGGCAGGCTCTGCGTCTATTCTGGCAGGCTGTGCATCGATTTTCACCACACAAGGAGTTCCTTTGTAGAGAGGAAGTCTTTTTGGACCTGAGACTTCAGGAACAGGAGGCAAGCTCAATCCTAGCCCTTGGAGAGCACTTCTCAGCAGAGCCAGAGGCCAGCAAGGCAGCAGGGCAACAGCAAGGCAGTAGTCCTTTCCAGCAAAGCAGTCCGGGTGAGTTGTTTGGGCAGCCAGGCAGCTTCTCTTAGCAGGTTGCAGATTCTGGTGCAGAGTAACTTTCCCAGGAAGTGTCTAAGTTTGTAGGGTCAGGGACCCAGTTTAGATGCCCAAAAGTGCTTTTGAAGTGGGAGAGACTTCAAAGAGTGGTTTTGAAGTGCACAAGGTCGCCTTTAAGTACAACCCTGTCTGCCAGGGTCCCAGTAGGGGGTTTGGTAGTCCATTGTGTGAGGGCAGGCCACTGTCCTTTGAAATGTAAGTGTGAGTCCCACCACCCTTCCAGCCCAGGAAGACCCATTCAGTATGCAGATGTGTGCAGGTGTGACTGAGCATCTTGTGTTTCTGGTTGTCTGGGTGAAAGGCACAAGGGAGCTGTCAACCAGCCCAGCCCAGACGTGGACTGTAGACAAGCTGTGAGGCACAGAAGGATTTTAAGTGCAGAGAAATGCTCACTTTCTAAAAGTGGTATTTCTAAAATAGTAATATAAAATCCAACCCCACCAGTCAGCAGGATTTTGTATTACCATTCTGGCCATACTAAATATGACCGGTCTATCCCTTTCTGATCAGAATCTGCCACTCAAACAATATATGAGGGTAGCCCTAATGTTAGCCTATAAAAGGAGCAGGCCTCACAACAGTGGAAAACAAATTTAGGAGGTTTCCACTACCAGGACATATAAAGCACACAGTTATATGTCCTGCCTTTTACCTACACAGCACCCTGCCCTATGGGTTTCCTAAGGTCTACCTTAGGGGTGTCTATATGTAGAAAAAAGGGGGTTTAAGGCTTGGCAAGCACTTTCAAATGCAAAGTCGAAGTAGCTGTGAAACTGCACACACAGGCCTTGCAATTGTATGCCTGAGACATGGTTCAGTGGCTACTTATGTGGGTGGCACAATCAGTGATGCAGGCCACTAGTAGCATTTAATTTACAGGTCCTGGGCACATGCAGTGCACATTACATGGGACTTACAAATACATTAAATATGCCAATTGAGTACGAGCCAATGTCACCATGTTTTCAGGGAGAGAGAATTTGCACTTTAGCACTGGTTAGCAGTGGTAAAGTATGCAGAGTCCTAAAACCAGCAAAAACAGTGTAAGGGTGAAGGGAGGCATGCAAAAAGTTGGGAGTGTCCAACAACCATCAACTCCCATCATCTTAGTGGCAGGAGGCAGTCCCAGAATGGGATTCTCCTTTGCAAAGAGGAAGGACCTCTGGGGGCAAGGGGAGCACTGTATGCATCACTTCACCTTATTTTCAGGACAGAGTTCTGAGTCCTGGAGCCATAAAATAACTGCTGCACATCCTTATGGATGTGGTGATAGTAAATCAGATCTCATCATAAGATCTGTCAGCTCCAGGAAAGATACAAAGTATTGGAGCCATAATTTCCCAACAAATACTGACTACATTTACACCAAAACAGAAAAGCAAGCTTTGTAGACCAAGATCTAGCTTTCTGCTAAATTTGGTATAATGCAATTCAGCAGCTTTTGCAGTATTGCTGCACAATTTCCCAATGGAGAAATGAATAGGGAACTGCATTTTGGGACCCCCTTTTTTGGGCCCCTGCTATGTAAAAGTTTCCATAGGTAGAGTGCTTCTTGTTCTGCTAATAACGCTGATGCCCTTTGACTAATCTTCATGAAACTTTCTAATAAAATTTTCATCTGTGTCAGCTCATTACTGGAAAGCTTTGTGGTGATCTGTCAAGCAGGAGCTGAGAAAAGCGGGAATCCTAAACCCAACTTGCCCTTGCAAAATCCCATATACACTAAGGGGGGGTTATTATGACCCTGGCGGAAGGCGGAGAACCGGCGGTCTTCCACACGGCGGTCCCTCTGCGGTCTTTTTTAAAGACTGCCGAGGGACCGCCGTGTGGAAGACCACCAGTGGTGGCGGTTTGCCGCTCGGCCTAGTATGACTGTTGGCATCTCTCCGTCCTTTTACGGATGGAGAGCCGCCAACAGCCATACTGGCGGGAGGCGGGGAAGTGGAGGTTGCTCCACCGCCAAGCCAACAGAACACCGCCCAGCGAATCACGTCCTGCGATTCGCCGTGGCGGTGTTCTGTTGGTGGTGTGGTGTCGGCGGAGCTGTCCCCATGGCTCCCGTCCCCTCCTGGAGGATCGTCGGACCAGGTAAGTCGATCGTCCGTGAGGGGGGGGGTGGGGGTGTTGTGTGTATGGGAATGAGTGCGTGTATGTCTGTGGGTATGTCTGTATGGATGTGTGCGTGTATGTTTGAATGTGGGTGTGCGTGTCTGACTGTGTGTGTGGATGTAGGCATGTATGTCGGCGTGTGTGCGTGTAAGTGTGTAGGTGGTGCCTGCGTGCGTGTCGTGTGGGTATGGGTGATGTGATGTTGGGGGTCGGGGTAGGGAGGGGGGCCGTGCCACCTTTGGGGGGTGGCAGGGGTGGTGGGGGCGGGAGAGACCCCTATCAGTGCCAGGGAAGGAATTCCCTGGCACTGATAGTGCTTACCGCATGGATTTCATGGCGGTTCAAACCGCTGGAAATCCACGGCGGTAAGCCGGGTCCAAATACCGCCGGCGGTCTAGTGACGGCCGCCGGGCTGGAGACCCAGGCCTCCAGTCCAGCGGTCGTCTCCGCCCTGGCGGGCGGAACAGAGAACCGGCAGGTGACCATGGCGGTAACCGCCATGGTCATAATTCCACAAAGTAAGACCGCCAGCCTGTTGGCGGTCTTACCGCCGGTTCTCTGCCTTCCGCCAGGGTCATAATGACCCCCTAAGTGTAATTTTTGTGCTTTGGTGTGAACCCGCTCAGTCGGCTTTGGGAAATTAAAGTTGATAAAATAGTGATACAAGATGTGGTACAAAATGCTGCAGCTAAGCTTATCTTAAGAATACCTAACCAGCAGTCAGGAAGAGGGCACAGGTCTCCTTGCATTGGCTTCCTATATCCAAAAGAATCAAATTTAAAACATAGAGCGATATACAATACAATAAAAGATCCAAACTAATTTAAGGATTTCTCATACCCTATAATCCAGGAATATGTTTACGCTCAACCGATCAGCAGCTATTAATGGTCCCAAGAATAAAAAGAGCCTGAGCTGGGGGTCGTTCATTTGCCTGTTTCACCCACAAGCTTTTGAACTCACTACGATTACAGCTAAGGCAAAAGGAATCAGAACTAATATTCAGAAAAGTTCTAAAAGCAAGGCTGTTTGATTAAATCTATTGCGAGGCAGGAACCTGTGGTTGGTATTAGCACTGGGCAACCATTTTGGGTAGCTTTGCAGAATAGAATAGCTATGAGAATAGAACAGAATACCTTGACAAGACCAACCAACCTGATTGACAAGCAGCAAAATCAAGTGAAATGTTGTAGCCACCATATCCTGAGTAAAAAAAAAAAAAAAGGTACCAGGGATCCAGATAGGGGTACCCTGACTCGCTAGCCATCAATGCTCATCAGTGATGTAATTTGAGATCTAATCTGTGATGCCATCAATGATGTAATTGAAGATTGAAATATGTTGCCTCCTGGTTACAGTTTTGGGTGCTGGGCCCAGCACACAAGTGACCAACCAGTTTTATCAGGAGACAAGGGTTTTTAAATTGGCCATTGTGACAAGACAATATAGATAAACATGTAGTCCCAAATAGCTGTTTTTTCCTACCAATATTCATTTTTATTTTAACAGTTAGTTTCTTTGAGAATACCTTGAGGGAGCTTCACAAATGACCCCTTGCTGAATTCAACATTTTGTCTACATTTTAGAAATGCATAGCTTCCTGGGAAAAGCCTAGGGTTTTGCACTGGTTTCTGCCACAAACTGCAAGCAGGTTGAAACCACACAAATTAGGAACATTTAACTAACTCTTCACAATTATGTGGGGGTGTTGTCTGAGAGCATGGATATGGTTGCAGACCCTGGTTAGGAGCAGGGCTGCTGGAATTATAGTTATTGATAATGTGTCAAATCATTGTTAAAAAATCAAGCCACCCCTCCAGGTTAGCTCAATTTATGGTGCATGTTATATAGTGTAATAACTAGCGCAGTATATATTTAACACACCATGTGTCCACTCCATTAATTCATTATTTACACTTTTCAATCAATCAATCAATCATTTCATTTGTAAAGCGCACTATGTACCCGTCAGGGTTTCGAGGCGCTGGGGGGGGGGGGGTGAGCTGTTAGCGGTCGAAGAGCCAGGTCTTGAGGAGTCTCCTGAAGGTGAGGAGGTCCTGGGTCTGGCGTATTGAGGTGGGGAGAGAGTTCCAGGTCTTGGCGGCGAGGAAGGAGAAGGATCTGCCGCCGGAGGTCTTGCGCTGGATCCTGGGGACAATGGCGAGGGCGAGATTGGCAGAGCGGAGTTGACGAGTGGGGGCGTAAAAGTTGAGTCTGGAGTTGAGGTAGGTAGGTCCGGTGTTGTGTAGAGCCTTGTGAGCGTGGGTGAGGAGTTTAAAGGTGATCCTCTTGTCCACGGGGAGCCAGTGGAGGTCCTTCAGGTGATGGGAGATGTGACATCGGCGGGGTATGTCGAGGATCAGGCGGGCGGATGTATTTTGGATACGCTGGAGTCGTTTGATGTCTTTTGTTGGGATGCCTGTGTAGAGTGCGTTGCCGTAGTCAAGTCTGCTACTGACGAGGGCTTGGGTCACCGTCTTTCTGGTTCCTGTTGGGATCCACTTGAAAATTCTGCGTAGCATTCGAAGGGTGTTGAAGCAGGAAGAGGAGACGGCGCTGACCTGTTTGGACATGGTGAGGGCGGAGTCCAGGATGAAGCTGAGGTTTCTTGCGTGGCTGGCTGGGGTGGGTGGGGGTCCGAAGTCGGTGGGCCACCAGGAGTCGTTCCAGGCCAAAGGGGTGCGCCCGAGGATGAGGACTTCCGTCTTGTCGGAGTTGAGCTTCAGGCGGCTGTCGTTCATCCACTCGGCGATGGCTTTTAGTCCCTCGTGGAGGTTGTTTTTGGCGGTGAGTGGGTCTTTGGTCAGGGAGAGGAGGAGCTGGGTGTCGTCGGCGTAGGAGATGATGCTGAGGTGATGTTGGCGGGCCAGTTTAGCGAGGGGGGCCATGTAGACGTTGAACAACGTAGGGCTGAGGGAGGAGCCTTGGGGGACGCCGCAGATGAGGTTGGTGGCTTTGGAGCGGACAGGGGAGAGTCGGACTCTCTGGGTTCTGTCGGAGAGGAAGGATGAGATCCAGTTGAGGGCTTTATCTTGGATGCCGGATTCATGGAGGCGGGTCAGTAGGGTGCGGTGGCAGACTGTGTCAAAAGCGGCTGATAGGTCGAGGAGGATGAGGGCCGAGGTTTCGCCGTTGTCCATTTGAGTTCTGATGTCATCTGTGGCGGCGAGGACTGCAGTCTCGGTGCTGTGGTTTTCGTCTGAAACCGGATTGAGAGGGGTCTAGGATGGAGTTGTCTTCGAGGAAGTGGGCGAGCTGTGTGTTGACGATCTTCTCGATGACTTTTGCTGGAAAAGGGAGGAGAGAGATCGGTCGGAAGTTTTTGAGGTCGTTGGGGTCAGCCTTGGGTTTCTTGAGGAGGGGTTGGATTTCTGCGTGTTTCCAGCTGTCTGGGAAGGTGGCGGAGTCGAAGGAGAGGTTGATGATCTTGCGGAGTTTGGGGGCGATGATGGCGTTGGCTTTGTTGAACACGTGATGTGGGCATGGGTCCGTGGGAGAGCCTGAGTGGATGGTGTTAATGGTTGTTATTGTTTCGGTGTCGTCCACGTGGGTCCAGGCGGTGAGGCGGCAGGCGTCTGTGGAGATGTCAGGGGTGGGGTCTGGCGGCGGAGTGGCGTTGAAGCTGTCGTGGATGGTTGTGATTTTCTGGTGGAAGAAGGTGGAGAGGTCGTCGCAGAGTTTCTGGGAGGGCGGGATGTCGTTGGAGTTGGCGTTGGGGTTTGAGAGTTCCTTCACGATGCCGAAGAGTTCTTTGCAGTCGTGGGCGTTGTTGTTAATGCGTTCAGTGAAGTGGGCGCGCTTGGCGACTCGGATCCGTTGGTGGTGTTCACGGTTGGCGTCTTTGAGGGAGGCGAGGTTGTCGGGTGTGCACTCTAAGATCCACTTCTTCTTGAGCTTCTGGCAAAGGCTTTTGGAGGCGGTCAGTTCGTCTGTGAACCAGGCTGTTTTTTTCTTTCCTTGGTTGGCGGTGGGTTTCTTGAGTGGGGCTAAGGTGTTGGCGCAGTCGAGGATCCATTGATGGAGGTTGATGGCGGCAGTGCTCGGGTCGGTTGAGTCGGGTGGTGGGTTTTTGACGAGGGTGCTGGTTAGTTGGTCTTGGGTGAATTTTTCCCCAACGGCGGTGAGGAGGTAAAGGGATGCGGTGGTGTTCGGTGATTTTCGTATAGGAAAAGTGGACGCAGTGATGGTCGGTCCAGTGGAGTTCGGAGGTGTGGCTGAAAGAGATGTGGTTGCTTGAGGTGAAGAGGGGGTCAAGAGTGTGTCCGGCGATGTGGGTGGGAGTGTTGACCAGTTGACGGAGTCCGAGGTTGAGGAGGTTGGAGGTCAGTGATGCGGTGTTGACGTCGTTGTTATTTTCCAGATGGTAGTTTAGATCTCCCAGGAGGATGTAGTCTGGGGAAGCGAGGGCGTGGGTGCTCGCGAGGTCAGCGACGGTGTCGCTGAATGGGGCTCTTGGTATATGAGGGTTCCTCTGAGGGTCGTGTTGGGGTCCGTGTGGATCTGGAAGTGGAGGTGTTCGGCTGTCTTGAGGGTGTCGTCCGTGTGGGTGTGGATTTTGAGGGTGGATTTGTGGGCGATGGCTATTCCGCCGCCGATTCCGTTGGTTCGATCTCTTCTGGTGATTTTGTATCCCTCCGGTATGGCGATTGCGATGTCCGGGGCCGAGGAGTCGTTCCACCAGGTTTCGGTCAGGAAGGCCACGTCAGGGGCGGTGGTGTCGAGTAAGTCCCAGAGTTCGATGGCGTGTTTTCGTGCGGAGCGTGTGTTGATGAGGATGCAGTTCAGGTGGTTGGTGTTGGAAGTTCTTGTTGTTGGCTTCGCAGTTCTGTCACTGAAATTACTCCAGCTACTCTGGCAATAAAAAAGGCCACAGGTCACAGAATGACATAAACAAAAATCCAGATGCCCTAGAGAACCAGCAACTCTGTGCAGCTGTCTGACTAGACAAATGTGTGCTTACAGTTGGTATTACAATTCATGTTCTTTTTTTCCCTCAGAACATCCAGCTATTTTCATTAGAGGTCTGACCCGAGTCACTGGTCAAAGATAGCAGATAGGCTTCACCTCCAGAAAAAGAAAGGTAATAGTATTGTCCTTCAGCCAGCTAATGATTCTGGAAGAAGAAAAGGAGTAGGAGGCAGTGGTGGCTTCTGCCTTCAGTGTCCAGCTGGCGGAACCCAGGCAGCACCATTGTCAAAGCTACCATAAGCAGTTAAGACTGGGGTCCCTTAAAGCAGCCCTTTCTATAATCCCCAATAAAACATCTCCTCCAAATTTTCAACAAATAACAAATCAGCTTGATGTTACTTAATAGTTGTCACCTTTCCATGAGTCAGTGTTAATAGTAAAGGAATAGGAATACAAATTACACCAACCAATGGAATACTGGAGAGGTGCTTATATAATGGATACTGCAATGTTCTATACTACCGCCTAGTAAGGACTAGTGGGCCTAACATGCCCGAATAGGGAAAACTTCATAGTAAAAATATATTCTTCCTATTCAGAATGGAACAGGTAACACAGTGAAGAAAGATTCTTACTCGGCAATATGACATGAAATGAAATGCGGAGTGGAAAATTTCAGAGAAATCCCACTTAAATTAACACACTGTAAAGGGGAAGTCATTTATTGAACTAAGTGTAATTAACATTCAAGTGAAAGGTGGAAGTTAAATAGTTTTGGAAGAAAGATCTTGTAGATTGATCATCCTTAGGGCAGAGATTGTGGGGAAAAGTGCACAACAGTGGCCTATTACTGTTATATACTTTATTCTCTTCACTATGTTGTTGCTTTCTTGACAGGGTAAGACTAGAGGGGTAGTGCTCACAACTTAACATTTTTTCATAATCTTCCTGGAGAACAGTTTAGTCTTGCGTACGTCACATCTGCCCCATGAAGAATTAAATCTTTTAATGGTCAATAGATAACAGCAGAACAGATCACAGAACAGATCCACCAACTTCGGGGAAGATGTTTACGGATTTCATTGATGGGGGTTTGCGGGAATTAGGAAAAGGTGAGAGAGAAACACATACAGCGTGCATCAACTCCATGAGGATGTCACATCTGTCATGGAAGGAGGGTGACAGTTTAGGTAACATATTTATGATAAAAACAAAGACAAATGATGCCTGTACACAAATGGTCCAAATGCATCTATCTGGCTTTGTCCAGCTTGGGAGCAGGGTTGAACCACAGAGCAGGAGTGACATGGAGATTCTTTGAAGAAGAAAACGCTGGTGGAATGAAAAAAGAAAATGACTGTACTGGAGAGTCAAAGTAAGCGTGGTGCACAAAGAGCCAGAGTGTTAAACATAGGCTGGCATACTATTGACTATGAGCATATCAGTTACCAATCCCAGACAACCAGATAACTGTATGTCAGCAGTGCCCATCATGCCCACAACCAATTAAATGGGATTTACCACTAGTCTACATTACTCATATCAACTCTCCTCACTCCTTTTCAATCCACAGGGGTTGACTCCTTCCTGAATCTTTTACTTTTCCATAGAAGTAGACATGCATTGGTCATTCTTGATGATGTTGTTTTTTGTACTTGCATATTTTGCTTCCAAAGAAGAGATGACCCACTGAACAAGAAAATTTTAATAAATTGAGTTTGTCTTATTCTAGTCTAGGTAAACTAGGTGGTCTCAAAACAGGTGATGGACTTCCATTAACAAATAGACAATCAAGTAACACTTAAAGTAGCACGTAGAAGCACTGATCCAGAATAATCACCAAAACTTTAAAGACCAAGCTTACCTAAGACCCTGCCATTCATCTAATGAATCATCAATCAACGTTTGACATTAACTGATGCAAGTTACCTGTTTCAGGAGTAGTGTCCATTTACCTATATGTCTTTGTATCCCTTGGAAGCAACTTACATAATTAGGCAAGTCCTGCCTACCCTAGACACTTCAATCATGATTCAATTCTAGACCTTGTCTGTGTGACTCAATCTACACCCATTCCTTGCTACACTTTATATTTTTCTGTAAGCTCCATGTTAGGCCAAGGAAATGTTTTTTATTGCAGCTGCTGAGGTTTTTAAATATTCAACAATGCAGACCAGCTCTGTTTTTCCTGCAGCTTTTACAATCTGAGTTTATCTGACGATTTATAAGTATGGTTCTGCATCAGTTCGCCTTAGGCGAGCAGTGAGGAAATAGGGGGATTTTGTTCTGCTATTGTACTTGTTTTCAGCTACATGGGTTTGCATGATGAGGTTTCAAGAGTTACTCATGTTAGAGATCTAATAATATGTTCACTCTATGAACTAAACCAGGTGTAACCTTCTTATGTCATGTTCTGTTGATTATTTTATCCACTGTACTACTTTTAATATGATCGTGAGGTTTGCTATTTTTTATACATATTTATTCTGGTCTATTTTTAATTGTATGATCTTTTTATGCATTGTACGCTTTCTTGTTTTTATGCAAAAATGGACTAAAGTTCATTTTGATTGATTGATTGAGGCAAGTCCTTTAAAGCTTCACTGACAGCCGATCATGGGAATGCTAGATTAGCAATGGGAGGTATCTTGTTATTTTTAGGAAATGAAGGTATAGTTACAGACTTAGATAACATTGCTCATTTAATTTCAAAGTCTACAGGTGACCCTAAGGTTGAATTAGGTTTCTTTCTTTGTCACCTCTCACCACTCTCAGCCACTGTTTCTTTTCCATGCCAATAGGTCAACGGTTTTTAATCTAGGAAGATATCTGTTGGGTCATTCACATAATCTTGTACAATCTTCTCAAATATCATTGTCATCATTCTTGTTGTTTTTGCATTGCCTGTGAACTTGATATAAGTTCTGCCACATCCATAAACAAACTTTTGTATATGTTGGTAGTGAAGCTGTTAGTGCTGTAGGTTTAGTAGTAACCAGTGGTGGGTGCTGCTGCTTAATTTGTGACTTGGTACTTGATTCTGGGCCAACACCGAACTCTCCAGAAGTTGATGAGAAGCCTTCCACAGCCTGCCAAGGTAGGTGTTTCCTGTATGAGGGCTTTTACAGGGACTATGTTGGCAGACTGAATGATCGCAACTGTGTCTGGGCTTTGGAAGAATTATACTAAAATAACAAGTGTGTTGCAACAGATGACAACTGTGTTGTTGACTACTATATTTTTTAGGAAGTCTTGGACAATTAGGCTGCTGAAATAGACTAAACATAGGACTTTGAAGTATCTTCTGTCAACCATGAGTTTCAAAACATTAATGCCATTATCGGTGGCAACATACCTACATCTGAGCCCTCTAGGCTGTGTAGTGTGGTCATTTTTATGTATCCTTTGCACGTTTGCGTCAGGCGTTAGGCCTTCGTGCACTTTGCCCTGGATGTATTTTATTCCTTTGCTCGCAGCATCGGGCCTTTGTGCACTTTGCTCTAAATACATTTTATTCAGCTTCATACTGTTATTATTCAAATAGCCAGTTCTACGGTTTTGTTTTATTTTTTATATCACACTGTTTAGCCTACTTCAGCACTGGAGTTTTCAATAACACATTTTTTGCTCACTCTGTGCTTCAGTCAAGGGTACAGTCTGGTACATTGCCGATAGACGTGGTAGGAGTTTAGTCTTTGGGTTGCAGCTTGCGTAGGGACATTTTGTTACCACATCGACATGTTAGTTATAAAAACACTTCCTAGTCCTAATACAGGAAGAGGGAGATTCCGACCAGGGAACCATAACTAGACGCTGACTGCCCTGTGGCAGATGCTGATCCAGATCACAGGCCTTTGCTCAGGTATGAGGGTTGATGTCTTCCCAGGGAATCTGAAAGGCAAGCTTAGGGCTTAACATGCTGTGCTCGAAATAGAACTTACTTAGAGAGAAAGTAACCTATCAACACTATGATAGCGTTGTTCTTATGTTTCACTCTCCTCGTGACTATTTCAATCCTACTGTGTTGTATGGTTCTGGTTATTGTGGCTCACTTCTTATTATCTAAAATGCAGTCGTTTTATTAAAAACAAACTATAAAACTTAACCTGCCTTTGTCATTTGTATATGAGATCATACTGTAAATGAGAGAGCTAGTTGGGATCTGAGCGACCACGACTTCCTGAGAAGTTCTAAAAGATGTCATGCGCTCGGCTGCCCAATCATCCCTTCCCCTTGGAAGAGATGAGGCACTGCTAGTTAGCCGGAGCAAAACCGGATTGAAGGTGACAGAGGTCCTTCTGAGTGGGTTAGACTCAGTCCCCCACAACCGAACGACCCTGCTACCCAGAAATCCAGTAGTCTCATTTTGGATAATGAGAGCCAACGCGACATGGCGCCGCCAACGATTGGTCTGGCTCTAATTTTCAGGTCCGGCTGACTCTCTCGGTCTCATATATATATTGACTCCTCGGTTCTGTTAACGGAGACGTCCGAGGCACTGAGAACTTCCGCCACCGCGATATAGGTAGATCCTATTTATAGCGGTTGGTTGTTCAAGCTTGAACTCTGAAAGGAAAAACCCCGATATTGGTGTGCCTTCTCTGAACTAGCGCTGTTTTCGAAATGGCGAATACCCAAGTAATGAACATAGCAGTTAATATGCGACAACCGCTCACGGTTCATCTACTTGCACATGGTCTAACAAACCAGGGGGGTCCAGTCACGTTTGTGGTGGACGCTCATGCAGCCTATAGAACAGAACTTTTTTATTCTTGGGTCATATTTCCAGCAGTTGATGGGAATTCAAACACATTTCACGAATACACTCTTGCAAATGTCCCTGGACAATACAGGGCATATGCATATTTAGAAATACCTCTCTCTTATCAAGAACATAATCATTGACTTGATGGCGCCCTACCCCACACCATAGCCCCTGTTAGGCTAGGTCCACTGAGTAATGATGGTCCTAACTGGCCTTTATTGGCGACATATACACCACATCCAGCGGTTGCTAATTTGACGGTGGCTGAAGTTTGTCGTTTATATTCAGAATTAACGGCTACATATAGACGCTTAGTACAATTTGTGATGCAGACCCTAAACACAAACCCAGCGCGTGCTGCTCCAGCTCACCCACATGCAGTGGTTCCGGGTATCAATCCGGCAACTGTGCACTCTGTAATGGGCAAAGTACCGGCTAAACGAGAGGAAACTCCATTTTGGATGGCGCAAAAAATTAATACGCTGGAGGCAGTATTTCCCCATACGGGGCCTCAGGATAAACATAGAATATTAACGATGTGTTTGCCGTTTGGTATGGATCCTACAGTGGACCATTGGAATACATGGGGCACGGTGTTTGCCGCGCTCTACACTACAGCACACGGTACACAGACATTGGCTAACTTACCGGAAGTGCTCAAACAAATTCAAGATGAATATGGGGCTGCCTCGGCCTTAGATTTGGGGATGCAACTGATAGGCACTTTTGCCACGGTTTCGTCCATCATATTGAGTAATCTGAAAGGGGAGACAGTGGCACTAGCGGTGCGTATGCGTCTTCGTGACGTCCCGCAACTAGATCAGGAGCGGGAGCTGCCGAGAATAATAGCAGAAACATATTCCAGTATTGGTCGTGATAGCCTTGGAGCTAGACCACAGAAACCACAGTCTCAGGGAAAGGGTAGTAAAGATACTACTAAACAACAGCAACATGAGGGTAATAAAAAGCGCTGGGAGAAAAAACAACAAACACCTAAAAAAGAAAGGGGAGAATCTCCGAGATCGGAGACCCCGCAGACAAGGTATAATCTCAGGAATAGGGATAATTTAAAGACGCCTGATAGATATCAATATACTTATACACGCCAATCTCGTTCCTTTCAGGACTCATCGGAAAAGAGAAATGAAAGAGGTGGTCGATCAGAGCGGCGAACAGAGTACGTGAAGCCGAGACAGGAATCACAACGCTCGTCGGAGGTTTCTGTCAAGAAGGTAGAGAAACCGATCCAACAAAAACAGCAGTTTAAAAAGAAAAAGGTGGCGGCAGTCTCAGTTAGACATGCCACACAGGAAGAAGGTTCTCTTGAAGAACAAGACATGGGCACTAGCACTGCTAGACAGCGCGGCAGAGGTCACAATAGTTCGCCGGAATCTTCTAGAGCATCTGGAGGTGAAAGCAACTGATGACTTCATACAAGTCGAAACAGCAGATATGCGTGTCTCTGATCCCGATAGAGTTTATATAGTAACTTTACATTTAGAAGGGGACATTGAGCGCACTATAAACGCCATCTTTTGGAATCGTGTAGTCAAGATATATGACATTCTGCTGGCCGAACAGGATTGGCCCCTGACTTTGTTCGCGACTGTCCAGTTGGGGAGGAGGTTATTACACCTTCATTCTCACCACTTGTTCCGGGAGAGCTCGCAGAGTCCTATAGCATTAAATGGGCTCTGGCACAAGCACCCGCCTTATATAGAAATCATGTGGGGTGGGATAGGGAGTCTCCTTATCATGTAATTCCGATAAAGGGCGAACCTCAGCCACAACCGCAATATCCTATGAAATTTGAAGCAAGGGCATCGGTAAGAAACATACTTACACAATTGGAGTACCAGGGAGTTATTGAACCCTGTGTCTCGCCAATGAATAATCCCTTATTCCCTGTGGCTAAACCGGACCATTCTTATAGAATAGTGGTGGACTACAGACATTTAAACGGACATGCACGCACATATGCTATACAAAATTCACATAGCGCAGCACTCATGAATAATATTGTGCGTAAAAAATACAAAACCACTTTAGATATCTCGAATGGTTTCTTCTGCCAGAATATAGCGCCCGAAAGCAGGGATTTTACGAGCTTTAGTGCGTTTGGCTCTCAGAATTTTTTTTGTCATTTGCCTCAGGGGTATAAGAATAGCCCAGGACTGTTTTCAGCTCGTGTGACTGAAATATTGCATGAACTGGACCCTGAGGCATTGTCATATGTGGATGATATATATCTCACAGATGACGAGTTACTACAACATTTAAGGTGGGTAGCCCACATTGTTGTGGGATTTGCCGTAATTGGCTACAAATTTAACTTCAAAAAGTCGAAAATTGCCTTCCTCAGCGTCATATTCCTGGGATATGAGCTGTCGAGTGACGGTAAGAGCCTAGCGCCAAAGTTTTTAGAAAAATGTGCACAATTGCAACCTCCTAATACGATTAAGAAACTCCAATCGTTGTTGGGTTTTCTAAATTTTGGCAGAACTTACATTCCTGATTATGCTACACGTATAAAACCAATGTACGAGTTGATTTGCCCAGATTTTTCGAGTAGATTTTGGACGATTGAACATACACATATTCTTTGAGACTTGCAAACTGATCTCCTAGCTGCAAAGCATTTATATACGCGGGACAATAAGACACATTTGGTCATCAGGGTAATAGCTGGGGCCGTTGGGTTTACGTATGTCACCTTTAATGAAGATGAGACAGTCCCGATCGGATACAAGTCTCACTTGTATTCTGCTGCAGAACAACGTTTTGTACAAACTGAGAAAATTCTCACTGCTGTACAGATGGCTGTGATTAAAGAACGACCTCTTGCCCAGGGCCAACGCATCATTGTCGTTTCCCTGATTCCAGCTTTAGAGGCTGTTACAAAAGCGAGTGTTCCTAATGCGAAAGCACTACACCCGCGATGGATACAATGGGCTACGTCTTTGACAGCCACTGATGTAGATTACGTTTTTGACCCAAAACTGCAGACTCAGGAATTTCTCCAATATGAAATAGAATATCTGGTTCCTGCTGGCACGTTGCCTATTGATCAATATCAAGTGGTCATGTACACCGATGGCTCTGCGCAGCCTGCGGTGGGAACTAAACAACAATATTCTGCTACATGTGCAGTGGTGAGCGGCTATATGGAGGGCGAGAAATTCTGCCCCCAACATACTTATACACAGACATTGGGGGACTGTACGGCACAGTTGGCTGAGATGAAAGCTGTATTATTATCCTTAGAACATACGGATCCGGCACAGTTTACACTGCTTGTTTGTGATTCCTATTACTTTGTTCAGTCTTTTAATGAATATTTGCATTACTGGAGATTAAATGGGTTCAGAGATTCCAAGGGTAACACCATAAAACATAGATTGCTGTGGGGGAAGGTAGCGGATCTCAAGGAGACGCTTCCTAAAGTCCTTGTTGTACATACTCTTGGACACCAGCACGTTGGAATACACGTTGCTGGCAATACCTTGGCTGATGAAGCCGGGAAATCGGCAGTGGCATTTGCCACTGTAGCCGCAGTAACTCGTTCGAGTTCCAAACCAGACACAGAGATTTTGGCAGCCATAAAAGCTACAGCTGATGGCACACCATATCCTAAAGGATTTCTGTCTAAATATCATTACTCTATAGGTGGTATGCTGAACGCTGAAGTTAAGATTCCAGGCGTTGGTGTACGCGACATGCCCAATAAAGTTGTGCGACCTCAATTAATTACTGCAGCACATGAGGGGGCGGCATCTGCACATGCTGGCGTGGCTGCCACAATTTCGCTGTTACAGGCCCGTTACTGGTGGCCAGGTCTCTATAAAGAGACGAAGCAGTATGTCCTTTGTTGTGACATCTGTCAACAAATTAAAGTTTCAACGGCTAAACGCCCGCAGCAGACGCCCCTTCTCATATCAAATAAACATTACAGTGTGTGTACTTGGATCATTGTGGTCCGCTGACACCAGATAGTGCATACAAATATATTTTGGTGGCTGTAGATTTGTGCTCCAGATTTGTGTGGGTGTGGCCACAGCGCTCAGCTGACACTCGAACTGTTATTAAAGATTTGCGCATCTTTGTCGGTATATATGCAGTTGCGGCTTTCCATTCGGACCAGGGCCCTGCTTTTGCCTCTAAGGCATTCAGGGACGCCATGGCTTCGTTGGGAGTCCAGCTCCAGTTCTCGTCTCCATTTCACCCCGAGGGAAATTCTGTCGTGGAGCGTTTGAATCGGGATTTAAAGCAATCCTTAACGGCTCGAGTTATAGGTACGAGTCGTAGTTGGCTAACCCACCTGTATGGAGTACAGAGAGCATTGAATAACTTGCCTAGAAGGTCCCTGGGGGGTCGTACTTCATATGAGTGCCTGTTCGGAACACATATGTTTGTTCCAGATCTAGATGGTCCTGGTGTGGAGGCGGCGGAAACACTGTTTGACATAAATGATGGTGTCACAGTTTTGCAGGATTTACAACAATTCCGTGAAGATAACTCTTCTGCCAGTGCTGCCTCCACAAGAATTAAGGATGAACCAGTAACGCCTACTGGTTGGATTCCCAGAGTTGGGGATCTAGTGCGTGAAAAGGTCACAGTGAAAAAAGAATTTGGCCCTTCATATCGAGCACCAGTCCCTGTACTGGGAATCAACGGAACAAGAACTGTGATTTTGCCGCCGTTGCAAGGTGCCAAGGGAAATCGCTTTGTCTCCATCGACAATGTCAAGTTACAACATGTGGCCGATTCTGCACAGCAGACCAAGAGGAACGCCCAGTAGTTCCCGAATCCCTCTCACTACTGGGGATGATGTTCCGCTGCAGGTGATTTGCACCAATGCTGTTTCCTCTCCGGGCGTGGGGAGGGTGGACGCTGATCTTGCGATTGTTCCACTGACGGCAAATAATTTGGACTCTTTTGATCGAGTTGCAGTGACTACTGATGTTGCTGAGGGTGTTATCTACAGCGTGCCACGGTGAGAGACACCTGCTGCTCCTTTGTTTACGGTGGCACCTTTTGCGAGAACTGCCTCCGGATGTTTTAATACCAATGATGATGGTATGTCGGACTCATTGTCCTCTTCTACACCGGACCCGGGTCCACGTAAGCTGATGTATTGGCTTAAAGATACGTATTTTGTTTTTCCATGGAACTATCTGTGGCTTTTCATGACTCTGTTGTCTTTTTTTCTATGGATATGGTTTGTTGTTACCTTTTTTCTAGTAATACATGGTCATTTTCTTCCTGAAAGATCAGAGGTTGAGCAGGTGGAGAAGGTGTTGAAACCACATTTTTCATCCCATATGGTTCGAAGAGACTTGTCCTTTGTGAACATTTCCGCTGTACCTATTCTGGATGGTATTGTGTGGGATAGAGTAATGTTTGATATATATGGTCCCACTGAGATAATTCAGATACCGTATGTTCTCAAGTTATCAATGAATTATATAGTTATACCAGGCATTGTATCTGATGATTGGGATGTGAAGACAGTTGATTCTATGTTGACGGAATTGCAATATTATACTGTCTATGAAAATGAAGATGCTTACCAGTTTAGGGATAATTATGATGACATGTTTTGTTACAATTATTATGGACACCACTTTATTCATAAAGCCAGTAGCCCTAAAACGATATTTGATTATATGCAATGGGAACATTGCCCAACTCCTCCGGAGGGGAGTTCTAAAACATATTCTGACAAATTTGCGTATTTTTCTGGGCATCATCAAACAAATGCTAAGTCGTATTATTTTAAGATTACTCCACATGCACATAAGCACATACTGCTGACTGATACCAAATTTATGTATTCAAATTTGTTTGTTTCCCAACTGTCAATTGAAGGGTATGAATATTGGTCCAAGAATGTGGGTTTGAAAAGTGTTTGGGGAACAAAACATTGGCAAGTGCGGGGTAGAGAGACATTGTTTAGGGTATGTATTATTCCTGTCCAAATGATTTTCTTAAATGACACTGTACACCAGACTAGCTATTTGGGCTTAGCATCTATTAGAGAATTGAATTTGCCTAGCATACCTGTCCCTTCCAAATTGAAAGATTGGCAGCACTATATTAATGCAACTTTTACTGAGCTTACAGAGTGGGTCCAGAATGGTACGTTGAACACTTCATTGACACGTCCAGGCGGGTGGTTATTGTGGCCCATTGACACTAATGGGTGTCATCAACATTTTGTTACCTCCTCCGGGGGTTTCAGGACAAGTAGGGCAGACCCTCGCTACATATCACCTGAACATGCTGATATTATTACTACATATAGTGTGGGGAAGCTATGTCAACAATGGTTAAAATCATCCACGCTAGATGCAGTTAAAACACATCTCACGCATCTGTCTAATTATACTGACTTGCAGGATTTTTTGTCAGGCCAGAGAGTGCCCAGGAGAAAATGTTTTTTGTACTAAGTGTACAATGAGATATGGAAACTTTCTCAACAGGAGGCAGCGGCCCGGTTGAGGCAGATAGATCAGGAAAATTTAAAACAAACATTGTCTGTTGTGGATAATGGAATACATATCCTGTCCGACCGTATATATACGATTGACAACATTGTTTCCTCTGCTATAGACATTATTAGATCAGATATGTCTTCTTTATATCATGGACAGAGTCAAACGCGGTCCATTATGCAGTTGGGTTGGACACTTCAGACGTTGAAGGTGGCCCGCGTTGCTTGGCAGCACATCAGAGCCAGGGAAATATTTTTTTATTTTAATTTGACACGTCAACAACAACTGATGGCGAAAAAGGAAGCGACATATGTTATGTTGAATATTGAAAAATTGGAAAGGTTGCCTTTTACTGTGGCCGAGATTCCCTCAGCTGAATGGTTGATACACAGGATTATGAATCTGCCTATTTCTACTTTGCAATTCACTTCTTGTTTAAAACATGTTCCGGTGGGCAGATATGAAAAATTGGGAGACAGTTATATACATGAGGTGTGGGAACTTCCCTTTTTATACAGATGTCTTAATGGCATGAGAGAGGTTTTTCTTAGCGGTAGTGAATGCAAAACTTCTGTCAGCCATTCGATGGTTTGTAAGCAGCTGTCCTTGCATGGGGCGTGTAATGCCTCCTTTGCGAACTTGGCTTGCTATCTAAAGGGAGTTCCAGTCCCCATGATTAAAAACGCATTCCAGGTGCTTTCAAACGGCAGCTATGTCCTCCTTAACAGTGAAGACTGTTGTGGCATGCATGCCGGAATAGTTTACGTGGTTTTGGTCACCAAGGCCGTTACTTGCTGCGGGAATGTGTTGTTTCCCCTCACTAAATTAAGGGAGGTAGCAGACATCTGGCCTCACATTGCTACTTCCAAGGTGAATTTCGACAAGTTGAGTCGACTAAAGGCTCTATTGTTTCAAAAGCATGTGGCTCTTACATCTGCCCGCGAGACCTACACACTTCAGGTGGCGAGGTCATCAGCAGAAATACAGTCCTTGTTAAATACTAACTTTCCGAGCCACTTTGGTGAACTCGTAGGACGTATATTTAATGCGTCCAGCACTGCTGGAATTGCACATTTTTTCAAAGCCGTTGGTGCTGGTTTTGCTCATGCCTTCTCTTCCATATTTGGTTTAATACCTTCGGCTATTCATTCTATTTTCGGAAGCATTTTTGGGGGATTTCTGATAACTTTGGCTTTATTGGCTGGTGTTTTGCTGTTGCTGTTGTTCTTCCGCAATGGCTGTCCCGCCGCAACAAGACCAAATGTGGGCTCTCCCATCGGCGCAGCTGTGTCGTGAGCGCATGATGCAGCATTTTGGAGCAACACTCCTGGGACATATGGAGTGTGACTGGTCTCTGTCATTCCGACCAGTTTTGGATTGTGTGGAACCCGTGTTTCGTGCCTTTGGTGCTCGTTTGAACATGCACTGGCTCTCTTTCTCTCACTGCAGCGCTCCCCAGTGGTTGATGCTGATCTGTTGATGTTCCCGGTTAGGGCTCATTCCCAGACATGTGCCCTGCGGTTGCGTTTGCTTCGTGAGGCAGTTTACGAGATTCCCTTCCTGGAGGGAGATGGTATTGTCTCGTTCTTAGGCCCTGCACTGGATGCCGCCTTGGATGGTTCTGGGGCTTTGGAATACACCTGCTCAATGATAGTGTTTGACGTGGATTTTCCGATGTTGACATCTGCTGAAGTGGAGAATATCCTGCTTTCCGTGGCTTCCGTTTGAATTGGGTTTCTTCAAAATTGATATTGTATAAATTTGGCTCTTCAGTCACATGCTTACAAATGTAAATTTAGTTTTGGTGCTTTGGTGTCCTCTGGACTTGTCGATATGTGTTTTGTAGATTTGTAGATTTTTGTATCTGGGGCATATTTTTTTACGTTTTGATTAGAACCACTTTCTACCGACAAGGGGAGGGTGCAGTGTGGTCATTTTTATGTATCCTTTGCGCATTTGCTTCAGGCGTTAGGCCTTCATGCACTTTGCCCTGGATGTATTTTATTCCCTCGCTCGCAGCATCGGGCCTCTGTGCACTTTGCTCTAAATGCATTTTATTCAGCTTCATACTGTTATTATTCAAATAGCCAGTTTTACGGTTTTGTTTTATTTTTTATATCACACTGTTAAGCCTACTTCAGCACTGGAGTTTTCAAAAACGCTTTTTTTGCTCACTCTGTGCTTCAGTCAAGGGTACAGTCTGGTACATTGCCGATAGACGTGATAGGAGTTTAGTCTTTGGGTTGCAGCTTGCATAGGGACATTTTGTTACCACATCAACATGTTAGTTATAAAAACACTTCCTAGTCCTAATACAGGAAGAGGGAGATTCCTACCAGGGAACCATAACTAGTCGCTGACTGCCCTGTTGCAGATGCTGATCCAGATCACAGGCCTTTGCTCAGGTATGAGGGTTGATGTCTTCCCAGGGAATCTGAAAGGCAAGCTTAGGGCTTAACATGCTGTGCTCGAAATAGAACTTACTTAGAGAGAAAGTAACCTATCAACACTATGATAGCATTGTTCTTATGTTTCACTCTCCTCGTGACTTTTTTAATCCTACTGTGTTGTCTGGTTCTGGGTATTGTGGCTCACGTCTTATTATCTAAAATGCAGACGTTTTATTAAAAACAAACTATAAAACTTAACCTGCCTTTGTCATTTGTATATGAGATCATACTGTAAAAGAGAGAGCTGGTTGGGATCTGAGCGACCACGACTTCCCTGAGAAGTTCTAAAAGATGTAATGCGCTCGGCTGCCCAATCATCCCTTCCCCTTGGAAGAGATGAGGCACTGCTAGTTAGCCTGAGCAAAACCGGATTGAAGGTGACAGAGGTCCTTCTTAGTGGGTTAGACTCAGTCCCCCACAACCGGAACGACCCTGCTACGCAGAAATCCAGTAGTCTCATTTCGATAATGAGAGCCAACGCGACATGATGTGAAACCATTCATAGACCTTGGTATTCAATTCTGTTCTGCTGGAAGTTGTATGTTATTTCTTGAAGAATATTGCAATTAAAGAACTCTTCTGCATGCATCAAAATGCATCCTTAACAGTGAGACTAGTGGCTAACATTCACTTTTTTTAACAGATGTTAGTGCATTCTATTTGTCATTAGAAGTCACATACATGCCCAATATAAGAATACGGTGAGGTTAGTGTACAGAAAGCATCATTATATGATGAGTACCAAATGTAGGCTCTTTTTCATGCCATGTAACAGTTAAACATATTTCTAACAGTACAGTATGCCTATACAGATGATCTATTGAAATTGACAACAGAATAAACAGAACAAAGAACTGCATTATAACCTCCAACTCCCAACCCACAACCTGGAACTGCCATCTCTGATCCTCCGTCTACAAATCACATTATATTTGAGTGGGAATGTCACCAGCCCACGAGTATTTCAAGAAGGTATTACAAATGTATATAAGTATGACCTTGGAGGGCAGAATCCCATCATCGTTAGATGTCATTGTTAATCAAGGGGCGTAAGAATGAGTACTGCATGACATATCTCCAGCTAATTGTTCGAGCAAGGCAGGATAGTCATATATAGATATACTCTGTGTAGAAGTGAGAATAGTATGAATTTTAATTGTGAATTACAAGAGATTTTGCTCAGATACTCCATGGCACAACACCATTCTTTAATTTGCAAGTCCAAGACAGAGCTTCCTCCCAGTTAGCTCTCAGGGCTTCTACAGATATATTTAAATGGGTATAGTTAGACCTGGCATCCTTGGTGGGGTCTCCTCTGTCTTTTATTTTGCCTGTGCTTCCCATGTTTTGATTGTGTGCTGGACTCTGTTTTCGCTGTTTTTTGTACTCTGGGCACTTTACCACTGCTGACCAGTACTAAAATGCAAGTGCTCCCTGAATAGAATGTATGTGTAATTGGCTTTTCCATGATTGGCACATGTGAATTACTAGTAAATCCCTAGTAAAGTGCACTAGAGGGTCCCAGTAACTCAAATGATACTAGTGGCGTGCAGCACTGGTTGTGCTACCCGCATGAGCAGCCATGTAAACATGGCTCAGACCTGCCTGTGTGTGCAGTTTTAAACTGCCAATTCAACCTGGCTAGTGTACCCGCTTGCTAGGCCCAAACATTCCCTTTTAAACATGTAAGGCACCCCTAAGGTAGGCCCTAGGTAGCCCCATGGGCATGGTACAGTGTAGGGTAAAGGTGGGACATGTACTGATGTGTTTTACATGTCCTAACAGTGAAATACTGCCAAATTCGGTTTCCCCTGTTGCAAGGCCTATCTCGCTCATAGGTTAACATGGGGGCTGCCTCTAAATAACTTTTAAGTGCAGTTTCCCTTTGGGAGCAGATAGACATCTGTAGTTTGAGGTCAAAGCACTCACAATTTAAAATACATCATTTGTTAAAGTTGGTTTTTAAATTGTTGTTTGAAAATGCCACTTTTAGAAAGTGGTCATTTTCTTGCTTAAAACATTCTGTGACTTTGCCTGTTTGTGTATTCCCTGTCTGGGTCAGACTGACAGTTGGGCGGCTTGTGAATCCACTCTAGACAATGACATAAAGGGAGCTGGGGTGTAGCCTGCATATCCTGAGGGTCATCTGAGCAAGAGTGGAAGGAGGAGTGTTCACTTACACTTGAATGGGCTATGCCTGCCCTCACACAATGCAGCCTCCAACCCCCTGGTGTAAGTCTTGAGCCAGGCCCGGGCAAGGAAGGATCTTGTGAACAACAGAGACTTTCCTTTGAAGTTTGCCTACTTCAAAGGCAGAAATGGGTATAAGTAGTGGACCCAAAACCCCAGATTTTTAGACTACTTCTGGAATCAAGAGGAACCCCTGCCAAGGAGAAGAGCTTAAGAGCTGGAGGAGGAGTAGTGCTCCTTTACCTGTGACTGTGCTTTGCTGGGTTGGCTCGCAGTTGCTGCTTCTGTCTGAAAGAGGACAGAGATTGGACTTTGTTGTGCATTCCTGCTTGTAAAGAACATCCAAGGGCTTGGACTGAGGTTGCATCCTGTTTTAAAGTCTCAAGGCCATCAAAGACTTCCTCTGCCATCACCTGGACTCTCTGCTGAGACTCCTGCCCTGCCAATTGGTGCCCCATCCAGTCCCTGGGCCTTCGAAAGGTGAAGTTGGCAGAACAAGGACTGAAATCCACGCACAGAACACTGTGCATGGAAAATTTCGACGCATCACCTGCAGCACGGCTGGAAAATTATGCGCCACCCGCTTCTCGGCAAATATCGACACTCCACTTGCTCCGTGCTGGGAGGTCGACGCATCGCAGCTAAAGAAACAATGCAACACCCACTTGCGGCTGCTGATAACGACACAAACCCCACGTAGCGTGGTTTTCCAACACCGTGTGGCCAGATTTCTCGCACATCTTCGCAGGGCATCAAAGTAATTGTGAATTTGCGCGGATCCGAGGTGCCCTGTCTGGAAATCGATGCCTCGCCCTCTTGCGGAAGAGAAAAACAATGCATCGCCTACCTGACCGGAGAAGAAACATAGCACGGCCTCACTTATGAGTAAGGAATTGACGCATTGCTAACTTTTCTGATGCACGCTCACCTGTGCGGCTTATTTGTGAAGCAAACCAGGTAATTTGTGTAAATTCAACATTTCCATTGTTTTCTATGGAGTAAGACTCTTATTCTTTTGAAAATGTATATTTTGACTTGTGTATGTTGGATGTTGTAAGGAAAAATACAGTCAATTTAACAAAGTAATGCAATAGTATGGGCAACATCACCAATTTAGCCACTTGTACCCAGCCTGCCACTGACAGAGGCAATGTGATCCAGAATTTAATTTGGGATTTCCATGATGTGATGACTCTAATGAGATTTCCTTCTTTTAAGTCTTCAATGCTTCTGTAGATCTGGATTCTCAGATAATGTAATGTGTGATGTTCCACTGGTATATTATGTGTACATAAGGGCAGTGTGTCACACTCAATGTTATTTCAAAATGAGAATGCCTGGGATTTGGCATAGTTGACCCAAAGGCCGGACAGGTCACCAAATGATTGGAGGACATTGGATATGTTTGTTAAATCTGTCGCTAAGTCGCGTATATATAAAATAATGTTGCCAGCATACATGGAGACAGCATTTACCATAGGTCCCTGTGGGATTCCTAAAGTGAATGCTACCTTCCTGAGATGCTGCATGAGAGGCTCCATAGTCAAGAGGAATAACAGAGGTGATAGTGGGCATCCTTGTCTGGTGCCACAGGACACTGGTTACTGTGATGTATATTTGCCCCTGAATTTGCACTACCTCTGGGATTTCTATATAAAAGCCTGACCTGGCAGATGTAAGTGGAAGACAGATTGGACTTCACCAGGACTGAGAACATGTAGTCCCAACACAAAGTTTCAAAAACTTGCTGTAGGTCTAATGAGAGTCAGGCTGCTTTAGGATAACACTCCCACGTTTCATCCATGACCTAATATAGGCTTTGTATGTTCAATGAGAAGTTCCACTGGGGGACACAACCACATTGGTTGGCATGCATCAGTTTGGGGAGCAGAGAGAGTATCCATTTTTCTAATACTTTACTTAATATGTTGTATTCTGTGCTTAGGAGGGAGAGAGGCCTATAAGAGGACAGGTCTTGTGTGTGGCAGCTTGGTTTTAGGAAGGCTATGACTAAAGGTTTCCATGGAGTGGATGGTAGGGAGCTAGCTTCAAATGATGCATTGTAGAGCTATTCCAATTCTGGAATTAGCCAAGTAGTAAATGTAGGGTAAGATTCCATGGGCTGCCCATCCACCCTGGGCATTTTATTACAAGCTGGCTCAATAATGAACTGGAGAATTTCACTTGGTGTCAGAGAGCCATCCAAAACGTCCTTGTGTGTACCAGGTACCTGGTAGATCATCAAAGAAGGCATCCATGTCATCTGGGGTCTGGAGGGGTCTGGAGGGGACCACTAGCATATAATTAGTATTGATAAAACAGGTGTAAAAGAAGTGTGGCTGTGAGCACAAAGTTAAGATAGGGTGGTGGCTGTACCCCGGGCTGTGGTCAGTTCCAAGGCATTATGGTCTGATAGTGTCTTACCCAGGTAGGTGGTATTCATGATGTTTGGTTGGAAAGAGGCCAGACAAAGAATTGATCTAAATGGGCATGTAGTTTGTGGGAGGGGAGTAGAAGAAATATTGTGCATTCCCTCATTTTGGGTGCGCAATGCATTAGTTGAAGGCCATCCTGCCACCCATTCCTGCCGTGCCCTGGCCTGTTTAACTGAGCTTGCACTCAGCATTGGAGGCTGATAGTGGTCAAGGTGTTTGTCCATGACTGCACTGAAATCCCCACCTATTACCAATAGTGCATCCAGTCATCCAATATGGTAGAAAGGTGTGCCAAACATATATCTTGAGCATAGACCCTCACCAGTATCATTGGTCTGCCTTCCAGTGTGTCCCACACAAAAACATATTGCCCATTTCCTTCTATTATAGTGTCAGAGGCTTCAAATTGTCCTCTAGCTTGCAACAAGACAGCTTCTCCACAGGCAAAAGTCTTTTAAGTTGTGCAAATAATTAACTCTGCATTTAGTCTGTAACAGCCTCAGTGGCAGAAAGAATTGTCTCCTGCAAATAAACTATATTCACCTCACAGAGCTTAAGCTGGGTGAGGATCCTATGTAATTTTTTTAATTGACCCCATGCCCCTGACATTCCAAGATAGTATCTTATAAATGTGCTAATATTCAAAATTTGTACCAGTAGTGTGCATTATCCCAATGTAATCCACTCAATATACCTATCATGCAACAAGAAGCAAATAGAGCCAGAAGATGACAAAACATAAAACTTTCCCCCAATACTAGGTCCAGCGAAGAACTATCATTCAAACAGAACTGAAAAACCATACTAACAGGTTACTATCTTGTGCACTCGCTATAGGGGTAGGCCAACAAGGACCTCTTAGTGTGCTACAGGTGTAAGAAACAGTGATGGTGAGACACTCCAGAATGTGTTCCACAGGAAGCCATATTGGGAGGTATATTGTGGTTTGAGGAGTACAGTAAACTGGAGGGTATTCCGATGTAGAGAGGATGTAGAGATGAATATACGGATCCTCTCCAGGATAGTCATTCCTCTCACAAAGGGTATGGGAATCCCCCAGGCTGCTAGTGGCAGTGCATAGCTGCCTATTACTGGAGGATATGATGGGGGAGTTCAGTGTAATAGCATATGGCATGGCTAGGAAAGGAGGTGCCATGGAAGGACCAAAGTTTGCAATCAGACCCTTCCTTCTCACCCATGCTTCCACCGTTCAGGTTATGCAAACCATCCCTGGAACCGTGAAGATGGTGCTTCATTAAAAATAAAGTCAGCTGGAGGGCCACGCAAGCTAATGCCCATCAAGTGTTCACATAAAGCAATGGTGTAATCAGAGTGTGTAAAGTGTTGCAGTATGTCATCCACTGTTTGTGGTGTCACCAAAAGGAACAGAGCCATACTGGTGTTGGAGTCTGAGTCCTGGCCCTTGCCTCTTCTGGATCACCCTCGGTCACGCTTCAAAAGGGGTAGGTCTATTCTGAACTGCCCTGTCAGTCCCCCACCAACAGCATGTGTCCTCTCTGTTCCAGCCCTCAGCATTGTCTACCACTGGTCATCTTCCGGTTTGGTAGCACTCCTGTACATATGGGAGCCTCCACTGGTAAACATCAATCTCTCCAAGTTTGGGTAGAAGAAGGGGGGCAGCACTGCTTATCTGCTTCACAATTAGGAGATTAGAGAGGAGGGTGAGTCAGGTCAGACCACCCCTTCCGGCTTGCTTCCACAAGACCTGCTTGGGCATGAGCCACAAATAGGGGTCTATCATAGTTTAATGCAGGAGAAAGTGCCCCTGGGATGGTGCAAATACGATTACCCATATTAGGGCTGCAACATTGCCCCTGTTGGTCTCATATGGTGGCAGAATGTTGGTGGTATCCTGGGCGCAGCACCGGTGCTGCAAGGTGAAGGTTTTATATGGTATGACTAGATAGTCTTACCATGGAGTACCAACACAATCCCCAGTAGTGGACCTTGGATTCACTTTCAGAAAACCCTAGCTCAGTCCTGGTAGAGTGGCAAAGAGCAGTCAGGCTACTTAGAGAATGTAAGTAAAGCATTTCACATTTCCAACATGGATGATAAGTAAATGAAACGACTCAACAGAAATCCAACACCAATTTAGGAAAAATAGATTAGATTTATTTTTAATTTAGACACCAAAATAAACTTTGTAGCTTTTGTACAACTGAAGTTGTGAATTTTTAAGTGTTTGGAAAATACCCTGCTTTGCAGATTTAAGGGGCTTCCATTGAAGTCAATAGTGAAAATCGTAGTGTGCACTCGGGCACATATAGGGTGAGTTCTGGCGAACCCACTGGAACTTAAGGTTCTGCGGGGACCTAGACCAAGATTCAACAGTCAGACTTTTGTTGCCTTGCCCAGTGAGTCCGGTTGCAGAGGTGACTTGGCTGTCCTTGGTTCGCTGTGGCTGGTGCGTTTTGCACTCTGTTGCAAGACTGGATTTGGGGGTGGACTCACACTCTACCTAGACATCTCTTTGTGCTTCTTCTTGTCCAGGTAAGATCTAAGTTCTGGTGCCTGGGGATCCCCTTTAATCCTGTTTTAGGAGTGTTTACGGGTGTGAGGGACAGTGGCCTACAGGCTACTGTCCCTGCAGCTAGTTTGTCCCTGCAGTGCTGACTGCCTGTGAGGAGTACGTGACTTTCTGCCACAAGCCCACTATTCTTAGGGTCTGCCTAGATAGCCTAACACTTTCTTGGCCATGCAGACCTCCTAGACCACTCTCAAAGGTGTGGCTAGTTTGAAGGGAGGACTCACACTCCACCTTTCGGACGTAGAGGTCATCTGGGGGCCAGGATCAGAAATCGATGCATGGATCTTCACCACCTCATTTGGTGGCTCCGGGTAGAGAGGTAGCTATTAGCTGTCAATCACCTGGCTGGTCATGCCAAAGATGCTTTGCTGCTCCAGTCGAAGTCATTTCCTTAAATCTGCAAACCTACAGGAGTTCCCTATGCTGGGGGAGTGTGCTCTGGAGTCAGTGAACGTCAAGTGGCTGTCGGTTTCCGGGCAGGCAACAGAAAAGCCTTGGTAGCTGCAAGGGTGTTCCACAGGCTTTCTGGCAGCTGGAGGTTGTTTGGTGAGGAGCAGAGGCTTGAAACTTGGCACAGGCCTCACTCCCACTCCTTAGCTGCTGGACACTGAGATGGTAATTTCGACCGCCAGGGCCACAGTGGCAGTCTCACAACCGATGGGCCGGCGGTGAAGACAGCCACATTACGAGTGTGGCGGTTTGGCCTCTGCCAAACTGCCATATCCCCCCTAGTACTGCCAGGGTGGTAGGGCAGCCGGGCAGAAGGACAACACCTCCGGGCCGGCTGTCCACTGAAGGCCGCCGGTGGTATTAGGAGTCGCCTGTCCGCCAGGGTTTCCGCAGTGGTAGCACCTCCACAAAAACCCTGCTGGAAAGGATGCCAACGACAGGAAATTCCTTTCTTGCTGCCGGCAGATGACTCCCCCACTTCCCTTTCAAAGACAGCACCCCCATCCTCCCACCCATCCCTTACAACACAGCACCTCCTCCCTCCACCCCCTCCCAACATAGCACCTCCCTACACCCACCCCCTTCCAACGCTGCACCTCCCTTCCCCCACCCCCTTCCAACACAACACCACCCTCTCCGCATACACGCACACACACACTCACACGCACCCTGCATACACACATTCACCAACAAACATACATACAGGCATTCACCAACATGCATACATACACGCATTCACCAACATGCATACATACACACTTACATTCACACACGCATACACAACACCCCCCCACCCTCCCACCCTCCTCCCCTGTTGGACGATCGACTTACCTTGTCCGGTAAGGAGGTCGTCCGCCAGGGAACGGGAACAGGCGACTCAACCACCGGCAGCGGCCCGCAATCAGGACACCGACACACCGCAGTACTGCTCATAATACTGTGAGCAGATTCCTTATGGTGTGGCAGTGACGGCTGTGGAACCACCTCTGTGCCGCCGGCTGCCAGCACGCCTACTAAAGGATTTCCGCCCATATTGTGGCGGAAATCCTTCAGTGCTCGTAATATGGTGGTCGGAAGACTGCCAGCACTGGCAGTCTTCTGGCGCCCGCACCTTCAGCAGTTTGTGTAAAAGATTGCCAAAGTCAGAATGACCACATGAGTTTCTTTGGGCTCAGACACTCAGAGCCCCTCAGGTAGCAGTTCTTCAACTTCAGCACTTTTTTACTCCTGCTAATTACAGGGGACTAGTGCCACCAGTCAGGGAAGTCTTTCCTGAGGCTTTGGTGTCCACTGGGGTTCTTCTAGTTGGGACCAATGAGTTTTCACCTGTAGCAGACATCAGGCCCTTGTTTACAGTACTGGTCTTCGTAGATCACTCTGTGTCCTCTTCTTTGCGCTGGGGCAGGAGGCCAGGTCCTGATATTGGTGTAGATATCTCTTTGTGCTTCTTCTTGTCCAGGTAAGATCTAAGTACTGGTGCCAGGGGAGCCCCTTAAATCCTGGTTTAGGAGTGTTTAATGGTGTGAGGGAAAGTGGCCAATAGGCTATTGTCTGTGCAGCTAGTTTGCCCCTACAGTGCCGACTTCCTGTGGGGAGTACGTCACTTTCTGCCAAGAGCCCACTATTCTTAGGGTCTGCCTAGATAGCCTAACACTTTCTTGGCATGCAGACCTCCTAGCCCACTCTCAAAAGCTAATTTGAAGAAGTTGCACGCATCCTGCATAACTAATTTCCCACCTGCCCAGCTGGGCAGGGCAGGAAGGTGTTTGTCCTCCACTGGAGGGGTAGCTTTTGGAACATCAAAGGCAGGAAGGCCCTGGGAGCTAATCTCACTAGCCAGCCTCGGAGGGAGAAGGTGTGACCTCCTTCTTACCCAAGCCCTTTGTCTTACGTCCTGCCAAGGTGCCAGCACCACTGGCAAGAGGCCAGATTGATTCTTGTCTGTGGTGGAAGCAGCTCAGGAGAGCTCGCAAAATCAGTATAGGACTTGGGTACTAGGTGGGCACCCTCTGAGGTTGCCACATGGGCCTCTGCTTTTTAATCCTACACATGGCCATCATGTTCAGGGTTAAAAAGCACAGTGTTTGATACCAAATATGATGGGATTTGGCTGGGCCATTGCAGAGCTGGGCATCTGAGCAGTGGTCAGAAGTCAACCCAAGTTTCCAATTAACCGCCGGTTACTCGGGCCGGAACTCATGGAATGGTGCATCCTGCCCTCTAGGCTAGAGGGAGCCTGCCTTAGGGGTGACTGACCTGTCCATGGGCAGTAACAGGGACTCTGCCTGTACCTGGTGTGGGCAGAGTCTCACTCGAGCAGCAGGCTCCTCGTGCAGGCTGACATGGCAGCTGTGAAGTCTCTCTTCTACTTGGGGTGCTCAGGGTGGCACAATCAGTGCTGCAGCCATGGTACCCGCTTTACCACCCCTGCCCTGGGTGAACTAATTGGCCTATGCAATTCAACATGTACTTTAAGGGAAAGAGCATTGGTACTGGGGCCTGATTCGGATGCCTCAGTACGCTAATAGGTCCAAAAACCACAGCATCTGACAGCAAAAAGTGTGGGGGTGACCATCCAAAAAGGGGCACTTTACAACAACCGGAGACCAAGGGAAGTGCATCTTCAGCATTTAGCCACTCAACCTTGTGGCTAGCCTTCACTTAACCCTTAAAAAGGTACCCAGTGTGCAGTGATGCATGTGTAGTCCATTGCTTGATAACTGGTCCAGGGCTGTCCTGAGGTGGATGGACTGTACTGAGCTTTCCTTCATTGCTTTACCAACCATTTGCAGCATTTGATGGTGTAACTCTGGCAAAGCAGTAGTGGAAAATAGGTCAGGCTTGGAACCTTCCATTTTGAACAGATGGTCTCCACAAATTACTGAAAACCCTCTCCTTTGACCAACGAAAAGAGTAGGAGGACAATAGCTAACTTCTTGGCACACTTACCATTGCAAAAATTGACATTTTCCTGAGTTCAGTGGTACAGTGACTCCTTGCTGCACATAAACTTGATTGTGGCTTGCTGTGTCAGATTACTTTGTGAGGATTCCTTCACAAGTGACCTACAGGTAGAAGGTAAGCTGCTAAACACTTTCAGATAACTGCATCCTTCTTTTTGCCTTGTACCATGGCAAGTTTGCTGCGGGTAGCAACTACACACAATGAGTGACAGCCACAGGGCTGCTCCAACTGATGCCATTTTCTTCCTCACCATCTCCTCTGACCCAAACACAGCAACAACCTTCTAAAAACTATTAAGGATTTCAACAATTAGATCAACTCCTGTACTGACTCCCTGGACTGCCTCAAGAATAGAAGTACAACACAAACTAGACCCCTTGCCAGTTGGTGCATAGAGGAACTCAGACTGATGAAACACCTCTGAAAACACCTGGAGCACACGTGGAGAATGAGACATGACAATGCAGACATGAGCACATTCAAATCCACCCTGAGACACTTCCATCAAAAGAGCAGAGAACCAAACATGCTGCTCTGGTAGACTGTATTAATGCCAGCACCTGCAGAAGAAAAGGAATCTTCACCATTGTGAAGGATTTCACTTCACCTCGGGCCACCTCAGCCTTGATCACCCATTTGCAACAATCTTACTTAATGCTTTAGCAAAAAACTCACAACTATTTACATCAGCTTCATCCCTCATGAGGATCCAACAGACCTCACCAAATGATTCCGATCTTATCCAAAGAACCAATGTTAACCACGTGGCCCTTCATCACCCCAGAAGAAACTGCTCCCACCATGAAGTTCATCTGCCGGTTGGACCCCTGCTGTCAAGAAGTTTACTCCAGAGGACTATAACCCATTCAGGCAATGCTCACACCCATTCTGAATATTTCTACCCCTTTCACAACCTTTCCAGACACTTGAAAACATGCATCTGTCCTTCCATTGCTTGGTGAAGGAACCTTTGGTGTACCCTTCAACCCTCATCAACTGCAGATTGATCTCCCTGCTACCATTACTGGCCAAGGTCTTAGAGAAAATCATCAATAGGTGCCTCACTGAATACCTCAACAGACATCAACTCCTCTACACCACTCAGGCAGGTTTCAGACCCATTCACAGCACTTCAACTGTCCTCATTGCTGCTATAGATGACAACTGCATAACAATGTACGGAGGAGATAAAACAACCCACATCATCTTGGATCTCTCCGTAGCCTTTGACACAGTCTACCACCCAATCCTCATCCAACACCTAAATGACGTTGGAATTCAAGGACAGGAACTCTGAGGAATCTGCACATTTCTGACTGGAAAGACCCAGTCAGTCAGCCCGCACAGTGCACCTTAAACTCTCAAGACCTCATTTGCATAGTTCCAGAGTAAGCCTGACCATTTTCAACACTTACATGATGTCTCAAGCCAGCAACATCCGCTCTCAGGACATCAATGTCCTTTCCTACAATGATGACAGACATCTCATTATCTCCTGCATGGACAAGATACTTAGGGCCAGATGTAGTAAAGAAACATTTTGCGACTTGCAAATAGCGAGTCATAGCGACTCGCTATTTGCAACTCGCAAAATGTTATGCACCGTCTGCGAGTCGGTATGGGGTCGCAAATTGCGGCCCCATACCGACTATAGGCACTCGCAAACATGGAGGCCTGCTGTAGTCAGCAGACCTCCATGTTCGTGACTGCTTTTAAATAAAGCAGTTTTTTTTTTTTTTATGTAGACCGTTTTCCTTAAAGGAAAACGAGCTGCACTTAAAAAAAAAAACGAAACCTTTAGTTTCGGTATTTTTTCAGGGCAGGCAGTGGTCCCTTGGACCACTACCTGCCCTGAAAAAAATGTTTTGGGTCCATTCACAAACTGGAAGGGGTCCCATGGGGACCCCTTCCAATTTGCAAGTGGGTTACCATCCACTTGAAGTGGATGGTAACTGCGATACCCTTTGCGACCGCATATGCGGTCGCAAATGGTATTGCATTCCACTCCGAATCGCAAATAGGAAGGGAACACCCCTTCCTATTTGTGATTCTGAAATGCATATTGCGAGTTGGTCCCGACTCGCAATATGCATTTCTGCATAGGGAAATGCGTTTAGCGAGTCTCAAACTGCAATTTTTGCCGTTTGCGACTCGCTAAACGTTTCCTGCATCTGGCCCCAAGTTCCCAGATCAGGTTCAATGCTTGCAAGGCTGAAATCACTCAGTGGATAAAGACCAAGGACCATATTTATACTTTTTTAGGGCCGCATTTGTGTCATTTTTTAACGCGAAAACGGCGCAAACTTGCAAAATACCATTGTATTTTGTACGTTTGCGCAGTTTTTGAGTCAAAAAGCGGCGCAAATGCGGCGCTAAAAAAGTATAAATATGGGCCCAACTGTCTGAAAATTAACACCGACAAGATTGTGATTTTCGGGATGAGCGCTTTGCTGTGGGGACTCCACATGGGGCCAACAGTGCTAGGGCTGACAACCACATCCACTACCTACATGAGGAACTGCAGGATCATCATCAACCGCAAACCTAACATGACTGCCACATGATTCCATACCCTGAAAATGCTAAAGATTTTCAAATGCTCCCATTCAACACATTGAAAATTGTCAGGCATGCCCTAGTCAAAAGTAAGTAGGACTACAGGAACACCCTCTATGCTGGGTCAACAAAAAACTCACCAGAAGGCATCAGACCATTTAGAACTCAGCAGTCGGATTCACTCTCAACCTCCCATGCCACACTCACATTGCATCACACCTGCTAGAGGTCCACCGGCTCCCGATATAAAAACAAGTCCAATTCAGACTCCTCACTCACACTTTGAAGGGATCACATAACACTAACCCAACATACCTCAACAATTGCATCTACTTTCAAAACCTTCAAGACACCTTTGCTCATCCGGATTCCTATTTACATTCATTCTACGAATATAGAAAGCCAGATCCTGTGGTCCATCCTCCTACATTGCTCCTAAAGCTTGGGACAACCTGGCACTCCACATAAGAGTCTCCTCCTCACTTCTTGAATTCTGCAAGAAGCTGAAGACCTGGCTCTTTAACTAGTCCCACTAGGCCCTGGGTTTAGCTAGGTGGGAATATTCAATCTAAGATATTTTTAATAATTAAATTTCTTTGATGTGAAGAAGTTATTAATACAGTAGTGCTATATATTGTTACACATTAAAATATGTATAAAATTAACATTAATATTTACCATATATTTTTTTTTCTCCAAATTGTATTAAATGTTTAATAAAAGTTCATGCTTTCGCCTATACTTTACCAAAAGGAGATCTCCAGGCAGATTGCGGAGTCTCCACTTAGTGTGCATAACATCAAATACAGTTATAAAGCCATTGCTAGAGGAAACTGTATGGTTGCATGTGAAGTATTTATTGACTCTACCTCTTATTTCAGGTGGTGGGTACATTTAAGTCCACACTCTTGAGTAGCTTTAAACCTGGGAATAGCGAAAAACAGTAAACTTGTAATACATTTACTCACATAGATTTAACATTGGGAAAAGGCCCCAGGGTGTGTGTTTGTGCCATTGTACTCTTTAATGCTTGAATTTGAAGGTGTAAAATGAGTCCCTAGCTGCTAAAAGTTGGGTGTATGCAGATTTAGATGAGTCAATACATTTGGCACTAATTTTTATTGACTTTGCACTCCAAATTTTTGAAAGCAGCTCAGTCATTAGAGAACCATGGAAGAGGTTTATCTCTGTAAGGCTTAAACCGTTTGTTGAGGTGATAAAGCCTAATGTACTTTTTACCACTTGAAAAACTATTTGTAAGCTGAGCTGACTTCCATGACAGAGACTAAGGTTAAACTAGGTTGTAAAGCACTGCTGGTGTTGTCAGCAGTCTGTCAGCATGCCAGATGTTTTTCTCAGATGGATGAGGAAGGTATTTTACAGATGTATAGAAGATGTGCCCTCATTTTAGCTTTCAAGAGCACCAACCACAATCTCTATCACATATCTTAGATCTCCATTTTGTTCAATTATGTCAGCCTCCGAAGGAAGGAAATGCTTTCAGATCTACAGCTTTGATTCCAGAAACATAGGGCCCTATTACAAGTTTGGGGTACAGGAAAGCCCGTCCGCCAAACTCCCGACATGGTGGCCACCGCCTACACTGTGGCCTCAGCGCCAGAGTAATTAAGAGTTTCCTGCTAGGTCGGTGGGCGGAAACTTGATTTTCTGCCCACTGGCCTAGTGGGAAACAGGCTACAGCATTGTCTCTGGCTCGTAATCGAGCTGGTGGCAATGCTGTAGCCTGCAGGGTGCACCAACACCCATCAATGTTCACTCTCTGCAAAGCAGACAGTGAACATTGTGATGGTGCTCGGAGGAGGACGCTTGCACTGCCTATGCCAAGTGCATGGATACTGCAGGGGCCCCCCTGGGGCCCACTGCACTCGTTCTCCTGTAGTCTTTTCAAGTCAGTGCTACCGCCATGAAACCACTGGAGAAGAATGGGGTCGTAATCCCCAGGGCAGCACTGCATGCAGTGCTGCTGTGGCGTATTAGGACCGCCACCATCCTCCAGACTGCCGTAATCTGAGATTCTGGTGGCGCTGGCAGTTCCTTGGCGGTCCAAAACCTGGAACATTAAATTGCAACAGAGAATCAGCATTTTTCACAGGATAAAATCAGAGTAGAAGTCACATCATAAAAACTAGCATGATACCACCAAGATGTATATTGTGACTAAAATAAGTTAACATCCTTTATATGTTTTCCTTTTTGTGACCCTCAAAACCAGGCATTCATTACAATGGTTTTGATGCATTGAAAATTGGGGAGTCATATCACAAATCAAAATTCCAATAAGTATGTTTCTTGTAATCTTCCACCTAAGAAGCCCCTTAAAAAACAACATCTAACAATTTTGTGAATTCCAACCCAACCTTTAAGCATCTGATTTACAAATGGTAATATTATCCAAGGAGAAGGGGCCCTTAGCTTTGCCTCTCAACCATATGACTCAGCCCTTAAAATATAAATTACCTGTCCCTCCCTTAGGCCAATATCTCTTCTACAAAGCGTTAATTTTGGAGGTGAATTATTCTCCAATGACATTTAATATGTTCTAAAACAGGCATTTCTATAACACACACATTGACTTAACTCACTAATATATGGCACTGTAACATAAATTTGAACAGGCACCTCATCCCTATTACTCAGTCTCTTCAGGGCCTAGCCACATGGGTTGGATTTAAGTTATCATGTCATTTCACTCCATGCAACAGCACTCTACCCCACTCCACTCTGCATGATTCTACTGTATGCCACTACACTGTACTTCACTTCACTGTATGCAGCTCCACTCTACCCCATCTGCATTCTATGCTACTCCACTGTACACTATTATACTCTAACAAACACCAGTCTACGCCACTCCACTCTTCGGCACTCCACTGTA
The DNA here is from genome assembly GCF_031143425.1 of Pleurodeles waltl. Taxonomy (NCBI): domain Eukaryota; kingdom Metazoa; phylum Chordata; class Amphibia; order Caudata; family Salamandridae; genus Pleurodeles; species Pleurodeles waltl. The sequence continues at coordinate 1,233,927,254 of NC_090447.1, forward strand.
CATTATTCTATTATACACCACTCAACACTCTGCCACTACACTCTACAAAACTCCACTATACGCTATTCCACTTTACCCCACTCCAATTTACCCCACTCCAATCTACACCACTCCCCTATTCCAATGTATGTAACTGCACTCCACTCAACCCTACACTGTTCAACTCTATGACATTCCGCTCAACCCACTTCACTGTACGCAATTCCACAGTACAGTATTCCACTGCACCGCACTCCACTCTACACCACTCCACTGTATGCAACTGCACTGTATGCCACTCCACTGTATGCTATTCAAATCTATGCAATGCACTGTATGCCACTTCACCATTCAGTACTGCACTACTGTACTATATGTCATTTCAGTGTATACTGGTATACTGTAAGCTATTTCACTGTATGCCACTCCACTCTCTCCACTCCTCTCTAAGATAGTCCACTGTAGTCCACTATTCACTATTCTACTCTATACTACTTCACTCTACCCTGTTCTACTGTATGCCACCACACCTTACCTCACTCCACAGTACACTGCTTTGCTCCATGGCACTGCATGCTATGCTACTTCACTGCATACTATTACACTCTAGCACACTCCATTCTACACCACACCCCTCTTTGCCACTGTACTGGACAGTATTCTAATGTATACCACTCCACTATACACTATTCGAGTCTACACCCCTTCACTGTATGCTACTTCACTCTACGCCATTCTACTGTACCCCACTCCACTCTACGCCACTCTGCTATACACTATTCCGCTGTATGCAACCACCACTCTACACCACTCAACTCTACCCTATTTGACTCTATGCCACTCCACCCTACCCTACTCCACTGTACGTCGCACCATTGTAGGCTGTTCCAATCTATGCCACTCCAGTGTATGCCCCTCAAGTGTAAGCCACTCCACTGTATGCCACTTCAGTTTACGCTACTCCACTCTACTCTATTTGAGTGTATGCTAGTCTACTGTATGCTATTCCACTCAATGACACTCCACTCTATGCAACTCCCCTGTAACCATTCTGCTGTATGCTATTCCCTTGTACGCCACTCCACTCTATGCCACTCCACTCTTCGCCACTCCATTGTACTCCACTCCAATGTATGCTATTCCTCTGTACGCCACTGCAGTCAATACCACTCCACGGTACACCACTCCACTCTAGAACACTGTACTCTATGCTACCCCACTGTACCTAACTCCACTCTACCCCACTCCACTCAATTGTACACCACTCTATGCCGCTTCGCTATATGCCAGTTCACTATGTGCTGTTCCACGGTATGCCACTCCATTCTACCCCATTCTACGCCAATCCACTCTACCCAACTGCACTCCACACCAGTTCACTGACCTCCATTCAAGAACACTATGCTACACTCAAAATGGGTCTACTTCCCTCCACTGCAGCACACTATACTCCACTGTATAGCACTACACTGTACAACAAGGTATTCCTGTCAATACCACTGTACAGCACTGTATTTCACTTTCTAGTACTTTAACAGAATGTACACAACTCTACAACTCTGCAACTTTCTCTATGCCGCTCACCCCAGTTTAAATACTCTACCATATCAGCACTAATCCACTGTAGTCCACTGTACTCAGCTACCTCACTTTACACCGCTCCACTATATAATACTCTATGACACTCAACTGTCTGGCAGTCTACACTCATTCCACTCTTCTATATATACCACACTATATTCAACCCAATGCCACTACACTGGACAACACTTTCATCCACTTAGTGGCACTCTTCTCTAATCCACTTTATGGCATTTTCTGACACACTACAACACACCACTCCACTCCACTACATACAACTCCACCCTACATCTCTTGGCTCCATTGTATCCTATGCCAATCCACTCTACTTGATTCCACACCACTTTACTGTACACCAGACTACTCCACTTTATGCTATGCTACACCACTGGACCCCACTCCACTCTACCCCTCTGCACAACACTTAACCCCACTCTATCGCATTGTACAATGCTCCACTCTACACTGCCCCACAGTACCATATTCTATTCCATTATCTGTAGTTCCACTCTACTAAAATATGTGCCACTTCAAAACACTGTACTCCTCTCCATACCCCTACACTACACTGTACAACCCTCTACTCCACTATGTGTTCCTACACAACAGTGCACCACAATCCTTTCTATGACACTTTCCAACACTCTATAACACACCACTCCATTATACTGTAAAAGACACAACTACAATTTATAACACTTTACTTAACTCCACACTGTGCCTGTCCACTCTTCTGTGCTTCACATCACTGTATTATCTAGTATGGAACTCCACTACATAAGTATTTACTCAACTGTAAGCTATGCCACTCCACTCTACTGCAGTCCACTCTATTCTACTGTACTCTATGACACTCCACTCTACTCCCCTACACACTACACCATTCCACTCCACTCTACTCAACTGTTCCCCACTCCACTCTACATCCCTCCAAGGTACACCACTCCATCTAACACCACTCCACTGTATGCTAATCCACTTATGTCACTCTATTGTAACACACTCCACTCTACTACACTCCATTGTACTCCCCTTTATGACACTCCACTCTCAACAGTACACTACATGGCATTCTCCTCCCTTCTACTGTACGTTAGTCCTCTCTATTACAGTAAAGCCTATGATTTAATTTTTTTTCATTAAAAATAAAATAGCATTGCAATATAAAGAAAAGAAAAGATTAAGGGGGTCATTACGACCCTGGCGGCCGGCGGTAAGGTGGCGGTAACACCGCCAACAGGCTGGCGGTGTTCCGCCAGCAATTATGACCGTGGTGCAATAGCCACGGCCATACCGCCGGCCCCTCCAACATACCGCAAGGCTTCCGCCTGGCGGTCATATTCCCCAGGGCAGCGGTGCAAGCACCGCTGCCCTGGGGATTATGAGTCCCCGACCGCCAGCCTGTCTGTGGCGGTAAACACCGCCATGGAACGGCTGGCGATAAGGGGACTTGGGGTGCCCCTGGGGGCCCCTGCACTGCCCATGCACTTGGCCCGTCGCGCATTTCACTACCCGAATTTCAGGCAGTGAAATGCACGACGGGTGCTACTGCACCCGCTGCACATCAGCATTGCCGCCGGCTCTATTACGAGCCGGCAGCAATGTTGATGTGACATTTCCGCTGGGCCAGCAGACGGTAACACTGTTACCATCCGCTGGCCCAGCGGAAATGTCATAACAGGGAGCCAGGAATACCGCTGGCAATGGCGGTATTCTGTCTCCCGCAGCCTCGGCGGTCTTTTTCCAAGACCGCCAAGGTTGTAATGACCCCCTGAATCTTTGTTTTAGTTAGGAAAACTTTACTTATTCTTTCTGTAAAATGAATCTTAAAATACACAAATTCAAATAAGTTATGATTATACATTCAATGTATTCATTACACACCTGTCAGAGTCACCAGATCCTCGGGGTTTGCGCACGTTCCCAACACGTCCTCTAATGAACAACTCCAAGACTCTGATAGACAATTCACAGAGACTGTGAGAGTTCAAGAGGGGAAGAGGGGATTAGGAAGGGTACTGCTGGGAAGGAGACCTTTAAGGGGAAAAAAGGTTAGAACACACAATATAACCTGAAGTAAATATTAATATACATAGTCTTTCTGAAAATATGAGCAATCTTGAATTGCAGTTTTAAAAATGACAGATTTTGTGATGATCAGATACCTGTAATGGAATCAAGATTAATTGAAATAAAACTTTTCTTATTCAAGCATGAATTAGAACAACAAGAATATGCATAATAGGAGCATATAATATTGCATCTAGAACTTCTGATCCTATATATATTTTCCTTGAAATGTTTTCAACACAGATTACACTCTTAAAACACTAGAGAAGAAATATTTTTCAATGGGTTCAATAGTTCAAGAAATATTTCCCATACTTGTCAACTCGAATTGTACCAAGCAATTATCCTGGAATGGTAATATGCAGTTCACAACATAAATAAACTCTAGTAAAAAATTGCATGTCCTGCTGACTCGAATGCCACCATGCAAAGTCAAGAAATGGTTGCACAATAAATAGCGACAGGTTTTGAAATTATCTTAAATTTAATTATACATCGTGCCACTTCACAACCTTCTTTTAAATGTCAATAAATAGTAACACACAATGTTCCACAAGCTTTTCAAGCTTCATAAACGAACCGCGCCTCTTGCCGATTCGTGATCAATCATGTATGTGTCAATAAATGCCAGCGCGCAATGCAACTCAAGATTTCAAAGCTTTTCAAACGAATCGCGCCTCCTGCTGATTCATAAATATCCACGTGAATGTCAATAAACACTGGCGCGCAATGTAACATGAGTTTCAAAACTATAAACGAATCGCGCTTCTTGCCGATTCATAAACATCCATGTACACACTTTAACAAAAATACTCGAGTGCACTTTTTATGACTATGACCTTAAAACAAATTGTTAACATAAATAAACGATCAGATCTTAGAATGAGATAATTCTAGATAAAATAAACGGTATTGGGAATAAACCCAACTACCGTCTTACCACCCAGGAACAAGATGCACCAATGAAGATTTCAAAGCAGAACTGGGAGATCAAAAAGGCCACTGGAACTGAAGTTCTGGAAATAGCTGCTCTTCTGCACTGGAACCTCTGAATAGTGAGCACTGGGAGTTGGGCTGACTCTCCTTATATAGAGTCTTGGCCCAGCCCAGAACCACGCCCAGGCATGTTGCAGGGAAAGTCTCTGGAAGGCCCTGGAAAGAGGCCACACCCTAACCCACTCTGAAAACCTGTAGCAATACCTTGCAAATAAACAGTATTTGTAAACATATTAAGAATAAGTGTTTAAGATTGAACTCTGCAATGCAAAAGGGTAAAATACAACATATCAGCACAATGCATGAATCATGTTATTTTTAAAGTGATGGTTTTTTGCATTTTTTGACGCCAATAGAGCGCGTACTGTTCTGGTGTTGACAACACCACCTTTAAATTGATATATAACTTTATTTACTCTTTAACGACAAGCTAAATTTAAACTACACAAAAAGTAAACATTTAAACTTCCACGTATACCATTTATACATTTATGACATTTATAATTTACACAACACCTTTAAATTATTATAACTTGAGCATCTCAATACACACTGTATTCAACAACATAGATACACTGCATTAACTATAACTCACCACTGTGCCATGCACTGCACTTATAATCAGTATTCTCACCATCTTGACATAGGTATATGTGATATCATTTAAAGTGGCATAAGCAGTGCATGGAGAAGTGACGATTTATAGTGAATAGATGTCGGCATGGGGCTGACAGAGCCACAGGGGCACTGGGTTCACCCTGTGGCTCCCAAGTGAACATAAAGATCTGGTCCTGGGTGGGCATGAGGATGCCCAAAACATAAAATAAAAAAAATAAAAATCAATAATACATTAGCAGCAGGAGCCACTCATGAAATATACAGAGCTCATTGCTAGGAGTGCCACATAATGCCCTTCTAGGGCTTTTGAAACATGTTTTTCAAGCCTGATGGTGTCCCAAGAACTGCTAAAGAGTGGTTGGTGAGGATGCAAATTATAGTTACTTTCGGGCAAGAGTTAGAGTTACTTGAGATAACTATAACTGGAATATTTTAGTGGACTTTTTTATTTAAACTTTGTGTTTTAACTGACAATTTCAACTAACTATACAATAAATATAAGGCTCTGAGACATATAGATATATATCAATATTGAAAATATTCACCACACTCCAGGAGGTCAGTGAACCGACTGTGGTCTCCTCCGTCATCAGCACTGGCAGTGGAGTGCGCTCAATGAACAATTGTTTTCAGACCATTTTGGATTAAATATATATATATATATATATATATATATATATATATATATATATATATATATATATAACCTTAGACACTCCTTCAAACATCAGGAGAACCAGGACACCTCCAATATGAAAATTCAATTTATTTCAGCACAAAATCCAACGCGTTTCGGCCACAGCCTTACCATGAGTAAGGCTGTGGCCGAAACGCGTTGGATTTTGTGCTGAAATAAATTGAATTTTCATATTGGAGGTGTCCTGGTTCTCCTGATGTTTGAAGGAGTGTCTAAGGTTATATTGGGGTCTCTCGGAACCCATCCAGGACCGCTGTGTGGAGCACCTGCATTCCGGGACTTGGTTTCGAAATATATATATATATATATATGTTTGTGTCCAAGAAGATTCACTGCACTCCAGAAGGCTCCCAAAATATAATCTTTATTCCAAAGCTTCAGCAACTACCTAGTGAATCTTCTTGGATACAAATATCATTTAGAGGGTGGTGGTCTCCTCTGTCACCAGCACCGGCAGCAGAGTGCGCAGCTGAAATATATAAATAAAACTTTAACTGACAATTTCAACTAACTATAACGTATATATAGGGCTCTGAGATATATATATATATATATATATATATATATATATATATGTATCTCAGAGCCCTGGAGCTCCCCCTCAGGCCCGGGGATACCCAAAATGCAAACCAAAAAAAAAAAATGTGTAGTGAATGAGTGGCAGGAACTGCTCATTCATTTTTCACTGCTCCTTGCTTGGAGTGTCCCATAGTGCCCTGCAAGGGATTCTGAAACATATTTTTAAGCCTGGTAGCATTCCTAGAAGGGGCATGAGTCTCCGTCACGAAGGATAGCTGAAGTCGGGATTTTATTGGTGTAGTAAAATCCAATGTGTTTCGGAAACTAAGTTTCCTTGTTCACAGGTAATTAACCCATTAGCTTAATCTTTTAAACATACAAATTGCAAAGTGCAAAACATGAAATGCATTAAATGATACTGAAGGCAGACTAAAACACAACATTGCCGTGTTTGAACGGAAACATGTTGGCCATCTTAAAGTGGCTTATGAAGACAACAAAGAATCTAACCCTGTTCGGGTGCATTTAACAACATAATATGAAAACTATAATGATTAAACAAATCATAGAAAAATCCATATAAAAGACACAATATATGTATCTTACTTGATTAAGACGAATTGATTTCTCATAAATATTGCATATATTATCGTGATGAATGTAATTATAACAAAAACACTACATAATAATCCACTATACATATCAACTAACCCAAATGTGGCTTTTTTCATTCAATACTCGATTTGATGTGTGGAAAATAAAGTCAATGAAACAGTTATCTTTTGCACTCCAAACTAAATGCACAGCATAACAAAATGTAATCGTAAACAATATGTAACCATGATTATCACATATATATCCCAGTTGAATGAAGTGAGCCCAGAAGGGCTATTTACAAATTGTTCTAATGATGTTTAATCACCTACAAACATGATAACAAAATCCCAAACATATTTATGAAAAGGTACAAAAATAAAAAAAGGAAAAACTACAAAAAGGATATAATAGCTCTTTGCCACTTCCGACTGGGGGAAAAAAGTCCTTAATCTTCATAATTCAATCACAGCCCTAATAATTCCACTAGTGAAATATGGAAAAAAATAAAATCACAATTAGAAAAACTGCACTAAAAAATACTATTATACACTAAAAAGACAATAAATATGCAGCATCCAAAATGGATGAAAAAAGATGCTTAGGACCCTTAGTCACCTACATGTATTGCCAATTCTTCGTCCATATTGAGACCAATGGGTTGCAAAGTGTTCATACCTATAATTAGTCTAGATTCCAATCTCCTCAATTCCAATACTCTGTTTCCTCCTCTTTCTCTTACTGGAATTCTTTCCAAAACAACACATTTTAACAAATCAGCCCTTTGGCTATGGAAATCCCTGAAATGTCTAGCCACTGGACAACATTTATCACTATTACAAATGGCCCTCATATGTTCCAAAACTCATTTTTTGGCAGCATGAATAGTGCTGCCTATGTAATATTTGTTGCAAGGACAGATTAAGGTATAAACAAAGTGATCTGCTATACATGATAAATGTTACTTGATTACAAGAGGTATAGAAATGGTAGGAAATTCAATTTTCTTAGTACTAGTACTATGTCTGCAAGCTTTATATCTGCCTCAGATATAGAATCCCTGAACTGATTTCTTGGCTTGGGGTTGAGGTATCAAACATTTGCTGGGAGAATCATTCAAAGAAGCATTTCTTCTAAAAGTGAAATGCAGGAACTCATCTAGTGTTTTAGAAAAGGTTTCATCCATCTTTTGCTACTTTTATATGTGGTAATAAACCTCATAGGTTGTTTCTCTTGTTGACTCACATTTTTCTTTATCAATAGATTTGTTCTATTGATCTGGGACACCCTAGCAATAGCTTTGCCAGTGACACATTTCCTGTAACTTCTCTGGAGAAATCTTTCAGCCATGATTTCAACTTCACGTAGAAAGGCCACATCAGAACTACAATTACGGCGAGCCCGCAATAATTCACCATATGGGATGCTTTGTATCAAATTCTTGGGATGACTGCTGCTCGCATGGAGTAAACTGTTACCAGCAGTATCCTTCCGGTAAAGAGGGTTTGGTACGGGTATGGTATGGGTGTTTGAGCGGCGGCGTTTGGAGATTTATGGAAGTTCTGATAATGATACGCTGGCTGTGTCTGCTACACTAGATAAAGGATTTGTAATGCCTTTTTCAATTTAAGACTCATTGTTTATTGTCGGAGACATCCCTTACAATATTAACTTTGGGCTGAAGAATACTGGCTGCGCCCAGCTTGATTAAAACCCTACAGGAGATATAAAGGAGAATAGGGGATTTGGTCACATGGCTGAGATCTCCCTCGTTGTACATTTTAACAAGATCTAAATTATATATTGGTGCCCTGAGCAAGGTGTGTGACCATGTAGTCACTATTTCACCGAAACGTACGTCGGCATGGAAGAGCATCAGAAGAGGCTGGAATTTAAAATATAGAGAGGTCTACAAGCAACACAATGAAGGACTTCATTATAAGGGAAGAATATAAAGAAAATATTAAGGACTCAGTATGACTGAAGAACGTTTTAGTCATTGCAATTTATCTAGCTAAACATGTTGGTGGATATATCCATGAAGGATTCTGAAGACCTCCAAACAGTTTCCCTGGGGCTAAAATTGGATGATCTGAGCACTAATTTTCTTATTTTTTTAATTTATTTTTGTGGTATGTGTGTGGCTTAATTGGGTATGTATGGTATGTATGAGTGAAATTTCTTTATGTTTCTTTAAAACAATATATGTTTATGTGTATAATAGCTATCAATTTCATATAATAAAAGCATATTTATTGTGGATTATTCAGCAAAAGTTGTATTATATGGTAATTTATGTTATGCTGTGTAATATATTTTTACAAGTTTTTTCAACTGATTTAGGAGCTGGGTTTTTGCTATTGTTGCTTATTCCTTCTGGTAAAGAGTACTGGTCAGTTTGTCATCCTCTTTGCCGATCCGGACATCTAAAATTTCAATGGAGTTAGAATCAATCCGACTCAAAAATTGTAAGTTCAATGAATTGTCATTCAGAATATCTACAAACGTATGAGCCACATTGATGTCACCTCGCCAAATGCAGAAGATGTCATCAATAAATGTGAACCAAAGGATTACTTGTGTCTCAAACAGATCACAATTTTCAACTATTTGCTCCTCCCACCAGCCCAGGTAAAGGCCTGCATAGCTAGGGGCAAAGCAAGTTCCCATAGAAGTACCCTGTTTTTGTGCCTATAGATCACCTTATTAAAAATAAAGAAATTATTCACAAGACACATCAAGATCATGTCTAACAACATTTGAGTATGTAAAAGATATGATAGGGATCCAGCTCTCAAGAAATGTCTAATAGCTTATATCCTTAAATCATGGGGGATGCAAGTATAAAGGATGTTGACATCAAGACACATAAATAAGAAATCCTCCTCCCAAGGAATATCACTGATGATCTGTAGAAAATCAGTGGTATCTCTGATGTATGAAGAGAGTAATGTGACAAAAGGTTGCAGAAAAAAGTCAACATATTTGGAGGTATTCTCCAAAAGGCTACCATTTTATGAAACAATGGGTTGACCGGGAAGATTAGTTAGATGTTTGTGTAGTTTAAGGAGGAAGTACATAGCTGGCATCCTAGAGAAATCTGTCCTCAAAAACTGATATTCTTCCAATCCAAGAAGTCCTCAGTCTTTCCATTCCTCCAATTTCATCCAAAACGTTTGATTAGCCTTTTTAACAGCATCCACATTAGATCTTTCATACCTGATAAGATCATTCAGCTGTTTCAATCCTTCATTCAAATATTGAGTAATAGGTAAAATCACTACATTACCTCCCTTGTCGGATTTTTTAATCACTATAGTTTTGTTGTTCTATAAAGATCTAATAGCTTCTCTATGTCTGTGTTCCAAATTATCCCATCTCCCTCTTCTTTTCTGTCTCAACTTATTCATTTCTTTGATAACACCTTTTTCAAACACACTCACAGCATCATTAATAATGGGGAAGAAACAAAGCTTTTGGCATGAGCCCAATAGGACAGCTTAAGTCAACATCAATACCAGTATTAACTAAATTTAAAAATGGATCAGATTCAGAGGTGACTTCGCTATCCATATCTATATTCACTAAAACATGGGTTAGAGGGATGTTATAGTTAGGCTCACATTTCAAGCATACAAAACAATAGAAATTCAGCAGTTGTAGTTAGAGTTACCCCAAGTATCTATAACTCATGCCCTATGGTAACTATAGCTCACACCTCTGTCAAGCACAGTTTTTTGTCATATTTGTGGGATCATTAGCAGTTCATGGCAAGGGTGCAAGTTACAGTTACATCAGGGCATGAGTTTAAGTTATTAATGCTATGTCCCAGGACACCCCTGGGACATAGCAGGAGCCAGCCCTGTGGGTGGTAGTCCCCAGGGCCATCAGAGGCTCCAAGAGGGAGGGCATGTGGCCACCCTCCTATGTGAAGATAGCCCCAGGGGCCTGGGGGTCCAAAACAGAACCCCTTTCAATTGTTTGCTGTTTGCCTTGGGGGATGGTGGTCCCGGCGGCACCGGGAGGCCACAGACCCCCACTAGACATATGTATATAGATGCCTTTAGGGGTTAGGGGGTCACATAGTGACTCCCTTTGTTTTTTAAAAGATTTGTGCCAGGGTGGTGGTTCCCGGGGCTAATGGGGGTCCCAAAGGGACAACCTTTTCTTTTTTTTATATATATTTGCCTGTGTTAGAATTGGCAACCTTGGCATGGTTTCCCCTAACATTTTACCTCTGCTTCCCAGGTTGTTTCTGTGTGCTGGACTCTGTTTTTGCTGTTTTGTTTGCTCTGGATCCATTACCACTGCTGACCAGTGCTCAAGTGTAAATGTTTCCTGTGTAAATTACATATGCAATTGGCTTTCCCTGATTGCCATATTTGATTTATTAGTAAATCCTTAGTAAAGTGCACTAGAGGTGCCTAGGGCTTGTAAATCAAATGCTACTAGTGGGTCTGCAGCACTGGTTGTGCCACCCAAATCAGTAGCCCTGTAAACATGGCTCAGACCTGCCACTGCAGTGTCTTGGTGTACAGTTTTAAACTGCCAATTCGACCTGGCAAGTGGAAACCTTCCCTTTTTCTACATGTAAGGCACCCCTAACATAGGGCTTGGGTAGACCCAAGGAAGGGTGCAGTGCATGTTAAAGGTGGGACATGTACTGGTGTGTTTTACATGTCCTAACAGTGAAATGCTGCCAACTTCGTTTTTCACTGTTTCAAGGCCCATCTCTCTCATAGGTTAACATGGGGGCTGCCTTTAAAAATCATCAAAGTGCAGATTGCAGATCCCCTTTGGGAGCAGATAGAGATTTGGAGTTTAGGGTCTCTGGACTCACAATTTAAAAATACATCTTTTAGTAAAGTTGTTTTTTAGACAATGTTTGAAAATGCCACGTTTAGAAAGTAGGCATTTTCTTGCTTAAACCATTCTGCAACTCTGCTTGTTTGTGTTTTGCCTGTCTGGGTGAGACTGATAGTTGGGCTGTTTGTGAATCTCCTCTAGACAGTGACACAAAGGGAGCTGGGGTGTAGCCTGCATATCCTGATGAGCCATCTGTGGTAGGAGGGGGGTAGTGGTCACTTACACCTGAATGGGGTGTGCCTGCCCCCATACAATGCAGGCTCCAACCCCCTGGTGTGAGTCTGGAGCCTGGCCTGGGCAAGGCAGGATCTTGCAAACAAGAGAGACTTCCCTTTGAAGTTTGAAAACTTCAAAGGCAGAAAGGGATATAAGTATTGGACCCAAAACCTCTGAAAATCTGATTATTTCTGGAAACATGAGGAACCTCTGCCAAGGAGAAGAGCTGGAGAAGGAGTACTGCTCCTTTGCCTGTGACTGTGCTTTGCTGGGTTGGCATGAAGTAGCTGCTTGTGCCTGAGAGAGACTGACTTTTGTGTGACTTCCCACTGGTGAAGAATCTCCAAGGGCTTGAACTGAGCTTGCCTCCTGTTGTTGAAGTCTCAGGGACATTAAAGACTCCTATCTGCCAACACCTGGACTCACTGCTTTGATTCCTGCCCGGACAAATGGTGCCCTAATCTGTCTCTTGGCCCTTGAAATGTGAAGCTGGTGGAAAAGGACAGAAATCCACGCACAGACCTCAGTGCGGGGAAATTTTTGATGCACCATCCGCAAGACGGCTGATAAACAACACGCCGCCGGCCTCGCAGCTGAAATCGATGCTCCACCTGCATTGAGGCTGGAAGATTGATGCATCGTGGTTGGAGAAATGATGTGCAACACCTGCTTGCAGCTGCTGATAAGGATGCAAACCCCACGCAGCATGGTTTCCTGACACCATGCAACCGGATTTCGAACGCAAGATCGCTGGGTGTGAAAAATCTACGCAAAGCCTGCCAAGACCCAAGTTGCCTGTCCGGAAATCAACGCATCACTCTCTTGCAAGAGAGAAAAATTACGCATCGCTGACCCTACTGGAGAAGGAACGACGCACGGCCTCACTTGCGAATAAGGAATCGATGCATCGCTGACTTTTCCGACACACGCTCGCCCGTGCGGCTTTATTTTTGATGCAAACAAGGTACTTTTATGTAGCAACAGAGTGCTCACTGTTTTCTATGGATTAAGACTCTTATTCTTTTTAAAATTCATATCTTGACTTGTGTATGTTGGATTTTTTTGTAGTTTTGGTCATGTTTGATTTAGATAAATATCACCTATTTTTTGTGTTGTCCATTTTGTAGGGTTTTCAGTTTATTACTGTGTGTGTTGGTACAAATACTTTACACATTGCTTCTGGGGTTAAGCCTTTCTGCTCGTGCCAAGCTACCAAGAGGAGGGGGGCGGGGTTAACCAGGTGTGTTTCTCCTTTACCATCACTAGAGTGAGGGTCCCTGCTTGGATAGAGTGCAAACTGACTGCCAACCAGAGGCCCCATTTGTAACACCCCTGCATATCATTTGTTAAACACCCCTGGGCAGTGGGAGGCGGCCAGAGGTCCCCCCTCCCGCATTTCTAAAGAAATGCCCCTGGGACTTGTCCCACCCAGTGGCTTCATGATAAAGCACGGGATTTGCTATGGAACAGGCTGTAAAATAAAAAATATACTTTTTAGCCCTGAGCTAAGGGGTCAGGGTGTTCCTACCCTGACCCCATTTTGTATTTTTTTATATTTTTTTCTGGGACTCAGCTGAAGTCGAGTGCCAAGATGGCTAACAACACTTCTGTTGTTGAAGTGTTATCATCTAATCAGACCTCTATACGTGATTGGGAGGGGTCGCAAACCCTTCGCATCCCTTTATATGTATACATTTGGATTTTCTTAAATTTCTCAAAAACTACTGGACGGATTTACACCAAATAACAAAAGGGTCTCTTTCTGGACCAAGAGCTACCTTTCTGCCAAATGTGGTGTAATTCCATCCAGTGGTTTTTGCGCTATCTCTGTTTAATTTTTCCTATGAGAATTAACCTTGAAAAAGCTCTAAGTTTCACCCACCTCCTTATGTCGGCCCCCGCTTGAGGGATTAGCCTGGAAATTTCCAGACAGCAGCTCATGTGACTGTCAAATTGTTTTGGAAAATTTCATGAAGATTCGTCAAGCGCCGCCAAATATATAGGAAAGCAAAAAACAGGTAGGTCCTAACTATAACTACCTACAAGCGCCAGCCGGTAGGTAATATGTAATGTATGTATATATATATATATATATATCAACAACATTCATGAAATACTTCACGAACGACCGCACTCCGGGATCTCTTGTTTCACAAATTTCATTTATTCAGCCTCAGTTAACTTCGTCTACAGCTCAACAATCACCTGCCCTAAGCGTTTTGGTCTGAGAGACCTTGATCACAGGCATTTCCGGTAGGGGGTTTCTGTTTCCACATTTATATCTACAGATAACAATTCATTAAGACTGAACATATTTCTAAATGCACTTAGAAAATACTTCTCTCTGCTTGTTAAGTTTAATAACGGCGGTCTACACAACTAAAACTCTCCCATAATTTCCAAATTAATCCAATTATTAACTGGTGCACTATAAACTTATAATGCTGCATTCTGGGAGTTGCAGTTACCGCAAAACAAAACCAATTTAACCAATCTGTTGATACACCTCATAAATGTGTGTATGTGACATACTGTCCATGTCTCCCCCCATAATAAAAAAACTAAAATATTAACCAAACTGAATATTAGCTGCAAGTGCTGCAGAATAGAAAATAGAAAATAGAAAAAACGGTGTTTTATGATTATTTGCATTGGCTGCCATGTAAAATTACAAATGTACAAATAACTCCTCATCTTGATTCATCCCCATAGGGGTCAAGGTTCGAATCTCCAAGATGTGTTTAGACTCCAATTGTCGTAGTCTCTTTTCTCTGTCCCCTCCTCGTTCACTTATGGGGACATGGTCAATCGCATAAAAAGTCATTGTTTCCCATCGGCTATCATGTGCCAACTCCATATGCTTAGCCGTGGCGTAACTTCTGTCTGTGTTGACGATGGCACGAATATGTTCAAGGATCCTTTTCTTTGTTTCACATATGGTGCTCCCAACATACTTTAAACCGCAGGGGCATTCAATAACATATACTGTGAACCGGCTCTTACAAGTGATATGTTGTTTAATGCATTTACAAGGGGGCAACCACAGTACACTAACTAGACACCCTCCACATTGCCAACATGCAAAGACAATGTTGCAACCCTCCTAACTGCGTTGCCTGCCTTGGTGACAACTCGTGACTGCAGGATCCCCACCCCAATCATAGCTCCCACAAGAGTCACAATCCAGTGGCTATAATACCCACTGTGTGGGCAAGAGTAAGCAGGTTAATATGGAAGACAAGCAACCTTACAAGTAGAATGCCAACTGCTGCACTACAAGACACCATTTGCTGGACACAGTACAACGGAACTCAATATAGAATGATCCAACCAACTGGCTCATCAGGTGTGCACCCTCAACCATAGCTCTGAACTGTTGCCTCTGCTCCCTTAGTCTTGGTGACGTCGAAGGGTCTGAAAGATGTGGGACTAGGCAGATTACCAGATAATGGTGCACCAAATCCGGACGACACTTCAGTGCCCTCACACAATCCAGAAACACAATGCATGATTGAGCCTCCAACTTAGAAGATAGACTAAAGACTATCCATGATGTAAGTCTACCCTACAGCCAAAACTTAATGCAGTGGTAATTGAGTTAGGGCTACTGAGGGCAGAGCGCAGGAAACTAACAGAGCAGGAGGATACTAATGAATCAATTCTAGCAATGTTTCATCCTTATCTTCAGGATGAAGTGTGCTTTCTGAAACTGAAGGCAAACAATGTGCAGAAATAATGATTGAATTGCCCCGCCTTCTGAACTGACTGAGGGCCCCAGTATTGAGCTGTACCTCAAAGCATGGCTCATGGATACAGTCCTCGCTGGCAAGCAATCGGACTTCTTCTCAGTGGAGTGTGCACACTGAGTTCCGGGCTAACTGCTGCCCCAAAGTGTGCCCCAGACCCATAGTGGTGAAACTATTGAACTATTAGGGCAAAGACCACATTCTGCAGGATTCCAGAATGTGAGGGCCATAGGCGGTTGAGAACAGTAATGTGAATATAAAGAATCATTCCAAGAGATCAAGTAACACCTCTGAAAGCTTAACACAAGATATGTCTTGATATTCTTGTCAATCTTTAAATTATGTTATGGATGAATGGAAAGTGCACCAATTTGAAACTCCCACATAGGCGTGGAAATGGTTAGAAACTAAAGGGGGCCTCACAGATGGTAAACAGCAAGCTCTGATTGAACACTGACAGATCTAGACTCAAAATCGCACATGCACAGATGAATTTGAGGTCACCCGACCTGAGAGCAAGTTGCAAAGGTACGAGCCAGGATTGCAGAGGAGGTCAAACAGTACAACAGCCCTAGAGTGTTGACCTTAGAAGATGAACAAGAAGTATGTGAAGATATTGACATTACTGATATGGACAAGGTTGTATCTGCCTTGCAACTAGCCCTGCCCTCACACTTATGACAGTGGACATGTTTGCACGATGGAAAAGCATCTGCATATTCTTTAATAATATGATGATTCACAGTTCCTGGTGGGAGTAGAGTATTAGATGTAAAAACTGTTTGAGAAGGATGTTGGATGGATGAGGGAGCGATCAAGAAAAAGAGGTTGTTGGCAGGGGGAGGTGAGGAGGGGTGCTGAGAGCAGATCACAAAACCCTATAAAGCCACCACAAATCACTGAATAGGCATGAAAGTTAGGAGCCAATTAAGCATGGCCCAGCAGCTGCAGTGGCCCATGCAATGACTAGCGAGATTAGTTGATGCAGAGACACAAATAATACGGGAGAATCTCAAAAGCCTATCACTATTGCTGGGCATCTGGGAGTAGACAACAAGGAGACAACCAGCAATCTTCTATTTTGAATGGCCAGTTGGTGTTAGAAGAGATATGTAAAAAGCACTCATGGAAAACCCACATATGGGCCAGAATTGTCCCTTTGGGCCATTTCAGAAAGTGCAGCGCAAGCAGACCTACATGACACCTGCCCCTAGATGGAGGCAGATATTAAAGTTTAAGGAGAATTATTCTCGGAAGGGGCACTACTACCATTCCACAGCTTACAAGAAACATGCACTATGGGTCTGAGTACTTTCCTACTTCACACATCAATAAGCAACCTCCTCTGTGAGATATGTGGGAGTGGTAATTCTGAACCAGCAACCTTACAACCCTTTGAAGTACCATTGGCACAAGGGCTATATAGGCATGCTGTTAATGCACCATATGCAGCTCTTATGCATATCGACACACAATGGACAGAACACCTCAAAGTGTAGTGGGAAGGCACTCTGGGGAAGGGCTTAAATGAGGAGCAATGGAAAAAATGCTTTATCGCGGTCAAGGGGATATCCACGAATGCCTCATTGTGATGCATACAATTAAATTATCTTCAACACACTTATCGAACCCCATGAGGGATCTGCCACAGTTCTAGATGCAGAGATGGCATGTCCTATATGTGGAGAGGAATCCGCTGATTTCCTGCACATGGTGTGGCACTGCATGGTCATAGCGAGATACTGGGGCACAGTACTCCAATACATAGCACACCTCGCAGGCAGGATGACACCGAGAGATGCATCAACATGCATGTTAGGGCTAATGGTTCACTCGAAAAAACAAAAACACTTTTTCCATATCAGTGATCTGGTACTAAAGCTTTCCAAATGCTGCATTGCCATGACGTGGAAATCAGCAATGATGTCAATAATAGGAGCCAGGATTGACATGTTGTCAGGCCCACGAAACAAGGGCAGAGGAGAGGCATGCCCCACTCCGAGTGGGACACATTTCTAGAAAAGTTAAAAGCTAAATCAGACCCCTACCCCCATGTACAGCAGCTTAAACACAAAAGGAACTCCAAACAGGGACTCAAGTGGCAAAGATAAGGTGGTCCAGAGGAAACCGAGACAGACCCCAAAGGTTAATCTAATTCACCCCATGGAGATACTTTGTAACTAAGGCACAGTGTTATTACGAATGTTCACTGGAATTACAAAACCTACAAAAAAGTGCACTGGAATTGTTTAAAATACAGTTTATAAAGTGTATTCATTATCTGCTGACATCTACAATTTAAGCGTAATTTTTTAGTATTTGCAACAAAATGAGTATATTATACCCTGGACTCTGGAACAGACCAGAACCAGGTGACTCAAGGTTCAAACAGACCACATGCAGTGTTTGTTGCTGTTGAATAAAATCAAGAGCTTTATTTATTTTTTTAAACTCAAGACAATACCTTTACAGGCTTAGAGTGCTGCATAAGTCGGGCAAAAAAGGAAGTAGAGGCCGCTGGGTAGTTAGCAAGTTTAGGTGGAGAGCAGCTCCTTTGTGTGGAGCACCATACAACACCACGGACATGCTGAATCTGCTCACCTCAAATGTCTGTTGTGGTGAGGGTTTTTGGAGGGAACTGCAAATACTACCACCCACCCACAAAAGAGTAAGCATGTTGCAGTTCACGAACTACACTTCTAAAGTTACTAAAGCCAAAAATGTCCTAAAACTCAAGTAAATGTACTCCACCCCAGCCTTGGAGTACAGCCAGCATCACATATTACCACTGCCAGATACTGCAAACACTCTTACAGAAAACAATTGAAGCAGAAACTTAAAATAATACTCATGGGAAATAATATTAAACTTATTTTAACATTAAAAATAAGGAAAACCTTTAAACTTTTTTGAAACATTAAAAATCATTTAAATTAATTTTATAAGTAACATTTAATAATGATTAATACATAGTAAATACAAATGCTATTTTGACTGTGTGTGGGACTTTTGTTCAATTATTCTATAAAAAAGTGTACAACATTTAAATAAATAGAGTTTAACTGAACAATAATGTAAAATACCTTAAGGTTATTGTGCACTAATATTTTATTTTAATAACACTGATATAAAAAGATATATATTTTTGACAATATAATATGTTTAATTTTTTTAAGGAATAGCAAACTTTAATAATAAACGTCAGTAGTTTTGCCTATATCTTCACATAGGGAGCTCTCTATCTCAATGGCTGCAATTTCCACCTTTATTCATCCTCATTACGCACAACAGAGACACGATGTAAGGGTTAAATTCCTAACTACATTTTCACATATGCAAACACTTGGGAGCATATTTTCAACTCTAAGTAATATTGAGTTCACCCTAAATTGCACCTCGTGATCCGAGAGCTGGCTGCCAACATGTACTCATTTATTTCTCCACGAACTGTACCGGGCGTTTCAGGAAGAGTTTGCTTGATAGGACATTTAGCTGGCACATGAATCATGATTTTAAATATAGGTACTAACATTTTGTTAGAATAGACATTACAGTTTATGTGCCAGCAATCAAGTTAAGTACACAATAATTTAATTGTTTAAAGGCCCACAAAAACTCAGCAATTGCATAGTAACTTTAACAGTGACACACATATAGTAAGTATACTGCTTTCGAAGTGCGGCGTTTTCAGTTCATGTGGAAAAGACAGAATTCAAGGCCTTGTGCCGAACAGTGAAGTTAATATTGCCAGAAATAATAGTTTCCTTCTTGGTAAGCAGCATTCTTTTGATCTAGCAAGAACAAAGTATTTGATATCTTTGAAAGGGCATCAGCCTGCATGATGGTTTTCAACTTGAAGCGTATTCGAGCAATAGACATTTTTGGTATTTGCTTAATATTTCCAAGCATAATAAAGTCAAGAAACGCATGCAAATACAGTTTCAGGAAACTGTGGGCTGAATTAAGACCTAAACTCAGAATAAAATATTAATGAATCCCCCTATTGTCTAAGAGCAGAGGGAGTGTGCTGCAGAGAGATCATCCAGCATGTTTTATTGTGCTATTTTTTCAAACAATGTGCTGATTTTAGAGTGACGACGAGAATGAAGAAAGTCCATTCCTTTTGGACACTACCTTTCTTTGTAATGCCCTTGTCATCAAAGAACTTGTGTTGTGTGAAAATCAGATGAGATTACACAACAAAAGGGCCTTAAATGGAGCATGACTGGCAATCACATGACTATTTTAAAAACATGAGGTAAGTTTTCATCAAGGACAAAGAATCCTAACATTTGCTAACCTTTTGGGTCGAAACAATTGTTCATGCAGTACTGATAGAGGGAAGCAAACAAAAATGCAAACAAGAACTTTGGACTACCACATCGAAGATATGGTTTATACCTAAGCTTAAGAATATGAAACATGAAGCTAGGGGTTATACAGAGAATGTTGGAAGGAAAACATGATCATTCAGTAATATGGCCCTGTAACTCATAGGATGCACTTTCTTTGTTTGCTCCACGGTGCATCTTAAAACAGGTGTGTCGGCTGCAAACAGGAAAAGCGCTCCCTGTTATGGTGAATGAGCTGCCCTCAGGGAAGCCACAAACTTGTGCTGCCCTGGGTGCAGCACATTCAAGTGAAACACGGAGTAGCTGCTTCAAAGCCACGCTGTGTTTCTCAGTGCAGGGGCAGCCCGTCTGCACTTTCAAGAAGGGAGAGACATTCCATTGCAGGTGGGTGCAGCGACGGACTGCACCAGCCTGCAAGGGGATGTCCCTGGGACCCCTTTTTGTCCCTCAAGAGGACTGCCTCCAAGGGGCGCACTTTAAGTGCACCTCTTAATAGCAAGGTTGCCTCTGCGCCCATGCTGGTAGTATGGTGTGGGTGCATAGGCAAAGTGACAATGAGGGAATGCCCTCTCTCCATAATGCTACCACTACTTGTGCGCCAGCAATACCTGCATTGCAGAAGAGGCTGCACAAGCATCTGCGCCGCTTCTGTAACACCAAAGTGCCCTGTGGGTGCACAAAGTGGGTGCACATGCTCCTCGCACCCCTGGGCACTCTGTTATACAGGCCCAAGTGTTAAATACTGCCCGGTCTTGAAAGAGAGATAAAATTATGGGATGCAGAAAAAATATCAATGCAAGCACAGTGGTTACATACATTTAATCTCAGGGGGACTAAAAATCAGATGGAATTTTAGAGTTTCATCGGTCAGCTAGGTTAGGTAGACCCACACAATCAAGTAAATTGCATAGACCGGACATAGTCGGTGTTCCAAAACAATATAAAAAACAGCAGTCTCCTAGCACTCAGCCTGCATACTTTTTAATTGAAGAAAACATTAGCGTGGTAAATTGAGAGAAGGACACTCCTTTCTCTGTGAAAATAGATTTGTTAACAACTAGGAAAACTTTATGGTGATGCAGGCTTTCTGTCACCCAAGGCCTAAACAGACTGCCACTGTTACAATTCAAGGTAGACATCATGTACCGGGAGTCTTGGCTCACTCACTTGTTTAAATCCCCATTGAAGAAAAGAAACATAAGTTCCCACTCCTGGAATGGATCGATTTTACATCCTTTTCACAAGCATGGTCGTGCTGATACTGCACACTATTGTATAAGAGCCATCCTTGGGGTGGACGCTAAAGTGCATTCACAGCTGCTCCTACATGATTTCGCAAAATCAGCAAATGAGACAAGCTTTTTTAATTTTTTCAATACAAGTTTTAGACCTCAGTGTGGCACAGTTAACAAAGTGGTAACACTGTCATTCCTGACTAAGTACATGCACACATATAGGTGGTCATTCTGACCTCGGCGGTAAAAGGCACTTACCGCCGGTCAGAAGACCGCCACAACTCCGCCGCGGTCGCGGTAAACCGCCACGGTCATTCTGACGCTCAAGAGGCAAACCGCCAAAAACCCGACATCCACAAAAGTCCGCCACACCAACGGCCAGCGATAAACTGGCGAAGACCAAACCTCCACCGTCACGCCAACAGAAATACGCCCATGCCATTACGACCCACGAATCCACGCAGCAGTCTTTCAACCGCAGTATTCCATTGGCGGTACACACCGCCGCGCTCAAAATACACACACAGCTCCAAAACACAGCCACATTGGACAATTTGAAATACACACACCTGAGACACATACACACAACACTCCCAAACACCCAATTAACTATAAAACACACACCCACATCACCCACAAACCCCTACGACCACAAATCAGAGACGAAGCCCAGAGAGAGACAGCACAGAATAGAGAACACCATCACACAGAGGCACACTACACCATCACCCACACAACATCCACGCACAAAACACCACAAACCACCACACTCACCACACTCATCACCGCAAACACCACCCCACACCTCATCCACACCACCCCATGGCACCCCCAAGACACCCCAGGTTTTCAGACGCAGAACTCAGGGTCATGGTGGAGGAAATAGTTCGGGTAGAGCCCCAGCTCTTCGGGACACAGGTGCAGCACACCACCATTGCCAGGAAGATGGAGCTATGGCAAAGAATAGTGGACAGGGTCAACGCTGTGGGACAGCATCCACGAAATCGGGACGACATCAGGAAGCGGTGGAACGACCTACGGGGGAAGGTGCGTTCCATGGTATCCAGGCACAACATCGCGGTGCAGAAGACTGGCGGCGGACCCCCACCTCAACCCCCAGAATTTACAACATGGGAGGAACAGGTCTTGAACATCCTGCATCCTGAGGGCCTCGCAGGAGTATCTGGAGGAATGGACTCTGGCAAATCTAATCTCAACTACTTCATCCCCCCCACCCACCAGCATGCCAACTCATACACCCACCCTCCCCTCCACCCCCATCACACATCCTCCTTGCTAATGTTTCACCATCACAACCCACCCATCCCAACACCAAACCCTGTATGCCACCACAAACCATCGACACCCATCACCTAAGCATGCCCACTGCACATACCCATCTCCCCCACAAACCGCCGTCACAACAGCCCCCACAAGGGAATGCCAGCACTGGGGTACACGGGCACCCACCCATTGCACGCTATGGCACACACAGAAGCAATAACCAATCTCTTATACCCCTGCAGGACCCGAACGCCACCACACCGCCCAGGAGGGTCCAGAAATGTCCATCCCACCCCCAGAAGAGGCCCCCAGTGATGACAGCAGCTCTGTCTCCCTGGACTCAGATGACCAGCCCGGCCCATCGGGGACCTCGGGACAGTCGGTTCCCCTCACACAGCCACAGGCCACAGCAGACCTACCCCCCTCTGGGAACACCAGCACTGCACCCACCCAGCGGGCCCATGCCTGTGTCTCCAGGACACGTCAATCAGCGGTGTGTCCACCACTACAGGGAACCCAGGTTAACCCACCACCCTAACAACAACAGGGACCTGGGGGCAGTGGTAGTGGGCACATGGTCCAGGGGACAGAGGCCCAGAGAAACAGGGGAACTGGGAGGGCTGCTGTGCGACAGGGGGGGGACAGGCCCAGGGAACCCACTCTCACGAGGCCCTCTCCTCCATCATGGGAGCATACCACCACTCCCAGGAGACGATGGCCACAGTCCTGGCCAGGTTCCAGGAGATCCAGGTACTGCAGGAGGAACAGTTTATGGGGTTCAGGGAAGAACTGAGAAACATTAGTTCCGCAATGGGCACCATCGTTGTGGCTCTCAACCAGATTGTCACCACATTGCGGGACCATGTTGCACCACAAAGGGCCCCTGTCACTAGCATGGACCAGGAACAGGCTACCACCTCCGCCGGCGCTAGTGGACAGGAGGCCCCGACACAAGAACAACCGGCCACCAGAACCCCACCCCCTGCAGAAGAAGAACCACCCCGCAAGCGGGGCCTGAGATCTAGGAAGAAGACAGAGTAGGATGCCAAGACCCCCGCCAGGAAAGGATACCCCCTGATGTCATCCCACTGTCCCACATTGTCACCCTGTCCAACCTTAAACTGCCCCTGCTCCACCTTCCACAGGCATATGGACAATGCACCTGTGAGACTGAGAATCTGGACTCTGCCATGGACATTCCTCCACCATCACCCATCACTGATTTTCAACCATGTCCCAAAATTGAGCACTTTAATAAACACACTTATTGCACACAAATTATCTGGAGTCTGCCTGTATTTTTGAAAATATGTATTAGACATAAATGTGCCAAAATGACCAGTTACATTGTGATGACAACATACCACTGTCACACAGCTGTAGTCCATGGGCAAACAAAGCAGAGGTCACGCAGTGGGGCCCACATCTCTGAAATTGGAAGGGAAAGTCACAACTCTGTTAGCATACACTGGGTGAAAAGGACAGACAGTAGAGAGGCAGGAGACTGTAAGTAAATGTAAAATGCCGGTGTTGATTCTTACCTGTGTGTTATTGAAAATACTGCTGTATTACTGTGTTCCTGTTGTCTGTGTCGTCCTCTTCGTCTTCCTCCTCTTCACTCTCCGCAGGCTCCACAGCTGCCACAACACCACCATCTGGAGCATCCCCCTGCAGGAAAGGCACCTGGCGTCGCAAAGCCAGGTTGTGAAGCATACAGCAGGCCACGATGATATGACACACCTTCTTTGGTGAGTACATTAGGGTTCCACCTGTCATATGCAGGCACCTAAACCTGGCCTTCAGGAGGCCGAAGGTCCGCTCGATCACCCTCCTAGTACGCCCATGTGCCTCATTGTACCGTTCCTCTGCCCTTGTCCTGGGATTCCTCACTGGGGTCAGTAACCACGACAGGTTGGGGTAACCTGAGTCACCAATTAGCCACACACGGTGTCTCTGTAGTTGTACCATCACATAAGGGATGCTGCTATTCCGCATGATGTACGCGTCATGCACTGACCCAGGGAACTTGGCATTTACATGGGAGATGTACTGGTCAGCCAAGCAGACCACCTGGACATTCATGGAATGATAACTTTTTCTGTTCCTGTACACCTGTTCACTCCTGCTGGGGGGAACCAAAGCCACATGTATTCCATCAATGGCACCAATGATGTTGGGAATATGTCCAAGGGCATAGAAATCACCCTTCACTGTAGGCAAATCCCCCACCTCAGGGAAAACGATGTAGCTCCGCATGTGTTTGAGCAGGGCAGACAACACTCTGGACAACACCTTTGAAAACATAGGCTGAGACATCCCTGATGAAATGGCCACTGTTGTTTGAAATGAGCCACTTGCCGAAAAATGGAGTACTGACAGAACCTGCACTAGAGGGGGGATCCCTGTGGATTGGCGGATGGGTGACATCAGGTGTGGCTCCAGCTGGGCACACAGTTCCTGTATAGTGGCTCGGTCAAGCCTGTATGTCAGTATGACATGTCTTTCTTCCATTGTCGACAGGTCCACCAGCGGTCTGTACACGGGAACATTCCTTCATCTCCTTGCAAGTCCCAGCGGACGGTGGCTAGGAAGGACAACAGCGAGCACAGAGTCAATCAACCCACAGGTACGTTCCCACAGCTTGCACAGTACAGGATTCTCTATGCATTGAATGGCTTGTATGAGTGTCGATGCAAGGCCTAGGCATGTGTGACGCAGTAGAAATTAAGCCATGTGGGCCCTTGAAATGGCGGCTGCCTGACCTGTGAAGTGCGACAATGGGATGTGAGGTAAATGCGCTGGCGTGGCACACCGTGGCGGTAGGCGGTCGAAGACCGCGGCGCAAAGCCGCATTGGTTAACATTGAACCCTATAGGTTTCAGGAGCCAATGACGAAGTGCGCCGGCGGTCGCGGTACGCACCGCCGCGGACGTGACCGCCATTTTCTATCTGCTTAATCACTCGAGACCTGATCATCCACAGGAGAGGACCTATACTGCAAGTGCTGCTGTGACCTCGGTCTGGAAGAGACAATGGCTGCTGCGACTGGAGAAAGGGCCCCTGCCTTCACTTCTGAAGAATTGGAGAAACTCGTGGATGGGGTCCTCCCCCAGTATGCGCTACTCTACGGTCCTCCAGACCAACAGGTAAGTCCACTGGAACCATGCTTTGTGGGCAATGCCTGTGTTGAGTCGGGTGGATGAAAGATGGAGGGGAGGGGAGCGATTGAGGCATGCATCAAACAACAGATGACAGCATGTGCCACATGGCAAGGGTGGGGATGGGGGGCCACTCACATCGAGCATGCAGAAAATCATGACAATGTTATTTCTCCCCCTGTACATGTGACATAGGTCAGCGCCCATCAGAAAATCGACATTTGGCGTGCCATCGCCAAGGACGTCCGGACCCTGGGGGTCCACAACAGACAGGGCACCCACTGCCGCAAGAGGTGGGAGGACATCCGCCGCGGGAGCAGGAAGACCGCGGAGGCTCTGCTGGGGATGGCCTCCCAAAGTAGGAGGGGTGGCTCCCGTCAATTGACCCCCCTGATGTCCCGGATCCTGGCGGTGGCCTACCCCGATTTGGATGGGCGCGTGAGGACATCACAGCAGACACAAGGGGGTGAGTACAAGCACATTCTGCTGATTTTGCGCACATTGGAGATGTCTGGGTGGGGGAGGAGAGCTGTGGGTATCCCTAGGCCAGGGCGATTTCCGTAGGCTAGGCCCCTCCGTTAGGCATGGCCCTGTGCCCCCGCCCCCCACCTCTGTAGGTTGCCTAGTACAGCTAATCATGGCCCTGTGTCACCTATGTGTGGATTTGTCGTCCATAGGTTTGTAGGCCATGTCACACGGATTGAGTAGTGTACCCCAAGTGTGCGGCGTAGTGCAGGGGGCTTCTGTGTCTGTCCTCTCCGCCAACGGTGTCGCCAATGCATGCACTCAACATGTCTTTATTTCTTCCCCCCCCCTTTTTGTTGGTCTTCCTGTTCATGTGTGCATTAGCATCATCAGGCGGAGGAGAAGTGGCATCGGAGCACGAGGGAGCTGCATCTCACATGGTCCTGGAGGGCCATGCAACCGACTCAGAGTTCACCAGTGAGACGGAGGGCGAGGGGAGCTCCACAGCGGGGACACGTGGTGACACCAGCGACACAGACACGTCCTCGGAAGGGAGCTCCCTTGTGGTGCTGGCAACATCCGTGCCCACCGCAACAACAGGTACAGCCGCCACCCAGCGCACCAGCTCCGCCCTCCCAGCAGCCCCTCAGCGTTCGCCCCGTGCCCGCTCACCCAGGAAGGTGGGCATCTCCTTCGCCCCAGGCACCTCAGGCCCTGCCCCAGTTACCCCTGCTGCCCTCAGTGAGGAGGTCATTGACCTCCTCAGGACGCTCATTGTTGGGCAGTCTACCCTTTTGAATGCCATACAGGGTGTGGAAAGGGAGGTGCACCGGAGTAATGCATACCTGGAGGGAATTCATTCGGGTCAGGCTGCCCATCAGCGATCATTCAACGCTCTGGCCTCAGTACTGACGGCAGCCATTGTCCCTGTCTCCTGCCTCCCTCCTCCAACTTCCTCAACCAAGTCCCACTCCCCTGTTCCTCTGCCTATCCCAGACACACCTACAGACCAGCCTGCACACACCTCAACACCCAAGGCAAGCTCATCCAGACATAAGCACCACACATCAAACAAGAATTCACCCAAGCCACATCCACATGCAGACATGCCAACAGCCACTGCCTCCTCTGTGTCCCCCTCCTCCTCGTCTCCCTCCTCCCTCCCTGTGACGTCTCCACTCACACTTGCATGCACAACATCATCAGCCACTACGTCCATCACCAGCACACCAACCAGGACACTCCGCACACGTGCAGTCACCACCCCCACTGCCATTTACACGTCCCCTGTGTCCTCTCCCAGTGTGTCTGTCACCCCCTCTTCCACACCACACAAACGCAGGCAGCCACCCACCCAACACCCATCCACCTCACGACAGCCTCCAGCACAAGCACCTGCACCCAAAGACACCAGACCTGACTCACCTACAACCACATCCTCTTCCTCCACTCCCATACCCACTGCACCTACCCTTCCCACTGCTCCTAAAAAGTTTTTCGTGTCCAAAATTAACCTCTTTCCATCACCTGACCCACCCCCAGCACCTCAGCCACCACATCCCCTGGACCTACAAGGACAATAGTCCAGGGATTTTGGAGTCCACCACCTTCAAGGGCAGCTACTTCGGCTAGCAGTAAAGGGACAGCCAGCCCACCCCCTGGTAAAAAATCTAAGAAATGCAAGGCCCAGCGCGAGAGGCCAGAGACAGCAGGCTCCAAAGGCACTACCCTGGCACCGTCAGGAAGTGGGGTGCCACCTGGCACACCGACAAAGGGAGGAAAGGGACACATAGGAGCAGGGAAGGGTGGCAAGGGCAGCACGCCCGACAAGTCCGGCAGCAGGCGAGCTGCCCAGGAGGGCCCCATCAGCCCCATTCCAGGTGTGAAGGAGGACACCCATGGGCCCGGGACGCCAGCACAGGAGGGCCCCGCAAGCGAGAAGACAGATGTGCACGAAGGGCCTGGCAGCCACATGTCGGGTGGCGAGTGAACTCCATCTCATGGCCGGATCTGGTGCCCTGGAGACACATGTCAAGCACCGCTGAACAGGGCCCTTCAAGTCAAGCACAACTGAACAGGGCCCTTCAAGTCAAGCACCGCAGAACAGGGCCCTTCAAGTCAAGCACCGCTGAACAGGGCACCGCCGTCTCAAGAACCGCTGAACAGGGCCCTTCAAGTCAAGCACCGCTGAACAGGGCACCGCCGTTTCAAGAAATGCTGAACAGGGCCCTTCAAGTCAAGCACCGCTGAACAGGGCCCTTCAAGTCAATCACCGCTGAACAGGGCCCTTCAAGTCAAGCACCGCTGAACAGGGCACCGCTGTCTCAAGAACCGCTGAACAGGGCCCTTCAAGTCAAGCACCGCTGAACAGGGCACCGCTGTCTCATGAACCGCTGAACAGGGCCCTTCATCTCAAGCACCGCTCCGCTGGGCCCTTCATCTCATGCCCCGCTCCGCTGGGCACCGCCGTCTCAAGCACCGCTCCGCTGGGCACCGCTGTCTCAAGCACCGCTCCGCTGGGCCCTTCATCTCAAGCCCCGCTCCGCTGGGCACCGCCGTCTCAAGCACCGCTCCACTGGGCCCTTCATCTCAAGCACCGCTACGCTGGGCCCTTCATCTCAAGCACCGCTCTGCTGGGCCCTCCATCTCAAGCACCGCTCCGCTGGGCCCTTCATCTCAAGCACCGCTCCGCTGGGCACCGCCGTCTCAAGCACCGCTCCGCTGGGCCCTTCAAGTCAAGCACCGCTGAACAGGGCACCGCCGTCTCAAGCACCGCTGGCCCATTGGCAGAAGGGGCAGGGCCGGATCCGTGTAGGGCAGGGCTGCACGAAGCTCTGGGCACCATGCCTCCTCCAGAACCAGTGGAGTCTGTAATCCACTTGATAGACTGTGGCTTTGCACTCCCCAGGATGGTACAGTGGGCAATCCACCCACTGTAGAGACTTGTGAGACTGTGGCTGTATACTCCCCAGGATTGAACAGTGGGCAAACCACCCACTGTAGAGACTTGTGAAACTGTGGCTTTGCACTCCCCAGGATTGAACAGTGGGCAAACCACCCACTGTAGAGACTTGTGAGACTGTGGCTTTGCACTCCCCAGGATGGAACAGTGGCCATGGAGGCCCCTCGTGGATCTGGCATCGTGGACTCATCTGGCTGAGGTGCCCCCCCTTCCCCTCCCCCTGAGGTGCCTGTAGTTTTGATATCTGATGCCCCTGCAGTGTTCTCTCCAATGGATTTGGGTCTCCTGTGTGGGCTTTGCCCATGTGTTTCGGCCCATTGGCCCATGTACAATGGCTGATACCCAATTTGGACAAGACAATTTACATATGTATATATAGTTATAGTTGTTTGATATATTTTTTTACTTAGCCGTACAATATACTTCAATTTTCATGATCATTTTATTTTGTCTTTGCATTCTTCCGGGGGGTTTGGGGGGTGTCACTCTGAGTTGTTGCTCTGCATTGATGTGTATGTAGTTGTGGGTGAGGGTGAGGGTGGGTGTGTCGCGTATGTGTGTGCCCGTAATCTTTTCTCCTCCCCCCTCCCCTGTGTCGTAGGTGCAGTACTCACCGTTGTCTCCTGCGGTTGCGTTCGTGCTCCTGGTAGAGGAGCAGGTAGACAATAGCTGGTAGGATGTGTAATTTGGGTTCCATACTGTCCAGATTCCTCGTGGAGTGTGTAGAGGTGAGCGTTTTCCGTTCGTACTGTCTGTTTCCGCCGTGTTTTTATCGGCGGGGCTACCGCCCCGGAAA
The DNA here is from genome assembly GCF_031143425.1 of Pleurodeles waltl. Taxonomy (NCBI): domain Eukaryota; kingdom Metazoa; phylum Chordata; class Amphibia; order Caudata; family Salamandridae; genus Pleurodeles; species Pleurodeles waltl. The sequence continues at coordinate 1,233,957,388 of NC_090447.1, forward strand.
AGGTGGCGGATTGGTGGGTTGTGATAGGGTGGGCAGTACATTGTCTCCCGCCTGTCTGTTGGCGGTGACCGCCGCGCTGTTTGTTTGTCCCTCCGTGGCGGTCGGAGTGTTAAAGTGGCGGTCTCTGTTGGCGGTTCCCGCCAGGGTCAGAATTCCATTTTTTTATCCGCCTGCCTGTTGGCGGGTTGGCCGCCGCTTTAACACCGACCGCCAGGGTTGGAATGACCCCCATAGTGTCTATGAATATCATGTTGAGTACAGCGTGGCCTTTGATGGAGTAGACCATTGTCTGTGTTGAGGAAAACTAAGCTTCTAAGGGGGTTGATTCCAAAACACTTCTTAATGCTATCGAGTCCTTATATACAGGAACTTTAGTTAGTAAACATTTGAAATGGGTCCCCAATGTAATATTTATCAACCAGGAGCTGAAATAGGGGTGGTGTTACCACCCATGTTAACTAACATTTACAGTGCATAATCTTGGCAAAGCTTTGCATTCAGTCAGGCCTTTCCTCAAAAACATCCCCATCAATATGTCTAACTACTACAGTACATGGTTGATATAGTTACAATGGATAAAAGACATATTTAGAGATATTATTGAGTAAACTGGACACTCAAGTTCTTAAAAATCTGGTTGGCAGTAGGACTAAAGCTAAGATTATAATCTGTGGCAAACAGAGCATGAAGACCCATTTGTGGCACATGGGACATATGCCTCTGGTCATACACCAATTTACAGCTATTTAGTGGTATAGATGTCCAGCACTGGCGATATCATTGAGCAACAATAAATAACAGATGTGCTTTTATCACATTTGCCCTTGGCAAACTTTGTTCTAAGTTAGAAAGTCTATTAGCAGTACCTATAATGAGTATTAGAAAGGCCAGAATTCTTCCAACCCTGGTTTATGGGCAAGAGGCTTTTCCCTCACAAGATGACATAGAATTTTGACTCAATACAACACACTGCAGCCAGGAAAATCTTTCAACTTCCCACAGTCTCTGATCAAGCTCAACTAAATTTGGGTAATCAGGAGTTAGCTTGTAAAGTGAGATTTGTGAAACACTGTCATAAAATAAAAAATGACAAGAATGGTTCTTTGAAATGTATCCTTTGGCATATCTTAGACTCTAAGGAGTGCTCCAGCATTTAATCTTTGACTTTATGCTGTAAGTGAAAATCTATGTATAACGAAGCTTAGGAGGATAACATGCCCTATTTTGATTTACAACTCCACTTAGAGCTCAATTGCCGATCACTTACTGAGCAATGGATATTACAGATTTTCAAAAACAATGCCAACAAGGAAGATATTCATAGGATTTGGGCGCTCACAGTGAGTCCATCAAATAACAACACATTGTGTTCATGGCACGGTGCTTTCGACAAGAGGATCTCCCTCAATCCTCCAATGTTTCTGGAGAAACAAAATAGAATAAGAACAGGTGTCGTAGCACTCGTGATATAAAATTAGAAGTTATTCATGTGTCCCGTCTCTTTCGTGAAATGACATCCAACTATTTTGTTTGTATCACAGTCCATATTTATTCATAATGTTCAGATATCCTCCATAGGAACAGCCAACACGTGTTTCGTCCTTTGAGAAGTATCTCTCATTAAGGACTTCATCAGGGCTTATTGTAATTAGAATGTTTAAAAAATAATCATATCGTTGAGGTAGTCTCCGTCATATCTCTATGCGAAATTCAGTCAAAGTCAGTATGGGAAAGAGAGAAACCGCGCTGTCACATCCACCCCGCAGCGTTCCCAAATCTTATGGCCGCATTGAATCTGGACGTTCAGATTCAATGCGGCCATAAGATTTGGGAACGCTGCGGGGTGGATGTGACCGCGCGGTTTCTCTCTTTCCCATACTGACTTTGACTGAATTTCGCATAGAGATATGACGGAGACTACCTCAACGATATGATTATTTTTTAAACATTCTAATTACAATAAGCCCTGATGAAGTCCTTAATGAGAGATACTTCTCAAAGGACGAAACACGTGTTGGCTGTTCCTATGGAGGATATCTGAACATTATGAATAAATATGGACTGTATTACAGATTTTCAGCATAGAAAGCACGAAGATCTCATTGTTTCATATATTGAATTGGTAAAGGAATCTTTTTGTGTAAAAGCCACGAATTATCCATATGGGGTTTTGGATTTTCCCTTATGGAATTAGGCACAGTTGAAGCTACAGTGCATCCATGCTCTGGGGAATGTCTGATATGGCAACATTAAACTGAGTCTCTTCAAGATATCCCTTGACGTTGACATTATCCAGTTTTAATGAGAGACTAATGTTGTTACAAAAGCATTTGTAAATAGTGGACTATTACCTATAAAGCTGATGTTACCTTTTCGCCTAATAATGTCAATGTACCAGAGCGGAGTGAGCAGCACACATACTTTTTTTTACGTAGCTACATAAAATATCTCTAAAGTGCTGCTGACGTTTAACTTACTGTATGGAATATCTGTTGTACTACCTACTACCCCTTTTAAATGTGGTGACCAAAATGTTTTTTACTATTGTTACTAATGTACAACTTATGGTAGGGTATAAGTATTGTATGGTTTTGTATAAATGCTGAATATATTTTAATATTATTACCACAGCTCCATGCTGGAGTGGGTCCTGCCAGATCTATAGGTCGTCCCAGAGCTATTACTGCCAGTTTATTATTACTTCCCTTATAGACTACTCTAGTAGCTTATTTACTGCCGGTCCCTGCACATTTATTTTGGAAGGCGTGTAATGAGCATGAGCTCCTTCCTCAATGGGGTGAGCTCCATGTGCATAATCTACATTAATTCCTGGTTGTTGGTTAGTCAGTCCCTCCACTAGGAGATGTAATTTTGTAATGTTACATTTAGATATAGCTGGGGTTACATAAAGTGCATAAAGGCAGACGTAGATGCTCTTGCTGGTTGTGAGAAACTGGGGCTGATTGCAGAGGCCCCCTAACTTTTTGCCCCCATTTTCCACTTTATGCTGGTGTTTTCCTGACTCTGCTGGTGCCCTGGGTACTGCTAACCAGTCCCAGGGCCTGTGCTCTGTGTAAAATGGATATGCAAATTAGGCTAATTATAATTGGCTAAGTTAACCTACCTATAAGTCCCTAGTATATGGTAGGGCATGTAGGTTTAGGGACCACAGCATAGGTGGTGCACACCTAGGTGCATTGCTGAGGTGCCCAGTGTCATTTTAAAAGCAAGCCTGCCTTGCTGGCTGCTTTTAAATTAAAGTTATATGCAAATTCGACTTTGGAATTAAAGATACTTCCAAAGTCTTAAACTACCTTATTTTTACATATAAGTCACCCCTAAGGTGTGCCCTATGTGCCCCTAGGGCTGGGTGCCATGTAACTATAAGCAGGGACTTTATAAAAATAGATTTATAAGCCCTGGTGAGGTAAAAACAGCCAAATTCGTTTTTCCCTCATTGAAGTAAATGGCCTTCATAGGCTAGAATGGGCAGACTTTATTTTAAATTTTAAAGTCTCCTTAAATGTTACATACCAAGAATTTGGTATCAAATTGATTGTTATAATAAATCCCACAACTTCCAGTTGTTGGATTTAATATAACTAGTGCAGGTAAAAAGTTTAGACTTTACCTAAAAAGTTGCCAATTTCAGCTCTGCATTGTTTTTGCTGCTGTGCTCTGATTGGCCAGCCTGCAGCAGCTTCTGCCAGGCTACTTTAATGAGGTGTGAAGTGGCCTGACTTCACACAAAGGAATGTGCTTGGGGGAGAGAATCTCCCCTCAGCAGATGGTGAGGCAGGAAGGGGGAGGGCTGCCAAACTGGTCTTCAAAGGCAGAGAAGGACATCTGGAGCACCCAGCAACACCCCCACATCCTGCAACCCCAGACAGCTAGGTGCCCCCTTGATTAGATTAGGAGAGGGCAGGAGAGGGGTGTGTTTATGATTTTTAGCCACACCAGTGGGTGGGTTCAGCCAGATCTCTCATCTAAAAGTCAGATTCATCCATTTTGGATTTTTAGAGACTGTTGCCTTCTGGGATGGATTTTTGCCACACTTCCCAGGAAGTGGTCATCACAGGGGGACGACCCTGTCCCTGATTGGAGGACCAGGGCCCCCTGCTTTTCACCCAGGAGCAAGGATAAAACTGGCAGACCTGCACCCACGCCTCAGATCCCCACCAAATTTCAAGAAGAAAGAACTACAAGGAGAAGAAGGACTGCCCTGCTGGACCCCTGGCCTGCACCTGGACCCTGCACTCAGAAAGACTGCACCAGCTGCACACTTGGGCTTCACCACAAGAAGGACTTTGCCTGGCTTCCACTGGTTCAAGGAGGGACTCCCTGTTTGCTACAGGTGAAAAATTGCTATCCAGAGTCCCCTGCACCAACTCCTGAAAAAGTGACCAGCTGACCACTGTCCAGTGGCCAAAAAGGAGTTTGCACCAGGTGCATTCTGGGAGTTGAAGTCCGCACTTCCCAAGGACCATCACAGAACTTCTGGACCCTTGGGGTGAGCTGTGGACCCCAAAAGAACCTTAAAAGAACATCTGGGTGAAGCCCCAGAAGTTTGGAAAAGATTGGAGAAATTTTGGAAAAAAGCTCCATAAAGTGACCGACCCGACGCGGAAATTCTAGCCGGCTTGCCTCAACCGCGACCCGGCCTGACTTCGTGGTTCGTCCCGGTAAAGAAAAACATCCAAAAAAGAGACTAAGTCCGAACGTAAAAAGTTGACCGGGACCTTCCAGCCATCGTATCCGAGAAGGGCTCCACGGACGTTGGATCAAGATCCAGGTTTACCCCGGTCGAAGGATTTTCATCTCGAAAAAACGACTAAGTCCGAAGGTAAAAATCACCACCGAGGAAACCGACTTCGCGTATCCGGACAAGGGCTCCAGGAGGTCGGATGCAACTGGCAGGTTCGTCCCGGTGAAGAAAAACTTCAAAATAAAGACTAAGTCAGAAGGTAACTTTTTAACCGAGGCTTCCCGCGACCTGTAGCCGAGCAGGGCTCCATCGCGGTCGGCCTGAAAGTTTGACTTTGTCCCGGTCCTGGTGCAACCAGATGACCCGATTGGCGCTTTTTGTTTCTATGCGCTAGAAAATAATAATACTTTAAAAATTCATATCTCCGGTTCCCCTGAACCGATTTTAATCGTTTTTGTGTCATTTTAAAGATAAAAATATAAGCTATTTTTATAAATTGGTTTTGGATTTTTAAACTGTTTCCTGTGTTTTATTTAATTACTGTTGTGTGATATTTGAATGCTTTACACTTTGTCTCCTAAGTTAAGCCTTGACGCTCGATGCCAAACTACCAAGGGTAGAGCTGGGATTAATTTACTGAGACCTAACTGTACTTTTGTGGAGGTTTGTGGCTTGTTGCTAGGTGTAGGTACCTACCTGCCCTACCAATAACCCATTTTCCAACATAATTGGAAGCAGCGACGGGATCCTGTACTTGTGTTCAATATCACGTTACAGTTTTAGATAAAACAAATTAAAAATCCTTTAAATTGTCCTAGTGCAAAAATTGTTTTTAATTTTTAATTTTAATTTTTTTTAATTAATTTGGATTAATTTCAATTATTGAATTTTTGTAATTTTTCTAAATTCTTGTTTCCAATTTTTGCAAAACGTTTTTGTTGACACAAAACTAGGGAACCATGGAGCTTGATCTGGCTAGCCTACCCACACTGACAGTAGTCCAGCTTAGGGGGTTGTGTATTGAGAGGGGGTTGCCTGCAACCCCTGATCTCAGGAAGCAAATCCTGATTAAATCCCTGACAGCATGGGCTGAGGCACAAGAGGTAGAGACAGAGGAAGCTCCAGAGGAGGAAGAAAAAGAGGAAGATGCTAACTCTAACCACTCAGGGGAGGGAAGGCATCAGACCCCAAGTGAGGAAGAGGAGGAACGGTCCTCACTGGATACAGTCACTAGGGGCAGACCCAAAGCTAGTGGTAGGAAGAGGGTCCTTTCAGGAGGAGAGAACCCATCCATCAGGGAAAGAGAGCTGGAAGCCCAGCTAGCCTACATAGCTTTGGAAGCAGATAAGCTTGCCCTAGAAAAGAAAAAGTGGGCAAGCAAAGAAAAAAAAGATGGAAGCAGCGATAAAGAAGCTGAGGTGTCCATGGGTGGGGGAGTTTGCCCCAGATTACCCAAGGGGGTGGTTCCTGCTTATGTAGAGGGGGATGACATAGATAAGTGGCTAGGGGCCTTTGAGAGGGCACTCCAAATGAGAAGGGTTAGGCCTCAATACTGGGGTTCCCTTTTGTGGAAGTTGGTCCCCAACTCAGGGAGGGATAGGCTTCTGACCTTAAGGGGGGAGGAGGCAGATTCATACCCTAGTATGAAGAGGTGCTTAGTCAAGAAGTTTGGTCTGACCCCCGAGCAATATAGAATGAAGTTCAGGGACACCCAGAAGGTCAGTACCCAGTCTTGGGTTGACTTTGTGGACACCTCACTAAAGGCACTAGAGGGCTGGATTATTGGCAACAAAGTAAATACTTATGAGGGGTTATACAATCTGATCATGAGAGAGCACATCTTGACCAATTGTATCCAAGAAAGGTTACGCCAGCATCTAGTGGACTCTAAGCAGACCAACCCTAGAGAGCTAGGGGAGGCAGCTGATGAGTGGTTGAGAACCAGGGTGGTTGTCAAGTCCCAGGGGGGAGACTCCAAGAAGGGGGGGACAGGTCCCCAAAAACCTAAGGAGGGAGGTGGTAAGCCCACCACAGAGACTCCCTCTGTACCCCAGAACCCTAAGAAGGAGGAGAGTAAATCCCACTCCCAATCTGACATGCAGAGACAGGGAGACCCAGGGTTAAAAAAGCTCTTGGACAGTAGGGCTTGCTTTGACTGTCAGCAGACAGGCCACTTCAGAGGAGATGCAGCCTGTCCAAGGAAGGTGGTTAGCACTGGGCTGTCCAGTGTAGCCATAGAGGAGGATTCCTCAGATGATGAAGTCCTCCTAGCATTGTGCTGGGAGACAGGACCAGATGGTAAGCTGGTGATCCCTGAGGGTGGGAGTAGGCACTTCCACCACATTCAAGTGAATGGGATCCCTACCACTGGCCTGAGAGACACCTGTGCCAGTCACACTGTAGTGAGTGACCGGTTAGTGACCCCAGACATGTATGTCCCAGGAAAGACAAAGAAAGTCAGGATAGCCACAGGGGAGGTCACCTCCAAACCTGTAGCCATAGTGCCCCTAGAGAGGGAGGGTATCCTTGACTGGATTAGGGTGGTAGTCAGTGCTGACCTTCCCCTAGATTGTATCCTGGGCAATGACCTCCCAGAGGTGAGTCTGGTCACAGATGGGGTGGTCGCCGAGGGCGCCCCCCCAACCCAAAGTCCTGGGGAGTCAGTCCCTACAGTTAGGAGACAGGGGTCCCCAAGAAAAGGAAAGAAGAAAAGGAAGGGTAGGCCACTCTTAAAGAGAGTTCCAGGGAGCCAAGGGCCCTCTGCCCCAGTAAGGGGGGAGCCCAGAGTTGGCACTGGTGAGGCCTCACCTGACCCCAAGGAAGTCCTGAGTAGTCAGGCAGCTGTCCAGATGCAGGGTGTTGCCCCTGCACTGACAGAAGGGAGAGCGGAAGGAGGGTGTCTGCCACAGGAGGTGGTAGCCCCCCACTCTAGACAGCAAGAGGGGTGCCAGGACCCCAAAGTTGCCCTTAAAGCAGCTCAGCCACCTGTCAGTGGAGAGCTTAGGGTGTGGTTCTGGGTACTGACAGCTGTCAGTAGCCTCTGCTGGGTGCTAGCCTTCCTGGCAGCACTGTACTTGGCCTGGGAGGCAGACCCCAGGGCCAATAGCAAAGTAGGCCCCCTGACCCTATTGGTCATGGTGGGGTTGCTCAAGTGTTGGGTGACCTCTTTGGGTAAGCTAGGTGTTGCCCTAGCAAAGTTTGGAGTAGGGGAGGTGGGCACCTCACTACTCAAGTTGGCAGAGAGAGAGGAGGAAAACCCCCCTAGAGGGAAGTTTCAGTTTGAGTTGGGTCCTTTTACTGTTGGGATGGCTTCACTACCCAGAGGGAGTGACCCTGACAGGAGGATATAAGGCAGAGTAGGCCCTGCAAAGGGACAGCCAGTTTTCTTCACTGTCTTCCTCGCCTAACAAGCCAGGAAGACTCTCCCAGGGTTGGGCTGAGTCTCCTGGGCGTGTGGGCTGGGGGGGGGGTTGTGTGAGAAACTGGGGCTGATTGCAGAGGCCCCCTAACTTTTTGCCCCCATTTTCCACTTTATGCTGGTGTTTTCCTGACTCTGCTGGTGCCCTGGGTACTGCTAACCAGTCCCAGGGCCTGTGCTCTGTGTAAAATGGATATGCAAATTAGGCTAATTATAATTGGCTAAGTTAACCTACCTATAAGTCCCTTGTATATGGTAGGGCATGTAGGTTTAGGGACCACAGCATAGGTGGTGCACACCTAGGTGCATTGCTGAGGTGCCCAGTGTCATTTTAAAAGCAAGCCTGCCTTGCTGGCTGCTTTTAAATTAAAGTTATATGCAAATTCGACTTTGGAATTAAAGATACTTCCAAAGTCTTAAACTACCTTATTTTTACATATAAGTCACCCCTAAGGTGTGCCCTATGTGCCCCTAGGGCTGGGTGCCATGTAACTATAAGCAGGGACTTTATAAAAATAGATTTATAAGCCCTGGTGAGGTAAAAACAGCCAAATTCGTTTTTCCCTCATTGAAGTAAATGGCCTTCATAGGCTAGAATGGGCAGACTTTATTTTAAATTTTAAAGTCTCCTTAAATGTTACATACCAAGAATTTGGTATCAAATTGATTGTTATAATAAATCCCACAACTTCCAGTTGTTGGATTTAATATAACTAGTGCAGGTAAAAAGTTTAGACTTTACCTAAAAAGTTGCCAATTTCAGCTCTGCATTGTTTTTGCTGCTGTGCTCTGATTGGCCAGCCTGCAGCAGCTTCTGCCAGGCTACTTTAATGAGGTGTGAAGTGGCCTGACTTCACACAAAGGAATGTGCTTGGGGGAGAGAATCTCCCCTCAGCAGATGGTGAGGCAGGAAGGGGGAGGGCTGCCAAACTGGTCTTCAAAGGCAGAGAAGGACATCTGGAGCACCCAGCAACACCCCCACATCCTGCAACCCCAGACAGCTAGGTGCCCCCTTGATTAGATTAGGAGAGGGCAGGAGAGGGGTGTGTTTATGATTTTTAGCCACACCAGTGGGTGGGCTCAGCCAGATCTCTCCTCTAAAAATCAGATTCATCCATTTTGGATTTTTAGAGACTGTTGCCTTCTGGGATGGATTTTTGCCACACTTCCCAGGAAGTGGTCATCACAGGGGGACGACCCTGTCCCTGATTGGAGGACCAGGGCCCCCCTGCTTTTCACCCAGGAGCAAGGATAAAACTGGCAGACCTGCACCCACGCCTCAGATCCCCACCAAATTTCAAGAAGAAAGAACTACAAGGAGAAGAAGGACTGCCCTGCTGGACCCCTGGCCTGCACCTGGACCCTGCACTCAGAAAGACTGCACCAGCTGCACACTTGGGCTTCACCACAAGAAGGACTTTGCCTGGCTTCCATTGGTTCAAGGAGGGACTCCCTGTTTGCTACAGGTGAAAAATTGCTATCCAGAGTCCCCTGCACCAACTCCTGAAAAAGTGACCAGCTGACCACTGTCCAGTGGCCAAAAAGGAGTTTGCACCAGGTGCATTCTGGGAGTTGAAGTCCGCACTTCCCAAGGACCATCACAGAACTTCTGGACCCTTGGGGTGAGCTGTGGACCCCAAAAGAACCTTAAAAGAACATCTGGGTGAAGCCCCAGAAGTTTGGAAAAGATTGGAGAAATTTTGGAAAAAAGCTCCATAAAGTGACCGACCCGACGCGGAAATTCTAGCCGGCTTGCCTCAACCGCGACCCGGCCTGACTTCGTGGTTCGTCCCGGTAAAGAAAAACATCCAAAAAAGAGACTAAGTCCGAACGTAAAAAGTTGACCGGGACCTTCCAGCCATCGTATCCGAGAAGGGCTCCACGGACGTCGGATCAAGATCCAGGTTTACCCCGGTCTAAGGATTTTCATCTCGAAAAAACGACTAAGTCCGAAGGTAAAAATCACCACCGAGGAAACCGACTTCGCGTATCCGGACAAGGGCTCCAGGAGGTCGGATCCAACTGGCAGGTTCGTCCCGGTGAAGAAAAACTTCAAAATAAAGACTAAGTCAGAAGGTAACTTTTTAACCGAGGCTTCCCGCGACCTGTAGCCGAGCAGGGCTCCATCGCGGTCGGCCTGAAAGTTTGACTTTGTCCCGGTCCTGGTGCAACCAGATGACCCGATTGGCGCTTTTTGTTTCTATGCGCTAGAAAATAATAATACTTTAAAAATTCATATCTCCGGTTCCCCTGAACCGATTTTAATCGTTTTTGTGTCATTTTAAAGATAAAAATATAAGCTATTTTTATAAATTGGTTTTGGATTTTTAAACTGTTTCCTGTGTTTTATTTAATTACTGTTGTGTGATATTTGAATGCTTTACACTTTGTCTCCTAAGTTAAGCCTTGACGCTCGATGCCAAACTACCAAGGGTAGAGCTGGGATTAATTTACTGAGACCTAACTGTACTTTTGTGGAGGTTTGTGGCTTGTTGCTAGGTGTAGGTACCTACCTGCCCTACCAATAACCCATTTTCCAACACTGGTAAATAGGACCTCATGTTTTCAGTAGAGGCCATTCTTGTTTGCAGTGCTCCTAGCTTGGCACAGATGTTTCATCCATATTCTAATTGTAAATGCCATTTGGCACTACTCCCTTGGCATTACATTAAACGTCAGTGATTGAGGATGCAGTGGAGTAGTCAAACTTCCTTAAGCAGTTGATGGTTACTTAGTCAAAATATCCTTCCCTTCCATCAACATAATCACCTCCTTACTTCCTGGCAGTGAGCTAAGGCCTATGGTCTCAGACCACATGGCATGTCTGCCTGCACTCCTTCACCGAGTTCAAAAATACAAGGCAGGTACAGTCCCTCCCAGGATAACTGTAGCATGGAACAGGGTAGGAAGAGTCAGTCATAAGTTTAAGTTCACTTGAGATGTGTCAGTGCGCTTGGCATTATAAACCTCATTTAACCACACTTCACACCAGAGAACCCTCAAGTTTTTGGTGGCCACATCTGGTAGAATTCTTTAGCTCCCTAAGGAAATCTCTGCCTCCACTGATTGAAGGAAAATGAAGATGATATTTCACAACCTTTCTCTGAGTTGTTCCTTCAGGCATTTGAGAGTGTTTAGAATCTAACAGACCTGCTCTAAAATCCTTACTCTTTCAAGGTACAGATAAATGGGCAGGAAACTAGGGGTGGTTGGAACCCACGGAGTCCACTCAGTGGAATTTTGCCAAGTTACATAAAAAGTCTGCAAGATTCCATGGAGTTTCACCAAGAGGAAGAAAATATGCAGCTTGAGCTCCAATTTACCATAGATAGCACAAACTGCTCTGAAAATCAGCACGAATGGCACTATGCGTTGTGCAAAAATGTGTGACCATTTGACTTGACTTTGCTGCCACTTGAGTAGAAAATCCACTTGAACTGCAGCAAAGCTACTCGAATGGCACACCTCTGGCCACAACTGCTCACAATGGCCCCATTAAAAATCATGCTAGGGGTTGCCAAATTTTGCTTGTGCCCCCCAGCTCACAGTTTAGTTACCAAAGAGGGACTAAAACCTAGCCAATTCCACAGGTGGAACAAAACCTTCCACCCACCCCTATAAGAAACCCAGAATCACTACATTAACAAACTTTCATATTTCATAATATGCTAGAATTTATATTGTGCTCATCTTAGTTAAAGTATGTAAATAAGAATTTTGACCATGATACCTCAGTGATAAAATACTTTAAGTGAACCAAATATAAATACAAACCATTATCATCAAAACTCCTGAATAGTTAGTATAAAAACTCAACTATTGCCTTTTTTGTGACTCATGTAAAATCTTTGTAAACATGCACTTCAGAGGATCTTTAGTTATGTTCTCAATAGACAGCATGCCTCGCCCCAACTGGTCAGCATGCCTCATATCCTCAAAAAGCAAATAGGATATTTGCTGATATAAATATTACATATGGGGTGGGTAAATCTTCTGAACTATTTTATGCATACTCTGGTGTTGTACATCAAAATCTTGAACAGACCTTGTGATAACGGATTAGGAATAGCGCACACGTGCACAGTCATTTATCATAGTTTTCAAAAAATCTGTTCATAACATAGTACTGCTTATGTGTCGAGGTATTTCTTTTGAATTTGCCATGACATGTTGGTACATCGATAGCCTAAATATGTACTGCTTACTATGGTTTGCATTTGGAATTATTTTTGAAGGACATTCCATGGTAAGAATTGCAGTACACAGGCTTAGAAGGACTCAGCATCAGTGGTTTATGAAACTCTGCATTGGTCACTGCATAAGATTGTTCTGTGTGTGCAGGGCTTTTGTGTAATAATAATGCATGTTACATACAGGACAAGCCTGATTGCGTGTAAAAATGACACAAATATTTATTAAGAGAAAGTGTTTAATATGAATTGAGCTTCAACAATTGGACTAATCATTTGCATGGTAATGCTAACAGCGTATGCAACATTGACACATTTTTTTTCATTATGCAATCTAGCAGAAGAGAGAAAAAAACATTCCACTTTCCTGGAGCACATGGTATAACTAGGAGTGTATGAAACTCAAATAATTAGCTGTGGTGAAATTACATTAAATTGCTGCAGAATTACACAATTACACATAATGCCTAATTATGGCAAGTACATCACACACAAATTACCTAAACATTTGGGTAAAGAATTCAACTTGAAAATGTAATTTGAAGTTGATTTCTGGCTGTTCACAAAAAAACTGCTACTTGCTTTTGGAATTCTACCTCAAACATTTGTTGACCACCACCATTAAAGAAACTGCCACTGGCACTCCCGCTCTGATTTGTAGTCTCCTGTGCTACCTAAATGGTCCAGTTTGGTGAAAAATCTACCAGTAATGTTGCTTGCGTTAAAAATGACACGAATGGTACATCTTGTATTAAATGTTCTCCCTGAAATTACATGATGTGGAGTAATGGCGTAATCTATGTACTTTTGAGTACCTTTTGTTATGTGAAATTCCCAGAATTACGCCAATTGTGCACCAGTTCAAAGGTGCTGAGCAGTGTCCCCTAGCCCAGTTTTAAAACAAACCCTTGCACATATCCCCAAGCAAGACTCTGATGAACCTTCTAGTACTAGTTGCTGCTGTTTTTTTTTTTACTTCACAAAGCCATTTCAACAGAAAATGTGCTCACTATAAGTGATCATACCTAACCGTACTACTTGTGCATGACTTTCACATATAAATTGAGAAATATTGATGCAGTCTAACGGCTCCACCTGCTAACTTTGGATCTGGGAACCAGGTTCAACTTCTGGTATTGACACAACATCCTTTGAGTTTGAACAAATCACTTAAGGCCTGATCTAGATTGTGGCAGAGGGGAATACTCTGTCACAAATGTGACGGATATTCGTTCTGCCACACGCCATATTATGATCCTGTTACATCCTATGGAGATCGTATCATGGCAGACAGGATATCTGTCAAATTTGTGAAAAGAGTAACCCCTCCTCTGAGGTCTAAAGCAAGCCCTAAATTGCCTGTGCTTAAATCAAAATGAATCTGACCTTGTGTAATTTACGCTGGTGCTCATGTAAATCACTGCAATGCCCTCGGGCAATGTTCGCAATATATAAAACTACAAAACATATATAAGGAGTCCAAAATGCACCACAGAACCTTGTTTTAATGAAAAAATTGATATTAGACCTTATCCCATACTATGATGCAAAAGGGGTTTGTCACATTTGCTAAAATAACTGGGTTCAACAACAACATTTTTCAGAAGTGTCATGATTTGAAAGGCCAGCACCCCACTCTGAAAAGTGTTTCAGTTCCAGACTCCTGTGCAGTTAACCATCTGTGACTTTTATGGGCAGACCAATGTCTTGGCCCCAGACAGATATCCAATGGTGTGGTCAAGGCTGTGACGTTTACAAACAATTGCTGTTATTAAGTTAGAAAATTCCCCACCTCATGCCCATTAAAGCTAAGAGGGTTGCAATAGTTTGTTGTTCAAACAACATTGGGAATCACTGGCATAAGTATGTGGAGAAACTATACAAGACTTGGATAATTGGGAGTTATTAAGTTAATAAAGCCACATAAGTTGGATAACTTACAATTTACAGACATTTTGGGTAGGAAACATACTACCAGGTTAGAGATGTATGAGGAAATATTATTATTATTATTAACATTTGCTCTGATATGTTTATTATCTGCAAGCTGGGCCATGCTGGGGAACCAAACCAGCCCTGACAAACATGCTTGAACCAATTTTCTAATGCAATTTCCCTCTTTCCATACATCCTCTCTCTCTCTCGCTCCCTCTCTCTCTCTTTCTCTCTCCCACCCTCTCTCTCTCTGTCCTCTTACCCCTCTCTCTTCTTTTGCTATGAACACTTTCTGTCAACCTTCCCCTGCCTCCTTCCCTATTCTCTGTCTCTCTTGAAGCCTCCTTGTGCCTGCTGAAATTAATCTCATGAAGATGAAGAAAGTTACAAAGGCACCAAGAGCAGTAATGGCCTTTCAGAATTGGTTTCCAAGGGCTCTACCCCACCAGGGGAATGCCCGGTGGAATAAAAGGCTTCTCTGGCCCTCCTGCTGAGTTATTTATAATAATTATGATCATGCTTATTCACATGCTTTATAGACAATGGCTATGTATTCAATAATCATATTGTTTTTAAATGCTAACTAGTGTGTATGTGTGCAGATTTGAGGGTACCCTTTGGAGTATCCATCTATTATCACCTGCCGGTAAGAGTCTTACTGACAGGTGTGTCTGACACCTAACACTTACCATCCAACACAGTAGAACTTGCTGGAGAGGAGGAGATACCTGCCAGTTTCACCTTTCTCTGAAAAGGGAACATTTCTTTTAAGATTAAGGGGCGCTGGGGGCGTGGCCTGGCTGTCCCACAATATGGCTGCCACACCGTGAGGCTCTGCCCGGCGGGCAACCAAATCATTAAGATTCTCCTTTGGTGCAGCCGCTCGCCTCCTTGGACATGCATTGGGCCGTGCCAGATGGCTTGAAGAGCCTGCTGGTTGCTGCCGAGTGCCGGTCGAATGCTGTGTACCGTGCCATCCTGTGTGGACTTGCTGCATGGGCCTGGGACGGCACATGGTGTGCGCGGGCCTCGGCGGTGCTTGCCGGCCTCTCTACTCGGGCCTAGTGGGTGAGTGCCACGGGGGTAGACCCCTTACTATTATAGTCTTCTCACCCCTGTGGTTGGGGGCTGGAGGCTTGAGGGTGGCCTCCCTGGCCTACCTGATCACTGCTTGACATCCTGCTCTCGCTGGTGCCTGGTCAGCGGCTAGAGCGAGTTGCAGGCACCCTCGAGAGCACTGGTCCATACCTGGGGGCTGGAGCCCCGTATCGCCCTCCTCTCGTGTTTTGGTGGCCTGGGGGGGGCTGCTGGCACCCTGTGACTGTGGGGGCACCTCTGCAACATCTGGAGTGTAGATTTCCCCCCTTTTTTTTTATCTCTTCTTTCCATCCTCTGGTGGGTGGAGTCCTGCTGGCAATCCTGGTTCCGGCCTTTCTGGAACGGCCGGGACCCCACTATTAATGACCTGCGAGACCTCTTCGACGGTGGGACTTGAGCCGCGTGGCCCCCTGCATGGGAGTGCTGCTGCTGCAGGCTGATGTAATTGGCTTTTGTGACCAGCTGAGTGGTGACAGACGGGGGCCTGGCTCTGGTGCCTGGCACCCCCTCTCCTCCATCCTGCTTTGCCGTGATGTGAGCGATGGGCGGGAGTGAGTGCCCGCAAGGAGCTCCTGTTTCTAGGTGGCTCCACTTATCAGCTGACTTCTACTGCTGTGGTGTGGTGGTGCCCTATTGGACACTGGCCTGGTCAGCTGCGAAGAAGATGGAGAAAGCTGACCAGAAGCAGCCTAAGCTCACTTTTGATGGTGAGAAAAAGTAAAGTGGCCTGGCCGGCCAGTGGGCAGTGACCTGCTGCTTGAGGAGGAGACTTCTGCGTCCTCTGTGAGGCCATGTATTTAGACCTCAAGCATAGCCTGGCTGGCATTGACGCCAGGATTGACCATTTAACTGAGCAAATGGATCGTTTACAGGAACAGGTGGATGGTCATGATGCCCGCTTTGAGAGGCTGGAATCATGCACCTCAGACTTGGAGGATGGTAATTGTGAAGACGGAGAACAGTTGCTGCGCATGGAGCGCGTGCTGGAGGTGATCCAGAATAAAAACAAAGACCTTGAGGCCCGGTCCTGCTGTAATAACATTTGCATTCTGGGCCTGCCAGAGTCGAACGCCATGGGGCGCACGGAGGACTATGTCAAAACCGTGCTTTTTGTGCTAGTCGCCGGTGAGTTCTCCCGGGTGATTCGGAAGGGGTGTCAGTGGTGCACTGAGAAGGTACTTGTGGATCCGAACGGTCGCTATGTTATGCTGCGTGGCACACTGCTTGTTAGACCATGCAGATTGGTGTTGATTTACGGCCCAAATACTGATGACCTTGAATTTTTTGGGGAAGTGAGGTCCCTGCTGCGGGGGGCGACTTCAACATGGTGTTGGACTTCGTGGCGGATCGTGAAAGCCAGGCTAGACCGCAGCATGTACCGGCGGCCAGGGCCCTGTCTCTTGTGATGGCTGAGGATGCTTTGGTGGACCTATGGAGGGCAAAGCATAGAACTGACAGGAAAGGTACCTGTGTGTGCATGGTAGTTGGTCCCGTATAGACAGATGGCTCGGCACCAGGGATGTTGAGGTCTGGACACAGTCAATTGAGAATAAGGCCCATACCTTGTCGGATCATTCACCAGTCATGTTGGAGTTGGTTGTTCCAGAGGCCCTGGGTGTGCCTTTATGTGGAGGCTTCCTCATGGTGCGCTTAAGGATCAGGTATTTAGGGATGAGATCCATAACACCATTGTCCACTACATTGATGAGAATCAGGGGTCGGTGACCACTGCGGGCACCATGTGGGAGGCTTTCAAGGTGGTGATCCGCGGGATCTGCCTCTCTAAACAGCATGAGTGCTGAAGGCGTTGAGGAGGGATTTGGCAGATCTGGAGACCCAGCTTGCCGATCTTGAAAAACACTTGCCCTCTAACTGGCCAGAGGTCCTTCTGGCTGCCCTGAGAGGAAAGATAACTCAGTCTGAGGATGCAGCCCTTCGCGAAGTTTGCTTTCCAGGTAAGACCTGTATGCTGAACCCTCGGTGCTGAACTCAGCTGCCGCCGCTGATTACTTGGCAGATGTCAGCCTCTTGTGGCTTAAGAACGTGCATATCTAGACACTCCCTTTTCAGTGGACGATGTGATCCAGGCTATATGCAGTTTACCGGGTGATAAGGCGCCTGGGCTGGATGGCCTGACGCTGTCCTTCTATGAGGAATATGCAGATATATTACCACTGCACCTGTTGTTCTTCCGGGGGAGGCTCTCGTTGTGACTATCTTAAAGCCCAGGAAAGACCTGTGCAGTTGTGATTCTTATCAGCCCCTCTCGTTAATCAATATTGACAATAAGATCCTGGCGAAGCTCATTGCGGCCCGATTGCAGCCTCTGCTCCCTTCCCTGGTGCCGTCAGATCAGTCCGACTTTGTGCCGGGCCGCTCCACCTTATATAACCTCGGCACCTATTTTGTGATATTTAGCATGATTGATCCCGATAACCTTGCAGCGGCGGTGTTCCTTGATGCCACTAAGGCCTTTGCCTCTCTGGCGTGGTCATGAATTGTTTGCTCTGCTAGCTTGGGTGGGGTTGAGTTCTAGGTTTATGCAGCTGATCTGCCTGCTGTACTAACAGCCGTCCGCCCGGCTGAGAGTCAGTGGGACTATTTCTGACCCCTTCCAGATTGTCAGGGGCACCCGCCAAAGATGCCCAATCTCTCCGCTGCTTTTTGCCATCGCAATGGAGCCGCTCACGGCTCGCCTGCGACAGCATCACAATCATAGGGGCTTGGCATTTCAACAGCGTCCAATATTAATTTCCATGTATGTGGATGATGGTGCCCTATATATGTCCACGACCCGCAGCTATTTACGGCAAAGCTATTATGTGGTTGGAAGACAAGGTGGAGGTGTGGCGTTCATTGCCGCCCTCGCTGACTGGTCGCATAGCAATAGCAAAGATGATTATTCTGCCCAAATTTCTGTACCTATTTATCAATCTACCTCTTGTACTTACAGCGAGTTTTCTGAAGCGGCTTAAGTCCGCACTTGTGACTCTGGCCTGGGCTGGTCGGCGGTCCATAATGTCATGGGAAAAATGTACGCTTCCATTCAAACTGGGAGGTCGGTGGCCCCAGATCTAGCACTCTATTATCAGTGTGCACAGGCACATTTTTTGCATTTTTGGCTACACCCTATCCGATACTTGCCACATTTGGCACCTGAAAGCACCACTGTGTGTCTGGATAGGCTACCGCGGGTGCTGGTTGGCCTGATCAGATCCAGACCACGAGGGGTCATCACTGTGGCCTGTATGGCGAGAGCCTGGACTGCGCTGTTGCGGCGCGCTGATGTGTGAGAGCCTTTTGCTCCTTTGATAGTGGTGCTGGATATTGTTGACATGCAGTTGTCGGAGGATGCCCGTTTCTGTGAGTTTCTTCGTGAGTCCAACTTAACTACCTTGGGATCTTGGTTCTCTGATGAGAGGTTCATCTCCTCGGAGGCCGCACTTGGTGATGTGCACAACCCTGCACTACACCGCCTATACTTTCTCAGAATTCGTGCAATGCTCCGTGCGCATTACCCCTGCTTTCCTGCAATGCCCCAGACATGTTGAGCGCTGGAACTTCTGTATCAAACGCAATCCCCGCAAAGGCTTACTACGAGGTTATATATTTGCATGCAGAACGCTGAGACTGAGGTTAAAGCTAAAGCCCACCGGGAGGTGGACATGGGTGATGCCATTCCTGATGACGAGTGGCGAAGATGCTGCGTGCATATGAGAGAGCTCTCCCCCAACTACAGACTGCGCCTTACTCACTTCAATTTTCTACATTGTTTGTATTAGACGCCCTGTAAATTGAAGAGAGTTAATGGGACTATTTCTGACCCCTTTCAGATTGCCAGGGGCACCCGCCAAGGATGCCCACTCTCTGCGCTGCTTTTTGCCGTCGCGATGGAGCCGCTCGCGGCTCGCCTACCACAGCATCATAATCATAGGGGCTTGGCATTTCAACAGCATCCAATATTAGTGTGAATCCTGGTCAAGCAGCAATCACAATCCTTGTCAGGGTGAAGCCCATGTCAGGCCTAAATCTGCCTGTGCTCAACCCTCTGGTAGCTTGGCACAGAGTAGTCAGGCTTAACTTAAAGCAATGTGTAAAGTATTTTTGCAACACTTCAAACAATAAGAGAGTAAAAACACCACACAATTGGTTGCCACACCAAGTTAGACAAACCGAACTTTCTGTAATAAATAAAAGAAGAATAAAAAGACAAAATCCAATCAATAGAACCAGAAATATTCAACTTTAAAGATTTCAGTGAAACTAGCTCCAAAATGCACAAAGTGCTAACTTTGGCCATCTGGTTGTGCCAGACTGGGACAAAGTACCCTCAATTCTGGTTTGCTGAGGGTTGAGAGGATCTGAGTCAAAGATGCTCTGTGCAGACAAAGCAATATGTTGGTTATGAGATGTGGCAAAGCTGAAGTGGGACGGTCTGTCCCATCATCCAGGATCCCATCAATGGGGCAAATCTCAGCGTCAAGGATGCAATGCGCAGTTGGGGCGATGGGTCAATTTAGAGGAACTGCAAGGCTGTGGTGAAGAGTCCAGTATTATCATCGGGGATGCCAGAAATGAGGGATGCCAAGGCCTGCAGCGAGGATGCATCATGTTGTGGAAGTTCCGATGGGGCTGAGTAGGCAAAGTGGGTCTTTGCAATAGGTCCAATAGGTCATCAGCAGCAATGCATCTGTTCTGCTTTGCTTCACATAGCAGTGTAGATGAGTTGGCCCGCTAGATCCACAGGGGCTGACAGAGCACCTTCAGCCCACTTCCAAGAGTCCGGGACTGGGATGGCACCACTTGGCAGGCTAAAATCCAGGTGCAGATGCAAGGTTGTTGGAAGCTCTGAGGCTTCAGATCAGGAGGCCAGCCAACTAGCCCTTGGAGTCTCTCTTGGTTCTGAATGTTAGAAATGCAGGTCCTATCCTCCTCACGCAGGCAAGATATCAGCAGGTTAGCAGTACAACAAAATGTCAGTTCGTTCAGCAGCACAGTAGCCGGTCTTGTTGGCAGAGTATCCGTAGGTCGAGATGTGAACTGAAGGGTTGGTATCTGAGGTCTAGTATTTATACCCAGTTGTGCCTCCAAAGTGGGGAAAAGCTTCTAGATGCATGACTTTGAAGTGCACAGGTGCCCTGCCTCTCTGGCCCTGGTTTCAGACTAACTACAGGGGGTATGCAGGCATTTGTGTGGAGTCAGGACACAGCTTATTCAAGTGTAAGTGGAGCAATGGCCCATCCAGTCACACCTAAAGTTCCCACTGTGTGGCTGTCAAGCCAGAATACACAAAGCCCAACTGTCAACTATACCCATTCATGTGAACCAGTGACAGGCTGCAGGCACCAAATGGCTAAGGCAAGAAAATGCTAGCTTTCTAAAAGTGCCATTTTAAAATTTGTAATTACAATCTGACTTCACCATAAGTTTGGATGTTGCTTTGCCATTCCAGAGACATCAAACATGAACTGATTACTTGTTCACATTTGGAAATTGGACTTATAAAATGTAATAAAGTAACTCTAATGTTATCCTACGGCAGAGGCAGCCTTGCAGTTGTGAAAAATGAATTTAAGAGTTTTTCATTAGAGGACATGTAAAGCTTAAAGGTACATGTCCATCTTTTTAAATACACTGCATCCTGCTCTCTGGGGTGTTCAGGGCTGACCTTAGGGGTGCCGTATATGTATTAAAAAGGATGGTTTGGGCCTGGAAAAAGGTCCATTTTGCCAGGCCCAATGACAGTTTAAACTGCATACAGATAGGCTGCAACGGTCGGCACGAGATGTTTAAAGTGCTACTTAAGTGGGTGGCAAAATCAGTGCTGCAGGCCCATTAATAGCATTTAATGTACAGTCCCTGGGCACAGGCAGTGACACTTTATTAGGGACTTACAAGTAAATTAAAGATGACAATTTGGTATGAGCCAATCTAATCATGTTTAATTGACAGCATAGGCACTTTAGCGCTGTTTAGCAGTGGTAAAGTGTGCAGAGTCCTGAGGCCAGCAAAAACGAAGTCATCAAAAACAGGAGGTCTGAAGGCAAAATGTTAAAGGGAAAACCAAGCCAAGGATGTTAGGTCTAACATCAAACATTTTAGTGCCCATGTAAATAAACACCAGAATATTAGAAGACGTCGAACCCACCTATTAATATAAGCTCCAGCACTGCAATACAAAACGGTGTCTTTGATCTGTTTAGTACAGCATCTGGCTGGTGACCTGGAGATGTGAAATGAAATATACATATTTTCCTTCCTCTACTAGGAGCATCTTTAGATGTATAGACTGCGAGAGAGAAACTTAATTCATTACAGCAATTTCTGCTGTACATCTTAAGCGCTTTAACAACCGCCAGAAATTATTCTCTGTCAGCCATGCTTGCATAGTCTTTGAATATACTTGCACGCCAAAGGAAGAGAAAGACAATCACATCAATTTTACCCAGAGCAGGAACACAACCAGTTAAAACTGTTATTTCACGATAGCAAATGTCGCACGTTACCTTAAACACTGTTTTATACTTCAGGCTGGATGAAACATTTTAAGTTGGGAACATGTCCTTTGTGTGCTCTGCAATGTCACATATGTACTTACCTCCGGCTGAATTCAAAAGTCATAAATCATTTGTTTTCACACCAATAACAACAATACTTCACAAGCCAGGGAAGCATGCTATTGTAGAGAATGTTTGTAAAATTGTTTGATTCTTGAAGATTTAATTTGTCCAGTTTAGTTGGGACTGATTACATTTCGCCATCGATAGGATGGCAATGTTAAAATGGTTTATTCCTTGTGATATGATTCGAAGAGCCCTCAATCGAGTCTGCAAATTGTTTTTGGCCCCTTTCCCTAACCGTGTTAAAATTACAAATCAACCTATGATCCATTACTCAAAAGGGGATTACATGCCACTTTGCAAGGACATTTGCTAAATGTCATACATTTACTGAAAAAACAATATGCCAATAAATAGTAAACACATTACCTCAAATAATCTCACCTGTGTCACGGTGAACAACGAAAACATAATCCAGGCAGGATGGACCCTTTGAAGGCAGTTTTGATGAGCAGGTTTAGAAGAAATGCCACAGAGAAATAACTCTGTAACAAGAATTCTTTCAAACAAGCTTGAATTATTAACAACGTAATGCTGCAAGCTGCGCAAATGATATTTCCACGAAACAAAGGCCAAGAAGATTGAAACTAAACGTAATTGTCCAAACGCTTCCACCAGACCAGCTTGTTTAACTTCCTGAATTCCGGGAATCTTTGCATGATGTTCGTAATCTGTTTTGCACGAGCACTGCCAAAGCTTCAGAAATTTTCATCTGAGACCCACATGTGAGATCACTCCAGATAGCCTGCAAGCTAGATGTCACATTATGAAATATATCATGATGCATTTTTCTGTTTCTAAAATATCCTCTGCCTTTTGCATAAAAAAGTGTGGGCTACAGTAACTCTTTAGTCATCGTTAGGAATGCATTTTTAATATTCCATAAGTTTGCCACCTTTTGATGAAACTGCATGAAATCTTCCATATTCTTTCTCAGCCCCATCAACTCGAACTGTCAAGGGGAATACAGGTTAGAGGGATGATACAAAAGTGAGCTTCTCGCAAACGGTGCAAATACCGCTGTGAAGATTTAGAGCAGGCTAAGGAAGGAAGGAAGTCCATTTTCTGCATGTGGAGCTTTAGGTGCACAACCGAAGGTCATGCATAATGAATTTTGGAATCATGGATAATGGCCAAAGGCCTTGGACGTGGTCTTTGCCAAAAACCTGAAGCAGAAGACCTCTGTCCAACATCCAGTGCCAGTGCCCGTGCATAGTCCATGCTTTGCACAGCTTAAGACTACGTTCAGGGGCTTCTGGTTCCATCTGGGAGCATGCTATCGCCACTGGCCACAGCTTGTACCCAAGACACTGCTCAGAGTTGAAGGCTTGTACAATGGATTCTGGCATCATTCATTTTAGTAAGAGCAGTGTATAATATACATTGCTAATTTCCCCTGTCTTAGTTCTGACCCTAACACACCAGGAGCAGCAGCACACGGCCAACATAATGTACTGTGGTTGTCAAATGCATTAGTTCATGTCTTTCAGAACCATATAGCATGGCTTAAATAAATGTTGTGCAGTTCCTTATGGCTGGATGACATTGTTGGAGGGCCTATCCTTAGACACTAATAGCTGTTGGTCGACAAGAACAAAGGGTATGCTTAACACACAGTAGGGTAGATGACATGGATAAAGTTTTGATACTTTTACTATTGCAAGTCAGATGCTGTATACCACATATGCTGCTGTAAAATAGAACAACTTCTTCAAATGATTTTTCTTTCTCTTTGTACTCTCAATTTATATAACGGCTTTATAATGAGAAATGAGTCCCTAAAAAGTACGAGTATGTCCTTCATCTGTAACCTATATATGAGTGGACAAGGTCACATTTATGTGCATAGGTCATAGTTAAAGGCTGCGCAATTGTGAAACTAGTTTGTGTCATGGCTAGCCTTGTAATATATAAAACTTTAACTGGTCATAGGAAATGGCCTTATCCTACAAACTGCACTCATTGTTCATGATTTCACCTGCATTTAGTGTGCACCGGGCATAAGTCAACATTGTGTGGTGTGTCCATGGTGAAAATCATAACCACTGCTATAATCTCAATGTCATTATTCAAATATTCTACAGAGATGGATAGACAGATACATGGAGTACTTTATATTTCAAAATAGCATGATCGAGCGACTGCCAGTGGCTGAGATTAAGTCAAGCATTCCATCCATCACCTTGTTGTTTTTGTATTTGCCACCTTAAGTCTGCCGAGTATGCCCAGACATGAGCCCCGGGCTCACTGTGCCACTAGATTTAAGGTAGCCTGGCTGATGAGGGGTGATTCCCCAAAACCGGTCCCAGGTTGCTTGTCTCCAGTCCAGGGAGGAACTGGCCTGGCAGTTCGGGCTGGACTGTTCCCATGGTGAGCAGAGACAAGACTGATTCCCACATGGCTGAATCCAAACTGGGGTGGCCTTGTGGGCAAAAAAACCAGTGGAATGTGATGCAGCGACAGGCGAGTGCCAGTGGCTGAGATTATTTCAAGCTTTCCATCCATCATCTTGTTGTTTTTGCAGCTTCATCCTGGCAGTACAGACTGAACTAAATTATATCACTTAAAATCTATCAAAAGTAAGTGATAGTATAATATGCTCATTACAAAACTAGAGTTAGATTGTTTTTAAAGGAAATTTCCTAAAAATAAACTACAGTTAAAGTGCTATCATGACTGAAATGCCACTACATTTGGCCTGTTTTGGTAAGCTATAATGCTATTGCCATTACCACAACAATACAATGTCAGTTGCCTCTGGCATGATGTCATAGGTGCATCAGAGATTATATCTTCAGTAACACTTCTTATTAAATTACCAATTACCTCATTGATGATATCACTGATGACATCACATGTCAAATTATCAACTGAATTTCTACCTACCAGAGCTCTGAAATTAACAATTGGCAACATATTGTCTTAATATATAAATGCATAATCCACACCACTGATCACATCACTGATGACACGTATGACAGTAACAATGACATCTTGTATGTGAATTCATCGGACAACTATCAGTACATGTACACAGAACTAAACCACTAAAAGGCATACTGTAAAAAATGAAACTTTAATCTTTAAGGCATGATTTAGAGTTTGGTGGATGGGGTTACTCCATCACAAATGTGATGGATATACTGTCGGACATATTATGATTCCATTATAGCCTATGGAGATCGTAATACAGAGGACAGGATATCTGTCACATTTATGACGGAGTAACTTGTCCGCCAAACTCTAAATCAGGCCCTAAGTGTGAAAATCGCAGTTTGCGCCATGCAAAAAACCCATCGTAATGCACATTTACAATTTGCGAGTCGGTACCGACTCGCAAATTGTGAATGCGACTCGCAAATAGGAAGGGGTGTCCCCTTCCTATTTGCGACTCGCATTTACAATTTGCGAGTCGGTACCGACTTGCAAATTGTGAATGCGACTCGCAAATAGGAAGGGGTGCCCCCTTCCTATTTGCGACTCGCATCACTATGCTAAATTGCTTTGTGACCGCGAATGCGGTCGCAAAGCAATTCGCAGTTACCACCAGTGTCACACTGATGGTAACCCATTCGCAAAAGGGAAGGGGTCCCCATGGGACCCCTTACCCTTTGTGAATGTTGCCCAAAATGTTTTTTCAGAGCAGGCAGTGATCCAATGGACCACCGCCTACTCTGAAAAAACTAAACCAAATGGTTTTGGTATTTTTTTTATTTTGTAACTCGTTTTCCTTTAAGGAAAACGGGCTGCAAAATGAAAAAAGAACTGCTTTATTTAAAAAGCAGTCACAGACATGGAGGTATGCTGTCTTCAGCAGGCCACCATCCCTGTGAGTGCAAGGATTCGCTATGGGGTCGCAAAATGCGACCCACCTCATTAATATTAATGAGGTGGGTCTTTGCGACCCCATAGCGATTCGCAGACGGTGTCTGAGACACCGTTCTGCATCCGATTTTGCGAATCGGAACTACCTACATCTGGGCCATGGTGATTCATTTGTGATGTCAAGCAAAAGGCACAAAGTCAGTGTCGGAATGGAACCCAAAGCGGTCTTGGAAAAAATGTTCAAACCAGCCCAAAACTGTAAGAGCCATTGACTAGAACGGGTCCATGGAACCAACGCTGAGCCATTGCGGTTCTGAAATCACCCCCTACCCTGCAACAGCCTATCGGGAAAGTGCCACAGTGGCAGAATGGCCAATCTACTCCTGCAATGAGCAGTACATGTTTTGGGAGCAAGGCTTTACATGACTTAACATAACTGATGAATTTTAGTGTTTTTCGATTTTGAATTAAAATAATTACATCTCCTTGAATTCCTATTATTTAAGGGTATTTCTAAGGTATCTTTAACATGCAAATTTGAAAGTGTGTAGAAAAATGGTAACATTCAGTTAACAATGTTGTTTTAGTTATACATGTCTCTCAGCTTCCCTAGGAAACAATATATTTTCATATGATTTTCAAATACCTGATATGTTTGAAAAAGTTGATGTCAGTGTAGACAAATTGTTCTGTGGTCCATACAAAAATTCACTAAATTATTGGCGTTGGCATAACTAAACTTGAGGGGGGCCCCCTGCAAAGAGCATGGAGGCCCCTCTCTGGACTCACTCAGAAGCTCTCAGGCCATGGTACTGTGCTGAGGCTGTACCCTTGAGCTCGGGGCTGCCCACCACTGTGGGAGCCCTTGTTACACCACTGAGTATTGGCCAATTTTGAAACCTGGAAATTTGGGGGTAAATTGTGCCTACTCGCAGTAAACTCTTTGTGGTTCTTGTGTACCAGAATGTAATTTGCAGACTACAATAGTTTGTGACATGCATTCTACAGAGGAAATCTACAATCACCAGACATTCGTGATCATCCTTTACCGTTGTTCTAATGTGGCACAGGGAAGTAAATAACAATTTAAAATGCTTGCTTTTGTGATACAATTTTTCTGATGTGGTATAAGGAAGTAAATACAAGTTTAAAATTAATGCTTGTTTTTGTTTCTCTTTTAAACATGAGATTGCTTATTATGGCTAAATTGTGAATGTTGTGCTTGTGATCTATGGCAAATGGATGACGACAGTGAGCAAGATAACTCGATCAAGACATTTCAATGACTACCAAACATCTTAATAATGATATATATGATTTAAAGAGAAACATAAAATGCTCTCTAGTGCAAAGTAGAGTTTAATACTAATATATGCCACATCTTTACTCCGTCCAAAATCGAATTAATGATTAAAAGAAAATGACGTAGAGGAAGCTGTAATAAGCACACTGTCACATCGAAGAACACAGTTTTTGATGAAAGATCCAAAGAAAAACTAAGACTAACATTAACGTATCGAAACAGTCACTCTAAAAATCATTTTTAGAGACCAAGACATATATAAATCAAATATGCTCAGGAATCATAAACGTGTTTCATTTTAACTTAGGCCTATTACTGCAATCTAGACAACATGTTCAGAAACATAGCTACAGTTGACTTCTGTGCACATCTCTTTCAAGGCCTAAGCACATGCAGATTGCCCAGTCCTGCAGGTCTTATCTTCAGTACCTATGGGAGATTTGAGTCAGTCCAGTACTGGGTGACTAAAATAGTGAATCAATTAAACCACAAAAATCTAAAAGTGTTCCTTGGTAGAAAGGAAAGACACCTTACGAGTGGCCTTGTACTTTGTTCGAATGTTTCCCACCCCTAGTTGTCGATACTGGGTACACCAGGAATTCTGAGTGTGGGGAAAATTCATCCCATTACAAGTTTGACCCTAAAGGTCTACTATGAAATGAGGAAATGCCAGGGAATCTGTAATTCTGGTTCCAGTTCCCCTGACAATTTTTCATTTTGGATCAGACCTTAATCCGAAGAGTTTGTTTAGTTACATCGGCCAAAAGCCTTGGGTAAAGAAAAAACACACTATTCCAAAGGGCCAGTAACTGCTGTTACTGGCCCATCAGATCTAAGAGGCCACTCACAATGAGAGCCTCAGGCGGCCATCACAAGATGACCATAAATAAGCCCAGTTTTTCCCCCCACCCTGAGGTATCCATTCTTACATAGTGGGTAGTTGGTGCCTTATGAAATGTAGAATTACAGGTGGAATTTTGTATACCACACCCAATTCCCTCGTGTCAGCCGGCCTTGAAATAAATATAAAGTAGTAGTATTTAAATCTGCTAAGTGTGTTGAATACATTTGATCCACTGTAAATCCATGGCTCTCTTAATTCTGATGGGGCAGTAACACCTGTTAATAGCCCCACCAGAATTACAGAAACTCTCGGAGTGAGGCTGTTAGATCCACCTTGCAAGCTGAGGGGTATTTAATTGGAATTAGATGCAAACTTTGCACCCAATATCATTTTGTTAATTTTTACCATGCATATTTTGATTTGTATTAAATATAAAATTTGCATTGGAAAAACTGCTCAGAGAGAATATCTCGAAAAATCTTTAATTATTATTTAATTCTTGTTTAACTTCTTAGAGCAACTTGTAAATTACGGGACTCTTTAGTTTTGGTTCAACATTATGGCCCTCATTCTGACCTTGGCGGGCGGCGGAGGCCGCCCGCCAAAGTCCCGCCGTCAGGTTACCGTTCCGCGGTCGAAAGACCGCGGCGGTAATTCTGACTTTCCCGCTGGGCTGGCGGGCGGTCGCCTTCAGACCGCCCGCCAGCCCAGCGGGAAAGAGGCTTCCACGATGAAGCCGGCTCGGAATCGAGCCGGCGGAGTGGAAGCTGTGCGACGGGTGCAGTTGCACCCGTCGCGTATTTCACTGTCTGCGCAGCAGACACTGAAATACATGTAGGGGCCCTCTTACGGGGGCCCCTGCAATGCCCATGCAAGTGGCATGGGCACTGCAGGGGCCCCCAGGGGCCCCGCGACCCCCCCTACCGCCATCCGGATCCCGGCAGTCGGACCGCCGGGATCTGGATGGCGGTAGGGGGGGTCGGAATCCCCGCGGCGGTGCAGCAAGCTGCGCCGCCGTGGAGGATTCAATGGGGCGGCGGTACACTGGCGGGAGCCCGCCAGTGGTGCCGGTCCGACTGCGGCTTTACCGCCGCGGTCGGAATCCCCATTGGAGCACCGCCGGCCTGTCGGCGGTGCTCCCGCGGTCCTCCGCCCTGGCGGTCAAAGACCGCCAGGGTCAGAATGACCGCCTATGTATTTTCAAATGCCTTTGCACTCATTTGAGAGACCATTGTCTATATAAACCTTGATGTTGCACCTGACCCTTTTTTCAGGGTCACCCCCTACTTTATACCTTCTTTCTCCTATTTTTCTGACCTGTATAGGGCACTTTACCCCGCTAACCAGTGCTAAAGAGCATATGCTCTCTGTGTAAATTGTGTTGGTGATTGGTTTATCCCTGATTGGCATATTTGATTTAGTAAGTCCCTAGTAAAGCGCACTAGAGTTGCCCAGGGCCTGTAAACAAATGCTACTAGTTAGCCTGCAGCACTGGTTGTGCCACCCACATGATCAGCCCTGTAAACCTGGCTCAGACCTGCAACTGCAGAGTCTGTGAGTGCAGCTTGAAACTGCCATTTCGACCTGGCAAGTGTACCCATTTGCCAGGCCCAAACCTTTCTTTTTTGTACATGTAAAGCACCCCTAAAGTAGACCCTGGGTAGCCCAATGGGCAGGATGCAGTATATGTTAAAGGGAGTAAATCAAAAAGGTACACTGTTCCAAAGAAGAAGACAAGACTCCACTAGACACATTGCAAAATAGAAGCAAGAGCCCTCACACATCCATTGGATGTCATGCTTCTTCATAGGGCAAGCTCCTCGTCAGACTGGCGCTGCAATATCTGACGGGACTGTCGAGAAGGCTCTTTGCTGGAGATCTTAATAGTGCATGCCGTGGTTAGAGAAACGTGGGAATGAACTCAAACCTATGGTCAGAGAGGAGCTACAGAAAAAATGAATACTATTGGCTCTAGACCCTCAGAAAACTACATTTTATTGATAAAGGGGGGTCTTGGTCAAGGTTATAAAGCACTCGGAATGGGATTGAAGTAATGTTCCGCCACTCAACCAAGATATACAGGGGTGAAAAAGAGAACTTCCTCAAGCACCAATCTAAGTCAACATGTTTCAAGCCTAAACAGTCCCTACAGATCAAATGGCGTTTCCTCTGGACCAAAATCAAAGGATGTTTCCTACTCTTGCTACATATCAAAAAGTGTAATGCAGGTATGTAGGAAAATGTGTCAACTTACTCCAAAAGCTAACATAGGGGCTGCCTTCAAATAACTTTTAAGTGCACTGTCCCTTTGAGAGCAGATAGAGATTGGAGTCTGGTGTCTCTGAACTCACATTTTAAAAATACAACTTTTGGTAAAGTTGGTCTTTAAATTGTCAGTTTGAAAATGTCACTTTTAGAAAATGGGCATTTCCTTGCATAAACCATTCTGTGACTCTGCCTGCTTGTGTATTCCCTGTCTGGGTCAGACTGATAGTTGAGCTGTTTAGGAATCCCCTCTAGGCAGTGACACAAAGGGAGCTGGGGTGTAGCATGCATATCCTGATGGGCCCTCTAGGCTGGAGTGGAGGGAAGAGTGGTCACTTACAGCTGAAAGGGCTATGCCTGCCCTCCAACAATGCAGTCTTCAAACCCCGGTTGTAAGTCTGGAGTCAGGCCTGGGCAGGGCAGGATCTTGTGAACAGCAGAGACTTTCCTTTGAAGTTTGCCTACTTCAAAGGCAGAAAAGGGTATAAGTAGTGGATCCAAAACCTCAGATTTTCAGATTACTTCTAGAACCAAGAGGCACCAAGGAGAAGAGCTGAAGAGCTGAGGAGAAGTTGTGCCTGTGACTGTGCTTTGTTGAGCTATCCTGAAGTTGGTGCTTCTGCCTTAGAAAGGGGAAAAGACTGAACTGTGTGGTATATTCCTACTTGAGAAGTTTCTGCAGGCTTGGCCTGAACATTCCTCCTGTTTTGAAGTCTCAGGGCCATCAAAGACTTCTTCTGCCAGCAACTGGACTCTCTGCTGAGACTCATGCCCTGCCAAGTGGTACCCTATCCAAACCTTGGACCCTTGAAAGGTCAAGCTGAACTGCGAAAGGTGTGAAGGGTGGACTGAAATCCATGCACAGGGATCTGTGCAGTGACAATTTTGATGCACCACACGCAACGCAGCTTTAAAAATGAAGCACTGCCTGCCTCGCTGCTGAAATCGATGCACCACCTGCAACGCAGCTAGGAAATCAACACATCACCTGCATCGTAGCTGGAGAAACAAAGCAACACCCACTTGCGGCTGCTGAAAACAACGCAAACCCCAGGCAGCATGATTTTCCATCACAGTGCAGCCGAATTTTACACGTATCATCACTGTTCATCACAATCATTGTGAACCTGTGCGGATCCGAGGTGCCTCACCCGGAAAGCGACGCATCGCTCTCTTGCAGGAAAGAAAAGTTACACATATCCTACCTGATGCAGAGCCTCACTTGTGAGTAAGGAATCAACTCATTGCTGAATTTTCCGATGCAAGCTCACCCGTGCGGCTTTATTTTTTACGCAAACCAGGTACTTTGTGGAACAACATTTCCACTGTTTTCTATGGAGTAAGAATCTATTATTTTGAAAATTCAGTTCTTGATTTGTGTATGTTTGTTTTTTGTAGTCTTGGTCTTGTTTGTTTTAGATAAACATTGGCTATTTTTATAAAGTGGTGTGGTGTCCATTGTGGTGTCCATTTTGTAGTGTTTTCACTGTGTCACTGGGTGTGTTGGTACAAATGCTTTACACATTACCTTTAAGATGAGCCTGACTGCTTGTGCCAAGCTACTAAGGGGGTGAGCAGGGGTTATCTTAAGTGAGTATCTCCCTTGCCCTGACTAGAGTGAGGGTCCCTGCTTGGACAGAGTGCAAGCTGGTTGCTAACCAGAGACCCCATTTCTAACACTCGATTTTAACAACTGTTACTGGAAATCAGGCGCAGTAATTCTGATTCCACATGTAATCCATCATTCAAAGTGGATAATTTAGGAAACAGGTGCTCATTCTGCCCCATGAGAAAATGCAATATGTCATAGCATTTTTTTCCCAAGGGGCAACATTACAACACAATACAATCAATGTATTTGGTCCAATTAAAAAAATGCCTACATGACATTGATTAGACTCATAATCCCAAAAGGAATGGGCACAGAGGACTTTAAGAAATAGAGGTCAAGCTATGAACTTGTTAGAACAATCCAATAATATATTTTCACAGAAAAATAGTGGATGGAATGAATTATTTCGAAGCTGAAGTGGTAAAGAAGAGACTGTGAATTCATTCTAAAGTATGTAAACTGATATAATATTTTAATTATATGTGGTCTATGGGTTAAGGGCTACCAGAGAACAGTAAGACTGCTCTGGCTCTTTCAACAGGTTTGTTGCTCCTTTGAAAACCTTTGATTTGCTTTTTTGGTAAAAAACAACAACATATATTTCAACAGTTTGTATCATAGGATTATACAGTTCTTTCTGTTTGCCTCTTTAAGTCATATTCTCTCTCTTATGCTATTTCGTAGCCTATTTTCAAATTATTACTTTGGTGATATCCGATTCAAGGAAACCTTTTAAAAAAAAGTTTACTTTTGATGGGTTTATTGTGGCTGCTTTTTGCTTTGCTGCCTCCTGCGTATTGCCCATTTTTAGCCTCAATGTCTCTGGTATCAGATTCATGCATTGAATCATCTGAACCTATTATTGTTTAATTCTATTTTTGCAGTGACTGTAAGCAAAGATGGAAGCCCAATTGGTAGGGTGATAAAGGCGATAATACTAAAATGTACAACGTTTGCAATCATTGAAGGGTGAGTAGGTTTTTTCATACTGAGAGAAAATCCAAGAGGTCAAATTTGATCTTATTCCTATTGTTTACCCTTGCTTGCCCTCCTTGAAAGCACAACTCAAATCGAGTGCGTGCTCACCTTTTATCGATCCTGATCTTCGTGAGGCATCATATGGATTTCCCACAGAGGTTGCACTAAAAACTATATCCAGAAAGGTTGATGATGAACAGGTTCACCTGTCACAGTCCTATGATTTTGTGCAGCATAGCAGCTCAGCTTCCCAAATGAAGATCATGTCCCAGAAGGGTATGCTATTGGGTTTGCACTGTATCATATAAGCCATATTGCTGTGATACCAGGGCCCATCGCTGTGTGATGTGGTCTTAAGCCAGTGCTTTAAGGAATTTGACCCAGTATGCCTCATCTGGGGCATGTAGTGGATCACAGTCTAGTTCGAAACAGGTGCTTGTATACTCGCTAAAAACTGCACATGGTTACTCCACTGTACTATTAAAAGCATACCAACCATGCTGAGGTGTCCAAAGACGTGATCCTAAATATTCAACTTAGTAACACACATCTCTCTTACCATATACACACATTACTCCCAATCATAACTGACACACCCAAGGTATTCCGTTCACTTAACTCATGATATAAGTATCCCCTTTCAATTAGTACATGCACATCCCTCCTTAGCATGCTGACAACACATATTCTTCTCATATATTAGCAGTCTTGCATCTCACACTAGCCAAACATTCCCCTCATACTACCGTTGAGTCACTTGGAGAAAAACAAAAGGTCATGGTTTGAATGCTTGAATTAATCTAAACCACTAGTAATTACCAGGGTCACATTCCAGTCCATCATTTTGTCCAAAACCGGTCTCGGTTGCTTGTTTTCCTGTCCAGAAGGGACCTAGCCTAGCAGTACATATTAATCCTATCCTATTAGATCAAGACTTGACTGATTTGCATACAGAGGGTGCCCGTTTAGAAGTGGCATAATGGGTGAAAAAACGGATGGTCTGGAACGTGGGTAAAAGGGACGACCTGGGACTGTGAAAAATACAAAAATGTCATCACTTGGTTGGTTGTGGCAGCCTTTGTCACAGAGGATAGCCATTTATTGGGAACATACATCTCTCTCTTGCCTTGGAAAAGTACGCCACTTAGCTTGCAGGCATGTATACTCTTTTGTCATGCATCACCTGACCTCACCGGAGCATGCGCCTCTCTGCCACAAATGCTATCCACATACAGTCTTTGCTCACTCTATGTATTCACATCAGTCCCTGTCACAAGAGACTCATGCATTCCTTTCAGACCCCTTGTACAGGCTCTCACTCACCCAGGCATATGCAAGACACGCTTAACTCAGGCATGTTTGCTCCTCCATTTCCTTGGGCAAGCACGCCCCTCTGACACCCAACCTGGCTACAAATCAGGGCCAAGATTCTTCAAGATGTCACGCAGCACAGGGCAGCAAGGTAATTTGCTGTGCTGCGTTTCTTGAAAGGGGGAGAGCAGAACAGTATCATGTCAACTAAAATGTGGCACTGTTCTGCTCCCTCCCTGTGCTGGTGCACTTTAGGTAGCCATGCACCAAGCAGTCACCCTTGTGGCATGATGTAAGGGCAAGTAACTCATGGAATCCTGCCTTGATGCAAAGCAACACAAAGCACCACATTGACCAACTTTGCTTTATATTATCTTTCTATCCAACACAAGTCACAATTTGCTTTGAATAGTTATCTCACCTGAAAACGTTGCATAAGGTTTGTGTAAGAAAAGTAATGTAAACTCAAAGAAAATCAATTTTTCCCAGTCAGACAGCATTCATATTATATTAAAGATACTTTCTCAAACAGTCATGGCAATTCAGACAAGACATTGGCTACAACATTACATCTCAGCACCCAATCGTTGCAAACAGATTTACTATAAAACCAATAAAAATAAAGGGCCTCATTTAGAGTTTGGCCAAGGGGCTACTCCATCACAAATGTGACAGATATCCCAACCTCCATACTACAATCTTTATAGGTTATAATGGGATCTTAATATGGTGGACCGAAAATCCATCACTTTTGTGATGGAGTAACCCCCTCCATCCAAACTTTAAATCAGTCCCAAAGTCTTTTAGAACAGGGAAAGATTAGAGTGAGGGTGGACACTTCACATTTATATTGTTCTTAAAAACAGTTCAAAAGCCTACTCTGACCAAGAAATGTTTAAAATGGCAGAATTGAGCCAGGATATAAAACTCATGTTGCCTTCAGATTACAAACACGTTTGAACCTTGATGCAGTCTGCCTACCGCCAATTAAAAAATATGACATCTTGTTTTTATTCGATGCCTTCAGCCCAGATCTCTGAGGTGCTCAGCTGTCTCCTAAGTGTGGTAAGGTGTGGCTGGCCCTCAGCTAGGAAGATAAGGATTGAAGACTTCTCCAAGTGCACTGCCCGAAATTCTCATATGGTAATTTCTCAGATATTAACCACACAAGTGTCTCATCATTCAGCCAACTTTTCTCAATTATTTGAGATGTGTATTTATCTTAATTTTACATTCTTGTAAAACACACTCTATCCAAATGTAACTATGTAGCAACCTGTTTAAAAGATGAAAATGTCTGTCTCACCTTTGGAGATGGGATGTGCAAATTGAAATGTCTGATTTGCCAATAATGCATCTACATATGCTTACCCTAGCTTCTGCGCTAGCATGTGGCTTAAGGAAGAAAACAAACTTTTTGGAATTTATATAACTCAGCATGGCAGATTCTAAATACAAAGAGTACCGCACACCATTCGGTCATGATATGGATAGAGTTGGCTGGCAGAAACAGCTAGAAATTCTGAGAAAATGAAGTTTTTGGGCTGTGTTACCAGAGGGTTTAATGATCTATTTTGCACTCTAGGATGACCCATAATGTTTGTATAAGGCCTGAGCTAGGACTGGTATGAAAAACAGAAATGGTTGTCGGGCCCAGTGAGGTTTAAATAGTGCTGTCACTGAGTCCACTTACCGGCTGGCTAAGATTCTAGGAGGAACATTACATTGTTTCTCCTCCCTGCTAATCAGTTCAAAGTGAAGAAGAACAGAAAAGGGTACTGAGTTAAGTGAAAGAGACTTACAGGCAGGTCAAGGACGCCCTGTGGGCAGAAGATGAGGACTGGGAACCATATGAATTATAGCAGCCAATTGGAAATTCTGTACATTATGACAAGCTAAACACTCAGGAGATTAAATGGGACAGGGGTAGAGATAGTCTATGTCAGTCATCCTGCTGTGTTTCCCAATTCTACCAATATTTAAGAGATGGGAGTATGGACATTGAGTCTCCCAAATTCCAGGAACATGGGAAATGGTATCACATACCCTTGGATTACTAATGAGACCACTTGGTTGACTCTTTGCTGCCCATCATTCGCCCTTCAAAAGACATCTGTTTGCTGCTAGGTACAATGACAAGGAGTGGATACTACAGAACCAAACAAGGCTCTTGGGATCATATTTACTCTTGTTTCTTCATGATTCATGAGACCAGGGCTAGCAAGTGAAGTGTCAGGGGTGAAAAATGTTAACACAGGTGCAGCAGCTGCTATTACTGTCTACCTCTCATTGATAATTATGACTGTTGGGAATGTCCTTATGTCTGTATGGAATGCTGCAGGAGAAGCGTTGTGCTCCAGACACTGGGAACCACACAGCTGTAGTATGAAAAGAGAGCAATTAAAACAAGTTGAATGCACCAAAGCGTCCCCAGGGTGCTGGGATCTGAGAGACCTTGAGGGCAGCAATTCTTGAAACCTGAGAATATTGACCACAATCAGGTATGTTCATAATGTCATCTTATTCCATCATTTAAAGTCTGGCTATAAGTGGGTGCCCTGGGGACTTTGCAAATTTTCCATGATTTTGGTCGATTCAGTCTCAGACAGGATGTTTATTCCAGGTGTTAAAATTTGACAATGTGAAGGATTGCTTTCCTCCATTCCCTAACAAAAAAAGCAGGTTTATGGAAGTGATGGACTTTGGCAGAGCACAAGCTGTTGGCGTGTACATTAAAATAAAATGGCTTGCTCAATAAGGTAGGGCCTACTTGGCAAAATGTGTGATGCATTAACTAGACTAGCTTGAAGAACAGTGTAATGTATTTCTGTCACTGAATGAAAAAATAAAATTGGATATAAATGACTTGAGTAATTATCATTCAACAACTCGATAAGCTTGTTTGGATACATTGATAAAAAAGCAAAACTGTTACATGTTGTTAGCAAGAGTTGAGAAACAGTCTATGTTTAATCTTATCAGTATATTACAAATGAAGTGTATTACAAATGTAGCTTCCCATGAAGGGTGATTAAGACCCATAATGTGCTTGATAGAGGGGGTGTCTGTTTGATAGCGCAATTGATCTCTCAGAGCCCTTTGAGACGGTCATCATGGGAAACTTTAATCCAACTTCTTTCTGAATGGTGCAGTCCTTACATGTTTTTCCTCCTTTCTGGCAGACAGATGCCACTTTTCTCAGATTGGAGATTGAAGAATTTCCCCTGTTCAATGTGTGCCATGTGGTCCTGGAGTTCATCCTATCTCACATGATTTTAGTGTGATAACATCATCAAACAGTACGTTTGAAGCACAAGTGGTGTCAACAGTAGAGGACATTCACTACCTATATAATTGTCTGTTACTCATTGTGCTAGAATTGTACAAACTTTTCCCTTTACCAGAAGGCAAAATTGAAAATGTGCATGTTAGCAAAGAGGGCAAACTTTCCTGGCTTTGTCTGAGGTGCAGTTAATCGTCTCCTAGCATTCTGTAGGCCAGAAGTCGTAGGACAGGATGCCCAGATGGAGTGTCAAGACGTTTGAGTAATGTCCAAGGTATAGTGAAATTAGATGAATCCAAACATAAAGTGTCAAGGGAGGGGTGGGTTAGCCAAGGGGACTAAATGCATCTACATAGTCTTGGGGACCATTGGCTATGCAGACACAGCTCTGAAGGAGGGGGACAGTTTAGGTGTAGCAGGCAGCAATGTAAAAACAATACTGCTGGGTATGTGTGTGGGCTAACACCGGCTAGCATGACACATCTATGGTGCATGGGAGATAAATTCCTGTGGGACGGGTCAGTGCACTAGGTAAAAGTGGGGCATTGCACAGGGGACTGTGGGTTGCTGCCATGTGATATCCTGCTTCAGCAACAGCTGCTGAAGTAGGCCTGCAGCATGCTTCTCACTGCTTTACACTGTTTGTGAAGTGCAGTGGTTATGCACAGCACTTCTCAATAGCAGACCTGAGAGGATGTAGTGGAGGAGGTTCTGAAAGTGTGGGGGTCAGAAGTGGGACTGGGGACAGGGCAGGGAAGTACTATTTATGTCTGGGTGTGAGGCCTGAAATGGTCCAGCTGGGGACAGCTCTGATATAGGAACCCAAGGGTGCCATGGGTCAGCTTAGGTCTGGAGGCAGCTGGAATAAGATCGGCATAGCTATGGTTCAGGCAGGTTACTACTGCCATGGGACAGAAAGGAACTGCTCTGGGGCTGCGGGGGCCTGGAGTGTTTCAGAACAGTTCATGTTTGAGGTATTCAATGACCACTAATGTTGCCCTATTTCTTTTAGTCTTTGCAAATTAAAAAATGATTAATACTTGGTGAAATTTGCGATGTTTTTGAAACAACATTGCAAAGTTGTGAGGTGCCATAACTATGAATGAGAACGATTTTGAGTGAGTGAATCTAATTGAGCATGAGTACGAGAGAGAGAGAGAGGAAGAGTGAGTGTGTGTGTGAACATGTTACACTTGTGAGTCTGTTGCTGGCCCTCTCGCACACTGCAGGTAGTTCATGGCATGTGTGGTCCCCATGGAAAAATGCTGAGACTGGCAGATTAGAGGTAGTTCCTAACATAAGGGGCACCAGTGGCAAAATTCTTCTGCTAGCACATGTAGTTAATTCTTGGCTTATGGAACACCAACTTCAAAATTCTGGTGGTGGCATATTGTGTGTAATTCTTATTATGGCAGGAAACATATTTAATGCAAGAGGCACCCATAACAAAATGCCATTCTGGGAACAATGAAGACAATTAATGACATACGGGGGGAACATACACGGCACATTTTGGAAAACATTGGACGACGTCCTGGGGGCATCAGGCTTTATTGGCTTGGCACATCATAAAAGTACTTGAAGATTCCATAAATGACTAAGAGCCTATGGCCTTTTTAAAACATTTATTTGAAAACTGTGCTCTAAAAACCACTATTTGACCCCATTTTATTCTACATTTTCTCAGAGGCAAATCCTTCCCCCCACCCCAATGACCCTCTTCAAAGACATAAGGCTTTCTTGCTGGCATTCGAGAGAGGCATTATACCCCACTGCGTTCAAAGAACACCAGTCACAACTGCTCAGAAGCAGAAATACCTTCAAATTGAGAACTACACTTGTTCAGAGGTGATCCTTCAGTGGCATTGATCCTTTTTTTTGATCTGCCTACCATTCGATATCAGAAAGAAGGCCAACCTTTTTAGCTCATCCCTTCCCTCAGTTCCTTAAGTATGATCTCCAGATCTTAAGTAGTTGTAAAAATGAAAACTATGCCAATTTTGTGGCATATTACTCCCTCATCTATTGCAATGCCCTTGAGTACAATACTTACCTCTATACTTTTAAATGTAGTGTGAAGTTAAGTCATGGGAAAACACAGCAGTAGTTTATGTTCCAATAATGCCATGTGAGAATGTAACCTAATAAGAACATTATTATATATGGGATAAAGTACTTCCTGCCGTATATAATACAAATAGTCACTCAGGAGATCCGTGACCATAGAGCGGAACAAGGTTGAGTTCCTTCATTACAGCATGGAACTCATGTGAAAGACGGAGGATCATGGATGTCATTTAGGGGCCACAGCCCTGGCTTCCTTCTTGCGACGCCTGACACTGCCTTTGCGACCGCTGGCCTGAGAGGTGGCAAATTTAGTGCAAGGAACACAGTGACAGCTCATCCTTATGGACGTCGGTTGGGGCACCATCTTTCTTGTTTTCTGTCAATTGTTTTATCCCACTAATATTAAACATTATTTTATTATTTAATATTGGTGCAATAAATATTGGATTACAAACAGCTGGAATACGACCCTCCTTGGCAGTTCGGGTAAGTTAAAAATGCTTTTAAATCTATGTTGTGTGCACGCTTGAGGGTGAGAGTGAGTATATGTGAGAGCTAGTGTGTATATGTGTGAATGTGTGTGTATATGTGTAACCATGTATGTGTGAATGAAAGTAAAGGATAGATGGAGTTGTCGCATAGGCTCTCATTATTCTCATGAGACTACTGGATTTTGAGCGGCAGAATCACCTGCGGTGTGGGAGACTAAGTCTGACCCACTACAGGTAACGCCTGTCGCCCCAATCCGGGTTTGGCTCTGGCTAACTAGCAGTGCCTCATCTCTACCAAGGGGAAGGGATGATTGGGAAGCCAAGCGCATGACATAATTGACTCCTCAAGGAAATCGTGGTGACTCAGGTCTCATCCGTTTCTCTCAATTACATTAGTCTCACGTACACAATAACAAACAGAGGCAGTATATGTTTCAATACGATTTTAATGAAGCGACTGCATCTTAGATAGTAAAGCATGCACTGCAATAACCAGGATGATACAGCATGACAAGATTAAAATTGTGACAAGGAGAGTGAAGCATAGAAAAACGCTACCATATTGTCACTAGAGTCAATGGACTAATTCCTACCTAGCCTATAGTAGAGCACAGCATCTTAAGCTCTAATTCTGCCCTTCAGGTTCCCCTAGGAAGACATCATCCCCCATACCTGAGCAAAGTCCTGATGTCTGTATAAGCAGTTGTAGCAAAGCGTTCAGCAATCAGCATACAGTTGTGGTCCTCTGGGTGTAATCTTCCTCTAACGTGTAAGGGATAAGGAAGTGTTTTTCTAATAAAACAGCTGATGTTCTGAGAAAATGTCCCTACGTAAGGATGTGTGTTTTTCCATGAATACCAGAGACAAAAATGTATGTTTTTCCATGAATACCAGAGACAAAGCTTTTACCATGTTCACCGGCAACCTATGCCACTACAGCTTTGAACGAAGCACAGAGTGAGAAAGAATGTCTTGTTGGAGAACATAGTGCTGGCCTAAGCAAAAACAGCTAGATATGGAGAAATTAAAACAAGAAAGCTAAAGTGTTTTTTATTAAAATAATAAATGAAGCTGAATAAAATATATCTAGGTTAAAGTGCACAGCGGCAGGCCTAATGTGCTA
The DNA here is from genome assembly GCF_031143425.1 of Pleurodeles waltl. Classification (NCBI taxonomy): domain Eukaryota; kingdom Metazoa; phylum Chordata; class Amphibia; order Caudata; family Salamandridae; genus Pleurodeles; species Pleurodeles waltl. The sequence goes on from NC_090447.1 coordinate 1,233,998,456, forward strand.
AAATAACGTGCATGGCGCTATAACTAAAATGGCTACACCCTCCCCTTGTCGGTTGAAGGTGGTTCAAAGCCTAAATACATGAAAGCTACTAAAAACTCAACCAAATATATATAAAGATGTCAATAATGACAAGTTAAAAGGACACGTGAGCATAAAAAAGGTCAATTTAAAATGTTTACATGTGGTGTAAAAAGGAGGCTAATTTTCAAGATTCAGAGTCATTTTGAAAATCGCCAATTGGATCCAGGAAATCTTCCACTTCGGCAGGTGTTAAAATTGGAAAGGCATCGCTGAGAAGGACCAAGGAGCATTCGTGTTCCATAGCCTGAGCGTCAGCCAAGGCAGCAGCATTCCGTGGTGTGCCCTGTGATAAATTTAGAGCCGCATCCTCCAGAAAGGGCAACTCATAAGCAGCTTCCCATAGCAAATGCATCCTCAACGTACATGTCCAGTAATTAACCCTCAGTGAGAACATCAACAGATCAGCGTACAATGAGAGCAAGTGCTGCGTAGAAAGGCAAACTTTCAGTACATGTTCGAAAGAGCACCAGTGGCACCGAACCACGTGCTGCACACAATGAAAAACTGGTCTGAATGACAGAGACCAGTCACACTCCAATTCCTACAGAAGTGTTGCTCCAAAGTACTGCATCATGCAGTCACAACACATCTGCGCTGATGGGAGCACTACCATTTCTCCTTGTTGCGGCAGGACAGCCATTGCGCATGAAAAATAGCGACAGCAAAGTTCCAAATAATATTGCCAAAGTTATTCTAAATCCCCTTAAAATACTGGAGAATATTGAGGGGATGGATGAGGGTATCAAACTGAATATGGAGGAGAAGGTGTGAACAAAAACAGAACCAAGAGCCTTAAAGAAATTTGCGATTCCAGTAGTCCTGGACGCATCCCACGAGTTCACCAAAGTGTCTCGGAAAGTTAGTACTTAAAAGGGACTGTATCTCCGCTGATGACATTGCCACCTGAAGTGTGTAGGTCTTGCGTGCAGATGTGAGGGTCACATGTTTTTGAAAAGATAAAGCTTTGAGTCTGCTTAACTTGTCAAAATTCACATTAGAAGTAGCAATATGGGGCCAGATGTCAGCTACCTCTTTTAATCTATTGGGGGGGAAAGCCCTTTCCTGCAGCATGCAACAATCTTAGAGACCGAAACAACATAAACTATTCTGGCTCGCATCCCACAACAGTCTTTACCTTTGAGGAGAACATAGCTGCTGTTTCAAAGCACCTGGAACGCAGGTCTAATCAAGGGGACTGGAACTCCCTTCAGATGACAAAGCAAGTTCACTGCAGACGCATTACACGCCCTGTGCAAGGACAGCTGTTTACAAACCATTGAATGGCTGATAGCAGTCTCGCATTCACTACTGCTAAGAAAGACCTATTTCATGCCACTAAGGCATTTGTATGAGAAGGGTAGCTCCCACACCTCATGGATGTAACTATCTCCCAGCCTTTCATATCTGCCTACTAGAATGTGTTTTAATCAGGACGTGAACTGTAGTGTGGAAATAGGCAGATTAATGATCCCGTGTATTAACCACCAAGCAGATGGCATTTCAGCCACAGTAAAAGGAAACCTTTCAAACTTTTCGATGTTTAACATGACATAAGTCTCTTCTTTCTTAGCCGTAAGTTGTCGTTGTCGCGTCAAGTTAAATGTAGAAAATATATCGCTTGCGCTGACGTGTTGCCAGGGAACGCGACCTGACTTCAATGTTTGAAGTGTCCAACCCAACTGCATAAAGGACCTCAGTTGACCCTGTCCATGGTGTAAGGAAGACATATCTGTTTGTATGACGTCTATAGCAGAAGAGACAATGTCATTTAAGGTGTAAATCCGGTCGGACAGGGTATTAATCCCATCATCTACAACAGCTAATGCCTTCTGTAAATTATCTATTTGCCTTAACCGGACAGTGGCTTCTTGTTTGGAAAGCTTCCAAATGTCATTATATACTTCATATAAGAAGTGCTTTTTGCGTTGTTTTCTGGAGCCTAACAGAAAATCCTGTAAATCAGTGTTATTAGACAGGAGACTGAGGTGTTCTCTAATTGCATCTAATGAGGAACTTTTTAACCATTGCTGGCATAGTTTCCCTACACTGTATGTTGTGACTGTACCCGCATGTTCGGATGATATATAGCGAGGGTTCGGCCTACTTGTTCTAAAACCCCAGTGGAGTTTATAAAACATTTGTGACACCCATTTGTATCTATTAGGCACAATAACCACCCACCAGGACGTGACAGTGAAGCATTAAATGTACCATTCTGGACCCATTCATCAAGCTCATTTTCTTTTGCATTAATATACTATTGCTATTCATTAATTTTTGCAGGGACAGGCATACTGGGCGCATTCAATTCCTTAACCTTATCTAAGCCTAAACAACTTGTTTGTTATACAGTTTCATTTAAAAATATAATTTGAACAGGTATCAGGCATGCTCTAATAAAGCTTCCTTCCCCCGTATTCGCCAATGTTTAGTCCCCCACACACTTTTCAAGTCAATCGACTTCAGCCAATATTTATAGCCTTCTATAGTCAATCTAGAAACAAAGAAACCTGAATAAATACATTTTGTATTTGTCAATAAAATGCGTAAATTTTCTATCGGTGGCAATTTTAAATAATATGACTCTAAATTTTTTACATTGTGCCCAGCAAACTTTTCAAAGTATGTTTTAGAACTCCTTTCTGGCGGAGTTGGACAATGTTCCCATTGTGTTTAATTAAAAACAGTCTTTGGGGTACTAGCTCTGTGGATGAAATGGTGTTCATAATAATTATAGCAAAACATATCACCATAATTATCTTTCGATTGGTAAACATCTTCGTTTTCAAATACAGTATAATACTGCAATTCAGTCATCATAGAATCAACTGTTTTCACATCCTAATCATCAGAAACAACTCTGGGTATTATTACATTGTTCATTGAAAGTTTAAACACATATTGCATTTGAATGACCTCTGTAGGGCCGTGTTGGAAGGTGGGTCATTAGTTGTGTGGCCTGCACAAGTAATGAGTGCGCACACGACCGCCACTGGGAACCAAACACCCCATTGTAGCGCTTGACTCTCATAGGGTAGCGTTGCAGAGCAGTCCAAGGCTTACTCAAGGAAGGTGGTGTGGGCTAGTAATCCCCATTCATGAGCACACAAGCATGACTCTCAATAAATGATTGTCCAGTCTGTGCTTTTTCTTTTGATAAAGTAAAAGTACATTTATTATTCACACACACTACTCAATACTATGCAACAATCTACAAATATATACAAAGTGATGGAATCCCTCTGGGCAAACATTGTGTAATCTCTCATGTCTCCTCAAGGGAGAATATAATCCAACAACCCACATGGCAAAACAATCCCCGGTGTCCCCCTTGCCACATTTGAACATTTGACAATATTCAACATTTGACAGTACGGTGAAATGAATACACCTACATTTGCAATGAAATACTTCCATCTTGCCAAGAGGTGGCTGTCAGTGTCATTATTCAAATTAGTATTATCAGGGAACATATAGGACCATATTCAAGCAATATAACCATTAGGATTACTTTTAGATTACTTTTGGATTACTCCTAATTGACCATAGAATAACAGTTCAATACATTGGGTAATACCAGCCTACACCTCTAGTAGGCACCATCCCACAAGCTGGAACAAAAGCTCACAGTAGCTTGTGCTCCAAACACCAGTGAAACCCTTGGAGTGGGGACACCAAACGATGTTGGGAGGAGGCTGCGCTGCTCCTGCAGCTCCCCCTGTCTCTGGGCATGCAATTGGTGGTGGCCCCCTTCTCCCTGGGACCACCACACGCTGATTTGGGTGTCCAAACTGTGGCCTCTGCCCCGCAAAGCATGCTGGGGCAGCCGCCTAGGGGATGAGCAGCTCTCCTGCTGTGCTGGGGAGAGCCGCTGTGCAGTCAGAGCTTACTTTTCCTCCAGGGGGGTGCCCGGTCCCACACGGACACCCCCTCACCATACATGTTCTCCCTCGTAGGAGGGCGGCCCAGGGAGCCCACCCCTGGCCGCCCCGCCGGCTCCCCGCACGGCCAGCACCTCCGGGTGCTGCCGCGGGAGCCGGCCTGCTCTGTGAGGTCTGCCCACTACAGCGGGCAGACGTGGGAAGGCTCACAGCTGGACGGGCTGCTCTAGGGAGTACAACGGCACTCCCCCCTTCTTCCTGGCAGCTTTGGGGCCCTAGGATGGGGTCGGGGGCCCCTCCTCATCTTGGCAGGGAGCGTGATGGCACTCCCCAAGGTCCTCCTTTTCTCGGGTCCCCGGGATGAGGTCTGGGGCCCCTCCGGGCATTCTTCACGGGGGCGCAACAGTGCTCCCCGACCTCACTTCTGCTGGGGGCCCCAGGAAGAGGTCTGGGGGCCCCCCGGGCATGCCTTCACAGGGAGCGCGTCGGCTCTCCCCGGCTTTCGCTTCGCCGCCGGCTCCGTCCGACCTGGTGGGGGTGTGCAACAGCGCCCCCCCATTCCTCCGTCTTCACGGGCCCCAGGATGGGGTCCGGGGCCCCACCCTCGCATCTTCGTGGGGAGCGCGACGGATTCCCCGGCATTGCTTCGCCGCGGGGGGCCCGGGATGGGGTCGGGGTCCCTTCCCACTGAGGCAGGGGGGTGCGCGACGGCGCCCCCCCATCAGATAGAAATAGGCCAGGCTTCATGGGGCCCCGGGATGGGGTCCGGGGCCCCTTCCTCTTCTGAGAGAGGGAGAGGGGGAGTGCGACGGCACTCCCCTGCCTCCTCTTCCTCCTGGGGCATCCCATGGTCCCTGGCCCACCCTGGAGGCACAGTGTCGGGCAGCTGCGGAGCTCCATGCTCTTCGTAGCTGCTTTTCCAAAGGTCAAAGGTCGCCAACCTTTTTTCTGTGGTATCTCGGGCCCTCAAGGGCCGATTTTCATCATTCTTGTTTCGTTTCGCTCCTGGTGACAAGCCCTTGCCACCAGGAGCACTCTCCTTAGGCCTTCTGGCCTTGAAGGGTCCCAGATCATAGGGAGCCAGTCCCACTGACTCCCTGCGCCAACCTTTCCTCTGGGTTCCCTCTTTTCCTTCTTGGCAGCACGCTCTCCTTGCGCTAGCCCAGTCCTTCCCCCAACTAGTCCTCTTGGGGGGGGTAAGGGAGCCAGCTTGCCTGGCCCTGGCATTCGCCTTGCTGGCCTGGAATCCTTCAGGGGCAGAGTCCCTGCCCCAAGGACAGTCAGGAGGTTCTTCCTTCCAGTTATCCATGACACCCGTCTGCAGTCCCAGTGTCCAGCAGTGAAGCACAGCCAAGAGAGAGAGAGCTCTCCCCTGTGCAGGACCTTTTAAGTGGGGGCGGAAGTGTCCAGCAGGTCTGCAACTCTGGCCTATCCAGATGTGCCACGTCACTTCCCTGCCCCTATCCCCTCCTTCTTGCACAGTCTTCTGGGATAGCTCAAAATGGCATCCTCCAGGAGTTAGTTGCCACATGTGCTCTGAAAGTCTCAGCCCCTCCTCACTGACATTCCTCGCAGGGCCTCTCCAGCTTGCTCCTGGCACGGAATGACAGCTGGCTGATTGATGCAAGGCCCTGCTCAAGCAACTGGACAGAACAGTAATTGGCCCTAATCCTGAGCTGAGTCAGAGAAAGATGACATCCATGGATGACCCATAAGTTGTACAACTATGCTCTTGTAACCTACTTCATCATTCTTTTCTTACAGGTTACAGTGTACTTTGGTGTGACTCTGGTCTCGGTGGACCCCAGAGAACTGGAGTTGCACGCTAGGCCCTCCTTTCCCTTTGACATTTAATAGTGTATCCCTACAATGCAAATACCTTAAGCACACTGACATTGGCATTGAACTGAGTGTCCCTACAGTGAAAAGACAGTAAGCACACTGACTCTCCCTCACATGTGTACACCCCTCTCATGAGACCTACTTCAGGTCACCATCCACTCTGCATAGTTCCTCCTGCACCAGTATTACCTAAGTGCAGTTCTTGGGCTGCGCATACCAGGAATCCTCCTCCCACAGCCCTCACATGGGTGCACATCCAGGCACACCCATGATCACATGTAACCTGCCCGGAGCCTCCTGCCCTTGCTGCACCACAGCAGCCTTTCCTTAGCACGGCAGCACCGGCGGTAAACACGTCCAGTCCATTTTACCATGTGTTTACTGTGCGTGAGTCACCTCATAAGAGGCTTCCTCACAGTAAACATTCAAAAACCAGGTGGTCAAAAATCGAAAAATCAGGGCAGACCTGATGGTCAGAACCGTCCTCTAACAGGCCGTATATATATATCAAATGCTACTTTATCCCAAACAATCCCATCAGGAATTGGTATAGCGGAAATGTTCACAAAAGACAAGTCCCTGCGGACCTTGTGGGAAGCAAAATGTGGTTTCAGGACCTTATCCACTAGTTCAACTGTCAATCTTTCAGGAAGGAAATGACCATGTGTTAATAAAAAGAATATTATGACAAACCCAGGAAAGCTAGTATAGTCAAAGAAAGCCACAGATAGTTCCAAGGAAAAATGAAGTAATTTGCTTTAAACTAGTTTATCATCTTACGTGCTTTTGACGGTTCAGATGTGGAAGAGGTGAATGAGTCTGAAACATTGTCGTTGATGTCGGCAAAGTAACCAGAAGCAGTGCGTGCAAAAGCTAGAGCCGTGTTTGAAGGTAGAGAACCGGTGGGTGTTTCCAGCGGTGGTTCAGAATATATGACGTTATCCGTCTGTGTTGAAGTTGTGTCAAATCGATCAATCATTACTGTTTTATTTGATGCCAGTGGAACTAATGCAAGATCATTTTCCACCCTCCCCAAGCTCGGAGAGGTGTTAATGTTGCTACTTACAACTTGTAGAGGAACTTCCTGACCAGTAGTGAGAGGGATTCGGGAACTACTGGTTGTTCCCTTTGGTCTGCTGTGCAGGAACGGCCACATCTTGCAATTTGACATAATCGATGGATACAAAGCGATTTTGTTTAGCACCAGCCAACGGTGGTAGAATGACAGTTCTGGTACCGTGTATTCCCAAGACTGGGACCGGTGCACGATATGAAGGACCAAACTCCTTTTTCACACCAACGTTTTCACGTACTAGATCCACAACTTTAGGAATCCATCCTGTAGGCGTTAAAGGTATATCCTTAATTCCTGTGGAGGCAGCACTGGCAGAAGTGTTGTCATCACGGAACTGTTGTAATTTCTGTAAGACAGTGACACATTCATTTATGTCAAAAGGTGTTTCTGCTGCATCCACACCAGGGCCATCAAGATCTGGAACAAACATTCAAGTTCAAAACAGGCACTCATATGAAGTACGACCCCCCCAGGGACCTTCTAGGCAGATAGTTAAGTGCTCTCTGGACTCCATACAGGTGATTAAACCAACTACGACCCGTACCTAAGACTCTGGCTGTTAAGGATTGCTATAAATCACGGTTTAGTAGCTCCACAACACTATTTCCCTTGGGATGAAATGGAGACGAGTACTGAAGTTGGACCCCTAATGAAGCCATGGCGTCCCTTAATGCCCTTGAGCCAAAAGCAGGGCCCTGGCCCGAGTGTGAAGCCGCAACTGCATGTACCGATAAAGACACACAAATCTTTAATAACAGTCTGAGCGTCAGCCGAGCGTTGTGGCCACACCCACAGAAATCTGGAGCAGGAGTCAACAGCGACTAAGATGTATTTGCATGCACTGTCCAGTGTTAAGGGACCGCAATGGTCCAAGTCCACACAATGTAAAGGTTTTTTGGAAATTAAGACGGGTGTCTGCAGTGGGCACTTAGCAGTGGAAAGATTAATTTGTTGGTAGATGTCACAACAGAGGACATACTGCTTGGCCTCTTTATATAGGCCTGGCCACCAATAACGGGCTTGTAACGATGATATTGTAGCCGCCACACTAGCATGAGCAAAAGCCACCCCCTCATGCCCTGCTTTAATGAACTCTGGTCTTAAATCTTTGTTGGGAATATCTCGAACCCTTACGCCTGGTATCTTAACCTCAGCATTTAGGCAGCCTCCCATTCAGTAGGAATATTTAGCAGGAAATGCTTTTGGATAGGGCGTACCATCAGCCGTAGCTTTCACGGCAGCCCAAATGTCTTCATCTGGTTTCACTCCTGAGCGGGTTACTGCAGCAACAAAAGCCGTAGCTACTGCTGACTTTGCGGCTTCATCAGCCAGTGTATTCCCAGCAACGTGTATTCCAATGTGCTGGTGTCTAAGTGTATATACAACATGAACATTTGGTAGTGTTTCTTTCAGATCCGCTACTTTCCCCCACAGAAGTCTGTGTTTAGTAGTGTTGCTTTTTGACTCTCTGAACCCATTCTGGGGCTAATAATGCAGGTATTCATTGCAGGACTGGACACAATAGTAAGAATCACAAACAATCAATGTTAACTGTGCAGGATCCATATGCTCCAGTGCCATCACCAGAGCCTTTGGCTCTGCTAGTTGTGCAATCCCCTAGGGTTTGCGTGTACGTATTTTGGGAACAAAATTTATCACCCTCCATATAGCCGCTATCCACTGCGCAAGCAGCTGAGTACTGATGCTTAGTGCCAATTGCAGGTTGTGCTGAGCCATCGGTGTACATGACTGATCAATAGGCAGTGTGTTTGCTGGAACTGGGTATTCTAGTTCGTACGGCAGAAATTCTTGAGTTTGTAATTTTGGGTAAAAAATGTAGTCTACATCAGTGGCTGTCAAAGACGTGGCCCATTGTATCCATCGTGGATGTAATGCTTTAGCGTTTGGAACGCTGGCTTTGGTGACAGCCTCCAGGGATGGAATTGGAGAGACAACAATAATGCATTTGCCTTGGGCCAGAGGTTGTTCTTTAATGAAAGCCATCTGTACAGCAGTGAGAATTTTCTGAGTGGGAGCAAAGTGTTGTTCTGCTGCTGAGTACAAATGTGATTTGTATGCAATTGGGACGGTCTCACCCTCATTAACCTTTTCGGTGCGGGCGTCGGCCACTGGCCGACGCCCACACTCCCTCCCTGGTGCGGGTCACGACCAGTGGCCGACACCAGGGAGGGGGTTAAAAATCCTCTTGTGCAATGCACCGGAGGATTTTTTTGTATTTTTTTTTACCCGTAGGAGATGCGGAAGATCTTCCGCGTCTCCATCCCGCCCCCCTACCACCCCCCTCCCGCCCCTTTGTGACGTCAGCGCGCCGCGAGGTGCGCTGACGTCACTGTTTTTCCACACCAGAGAAGAAGAGAAGCAGGTAAGCGTTCTCTTGTTCTCCGGTGGGGAAAAAAAGGCCAAAACGGCCTCCCCAGATGCCAGGGAGGCATCGTTGGAAAGGGGAGGCTCTCCCCTTTCCATCGATGCCTCCCTGGCACCGTTTCCTGGCCATGGATCGCAGCGCGGCTGCGATCCATGGCCAGGAAACGCCACTAGGCACCAGGGATCTTCTTTGTGGGGGTCGGCCCCCTTGTAAAAGGGCCGACCCCCCCAGGCAAAATATAATTATTGCAACTGTTTTGGGGGGCGATCGCGCCCCCCACAATTAAAAAAAAAAAACAAAGGAACAAAAAAAAAAGGGAAAACAAAATGGCGGGGTTGGCCCTCAGAACACGGGCCGACCCCCGGGGCAAAAAAAAAACGTGTAGTTTTCCCTGGGGGGCCGATCGCCCCTCAGGGTAAAAATAGTAACAAAAACTTTAAAAAAAAAAAAAAATTGTTGGTGATCAGCCCTTAGGGTGACCATCTATGGGGCCATTTTTTTTTATACATGTGTGCTTTGCCAAGGGCAAGCACACATGTATGAAGAAAAAAAGTTATGTGAAATGAGTGTCTTGTTTTCTCTCTCTCTCTCTCTCATATATATATGTGGGTTACAACTAATTAAGAGACATGGGTAGCGACCTTTATTGATCTTTTAACTGCTTTCGGAATGCCCAGTCTGTTTTGTGAAACATAATCAGGTGGTTAGAAAGTTTCCGACTGATGCGGCTAAAACAGGCTGCTTTCATCTTTTCCTTCCGTTCTAACGCTGCTACGGTCAGGATCGTTGCTGGCTGGTGCCGGTTTTCCGGTGCCGTGCATTAAGAGGTAAAGCTACGGTGACATTGATTTTGTAATCAAGGGTTTCCCCGTGGATTATATTAATAAAGACAGCATTTTCAATACTGACGCAATCGCAAGCAGCCAGAAGAAGGTATTTGATTTAGGGGAAGAGGAGATGATTATTTACGTATTGTAAAGACTGAGAGGAAACAACTAACGCGAGACATAAAGGAGACCAGGGGATCAGCTCCTTGATTTTATTAATCAAATCATAATTGGAAGCAAAATTACTTGCCATAGGAAATACGGTTCCTCACACACAACATTAAAATATGTGGTTGAATTGCTAATATGTTTTTCCTGTTTTTGAAAAATGAGTGAGGTAATACGTCAGAGGATAGATGAGGCACGCAACTTGTTTGACGAAACAGCGACGAGTACAGGATTTGATTCGTATGGGAGCAAAGATGGAAGAGTACAAGGGGCGGTGCCCCTGAAGCAACAATTATGGCAATTAGAGAAATTAAGGAGGAAAGAGATCAATAGAGCCTGGGAAGTGATTTTGTTAAATAATTATATCGAGGTTGGTCGGGTCCCATGGGGCCTACGAATTTTAATCACTCCAACACATTTCAATCCACATCCCAAGTTATTGGAAGAATGGTCGCATCTCATGGCAGCAACTTGTAAAAGCATGTTAGAACTCTTATCCAAATATTCGGAGATGGAACTAACGCAAACTAGTGAGAATGTTGAGAAATTAAAGACAAATCTTGAACAACATGAGACACAAGATGAGATCAAGAAATTCTGTGAGGATATGGAGTTACGACTCAAGAAATATGAAGATGAAATAAAATTGAAAAAGAGAAAAAAAAAATGCGGGACAAAAATGATTATGCAACAGGACGCGTCTTACCATTCAGTAGACAATATGACCAAGCTAGAAAGGATTACAGACAAGGTGAAGCCCTACGACGACAGGAGATGTCCTCATCTGAATCGAGTGTGGAGAATATATCAGACCTGGATGAGACCACGGGCCCAAGTACATCGGTGGGTCAACCATTTACTACGATGGAAGAATACCGTTTTTTACAGATGAGCTCAAGACCGCAGAGGAAACCTCCAAGAGACAAAGGTGAAGGCGCAGAAACAAAAAGATCAGGAGAGGGGGCAGGTCAACAAGAAAACGAAAAATTGGCTGGCAGGAGTGCACAACAGACCAGGAGGAAGAAACAATGTAGGATAGAGAGTTGAAAGTAGTCAACATCTCATCTCATACCCTATCACAGGATGAACAATCGGTATTGGAATTAGGGTTATCGTTTTGCCCGACAGCCAATTTCAATTATACAAAAACACAAATTGATATCTTTCATCTGATAAGAAAATTAAAGTTAATGAAAATCTTTGCACAACAGAAGGATGGAACCGCAACACACACTACTGAAGCAGACGGCTTAGAGGTTTCTCCAGAATTAACGATCAGCGATATAGATGGTTTAGCTGCCCTACGAGAACTGGAAATAGGAGAAAGAACATGGGCGACAGATATTGAATTATTAGAGGACCTAGACCTACCAACAGATTTAGCCAGCGGCAGCGGTTTTAAAGCTAAATCGAGATGTAATCCAATCTTACCACATGACAATATTGATGCTTTTCATGAAGCAGTAACCTTTGAGTTGTTCAAATTGTGGAAGAGGACAAAGGATGTTTTTGCACAAAATTTAACAGCAGGCCAACGAACTGCATTAACATCCCTTAAGAAAGCAACCTCATTTGTGATAAAGCCAGCGAATAAGGGGGGCAATGTAGTGTTGTGGGACGCTACTAAGTATCAACAGGAAGTTAAGAGGCAACTACTGAATCCAGACTGTTATGAGATATCTACAATGTCAGCTTACCGGCATTCTATAAGCAGGTTCCATGATTTGCTTTTTGAAGGCATCAGCAGAGGTCTACTTTCAGATGACGAGTACAAGTTTTTACTGGTACGGAAACCAGTGGTACCTTGCTTCTATTTGTTACGCAAGATTCACAAGGATATTGAGAACCCTCCAGGGAGACCCATGGTGTCAGCAAGAGGTAGTTTATTGGAGAAGGCTTCCATTTATTTAGACTATTTTTTGAGTCCTTATGTATTTAATTTAAATTCATATTGCAGAGATACTACAGATTTTCTAACAAAGATATAGGACATTCCTTGGCAAACTAATTATATCATGGTAACTATAGATGTAGTATCGCTATGTACCTGTATCCCACATGAGAAGGGAATTCAGGCGTGTCGACACTTTTTAGGGATAAACCGATTGGACTCTTAGAACACTCTGAACTGCTTCTAAATATGTTAAGATTTTGTCTGGAAAACAATTTCTTTATGTATGAGGATCAATGGTATAGACAAACAACTGGGACTGCGATGGGAAGTTGCTTTGCTCCCAGTTATGCTTGTCTATTTATGGGGTGGTGGGAAACGCAATTGGTGATGTCAGATGAAAATGTGAAATGGTTCCAACATATCATATTTTGGACACGATTTATCGATGATATATTTATGATATGGGAAGGTCCAGAATCAACATTATATGATTTCCTGAATTTGTTACCAAATAGGGATCTGAATTTGCATTTTTCATATAAAATACACAAACAGGTGATTGAATTTTTAGATATAGAGGTCAGTGTAGAAGAAGGCACGCTACATACTAAACTGTTCAGAAAGAGTACATCTGGGAACAGCATTCTACACGCCTCAAGTCACCACCTACCCAATGTCAAAAGGACTATACCCTATGGGGAATTGCTAAGAGAAATTGCAGTACCCCGCAAAGTTTTGAGAGAGAACGATTAATAATGATACAGAGATTTAGATCTAGGGGATATCCATATAAAATAGTGAAGAATGCATGCCGAAAGACAGAAGAAGTTCAAAGGGCTGAATTATTGATTCCTAGAAAGAGAGGAAAAGGTATCAACACCCCGAGATTTGTGACAGTATTTAATGCATATTCTTCAGAAGTTAAAAAGATCCTAATGAAACATTGGCATCTCATTAAGGCTGACAGAACAATTGGTCAGCTAGTAAGTCGTACTCCAATGATAACTTACAAAAGAAGCGGCTTTCTGAGAGATATTCTCGTACATAGTTACAGAAGGAAGACAAAAGGAACTTTCCTAGATAAACATCAAGGTTTCTATAAATGTGCCAAGTGTAAAGCGTGCAGATATAGTTCAAATCGTAAGCAATATGAGTTACCCACGGGTAGGCGAGCGAACATTAAGAAATATATAAATTGCAATTCATATTTCGCTATTTATGTAATAGAATGTCCATGTGGATTGCAATATGTTGGCAGTACAATCTTTCCTCTGAAAAAACGTATCCTTGAGCACTGGAGAGCAATATTGAATAAGGATGCTGCTTATCCAGTAGCGCGACACTGCAATCTTAAACATGAGGGTAAAGTAGAGAAGATGAAATTCTTTGGTATTGACAGGGTCCTGGGTACTACGAGAGGAGGGGACAGAGAAAAACAATTAAGGAGATTGGAGTCTGAATATATTATTCAGCTAAATAGCCGCTATCCTTGGGGACTGAACAAGGAAGAAGAACTTTTTGTTCATATTGGTTAGTCTGATAGTGTAAAGGCAGGGGGAAATTGTAATCATTTCAGATTAGGTTATCTTTTATTTTGAAAGGCCTAAATGAATTTTAATTTGATGATTTATTGGTTTATAGAGTGGCTCATCCAATTATTTGTATTACTGTTTATTACATATTAGTACTACTCTAACAGGGTATGTTATATTAAATGGATACTTAGAAAAATAATTTCAGAATTTGGCATTTATCTATTCACACAAAAAAAAAAAGGGATTTTTTCTATGTCTATGGATGAGGGTATATATAGTAAGTAGGAGGGGCCACTTCTTTGTTGTATGTTTGTTAAAAGGGCCAAGGAAGAAGCAACCCTTCAACCACTTTGTTTCTAAACATATATATATATATATATATATATGCAACACAAATTGGTTAAAAGATTGTTGCACAGCGCACTCCACTGCCGGTGCTCAGTGATGGAGGAGAGCAACCTCGAAAATATTTTGTGAACAAGAATCTCTTCGCACTCCACGAGGTTCAAATTGACATGTTTTATTGCAAGCATAAAAAATGAAAGAAAAGAGGGACTCATTTACTGTGATCAAGACTCCTTGAGAGTCGAAACGGATACGTGGCTGTTGCTTGCAATAAAAGATGCCAATTTGAACCTCGTGGAGTGCGGTGAGATTCTTGTTCACACAATATATATATATATGCACGCATGCATGTCTTTTCTGTAGTGGCAGTTGCCATAAAGTAGCGCAGATGATTTATTGTCCTGCTGCAAAGGAGATACATTTATATGTATTTAGCTGAGTGGATTAGTAAAGGCAAGCGTTACCTGCGCTTTAAAACAAATGTTATGCCATGGGGACTATGGAGATATGAGTGGCACATTTGCTGGGTAGTACTGAAGGAATTAGAAGAGGAGGTAATGGGAGGCAGAGCACCAAAAATGACTGTTGCACAGGGTGTGTGGTAAGGTGAAGTAATACATTATTTTTTTGTTTTTTGCAGTGTTTTCAGAGAATCTGCAGAATTGGGGAAGAAGCGAAGGTAAGGTGACGACATTTCCTATAGTACACAACAAACATACCCACAAGCAATGTTGTGACTATCTACCTTCTACGTAGGCCAGTAATTTTGAGGGACAGTTTAGCCAGTTGCAGAGATTGCGTCTCGTTGGATGACTGCTGATCAAGCCCTAACTCTGGTTATGGAGGACAGTTCTGATGTAGGCTCAGAGACTGAGGCAGCAGACACTGAGACAGCATCTGAGGGAGAGGACAATGGGGCAGATTCTGGGAGTGATTTTTCAGTCGGCGGAGTCCCATCCGACGAAACCTCTTCCAGTGAGTCTGAAGGAGACAATGACGATATCTGTGCTGTCCCTTCGCAAGCACAATCTGGGCAGCGGGACCACATTGGGTTAGCCGAACCCAGAGAGCACGTGCTTGCTGCCGCAAGCACAGAGAGAGTGCTCTCTTGGCAGCCCCCCTGTTTGGTTCAGCCCCAAATTCCACCTTTTACTGGTGACGCTGGATGTAAAGTCGATACAGCTAACATTTTGCCAGTCGACTACATCTAACTATTTTTGGATGTTGACTTCCTTCAGAAAGTTGTGCAGCAAACAAATTTGCGTGCAGACCAATTTCTGAGGGAGCGCGGAGGCACTCTAGGGCCCCGTTCTTGGGCACACCAGTGGACTCCCACTTCGCTGGCGGAGTTGAAGATATTTTTGGGCCTTAAGCTCAAAATAGGGTTAGTGCAGAAACCCACCTTGCAGTCCTACTGGACGACTTGCACGGTTTGGGTAACTCCCATCTTCGCACCATACATGAGCAGAGATCGTTTTTTGCTACTGCAGCACATGCTGCATTTCAATGACAATCCTGCTGCATTGCCCCGGGACCATCCAGATCATGACAGGTTGTTCAAAATTTGGCCTGTCGTGGAACACTTGTCTGCCAGGTTTCCAGAGATCTATACTCCTGGAAAGAATATAGCAGTTGATGAGTCCTTCATCCTGTACAAAGGACGGCTGCTTTTCAGACAGTACATTGCGAGCAAAAGAGCTCGCTATGGCATAAAGCTGTACATGCTGTGTGAGAGCTCTTCTGGCTATGTGTACAGCTTGAGAGTGTATACAGGGAAGGATTCTACCCTAAACCCTGTAGGTTGCCCTCCCACGTTAGGGGTCACAGGTAAGATTGTATGGGAACTTGTCCAGCCACTTCTTCACAAAGGTTATAACCTTTATGTGGACAACTTCTATACAGGAGTAGAGCTGTTCAGTGAGCTCTACAAAGCTGGCACTGTGGCCTGCGGTACAGTTCGTTGTAACTGCAAAGGATTCCCGCAGGAGCTTGTTTGCAAGAAGCTCCAGAAATCCCAGAGTACTGCATTGCGTTCTAACAAACTGCTCGCAGTCAAGTTCCTAGATAGGCGTGATGTATACGTGCTCACTACAATTCATGATGAGAGCACTTCTCCCATCACAGTTTGGGGTCAGATGGCCGAAGTCCACAAGCCCATCTGTATACTTGATTACAATAAGTACATGGGCGGAGTTGACAAGAACGACCAGGTTCTTCAACCATACAATGCGTGTCGTAAAACTCGCACTTGGTACAAGAAACTGTTTACCCACCTGATTCAGATGGCAACATATAATGCGTATGTTGTTTACCGTCAGACAACCACAGGAAGACTCATGACTTTCCTTGACTTCCAGTTGTATGTAATTGAAAGCCTAACTGCTGTTACAGAAGAAGCAGCAGCCTCCACCTCATATGTTATGGAGGATGTGGCAAGGCTGCAGGAGCGACACTTTGCTGATCGCATTCCTAAAACACCCAAAAAGGATCGTCCATGTCGTCGCTGTAAAGTGTGCTCGAAGCATGTAAAGCGGCAGGAGAGTCGGTATTACTGTCCCCAGTGTCCATCACAACCAGGCCTCTGTATCCCTACTTGCTTTACGTTGTATCATACTAAAGCAAAGTTCTGGGAAATCGACTGAGGTTGAGCTGCCGTTGGGTAATCCTTTCAGTGGCAGTGCATGGATACCGAATGTCCATGGGACCCTGATTCGTTAGGCAAGGAGCCACAGAATTTTACTTTATCATGGACTTCCTTTTGGACTGCTTGACAGCTAAATCCACAGTCAGAGCGTGGTCGGTGTTCTGTTCAATTAACATGCATTATATTCCCCCTACTGCATATACTAGTGGACAGAACATATGCCACATTGCCACGGAGTACCCTTTCTTCACCAGCATGTCTACCTTACTTTCAACAGTAGATATGCTCTCTCAGTTTGAGGAATCACTTTGTACGGCATACTTGGAAACCCCCAACTTGCTTCCACAAACTAGTATAGGTTCACTTGGCAATTATACAGGATTAGCCAGGACTCTGATGATAACAGAGACATGAATGGGTAAGGAAAGGTTATGGTAGGAGTGCCTTCACAGAGTTATTGCACAGGTAGAAGGCAGATAGTAAAGGTAGTACAGATGTACAACATCTACACCTATGGATTCAAACCCATTGGTGCCATCCCAGCACTGAAGGAGAATGACTTGTATAGGTCAGTGTTTGACCTGCTTTCCATATTCATCCTCCATCAGAACTTAGTAGATGTTCAGTTTGCTGTATAAGTGCATTATAGTCACATCACTGCACATAATGTTGGCTGGGACATATGCTACGTTCTCATGGACTCCCCTATGTACCAAACACTACCCTTTTTCATAGCCTATGACCTTCTCTTTAGGGAACATCATGAGAAATCCCCAGCATGTTTTCCCTTAGTTTCAAAGGTAGATATGCTCTCTCAGTTCGAGGAATCGCTTTGTACGGCATACTCGGACACCCCCAACTTGCATCCTAAAACTGGAAGGAGTTGGATTTAGCACAGAGAGTGCATTAAAAGCGCATGAAAAACATGTCTTCCTGAGCCTCAGGTGGCTGTCACAGGAGTCATTAGTAAAGGTTTGTTATGCATGCATTTGGTAATGTTAAGGAAGAAGGAGGCAGTTAGCCTATGACCTTCTCTTTAGGAAACATCATGAGAAATCCCCAGCATGTCTCCCTTAGTTTCAAAGGTAGATATGCTCACTCAGTTCGAGGAATCGCTTTGTACGGCATACTCGGACACCCCCAACTTCCATCCACAAACTGGAAGGAGTTGGATTTAGCACAGTGAGTGCATTAAAGGCGCATGAAAAACATGTCTTCCTGAGCCTCAGGTGGCTGTCACAGGAGTCATTAGTAAAGGTTCGTTACGCATGCATTTGGTAATGTTAAGGAAGAAGGAGGCAGTTACTTGACAGGTGGTAAAATGTAGTCAAACTTGTTCCGTTCTGTGGCGTGTGAATATGATGGGCCCTTGTCTGGCAGCGGTAAGTTAATGTGAGTGCAGTGATTGGTTGGATTGGGCCCATGGCTGGCGATATGAAATGGTTGTTTGTTGTGCGTGAAAGGCATGTGAATGGACCATAAAGAGGTTGGTGCCTGGACGCAGCTTTATGGCCCACCTTCAGAAGGCTTGGTTTCAATATTCAGATACTTTGATAAGTAATCATGCTTTGAAACCATCATTTCTGGAGGTGCTAAAACCAACCAGTGTGAGTGGTGGGTTAACTTTACCAAACTAGTACCAGGGGAGTCCAAGGGTGCAGGACTTGCGTGGCTCTCACCAGTTTTCCTTCACCCAGAATCCCCTTGAAATCACAAAATGTGCTTAAAAAACACATTTTCCTTGCATTATAATGAGCAGAAGTCCAGAGATTTGCAGGGATCCTCAAAATTCCTACCACCCAGTGTTTCCCCACTTGTCCTGATAAAAACACAACCCCGCTTGTGTGCCTGCACCTAGTGCCTGCTTCAGGAATGAATCACTCCAGGGTTAACAGTAGCCCTCATGCAAGGACTACCATTGACCCTTGTGTGATCTATTCCTGTCGCGGGCACTAGGCCTACCCACACAAGTGAGGTATCATTTTTATCGGGAGACTTGGGGGAACGCTGGGTGGAAGGAAATTTGTGGCTCCTCTCAGATTCCAGAACTTTCTGTCACCGAAATGTGAGGAAAACATGTTTTTTAGCCACATTTTGAGGTTTGCAAAGGATTCTGGGTAACAGAACCTGGTCAGAGCTCCACAAGTCACCTCATCTTGGATTCCCCTAGGTCTCTAGTTTTAAAAAATGTACAGGTTTGGTAGGTTTCCCTAGGTGCCGGCTGAGCTAAAGGCCAAAATCTACAGGTAGGCACTTTGCGAAAAACAGCTCTGTTTTCTGTCAAAAAATGGGATGTGTCCACGTTGTGTTTTGGGGCATTTCCTATCGCGGGCGCTAGGCCTACCCACACAAGTGAGGTATCATTTTTATCGGGAGACTTGGGAAAATGCTGGGTGGAAGGATATCTGTGGCTCCTCTCAGATTCCATAACTTTCTGTCACCGAAATGTGAGTAAAACGTGTTTTTTTAGCCACATTTTGAGGTTTGCAAAGGATTCTGGGTAACAGAACCTGGTCAGAGCCCCACAAGTCACCCCATCTTGGATTCCCCTACGTCTTTAGTTTTAAAAAATGCACAGGTTTGGTAGGTTTCCATAGGTGACGGCTGAGCTAGAGGCCAAAATCTACAGGTAGGCACTTTGCAAAAAACAGCTCTGTTTTCTGTCAAAAAATGGGATGTGTCCACGTTGTGTTTTTTTGGGCATTTCCTGTCACGGGCGCTAGGCCTACCCACACAAGTGAGGTATCATTTTTATCGGGAGACTTGGGAGAACGCTGGGTGGAAGGAAATTTGTGGCTCCTCTCAGATTCCAGAACTTTCTGTCATCGAAATGTGAGGAAAACGTGTTTTTTTAGCCACATTTTGAGGTTTGCAAAGGATTCTGGGTAACAAAACCTGGTCAGAGCCCCACAAGTCACACCATCTTGGATTCCCCTACGTCTCTAGTTTTCAAAATCGCACAGGTTTGGTAGGTTTCCCTAGGTGCCGGATGACCTAGAGGCCAAAATCTACAGGCAGGCACTTTGCAAAAAACAGCTGTGTTTTCTGTCAAAAAATGGGATGTGTCCACGTTGTTTTTTTGGGGCATATCCTGTCGCGGGCGCTAGGCCTACCCACACAAGTGAGGTATCATTTTTATCAGGAGACTTGGGAGAATGCTGGGTGGAAGGAAATTTGCGGCTCCTCTCAGATTCCAGAACTTTCTGTCACCGAAATGTGAGGAAAACGTGTTTATTTAGCCACATTTTGAGGTTTGCAAAGGATTCTGGGTAACAGAACCTGGTCAGAGCCCCACAAGTCACCCCATCTTGGATTCCCCTACATCTCTAGTTTTCACAAATGCACAGGTTTGGTAGGTTTCCCTAGGTGCCGGCTGAGCTAGAGGCCAAAATCTACAGGCAGGCACTTTGCAAAAAACAGCTGTTTTCTGTCAAAAAATGGGATGTGTCCACGTTGTGTTTTGGGGCATTTCCTGTCGCGGGCGCTAGGCCTACCCACACAAGTGAGGTATAATTTTTATCGGGAGGCTTAAGGGAATGCTGGGTGGAAGGAAATTTGTGGCTCCTCTCAGATTCCAGAACTTTCTGTCACTGAAATGTGAGGAAAACGTGTTTTTTTAGCAACGTTTTGAGATTTGCAAAGGATTCTGGGTAGCAGAACCTGGTCAGAGCCCCACATGTCACCCCATCTTGGATTCCCCTAGGTCTCTAGTTTTCAAAAATGCACAGGTTTGGTAGGTTTCCCAATGTGCCGGCTGAGCTAGAAGCCAAAATCTACAGATAGGCACTTTGAAAAAAACAGCTCTGTTTTCTGTCAAAAAATGGGATGTGTCCACGTTGTGTTTTGGGCCATTTCCTGTCGCGGGCGCTAGGCCTACCCACTCAAGTGAGGTATCATTTTTATCGGGAGATTTGGGGGAACGCTGGGTGGAAGGAAATTTGTGGCTCCTCTCAGATTCCAGAACTTTCTGTCACCGAAATGTGAGGAAAACGTGTTTTTTTAGCCACATTTTGAGGTTTGCAAAGGATTCTGGGTAACAGAACCTGGTCAGAGCCCCACAATTCACCCCATATTGGATTCCCCTAGGTCTCTAGTTTTCACAAATGCACAGGTGTGGTAGGTTTCCCTATGTGCCAGCTGAGCTTGATGCCAAAATCTACAGGTAGGCACTTTGCAAAAAACAGCTCTGTTTTCTGTCAAAAAATGGGATGTGTCCACGTTGTGTTTTGGGCCATTTCCTGTCGCGGGCGCTAGGCCTACCCACACAAGTGAGGTATCATTTTTATCGGGAGATTTGGGGGAACGCTGGGTGGAAGGAAATTTGTGGCTCCTCTCAGATTCCAGAACTTTCTGTCACCGAAATGTGAGGAAAACGTGTTTTTTTAGCCACATTTTGAGGTTTGCAAAGGATTCTGGGTAACAGAACCTGGTCAGAGCCCCACAATTCACCCCATATTGGATTCCCCTAGGTCTCTAGTTTTCACAAATGCACAGGTGTGGTAGGTTTCCCTATGTGCCAGCTGAGCTTGATGCCAAAATCTACAGGTAGGCACTTTGCAAAAAACAGCTCTGTTTTCTGTCAAAAAATGGGATGTGTCCACGTTGTGTTTTGGGACATTTCCTGTTGCGGGCGCTAGACCTACCCACACAAGTGAGGTATCATTTTTATCGGGAGACTTGGGGGAACATAGAATAGCAAAACAAGTGTTATTGCCCCTTATCTCTACATTTTTTCCTTCCAAATATAAGAGGGTGTATAAAAAAGACGTCTATTTGAGAAATGCCCTGCAATTCATATGCTAGCATGGCCACCCCGGAATTCAGAGATGTGCAAATAACCACTGCTCCTCAAAACCTTATCTTGAGCCCATTTTGGAAATGCAAAGGTTTTCTTGATACCTATTTTTCACTCTTCATATTTCAGCAAATTAATTGCTGTATACCCAGTATAGAATGAAAACCAACTGCAGGGTGCAGCTCATTTATTAGCTCTGGGTACCTAGGGTTCTTGATGAACCTACAAGCCCTTTATATCCCCGCAACCAGAAGAGTCGAGCAGACATAACAGTATATTGCTTTCAAAAATCTGACATCGCAGGAAAAATTTACAGAGTAAAACATAAAGAAAAATGGCTGTTGTTTTCCGCTCAATTTCAATATTTTTTTATTTCAGCTGTTATTTTCTGTAGGAAAACCTTGTAGGATCTACACAAATGACCCTATGCTGAATTCAGACTTTTGTCTAGTTTTCAGAAATGTTTAGCTTTCCAGGATCCAGCATTGGTTTCACAACCATTCCTGTCACTAACTGGAAGGAGGCTGAAAGCACCAAAAATTGTAAAAATGGGGTATGTCCCAGTAAAATGCAAAATTTGTGTTGAAAAATGTGGTTTTCTGATTCAAGTCTCCCTGTTCCTGAAAGGTGGGAAGATGGTGATCTCAGCACCAGAAACCCTTTGTTGATGGCATTTTCAGGGAAAAAACCAGAAGCCTTCTTCAGCAGCCCTTTTTTCCCATTTTTTTGGACAAAACGAAATTTTCACTGTATTTTGGCTAATTTCTTGGTCTCCTCCAGGGGAAACCACAAACTCTGGGTACCATTAGAATCCCTAGGATGTTGCAAAAAAAGGACGCAAATTTGGCATGGATAGCTTATGTGGACAAAAAGTTATGAAGGCCTAAGCGCGAACTACCCCAAATAGCAAAAAAAGGGCTCAGCACTGGGGTAGGGAAAACGGCCCAGCAGCTAAGGGGTTAAACGTAATATAGGTGAAACCAATGGCACCAGCAATTACCCTGATGACCAAGTGTGTTTTGTTTTCCCTTGTGTGTAAGTGTTGTGCTGCAAGCATGTCTGACTGCAAGTCTCTGAGGATGTGTGTGTGTTCGACTGTCCAAAACTTGCTTGAAAAGTCCAGAAGTATTAAGTCATACAAAGGTTTTATGCGTGTTGCATCATCAGAATGTAAGTTCTGCCAACATTTAGGAAGCCCAATAAAGATTGGAGTTTTTTAATGGTATTTGGAGGTTGTAATTGTGCGCATTTTTCTAAGAATTGTGGCGCTAGGCTCTTACCTTCACTTGATCACTCATATTCCAGGAACAGGACACTAAGGAAGGCTATTTTTGTTTTTTTTAAATTAAATTTATAGCCGAACTTGGCAAATCCCACAACAATGCGGGCTGCCCGTCTTAAATGTTGCAGTAGTTCATCATCCGTGAGACAGGTATCATCTACATAGGACAATGCTTCAGGGTCAATGTCGTGCAAAATCGAAGTCACACGAGCAGCGAACAGTCCTGGACTGTTCTTGTACCCCTGGGGTAAACAACAGATTTTTTCTGGGAGCCTAGTGCGCTGAAACTTGTAAGTCTCTACTCTCAGGTGCCATATTTTGGCATAAGAAACCAATGGAAATATCCATTGTTGTTTTGTATTTTTTGCGCACTATGTTGTTCATGAGTGCTGTGCTATGTGAGTTTTGTATAGCATATGTGCAAGTATGACTGTTTAAGTGTCTGTAGTCTAAGACTATTCTGTATGAATGGTCTGGTTTAGCTACTGGGAATAAAGGATTATTCATTGGGGAGACACAAGGTTCAATTACGCCCTGGTACTCCAGTTGCGTAAACATTTCTCTCACAGGTGCTTTAGCATCATGTTTTATTGGATATTGAGGTTGATGTTGGGCTTCATTTGTAATAGTAATTACATGGTAGGGGGAATCTTTGTCCCACCCTACGTGGTTGCAATATAACGGGAGTGCCTTTGCCAATGCCCAATTGATGGCATTGGATTCAGCTAGTTCCTCAGGAACAAGGGGTGAGAAAGAAGGTTTGATAACATCTTCCCCATATGGGCATGTACAGACAAATTCAGGTGTCCGGTCTTGTTCGGTCAACAAAATATCATATATCATATATGTGAACCACACGATCCCAAAAGATTGCGTCTATTGTGAGCTCAATGTCTCCTTCTAATTGTAACGCTACTTTGTACACCCTATCTGGACGCACATGTCCACGGTTCCTACTTTTAGGAAGTCATCAGTTGCTTTCATCTCGAGATGCTCTAGAAGATTCCGGTAAACTATTGTGATCTCTGTAGTGCTAGTGCCCACTCCTTGTTCTTCAGTAGAACCTCTTCTTGTGTGGCATGCCAAACAGCAACTGCTGCCACTTTCTTCTTTTTAAATTGGGATTTTTGCTGAGGAGGTTTGTCTTCCTTTTTAACAGAAATCTCTGTTGAGCGTTTTGATTCCTGTCTCGGTTTCACGTACTCAGTTCTTCGCTCTGACCGCCCACCTCTCTCACTGCATTTGTCCGATGAGTCCAGAAAGGAACATGATTGGCGTGTATCAGTATATTGATATCTGTCAGGCATTTTTATATTAACTCTATTTCTGAGATTATGTTTATTCTATGGGGTCTTGCTTTGCAGAGACTCTCCCCTCTCTTTTTTAGGAGTCTGTTGATTTTTTATCCCAGCGATTCTTATTACCCTCAGGAACCTGCTTGGAAAAATATTTATTAGATTTACCCTGAAATTGAGGTTTTGTTGGTCTGGCCCCCAGACTATCTCGACCAATACTAGAGTAGGGCTCCACGATAATCTCTGGCAGCTCACATTCTTGATCCTGTTGATGAACATCTCGGAGCTGTATGTGCACCGCTAATGCGACCGCTTCCCCTTTAAGGTTACTTAAAATAATTGAGGACACTGTGGCAGAATTGCCCATCAATTGCATCCTCAAATCCAGGGCCTGGGCAGCCCCGTATTCATCTTGAATTTGTTTCAACACTTCCGGTAAATTGGCGAGTGTCGGTGTACCATGTGCGGCTGTATAGAGCGCAGCAAATACCATGCCCCATGTATTACAGTTATCATTTGAGGGAACCATCCCAAACGGCAAGCACATTGTTAGTATTCTATGTTTATCCTGATGTCCTGTATGGGGAATGTTAGAAATTGGGTCTTTGGTTGACAGTCAGGTTACCCCCTGTTCAAGCAAGGACCCTCACTCTAGTCAGGGTAAAAGAGAATCACCTACAGCTAACCCCTGCTTACCCCCTTGGAAGCTTGGCAGAGCAGTAGGCTTAACTGCAGAGTGCTAGGTGTAAAGTATTTGTAAAAACACTTACAGTACCTCAATGAAAACACTACAAAATGACACAACACCAGTTTAGAAACATAGGAAATATTTATCTAAATAAAACAAGACCAAAACGACAAACATCCAACATACACAAGTCAAGTTATGCTGTTTTAAAGATTAAACTCAAAAATAGCATTTAGAAACACAAAATGCTTCAATGAGGTGTTAACACGGTGTCGTGATAGAGTCGTTCCCAACAAGCCGACACCAGCGGCACCGGACATGGAGTCGCGTAGACCCCCAAGTACAGTACCTTTGTTAAAGAGTGAAAACAAGTCGATACGCAAAGTCGGGGATCGCAGCAGCTGTGCGAAATGTTGAATCCACGCACTTTGAGCGGCGTCGGTCACGACATGGTGCGGCAACTTCCATGGAGTCGTAGACTTCAGCGGGGCTGCAGTGGCATCGGGCCTGCAAAGGTTGTCGCGTTCCAACGAAGATCACGGAGTCGGTTGCAGGTGGTCTCACTGGATTCAGCAGCGGCGTCTGTCTGAAGTCGATTTCCTTGGATTTCCACCAGCGTTCCTTTCAAGGGCCCAGGGACTGGATAGGGCACCACTTGTCAGAGTAGGAATCTTAACAGAGACTCCAGGTGCTGGCAGAGAGAAGTCTGTGCTGTCCCTGAGACTTCAAACGACAGGAGGCAAGCTCTATATCAAGCCCTTGGAGATTTCTTCACACGATGGAAGGCACACAAAGTCCAGTCTTTGCCCTCTTACTCTGGCAGAAGCAGCAACTGCAGGATAGCTCCACAAAGCACAGTCACAAGCAGGGCAGCACTTCTCCTCAGCTCTTCAGCTCTTCTCCAGGCAGAGGTTCCTCTTGATGTCCAGAAGTGATCTAAAGTCTGTGGTTTTGGGTGCCCTTATTATACCCAATTTCTCCTTTGAAGTAGGCTTACTTCAAAGTAAAGTCTCTTTTGAATGTGAAATCCTGCCTTGCCCAGGCCAGGCCCCAGACACTCACCAGGGAGTCTGAGACTGCATTGTGTGAGGACAGGCACAGCCCTTTCAGGTGTAAGTGACCACTCCTCCCCTCCCTCCTAGCACAGATGGCTCATCAGGAAATGCAGACTACACCCCAGCTCCTTTTGTGTCATTGTCTAGTGTGAGGTCCAACCAGCCCAACTGTCAAACTGACCCAGACAGGGAATCCACAAACAGGCGGAGTCACAGAAATGGTATAAGCAAGAAAATGCTCACTTTCCAAAAGTGGGATTTTCAAACAGACAATCTTAAAATCAACTTTACTAAAATATGCATTTTTAAGTTGTGAGCTCAGAGACCCCAAACTCCACATGTCCATCCGCTCCTAAAGGGAATCTACACTTTTATTAGATTTAAAGGTAGCCCCCATGTTAACCTATGAGAGGGACAGGCCTTGTAACAGTGAAAAACGAATTTCGCAATATTTCACTGTCAGGACATATAAAACACATTGCTTTATGTCCTACCTTAACCATACACTGCACCCTTCCCTTGGGGCTACCTAGGGCCTACCTTAGGGGTGTCTGACATGTAAGAAAAGGGAAGGTTTAGGCCTGGCAAGTGGGTACACTTGCCAAGTCGAATTTACAGTTAAAACTGCACACACAGACACTGCAGTGGCAGGTCTGAGACATGATTACAGAGCTACTTATGTGGGTGGTACAACTAGTGCTGCAGGCCCACTAGTAGCATTTGATTTACAGGCCCTGGCACCTCCAGTGCACTTTACTAGGGACTTACTAGTAAATCAAATATGCAAATCATGGATAAGCCAATCAACAATACAATTTACACAGAGAGCATATGCACTTTAGCACTGGTTAGCAGTGGTAAAGTGCTCAGAGTTCAAAAACCAACAGCAACAGGTCAGAAAAAATATGAAGCAGGAGGCAAAAAGATTGGGGATGACCCTGCATAAGCAAAAAAGTCCAACAGGGAAAAACTGCCTCCAGTGCGTTTATTCTTTGAGCTAACCAAAACGAAGTTTCCTCTCGTTTGGCGGGTACACTACCCATGATCGATTGTACAGTTGCAGGGTTAATGACTGGCATTACTGCATGTGGTTGCACCAGAGCAGCTCATGCTGGGTTTGTGTTCAATGTTTGCATTACAAACTGCACTAAACGTCTGCATATTGCCGTCAGATCAGTATATAGGTGACGGACTTCAGCTACCGCTCGGTTTGCTACTGCAGGGCGAGGTGTATAAGTTAACAATAAAGGCCAGGTAGGACCATCATTACTTAGAGGACCTAACCTAACTCGTAAAATTGTGTGGGGTAGGGTGCCATCAAGCCAATTAGTATGTTCTTGATAAGATAATGGTATTTCTAAATGTGTGCATGCTCTGTCTTGTCCAGGCACATTAGCAAGTGTATAGTGATGAAATGTATTTGTGTTCCCATCAGCTGCTGGAAATGTGACCCAAGAATAGAAAATTTCTGTTCTATGAACTGCGTGCACGACAACAACAAATGTGACTGGACCCCACTGGGCCGTTAGGCCATGTGCCAACAAATGTGTAGTCAGAGGTTGTCTCATATTGAGCAATTACTACCTGTTTGCGGATTCACCATAATGAATGGTCAATTTGTTCAGAGATAAACACACCAAAGGGGGGTTCCCTTTTAGAGTTCAAGCTTGAACAACCTCCAGCATCAGATAGGGTGCCCTACTTAGCTGAGGAGGAAATCCTCAGTACTATGGATGTCTCCGTATAGGGTACTGAGGTGTCTTTGTATATAGTGAGACAGAGATACTTAGGAGAACCCGAAAATTAGAGCCTGACCAAACATTGGTGGCGCCATGTCACGTAGGCTCTCATCATTCTAGTGAGACTACTGGATTTTGAGCGGCAGAATCGCCTGCAGTGTGGGAGACTAAGGTGGTCATTCCAACCCTGGCGGTCCATGACCGCCGGGTTGGAGGACCGCGGGAGCACCGCCGACAGGCCGGCGGTGCTCCAATGGGCATTCCGACCGCGGCGGTAAAGCCGCGGTCGGACCGGCAACACTGGCGGTCACCCGCCAGTGTACCGCCGCCCATTGGAATCCTCCAAGGCGGCGCAGCTAGCTGCGCCGCCGAGGGGATTCCGACCCCCCCTACCGCCATCCAGTTCCCGGCGGTCCGCCCGCCGGGAACCGGATGGCGGTAGGGGGGGTCGCGGGGCCCCTGGGGGCCCCTGCAGTGCCCATGCCACTGGCATGGGCACTGCAGGGGCCCCCGTAAGAGGGCCCCTAAATGTATTTCACTGTCTGCTGCGCAGACAGTGAAATACGCGACGGGTGCAACTGCACCCGTCGCACAGCTTTCACTCCGCCGGCTCGATTCCGAGCCGGCTTCATCGTGGAAGCCTCTTTCCCGCTGGGCTGGCGGGCGGCCTGAAGGCGGCCGCCCGCCAGCCCAGCGGGAATGTCAGAATTACCGCCGCGGTCTTTCGACCGCGGAACGGTAACCTGACGGCGGGACTTTGGCGTGCGGCCTCCGCCGCCGCCCGCCAAGGTCAGAATGAGGGCCTAAGTCTGACCCACTACAGGCAACACCTGTTGCCTCAATCTGGGTTTGCTCCAGCTAACTAGCAGTGCCTCATCTCTACCAAGGGACAGGGATGATTGGGCAGCCAAGCGCATGACATAATTGACTCCTCAAAGAAATCGTGGTGGCTCAGGTCTCATCCGTTTCTCTCAATTACAGTAGTCTCACGTACACAATGATAAACAAAGGCAGTATATGTTTCAATAAGGTTTTAATGAAGCAACTGCATCTTAGATAGCAAAGTGTGTACTGCAGTAACTAGGACGATGCAGTATGACAAGATTAAAATTGTGACAAGGAGAGTGAAGCATAGAAATAATGCTACTATATTGTCTCTAGAGTCAATGGACTAATTCCTACCTAGGCTATAATAGAGCACAGCATGTTAAGCTCTAATTCTACTCTTCAAGTTCCCCTGGGAAGACATCATCCCCCATACCTGAGCAAAGGCCTGAAGTCTGCATAAGCAGCTGTAGCGAAGCGTTCAGCAATCAGCATACACTTGTGGTCCTCTGGGTGGAATCTCCCTCTAACATGTAAGGGACAAGGGAGTGTTTTTATAATGAAACAGCTGATGTTCTGAGAAAATCTCCCTACGTAAGGATGTGTGTTTTTCCATGAATACCAGAGACAAAACTTTTACCACGTTCACCAGCAACCTATGTCACTACAGCCTTGAACGAAGCACAGAGTGAGCAAGAATGCCTTATTTGAGAACATAGCGCTGGCCTAAGCAAAAACAGCTAGATATGGAGAAATTAAAATAAGACCTCTAAAGTGGCATTTATTGAAATAATAAATGAAGCTGAATAAAATATATCTAGGTTAAAGTGCACAGCGGCAGGCCTAATGTGCTAAAATTACATGCATGGAGCTATAACTAAAATGCTACAACACATAGGTGGTCATTGCGACCTAGGCGGGCGGCGGTTGCCGCCCGCCCGTCGGAATCCGCCTGAATACCGCCCCGCGGTCAATAGACCGCGAGGGGTATTCTGACTTTCCCGCTGGGCCGACGGGCGATCTGATTCAGATCGCCCGCCGGCCCAGCGGGAAAGCGCCTTCCACAAGGAAGCCGGCTCGGAATCGAGCCGGCGGGGTGGAAGGCGTGCGACGGGTGCAGCAGCACCCGTCGCGCTTTTCAGTGTCTGCATCGCAGACACTGAAAAGCCTAGTTGGGCCCTGTTAGGGGGCCCCTGCCGTGCCCATGCCACGGGCATGGGCACGGCAGGGGCCCCCAGGGGCCCCGCGACCCCCCCTACCGCCATCCTGTTCATGGCGGCTTTCCCGCCATGAACAGGATGGCGGTAGGGGGGGTCAGAATCCCCTCGGCGGCGCAGCGAGCTGCGCCGCCTTGGAGGATTCTAAGGGTCAGTGGAAAACCGGCGGGAGACCGCCGGTTTTCCCGTTCTGACCGCGGCCAAAGCGCCGCGGTCAGAATGACCAAGGGAGCACCGCCGGCCTGTCGGCGGTGCTCCCGCCCCCGTTGGCCCTGGCGGTAGAGAACCGCCAGGGTCAGAATGAGGGCCATAGTGTGATATCACTTCCGCTACCCCTGGCATTTTGATTAATTGATGTTCATGGGGAGGATGTTTGTAAAATAAATAATACAATTAGAATCTCTAGTGAACAATTAAGCACACCAAGACGTAGTTTCGATATTTGTGGCAAAAAGATATTAGAATCAGTTTAATGCAAGTCAGATTTAACTAACTCAGTAGCTCAGAATGTGTAGAAACATGCAGAAA
Source organism: Pleurodeles waltl (assembly GCF_031143425.1). Classification (NCBI taxonomy): domain Eukaryota; kingdom Metazoa; phylum Chordata; class Amphibia; order Caudata; family Salamandridae; genus Pleurodeles; species Pleurodeles waltl. The sequence goes on from NC_090447.1 coordinate 1,234,028,558, forward strand.
GATTTTATCCTTACCATAGTTACCTAAAGAGTAGAAAAGTAAAAATGCTGCCTGTTGGAAAATGGGTTATTGGTAAGGGCAGGTAGGTACCTACACCTAGCAACAAGCCACCAACCTCCACTTAGGTACAGTTAGGTCTCAGTAAATTAATCCCAGCTCAACCCTTGGTAGCTTGGCAACGAGCGTCAAGGCTTAACTTAGGAGACAGTGTGTAAAGCACTCAAATATCACAAAACAGTAATTAAATAAAACACAGGAAACAGTTTAAAAATCCAAAACCAATTTATAAAAATAGTTTATATTTTTATCTTTAAAATGACACAAAAACGAATAAAATCGGATAAAGGGAACCGGAGATATGAATTTTTAAAGAATTATTATTTTTCTAGCGCTTAGAAACAAAAAGCGCCAATCGGGTCATCTGGTTGCACCTCGACCGGGGCAAAGTCAAAGTTTCAGGCCGACCGCGATCTAGCCCTGCTCGGCTACAAGTCGCGGGAGGCCTCGGTTAAAAAGTTACCTTCTGACTTAGGGGGTCATTCTAAGTCTGGCAGGCGGCGGAGGCCGCCCGCCAGACTTCCCCCTCCAAAATACCGCTCCGCGGTCGAAAGACCGCTGAGGGTATTTTGGGATTTGCCCTGGGCTGGCCGGTGACCGCCAAAAGGCCGCCCGCCATCCCAGGGCAAATCAACCTTCCCACGAGGACGCCGGCTCAGAATTGAGCCGGCGGAGTGGGAAGGTGCGACGGGTGCAGTGGCACCCGTCGCGTATTTCAGTGTCTGCAAAGCAGACACTGAAATACATAGTGGGGCCCCCAGGGGCCCCGCGGCACCCCTTACAGCCATCCTGTTCCTGGCGGGAGACCCGCCAGGAACAGGATGGCGGTAGGGGGTGTCAGAATCCCCATGGCGGCCGAGCGCGCTCTGCCGCCATGGAGGATTCTCAAGGGCAGCGGAAAACCGGTGGGAGACCGCCGTTTTTCCAAATCTGACCGCGGCCAACGCACCGCGGTCAGAATGCCCTGCGGGGCACCGCCAGCCTGTCGGCGGTGCTCCCGCCGACCCTGGCCAGAATCAGGGCCTTAGTATTTATTTTGAAGATTTTCTTCAGCGGGACGAACCTGCCAGTCCTATCTGACCTCCTGGAGCCCTTCTCCGGATACGCGATGCTGGATTCCTCGGTGGAGATTTTTACCTTCGGACTTAGTCGTTTTTTCGAGGTGAAAATCCTTCGACCGGGGTAAACCTGGATCTTGATCCGACGTCCATGGAGCCCTTCTCGGATACGATGGCTGAGAGGTCCCGGTCAACTTTTTACCTTCGGACTTAGGTGGTCATTCTGACCTCGGCGGTAAAAGGCGCCTACCGCCGGTCAGAAATCCTCCATAATCCCGCCGCGGTCGCGGAAACCCGCCACGGTCATTCTGACCCGCAGAAGGCAAACCTCCGAAAATCCGACCGCCACAACAGACCGCCAGACCAGCGGTCGGCGGAAAGGTGGAGGTGACAAAACCTCCACCGTCACGCCAACAGAAATACGCCCATGCCATTACGACCCACGAATCCACGCGGCGGTCATTCAAACGCGGTATTCCATTGGCGGGACACACCGCCGCGGTCAGAATACACACAAACGAACAAAACTCAGCCACATTGGACGATTTGAATCCCACACACCTGATACACATACACACACCACTCCCACACACACAATACAATATAAAACACCCACCCACATCACCCACAAACCCCTACGCTAAAAAATTCGTAAAGAAGGCAAGAGCGAGACACCAGCATCCAAAAAATAACAGCCACAGCCACTCAACACCATCACCCACACACTATCCACACACAAAACAACACACACCACCACACTCAACTCACTTAAATATACATACTCCACCCCACACATCATACACACCACCCCATGGCACCCCAAAGACAACCCCGCTTCACAGACGAAGAACTCAGGGTCATGGTGGAGGAAATCGTTCGGGTAGAGCCCCAGCTGTTCGGCACACAGATACAATACACCAGCATTGCCCGGAGGACGGAGCTATGGCAGAGGATTGTCGACAGGGTGAACGCAGTGGGACAGCACCCCAGAAATCGGGAAGACATCAGGAAGCGATGGAACGACCTACGGGGGAAGGTGCGTTCCATGGTATCCAGGCACAACATCGCCGTGCAGAAGACTGGCGGAGGACCCCCACCTCAACCCCCACAATTCACATCATGGGAGGAGGAAGTCTTGAACATCCTGCATCCTGACGGCCTCGCAGGAGTCGGCGGAGGAATGGATACTGGTAAGTTGAAGCTTCAATACTGCTTCCCCCCCACCTGCATGCCAAATCAGACCCCAACCCTCACCCCCATCCTCGAACCCCACCCTCACCCCCACCCCCATCCTCACCCCCACCCTCACCCCCACCACCATCCTCACCCCCACCACCATCCTCACCCCCACCACCATCCTCACCCCCACCCCCAGCACACCTATTCCCCGCCAATGTCTCACCATCACAACCCACACATCCCAAAACCTAGGCCTGCATGCATCCACTAAGCATGGACACCCATCACCAAAGCATGCCCAATGCATATACACATCCCCCCCACAAGCCACCCTCACCAAAGCCCCCACACACGAATGCCAGCACTTGGGGACACGAGAAACCACAGATACACCCATATGCCACACATTGAAACTATAACCATACCTCTATACCCCTGCAGGACCCGACCGTCAACACACCGCGGCGGAGGGGCCAGAATTCTCCACACCCCCCACCCAAGAGGCCGTCAGCGATGACAGCAGCTCTGTCGACCTGGACACCGATGACCAGCCCGGACCATCGGGGACCTCTGGACAGTCGGTTCCCCTCACACAGGCCCAGGCCACTACAGACCCAAACCCCTCTGGGAACACCAGCACAGCTCCCACCCAGCGGGCCCATGCCTCTGTCTCCAGGGCGCGTCAATCTGCGGTGTGTCTACCACTACAGGGCACCCAGGATAACCCACCACCCCAACAACAACAGGGACCTGGGGGCAGTGGTAGTGGGCACACCGGCCAGGGGGCAGAGGCCCAGGGAAACAGGGGAACTCGGAGGGCAGCTGTGCGACAGGGGGGGGAGGAGAGGCCCAGGGAACCCACTCTCCACGAGGTCCTCACCACCATCATGGGAGCATACAACCGCTCCCAGGAGACGATGGCGACGGTACTGGCCCGGTTCCAGGAGATCCAGGTACTGCAGGAGGAACACTATCGGGGGTACAGGGAGGACATCAGAGCCATCAACACCACCCTGGTTACCATGGTAGGGCTGCTGCAGGACCTCGTCAACAACAGGGCGGACACTCAACAACACCCAAGGGCCCCTGCCACTAGCCTGGACCAAGAACAGCCAACCACCTCCGCCGGCGCTAGTGGACAGTAGGCCCCCGCACAGCAGCAGCCCACCAGACCCCCACCTCCTGCAGGAGAAGAACCACCCCGCAAGAGGGCCCTGAGATCTCGCAAGAAGACAGAGTAGGATGTCAAGACCCCCGCCAGCAATGGATACCACCTGATGTCATCCCACTGTCCCACATTGTCACCCTGTCCATCCTTGAACTGCCCATGCTCCATCTCTCCACAGGCCTCTGGACAATGCACCTGTGTGACTGTTACTCTGGACTCTGCCATGGACATTCCTTCACCATAGCCCCCACCCACTTGAAACCACCCATCCCATTTTGAGCACTTAAATAAACACCTATTTTGCACCAAAAAATCTGGAGTCTGGCTGTGATTTCAATAGATTGTAATTGACATGACAGTGCAAATATGTCCTTGTACATGGTGAAGTCAACAAACAGCTGCCACAAAGCTGTAGTCCATGGGGAAATGAAGCACAGGACTCGTAGTGGGGACCCCAGATCTGAAATAGGGAGGGAAAAGCCAAAACTCAGTCATCATACACTGGGGCAAATAGACAGGCAGCAGAGATGCAGGAGAGTAGTTAACATTTACTAAATTATCTTTGAAATGTTACCTGTGTCCTATTGGAAGTACTGTGCAATGATTCTGTCCCTGTTGTCTGTTTCAGCCCCGTCGTCTTCCTCCTCGTCACTCTCCTCAGGTTCCACCGCTGCCACAACACCACCGTCTCGACCATCCTCCTGCAGGAAAGGCACCTGGCGACGCAAAGCCAGGTTGTGAAGCATGCAGCAGGCCACGATGATGTGACACACCTTCTTAGGTGAGTACATTAGGGATCCACCTGTCATATGCAGGCACCGAAACCTGGCCTTTAGGAGGCCAAAGGTGCGTTCGATCACCCTCCTAGTACGCCCATGGGCCTCATTGTACCGTTCCTCTGCCCTGGTCCGGGGATTCCTTACTGGGGTCAGTAGCCACGACAGGTTGGGGTACCCAGAGTCCCCCACTAGCCATACACGGTGTCTCTGTAGCTGTTCCATCACGCAAGGGATGCTGCTATTCCTGAGGATGTAGGCGTCATGCACTGACCCTGGGAATTTGGCATTTACATGCGAGATGTACTGGTCAGCCAAACACACCACCTGGATGTTCATTGAATGGTAATTTTTTCTGTTCCTGTACACCTGCTCCCTGTCTCTTGGGGGAACCAAAGCCACATGGGTCCCATCAATGGCACCAATTACGTTGGGAATATGTCCAAGGGCGTAGAAATCACCCTTCACTGTAGCCAATTCGCCCACCTCAGGGAAAATGATGTAGCTCCTCACGGATTTCATCAGGGCAGACAACACTCTGGATAACACCTTCGAAAACATGGGCTGAGACATCCCAGAAGCAATTCCCACGGTTGTCTGAAATGACCCACTTGCCAAGAAATGGAGTACTGACATGACCTGCACCAGAGGGGGAATCCCTGTGGGTTGGCGGATGGGGGACATCAGGTCGGGCTCCAGCTGGGCACACAGTTCATGGATAGTGGCACGGTTAAGACGGTAGGTCAGGATAATGTGGCGTTCTTCCATTGTCGACAGGTCCACCAGCGGTCGGTACACGGGAGGATTCATCCGTCTCCTCGCCCAACCCAGCGGACGGTGCCTAGGAAGGACAACATGGAGCACACAGTCAAGCAACCCACAGGTATGTACTCACAGCTAGCACAGTAAACGATTCTCTATGCAGTGAATGGCGTGTCTGAGTGGCTATGCAAGGCCTAGGCCTGTGTGACGCAGTTGAAATTGAGCCATGTGGGCCCTGGAAATGGCGGCTGCCTGACCTGTGAAGTGTGACAATGGGATGTGAGGTCAATGCGCTGGCGTGGCACACCGCGGCGGGCGGCGGGCCAAGACCGCGGCGCCAAGCCGCATTGGTTAACATTGAAGCCTATGGGTTTCAGGAGCCAATGGCGAAGGGCGCCGGCGGTGGCGGGACGCACCGCCGCGGTACGCACCGCCACGGACGTGACCGCCATTTTCTATCTACTTATCCACTTGCGACTTGAACTTTCACAGGAGAGGACCTATACTGCAAGTGTTGCTGTGACCTCGGTCTGGAAGGGACAATGGCTGCTGCACCTGGGGAAAGGGCCCCTGCCTTCACTGGAGAGGAGTTGGAGAAACTTGTGGATGGGGTCCTCCCCCAGTATGCGCTACTCTACGGTCCTCCAGACCAACAAGTGAGTTTAATTCTATCTGGATTTGGGGCCACTGGCTGGCTTGGGGGCATGGCGGGGGGCCTGGCGGGGATGGGGGGCATGTTGGGCCTGGCGGGGGGCATGGCGGGGGGCCTGGCGGGGGGCCTGGCGGGGATGGGGGGCATGTTGGGCCTGGCGGGGGGCATGGCGGGGGGCCTGGCGGGGATGGGGGGCATGTTGGGCCTGGCGGGGGGCATGGCGGGGGGCCTGGCGGGGATGGGGGGCATGTTGGGCCTGGCGGGGGGCATGGCGGGGGGCCTGGCGGGGATGGGGGGCATGTTGGGCCTGGCGGGGGGCATGGCGGGGGGCCTGGCGGGGATGGGGGGCATGTTGGGCCTGGCAGGTGGCATGGCGGGGGGCCTGGCGGGGATGGGGGGCATGTTGGGCCTGGCGGGGGGCCTGGCGGGGATGGGGGGCATGTTGGGCCACTGGCAAGGAAAATGCTGACAAACTTGAACGTGGTATTTCTCCCTCCCTGTACGTGTCACATAGGTCCGCGCCCATGAGAAGATCGGGATTTGGCGTGCCATCGCCAAGGAAGTCCGGACCCTGGGGGTCCACCATCGACGGGGCACCCACTGCCGCAAGAGGTGGGAGGACATCCGCCGCGGGACCAAGAAGACCGCCGAGTCTCTGCTGGGGATGGCCTCCCAACGTAGGCGGGGTGCCTGCCGTCAACTGAGCCCCCTGATGTTCCGGATCCTGGCGGTGGCCTACCCTGATTTGGATGGGCGCATGAGGGCAGCACAGCAGACACAAGGGGGTGAGTACAAGCATTATCTACTCTGTTGTCGCGCAGTGGAGGTGTCTGGTTGGGGAGGAGGGCTGTGGGTCCCCCTAGGCCAGGGCGATATCTGTAGGCTGGGCACCCCCGTAACCCCTGTGTCCCCAGCCACCACCCTCAGTAGTTTGTCAGTACAGCCATCCCTGGGCCGTGTCATCCATGGGTGCAGTTGTCAACTCTAGGCGTGTAGGGCATGTTCCACGGAATGCGTAGCGGACCCCAAGTGCGCAACTTAGTGCAGGGGGCATCTGTGTCTGTCATGTCCGCTAACGGTACCGGAGATCCATGTAATCAATATCCCTTTATTTCTCTCTCCCCCCCCCTTTTTGTTTGTCTTTCTGTGCTTGTGTGCATCAGCATCATCAGGCGGAGGAGAAGTGGCATCGGGGCAGGAGGGAGCTGCATCTCACATGGCCCAGGAGGGCCATGCCACAGAGTCAGACTGGACCAGTGAGACGGAGGGCGAGGGGAGCTCCACGACGGGGACGACTGGACCCTGCAGCGACACGGACACGTCCTCGGAATGGGGCTCCCTTGCGGGGGTGGCACCATCCGTGCCCCCCGCCATTACAGGTACAGCCGCCACCCAGCGCACCATCACCGCCCTCCCAGCAGCCCCTCAGCGTTCGCCCGTGCCCGCTCTGCCAGGAAGCCGGGCATCTCCTTCGCCCCAGGCACCTCAGGCCCTGCCCCTGTTACCCCCGCTGCCCTCAGTGAGGAGGTCATTGACCTCCTCCGAACGCTCATTGTTGGGCAGACTAGCCTTTTGAATGCCATCCAGGGGGTGGAGAGGGTGGTTCATCGCAGCAATGCGTACCTGGAGGGCATTCATTCGGGTCAGGCTGCCCATCAGCGATCGTTCCAGGCTCTGGCCTCAGCACTGACGGCAGCCATTGTCCCTGTCTCCTGCCTGCCTCTACTAACTCCCTCCTCCCAGTCTCCTGTTCCTCTGCCTGTCCCACCCACACCATCAGACCAGCCTGCACACACCTCAACACCCAAGAGAAGCTCATCCAAACATAAGCACCACAGATCACGCAGACATTCACACACGCAACATTCCGATGCAGACATGCCAACAGTCACTACCACCTCTGTGACCCCCACCTCCTCGTCTCCCTCCTCCCTCCCTGTGACGTCTACACTCACACCTCCATTCACCTCACCATCAGCCAGTGTTTCCATCACCAGCACACCCTCCACTCCAGTCCGCACACGTGCAGTCACCACCCCCACTGCCATTTACACGTCCCCTGTGTCCTCTCCCACTGTGTCTGTCACCCCCTCTTCCACACCACACAAACGCAGCCACCCACCCACCCAACAGCCATCCACCTCACGACAGCCTATCCCTCCTGCACCTGCACCCAAAGACAGCAAACGTGACTCACCTACAACCACATCCTCTCCCTCCACTCCCATTCCCACTGTACCTACCACTCTCCATTGTCCCAAGAAGCTCTTCCTCGCCACTACTAACTTCTTTCCTGACCCTGAGCCCCCCTCCTTCTCGTCGGGGTAAGAAGAGCACCTCAGCCACCACCAGCCCTGCAGCCCCCTTGACAAGGGTGCAGGGGTATTGGAGCCCGCCAGCCTGCATGCCTGGATCTTCGCCCAGCAGCAAGGGGACAGCCAGCCCACCCCCTGGGAAGAGGAGCAGAAGGCGGAAGGGGCGCCGCAGGAGCCCGCCTTCTACATCCCCCCCGGACACCACCCAGAGACAGTCACCAGCCACAGCTCCAAAGGGAGGCAAGGGCCACAGGCCCACGACTAAGGAGGGCAAGGGCAGCAAGTCGGAGAGGTCAGGCAGCAGGCCTGCTGCCCAGGAGGAGCCTACAACCCCCATAGCCGCTGCCCCGGGAGGAACCGGCACAGCTGCCCCGGGAGAGCCCACCACCCCCATAGCCGCTGCCCAGGGAGGACCCAGCCCAGCTGGCCAGGAGGGCCCCACCACCCACAGCCCAGGTGGGCAGTGAAGGAGCACCATCCCCGCTGCCCAGGAGGGCACCACCAGGCAATTAGCAGTTGGCCATAGACCGTCCGCCGTCTCAAGAACCGCTGAACTGGGCCCCGCCGTCTCAAGCACCGCTCCGCTGGGCCCCGCCGTCTCAAGCACCGCTAAACTGGGCCCTTCAAGGCAAGGAGCGCTGAACTGGGCCCCGCCGTCTCAAGAACCGCTGAACTGGGCCCCGCCGTCTCAAGCACCGCTGAACTGGGCCCTTCAAGGCAAGGAGCGCTGAACTGGGCCCCGCCGTCTCAAGAACCGCTGAACTGGGCCCCGCCGTCTCAAGAACCGCTGAACTGGGCCCTTCAGGGCAAGGACCGCTGAACTGGGCCCTTCAGGGCAAGGACTGCTGAACTGGGCCCCGCCGTCTCAAGAACCGCTGAACTGGGCCCCGCCGTCTCAAGCACCGCTCCGCTGGGCCCCGCCGTCTCAAGCACCGCTCCGCTGGGCCCCGCCGTCTCAAGAACCGCTGAACTGGGCCCTTCAGGGCAAGGACCGCTGAACTGGGCCCCGCCGTCTCAAGCACCGCTCCGCTGGGCCCCGCCGTCTCAAGCACCGCTCCGCTGGGCCCCGCCGTCTCAAGCACTGCTGAACTGGGCCCTTCAAGGCAAGGAGCGCTGAACTGGGCCCCGCCGTCTCAAGAACCGCTGAACTGGGCCCCGCCGTCTCAAGCACCGCTGAACTGGGCCCTTCAAGGCAAGGAGCGCTGAACTGGGCCCCGCCGTCTCAAGCACCGCTCCGCTGGGCCCCGCCGTCTCAAGCACCGCTGAACTGGGCCCTTCAAGGCAAGGAGCGCTGAACTGGGCCCCGCCGTCTCAAGAACCGCTGAACTGGGCCCCGCCGTCTCAAGCACCGCTGAACTGGGCCCTTCAAGGCAAGGAGCGCTGAACTGGGCCCCGCCGTCTCAAGAACCGCTGAACTGGGCCCCGCCGTCTCAAGCACCGCTCCGCTGGGCCCCGCCGTCTCAAGAACCGCTGAACTGGGCCCTTCAGGGCAAGGACCGCTGGCCCTTTGGCAGACGTGGCAGGGCAGGATCTATCTCGGGCAGGGCTGCAGGATGTCCTCTGGCCAACTTGCCTCCTCCAGTGGCAGTGGGGTCTGTTATGGACTGTTTGGACTGTGGCTTTGCTCTCCCCAGGATGGCCCAGTGGGCAGGCCACCCACTGTATGGACTGTATGGACTGTGGCTTTGCTCTCCCCAGGATGGCCCAGTGGGCAGGCCACCCACTGTATGGACTGTATGGACTGTGGCTTTGCTCTCCCCAGGATGGCCCAGTGGGCAGGCCACCCACTGTATGGACTGTTTGGACTGTGGCTTTGCTCTCCCCAGGATGGGCCAGTGGGCAGGCCACCCACTGTATGGACTGTATGGACTGTGGCTTTGCTCTCCCCAGGATGGCCCAGTGGGCAGGCCACCCACTGTATGGACTGTATGGACTGTGGCTTTGCTCTCCCCAGGATGGCCCAGTGGGCAGGCCACCCACTGTATGGACTGTATGGACTGTGGCTTTGCTCTCCCCAGGATGGGCCAGTGGGCAGGCCACCCACTGTATGGACTGTTTGGACTGTGGCTTTGCTCTCCCCAGGATGGGCCAGTGGGCAGGCCACCCACTGTATGGACTGTTTGGACTGTGGCTTTGCTCTCCCCAGGATGGCCCAGTGGGCAGGCCACCCACTGTATGGACTGTTTGGACTGTGGCTTTGCTCTCCCCAGGATGGGCCAGTGGTCATGGAGTCCCCTCGTTGATCTGGCGTCGTGTACTCAAGTGGCTGAGGTGCCCCCCCTTCCCTTCCCCCTGAGGTGCCTGTCCTATTTTCTTTCTGATGCCCCTGCAGTGTTCTCTCCGTGGAGTTCTTGTCGTGGGACTGGGCCTTGCCCCTTTGCACAGGACCCCTGTGATCCACGGACAGTGGTTGGACTACATTTAGTAGCTGTATATATTTTGTACATAGTTTATTTATTTATTGGGATTACTGGTGTCCATATTTCAATATATCTGGCCGTTTATGATCTCTTCTTTTGGTCTTTGCATTATTTCGGAGGGGGGTGGTTTGTGGGTTGTGACAGTGATCTGTGGGAATGCATTGATGTGTGTGTTGTAGTGGGTGTGGGTGGGTGGGTGTGTGCCGGTAATCTTTTCCCTCCCCTGTGTCGTAGGTGCAGTACTCACCGATGTCTTCCGCGCCGCCGGGCGTGCTCCTGGTATATGAGCAGGAATAGGAGTGCAGGGATGACCTGCAACTCTGGTTCCATACTGCCGGAATCTCGCGTGGAGTGCGTAGAGGTGAGCGTTTTCCCGTTCGTAGTCTGTTTCCGCCGTGTTCTTATCGGCGGTGCTCCCGCCCCGGAAAAGGTGGCAGATTGGTGGGTCGTAATAGGGTGGGCGGTACATTGTCTGCCGCCTGGCTGTTGGCGGGAACCGCCGCGCTGTTTGTTTGTACCGCTGTGGCGGTCGGAGTGTTAAGTTGGCGGGCTGTGTTGGCGGTTCCCGCCAGGGTCAGAATTGCATATTTTAGACCGCCGGCCTGTTGGCGGCTTGGCCGCCGCTTTATCACCGACCGCCAGGGTCAGAATGAGGGCCTTAGTCTCTTTTTCTGAGATTTTTCTTTACCGGGACGAACCACCAAGTCAGGCTGGGTCACGGTTGAGGCAAGCCGGCTAGAATTTCCGCGGCGGGTCGGTCCCTCTCTGGAGCTTTTTTACAAAAATTCTCAAATCTTCTCCAAACTTCTGGGGCTTCACCCAGATGTTCTTTTAAGGTTCTTTTGGGGTCCACAGCTCACCCCAAGGGTCCAGAAGTTCTGTGATGGTCCTTGGGGGGTGCGGACTTCAACTCCCAGAATGCACCTGGCGCAAACTCCTTTTTGGCCACTGGACAGTGGTCAGCTGGTCACTTTTCAGGAGTTGGTGCAGGGGGACTCTGGATAGCAATTTTTCACCTGTAGCAAACAGGGAGTCCCTCCTTGAACCAGTTGAAGCCAGGCAAAGTCCTTCTTGTGGTGAAGCCCAAGTGTGCAGCTGGTGCAGTCCTTCTGAGTGCAGGTTCCAGGTGCAGGCCAGGGGTCCAGCAGGGCAGTCCTTCTTCTCCTTTAGTTCTTTTCTTGTTGAAATCTGGTAGGGATCTGAGGTGTGGGGGCAGGTCTGCCAGTTTTATCCTTGCTCCTGGGTGAAAAGCAGGGGAGTCCTGGTTCTCCAATCAGGTACAGGGTTTTCCCCCTGTGATGACTACTTCCTGGGAAGTGTGGCAAAAATCCATCCAGTGGGCAACATTCTCTAAAAATCCAACATGGCTGAATCTGATTTTTGGAGGTTACATGTGGCTACAAATCATAAACACACCCCTCTCCTGCCCTCTCCTAATCTAATCAAGGGGGCACCTAGTTGTCTGGGGTTGCAGGATGTGGGGGTGTTGCTGGTTGCTCCAAATATCCTTCTCTGCCTTTGAAGACCAGTTTGGCAGCCCTCCCCCTTCCTGCCTCACCATCTCCTGAGGGGAGATTCTCTCCCACAAGCACATTCCTTTGTGTGAAGCCAGGCCACTTCACACCTCATCAAGGCAGCTCTGCTAAGCTGCTGCAGGCTGGCCAATCAGAGCACAGCAGCAAAGACAATGCAGGGCTGAAATTGGCAACTTTTTAGGTAAAGTCTACAACTTTTTACCTGAACAAGTTATATTAAATCCAACAACTGGAAGTTGTGGGATTTATTACAACAATTAATTTGATACCAAATTCTTGGTATGCAACATTTAAGGAGACTTTAAAATTTAAAACAAAGTCTCCCCATTCTAGCCTATGAAGGCCATTTACTTCAATGAGGGAAAAACGAATTTGGCTGTTTTCACCTCACCAGGGTTTATAAATCTATTTTTATAAAGTCCCTGCTTATAGTTACATGGCACCCAGCCCTAGGGGCACATAGGGCACACCTTAGGGGTGACTTATATGTAAAAATAAGGTAGTTTAAGACTTTGGAACTACTTTTAATTCCAAAGTCGAATTTGCATTTAACTTTAATTTAAAAGCAGCCAGCAAGGCAGGCCTGCCTTTAAAATGACACTGGGCACCTCAGAAGTGCACCTAGGTGTGCACCACCTATGCTGTGGTCCTTAAACCTACATGCCCTACCATATACTAGGGACTTATAGGTAGGTTAACTTAGCCAATTATAATTAGCCTAATTTGCATATCCATTTTACACAGAGCACAGGCCCTGGGACTGGTTAGCAGTACCCAGGGCACCATCAGAGTCAGGAAAACACCAGCAAAAAGTGGAAAATGGGGGCAAAAAGTTAGGGGGCCTCTGCAATCAGCCCTGTTTTCTCCTTCTTGCTTCTCTCTTTTCATCTAGACAACTGGAGCAGAAAAACAGCTGGAATTTGGGTCACAGGGTGAGGAAGGGGGGTGAACCATTTTCAAACAGCAACCACAAACTACACTAGGGTGAAACACAATCAAACACACCTTAAATTAACCAGTGCTTAATGCACTGGTAGCTTGTCACAAAAGCACTCAGGCTTAACTTAGAGGCAATACATACAGTATTTACGTAGCATTTTAAACAGTACCAAAGTGACAACACAATACAAGAAAAGTCCCACACCAATTTAGAATAATAGAGCAAAATGTAATCAATAATTGGAGATCACACCAACAAAAAACCAATCAGTAGAACTGGAGTTATGCAGTTTTAAAGATCTAAGTGAAAATAGGGCCTAAAGGGGCAGAGCCTCGACTGAGGTTACCTGCTTGTGCCGGACTAGGACAAAGTCACAAGTTCAGGCCGACTTTGATGGTGCGTGAGCTGGATACATGGACCAGGCTAGGCCCTCTGAACAAAGTATATTTAAATCCTGGTTTGTTGGGAGTTGTGAGATCCTACTTCAATGATGTGTTGTGCTGGAGCAGTTCCGAGGTAGCTGCGGTGCTGCGATGCAGAGTCCTCATCATTGTCAAGATGTCATCGATGAGGGCTTGTGATGCGCAGTCCTGCATCAAAGATGCATTGCGCTGCAGCAGTTCAGAGTGGGGATGCAATGTGAAGGCTTGCATCGTCAAGGATGCTGTTGATGAGAGGCTTGCAAAGCAAACGTCTGTGTTGAGGATGTGTCCCACAGCTGAGGTTCCGAGGAAGCTACATCCTGTGATGCGAGGTCCTGCATCATGGATGCATCACACAATGACGTTTCTGATATGGTTGCGAGCAGATGCATTGTGCTGTGTTGGTACTGCTCACAGGTGGGCTAGCATGCTAACTTTTGATCCATTTCCCAGGGTCCAGGACTGGAGTGGCACCAATTGGGGGTCAAGATTCACAACAGGCAGAGTCCAGGTGCTAGGTCCAAGGTGGCTAGTGACTTTTCGGTCCCTGAGGCTCTGATCATGAAGCCAGCCAACTAGCCCATGGAGTCACTCTGGCTGCCCTGGGTTCAAGATGCAGGTTCAACCCTTCTCACTCAGCAGGGCAGCAGGACAGCAGATCAGCAGTACTTCTTGCAGAACACCAGAACAGCCCTCTGAGTCTTCAACAGGTCCACACGTATACTGAAGAGTTGTGTCTGAGCGTCCATTATTAATACCTGGTGACCACTTTGAAATAAGAGAAGGTTCAGAAAGTTTCTGTTAGACCTGACAGGCTTAGGGTGGTCACCCTCAACGTTTTCTCTTGCTCCCTCCACTTTTTGAAACTGTTTTTCTGGTTTTAGGACTCTGCACACTTTACCACTGCTAACCAGTGCTAATGTGTATATGTTCTCTCCCTTAAAACATGATGACTTTGGCTCATACCCAATTGGCTTAGTTAATTTACTTAAACATCCCTAGTAAAGTGTACTACATATGCCCAGGGACTGTAGATTAAGTGCTACTAATGGGCCTGCAGCACTGATTATGACACCCACATAAGTAGCCCACTAACCATGTCTCAGGCCTTCCATTACAAGGCCTCTGTGTGCAGTTTCACTTCCAATTCGACTTGGCATTTAAAAGCATGTGCCAAGCCTTAAACTCTACGTTTTCTATATATAAGTCACCCCAAAGGTAGGCCCTAGGTAAACCCATAGGGCAGGGTGGTATCTAAGTAAAAGGCAGGACATGAACATATGTGTTCTATATGTCCTGGTAGTGTAAAACTCCTAAATTCATTTTACACTGCTGTGTGGCCTGCTCCTTTCATAGGCTAGCGCTAAGGCTTCCCTCATAAACTGTTTGAGTGGTAGATTGTGATTCAAAAGGGGTAAATAGGTCATATTTAGTATGGCCAGAATGGTAATACAAAAGCCTGCTGACTGGTGAAGATGGATTTTATATTAATATTTTAAAAATGCCACATTTAGTAAGTGAGCATTTCTCTGCACTTAAAATCTTCTGTACCTTACAATCCACGTCTGGGCTGGGCTGGTTGATGGCTCCCTTGTTCATTTCACCCAGGCAACCACAAACACAGGATACTCAGTCACACCTGCACACATCTGCATACTGAATGGGTCTTCCTGGGCTGGAAGGGTGGAGAGCCTGACACTTACATTTCAAAGGACAGTGGCCTGCCTGCCTTCACACAATGGACTGCCAAATCCCCTACTGGGACCCTGACAGACAGAATTGTACTGAAAGGGTATGTTGTGCACTTCTAAGCCACTCTTTGATGTCTCCCCCACGTCAAAGGCACATTTGGGTATATAAACTGGGTCCTTGACCCTACCAACTCAGACGCTTCTTGACAACATACCTTCTGGGAAAGAAACTCTTAACCAGAACCTGCAACCTGCTAAGAGAAGATGCCTGGCTGCCCAAATGACTCACCTGACTGCTTTGCTGTAAAGGACTGCTGCCTTGATGTTTCCCTGCTGCCTTGCTGCCCTCTGACTCTGCTGAGAAGTGCTCTCCAAGGGCTTGGATTGAGCTTGCCTCCTGTTTCCTGAAGTCTCAGGGCCAAAAAGGCTTAATCTCTGCAAAGAACACCTTGTGCCGAGAAAATTGATGCACAGCCTGCCAGAATCGACACACAGACTGCCCTGCGGTGAGAAAATCACTACATTGCCGGACCGGAACGATGCAGCCCGGCTCCCTGAGTGGAGATCAATGCAGCACCAGCGTTGCGACTGGAACTTCGACGCACGGCACACCGGATCGCCACATGGCCGAGCCGGAACGACGCAGCCCAACTTCCTGTGAAATCAATCGATGCAGCACCTGCTGTGCGATAGAAATTTCCCCACGTAGCCCACCAGATCAATTCAGCTCCTGTGACTTTTTCCTGCAGACCTAGGATTTCTCTGCATCGTCCCCGGGGCATCCAAATACCCCGCAACCCGAAGAGGATCCAAACCTGCGAGCCAGAAATCGACGCAAAGCCTTTGTTGTGTGGAAAAGCATTGACTGTGTGCGCATGGAGATATTGATGCACATCTCTCCGTTTTCCACACATCTCCTCCTCTGCGGTCCTGTGCGGATAATTTAGATGCAAACAAGGTAATTTGCGCTCGGAAGAGACCATTAAGAACTAAAGATTCTATTTATCATTTCAAAAGTGATATTTCAACTTGTATTTATCAAATCTTGATTGTTTTGACCTTAATCTACTCACATAAATATTCTATATTTTTCTAAACCTGTGCGGTATATGTTTGTTGTGGTTGCACTGAGTTATTGCATGATTTATTGCACAAATACTTTACACATAAGCTTCTAAGTTAAGCCTGACTCCTCAGTGCCAAGCTACCAGAGGGTGGGCACAGGATAATTTAGATTGTGTGTGACTTTCCCTGACTAGAGTGAGGGTCCTTGCTTGGACAGGGGGTAACCTGACTGTCAACCAAAGATTCCATTTCTAACAGTTTTCAACCCCAGGGGTGTTGTAAACCTCTTGCCTCCATGCCATAGCCCCAGCTTATCTGAGGTCACAAAAGACTAGTGTCAAACCCTTTGTGAGTGTGCTTAGGCAGAGTCCTTGTGATGTGCAAATGTGGTAGGTGACAGCTCACCCCCCTCATCAAGTCAGAGATGGCCCAACACCATTTCTCCTTTGTCTCACTGTCTGTGAACAGTACACAAAGTCAAACTGCTAGCTACACCTAGTCAGGTGACCCAGGAACAGGCTGCAAGCAGCAATAGTTAGGGCAAGAAAATGCATAATTTCTAAAAGTGGCATTTTCAGAACTGTGACTTAAAATCAGACTTTAATATTAAAGGTGATTTTAAATTACAATTCTTTAGACACCAAACTCAACATTCCTGACTGTTCCCAAAGCTCCCAAATGAAAGTTATCACATGTTAAATGTAATAGTGTCACTGAATGTTAGCCTATGGGAGAGGTAGTCCTATTAGTGAAAAAGTCTTAAATTATTTTTTCACTAATAGGACATATAAAGTTAAAAGTACACGCCCAGTGTTTTAATACATGACACCCTGACCTGCGGGTTATTTAGGGCCTACCCTAGGGGTGACATATGTATTGAAAAGGAAGGTTTAGGTGTTTGCAAAAGGTTTATTTTGCCAGGTTGAAAAGGCAGTTCAAGCTGCATAAACATGCTGCAATGGCAGGCCTAAGACATGGTTAAAGGTTTACTTAAGTGGAGGCACAATTAATGCTGGAGGACCACTAGTAGCATTAAATACACAGGTCCTGTGCACATGTAGACCCACTTTATTAGGGATGTACAAGTATATTAAATATGCTAATTGGGAGTAAGCCAATGTCACCATGCTATGGGGAGTGAGCACACACACTTTAGCGCTGGTTAGCAGAGCTAAATTGCACAGAGTCCTAAGACCAACAAAAACAAGATTAGCGAGAATGGAGGAGTAAAGCAAATATTTGGGGGAAGAACACCCTAAGGCTAACAGGTCAAACAAGAACAAAAAACTACATATTGTTTCTATTATTTAAACTACATCTTTCATTATGCTCTGTGACCTGCCTTTTTCTTGGCTGCCAGCTCTGGCAGCAGGCATTGTGATGTCAGCACCCAACTGTAAAACGATGTTACAGCTAAACGACTATGAGGGGGCCCACGCAGAGAGAGACTCATTCTAGTCTCTCCGCGGGCCTGTTCGGGAGGACAGGAAGTGGCGCGGGTGCGCTAGGATTGGTTGAGAGGTAAGTGGGGGTGGGTTTAGGGAAGGGGTTTAAAAGGGGGTGGATGGGTGGGGTCGGCCTCTTTCCGGGCCGACCTTAGATAGGAGAAGCTTTGAGGGAAGTTTTGAGGCAAGTGGCTACCAGTTTTAGGGCCAGGGAAGGTTTTAGGTCCTGCAGCTGCAGCGCTTAGGAAGGGGGTGGGCAGTGCGCTCATCTCTGGGTTTTTGCTGGAGGGAGGGGGGTGCGCGCCAGAAGGGGGTGGGTGCGGCTGGGGCCAGGCCAGGCGCGCGCAAGAGGGCGGGTGGGTGAGGCCCGGGAGCCTGCAACGCGGAGACACCGCTGCGCCCCCAGGGAGTGGCCCCGAAGGCACGAACAGGCACGCAGAGGCTTTTCAGCCCCGGCGCTTGTAGAAGCAGCGGGAAGGAGCCAGTAGGCGCGCGGAGGCCTTTTTCATCCCCCGGCGCCTCAATAGTGGTGTGCACAGAGGCGCCAGACCAGGCGGCCGAAGCGCAGTTTGGCGAAGGTGCGGTGGGGGAGGGGCGCTCCTAAGCCATATTTGGCAGCGGTTTTGAACGTGCTAGAGCGCGCACAGCCATAAAAGCGCACAATAGAAACGCGACTGGGCATCAGGCAGGCCAGGCCCTAAGGGCCCCACAGCACACAGCACCCCGTGATTTTAAGGAAGCGGGCAACACATTTTTGCTATCAGTAGCCATAAATAGGCAGACAAGTGGGCACACAGGCCTCAACACAGATTTTGGGGGGCACAGCAGCAGGGGCTCACAAGTTAACCAAGGGAAATTTTTCGGGGGACCCAAGTCCAGGAGAGGCATAAGTGAAGTGGGGTCAGAGGGCGGGCAGACACAGTCTGTGCAGGCCGGGAGGGTGCCACGCAATTTGATTGCGTGGAGTTTTAACACAGTGCCATGGCAGCTGGACATGATTCGGAGGCTGTCAGGGCCGCGTTCTAGGCGAGGCTGGCCGGGCGCACTTGCTCAGGCCCTGGGTCCTGGACCAGGCCTGGGTGGGCATGACACGTCCAACGCGGGCCGCGTCAAGCGGTGTGGCGGTGGCAATCGCCGCATGCGAGTCGCAGGATTCAGAGGGAGACTGGGATGAAGTCCCGGGGAGGCAAGGACAGGTCCCAGAGGTGCAGTCAGGGACACCTAACACGCTTAGCCCTTTAATGTTTGGCGGGGAAACCCAGGGCACACAGGACACGGGCACAGGGAACACAGGAACAGGCTGCGCAGGCCCACCAACAGGCAGGCCCACAGGCGGGGAAGGAGACATTACGGCAGGTCAGGCCCCTGGGTTACAAGGGCATGGGAGCGAGCAGCCCGTGCCGGGGCCCAGTGGTATCCAGACCCCGCTGGACCTGTCCTGCCCCAGGAATGGGAACACCCTACCAATGGGACACGGGCCCCCAGCCAGGAGACGTGGGAAATACGCAGGAAAACCCAGGGGAGGGGCAGGCAGAGCCAAGCCCAACACGCGCCAGGCTAGAATACCTAAGCACCAGACAAGTGAGGAGGCTGGGGCGATGGGGTCCCCGGGACCCGTCGCGCAGGGAACATGGGACCAGGCTGATGCATGGGATTTGGAAGCCAGAATCCACGAGCAGCGCAGGGCCGTGGCGGAAACCGGGGCCAGGTGGGCCCAGTTATGAAAAGACAGGGAAGAAGTGGGGACACGCCGCGAGGACAACAAGAAGAGCAGGGAAGCCATAGACACAAGGGGGATCCAGACAGTAGGGTCAGGAGCAGGAAGCTTGGTTTGGATACCGCAGACTGAAGCAGGTAGGGTTCAGGAGGCTGGTGCGGCCGAGGGGCAGGTCGGCGTAGGAAGCCCCAGTGGTACATACGGCCTCATGGGAAGAGGCAATATGATGTCAACAATAGAGGTTGGCAAGAAAAAGTGGGCGCCAACGGGGCGCAATACGGCCCAAGCGCGTTCGTCCGAAGCAATAGAGGGGTCTGCGGCGGCCTTCTCTACACCGTGGGAGCGTGGGTATCATAATGATGGTGTGCGCCATTTGGGACAAGTGACAACAGAAACACCGGCAACTAAACCACAGGGGTATGTGGAAAACAAGGGTGGTTGGGTAGGCGAAGAAGAGTTTGAATTGGACTATGAAGAAGATGGGGAGGATTGGGAAGATGGAGAAATAGGTGACGAGGAAGTGAGCGGTGTCAAGAAGGGGGGGTGTGGGCGCAAGTGCGGTGCAACCCCTGCCTCTACCTTTGTTTTTCAGGACAACGTCGTGGCCAAAGGGCCATCAGGTTTACGGCAAACAAGGCCACGTGGCAGAGCGACAAGGAGAACACCGCGCAATTTGGGGGAGACAATTGGAGGTAAGGGGAGATGGTGGTCAGTCTGGGGTGACGGGGGGAGGCTACCAGGGCTACATGCACTAGCAAATCCATAGGCGTAGGAGATGGGTCAGTGTGGGAGACCCCGGGGTGGTTTCAGCACAGAAGGGTGACGTGAACAAGGACAAAGAGACGGCATCCACCACTGTTACAACGGTGGGTAGTCAGTCCGCAGGGGAAGACACGAATATTGAGGACAAAGAAGGGGGAGCTCACAAGGAGCGCCTTTCGTACATGGGTTTGGCCATGCCCCTAGGGTCACATGTTGCATAAAAAACTAAGGCGAGGATATGGAAACATGAATACGTAGATGTTTTTAAGCTACTACACAGGGACATACAGGCCAAGGAAGGTTCCAAGGAAGAAGAATGGGAGTTAGCGCGCAGGCCCAGGGTTCCCATTACAATGGACAATTGGACGTCTGCATTCCTGATTTTTGCCAGTATATACTGTGAAAAGTACCCAGACAGGGCCATTGCGCTTTTCAAGTACATGGACATTATTAGGAAGGCCCAGATGCATTTTGGTGGTTTCGAATGGCTAAGTTATGACGAGGAGTTTAGGGCTCGGGTGAGTGTAAACCCCGAAAAGCCGTGGGGAGACGTAGATCCGGAGTTATGGATGCAATGGATGGCATCAGCACAGGCATCGGCATCCACTCATACGGCAAATGGACTGCCGGTAACATATAAGCCTTTTCAGGCATGTCCCGCCTCGGGAGGGGCGGGCACCACTATAAAAACGCAGGTGGCCAACACAGGGGCTTGTTGGAACTTTAACAAGGGTTTCTGCTCACGGGCACAGAGTAGGTTTAAACATGATTGCTCCAAGTGTGGGGGCCGTCATCCAGTCATCCAGTATTTCTCCCTTAACAGCCCTGCAGAACAATGGAGAGCGGCGAGAGGAAGAGGCTCACAAGGAGCTCCTGCGCCGAAAGGGTCCTACACCAGTTAGATTGGAAGTGTTGTTGCCATGGTTGCGCAGGTATCCAGACACGGCTAGGGCTCGACAATTGGAATGGGGTTTTCGAGAAGGTTTTAGGGTAGGATACCAAGGTCCCCGGCAGAGGCGGTGGGCAGACAATTTGCGGTCTGCTAAGGAACAGCCGCAGGTAATACGCGACAAACCGGAGAAGGAGGTAGCACTCGGGAGAATAGCAGGTCAGTTTTTTGACTGGCCAACTGATCACTTGATGATATCCCCTTTAGGGGTAGTACCCAAAAAAGCGCCAGGCGAGTTCCGCCTTATACATCATCTGTCATGGCCTGAAGGTGCGTCAGTAAACGATTTTATCTCGCAAGATGACACCAAGGCAATTTACGCTTCGGTGGATGATGCAGTGAAATTAGTTTTGAGGTGCGGGATAAAATCGGAAATGGCTAAATGTGACATACAGTCAGTCTTTCGTTTGCTACCTATTCATCCAGCGGATTTTGACCTCTTTGGCATGCAATTGGACGGAGCCATATATGTAGACAGGGTCTTACCTATGGGTTGTGCGATATCATGTGCGCTATTCGAAACGTTCAGTACCTTCTTTGCAGTGGGTTTTTGTGAAGACAAGTTGCCACAGGGCGGTGACGCACTATCTAAATGATTTTTTATTTGTAGGGGCTGCCACATCCGGAGCAATTGGACAGGCTTTGGCAGCTTTTCAGAAACTAATGCTGAAGACAGGAGTGCCATTGGCACCGGAAAAGACTGAGGGACCGCTATCAATTCTGACCTTTTTGGGCATCGAACTAGAGGCAGAGCTAATGGTTGCCAGATTGCCAGCGTCAAAAGTGACGGAAATACTGGAATGTCTAGCATCCGTGCGGACCCTGCACAAAATGGACTTACGAACGGCACAAAAATTGCTAGGTTATCTGAACTTTGCGTGCAGGGTAGTGAGGGGAAGACGTACTTTTTGTAGACGACTTGGACTGTCCATGTCGGGGGCAGTGTTACCTCATCATAGGATAAGAGTTTCTTTGGCCCTGAGAGAGGATATCAAGGTATGGGAGATTTTCCTGAAAAAGTTTAATGGGGTACCAATGTCTTTTGGTGACTTGGATACGGTATGGCAGGTTCAAATATTTTCGGATGTGGCAGGGCCGTCTGGTTTCGGCATTTACTGGGACGGGAGGTGGTGCGCGGAAGCATGGCCCCGTCAGTGGTAACAACAGGGGAGGAGCATTGCGTTCCTTGAGTTTTTTCCATTGTTAGTGGCACTGGCAGTCTGGGGACGGGAATTGGCCAACAGGACGGTGGTTTTCCAGGTGGACAACATGACAGTAGTGGATTTGGTAAACAGACAGAGGGCTAGGGATCTAAGAGTTTTGCATTTGTTACGACAATTTATGCTGCAATGTTTATCTCTCAATGTTATCTTTAAAGCTGCACACATACCAGGGGTTTACAACAAGATTGCAGACTCCCTATCTCGTTCACAGTGGCGGCGTTTTTGCGAGTTGGCGCCAGGAGCGGAACGGAACAAGACTGCAGTCCCAGCAGACATTTGGGAGTGGGGGGCATGATGATCTCGGGGCTGGTGGAGATGTCTTTAGCGGTATCTACGCGGCGAAGTTACAGGCTCGCATGGTTGGAGTTTCAATCTTTTGAGGAGTTTGAGGGCAACTTTTGGGCACAAGGGTCAGAATTTTTGGAGGCACGGGCTTTACGTTTTGTGCTGTTTATGATTAAGGAGGGTCTATCCCCGGCCACAATAGGTGGGAAGTTGGCAGGTGTCTCATTCTATGGGAAACTTTTTTTTGGTACGGATCCGGCGCGTAATGATCTATTAGGTAAAATGTTGAAAGGTTGGGGTAGGGTCAGGGCCGGGGCCGGGGCGGCAAGTAGGGCAAAAGAGCCCATTACTTTTGAGATACTGCGAGAGTTGTTGCATGTTTTGCCGGTGTGTTGTGTGAATAACCATGAAGTAGGACTTTTTAGGTTGTGCATGGTTTGGATGTTTTTCGGTGCATTTAGGGTATCTGAATTGTTGGGCATAGGTAAAGAGTGTGGCGTGAAAGTGAAGGAGGTCTGTATGCACAAGGGGAGGTTGGGTATATGGCTCAGGCGGTCCAAGACAGACCAGTTAGGAAAGGGAAAGTGGGTATGGTTGGAAAAAGGAGGAGATGAGCTAGCATGCCCAGCGAAAGAGTGGATGGCTTTCAAACAGAAGTTGAGAGCGGCTGGGGAAACAGGGGTGTTCGTGCATGCTTCCTGCAAGAAACTTACTAGCTATCAGCTGTTGCAAGTTTTGAGGATGGCGTTGGGACGGACGGGACGGCAAGCAGGGGATTTTGGAACGCATTCTTTCAGGATTGGGGCAGCTACAGCAGCAGCTCACTTAGGTTGGGACTGGGCCAAGATTAAAGCTATAGGTAGATGGAAATCTAGATGCTGCGAGCGTTATGTTAGGCCCTGATGAAACATAGGTTGGGGGGGTGTTTAGATGTTCACCACTGTTGTTATAGTGTTGTTTCTTTGCAGGATGCGTGGCTGGACCACAGAACGATAAGACGGTGACTTGGCTGGTCGGTCATTCATTCGTCCATTGGGCGGCGAAATTCGCAGAAAAACAAATCTACGGCAGATCAATGGGACTGCCCAGCAGACACCACGAAGTGCGTTGGTGGGTGAAAGAGCAGAATGAGGTGGGGGAGTTTACTTCCATTTATCACAGGGAACTTGCCGCAGTGGGGATGTCTGGACTTATTACTGATCCATTTAGGGGAAAATGATTTGGTGAAGCAATCAGGGCTCACATTGATTCAGTTCATGCAGGACTTGGAGCTATTGAAGCGAAAATTGTGCGGGACATGTCTGGTGTGGACGGAATTTGTTCCCAGACGGGTATGGAGAGGGGCAATCAATCACGGAGCCATTGAGCGGGCTCGGAAAAAGTTGAACAGAGCAATGAGGGTATTTTGCTGGGCCAAGGGATTAAGGTGCTGAGGTACGAGGACATTACGGAACAAGATGGGACATTGTTCAGAGAGGATGGAGTGCACTTATCGCAATTAGGAAATGCGTATTATTTGATGGGGTTGAGGTTGAGGTTGATGTTAGAGAACTTATGGGGAGAGAATCTGTGGATCAGGGAATAACAAGGAAGAGTCAGTGCGGTAAACAAGGGGTTTACGGGGTGGGGTAGCAAAACGCCACATGGGTTTTGCTGGTTGGCAGAAAATGGGGGTGGGGAAGAGCCAGATATGGGCTTGTCCCCCCTTCCAACGGGTAAAACGAGGTGAAGGATCAGAATGGGGGGGTGGAATGTTACAAACAAGGAGGGCATGAAAGGAATAGGGGAGTGCCTAGGGGAGGAGATTTGAAGAGAGCCATTGGAAGAGAGTGAAGGGCATAGGGAAGCTTTTAAGTTAAGGTTGGGCAAGAGGGAGTTCATACAGTTCAAAGTTATTGATGTTTACGTTAAATCCTGTCCTAAATAAATGACCTTTTACACTAGCTATGAGTGTCACTGTATGTGTGTCCCGATGAGGGGGCCCGCGGAGAGAGAGACTCGTTCTAGTCTCTCTGCAGGCCTGTTCGGGAGGACAGGAAGTGGCGCGGGTGCGCCAGGATTGGTTGAGAGGTATGTGGGGGTGGGTTTAGGGAAGGGGTTAAAAAGGGGGTGGATGGGTGGGGTCGGCCTCTTTCCGGGCCGACCTTAGATAGGAGAAGCTTTGGCCACCCACCCGCCCGGCAGAGAAGGAAGGAGTTGGGAGTGGTTTTAGTTGAAGGGCGTTCATAAGTTAGGTTGGGGAGAGGGTTTGAGGTCAGTTAGGGCAGATGTGGTACTCAAGGTTTGGCAGGAAATGGGGGAGGCAGGAGAGCCAGATGCAGGCTTGTCCCCCTTTCCAAGGGGAAAAACGAGGTGAAGAATCAGAATGGGGGGTGGAATGTTACAAACAAGGAGGGCATGAAAGGAATAGGGGAGTGCCTAGGGGAGGAGATTTGAAGAGAGCCATTGGAAGAGAGTGAAGGGCATAGGGAAGCTTTTACGTTAAGGTTGGGCAAGAGGGAGTTCATACAGTTCAAAGTTATTGATGTTTATGTTAAATCCTGTCCTAAATAAATGACCTTTTACCCTAGCTGTGAGTGTCACTGTATGTGTGTCCCGACATCATGTATTTATGACAGACAACTAGGTGTATCACTGGTTCCCTTTAGTAAACACATTAGAAAAGATCTTTTATATAAGGATTGCAGGGAAATGCAAACACCACAATTACAAGGGTGCTACTTGCACCAGGGTTGCTCCTCCCTCCACAGACACACTGGCCCTCATTCTGACCCTGGCGGTTTCAAACCGCCAGGGTGGAGGACCGCGGGAGCACCGCCAACAGGCCGGCGGTGCTCCAATGGGCATTCCGACCGCGGCGGTAAAGCCGCGGTCGGACCGGCAACACTGGCGGTCTCCCGCCAGTGTACCGCCGCCCATAGGAATCCTCCAAGCTAGCTGCGCCGCCGAGGGGATTCCGACCCCCCCTACCGCCATCCAGTTCCCGGCGGTTCTCCCGCCGGGAACCGGATGGCGGTAGGGGGGGTCGCGGGGCCCCTGGGGGCCCCTGCAGTGCCCATGCCACTGGCATGGGCACTGCAGGGGCCCCCGTAAGAGGGCCCCTAAATGTATTTCACTGTCTGCTTCGCAGACAGTGAAATACGCGACGGGTGCAACTGCACCCGTCGCACAGCTTCCACTCCGCCGGCTCGATTCCGAGCCGGCTTCATCGTGGAAACCTCTTTCCCGCTGGGCTGGCGGGCGGCCTGAAGGCAGCCGCCCGCCAGCCCAGCGGGAAAGTCAGAATCACCGCCGCGGTCTTTCGACCGCGGAACGGTATTCTGGCGGCCCCCGACAGGCCGGCGGCGACCGCCGCCGGCCAATGTCGGAATGAGGGCCACAGTTTTGTTACTGCCTGTACTAGATTTAGAGTTTCCAATGTCCTCGAAAGGCTTTTGACAGTTACAAACTCAGACCCATTGGCTGCGGTAGTGCTTGTTTGCATTGTACACTTAGGGCCTGATTCTAACTTTGGAGGACGGTGTTAAACCGTCCCAAAAGTGGCGGATATACCACCTACCGTATTACGAGTCCATTATATCCTATGGAACTCGTAATACGGTAGGTGGTATATCCGCCACTTTTGGGACGGTTTAACACCGTCCTCCAAAGTTAGAATCAGGCCCTTAGTGACTAAACTCTTATTGCAGATTCAATCCATTCTGTTCCTGCATATAGTACCTATGCACATTGGTTACGACCTTGTCTGGGGATGTGAGCAAGGCTTTTTTAACTCTTCTGGCTGGTCCATTCTACTTCTGTTTTTTCTCGGTGCTCATTAAACAAGTCTGCTGATTCAGCAACTTTTATTCCAATTGCCCCTTACTCGTCTTCATTTTGCTCTGCTCTCGACTTACACCGTCCTTCCCTTATCACACTAAATACAAATCTCCATAAACCTGTCGGTCGGACCCACCTGCGTTTTGCTGAGCTGTGTAGCTCAGCAGCCTGCTGACCTTTCTCGGCAGGGATGATTCACTTCCTACATTAATCACACTTTGCTCTTAGATAAGGAATTTTATATCACATCCATCATCCCCTCCCTCATTCCTCTTCACTAACAATGATGACCCATAGACTATAACATTTCATTCCAAGCAACGAATGTAAGAATTTGATAAAGCTAACGTTTTGCGACTTACAAAAGATGGGATTTTTGCAGTGATTTCTCATTATTTTAGTTCTGTAGTATGCAGGACCCCAACCTTCGATTCTTTCTGTATTGAACAGGCTTCACGAATATTTTCGAATTCAAGTGCTCCAATTGAATTGCTTTTAATGGTCCTTGTCTTTAGCCTACTTCTAACATTGACGCTCTGTTTAGTTTTTTGTCAGTACATTTTAGTTTGTTTCCGAACTCTTACTAATTATCATTTTTCTCATTCTGAATTCATATTTCCGCACCACAAAATCAATTATTATCATTAGGATGTATTATTATCATTATTATTATTATTATTATTATTAGTAGTAGTAGTAGTAGTAGTAGTAGTAATAGTACTAGTAGTAGTAGTACTAATGGTAGTATTTATTATTAATTAGAGGAGGGCATGAAATATAATAATTAGGACAAGTTTGAAGACAGATAAGAAGTATAATTTAGTTAGCACAGAGGTTTAATTTGAATTGATTTATGCTGTATATAAAAGATTAGAAGAATATTATTATTATTATTATTATTATTATTATTATTAATCATGATAATTAATTATAGTAATAATGATAACAAGAATAACAACAACAATTATAAAAATACTTTTATATATGGCATACATCAATTCAAATTACACATTTGTGCTAACAATATAGCAAAGTGATTCACACAACTATTTGCACACTTATGCAACGTGTGATCACACATAACTGCATTTGCAAGTGTAAATACATGTTTGGTATTAAAAAAATATGAATTTGCCCTTGTAATGTGATTTACTTACATATAATATTGCCAAAGTAACAGGCATGTTTGCTGTTTTCCACAAATGTTTTCCTAAGCTGAATTTTCCCCCAACTTTATTCCTGTAAAGGGTAGGGGTAGGGGCCAGAAAGTGAAGAGATCACCCCAAATTAGGGATGGCATAGAGATCTATTCATGGGTAAAATGTTCCCTGGGAAGAAAATTAAAAGATAGTAAATGTACTGTAGACTTATTTTTAATTGTGAAAAGGTATATTTACACATGCACCATTACACAAAGGAGGGGAGAGGGTTTCTGTTTGTCCTCTTATCTATCCTCTGTAATATACCATCACACAAAATGAAAAATGGGAACCCAAAATGAGTGTAAATATGAGTCGACGAACAAGATAGATTGAGAAACAATTTCTCTGAAACAGCCCTCATCCACGGGTTGTAACATGTTTCATCATCAAAGCTTTCCCATTTCCAGAACACATATTTGAGGATGAGTGGTCGCTACCACTGTGTGTGAGCGAGGGTTTTTTGATATGTGATAGCCAGCACAGGAGGAGCTAAAATAGTATAGGGCAAAAATACCTACACAAGAGCACAGAAACAGAACACAAGTGACTGATTGCTGCTGCTCTGCAAGTTCTGTTATTTGGTGCTATTTTCTAAGCATAAAATTCACCTACACGTTCATATTGTACATATGGCTGCATTTTGCTGTAAGAAAATAGCACTAATGCAGGGTTAAGCTCCTCGTGTAATTTCCCATAGTCTTGCATATTTTTGCTCTAATTTCCCATAATTATGCGGCAGAAAAAACACAAGACAACAGGCCTTTTCCGCTCATGCACCAAGGATCTGTAACTCATCCTTGTGTCCATTAGTCAGTCCATCATACTTTAATACATATTGTTTTAAAAACACACTTTTTTCCATGTTTGCAATGACTATATACATTTTTGCATATACATTTTCATAAAGATTTTCATATACATTTAACTGTATATTGATGATAACATTTTATAATAAGGTTTTTACATTTTAAAATCATATTTTTTCTATTGTTATATATTTAAAATGCTATGAATGCATTATTTTTCCATTTTACTCAACAGTACATTATATATTATTACATATTATTTCAGTTATAACATCTTACATTTTTTTGTTTTATTGATCTGTCTTGTAAGAACATTTTTTTATATTTCCAATTTTTCTTCCACTTTTTACCATTTGCTTTTGCTTTCTGTTGTATCATGTATTCGTTGTTTTAAGGAATGACAGATCTGCTGGTTAGCAGTTCCTTGTCGCTGTCCTCCTTTAAATGCAAGTGTAATTGTAATCTATTTCTATAACTAATATGTGGCTGGTATGTGGTATGTTGTTGATAAGGTTAGAATGTGTATATTTATGTGCTTTTTTAGCTTATAGCTACTGTCGGGCTTTTTTGTAGCTGTCGGAGATGCATGCACTAGGCATAATTCTGTTTTATTGTATGTGCAATTTTATTGTTAGAAACTGTGTTATATTTAAAATTATTTTAGGTGTTTTTCTGTTTTTACTTGTTTTACAGTTTTATCTTAAATCATTTTATGGATAGTGATTTGTTCATTTGTTTCTTTAAGGATAATAGTTGGGATTTTTTTGGCAACTTCTTATTTTATCTTTCCTTATTTTTGAAGTTTTCATGAAGTGGTTTAAGTGTTTTAAAGCTTTTCACGATATAGGTGGCTTCCCTGGATTTTATTTTATTAGAAAGGATGGATTATACTGTTTATTTGTATTATTGCATTGTTGTGGCTATTGTTTTTGTAAATTTTTGATGGATTATACTTTGTTATGGACGTCATGTTGCAGTGAAGTACATTAGGCTCTGCACTGCGCTCCATTTTACATTTCATGTTTTAGCTTATCGTATTTTCTTAATGGTGACTTTTTACATGTTTTCACATTTATATGCTAATGTCTAAGAAGATACTGTACATGCAGCTTATTCCTATTAAGTGTTGCTGCTGTGTAGGCTGTACATTCTGTCCAAGGCTAGGCACATAGAACTTGATGCCCTTGTGCTATGTGGTCCATTGGAGACAGCTCTAAGGCTCCAGACCAACCATCGGATCAGCTCTGCACCTTTGACACAGTGCAATATGAACAGTGCTTTTATTTTTTAAACATCCTCTGTGCTACTTTTGGCAGAAGGGCATTTCTGGTAGGAGTATCCTGGAATGAGGTGCACTGCGACTGAGATGCAGCCCTGTTGACTCTGACCTCTATCCTGCAATGGATAATAGTCTGCTCTACATCAGAATATCTTCCTGGCACATTATGCCCTGGTATGGGAGGTTAGGCTATCCCAAAGGATCTGACAGAGGTTACTCCTGCTATGCTCTCAATAGCGTAGATAGTAGCAGATAGGCGTGTAACAACCCAGTAACTTTACCAGGGTCTAATTTTTTTTATCTTTTTCACCATTCTTATAATGCTGGTTACAATGCTTCATTTCATGTGCCTAATAACCCATCTCCAGCCAGAAGTATCAAGCTCCCGCTTTGTATTTCTTAACTAGTGAATTCTAAGAAATCGCTATTTTAGAAAAGCAATATGGGATGTATCAAAATTGCATGTCAGTAATTGCGATTTCTTAAAATTCGCAAACGCAATTTGCGATTAGCAAATACCGAATCGCAAATCAATAGCGATTCGGTAATTGAAAATCGCAAATTGGGAAAACGGCAAACCGGAAGAGGATGCTAACATCAGAACAAGGAAGTGAGTCAGCCCATGCTGTTTCCAGGAGCCACACCCACAGGAGCAGGCAGGGAGACATAGCCATGCAGCTGGGAGCCAGCTTTGTGAGCCTTCCAGGACCAAACTGCAACGTGGCCAATGATGGGCAGGTGAAGGACAAGGGAGACAGGAAGCGCAAGCTCACATTCAGTGAGCAGGAATTTGAGGTGCTCACTGAGGAGGTTGTCAGGAACCATACCAAACTGTTTGGCAGGAACTCACTCCAGGTACCTGACAGTGAGAAAAGGAAACTGTGGTTGGAAATCCAGACCAAAATATGTGCAGTGGGTGTTGTGCAGCACCCTGTGGAGGAGATACGCAAGAGATGGTATGATCTGCCTTCCCCTGCCAAAGAAAGGGTAGCCAGCGGGCTAAAGGAGGCAAGGAGCACCAGAGGAGGACCACCCATCCAGACACCCTCCACACCAATGGAAGACATGGTGGAGTCCACACTGCTTCTGGAAGCTGTCAGTGGTGTCACTGACATTGACACCTCAGGACACCCAGCACCAGCAAAGCTAAGGACAGCAATAATGTCTGTCCCCATATGTGCATGTACAAATGCCCATAGGAAAGAGGTGTTACTTAGATGCATTGTGATTAGTAGTCCATGCCATATCTTACATACAACGCAACTATGCCTTATGAGAGTGGTAGTCCACAACCCAAAGGTCAAAATACCACATTAAAAGCAAGTTGGTGTTCCACCACATACAGAAACAACAACACACAAGTCACAGTGACACAATGTCAGAGTACAATATTTACTATTGTCCAACTTCTTGTGATATATACGTTAATGACATGCTGCACATTGTCGTTGCAGATATCCCGGGCCCTGCTGCAGCAGAAGGTGGAAATGTGGGGGATGTTGAAACACCGCCACAGTCCGACTCCAACACAAGTGAATCTTTCAGTATTGCACCATCTAGACGCAGGACAAGAGTGTTACTTCTCCCAGAGTACAACCTGGACTCAGATGAGATGTCGGATGAAGTCCCCACACCACCCTAGAGGCTACATTAACAGGAACACAGCAGTCCCTGCCCCAGCGTCAGTTAACTCCCCTCAGGAGGTGTCACGATGCAGGCAGACAGTGCACAGAGGAAGGAGAGGGCCCATCAATCTTTGGCGGACTTGAAGCTTCCATGCTGAAAGTGCAGAGCTTGCAATGCAAATACATGAGGTCAATGCACAGGCAGTTGGTGTCAATCAATCAGTACATGGGCGCAATGAACAAGCAGTTGGAGTCTGTGAATGAGGGACAGCAAACAGCAGACGAAAACACAAAGGAGTTGACAAATGCCATTAGGGACCTCTGCACTGAGATTCAGCAGGAGCGTGTCAGCCACCGTAGGCGTCATCATCAATTTATGGGAAGGTTTGATGGGTTCTGCAGATCGGTCAATCGGCTTGCTAGCTCAACTGCCTTGATTTCACGACGTGCTGTGGGCATACAGGTGGAGATGGCACACTGCAGTCGGGACATTGCACAGGGATTGGTGCAAATAACCAATGTCCTGGAAACAATGCTGACAGCACGCAGTGCTACAAACAGTGAACTTGGTGTTGGGGATAGTCAGCAGTCTTACAGCCCCTGTGATGGATCCTAGGTGTCACAGGACCAGACACACTACTGCCTGTGAACCCGCTACAAGCGGTGACAGTGAGGCCACTGAGCACTCAAGTGGAGTGCGTGGACATAGGAAGTAATGTTAAGGCCTACAGGGGACTACCCTAACATGTAGCTGTACAGTTATACTATGATGCTAATAGTGTGAAACTGTTATTCGCACATGGTAGCCTATGGTTCATGGCTATGTCCTATTGACACATACGTTACCTGAAGTCAAGGTAATAAAGTTGCTAACTACAGAAATACATAATATTGAGGTGGTGTTATCATTACTTACAGCAGAAATGGTTGTGTGTGATGTCAGCACGTCTTTGCCTGCCCTCTGCTGCACTGGTTCTGTCTATTGGGTGATGGGGTGGTAAGGGATAACCATCTTCATCTGAGTCAGGCTCCATTGGTTTAACTGATATGCCACTTCTCGTTGCAATGTTGTGCAACATTGCACATGTGGCCACAATTTTACATGTCGTCTCTGGGCTGTACTGTAGTGCCCCTCCACTCTTATGGATGCACCTGAAGCAGCTCTTCAGCAGACCGAAAGTCTGCTCCACCACATTGCAGGTTGACCTGTGTACACCATTGTACCTCCTCTCTGCAGGCATTGCAGGGTTCAGGTAGGGCGTCAGTATATAGGTGCGCACTGCGTAGGCACTGTCGCCTGGAATGAACAGAGGGTAAAATGAGTACTGTTGAAATCTGCAGTCACTATAACTTCAATGCAACATTGTCAACTATTACTTTACCCAGCAGGTATCCTTCGCCAAACTCCCCAGCTAGCAGTCTTGTGTGAATCCCGCTGTGGCGAAAGATGTATGAGTCATGTGTGCTACCTGGGTATCTGGCCACGAGATCAGTAATGATGTTAAAAGCATTGATAATCACCTGTATGTTCATGGAGTGATGGTTCTTATGTTTGTGATACACATACTCAGTGGCCGATGGTGGACAGATTGCTACATGTGTCCCATCGATGCCACCTATAACATGTGGGAATTGTACAATCTGATAGAAATAGATTGTCGTTTGTTGTAATTCCTGTGGGATGTTGGGGAATCTTATGAGCTATTGTATTTTGCTCAGCATGGCATTCAGAAATGCATTGAAGAAGCGTGAGAGGGCACCATGTGAGACCCCTCCAGCTGCTGCTATGACCCCTGGATAGCTCCCTGAGGCTCATAGGTGCAGGGAGCATAATACCTGCACATGGGTGGGTATGCTATTGGTCCTGTATGTGGTGCGTTGCAGTAGGGGTTGTAGATCTGCTATCAGGTCAAGTATCATGGCTGAGCTTAACCTGTACTTCTCATAGATTTCCTCCTCTGTCTGGTCAAATAGGGTTATGCACACTCTGAAAATGCACTCCTATCTCCTCCTCCCTCACCTCAAACCTGCCAAGATCCTCATTCTCCTCGCCATCACGTAGAGTGCAGCCATTGTGGAAAAGCGGCTGAGTCATTCTGGGCCTCTTTATATAGGATGCACCAGGTTGCCACCTGATTTCAATTCGTGGGAAATTGCATGTGCAAAAGGCCATTCTGCGAATATGCTCAATTTGAAAAAATTTTATGAATCGCATTGCAACATGGTTTTGATTGTCGCCAGCAGCATATTGCAAATTGCGGCAGGATTTTGCGGATCGCTATCTGCGAATTGCTAAAGTTTGTCGCAGTTTGCGTCTCGCGAGCAGCTAATCGGTAAATCATGTCGCTATTTGCTATACGCTGTTTAAGACACTCAAAACCATGGAATATTTGCTAAAATTCGGAAAGTAAGCGATTCTGTATTTTCACACTGCAAATGCCTTTCATACATCGCAGGGTGCATTTTTACATTTGCAAACAGACGGTTTTTGTGAAAATGTTTGATACATCTGGCCCCTCATTCTTTCTATACAAGAGTACGATTGTTTCAATGAATGTTTGAAAAGCCATTTTTGTATATTTCTTGTGTTTGCTTTGGGTATGCAAAATAGCTATGAAAGTTTAGATCTAACTCTATAATTTCCTTGGGAATAAGAGTGGTTGAGTTCGAGGTTTTATATACCATCAGGTACCCTCATAAGATTAGGGGTTTAAGTGGAGCACTGTGAGCTATCTAGGAATTATGCCAACACTTTCAGATGGTACAGATTGACTAAGTCCCTATATTCTGAAGTTCAAGTTGACCTAATACACAGTCCTACTTAAGTCATAGGAACTGCATTACAATATTGTAAATCAAGGATTTCAGTCACAAAAGTGTAAGTAATCCTATTTTTTTACATTATATATTTCTTGGATGGGAATTTTTCATTGTCTTGTGTCTGTTTGTTTTGCTAGTTTTTAATTATGTGTAATGTTATCCTGCTATATTATGTAATGCTTTCCACCTATGTGTGTTAATTTTATTGTATGTCAGTTGTTTTTTGTTTGTTGGTGAAAGCGTTTTATAAATATTAATTACTGTACTTATTTAACATTCGGAAATCATATTTTGTTTTACTTTTATTGATTATTCATGTGATAAATTGTTTATATTTATTCATTAACAACATTGTGTAGGCTTTTTGTTTTTTAATTCATTTAAGCCATTTTTTTATCTGATTTGTTTCCCATGGGTTATTGTGACATTGTGCTCGCTCCCCTTAAATCCTAGCTTGAATATCTGTGATTTGTGGATGGTAATTGTGTTTTCCTATCTATAACACATTCTTAACCTTTGTTTTTTCAGTGAATTTTATTTTTTAATAAAAAGGTGTTTCTAATTGTAGAGTTCAGTCAAGTCAAGCAGAGTGTAGTTAAGTAGAGTGTTGTACAGTAGAGTTAAGGAGAGTGTCATATGGTGTAGTGTTGTAGAGTGTATTCTCATAGTGTGGGGAAGAGTGGAGTGGAGTACAGTGGAGCGGCATAGTGTATAGTGCACTAAAGTGTCACTGAGTGCAGTGCCGTGTTGTATAGTGTAGTGCTGTTGAGTGCGCTAGAGTGGGCAAGCATAGCATAGAGTTGATGAAATTGTAATAAATTAGAGTGGCGTCTTGTACACTGCAGTGGAGTAGTGTGCTGGAAAGTGTTGAAAGTGGAGTACAGTGTCATACAGTGTTGTATGGTGGAGTGCAAGTGCATAGAGTGGAGTAGAGAGTTGTACAGTGTAGTGTGAGGACATATAGGCCCTCATTCTGACCCTGGCGGTCGGTGATAAAGCGGCGGCCAAGCCGCCAACAGGCCGGCGGTCTAAAATATGCAATTCTGACCCTGGCGGGAACCGCCAACACAGCCCGCCGTATTAACACTCCGCCCGCCACGGCGGTACAAACAAACAGCGCGGCGGTTCCCGCCAACAGCCAGGCGGCAGACAATGTACCGCCCACCCTATCACGACCCACCAATCCGCCACCTTTTCCGGGGCGGGGGCACCGCCGATAAGAACACGGCGGAAACAGACTACGAACGGGAAAACGCTCACCTCTACGCACTCCACGCGAGATTCCGGCAGTATGGAACCAGAGTTGCAGGTCATCCCCGCACTCCTATACCTGCTCATATACCAGGAGCACGCCCGGCGGCGCGGAAGACATCGGTGAGTACTGCACCTACGACACAGGGGAGGGAAAAGATTACCGGCACACACCCACCCACCCACACCCACTACAACACACACATCAATGCATTCCCACAGATCACTGTCACAACCCACAAACCACCCCCCTCCGAAATAATGCAAAGACCAAAATAAGAGATCATAAACGGGCAGATATATTGAAATATGTACACCAGTAATCCCAATAAATAAATAAACTATGTACAAAATATACACAGCTACTAAATGTAGTCCAACCACTGTCCGTGGATCACAGGGGTCCTGTGCAAAGGGGCAAGGCCCAGTCCCACGACAAGAACTCCACGGAGAGAACACTGCAGGGGCATCAGAAAGAAAATAGGACAGGCACCTCAGGGGGAAGGGAAGGGGGGGCACCTCAGCCACTTGAGTACACGACGCCAGATCCACGAGGGGACTCCATGACCACTGGGCCATCCTGGGGAGTGCTAAGCCACAGTCCAAACAGTCCATACAGTGGGTGGCCTGCCCACTGGGCCATTCTGGGGAGTGCTAAGCCACAGTCCATACAGTCCATACAGTGGGTGGCCTGCCCACTGGGCCATCCTGGGGAGAGCAAAGCCACAGTCCAAACAGTCCATACAGTGGGTGGCCTGCCCACTGGGCCATTCTGGGGAGTACAAAGCCACAGTCCATACAGTGGGTGGCCTGCCCACTGGGCCATCCTGGGGAGTGCAAAGCCACTGTCCATACAGTCCATACAGTGGGTGGCCTGCCCACTGGGCCATCCTGGGGAGAGCAAAGCCACAGTCCAAACAGTCCATACAGTGGGTGGCCTGCCCACTGGGCCATTCTGGGGAGTGCAAAGCCACAGTCCATACAGTCCATACAGTGGGTGGCCTGCCCACTGGGCCATCCTGGGGAGTGCAAAGCCACTGTCCATACAGTCCATACAGTGGGTGGCCTGCCCACTGGGCCATCCTGGGGAGAGCAAAGCCACAGTCCATACAGTCCATACAGTGGGTGGCCTGCCCACTGGGCCATCCTGGGGAGTGCAAAGCCACTGTCCATACAGTCCATACAGTGGGTGGCCTGCCCACTGGGCCATCCTGGGGAGAGCAAAGCCACAGTCCATACAGTCCATACAGTGGGTGGCCTGCCCACTGGGCCATCCTGGGGAGAGCAAAGCCACAGTCCAAACAGTCCATACAGTGGGTGGCCTGCCCACTGGGCCATCCTGGGGAGTGCAAAGCCACGGTCCATACAGTCCATAACAGACCCCACTGCCATTGGAGGAGGCAAGTTGGCCAGAGGACATCCTGCAGCCCTGCCCGAGATAGATCCTGCCCTGCCACGTCTGCCAAAGGGCCAGCGGTTCTTGCCTTGAAGGGCCCAGTTCAGCGCTCCTTGCCTTGAAGGGCCCAGTTCAGCGGTTCTTGAGACGGCGGGGCCCAGCGGAGCGGTGCTTGAGACGGCGGGGCCCAGTTCAGCGGTTCTTGAGACGGCGGGGCCCAGCGGAGCGGTTCTTGAGACGGCGGGGCCCAGTTCAGCGGTTCTGGAGACGGCGGGGCCCAGTCCAGCGCTCCTTGCCTTGAAGGGCCCAGTTCAGCGGTTCTTGAGACGGCGGGGCCCAGCGGAGCGGTTCTTGAGACGGCGGGGCCCAGTTCAGCGGTTCTTGAGACGGCGGGGCCCAGTTCAGCGGTTCTTGAGACGGCGGGGCCCAGTTCAGTGCTCCTTGCCTTGAAGGGCCCAGTTCAGCGGTTCTTGAGACGGCGGGGCCCAGCGGAGCGGTGCTTGAGACGGCGGGGCCCAGTTCAGCGCTCCTTGCCTTGAAGGGCCCAGTTCAGCGGTTCTTGAGACGGCGGGGCCAAGCGGAGCGGTGCTTGAGACGGCGGGGCCCAGTTCAGCGGTTCATGAGACGGCGGGGCCCAGTTCAGCGGTTCTTGAGACGGCGGGGCCCAGTTCAGCGCTCCTTGCCTTGAAGGGCCCAGTTCAGCGGTTCTTGAGACGGCGGGGCCCAGCAGAGCGGTGCTTGAGACGGCGGGGCCCAGTTCAGCGGTTCTGGAGACGGCGGGGCCCAGTTCAGCGGTTCTGGAGACGGCGGCCGGTCTATGGCCAACTGCTCATTGCCTGGTGGTGCCCTCCTGGGCAGCGGGGATGGTGCTCCTTCAATGCCCACCTGGGCTGTGGGTGGTGGGGCCCTCCTGGCCAGCTGGGCTGGGTCCTCCCTGGGCAGCGGCTATGGGGGTGGTGGGCTCTCCCGGGGCAGCTGTGCCGGTTCCTCCCGGGGCAGCGGCTATGGGGGTTGTGGGCTCCTCCTGGGCAGCAGGCCTGCTGCCTGACCTCTCCGACTTGCTGCCCTTGCCCTCCTTAGTCGTGGGCCTGTGGCCCTTTCCTCCCTTTGGAGCTGTGGCTGGTGACTGTCTCTGGGTGGTGTCCGGGGGGGATGTAGAAGGCGGGCTCCTGCGGCGCCCCTTCCGCCTTCTGCTCCTCTTCCCAGGGGGTGGGCTGGCTGTCCCCTTGCTGCTGGGCGAAGATCCAGACATGCGGGCTGGCGGGCTCCAATACCCCTGCACCCTTGTCAAGGGGGCTGCAGGGCTGGTGGTGGCTGAGGTGCTCTTCTTACCCCGACGAGAAGGAGGGGGGGGCTCAGGGTCAGGAAAGAAGTTAGTAGTGGCGAGGAAGAGCTTCTTGGGACAATGGAGAGTGGTAGGTACAGTGGGAATGGGAGTGGAGGGAGAGGATGTGGTTGTAGGTGAGTCACGTTTGCTGTCTTTGGGTGCAGGTGCAGGAGGGATAGGCTGTCGTGAGGTGGATGGCTGTTGGGTGGGTGGGTGGCTGCGTTTGTGTGGTGTGGAAGAGGGGGTGACAGACACAGTGGGAGAGGACACAGGGGACGTGTAAATGGCAGTGGGGGTGGTGACTGCTCGTGTGCGGACTGGAGTGGAGGGTGTGCTGGTGATGGAAACACTGGCTGATGGTGAGGTGAATGGAGGTGTGAGTGTAGACGTCACAGGGAGGGAGGAGGGAGACGAGGAGGTGGGGGTCACAGAGGTGGTAGTGACTGTTGGCATGTCTGCATCGGAATGTTGCGTGTGTGAATGTCTGCGTGATCTGTGGTGCTTATGTTTGGATGAGCTTCTCTTGGGTGTTGAGGTGTGTGCAGGCTGGTCTGATGGTGTGGGTGGGACAGGCAGAGGAACAGGAGACTGGGAGGAGGGAGTTAGTAGAGGGAGGCAGGAGACAGGGACAATGGCTGCCGTCAGTGCTGAGGCCAGAGTCTGGAACGATCGCTGATGGGCAGCCTGACCCGAATGAATGCCCTCCAGGTACGCATTGCTGCGATGAACCTCCCTCTCCACCCCCTGGATGGCATTCAAAAGGGTAGTCTGCCCAACAATGAGCGTTCGGAGGAGGTCAATGACCTCCTCACTGAGGGCAGCGGGGGTAACAGGGGCAGGGCCTGAGGTGCCTGGGGCGAAGGAGATGCCCGGCTTCCTGGCAGAGCGGGCACGGGGCGAACGCTGAGGGGCTGCTGGGAGGGCGGTGATGGTGCACTGGGTGGCGGCTGTACCTGTAATGGCGGGGGGCACGGATGGTGCCACCCCCGCAAGGGAGCCCCCTTACGAGGACGTGTCCGTGTCGCTGCAGGGTCCAGTCGTCCCCGTCGTGGAGCTCCCCTCGCCCTCCGTCTCACTGGTCCAGTCTGACTCTGTGGCATGGCCCTCCTGGGCCATGTGAGATGCAGCTCCCTCCTGCCCCGATGCCACTTCTCCTCCGCCTGATGATGCTGATGCACACAAGCACAGAAAGACAAACAAAAAGGGGGGGGGAGAGAGAAAAAAAGGGATATTGAGTACATGGATCTCCGGTACAGTTAGCGGACATGACAGACACAGATGCCCCCTGCACTAAGTTGCGCACTTGGGGTCCGCTACGCATTCCGTGGAACATGCCCTACACGCCTAGAGTTGACAACTGCACCCATGGATGACACGGCCCAGGGATGGCTGTACTGACAAACTACTGAGGGTGGTGGCTGGGGACACAGGGGCTTACGGGGGTGCCCAGCCTACAGATATCGCCCTGGCCTAGGGGGACCCACAGCCCTCCTCCCCCACCCAGACACCTCCACTGCACGACAACAGAGTAGATAATGCTTGTACTCACCCCCTTGTGTCTGCTGTGCTGCCCTCACGCGCCCATCCAAATCAGGGTAGGCCACCGCCAGGATCCGGAACATCAGGGGGCTCAGTTGACGGCAGGCACCCCGCCTACGTTGGGAGGCCATCCCCAGCAGAGACTCGGCGGTCTTCTTGGTCCCGCGGCGGATGTCCTCCCACCTCTTGCGGCAGTGGCTGCCCCGTCGATGGTGGACCCCCAGGGTCCGGACTTCCTTGGCGATGGCACGCCAAATCCCGATCTTCTCATGGGCGCGGACCTATGTGACACGTACAGGGAGGGAGAAATACCACGTTCAAGTTTGTCAGCATTTTCCTTGCCAGTGGCCCAACGCCCCCCATCCCCGCCAGGCCCCCCGCCAGGCCCAACATGCCCCCCATCCCCGCCAT
Source organism: Pleurodeles waltl (assembly GCF_031143425.1). Lineage (NCBI taxonomy): Eukaryota > Metazoa > Chordata > Amphibia > Caudata > Salamandridae > Pleurodeles > Pleurodeles waltl. Next base: position 1,234,068,454 of record NC_090447.1, read on the forward strand.
GCCCCCGCCATGCCCCCCGCCAGGCCCAACATGCCCCCCATCCCCGCCAGGCCCCCCGCCATGCCCCCGCCAGGCCCAACATGCCCCCCATCCCCGCCAGGCCCCCCGCCATGCCCCCCGCCAGGCCCAACATGCCCCCCATCCCCGCCAGGCCCCCCGCCATGCCCCCCGCCAGGCCCAACATGCCCCCCATCCCCGCCAGGCCCCCCGCCATGCCCCCCGCCAGGCCCAACATGCCCCCCATCCCCGCCAGGCCCCCCGCCATGCCCCCCGCCAGGCCCAACATGCCCCCCATCCCCGCCATGCCCCCCGCCATGCCCCCCGCCAGGCCCAACATGCCCCCCATCCCCGCCAGGCCCCCCGCCATGCCCCCCGCCAGGCCCAACATGCCCCCCATCCCCGCCAGGCCCCCCGCCAGGCCCAACATGCCCCCCATCCCCGCCAGGCCCCCCGCCATGCCCCCCGCCAGGCCCAACATGCCCCCCATCCCCGCCAGGCCCCCCGCCATGCCCCCCGCCAGGCCCAACATGCCCCCCATCCCCGCCAGGCCCCCCGCCAGGCCCAACATGCCCCCCATCCCCGCCAGGCCCCCCGCCATGCCCCCAAGCCAGCCAGTGGCCCCAAATCCAGATTGAATTAAACTCACTTGTTGGTCTGGAGGACCGTAGAGTAGCGCATACTGGGGGAGGACCCCATCCACAAGTTTCTCCAACTCCTCTCCAGTGAAGGCAGGGGCCCTTTCCCCAGGCGCAGCAGCCATTGTCCCTTCCAGACCGAGGTCACAGCAACACTTGCAGTATAGGTCCTCTCCTGTGAAAGTTCAAGTCGCAAGTGGATAAGTAGATAGAAAATGGCGGTCACGTCCGCGGCGGTGCGTACCGCGGCGGTGCGTCCCGCGGCGGTGCGTCCCGCCACCGCCGGCGCCCTTCGCCATTGGCTCCTGAAACCCATAGGCTTCAATGTTAACCAATGCGGCTTCGCGCCGCGGTCTTCGACCGCCGCCCGCCGCGGTGTGCCACGCCAGCGCATTGACCTCACATCCCATTGTCACACTTCACAGGTCAGGCAGCCGCCATTTCCAGAGCCCACATGGCTCAATTTCAACTGCGTCACACAGGCCTAGGCCTTGCATAGCCACTCAGACATGCCATTCACTGCATAGAGAATCGTTTACTGTGCTAGCTGTGAGTACGTACCTGTGGGTTGCTTGACTGTGTGCTCCATGTTGTCCTTCCTAGGCACCGTCCGCTGGCTTGGGCGAGGAGACGGATGAATCCTCCCGTGTACCGACCGCTGGTGGACCTGTCGACAATGGAAGAACGCCACATTATCCTGACCTACCGTCTTAACCGTGCCACTATCCATGAACTGTGTGCCCAGCTGGAGCCCGACCTGATGTCCCCCATCCGCCAACCCACAGGGATTCCCCCTCTGGTGCAGGTCATGTCAGTACTCCATTTCTTGGCAAGTGGGTCATTTCAGACAACAGTGGGAATTGCTTCTGGGATGTCTCAGCCCATGTTTTCGAAGGTGTTATCCAGAGTGTTGTCTGCCCTGATGAAATCCGTGAGGAGCTACATCATTTTCCCTGAGGTGGGCGAATTGGCTACAGTGAAGGGTGATTTCTACGCCCTTGGACATATTCCCAACGTCATTGGTGCCATTGATGGGACCCATGTGGCTTTGGTTCCCCCAAGAGACAGGGAGCAGGTGTACAGGAACAGAAAAAATTACCATTCAATGAACATCCAGGTGGTGTGTTTGGCTGACCAGTACATCTCGCATGTAAATGCCAAATTCCCAGGGTCAGTGCATGACGCCTACATCCTCAGGAATAGCAGCATCCCTTGCGTGATGGAACAGCTACAGAGACACCGTGTATGGCTAGTGGGGGACTCTGGGTACCCCAACCTGTCGTGGCTACTGACCCCAGTAAGGAATCCCCGGACCAGGGCAGAGGAACGGTACAATGAGGCCCATGGGCGTACTAGGAGGGTGATCGAACGCACCTTTGGCCTCCTAAAGGCCAGGTTTAGGTGCCTGCATATGACAGGTGGATCCCTAATGTACTCACCTAAGAAGGTGTGTCACATCATCGTGGCCTGCTGCATGCTTCACAACCTGGCTTTGCGCCGCCAGGTGCCTTTCCTGCAGGAGGATGGTCGAGACGGTGGTGTTGTGGCAGCGGTGGAACCTGAGGAGAGTGACGAGGAGGAAGACGACGGGGCTGAAACAGACAACAGGGACAGAATCATTGAACAGTACTTCCAATAGGACACAGGTAACATTTCAAAGATAATGTAGTAAATGTTAACTACTCTCCTGCATCTCTGCTGCCTGTCTATTTGCCCCAGTGTATGATGACTGAGTTTTGGCTTTTCCCTCCCTATTTCAGATCTGGGGTCCCCACTACGAGTCCTGTGCTTCGTTTCCCCATGGACTACAGCTTTGTGGCAGCTGTTTGTTGACTTCACCATGTACAAGGACATATTTGCACTGTCATGTCAATTACAATATATTGAAATCACAGCCAGACTCCAGATATTTTGGTGCAAAATAGGTGTTTATTTAAGTGCTCAAAATGGGATGGGTGGTTTCAAGTGGGTGGGGGCTATGGTGAAGGAATGTCCATGGCAGAGTCCAGAGTAACAGTCACACAGGTGCATTGTCCAGAGGCCTGTGGAGAGATGGAGCATGGGCAGTTCAAGGATGGACAGGGTGACAATGTGGGACAGTGGGATGACATCAGGTGGTATCCATTGCTGGCGGGGGACTTGACATCCTACTCTGTCTTCTTGCGAGATCTCAGGGCCCTCTTGCGGGGTGGTTCTTCTCCTGCAGGAGGTGGGGGTCTGGTGGGCTGCTGCTGTGCGGGGGCCTCCTGTCCACTAGCGCCGGCGGAGGTGGTTGGCTGTTCTTGGTCCAGGCTAGTGGCAGGGGCCCTTGGGTGTTGTTGAGTGTCCGCCCTGGTGTTGACGAGGTCCTGCAGCAGCCCTACCATGGTAACCAGGGTGGTGTTGATGGCTCTGATGTCCTCCCTGTACCCCCGATAGTGTTCCTTCTGCAGTACCTGGATCTCCTGGAACCGGGCCAGTACCGTCGCCATCGTCTCCTGGGAGCGGTTGTATGCTCCCATGATGGTGGTGAGGACCTCGTGGAGAGTGGGTTCCCTGGGCCTCTCCTCCCCCCCCTGTCGCACAGCTGCCCTCCGAGTTGCCCTGTTTCCCTGGGCCTCTGCCCCCTGGCCGGTGTGCCCACTACCACTGCCCCCAGGTCCCTGTTGTTGTTGGGGTGGTGGGTTATCCTGGGTGCCCTGTAGTGGTAGACACACCGCAGATTGACGCGCCCTGGAGACAGAGGCATGGGCCCGCTGGGTGGGAGCTGTGCTGGTGTTCCCAGAGGGGTTTGGGTCTGTAGTGGCCTGGGCCTGTGTGAGGGGAACCGACTGTCCAGAGGTCCCCGATGGTCCGGGCTGGTCATCGGTGTCCAGGTCGACAGAGCTGCTGTCATCGCTGACGGCCTCTTGGGTGGGGGGTGTGGAGAATTCTGGCCCCTCCGCCGCGGTGTGTTGACGGTCGGGTCCTGCAGGGGTATAGAGGTATGGTTATAGTTTCAATGTGTGGCATATGGGTGTATCTATGGGTTCTCGTGTCCCCAAGTGCTGGCATTCGTGTGTGGGGGCTTTGGTGAGGGTGGCTTGTGGGGGGGATGTGTATATGCATTGGGCATGCTTTGGTGATGGGTGTCCATGCTTAGTGGATGCATGCAGGCCTAGGTTTTGGGATGTGTGGGTTGTGATGGTGAGACATTGGAGGGGAATAGGTGTGCTGGGGGTGGGGGTGAGGATGGTGGTGGGGGTGAGGATGGTGGTGGGGGTGAGGGTGGGGGTGAGGATGGGGGTGGGGGTGAGGGTGGGGTTCGAGGATGGGGGTGAGGGTTGGGGTATGATTTGGCATGCAGGTGGGGGGGAAGCAGTATTGAAGCTTCAACTTACCAGTATCCATTCCTCCGCCGACTCCTGCGAGGCCGTCAGGATGCAGGATGTTCAAGACTTCCTCCTCCCATGATGTGAATTGTGGGGGTTGAGGTGGGGGTCCTCCGCCAGTCTTCTGCACGGCGATGTTGTGCCTGGATACCATGGAACGCACCTTCCCCCGTAGGTCGTTCCATCGCTTCCTGATGTCTTCCCGATTTCTGGGGTGCTGTCCCACTGCGTTGACCCTGTCGACAATCCTCTGCCATAGCTCCGTCCTCCGGGCAATGCTGGTGTATTGTATCTGTGTGCCGAACAGCTGGGGCTCTACCCGAACGATTTCCTCCACCATGACCCTGAGTTCTTCGTCTGTGAAGCGGGGTTGTCTTTGGGGTGCCATGGGGTGGTGTGTATGATGTGTGGGGTGGAGTATGTGTAGTTAAGTGTGTTGAGTGTGGTGGTGTGTGTTGTTTTGTGTGTGGATAGTGTGTGGGTGATGGTGTTGAGTGGCTGTGTCTGTTAGTTTGTGGATGCTGGTGTCTCGCTCTGGCCTTCTTTCAGAATTTTTTTGCGTAGGGGTTTGTGGGTGATGTGGGTGGGTGTTTTATATTGTATTGTGTGTGTGGGAGTGGTGTGTGTATGTGTATCAGGTGTGTGGGATTCAAATCGTCCAATGTGGCTGAGTTTTGTTCGTTTGTGTGTATTCTGACCGCGGCGGTGTGTCCCGCCAATGGAATACCGCGTTTGAATGACCGCCGCGTGGATTCGTGGGTCGTAATGGCATGGGCGTATTTCTGTTGGCGTGGCGGTGGAGGTTTGGTCACCTCCACCTTTCCGCCGACCGCTGGTCTGGCGGTCGGTTGTGGCTGTCGGATTTTCGGAGGTTTGCCTTCTGCGGGTCAGAATGACCGTGGCGGGTTTCCGCGGCCGCGGCGGTGTTATGGCGGTCTTCTGACCGGCGGTAAGTGCATTTTACCGCCGGGGTCAGAATGACCACCATAGTGGAACACAATGTGGTATAGTGCCTAAGAGTGTAGTAGAGTCTTGCAGAGAGAAGTTATATAAAGTAGAGTCAAGTAGAGTATGGTAGAGTGGAGTGGTGTAGAGTGGAGTGTTGTACAGTTCCACAGAGTGGGATAAAGTGTTGTGTAGTAGAGTAGGGTTGAGTGGAGTTCATTTGAGTGGCAAAGTGTAGAGTGGAGTAGTGTGTAGTAGAATAGAGTGGCATGGAGTGGAGTAGAATGGACTGGCATAGCATACAGTGGAGTGGTGTATGGTACATTGGAGTGGACTAGCGTGTTGTAGAGTGTCGGAAAGTATCATAGTTTCGACCAGGGTACAGTGCCAGGGGGGGATTACAGTATTGTACAGTGGAGTGGCATGGAGTAGAGTGTGGTACAGTATGGCAGAGTTGAGTGGCATAGAGTAGCGTACATCGAAGTGGTGTGTAGTACGGTAGTGGAGTACAGTGGAGTAGAGTTCAGTAGTGTTTCATGAGTGGAGCTGCATATAGAGAGTTGCGTGGAGTGTCACAGAGTTGAGTAGAGTTTCATGCAATGGTGCAGATTAAAGTACAGTTGTGTAGAATCACATAGACAGGAGTAACTTGTTGAACAATGGAGTGTTGTAGAGTGAAGTATAGCGTGGAGGGGCGTAGACTGTTGTAAGTGGAGAACAGTGTTGTTAAGTGGAGTTAAGTGGATTGGTATAGAGTGCAGTTTGGCAGAGTGGAGTGGCAGACACTGGAGTAGCATAGAATGGAGTAGCATTGAGTGGAGAAGCACACAGTGGAGTAGTGTAGTGTGGAGTGGTGTATAGTAGAATAACATACAGTGGAGTGGCAAACAATGGAATGCATAGAGTGGAGTTTAATAGAGCGTAGAGTGGGGTAGATTGGTGCTACGTACAGTGGAATACCGAAGAGTGCAGTGCCCTAAAACCCATTGGAGTGGCATTGACTGGAATGGCGTAGACTGGATTGGCCTACAGTGAACTAGCGTACAGTTTAGTGGTACAGATTGGAGTGGCATAGAGTGGAGTGAGGTAGAGTGGAGTGGCATACACTGGAATAGCGAACAATGGAGTGGTGTACAGGGGAGTGGCGATGAGTGGAGTGGCTTACAGTGCAATAACATACAGTAAAGTAGTGTACACTGAAATATCATAGAATAGAGTAGCACAGACTGCATACAGTGGATTGGCATAGACTGGAGTGCATAGACTTGACTAGCATACAGTGGAGTGGTGTAGAGTGGAGTGGTGAAGAGTGGAGAAGCATACATTGGAATAGTGTACAGTGGAGTGGCATACAGTGCAGTGGGGTTGAGTGGAGTGGCGTACATTCAAACAGTGTAGAGCTGATTGGCATAGAGTGTAGTTGCGTATAGTGGAATAGCATAGAGTGGACTAGCCTAAAGTGGAGTGGCATACAATGGAGTCTCATAGAGTGAAATAGCTTACAGTGGAGGGTTGTAGAGTGGAGTGGCATTCAGTGAAATAGCATACAGTGGAGTGGCGAAGAGTTCAATAGAGTACAGTTGAGTAGCATAGAGTGGAGTGGTGTACAGTGGAATGAGCTAGAGTGTAATGGCATGCAGTGGAATAGTGTAGAGTGGAGTGGCATAGAGTAGAGTGAGGTAATGTGGGATACAGTATAGTAGAGTGGCATACAGTGGTGTGGGGTACAGTAGAGTGGTGCAGAGTGGATTAGCATAGACTGGAGAGGCATAGAGTTGAATTTCATACAGTGGAATAGTGTAAAGTGGAGTAGCTCAGAGGGGAGTAGAGTAGAGTAAAATGGCATAGAGTGGAGGTGCATGCAATAGATTAGTGTATAGTGGAGTGGCGTACAGTGGTGTGGGTTAGAGTGGAGTGGTGCAGAGTGGAATAGCATAGACTGGAGAGGCGTAGAGTTGCATACAGTGGAATAGTGCAATGTGGAGTAGCGTAGAGGAGAGTGGTGTAGAGGAAAGTGGCTTAGAATGGAGTGATGTAGAGTGGAGTGGCACACAATAGAAAAATGGATAGTGTAGTGGCGTACAATGGAGTGGCAGAGATTGGATTGACAGACGGGAATAGTATAGATTTTAGTGGTGACAGTAGAGTTGTGTGCTGTGGAATAGAATAGAGCAGAGTGGTGTGGAGTGCAGGGGCATAGAGTGGAGGTTGGTACAGTGAAGCAGCTTACAGTGGAACAGAATACAGTGGAGTAGCATTGAGTGGAGTGGCATACAGTGGAATAGTGTACAGCAGACTAGCATAGAGTGGAGTGGTGTATAATGGAGTGGCATAGAGTGTAGTGAGGTACAGTGTAGAGGTGTACAGTGAAATAGCATGGAGTAGAGTGGCATTGAGTGGAGTGACATACAGTGGAGTGGTGTACAGTGGAATAGTGTACTCTGGAGTAGGGTAAAGTAGAGTGCCTTTGATAAGAGTGATGTAGAGTAGAGTGTCATAGAGTGAGTGGTGTATAATGGAGTGGCATGGAGTGTAGTGAGGTAGAGTTTAGTGGTATACAATGGAATAGCATAAAGTAGAGTGACATAGAGTGGTGTGGTGTACAGTGGAATAGTGTATACTGGTGTAGGGTAGAGTAGAGTGCCTTCAAGTGGAGTGATGTAGAGTAGAGTGTCATAGAGTGGAACAGCATATAGTGGAGGGACATTGAGTGGCATACAGTAGAGTGTCATTGAGTTAAGTGAGGTACAGTGTAGTGGTTTACAGTGAAATAGCAAAGACTGGAGTGGCATACAGTGGAGAGGCAAAGAGTAGCATAGCATACAGAGGAGTGACATACAGTGGTAGTGGTGTTGAGAGGAATACCACAGAGTGTTGTAGAGTGGAGGGGAGTACAGTATAGTGGGGTAGACCATAGTGGCATACAGTGCAATAGTGTACAGTGGAGTGGCAGAGAGTGGAGTGGTGTAGAGTGGAGTGACCTAGAGTGAAATGGCATACAGTAGAGTGCTGTAGAGTGGAATTGCATTGAGTGTAATTGTATACAGTGGAGTGACATAGAATGGAGTGCCATATAGTGGAAAAGCATAGATGGGAATGTCATATACTGGAATGTCATACAGTGGAATAGCGTAGGATGTAGATACATAGAGTGGAGTGGCATACATTGGATTGGCATAGAGGAGTGGTGTATATGCAACATCATACAGTGGAGTCTCGTAGAGTGGAGTGACATGTAGTAGAATGGTGTACAGTGGAGTAGTGTGCAGTGAAATAGAGTACAGTGGAGTGGTGTACACTACAGTGGCATAGAGTGAAGTGGCATAGCGTGGAAAAGCTTAGAGTGTGGTGTCATAGAGTGGAGCTGCATAGAGTAGACTACCATGGAGTCGGACAGCATAAAGTGGAGGGACATACAGTGGAAATAATTGGGTTGGAGTGTCGTGGAATAGAGTGATATAGGCGGTCATTCTGACCTTAGCGGGCGGCGGAGGCCGCCCGCCAAAGTCCCGCCGTCAGGTTACCGTTCCGCGGTCGAAAGACCGCGGCGGTAATTCTGACTTTCCCGCTGGGCTGGCGGGCGGTCGCCTTCAGACCGCCCGCCAGCCCAGCGGGAAAGAGGCTTCCACGATGAAGCCGGCTCGGAATCGAGCCGGCGGAGTGGAAGCTGTGCGACGGGTGCAGTTGCACCCATCGCGTATTTCACTGTCTGCGCAGCAGACAGTGAAATACATGTAGGGGCCCTCTTACGGGGGCCCCTGCAATGCCCATGCCAGTGGCATGGGCACTGCAGGGGCCCCCAGGGGCCCCGCGACCCCCCCTACCGCCATCCGGATCCCGGCGGTCGGACCGCCGGGATCTGGATGGCGGTAGGGGGGGTCGGAATCCCCGCGGCGGTGCAGCAAGCTGCGCCGCCGTGGAGGATTCAATGGGGCGGCGGTACACTGGCGGGAGCCCGCCAGTGGTGCCGGTCCGACCGCGGCTTTACCGCCGCGGTCGGAATCCCCATTGGAGCACCGCCGGCCTGTCGGCGGTGCTCCCGCGGTCCTCCGCCCTGGCGGTCTTTGACCGCCAGGGTCAGAATGACCGCCATAGAGTGTAATAGCATACTGTGGAGGGTAGTATAATGGAGTGGCATAGAATGGAGTATGATAGAGTGAAGTGGATTACAGTGTATTATGCGAATACTGTGCATGGAAGCAGAGTTAGTTATAGTTCATGCTGTGTGATTACAGACTTGACAACGCAGTATACAGAGGTGCACCAGTTATAGTACTTTGAAGGTGGAGTGTAAAATATAAATTTAAGGGATAACTATAACTTTGGAATGTCTAATGTTTGTGTAGTTTAAGTTTTTTTTTAATAGAAAGAATAAATAAAGTTTTCCTAACTGTAACTAAGCTTTAAGCTTTGGTTTTTCAAAATGTTTGTAACATATCACAAAGTAAATACATAACTGTTTCTTTACAGTGGGTTTGAGTGGCATACAGTACAGTGCCATGGAGTAGAATGGCATAGAGTAAAGTGGAAAAGAGTAAAGTGGGAGTGAAGTCAGGCAGAGTGAAGTGGGGTACAGTACAGTGGCATGGAGTGGAGTGTTGTACAGTAAAGTTGCATACGGTGGAGTGGCATAGAGTGGATTGGTGTAGAAATGAGTGGCGTTTAGTGGAGTGACATAGATTGTATTGTAATGGAGTATAAGAGCGTACAGTGTAGTGGAGTAGATTGGTATGGCATGGAATAGAATGTGGTACTCAAAACAGACATAGCGTGCAAGTGGGAAAATTGATGTAGAGGTAATATGGCATAGATATAGATTATGTGCTGTAAATGATGATTTTTGGTAGTAGGTGTAAATATTGTAAGTAGTGTTTATAAGTGATAAAATGCTTAGTTATATATTGTACCACAGTATGTCAGGCCAACTTCTAGGCATATTGAGGTATGCAGATACACAGGCAGTATGTGATTGGCTATTGACTGTCTTTATAAAACGTAAAAGGGAGCCTTGTAGTTTTCAGCACACATTTGCTGTGTTCTGGGTTACAGCCTTGCATATAAGTAAGTAGTAGGTTTTATTGTTCTTGCCTACCTTTTAATTATTTATTTAATTTGTATTAGGTAGAGGAATGTATGTTTTATACATATATTTACAGCACTTTACGGAGATCTGCGCTTATTAAACAAATATTTTAAGTAGACTGGTAATTTGAAGGTAGTCTGTAGCCTTTTTTGTAAAGAATTACATGTGCAAACAATTGAAAATACATTGTAGCACACTGTATTTGTAAAATATAGTGCAGTGCAGGTATTTGAATTTGTTTTAACAGATATTTAAAAAAGAAATGTAAGTTACACGATACTTGCTAGGAAGCACAGCAATGTCTGTACATTTTTTAAAAATATATAGAAACTTTTAAATAATTTCCCAATTGGTATGGAACAAATTTGAAACATATAACTTACCTATATCTAAGGGCATAAAGCAGCACACAGGCAATGGTGTACTTAAAACAACATGGCTGCATTTAACGTTTTAAAGGCAGTCCTTAGCCAATCACATAATGCCTTGTCATTGCTATACTCTACGGTACTTTGGTGAAATACTGCAAAGGTTTGTGAAACTACTGCAACAACAGATAACACTAAGTTAAAATGCTTGATAACATAATGTATAAGCCTGCCAAATTTAATGGAACTCAGTTAAGCAATTTTCATACCACATCCGATACAAAAGCCTATGAAAAATGCATTCATGGAAAAACACATTCTGGGACCTGCCTTTTATCATTGCACCCCTCGACTAATCACCACAAAATTTCCATTATCCACTAATGTAGAAAATGCTAGAGGTTTGAAAAGTTTCATGGAGATTCATCAAATAAGGTCAAAGTTATTAGTGAGCAAAATCCAAGGAATTCCTATACCTGGGAATCCTAACGATTAACTACAGAGTGACTACCACCACTCTGTAATACATGGATGTGTGTTTTATTTAATGATTTTTTTAATACAGATTCTTGGCAGACAGCTAAGAAGAGTTTGTGAAAAAATGATCAAAGTGCAAATCTTCTTCCCTTAGAGTTAGTCAGAGGTGGTAACCCACAGTAAATCCATCCCCACAGACATAATGTGGGATATTTTATGTAGCAAAATAGCTATGTGTAGGCTTTAATACAGAGAAATAACAATTGCCCATTAAATGCCTATTGAATTTAACATGTGTTTTCACAATCAGGCCTACTAGGTTTATCATAACTTTCCATAATAAACAAATCAGACCGATGGCATCTGAAATAATTTTTCCTAGTAAACCAATCAGGCCTCCAGCTGTCATACATTGTTTGTCACCATAACCAACTAAGGCTTCCTGTATTAAAATTAAGCTTCCCACAAGGCAACCATTAGCATACCGTCATAAAATTACACAGTATATAAAGTTATTGTTGGCAAAACAAAATATTATCTCTCTCATAACAGGGTCTAATAAAGATTCTGACAGTGCAAATCTTCTATGCCCACGTTTGCCAGAGGGATAACCCGCACCAAAACCCTTGCCCACTATGGTAATCTGTGAGAATCCGTGCAATGATATATCTATATGTATTTTTTAATACAGAGTAATAACAATCTACCCTTTAATGGCTATTGACTTTAACATATGCTTTTCACAATCAATATGTCAGGCCTAATGTCTTTCACGTACCTTTTCATTAAAACAGTCAGGCCTATAACCTACATCATTGGATTGTCTCCAGAAACAACTCAGACCTACTGTGTTGGTAATAAGCCTTCCGATATTGCATTCTTCAGGTCTATCATAATAAAATTACAAATATGCAGATAATAGGGTATATAAAAACCCTATTAGTAGATTCTGAAAAGGGTTACCTTAGTTCAAATTGTTTATCCCCATGGCTCATATAGAGTAGTAACAATCCACGCTTAAATGCATATTGACTTTAACATATGCTTTTCAAAATACATAGGTCAGACCTAGTGGCTTTATCATACATTTTCAGATGAACAGATCATGCCTAAACTCATAATCATTGGCCTGCGACCATAACCAAGTTGGTTCAGTTGTATCTAATATAAGCTTTGTTTTTGCGAACTAAAAAGTGCAATAAAAGTAGTCTTTCAGTGGAAGCACACAGATACAGCCCAATGAAAGTCTAAACCCTTCTCTTATTGGTACTCTTTAACCTATTTTATGTTGATCCCATAAGGTTCTACTTTCAAGCCAGGCCTAACGATCCATGCAGATTAGTAAAGCCCAAGACATTCAATTCTGGTTTCAAACACAAACTACACTCTGCAGCCGAAGGTTAATGATGGAAGGTGAGAGTGCTGGAACCACCATACACTCCTCATGACTGCTCTCTTCCCATCTGTGCTGCTGTCAGAGAAAACAAACACCATAAATTATACTATGTCATGTGTGTGTCTCTGAAAGTTCAAGTTCAGATAGCCATACTGCTAGAAAGTACCGCCAAAATTAGGCAGCTGGATAAATAAACAAAACAATTACAGCTAGATGCATGGGAAATGTTTTTTTCCCTGTGGAGGCACACAATTTCTGCTTGTTCAAAACATGTACTCCCACCTACCAACATTTTCGTGGTCATTATGACCCTGGAGGTCTACCGATCGCCAGGGTAAATGTGGTGGTATCACTGCCAACAGGCTGGTGGTGAGGACCACCACATTATGAGTGTGGCGGTTGGCTGCTGCCAACTCGCCACATCTCCACCAATACCGCCATGGTGGTATAAACCGCTGGGCCAGAGATGTTCATCTCCAACCCCACCGTCCACAGAGGACTGTCTGTGGTATTAAGAGCGGCCCACTGACATAGTTACTGCAGCGGTAGCACCTCCACAAAAACCATGGCGGTAGGGCTACCGGTGACAGGGAATTCCATCCCTGTCACTGGTAGATGGCTCCCCCCAGCAAGCACCTGACCTCCCCACCCCTCCTACATTCACTGTGTCCCCCCACCCTTGTTCTCACATAGTGCCCCCACCCCTCTTCTCACATAGTACCCCTCCTACTCACAAAGTGCCCCCACCCCCTTCTCACATAGCGTCCCCACCCCCTCTCACATAGCATGCCCACCCCTCTTCTCACATAGCACCCTCCACCCCCTACTCAGGTAGCACCCGATCCCCCTTCTCACATAGCGCCCCCACCCCCTTCTCACATAGTGCCCCCCCAACGCCTGACTCACATAGCACCCCTCCATCCCCAACCCCACCTCCTGGCATACATTCACACAGAAACTCACACGCACCACACATACACCCACTCACCTACACTTCCAGACACGCATTCGCTCACACTCATCCAAACATGCATTCACTCACACACATCCATCCACGCATTCACATACTCACACGCATTCAGGAATGCAAACACACACACATCCAAATACGCATCCTTGCACGCATACACACTGCCATGCAGGCATGCACTCACTTCAAAATTCATACATGCATTCACTGACATGCATACAACCACGCATTAACCGCAACACTCACAGTCGCATTCACACACACATGCAGACACACATACAGACACCACACATTCAGACATGCACACACAACACCCCCCACCCTCCCACTCCACTCCCCTGTCGCACACCCGACTTACCTTGTTCAGCGACTACATTGTCCTGCAGGGAACAGAAAGGGGCGCTGCCATTGCCGGCAGTACCCCACCAGCAGGACACCGCCAGGCCATATTAATTGTCTTAATATAGCTGGCAGCATCCTTCTGGCCAGGCGGTGCAGGTGGTAGCAACACCAGTGCACCACCGCTTGCCAGCATGGCTACTGCCAGATATCCGCCAGACTGCCAGAATTGGTGTTTTTCTGGAGCCCGTGGCCTTGATGGTCTCGCTCAGAGACCGCCAAAGTCATAATGAGGGCATATATCTGGCAACGGCTGCGCAGTCTAGCCAGACCTAAAAAATTGTCACGTTACTTATTTAATTTGATGTGCTTGTGCTTTTTTAATATTTACGAGTATATCGCAGCACCATGTTTAATGTTTATTTTATTTTCGTGTATTCATCACCCCAAGGCTTCTCCACCACCAGTGTTCTGTACAATTTTCAAGCACTACAATACATAACTACAATCTTAAAAGTAGCCAGAAGGACATACATTCATTTCAGCTAGAGTGTTTTCTTTTCAGATCGAAGCAGCCTGTGATATGCAAATGTTCATTGGAAGCTCTCAGAACATCCCTACAAGAACCAGTAAGAATAATACCACTATGGTATACTCTAGTTAATGTATTTATTTAACCAGCTGGGATTTCTAAACATATCTACTGCCTTAAGCTGAATTATATCAACAGCAGTTTTGTGACTGTAATGCTTCTACACTGTGTATCTTCATACGCTGTCTCTATTGTGCTATGTCACTTTAGCCTTGTGCATAAAATCTATAAACCACTCTCTTAGCTTTCTTATTGATTAACGTGATGTTAAATGTTGGCATTGGACATACAGGAACTTGTTGCAGCACAATTTGTAGGTGAGTTATAAATGAGATTTGACAGCGTTTTAGTGACATGAAGCAACATGTTTGTCAAAAGGTAATGAGCATAATGGGCTAAGAAGTTCATCATAGAATATGGAGGCTGTTAAAAAGTCAGACTGGGATGGTACGAATCCCCTCCTCCCCAACCCCCCACCAAGAGACCAGAGGTCAGAGGGTCAGTTTATTAAGATCATGGAATCCTGAGGTGCCTTTGTAAGACCTTTATTGTGTGCATGCAGGACACAATTTGTTCTATTTAATATATATTTTTTAAAAGCCTCCCCATATTCCACTGCCACGTCCTGTCTCAATATTCTATTATTGGTAAAGGCCCTTATGGGGAAGCTTTTACTGAATGGTTGAGACGGTCTAAAAGCGACACAACATTATGAAACTCAGTTAAATGACTCCAATTATACATGTATGGTATGGTTGTGATAGTGGTGAGAAATGCTGCTTACTGGTGTAGGTGTATTTTTTATTACTATCACAGAAATGCCACTTCTAGAAAGTGTGCATTTATCTGTGCTTATGACTTTGGTGTTTTTCAGCTTGCCTCCAATCCACGTCTGGGCAGACTGACAGTTGGGGCTTTGTGCATACTTCTCAGACAGCCTGAACACAGGGAGGGTGGAGGTGTCACAGAGGGGCATCTACATATTGTAAATGCTTCCTGGGCTGAGAGAAGGGAGAGGCGGGGCACACCTGCATTTGTAAAGACTGTGCCCTGGCCTCACACAATAGGGTCGTTTACCCCTAACTGATGTTTGGAGCCTTTGCTGGAGGAGAGAAAGGGCACTCCCAGAACCAGTTGTAACTGGTTGGAACCTCCTCTCCTGGCCATTGCAAAACACACTGTAAACCCAGTATAAGTACAGGGGAATTTTCCCCACCATTTATTCATCTTTTGGACATTCTTGGGACTCCAGGAACCTTACCTGGAGCTG
The DNA here is from genome assembly GCF_031143425.1 of Pleurodeles waltl. Classification (NCBI taxonomy): domain Eukaryota; kingdom Metazoa; phylum Chordata; class Amphibia; order Caudata; family Salamandridae; genus Pleurodeles; species Pleurodeles waltl. The sequence goes on from NC_090447.1 coordinate 1,234,083,879, forward strand.
GACAGGACGCTGTTGAAAGGACTCACCAGGACCACTTTGGACAGCTGCTGCTGTGCTGACCTGTGACCTGCCTGGTCACAAGGAGGAACTGCCACTGCTTGCACCACCTTGTTGTGCTGACCTGCTGCTGGGTTCTCCAGCCCTGCACCCCCTTCCTCATCAGTTGTCTCCAGAGGCAGAGTGCTGTGGCCCCTGACCTCTGTACATTTCTTCCAGCACGAGGAGTGCTGCTGTTGCTGCTTAGCGCTTTAGGAGGGCTCCTTTGTGACCGTTAAAGCGCTTTTCCAAAAGTGCGCTTTACTGCCATAAGAAAATCACTGCCATAGCCCGAGCGGCAGATTTGAGCCATAGCGCTGTCAAAAGTGCTCTCTTGAATCGCCCCAAATCACCGCCGCGACCCGGGCGTCTTAATTACCTCCAGTGCGAGGACTGCGCTGTTTCCAGTGCCCCCGGGGCACAAGCAGAAGTCAAGCGGAGCCGTCGTGTTCCTATTGGTGCCCCCGGGGCACGGTCCACTCTTGGGAGCGCCCCCAGGGCACCCGCCTCCTCCAACTTGTCAGCAAAACTTCACCGCGCGGCCCGGGAAACTGCTTGAGAAGACTCGCGCACCGCATCAGGTGCAGGTGAGTGTCTACTCGGGACCCAGGAGGGGTCCGAGCTTCAGAGCCACACCAGCAGGGCTCGGGGTTAGGCACAGGGAGTGCCCTCTGCCCTGGTCTCTGCCCTAGGAGCAGGACGCTCCTTTCTTTTCCTTAAAGCGGGCACTTCTCTCCCTTGAGAAAACCGGGAAAGGAGACCTTGAAGGAGGTCTCTTCCTTCGCGCCCCAATACTTGTTTGTTGGGCCTCACCTGGCCCCCACCCCAAGGACAGGCTGCGCGGAGGCCAAGGCAGGCCCCCATCAAATCGCGGGCCCCCAGAGGGGCCTAGTTTCTACGAGGAGAGGGTCCGATCACCCCTCTCTACCGAGGAGCACCACGTGGCCCCTGTTTTGCGCATAGGAGAGCTGGGAGCCCCTCATTCCTCTTTTAGGCACTGGGAGGGCCTCTTCATCAGGAAACCAGGTACTTTTTAGGACTATAGTAGCTCAGTGAGCCAAGTATGGATCTAGGAGAATTTATATGTGTTACCTGTTTTTCCTGCCATTACACATATGTGATATGTATTTTTATGACTTGGGAGATGTTTTCTAATGTCCCTTTTATGGGTATTTAGGAGTTATTCATGACAAGTGCATAGAATTCTTACTGTAGTTCCTGACTACTGCTTATGTTGCAGAATCCTGAGTACTTACGTGTTCTAATGTGACAACTGCTTATTCTTGCAGAGTATTAGTAACTTGTGTAACGTTCTGACAACTGCTAAGGTAACAGGGTATTACTTATGTGTAATGTTGGTCTAATTATGTTTTGTGCAATACAGTTTATTTTTACATAGCTCAGTGTTGTGTTTACTTTGTGGTGTACATTTTGCATCATGTGTGTTCTGTGTGTTGTGCAAACGCTTTACACATTGCCTCTGGGATAGGCCTGACTGCTCATGCCAAGCTACCAAGGGGGTGAGGAGGGGTTATCTTGGACGTGTAACTCCCTTGCCCTGACTAGAGTGGGTAGGTTCTGCCTGGCTGAGGTGCATACCCTAGCCAACCAGAAACTACATTTCTAACAATCATTGTTTTATGAACGTGAAATAGCCACTACTATGAGAGGACGCAAAAAACATGTTAATTTTGGCCCCAAAGCAGACTCTTCCATACCAACTGCAGTTTGTTTGAGCTTTCTGTGATATCAGGAAAATATCCTTTCCTCTTTTAATTTTAGCTCCTCCCGACCAGGCAACAGCCTGAAATGTTTAGTTTCCCAGAGTAGGTCCTGAAAATAAGCAAGCAGAAACCGACTTATCAATGCAACCACAATCATTAGGAGGACAGAAAGGAACTTTAGGTACTGAAGAGTACCAGTAACTAATTGGGACACAGCCACTTCTTCCCTTCTCCTTGTCAGGGCCTTTATCTATGAGGACAATGACAAGCAGAGAGATGTGTATTGATTAAACCGGGCACAACCATTTAACTCAAAAGCAGCACAAACAGCAAAGTAATTATTACAGAGCAAGCAACCAGTACAGCCCCCGCAAGGAAAACCCCAAAGCCCAGCGGTATGCAAGGTCATGAGACTCACTGAAAACGGACAAGTAAGCAAAGAAACCAGAGACTTCTACCAGAACCCAAACTGTTTAGTGCCAGTGGAGGAAACAAACTGTATCCACAAGGAGAGGAGAAGGTAAAAGTAAAAGCCAGACCAAAGAGGCAAAGGGAGTAAACCCAAGGGGTTTAGAAAAAATTAGAAACAAAAGAGGTGAAAGGCTAGACAAAGAACAGACCCTCTTCTACCAAGCTTGCCAGCAAATAGGAGGCACAAAATTGGAAGGTCCTATCTTGGAACTACCAGAGACCTCCGCCCCAAAGACCAGGACCATAGAATACCCACATCTGGAAAGCACACCCAAAAACATCAGGGCGCTATCCTATACAAAACAGGCAGGATAGATGGAGACCAAACAGCAGCAAGGTTAGCTCCACACCACACCAAACCCATCACCAGAAACAAAAAGCTTTATGGCGGGGTGCTGCAGACTATTGATGACCAGGAAGTGGGGCAATTCCACTAGTAAAACTGCCAAAAGCCAGGACCCAGCACCAAGACACAGCACAGTAAAGAACATTGTATCAACCCAAGTAGAGACCAGAGGACTAGCAACAGAGCACCCTGGAGGAGAAACCGGCTTCCTTTAACTGACCCTTAAGGACCACCCCTCAGGTATTTACCGCAGCACCAGTTACAACCTTCAGGACCAGCAGCCATCACCATCAGAACGGCGGGAGCAACACAACCCCCTAATAGCCATGGGTGGGAATGGAGCCATGATGGAGAATATCAGTAAACACAAAGGATCCCCATCAGAAAGGAATTAAAACAGCAAACATGAAACCCCCTCGGAAAGGAACAAACTATTGGAACCTCTCAGAGGCATTCTGTCCAAAAAAACGTAGACTGGGAACATAAAGGGCCAGGCAGAGAAACTCACAGCTTGGGCGTGTTAACAGGCCCAATGCAAAGTTGGAAAAGAGTGTGAAACAATGTGACCACGACGGGTGCAGCAACACCTATTGCCTAAAAAACTGAAGATCTAGGCATGGGCGTCAATTCACCAAAATGCCAGGGGTAGCAGAAGCGACATCACAGGATTTTATCCTTTACTTTGGCTCACACACACACACATGCTTACACATACACACATTCACATACTCTCTCACATAAACACACTCTCACCCACAAGCGTGCATACCACATACATTCAAAAGCATTTTTACTTACCTTAGCTACCAGATAGTGTCATATTCCAACTAACTGTACTCCATTTTTACTACGCTAGTAGTGAAATATATTATTCACCATTTCTGTAATAAAATCAATCAATCAATCAATCAAAAAAATTTATAGAGTGCGCTACTCACCCGTGAGGGTCTCAAGGCGCTGACAAAACAATGGACAAAAAACCAGGACCATTAGAACGAGCTGCACCTGTGTTCCAGGCACTGAATTTTTCCACCTGAGAGGCCAGGGGTCGCAAAGGAAGTGCCAGGGGTCAAAAGGGGCAAGCCAGGGGTCGCAACTGTGACCTCTGGCGGCCCCTAAATTACATTAATGGGTCTAATGAACCAGTCATGGTTGCTAAGTTTCCAAACAGTACGGCCAAGATACATTTTTTGTGTTTATTTAGTATTTTCATTTAGCGTAGACCAGACTTAATGGTGACGGAGAGCTTTATATGGTAAGCACTGCAGCAAACTACAGGAGTTAGAATATTGATGTAGAAAGAGGCTAGCACATTGCAGAATATGGACACAATATTTACAGATAGAACACCACACATGCAATTTAGGTCAGTTAAATAAAAGGTCTTACAGTGTGCATCTGCCCAAAGCGTACTTGAAATTTACATTTGATGTATCTGAGATCATATTTGAGGGAAATGTGATCCATGTGCATGCAGGTGTTTGTGCAGAGAACACATTTCTGAGATTCTGGTGTCATTACTGCAAGGCATATTTACCCTTTGATGGAATACATATCACCTGCAGATCAGTGGTGGCTCCTCTGCTGGGGCGGAGGAGCCTCACCCTCCCTTCCCCCATCCAGCGGCAGCCGTTGCAAATCCTTTAACAACAAAGGGATAATCAACTGTGCTTATTATCCTTTCAGTGTTAAAAGGGTGGGGCACTGGGGATGACGGGGATAAGGCCGGCCAAACACACATGCACACTGTGCTCTCTCCAGCCTGGCGCTGGGAGCCAGTGCCTGCTGGGGAGATGGAGGAGCAGCGGCGCAGAGGTACGTTTTTTTTACTTTTTCTTTTATATTATTAATATTACTAGCACTCCCCTCCCTGCACTGCCCCACCCCTTGTAACGCCTTCGAGATGGTACTGCTGCAGATATAACTGCACCTCTGCAGTTTTCTTTTGACAGATATCCCCTGTAAAATACAACAGAAAATGACCTTAAAAAAGAACAAACATGGTCTAAAGTTTGTATACTATGCCTTATTCCCGCTCACAAAATAGGAGGGTTTTACCACCATCAGCAGTCATAGTATTTACCAGTTGCAGTAAATATCATCCCTATCCCTAATTAAGTGGAATAAGGGTTTTAGTAAGAGTAGGTTATCTGTCCCTTGCATTTCCATTCTAGTCTGTTCTCTGGTTTGGTTCTTGCAGCAGGCTCAATAGGAAGCAGAGGAGCAGAGATCTTCTTGCAGGTGGGTACATTGGTTGACTGCACCCTCTCCAGGAGAATGTCTTTGACGTTATAAAAGACATCACCAGACATACAGATGTGGGATTACACCAGTGACTTTAGAACCACTATTTGTTGTCTAGGACACCATAAAGTAGGAATTAAACATGGTGGTTATTGTTATATGAAGATTTAACGTAAAAACGAAGTGACTGATTTCAATTGGAACTTGTCCATATCGCATATGAAGTTGTAACATTATTGAACATTGGAATGTAAATCTGAGATTCGGACTGTTTGAGAGAGCTTTCCTCTCTCTGTTTGAATTATGTTTCCGCACCTTTGGTAATGGTGTTCCCTGCAGCTTCACACTGAAGAAACAGTACCAAATGCTTCAGAGAATAACTAAGGGTGTTTAGTATTGATAAGAGAGTAGCAGCTTTTTGTACATTGCTCGGGATCCATAGGATTGTTTTTACCCCTTCCAAAGGGAGCCCTTTCAGGGTGCACTGCCTGTGGATTGCGCTCTTATTGGGCGGATCCTTTGCATCTTCAAAAAATGGCTTGCAGATTTTGAAGGATGCTTAGTGGGAGAGTGTACAAACATCAACTCTAGCAGCTGTCCCGTCGGGTAGCATGACGGACAGTTTTTTTATCATTCAAGTGTCATTATGAGTTTGAGCACTTTCTTGATATTATTTCACATCCTGTGGCAAGTGCCCTTTTTATAAAATTCAGATTAGGATCTTTACCAGTGCGTGATCTTACCACTAGATGGAAGCTATCTGTTAGTCTAACAGATCACTGCCAATGGGGTGCAACACTAGGGAATCAGTCATCTTTTATTCCACTGCCCTGCATATAAAAAGCAAAGGGCCCGTTGGATAAGACCTCTCTGTAACTCCATGGGCATTAAGGATCGCCACTCTGCCCTTAGGATTTGTAGTACTAGCACCCATGGGCCGGTGGTGTGCGCTGTGGCAAAGGTTTTAGCTGCAATATGGAGTATCAGAGCAAGTCTTATATACTGACACAATATCTACTTAAGGATAGGAACTGTTTTTTTTAATTGATTTAGTATTGTTATTTTAGATTTGTGATTATATATTTGTACCTAAATAGACCTCCTTGTAATATGGGGAGGAAAATATCAAGGTTCCAGGAATTCAAATCTACTTGTCAAAGTTTTATGTGTTATTTGTTTGATTTAGAACATAAGTATGGTTAATTATTTATGCTATAGGCTCATGAAACTCAAGTAAATCTAGCCATATGTATTTTTGATAGAATAACTCAGTGTTTGACTTATGTGCCCTGGGCCTTGGCAATATAAAAGCTTTTTAAGTATTTTATCCACATTTTATACGTTGTATTGTGAATCGTGATCCTTCGTGTATATTTGCATTTCTTTTATGGTCTTGCTGCCACAATAAAGCTCAAATGAATGAATGACTGACTGTGCACTAGTCTATGTCAGGCACACTAAGTGCACCTCCCGACACATCCTTTACCTCTGAGCCTGCATCTGCATAACCGCACCAAAGCAGAGTTAAAATGTTTACTCATTTGTATCACTCTGGTTCCACATGTGAGCTGACACCATCTGTATTAGATCAGGGGCTGTGTAAACATCTGTAGACACTCTGTAATACTCAAATGGCCCAGGGGTGCAAATAGTGTGTGTACATCCCTTGTGTGCCTCTAGGTCACTTAGTGTAATATGGCCCCAGATGACTACTATGTGGCAGCAGCACTGGGTTTATGAGAGGAAGCTCCTACACCCTTACTCTGTAATTTGGAAGTACTAATAACACGTACGGTGTGTTTACTGCAGCATGAGGCTCATTGCTGGTGCATTCTCAATATAAGGGAAAGCTAACATTTTTTAAGACCTCGCACTGTCCGTTCTGCAATAAGGAATGAATGCACACCCACGGATCAGGATTTGCAATCCACTGACACATGAATTGCAGTAAAATGCATTTACTTACAATAATTATCTTGGTGATAGTTTGTGTGTAGGGGTCATGATTGATGTTTTTTATTTCTTCTCACTTTTTGTCATTAAATAAAATATTATGGATGTCTAATGGTAGCTACCTCTACGATTTCCATTTTTTAAAACGCACGTGCATGCACGAGGGTGCCAGGGCACACCACATACAGAAATACCATTGTGGCTATCTTTAATTGCGTTTTCCTTTTTTCTATGTTATCTGTACGACACCTTACCAGCCACCCTTGAAAAGTCTGAGGCTGGATGACACATGCATCGGTTGAATCCTTTGTATTTTGTATGAGTGAATCAACTGTATTCCATGGCTAATGGTGTTATGATTGAGTACAGAAACAACCCACCACTTTCCATGGGTTGGACTACTGATTTCAAGAGGAGGAATTAAGGAATGCCATATTATTGAATGGCTGAAACCAAACGTTTCAAGGTGCCATACTATAAGGTTGTGGGGTACCTCTTGGGTACTTTGTGACAGCAGATGTAAAATATTATATGAGTACCAATTTCTAAAGGAACAGTGCTTTGAAGGTCGGGAAGAGTGAAGTTTCTTCCATGGTTGCCTAATCTTGTATATGATGATTTTGGTGTCAAAAATATTAAGGATCATATACAAGAAGGTCAGTGCAAATAGGTAAATATAGATTAACTTTGGGCTACATGTACCAAAGTTTGTTTTTGCGACTTGCAATTTGCGAGTCACAAAACTTTATGTTGCATAGTGTCAATGACATTATTTGTGATTCGCATGAGGGTTTCAAATGTCCACCTATATTCATGAGGTAGGTCTCAATTTGCGAACCCCTTGGGAATGGTGGCCCTCACAGGGATGGTGGCCTGCTGGAGACAGCACACCGCCATGTCTGTGACTGCTTTTAAATAAAGCAGTTTTTTTTTTTTTTTTAAATGAAGCCCGTTTTCCGTAAAGGAAAATTAGATGCATTTCAAAAACAAAAAATTAAACGTTTTCTTTAAATTTTTTCTGAAAAATCATTTTTACTGCCATTCACGAATGGGTTATTTTGCGACCGCATTCACAGTAACAAAACAATCATACATGGGACTGCGAGTCACAATTAGGAAGGGAACACCCCTTCCTAGGAACACCCCTTCCTAATTGCGACTCGCAATCCCTTTTTGCGATTCGGTAAATAGTTTACCGAATCACAAAAATGGGTTGGAACATGTCAATGTGCATTTTGCACATTGCAAACAGCCCGATTCGCTGTTTGCGATGTGCAATCTTCTTCATACATGTAGCCCTTTGTTACCTCCACATTTACGTACCTTAGAGATATATATTGTCAAGGTATAAAAATGTGGAGTTAATTATAGTAAAACTTTGCATACCCATAGAAACATACCTTCACAATATACTTGCCCTTGATGTTCTTGACACAGTATTTTTGTACCTGATATTTGAACTCAATAGCCTGTCCAAACACCAGAGACATTACTATGTCTGGGAGATAAAGGAAAACAAGGAGAAAGGAACAAAAAACATCAACAAATCCAAAGTAACCTTGTAGATTGTAAATTATGAAATAATGATAAAAATATGAAGATGGCTTTGCAAACATTTTGACACAACCCCAACATTATTAAAATACAATAAGGAATGAGAACAAATACAAACTGGTAACCGATACAAACCCAGGACACATTTTGGTTCATGCCTTCCAAGCCGGCAGAAGTAAAGAATGACTTCTTGGCAATCAGCAAGCAGTCATTGACTGAAGGAGGACAAGCCCTAAATCCAGGTCTCAAGATACTGCACCTTATTCCTGAAGAACCTTAGCCTCAGTGCAAAATGTTTCTCAGTATAAATGTTGTGATTTTAACTGTAGCCCCCCCAGGTTGCATGGAGAGGAACATAAATCACTTTCTCAAGATTAGAGTCTGTTGTACGGTGAAAAGGCTTGAGGACGAGAGGAATGCCAGTCACTGCTGTATGATAGTCGCACCCTTTGTTATTTGTGAATATCGAGGTCTGGCATTGGCAAAATGTTCGATTCACAACCTCAACATCATCTCATACGCCGATGACACCCAGCTTATCCTCTTCCTCACCAAGGACGCCACCAAGACCTACCTCCATAAAGGAATGAAGGCCACCATCGAATGGATGAAGAGCAGCTGCCTCAAACTCCATTCCATCAAGACGGAAGTCCTTCTCTTCGGCTCCACCCCCTCCGCATGGGTTGACTCCTGGTGGTCTGCCACTCTCAGATCCGCTTCGACTCCCACCGACCACACAAGCAACCTAGGATTCATCTTGGACCCCTCACTATCCATGACCCAGCAAGTCAACGCCATCTCCTCCTCCTGCTTCAACACCCTCTGCATGCTCCGAAAGATCTACAAATAGATACCCACCAAAACCAGATGAACAGTCACCCAAGCCTTCGGCAGGAAACTGGACCACAACATTGCCGTCTACGCAGGAACCATGGACAAACTCAAGAAGAGGCTGCAACGCATCCAGAATGCCACCCTGGACATACCCTGCCACTACCACATCACAGACCACCTGAAAAACCTGCACTGGCTCCCAGTCAACAAGAGAATCTTTTTCAAACTCCTCACTCACGCTCACAAAGCACTGCACAACACCCGACCAGAATACCTCAACAGACGACTCTCCTTCTACACCCCGACCCGGCATCTCCGCTCTGCCGACCTCGCCCTTGCAACCATCCCACGCGTCAGCAGAACTACAACCGGCAGTAGATAATTCTCGCACCTTGCCGCCAAAACGTGGAACACTCTTCCCACCCACCTGCGCCAGACCAAAGACCTCCTTACCTTCAGGACACTTCTCAAGACCTGGCTGTTCGAACAGTAGCAGCACGCCCCCATCTCCACCCCCCTCCTCAGCACCTTGAGACCCTCACGGGTGAGTAGTGCGCTTTACAAATCCCTGATTGACTGATAGGTCATAAAGGAGTTTCTGCTTCCTCCCCTTCTTACAATCCCCATTCAGGGTCTATACACAAAATATACAGAGAATGAACAGGAAAAAAAGGAAAAGCTATAGACTAAGGCCTTCATGTTAACCCTGACGGTCTTTTGACCAACAGGGTTAATGTGGAGGTATCACCACATCATCACCGCTCATACTGCCATGGCGGTATGAACTGCTGGGCCGGAGATGTGCATTTCTAACCCGGCTGTCCACACGTGACCATCAGTGGTATAATGAGCCGGCCTACCACCATGGTTTTCGCGGTGTTACCACCGCTATGAAAACCATGGCAGTAGTGCTAGCGGTGACAGGGAATTCCTTCCCTGTCACTGGTAGAAGGCTCCCCCCAGCTATCACCTAACCCCCCCCCACCCCTTGGCCCCCACCCCCCTAGAATTACAGTTCCAACCAAGACCCCACCCCTCCAATCATGCAAACACACATGCACAACACATGCCCCCATGCACCACCTCTTCCATACATGCATTCACTCACACTCATCCATGCATGCATTCACTCACACATACTCACACACATGCACACTGACATGCAGACACGCACTCACTGTAACATTCATACATGCATTCACTCACATACCTACAACCACACATACACCACAACACTCACAGAGGCATTCACACATTCATACACACATGCAGACACCACACACTCACACACAATACCCCCCACCCTCCACCTCCCTCCTCTGACGGACTCCCAACTTACCTTGTCCTGCGAGGTGGTCGTCCAGCAGGGAGCGGGAGGGGCGCTGCTACCGCCAGCAACACCCCGCCAGCAGGACACCTCCAGGCCATATGAATGGCCATAATATGGCTGGCAGAGTCCTTCTGGTGGGGCGGTGTAGGTGGTAGCACCACCCAGGCACCTCACCCACCTGCATGGCTACTGCCAAATTTCTACCCTGATTGTAGTGGAAATCTGGCAATGTCCATTTTATGGCAGGCAGAAGGCCACAAGCACAGGTGGTCTTCTGGAGCCCATGGCATCGGCGGTCTTGGGAAAAGACGGCTGATGTCATAATGAGGATCTATGTCTGCATTGCCATAAAATTGCCCAGATAATGCTTAACCATGAGTATCAATAGGGTCAAATGTCTGTGAAAGGACTGGTATTGTGACACTCTTACAATGATCTGTCAACCGTAAAATATCAGCCTTAATTTATTGATTGAGTGGGTTCCCATAACATCTAAAATAAACTGGGAAACTTTAATATGATAATATCCCAATGCAGCTATGGTGGAAGAAAAGGAAACTTAATTAGATCAATAACAGAGTTTATACAGCCTGATACCCTTTCAGAATAAGGTGTAAAATTAAAGTAAAGTCATTGTGAATTAAGACACTCGTTGCATAGGCTAAAGTGCACAATGACACGTTTGCATTTTGGAAATGGGCCTTATGCCCACTGCACATTTTACACACCTTATTGTTGTTCCACTGAATGGTACCTGTGAGGTTTTACAGGTTACTAGCTTTCATTTTTTAACTGGATATTATGACTCCCCATGCTAAATATATATGGGATGTTGTAGCACCAAATGTACACAATAGGGATTTTGCAAGTCACTGAAGAGTACTGTGACCACATAGAGGAATGAGCCACAGGCCTACGGCTTTTTCTGGGTCTGCGAACTCTGAGGTGCCTTGAAATTTCCCTTTTCCCTTTTTTTAAATCATCTTTTTATTCAGTTATATGTTAAACACAGTACACAATAACAACCTGGTCACTCCACTCATTGTCTTTTGAAATTGCAAATAGAGGGTTAATGAGCTGTCTATATCTCGGCAACAACACATCAATCATGGGGTAGGGTGTCACGTAGGTTCTCATTATCCTAATGAGGCTACTGGATTTGAGTGGCTGAGTCACCTGAATTATGGAGTACTAGGTACAAGTCTACACCTTGTGACACCTGTCTGCCTAATTCGGGATTTCCGGCTAACTAGCAGTGCCTCATCTCTGCCCAAGAGCAGGGATGATTGTAGCAACCGGGCGCATGACAAGAGATACTCATCAGGGGAATCGTGGTCGATCAAATCTCACCCCTTTCTCTCAGGTACATTAGTCTCACACAGGCAAAGACAACAGAGGCAGAATATAGCTCAATAAGAATTTATTGAAATAACTGCATCTTAGATAAAATGGCATGTATATCAATAACTAGGATGATAAAACACACTAAAAGCAAAAGGGTGACAAGGAGTGTGAAATACAAAAACAATCGCACCATACTGTCAGTAAGAGTTATATATATTTTTCCTACCTAAGCTATGATAGAGCACAGCATTATAAGCTTAATCCACCCTTCAGGTTTCCCCTGTGGGAAGGCATCATCCTCCCTACCTGAGCAAGGAAGCCTGTGATCATGTAGGCCAGAAGTTCGGCAGTCTAAGCAAGCAGCTCTAGTGAAAGTAAGGATACACTGCACCCTGCCCTCAGGGCTGCGCAGGGCCTAACCTAGGGGTGCTTTTATGTTTTAAAAAGGAAAGTTTAGGCATGGCAAAAGGATTATTTTGCCCATTGACATGGCAGTTTAAGACATGTTTAAAAGTCTACTCAAGTGAGTGGCACAATGAGCACTGCAGGCCCACTAGTAGCATTTAATTTACAGGCCCAGGGACATACACTATACATTACTAGGGCTGTACAAGTAAATGAAATGCATCAATTGGTTGTAAGGACATTTTTCCATGTTTATAGGAGATAGAACAAGTAGTTTAGCACTGGTTAGCAGTGGTAAAGTGTGCAGAGTCCTAAAAGCGAACAAATATGTGTTCAGAAAACAAGAGGGTGAAGTCAAAACATTTGGGGATGACCATGCAGAAAGAGCCAAGTCCAAGAAAAGGTTTACAAATATTGAAACTAATGCCCTTTACAGACCAGGAAAAAAGACTTTGAAGTTCTTAGCAGGATTCAAGGTCATGTACTTCAGATCAGCATTTTCATTAAAGGCGAACTACTTGGTCAAAGGGCCACCAGTTTACATTTGAAATTGCTTTACTCTTCCTGAAGGGACTACAGTAATTGTGCTGTGTGCCATCTGAAGTTGCCTATGAAAGCTTCCAGAAAATAGATGTGCTCTGTGAGGAATCCTGAGCATTGATTCCTTTCTGTCAGGCATGCTGGTGCAGGATCTCATCTGAGAAAGACAGTGCATACAAGCCACCACGCCTGATTCAGATGGAATACTTCCAATTTTTGGATGCCAAATATGGCTTCATTAGCCAAACTATTTGCCAATCAACATAATTGCATCTGTTTATAATAGGAATGGAAATAAATATTTTCTTTCACAGATTGTTGACATAATGTCATCATACTAAGGCATTGATTGGTGGAGACTGGAACCTAGCATTAGATTCATTCATTCATTGTTTGGACTTCCTGAGACTGCTTGAAACAATGGCAGGAGACAGTTAAAGGACCTAATGGAACATCATGCTCTCTTTGACCTATGGTGCTTGCTTCACCCTGAGACAGACTATACACATTCCTGTCCTGAGTACACAGCACTATCAGTTTTCAATACTTCTCTAAGGTCAGAGAGCAGGCAATCTTTCAGGTATATAAGCTAGGAAAGTAAGGAAGACACCAGAATGTGGTGGGAAATCACACTGTGGTGACTGCCTTCTTCACTTTGACAGCAAGTGATTGGCATCTGGAAGGGATTGGGAATTCAAAAATAGAGAAAGAAAAGAGGAAACAGATGAGAAAAATGAATTTGAAGGAAGATGGCAGGCAGCATTAGATGAAAACATTTTCTGCTTTGTAGGAGTCAAATTATTATCAGAAATATTAAGGGAGAGAATCACAATTGGTGACCCATCCTTCCCTTAACACAGTATTAATTTTTCACCCACATACTATCACGCCTCTAAGATATTGGACTGAGTGTGTTCCTGGCATTATGTAATATCCTGCACATCTGAGAAATAAAAAGCATTCCTTTTGACCAGTCGCGGCTCACTGCGCGGTGGAGGGGCAGGGCGGTGCATCGAAGGGGAGAATAAACATTAAATTAAAGAACAAAAATGAGTTGCCTGTCTCACTTCCTCGCCTCCTTTTTCCTGACAGGAGGCACAGGCTCCCAGCCAGCCCTGCGGCCAATCTTGATGCTGCTCAGAGCCGCATTAGGATTGGCTAGAGCGCCCAGCCAGGGCGCTCCCATGCAGACTGGGAGCTTGTGCCTGCGCTCTCCAACCCGCAAACCAGTGCCAGGGTGGAGAGAGCACAGTGCGCATGTATGTTTGGCTGGCACAAGATGGCCGGCCAAACATACATACGCACTGAGGAGAGTCCACAGTGCACTCCCCCTCATCCCCGTCATCCCCAATGCCCCGCCCCTTTAACAATGAAACTATAATAAACATGGGGCACATTTAGGAGCCCCTAGCGTTATTCAAACTCCACATTAGCGTCGCAGGGGGGTGACGCTCCTCTGCCATAGCAGAGAAGCTACCGCTGCCTTTGACTTGTGAGGAACCTCATTTGCACAGTAAGCATACCTCCTTTTCACATCAATCATCCCAATCCTTACTACGAGTAATGTGACAGCATTACTATCACTTTCTCACCAGTTCCAAGTCTTTTTTCACTAATACTTTGAAGAGCTATCCCATATAAACCTTCTCCCATCTTTTCACTTCCTGCTTATTTTCTGCCCCTTCCATTCCAGAGCTTTTCTGGGAGTCTGCAAGGATGCGTTCCTCAGATGAAGGGGTAAATTGTTTGTTGTGCATGGGCCTGCTTTTAAAAGCCTTAACAGCCTATTCTTTTACACTTAGCTGTGCTTGTACCGCTTTATTTTACTCTGCAGTGCTTGGGCCTCCTCTGCCTGGTTTTCTGTGGTGAGCTAGCCTGCTTTCTTTTCCATAAACTCACAGTGTGCCACTTCACTTTGTTTTCCATAAAGTTGCTCTGTGTTGGCCTGCGTTATCTATTTGTGAAGCAGTGCACTGGACTCAAGCACTCTGGCCCCTGTTGTAATCTCTCTGAGGGCTTTAAACCACACCTATCAGTGTCATTGGTTTGTGGGCTTTCCTTTTAGAATTTGCTTGATTTGATTTGTGAAAGGCACCCATAAATCATGCCTTTTCTGGTGTTTATCTCTCCTCAACAGCACTGGTAAACTACTGAAAACATGCAAGGCTCCATGTTGTCCACATGGCTTCAGGACTACATTTTCTTTTTATTTCCTACGTAACACAATCTTGCTGGGTAGTAGTTGTTCGCTTTGCATGACTTTGACCCTGTTACATAGATAATTGCATAACTGCTGATACGTTTGACTGCAAGCAAACTTCTGTTTCCATTTGTGTGCTCCTTCAGGCTCATGCTCATGGCATAGTGCTTTAAATCGTCTCGCTTATGTAAAACTGTATTACTTTTCATTTACAATTTATGTGGCAAGAAAAGTACAGTTCGGACTTTACAATGCCAATAGCTCTAAGTCGAACAAATGTGAGACCCATTGCATTGCAAATGCTTGTTTATTATTGCAATTTGGTGCATGTTTTTTTTTGTTTACTGGGCCCATCTACATATTTACGGCTGTTGTGCTCACCCGATCTTCCTTTTCTTCTGTGGGGTGCGGCTCATAGGACACACAATATTATTGTCTGCTCTTTCTTCTCCCAGCGGTGCAAACAGGCTCTTCAGTTTGTCTTGAGAGGCCTTTTCCTTAAGTGCAAGACAACACTGAAAGAGGTGAGGGTCGAGCTCACAAGACCTGTAGATTAAGTAACTTACCTCCAGCACTTGGTCAGCTCTGGGTTACAAAACCTGGACGGGGCTAGAAATGCATGCACTATGAACTGGCTCTTTGTACACCTTAGGTGCTGTATACTCCTAAAATTGCTTGGTGTCTATACCTTCTCATGAGGTATTATCCTTCTTTGTCAGAGAGGAAGAGAATAAATTAAGCATAATGTGATTTTCCACTCAGGCACCTCTCTAGTCACTTAGGTTTTAGGTCCCAACAATTATATAAGGATCTCTAGCGGCTGCTGGCCTTTGTTTATGCTGCTTTGTTTTCACTATGGGGAAGCATTTGCAAAAAAAGGCACCATGTTCACCCTCTTCTCTGGCTAACAGATAACTTCATAGACGGGTGTGCGGGACGTAGATCACCTAAATCATCTCCAGTTTCTGAAAGTGACCTGTCGAGAATGGTAATCTCTCTCAGAGGCTTATAATCAACAGTGAAGTAGAGCCTCTCCTCCTGCTTCTTCTACTTTTTCCTTAGGAAGGTCCAATTTCTTGGTATCATCGCCATTCTCTGTATCCCCCTGGGCGTCTCCGGAATATGAGAAGGAAGAGGCTAGATTTGTGATAGATTCTCCTACCTCGAGTGGAGGGAAATATATTTAAAAAAAATCTTGCCCCAGTTTTTCCTATCTGTCCTCACATCGTCAGTTGCAAACGGAAGAAAAGCAGCCTGGCACCAGTTATGATTGGTTCTGTTACTTTCAGAGACCACCCTTACCCAAAGTTCTGATCATACCTGAAGTAATCAACCTTTGAAAGAGGCAGTAGAAATATTCTGATAGACTCTCCATACCAAGAATCATGTTGAGACTCTGCCCGTTGGCTAAAGGTGAAACTGATCTCTCTCACAGAATTTGATGCTGGATCCTCATTTAGGAAGTCTTTCATGAAAACCTTCCTAGCTATCAGAAGATGTAGCATTCTCAGACACAGTCAACAAAAAAGTGGAAAATGCTCTGAATAAATCTCATGCCAGTCTTAGCCTTGCTATGAGGTCAGAGGTTTATGTGGTGCATACCTTGCAGTCTCTTACAAAGGATTTTCAAGGTCTATCTTGTAGAGTTTGGGAGGGAGAGGATCATTCACAGCTTCTCGGAAAGATGGAGAGTCACAACAAGTATATGTGTGAATTAACGTTCAACAAATTAACAGCCTCTGCCATGGCTTCAGCAGCAGTGGGAGGAGCTAATGCTGCCCAGAAGTGTTGTCTCTTAAGGATGCTTTGTTCTGACAATATATTGTTTGGTGAGGAATTAGAGGTGTTTCTGTGGAAATCTTGTAAATCAGAGAAGCCCACCTAACCTTTTTCTTTTAAGCAGGAGTCTTTTGAGTGTGGTAAAAGAAAATATGGCAGTCCCAAAAGGAGGGGTGCTAAGTCTAACTTTACTTAGCAACAGTGAGGAGGCAGTGCTAGTTCCTGAGTTGTCCATAATACTTGAAATCCCAGTGGAGGTCCAGTGCAACTATTTCAGCATAAGTGAAGGGACTCTATTGGATGACTGTGTTCTCAAAATCATTTCACAGTTACTCCATCGAGCTATTACCTCCAGTTTCCAGAACTCCATTTTGTGAAAATAACTTGGCCACAGGATAGAGAGAGGAAGACATCCCTTTGCAACAGCATTTCTTTATTAGTCATTTCAGTCCCCTCCTAGTAGAGAGGAAAGGAGTGATACTAACAGGTTTTTCTAGTCAGGAAACACTCTGAGGATTACAGGATGATAATCTACCTCCAGAATCTCAACACATTTATGCCCAGGGTGCGCTTCATGATGAATACCTTTGAACCAGTTAATCCACTAATTCTGTGGGGCTTCTTGACCAGGATAAACCTCCAAGACCCATACCTTTATGTGTCCATCTGTCAGAACCACCAAAAGTATCTCAGATTTGCTATACGCAACCAGTATTGCCAGGTTTGAGTGCTACCCCTTGGTCTCAAGACCTCACAGATAGCCTTCACAAAGGTTCTAGGGCCGGCCCTGGAGATTATAGTTTATCTCTACTTAGAAAATCTGTTAATGCAAGCTCCATCTTGGGGCCTTGCTTTTAGGGGACATACCAGAGGTGGGAAGGCCCTCCTGTAAACCCGACAGAATGTGTCTACCAGCAGCAGATGTTTTGTGAGTCCTGCCGTTGTCTGGGAAGTTGAGGCTGTCCAAGATCAGCAAGTTGAGGCTAGTATACCTGACTCGCGTGAATGCCAACCATGACAGTCAAAGTCAAATTAATTGTGGACCAGGGTTTGTACCATTTAGTCTGTGCTTACTATTTTCTTTTCTTTTTTTCACACACACCTTACCCACAGAGTGATAAAGTTTAAAGATTAGGTCCTGAAAAATGCCTTGCTCCTCCTTGTAGGGTCATTAGGATTGCCAGAACCACGTTGACCTCATGGTCATGTACGGGATAAAGTCTCATCCTCTTTCTGTTTTCTAAATGTGCTCCTCAGGGATGTTCATTTTAAATAGAGTTAGGTCCACCATTAGGCATCATTTTAATCATTCTGTCACATTTCTTGTTTTACTCTCTGTCTACCTCACCAACACTATTCTGCTCAAATTGGTTTACCCTCTCATACAATACATACAAGTGCTTCTTTTCAATTTTGGAAGAGTTGTAGCCCACACAAGAACCATTTGTGTTGGTGTAAGGATAAACCTAATGATGAATCATGCCAACCAAGCGTGGGTGAGGATTTTTGTCCTTAAAAGAATACTTTTTTTTATTTCCATTTTTTCCTTTCTCTCAAAGAGGCTTATACTTTAGACTCACAACTAATCTGTTGGTTGTTTCCTTTAGACCCTCTACATCTATCTTGTGTTGCACAGTTTTAAGGTATCTCCTACCATCATGGCAGCTCCTCTGAAGGCACTGAATGTTTGGTGAGTGCCTGCTATGTTTCAGTCACTCGCTTTTGTTTTCTAAATGTTTTAGGTAAGAACTCAGATCTTCTAGTGGGCAATTCTGCCAAATTATAAAATCTTTTTAAGTTGCTCTTCTAGTGCCAACGTGATTGGAGAATCTAGGACTTCCGTTTTTGGTTCTTAGAGCTCTACAGCCAGTCTTCTTCATACACCTCCAAGAATATGCTGGCAAGCTGCACACCTACTCTATCAGAGGGGTTGGATCTAGACAAGGATCACTGTGTTCAAGTTCATAAGTGAAGAAGTAGACAGTGCCCTGAAGTTCAGCAAGTGTGCAAGCAAAACAACAGTGTCCTAATTGTCTTAAGAAGAATGGGTGGGAGAGTTCTCCACCCAGGAACATTTTCAGAATGTACAGCCAAATAATGCATTTTAAAGCAAGCACAATTTTAATTTAATTTGCTAAATGCCATTGGCTCTGAAATATTCAAGTACTTTCATTATATGCTAATGAAGCCTGACTCTCCTGAGTTGACCCAAATGTTTCAAAATGTGACATAGGTCAATATTTACATATGTGTGCAAGCATTCTGTCATAGCTTCTGTTGTGCCTGCTATACTGGAGCTCCATGGTCAGTCAGTAAACAATAGTGACATGATCAGTACCATGACAAGTGTCACTGAGGTTTAGGAGATGTGCTATTTTTTAAGCCTGTATGATTCATTCTTTTAGATTAAGCCATACATGTTCAATATGTATCCTGCAGCTGTGCTTCCTCTTGCTGCCACTTAAATCCAGGCAAGAGCCTTAAAAATGCTGGAAAGGAAAAAAATAGAATTAAAGTCACCTAAATCGAGGTAAGATGAACATGCGTTGTAAATTTTCTGCACATCAGACATGGACAGCACACTTGTACTACGAAAGAGTTTTCTGAAACCTAGAAGAAAAGCAGCACACAACTGGATCAGGGATTAATTTTAAAGAGGGTGTACTGTACCTAACTTTAAACTTAAATGATGATGCACAATTGTGTATGGTTAGCAACAAGACACATTCTCTAGTGGAGTTTAGACATGGGAGAGGCAGAAGGTTTTTAACAAGCCTGTATAAATTACATAGAGAGAAGAAGTTATTTAAATTAATGATAATCAGACCATATTCTTTTGACGGAGCATGAGTCATTAGAAGTAAGAGAGGATTAATCCACTAGAGTTCATGAGAAAGTGGTAACTTCAAGGTGATGATGATCGATATTATTACTTTCTGAAAAGGAGTAAGGTAGAATTGTAAAGATTCTTTAGTGAGTAATCATTAACTTAATAAACCAGCTTGAAACTGAAGGAAAATGCCACCTAACATAGGGCCAGTAATTAGCACACTCACCAAGAAAACAGTTACCTTCTGGTCTTGTCTTCCTCAGGTACCAAAACTACGCTGACCATTCTCTCTCCTCCATCCCATTCCATTTGTCTCAGGACACTGATAAGGCTGTGGCATCATTAAGGCAGCAGCATCAGCAGTTTAGAACAGTGGTTCCCAACCTTTTGACTTCTGTGGACCCCCGCCTTATCAATACTGGAACCCAGGGACCTCCACTGAATCATTATAGGAATCCAGGGACCGCCCACTGAGTCATTACTTAACTCCTTGGCTGCCAGGCCTTTTCCCCCTCAGGTGCTAGGCCTTTTATTGGCTATTTGGGACAGTTCGTGCTTAGGCCCTCATAACGTTTTGTTCACATGAGCTACCCACGCCAAATTTGCACCCTTTTTTTCCAACATCCTAGGGGTACCCAGAGTTTGTGTGCTCCCCTGAAGGAGACCAAGAAATTAGCCCAAAATCAGTTTTTTTAGAACAAAATGGGAAAAAGGGCTGCAAAAGAACGCTTGTGGTTTTTTCCCTGAAAATGGCATCAACAAAGGGTTTGCGGTGCTACAATCACTATCTTCCCAGCTTTCAGGAACAGGCAGACTTGAATCAGAAAACAACAGTTTTCAACACAATTTTCGCACATTACTGGGACATATGCCATTTTACAATTTTTTGTGCTTTTAGCCTCCTTGCAGTTGGTAACAGAATGGGTGTGAAACAAATACTGGATCGCCGACAGCTAAACATTTCTAAAACATAGATGAGGTTCTGTATTTGTAAGGGGTCATTTGTGTAGATCCTACAAAGTTTTCCTACAGAAAATACCAGCTGAAATGAAAAAAATATTGAAATTGAGGTGAAAAAAACAGCCATTTCTCTCCACGTTTTACTCTGTAACTTTTTCCTGCCATGTCAGATTCTCAGAAGCAATATACCGTTACATATGCTGGACTATTCTGGTTGCAGGGATATATAGGGCTTGTAGGTTCAACAAGACTCCTAGGTACCCAGACCCAATAAAGGTGCTGCAACTTGCAATGGGTTTTGTATACCGGGTATGCAGCAATTCATGTGCTGAAGTATAAAGAGTGAAAAGAAACATTTGTATTTCCAAAATGGGCACAAGATAAGGTGTTGAGAAGCAGTGGTTATTTGCTCATCTCTGAATTCCGGGGTCCCCATACTAGCATGTGAATTACAGGGCATTTCTTAAACAGACATCTTTTTTACACACTGTCTTACACTGGAAGGAAAGAATGTAGAGAAACACAAGGTGCAATAACATTTGATCTTCTATTCTGTATTCCCCCAAGTCCCCGATAGAAATGGTACTTCATTTGTGTGGGTAGGTCTAATGCCTGCGACAGTAAACGCAACATGGACACATCACGTTTTTACTTTGAAATCTGACATGTTTTTTGGAAAGTGCCTGGCTGTGGATTTTGGCCTCTGGCTCAGCCAGCCACTAGGGACACTTACCAAACCTGTGCATTGTTTCAAACTGGATACCTAGGGGAATCCAAGATGGGGTGACTTGTGGGCTTTCACCAGGTTCTGTTATCCAGAATACTTTGCAAACCTCAAAATTTTGAGAAATAAAACACTTTTTCCTCACATTTCGGTGATGGAAAATTCTGGAATCTAAGAG
The DNA here is from genome assembly GCF_031143425.1 of Pleurodeles waltl. Lineage (NCBI taxonomy): Eukaryota > Metazoa > Chordata > Amphibia > Caudata > Salamandridae > Pleurodeles > Pleurodeles waltl. Next base: position 1,234,105,331 of record NC_090447.1, read on the forward strand.
GAGCCACAAATTCAAGTCAAGTAGCCCTAGTGCCCAGACATTTTTGAAAACTAGACACCCGGAGGAGTCCAGGGAGGTGTGGCTTGTGTGGATCCCCCAACATTTTCTTACCCAGACTCCTTCTGGTGTCTAGTTTACAAAAATATCTGGGTTTGGTGGGTTTCCCTACATGAAGGCCGCACCCTGGACCAAAACCTCAGTGGCCCCCCACTGAAACACAGGTTGGTTTGTAATAGATAATTTTGATCTGTCCACATACTTCTGTGATGTTCCAAACACTAAAATTGTGAAAAGAAACACACTTAGGTTATGTTAAAAAGACCACTCACCCACCAACCAAGTTGGTGGCATGCTTCATCACCGAGGTCCCACCCGAGACACCAAGCATGTCATGGGTGTGCTGCGACGCCTGATTACAGCGGGACAGGTGTTTTCATTTTCACCACACATACTTGTTGGATTTGGCACGAGTGTGAGTGATGATTCAGTAGATCAAATTTTATTAACAAGAGATTTCACAAAAAATGAACTGCACTGTTAATAATTGAATGGCCAAAAAACTGAACCAATGACCCACAGCTCCTGAGCTGTAAAGCCACGTCAAGGCACCAACCGCTTTACAGTCCATTCACACACCTTTCATATATGACATTCAATACCATTCATGCTGCCAGCCACAGACCCAGCACATTACAACAGACAGCGCCATTCAAGGGCCCATCACTTTCATACGCCCACATGCCTGATACAGCAATCACACCAGCTGGTGGGAGTGTGTAGACTGGCGTTTGGCAGGCTGTGTCTTGCAGTGGCCAACGGCAAGTCATGATTTACACCGCCAGCCAAGCGCCACTCCACGCACACCGCCAGGCAAGCACCGCTCCACACACACCACCAGCCAAGCGCCACTCCATGCTCACCACCATCACTTTTTTTGAAGCAACAAAGAAACCACTAACTAATTATAAATAAGTACAAAACTACTAACACAAAATCTTTAACTGAATGCATGACCGTAATGCCAACCATGAAACTGAACATATGAAAATATAAAACAGGCAGTTTACGCTCACTGTAGTTCCCAGTAATTCTTCTGTGTGTGGTAACTCCTTCAACAGCCAGCCACACACAGCCCAGGCTTTGAAGGACAGTCCGGGCAGTACATTCGACTTTCCCTCCAGATACCTCTTCGGGCACAGACTCTATGGCGGTCATTCTGACCTCGGCCGTAAAAGGCGCTTACCGCCGGTCAGAAGACCGCCATAACACCGCCGCGGCCGTGGTAAACCGCCACGGTCATTCTGTCCCGCAACTGGCAAGCCGCCAAAAACCCGACATCCACAAAAGTCCGCCACACAAAAGGTCAGCGAAAAAAATGGCGATGACCAAACCTCCACCGTCACGCCAACAGAAATACGCCCATACCATTCTGACCCACAAATCCACACGGCGGTCTTTCAAACACCACACACCACCACACGCAACACACTCATCACCACAAACGCCACCCCGCACCTCAACCACACCACCCCATGGCACCCCGAAGACACCCCAGGTTCAGTGACGAAGAACTCAGGGTCATGGTGGAGGAAATAGTCCGTGTAGAGCCCCAGCTCTTCAGGGCACAGGTGCAGCACACCACCATTGCCAGGAAGATGGAGCTATGGCAAAGGATAGTGGACAGGGTCAACGCGGTGGGACAGCATTCACGCAATCGGGACGACATCAGGAAGAGATGGAACGACCTACGGGGGAAGGTGCGTTCCATGGTATCAAGGCACAACATTGCGGTGCAGAAGACTGGCGGCTGACCCCCACCTACTCCCCCAGAATTTACCGGGTGGGAGGAGGAAGTCTTGCATATCCTGCGTCCTGAGGGCCTCGCAGGAGTAGGCGGAGGAATGGACTCTGGTAAGGCAAATCTTCACTACTGCTTCCCACCCCCAACCCACCTGCATGCCAAATCATACCCCCACCCTCACCCCCTCCCCCCTCACACCAACCCCTAGCAAAAGGCTCACCATCACAACCCACCCATCCCAACACCAAGCCCTGCATGCGACCACAAAGCATGGACACCCATCACCAAAGCATGCCCACTGCACACACACATCACCCCCACAAGCCACCCTCACAAAAGCCCCCACAAGGAAATGCCTGCACTTGGGTACACGGACACCCATCCATCACACGAAATGCCACACACAGAATCAATAACCATACCTTTATACCCCTGCAGGACCCGAACGCCACCACACCGCCACGGAGGGTCCCGAGATGTCCATCCCACCCCCAGAAGAGGCCCCCAGCGATGACAGCAGCTCTGTCTCCCTGGAGCCAGGTGACCAGCCGGCCCATCGGGGACCTCTGGACAGTCGGTTCCCCCACAGACAGCCACAGGCTACACCAGACCCAACCCCCTCTGGGAACACCAGCACAGCTCCCACCCAGCTGGCCCATGCCTCTGTCTCCAGGACATGTCAATCAGCGGTGTGTCCACCACTACAGGTCACCCAGGTTGACCCACCACCCCAACTACACCAGGGACCTGGGGGAAGTGGTAGTGGGCACACCGTCCAGGGGACAGAGGCCCAGGAACACAGGGGAACTGGGAGGGCTGCTGTGCGACAGGGGGGGACAGGCCCGGGGAACCCACTCTCCAAGAGGCCCTCTCCTCCATCATGGGAGCATACCACCGCTCCCAGGAGACGATGGCGACGGTACTGGCCCGGTTCCAGGAGATCCAGGAACTGCAGGAGGAACGGTACATGGATTTCAGGGAGGAACTGAGGAACATCGGTTCTGCAATGGGGACCATCGTCCTGGCCCTTACCCATATCGTCACCACATTGCGGGACCATGTGGCACCCCAAAGGGCCCCTGTCACTAGCCCAGGCCAGGAACAGCCTACCACCTCCGCCGGCGCAAGTGGACAGGAGGCCCCCACGCAACGACAGGCCACCAGAACCCCACCTCCTGCAGAAGAAGAACCACCCCGCAAGCGGAACCTGAGATCTCACAAGAAGACAGAGTAGGATTGCAAGACCCCCGCCAGCCTAAGATACCCCCTGATGTCATCCCACTGTCCCACATTGTCACCCTGTCCAACTTTGAACTGCCCCTGCTCCATCCTTCCCCAGGCATATGGACAATGCACCTGTGCGACTGAGAACTGGACTCTGCCATGGACATTTCTCCACCCCCACCCATCACCGTTTCCCAATCATGTACCTATATGTAGCACTTAAAATAAATCACTTATTCCACTTAAAAAAACAGGAGTCTGCTTGTATTTTCAACAAATGTATTACACATAACGGTGCAATAATGTCCAGTTACTTTGTGATGACAACATACCAATCTCAATAAGCTTTAGTCCATGGGCAAACAAAGCTGATGTCAGGCAGTGGGTCATACAGCTCTGAAAAGGGAAGGGAAAGTCACAAATCAGTCACCAGGAACTGGGGGGAAACACAGACAGTGGAGACGCATGAGGCCTTCAGTAAATGTAAAATGGGGTGGCTGATTCTTACCTGGGTGCTACTGAAAGTATTGTTGTATGACTGTCTCCCTGTTGTCCCTGTCGTCCCCGTCGTCTTCCTCCTCTTCACTCTCCACAGGCTCCACAGCTGCTACAACACCACCATCTGGACCATCCTCCTGCAGAAAAGGCACCTGGCGTCGCAATGCAAGATTGTGAAGCATACAGCAGGCCACGATGATCTGGCACACCTTCTTTGGTGAGTACATGAGGGATCCCCCTGTCATATGCAGGCACCTAAACCTGGCCTTCAGGACCCCGAAGGTCCTTTCTATGATCCTCCTAGTTCGCCCATGGGCCTCATTGTACCGTTCCTCTGCCCTGGTCCGGGGATTCCTCACTGGGGTCAGTAGCCACGACAGGTTGGGGTAACCAGAGTCACCTATTAGCCACACACGGTGTCTCTGTAGCTGTTCCATCACATAAGGTATGCTGCTATTTCGCATGACATACGCGTCATGCACTGACCCAGGGAACTTGGCATTTACATGGGAGATGTACTGGTCAGCCAAACAGACCACCTGGACATTCATCGAATGATAACTTTTTCTGTTTCGGTACACCTGCTCACTTCCACTGGGGGGAACCAAAGCCACATGGGTCCCATCAATGGCACCAATGATGTTGGGGATATGTCCAAGGGCATAGAAATCACCCTTCACTGTAGCCAATTCGCCCACCTCAGGGAAAATAATGTAGCTCCGCATGTATTTCATCAGGGCAGACAACACTCTGGACAAAACCTTAGAAAACATAGGCTGAGACATCCCAGATGATATGGCCACTTGCCAAAAAATGGAGTACTGACAGAACCTGCACCAGAGGGGGAATCCCTGTGGGTTGGCGGATGGGGGACATCAGGTCTGGCTCCAGCTGGGCACATAGTTCATGTATGGTTGCTCTGTCAAGCCGGTATGTAAGTATGATATGTCGTTCTTCCATTGTCGACAGGTCCACCAGCGCCGGTACACAGGAGGATTCATCCTTCTCCTTGCAAGTCCCAGCGGACGGTGCCTAGGAAGGACAACATGGAGCACAGAGTCAAGCAACCCACAGGTTCGTTCACACAGCTTGCACAGTACACAAATCGCTATGCATTGAATGGCTTGTATGAGTGGCAATGCAAGGCCTAGGCCTGTGTGACGCAGTAGAAATCATGCCATGTGGGCCCTTGAAATGGCGGCTGCCTGACCTGTGAAGTGTGACAGCGGGATGTGAGGTCACTGCGCTGGCGTGGCACACCGTGGCGGTAGGCGGTCGAAGACCGCGGCGCAAAGCAGCATTGGTTAACATTGAACCCTATGGCTCTCAGGAGCCAATGACGATGTGCGCCGGCGGTCGCGATACGCACCGCCGCGGTACGCACCGCCGCGGGCGTGACCGCCATTTTCTATCTGATTAATCACTCGAGATCTGATCATCCACAGGAGAGGACCTATACTGCAAGTGCTGCTGTGACCTCGGTCTGGGAGATACAATGGCTGCTGCGACTGGGGAAAGGGCCCCTGCCTTCACTTCCGAAGAATTGGAGAAACTTGTTGATGGGGTCCTCCCCCAGTGTGCGCTACTCTACGGTCCTCCAGACCAACAGGTTAGTACACAGGGTGCACGTTGAATGGGCTATGCCTGTGTTGAGTGGGGTGTATGTAAGATGGTGGGGAGGGGAGCGAATGAGGAGTGCAACGCACGAAAGATGAGAGCATGTGCCACATGGCAAGGTTGGGGAGGGGGGGGCCACTCACATTGACCAGGCAGAAAACTGATGCGATTTCTTTTACCACCCTGTACATGTCACATAGGTCAGCGCCCATCAGAAGATCGACATTTGGCGTGCCATCGCCAAGGACGTCCGGGCCCTGGGGGTCCACAACAGAAGGGGCACCCACTGCCGAAAGAGGTGGGAGGACATCCGCCGCGGTACCAGAAAGACCGCCGAGTCTCTGCTGGGGATGGCCTCCCAACGTAGGAGGGGTGCCAGCCGCCAATTGACCCCCCTGATGTCCCGGATCCTGGCGGTGGCCTACCCCGATTTGGATGGGCGCGTGAGGACATCACAGCAGACACAAGGGGGTGAGTATCAGCACATTCTGCTATCTTTGCGTGCAGGGAAGGTGTCTGTGTGGGGGAGGAGGGCTGTGGCTATCTCCAGGCCAGGGCGCATTTTGTAGGCTAGGCCCCTCCGTTAGACACGGCCCTGTGCCCCCACCCCCCACCTCTATAGGGTGCCAAGTACAGCTATCCATGGTCCGGCCTCACCCATGTGTGCATTTGTCGTCCATAGACCCGTAGGACTAGTCACAATAACTGAGTAGTGTACCCCCATTGCGCAGCCTAGTTCAAGGGGCTTCTGTGTCTGTCCTCTCGGACAACGGTGTTGCCAATACATGCACTCAACCTGTCTTCATTTCTCCACCCCCCCCATTTTCTTTGTCTTCCTGTTCATGTGTGCATTAGCATCATCTGGCGGAGGAGAAGTGGCATTGGAGCACGAGGGAGCTGCATCTCACATGGCCCCGGAGGGCCATACGACAGACTCCGAGTACACCAGTGAGACGGAGGGCGAGTGGAGCTCCACAACGGGGACCCGTGGAGACATCAGCGACACCGACACGTCCTCGGAAGGGAGCTCCCTAGCGGTGGCGGCAACATCCGTGCCCACCGCCACAACAGGTACAGCCGCCACCCAGCGCACCAGCCCCGCCCTCCCAGCAGCCCCTCAGCCTTCGCTCCGTGCCCGCTCACCCAGGAAGGCGGGCATCTCCTTCGCCCCAGGCACCTCAGGCCCTGTCCCAGTTACCCCTGTTGCCCTCAGTAAGGAGGTCATTGACCTCCTCAGAACACTCATTGTTGGGCAGTCTACCCTCTTGAATGCCATCCAGGGTGTAGAAAGGGAGGTGCATCGGAGCAATGCATACCTGGAGGGCATTCATTCGGGTCAGGCTGCCCATCAGCGATCGTTCAACGCTCTGGCCTCAGTACTGACGGCAGCCATTGTCCCTGTCTCCAGCCTCCCTCTTCTGACTCCCTCCACCCAGTCCCAGTCTCCTGTTCCTCTGCCTATCCCATCCACACCACCAGACCAGCCTGCACACACCTCTACACCCAAGGGCAGCTCATCCAGACATAAGCACCACAGATCCCACAAGCATTCACCCAAGCAACATACAGATGCAGACATGCCAACAGTCACTACCACCTCTGTGTCCCCCACCTCCTCATCTCCCCCCTCCCTCTCTGTGACGTCTCCACTCACACCTGCATGCACACCACCATCAGCCAGTACTTCCATCACCAGCACACCCTCCATTACAGTCCGCACACGTGCAGTCACCACCCACACTGCCATTTACATGTCCCCTGTGTCCTCTCCCAGTGTGTCTGTCACCCCCTCTTCCAAAGCACACAAACGCAGGCAGCCACCCACCCAACAGCCATCCACCTCACGACAGCCTCCGTCACAAGCACCTGCACCCAAAGACAGCACACTTGAATCTCCTACAACCACATCCTCTTCCTCCACTCCCAAACCCACTACACCTACCCGTTGTCCTTCCAAAGTCCTTTTCCTTTCCAACCTTGAACTCGTTCCAATCACTGACCCTCCCCCTCCATCTGGTAAGACCAAGAAAAGCACCTCAGCCACCACCAGCCCTGCATCTACTGTGACCATAGTGCAGGGCTATTGGAGTCCACCAGATCCTAGGGCAGGAACATCGCCAGCAGCAAGGGGACAGCCAGCCCCCCCCTGGGAAGAGGACAAGGAAGAAAATGGCCCGGCGCGACAAGCCTGAGACGGCTGCCACCAAGGACAGTAGCCTTGCCCCGTCACCTGCCACATCATCCAAGGGAGGCAAGGGCCACAGAGCTCCAGCGAAGGAGGGCAAGGGCAGCAGGGCGGAGAAGTCAGGCAGCAGGCGAGCTGCCCAGGAGGTCCCCACCAGCCCCATCCCGGGTGTGACGGACGACACCCACGGGCCCAGGACTCCATCACAGGAGGGCGCCGCGACCGCAAGTTCAGATGGGGAATGAGCGGGAAGTCTTGCCCAGGTCTGGCTCCCTAGACACACAGGACAAGCACTGCTGAACAGGGCCCCGCCGGGAGGAGCACCGCTGAACGGGCCCGCCGGGCCAAGAACCGCTGAACGGGCCCCGCCGGGCCAAGAACCGCTGAACGGGCCCCGCTGGGGCAAGAACCGCTGAACAGGGCCCGCCGGGCCAAGAACCGCTGAATGGGTCCCGCCGAGCCAAGAACCGCTGAACGGGCCCCGCCGGGCCAAGAACCGCTGAACGGGCCCCTCTGGGCCAAGAACCGCTGAACGGGCCCCGCTGGGCCAAGAACCGCTGAACAGGGCCCTGCTGGGAGAAGCACCGCTGAACGGGCCCCGCCGGGCCAAGAACTGCTGAACGGGCCCCACCGGGTCAAGAACCGCTGAACGGGCCCCGCCGGGGCAAGAACCGCTGAACGGGCCCCGCTGGGCCAAGAACCGCTGAACAGGGCCCCGCCGGGAGGAGCACCGCTGAACGGGCCCCGCCGGGCCAAGAACCGCTGAACAGGGCCCCGCCGGGAGGAGCACCGCTGAACGGGCCCCGCCGGGCCAAGAACCGCTGAACGGGCCCCGCCGGGCCAAGAACCGCTGAACGGGCCCCGCCATCTCAAGCACCGCTCCGCTGGGCCCTTCATCTCAAGCACCGCTCCGCTGGGCCCTTCATCTCAAGCACCGCTCCGCTGGGCCCCGCCGTCTCAAGCACCGCTCCGCTGGGCCCTTCATCTCAAGCACCGCTCCGCTGGGCCCCGCCGTCTCAAGCACCGCTCCGCTGGGCCCGTCATCTCAAGCACCGCTCCGCTGGGCCCTTCATCTCAAGCACCGCTCCGCTGGGCCCCGCCGTCTCAAGCACCGCTCCGCTGGGCCCTTCATCTCAAGCACCGTTCCGCTGGGCCCTTCATCTCAAGCACCGCTCCGCTGGGCCCCGCCGTCTCAAGCACCGCTCCGCTGGGCCCTTCATCTCAAGCACCGCTCCGCTGGGCCCTTCATCTCAAGCACCGCTCCGCTGGACCCGCCGTCTCAAGCACCGCTCCGCTGGGCCCTTCATCTCAAGCACCGCTCCGCTGGGCCCCGCCGTCTCAAGCACCGCTCCGCTGGGCCATTCATCTCAAGCACCGCTCCGCTGGGCCCTTCATCTCAAGCACCGTTCCGCTGGGCCCCGCCGTCTCAAGCACCGCTCCGCTGGGCCCTTCATCTCAAGCACCGCTCCGCTGGGCCCTTCATCTCAAGCACCGCTCCGCTGGGCCCTTCCTCTCAAGCACTGCTGGCCCATTGACAGTGCCTTTCAGTGTCGAGCATGGCTTCAGGGAGCACTCGGGGCACCATGCCTCCTCCAATCACAGTGGAGTCGGTATTCCATCTGATGGACTGTGGCTTTGCACCCCCCAGGATGGGACAGTGGGCATGGAGGCCCCTTGTGGATCTGGCGTCGTGGACTCATGTGGCTGAGGTGCCCCCCCTTCTCTTCCCCCTGAGGTGCCTGTGCTTTTATCATCTGATGCCCCTGCAGTGTTCTCTCCAATGGTATCTGGTCTCCTGTGTGGGCTTTGCCCATGTGTTTGTGCACATTGGCCCACGGACTATGGAACTTTGACGGAATGTGCAGGACTTTTTGCCTATGGATATCTTGTGGACTATCTTCATTCCTTATTTTTTTATCTTTTATATGGCATATTTGCCATTCCTTCTATGGAGCTATTAATACATATATTTTTTTGAACATTTAAATTGTGTCTTTGCATTATTCCGGGGGGTTTGTGTGGTGTCACTCTGACTTGTTGCTCGGCAATGGGGTGTAGGTATTTGTGGTGGGGGGGTGGGTATATGGCGCATGTGTGTCCCCGTAATCTTTTCTCCTCCCCCCTCCCCTGTGTCGTAGGTGCAGTACTCACCGTTGTCGTCTGCGCCGGCGTTCGTACTCCTGGTAGATGAGCAGGTAGACAAGAGCTGGTAGGATGTGTAATTCGGGCTCCATGCTGTCCTCCTTCCTCGTGGAGTGTGTATAGGTGAGCGTTTTCCCGTTCGCCCCGGAAAAGGTGGCGGATTGGTGAGTTGTGATAGGGTGGGTGGTACATTGTCTGCTGCCTGCCTGTTGGCGGTGACCGCCGCGCTGTTTGTCGGTCCCGCCGTGGCGGTCGGAGTGTTAATGTGGCGGTCTGTGTTGGCGGTTCCCGCCAGGGTTAGAATACAATTTTTTGGACCCCCGGCCTGTTTGCGGGTTGGCCGCCGCTTTATCACCGACCACCAGGGTCAGAATGACCCCCTATATTTCTTAGAGGACAAGCCTTTTTTGGGAGTGGGTGGAATGTAATCAGGAAAGCGACGATCTTCCACCGCTGCTATTCTAGGAACTCTTGCCTGTTCCACCACAGTAAGGCTCTCTACATTGACTCCTGACATTTAACAAATTTCATCTTGACTCAGGGGAACAATCCTTGAACAAAATAAAACCACTAAAAGTTGCCAAATGAAACAAATGGATGGCCAACTTTTATACCACATGTGAGACTTACGAAGAGCAGTGTAAGGTTCCATCCTCTGATCTACTCCATCAACAGCACCCATGTGCTTATTGTAGTCCAAAGTGCACGCAGGTTTGCGCACTTACGCAACCTGACCCCAAACAGTCACAGGGGAAGTACTCTCATCATAAATGGTAGTTAGCATGTACACATCCCTTTTGTCTGCAAATTTCAGAGCTAGAAGCTCATTATTAAACAAGGCATTGCACTGTCCTCGCTCAAGTTTTTTACAGACAAGTTCCCTTGGATAGCCTTTCTGGTTAGAATGGATTGTGCCACAAGCAAGTGTCCACTCTGAACAATTCCTTGAAAAACTGCACTCCAGTGTAGACGCTATCTATGTACAAATGGTGACCTTTGTTAAACAGTCGTTTAACAAGTTCCCGCACAATTTTCTCACTAACTCCAAAAGTGTGTGGACCACCACGGGGGTCAATACTGGAATCCCTACCAGTTTAGACCCGGAAATTATACACATATCCTGTACTACTTTAAGACAACATATACATCTTAATTCCATACTGCTCCCTCTTGCTAGGAATGTACTGCTTAAAAAACAAACGCCCTTGAACAGAACCAAAGACTCATCTGCAGATATTTCTTTCCCTGGAACATAGACCTCTGAAAACCGATCTACCAAATGATCAAGGAAACGCCTAATCTTAAAAAGACAGTCACAATCAGGGTGATGTTGTGGCAAGGCTAAAGCATTGAAAACAAAATAAGGAATTCAAAGAAGAAGTAAATGCCGATTACTAGTCATGGTTGCAGGAAATATAGACGTTGCCATCAAGGACAGTCCGGGCAGTACATTCGGCTTTCCCTCCAGATACCTCTTCAGGGACAGACTCTATATTTCTTAGAGGACAAGTCTTTTTTGGGAGTGGGAGGAATGTAATCAGGAAAGCGATGATCTTCCACCGCTGCTATTCTAGGAACTCTTGCCTGTTCCACCACAATAAGGCTCTCTGACTCAGGGGAACAATCCTTGAACAAAATAAAACCACTAAAAGTTGCCAAATTAAACAAATGGATGGCCAACTTTTATACCATATTTAAGACTTACGAAGAGCAGTGTAAGGTTCCATCCTCTGATCTACTCCATCAACACCAACCATGTGCTTATTGTAGTCCAAAGTGCACGCAGGTTTGCGCACTTCCGCAACCTGACCCCAAACAGTCACAGGGGAAGTACTCTCATCATAGATGGTAGTTAGCATGTACACCTCCCTTTTGTCTGCAAATTTCAGAGCTAGCAGCTCATTATTAAACAAGGCATTGCACTGTCCTCGCTCAAGTTTTATACAGACAAGTTCCCTTGGATAGCCTTTCTGGTTAGAATGGATTGTGCCACAAGCAAGTGTCCACTCTGAACAATTCCTTGAAAAACTGCACTCCAGTGTAGACCCTATCTATGTACAAATGGTGACCTTTGTTAAACAGTCGTTTAACAAGTTCCAGCACAATTTTCTCACTAACTCCAAAAGTGTGTGGACAACCACGGGTTTCAATACTGGAATCCCTACCAGTATAGACCCGGAAATTATACACATATCCTGTACTACTTTCAGAGAACATATACATCTTAATTCCATACTGTTCCCTCTTGCTAGGAATGTACTGCTTAAAAAACAAACGCCCTTGAAAAGAACCAAAGACTCATCTACAGATATTTCTTTCCCTGGAACATAGACCTCTGAAAACCGATCTACCAAATGATCAAGGAAACGCCTAATCTTAAAAAGACAGTCACAATCAGGGTGATGTTGTGGCAAGGCTAAAGCATTGTCAACAAAATAAGGAATCCGAAGAAGAAGTAAATGCCGATTACCAGTCATGGTTGCAGGAAATATAGACGTTGCCATCAAGGGACTATTAGACCAATAAGAAGCCAGTGACGGCTTCCTTATCAACCCCATCAAAAAAGTAAAACCCAAGAACTTTTTCATCTCTTCCAGATTTGTGGAATCCACTGGGTAGCTCTAGACTGAGGCCTAAATCTGGCAGCATTGCCCCTCAAATACTGCGCCACATACAAATTAGTCTGCTCAACAATCCCTTCCAAAAATACATCATCCATAAACAACTCAAAGAAACTGACAGGCAAAAAGTTTTCCCTATTCACTCCACACCCTGGGAGACCAGCAAAGGCAGGCAACTGTGGCTCGTCCATGTTTGGGGCAACCCAGAGATCAGGTCTTCCAGTGGGAAGCCTTTCAGCACCAGGCTGCTGCACGATTGGCACATCAGTGTCCTCCTCTAAAACAGGCCCTTCATCTGCACTGAGAGTGGCTTCCTCATCAGAGGATTCCTCTTGGGCAGAAAATTCACTGCCAGAATCTCTCACTTCCTCCTCTGCCTCACATTCGGAGTCAGTCTAATATTCATGGTCAGAAGACGACTAAAAAAGCATGCCAACAACCTGCTAAGTGGTCACTCTGCGGCTAGCCATGATCCTTTATAAGAAGTGTAACTGGACAAATGGGCCAACAATAACCAGCACTGTTTAACATAAGTATTAAACAAAGTGTGGCTTTATCACAAAGTGTTATGTACTCATAAACAATGTTCCCTCTAATTTTTTTCCACTGTGTGCGGCAGTCTGCGGTCTCTGTGTGCTGCAGCCAAGGATACGTGCGCCAAGAAATTGACCATTCACGCACGTGCAGCGCACAACTAGCCAAGATCTTTGGCATTAGCCTCTCCATACCACTAAAGCAAAAAAGGGATATCATTGCTCCATGCAATAGGGCATCAAGGCAGTTTTGTGACCTGGGTGCACACCCCAAGGACATGACCTGTTAGGGAAGCACATATATTGCTCTAAAAGGCTTATTTGTTTTTCTCTAAACAAAGTTTAAACACCGTAGTTTTTGATATTTTAATGGATTTATTAGGAAACGTTCAACAAAAATTATCCAACCGTAAGATTACGTTAAATTATGATCGATTTCCTACCGAATGTACGTTTCTTGTTACTTATCCACCCTTGAACTGGATTCAGTCGTTGTCTTCTGTATAGTGACTACATCTATCTTTTGAGGACCTTCTTGCTCTGTTTTACTGTCCTTTCCTGCCATTTAAAAAAAAATATTTTGATTTTCTCTGTGGCTGAACTGACCTAACAATATGTTTTTGATTAGCTATTTTACTTTTTTTTGTACGTTTTTATATTTCGATTTCAGTCTGTACCTTCCCCTCTGTTGTTATCTCTCATAAAGCTGTTATTTTTGATAGACATTTAAATGGAAATAGAACGTCGTTTTAATCCGTACTTGGCCAATTAGCATTGTTTTTCGTCGTATAAAGTTGGCTTTAAATTGAAGAAACGTGGGTCACTGGTCCGTGAATACCATGTAATTTTCTTTATTGATACATCAGTCCAAAAAAGGATAAACGATACTAAACACTCCAAAGAAAGGTGAGGTAGAGAGTCTCACCCTTGTGGCTCTTTTGATCCCACATAGACCCACACACCCCAGCCTCTCTCTTCCAGCCATTCACTTCCTCCTCTCAAGCCAATTGACCCCCAAATCAAGGCTCAAACAGAAGCTGTGAGTTTTCAGATTATGACTGGACAAGCATTCGCTTTGCGGTTGAAAATGTTTTTGGATGAACTAATTTTATTTCTCACAAAGGACTGCACGCAGCAGTTTATTAGCGGAACATTAAGTTAAGGCGTGGGATTGTGTGTTTGGTCTTTAGGGGTTAGAACTGAAATGTCTATATTTGAGATGTTTTTTCAGCTCCACAACTATTATACACGGTTTCTTAACCAGTCGGTGTTGTCACTTTTTCCCCCCAGACGAGAAGCCGCACAGGCCGGAGCTGTACTACCGGGGCATAGCCGGGCCCCCAGTGCTGCCGTACCAGCTCTCCAAGGGCTCCGCCTGCTTGAAGGATCGAGCCTCGGAAAAAGAAGACTCGCCCAGCCCAGAGTGCGGCTCTGAGGATGCCGACAGCCCCGGCTCGATCTTCTTCTCCGACCCAGAGTCCGGAAACGAGGCCGAGTGGTCCAGAGATGGCCCAGGCGCTCCGGCGCTCCATCCAAGCAGAGGGATCCCCTAGAGATCCTTGTCAAGGTCTTCCCGCAGCACCTGCAGAGCCGGCTGGAGGACATTCTGCACCTCTGCAAGGGCGATGTGGTGCAAGCCATTGAGCAAGTGTTGAACGGCAGAGACCAGATAACAGCACAACGTGCGTGCTTGCCAAAGGGGCCTGCGCGATGGGGGAAGGAAAGGTGCGCGCGCGCTCGCACGCGCGCCTCACAGGGAACATTGCTCATATACCATACCACTCACTTGCCTGAAAAAGCTAGACTCACCAACAACTACTCTGCACAGACACAGCAATCACCAATGATATCCCACTAAAAAGAAAAAAGAAAAGCACATTAGATATAAGATAACACAGATATCATTGTGCACAAATCTAAGGACAATTTCATGCACAATCCTGCATTTAGTGCACCACCTGCAAACATGTAATTCATGCATGGCAACAATACTCCTTTGGAGCAAATTGTTTTTACTTACCTAAAACATGCAACTACGCAAACCGCAGGTCAACCACCTCCAAAACCTCAAGGAACCACAGCACAGGAAGCAAAAGCTTGGAACTAGAACAAAAAGGAGAAATAAAATGTTATAATCACATACTTTGCAAGTTGATAAATGCACCGCCACCAAGCATTTAGAAATTTTACATGGTGCCTAAGTGGATTCTGTCCCCTTTGGGGCAGATGAGCTTACAAAAAATAGGCTGATTGGGGACAGAAATGGCCAACAGTTCTTTGCCCCCTTTGAGGGGCGACCCTTGGCAAAGGGGCTGCCCCCCACACAAAACACACACACGCAAACAAGATCCCTGGTGCCTAAGTGGATTCTGCCCCGTTAGGGGCAGATGGGCCTAAAAAAATAGGCCCATCTTCCACCAAGGTGGGAAGAAATGGACAACAGTTCGGAGCCCCTACACAAAACACCCACACATACAAGATCACTGGTGCCTCAGTGGATTCTGCCCCCCTTGGGGGCAGATGGGCCTAAAAGAATAGGCCGATCTGCCCCCAAGGTCTGTGAGCCCACCAACATCATCAGATTGCCGAGGGAGTGTCAGGGGTGGCAGGGGAATCGATTCCCCTTCCATCCCCGACTGGGGTGTGTGGGTGAGAGGCCCACAGGGGAACTAAAGTGCTCCCCCCGTGGGCAGGGTGCAGGACGAGCTGGTCTCAAGGAACAGGTAACACTCTGACAATGGAAAGACTCATACATGAATTGTCTATAGTGAGTGAGCAGGATGAGTCTTGGCAATAATCAAAACAAATTCCCCCAGAGCTCTTTGAGACAGAACGTTAATTCAAAACAACGTGCACATTTTATTGTATTCAATGCCAATGATAAATATTAATACTCAATTAATACTATGGATGCTCCAGGAAACAAATTGAAGTTGAGGCCTAATTAACACCTAGGGCCTTATTTAGAATTTGGCAGAGGGGTCACAATGGTGATGGCTATTCCGTCCGCCAAATGTCCCGTTATATCCTATGGAATTTATATTTTGGCGAACAGGATATACGTCACAGTTGTGATTGAGTAACCCCTCTGCCAAACTCTAAATCAGGCCCCTAGTTTAGTCTATGCCAGGAAAACTCGGGGCCAGATGTAGGTAGCATTTTGCATGGTGCAAACTGCGAAAATCGGAGTTTGCACCATGCAAAATGCGCATTGCGATGCTCATTCCCATTTTGCGAGTCAGTACTGACTCGCAAAATGGGAATGCGACTCGCAAATAGGAAGGGGTAGCCCCTTCCTATTTGTGACTCGCACCGCAATGCTAAATTGCTTTGTGACCACGAACGCTTTCGCAAAGCAATTCGCAGTTACCACCAGTGTCACACTGGTGGTAACCCATTCGCAAAAGGGAAGGGGTCCCCATGGGACCGCTTCCCCTTTGTGAAGGTTGCCATAAATGTTTTTTCAGAGCAGGCAGTGGTCAAATGGACCACTGCCTACTATGAAAAAATGAAACCAAATGGTTTTGTTATTTTTTTTTGTATTGCAACTCATTTTCCTTTCAGGAAAACGGGCTGCAATAAAAAAAAAATAAAACTGCTTTATTTAAAAAGCAGTCACAGACATGGAGGTCTGCTGTCTCCAGCAGGCCACCATCCCTGTGAGTGCAGGGAATCGCTATGGGGTCACAAAATGCGACCCACCTCATTAATATTAATGAGGTGGGTCTTTGCGGCACCATAGCGATTCACAGACGGTCTCTGGGACACCGTTCTGCATCCGAATTTGCGATTCGGAAATTGCAAGTCGCACCGACTCGCAATTTCCGAATCGCAAATTCAGAAATTGCTACATCTGGCCCATAGTTCTGTACACCACAGCATTATTGTTTTAACAAAAAATTATTCAAGTTGACAAGCAAAAATTAATCTAACTATGTCTCTGTCCTTATGCCACTTGTAACCTATGTGTCAAAATGTACCTCCAGTATGCCAAGGCCAGCATTTTGGAATGTGAGCATGTCTGTTAATTGCAAGCCTTCCGCTCCTCTCCACCAAAAGCGAATGGCGTTCAACAATTATTTATGACAGCACAAGCATTCTGTCATGGGGGTGCACTACCATTCTGCCATGGGTGTCCCTTATATAACAAAGTACTTCTAGTATGCGAGAGCCTTCTGCATTTTGACATTCGTACCCTCCTTATGTCAAAAAGTGCCTTCAATATGGCAGCTTTATTATGTTGCCATGGGTGCCACCATAAGCGTAGAGTATTTCATGGTTAGTATCAGACAGATAGACACACACAAACACATGCTCACTCACTCTCACATGCTCACACACTGACTTACTCACTGTCTCACTCACACAGTCATACACTGTCGCTCACATGCTCACTGCCACACATGTTCACTCACATGCTTACATACTGTATCACCCACGTTCTGACTCACTCACATGCTCACTCACTGTATGTCTTACTCACATGCTCATACACTTTAGGAGGCTGGCCTGGCTTATAGTGGGTACCTTGTGGTACTTACACCTTGTTGCAGGTCCAGTTATCCCTTATTAGTAGATTATTAGTGTTCTAGCATCTTAGGCTGATAGAGGTAGCTATGGCAGAGCAGCTTAGGCTGAACTAGGAGACATGCAAAGCTCCTACTTTACCACTTATATCATATAGCACTATATCATAAGAAACACAATACTCAGAGTTACTAAAAATAAAGGTACTTTATTTTAGTGACAATATGCCAAAAGTATCTCAGAGGATATAGCCCCTTAGAAGGTAAGTAAAATACACAAAATATACACACAAACCAAAATCAGGTAAGTAAAACACTTAGAAAAGTAGCACAAACACTGCAGAACACAATAGAATGCAATACGAGACAATAGGCCTAGGGGCAACAAAAACCATATACTCCAAAAGTGGAATGCGAACCACAAATAGACCCCAGGCCTAGTGTACTGTGTAGAGGGTCGCTGGGGGTGTAAGAAAACACTAAGGGTGTCCAAGATAGCCCACCTCAAGACCCTGAAAAGTAGGAGTAAAATTACCCTACTACTCCAGAAAGACAGTAAAGTCGAGACAGGGGATTCTGCAAAGGCAACAACTGACTGCAAATCACTGAAGACGGATTCCTGGACCTGAGGACCTGCAAAGGAAGGGGACCAAGTCCAAAAGTCACGCAAGTGTCCAGGGGGGGCAGGAGCCGACTAAACCCCGGATGAAGGTGCAAAAGGGCTGCATCCAAGTGGAAGAAGCCAAAGATTCTGCAACAACAGAAGGTTCCAGGAAGTTCTCCTTTAGTCAGAAGATGTCTCACGGCGTGATGGAGGATGCAAAGTTATCTCCACACAGAAAGGCAGCAAACAAGCCTTGCTAGCTGCAAGAGTTGTGGTTGAAGATTATAGGTGCTGCCAGGACCCAGGAAGGACCAGGAGGTCGCCCCTTGGAGGGGGAGACAGAGGGTGCCCTCTGCAACACAGAGAGCCCACACAGAAGAAGGCAGCACCCATGGAAGCACTTGTACAGGCATTCAAGAAATCTGAGTACGGCGGTCATCCCAACACAACAAAAGAGGGTCCCACGAAGCTGGAGGTCAACTCAGCAAGTTGGGCAATGCAGGACAGAGTGCTGGGGACCTGGGCTGTGCTGTGCATGAAGGAAGTCTTGCAAAAGTGCACAGAAGCCCTAGCAGCTCCAGATCATGCAGTGCATAGCATTACTGTCTGGCGTGGGGAGGCAAGGACTTACCTCCACTAAATTTGGACAGAAGGACCACTGGACTGTCGGGGTCACTTGGTTCCAGCTCCTCTGTTCCAGGCACTACGCTCGTCAAGATGAGAGGGGACCCAGAGGACCGGTGATGCAGAAGTTTGGTGCCTGCGTTAGCAGGGGGAAGATTCCGTTGACCCACAGGAGATTTCTTCTTGGCTTCCAGTGCAGGGTGAAGGCAGACAGCTCTGAGAGCATGCACCACCAGGAAATAGTCGAGAAAGCCGTCAGGATTAGGCGCTACAATGTTGCTGGTAGTCTTCTTGCTACCTTGTTGCAGTTTTGCAGGTGTCCTGGAGCAGTCAGCGGTCGATCCTTGGCAGAAGTTGAAGAGAGAAATGCAGACTAACTCTGGTGAGCTCTTGCATTTGTTATCTAACGAGAAACCAACAGGAGAGACCCTAAATAGCCCTCAGAGGAGGATTGGCTACCTAACCAGGTAAGAGCCTATCAGGTGGGGTCTCTGACGTCAGCTCCTGCAACTCAGAGGTCTCCATTGTGCCCTCACACCTCTGCATTCAAGATGGCAGAGGTCTGGGACACACTGGAGGAGCTCTGGGCACCACCCCTGGGGTGGTGATGGACAGGGGAGTAGTCACTCCCCTTTCCTTTGTCCAGTTTCGCACAAGAGCAGGGGCTGGGGGATCCCTGACCCAGTGTAGACTGGCTTATGCAGGGAGGGCACCATCTGTGCCCTTCAAATCATTTCCAGAGGCGTGGGCAGGCTACTCCTCCCCAGCCCTTAACGCATATTTCCAAATGGAGAGGGTGTAACACCCACTCTCAGAGGAGATCCTTTGTTCTACCTTCCTGGGACTGGGATGCCCAGACCCCAGAAGGGCAGATACCTGTCTGAGGGTTGGCAGCAGCGGTAGCTGCAGAGAAAACCCCAGAGAGCTAGTTTGGCACTACCCAGGGTCCATGCTGGAGCCCCGGGGATGCATGGGATTGGCACCCCAATACCAGATTTGGTTCAGGGGGAGAATTCCATGATCTTAGACATGTTACATGGCCATGTTCGGAGTTACCATTGTGAAGCTATACGTAGGTATTGACCTATATGTAGTTCACGGTGTAATGGTGTCCCGCACTCACAAAGTCCGGGGAAATTGCCCTGAACAATGTGGGGGCACCTTGGCTAGTGCCAGGGTGCCCTCACATTAAGTAACTTTGCACCTAACCTTCACCAAGTGAGGGTTAGACATATAGGTGACGTATAAGTTACTTAAGTGCAGTGTAAAATGGCTGTGAAATAATGTGGACGTTATTTCACTCAGGCTGCAGTAGCAGTCCTGTGTAAGAATTGTCTGAGCTCCCAATGGGTGGCAAAAGAAATGCTGCATCCCATAGGGATCTCCTGGAACTCCAATACCCTGGGTACCTAGGTACCATATACTAGGGAATTATAAGGGTGTTCCAGTATGCCAATAAGAATTGGAGAAAATAGTCACTAGCCTGCAGTGACAATTTTAAAAGCAGAGAGAGCATAAACACTGAGGTACTGGTTAGCAGACCCTCAGTGATACAGTTATGCACCACACAGGGAACACATACAGGCCACAATTATGAGCACTGGGGTCCTGGCTAGCAGGATCCCAGTGACACAGGCAAAAACAAACTGACATATAAATGAAAAATGGGTAAACATGCCAGGCAAGATGGTACTTTCCTACATACACTGTTTCACTTACATACTCACATACTGTCTCACTCACATGTTCTCACACTATCTCACTTCGAGGCTCACACTATACTACTGAATGTCTCACATACTCACACTTTCTCACACATGTCTCATCACGCTTTCTGTTTTTATCATATGCTCCAACAGCGTGCTCACTCACTTTCACTCTCACTCACATATACTCACACTCACATTCGGTCACTCTTCTACACATGTGGCTTGCTCATAAGGGGATTAGGGCTCCTCCCTTTTTCAGTAACCTTTGTTCTATTATACTGTTATTAGCTATTAGTATAGTAGATATAATGGCAACCCTCCCTGACTCACTTAGATCACTCAATATCACTTGCTCTCACTTATTCTGTCTCATACACACAGTCTCTTTCATACAGCCAATCTCATACATGCTCTCACACATACTCTGACACACATTGTTTAGGGTGACAGTGCTCCATAGGCCCTCCAGGCAGGCACAAAGTTCCTGCCCAGCCATAGCTCCCATTTCAAGATGCGAGCTGGAGCTCGCATGACCCTGTCTTCTGCTCCTCAGTGGAGAGTTCAAAGGCCTCCTAATGCAATAGAGTAATTAACAATGCTTGACGCACTTTCTGAGAAAACAAGGTATGGGGAGAAAACATTCATGTGTTAATTATCTTGTCACACTGCACCCAGGCCCACTGAAAAAAGAAGGGAGGCCAGCCTTCTGGAGTCATACAGAAGGATCTTGCCTTTGAAACTTTGGTGGCAAGGGGAAAGGCAGCTGTGTCATCTAGGTGTAAGCCTGAGACTCTTAGGTACAACATTCTTTCTACGAACAACTCCGAATTTTGTGAAGGAAGGTTGGGACAAGGGTGCAGTGAAGATGTGATATCCTAGGATTAGTCAGGGGAGCCTGGTTTATAGAGCTTTCGATCCCCACTTAAAATCCTTGTACAAGGGACTGACAGATGAAAGCATCCTTTTAGAGGTCGGGAGCACTAAGGGGAGTGCATCTGGTGGCAAGAGCTCACTACCAGGAGCAAAACAACACCTTCCTTGAGTCAATAGACCCTATGGACCTGAGATACAGCCTCGTCATGGGGGGACCAGGCAGATAACGAAGTGTCTGATGCTTTGGGGCCTGGAGAAGATTTTCCCCAGTGAGGGTCTAGCCCCCAGGGGTTAATGCAGTTGATGTTTATTTAAAGAAGGAGGCCTGTGTGAGACCCCTTCCCCAAATCATCATTGCCTTCAGGGGCCCAGCTTCCCAGGGGCAGACTCTTTAACAAAGGTTCCCTGGCACCCCATGCACCAAGAATTCAATAAAGAGAATTGAAAAAATGAACAGATGGGTTTGTTGCCTGCCTCCAATTCCCGTGTTCAGGGAAATGTTTTGAACCAGCTTTCCTCCACCCTACCTATGGCCCAGGCAGGGGAGACTGCCTTTCTTCTGATGACGAGCAGGAGCCGAAAAAGGTGTTGTGGCACCCCCAGCATGAGAACCCATAAGAGTGTAGCCGTTTCCATCACTGCACATGGAGTTTGGTATGCGTGGAGAGCTGTCAAGCTGGCCTTGAGGGCCCCCACAGCCCACCCAATGAAGGCCATAACCTGGGTGGCCAATTGGGCACAGGTACCCAGAGTTAGGATCCCAAAAGAAAGAGATGCACAACACAAGGCTGCAGGAGAACTGCAAGTGGGTACAACCACTCATTAATTATTCATAGCACCCGCAAAAGAGCACCCAGTAAATCATTGTGAAGGCTCTTTCATGTACACATGTGGCTCTTGTTGTGCCCAATAAAGGGCAGAGATCACCACCAATTGATTTTTTTTCAAATAAAGATGTGAAATATTAAGATACAACCTTGTCACAAAACATTAGAGCCACACGAGAAACAGTTAACATCTTAAATGTACAAAATGGTAAACAAGTGGTAAATTATTTCCTGTGTATACAGATTCAAATATGTGGTGGTGCATCATTCACATAGAGAAAAATAACTTCTCCATTTCATAGAGTCCTTAAAACAAATAATTCTCAAAAGTCCTATGTTATTTTATGCCTCTTAACTCCTAATGTCTAATCATTCGTCCGTGCCTAATCCAGGTTAAACAAAATCACAGATCAGAACCATTCATCTAATGTGGAAGTGCACTTATTAACATTTAAAATTCATCCTTTTTAGCTATTGTTGTTCAATACTTTTACAATAAAGTGCTACCCAAAAAGTGGCAATGCATACTAACAAGCCCAGCTGTTAAGCATGACAGTGAAAGAAGCGTAATCATCCTGAAAATGTTAAATATGTGCCCACCTAGTGTAATCATACAATAAATTGGTATTTTATTCATTTTGGGCATGATACCAAATTTCGTGTTTACTGATTTTGCCCATTTACTTCTTTAATTCTACATAGGAGGGACTAATGGAGGACTTCCATTACATAGCAATTGGGCAGCGATCTATCATCACAGATATACAAATTAATTGGTACAGCCAAATGTTAAGCCAAATAAGGCTGTTAAAAGTGCAGGTTTCATAACCTTCCAGGTTGTAATACTAATTGCTTGAAAAATATCCTCTCAAAAGTTATACAGCTCACCACATGACCAGAACATATGCACCCATCTTTGTCACATTAGGGACATTAATTACCGATTGCTGGGAACATCTTATTCAGTATTGCAGGTGTGTAATATAACATCCGGCTTTTAAAAAGGCCATTTTATGAACAATATCTTCTCTTAAAAATGAGTAACAAAAGTTCAATTATTTCTGTCCACTATGGTTATCTTATGAAATTTCCGTCTGCCTTTCCTACTTCTATCACACAAAATTATCTTCCTTCTGTAGTTCCTTATACCAAAAGCTAGTACAATCAGATTAAATTCCTTCAGAAGACATTTTCCCAATCAATTGCGATAGAGGATATCAGCCTAAAGAAAAACTGTAAAAAGAACAATAGGGTGTGTTGGTATGCAAGCCGGCCAATTTTACTGATCTCTAACAATTGCCATCTCTTAATTATGCCTTCTGTTAATCAAAATGATAAATGTATGCAATTTTTCGGGTGAGTTTCAGCATGAATCTTGGGGATCTTATATTGTGAGAAAAACATTTGTCTACAGGCCCATTTGAGATTTAAAGATGTATATCTAACCTTTCTTGGCACTATTGGCTCGTTTACAGCCCATGGCAAACTCCCTGTGCCATCATTTTTTAGCAGAAAAAGAATTAAAGAATTAAAGAGCTATCAAATTTATTAAGGGAAATGGAAAATCGGAATAATTGACGTACAAAAGAGGCCATCCAATAAAACCCTTCGTTTTTGACACCTGCAAACATTTTATAATGGGTCTTGTACTTTTATACGTCCATATGAAAGACATAGGCCCTCATTATGACATTGACGGTAAGTGCCCCTTACTGCCATGCTGACTGCCGCCAACATACCGCGGCGGTATACCGCTACGCATATTATGACCCACACATAGAAATCCGCCAATATACAGCCACACACACAAGTCCGCCAGCCCAAAGGTCAGTGATAAACTTGCGGTACCAAAACCCAAACTGTTACACCGACAGTAAAACGCCCACCTCATTATGAACCACAGACCACAGTGGTGGACATTCAACCGCGGTAAACCATTGGCGGTACATACCTCCGTACTCAAAATACACACAACCTAACAAAACAAAACTACATTGGACAATTCAAACTACACACACCTGACACACATACACACCTCACACCCACACCACTATAACACATACCCACAGTACCCACACACACACCCACAGTACCCACAACTCCTTACAGCTCAAAAAATTGATAACTGAGGGAGAGACAGACCAGGAGCACCCACAGAATCAGAGCCACAGAACACCATCACCCATACACCATTCACCAACACCACTCACACTACACCCATGGCACCACAAAGACACACACCAGGTTCTCTGAGGAGGAGCTAAGGGTCATGGTGGAGGAAATCATCTGGGTAGAGCCACAGCTATTCGGATCACAGGTGCAGCAGACATCCATTGCTAGGAAGATGGAGCTATGGCGGAGAGTTGTGGACAGGGTCAACGCCGTGGGACAGCACCCCAGAACAAGGGATGACATCAGGAAGAGGTGGAACGACCTACGAGGGAAGGTGCGCTCCGTGGTTGCAAGACACCAGATAGCTGTACAGAGGACTGGCGGTGGACCCCCACCTCCTCCACCACAACTAACAACATGGGAGGAGCAAGTCTTGGCAATACTTCATCCTGAGGGCCTGGCAGGAGTAGCAGGAGGATTGGACTGTGGTAAGTCAACTCTCTATTACTATCACCCCGCTACCTGCATGCCATCACATACCCCCACCCCTGCCCTCACCCCCATCACCCCACCACCTCACATACACCCCACTATCACAACCCACTCATCCCAATACCAAGCCCTGCATGCGAAACCAATGCATGGACCACCATCACAGACCTGCATGGACCCTCATCACCACAGCATGCACACTAGTGACAATCACTTAGCCAACCAATTCACAACTCACACAAGCCAAAGCTGCCTTGGTAATAACAACCATAGAGGGGAAGATGCACAAAATGTCACATGCAGAAACAATAACACTGCATTTAAATCCCCACAGGACCCCCACACAACGTCACCGACGAGGAGGTGCCAGCAACATTTAGTACCCCCCAGAAGAGGCCCACAGTGATGACCCAGGCACAGTCCCATACCACCACAGAGCCTCCCCCTCAGGAAACACCACCACAGCACCCACCGAGCGGGCCCATCCCTCTGTCCCCAGGACACGTCAATCCGCAGTGTGTCCACCAATACAGGGACCCCAGGCAACCCCACAAACACAGGACGATCAGGGACCTGGGGTCAGTGGCAGTGGGCACACGGTTCAGGGGACAGAGGCACAGGACAACAGGGAAGCTGGGAGGACTGCTGTTCGACATGGGGAGGACAGGCCTACGGAACCAACTCTACACAAGGCACTCACCAACATCTTGGGAGCATACCACTATTCCCAGGAGACGATGGGCCAAATACTGGCCAAGTTGCAGGAGACCCAGCAGCCGCAGGAGGGACAGTGCCTGGGGATGAGGGAGGACCTGAGGGACATCCACACCAGCCTGGTCACCAATGCAGGGGTGCTGGCAGACATGGCCAACACCATGAGGAAGGCAGTAGCACACCAAAGGGCCCCCAACACTAGCCACACCGATGAACAGCCCTCCACCTCCGCTGACGCTAGTGGCCAGGATACCCCATCACAGGAACAACAGGCTACCAGCACCCCTCCCCCTGCAGAAGGAGAATCACCACGCAAAAGGTCCCTGTGATCCAGGCTGAAGCCAGAGAACATTGCCAAGACCCCCACCAGGAAATAAGACTCCCCTGAATGTCACCCTTGTGTCCCACTATGTCACCCTATCTACCTTGAACTGCCATTGCCCCACTCCCTATGACCCCTTGGACAACGCATCTGTGATACCAATAGACAGGACTCTATCCTGGACATTCCTCCATCATCAACCCAGCCCATTGCAATACTGCTACACTTATTATCACATAAATAAACACCCTTGGAACTCATACAAGTATGGAGTCTGTCAATTGGTTGAAATATGTATTTGTTTAACAAGCTGTAAATATTGCAATTCAAATGTACAGTTATAGATACATAGGTATGACCTGTAGTGGGCAGCAGTAAACACACCAGGAGCCACAGTGGGGCACAGATATCTGAAAATAGAGATGCCAAAGGGTGCAGTAAGTGGCCATAGAATTTGGGAAATCAGGCTGCCAAGTACAATGCCCAACACAAAACTGCAATGGAAGGTGAAATTACAGTGTCTTACCTGTGTGTCACTGGAAGTACTGTTGAATTATAGTTGTTATGTTGTCCACATCCTCTTCCACTGCCTCCTCTTCGTCACTGTCCACAGGCTCCACCACTGCCACATGACCATCTCCAGCCTCATCCTCCTGCAGAAAAGTCACCTGGTGTCTCAAGGCCAGGTTGTGCAACATGCAACATGCAATGATGATCTGGCACACCTTCTTGGGTGAGTAGCACAGGGATCCACCTGTCAGATGGAGACACTGGAATCTGGCTTTCAGGATGCCAAAGGTGCACTCCATGATCCTCCTTGTTCGCCCACGTGCCTCATTGTAACGTTCCTCTGCCCTTGTCCTGGCATTTCTCACTAGGGGTCAGTAGCCATGAAAGGTTGGGGTAACCACAGTCACCTGTAAATATCGAGGGATACCTGTTAGCCAGAAACTCACCCTTAGGGCCAGCCCCACACCCACATACCAACAGACACCGGGTGGGGACGATGGGCTCACCTATTAGCCACACCCTGTGCCTCTGGATATGAGATATCACAAATGGGATGCTGCTATTCCTCAAGATAAAGACATCATGCACAGAGCCAGGATACTTTGCATTGACATGAGAAATGTACTGGTCCACCAGGCACACTATCTGCACATTCAGAGAGTGAAAGCTCTTTCGATTTCTGCACACTTGTTCATTTCTCCGGGGGGGGGACAAAGGCAATATGTGTACCATCAATAGCACCAATGATTTTGGGGCTATGTCCAGGTGCATAGAAGTCAGCCTTCACTGAAGCAAAATCCTTCACCTGGGGGAATATGATGTAGCAGTGCATTTGTTTAATCAGGGCAGACAACACTCTGGTCAGCACGTTTGAGAACATAGGCTGTGACATCCCTGCTGCCATGGCCACTGTCACATGGAAGGACCCACTTGCCATGAAATGGAGCACTGACAGGACCTGCACAAGAGGGGGGATACCAGTGGGGTGGCGGATAGCTGAGATCAGGTCTGGCTCCAATTGTGCACACAGCTCATGGATTGTGGCCCTATCAAGTCTGTAGGTTAGGATAATGTGCCTGTCCTCCATTGTCGCCAGGTCCACTAGGGGTCTGTACACAGGGTATGTCTCCATCTCCTATTCATCCTGACCAGTTGAATTCTAAGGTGAAAAACGGTGAGCAGATGGTCATATTCAAACATATACTCAGATTAATATGCCTTGCATTTCTTTACAGAAACAGTATGGGAACGTGTAGGTCCGTTGATGTGCATATGTCTGCTGTGATGCAGTTAGGTGCCATGGCCTGTCCCCTCCCTGAAATGGCACCTACCTGACCTGTGAGGAGGGTCAAGTGGAAATTAGGTAATTCCACTGGCGTTGAGCGCTGTTGCAGGAGGCGGTCAACGACCGCCGTACAGCGCATCATTGGTTATCATTAGGGCCTAAGTCTTCCAGGAGGCAATGGTGATGTACACCGGCAGAGATGGTACGCACCACCACGGACGTGACCGCCATTTCCTATCTGTTCACTCACTTGCTACCTGACCTTCAACAGGAGAGGACCTACACTGCAAGTGCTGCTGTGACCTGTGTCTGAAAGCGACCATGGCTAGAGTGTCTGTGGAAAGGGCCCCTGCCTTCGCTTCCGAGGAGTTGGAGAGACTAGTGGATGGGGTCCCACCCTAGTACCGTTTACTTTATGGTCCTCCAGACAAACAGATGAGTACACTGTGATCACAATGCGTGGGGCATGAATGTATGGAGTGCTGTGTGTGTAAGCCTCGTGTGGGAAGGGCTGAGGGGTCCAGGGCAGAGTACTGCATGTTTGGTGGCCAATGCCTGTGCGTAAGGGGATGGGAGGGATATGGTGGGCCATGAGTATAACAGTCCAGACAGTTTGACTAATACCTTTTGTTATGTATCTTTTTCTGCAGGTCAGCGCCCATCAGAAAAAGGGTATTTGGCGTGCCATCGCCAAGGAGGTGCGGACCCTGGGGGTCTTTGACAGGCAGAGCACCCACTTTCGAAAACAGTGGGAGGACCTTCACCGCTGGGCAAGGAAGACGGCGAAGGCCCAGCTGGGGATGGCCTCCCAATGAGGAAGGGGTGCCCGTCGTACCCTAACCCCCCTGATGTTCCGCATCCTGGCAGTGGCCTATCCCGAGCTGGATGGGTGCTTGAAGGCAACACAGCAGCCACAAGGGGTTGAATACAGATTCAGAATCATGAAGATGCACACGTTAAGGTGTTACCTGGGTGGGGGATGTGGGTCTGTGGCTGCCCCTAGGCCAGGGAGAACATGGCAGGGTAGGTTCCATGATGGGCAAACTCAGATGCGCTCCAACCCCAATAATGCTAGTGGGCATCTACTACTGGACAGGGTCCTGTGGGTTTCAGGTGTGCAGCTAATGGCTTTAGGCATTGTACCCCATGGTGTGGTGACTAGCATTGTAACTGGTATTGCACGGCCTAGTGCATAGGGCTGTTCCCTGCGAGTTGTGTACACCAAAAATAGCATTGTTGCTGGCATTGACCAAGTGTATCCTCTGTCTCTTCCCCCCCTTTTTGTTTTGTGACCCTGTCCTTATGTACATTAGCATCATCTGGCGGAGGAGCAGATGCACCAGCGACGGAGGGACCTGCATCCCACATGGACCAGCACCTCCCTCCCAGCAGCCCCTCAGTGAGTTGCCTGTGCCCGCTCACCCAGGAGGATGGACACCTCCTTTGCCCCTGGCACTTCAGGCCCTGCCCCAGTCAGCCCTGCTGCCCTCAGTGAGGAGGCTATTGACCTCCTGAGATCCCTCTCTATTGGGCAGTCAACCATACTGAATGCCATGCAGGGTCTAGCAGGGCATTTGCAACAACCAAATGCATTCCTGGAGGGCATTCACTCTGGCGTGGCGGCCCAACAGAGATCATTCCAGGCTCTGGCCAACTCACTGATGCAGCCATTGTCCCTGTCTCTAGCCTCCCACCTCCAACTCCCTCTACCCAGTCCCATTCCCCTCAACCCCAGCCTATCCCAAGCACACCTTCAGACCTGCATGCACCAAAATCAACACACAGAAGTGGTTCAGGCAAACACAAGCACCACACTTCATCCCACAGGCACTCACACAAGCACCATCCAGATGCAGACACACCAACATCCACTACCTCCACTGTGTCCCCCTCCTCCTTGTCATCCACCTCCATCCCAGTTGTGTCTCCACTCACACCTGCATGCACTACATCCTCATCCACTACTTCCATCATGAGCACGCCTATCACTACAAGGCCCTCACTGGCGGTCACCACCCCTACATGCACCACCAGCCAGCAAGGGGAAGGATGCACCACCAGCTAGCAAGGGCAAGGATGCACCACCAGCTAGCAAGGGCAAGGAGGCACCACCAGCTGCCAAGGGCAGGAAGGGAACAATGCATGCCAAGGCCAATGTAAAAGAAACAGACGCCACAGGCAGGATGGATCTGGTGTCTGGGGCTGGAGCAGCATCTGGGCAAACAACAACAGTCATGGCACTTCAGCCATCGGAGGCTGCAGTGAAAGGGCTGGAGCCTCCCCCCACCACTGACAGCACTGCCACCTGCACCGCCACCTGCAGCACTGCCAGTAGCAGCAGCCCCAGTGGGCAGCCGTCCGAGACTGCAGGGGAAAGGCTGGGACCTCCCCCCACCACTGACAGCACTGCCACCTGCACCACTGCCAGCAGCAGCAGCCCCAGTGGGCAGCCGTCAGAGGCTGCAGGGGCAGGGCTGGAGCCTCCCCCCACCACTGACAGCACCACTGCCAGCCCCACCACCTGGCACCACTGAGCATCCATCACCGCCGGCAAGCAGTGTGTAGTCGTACCTACATGGACTGTAGTGCGTCCTGGCCCCTGCAACAACTGTAGGTGTGACACATATGTGAGAGACTGTGACCTTGCACTATCCAGGATCTGCATCACAGGGAACAAGGCCCCCTCCAGAACCAGTGGAAGAAGGCATCCACTCACCCCCTCCTTGCCAGGATAAAGCACACTTGGCACAAGGCCTCCTCCAGAACCAGGGGAAGAAGGCATCCACTCACCCCCTCCTTGCCAGGATGAAGCACACTGGGCAAAAAGCCCCCTCCAGAACCTGTGGAAGAAGGCATCCACTTGAGAGACTGTGGCTTTGCACTCTCCAGAACGAAGCAGTGGGCAAACCACCCACTAGAGAGACTGTGGCTTTACACTCCCCAGGACCAAGCAGTGGGCAAACCACCCACTAGGGAGATTGTGGCTTTGTACTCCCCAGGACCAAGCAGTGGGCAAACCACCCACTAGAGAAACTGTGGCTTTGCACTCCCCAGGACCAAGCAGTGGGCAAGCCACCCACTAGAGAGACTGTGGATTTGCACTCCCCAGGACCAAGCAGTGGGCAAACCACCCACTTGAAAGACTGTGTCTTTGCACTTCCCAGGACACCGCAGAGGGCATGTAGCCCCATCCAGGAGCAGCGGCGTTGTACCATCTTCCGGCTGAGGTGCCCCCCGTTCCTCTTCCCCCTGAGGTGCCTTTGTATCTTTGACCTGATGCCCCAGCAGTGTTCTCTCCATATTGAGGCAGGAGTCAAGTGTGGCCTTGGCCTTTGTGTTATGGCTCTGTGGGCCACAGACATTTTGGAGTGGGCATAGCCCCTCCATTTGTATATATTGTACATACTGTTTTGTGCTTTCAGTACATATTTATCTACATTTTTAATATTACACTCACTTTAATCAATTCTCTTTGTCCTTGCGTTATTCCTGAGGGTTATGGGGTGGATGTGTAATGTTGTTGCATCTGTTTGTGTGTATGGTGTCGGGGGTGGGGTGGGGGTGTTGCGTGTTGCGTGTGTGTGTCACTCTCTTATTCCTCCCCTCCTCCCTTGTGTGCTCACCATGGTCGTCTTCGCTGCCGTTCGTGTTCCTGATGTAGGAGGAGCTAGACCAGCATGGGAAATATGTGCAACTCGGGCTCCATCGCGTCGTGGTTCTTCCTTGAGTGTCGAGTGGTGGGATCATTTTCCTTCTGTTTACTGTTTCGGTTGTGCTTTTGATGGCGTTGGTACCATTGTCTTCTGCCTGGCTGTTGGCAGTTACTGCCACGGTGCTTGTTGCTACTGCCGTGGCGGTCAGTGTGTTAAAGTGGCTGTCTGTGTTGGCGGTTTCCGCCATGGTCAAAAAAAAAATTTTTTTTACCCGCGGTCCTATTGGCGGTATTACCGCCGCTTTATCACCGACCGCCAGGGTTGTAATCAGTGCCATAGTGCAGGTTTCCAGATTGGTAAAAATATCATCCAGCTTACAGGAAACAGTAAAAAAATATACAATAAAAATAGAGGAGAAAATAGACATGTTAATCAGCGTAATTTTCCCAATCAAGAAAAGAGGGAGAGACTTCCATATAGAAAAAAATCGCGTACTGTCTCCATTAGGGCCATATATGTAAGAGAAAACATCTCTACTGACTGATCTGAATAATAAACTCTCTGATTTCTTGGGGGTTTTGTAGGAAAGTACCATCTTGCCTGGCATGTTACCCTCATTTTTACTTGTGTGTAATTTTGTTTTTGCCTGTCTCACTGGGATCCTGCTAGCCAGGACCCTAGTGCTCATAGTTTGTGGCCTGAATGTGTTCCCTGTGTGGTGCCTAACTGTGTCACTGAGGCTCTGCTAATCAGAACCTCAGCGCTTATGCTCTCTCTGTCTTTAAAATTGTCACTGCAGGCTAGTGACCATTTTTACCAACTCTGATTGGCACACTTGAACACCCTTATAATTCCCTAGTATATGGTACCTAGGTACCCAGGGGATTGGGGTTCCAGGAGATCCCTATGGGCTGCAGCATTTCTTTTGTCACCCATAGGGAGCTCAGACAATTCTTACACAGGACTGCCACTGCAGCCTGAGTGAAATAACATCCACGTTATTTCACAGCCATTTTACACTGCACTTAAGTAACTTATAAGTCACCTATATGTCTAACCCTCACTTATTGAAGGTAATGTGCAAAGTTACTAAATGTGAGGGTACCCTGGAACCAGCCAAGGAGCCCCCACATAGTTCAGGCCAATTTCCCTAGACTTTGTGAGTGCGGGGACACCATTACACGTGTGCACTACATATAGGTCAATACCTATATGTAGCTTCACAATGGTAACTCCGAATATGGCAATGTAGCATGTCTAAGATCATGGAATTGTCCCCCCATGCGAAATCTGGTATTGGGATGCCAATCCCATACATCCCCGGAGCTCCAGCATGGACCCCGGGTACTGCCAAACTAGCTCAGCTAGCCGGCTGGAGCAGATACAAAGACCAAACCCACTGCCAGGCAGTAAGGCTCTCCTGACCATACTCCCTTGTGTGCCACTGACACACCATGTTGACTGTTCTATGACATTACTCAATTTTACCTATGGCTCTTGGACACTGGACCTGCACTACCTACAGCAACACCATCCACTCCAATGATTTCATCCACCATGACCCCATTCATCAACTGATGGACAAAATATGCACATTAAACATTGTAGATCACAGCAAATGCTTTTGTGTTTTCATATTTTGATGTACAAATGTGTGTTCAGCGAATTTCATGTGTAGTAATACCCTCAACCAACAGCCACTGCAAAATACTGTACAGGGAGGCATCCTCTGCAAGGGATACAGCACAACAGAGATGTCACAATAGTCAGCTGAATGAGAGACAGTAGTCCAGTCACACACCAGAGTAGATCAAGTAATCAAATCTGAAAATTGCACAACACAGGAACACAAATCAGGAAGTGAGGCATGGTAGCACTCTAAGCACTGATGCAGTCCAAACTTTTGTTGGCCATTGTGAATTGGCAAGATAACAGGGTACAACTGATTACACCTCTACATCAACAAACACAATAAGTACATGACTAAATAGCTGACAGCTGTAATGGGCTCAACTCAACAACTTCAACTGTTATCAAAGGCAACTTGACATGAATGGCTCAGGCAACTGCTAGGAGAGGAAAGGATACACTGTACACAGTCCATAGCTGG
This sequence comes from Pleurodeles waltl, assembly GCF_031143425.1. Taxonomy (NCBI): domain Eukaryota; kingdom Metazoa; phylum Chordata; class Amphibia; order Caudata; family Salamandridae; genus Pleurodeles; species Pleurodeles waltl. The sequence continues at coordinate 1,234,138,313 of NC_090447.1, forward strand.
ACTCACATCTGGACATGAGGTGACGGGACACAAATCACACTACAGAACAGTCCTCAGAAGATGTTTGCCTAGCATCCTACATTATGGATATATGGCAGAGTTGAGAGCAATTACACTGCTCCTGACATACAATCATACTTCTGTCACCACCCACACAGAGAAATGTATAAATGGAACATATGCGCTGATGTAAATGGCCAGGACGGGCTTAGTAATTACTCCAAGTAAAAGTATATCACCTGCCACAACACACACAACATACCTGTATGGCACTGGAGGTATTGATTGATCAGCTCCATCCTAGAGTGTGCTGCACTATCCTCATCTGCTTCCTCGTCACTGTCCATGTCACCATCGCCACACACTGGTCCAGCGCCCACTTCCTCATCTGTCAGTAATGGAATGTGATGTCATGGGCCAGATTGTGGAGCATGCAGCAGGCAACTATGATCTGGCACACCTTTTGGAGCCTGTCAAGGAGGGCACCTCCAGAGACGTGGAGACACGAGAATTGTGCCTTAAGTAGGCCAAAAGTCCTTTCAATCACATGCCTTATTCTGCCGTGGGCCTCATTGTAACGTGTTTCGGCATCTGTGTAAGGGAACCTGACTGGTGTTAACAGCCATGGCAGGTTAGGATAGCCGGAGTCACCTGTAAGAATAAAGGCAAGACATGTTACAAACCAGGGACAGCCACAGGGAATAATGTGTTAACAGGTGCTCAACCGAGATACACATTCATATTGATACCTACCAATGAGCCAAGCCCTCTCTTGACGTGCCATCATGTGTGGGACATTGCTATTCCTCATTATGGAGCTGTCATGCACAGGTCCTGGGAACTTGGCAGTCACTTAGGAGATGTACTGGTCCACCAAACACCCCACCTGCACGTTAATAGAGTGAAAGTTTTTCTGGTTCTTATATACATGTGTGTTTACAGATGGAGAACCAAAGCAATATGGGTACCATCAATTGTGCATATAACATGAGGAATGTGTCCAAAGTCCTAGAAGTCTGCATTTACAATGGCAAAATCTGCAGTATGGGGGACCCTGATGTAGCTATCCATGTGTTTTAGGAAAGCAGATAGTGCATCCTTGCAAAAAGTGACATCCCTGCAGCCAAGCCCACTATGACCGGAAAGGGCCCTGTTGCTAGGAAGTGTTGTACCGTCAAGAATTGTACTGTGTGAGGGATGGCGTAGGGATTGCCGATGGCAGCCAGTAGATCTTGCTCCAAATGGGTACAGAGGTCCATTTTTTTAAATTTATTATTGCATTTATTAGTAAATACAAACAAAAAGAACACTCACCGACATGGCAATCACAAGACATAATTGACACATTAGATTGACAAACCCAGTAGCAATATGATGCCAATAGTCTATCCAGAAGCCCCCATCACCTATCCCATCAATGGGCAGCTCCACAAACAATGGGGTGACAGGTCTCAGTCTCATGCATTGTAGTTCATGGCAGTGAACATCTAAAGAGTAAGAACAGAACGGGAGGAGAGGGAAGTACAAGGAAAAGAGGGAAAAAGGGGAGGGTCTAGCAGCAGCTACATCTCCCCCACACAAAGGGAGCAGTATGTCCTCCTCCCACTGGGTGGGGCATCGACTATTCCAGGACAAGAGCTATGCATTAGTGGCCTTGTACCTCCTTAGGGCCTAGACTCAAGAAACGATTGCAGGGGCGGGCAGATGTCTTAAGGCCAGGAATTTATCTGCATCAACTCGCAATAGACCATTAATTGTTCCTGGCAGTGCGCAGCCTCATTCATCCATTCTCTGCAACAGGGTGTCTGTTTTCTCCCCAGTACATCGTCACCCTATGCTTACCTAGCAGCAACAGCAGCCCCACCACCTTCCTACGATCTGGAGGTACCTCCTTAACATATCCCAGGAGACCAGCTTTGGGGGAATGCGGCACCACACATCCGACCATCTCCCCTATCGCCCCAGCACCTCTGTCCAGTAAGCCAGCAGCGCCTCACAGCTCCACGCCAGATGTAGAAAATCTGCCTCAGGAGCCAAGCATCTTTCACATCTAGCATCCATTTGAATGCCCATTCTCTTAAGTCTATTCGGTGTATAGTAAAAGCGATGCAAGAAATTAAAGTGGATGAGGCATAGCCTGTAATTTGGGGAAAGTTTGCTCATTTGCACATAGTAGTACCGCTACACTTCTTCCAAAAGGGCCTCACCGATATCCACCTCCCAATGAGTTCTGGACCTAGACTTAACATGCAGGGATAGAGGCCTGTAATGAGTCGACGTGGAGACAGCGCTCTGTACATAAGCTCCAGCACGCAGCACACCGGGGCCATCACAGGGAAGCAGGGGTACCGCACTCTTAAAATAGCCTTGATTCGAAGGAAGAATAAATAATATAGTGCTGTATCATGCGTATCGCCAAACACGGCTCCACCGAGATAATTGACTCCCCCCCGGAAACCAAGACCCCAAGTTAGTCATGCTCAAGTCACGCAAGGGTTCACAAAACTGTCTTTCCTAGGATATCGACAGGTCCACGATGTCTCGTACAAGCATGAAAGGCACAAAAGGCTCCCCAACCTCCGCCCGCCTCAGGAGCACCTTCAAAGCCTGCCCTGTGCACACCACAGTACCGACCCTTCCCGACCTAGGCCAGTGCGGTCCCCCAATCACCCCAGAGAGCTGGCTAGACCAGACTGAATCATATTCTGGCACCAGATGCTGTATCTTATAGGGTACAACCAGAAATGGGTAAAATGGGCCTGAGCGCAATTATAGTAAAGTTCCAGATCCGGGGCCACCAGGCTGCCTATTTTAAACATCAACGTCAACTGTTCCCATGAGATCCTGGGCTGTCCATCTGCCCAGACAAGAGCTATGAGTAATGATCTGAGTCTTTTCAAGAAGCCAGATGAGAACGAGGGGTATGTTAATGAATAGATAAAGAAATTTTGGCAAAATCACCATCTTGGCTATGGCTATGCGACCCGTCAGCGAAAGCGGCAAGGAGCGCCAGACGGCCACCTTATAGTCCAGCCACATAATGGCAGTACCATAATTGGCCCACCACAGCTCATCCATCTCCCCACTAAGCCATATGCCCAAATAATATACGGGTCAATCAGCCCAACAAAGGGGGTATCTTGAACGGCATCACACCGTTACAGCCGACAGAGGGAACACCAATGACTTTGACCAGTTAAACGTAATCCCAGAAATCCGGCCAAACCGGATTATCTCGTCTATCAACGTATCAAGGTTCAACTGCGGGTCACGAACATATAACGCAACATCATCCGCAAACTTATAAACCAGTATTGGGTGCTGGCTGAAGGCCAGGCTCCTGTTATCATGGTGTTGCCGCAGGTGCGCCGCCAGCGGCTCCATCACCACCGCAAATAGCAGCGGCGAGAGAAGACACACTTGTCGAGCACTCCTAGCTATCGGAAAGAGATCCAAGACCATTCCATCAAATCGCAATCTGGCTATTGGATGCTGAATACAACAAGCAAACCAATTTAACGAACCTAGGACTGATCCCCACCCTAGCCAGCAGTCCGAACATGTATGACCATGCAGGGGAGTCAAACACCTTAGTGGCATCCAAGAACACCGCCACTGCGCACTCATCGGGCTCTACCATATGGGACACCGCAAAAAAAGTGGGGAGGTTATACAAGGTCGAGTGGCCTGTCACAAATCCAGACTGATCCGGCAGCGCCAAAGAGGGGAGCAGAGGCAGCAGCCTGGACACAATGAGATTCACCAGGATCTTATTATCTATGTTGATTAGAGATAATGGCCTATAGGAGTCGCAGCTGCATGGATTCTTCCCTGGTTTCAAGATTGTCACAATGAGGGCCTCATGCAACAAGGGCTAGAGCATACCGCCCTCAAGCACCTCCGCATAAACCTCTAGCAAATGCAGCACTTATGGATCTGCGTATTCCTTATAGAAAGGTGACGGCAGGCTATCCAACTCCGGGGCCTTATCACCCGGCAAACTGCGATTAGCCTGAATAACATCTTAGACCGAAACGCGAGCAGCCAAATATTGCCTGTCTGGGTTCTCAAGGCAGAGCAGGCAAATGTCCTAAAAATATTCAGCATACTCCGCATTGTGCGTTACCGACTGTTGAGCATACAAATTGGAGTAAAAATCAGACAAGATCCACCAGATCCCCTCTGTGCCAGTATGGCGTACTCCAGTCCCATCCATCAACTCAACAGTATAATTCCATGCAGCCAGAATTTAACCTACCCTCTCACTCTCACCGTATCTCCTCACCTTAGCTTCTTTTCCCAGAAAGCAAACCTCACAGGTTGCTACCTCCTCATATTGTGACAACTTCTCTCTGAGGTCAGCCAGGAGGGCGCTGGATCCCTCCATACAAATTGTTTCTCCAGATCAGCTGGCTGAGCCTCTAAATCCACAAATTCACGTTGAATCGCTCTCAACACACCATGCTGCTTGGCGAGGTAAATCCCTGTGAATAACTACCTTGAATGCTTCCAACAGAGTGCCCGCTGACCCCTGAATGACCGTGAAATATTCCACGATAGTGGTACGAATCTCCTCCCTAAAAACCTGATCTCTTAAGGCGCCATGGGACAGAACTCCATTAATGGTGATACAATTCAGACGGTAGGTTGTGACGATGTGTCTCTCTTCCAAGGTAGCAAGGTCGACTGGCGGATGGTTCACCAGTACATTTCTCATTCTCTCCATTACATGGTATCTAGGATGGAGAGGAGAGAATGTAGATTGTGATTAGCACTCCACACATGTTAGATGCACAAAATGTTGTGCCACACACCCAACTATGAATACATGCCTGCACATTTGGTACACACTACATTGTGTATGCAGGAGGGCCCTTTCTGCCATCCATACTGGCCATTGTTCGCCCTGTACATTGTTTGTGCCACACAACACATGTGTGATGTCCCATGTTGTCTGCACATATGGGTCCCGCTTGGACCATGTATGTAGATGTTACAGTGATCGATGGTGCTACACTGCCTACGAGGCAGCCAGTAGGTGTACATGCAGTTCATGTGACCTCTGCCCATATTACAGCACTGTCCACAGAATGTGACATGTGTGTGCTAACACATGATGGTACTACATGGCCCTGTGCAGCATTCTGGACATATTAGTACCATGACGCACTTATTTTTCAACAACAAACTATTTTAGTGTACATAAAATGGTAGGAGCCTGTCCTGCAGCACATGACAGATGGAAATGATGCAAGTCCTCTGGCGTATGCAGTCATAGCAGTAGGCGGCCGCAACCGCTGTGCAACTTCTCATTGGTTAACATTGCTGCCTATGTGGGACTGGGGCGAAGGCTGATCACCGCCGGCAGTGACGGTCATGGACGCGGTGGCCGTGACCTCCATTTTCTACTGCTTAGCTCACTTGACTCCTGACACTCCTCCAAGCAACACTTCTACTTCGTGAGCTGCTGTGTACTGTCTCTGGGAGCCATCATGCCCCGTCCTGCAGGTGATAGGGCCCTGGCCTTCACCAAAGAAGAACTGGAGAAGCTGCATGGACAACTGTTTGGGGCTTCAGAGGAGCAAGTGAGCCCCATGCTGTGTCGTTGAGAATGGTGTAGGAATACCAGCCACGGAGTACATGCATGCTTGGGGCATGGATATTAGGAGTGTGACCTGTTATGATGGTTGTGACGATGTGGTGTATCTGATGTGTGTAGGCCAATGCTGTCTACTTTGTGCCAGTCCCATTCACTTTCTCCTCCTGTCTGTGTCTCCCTTTCAGGTCAACCACCATTAAAAGAAAGTGATTTGGTGTGCCATTGCCAAGCAAGTGTTGACCCTGGGGGTCCAAAGCCAGCGGAGCATCCATTGTCGGAAGTGGTGGGAGGACCTGAGACGCTGGGACTGGAAGACTATGGAGGCCCAGTTGGGGATGTCCCTCCAATGAGGGAGGGGTGCCCATCAGACCCTGACCCACTTAATGGCCAGCATTTTGGCAGTGGCCTACCCTGAGGTGGATAGGTGCTTGAGGTCAGCACAGCAGCCACAAGGGGGTGGGTACTGACTGTGACCTGGCCCTTGTCAGGCCTTCACTGTGATTGGATTGGCTACTACTGTATTACCATGATTGTGGACAATGGTATACGCACAACAGCAATGCCAGAGCAAATATGATTGATGTATGACATAACAATGCTGTCACTGGATTAAAATGTCACATTTTCAAAGTTTTGGGTCGTTTTGTCAAACTAAGCATTGTGTCTGACCAGCTCCAACCATCTGCATCTGTGCATCAGAGGCGCAAGTGCAATCCCATTTGTGTTAGTCTCCTACACAAACAGAGAATGTCTTGGTTTTGTACAGTTGCTGCAGTGGACTGATTGTGGGTCTGGCTTAACAGTACCAGCACAAGAAGGGCCTTAATGAAACAGAAGTATTGGCCTGATAGGTAGGGGGTCATGTTGGACCTGACCCTTTTACAGGGTCATTCCCCAGACTTTTTGCCTTTTGCCTCCTTATTTTTCTGACCTTTGTTGGCTGACGATATGACTCTGAGCACTTTTTCACTGCTAACTAGTGCTAAAATGCATGTGCTCGCCCTTGTAAAATTGGAATGATTGGCTTTCACCTAATTGGCATATTTAATTTACCTATAATTCCCATGTAAGGTGGTATCCCTATACCCACGGCCTGTAAATTAAATGCTACTAGTGGACCTGCAGCCCTGCTTGTGCCACATACTGAAGTAGCCTTTCAAACCTAACTCAGGCCTGCTAGCGCAGGGCCTGTGTACACAGTTTTCTGCCACAGGGACCTGGCATCTAAATTTACTTGCCAGACCCAGAACTCTCCTTTTACTATATGTAAGTCACCCATAAGGTACGCCCTAGATAACCCTGTGGGCAGGGTGCTATGTATGTAGAATGCAGGACATGTGCCAGGTTGCGTGGCCTGTCCTGGTAGTGACAAAAAGCCTAACTTGGTGTCTCACTGCTGTGAGTGCTCCATTCTTATAGGATTGCATTAGAAATACCCTGCTTTATGTTTTAAGGGGTATTGTCTGTTTTATGAGGGGTAGCGTAGGCATGTTTGGTATGGTTGTGATAGTGATAAGGAATGCAGATTACTGGTGTAGGTGTATTTTTTATTACTATTACAGAAATGCCACCTCTAGAAAGTGCACATTTATCTGTGTTTATGACTCCGGTGTTTTTTCAGCTTTACTCCGATAACGCGTCCCTTTATGACTAATTTATACACTCGGGGACTCGTTTTAGGCCAATGAATCTTTCGACCCTGATTGAAGACACCTCAGGACGAGATAGCTAATCGACATGTCAATCAATATGTCAATAACGCCATCAATATTTATTATAACAAGGCAATTCACTTTAGTCGAAGACACTTAATAAGACTCAGGACACCACCATGACCTTTCAGTCATGAATAACCACACCAGTTTAGTAAGTTTTATGATATTTACTCCCTATTGATTACAATTCTACTAGGAAGGTTATTAATCTCAAAACCAAGAAGCACAATAGCATATTCTCCAATATGGTAACTCGGATAAGACTTCATCAAGGCGGGAATCACGAATATTAGAACATAACACGGCGTCAACATAGATCAACCTTAGCAAAGTAATGTTAGCGCATTGTTCAACAAAGTATAGATTTAGTCATTTGTCTATTTGTGTCCGTTTAGTGAACTCCTTAACTAACCTCGAATTAGCATTGGCATGTTGGACTTCATGCAAAACAATTTAGTAACATCATTTTTGAAAAACCTCTAACTATGGTCACTGTCAAAAGTAGCAGTTGGTACCTAGAAAGGAAAAGCAAACAGACAATCAGATTATCATTGTTATATAGTTACCCTCCGTATTGGGTCAGCATACAGATTCTGTCTTCGTCCTCAGGACATCAGTTGATTCGCCATCAGTCAGGAACTCAGCTTGGGCAGGAAGGGCAAAAAGGGTACTTCCCTCATAAGGAGTGTTACCTGACAGCCTTAGGGTGGTCACCCCTAACTTTTTGCCTGCCTCCCTCCACTTTTCGGACACTGTTTTTGCTGGCTTTTAGACTCTGCGCACTTTACCACTGCTAACCAGTGCTAAAGTGCATATGCTCTCTCCCTTTAAACATGGTAACTTTGGATCATACCCAATTGGACTATTTAATTTACTTATAAGTCCCTAGTAATGTGCACTGTATGTGCCAAGGGCCTGTGGATTAAATGCTACTAGTGGGCCTGCAGCACTGGTTGTGCCACCCACTTAAGTAGCCCCTTTACCGTGTCTCAGGCCTGCCATTGCAAGGCCTGTGTGTGCAGTTTCACTGCCACTTCGACTTGGCATTTAAAAGTACTTGCCAAGCCTAAACCTCCCCTTTCTCTACATATAAGTCACCTCTAATGTGTGCCTTTGGTAACCCCTAGAGCAGGGTGCTGTGTGAGTAAAAGAAAGGACATGTTCCTGTGTAGTTTACATGTCCTGGTAGTGTAAAACTCCTAAATTTGTTTTTACACTACTGTGAGGTCTGCTCTCTTCATAGGCTAACATTGGGGCTGCCCTCATACATTACTGAAGTGGTAGCTGCTGATCTGAAAGGAATAGGAAGGTCATATTTAGTATGGCAAGAATGGTAATACAAAATCCTGCTGACTGGTGAAGTTGGATTTAATATTACTATTCTAGAAATGCCACTTTTAGAAAGTGAGCATTTCTTTGCACTTAAATCTTTCTGTGCCTTACAATCCACGTCTGGCTGGGTTTAGTTGACAGCTCCTTGTGCTTTCACTCAGACACACCCCAAACACAGGGTACTGAGCCTCACTTGCATACATCTGCATTTTGAATCGGTCTTCCTGGTCTGGGAGGGTGGAGGGCCTGCCCTCACACAAAGGACTGCCACACCCCTACTGGGACCCTGGCAGACAGGATTGAACTGAAAGGGGACCTGGTGCACTTCTAAGCCACTCTTTGAGGTCTCCCCCACTTCAAAGGCACATTTGGGTATAAAACAGGGCCTCTGCCCTACCACCTCAGACACTTGCTGGAGAAGAAACCTGAACCAGAACCTGCATCCTGCCAAGTAGAACTGCCTGGCTGCCCAAAGGACTCACCTGCTTTCTACAGAGGACTGCTGCCTTGCTGTTGCCCTGCTGCCTTGCTGAACTCTTGCTTTGCTGCAGAAGTGCTCTCCAGGGCTTGGATAGAGCTTGGCTCCTGTTCCCGGAAGTCTCAGGACCAATAATACTTCTTTCTTTCAACTGGACTCCTTGTGCGGCAAATAATTTGACGCACAGCTTTCTCCGCAGTGAAAATTTCACCACACACCGACCTGGGACGACGCCGCTCGACTGCGCACGGAAAAGATCGACGCAGTGCCTGGACAACGCTGCCTGACTTCCAGAGAGGAAATCGACGCAGCGCCTGCCGCGAGGGAGAAAATTCCACCCACAGCCCACCGGAACGACAAGCAACCGGACAACAAGCCCAGGATTCCACGCACAGACCCCGGGGCGGCTGAAAACCCTGCGACCCACAGAGGAGACTGTCCGCATGCCGGAAATTGAAGCAGCGTCTTCCGCCAAGTGAAAAATAATGACGCAAGTCCGTGTGTGAAGGGGCGAAACCAACGCACACACCATTTTCCACGCATCTCCTCCTCTGCGGCCCTCTGCAGGGATTTTTAACTCCAAACCAGGTACTTTGTGCTTGAAAGAGACTTTGTTTGCTTTTTAAAGACTTAAGACACTTCATATCACTTTTCAGTGATATCTCTACAATTTCTTATTGCATCTTTTATCGTTTTGACCTGCAAATATCCAGATAAATATTATGTATTTTTCCAAACACTGTGTGGTGTATTTTTGTAGTGCTATATTGTGTTATTGTATGATTTATTGTACAAATACTTTACACATTGCCTTCTAAGTTAAGCCTGACTGCTCAGTGCCAAGCTACCAGAGGGCAGGCACAGGATAATTTGGATTGTGTGTGACTTACCCTGACTAGAGTGAGGGTCCTTGCTTGGACAGAAGGTAACCTGACTGTCAACCAAAGACCCCATTTCTAACAAGGAGGTAAAGAATAAACGGGCAATTTAAGGGCAAAGTTGGCTCTAAGAACCAAACAGCAAAGTCTCTATGCAGAGTGGCAAAGTGTCTGGATCATAGCAAATCGCATCAGCATCTCCCTAACTAACTCCTAGTCTCTCCGTTCTAAACTACTTCCTTGTGTCAAGCGGTTTCATCCCTTTTTCGTTGTACAGTCCCCTAAAATCTAATTGGCTGAGGGGTTGCACCCCACTATCTCCATCCAATAGAGTTTCAATCATCTCATCAAATTTGTCACCCCATAACAGTTCTCATGTAGTTTATTGTTCCTTATGATTGACGTCCTCAGGGGGTAGAATGTCCGGTATGATTTCATACTCTCGTGGTCCTTTACACATCTTCAGTCAGTGGCTCCATTGTCTGTACCGATTCAGGCAACCTTGTACCTGCGAGTAGTCTACACTGTTGCATTCAGCTAAAATGTTTCTTCAAGCAAGTCGAATTTCATGAGAACGGATCTACTACAGTTACATTCAGCTTCTAGCTTTGGAAAAACAAGAGTTCATGTCCTTCAGCAATTCAGCACGTTGCACGTTAGAAAAACACTTTTAGTATGAGAGTCAGGCAGCTAGGCCTCGACTCATGTTAACTAAGTCCTAATGATTTATTAGCAAAAATTTAGCATATAACCTTTAATAATTAGTGTAACACTATCTTTTAATATAACATTTCAACATTATTAGACATTTTCATTAGTCCTCGTATATGTTGGAGGCCACTCCCCGTGGGCACATTTCAAACACACGTTTTGCAAAATACATTAGTACATTTTCTATGCAGCATTATGATACATTAATTCATATACATTTCATGTTAATATTGATTATAAAAGCTACGCTCTCTAAACTCCAATCCACGTCTGGGCAGACTGACAGTTGAGGCTTGTGCATACTTTTCAGACAGCCTGTACACAGGAAGGGTGGAGGTGTCACAGAGGCACATCTACATACTGTATAGTATTCCTGGGCTTAGACAAGGGAGAGGCGGGGTACATGTGCATTTGTAAAGGCTGTGCCCTGGCCTCGCACAATAGGGTAGTTTACCCCCCCACTGATGTTTGGAGCCTGTGCTGGAGGAGAGATGGGGCCCCCCCAGAACCAGTCGTAACTGGTTGGAGTCCCCTCTCCTCCTCATTGACAAAGACACTGTAAACTGAGTATAAGTACAGGAGAATCTTCCCCACAATTTCAACATTCTTGGAACTCCAGTAACCTACTGGAAATTGGACACAGGACGCTGCTGAAAGGACTCACCAGGACCCACCTTGGACTGCTGCTGCTCTGCTGACCTGTGATCTGCTTGGTCACTAGGAGGAACTGCCACCATCTGCATCCCTTGTCCTGGCCTGCAGCTGGGCCCACCAGCCCTGTGCTTCTTTTTGTTTTTACTTGTCTCCAGGGGCAGGGTGCTGGGGCACCAGCCCTCTGCAACGATCCCCATCACGAGGGGTGCTTCATCTTTTGCTTGGCCGCTATAGTACTGAGTGTGGCACTTCCTCGACTGCCTTAGTGTAGGATGCTGGACTGTTTTGAGCTGCGCTCTTGTGGGGCCTTTGGCGCTCATAAGCGTCACACTGCAAAGGAAATCACCGCCGCAACCCGTGCTAATAGCATTCTCCTATCGCTTTGAAAAGCGCTTCCTGGGTGCCAATTTCACAGCCGCAAACCAGGCTAATTGTATGGTCCCATTGCTTTGAAAAGCGCTTCCTGGCTGCCAAATTCACTGCCGCGGCCCGGCCTAATAAAAGTGCCCTTGCGCTTTGAAAAGCGTTCCCGTGCTGATAAGGATCACCGCCGCGACCTGGACGGTGGGGTAAGAGCAAAGCCGAGAGCGTGTTGGGAAGTGCACTCGTGAAGGTTCCCCCCGGGCCGAGGAGCCGTGGAGACATACCCCCGGGGCACAGGAGAGTTCTTTGCAGTGCCCCAGGGGCACAGACAGAAGCAACTGGCTAAGGGACTCACTGCTGTGACTCGGGTGGATCCCGCGGTATTGCTTCATATCCCTGGAGCCAGCAAAGGTAAGGACGTGGGACGGAGGGGGAGTACCCCCCTGCCTGTGCTCCCCTTCGCTCCTGAGACCGATGGGCCTGATTCTGGGCCGGTGAGGACCTGAGACACCCAGGAGTGAGAAAACCGGCCCGAGGTAGGGCCGGTGACCAAGAGAGTAACGGCTGGCTGAGGCAGGCGGAGAACCTCGAAGGAGGACCCGCACCGGCCCAGCCACCTGAGCTTCCCCCCTTTTTGTCCCTTTGGCTCCCGAGGGAGTGGAGCAATCCCCACGCTACAGTGTAGTATCAGGGGAACCATTGGGCCATTACCTCCTTATTCTCTAGGTGGGACCTGACACCTACCAGTGGAGATCTTGTTTGGACAACATATGTGCAATCATGACTGTCTCATAATATGTTTATCCTGGCATGTGTATTGTTTTCCCTTTAGTGAGGGGTTTTTCATACCAGGATTTGTGGCTTTACTAGGATAGTGCTTTTACGTGGATCCAGGGATTTTATGATAATGCATTTTTCATGATGCCATATGATTTTCTAAAATGTGATTTTTGATGACTTGCCATATGTTTCTGATGTTCCCGATATGGGCATTAATGATATGTTTATGACAAGGGCATTTATTTCTTTACTATGATTCCTGACTACTGCTTGTGTTGCAGAATCCTGAGTACCTACGTGTTCCATTGTGACAACTGCTTATTCTTGCAGAGTATTAGTAACTGATGTAACATTCTGACAACTACTAAGGGAGCAGGGTATTGCTGACGTGTAATGTTTGGTCTAATTATGTTTTGTGCAACACAGTTTATTTTTACATAGCTCAGTGTTGTGTTTACTTTGTGGTGTATGTCTTGCGTTACGTGTGTTGTGTGTGTTGTGCAAGCGGTTTACACATTGCCTCCGGGTTAGGCCTGACTGCTTGTGGCAAGCTACCAAGGGGATGAGCAGGGGTTATCTTGGACATGTAACTCTCTTGCCCTGACTAGAGTGGGTGGGTTCTGCCTGGCTTTGGTGCATACCATAGCCAACCAGAAAACCCATTTCTAACATTGGTTGTCAGCGGTGAGGATAGGACTTGCGCTTGCACAGTACCTTTGTTACTCATTTTTGCACCGCAAATTGCACTTAGACCATTACATGTTCTAATTCTTCTGTTTTTTAAAATTATTCTTTTGTTAGAAATGGAGTTTGTGGTTGGCTGCTGCAATGGCAAGTCACTGCCTTCTTCATGTCCATATCTGTACTTGTCTGCACATCTGATGTTTACTGCCCAATACAGCTTTCAATGGCCAATAGGTATAATCAGACTTAGATTACAATTGCAATGGCATGCCCGGCCATGAGTTGTTCAGTCAAATTTGCACATGTTTATATGTGATAATAGAAGTAAGGTGTTGACCCCTTTCCACCCTTTCTTCTCTCTCCCTCCCTACCTCTCCTTCTCTCCCTTTGTGTGCATCAGCATCATCTGATGAAGTTGAAGGGGAACAGGTGAGTGGGGAAGCGGCAGCCCACGGGACCCAGGAGGCTGACTCCAGCAAAGCCGAGGGACCTAGTGGGATGGAGGTTGAGGGGAGTGCAATGAGAGTGACTGGAACATCTGCATCATCCTTGGACTATTCTTCCAGTGGACACTCCATGGTGGACCCATCTGGGACCACCCCAGCACCATCATTGTCTGCCACCCCCCTTACTATGACCGCCCTACCTGTATCTCCCCAACCAGTTGCCAGTGCCTACTCTCCCAGGAGGGTGGACATCTCCTTTGCTACAGGCACCTCTGCCCCAGCCCCAACCCCAGGCAACCCTGCTGCCCTCACTGAGGAGGCTATTGACCTCCTGAGGTCCATCTCTGTGGGTCAGACCACCATTATGAATGCCATCCAGGGACTGGCAGCTCAAGTTCAGCAGAGCAATGCGTTCCTGGAAGGCATTTATGGTGCCATGTCTGCCCTGCAGAGATCCTTTCAGCCTCTGGCCTCCTCCCTGATAGCAGCCTGTGTTCCCTTTTCTACTGTCCCCCCTCCACCTACAACTTCCCAATCCCAATCCCCTCTCCCCAAAACCATCCAGAGCATACCTTCACACACACATGCATCCACTACAACAGACATGGTTCCATATGGCAAGCACAAGCACCACAGGACCCACCACTAGCATGCACACAGACAACACCCACATTCAGGCACAACAACATCCACCTCCTGCACAGACACCCCCACCCCCTCCATAACAGACACTTCACCACTCACAGCTGCTGGCACAACATCCTCACTCCCTGATCCAGCCACCACTCCCATTTTACCCACAGTCACCACAATAGCTGACCGGCAAACATCCACCCCAGTCACCATACCCGCGCTCACCACAACTACTGACACACCCACATGCAGCACATCCACAATTCCTGCAGCCACCAACACACAGTCACCCATCCATCATTGCAATTCCCAACACCTTCTCCCTCCCACCTCCCAAAACTCCTAAACACCCACCCAACAGACACCGGGCACGCACAAGCATTCCACTCATGCACCTGCATCCATGACACACACAAAGACACATCTGACAACCACTCCCACTCAATCCACTCCCAAATGCTGTTCCCATGACCTCCCTTGTGTCCCTAAGAAACGTTTCCTTTCTGAGTTTACCCATCTCCCTGACCATCTTCCACCCTGTCAGTCCCCAAAGTGCCCTGTGTCCCTGCCCAGTTCCAGCCCTTCCACCTCTACTTCCTCCTGTGGCCCCACAGTGTTTCCCATCCTCCTCCCCCAGCCAAGAGGTCCACCCCCCAAACCCAAAGTCCCCCGACCCAAGGCCAAACCTAAAGACCCTCCATCAAAACCCATACCCTAGCCCCCTCCACACAAGGGCAAACCCAAAGACCCCCCTCCCAACCCTACCCCTTCTCGACCACCACCTCCTCACCCCTGAGGTGCCTGCCTACTCCCTTGACATCCCAAGCATGTGGATGTGTATTTGCAGTCAGGAGTCAAGTTGGGCTGACATGTGCCATTTGTGCCATGGCACTCTGACAAATGGAGTGGCCAATGGCCTTTTGACTGTATATAGTTATTTATTCATATTTTCAGTTTTAATACATCAAGCCCAACCGCCCGTTGGTGTTGATGATGACTTACTTGCCCTGCCTTTCATTCAACATATCTGGTTTGTGTATGTGGGCTTGGCTTTGTGGCTGTGTGAGAGTTGTGTGTGTTGGTAGTGCTGGCTATTGTGTCTGGAATGCATGTGTGTGTGTGTGTGTGGGCCTGACATTGGTACAGCTGCTACTGATGTATTTTGTGTGTGATATGATTGGTTCCATGCATGTGTGCAGCAGAGTTCAGCTTTTTACGTGGTGTGATGTGTTGTGGTGGTGTTGTGTGTCATTGTGTGGTTGTGTGTGCCCCCGTGTGTGTGGTGATGCCTATGTCATCAGTGTTGTGTGTTGTGTGGGTATGGTGTGACATTTGGTACGCTGTTGTTAATTGGTTGTGTGTTGTCTTTGATGTTGTTGTCAGTATGTGTTGTCATGCGTAAGTGTGCTGTGCAAAGTGTTGGTAGCCGTTTGATGTTGCTGCAGTTGTGATGTTGTGTGACTCAGTGGTGTTGTGTATATGTGTGTCGACCTGTGGCGGTGATGTGTGTGTGCGGGGTGGTGTGTGTTTGGCACATGGGTACTGTTCATGTGTGTGTGTGTTTTGTGTGTAAGTGTGTGTGTGTAGGTGTGTGTTGGCACGGGTGTGTTTTTGCCCATGTGTGTGTCCTTTGCTAGCCATGTGTGTTGTCTTTGTGTGTGTTCTAATACTTTTGCCTCCAGCAAGCAGGAGCATTGGGAAGAATTCAAGTTTTAGTTACATGGCAGCTCCCGATGTGCCTGTGTTCCTGAAGGTGAGTGTCTCCTTTTATATGTTTTGTTTCTGCTAGATTTTTGGTGGAGGTGCAACCTCAGTGAAAATCCTGGCGGTGTGCAACCTCGTAATATGCTTGGCGGGAACATAGCCCCTGCTGGCCTGGAGCTGCCTACTGCTATCAGTCGTGGTCCCTCCATACTGGCAGTTGATTGGCTGTGTTCGGCTCAGGATACCGCCATGGTCATAATATGGCCTCGCTCTGCCAAACCCGTAATTAGGGCAATAGTATCACTTTGACGGGTTCAGCTCCAGATCACTAAAATGGGTTGAGATGCAATGCCTGTCAGGAGCCAGTGGATTTTTCAAGAATATTTGAGGACAGCAGCAGTCCATAGTGGTTCTCCCAGGAGAGGTTTCTACTCATTTCAAAGCACTTTCTGGACCTGTACAAGGCCTTGGGAAGATAGAGGCCCTAGTTGGTTGGCTCTACGACTGCAGTTGCAGTCCAGAACAAGTCAAGGAAAGACTCAGAGAAAAATGTTTTGAATACAAACGTATTTTTGAATATGTTGATGTTGACAATGCAGACCCCTCAGCTTTTGGCAATTACGCAAATTGCGATTTTACCCCAAAATTCTTCAAGGTGCGTGATACCCACAATTTCATGCACTGGTGCAGCAAAAAAAACAAAAGTGTTAAAGCGTTTGATTCTGATTTAACACATGCTTTATTCGATCAATCGATCATCAAAGCGAATATACAATAAATAGTAATAAAATCAGGAATATATAAACATAAATACATAAAATACAGTTCAGTTAAAAACCCTCAACAGTACACAGTGCAACTACAAACCCCCCCCCTACAATTCTTAAGAAAATAAAAAAAAATTAAAGCTTTTGGTTCTTCGCAGTGGTGCAAGAGCAGGTCAGGCCTTGAGTCCTTCCCACTCTGTTTGTTTGCTTTTCTCTGGTGTTAAGTGCTCGAACAGCTGTGGTTCTTAGATGAACAGCAGGGAGACATCAGCCAGGGATCAATGCAATTTTCTGCCTTAATACAGGTGGTCTTGTTAACCCTTTGCATCTTAACAAAGGGACAAGAACTGTATAAGACACTCTGAGGTGAAGTGGGGCGGGGGAGGGGAAGCCTGCTCCCAACAGGTGACTGCTTACGTCAATGGCCCACCCCTCTGATGCATTACCCAGAAGGATGTTGCATTCCGCTGTAGTTATAAATAACAGTTAACCCTTTTGTTTATTTTTGAGAGGGTCAGGGCAAGTAGTTAACGGGGTGGGGACCGTCTCTTATGAGGAAGTTCTGCTTACTTCCTCTGCCAAGTGCTTTAATTTGGGGGCTGCAGGAGGTGTAGAAGGTATTGTAGAAGGTGTACAATTCAATGTGTGGTTTGCACAAAATGATTTTCTACTGTGGTGCTTCCTTGTGCTTCTTGCCAGGTACCTGGGCGCTTATGGGTCGGGGTGAATAACAGTTACTCTGTAGAAGAGGGGGCTGGTCAACTCCTTTTTGAGTGGGGAGGTGACATATTGAATGAGTAGGTGGAAGAATAAACCTCTAATTCTAGTTCTATTTTTTTGCCTTTCCACCGGTAATGCACATTTAATTGTGTTGAGGCCTTGGCTGCTATTTCGGCAAATTTACATTTTATCTGTGTTTCTGGAGTTAACGTGCAGCCATGCCTGGTGGAGGTGTTTCCCTTGTATTCAACGTTTGCTCTTCAGATAAGGACATTGAAGTGAGAAATGATGCAGTGTTTCTTGTATCATTTGGATTCCGCGTGCCTTAATTTATGGAAAATAGAGAAGATAAGCGCTCGCCAAAATTCACAAATTGTAGGGTAATTACGGCACTGGCCAGTCGCTTATATAGTGCAAAACCCAGTGCCTTAAAGAGTGAAGTTTTGAACTGAGATCTTCCAAATTAATGATGTATCCTACCTATCAGGGTCAGTCTCATTCTGTCTTCAATTTTGTTATGTGACCTGTCTAATCCAAACCTACCTCCTGTGCTTTTTCTCCATTGACAGTTGTTGCCAGCAGTACTATGGTTTTATGGAATTCTCATGTGCCTTTTCTCTCACATCATTCATGTTTTTTTCCTGCTGGTTCCCTTTTTTATTAGGACATAACTTTTAGATGTCACTAAAATAAGGTGCCACAAACATGCAGCAAAAACGCAATATTGGGCCCCAAAGTTTCAATTTTTGTGCCACAAATGTACTAATCTATGCCGCAATATCCTGGGAGGTCTGACAATGCAACGTTTTTCATTATACTCACTGCTTTTGAATAATGGTAATGGGCAAATTGATTTAGATGGAGGTGCAGTATTCATATGTAAAACGTGGCTACATTTGCTAATCCTCCTGACAAAACCAATAGTCCTTCTTGATTTATAATTTCACCAATCTGGTGTTGTGATGTTGCATATGGTATAGGAGGGGTATTGGGGTTATTACTTGCAAAGGAAGTGAGTGAGTATTAAGAACACAATTTTCTTTTCAATTGGAACCAAATACCCCATTGTAGCACTTGGTTTTCTCAGGGTACTGAAGCAGTGGTGTCCAAGGCATACTTATGAGAGGTGGCGTGGACTAGTAACCTCAGCTCGCACGTACTCAACAATGCTTAATAAATTATTGTCCAGTCTGTGTTTTTTCTTTTAAAAAGGAAAAGTGCTTATATTACACACACAGCATCAACTACAATACATTTGATCAGAATATGTACATCTGGTAAAGGGAAAGGTATTTCATGGCACTCTCATGTCACATTACACCTCTAGTGGGTCTTGAATAACGTAACCACATTTTTTACACCAATCTTTAACACTTGTTTATTATTCATATACCTATAGAAAAATAGGGGAGGCAAAATAAGGGAGAATGGAGGCCCAACTCCCTTATGAGTCGGCCTTTACAGCTTTCAGGTGAGTAATGTTAGTGGCTGGTAATCTAGACTCATTGCCTCATGAAACAGTTCAAGATGTGCAGCCCAAAGCTGTCATTCACAGTGAAAAAGCTGCAATTCAGATTATTTCAACTCTGAAGTAATTTCAGAAATTGATTTAACTAATAGAGAAATAATTTATTGAGTGCCATTATTAGCTGGTGGCTGAGCTCCAATAACTTCTAGTCAGGTTCGTGCTACATAAAACTACAAAAAAACTGATAAAGGGTTTGGGGAAGGTAAAATATTTTTAAAATATATTTCAATACGATATTGTTATGATCTGTTTTCTCTACATAAAAAGATTTGTTGTGCTGTTATATTACTTCTTTTTGTTTGATAATAAAGCACATTATTTTCAGTGGGCAAAGCAAGCAATGTGTCCTGTGCTCAATTTGCCACTCTAACCAAGCTGTACCTGACGGAAGAGCCTCAACTAGGACGAATCCTGTCTTTGGCCGCTTATGTTCCTTTTCAGAGATGACCTGGCTTGCCAGTTTTGGCTGGATTGTTCCGGTTGAAGCAGGATCACACGTGAATGAGACTAATCTAATTCTGACAAAAAACAATGGACTGGAATTGGGCCCCAAGTGATTACTAGTGGCTCAGATTAATCCAAGTATCCCACCAATCACTTTCTTGTTTGCTTGAATGCATAAGAACAATGGTAGGATTGGAAGGGCTGTGACTAGCCATTGTAAAACATTACATGAAAATATTAATCAGCACAAGAGTTATCCTGAAGCTGTTCTGAAGTTCTAAATATCTCCCACTGAAGAAGTGCTTTGGTGGTTGTTTGCAGGATAATTTGCTAATACTTTGTGACTGTGCCCTGGTGTCTCTTCAGACAGAGAGGTTTCGACCTGATAAGAGAATCCTTGTAACTAAATCATAGGCCCTAAACTTTTGGCATTTATCAACCACTATGGTATCAAGTTTATGGGCTTTCATTGCACATGCAAACTACAACAGTATTGATCTAAAAATAAGTCCTAGTCACTCACATCGCACATTTTGGTGCAAAATGCTATTAGTAACCACTGGTGACATGAATTAAAACAGAGTTCAAAACAATGACAATAGTTATTATCAGAGCCACCTTCAAAAAGATAATTTTAAGGTCTCTGCCAACTAATAGCTTTAGCTGACTACTGTCCAAGGCCTATTGTCTACAACACAATATACATAGAGCAGTCCTGCGTTAACCCCTTGTTCAGGACTGGATAGTTTTGTTATCTATAACAGGTCCCTGCTCATTAGCTTTCATCTGAACAGCGATTGCGCTGTGCATGTGAAATTCATGGTATTTAATATAAATCTTAAAAGCAGCCTATATCCTTCCTTTGCTTTTCATTGGTTGCTGGTGCTTACTACTTACTTTCCCTCCATTTCTATTAGCTGTAGCATACTATTTCCTGGTGTTCCTTGTGTGTTTCTCTTATCAGTGTCCCCTGGCCCAAGTATTGTTTTCATCCACTTTGGTGGAACTTATTTTAAATATGTCACCACCTCTGTGTGCTTTGTGGGAAGTCAATGCTCCGACCTCAACGCTCACTCATCAGTCTCCCTGGGGCTGAAGCAGGGACCCACTTTCATGCTCCCTTTTGTTTGCAAACAGAGCAACTTGTGAAGCACCATCAGCCAACAGGAGTGCCGCTTCAGAAGTCTTCACTTGTTTATTATTTTACGTTTCCTGCCTCAGTGATCACAGATACTAGAGACTTCTGTGTTCCAAATGATAACACTCTTCCTCATCTGCTTTCCGATTAGAAAAAGCCAGGATTCATGTTGCTTGTTCTTGGCACATAACTTAAATGCCCGTATTATCTAATTGATATGTATGCGGCTTCTGATATGTCCAAACATAACCGAGTGTGGGAATACCACCTTGTTACAAAACATTCGGTCTTTAACTCCATTCAGTTAATCATTTCCTCAGCACTGTTGTTTTAGTGTTCAGTTGTGACAGAGAAGAAAGTACACCGGCTTCAAGCAATCATTTCAAAAACATAGTATATTAGCCTGCAGTAATGATACTTTGTATTATTACTGCCTGTGCACATATATTCCAATTTTGTCACAAGCTGATCTTTTTGTTAGCACTCATTTCAAGCGTGCTTGTACAGGAAGTTGAGCCCACACAGATACTTGAACCCAGCTCCCCAGCTCCAAGGTGAGCAAATCTGGCCATTACGTCACATCCTTTGTCCTGCCCCAGAGCCAGCAGCTCAAACATATGAATATACATACCTCTCAAAATTGCCAACAAAATGTTTGAGGCGCAGTTAGAAAAAACACTTCCAAAGTCACAGGCATCGCCCTGCATCTTGTTTCCTCGCACCAATCCCTGATTAGGACAGTGGCTGGTGGCTTAAATATTCAGTGTAATGCCACAGACCAACGCAATACTCTATAACACCCTGTCCGCAGCTGCACACTCAGCTCGGTCTCTATTTCTCCCTGGCTCAGACCATTGCATTGTTGTCCTTTATTCTCCTACAGTGTCCTACAGAGAGTAAGACATTATTATTTCCATTACATCTATCGGTGAGCATGCACACTTTTTGCATGTCACACCCGTACCTTCTCGCATTCAGATAGGCCCGTTCGAATATTAATTTACCATATCAGTTTTACACCAGTTCACCAAGCTAAAACTTACAACAACAAAAATTATTATAAATCACAAAGGCGAAACCTATTGAATTAACCTATGCTTGTTTTTCAATGTTTCTGTATTCTTGTGCTTGTCTCATCCCTATAGCATAGGTGCTTCGCCGTATTTCTGAATGGTTAACTTGCATCCTTCCGCTGTTGCTGTGCAGGGACCACTCTTTTGTTTTGCTTGCTGCACTCCTTGAAAGTGCATCACTTTATTTGTCCTCTTCCTCGCCTCAATTTAGTTTTTATTAGTAATGAAGTGAAAATAGAAACCCAGTACATTTAACGATTCGGATTGAGAAAGAGAAGAAAATACTCTAAAACTTTATAATTTGTGTTTGTAATCTGCGTTTATTGCAGTAAATAGATCAAGTCATTTTCTGCTGTTTTTATTTGATCTAGAGTAACCGTGTAAGTCATGAGCTGCAAAGTAAAATCCACAGGTCGTTATCTCCAAAGGACTAACTTTCCTTGGGATCTGCGATTCACTGATGACCCCAATCAATGCATTTTTGCTGTGCTAGCCTGGCCAGTCGCAACATCCTCAAATGTTTTCATTAGCAGACAAAGAGCTATTTGTCGGTTTACTGTGGTTAATGCTGAAGAGGCTGCTGCCTATTTATCACCCGCCATAAGGGAAATCAATACTGTTGCTTCTCCAAGGCTAAAATACAACAATTTAAGATATTACTACACGAGACTTCCAAGGCTACTGTCTCGAAGGATTTACAGCTATGATTTAAGGAGTATGGGACCTTTAAAGGTGTTCACAAGTGTATAGTTGGAGTTAATATCAAAAGTAAGGATTTAGGTAAGACTGCTTTATCTATAAAATATGTTTTCATTATGACAGTGTTTAAAGGCAAACGTTTCCGCAATTTTTATTGACACAGAAGAACGTATGCTGACGTAAACAGGGTTTACCATAGTCTCATGAATGGTTCATTGGTAATTAGGGTAAAGATTTGAAAACGTATTCCTTCACCAACATGGTGTATCGCCCCAGCTTCACCCTACTGCGTCCGAGGTGAGTCTGAGCACTCCCGGACTAATTAAGGCGTTGATTTCCCACAGCCACAAGGCCTGCCTTTCCTTTTAAGGTGGACATACATCTGCTGTTATTTGTTCAGTTATTGCACACTGTTGACCCTGAGCTCAGGCAATTTCTACGTTATTTTTCAGATGTGTTCCTAGACCCGACCAGCAGCAGCAGCAAGGGCGTAGCTTGGTCCGTAAGACTGGGAGGTGGGCTTCAGATTTTCCAATAATCAGGCTGGAATATAATGTTAAAATACATTATACGGCAAGCAGGGCCAGTGCTTACTTTGTAAATAAAAACTCTCCTCTGAAATACTCGGCTGTTGCAATTTAATGTGCGAGAACAAAATACTGAGGCAGCGACGTAACCCTAAAGTCATCTCGGGCCTCTTTAATCCATTTACAGATACTCCCTGCCCCTTCAGCTCTCTCTTGCAGCTTTCTGTTTTTTCGCATTGTGATGCTTTTATGTCTTTCTCTTCCTCCTGAGATCTCATATGTGTCTTTTGCTCGCAGTAATTGCCTGATGCAGAAAAATAAGTGCCTGCTCACAAAAATAAATGCAGGTGCCCTGCAATTGAAACCATGGCTCAAATTAAGCACTGAGCAGGGTGAAATACGACAGAAACCATACCAAACGGAAAGCACCCGTACCCAACTATTTACCAGAAGATAGCTTTATTAAAGGGTGTAGCACCCCAAACATCCTCCTCCCCCCGAAGCTTTATCCCTGAGCAGCAGGTAATCAGCCTCTGGGAGACGACACATGACAGTTCCCTCCAACACAAGTTACACCACCCGTGAGTGGCAGAATATAAGCCGGAGCAATAACTCTGGATGGAATGTCTTTGGGCCAGAATTATTGGGTCTGTCAATTACAGGCCGAATATTTGCAGGCCTGTAGACATAGACCCTCTTGCATGCTGCAGGGGCTGCGGTCAGGGGCATAGCCTGGCGCATGCCTGACTTTGACGGACAATGCTTCCTCTGCACAGTCTCCCCTCAGACCCTGATCCCCCTACGCATTTAACATGCACCCTTGCTGACACTTTCCACCTGCTCTGAGCAGGCAGAAACTATCAACATTTTTGAATGGGCAAAAAGTACAAAGAAATATAGACCTTATAGTGATAAATTACACCTCTTTCTTCGTTCAGAAAGCAGAAAAAAGCCTTGTACAACAACCTCTCCGGATGAGCCCTTTCGTGATGGGTATTAATTGCTCTGCAAGCAGCATTACATAGTACACAATGCAGTCTCCCATCCCACACAATCCCAAGCACATTTCGTACACCAAAACCGGCCTCTTTTGGATGGGTGGGAGTCAACTGGTGCATCTCCAACAGGAATGTGTCCCTTCATAGATGGCGTCTTGGGTCCTTTACATATCCCAAAGCAGTGATTAGTGGTGTCATCCCCCACCTTTTCTGAGTTTAGGGTACACAGAATTACTGGCCTCAACTTATAAATGACTACTGGAAATGTACATCATTGGGCTTCTATAGAAATTTCTCAGGATGGGTCAGTTGGAAAGACAGAAATTCTCTTTCAACTAGCAAGTTCCAGAAATGTCTGGGGGTGTGATCTTTTATGTCTGATATAGTAGGATTCATATCCTTTCAAGAGCCTGTCTACCCACTGTTCATTCATCGGGTTACTATTGCACCTTCCAATCATATTAAAGCTTGGAATATTAAAGCTTCAACGTATTTTAAGAGGATATTGCTTTTAAGATGCAGTCTTGCCTTAAGGGACATACCACTTCCTGTATGTGTTTTATAAGGGATGGCTCCAAGAAAAACCCTCTGCCTATATCTAGAAGTTGTGCTCATGCAACACGCATAATTTTGTCTCTTCCCAAGGTTTTGTACACTTACTTTCATTCTCTGAGGATATAAATAATTCAGCTTTGATGGGTATTGGCCCAAATATTCTCTCTTTGAATTGGCCTTGGCAACTCTCACTTCCAGAAATTATAACCTAGGTAGTGAGTTGGCTGGTGATACTGCGGGGTGAATGGCACTGCAATCAAACAACATAATTACTAAGGGTCTGATCTAGCCTTTGGCAGGCAGCCAGTTAGCCCCTTTCATATGCACCCATGACTGAGAATTCCCTTCTGTAATTAAAAATTCCCACCAGCCTAGTGTGTTACTGGAAGAACAATTAAACAAGTTATGCACTGATAAAAAGCCAGCTAGTATCTCAACAATCATTGATAAGAGAAGTGCATAAACACATTTTATTTGCATAAAGACATGGGACCTCATTCTGATTGTGGCGGTCCAACTGTTGGGCAGCCACTACAACGGTTGAGAGGCTGCTGCTAAGCCGGCGGCCTCTCAACCGCCATATTATGAGTTCTCCTTTGGGCCAGCCAGCACTCCATGAGAGCTGAGGCCAATGCTGCTGCACTGTTGGCAGCACACTCGGAATGCACACTGTCTGCTATGGAAGACAGTGTGCATTCTGAGTGTGCAGACAGGGGGGGGCCCTGCATGGCCAATGACCATATCGGCCCAGTTTCCTCTTTACTGCCAGCCTTTTCATGGCTCTGACCCCGCCATGAAAAGGCTGGTGGAAAGGTAAGTTGTGATCAGCACCGCCATGCTTGACCACAACTAGCACCACTGCTAATCCATTTTGATCCATGGTCCTGGTGGTGGTCTCCTGGTGGTCAGAAAAACAGGAGCGCAATCTGGTGGTGGGGCCGCTAAGATCGCGGCAGTCAGACCGCCACTACGAGTACGGCGGTCTTATGACCGTCATAATTGTTATGAGACCCATACTTTCGAATTTGTAGCCCACATTCACAGAGATTCGAGAGAAAGCTAGATGGTATGTCAGGACCTGGTTAAGTAAAATGCTTGGGTCATGCCAGCGGTCGCAGAATGTACCAAACATTGTATTGCAGGTGTGATGGCTCCAAGGTGGCACAGAGTGCATCCCTATTTTTTATATATATATATATATATATATATATATATATATATATATATATGCCCATCAAGCATCTGGCAGTGTAATGAATAGTGAAAGCACTGTACACCTAGCCAAATGCCAACAAGGTGATCTATTTTTGACTCACTCAGCACACATCTTTATTTTTCCCAAACAAGTTCTCAAAGAGGGAATTTATTTAAGAAAAGTCCAAAATTAATGGGCCTGATTTGCAGTGAGTTTGTGTTCTGTACATCAGGGCCGTTGTCTTTTCTCCATTGTGGTTCAGCAGTCCTGTGGCTGATAGACCAGTGTTCGGCCAGAATATCGGGGGCACAATATCATTGAATAGACATATTATGTTCTCAAAATAACTTCAAAAATGTTGTGAAGGTAATAATAGAAGAGCAAGTATAGAGTGACCATTCTTAACTGCAGATATATGCAGTTGATGATATAAATGGGAAAGGTTTTTTTTCAATTTAGAAGTTTGGCTGACAATTTTGAAAACTAATGATTGTTGTGATAAATGTGAGATGCAAATGTTGAATTAATAATATTGCAGTTAAAGCAAGTTCAATATGGTGTGCAGAAGTGTGTTTAATAATGTAATTTAGTTATGCCACATTTTAAAAAAATCACCAATATAGCTAACATAGCTGCTGTTTTTGAGGCTGCTCATTTCACTCTTGTGCTTTCCCTCTCCCATCTCGTTCCCCTGCATATATTCTCTCCCCAGAGGCTCACCTCAGCAGAGGAAAGACAGGTTGATATAATAGTAATTTTCCTAATGGGCTTGTATTGTGAACTAACTTCTTAGTGTGCAATTGTTCAAGGTTCATCTGCTGTTCCATTGCTGGGCTTAGCATTCTTCCACTAATGTATAGTCCAATGTTTTTAAATGTTGCATGTTAGTTGAACTTACTATGATAAAATGACACTGAAGATGCTTGACTTCTACTTAGAAAATTGGATAGTGCTAACGTATAAAGTTATTGACATGGATTTCACTTTCGTACTTTCCTGTTGTACTGAGGACTCTTTCTACTTAAGAGAGTTTCCTGAAAATCTAACAGCTAGTGACCTGCCCATTTCTCCTATGATTGTGATGTTCATTTGTAATTTAGAATTATTCTGATTTATGACTATGGGGGTCATTCCGACCCTGGCGGTCCATGACCGCCAGGGCCGGGGACCACAGAAGCACCGCCAACAGGCTGGCGGTGCTTCCAGGGCCATTCTGACCGCGGCGGTAAAGCCGCAGTCAGAAAAGGGGAACCGGCGGTTTCCCGCCGGTTTTCCCCTGGCCCAGGGAATCCTCCATTGCGGCACTGCTTGCAGCGCCGCCATGGGGATTCCGACCCCCTTCCCGCCACCCTGTTTCTGGCGGTTTTCACCGCCAGAAACAGGATGGCGGGATCGGGTGTCGTGGGGCCCCTGGGGGCCCCTGCACTGCCCACGCCACTGGCATGGGCAGTGCAGGGGCCCCCTAACAGGGCCCCATAAAGATTATCACTGTCTGCTTTGCAGACAGTGAAAATCGCGACGGGTGCCACTGCACCCGTCGCACCCCTGCAACTCCGCCGGCTCCATTCGGAGCCGGCTTCCTTGTTGCAGGGTCTTTCCCGCTGGGCCGGCGGGCGCCCTTTTGGCGGTCGCCCGCCGGCCCAGCGGGAAAGTCGGAATGACCCTCGCGGTCTTCCGACGGGGTTACTTTGGCCGCCCGCCAAAGTCGGAATGACCCCCTATGTATTTTGTAATTGAGCCATCATGGCGTTTTAACGTTTACTCTGTACACCTTTGTTTTTTAGATTTTATGGCAAACCCCTTCACCTTTTCCCGATCCCTAACTCAATTACTGAGTGGGCCAATTTACTTATCTTCAACTCTACTAAACAAATTGTGGGTCTAATGTTAAGGAGGGTGCCTTTTAGTGCAAGATCAAACCTGTAGTATAACTGCAAGAAGTAAATTTTAGATGATCTACATTTTGGGTTGTCTTAAATTTTGAGGTTTGGGGTGCCATTCTCATGCATACATAAATACATCGATGCAATTATGGTACATTAGACGTGGTGCTAAGAATGGTAAATCTATACTTACTTCGAAATATGTACCTTTAAAGTAATAGTGTAGTTGATATTTAGGAAGAAATATTTTGGAAGAATATTTTATGCCTGATATTCTGACACACAACCAGATGGGCCACCCCTCTCAAGTAGTCTTATAGTTTTGTGAAGAAATGTAGAGAGGCAGAAGGCTGAAATGTTTAAGAGGTCCACCTCCCAACAAATATGTGTGGAAAGATGTGTAATTTGGAGCATTAGGACTGGGGTGAGGGTACTGTACATGGTGATAATAGTATGATGAAGGCTTGACGTTGTATGACCCTTCCGTTCTTTCCCAACAGTGTGACATACTGCTAGCTACAGTAGCAGCCATTTGGCTGAAAATTCCATTGGCCTGAACAAATGCAATTGAAATGTGTAATTTACTACTTTAGTATAAATTCACTAACCAAAAATACTTATTTGGAACATTGGTGTATTATTTAAATGCTTTTGGTGCAGTTGTGTAATCAACATGGTGTGCTATCCTGAATGCACAGAGTTCACCTATAGTCCATCAGAAACACAGAGCACATGTATGCAGTATTAAATTAAATTGTGCATCAAGTTTAAGAAAGAAATGCAAGATCTGTTGTGCAGCGCAATATACAAGTATTTGAACCTTACAGCCTCATAACGAAGACTATAAAAGGTGGATCACCAAATCCATTTTTGGATCCTCCTAAGACTGTTCTAGTCCTCAGAAAATGTTTGCTATACTTTACAGAAGATTTTCTTCTCTTCTGGATCTGTTATGCAGATCACTGGAATTGCTTGGTTTCTAGAATCAGATGAGGCCATCAGAGGAGTATGGCCTGTGGAATCAGTGCTCAGTCCTGCCTATGACCTCATTGGCTTTTTTATGCATGCCTTTCCCCTTATTGGTTAAGCGCTAGTCCGGAACAGGAGGAAGAGAGCTCACATGAAAATGCTCCTTAGTTACTGGCTAAAGCTTAGTAAGTTAAATTCCCTTAGACAATTTCCAATGGCTCTTGAAAGGGTGCCTGCAGGTTCGCATGTCCTATGAGGGCTACTGTTCTATTGACTCAGTTTTATTTACTTTTGTCTTCGACTGTCAAAAGGACTCTCATAAAGTAACAAGACTACTGGATTTGGGTTGCCAGCACCTCTGTGTTGTAGGCAACTGAGTCTCTCCTACACCAGATGGCAGCTGTTGGCCCAACCCTCCCAGTTCACTAGCAGTACCTCATCGAAACCCAACCGGTAAAGGTGATTTGTGGCAGCCTTGCATGGACTCTGAAAACCCCTTTCAGGGAACTCGTGATGGTACAAGTCTTAACCTTTTCTCTCCACATACAAGTCTCTTACACACACATAAGCTAAAGAGATTCAGGACAGTTTTCAATACATTTATTGAAGAACTGCAATCTATGATAAAGTGTATACGCAGCAATGATTAGGATAATGAGGAGCAACAAAATTAGGAATGTGAAAATCAGAGATGAGAATGGGAACAACCGCAAAATATTTGTAATAACATGAATACACAATTGCTACCTAAAAGTCTAATCTCTAGCACCCAAGCAAGAGCATGGCGACGTAAGCCAAATCTGTCCGTACAGTGTCCATGAGAAGCACACCCCTCCCCCATTGCCGTACCAAGATCAGGCCGCCAGTGTCCAGATTAGGATACTTGGAGACACAAAGGCTGAGGTTGGCCGAAAACCGGCATGCAGCATTGATGGAAATTCTGTCTGGAACCACCTGTAGTGTCCTTTGTCCTACAAGATAATTTTATAGGGGACATGTTTATGTTCAGGCACAGAAGCCTGACGTGGGTATGTACCTAAGCGCTGGGCTGTTTACACAGTCTTGGAGCCGGCAATACAAAACATTATTCTGTGTGCCTCTCATTCTGTTCTTGTAATTCAGAGAAAAGAACATGATGCAAACCATGTCACCAATTGCACTGATAATGACGCTTTCTCAGAATAACAGTTGATAATGGAATTAAAACAATGCCACTTTAAAAGCAATAATAAAATGAATACAATTTAATACAGAGCATGAATACTGGATAAAAGGACACAGGCTGCAAGTCTATGCTAAAATATCACTGCACCCAAGCATCTACCTAAAATGGACCCAAACCCCTCCCCCCATTGCTGGAACAATGGTGCAAAGTGTAAGCACTAATGTTAAAAATGCTCTAATGAAAGTGATAAACTCTAAAAGCATAGCTAACAACATACATAACAGGCAAATGTCTAAGTTTACAAGCCAAGCATGCCAACAGGCAGGACACATTGAAAGGCAATTTGGTGTCTTTTTTGTTTTGTTTTTAAAGTGCTAATTTTCAGTTAGGAATTTAGAAACATTAATGCTTCCCCCCACCTTAACAACAATGCCAGTAGTGAGCTAAGTTTCAAGTCAATGGCTATGTGCTCCCTTGGTGTGGCCTGGGTTGCTCTTATACATGAATACCATTAACGTTTATTAAATCAAACACAGAAGAAGGTTTTATGCAGGTATATCCTAAAGTCATGTATTTCATGGTCCTCTTATATGTTGTAATGAACAAAAAAGGAGGAAAGGTGAAATATAACAATTGCCAATAATTACACAATTTGGTCAACTGGGGAAGGCAGAATCTAGCCCAGTTTTTCTGGTTTCACATTGTTCAATTCAGTCACTTGATCAATATGCTTTGCTTCCCCTACAATCACTCCCCCACTCCCTACCCACCCACCAAACCGCCATCCTGCTTCCATCAGTGAAGCCCTCAATCACACCACAGACCAAACTTTGTGGCCCCTTGGAAGATGTTTGTGAGTACCCATGGGTTAAAACTTCATACAGGCTGTAATGGTAATCCTTAGTTTTAAGGTGCTACTTAAATGGGTGGTACAATAAGTGCTGCAAACCCATTCACTAGCCTTTAATTTACCAGCCCTGGGTATACGATATACACCTTTACTGGGACTCATACGTAAATTAAGTACACCAATCAAGCGTCAGTCAATGTTAGCATGTTTTAGGGACTGAGCACAAAAACTTTAGCACTGGTTACTGGTGTTAAAGTGCACAGACTCCTAAAGGAAAAAAACGAAATCAGCAAAAATAGGAGGTGTGTGGGTAAAGGTTTTGGGGGAAAACAACCTATGGCTAAATTGGTTCAACCATTTAAACCCTGTCCCTTAGTTGTTTAGCAGGAGTTCTATATTTCTTTAGGAAATATTGAACACACACAGAAACCAATCAATCCTCATCTGTTTATAAATCATTGTTCAATCTTGTGACTTTTTCAGTGTCTTGCTGTATGTTTTCGCCATTTTGTTTAATGTCTGGGCACCATGTTGTCTGTACTATTACTCTATTGTACAAATGTTATCCTGCATTCATAACATGTTGTGTTTATGCAATTGAAAGTGTGTCCTGTATGTTTTTTTACAGTATTCAGTATCAAATTGATTAGTTGAATTGGATTACATACACACATACATTAGAAATGATTGTGATATTGATAAATGAGTCCCATGGGTCAATTTTGTGGTTCTATTATGTTTACACTAGTTCTCGTGTGCAGATGTTGTTGTTCTTGTTTTGTTTACATGCAATATCAAAGTCGCTTGTCTTCCTAAGTAATATTCACTAGTCACTCCTAGCAATCATACATTCTATATAGTCTTCACATATTTTCTGTAACTCCTCCTCACTTTCCCTAGTATTTTGGCAACTCTTTATAATGTAGTTAAATTCCCCATCTTTTCAATGCAATATTCAACTTTGAGATGTTATTTCAACAACTGATTACAAAACTTTGGATGAGGGTACTTAAGGAAAATGTTGGCAACTTAAGGCATGTAAGATACATGAATGAAGTAGCATTTGAGAATATTCTTCCATGAACCCAACAAATGTGAATTCACCAGCATAAGGAAGGTTTACTACAGAGGTGAAAATACTATGGAGAGAACTGAGGAAAGTGTGGTGAGTTTTATGGAATTATTCATTTCAAAATAAAATGTCAGGACTCAGATTAAAATGGAAAAACCTTGTAATGAAAAAAAGAAAAAAAGAATCATTGGAGATAGGGTGATAATTACTGCAGAAGACAGCCTAAAATATTTTTAAGAGCTTTTACAAAGCTTTATTTATGCCGAAGCCTGGGGTTGGGTTGTGTTGTTATAGGGGTTGGCCGTAGGGCAG
Source organism: Pleurodeles waltl (assembly GCF_031143425.1). Classification (NCBI taxonomy): domain Eukaryota; kingdom Metazoa; phylum Chordata; class Amphibia; order Caudata; family Salamandridae; genus Pleurodeles; species Pleurodeles waltl. Next base: position 1,234,170,185 of record NC_090447.1, read on the forward strand.
GCCCTGTGGCCAACCCCTGCTTCGCACGGCCAAAGGCCATGTGCTGCACGGCCAAAGACCATGCGCAGCACAGGGTTGGGTGGTAAAAGGGGTGTGCCGCAAGGTTTGGCCACAAGCCAGGCTATGCAGCCAAACACCACCACGCAGGGTCAAAGGCTGTTCGCTTTGCGGGGTTGGGTGGTTATAGTTTATAGGGGTTGGCCACAGGGCAGTGGTGATTGGATTAACATATAGTAATGAAAATTACTTACATTAAAAAAAACAGAGAAATTCACTGAAAAAACCAAAGGTTACAGCGACGTTATAGTTAGGAAATAGAATTTAAAAAAAACATAGAAATACACTTAAAAAACCAAAGGTTACCGGGACGTTATAGTACAAAAACATAGAAATTCACCTGTTATAGCCAGAGCTATACGGTCCCTGTAACCTTTGTGATTTTTCAGAGAATTTCTATGTTTAAAAAAAATTCTGTTTCCTAACTATAACGTCTCTGTAACCTTTGGATCTTTCAGTAAATTCCTATATTTTTTTTTAAAAGTATAGTAATTTTCATCACTATACATTAATTCATCCACCGCCGCACAAGGCCTTAGGCTGTGCGTGGCGGCGGTGAGGCCAACCCCCTATAAGCACCTAACCTTGTACAATACATGGCCTTTACCCGTGTGCATCAGAGGTTGCCCGCAAGACCTAGCCTGCAGCCAGATCCTGTGGCTAATCCCCCTAACCACTGAAACCCACGCTGCACATGGCCCTTTGTCTGTGTGAAGCGGGAGTTAGCCATGCCCTCTCCGGGTGTCAGAATAGGTGTGAGAGGGTGTATCTGGGGGGTGAGAATGGCTGTGAGAGTGTTTTTCGGGGTGTAAGAGTGCTTAAATCAGTGTTTTAGTGGGTGCGTCAGTGTGTGCAGGGTCTGTGAGTGGGTTTATGAGGGTATCAGTGAGTCTGTGAGTGGGTGTGAGACAGTCTGAGTGGGTTTGTGAGTGGGTGCTTAATTGTCTGAGTGGTTCTGTTAGTGGGTGCATGAGGGTCAGACTGGGACTATGACTGGGTGCACGAATGGTCTGAGTGCATCTGTTAGTGGATGCATGAGTGTCTGAGTGGGTCTGTGAGTGGGTGCATGTCTGAGTGGGTATGTGAGTGTGAGAAAGAGATTCAAAGAGAGAGAAAGAAAGATAATGAGAGGAAGACAGAGAGTTTCCAGGCTTTGATTTATAATGTACTTCGAATGAGATATTTCTGCGCAATTTTATATGCAATATGTATGTCATATAAAAATAGTAAGATCACCTTTTACATAACATAACATAACATAAAATAACATATGTATTTGTAAAGCGCACGTTCACCCGTAGGCCTCTTGGCTCTGAATAACAGATGAGCCTTTAACACTTCTACTAAAAAGAAAAGGAGGGAAACGTGTCTGGTTGGACTCAAAACCTCAAAGCTTAGTGCAAACGTCCATGACTTTCACACTGAACTATTCTTTTTTATGGGAATATGTTTTTAGCCATTTCTGGGCTATCTGGGACTGTGGGAGAAGCCCTTAAGGGCATCCCCGTGGTCCCTACATGTTTTATTTATTTATTTTACAATATGTCCTTTATGGGCTATCTGGGACTGAGGGGGAAGCTTTAAAGCCTCCCAGCTGTCCCATTGCTTCAGCAAGCAGGAGCCTCTTTTAACAGCAGCTTCCTGCTTGCTGAAGCAATGCTTTCATCTCTGGTCCCTGCCTGCATACCTGCGTGCAGGGAACAGAGATTAAAACTCTGCTTTCTGACAGCAGGACCTGCTTGACAATCAGAAACCAGAGTGTTTGCTGGGCTTGGCTGTAGCTTAAAAGCTGCGGCCAAGCCACAGCAAGCAGATATGTCCCGGGAGTGGACACCCCGGGACACAGCAGAAGCTGACCCCGGGGTGGTGTCCCCAGGGCCTTCAGTGGCTGCTTGAAGGTGGGCTACATGGACTCCCTCCAACAAATATAGCATCGGGAAGTGGTGGTCCCTGGGGCTATAGGTGGTTTGAAATGGACCCCTTTCAGTTCTTTTTCATCTTTGACACAGGGATGTGGTGGTCCCCAGGGCAAGGAGAGAGCCATGCAGTCCCCTGACAAGTTCATAAAATGTCGACGGGCCTCTCCCACACAATTCACGCATTTTGCCCTACCCCAACATTCAAAATTATCAATGCACCCGGACCAGGCTCACCCGGGGGCCTATAAAAAAACAGTGTGAGCCTGCGCTTGTTTTTTTAATATTTTTTTGCGGCAAATTCGCAAATATCAAAATTTTGCAGCAAAAAACGTTCGAAAAAAATGCTTTTTTGTTCTGGGGCACCAGAGCTACGGGGTCAGAGTGTCCCTACCATAACCCCTTTTCAGTTTATTGTGCTTTTTCTATGGAAACATGGTCCTAACTGTAACTACTTAGTGCAACCGACACAAGGTAATATATATATATATTTATTTATTTTTTTCACTGAAAAATACATAGGTTACAGGGACATTATAGTTAGTTTCTGAATTTACTCATACAACACCATAGAAATTCAGCAGTTATAGTTAAAGTTCTTTCAAGTAAATAAAACTCACTAAGGTAACTATAAAGTATAGTTATTTTCATTGCTAAACATGAATCCAAAGGCAGTGAGGCCAACCCCCTATAAGCCACCAACCTTGCACCCTGTACGCCTTCTCCTGTGAGCAGTAGGGGTTGCCTGCAAGGGCTGGCCTGCAGCCAGTCCCTGCGCCAACCTCCCTAACCACCCAACCCGATCCTGAGCACGGTCCTTTGCACATGCATGGTGGAAGTTGGCCGTGGTCTCTCTGGGTATGAGAATAGGTGTGAGAGGCTTATCTGGGGGGTAAGAATGGCTGTCAGTGTCTGTCTGGGTGTGAGAGTGTATACATCAGCGTTTTAGTGGGGCGTCAGTAAGTGCGCGGGTCTGTGAGTGGGTATAATAGGATGTTAGTGGGTCTGTGAGTGGGAGTGGGACAGTCTGGGTGCGTAATTGATTGGGTCTGAGTGGGTGCGTGAGGGTCAGACTAGAGCTGTGAGTGAGTACATGAGGGTCTGAGTGGGTCTGTGAGTGTGTGCCTGAGCGCCTGAGTGGGTCTGTGAGTGGGTGCGTTAGTGTCTGAGTGGGTATGTGCATGGGAGAATTGATTAAAAGAGAGACAGAGAGAGAAAGAAAGTGAGAGGGAGAGAGATGGAGAGATTTTTAGGTTTTGAGGTCATATATACTAGAATTATCTATTTGTGTACAATTTAAATTAAAAAAAAAAAATGTTTTAAAAATATGATAATTTGTACTTTATTATTATAATGAAGGGTAACGAGTTCAGCTGGACTCAAACCCCCAAACTCAGTGTGAAGGTCTGCTACAGTCTTTTCTTTACATTTTTTAACCCTTTATAGACTATCTGGGAGGGCTCCCTCAAGGGTCCTGTTAGACTTTTCATCCTTGGCGTGGTCTCCCTTAACATTTTGCCTCTGTTCCCCAGGTTGCTGATTTGTGCTGGACTCTGATTTTGCTGTTTTTGCTACTCTGGGCACTTTACCACTGCTAACCAGTGCTAAAGTGCAAGTGCTCCTTTACAAAATGTGTATGTAATTGGCTTATCCATGATTGGCATATTTGATTTACTAGTAATTCCCTAGTAAAGTGCACTGGTGTTGCCTGGGCCTGTAAATCAAATTATACTAGTGGGCCTGCAGCACTGGTTGTGCCACCCACATAAGTAGCTCTGTAATCATGTCTCAGACCTGCCACTGCAGTGTCTGTGTGTGCAGTTTTATACTGTAAATTCGACTTGGCAAGTGTACCCACTTTCCAGGCCTAACCCTTCCATTTTCCTACATGTAAGACACCCCTAGGGTAGGCCCTAGGTAGCCTCATGGGCAGAGTGCAGTGTTTGGTTAAGGTAGGACATATAATATTGTGTTTTATATGTCCTGACAGTGAAATACTGCCAAATTAGTTTTTCACTGTTGCGAAGCCTATTTCTCTCATAGGTTAACCTGGGAGTTGCCTTGAAACATGATTAAAGCGTAGCTTCCCTTTGGGAGCAGATAGACATGTGGAGTTTGGCACCTCTGAACTCACAATTTAAAAATACATTTTTTAGTAAAGTTGGTTTTGAGATTGTGTGTTTGGAAATGCCACTTTTAGAAAGTGGGCTTTTTCTTGCTTGAATCATTTTTGTGACTCTGCCTGTTTGTGGAGTACTTGTCTGGGTTAGTGTGACAGTTGGGCTGTTTGCACCTCTCTCCAGACAGTGACACAAAGGGGGCTGGGGTGTAGCCTGCATATTCTGATGAGCCATCTGTGCTAGGGGGGAGGGGAGGAGTGGTCATTCGCACCTGAAAGGGCTGTGCCTGCCCTCACACAATACAGACTCCAACTCCCTGGTGTGTGTCTGAGGCCTTGCCTGGGCAAGGCAGGATTTCACAGACAAGTAAGCCTACTTCAAAGGCCAACATGGGTATACGAAGAGGACCCAAAACCACAGACTTTAGACACTTCTTGGGGTAGATACTCTACCTCACAGACACTTCCTGGAGAAGAAACCTGTGACCAGAACCTGCATCCTGCCAAGAAGAACTGCCTGGCTACCCCAAGGACTCACCTGTCTGCTTTCTGTGAAGGACTGCTGCCTTGCTGTTGCCCTGTTGCCTTGCTGCTCTCTGGCTGAGGTTAAGAAGTGCTCTCCAAGGGCTCGGATATAGCTTGCCTCCTGTTCCCTGAAGTCTCAGGACCAAAAAGACTTCGGGGCTCATTCTGAGCCCGGCGGGCGGCGGGAGCCGCCCGCCTGGAGGGAGCCACCAAATGACCGCACCGCGGTCAAAAGACCGCGGCGGCCATTCAGACATTTCCTCTGGGCCGGCGGGCGCTCTCCAAAAGAGCGCCCGCCGGCCCAGAGGAAATGCCCCTGCAACGAGGACGCCGGCTCAGAATTGAGCGGCGTAGTTGCAGGGGTGCGACGGGTGCAGTTTGCACCCGTCGCGTATTTCAGTGTCTGCATTGCAGACACTGAAATACACAGTGGGGCCCTCTTACGGGGGTCCCTGCAGTGCCCATGCCATTGGCATGGGCACTGCAGGGGCCCCCAGGGGCCCGCAGCACCCCCTACCGCCATCCTGTTCCTGGCGGGAGACCCGCCAGGAACAGGATGGCGGTAGGGGGTGTCAGAATCCCCATGGCAGCGTAGCGCGCTCCGCCGCCATGGAGGATTCCCCCGAGCAGCGGGAAGTCGGCGGGAGACCGCCGACTTTCCGCTTCTGACCGCGGCTGAACCGCCGCGGTCAGAATGCTCGTGGGAGCACCGGCAGCCTGTTGGCGGTGCTCCCGAGGTCGGTGGCCCTGGCGGCCACCGGCCGCCAGGGTCAGAATGACCCCCTTCATCTCTTCAAGAAGGACTCCTTGTGCGGCAAAATTTGACGCACAGCCTGGCAGAAGCAATGCACAGCCTGCCCCTTGGTGAAAATATCACTGCACGCTGAACCGGAATGACGCAGCCTGACTTCGCGATGAGAAGATCGACGCAGTGCCAGCACAGGGACTGGAAATTCTACGCACGGCCCACTGGATTGATGCACAGCCGGCCCAGAATGACGCAGCTCGACTTCCTGAGACGAATTGACGTAGCACCTGCCGTGCGGGAGAAAATTAAATGCAATGCCCATCGGATCGATGCAGATCCTGTGACTTCATCCTGCCAGCGCAGGAAACTGCACAACGTCCCCAACAACCTAAGAGGATCCACATAGAGCGTCGGAAATCAACACACAGCTGTCCCTGCATGAAAACTAAATGACGCATCGCCGTGTGCGGCCTGAGAAATCGACGCACACCCCTTTGTTTCCACGCATCTCCTCCTCTGCAGTTCTTTGCGGAGATTTTTCACGCGTACCAGGTACTATGTGCTTGAAAAAGACTTTGGGGGTCATTCTGACCCTGGCGGTAATTACCGCCATGGCGGAGGTTGGCGGTAGCACCGCCAACAGGCTGGCGGTGCTCCGCCGGGCATTCTGACCGCGGCGGTACAGCCGCGGCCAGAAGCGGAAAGCCGGCGGTGTACCGCCGACTTTCCGCTGCCCATGGGAATCCGCCATGGCGGCGCAGCTTGCTGCACCGCCATGGGGATTCTGACAGCCCATACCGCCATCCTGTTCCTGGCGGTTCGCCCGCCGTGAACAGGATGGCGGTATGGGGTGTCGTGGGGCCCCTGGGGGCCCCTGCAGTGCCCATGCCAATGGCATGGGCTCTGCAGGGGCCCCCGTAAGAGGGCCCCACAAAGAATTTCAGTGTCTGCTTTGCAGACACTGAAATTCGCGACGGGTGCAACTGCACCCGTCGCACCTTCCCACTCCGCCGGCTCCATTCTGAGCCGGCTTCCTCGTGGGAAGGGTGTTTCCCGCTGGGCTGGCGGGCGGACTTTCGGCGGTCGCCTGCCAGCCCAGTGGGAAAGCCAGAATGACCGCCGCGGTCTCTTGACCGCGGAGCGGTGTTTCGGCGGGAACCGCTTGGCGGGCGGCGACCGCCGTCCGCCGCGGTCAGAATCACCCCCTTTGTTTGTTTTAAAAAGACTTAAGACACTTTGGGGGTCATTACAACCCTGGCGGACGGTTATTTAAGCGGCGTTAAGACCGCAAACAGGCCGGCGAAAAAAAAAAGGGAATTATGACCGTGGCGGAAACCGCCAACATAGACAGCCACTTTAACACTGTGACCGCCACGGCGGTACTGACAAACAGCGCGGCGGTCACTGCCAACAGACAGGCGGAAGACAAAGTACCGCCCACAGTATTACAACAGGCCAATCCGCCACCTTTTCCGGGGCGGATTCACCGTGGATAAAAACACGGCGGAAACAGACATTTCAATGGGAAAACGCTCACCTCTACACACTCCACGAGGAAGGAGGACACCATGGAGCCGGAACTCCAAATACTCCCTGCAATAGTGTTCCTGCTCCTCTAAGAACATCAGCAATGGCGGCGCAGAAGACAACGGTGAGTACTGCACCTACGACATAGGGGAGGCAAAAGTCAGGGACACACACACGCAACACCCCCACCCCGACCCTCGCACACTACAACACACACCCCAATGCATTTCCAAACATCACAGTAACAACCCCCAACCGCCCCAGAAGAATGCAAAGACAAAAGGAAATGACTACAACCATTGTAATGTATCAAAATACATTAAGCTAATATATACAGAAAATTTACAAATGCCAAAATATATACATCACGATCAGTAGTGCAGGTATGCACCATCCAATGTCAGTGGACCACTGGGCCCAAAATGCATGGGCGAGGCCCACACTAGATACCTGTCCAGAAACGGAGAGAACACTGCAGGGGCATCAGATAGAAATACAACAGGCACCTCAGGGGGAAGGGAAGGGAGGGGCACCTCAGCCGGATGACAGCACCACGCCAGATCCACGACAGGGCTCCATGCCCATTGATGTATCCTGGGGAGTGCAAAGCCACAGTCTCACAAGTCTCTACAGTGGGTGGGTTGCCCACTGGGCCATCCTGGGGAGTGCAAAGCCACAGTCTCTCAAGTCTCTACAGTGGGTGTCTTGGCCACTGGACCATTCTGGGGAGTGCAAAGCCACAGTCTCACAAGTCTCTACAGTGGGTGGGTTGCCCACTGCCATATCCTGGGGAGTGCAAAGCCACAGTCTCTCAAGTCTCTACAGTGGGTGGGTTGCCCACTGTTCCATCCTGGGGAGTGCAAAGCCACAGTCTCTCAAGTCTCTACAGTGGGTGTCTTGGCCACTGGACCATTCTGGGGAGTGCAAAGCTGCAGTCTCACAAGTCTCTACAGTGGGTGGGTTGCCCACTGGACCATCCTGGGGAGTGCAAAGCCACAGACTCTAAAGTCAATAACAGTCTCCAATGCTTCTCTGAGGGGGACTGGTGCCCAGAGTGCTTCATCCTGTGAAGGACAGAGATAGTGAATGCATGTCTCCACTGGTTCTGGAGGGGGACTGGTGCCCAGAGTGCTTCATCCTGTGAAGGACAGAGGTAGTGGATGCATGTCTCCACTGGTTCTGGAGGGGGACTGGTGTCCAGAGTGCATCACTCACCCCGTGACTGTCCCAGTTGCGTCACTGCCCCTGCCGCCCATGGGCTAGCGGGGCTTGAGTTGGCGGTCTTTGCCCTGTTCAGCGGTGCTTGCCCTGTTCAGCGGTGCTTGCCATGGCGGTCTTTGCAATGTTCAGCGGTGCTTGCCATGGCGGTTTTTGCTCTGTTCAGCGGTGCTTGCCCTGTTCAGCAGTGCTTGCCATGGCGGTCTTTGCCCTGTTCAGCGGTGCTTGCCATGGCGGTTTCTGCCCTGTTCAACGGTGCTTGCCCTGTTCAGCGGTGCTTGCCATAGCGGTCTTTGCCCTGTTCAGCGGTGCTTCCCCTGTTCAGCGGTGCTTGCCATGGCGGTCTTTGCCCTGTTCAGCGGTGCTTGCCCTGTTCAGCGGTGCTTGCCATGGCAGTTTCTGCCCTCTTCAGCGGTGCTTCACTTTGCTGTCTCTGACCTGTGCAGCTGTGTGTGCCATAGCGGTCCCTCATTGCCCAGCGGGGCTGTGGCTGCTGGGGCCCTCCAGGGCACTGACTCTGGCGGTGGTCTCCTGACCAGTGACGATTGTGCTGCCCTCCAGGGCACTGACTCTGGCGGTGGTCTCCTGACCAGTGATGATAGTGCTGCCCTCCAGGGCACTGACTCTGGCGGTGGTCTCCTGACCAGTGACGATAGTGCTGGTGGTGGGGTCCTGGGCAGCGGGGATGATGGCGGCCTTCTCCGCCGTGCTGCTCTTCCCAGACTTTGGCGCTTTCTTCTGCCCCTTCCCCATCTTAGTAGGAGTCACAGCTGACTCAACACTCCCCCCGGGACCCTTGTGAGCGGCTTTGCCGGCAGGAGTCTTCACCCTCTCCAGTCGGGCACTGTCCAACTTCTGGTGCTTCACAGGGGGGGGACTGGCTGTGCTTTGGCTCCGTGTCACACTGGCTGCCCTGGTGCCCGGTGCACTCCACATACCTCTAACAGGCACCACTGGTACCTGACTTTTTTTGAGTGAGGTGCTACTACGGGACCTATGAATTGGAGGGGGGGGTGGTGGGAAAGAGGTCGACGTTGCTCAGGAAAAGTTTCTGACGAACACTGGGACGGGTAGCTGGATGGGGTCTGGGAGTGGAGGAAGAGGAGGTGGTTGTAGAAGGTGTAACTTAAGGTGATTTGGGTGCAGGTGCATATTCTGGAGGCTGTCGTGAGGTGGATGGATGTTGGGTGTGTGTGTGCCCGCGTATGTGTACTTTGGGAGGGGGCGTCACAGACACACTGGGAGAGGACACAGGGGACGTGTAAATGGTAGTGGGGGTGGTGAGTGCAGGTGAGCTGGTGTGGTGATGTGTGTTCTGGTGCGAGTTTTAGTGGCTGTAGTGGTAGTGCATGCAGGTGAGAGTGTAGACGACACTAGGAGGGAGGAGGGAGACGACGAGGAGGGGGACACAGTGGAGCCAGTGGATGTTGCTGTGTCTGTATGTGGGTGATGCTTGTGTGAGTGCCTGTGGGATGTGTGGTGCTTATGTTTGCCTGAGCTGCCCATGTGTGTTGAGGTGTGTGCAGGCTGGTCTGATGGTGTGCTTGGGATAGGCAGAGGTACAGGGGATTGGGTCTGGGTGGAGGAAGTTGGAGGGGGGAGGCTAGACACAGGGTCAATGGCTGAAATCAGTGCTGAGGCCAGAGATTGCAGGGTTCGATGATGAGCAGACTGACCAGAATGAATGCCCTCCAGGAATGCATTACTGTGTTGCAACTCCCTTTCTACACCCTGGATGGCATTCACAGTGGTAGACTGCCCAACAGTGAGTGACCTGAGGAGGTCAATGGCCTCCTCACTGAGGGCAGCAGGGGTGACAGGGGCAGGGGCTGAGGTGCCTCGGGCGAAGGTTATGCCCACCCTCCTGGGCGAGCGGGCATGGGCCGAAGGCTGAGGGGCTGCTGGGAGGGCAGTGCTGGTAGGGGGGGTGGCGGCTGTACCTGTTGAAGTGGGGGGCACAGATGGTGCTGCCACCACAAGGGAGCTCCCATCGGAGGACGAGTCCGTGTCACTGTTTGCTGATCCGGTGACCGTCATGAAGCTCCCCTCGCCCTCCGTCCCACTGGTGTACTCAGAGTCCGTGGTGTGGCCCTCCATGGCCATGTGGGATACAGCCCCCTCGTGCTCCGGTGCCACTGTACCTCTGCCTGATGATGCTGATGCACAGAAGAACAGGGAGAGCACAAAAAGGGGGGGGACGACAGAAGAAAGACAGGTTGAGTGCATGGCTTACCGCTACCGTTGGCGGACAATACAAACACAGCATCCCCCTGCACTATGACGCGCTCTTGGCCTCTACAGATGCAGTTCCTGGGATATGGCCTACATGGCTATGGCTGACATCTGCTCACATAGATGACACAGGGGCATGAATACCTGTACTTGGCACTCTACAGAGGTGGGGTGGGGTGCCACATGGCCTGCATTACGGAGGGGCCTAGCCTACGGAACTCGCCCTGGCCTAGGGAAACCCACAGCCCTCCTCCCCCACCCAGACACCTCCACTGCGCGCAAAGTCAGCAGAATGAGAGTGTACTCACCCCCTTGTGTCTGCTGTGATGCCCTTATGCGCCCATCCAACTCAGGGTAGGCCACCGCCAGGATCCGGAACATCAGGGGGGTCATGGTGCGACGGGCACCACTCCCACGTTGGGAGGCCATCCCCAGCTGAGCCTCCGCCGTCTTCTTGCTCCAGGGGCGAATGTCCTCCCATCTTTTACGGCAGTGGGTGCTCCGTCTCTGGTGGACACCCAGGGTCTGGACGTCCTTGGCGATGGCACGCCAAATATCCTTCTTCTGGTGGACGCTGACCTACATGACATGTACAGGGGAAGAAGAGAAGTCATTAACAACTGCACTGTCGAAGTGAGTGGCCCACAACCCTGCCCTTGCCATGTGGCACATGCATTCACACTCATTCATGCTCGCTGAACTGTACCCCCTTCCTTCTTATATCCAGCCCTCTCCACCCAGGCATAGCCCATACAACTTGCACTCTATGTACTCACCTGTTGGTCTGGAGGACCGTAGAGTAGCGTGTACTGGGGAGGACCCCGTCCACGAGCTTCTCCAACTCCTGTGCAGTGAAGGCAGGGGCCCTTTCCCCAGACGCACGTGCCATTGTCTCTTTCAGACCGAGGTCACAGCAGCACTTGCAGTATAGGTCCTCTCCTGTCGAAGATCAGGTATTGAGTGATTGAACAGATAGAAAATGGCGTGACGTCCCCGGCGGTGACGTCTGCGGCAGAGCGTATCATCACCGCCGGCGCACTTCGTCATTGGCTCCTGGAACCCATAGGGTCCAATGTTAACCAATGCAGCATTGCGCCGCGGTCTACGACCGCCTACCGCGACGGTGTATAACGCCAGCGCAGTTACCTCACATCCCATTGTCCCAGTTTAGTGGTCAGGCATCCGCCATTTCAGGGGCCCACATGGCTTCATTTTCTACTGCGTCACACATACCGAGGCCTGGACTACACACACATACAGACAACTCTTTTGGAATTTGTTTCGTGTTCTGTGTAGCTGTGGGTACATACCTCTGAATTGCTTGACTCTGTGGTCGTTGTTGTCCTTCCTAGGCACCGATCAGCTGGGACATGTGAGGAGATGGCGGAATCCTCTGGTGTACCGACCGCTGGTGGACCTGTTGACAATGGAGGAGCGACATTTAATCATCACCTACAGGTTTGACCGTGCCACAATCCAGGAACTGTTTACCCAGTTGGAGCCAGACCTGATGTCACCAATCCGCCATCCCACAGGAATCCCCCCTCAAGTGCAGGTGCTATCAGTGCTCCATTTCCTAGCAAGTGGGTCATTTCAAACCACTGTGGCCATGGCATCAGGAATGTCCCAGCCTATGTTTTCCAACGTGTTGTCCAGAGTGTTGTCTGCCCTGCTGAGCACATGAGGAGCTACATCATTTAACCTCAGGTGGCTACTGTTAAAGGTGACTTCTATGCCCTGGGACATATCCCTAACATCATAGGTGCCATTGATGGGACCCATGTAGCTCTGGTCCCCCCCCACAGGAGTGAACAGGTATACAAGAACCGGAAGAGTTATCATTCCATGAATGTACAGATGGTATGTTTGGCAGACCAGTACATCTCCCAGGTAAATGCTATGTTCCCTGGCTCAGTGCATGACGCCTACATCCTGCGGAATAGCAGCATCCCTTATGTGATGGGTCAACTCCAGAGGCACCGGGTGTGGCTATTAGGGGACTCTGGTTACCCCAACCTGTCATGGCTACTGACCCCAGTGAGGAATCCCAGGACCAGGGCAGAGGAACGCTACAATGAGGCCCATGGGCGGACTAGGAGGGTGATCTAACGCACCTTCGGCCTCTTGAAGGCCAGGTTCAGATGCCTCCATATGACAGGTGGTTCCCTATTCTACTCACCAAGGAAGGTGTGCCAGATCATCATCGCCTGCTCCATGCTTCACAATCTTGCTTTGCGACGCCAGGTGCCTTTTCTGCAGGAGGATGGTCCAGATGACGGTGTTGTGGCAGCTGTGGAGCCTGTGGACAGTGATGAGGAGGAAGCAGAGGAAGAAGACATTGACAACAGGGACTCAGTCATACAGCAATATTTCCAGTGACACACAGGTGAGAACTCTTTCTTTACTAATACTTTTACTTTCACACTTCTACCTCTATCCTGTCTGCAAATTTCAAGCAGTATTTGGTAACTGAGTTGTACATTTCCATTACGGTTTCACAGGTGTGGTTACCAACGTGTGTCATCTGCTTGCATCCTTCATGGACTTGTGATGTGTGACATAGGTATGTTGACATTACTATTGAGAACTGATTTTGTCATTGTTATAGTTAATACACATTTTCAATATCACAGACTGACTCCAGATTATTTTGTGGTTCAAGGGTGTTTATTGCAGTGCTAAATATTGGAGGGTGGTGGTAAAATGGTGATGGGTGATGGTGAAGGAATGTCCATGGCAGAGTCCAGTCTATTAGTCTCACAGGTGCACTGCCCATATGGGCATAGGAAGTGGAGCTGGGCCAGTTCCAATATGGACAGGGTAACAAAGTGGGACAGTGGGATGACAATCAGGGTGGTCTTATTTCTTGGCAGAGGTCTTGCCATCGTGCTCTGTCCTGTTCCTGGATCTCAGGGACCGCTTGCGGGGTGGTTGTCCATCTGCAGGGGGTGGGGTGCTGGTGTGTTGGTCCTGTGGCGGGGCGTCCTGTCCACTAGCACCGGCGGAGGTGGTGGGCAGTTCATCATCCATGCTAGTGTCAGGGGCCCCTTGGAGTGCCACAGTGTCCCTCATGGTGTTCTGTATGTCCTTCAGCACCACTACGATGGTGCCCAGGGCGGAGCTGATGGTTCTGAGTTCCTCCCTGAAGCCCAAATACTGTTCCTCCTGCAGGCGCTGGGTCTCCTGAAACTTGGCCAGGACCGTAGCCATCGTCTCCTGGGAGTGGTGGTATGCTCCCATGATGGAGGAGAGGGCCTTGTGGAGAGTGGGTTCCCTTGGCCTGTCCGCCCCCTGTCGCACAGCAGCCCTCCCAGTTCCCCTGTGTTCCTGTGCCTCCGTCCCCTGGACCGTGTGCCCACTTACACTGCCCCCAGGGCCCTGTTGTTGTTGGGGTGGTGGGTTATCCTGGGTTCCCTGTAGTGGTGGACACACAGCTGATTGACGTGTCCTTGGTACGGAGGTATGGGCCCGCTGGGTGGGTGCTGTACTGGTGTTGCAAGAGGGTGGAAGGTCAGTGTTGGGCTGTGCCTGTGCGAGGGGAACCGACTGTCCCGAGGCCCACAATGGTCCGGGCTGGTCATCTGGATCCAGTTGGCCAGGGCTGCTGTCATCACTGTGGGCCTCTTCTGTGGGTGGGGTAGAGATGTCTGGACCCTCCTGTCTGGTGACATTAGGTAGTGGTCCTGCAGGGGAATAAAAGCATGATTATTGCATCTGTGTGTGTCATGGTGTGCAATGGGTGGGTGAGCGTGTACCCCAGTGCTAGCATTCCTGTGTGGGGGCTTGTGTGATGATGGTTAGGGGTTGTTATTGGTATGTGCAGTGGGTATGCTTTAGTGATGGGTGTCCATGCTTTGTTGTGTCATGCAGGGCTTGGTGTTGGGATGGGTGGTTTGTGTTATTAGTACATTAGTGAGGAGTTGGAGTGATAGGGGATGGGGCGAGGGTGTGTGTGTGTGATAGCATGCAGGTAGGGTGGGGGATATGATAGTTAAGATTAGACTTATCAGTGTCCATTCCTCCACCGACTCCTCCGAGGCCCTCAGGATGCATAATAGTCAAGACTTGCTCCTCCCATGTTGTTAGTTGTGGGGGAGGAGGTGGGGGTCTGCCGCCAGTCCGCTGAACCGCAATGTTGTGCCTGGAGACCACGGAATGCACCTTCCCCCGTAGTTCGTTCCACCTCTTCCTGATGTCCTCCCGATTTCTTGGGTGTTGTCCCACTGCGTTGACCCTGTCGACTATTCTTCGCCATAGGTCCATCTTCCTAGCTATAGAGGTGCGCTGCACCTGTGATCCAAATAGCTGTGGCTCTACCCGTACGATTTCCTCCACCATGACCCTGAGCTCCTCCTCCGAAAACCTGGGGTGTCTTTGGCGTGCCATTGGGTGGTGTAGGTGATGTGTGTGGGGTGGTGTATGTGGTGATGAGTGTGGTGATGTGTAGTGGTGTGTGGTGTTTTGTGCGTGGATGTTTTGTGGGTGATGGTGTCGTGTGCCTCTGTGTGGTAGGGTTGTCTATTGCTGTGCTCACTCTCTGGCCTTCGTCTACAATTATTGGTCATAGGGGTTTGTGGGTGATGTGGGTGTGTGTTTTATATTGTGTTGGGTGTGTAGGAGTGGTGTTTGTATGTGTATCAGGTGTGTGTAATTCGAATTGTCCAATGTGGCGGTGTTTTGGAGATGTGTGTGTATTTTGAGTGCAGCAGTGTGTACCCCCAATGGAATACCGCGGTTGAAAGACCACGCGTGGATTCGTGGGTCGTAATAGCATGGACGTGTTTCTGTTGGCGTGACGGTGGAGGATTTGTTTTTGCCAGTTTATCACTGACCTTTGGTGTGGTGGACTTGTGTGGGTGTCTGAATTTCGGCGGATTCCGAGATGTGGGTCATAATAGCTGTGGCGGAATTCCGCGGCCGTGGTGGTATGTTGGCGGTCTTCTGCACGGCGGTAAGCGGCTTTTACCGCCAATGTTGTAATGACCCCCTTTATGTCACTTTTCAGTGATATCTCTACATTTCCTTATTGCATTTTTTACCTGCATTTATACAGATAAATATCATATATTTTTCTAAACACTATGTGGTGTATTTTTGTGGTGCTTTTTGGTGTTATTGTATGGTTATTGCACAAATACTTTACACATTGCCTTCTACGTTAAGCCTAACTGCTCAGTGCCAAGCTACCAGAGGGTGGGCACAGGATAATTTGGATTGTGTGTGACTTACCCTGACTAGAGTGAAGGTTCTTGCTTGGACAGGGGGTAACCTGATTGCCTACCAAAGACTCCATTTCTAACAGTATGCATGTTCAGTTGGAGCATAATATGATTTTGACAAGGTAAAAATCACAACAATGTTATTTTCATGAACCTTGATGAGAGAAATGTGAGGAGATGTGCAATGTGTCCAAACTCTGGCCTCAAAAGAAGAATAACAGAGCATACATATTGACTAGAGGGATCAAGAAATCATATCCTCAACTTATCCTTCAGACTCCTTGGTCATAATGACGATTACTACTGCACTGCCTGGAAGCAGTGTCGAAGATTACCCTTGCTTGTTATGTACTGCACAATGTTTCCTGGGCTCCAATTCCTGGCAGGTAAGGCAAAGAGCATACAGGCTTAACTTTGGGCAATGTGTAACTTATTTATGTAGTACCAAAACAATAAAACAGTCGAAAAGCGACAGAATAACATTTCCAAATCGAATAAAAAAAAATAGAGTGCCATTTCCCCATATGCTGCTGATCGCATCTTGCTATGCAGAATAGAAGTGAAGATTGCGAATCGTCAGCATTGACTTGGCCATTTTCGAAGACAGAGCAGCGTCCATTTGGAGTGACAGTGTCTCATTGCATGAATGATTTCTGCAGTGTTCTCAAACATTTTCAGCAAGGGGTGTGATGCCGGACCTTGGAGCTGCACTTAGTGGAGTTATGATATGTCACTGTTCATTTATAATGTGCAGTGGATACTTTGGTACTGCTTTCAGGTTCTTAGAGCTAACATTGTCTGATATTCCTCCTCAAGCATGATAAGCCTGGGCAGAAAGTCAAGACGAAAGCAGTTGAATTCAACTGGATGCAGAGAGCAGTTGCATAATGGCTAAGCCAAAGTAAATGAAATGTGAGAATATATTTTCTTTGATGTAGCAGCTATGATTGCTAAAGTGGAGGTTTTCATCATGCAGATGAAACACTAGAAGCCAAAACTGGGGAAGCAAAACATAGTGAAAATGTCATAGGGTAAGAACTTGTGCCTTTACCATGCATGGTAAGTATATCTAGGGATATTTATTGGAAATATTACCTAGTGGTGGTTGGCACTAGGTAGTTATAGTTAGAACCATGCTTCCATAGAAAAAGCACTTTTTGAGTTGCCTATATCTTTGGCACCATTTGACGAATCTTCGCAAACATTTCTGGAAAGTTTTTAAATGATAAGTCAAACTGGGGCCGAGACAAAAGAGGATCAAAAAAGTTGCATTTCCCATGCTAATTCTCGTAGAAATTTTAGACACAACTACAGTCTGAACCACTGGACGGAATTACATCAAAATTGGCAGAAATCTAGCTTTCGATAGGCAGATTGTGATTTCGCTTATTTTGTGTAAATCTGTTCAGCAGTTTTTGAGCAATTTAAGGAAATCCAAATATGTATATCTCTGGCTGTGACGTCTTCACAAATACTGATTAGCTCATCAAGGGAAATGCATAGCTCTGACTGGGTGCCAACACTTCAACCAGGAAGTGTTGGCAACCATCTTCAGACTTGGCATCAGCCGAGTCCCTAAAAAACAAGTGTGTGCCGGGTTCTGGAGCGCATGTGATAAATAAGGAGGGGGCAAACAGGACCCCCCTCCCCGGCTTTGTACTGCCCCAGGGTCCGCCACCTCCCCATGGCTTATTTTTTGCTAAAATGTGGGGGCACCCAGTCCCCCCGCAGCCCAGGGATCACCACCTCCCTGAGGCATTGCTGTAATTGTATATGGGAGGGTGCCGGCCCCCGCAACCTGGGGGATGGTCACGTACCTGAGGCATTGCTATAATTTTATGCAGGGGCGCACGGCCCCCCACAGCCCCGGGACACCACCTCCCCCTGCAGCCCTAGGCACCACCACTTCCTCAGGGCTATTTACGTTGGAGGGGGGCTGTGCAGCCCCACTTGAGGAGCCACAAATGGCCCTGGGTACCACCACCCTCTAGGGCCAGCTCCTGCCATGTCCCGGGGTGCCCACCCCAGACATAGGTGTCTGCTGTGGCTTGGTAGCAGCTTTGACAGCTGCTGCGAAGTCACAGCAAACATTGCTCACAGCGAGGGAAGCTGTTAAACAGCTCTCCCTCGCTGCGAGCAGAGGTTTCCTCTGTCTCCTTGCCTGCGGAGATGCAGGTAGGGACACAGATGAAACAATTTCTCTCAAAGAAAGGGAGCATCTACCAGCTCCCTCTCTGTGACAGCAATGCTTGTTCCCCCAGGAAGCAGGGAGCCAGCTGGGACCATGGGGGCTTTCAGGTCCCAACATTATGACAGGGCACATAACAGAGTCCCAGGGAATAGGGTCCACAGGGCTGAGATCAGCTATGGGGAGGGGACTATGAAGCCCCCCCCCAAAAAAAAGAAATTAGGCTGCATCCCGGGTGATGGGGTCCCTGGGGCTGAGTTTGGCCTGGCCCCCTCACTCCAAAAATAAAATATTTAGGCAATGCCTGGGGGGATGGGTTGCCCAGGGCCAATGATCGGCTCCTCACCCCCAAAAAATTACATGTTTAGACTGGGCCCCCGGGGATAGGATCCCTGGGGCTGACATAGGCTTGGGGAGGGGGGCTGTGTGGATTTGGGTTGTTATAGGTATTGGCCAAAGGGACTGTGGCCAACCACCGCTGCCCATGGCTGAAGGCCATGCACGGTGGTGGTTGGATTAACATATAGTAACGGAAATTGAAAGTAGAAATTCACTGAAAAACAGGACCTTTTATTTAGGAAATAGAATTAAAAAAACCTTAGAAATTCACTGAAAAAAACTAAGATTTTAGGGACGTTATAGTTAGGTTCTGAATTTATTCATACAAAACCATAGAAATTCAGTGGTTCTAGTTAGAGTTCTTTCCTCTAACTATAACTCGCACCCTGAGGTAACTTTGACTCATGCCCTCGCCATGGACCCCTGGATCTGTAACCCGGCACCGGTACTCCCCTAATGAGATCCAAAACCTCAGGCCGATGACCCAGAACTCCTACTTCAGCATTGACTCGCCTCGATACACCAAAGGCCCCTTCTCCTGCCATAAGTACTGTTTCTTCTGTGGTGTAGGGACCACCCAATCTCTTCACCCAGAAGAGCCCAACTGCAAGCTTCAACCCCACTGCATACTACTCAACAACTGGTCCCTCTGTTAGCATGCCATACAAATCTGGGACACCATTACCATTCTCGCAACCCACATAATGTTCATCACTGAAACATGGCTCACCCGTGCATCTGCACAAAAAATCACAACTGCAACACCCCCCGGATATAAGATAATCTACTGTGACCGCCTTAACAGACACTGCAGAGGCATCGCCATCACCCATAAGGACTCCCTCGACTGCGCCACCTCAGACGACAACACAACACCTATCATGGAACACTTCAACTTCCAGATCAAACCTGATGACAAAACCTCCTTCAGAGGAACCATCACCTACAGACCCCCTGCCACAGCTTCTGCAACTCCATCCCAGACTTCATTTCCGCCCTGGCAATTGACTCCAACCACTATGTCTTCTTGGGGGACCTGAACTTCTACTTAGAAGAACCAGACAATGCCAGCTATGCCTCACTCCTTAAAATCATTAACATAATCAGCCTGTCACTGCCCCCTTGCACAGTGCAGGACACACACTGGACCCCATTTTCTCCACCAGCGACAGAGCCAAGTTCTCCCACACAACCAAGGTTACATGGATGGACTACAACATCATCCACTTCACCATCAATGGACTGCTTGAAACCCCAAGACTCCCCTCCCACAACTCAGTCAAAGTCACTGAAATACCCTGGATCGCTGCCCTCAAAGAAGCTTGACCCATCCCCTCGGAAACCCTTGAGTGCCACATTCAAAACTTCTCTAACTGGATCTCCTCAGCTGCCAACACCACCGGCACTCCGGAAGAGCACCACCAGCAGCAAGCCCACCAAGGAAGTAAAATGGTTCACCCCAGAACTTCTGATCCTCAAACAAAACTGCAAAAAAACTAGAGAGACACTGGCACTCCAACAAGACCCTAGCCAACCTCAACTCCTTCAGACATGCCCTCAACAGATACCACCACCAACTCAGGGAGACCAAGAAAGGAGCACTCACCACCCACATTGAGGCAAGCACCAACCACGTCAAAGAACTCTTAAGCATTGTCAGAGAATTCTCCTGCCCCTCTGCCACAGAGAACACGACCTACCCCTTCAAAACACTCTGCAGCATGCTATTGGACTACTTTCACCACTTTCACCACTAGATCACCGACATCTATAGCAACTTTGATCGCCAGCCCACTGACCTTGACCACCCCCGCATGCTAGCCCACCACCCCCCAGCTATCTACCGAAGACACCATCTCCATCTTGACCTCCATCTACTCTGGATCACCCGTGGACCCCTGCCCACGCAGCCTCTACAACCTAGGAAAAGAAGTAATAGGAGCCTCCCTCACAGAACTCCTTAACACCCCTATCTCCACTGACACCATCCCCAGTGCCTGGAAGCACGCCTTTGTCAAGCCTCTCCTGAAGAAACCCTCGGCCAACCCTAACAAGATCAAAAATGACCACTCCATCTCGTTCCTCCCATTTCCTGCCAAAGTGTTGGAAAAGTTCATCAACCACCAGCTCACAGACTGCCTCAAAGACAACAACATGTCCGAACCATCCCAAGCCAACTTCTGGCCCAATCACAGCACCAAGACCACCTTGATCACAACAACTGACAACATCAGATGCCGCTCCGACCTAGGGGGAGCAGTGGCCCTCATTCTCCTTGACTTATTGGCAGCCTTCCACACCATCTTTCACCACACTCTCATCACCAGACTCCACAGCATTGGCATCCAAGACAATGCATTCATCTGGATCTACTTCTTCCTCTCCAGCCAAACACAGAGGATTCTCCTCCCTCCCTTCATCTCTGCACCCAAAGACATCATCTGTGGTCTCCCCCAGGGCTCCTCCCTCAGCCCCACCCTCTTCAACACCTACCTGACTCCACTGGAAGACATTGCATGTTTCCCACAGACTCAATATTGTCTCCTACGCTGACGACACCCAGCACGTCCTATCCCTCACAGACGACACCACCACCATATGAACCAAATTCCAAAACACCAAGACCGACATTGTCACCTGGATGAGGACCGACTGCTACAAGCTAAATTCAAACAAAACAGAGATCCTCATCTTTGAGAACAAACCCTCCCCCTGGGACAACACATGGTGGCCTGCTGCCCTCCGCCTGCCACCCACACCCACGGACCACGTACGCAACCTCAGGATTATCCTGGATACCCAACTGACCATGAAGCAACAGATCAACAAAATCTCATCTGCCTGCTTCCATATCCTCTGCATAGTCCGCAAGATCTTCTAATAGATCCCCATCTCTACCAGGAAAATAGTCACCCAGGCCCTCATCGCCAACTGACTCAACTACGAAAACACGTTCTATGCTGGAACCATGAAACAGCTCATGAACTGCCTCCAGACCATTCAGACCATGGCAGCAAGATTGTCCTCGACCTCCTCAGAAGAACCAGCATCACTCCCCATCTCAGGGCCCTCCACTGGATCCCCATCCAGCAGAGGTGCCTCTTCAAGCTCCTCCTTATGCATGCAAACAAGGCCAACCACAATGCTAGAACCACCTACATTAACAACTGCCTCACATTCCACTGACTAACCAGAGAGCTCTACTCAGCCTCCCTCACCCAGGCCCACGTCCCCGCATCTGTTGAAAATGCTTTGGAGGTCGCTCCTTCTCCCACCTTTCCACCGGGGCCTGGAACAACCCCCCTCCACCTGATACCTCCTCTTCTCTGAAAGACATCAGAAAGCAGCTCAAAACTTGGCTCTTCAACTGCCGTCGCCAGCCAGCCAAGGCCCTCAGCATCCCTCCAGCATTTAGAGACCCCCACAGGGTGACAAGTTTGTGCTCTACAAGACCCTTGATTGATTGATTGAATGAGTGATTTATTGCCATGCATGGTCTTCTGTGCTGCCACAGCCCCTCACACATGCCCTGTGTGGTCAGTTTGCTGCCTCTAAACCCCTCCCACCTTCCCACTGTTGTCTGCATGTGTACCATTATAGTCACTGTTTCCCTCCAAGGTGTGCTGTGCTTCCAGTGCCCATCCTGTTTGACCTCCATGATCAGTTTGGTGGTCCTGCCCAATGACTTTGCCCCCTGCCCTCTATTTTCAAGGTCCCTATCCCCTCCCTCCTGCATTGTCTCGTCCGTTGTTCGCCTGCCCCCTCCTTCCTGCCCTTCATGGTCCGTTATGCTGCAATGTCCACTCTGTCAGGTATGGTAAGCTTGCTGTTGTTGCCTCTTTCCCCTTTGCTGCCTGTTGTCCATGTGACCACCAAGCACAGTTTTCTCATCAATAACTTTACAGCAAATGTTGCAGTGATGTTCTCAAAGTTGTTATAAAAGATGTCATGAGTGCTTTAAAATCTGGGGTAATTAGCAGTGCAAGGCGAGGGTGTGAGTTATAGTTGCTTTAGGGTATGAGTTATAGTTACTTGAAATAACACTAACTATAACAGGTATATTTCTATGTTTTTATACACTTAAAATGGGAGCCTAACAATAACATCTCTGTAACCTTTGTTTTTTTTAAGTGAACTGTGGCGCCCTGCAGCCAACGCCCTTTAACCACCCAACCCCGCACCACATACGGCCTTAGGCTGTGCATGATGGGGGTTGGCTCAGGCCTTGCAGCCAAACGACTATAACCACCCAACCATGCGTCAAGCACAACCTTTGGCCTTGCGAGGTGGGGGTTGGCTCTCAACAGCTGTTCACAAGCAAGAACCCACTCATAACAGTCACTACATAAGATATTGCTCTCAAAAAAGCAAGGATGCAAACACCTCCAACAAGGTTTACAGAAAACATTTCGATGTGAATATGTAGAGAAAAAACACTTTTTTTACCCTGACCATGCACTAGAAATTTGGATGATTAATAGTTTACACAAGTGGAGCTTCAACTTGAACATCTGCTTTATGAATATCTGTAAGTGCTTCCCGATGAGGTTTAATTACTGTGAAATGAGCATCGTAAAAGAATGAATCCTGTCATGTGCATTTATCCAAGAAGAGGCCACCATTTTGTGCAAAATGCCTACCCAACTGAAATGCTATCTAGTTGAGTAAATGTATAGTGTACACTACAGCTCTGTGAAGGATGCCGAGGAAATGTCTTCAGTGACCTTGTTTTTCTGTAACTTTGCTAATGTGATTCTTCCTCGCGTGTCTTCTTCAGGTAACTTTACAAGTTTAGGTAGCAGAGCAAACACACTTGCATTGGGGACTGCAAGGGGCGTCTGAAGGTCCCCACGGCCCCAGCTGTCTCCCGTCTTCTGCGGGAGCCAGAATCGCCTCCATTAGCAGTGTGCTGTTTTAAATAGCGGCTCCCTTTCTTGCAAGAGCAACGTTTTCATGAAAACTCAGCTTTCAGCAAGAGGGAGCTGTCAGCTCCTGCCAAGCAAAAGCAAACAGCTACCTTCTGAGGTTAGGCACATCAGGAGGTAGCAGGAGCTGGCCTTCGGGTGTTATGGTCCGCAGGGCCATGCTTGGCTCCGTGAGAGGAGCTGCGTGGCCACCATCCATTCTTTTCCTTTTTCCCTGAGGTGGTGGTCCCAGGAGACAGGAGTCTGTAACGGACCCCCTGTAAAAATGGTTCTATAGCCGCATGGAGGTGGTGGTCCCCGGTGGAGGGGGGACCACACAGGCCCACTGAATATTTCCAAATTGTAGCCCTGGAAAGGTGGCCACCCTTGTGACCAGGGGGGTCTGAAGGACCCCCCCATTAAATATATATGTTACCCCAGGGAGGTGGTGGTCCCTGGGGAGTGAGGATATGTCCGCAGGACCCCCCCCCATTATGTTAATAGTAAATAAAACCTCAGGAGGTGCTAGTCACTGGGGTGCGGGAGGCGCACAGCACCCCCACGTATTTTTCGCTTATGGCCCTGAGGAGGTGGCTGTCCTCAGGGCTTCTCTAAGCCCTAGGAGGAGGGTGCATGTGCCCCCTGAAATTTTACCTGTAATGACCCCAGGACCTGGCCCATCCTGGGGCACAATTAAAAGAGAGAGCGGGAGACCTCACTTGCTTTATTTATTTAAATTATGGCTAAAATTAATGACAATTTGTGATTTTTGCCATGATTTGTAAAAAATGCTTTTTAGCCTCGAGGAGGGTCCTTGGGGAACCTCTGGATCAAGGCTAGCTGGTTAGGGTAATGGTTCCCTGCCCCATTTTTTAGACTAGGCTGAACCCAAGTCCAAAAATGTCTACCTACACTTCCAGGCTGAAGTGTTTGCAGCCAATCAGATCTCTGCACAAGATTGGCAGTATTTTCAAATTTGTCACTACCCTAGATATACAAATTTGGATTTCCTTTCATTTCTCCAAAATTACTGAATGGGTTTAGACCAAATAAAAAAGGGTCCATCTGCGGACCAAAAGCTACCTTTTTGCCACACTTGGTGTAGTTTCATCCAGCAGTTTAGGCTGCAGTTGGATATAAAGTCTCTATGGAAATTAGCATCGGAAACACATCTTTTGACCCCTCCTTCTTCTCTGTCCCTGCTTGTCAGATCATCCTGAAACTTTCCATGCACAACAAGATTCTAGAAAGCACTTTTTCTGGAAAAGTTTGTGAAGATTCGTGAAATGGTGGCAAAGATACAGGCAAGTCACAAAACGCTATTCCTATGGAAACTAGATTCTAACTATAACTACCTACTGGCTATATATGTATATATAAATAAATTACCTAGTGGTGGTCACCACTAGGTAGCTATAATTATAAACTATTTTCTGTATAAAAAGTGTTTTTTTACTTGCCTATATCTTTGGTGCCGCTTGTTGAATCTTCACAAAACTTTCCCCAAAAATTTGCCAGTTCCGTCAGCTGCTGGCTGGAAAGTTTTGGGGTTATCGGTCTAGGCGGCCAAAAAAAAAGGGGGGTCCTAAAACACATTTTCCCAATTCAGTTTTCCATTAGATTTTGAACAGCGATAGCACAAAAACTACTGGGTGAATAACACCAAATTTGGCACGAAGGGAGGTCCTGGTCCAGAAAGAGGGTATTTTTTTGTTTTCGTGTAATTCCATTCAATAGTTTTTGAGAAATTAAGGGGAAAACAAATGTGTATATCTAGGGATGCGAATGATTTGCGACCTTTAATCTCGTGCTGATAACACTTCAACAACAGAAGCTGTTGAAGTCTTGTCACCCATCTTGGGACTCAGCTTCAGCCGACTACACAAGTCCAGATAGTGCACCAATCATTGTCTGTGGACCACTGGGCCCAAAATGCATGGGCGAGGCCCACACATGATACCTGACCCCAAACGGAGAGAACAGTGGAGGGGCATCAGATAGAAAATATACAGGCACCTCAGCCAGATGAATGCACAACACCACTGCTCCACGAGGGGGCTCCATGCCAATTGCTGTATCCTGGGGAGTGCAAAGCCACAGTCTCTCAAGTCTTTCCAGTGGGTGGTTTGCCCACTGCTTGTTCCTGGGGAGTTCAAAGCCA
Organism: Pleurodeles waltl; assembly: GCF_031143425.1. Classification (NCBI taxonomy): domain Eukaryota; kingdom Metazoa; phylum Chordata; class Amphibia; order Caudata; family Salamandridae; genus Pleurodeles; species Pleurodeles waltl. The sequence continues at coordinate 1,234,195,338 of NC_090447.1, forward strand.
CAGTCTCTCAAGTCTTTCCAGTGGGTGGTTTGCCCACTGCTTGTTCCTGGGGAGTGCAAAGCCACAGTCTCTCAAGTCTTTCCAGTGGGTGGTTTGCCCACTGCTTGTTCCTGGGGAGTGCAAAGCCACAGTCTCTCAAATGGACAACAGTCTCCACTGGTTCTGGAGGGGGCTTGGAGCCCAGAGTGCTTCATCCTGCCAAGGACTGAGGTAGTGGATGCCTTTCGCCACTGGTTCTGGAGAGGGCTTGGTGCCCAGAGTGCTTCATCCTGCCAACGACTGAGGTAGTGGATGCCTTTCTCCACTGGTCCTGGAGGGGGCTTTGTGCCCAGAGTGCTTCATCCTGCCAAGGACTGAGGTAGTGGATGCCTTTCTCCACTGGTTCTGGAGGGGGCTTGGTGCCCAGGGTGCTCCACGTGCAGTGTGGCCGGAACAATACACTCGCCTGGGTGTGTGTGCCACGAGATTGCCGAGGTACAAGTAGCATAATACGCCATGGACGCAGAGACACACCCCACACTGCTGCGGCTTCGCATTCCATATGCAGGTTACAACTGTGATGACAGTGATACTTCGTGGAAGCTGCCCAGGTTCCTGGAACTCACCACCAGCCTCGGACGACTGACCACTGGGAATGGTAGGCATGTCTGCGGTGGTGCCACTGTCTGAGGATGTGGTGGAGCCACTGGCGGTGCTTGCAGCGGTGTCAGTCGTGGCGGTGCTTGCGGCAGGGTCTGTGGCGGCGGTGCTGGCTGCGGGGTCTGTGGCGGCAGTGCTGGCTGCGGGGTCTGTGGCGGCAGTGCTGGCTGCGGGGTCTGTGGCGGCGGTGCAGGTGGCGGTGTTCTCCACAGTACAGGTTGGGGTCGACGTGGACAGAAGGTGTGACACTGGTCCCTCAGTCGGTGCCACCATGCCCTCTCCTGACCTGCCCTTCAGTTTTTGACCCTTCCCCACCTTTGATGGTGGCGCAGTTCTCTTGCCACTATCCCCTTTTGTTTTTGCAGACCCCTTGGTAGCAGGTGTTTTCGGCTTCTCCCTCTGGGATGTGGGCACCTTTTTAACCTTGGCCGGTGGCAGAATGTCCTTGCCCTCGCTCCGTGGCACACTGGCAGCCCTGATGGTTAGCGCACTCTATGACCCCGCAGTTGCTGCCACCACTGTGCCTGGGGATGTGGTGGCTGAGGTGCTGGGCTGGGACCTGGAAAGCCTGGCCCTAGGAGAAGGACGGGGGAGAGGGGTGTAGGGAAGAGGTCAAGGTTTGCCAGGAAAAGTTTTTTAGACGGACTGGGAAGGGTAGATGGAGGGGGTTTGGGAGTGGAGGAAGAGGTAGTGGTTGTAGGAGGTGTACGTCTGCTAACTTTGGGTGAAGGTGCATGGGCTGGAGGCTGTTGTGAGGTGGATGGCTGTTGGGTGGATGTGTGCCTTCGTTTTTGTACTTTGGGAGGAGGGCTCACAGAAACACTGAGAGAGGACACTGGGGATCTTATGTTATGTTACTAGTTCTTGTATAGCGCAAACTACCCAGAGGCCTCCTAGCGCTGATCAGACTAGAAGATAAGACAAACTGGAGGAATCTTACGGCTTCTATAGGGAGAGTGGAACTGCCTTGCTGTTAGAATAGCCAAGTTTTAATGGCCTTCCGAAATTCTGTCTCCTGGGTCATCATACGAATGTTCATTGGCAGAGAGTTCCAGAGTTTAGCTCCCTGGTACTTCAAGGTTCTTCCTCCCCAAGATATTCTCTTTACTTTAGGAATAACTACCAGGGCTTTAGAGGCCGATCTCAAGACCCTTGTAGGTGTGTAGAATGAGACTAATGATTTTAAATGATGAGGGGCCCCTTTATATAGACATTTGTGAAAAAAACACAGCGCCTTAAACTTTATCCTTTTTACCACTGGGAGCCAATGCAATTCAGTCAAAGCTTTCTTAGCCGATGTGGACCTAGGCAGATTAAATAACAGCTGTGCTGCCGCATTTTGCACCACCTGTAATTTGTTAACCACATAACCTGGAGATCCCAGGAAAAGACTGTTTCCATAATCTAACCTAGATAAAATCAGGGCTTGTACTGCAAGTCTTTTGGCCAATGGCGGAAGCAAGCCAATGACCTTCCTAAGTAACTTCAGTATCCCAAAACAGGTGGCTGAAGTTCTCCTGGCCTGATAATCTAGGGTAAATTTGGTATCCAACCAGACTCCCAAAGCTTTAATCTGAACTTTCGGTGGGGGTAAATAGTCTAAGGTGGTCATTCACGACCGCGGGAGCACCGCCAACAGGCTGGCGGTGCTCCCTTGGGCATTCTGACCGCGGCGGTACAGCCGCGGTCAGAAACGGAAAACCGGCGGTGTACCGCCGGTTTTCCGTTGCCCTGGGGAATCCTCCATGGCGGCGCAGCTTGCTGCGCCGCCATGGGGATTCCGACCCCCATACCGCCATCCTGTTCCTGGCGGTTTTGGCCGCCAGGAACAGGATGGCGGTATGGGGTGTGGTGGGGCCCCTGGGGGCCCCTGCAGTGCCCATGCCAATGGCATGGGCACTGCAGGGGCTCTCGTAAGAGGGCCCCACCAAGATTTTCAGTGTCTGCCATGCAGACACTGAAAATCGCGACAGGTGCTACTGCACCCGTCGCACCCCTTCCACTCCGCCGGCTCCATTCGGAGCCGGTATCCCCGTGGCAGGGTGTTTCCCGCTGGGCTGGCGGGCGGCCTTCTGGCGGTCGCCCGCCAGCCCAGCGGGAAACCCAGAATACCCGCGGCGGTCTTTTGACCGCGCAGCGGTATTCTGGCGGTTCCCGCAAGGCCGGCGGCATCCGCCGCCGGCCGGGGTCAGAATGACCCCCTAAATGTATTACTGGCACAATGCTCTTTGCAGGGTTGGCCAATTTTCCCAGAAACATTATTTCCGTCTTTTCTTCATTGAGTTGCAGCCTGCTATCTGTCATCCAGGAGGCTACCGCTTGTAAGCAGGCAGGCAAAACTGAGTTATCAACCTCCTTATTGGAGGAAAAAGAGACCACCAGCTGCGTATCGTCCACATAAGAAACCAGAGATACTCCAAAAGGTTCTATGACTTCTGCCAGGGGCGTCATTTAAATGTTAAAAAGAGTGGGACTCAGAGATGAGCCCTGTGGAACTCCAAATAAAAATCTGAACTGATCTGAGAAGAAAGAGCGATCCAGGACTTGAAAGGTTCTATTTTGCAAAAACAAGCTCAACCATTTGAGTGCCAGGCCTTTGATCCCGCTTTTTTCAATTCTTTGAATAAGTAGTTCATGATTGACTGTATCAAATGCAGCGCTCAAATCTAGCATTATTATTGCTGTCGCCTGTCCTACATCCATCCGTTTTCTCGCTTCTTCCGTGACCGCAACCATAGCTGATTCAGTGCTATGGCCCGGTCTGAAGCCCATTTGTGTTGTGTGCAAAATCTTGTGTTCCTCCAAAAAACCAGATAATTGAATGTTTACATGCTTATCAAGCAATTTTGTCATAAGAGGAAGGAGCTAAATTGGCCTATAGTTTTTGAATTCGGCTCCGTTTAAATTAGGTTTCTTTAGCAGGGGCTTCACCACTGCATGCTTCCAAGATTCAGGTACCCTCCCGCTTTGTAGAGAGCTGTTTAGTAGATCCGTTATCACCGGAATTAAAGCTACTCTTCCCTCATAATTATATGAGGAGGTGCGGGGTCTAGTGAGGAGCCAGATTTTAGTTTACTGAGAAGCCCAGAGGCACCTTCCTCAGAGATGGGGAGAAAGCTCAGTAGCACATTGTCACCCTCCTTCTTCTCATTCGGCTGCCCAGAGCCTACCCCTTCCTCCCCAGGGAAATTTTTATAGATATTCTTGATCTTCTGTAAGAAGAAAGAGGGAACATTTTTGCTATGTTCTTCTGACGCTTCCGTTGCTTCCGGGCAGATGGGAATATACAGCAAATCCTTCAGCACACCAAAAATTTATTTTGGAGATCCTGCAGCCTTTTTAATTTTATCTCCATAATAGGTCGCTTGAGCTAGTCTAATCTCCTTCTGATACAGCCTGATTGAACATCTATATTCTTCTCTCTCTGCCTGCTTTAATGATTTCCTCCATCTCCTTTCGATCCTCCTGCAGTTTCTTTTTAATGTCATGAAATGAAAGGAGAACCATGGGGCCTTACCTCCGTTCTTTTGTCCAGAGGAAGGTTTATAGGGCAGCACCCTGTCAAGACTATCTGAAATCCAATCATTAAAAAGGGTGGGGTCCATCTGCTGGTCCCTCATAAAATCTTTTTTACTACTAGTTAGTGTATTAACCCATTCTGTTACCTTCAGTCTGTGCCATTTCCTAACCTTGCTATTTGAAGGTTGATGATAACCATACCGATTGGACATCTTAACCTTTAATGTAATTAAAAAGTGATCGGACCATGCTACAGAAGCCGAGGGTAGTGCACACAGCGAAGGAAGGTTACTAAATACCAAGTCTAAGGTATGCCCTCTCTCCTGTGTAGGACCACCGATCAGTTGGTGCAGTCCTAATGCTTCCAGATAATTCACTAGACGCTTAGTGCCGTCAATTCTAAATTATCCACTTGGATATTAAAATCTCCTAATATTGTAAAATTAGTTTTTTTGCAGATAAGTTCTGCCATCCGCTCTGGTAATAGGTTCAGGAATTCATCATATGTCCCCGGTGGACGATATAGTAGTACTCCTGTAAATGTGAACGTTGGGTTGAAAGTTAGAGAAAAGCTCATCCCTTCACACTCTACGAGGTCAAGAGGACTTCAGTTAAAAAGAAGACCTTGTTTAAAAATAATAGCTATGTCCCCTCCTTTACCTCTCTCTCTATCAATTCTTGCTATAACATACACTTTGGGCAGTGCAAGTGCTAAGTCCGGCACCGAGCCCTCATGAAGCCAAGTTTCGGTAAGGAAGAGGGCATCTGGTGCCTCATCGCTCAGAAGGAGATTTATGTCTAATTTATGTGCTGGCAAAGAGCGGCAATTTATCAGCTGAATCATCAGACTTTGTTTAGAATGCTCTGAATGTTCTAAATCAGAACCAATTGGCTCTTGCAGAGTCCATTCACACACGGGACATGTAAACGTCTCTCCAGCTCAAATGTGACATATATAGCAGCCCTCTGCTGGCCTTTTTCTATGATCCTTAAGTGCCTCCGATGAGTAAGTATATATCTCGAGACTCACCATCTTCCACTGCGTAATCGGAGTGGCCCCTAGCCCCGTCCTGGCGCGGACGGGCGCAGACGGGCTTGCATTTTGCGCGCCCGCTGCGCGGATGCCAGGACCGGTTTTATTTCTCCTGGGTAGCGGTCAACTAGACCGCCAACCCCCAAGATGGCGGACCTCCGTGGGCCGCTAGTGCGAGGGAAAAATGACTACTCCCTCCCTAAAAACCAAACAGCTTTTATTTAAAAATCGAGGATTTAAAAATGTAATTAAAATATTTTAAATATTTAGCGGTTAGAAAATTGCTTGCCGGCTGACCCAAAAAACACCACGGGTCAAGCCAGAAAAATACAATGAACACAAATATACAATGTTAGGAAAAACAAAAGTCCTCCTCCTCCTTCCTGTTGCGTTTCTGCTTCTAGTCTCTCCCACTTCTAGAGTCTTCACAGCATTAACATCCCTCTTCCCTCCCAATCTACACCACTCCACGCCAAAGTTAAATAAAATTCAACCAACTTATTATTCTTTACGAGTCCGTTCTCCTGCGCGGACACCGGGACCGGTTTTATTTCTCCTGGGTAGCGGTCAACTAGACCGCCAACCCCCAAGATGGCGGACCTCCATGGGCCGCTAGTGCGAGGGAAAAATGACTACTCCCTCCCTAAAAACCAAACAGCTTTTATTTAAAAATCGAGGATTTAAAAATTTAATAAAAATATTTTTAATATTTAGCGGTTAGAAAATTGCTTGCCGGCTGACCCAAAAAACACCAAGGGTCAAGCCAGAAAAATACAATGTACACAAATATACAATGTTAGGAAAAACAAAAGTCCTCCTCCTCCTTCCTGTTGCGATTCTGCTTCTAGTCTCTCCCACTTCTAGAGTCTTTACAGCATTAACATCCCTCGTCCTTCCCAATCTACACCACTCCACGCCAAAGTTAAATAAAATTCAACCAACTTATTATTCTTTACGAGTCTGATCTCCTGCGCGGACGCCGGGACCGGTTTAATTTCTCCTGGGTAGCGGTCAACTAGACCGCCAACCCCCAAGATGGCGGACCTCCGTGGGCCGCTAGTGCGAGGGAAAAATGACTACTCCCTCCCTAAAAACCAAACAGCTTTTATTTAAAAATCGAGGATTTAAAAATGTAATAAAAATGTTTTAAATATTTGGCGGTTAGAAAATTGCTTGCCGGCTGACCCAAAAAACACGACGGGTCAAGCCAGAAAAATACAATGTACACAAATATACAATGTTAGGAAAAACAAAAGTCCTCCTCCTCCTTCCTGTTGCGATTCTGCTTCTAGTCTCTCCCACTTCTAGAGTCTTCACAGCATTAACATCCCTCTTCCCTCCCAATCTACACCACTCCACGCCAAAGTTAAATAAAATTCAACCAACGTATTATTCTTTACGAGTCCGATCGGGATGTGTGAATGGTAGTGGGGGTTGGTGAGTGCACGTGAGCGGTGTGTGGTGATGGGCGTGCCTATGCCCAATTACTGCACAGCTGGAAGTCACAGGAGCCTGACTAGGTGTAGATGGCACTAAGCACTAGTTTGGTTGGGGTGCCACATAGCCTGCCTCACAAAGGACCTTGCCTACCAAGATCGCCCTTTCCTAGGGGAAACCACTGCCCACCTCCCCACCCAGACACCTCGGAATGCACGCAGAGTCAGCTGAATGAGAGTGTACTCACCCCCTTGTGGCTGCTGTGATGCCCTCAAGCACCCATCCAACTCCGGATAGGCCACCGCCAGGATCCGGAACATCAGGGGGGTCATGGTGCATGGGCACCCCTCCCACGTTGGGAGGCCATCCCCAGCAGGGCCTCTGCCGTCTTCTTGCTCCAGCGGTGCAGGTCCTCCCATCTTTTACAGCAGTGGGTGCTCCGTCTGTGGTGGACCCCCAGGGTTCGGACGTCCTTGGTGATGGCATGCCAAATAGCCTTCTTCTGGTGGGCGCTGACCTAGAGGAATAGTACAGGGGGAAATGAAAATCTTTACCCGTCGGGACCGTCATACTCATTGGCCCCCATTCCCACCCTTGCCCTGACGCACATACACTCACTGTCCGCGCATGCAGGCCTCAGCCCCCCCACCCATGCATCTTCCATCCACACCACTCAAAACAGGCATTGCCCATGCAGCATGCTCACAGTGTACTCACGTGTTTGTCTGGAGGACCGTGCAGTTGCGTGTACTGGGGGAGGACCCCATCCACTAGTTTCTCCAACTCCTCCGAAGTGAAGGCAGGGGCCCTTTCCCCAGACACATGAGCCATCGTCGCTTCCAGACACAGGTCACAGCAGCACTTGCAGTGTAGGTCCTCTCCTGTTGAAGGTCAGGTATCAAGTGAGGGAACAGACAGAAAATGGCGGTCACGTCCGCGGCGGTGCATACCGTCACCGCCGGCATACATCGTCATTGGCTCCTCGGACCCATAGGGTCCAAGGTTAACCAATGCAGAATTGCCCCGCGGTCTTCGACCGCCCACCGCGATGGTGTAGAACACCAGCGCAGTTAGCTCATATCCCCTTGTCCCACCTTACAAGTCAGGCACCCGCCATTTCAGGGGGCCACATGGCATTAATAATAACTGCGTCACACCACTGTAGGCCTTGAATGCACAGAGTTACAGGCACATTGCGGATTAATAAATGTGTGCAAATGACATTTTGTGATACCTCAGTGTTGGCTGACTCTCTGCTCGCTGTTCTCCTCCATAGGGCACGTCTGCTGGGGCAGGTGATGAGATGGCGGCATCCTCTGGTGTACAGACCACTGGTGGACCTGTCGACAATGGAAGAGAGACACATCATAGTCACCTAAAGACTTGATCATGCAACAATCCAGGAACTGTGTGCCCAGTTGGAGCCAGACCGGATGTCAGCTATCCGCCATCCCACAGGGATACCCCCTCTAGTGAGGGTCCTGTCAGTACTCCATTTCCTGGCAAGTGGTTCCTTTCAAACAACAGTGGCCATTGCATCAGGGATGTCCCAGCCAATGTTCTCTAACGTGTTGTCCAGAGTGTTGTCTGCCCTGCTGAAACACATGCGCAGTAACATCGTGTTCCCTCAGGTGGAGGATTTGCCTACAGTGAAAGGTGACTTCTATGTCCTGGGACATATCCCCAACTTCATTGGTGCCATTGATGGGACACATGTGGCCTTGGTAACCCCCACAGGAGGGAACAGGTGTACACAAACCGGAAGAGCTACCATTCAATGAATGTGCAGATGGTGTGTTTGGCAGACCAGTACATCTCCCATGTAAATGCCAAATTTCCTGGCTCAGTGCATGACACTTACATTTTGACCAATAGCAGCATCCCTTATGTGATGGGGCAACTCCAGAGGCACTGTGTGTGGCAGGTAGGTGAGGACAAGGACCCTACACAGTGTGAATAGGTGTCTGGGTATGGGGTTGTCCCTACGGGTTAGTGTATGTCTAACAGTTGTCCCTCCATATTTGCAGGTGACTCTGGTTACCCCAACCTGTCATGGCTACTGACTCCAGTGAGAAATCCCAGGACAAGGGCAGAGGAACGCTACAATGAGACACATGGGCGAACTAGGAGGGTGATTGAACGAACCTTCGGCCTCCTGAATGCCAGATTCCGGTGCCTCCATATGACAGGTGGTTCACTCTACTACTCACCAAAGAAGGTGTGCCAGATCATCGTGGCCTGCTGTATGCGGCACAACCTGGCTTTGCGACGCCAGGTGCCTTTTCTGCAGGAGGATGGGCCAGATGCTGGTCTTGTGGCAGCTGTGGAGACTGTGGACAGTGAAGAAGAGGAGGCAGAAGAAGAGGATATCGACAACAGAAACAACATAATCATGCAATACTTCCAGTGAGATACAGGTAAGAAGATGTCACTGCCTCCCATATCTCATACTATTATTGGAGCTAGCATAAATCTGTCATTTTCTCTAAGTGTATGGACCCTGACTTTCCATTTCAAAGATGTGTGTCCCACTTTGTGCCCTCTTCTATATTTCCTCTAGGCATACAGCTGTGTTACATCGGTATGTGCACAAGTAAATTGACATTGCTATATTCCATGATTATTGCAAATACACGTTTGTGAAAGCACAGACTGACTCCAGATAGTTTTGTGATTGAAGTGTGTTTATTTCTGTGCAAATAAGTGGAAGGGGTTGTAAAATGGGATGGGGGAATGGTGGAGGAATGTCCATGGCAGAGTCCAGTCTATTTGTTTCACAGGTGCTTTGTCCAAAGGGGCATAGGAAGTGGAGCAATGGCAGTTTAAGGATGGACGGGGTGACAAAGTGGAACAGAAGGGTGACATTCAAAGGGGTCTCAGTTCCTGGCAGGGGTCTTGGCAATGTTCTCTGTCTTCTTCCTGGATCTCAGGGACCGTTTGCGGGGTAGTTCTCCATCTGCAGGAGGTGGGGTGCTTGTGTCATGTTCCTGTGGCAGTGCCTCCTGTCCACTAGCGCCGGCGGAGGTGGAGGGCTGTCCATCGTCCAGGCTAGTATCAGGGGCCCCTTGTTGTGCCACTGTGTCCCTCCTGGTGTTGACAAGGTCTTGCAGCACCCCTCATTGGTGACCAGGGTGTTGTTTATGGACTTTAGGTCCTCCCTGATCCCCAGATAGTGTTCCTCCTGCAGCCACTGGGTCTCCTGAAACTTGGCCAGTACCGTTGCCATCGTCTCCTGGGAATGATGGTACGCTTCCATAATGTTGGGGAGGGCCTCATGCAGAGTGGCTTCCCTGGGCCTATCCTCCCCCTGTCACACAGCAGTACTCCCAGATTCCCTGTTTTCCTGAGTCTCTGTCCCCTGAACCGTGTGCCCACTGCCACTGACCCAGGTCCCGGATTTTCTTGGGTTGGTGGGTTTGCCTGGCTTCCCTGTAGTGGTGGACACATTGCTGATTGACGTGTCCTGGAGATAGAGGGATGGGGCCGCTGGGTGGGTGCTGTGGTGGTGTTTCCTGAGAGGGGAGGCTCTGTGGTGGTTTGTGCCAGTGTCAGGGGAACCGACTGTCCAGAGGTCCCTGATGGGCCGGGCTGGTTGTCTTGATCCAGTTGTGCAGAGCTGCTGTCATCACTGTGGGTCTCTTCTGTGGAGGGACTGGATATGTCTGGTACCTCCGGTGACGTTGGGTAGGGGTCCTGCAGGGGTGTAAAGGCATGATTATTGCACCTGTGTGTGCCATTGTGTGCAATGGGTGAGTGACCCTGTACTCCAGTGCTTGCATTCTTGGCTTGGTCCTTGTGTGATAATTGGTTTGGGGTCTGTGTGGGTATCTGTAGTGGACATGCTTTGGTGATGGGTGTCCATGCTTTGGTGTTGCATGCAGGGCTTGGATTTGGGATGGGTGGGTTGTGATAGTGGGGCATATGTGAGGTGTCAGAGTGATGGGGTGAGGATGATGGTGGGAGTATGTGATGGCATGCAGGTAGGGTGGGGGGGTGAGGTATTAAAGATTTGACTTACCAGAGTCCAGTCCTCCTGCTACTCCTGCAAGGCCCTCAGGATGCAGTATTGCCAAGACCTGCTCCTCCCATGTTGTTAGTTGTGGGGGAGGAGGTGGGGGTCCACCGCCAGTCCTCTCTACGTCAATCTGGTGTCTGGAGACCACAGAACGCACCTTCCCCCGTAGGTAGTTCCACCTCTTCCTGATGTCATCCCTAGTTCTTGGATGCTGTCCCACTGCGTTAACCCTGTCGACAATTCTGCACCATAGCTCCATCTTCCTTGCAATGGAGGTGAGCTGCACCTGTGATCCTAATAGCTGTGGCTCTACCCGGATGATTTCCTCCACCATGAACCTGAGCTCCTCATCAGAGAACCTGGGGTGTCGTTGAGGTGCCATGATGTGGTGTGGGAGATGTGTAAGGTGGTGTGTGTTGTGATGTGTGAGGGGATGTGTTGTTGTGGGTTGTTTGAGGTGTGTGGATGTTATGTAAGTAGTGGTGTTGTGTGTCTGTGGATGCTGGTGTTGTTTGTGGTGATGTCTCTCTCTGGCATGGTATAAAAATTCTGGTGGCAAGGGTTTGTGGGTAATGTGGGTGTGTGTTTTATATTGGATTGGGTGTGTGGGTGTGTGTATGTGTATCAGGTGTGTGTATTTCAAATCGTCCAATGTGGGTGTGTTTTGTAAATGTGTGTGTATTTTGAGCGAGGCGGTGTGTACTGCCAATGGAATACCGCAGTTGAAAGACCGCCGCGTTGATTCATGGGTCGTGATAGTGTGGGCGTATTCCTGTTAGCGTGACGGTGTTGGTTTTGGAATCGCCAGTTTATCACTGACCTTTGGTGTGGCGGACTTGTGTGGGTGTCTGTATTATGGCGGATTCCGAGCTGTGGGTCGTAATAGCTGTAGCGGAATTCCACGGGCGCAGCGGTATGTTGGCGGTCTTCTGCACGGCGGTAAGCGGCATTTACTGCCAGGGTTGTAATGAGGGCCTATATTTGGATTGGGTGGCTGCATGGCCCCTCCAATTTCCCTGGGACTACCACTGTCCAGGTCAAATGTTTACACAAAGAAAGGGCGTCCCTATGGGACCACCACACCCGCGGATAAGTTCTTGTTGGAGGGGTGAAACAGTCCCCAAATGGAGGCACAGATGGCCCTGGGGACTGCCAACTCCCAGGGCCGGCTCCTGGCAGGGGCGTGAGTTATAGATACCTTAGGGCACGAGTTAGTTAGGCTCTGAATTTGCTCACAGAAAACCAAAAAAAATTAGAAATTCAGCAGTTAAAGTTAAGAGTTATTTCAAGTAACTATAACTTCAACACTAAGTTAACTGTAACTTGTGCCCCCGTCATGCACAGTTATTTGATCAATAATTTTACTGCAGATGTAATAATGACATTATCAATTATGTTATCAAAGATGTCATGAGTGCTGTCATTTATGGGTTAATTAGCAGTGCATGGCAAGAGCGCAAGTTATAGTTACCTTATGGGGCGAGTTATAGTTAATTGAACTAACTCTAACTATAACTGCTGAATTTCCCTGGTTTTGTGTGAGTAAATTCAGAACCTAACTATAATGGCCCTGTTTCCTGAATTTCTAAGGTTCTTTTAATTCTATTTCCTAACTGTAACGTCCCTGTAACCTTTGTTTTTTTCAGTGAATTTCTGTGGGTTTTTTTTCACATAAAGTAATTTTAAATACTCTACGTTAATCCAACCACCGCCACGCATGGCTTTTGCCTGTGCGCAGCGGAGGTTGACTGCAGGGCCTAGCCAGTGGCCAGGCCCTCCAGGAAAACCTCTATAACCACCCAACTCTGCACCATGCACGCCCTTTGCTCATGCTCATTCGGGGTTGACCAGAGGCCCTGTGGCTATTCCCTGTAACCACCCAACCCCACCGCACCCTCTGCCTTCGGCTGTGCACATCAGGGGTTGGCCACCAATTCCCTGTAACTACCCAGAGTTTTTTTTTCTAAACTTTATTATTAAATGATATAGTTAAAAATATATATTTTAGGACAAATTGAAAAGAAAAATGTAATTGTCATTTAAAAAGAGTGAGATCACCTTTCAGTATATGTCTTAAACTTTTGAAGTTGAAAATACATTATATTAGGCAAATGTCCAGAGACACACTAAGACTGGAACCCTAAACCTTCTGGGTGAGAGTCAGAGACCTTAACCACTAGTTCTTTTTGTATAGCATCCAAACATAACTTTGGCATTCAAACCAAAGATTTTGCTGGTGAAAAAGATTCACATGGGAAAAAGACTTCAATGTGATATCACTAGGAATGTTTAACAGTCAAAACACTAGAAAATAAACAGACACACTGCCATGAGAAAAAAGGATTGGAACTTTTAACCTACAGGCAGTCCAAGAACTTTACCATTAGGCCAGAAATGACCCTGGTCTACTGTCAATCAAAACGTAGCTATAACATTTGCGTTAAACATCTTTCTAGTTTGATGCTTTGAAGGCATTCTCTCTCTCTCTCATTTCCATCCGATTATGAGATGGAAGCTATAGAAATAGAGAGAGAGAGAGAGAGTGAGAGCGAGAGAGAGAGAGAGAGTGATAGGACCTCAGGGGGAGCCTCAAGGCCCTCACGGTTCTTGCCGGCTCCGGACTCTTGCAGGAGCCAGCATTGCTTCCCCAAGCAAGGATCTGCTTGAAATAGCAGCTCTCTGCTTGCGGGATCAATGTTTTCATCTGTTTTTCTGCATACATATTTGCGTGGAGGAAAACAAATGAAAACTCAACTTTCTGCGAAGCAGGAGCTGTTTGACAGCTCCTGCTCACAGAAAGCAGTGAGTTCACTTTTGCTTGGTGAGAGCTGTCAGCTCCCACCAAGCAAAAGCAAACAGCTTTGTCTCGGGGTGAGCTCCCCGTGCATAAGCAGGAGCCAACCCTGGGGGGTGGCAGTCCCCAGGGCCATCCATGGCTCCTCAAGCGCAGGTGCACAGTCCCCATGCAAAGTGAAGTAGCCCCTGGCAGGTTGCGTTCCCCAGGGCCAGGGCACTGAGATGGACCCCCTTTCTTCTTTGAATTCAGCCCTGGGGAGGTGGTGGTCCCCGGGGCTGCAGATGAGGGGGCATGTGGTCCCTCCTTAATTACCATGTTAAGTCCCTGGGAGGTTGTGGCTGGGGCTGTGGGGGTCGGTTCCATGCCGCCCCATGCATTCACTATGATTTAACCCTCAGGGATGTGGAAGTCCCACAGCTGCAGGATGGATGTGAAGTGCCCTCACATTCATTTTGATTTTACCCCCAGGGAGGTGGCAGTCCCTGGGGCTCCATGGGGCCACGTGGCCCCCTGCATGCAATGTGAATTAAGGCCCGGGAAGGAGGCGGTCCTGGGGGATAAAAATGCCCTAGGAGGGGGGTCCCATGCACCCTCCTCCTTTATTTCAACATGCCCCTGGCGCACCCAGGGATTCATAAAAACAAGTGCGGGAGCCTGCAATTGTTTTCCTTTGTTACATTTTTGCCATTAATTTGCGACGTCTTCTCGAATTTGCAGAAGAATTTCTTTTTAAAAAGTGCTTTTTTCCACCAGAGCTAAGGGGTCAGGGTGTCCCTACCTTGGCCCCTTTTATATTTTTTTTACTTTTTTCTGGGACTTGGCTGAACCTGAGTCCCAAGATGGGTGCCAACACTTCCTGGCTGAAGTGTTGGCAGCCAATCAGAGCTCTGCAGATCTCTGCATAAGTTCATTATTATTCACAAAGTCGTCACTGTCACAGATACACAAATTTAGATTTCCTTACATTTCTTAATAACTACTGAATGGATTTAGATCAAATAACAACAACTGTAAACTGAGCACCAAAAAATACCATTCTGCCAAGTTTGGTGTAATTCCATCTAGCGGTTCGGGCTGTAGTAATTTTCAAAACTCCTATGGGAATTAACATGGGAAACAAGTCTTTTAACCCGCCCTTTCCTCAGCCCCGGCTTGACGGATCACCTCTGAAACTTGCCATGCCCAAAAATGAATCACCTGCACACTTTTTTGGAAATTTTTTGTGAAGATCCGTCAAGCAATGTCAAAGATATAGGCAACTCTAAAGACATCATCAGAGGCCGCGCAGATCGGAAGATATGCAAAAGCATTTCTATTCCGATCATGTGATGGGGACCTGAGAGGCATCAAAGGGAAGGAAAGGAATTTACTTCCCTTTGATGTCTCTCAGAGCATTTCAGCAGCCGGATCGTGATGTGATCCTACTGCTGAAATGCCCACTAGACACTGTGGGGGGGGGGCAATTATTTTTAAGGCCTTTTCTGCTCCCCCTGAGGGGAGATCAGCTTATTGCTATTAGGCTGATCTACCTCCAGGGGGAGCATCAACCTCTAGGCGCCAAGGGTAATTGTTTTTTTTTTTCAGACGTGGGCAGCAAATTACATTTAGGGCATTTCTGCCCCCCTTGGGGGCAGATCAGTCTATTTTTATTAGGCCAATCTGCCCCCAAGGGGGGCAGAAACCAGTAGGCACCAGGGATTTTTTTTTAAGGTCAATTTCACGCAAGGGGAGTGACCCCTTAGGCAAGGGTCGCTCCGCTGAGAGGCAAATTATATTTTTTTTATTAGGCCAATCTGCCCCCAAGGGGGGCAGAAACCACTAGGCACAAGGGATTTTTTGAAAAATTATTTTACAGACAGGGAGCGACCCCTTAGGCAAGGGTCACTCCCCTTTGGGGCAAGTTTATTTTAGGCCATTTCTGCCCCCCTTGGAGGCAGATCGGCCTATTTTTCTTAGGCCAGTCTGCCCCCAAGGGAGGCAAAAAGCAATAGACACCAGGG
Source organism: Pleurodeles waltl (assembly GCF_031143425.1). Lineage (NCBI taxonomy): Eukaryota > Metazoa > Chordata > Amphibia > Caudata > Salamandridae > Pleurodeles > Pleurodeles waltl. The sequence continues at coordinate 1,234,210,778 of NC_090447.1, forward strand.
ATTTATTTGTTTGTGCCAATTTCACTCAAGGGGAGTGACCCCTTAGGCAAGGGTCGCTCCCCGGGTGCAAATTAATTATAGGCCATTTCTGCTCCCCTCGGGGACAGATTGGCCTATTTCTATTAGGTCGATCTTCCCCCCAGGGGGGCAGAAACCACTTAGGCACCAGGGATTGGAGTGTGTGTGTTTTGTTTGGGGGAGCAGCCCCTTAGGCAAGGGTCCCTCCCCATGGGGGAACATTACTCTTGGCCATATCTACCCCCATTGGGGGCAGATTGGCCTATTTTTGGAAGGCCCATCTGCCCCCAAGGGGGGCACAAAGCTGACAAGTGGGGATTTGTTTTTTTCAAAAAAAGAGGGTGAGGATATGGCCATACCCCCTCTGGAAAATAAATTGGGCCAAAGTTGTACTGCCCACTAGTGGGCAGATGGGGCAATTACCCCCGATTCACTCCCTGGGAGGAGACAGAAAACCTACTAGATGCCAGGGAATTAAAAAAACTAAAACATAGTGGGGAGGTGGCTACCAACCAGTATGGGCATGATTTTGCCCCCACCCCAACTGAAGAGGGTAACAGTCTTTCAGCTCTCCCCCCACACACTGAAACATCTTATCCCAGGGCAAGCAAGAGGACATTTGATTATTTTGTGTTTTGGTTTTACATTTGGTGAGAGCCCCACAAGTCACCCCATCCTGGATTCCCCTAGGTGTCTAGTTTTTAAAAATGCATAGATTTGGTAGGTTTCCCTAGTTGCCGGCTGAGCTAAAGACCAAAATACAGAGCCAGGCACTTTGCAAAAAACACGTCAGATTTCAATGTAAAAATTTGATGTGTCCATGTTGCGTTTCATGGTGCGGGCATTAGGCCTACTCATGCAAGTGAGGTACCATTTTTATCGGGAGACTTGGGGAAACACAGACTAGAAGAACAAGTGTTATTGCCCCTTTTCTTTCTCTACATTTTTGCCTTCCAAATGTAAGACAGTGTGTAAACAAGACGTCTATTTGAGAAATGCACTGTAATTCACATGCTAATATGGGGAACCCGGAATTCAGAGATGTGCAAATAACCACTGCTTCTCAACACCTTATCTTGTGCCCATTTTGGAAATACAAAGGTTTCCTTGATACCTATTTTTCGCTCTTCATATTTCAGCAAATGCATTGCTGTATACCCGGTACAGAATGAAAACCCATTGCAAGGTGTAGCTCATTTATTGGCTCTGGGTACCTAGAGTTCTTTATGAACCCCCTATATTTCCCCGCAACCAGAAGAGTCCAACAGACGCAAAGGTATATTGCTTTAAAAAATCTGACATACCAGGAAAAAGGTACAGAGTAAAACGTGGAGAGAAACGGCTGTTTTATCATCTCAATTTCACTTTTTTTTATTTTAGCTGTTATTTTCTGTAGAAAAACCTTGTAGGATCTACACAAATGACCCCTTGCTGAATTCTGAATTTTGTCTACTTTTCGGAAATGTTTAGCTTTCTGGTATACATCATTGGTTTCACACCCATTTCTGTCACTAACTGGAAGGAGGCTAAAAGCACAGAAAACAGAAAACATGGGGTATGTCCCAGTAAAATGCAAAAATTCTGTTGAAATTTATTTTTCTGATTCAAGTCTTCCTGTTCCTGAAAGCTGAGAAGATGGTTATTTTAGCACCTCAAACCCTTTGTTGATGCCATGTTCAGGGAAAAAACACAAGCCTTCTCCTGCATTTAAAAAAAAACAAAAAACTTTTTGCTGTATTTTGGCTAATTTCTCGGTCTCCTCCAAGGGGACCCACAAACTCTGGGTACCTCTCGAATCCCTAGGTTTTTGGAAAAAAAGGACACAAATTTGTCATTGATAGCTTATGTGGACAAAAAGTTATGATCCCTAAGCGCTAACTGCCCCAAATAGCCAAAAAAAGGCCTGGCACCTGAGGGGGGAAAGGCCTGGCAGGGAAGGGGTTAATATAATTTGGTTTGTAGCACAATATTCTTTTGTACAAGGAGAGGATCTCAGTAATGGGGGTGTTGTGATGTCTGAGAAGATCACTGTCTCAGGTTACAAAAGGCCGCCCGCCGGCCCAGTGGGAAAGACCCAGCAACGATGAAGCCGGCTCCGAATGGAGCCGGCGGAGTTGCTGGGGTGCGACGGGTGCAGTGGCACCTGTCGCGATTTTCAGTGTCTGCAAAGCAGACACTGAAAATCATTATGGGGCCCTGTTAGGGCCACTGGCATGGGCAGTGCACGGGCCCCCAGGGGCCCCACGACACCCGTTCCCGCCATCCTGTTCCTGGCGGTAACAACCGCCAGGAACAGGGTGGCGGGAAGGGGGTCGGAATGGAGGATTCCCTGGGCCAGGGGAAAACCGGCGGGAAACCGCCGGTTCCCCTTTTCTGACCGCGGCTTTACCGCAGCGGTCAGAATAGCCCAGGAAGCACCGCCAGCCTGTTGGTGGTGCTTCCGCGGTCGTTGGTCCTGATGGTCGGTGACCGCCAGGGTCAGAATGACCCCCTAACAGTGAACATTTTACAAGTGTTCTCTACAACACAAGCTGAGCAGTGAAAATGCTCAAATGAGCGTGTCTGCGTTAAGTAGAGCAAAGAGGGCCTCATTTCGAGGTTTCCCTTTTAAAGTCCGTTTATCGATAAAGTAGGTGGTCATCACTCACAGTGCGGAGTTAACAGTAAAAACCCAGACAGCCCCTGCAGTGTTGATACCGGAACTGGCCAACACCACTGGGATGGAAGCGGAAGTAGTGGGCGAGGGAACACCCCTGGACTAAGGTGCGAGATGGATCGCACCAGGATGACGGGGGGGAGGGTATAAGTAAAAGGGGAAAGGCGGGAAAGGGGGAATGAAAAGCCGAGTTGATGAGTAAAGCGACCGTTGATGTGATACTGCCTCAGTGTCATTATTTCAAGCCACGGGCCTGCTGCGCGACTCGACAATTGCCGACGAGGTGGGCCTACCGTGACCGGAAGCGACACCACCCCCACCCGCTCAACCCGGCACTGTGCCACAACTGGCCACCAGTTCCTGCACCCGTCGGCCGCCTCCCCAACCCTACCTGCACTGCTGAGTGATCGCCACAATTGAAGTCGGATGGAGCGGCGCACACAGCCAAGCGCCCGCGATCGCCGTTCACAGTGGCCCCAGACTCCGACGTGGCTCGGCAACACGCCTGAATTCGGCACCGCTCGCACTCCAGGAAATCTCCCGCAGAAACACACCCAGACCCTAGCATCCGCCCAGAGGAGGTGAGAGTTTCCAAAGACACACCCCTGGCCAACGACACACATTTTGCTCTGCAGCTCTGCAGAATAGCAAGGTCTGGCTGCAGCTCACAGATCCTGCATGCACAATCAGGTGGAACACTCTTCAACGCCTCAAGGACAAAGATTGTCAGAAAAAAAAAAATAATAAAGAGAAAAGCTCTGCCAGCTCACAGTTCACCTGTTTTGGTCTAAAAAAAAAAATAGCTAAGAAAGGGAAAGGAAGGACACAATTAATCAAAATATAGTACCTCAAGTCTAGCTACACAAGAGGAACCTAAATAAACACCAGGCCTACACACACTACATCACTGCAACCAATTTCACCTCACAATGGCTGGCATACCACCACTGGAACCTTTCACAATCACAGGCGCACCCTCCACCCAAGCAGCGAGGTGGAAAGTCTGGGTGGAGTGCCTCGAAACATATGTTGAAGCCCTGGATGTCCAACCAGAAAGGCGAAGACCCCTTCTTCTCCATATTGGTGGAGCAGACATCCACAAAGTCTTTAAGTCAGTAACCGAAGCGAGGCCACGGACCTACAAGACCCTGAAAGGGGCAATCACTGAACATTTTGAGCCCTATGCAAACCCGGATTACGAAAGATTCCTGCTACGACAAGCCCGCCAAATAACTGATGAGTCCGTCGACATCTTCTACGGCAGGTTGAAGGAACTAGGCAGCACCTGCACGCTGCCCGACGAGGAGGACGAAATTAGGGCACAGTTCATCCAAGGATGCTCATCATCAAAACTCCGAGAGCGCATCCTGCAACAACCGAACATGCCCATGAAGGACATCCTCACACTCGGACGATCTCAGGAACTATTGCAGGCTAGAGCAGCACACAATGGCACAGGTGAAAGCAGAGGCAGCCAACGTGGTGACGGCCAGGACACCACAACAAAAAGGAGACAACTACAAAGGGAGGCTAAAAGGCAGGCCATGCAAGTGGTGCAGCGGCCCAGCATCACACCCAACCACCTGCCCAGCGTGGGGCAAAACGTGCAGCACATGCGGAAAACCCAACCACTTTGCGAAAGTCTGCAGATCCACACCAAAACTGGCAACTAACACCACAAGAAAGACAGTCAAAATGGTCGAAAACACGCTAGACCCAGACTCAGACAGTGACATGGACAACGACCAACACACAGTTCACGTACTACACGCTGTCGGTAGCCAACGTCTGCCCACATGCCAAGTTATAATCCATGGATCTCCAATACCAGCACTGGTAGACACGGGCGCCTCCAGAAATCTAATGGCCATGGACATATACAGCAATCTACCCAAACCGTTGCCGCCACTCCGACCCACAAATGTACAAGTCTTTGCTTTTGGGAACAGCCGACCCCTACAAATAGCAGGGGCATTCACAACCAAAATCCCCCATGATGCCACCGGAAAAGCCACAAAAATGGACGTCTCCAAAGACGGTGCAGGATTCCTGCTTGGCTGCCAAACTGCCCAGGACCTCGACCTCATGCATTCTGCATTTAGCATACATGTAAACGCACTCCAAGACCTGACACAGGAATTCAGCGCCCTGTTCGAGGGCATCGGCTGCCTAAAGAGACCCCTGCTCCGGCTCCACATTGACAAATCAGTCACCCCCACAGCCCTCAGGCATCGCAGAGTGGCATTCCACCTTCGCCCTAAAGTTGAACGTGAACTCCAAGTCCTGGAACAGGCAGGAATCATTGAAAGGGTCTCAGGCCCACACCATGTGTATCCCCGATCGTGGTCGCAAGGAAGCTCAAGCAACCTGACGCTGTCCGGATCTGCGTTGACATGCGCATGCCAAATCTGTCAATCAAAAGAGAAAGGCACCTGACCCCAACAATAGATGCCATCCTCAGCGAGCTAACAGGGTCGTACTGGTTCTCCAAAATGGATCTCCGGTCAGGATACCACCAGATCATGTTACATCCCGAGTCACAGCCCATAACCACATTCTCCACACACAATGGTCTGTGGCGATACAAGAGGCTAAACTTCGGCATCTCCAGCGCGGCCGAGGTCTTCCAACATGTCATAAAGGAAGTACTGCAAGGACTCCCGGGGGTCCTAAACATCAGCGATGACATTCTGGTCCCCGCCCCCACCGTCGAAACACACCTAAAGAGGCTGCGAGCTGTATTCGCCAGGTTGCAAAAACGAGGACTAACCCTCCACGGGGAAAAATGTGAGTTCCTCAAAGAAGTGATCTGCTTTTTCAGGTATCGATTCTCCAAACACGGAGTCGGACCAGAACCCCTCAAGATCAGAGACATCCAGGAAGCCCCTGCGCCCACGTCGGTATCAGGAGTCCGAAGCTTTTTGGGCATGGTCACATACTGCGGCCGCTTCATGAAAAACCTTGCAGACATCACAGGGCCCCTGCGACAACTGATGCAAGCAAACCGCCAATGGGAATGGGGCAAGGAGAAAGAGAATGCTTTCCAGGCCACAATAAGCGCACTTTCCGCTGACACCACGCTAGCATTTTGCGACCCTCAACGCCACTCACAGCTAGTAGTCAACGCCAGTCCCACGGGCCTAGGAGTGGTACTGGCGCAGAAACAAGACTGGAGACTGGGCCCCCATCGCCTTTGCCAGTCGCACACTCACGCCAACGGAGCAGAGGTACTCGCAAATTGAACGGGAAGCCATCCACTGGGAGTGCCACCATTTCCATCTCTATCTATATGGCAAGTCCTTCTCGGTGGTGACTGACCATAAGTCCCTACTGCCCCTTTTCAAAGGGTCATCCTCAAAGCCACCGCCGAGAATCGAGAAGTGGATCCTACAGCTCCAAGAATATGACTTCACACTTGAGTACCAACCGGGCACGAAGAACCCTGCGGATTTTCTATCCCGGCACGCCCGCCTGGCCACACCCCAAGAAGTGGAAGAGGCCCAAGAAACAGAAGAATACGTGAGGTTGGTGGTAGAGCGAGCACGACCCCTGCCCATACCGCTCAGTGAAGTGGTGACAGCAACCAACCAGGACGAGTGTCTACAAATTGCCATACCAGCCACCCAGACTGGAGACTGGCGGCCGCTCCAACGCCCAGACACATTCCGCACACAAGAGGTCCAAGCCTGTTTGCATGCACTATTCCACATATGCCAAGAGCTCTTGGTGAGCGAGGAAGGCTGCCTGTTGAGAGGGTTCCGCCTAGTAATTCCATCCAGCCTGACGGCCAGAACAGTGTCCCTCGCGCACAGAGCCCACCAAGGCATAGTCAAATCGAAGGCCCACCTCAGGAACAAGGTGTGGTTCCCAGGTGTGGACAAACTGGTGGAAGACACAGTCAAAAGGTACCTCGTCTGTCAAGCCAGCAGCTCCCCAGACCCCCCAGCACCGGTCATCACAGAGCACGGGCCCTCAGCCCCATGGCAAAGAGTAAGCGAGGACCTTGGGAGTCTCCCTGATGGATCCCACATGATCATCGTTGTGGATGACTATTCGCGCTACCCGGAAGTCGAGGTGGTGAACTCAACGTCCGCACACACAGTCATCCCCAAATTTGAAAAACTTATGGCCACGCACGGGTTCTTCGGAGAGGTGTGCACGGACAATGGCCCTCACTTCAACAGCCATGAGTGGGCGGATTTCCTAGCATCCACAAGCACCAAACGTCGGCACATCACACCTCGATGGCCGCAAGCAAATGGAGAGGTGGAGAGATTTGTCAAAACCCTAAACAAAGCTATCCGTATCGCTGTGGCGGAAGCTGAGAATCCAAAAGAGCAATATATGCCTTCATAAGGGAATACAGGGTAACGCCTCACGCCACTACCGAAGCCACCCCCAGTCAACTGTGTTTCAGCAGAACGGTAACGGATGCCATCCCACATCACCCATTGTGGGCAACACAACCACTGCCACCGGACAGGTCTGCAGCAAGGAGAGCCAACACAAATGCATATGCCTCCAGGAAATGGAGAGCCCGAACAATAACTGTGCGAGTAGGTGATGCTGTCCTGGTAAAAGACCGCCACCCAGGAGGAAAGTTCCACCTACCTTTCGAAACACAGCCATGGACTGTGACCGCCGTGAAAGGCACCATGGTGACAGCCCAGTGAGGGCCAGAGACAGTAACCCGCAACATGGCACTTTTCAAACATTTATCCCAAACGCTACCCAGCGAAAACGACAGGAGCAGCACAGATGAACGGGCAGACTCCGACTTGGAACCGGCATGCCCAGAGGTGGCAAGCAAAGGAACGGAAACCACAATGGAACACCAGACACCTCACCCAGCGTCCGAACAAGCGCAAAACCAACCCGCAGGAGAAACAACACCCAACCAGAGAGCGGAGGGGATCCCAGTGTCGATCTGGGAGAGGGAGATACATGCTGAGGCACAACCCAGGCCCCTCTCGGCAGTATGCAGATTTCGCGTGTGACTGACATTAGTGGAGGAGGTCCAAAGTGAATGGAAAACTTTCAGTTTTTGCCAGATACCACAAAAACCGTGGCAGCATCTCTTTTTCTATTTTGTTTTGTTTCGTTCTACATTTTATTCCTCTCTTCCCTGTTGGGGAGGGATGTAGTGTTGATACCGCACCTGGCCAACACCACTAGGAAGGAAGCATAAGTGGTGAGCGAGGGAACACCCCTGGATTAAGGTGCGAGATGGATCGCACCAGGATGACGGAGGGGAGGGTATAAGTAAAGGGGAAAGGCAGGAAAGGGGGAATGAAAAGCCGAGTTGATGAGTAAAGCGACCGTTGATGTTATACTGCCTAAGTGTCATTATTTCAAGCCGCGCGCCTGCTGCGCAACTCGACAGCCCCCTTAGAAATTAGGAATAACCACTTAATTGTTCATTTCAGTTCCGTTTCCCTGCTGTTATTCATTCTTCCCCCGAATTTAATCTTCAGTTTCTGGTTAAAAAATAGACGCTGGGTCCATTGACCTCAGGATTAATCTCGGTGCTTGCATGTATACTCCATATCTGTTTGTCCCCAATATCATGTCGGACGTGTCCATAGAGAATGCCATACATGCCTAAATATTTCCCCTTGATAAATGCACATTGTACTGCTAAAACGCATGACTTGGTGAATAAGTACCAAACGCAGGTTAATGCACAAGTGATAACAATAAAAAGGGATAATTTTACATATTTTTCAACTTGTTCTTCTACCCCCTTAGCAGGAGAATTTTTCATTTTCAAATCGCATGCGCCAAAAACTGACCGGAGGTCAAAGTTCAACTTTCAGCCGGCTAGTTAGTCATGAATAAACCAGACAAGAGAAACGAAGATGGGTTTGTATGAAAGGAATGAATAGTCGATTTCTATTTAGGGATTTACAGCCTAAGCAATATCCCTTCATACTTCCCGAGTTAATGAAGTGAACCTTGGAGAGACTTCTTATGAAGGAACGCTTAGGAGATAGATTGGTTCACAGGAAAGCCCTCTGTGTGAAATATCAATAATGTATATCACTTTTATTCTGTAATTTCAAGTTCATGAAGTTGCTCCTCTGGTATCAGTAGATAAAAAGGAAAGGCCTGTAAAATATATGTGTCACATTTACAGCAGCCGGTATCGGAAATGTAATTCTTTTTAATGTTTCCTGTGTTGTTCACCCAATCTCAAATAGGCACTATTTGAATCAGGAAGCTTTTTATGTTTTGACAAATAGTTAATAGCCATCTTTTGTCACTCAGACTGTGTCAAATTGACATCAGTAGCAGTGAAAATAATTATCTTCCAAGCACAGGATGCCCGCAGAACATAAATAATAATGATAAGTAAAGCCATGTAAGATGTAATCAAACCATGACTTTTTATCTCCACGGTCCAATTGAAACTGATGAATGTGTCACTTAAGTAGACAATGAAAGCTGTCTCTAAGGCAGACTTGAAAGTGAGCTTTATTTTCGATTGTCTCCCCGTGTTTACGATGTAAAGTTTAATTTTACCATGTCAACGAGTTAAAAGCACAAAGCCTTTGAATGTGGCTGTAATGACATGAACAATATCAAATGCAAACCCTTATTGACACGGGTTAGTTCTATACTCATTTGAAATGCCCAATAATTCACATTTGCCTTTGAATAGGTTGTATCATTAAAAGGGGGTGGGGGTGTAACAATTGTGACATCACATACAACACGACAACGCTACGTGCCAAACAGATAATCGCATCAACACTCTGCAACATAGAAAGCCCCTATAATTAGGAGAGAAAGGTACACTATACAGTATAATTGGACCTGGGGCTGCAAAAAAAGACTACTGGGAGGCAGAAACTGGAAAGGATGCCAGACTCTTACCATTAGAGTTGGACGCCTCATTATAGGGTCTGCTCCATGCCACAGCAGGATGCTTGTGTCTATGATGAATTCTGTGGAGTTACTGTGTGACCAACACATTTCAGACACACCAACAGCGTGCATGAATTGTGCAGCATCTAATGCTTCTGGGGCATAGTTGAAGCAAATGTCTACAATAGTGAGGTAGGTAAACTTTATGTTTATTGATCTATCTCTCATAAGGTTAGAAACAAAAAGGGTGTATTATCACACTTCATGTCTCCATGGCCGGTATTTTCTGCCTCTAAACTAACGGGTCTTGGCATTTATCATGCTTTGATCATATCTACTCCACACTAGCTAGAGATAAAAATGGAGTGATTGGTGATTAGATTATGTGTAAAAAATTGTGAAGCAATACACCTGTGACCTATTGTGATTTCAACGTATATCCATTGTAGATAGTCCTAGAAATCACCTTGTTCATTATCACTACACATCTGGTCACTAAGGGACAACATGAATAGTGACACTAGCGTATTGAATACTGCTTCTATGGTTCATATCCTCACTTTATGCATCATCATGCTTACGAAACTTAGACCACAAGGACAACTAATGAGATAGATTACTTAATCACTATCGCAACTGATGTGGATCCTGTTACCAGGGATGGTCTTGAACCTTAGGTTAATGGACTTCATGGCTCCTATGCATTAATACACACGACAATCCCAACCTGCACAGCCTCCAGCTACTGAGTGCGATATCGTAGTGTGGTTTCTGTAGTGCCCAGTTTCCTTTCGTGGTCCTTTATGCTTTTTCCCCTTTTGAAACCATAGAGAGATTTCCAGTGCCTCTTTTCACTACAACCTAGAATATGCCTCTGCTGTTACGGGAACAGCAGCATCCTGGGACAAGCAGAGGCAGAAGCCACCTCTGCTGGTCGCCTGGAGCACCTCAGGACATATTTTCCATGCAAAAGGGAAATCAGGAAGGAAAGGGAAAAGCAGCACCATGCAAGGAAGCTGTGTGACTGGGGCCTTCTCTAGTAAATGGCACCTTGTCCAGCAGTTAGACAATGCCAGGGAAAGAAATTGAGTGAACAAACCACTTAACTTCTTCTCTTCACTAAGCGGTTTACCAGTAGAACAAAAATACTGAGAGGGATAGTTGTTATGTTTGGGAATTTCAGGCTACTTCCTGGCACAGGTGTAAGAAATGGGTAAGGATCGCCGCTGCACCAGTGAACACTCCACTCCTCCTCCCAGGGCGCATTTGAACAGCCATACTCCTGGCCTTTTTAAATTAGCCGTCAGCAGAAGTGTTTCATTGGACCTGGTGGTTGCCAGTGCTTGGCACCGTCGCTTATTTATCAACACTGGCACTTATGACAGTCTGCCACATAGTAGCGCTGTTTATCTAATTTTGAAATGAGCACAAGTTCTTTATTAATTAAATCTACAATACAATGACTAATACCGGCCGCTCAAACCATTCTGATGTTGTTAGGGTCCTGGGATAATCCGGATGTTCACACTTGTAGAAGGCTGATGGTTAGTTGTTGTGTTGGTGCTGTCACCGGCAGTGCTGGTAGGAGAAATGGGTGGCAAAAGCTGCAGTGGCCTCCTGATGAGGTCCCTGGCACTTATTTTTTAAAATTTGTATCAACTTAAGCACTGCCTCAGCTACCAATGCATACTCGTCTTATTGAAATTTCACATAGAAGTTCCAGACTATTTAAACATCCAGCAGACCGATTTATTTGTCTTGCAATAATGTAGCCACTGGAGTAGACACTCTAGGAGACCTCCTGGAACACACAATTTGCTAATCTGCTTTCGTGCTTCTAGTTGCCATTGGTCTGACCATAAATGTCGTAGCATATTTTCTCTTTTGATTTAAAGATGACTTTGGAGTTATGACTTGAGTTTTTTTGGACTATTTAGGGAATAAGCCTTTCTTTTTTTTTGCCATGCTTGGCCCCAGTAGGGAGGAGTTCTCATTCAGGATTAATTCCATGCTTGATCCTACTCTGTTTTGGGAAACATTGCAGTCCATCCATGGATCAGAGAACGAACACACGGGTTACTTTTTTAACATCCAGGACTTAAACAGACTTAAAGAAGGAGTGGATTTGTACACCACACTGATTTTCCCTACAATCATATTTCAGGTTTTCCTGTATAATGACATCGATGCCCTTCCCTAGAGCGGACGATCCGTTGTCACTGCCGTTATGAGGGTCTTCTCATGTGGGAAGGTCTTGCCTTGCTGGCTTCTGCTGTGAACATCCTGCCATATCCAAGAGTCAGGAAAATGCCTTTAGATGGTAGTTGAAAATGGGTGTGCATGTCATGACAAAAGAGAGTTTTTCTGTTCGTCCTTTCACATCTTTTATGTTATGTGCCCTTTTCCTAACTTTCTAAAGGATTCGGTTCAGATAGTCTCAGTCCCTGATTTTTTTGGCAACATTTCCGCTTTCACCTTGAATGTGGTTAATACTGTTGTGAGAAATTCTAGTCGCCTGATTCTAGGACAATCAAATGTTACTAGCCCTCAAATGTTTCAGTGTTCTTTACACCTGGGGCCTCCATCCTAAGGTACCTAGATCTGGGGACCAAGTAGGCCTTTTTATATTCAGAGACTGTGGCGTACAGTCGAAGCCTGACTCAGGAAGATGATTCTGGCTAGAAAGTCAAGTCAGGTATGCACAACCATGTCCAACCAGCACCTTTACTTTAAAAGGAGAATGTAATTTACATCACAAATGTTAAAACCATTCTGAATCCCTCCTAAGGAACCCTCCAAGTATTGGTGCATCAACATTGGCTGTTTCAGTAATCCATGAATTATCATGTGGCAAAATACCCAACTCCAGATCTTAACATTTTAAAACATGAATGTAACACTCAATGTATATTGTTCATAAGATTAGATTCAAACTACAGACTCACAGACTTGGCCAAACTCCTCATAATAAATACATTAGGGCTATTGCCTTTAATCTTTAAAATTAGTGAGAACTGACTATTGGCTGATATGTTTACATTAAACTCTCACTACAACAAAATCACATTTTACCCAGACACAAAATTCACAAAAACGTGGAGTTTCCCCCTAAAGAGATGACCAACAAGTTTTGCTGGTCCTAATATGTTTGGATTTCGTAAACTGCAGCCTGCAATCTCAGTTGTTTACATTTGCCTAGTGACCAACAGGGAAAAATGTTTTGTTTGAACTTTCATGTATTTTTACTGTCCTCAGACCAACTGGGGTACCTGTCACTCTTCTGTCACCTCTAACACTCTCAGGCAGTCAATCCTGACTATTTCCTAACCGTGCAGCACTTTTCTTAGCCAAACAGAGCTTTTCTTTTCCAACCATGCCTGGCGCCTGCATCGCTGTTTTCCTTAGGTGCGGCAGTGCTGGGAGAGTAGGTGTAGGCAGCTGGTGATGCTGGGACTTCCATAGTCAGGTACAGGTATTGGAGAAGGACTGGGGTGCTACACTCCAAACCTGTGCATGCTGAATTTCCTGCAGGGAAGAAAAGGCTTTATTCTGTGTCCCACTGCACATTTGCTAGGCAATTGTGAAAGAAAGTTGCTAAAGCCAGGGCCTTGTTACACATATCTCGGATTTTCCATCAGGACCAATTTGCTTGCCCATAATTTTGTACTGAAGGGCACTAGGAATATAGCGAAGCAATGAGAAAATCGTGCTGTTAATGGAAATTAATTTTGAACTATTTATGAACATTCACATGACCTGTTCAAAAATGAAGATGTTGCATTTGCTAATGTTGTTCTTTGACTGACAAGGAAGTATTCTTAGACAAGACTTTATTGCTCGAAATATGTATAAATGTCAAGTAAAAGGTATTCCAGTTATGGTAACTACATATGAATTGCCAAGCGGAGGAAACAAAAGAATGTTAAAAATGTTGGACATCTTGCAATTCTCCAAGAGACAAGTAAAAACTATAACTTGCCCGCAAAAAAGAGTACATAGTGATGAAGCTTGAGGTAGTTATTCATGTCAAAGGGAGAACTGTTAGCGAACATGGATTTGAAGTACTTCTTAAGGTAGTCATTCTTCGTGTGCTTTTTTTTCAGAAATTATGAATTATGAATTTCACAGGGCTGGTAACCCAGTGATATTGCTAGGATACATTCATTCACTATGCCAAAAGTCTATGTCAAGTTACTTCAGATATCTCTTAGCTTGTAGATAACTATGACATCAAGCAGATATTCTTGATTGATGTGATGTAAGCCAGTGTTTCTGTTTTCTGGCTTACTCCATTCTCCTTCCCTCCTTTCTATCACTGTGTGTGTGGCTGCTGGAGGGGGTGGTAGTAGATGGAAGAATGCATCACTTGCTTTTAATTCAGAGCGCAAGGTTGGTTTTTGAACAAACTATCAGATTTAAAGTATAGTGCCACATAAATACGGGAAAATAATATTGTGAAACATAAATATTGTGGTATAAAATATCGCTGTCAAGAATATAGTTATTTTTTAAAATAATATAATATTATTTACCAAAAAAAGATATTCTTGTTTTCACAATTATTGTTTTTAAGATTGTTTTCAGTAATGCTGCTAAACATATAGGCCCTCATTACAACCCTGGCGGTCGGTGTTAAAGCAACGGTAATACTGCAAACAGGCCGACGGAAAAAAAAAATGGAATCATGACCATGGCGGAAACCGCCAACATAGACAGCCACTTTAACACTCCGACCACCACGGCGGTACAAACAAACAGCGCGGCGGTAACCGCCAACAGACAGGCGGAAGACAATGTACCTCCCACCCTATCACAAGATGCCTATTCGCCACCTTTTCCAGGGCGGAACCAACATGAACAAATACACGGCTGAAACAGTACACAGAAGGGAAAACACCCACCTCTCCATACCCCACGAGGAACCAGGACGCCATGGAGCCCGAATTGCAGATATTGCTGATGCTGGTCTTCCTCCTCTTCTATCAGAAGCACCAACGACGGCGGCGACGACCACAGTGAGTACTGCACCTACAACACATGGGAGGGGGAGGGAAAAGAGAGTGACACACAGACGCAACACGCAACACCCCCACCCACACCTAAAACACCATACACACAAATACATGCAGCAACAGTACACATACACCCCACCACCCCCTAGAAGAACGCAAGGACAAAAGGAATTGATTTGAACAAATTTAATCATGTGAAATCTCATTATCAAAGTTCAAAATCCAGTAAACACAATTATGTACACCAACTACACAAGTCCGGATAGTGCACCAATCATTGTCCGTGGACCACTGGGCCCAAAAGGCATGGGCGAAGCCCACACATGATACCTCACTGGAAACGGAGAGAACACTGTAGGGGCATCAGATCGAAATGAAACAGGCACCTCAGGGGGAGGGGGGCACCTCAGCCAGATGAACGCACGACGCCACTGCTGCACGAGGGGGCTCCATGCCCATTGATGTATCCTGGGGAGTGCAAAGCCACAGTCTCTCAAGTCTCTCCAGTGGGTGGTGTGCCCACTGCTTTATCCTGGGGAGTGCAAAGCCACAGTCTCTCAAGTCTCTCCAGTGGGTGGTTTGCCCACTGCTTTATCCTGGGGAGTGCAAAGGCACAGTCTCTCAAGTGGATGTATCTCTCCACTGGTTCTGGAGGGGGCCTGGTGCCCAGAGTGCTTCATCCTGCCAAGGACTGAGGTAGTGGATGTCAATCTCCACTGGTTCTGGAGGGGGCCTGGTGCCCAGTGTGCTTCATCCTGCCAAAGACTGAGGTAGTGGATGTCAATCTCCACTGGTTCTGGAGTGGGCCTGGTGCCCAGAGTGCTTCATCCTGCCAAGGACTGAGGTAGTGGATGTCAATCTCCACTGTTTCTGGAGGGGGCCTGGTGCCCAGAGTGCTCCATGTGCAGTGTGGCCGGTACAATTCCCTCACCTGGGTGTGTGTGCCACGAGATTGCCGAGGTACAGGTAGCATGATATGCCATAGAGGCAGCGACATACCCCACACTGCTGCGGCTTCGCATTCCACCTGCAGGTGACAACAGTGATGACAGTAATGCTTCATGGAAGCTGCCCAGGGTACTGGAACTCACCACCAGCCTCGGACGACTGACCACTGGGGATGGTAGGCATGTCAGCGGTGGTGCCACTGTCCGAGGACGTCACGGGCCGCTGCCGGTGCTTGCGGCGGTGCCTGTCGTGGTGGTGCTGGCGGCGTGTCTGTCGTGGCAGTGCTGGCGGCGTGGTCTGTGGCGGCGGTGCTGGCTGTGGGGTCGGTGGTGCTGGCTGCGGGGTCTGTGGCGGCGGTGCTGGCTGCGGGGTCTGTGGCGGCGGTGCTGGCTGGGTGGTCTGTAGCGGGGTGCTGGTGGCGTGGTCTGTGGCGGCGGTGCTGGCTGCGGGGTCTATGGCAAGGGGGCTGTCTGTGGGGTCTATGGCGGCGGTGCTGGCTGTGGGGTCTATGGTGGCGGTGCTGGCTGCGGGGTCTATGGCAAGGGGGGCTGTCTGCGGGGTCTGTGGTGGCGGTGCTGGCTGTGGGGTCTATGGTGGCGGTGCTGGCTGCGGGGACTGTGGCAGCAGTGCTGGCGGTGGGTCTGTGGCGGTGGGGCATGTGTCAGCACCCGCTGAGGGAGAAAGCAGGATGTCTCCTGCAGCCTCGGATGGCTGCCCACCAGGGAAGAGGCTGGGGGCTGTCGCAGCGGCTGTAGACGTGCCGGAGGTTGTGCAGGTGGCGGTGCAGGTATTGGTGTTCGCCACCGTACAGGTTGGCATGGACGTGGACAGAAGGTGTGACACTGATCCCTCAGTCTGTGCCACCATGCCCTCCCCTGACCTGTCCTTCTGTTTTTGGCCCTTCCCCACCTTTGATGGTGGCGCAGTTGTTTTGCCACTATACCCTTTTGTTTTCGCTGACCCCTAGGTGGCTGGTGTTTTCGGATTCTCCCTCCGGGATGTGGGCACCTTTCTCATCTTGGCAGGTGGCAGAATGTCCTTGCCCTCGGTACGTGGCACACTGGCAGCCCTGATGGTTGGCGCACTCCATGATCCTGCAGTTGCTGGCACCACCGTGCCTGGGGATGTGGTGGCTGAGGTGCTGGGCTGGGACCTGGAAAGCATGGCCCTAGGGGAAGGATGGGGGGAGGTGAAGGGAAGAGGTCAAGGTTTGCCAGGAAAAGTTTTTTAGACACACTGGGACGGGTAGATGGAGGGGGTTTGGGAGTGGAGGAAGAGGTAGTGGTTGTAGGAGGTGTATTTCTGCTGAATTTGGGTGAAGGTGCATGGGCTGGAGGCTGTTGTGAGTTGGGTGGCTGTTGGGTGGGTGTGTGCCTGCGTCTGTGTACTTTGGGAGGAGGGCTCACAGACACACTGGTAGAGGACACTGGGAATGTGTGAATAGTAGTGGGGGTGGTGAGTGCACATGAGCGGTGTGTGGTGATGGGCGTGCTGGTGATGGACGTAATGGCTGAGGATGTAGTGCATGCAGGTGTGAGTGGAGACGAGACTGGGAAGGAGGAGGGAGATGTGGAGGAGGGGGACACAGTGGAGGAAGTGGATGTTGGTATGTGTGCATGGGTATGGTGCTTGTGTGAGTGCCTGTGGGATGTGTGGTGCTTATGTTTGCCTGAGCCACTCTTATGTGTTGATGTGTGTGCATGCTGGTCTGATGGTGTGCTTGGGATAGGCTGAGTTACAGGGGATTGGGTTCTGGGTGGAGGAGGTTGGAGGGGGGAGGCTGGACACAGGGACAATGGCTGTCATCAGTGCTGAGGCCAGAGCCTGAAATGCTCTCTGTTGGGCTGCCTGGCCAGAATGAATGCCCTCAAGGTATGCATTTGTTTGTTGCAAATGGCTCTCATCACCCTGGATGGCATTCAGAATGGTAGACTGCCCAACAGGGAGGGATCCAGGAGGTCAATAGCCTCCTCACTGGGGGCAGCAGGGCTGAATGGGGCAGGGCCTGAGGAGCCTGGGGCGAAGGAGATGCCCAACCTCCTGGGTGAGCGGGCACGGGACAGATGCTGAGGGCCTGCTGGGAGGGCGGTGCTGGTAGGGGGGGTGGCGGCTGTACCTGTTGATGCGGTGGGCACAGAGGAGCCCACCACCGCAAGGGAGCTCCCATCGGAGTAGGAGTCGCTGTCGCTGGTCTCTGCTCCTGTCCCCGCCGTGGAGCTCCCCTCGCCCTCCGTCCCACTGGTGCCTTCAGACTCCAGGGCCAAGTGGGATGCAGCTCCCTCTTGCTCCGGTGCCAATGCTCCTCTGCCTGATGATGATGCTATTGCACACAAGAACAGGGAGACCACAAAAAGGGGGGGGAAAGACAAAAGAAAGACATTTTCAGTGCATGCAACACCACTACCGTTGGCAGACACAACAGACAGTGAGCAGCCCTCTGCAATACGCCATGCACTTATAGTTCCTAGATTTATCACATACCCATGGGGTATGAGGCCTAAGCCCAATTGCTGCACACCTGGAAGTCACAGGAGCCTGACTGGGTGTAGATGGCTCTAACCACTAGTGGGGTTGGGGTGCCACATAGCGTGCCTCACAAGGGACCTTGCCTACCAAGATCGTCCTGGCCTAGGGGAACCCACTGCCCACCTCCCCCACCCAGACACCTCGTAATGCGTGCAAAGTCAGCTGAATGAGAGTGTACTCACCCCCTTGTGGCTGCTGTGATGCCCTCATTTTCCCATCCAACTCCGGATAGGCCACCACCAGGATCCGGAACATCAGAGGGGTCATGGTGCGACGGGCACCCCTCCCACGTTGGGAGGCCATCCCCAGCTGGGCCTCCGCCATCTTCTTGCTCCAGCAGCGCAGGTCCTCCCATCTTTTAGGGCAGTGGGTGCTCCGTCTGTGGTAGACCCCCAGGGTCCGGACTTCCTTGGCACGCCAAATAGCCTTCTTCTGGTGGGCGCTGACCTAGAGGAATGGTAAAGGGGGAAAGGACATAACTCACCCGTCTGGACCATCATACTCATTGCCCACCAGTTCCCACCAATGCCAGGACGCACACAAACTCCCCATCCATAAATGTAGGCCCCAGCCCCCCATGTATCTTCCAGCCACACCACTCAAAGCAGGTGTTGCCCATTCAGCATGCTTACAGTGTACTCACCTGTTTGTCTGGAGGACCGTACAGTTGCGTGTACTGGGGGAGGACCCCATCCACTAGTTTCTCCAACTCCTCCGAAGTCAAGGCAGGGGCCCTTTCCCCAGACACATGAACCATCGTCGCTTCCAGACACAGGTCAAAGCAGCACTTGCAGTGTAGGTCCTCTCCTGTCGAAGGTCAGGTATTAAGTGAGTGAACAGACAGAAAATGGCAGTCACGTCCGCGGCGGTGCGTATCGTCACTGCCGGCGTACATCGTCATTGGCTCCTCAGACCCATAGGGCCCAATGTTAACCAATGCAGAATTGCACCGCGGCTTCGACCGCCCACTGCAACGGTGTACAACTCCAGCGCAGTTACCTCATAACCCCTTGTCCCACCTTACAGGTCAGGCAGCCGCCATTTCAGGGGGCCACATGGCATTAATAATAACTGCGTCACACCTATGTAGGCCTGGAATACACACAGTTACAGGCACATTGCAGATTAATATATTTGTGCAAATGACATTTTGTGATCCCTCAGTGCTGGCTGACTCTCTGCTCGCTGTTCTCCTCCATAGGGCACGTCTGCTGGGGCAGGTGATGAGATGACTGCATCCTCCTGTGTACAGACCTCTGGTGGGCCTGTCGACAATGGAAGAGAGACACATAATAGTCACATACAGACTTGATCGTGCAACAATCCAGGAACTGTGTGCCCAGTTGGAGCCAGACCTGATGTCAGCTATCCGCCATCTCACAGGGATACCCCCTCTAGTGCAGGTCCTGTCAGTACTCCATTTCCTGGCAAGTAGGTGAGGCCAAGGACCAAATACAGTGTGAATAGATGTCTGGGGTTGTCCCTAAGGGTTAGTGTGTGTCTAACAGTTGTCCCTCGATATTTGAGGGTGACTCTGGTTACCCCAACCTGTCATGGCTACTGACCCCAGGGAGGAATCCCAGGACAAGGGCAGAGGAATTCTACAATGAGGCACATGGGTGAACTAGGAGGGTGATCGAATACACCTTCGGCCTCCTGAAGGCCAGATTCCAGTGCCTCCATATGACAGGTGGTTTCCTCTACTACTCACCAAATAAGGTGTGCCAGATAATCGTGGCCTGTTGTCTGCTGCACAACCTGGCTTTGCGACGCCAGGTACCTTTTCTGCAGGAGGATGGGCCAGCTGGTGGTCTTGTGGCAGCTGTGGAGCCTGTGGACAGTGAAGAAGGGGAGGCAGAAGAAGAGGATATCGACAACCGAAACAACATAATCATGCAATACTTCAGTGAGACACAGGTAAGAAGATGTCACTGCCCCCCACATCTCATACAATTTTTGGAGCTAGCATAAGTCTATCATTTTCACTCAGTGTATGGACCCTGACTTGTCACTTTGACTTTCCATTTCACAGATATGGGTCCCACTTTGTGCCCTCTGCTATATTTCCTCCAGGCCTACAGCTGTGTTACATCGGCATGTGCACAAGTACATTTACATTGCTATATTCCATGGTTATTTCAATTACACATTTGTGAAAGCACAGATTGGCTCCAGATTGTTTTGTGATTGAAATGTGTTTATTTTTGTGCTAATAAGTGGAGGGGGTTGTAAAATGGGCTGGGGGGATGGTGGAGGAATGTCCATGGAAGAGTCCAGTCTATTTGTTTCACAGGTGCATTGTCCAAAGGGGCATAGGAAGTGGAGCAATGGCAGTTGAAGGATGGACAGGGTGACAAAGTGGGACAGAAGGGTGACATTCAGGGGGGTCTAGTTTCCTGGTGGGGGTCTTGGCAATGTTCTCTGTCTTGTTCCTGGATCTCAGGCACCGTTTGCGGGGTGGTTCTCCATCTGCATAGGGTGGGGTGCTGGTGTTGTGTTCCTGTGGCGGTGCCTCCTGTCCACTAGTGCCGGCATAGGTGGAGGGCTGTTCAACGTCCAGGCTAGTGGCAGGGGCCCCTTGTTGTGCCACTGTGTCCCTCATGGTGTTGACAAGGTCTTGCAGCACCCCTGCAATGGTGACCAGACTGTTGTTAATGGACTTCAAGTCCTCCCTGATCCCAAGGTAGTGTTCCTCCTGCAGCGGCTGGGCCTCCTGAAACTTGCCCAGTACCGTTGCCATTGTCTCCTGGGAATGATGGTAAGCTCTCATGATGTTGGATAGTGCCTCGTGGAAAGTGGGTTCCCTTGGCCTGTCTTCCCCCTGTCGCACAGCAGTCCTCCCAGCTTCCCTGTTGTCCTGTGCCTCTGTCCCCTGAACCGTGTGCCCACTGCCACTGCCCCCATGTCCCTTATTGTCCTGTGTTAGTGGAGTTTCCTGGGTTCCCTGTAGTGGTGGACACACTGCTGATTGACGTGGGGACAGAGGGATGGGCCCGCTGGGTGGGTGCTGTGCTTGTGTTTCCTGAGGGGGGAGGCTCTGTGGTGGCTTGTGACTGTGTCAGGGGAAGCGACTGTCCCAAGGTCCCTGATGGGCCGGGCTGGTCATCTTCATCCAGTTGTGCAGAGCTGCTGTCATCACTGTGGGTCTCTTCTGTGGAGGGACTGGATATGTCTGGCACCTCCTGTCTGGTGACGTTGGGTAGGGGTCCTGTAGGGGTGTAAAGGCATGATTATTGCATCTGTGTGTGCCATCGTGTGTACTCCAGTGCTTGCATTCTTGGCTTGGTCCTTGTGTGATAGTTGGTTTGGGGTCTGTGTGGGTATCTGTAGTGGACATGCTTTGGTGATGGGTGTCCATGCATTGGTGTTACATGCAGGGCTTGTTTTTGGGATGTGTGGGTTGTGTTGGTGGGGTATGTGTGGTTTGTTGGGGTGATGGGTGTGAGGGTAAGGGTGGGGTATGTGAGTGCATGCAGGTAGGGTGGGGTATAAAATAGTAAACATTTGCCTTATCAGAGTCCAGTCCTCCTGCTACTCCTGCGAGGCTCTCAGAATGCAGTATTGACAAGACTTGCTCCTCCCATGTTGTTAGTTGTGGGGGAAGAGGTGGGGGTCCTCCGCCAGTCCTCTGTACAGCAATCTGGTGTCTGGAGACCACGGAGCGCACCTTCCCCCGTAGGTCGTTCCACCTCTTCCTGATGTCATCCTGTGTTCTTGGATGCTGTCCCAGTGCGTTGACTCTGTCGACAATTCTGCGCCATAGCTCCATCTTCCTTGCAATGGATGTCTGCTGCACCTGTTATCCGAATAGCTTTGGCTCTACCCGGATGATTTCCTCCACCATGACCCTGAGCTCCTCCTCAGAGAACCTGGGGTGTCGTTGAGGTGCCATGATGTGGTGTGGGTGATGTGTGAGATGGTGTGTGTTGTGATGTGTGAGGGGATGTGTTGTCTGTTGTTTGAGGTGCATGGATGTTGTGTAAGTGATGGTGTTGGGTGTCTGTGGATGCTGGTGTTGTTTTAGGTAGTGTATCTCTCTGTCCTGCTTTCAAATTTCTGGTAGTAAGGGTTTGTGGGTGATGTGGGTGTGTGCTTTATATTGGATTGGGTGTGTGGGTCTGTTGTGTGTATGTGTATCAGGTGTGTGTATTTCAATTTGTCGAATGTGGTGGTGTTTTGTATATGTGTGTGTATTTTGAGCGCGGCGGTGTGTACCGCCAATGGATTACCACAGTTGAAAGACCGCCACGTTGATTCGTGGGTCGTGATAGTGTGGGCATATTCTTGTTGGCGTGACGGTGTGGGTTTTGTTATCGCCAGTTCATCACTGACCTTTGGTGTGGCGGACTTGTGTGGGTGTCTGTATTGTGGCGGATTCCGAGCTATGGGTCGTAATACCTGTGGCGGAATTCTGTGGCCGCAGCGGTATGCTGGCGGTCTTCTGCACGGCGGTAAGCGGGATTTACCGCCAGGGTTGTAATGAGGGCCATAGTTTTTTAATTATTTCAATGAGTTCTTCTTACATTAATTTTTGGTGTGAGTATTGTTGCTATAATTGTTTTTAAATTTACAAGCTATAGTTTATAATTGTAAGTGATGTAGTATTTGTTTTAAAAAGTTATTAGTATTTTAAAGCTGGTTGTTGGGTTTGGAGGGATAGGAGTGGATGTTATTGAAATTAGAGATAATTTAAATTTAATGGTAATTTGTTTTTTATTGTACAGTAATGTTTTAATAGATTACTACCATGTTAATCATTTAATTGTTTTAGTTTGAATGCAAATTAGTATTTTTATTTTTATTTTAGTTTCACTATTAGTAATAGTACATTTTATTATACTAGCGGGTTTTTGGGGTTGCACTGTACAGGGGCGGAAGTTAATAAGGTATAAATATATATATATATATATATATATATATATACATATATATATATATATATATATATACATACATATTTTAATACCTTTATTTATGCATTTTCTTAAATACAAGGTGAACAAACAGTCACAACAACTGGTGCAATTTATGAAGTGGGAGCATCCAATAGACCCCGACCCCTATCTCAGAGGTTGGTAGTGTTGCTGCAGTACAGCTAATATCACATGTCAAGTCTACACAGAGACCAGATCTAACAACAAGTATATATATATATGTATATATATATATATATATATATATATATATATATATATATATATATATGTATATATTTGTTGTGTTGTCCCCACTAGACATGTCATTTCTCTCATTTCTGCATTTGCTGTAACAGGTTCCATCTCTGTAGCTATTCTACTCAGTATCCAATTCTATCTCGTCTAATTCATTAAAAGAGTCTAACATTGCCTCCCAAGCTGGCAAATCTTCTGTGATCTTATCTGTGTGAGACAATCTCATGTGTTGTTCCTCTGCTACTCCCAATTCTAACACATCTTTGACCCACAGTGTCTCATCTGGGATGCTGCTCCCCATCCATCCTATAGCAATTCTCCATTTGGCTAGTAATAGTGCCAGTTGTAGGAGTTCATAAGAGAGTTTTCGTCCCTTATTTTTTTTTTATCATGCACAAAAGGCATGCTCTCTGCAGGAACATGACCTCAATACCCACTGCCTCCTCTATGTGGGGTACCACCCTTTCCCAGAACTTTTTCACATCATACACGGCCATGCCAAAGGAGGAAAGGAAGCTTCTGCATCTCCACAACATGCACAATTTGGTGACCTGGAGGGATCTATACGAGTAAGCTGGGCAGGCATCAGATATTAGAGATGTAAATAAATTAAAATGAAACAATTTGAACTGATTGTTACAGGATACTTTTTTCACCATTACACACGCTTGCTCCCAACAGGTGTTGTCAGTGATGTCCTCCAAGTCTCGCTCCCATGCCCTTTTAGCTTTTTATGCATCTTTTGTCAGGTCTGCCTGGATTGCTTTGTAGAATAGGGATATGAGGTATCCACCCTCCCCTCATCGGACCAATTCTACCTACATCTATGATCGTGGTGGTGCCTCTGGATATGTATTCCAGAGTTCCTTTGCAGTATTTTCTAACTTAGCAAATTGCTAGAATTGACCCCTCCCCATGTTGAAGGAGTCTCCGGGCTCTTGAAAAGTGAGGAATGTTCTCTTGGGTAAAGATCCCCAGGCAGTAGATATCCCCCCTCCCTCCATTGTGCCATAGACATATTGTTGTCAATAGATATGAAGGGTTTGAGATCCCAGATATTCAATTCCCCATCGAAGGGGGATCTACGCAACACCTTTTTTACAGCCGTTTCCCACGCCTCTGCAGTATGGCAGACCAGATAAGGTAATGAAGCATCTGAATGTCCCCCCGTCATTAGAATGAGAGGCAGGGTATTATCACCAAGCAGGCCCTGCAGGAGCAGTTTCTCCCAATTGTCAGTATCTGTTAGTCATCAGGTTGCATGCTACCGCCGCACTGCATAGCAGTAGGAATACAGATCCGGGAGTGCCAGTCCTCCCTTTTCCATGCATGTTTTTAGAACAGATAACGCCACCCTACTTCTCTTCCCTGCCCATACTAAGGATATAAGGAGACTATTGATAATACGAAAAATACATATCTAGGATGGGGAATAGCACAGTCTGTGTCAAATGTATACATGGGGCAAAAATATGATCTTAGCATCTATGGCTCTCCCCTTTACCGACAATGACATCGTATTCCAGAATTCAATTGATCTACGAAGGCCCTCCACCACCCTTTCCACGCTGACGTGTCAGTACTCCTCAGCTGTTCTAGTGACCACGACTCCAAGGTATCGGAGGCTGTCCTGCTCCCAGTGTATGCCCAAATCTGGTACTTGGTTCAGTGACAATGCAGCCAGTCTCCCCAACGGGTATATTAGCATTTTTCTGATATTCACACACAGTCCTGACATCCACCCAAAATGCTATAGGCATCTCAGCAGCACCGGCATCGCCTCTGTGGGTGTGTGATCATATATTAGGGCACCATCAGCGTATAGTGAAACAACATGTGTGGAGTCACCTGTAGGAGGCTGGCCTGGCTTATAGTGGGTACCTGATGGTACTTACACCTTGTGCCAGGTCCAGTTATCCCTTATTAGTAGATTAGTAGTGTTCTAGTAGCTTTGGCTGATAGAGGTAGCTATAGCAGAGCAGCTAACGCTGAACTAGGAGACATGCAAAGCTCCTACTATACCACTTATATCATATAGGTACTATATCACAAGAAACACAATACTCATAGTTACTAAAAATAAAGGTACTTTATTTTAGTGACAATGTGCCAAAAAATATCTCAGTGGATATACTCCCTTAGGAGGTAAGTAAAATACACAAAATATACACACAAACCAAAATCAGGTAAGTAAAACAGTCAGAAAGTAGTGCAAACACTGTAGAATACAATAGGATGCAATAGGCCTAGGGGCAACACAAACCAAATATTAAGAAAGTGGAATGCGACCCACAAATGGACCGCAAGGCTAGTGTAGTGTGTAGAGGGAATGTAAGAAAACACTAAGGGTGTCCAAGATACCCCACCCCAAGACCCTGAAAAGTAGGAGTAAAGTGCTACTACTTCCCCAGAAACACACTAAACTCGTGATAGAGGATTCTGCAAAGACCACAACAGATTGCAAAGCACTGAAGAATGATTCCTGGACCTGAAGACCTGCAAAGGAAGGGGACCAGGAAACAATTGTCATGAAAGTGTCCGGGGGGGCAGGAGCCCACTAAACCCCGGATGAAGGTGCAAAATGGCTGCCTCTGGATGGAAGAAGCTGAAGATTCTGCAACAACAAAAGGTGCTAGGAACTTCTCCTTTGTGCAGAAGATGTCCCACGGAGTGCTGGAGGATGCAGAATTGTTGGAGAAAGACCACAAACAAGCCTTGCTAGCTGCAAAGGTCACAGTTAAAGAAAAAGTGTTCTATCTGGGCTCAGGAAGGACCAGGATGTCGCCACTTGGGAGAGGAGACAGAGGAGGCCCTCAGCAACGTAGAGAGCCCATGCACAAGAAGATAGCACCCGCAGAAGTCCTTGAACATGGGTTCAAGAAGACTGAGCAAGGCAGTCATCTCAACACAACAAAAGAGGGCCCCACAAAGCCAGAGGTCAACTCAGCGAGTTAAGCAATGCAGGACAGAGTGCTGGGGACCTGGGCTAGACAGTGCAAGAAGGATTCCTTGCAAAAGTGCACAGAAGCCCTAGCAGCTGCAGTTCATGTGGTGCACAGGATTACTGTCTGGAGAGGGGAGGCAAGGACTTACCTCCTCCAAATTTGGACAGTTGGACCACTGGACAGCCTGGGTCACTTGGGTCCACCGCCTGTGTTCCAGGGACCACGCTCGTCAGGATGAGAGGGGTCCCAGAGTACCCGTGATGCTGAAGTTTGGTGCCTGCTGGAGCAGGGAGAAGATTCCATCGACCCACAGGAGATTTCTTCATGGCTTCCAGTGCAGGATGGAGGCAGACAGCCCCAAAAGCATGCACCACCAGGAAACAGTCGAGAAAGCCAGCAGGATTAAGCGCTACAATGTCGCTGGTAGTCTTCTTGCTACTTTGTTGCAGTTTTGCAGGCATCCTGGAGCAGTCAGTGGTCGATCCTTGGCAGAAGTCGAAGAGGGAGATGCAGAGGAACTCTGATGAATTCTTGCAAGTCGTTATCTGAGGAAAAGCCCACTGGAGAGACCCTAAATAGCCCTCAGAGGAGGATTGGCCACCTAGTCAGGTCTCTGATGTCGCCTGCTGGCTCTGGCCACTCAGTGGCCTCCAGAGTGCCCTCACACCTCTGGATTCAAGATGGCAAAGGTCTGGGACACACTGGAGGAGCTCTGGGCACCACCCCTGAGGTGGTGATGGACAGGGGAGTGGTCACTCCCCTTTCCTTTGTCCAGTTTCGTGTCAGAGCAGGGACTGGGGGTTCCCTGACCCAGTGTAGACTAGTTTATGCAAGGAGGGCACCATCTGTGCCCTTCAAAGCATTTCCAGAGGCTGGGAGAGGCTACCCCTCCCCAGCCTTTAACACCTATTTCCAAAGGGAGAGGGTGTGACACCCTCTTTCAGAGGAAATTCTTGTTCTGCCTTCCTGGGACTGGGCTGCCCAGACCCCAGGAGGGCAGAACCCTGTCTGTGGGTTGGCAGTAGCTGTAGCTGCAGAGAAAACCCCAGAGAGCAGGTTTGGCAGTACCCGGGGTCCATAGTGGAGCCCCGGGGGTGCATGGAATTGGTACCCCAATACCAGATTTGGCATGGGGGACAATTCCTTGATCTTAGACATGTTGCATGGCCATGTTAGGATTTACCATTGTGAAGATACATATAGGTATTGACCTATTTGTAGTGCACACGTGTAATGGTGTCCCCGCACTCACAAAGTCCGGGGAAATTGCCCTGAACTATGTGGGGGCACCTTTGCTAGTGCAAGGGTGCCCTCATACATAGTAACTTTGCACCTAACCTTCACTAAGTGAAGGTTAGACATATAGGTGACTTATAAGTTACTTAAGTGCCATTTAAAATGGCTGTGAAATAACGTGTGCACTATTTCACTCAGGCTGCAGTGGCAGTCCTGTGTAAGATTTGTCTGAGCTCCCTATGGGTGGCAAAAGAAATGCTGCAGCCCATAGGGATCTCCTGGAACCCCAATACCCTGGGTACCTAGGTTCCATATGCTAGGGAATTATAAGGGTGTCCCAGTGTGCCAATAAGCATTGGTAAAAATGGTCACTAACCTATAGTGACAAATTTAAAGGCAGAGAGAGCATAAGCACTGAGGTTCTGGTTAGCAGAGCCTCAGTGACACAGTTAGTCACTACACAGGTACACACATTCAGGCCACAAACTATGAGCACTGGGGTCCTGGCTAGCAGGATCCCAGTGAAACAGGCAAAAACAAACTGACATACATGTAAAAATGGGGGTAACATGCCAGGCAAGATGGTACTTTCCTACATCACCCACCTGAATTCCCCAGTGTTCCAATTCCTTGTGCAACAATACAGTCAAAGGCTCCATCGCCAAGGCAAATAATAGCAGTGAAAGGGGACACCCCTGCCATGTGCCCCTCTCTACCACCCAGGAATCTAATATCTCTCCCCCACTTTAACACATGCCACACATCTTATGTAGAGCAGTTGAACTCAACCCTGCTGAAAGCTCGGTCCAATTCCCACAGCCCTGAGCACTGACCTAAGGTAGTCCCACCCAACTGTGTTGAACGCTTCTCAATATCAAGTGGTACAAGAGCCATCTCTCGCTCCGACATGGTGGCCTCATGAATGACATGAGTAAGATGTCTCCGGTTGAGGGCTGTGCTGCGGGAGGTCATAAACCCACAATGATCTTCACGTATTATTCCTGAGATTACTCCTTATAGCCTCTTGGCCAATACCTTGCACAGTATTTTTGCATCTGAATTGATCATGGGGAGTGGCCTATAGGATGGAGAATCTTCAGAGTCCTCTCCCGGTTTAAAAAAACACAAGATCCCCTCACGCATAGTTGGAGGCAGGATTCCAAGCATTCACACTTCTAAAAGAACCTCAACTAGTCGCCCCCAATACGTCTGAATAGACCTGTTAGAATTCAAAGGGAAAACCAACCCCCCCCCCCAGGGCTTGACCCTACTCAGATCCCGGAGTGCAGCTCTAGGTTCCTCCAATGTTAGGCCCTCATCCAGGTCTTGCGCCTCTTCAGGAGAAATATGAACCAGAGTCAGCCCACTAAGAAACTCTTTATTCGTGTCCAGAGGAGTTTCAGCATGTGCTCAATACACCTTTTGAAAGTGTGCTGTCAGTACTGCCATTATATTGTTTTGTTGCGTCACTAACTGCCCTTCACTGTTCCTGAGTCATAGGATTGGTGGGATATCATGTTCGCATTTCAATATCCAGGCCTACAAGCGGCATGATTTATCATTTTCCCTACAAAGGTGTTGGCAATAAGATTGGAGCATATACCTGCCTAGGGTACCCCAGGTTTTCTGTAGTTCTGGTTGAGTATGTACAACCTTGTTTCTAACCATGCCTCCTGCAGTCATGCCAGTATTTGCTTGTCCCTCTGGATGTTAGCTATGAGTTGTCACCACACTCCACAACTAATCCTGATGCAAACCCCTTGTCATGACGGCCTTAAGTACCTCCCATTCTGAGGCTCTGGTGCCTGTTGTGGCCTAATTGCTGCATATGTTCTGCCCAGGCTCTTCCCTTAATGTCTCCTTACTCACTGAGTGTGTTAGGATTTCAGGGGGTATGCATCATGTCCTCCCTATATGTATCCTTTCTTCCCCAGTTCAGATGTACTGATACCGGCGAGTGATCAGACAGGTACCTCCCCATATGTGTAACTTTCTGTGAGAATTCTATCAAGTATAGTAAAGGTGTTATGAGTCATAGAGTGACATGTATAGCCATGAGTCTGTGGGTGAAGGGCACGCCGTAAATCCATAAAACCCAGGTTCTGAATGACTGTGTCAAGGGATTCTGTTATATGTGGCTTCGTTCCTGACCATGGCAGGTGCCTATCTTGGTGTCCATCGAGTATACAATTGACATCCCTCTCCCACACTAGTGGTGAGACCACACTGTCGTCAAGTAGTCCCTGCATTGTGTAATAGAACTGCGGTCATCTATGTTGGGACAGTGGGAGTGTCATCTATAATAGACACTCCCACTGTCCCACTTTGTAACCCTGTCCATATTTAAACTGCCCCAGCTCCACTTCCTATGCCCAAATAGGCAATGCACCTGTGAGAGTAATAGACTGGACTCTGCCATGGACATTCCTCCACCATCACCCCTCACCATGTTACAACCCCCCTCCAATATTTAGCACTTAAATCAACACCCTTGAAGCACAACACAATCTGGAGTCAGTCTGTGATTTAGAAAATGTGTATTAGCAATGACAGTGACAAAATGCGTTTTCAAATGTAATGTCAACATACCTATGTCACACATCTCAAGTCCATGAGGAATCTAAGCAGATGACACACGTTGTAAACCACACCTGTGAAACCGTAAGGGAAATGTACAACTCAGTTACCATATACTGGTTGAAATCGACAGACAGGATAGAGGTAGAAGTGTGAAAGTACTTGTAGTAGGCAGGAATGTGTTCTCACCTGTGTGTCACTGGAAATATTGCTGGATAACTGAGTCTCTGTTGTCAATGTCTTCTTCCTCTGCTTCCTCCTCATCACTGTCCACAGGCTCCACAGCTGCCACAACACCATCATCTGGACCATCCTCCTGCAGAAAAGGAACCTGTCGTCGCAAAGCCAAGTTGTGAAGCATACAGCAGGCCACGATGATCTGGCACACCTTCTTTGGTGAGTAGAATAGGGATCCACCTGTCATATGCAGGCACCTGAACCTGGCCTTCAGGAGGCCGAAGGTGCGTTCGATCACCCTCCTAGTCCGCCCATGTGCCTCATTGTAGCGTTCCTCTGCCCTGGTCCTGGGATTCCTCACTGGGGTCAGTAGCCATGACAGGTTGGGGTAACCAGAGTCCCCTAATAGCCACACCCGGTGCCTCTGGAGTTGACCCATCACATAAGGGATGCTGCTATTCCGCAGGATGTAGGCGTCGTGCACAGAGCCAGGGAACATAGCATTTACCTGGGAGATGTACTGGTCTGCCAAACATACCATCTGTACATTCATCAAATGATAACTCTTCCGGTTCCTGTACACCTGTTCAATCCTGTTGGGGGGGACCAGAGCTACATGGGTCCCGTCAATGGCACCTATGATGTTAGGGATATGTCCAAGGGCATAGAAGTCACCTTTCACTGTAGGCAAATCCTCCACCTGAGGGAAAACGATGTAGCTCCGCATGTGTTTCAGCAGGGCAGACAACACTCTGGACAACACGTTGGAAAACAGAGGCTGGGACATCCCTGATGCCATGGCCACTGTTGTTTGAAATGACCCACTTGCTAGGAAATGGAGCACTGATAGCACCTGCACTTGAGGGGGGATCCCTGTGGGATGGCGGATTGCTGACATCAGGTCTGGCTCCAACTGGGTACACAGTTCCTGGATTGTGGCACGGTCAAACCTGTAGGTGATGATCAAATGTCTTTCCTCCATTGTCGAAGTTCCACCAGCGGTCGGTACACCGGAGGATTCCGCCATCTCCTCACATGTCCCAGCAGACGGTGCCTAGGAATGACAAAAGTGACCACAGAGTCAAACAACTCAGAGGTATGTACCCACAGTCTACACAGAACACCATTCATACACAAAATTTGGCCTGTATTTGTGTTGTGCGACAAGGCCTAGGTCTGTTGATGCAGTTGGTAATTAGGGCATGTGGGCCCCTGAAATGGCGGCTGCCTGACCTCTAAAGTGGGACAATGGGATGTGAGGTAACTGCGCTGGCGTTGTACTCCGTCGCAGTAGGCGGTCGAAGACCGCAGCGCAATGCTGCATTGGTTAACAATGGACCCTATGGGTCCCAGGAGCCAATGACGATGTACGCCGGTGGTGATGGTACGCACTGCCGCGGACGTGACCACCATTTTCTATCTGTTCAATCACTCGATACTTGATCTTCGACAGGAGAGGACCTACACTGCAAGTGCTGCTGTGACCTCGATCTGGAAGAGACAATGGCTCGCGCTTCTGGGGAAAGGACCCCTGCCTTCACTGCAGAGGAGTTGGAGAAGCTCATGGACGGGGTCCTCCCCCAGTACACGCTACTCTACGGTCCTCCAGACCAACAGGTAAGTACACAGGGAGCATGTTGTATGGGCTATGCCTGTGTGGAGAGGGCTGGTTGTAAGAAGGAAGGGGGCACAGTTCTGCGTGCATGAAGGACTGTGAATGCATGTGCCACATGGCAAGGGTAGGGATGGGGGCCAATCACTTAGACGGTGCAATTGTTAATGACTTTTCTTCTTCCCCTGTACATGTCATGTAGGTCAGCGCCCACCAGAAGAAGTATATTTGGCGTGCCATCGCCAAGGACGTCCGGACCCTGGGGGTCCACCACAGACGGAGCACCCACTGCCGTAAAAGATGGGAGGACATTCGCCGCTGGAGCAAGAAGACGGCGGAGGCTCAGCTGGGGATGGCCTCCCAACGTGGGAGGGGTGCCCGTCGAACCATGACCCCCCTGATGTTCCGGATCCTGGCGGTGGCCTACCCTGAGTTGGATGGGCGCTTGAGGGCATCACAGCAGACACAAGGGGGTGAGTACACTATCATTCAGCGGACTTTGCGCGCAGTGGGGGTGTCTGGGTGGGGGAGGAGGGCTGTGGGTTTCCCTAGGCCAGGGCGAGTTCCGTAGGCTAGGTCCCTCCGTAATGCAGGTCATGTGGCACCCCAGCCCACCTCTGTAGAGTGGCAAGTACAGGTATTCATGCCCCTGTGTCATCTATGTGTGCAGATGTCGACCATAGCCATGTAGGCCATATCCCAGGAATTGCATCTGTAGAGCCCAACAGCACCACGTAGTGCAGGGGGCTGCTGTGTCTGTATTGTCCGCCAACGGTAGCTGTAAGCCGTGCACTCAACCTGTCTTTCTTCTGTCGTCCCCCCCTTTTTGTGGTCTCCCTGTTCTTGTGTGCATCAGCATCATCAGGCGGAGGTACAGTGGCACCAGAGCACGAGGGAGCTGCATCCCACATGGCCATGGAGGCCCACACCATGGACTCAGAATACACCAGTGGGACGGAGGGCGAGGGGAGCACCACGGCGGTCACAGGATCTGCAACCAGCGACACGGACTCGTCCTCCGATGGGAGCTCCCTTGTTGTGGCGGCAAAATCTGTGCCCCCCACTTCTACAGGTACAGCCGCCACCCCCCCTACCAGCACCGCCCTCCCAGCAGCCCCTCAGCCTTCGCCCCGTGCCCGCTCACCCAGGAGGGTGGGCATCACCTTCGCCCCAGGCACCTCAGCCCCTGCCCCAGTCACCTCTGCTGCCCTCAGTGAGGAGGGCATTGACCTCCTCAGGTCCCTCACTGTTGGGCAGTCTACCATTTTGAATGCCATCCAGGGTGTAAATAGGGAATTGCAACACACAAATGCATTCCTGGAGGGCATTCATTCTGGTCAGGCTGCCCTTCATCGAACCCTGCAAACTCTGGCCTCAACACTGATGGCAGCCATTGTCCCTGTGTCTAGCCTCCCCCCTCCAACTTCCTCCACCCCGACCCAATCCCCTGTACCTCAGCCTATCCCAAGCACACCTACAGACCAGCATGCACACACGTCAACACACAAGGGAAGCTCAGGCAAACCTAAGCACCACACATCCCACAGGCACTCACGCAAGCATCACACACATACAGACACACCAACATCCACTGCCTCCACTGTGTCCCCCTCCTCCTCATCTCCCTCCTCCCTCCCAGTCTCGTCTACACTCACACCTGCATGCACTACCACTACAGCCACTACGTCCCGCACCAGCACACCCACCACCACACCCCGCTCACGTGCACTCACCACCCCCACTCCCATTTACACGTCCCCTGTGTCCTCTCCCAGTGTGTCTGTGACGCCCCCTCTGAAGATACACAAAGGCAGGCACACACCCACCCAACAGCCATCCACCTCACGACAGCCTCCAGCCCATGCACCTGCACCCAAATCCACAAAACTTACACCTCCTACAACCACCACCTCTTCCTCCACTCCAAAACCCCCTCCATCTACCTGTCCCAATGTCGTCTCCCAAAAACTTTTCCTGGCCCCCCTTAACCTATTTCCCCCTCCCCCGGTCCAACTCATAGGTCCCGTACTAGCACCTCAGCCAAAAAATCTCCGGGACCAGTGATGCCTGTTGTTACAGGTATGTGGAGTGCACCGGCCACCAGGACAGCCAGTGTGTCACGGAGCCACAGCACAGCCAGTCCCCCCCCCTGTGAAGCACCAGAAGTTGGACAGTGCCCGGCGGGAGAGGGGGAAGACTCCAGCCAGCAAAGCCGCTCACAAGGGTCCCTGGGGGAGTGTCGACTCAGCTGTGACTCCTCCCAAGGTGGGGAAGGGGCAGAAGAAATCTCCAAAGTCTTGGAGGAGCAGCACGGCGGAGAGGACCGCCATCATCCCCGCTGCCCAGGAGGCCACTGCCAGCCCCATCGTCACTGCCCAGGAGGGCACCGCCAGCCCCAGAGTCACTGGCCAGGAGGCCACCGCCAGCCACAGCCCAGCTGGCTAGGAGGGCCCCGCAAGCCACAGCCCAGCTGACCCATGAAGGACCGCCAGCCACAGCCCTGCTCGGCAATGAAGGACTGCCTTGGCAAGCACCGCTGAACAGGCCAGGGACCGCTGAACAGGGCAAAGACCACCATGGAATGCACCGCTGAACAGGTCTGACACTGGCAACGCAAGCACCGCTGAACAGGCCAGGGACTGCTGAACAGGGCAAAGACCGCCATGGAATGCACCGCTGAACAGGTCTGACACTGGCAACGCAAGCACCCCTGAACAGGCCAGGGACCGCTGAACAGGGCAAAGACCGCCATGGAATGCACCGCTGAACAGGTCTGACACTGGCAACGCAAGCACAGCTGAACAGGCCAGGGACCGGTGAACAGGGCAAAGACCGCCATGGAATGCACCGCTAGCCCATTTGCGGCAGAGGCAGTGAAGCAACTTGGACCGTCACAGGGTGTGTGATGCACTCTGGGCACAATGCCCCCTCCAGAACCAGTGGAGACTGTTATCCACTTGAGAGACTGTGGCTTTGCACTCCCCAGGATATAGCAGTGGGCAAACCACCCACTGTAGAGACTTGTGAGACTGTGGCTTTGCACTCGCCAGGATTGAACAGTGGGCAACCCACCCACTGTAGGGACTTGAGAGACTGTGGCTTTGCACTCCCCAGGATGGTACAGTGGGAAACCCACCCACTGCAGAGACTTGAGAGACTGTGGCTTTGCACTCCCCAGGATGGTACAGTGGGCAACCCACCCACTGCAGAGACTTGAGAGACTGTGGCTTTGTACTCCCCAGGAGACATCAATGGACATGGAGCCCCCTCGTGGATCTGGCGTGGTGCACTCATCCGGCTGAGGTGCCCCCCCTTCCCTTCCCCCTGAGGTGCCTGTTGTATTTCTATCTGATGCCCCAGCAGTGTTCTCTCTGTTTTGATCAGGTATCTTGTGTGGGCCTCGCCCATGCATTTTGGGCCCAGTGGTCCACGGACAATGAATGGTGCATCACCTGCACTACTAATCGTGGTGTATATTTTGTTGATAGTGTATATATGTATATATTTGCTTCCTGTATTTTGATATATTACAATGGTTCAACTCATTTCCTTTTGTGTTTGCATTCTTCCGGGGGTGTTGGGGGGTGTTACTGTAATGTATAGATATGCATTGGTGTGTGTGTTGTAGTGGGTGAGGGTCGGGGTGGGGGATGGGATGTTGTTTGTGTGTGTCCCTGTTTTGTGCCTCCCCCCTCCCCTATGTCGTAGGTGCAGTACTCACCGTGCTCTTCGCCGCCGGCGTTGATGATCCTTGAATAGGAGCAGGAAGACTATCGCTGGCAGAGTATGGAGTTCCCGCTCCATGGTGACCCTCTTCCTCGTGGAGTGTGTAGAGGTGAGCGTTTTCCCTTTGAAATGGCTGTTTCCGCCGTGTTTTTATCCGCGGTGAATCCGCCCCGGAAAAGGTGGCGGATTGGTAGGTTGTGATACTGTGGGCGGTACATTGTCTCCCGCCTGCCTGTTGGCGGTGCCCGCCGCGCTGTTTGTCTGTACCGCCGTGGCGGTCGGAGTGTTAAAGTGGCTGTCTTTGTTGGCGGTTCCCGCCACGGTCATAATTCCAATTTCTTTACCGCCGGCCTGTTGGCGGTTTTACCGCCGCTTTAACACCGTCCGCCAGGGTTGTAATGAACACCTGAGTGTGTTGATTCCAAAAATCACATTGCATGGATGTTGATATGGGGAAGTCGAGCATTGACATGGAATGGAAATGAGCACCCGGCCTCTTGTGTAGAGCTTCCATATCTGCCTAGCTTGACTCTCTAAATATCCACCGAGCTATGATAAGATCTGACGCTAAGCCCGACTTCTGATCCAACTTCATGCTAATGTATCGGCCAATGGTCCTTCATGGTTCTCCAGTTTTCCTTGCCTCCGTCATGGTATTCAATTACAAAGTAATCAATTACCACAATGATAAGCCCTGCATCGTACTTCCATCGGAATGCATTTCTTAATTGAGCTTTGTTGATGGATAACATTTAAAATGTTTTATATACAGATAGATCCTCATAATCATAATTAAAATAATAAGGTCTTTAGTAGGTGCTTTATTGAAACAGGTGCGTAGGCGACTCTGTCGTGGAATTTCCTGCAAATAGTTTTTTTTTAAGTGTTTTTTGTCCTGGGGAGGTCCTACTGGTACCCCAGCTAAGGGGTCAGGGTGACCCTGCCCTGGCCCCTTTTGTTATGTTTTATCATTTTTCCTGGGACCTGGCTGAAGCCAAGTGCCAGGCTGGCTGCCAACACTTCCTTGTTGAAGTGTTGGCAGCCAATCAAATCTCAGCATGAAATCGGAAGAGTTCGTGGAGCCTTTGTGTCCCTATAGATACAAATTTGAATTTGTGTTAATAACTCAAAAACTACTTAACGGATTGAATAAAAAATGCACTTTCTCAACAAACAGCTACCATTCTGCCAAATTTGGTGTACTTCCATCAGGCAGTTCAGGCTCTAGACCTGTTCAAAAACTCTATGGGAATTAACAGAGGGAAAACACGTTTTGGTTCCACCCCCCCTTTTTTTCTCTGCCCCCGCTTGACAGATCACCCCAAAACTTTCCAGGCAGCCGTTGAGGTGAGAGATGGATTTTTTGGGAAAATTTTGTAAAGATTTATCAATCATCGCTATATATATATATATATATATATATATATATGTATATATATATATATACTATACTACTATATGTTATTCCAACCACAAAACGCATACGTCCTTTGCCCGTGGCTGCTGGCTGTTGGTCACATGG
Source organism: Pleurodeles waltl (assembly GCF_031143425.1). NCBI lineage: Eukaryota > Metazoa > Chordata > Amphibia > Caudata > Salamandridae > Pleurodeles > Pleurodeles waltl. The sequence continues at coordinate 1,234,247,771 of NC_090447.1, forward strand.
CCTGGCCTGCCCAACCCCTATGAGCACCCAAACTTGCACTGTGCACAGCTTTCGCCCGTGCACAGCGGAGGTTGCCCACAACACCTGGCCTGCAGCCGCACCACAAAGCCAACCTCCATAACGACCCAACCCCATGTTATGCACGGCCCTTTGGCTGTGCATGGTGGAAGTTGGCTGCGGCCTCTCTGGGTGTTAGAGTAGGTGAGAGATGGTGTATCTGGGTGTAAGAGTGGCTGTGAGCATGTCTGTTTGGGTGTGAGATTGCGTACATCAGTGTTTTATTGGTTGCGTCTGTGTGTGCGCAGGTCTGTGAGTGGGTGCATGAGGCTGTCAGTGGGTCTGTGAGTGGGTGTGTGAGAGTCTGAGTGGGTCTGTGAGTGGGAGAAATTGGATGAGAGACACAGAGAGATAGAGAAAGAAAGTGAGTGGGAGAGAGATAGAGCGGTTTGTTTAGGCTTTGATGTATGATATACTTAGAATGAGATATTTCTGTACAATTTAAAATAAAAAAATGTATCGGGCAGGGTTGCAAATCTTTTGCCTCACTTTATATACAAATTTGTTTTCCCCTTAATTTCTCAAAAACTACTGAACAGATGTACAACAAGTCAAAAATGGTTTCTTTTTGAACAAGTGTGAGGAAGTAGCCTTTTTCAAGCATGGTTACCCCCATTTTTGTCCTGTTTGTGAATGTTTGCCAGTGTGTTTTTACTGTCTCACTAGGATCCTGCTAGAAAGGACCCTAGTGCACATAGTTAAATCCCTATGTGTCAGTGTGTTTTGCCTGTCTCACTGTGATCCTGCTAGCCAGGACCCCAAAGCTCATAGTTGGTGGCCCATGTGTGTGTTCTCAGTATACTTAACTGTGTCACTGAAGTTCTGCTAACCAGAACTCCAGTGCTTATCCTCTCTCTACTTACCAAATTTGTCACTATAGTTTAGTGACTTCATATTCCAATTCTAATTGCCACACTGGACCCCCCCCCCTTATAGGTTCCTAATATATGGTACCTAGGTACCCAGGGCATTGGGGTTCCAGGAGATCCTTATGGGCTGCAGCATTTCTTTTGCCACCCATAAAGAGCTCAGACAAATCTTTCTTCAGGACTGCCACTGCAGCCTGAGTGAAATAGTACCCACCCTATTTCACAGCCATTTTCATTGCACTTAAGTAACTTATAAGTCACCTATATGTCTAACCTTCATTTACTGAAGGCTAGGTGCAAGGTTACTGTGTGTGAAGGGCACCCTTGCACTATCAAAGGTGCCCCCACATTGTCCAGGGCCAATTCTCTAGACTTCTTGAGTGCCCCTGCCCATCACCACCACAGGGCTGGTGCCCAGAGCTCCTCCAGAGTATCCCTGGCATTAGCCATTGTGGATTCCAAGGTGATGGGACCCTCTGGAGACCTCTGAATGGCCAGTGCCAGCAGGTGACATCAGAGACCCCTCCTGATAGGTGCATACCTGGGTATTTCCTCAGATTCAGCTTTCAAGACTCCTCCAGGAATCCTCTGCATCCTCTGCTCCAGCTTCTGACCGTTGGATCAACCGCAGACTGCACCAGGAACCCCTGTAACTGCAACAAAGTATCCAGGATGACTCCTGTGACCTGCAAACTTCAGCTCCAGCCATCATTTGCAACAGTTTCCAAGGTGTGCACGCTCTTAGGACTGCCTGTCTTCATCCTGCAACAGAAGAACAAAAGGAATCTCCAGTGGAGTGACAGAGTCATTTCCCTGCTTCCCTGCTTCCCTGTGGGACATCACCTGCACCAAACAGGAAGCCGCAGCCATCTTCCTTGGTGCTCTTCTGTACTTTTCTTCTTACCGGAGAATCCACTTTTGCACGATCTTCTAGGTTGGCAGGGGCTCCTGTCCTTCCTGGACTCTTCTTCAACTTCTGGACTTGGTCTCCTCTCTCCAGAGGTCTTCAGGTCCAGGAATCCATTGTTTGTTGCTTGCAGTCTTGCTTGGTTCTTGCAAACTCTCTTTTCATGACTTGTAGTGTGTCCTGAGGAAACGTGCTGTACTTTACTCCTGCTTTCCTGGGCTCTGAGGTGGGGTACTTTACTTACCTTTGGTGTTTTCCTACAATGCCCCTCTATACACTACACTTGCCTAAGGGGGATTTTGTGATTCACATTCCACTATTGTAGTATATTCTAAATACATTCTAGGCCCATTGCAATCTTTTGTATCTTCTACTGTTTGCACTATTCTATGACTGTTTACTTACCTGATTTTGGTTACTGGTGGATATATTGTGTATAATACTTACCTCCAGAAGGAGTGTTGCCTCTAAGATATTTTTGGCCTTGTGTCCCTAAAATAAAGTACCTTTATTTTTGGTAGCACTGAGTATTGTCTTTTATTGTGTATAAGTACTGTGTAACTATAGTGGTATTGCAGGAGCTTTGCATGTCACCTAGTTCAGCCTAAGCTGCTCAGCTACAGCTACTTCTAGACAGCCTAAGCTGCTAGAACACTGCCTACATTTCAATAATAAGGAATATCTGGACCTGGTATAAGGTGTTAGTACTTTAGGCACCCACTTTAAACCAGGCCAGCCTCCTACTTTCAAGGACTTACCTTTCTGCCAAAATTGGTGTAATTCCATCCAGTAGTTTTGGCGCTATCACTGTTCGAAATCCCTACGGAAAAACGAGTGGGGAAAAAGTGCTTTGGGACTCCCTTTTTCTCTGCCCCCGCTGGACGGATCACCCCAAACCTTTCCAGACAGCAGTTGACGTGACTGCCAAATCGTTTTAGAAAGTTTCGGAAGATTCGTCCTGCGACGCCAAAGATTTAGGGAAGTTAAAAAAATGTTTTTATGTTTAAACTAATTCCTCACTATAACTACCTAGTGGCGACTGCTACTGGGTAAAATATTAGTTTATATTTTTGTGTGTGTTTATACATATATGTGTACACACACACATATACACTGGGTAGTTACATTTTACATATACACTGGGTAGTTTCAGTTAGAAACGTGATTCCATGGGAAATGATAGGACTTTGTGTTTGTGTTGCTAATGGCTTTGGCCCCGTTTGACAAATCTCCACAAAACTTTCTAAAACAATGCTACATTTTGATTAGTTTGCACATTGTCCCCATTCAGTTTTCCTTAGGAACTTTAGACACCACTACAGAACAAACCAGTAAATGGATTAACACCAAATTTGGAAGAAAGTGAAATCTTGTTCCAGAGAGAGTGCTTTGTTTTTTTTGGTGTAAATCTGTTCAGTAGTTTTGGAGAAACTTATAAAATGAATTTATCATGCTGCGGAGGATCCATGGAGTGGACGTATCCCAAAGAGTTGATTGGCTGTCCCCTCCTCAGCCAGGAAGTGGAGGCAGCTATGTTAGGACTCGAAAATCAGTCCTGAGTCCTAAAACACATGTAAAAAAATAAGTTATGAGGGGCCATGGTATCCCTACCTGGCCCCTGATGGTGAGATTCCACGTGGGACCAAAATCTTTTTTTTTCTTTTTTTTTAGATGAATTCACAGCAGTTCTGCAAATAAGTGGCACTTGGGGGACAGATGTTTATTTTTTGGGGGGAGGTGGCACTTGTGTTTTCATGTGTTTGGTAACTACACTCCTGTTACCCATGACAAAGGTCCGTTGGGACCGAAACGCGTCAGAAGAGGTTTGAAATAAATTAACTTTTGCACTCTCAGGAGATTCAAGAGTTCTTTCCTTTTGGAAGGGGTGTTTGGATATATATATATATATATATATATATACATATATATATATATATATTTATATATATATAACCCCAGCTGATCCAGTTTCCGGGCAAAGCAGCACTTTAAAAATCCTTTTGTTGGTGGTGCGCTACTCTTGTGCCAGTATCACACCGTTACAATGTATGCCTATTCCATTATCTACGTTATTGAAGAAGCGAGTCGCACTCCTGAGTGAAGTTCACGTCTGTATATTTATTTATTGACTCTGAAACAGTAAGCAGCATATAAAGGTTCCCAATGCATTTCAGTCTATCTGGGCCTTGATCTGCAAGTCTTACAACACTGTTTATAGTTTTTAATAGTTTTTTTTCCTGTTGAAATTATCCACTGCTGGGTTTGGTAATTTATATTGGAGAAAGAAAAAAAATAAAGTGTTGATATGCGCATTACACGTGTCCATTTATGCAAGTGAGTGAAATGCTTGAATGTGCAAAAAAAAGTTTTAAAAGGAGTCACGCCTATTCTTCACTCTGTGACTTAAGATTCCTTTTCATATAAAGCCAGGTCGATTTAAATACCTCTATTGTTTATTTTAGCTTTATTTGTGTATGCTGTCAGCAGAGTCGATACACTCGGGAAGTGTCTCTGGGGGTCATTCCTACCCTGGCGGTCCGAGACCGCCAAGGTAGGGGACGGAGGAAGCACCACCAACAGGCTGGCGGTGCTTCTGGGGCTATTCTGACCGCGGCGGCTTCCCGCTGCCCCTGTGAATCCTCCACGGCGGCGCTGCAAGCAGCACCGCCATGGGGATTCCGACCCCCTTCCCGCCAGCCTGGTTCTGGCGGTTTTCACCGCCAGAACCTGGCTGGCGGGAACGGGTGTCGTGGGGCCCCTGGGGGCCCCTGCAGTGCCCATGCCACTGGCATGGGCACTGCAGGGGCCCCCTAACAGGGCCCCACATTGATTTTCAGTGTCTGCTTGGCAGACACTGAAAATCGCGACGGGTGCAACTGCACCCGTCGCACACCAGCAACTCCGCCGGCTCCATACGGAGCCGGCTTCCTCGTTGCTGGTGCTTTCCCGCTGGGCGGGCGGCCTTTTGGCGGTCGCCCGCCAGCCCAGCGGGAAAGTCAGAATGACCGCCGCGGTCTTTTGACCGCAGTACGGTCTTCTGGCGGTTCCCGCCAGGCGGGTGGCGACCGCCGCCCGCCAAAGTAGGAATGACCGCCTCTGTCTTTTTACTTTTGTGTGCACACACCCCTGTTCCTTGATCATTTAGAATACAGCATGCGCTTATTATGCAATCCCAATGCATGATGGATGATGTAGTTAGTGGCAGCACATCAGGTTTTTATTGTTCTCCTGTGGGTGTCCCGTTTATTTTAAGTTTCCATATTAATTTTTGTTGACTCAAGGCAGAATATTTATGATTTTTAACACTAAGTCAGCATTAACTCTATTGGAAAACAGATTAAACTTATATCAAATGACACACATATATTATGCAAACAAAGAGATGTATTAAATGTACACAAGTAAACCTTGATTCTTCCATAACAGATGGAATCGGTGTCCATATATATATATATATATATATATATATATATATATATATATATATATATATCCTATTAGCGGTCACCAGTAGGTAGATATAGTTAGGACCATGTTTCTATAGAAAAAGCATTTTAAATCGTTTTTGACTTGCCTATATTTTTAGCACTATTTGACAAATCTTCACAAGCTTTTCCAGAAAAAGTGCCCCAGTTGTTCTTGTTGCACATGGAAAGTTTTGGGAAGATCTGCCAAGTGGGGGCCGAGAAAAGGTGGAGGGCAAAAAAGTTGTGTTTCCCATGTTAATTTCCATAGGACCGTTGAACACGTCTACAGTCCGAACCACTTGATGGAATTACACCAAATTTGGCAGAAAGCTAGCTCTTGGTGCACATATCATGCTTTTGCTTACTTGGTGTACATTTGTTCAGTATTAAATTTCTATATCTAGGGACACGGATCCTTAGTGAATAAATTGTGAAAATCTGCAATCTTTTCACGAATGTGCGCGCAAATAGAAACAATTTAATTGGCCTGCCACAACCTGACTAGAAATTTGCCACTACCATTTTATTTTATGGGACATGGTCCCCAGGGCTGAAAATCCAAATTGAAAGTGGCATGAGGGGTCAGGTAAAGGTACCCTGACCCCAAGGGTGTGATATAGGGGTGTTTTAGGGTCTAATTATGGGTTTTAAATGATTTTTCTTCACCATGCGCGACATTCGTGAATTTCCTTGAATATCCACAAATATTCGAGAATATAAAAAATTAAATAAAAAAAAAACATTCACAGACTCCTCACAGACCCCTTCATACACTAAGGGCCTCATTGTGACCTTGGCGGATGTGATACTCCATCACAAACTTGACGGGTATCCCGCCCACCATTTTACAAGTTCCATAGAATATAATGGAACTTTTATTATGGTGGACGGGGTAGCCATAACGTTTCTGACGGAGTATCCCATCTGCCAAGGTCCTAATCAGGTCCTAATTCATTTAATCATACACGCACTCAGAGACTCATGTGCCCAGTCACACACCCACTCAGACACTCATGCACCCACTCACAGACCCACTAACAGAGCCAGACTCTGTGGTCAACCCCCACTGGCCACACGAAAGCACCACAGGGTTGGATCATTGAGGCCAACCCCCACCATGCACAGCCAAAGGTTGTATGCGGCAGTGGCTGGATTAACGTAGAGTAATTAATATTACTTTACGTAAAAAAACATAGAAATTCGATGAAAAAAACAAAGTTTACAGGGACGTTATAGTTAGGTGATGAATTTACTTGTACAAAATAATAAAGGGCATATTTAAGAAAAGTGACGCTGCACACAGTACAGCGCTACTTTTCTTGTGCCCCTTAGTGCCCCCTAATGCCATTATGTGTGCGCCGTACTTAAAATACAGTGCACCATGACGGTGATGCCAGTCCAGAGCTTTGCAGGATTACCGTACAAAAAATTAACGCTATTCCTGCAAAGCCCATCGAGGTCCATTGTAATAAATGGTGTGCCTCCTTTTAATACCTGCTCTGAGCAGGCATTAAAAGTGCTGAAAAAACTGATGCAAAGAAATCTCTTAGATTCCCTTGCACCATTTTTTCAACCCCCCCAATGGGGGAACACCCCATTTGCATAAATTATGCCTGGCACAGGCATAATATAGTGCAAAGGGTTACAAAGTGGAGCAATGCATGCATCGCACCACTTTGTAAATATGGCACAGGGATTTTGGCGTTGTTGGGCCACATTAGCTTAAAAAATATGATGCTAATGTGGCACAAGGAGGTGCTACGGACTCTTAAATATGCCCATAAAAATTCAGCAGTTATAGTTAGAGTTATTTCAAGAAGCTATAACTTGCGCCGTAAGGTAACTATAAGTCATGCCTTCGCCATGCACAGCTAATTACTCTGCCATCTTTGATATTATCACTGTAACATTTGCAACAAAATTATTGATAAGAAAACTGTGCATGATAAGGGCTCGAGTTATAATCACCTTAGGTTGCCCAAAGCTACCTGCAAAGCAAATGAGAGAGAAACAAGAGCTGGGCCCACTAGCCGCAGCAGTCAAACAGGTATTAGCCCCAAGTTAGAAGGAAGTGACGACTGGCATCCACCCGGTTGCCTTTTAAACCACTTCTCTGTTTTGGTATGAGAAGGTCAGAGTCACTGGAGATGGATGGTTTACATCAGCAGCAGGCAATTAATATCACAGTTGCCTGTTACTCCATAAACCTCTGTATCCCTGTGGAACTGAGAGATGAAGTGTTCCTGGCCAGACTCAGAGGCAGTTTGGTGGGATATAGACCACTGTGCTGAACTCAGACAGTGTTCGCCCACCCAGCAGAGCACCAAGCTGTGAACTGTCCACTCATGCTTGGCTCAACCCTGTAATGGGTTTGATATTTGTGCCATTGGTTGATTGTGGGTAATATATCTCCTCTTTATCTACACTCTGAAAAGAAAGGGTCAACCACGAAATATAAGTGATTGGCACATCTCTTATTCAACTTCCTAGCAGATAATAATCACCCAGCAGCCAATCAGAATTCAGCTATTTTATTTGTTACACTGACTTATTTAACGATGAAGAAGGTATGTATAAATCATATAAAAAATCACAGAAAGTCAAGCTTAGCACTTTTGAGGATGCCTACTAGAAATGGGGTTTCTGGCTGGCTATGGTATACAACCAAGCCAGGTAGGACCCCCAACTCTAGTCAGGACATGTAAGTTGTACAGCAAAGATAACCTGTGCTCTCCCTCTTGTACCTTGGCACAGAGCAGGCAGGCTTATCATCAAAGGCAATGTGTAAAGCGTTTGCGCAACACACTCACACCAGTAACTCAATGATTACATCACAAAAGAGACTACACACAGGACTATTTAGAAATAGGTTTCTCTATTTCTCTATTATATATATATATATATATATATATATATATATATATATATATATATATCTTAAGACCAAAATGACATAACTTAGAATTATTATGCACTGAATAAAAATTCTGAAATGGTACACATTATCCTGACAGTGCAGGCACCAAACCAGTGCTTCCTCTAGCCACTACACATTCACTTGCACCGTCATGGCCTATGGACAGTATGAAACCACTAGTGCAGGTCAGTCTACTATAATGCAGAAGATAGACGTTCTATTATGTCAATAGTACTGTAAATAAAATTGAAGTACTAAATCCTGCAGTACAGAAGGTAGACAGCTCATTAAGCATTCTGCGATGTTGGACCTGGCCCTTTTACAGGGTCATTCCCCAGACTTTGTGCCTTTTGCCTCCTTATTTTTCTGACCTTTGCTGGCTGACATTATGACTCTGAGCACTTTTTCACTGCTAACCAGTGCTAAAGTGCATGTGCTCTCCCTTGTAAAATTGGTATGATTGGCTTATACCTAATTGGCACATTTAATTTACCTGTAAGTCCCTTGTAAAGTGGTATCGCTATGCCCAGGGCCTGTAAATTAAATGCTACTAGTGGGCCTGCAGCTCTGCTTGCGCCACCCACTAAATTAGCCTGTCAAACCTATCTCAGCCCTGCTAGCGCAGGGCCTGTGTGCGCAGTTTTCTGCCACAGGGACCTGGTATCTAAAATTACTTGCTTGGCCCAGAACTCCGCTTTTACTACATGTAAGTCACCCCTAAGGTACGCCTTAGCTAGCCCCATGGGCAGGGTGCCATGTATGTAGAAGGCAGGACATGTGCCAGACTGCGTGGCTTGTCCTGGTAGTGGCAAACAGCCTAACTTGGTGTCTCACTACTGGGAGTGCTGCCTTCTCATAGGATTGCATTAGAAATGCCCTGCCTTATGTGTAAGGGGTTTTGTATGATTTATGAGGGGTAGCGTAGGCAGGTTTGGTATGGTTGCGCTAGTGTTAAGAAATGCTGCTTACTGGTGTAGGTGTATTTTTTATTACTATTACAGAAATGCCACTTATAGAAAGTGGCATTTATCTGTGCTTATGACTCTGGTGTTTTGCAGCTTGCCTCCAATCCACGTCTGGGCAGACTGACAGTTGGGGCTTTGTGTATACTTTTCAGACAGCCTGTACACAGGGAGGGTGGAGATGTCACAGAGGTGCATCTACATATTGTATAGTCTTCCTGGGCTGAGAGAAGGGAGAGGCAGGACACACCTGCAGTTTTAAAGGCTGTGCCCTGGTCTCACACAATAGGGTCGTTTACCTCCCACTGATGTTTGGAGCCTGTGCTGGAGGAGAGAAAGGGCACTCCCAGAACCAGTTGGAACTGGTTGGAACCCCCTCTCCTCCCCATTGTAGAACACACTGTATACTTAGTATAAGTACAGGGGAATTTTCCCCCCAAATTGGACATTCTTGGGACTTGAAACTGGACACAGGACGCTGCTGAATGGACTCATCAGGAAACCACCTTGGACTGCTGCTGATGTGCTGACCTGTGACCTGCCTGGTCACTAGGAGGAACTGCCACCATCTGCATCTCTTTTGCTGGCCTGTTGTTGGGGCCTGGTAGCCCTGTGCTACCCTCCCTTCTGTCTCCAGGGGCAGGGGGCTGTGGCCCCTGATCCCTGTAACTTCTCCCTGCATGAGGAGTGCTGTCTCGATGTATCATTAGTGTTTGGAGAGCGCTCATCTGTGCCCCCCTTGCTCTTCGAGGCGCATTTCCAAGCTGGATAATCACCGCCGCAACCCGGGCTCCAAATATGGCCTCAACGCTGTAAAAAGTGTTTCCTGGCTGCCCCAAAATCACCGCCGCAGACCGGGCATCATCTTCTGACTAAGCGCGAGTATCGCGCACCCTTCAGTGCCCCCGGGCACAGGAAAAAGGTAAACGGAGCAAGCTTGCTCCTATCGGTACCCCCAGGGCACGGTCCGCTTCTTGGAGAGCCCCCAGGGCACTAGCCGCCCTCCACTTCTATTGAATCACCGCAGCGCCCCGGGAATCAAACAAAAACACTTGTGCACCACATCGGGTGTGTGTGAGTGTGCATCTGCGGCCCCAGGAGGGAGAGAGACCTCATTAGGTGTCTCTTCCGGATCCCAGGGCCACCCCTGAGAAGCAGAACTCGGGAGGCGAGGGGAGCGTCCCCCTTACCCCCGGTCACTGCCATAGGAGCGGGACGCTCCTATTTAGACACTGGGCATTATTTGTAAGAATAGGGAAGGAAGGCCTCGACGGAGGACCCTTCCTCTTGTCCCCATTTCTTTTGTTGGGCTTTCCTGCCCCCCACCTTTGTGGAGGGCGTGTGAAGGCAGAGGGAGGCCCCCACAGGGATCGCGGGCCCTAGGAGGGACCCGATTATCGCAATAGAGAGGGTGCAGACCACCCCTCTCCCCCAGGAGCACCGTGTGGCCCCCGTTTCACACATAGGAGTGCCGGGGGCCCCCATGCTCATCTTCTAGGCACTGGGAGTGCCTTTTCTCCATAAAACCAGGTGCTTTGGGGATTTATTGGCTCTGTGAGCTTAGTATGGACCTTGGGGGGGAGTTAAATGTTTCCTACCTGCTTTTGTGATGCTACATATGTGTGCTGATGTTCCTTTTATGGGCATGACATGCTGATATGTATTTTTATGACTTGTGATATGTTCTCTAATGTTCTTTTTATGGGTATTTACGAGGTGTTCATGACAAGTTCATAGATTTCTTTACTGTAATTCCTGACTACTGCTTATGTTGCAGAAACCTGAGTACTTACGTGTTCTAATGTGACAACTGCTTATTTTTGCAGGGTATTAGTAACTTTTGCAACGTTCTGACAACTGCTAAGGTAGCAGGGTATTACTGACGTGTAATGTTTGTCTAATTATGTTTTGTGCAATACAGTTTATTTTTACATAGCTCAGTGTTGTGTTTACTTTGTGGTGTACATCTTGCATCACGTGTGTTGTGCAAACGTTTTACACACTGCCTCCGGGTTAGGCCTGACTGCTCGTGCCAAGCTACCAAGGGGATGAGCAGGTGTTATCTTGGACGTGTAACTCCCTTGCCCTGACTAGAGTGGGTGAGTTCTGCCTGGCTTAGGTGCATACCCTAGCCAACCAGAAACCCCATTTCTAACATGTGTGTGTAATATAGGCATCTCGGCTGAGATCAAGACAGCAAATTAATTGGGAGGAGGAGGGAAGGGTTGAGGAAGGAAATATACAGCATATGGGCTTCTTTCCTGCAGCATTGCGCAGTGGTTGTTAACTTTTGACCTCTGTGGACCCCCAGTGAATCACTATTGGAAGCCAGGGCCCCCAACCGAAGCAATTTCTATGATTTGAACATCAAACTATACACAAATCAACAGAAACCAGTATGTGTCAAACAATTCCTGAAAAAGTCGTTCCAGTGCAATTTTCTCTTCAACCTCTTGCATATTTAATGAGACCAAACCTATGCCAGGCTAGATCACACAGTTTTTGGGGGGAGAGGGGACCTGACTCACCCCTCTTCCTGGCTTGAAATTGGAATCTGACACTACTACAACCAGCCCATGGCCGCCTCCATAGTCCATGGGCAGGGAGTATGTACTGTAGTGGGAAATTCACGAAATTATCACTCAGTATATTAATAAAGACCATTATATTTCACCTACATAAAATCTGCTTTCTCCCTTACTATCAGTGGCACATGGCAAAAAATAAAGCGTGTCAAAGTTCAGCTCCCCAACTTGTAACTGAGTCATGAATAAAACAGGATGGAGAAATGAGCAAGATGAGTTTGTATGAAAGTAATGAATAGACAATTTCTCTTTAGGGATTTGCAGCCGTGGCGATTTTCCTTCATATATTTTCCATTAATGGAGTGAACCTTGGAGTGACTGCTTCTGACGGAGCGCTTAGGAGAGAAATTGGACCACACGACTGCCTTCTGCGGGGAGTATCAATAATGCATGGCACTTTTATTCTGAAGTTTCAAGTTTATGAAGTGTCTCGTCGTCTCCATTGGGGTCGATAGATAATATGCGAGTTATATGTGTCACATTCACAGAAAACCTAATAGGATCTCTAAATCTCTTTCATTGTATCTTGTGTTTTCCACAATGCCTTCAGAAAAAGACTTCTTGAATCATGACGTTTAAGAAGCAGCATCATGACCTGACACACCATTGACAATAACCTATTGTAAGTTAAATTGTGTCAAATTGACTCTGATTACTTTTATATTAGACATTCTCCAAAATAGCTGGTTGCAAAACTTGCGGGGTGTGTAGTTTCTTAATGGTGCTGTAAAGATAGTCTTGCCAAGATATGTTGATGGCTAAAACAAAGAGCCAAAACTGCACCACCTTAAATGAAATAATGCGATGTGTTGAACAGAAAAAGATAAACTGTTTTAGACCATCCATGAAAATACATTTAAAGAGAAATCCCCCTTTCGATATTTCGATATTTCGATCATCGACCACTTTGTGAAACTTAAAATACATTAGTTCAAATGATACATACAATACGGGTGAATAAAATAATAAACCCATGCGTCCTTCTAGTTTTAACAACATATAGAATTATAGATTGATGGTTGTTAATGGGATGCTTTTTTAACGAGGTGCTCTGATTGACATGAACTAGACAACGAGAGCCAAGCTCGAGTTGTCAGTGTCACTCCGATGTGAAAAACATCGCCATTCCTAATTACTCGCACCACCCTCTCTTTAATCCTGCCACTACCTGCCCAAATAAAAAAATAAAAAAAAATCTCCTTCTGCCACCAACCCAACCTGCCATTGTATTTACTCTTAACCTTTGTGTCCAAAATGAAAATAAAATGGCGTCCTGCTACTTACCCACACCACTCTCTCACCCACCCATCCAAACATTAATAACGTGCCAGTTGCCCCCCACCACCCTCATAGGTTACTTTACCTTCCCTACTATGGAGGTGCTTCTGCTCTCAAGGGAGAAGAGAACAAAACAGATACTGCTACAGGCTTTCTGAGAGCCGTCTCAGCGCAACATTTCAGTTCCTTGTCAGCAGGGTTTTGCAGAGGAACACGCTGACACGGAATGTGGCAGATAAGACAGGGGGAGAAGGTTGCTTCCACTTATGACGTCTCATCTATGGGAAACACTTTTTGTTGTTATGTCATGACAGTTAACAAATGGATTTCAATACAGTTATTCATGCTAACAACACATAATAAAAACTAGCATCATGGAGTGAAGGAAGGAAGCAACCCATACAATGTATAACGTAGACCAGGGCCATGCAGTTAGAACTGAGAGCCTGATTTAGATCTTGACTGCAATGGTCCCACTGTTGCTTTTTTGATGGCAAACACGTCCATCCTTGGCAGTCTGCCCACCTGATTTAGATGTTGGCAGCCCCATAGGCAATAGACTGCCCACTTTCCTGGGGATGGGTCCGACCTCCACTTCTGATTTGGCAGATTTAGGGGGAAATGAGGTAAAAGAGTACCTTTTTTCCCAATTCCATTTCCGTTTTTGACTGGATACAACTGGATAAGACCTGGTGTCACTGCTGCCACTGGACCTTGAAAAAACTCGCCCCTCACCATCGCTGGACTCAAAGGTAGGGAACCCACATTGGCTGTGTACGTTTTGGGGTCACTGCAGATGAGCTTGGGACTACTGCAGTCATATACATACATATGTCGGGAACTCATTTGTGTCAGACACTGATGGGGACACACTGGTACATGACCCATATCACACACATACACATCGGTTTTTATGGAGTCAGTATTCATTGCCAAATGAAAGCTAGCTACACAATAACGTCACAATCACACTTGTCAAGTATGTCCAAGTGTACACATTGCAAGGGGACCTGTACCTGCAATGTTGTGCTACCAGTTGTGTATGTGAGCCAGTATGTGTATGTGTGTTTGAGATTGGATTGGCTGGGTGAGGTGGAGGGAGTTGTAGTGGGTGGGTCCTCTGTTGTTGTGTGTGTGTGTTTGTGTGTTGTGTTTCTGTGTGCAACATTTAGATGAGTGTGGTTGTTGTGTAGTGTTCATTGTCATGTGTGTAGTTGTGGTATTGTGTGAGTGTATATGTAAAGGAGTGTGTAGTTGTGTTGGTTGTGTTGTGTGTGGGCATAGTGTTGATAGTGTTTCTATATTGAGTCATGGGTGTATGGTAATGTGTGTTTTTAGCATGTATGTGTTGTGTTGTGGTGGAATGACAATGGAAAATAGTGTGTATGTGGTGTGTTGTGTTGTGCAGTGAAGGGGGTTACATATGGCTAAGGTATAGTGTGTGTGTGACTTACCTCTATTTCACAGCCACTGCTCTTGCGTCCGTTACTTACCGGTAATGGCATTCCTCCTAGTCCTACTCCCTCGCCTTCCTTTCCCAACCAATGAGGCTCCCTGCCTCCCCCTAGACCCCTCCCTTCCCTTTTAAAAAGCCCCCCCCCCACCCCCACCACCTCCTGTACAGAAACAAGCCCAAACAGCAACTCAGGCGTTCCGTACCAGGAGGGCGGGAGGGAACGGAAAGAAAGGCAAGAGATTAGGACTGGGAGTAATGCCATTACCGGTAAGTAATGGACGCATTACCTCCCGTCCCTCCCTCGCCTTCCTTTCCCAACCAATGAGACATAGCAAGAGAAACACAGGAGACGGACACTGAGTGGCAACACGTTTAATCATAACTAAATAGGACACCGGACTACAACCCCCCTATTGCATCATAGAAGACAAGACATCGTGACCCAATACCGACTCTAAACCCCCCAAGTCCGCCAGCCTGTAATGACAAACAAAAGTAGAAGGAGAGGCCCAAGTAGCTGCCCTGCAAATTTCCACCACAGAAGCGCCCTGTAACTCAGCCACCGTAGCAGCCATACTCCTGGTAGAACGGCCCTGTATCCCCGGAGGTAGCACAACCCCTTGCAAAGAATAAGCCATCAAAATTAAAGAGCGGACCCAGCGACTCAAGGAAGCAGTGGATGGCTTCTCCCCTTTCCGAGCCGGACCAAAATTAACAAAAAAGGAATCACCTTTCCGGAAAGGAGCAACCACCTGTAGATATTCCAACACTGCCCTACGTACATCCAAAGAATGCAACCGAACCTCCTCAGCCGAGGAAGGATCGGGACAGAAAGCAGGCAGGATAACCTCCTGCCGAGCATGGAAAGCAGAATTCACTTTGGGAACAAACGAGGGAACAGGCACAAGCACAACCCGATCTGGAAAAACCTTACAAAAAGGAAAAGAGCAGGCCAAAGCCCCCAACTCCCCAAACGGCGGGCTGAAGTAATGGCCACCAGAGAAAAAGTTTTCAACGTCAGATGACGCAAGTCACATGATTCCAGAGGCTCAAAGGGAGGAACAGTCAAGGCTTCCAACACCAAAGAAAGATCCCAGGAAGGAAAGGACCACACCGGACAAGGAAACAAGTTAAGAAAGCCCTGAAAAAATCTAGGCATCAAACGACCTTCATCAAACATATTATGCCACGGACCCCTAAAAGCCTGTATCGCAGCCCAATGCACACGCAGCGATGCCACAGACAAATCCAACTGGGCCCCATCTTGTAGAAACTGCATCACCTCAAACAGAGAAGCTGCCGCAGGATCCAACCGATGCCGCAAACACCAGGCAGAAAATACTTTCCACTGCCGACCATAAGACAGCAACGTGGAATGACGCCACAAAGCCAGCAAAGTCGAACTCAAAGTGACCGGAACCCCCAAGCTCGTCAATCCCCTCCATTCAACTTCCAAGCCGTCAAGTGCAACCGCCGCAATGACCCCAGAGGGAGGCAAGGAAACTCTAGAGGCGAGGGACAGAGAGGGTGTGACCAGAGGCCATCAACCAAAGCAACGGAAACCAATTCGCCCGCGGCCAATGCAGCGTGATCAAGAGAACCCTAACCTTCAGAAGACGTATCCTCACCAGAAAAGCACGGAGCAACTGGAAGGGCGGGAATGTGTACAGAAGATCCTGAGGCCAAGGACACGACATCCCGTCCACCGCCCAAGCCTGATGACAACTAAACCGTGAGCAAAAGCACCTCACCTTCGCATTCTTTGGGGAGGCAAACACATCCAACACCGGAAGACCCCACAGGCGAACCAGTGGACGGAACAGAGACAATCAGAGGGAGAAAAGCTGGGACGAAGGAATGACCCAGCTCAGCAGATCCGCCCGAACATTGACCACCCCCTGAATGTAGGTGGCTCGCAGAGACAGAACCCACTCCTGAGCCCAAACAAAAATGTCCCTCGCAATCCGAAACAGCGACCGCGACCTGGTCCCACCCTGCCTGTTCACGTAAGATTTGGTCACCAAGTTGTCCGTCCGGATAAGAACATCCAATCCCTTCAGGGATTCCTGAAAATGAACCAGAGCAAGAAGAACCACCTTCAACTCCCTCCAATTCGAGGACCGTCCGGCCTCCAGAGGTGACCAAAACCCCTGGACCTGAGCCGACCCCAGCCAAGCCCCTCAACCGGAGAGGCTGGCATCGGTCGTCACTACCACCGGCGGAGGAGGAGACAAAGACACCCCCATTCGAAGATGAGCTGGCACCAGCCACCAACCCAACTCCCTGCGAACAAACCCCGACACAGGAATCCTTGTCCGAAGAGATCCCGACACCGGAGACCAAAGAACAAGAAACCAGTTCACCAGGCAAAGAAGATGAAACCGCGCCCAAGGTACCAGAAAAACCACTGACGCCAAATGACCCTGCAGACGCAACCACTGAAGGGTTCTGGGAGCAGTCTGCGACAAGATCAACAACACCTGCGCCTTGAGGCACAACAACCATTTCTCCGACACAGTCACCAAGCCTTGAAGAGTCAGAAATTGGGCCCGAGAAAAACCAGATCTTGGGAAGGGACCAAATGTGACTTCCCCCAGTTGACCAAAAAAACTTGATTTTGCAGGATCTACAGTACTCGGGCCACATGACTCCTAAGTGGGAGCTTGAGTCAGAATATCATCCAAATAAGGATGGACATACACACCTGCGGAATGTAGAAGAGCTACCAGAGGAGCCAGCACCTTGGTGAAAATCTGGGGAGAGGATTTGAGGCCAAACGGCAGAACACAGAACTGAAAATGGTCCTGGCCTACAGCAAAGCGGAGGAACCTTTGAGAAGACAGAGCCACTGGAACATGCAGGTAAGCATCCTGCAGATCCAGAGACCCCAGGAAATCCCCTGGACCGACCAGAGGAAAAGTTGACTGAAAGGAAAGCATTCGGAAATGCACAGTCTTTATCCAAGAATTCACCCCCTTGAGATTGAGGACTGGACGAAAAAACCCTGACACCTTTGGAACCAGGAACAAGATGGAATAAGTGCCCAGACCCCTCTCCCCCACAGGAACATGGGAGATGGCCCCCTTGATGAGCAAGTCCCGGACCCCTTCCAACAATGCACTCCTCTGGGCACCGTTCGCAGGCAGAGGTGTAGGACGAACCCCTGTATCTGGAGGAACCACGTCGAAGTCTATGGCGTAGCCATTGTTCACAATGTCCAGCACCCAGCGATCGTTGACATCCTCCTGCCAAACGTGAAGAAAGTGTCTCAGCCGACCCCCAACCGGCCCGCTGCCAGGCCCACAGTGATTGTCAGGAACCCTTCTTGAGGCCCCCGACCCGAAGGAGCAGACTTCTTAGGAGAAAAACAGGGCTGAAAATGACGCTTCCCAGAAGAAAAAGACTTGGAATCAAACTTGGGAGAAGAACGAGTATGCTTCCGCCAACCCTTGACAGGAGAAGAACCACCTTTGTAAGGCAAGGCGTGCTTCCTCTCCTTAAAAGCTTTCAAAAGCATCGAAGGCAACTGATCCTCAAACAAATTGCGCCCTTCAAAAGGAAGCCGCAGGAGAGCAGACTTCTCCCCTGGATCCGCCTTCCACATCCTTAACCAGAGGGACCTACGATCCCCAATCAAAGCCCCCAAAGCCAGAGCCGAAGTGCGGACAACATCAGATGACATGTCAGCCAGCAACCTGGCCTGTTGTTCCATAACCGCCAGCAGCTCCGAATACTCCGAACCCTCCTGAACAGCCACCGCCAGTTTGTCAAAATCCTGCACCAAGGATTGGGCAGAATAAGCAGAAAAAATCCCAGCTCTGAGGGCCAAATTTTCCGCAGCAAATGCCCTCTTCAGACCCGAATCCACCTTCCTGTCAGTAGCATCAGCAGGAATGCAGTCCTCCTGGATTGACCACCGTCTTGCCAATCAAAGTAGCTAAAATAGAACCTAGCTTAATGGAAGGGGGCAACACCTTCTCCCCCTCCAGTAAGTACAATTTCTGAAGGAAGCGCTGAACCTGAGACTTGTCCACATCCTTCCACTCACAGAACACCATATCCTTAACAGGGCCCTGGAAAGGCATGGCAAACCGCGAAGGCGTTTGATATTGAGGAAACAAGTAGGAATCAGTCCCCGAAGGCTGAAAAACAGGAAATCCTAAATTGTCCTGAACATGCGTCAGGCAATCCCACATCTCCTCCCTGGAGACATACTTCCCACCAGAAGAAGCAGAAGGGGCGTCATTATCCGATGAAGAGGACCCCTCCACCGCCCCCGAAGGACGAAAGGCAGAAGAACGTCCAGGCCTTGGAGCTCCAGCCTGAAGAGCACGAGACACAGCCACCTCAGTCATGTCCTGAACCTCCTCCCTGGACATGAGAGGCGCAGGAACACCCAGCGCAACCTGGTGTCCACCAGGAGCGGTAAGGGGAACCGCAACATCCTCCCTGAAGAAGAAGAAGAGACAATCCTGCGCTGCTTGGAAGGAACCTGCCTCAACATAATCCAAACAAGAAATCTACCCAAGAGGCCAACAGCATCCAGTAAAATAAAGGAGAAAGCCCCCCCCCCTCATCAAACAGCAGCAAATGAGAAAAGCGCAGCAATTAACCCAAAAATATTAAAAACCGCGGGCAGAAACGCCCGCCCTACCGTAAACATGCAAATTCAAACAACCGGCACATGAGCCCAGCATACGCGAGGCGAAGATCCGGAAGTACAGCCCCAGCCACCATAGAGCCGACCGACTCTGTCAGCCGACTCCAAAGGCGCGTCTCCCAAGGCAGCGCTGCCGACCACAGGAAGATGCGACCACCGGGGGACCCACAGCGAGGAGCACCGCGCTCGCCGAGAGTCAACACGAGGCCCCCCCAGTCCCCGCCGTGGAGGAGAAAGAAAAGGTAAGTCTAGCGGGCTAGACAAACAGAACAGGAGGTGGTGGGGGTGGGGGGGCTTTTCAAAAGGGAAGAGAGGGGTCTAGGGGGAGGCAGGGAGCCTCAATGGTTGGGAAAGGAAGGCGAGGGAGGGACGGGAGGTAATGTCTGATGTCCATTGGGTCCTGCAAAGTCCTCCTTCTGTTAGCAATCCGCAGCAAGTACACCATCTGTGCAACTGTAACATTTAAATATGGTAGTGGGAACCCACCAGCCTGACGATTAGGAAGAGCACTCCGTAGTGGCAGCTAGCTCAGCCGCAATACATCTAAATATGCAGGTGAAGTGCCGTCGGCTTAATGGAGTACTCGGTCCCGCTGTGTGGGTGCTTGGCAATAATACAGTCAAGATCCAAATCAGGCCCTAAGTTCTTTCAACATAACACATTAATATGCACTGAACAATGCAATTACATGAATGTAATATGGGAGTCTCTTCCAAACCAGTTCCTTTCTCAATGTAACTTTTAAAGCATTTATTAAAAAATTGTTCATAACTAAATTTGCAAGGAACTGACATACCTCACTTTTTTCACAATTGAAATTTGTTTTTAACGTATTACCTTCGGATTTAACATTTAACTTTTCTACATTTATGGCTCTTTTTTCATTACTTTATGTTTTTGAATTCTATATTTTTATAGCAAAGAAAATCCTATAGTTTCAGCACAGCAATGTAAGAAATTCCTCTGACAGGCAGAGGAGGAGAGAATCCACACACTTGATATATGTTTTACAGTGGTTCTACTTAACCTGGTCAAAAGAGATTTTTCCCACTCTAAAAGAAACCTACATTAGAACCTGATAAATTTGTCAGCTACCGGCCAATCGCTCAGTAAATCTTCATCAGCAAAATCACAGAGAAAGAAATCTATGCTCAACTAAATGATCACATTAATCTCCTGCATAACTACCAACCTGTTGATAAATGATGCCGCAGCATGGAGACCCTGCTATCTTACGCATCTTAAATAACACTCTCCTGACCAGAGATGATGATGATGACCCCTGCTTCCTGATATTGTACAACCTCTCAGCTGTCTTTGATATTTGACCATCCACCCCTCGTCCACAGTCTGGGGGTTCTCTTGAGTGAAATTCACTGGGTATGTCCTTCACTTGTTCTCCTCTTACCTTTCCAATCAAATAGTCCCCTCAGGCCCCTAAAGAACCCTATAATTGATGGAGTCCACCAGTGTTCCATACTGTCTCCATTCATCTTCAGCCTCTATCTCCATGGAGCCCCTAGGGGCTCTACTCACATGCAACAGTGATAAGATTTGCTAATATGCCAACGATACAGAACTATACCTGAAAGTCTCTTCTGCTCCAGACATCAGGGCCCAGAAAACCCAGTGCAAAGTGATACAGTGCTATTTACTATCCAACATAAATTAGGATTTTTCTTGCATAATATCCCAAAGTGATGCAAACTTGCGCTGTATGCTCTTTGTGTTACTTTGCATCAAGAGAGCAATACATGGCTGGTGCATGGGCATGCCTATGCACCCACCTGTTGGTTTTGACGCAAATCCCTAGCTACAAATATTGGTAGATGGGGATTTGCTGTAAAAGATTGTGCCTCCTCTAGGAGTCACGAGGAGGAATTTTTTCATTCCTCCTCATTTTTCCAACTTTGCATGTGCTCTGCATTGTGCAGCACACATGCACAGTGCTAAAAGCCTTAAAGCATAGTTTTTGTACATTAGAGAGACAAGACGTAAGTCAGGTATACAAATGATTCAATTTACAAAAACAATCAGTGAAATTCTTGTTATTTGGAGTCTTTATTCCTCTTCATGAACAGGAGCACAGCCAATGTGTTTCACCAATCATAGAGTTTCATCAGGGCATAGAACCCGAGAGCAGTCCAAATCACAAAAAATCCAAATAGAATTAATGTAAGCAAGTAAACGGAATAGCAACCATCCAAGTAGATCACTGAGGGATGCTTATAACATATATGGACCGTATTGGATCCATTGTCCATTGTTCACAAACCTGTGCACTAGTGGTGTATGTATCAACTCTAGACTGTAAATCCACCATCATTAAAGGCCCAAATTCCCTTAGTGTAATAATGAAAGGGACTTTCCTGACTATGAAATCCTGATCTATTCACAAACCCTGAATCAAGCCATCTTTGGATTGCATCCATAGAACTCCATCCCTTCCATCATCTGGTCCTTTTCTTTCCTATGTCTGCTCCATTCCCACCCTTCTGTTCTTTAACTCCTTAGCTGCTGGGCCTTTTCTCCCTATTGCTGAGCCCTTTTTTGGCTACTAGTGGTAGTTTACACCTAGGGCTTCATAACTTTAGTTCCACATAAGGTATCCATAGCAAATTTCCATACTTTTTTTTACAACATCCTGGAAATTCTGAAAGTATGTAGGGTTTGTGGATCCCCCTGGAGGGGACCAAGAATATTTGTAATATATAGCAACATTTTGAGTTCTTGGAGAAAAATAGGAAATAAATGCTTCAGATAAAAGTGTCTGTTTTTTTCCTAAAAAAAGACATCAACAGTTTGCTGTACTAATGTCACCATCTACCCAGCTTTCAGGAACAAACAGAGCTGAATTAAAAACCCTAATTCAGTACCACAGTTTTTGCATTTTTCAAACAGAGCGCCCATTTTTCCTATTTTTTGTGCTCTCAACCTACTTACAGGTTGTGGTGGAAACCAGTGTGAAACCCATGGGTGATCTAAGAAAGCTATAGAATTCTGAAAATGAAGCAAAATTCCAAATCAAGCAAGGGGCCATATGTGTAGATCCATCATTTTTTTAAAGGAAAATAGCTGTTGAAAAAAATAAATATTGAAAATGAGTAGGAAAAAATGTTGTGACAACATTTTCATCTGTAATCTTTTGTCACAATGGCCAATTTACAAAAGCAGTATACCATTTTCTCTGCTAAACTCCTCTGGTATCGCTGCTATATAGGGTTTGTAGGTTCTTCAAAAACCCATGGTAGTCAGAGCCTACAACTGAGCTGCACTTTTCATTTTTCATTGAGTACCGGGTATAGACCATTCATATCATGAAATGGGTAGAGTGAAAATTGGGTATCAAGAAAACCCTTCTCTTCTGAAATGGGCACAAGATATGGAGTTTTGAAGCAGTGATTATTTGTACATCTCTGAATTTGTGGGTACCCTTCCTAGCTTATGATTTAGAGGGTATTATTTCAAACTGTCTTCTTTTTTATACACTGGCTTACATTTGAAAGGCACAAATTCAGCAAAATCCAATTGGTAATAACAAAAGTTCTATTATTCTATAAAGTATTCCAATAAAAAAGGTTCCTCACTTGTTTGGGTAGGCTTTGTGCCTGCGATAGGAAATGGGCCAAAACACAACATGCCCAAAAAACGCAACATGGACGCATCACATTTTTCCACTTAAAATTAACCATTTATTCCAATGTGGGTTGTTGTAGATTTTGGACCCTAGCTCAATCGGTAATTGGGAAAACTTAGCCAACACATACATTTTCGGAAACTAGACACCGAGGGGTATCCAGAGTGGGCTGACTTGCATGGCTCACACCAGGTTTTTTTTTTTTTTACCCAGAATCAGTTGCAAGCCTGCAACATTGACTAAAAACTAATTTTCCTCAAATTTCTGTGATAGAAGTTTCTGGAGTATTTGAGGAGCCACAAAGTTCCATCCACCTTGCATTTCCCCAAGACTCCATATAAAAATCCTACCTCACTGGTGTGAGTAGGTCTAGTGCCCGCTACAGAAAATGGCCCAGAACACAACATGGAAGCATCAAATGTTTCCATTAAAAATAACCCTTTTTTCCAATGTGGGGAGGTGTAGATTTTGGACTCTAGCTCAGCCGGCAGCTAGGGAAGCCTAGCACGTCTGTACATTTATGAAAACTAGACACCTAGGGGCATCCAGGGTGGGCTGACTTGCATGGCTCTCACCAGTTTTTGTGACCCAAAATCCCTTGCAAACCTCAAACTTTGACTAAAAGAATCCATTTTCCTCAATTTCTTTGAAAGTTCCCTTAGTGGAACTTTCCTCCAAAGTTCTGGACTCTGCAGGGAGACACAAACTTCCTTCCACTCAACACTCCCCCCAAGTCTCCTGATAAAAACTGTACCTTGCATGTGTGGATAGGCCTAGAGCCCATGAGGGAAATGGATCAAACTAAGGTCGATGGGAGTCCCCTGGTGAAGGCTCCTATTGGCCTTGGCTTGAGCCGTTCCTCTAGTAGGCACTAGGCCCAGCTACACAAGTGGGGCAGAGTTGTTATCGGCATGAGTGGGGTAATGCACAATGTTAGGAATTTTGTGGAATCCTGCTAATTTGGGAAGTTTCCATCACAGAAATGGAAGGAAAATGTGTGATTGTAGTTGGTTTGAGGTTTGTAAAACATTTATCTGATGAATTTCAGTGGTCTTATTACTTTAAAACTTTATGATTTATGTGACATTTCTACATAACTATAAGATCTCTTTAACTTTTATTTTTCAGTGAATTAAAGTGTTTTATTGTGAAGATGCAAATACAATTCCTCACTATACCATGACGATCTTTGTTTTTTTCTGTGAAAAACTATGTGTGCATGTTTGTGTGTGTGTGTGTGTGTGTGTTTGTAGAAACTTATTTGGCCTCCCCTTTTCAGCACAGGATGTGGACAGACTTTCTCTGAGGTGCAAAAAGAACATTCATTTATTTGGTGGTACCACGTTCTCAGTGAACAGGGCTCATTTCAGAGGTTTTAATGCGGATGTGTGTCACTCACATAAATAAATGCATTTTTTGCATCAAAGTGTGCCTGAGTCTACTGTCTTTATTTCAAAGGAGTAGGCATGGTTCCTCTGTACACTTTGGGTGTGAATTGTGCATGTGGGCCACAGAATAGCAGGGCATGCCGCCACTGCCAGAACAACAAGGACGGTATAGAACCTTAGAGTTTGGAGGGATGTGGAGTGGACTGGATGTCAAGTGAATCACACAACCCGGATTGTGTTCCACAATGAGACAGGTGCATGCTTAGGCTGATTTAAGGGATGTTATTTACTAAGAGAGTCTGATATAAAGGGTTTTATACCGTTGGCAATGGAATGTTCCATGACTTTATGTTGCTAATAGACTTTCTATCTCCATAAAGTGTAGTAGGTGGGGAGAGAATGGCCACTAATAGAAAAATGTTGTGATGAGAGTGGAGTAGCAATATCATTGTAGGAACATGGAAGCATACAATGTGCCGGAAAGATAACTGATTTTAGGTACTAGTTTGAAGGAAGGAATAGGTTTGGTTAGTCAGATTGTACAATGCTCAAATGTCCCTTTGTCGATACTATCAGTAATTATTCTCCCCTTTATCTTTCCTCCTTTTAAAAGAACCAAAGTGTCAAGCACTAACCTGTTTGTCCCACATAGATACAATGTTGACCAAGCTTCTTATTCCCAATTCCTACTATACATTACATGCCTCCCACTTGAGTGCACATGATTAGCATCGGAATACCCTGGAGGAAAGGAGATGGATGAAAGAGAGAGAGAGAGACACTGGAGCCACAGGTCCCGATCTGAATGACTGGTGATGGTACTTGATGAGTCTCAATTTCCTATGACAAATTACATATCGGTTCAACAGCTCATAAGTCGTAGCCATGTATATACTAGTCTCTGACTACTGTGTGCAAGCTAGATGTACCTGTTAGGTTCCCCTTGCCAGCTTTAGATGGCTCTCCCTCTCTCTAGGAATTTTCGGGAAATGATGTGGATTACCTGTAATTAAATAAGAACCTCCTGTAATATCTATGACTACTCCCACTGTGACCCCAGATTGATCCCACGTCACCTTAATTAACGCCTACCTAAATATACTTGGAGTTCCGTGGATATCTTGTTTGATGACCTAGCTGAGATTTCCTAAGATGTTGACTCACTTGACTCCAAAGAGATTTAACTAAGTAACAAATAATGACAACAAATTCCCAGGTAATTAGGTTTGCAGACATTCATGGGTTAATTTACGCTCTGTACTTAGAATTCCAAGGAACACACATTCGGTGTCTTTTGTTTACACTGAAAACATGGCATTAATAGCAAAGATTTTGCTGCAAAGTTTTCATCACTCTCAAAACTAGGGTTAATACAAAACTATCACAGTGCAATGTTTGTAAAACTCTGGGAACATGGGGTACTATCAATAACACAAGGATTGGTTTTATCACTTTTACATCACAACGTAAGTTGAGCATAGAAATGAAACTTTCAGGCCCTTCACAGAATGTTCCACATCACAAGTACCAATTATGCAAATTTCATATTAAACTTAGCGATAAGAAATGTATTCACAATACATTGTTTTAATGATAATTGCACAAAAGAATTTCCTTTCTGCGATATGTAGCAAGCAACAACGATAAGCGTTATTACATGATAAGCACCAAGCATCCCAGTGAGCTTAAACACCAATGATGTACCTTCTTAGGCATATTGTGCTCCGGAACATCCGACTTTCGAACATCAAGTCAGCAATTTTCAGGTTTTCACAAATAAAGTTTTTTTTGAGCGTGCACAGTGTGTTACCTCCTTTTTAGTAGTCAATTATCTTGATCTCTTCACTCCCCAGAAGCGGCATCCAGAATACAGGACTGAAAATAAAGAAAAAACGTGGAGAAGCAGCACTTCCTTCTCTGCAGCCGCTGACCTTTACAGCAAGCAATTCACTCAGGCAGGGTGTGGTTTAAATACCTGCTGCATCCAGCTACAACCAGTTTGAGTCATAGGGAGCCACACCCAGTCTAAGTCATAGGGATGCTGGAGGATTGAGCAACACATGCTCTAACCAAGCATTGGTTCCAACAACCATTGGTCTTTGTAAACAAGCATTTGTATCTGTAAAGTATTCTTATGGGGTTACGACAAACATTGGTCCCTGCAAGGGCAAATTATTGGTTTAAGTTTTTTTTCCCAGGTTTGCAGGCCAGGCACAAAGAGAGCCAAATTGGGCAAGAGGGGGAAGGCCACTAGCAGCAGCAGCATGGCTGGGGCCAAAGCAGGCAATGGAGCTGGGGATGCCTCAGCCACAGCCAGGGTTCCTGCTCATGCTGGTAAGTAATCATCATTATTTATTTCTTACTTTCACTATTACTTGCTTTCTTCTTACTTTAGCTATTCACACATAGTGTGTATTATGTCATTCTATATTTTAAATTTTCCCAGCTTCTCTTGGTCACCTTTTGTTAATTTGTTTCCACATATGTGCTTGTGTTTTCTTCATTCCCTGTTTCAGCAGCAGTCAACTTCTTGTCTGTAGCTTTTTTTTCCCCAATCACACTGTGAAACCTTTTACATCACTGTTCTTGTACAATATCTATGCTCCATCTCTGTTCGGTGCAGTACTCAAAGGAATACTGACTTTGCCCTTGGCTTTGAGAGTGTCAAAAAATGTCAAAGCTGTGTGAAGCAAGAGGAATGCAATCTATATTTTATTTTTATGTTTGAACTGCAGGAAGAAAAGAATTGCTTAGTCAGGCATTAGATTGTTTTAACTCTAATCTAAAATGAACTCTTCACCAAATAAAAGAGCATCCACTAATAAGTACTTTTCGGTCTATTCTTTATTTATCATTGTTTCAGGGCAGTCACCACCACTGACCCACACTTGCCCTGTTGGACCAAAGTAACGTTCACCTCTGCCATCCCTGCTGGTGCTGCTAGTAAGTCATGTTAAATATTTTCTGCCTTTAAACTAACATGCATTAGGGTCTTCTGCATTTCTCCAACTCCCCCACAGCCATTCAACTTTACTGTCTGCTTTAATCAGGTAAACCTTTTTGTGTTTTTTGTCCTTTCATATTCCCTTTAGTTTCCACAGATAATTTACTGCTGTCTGAAGGTTTCTTCCCATGTCATTTTTAGTAATCTTTCTCTTGCCCCTCTTTTACATTTGTTGTGTTAACAGAAGATTGTTGGTGATATATAGTGGGACATAGGCCAAAGTAACTGTTCACACCATGAAGGTGCATAGTACAGGTACAGAGTGGATTATCATGGATGACATGTCATGCAAATTTTCATGATGTCATGATAGTTTAGCATGACAGAATACCACCATACATCTTTTCCATTCATTCCAACCCTTCATTGTTTGTTTTTCTGATTTTTTCAGAGCAATGTCCCTGCATTTTGAAAGAAAACTGATATATAGCACTGAATGGCTGACTACTTACTTGGTCCAATAAATGCATCAAAGGGATTCTTTTGACAGTAGATAAGAATGGATGGCCCAACATTAGTGATGTATGGCTTCCATTACTTGTGCAAAATAATGTGACAGTCAGTAACACCAGGTACCTTATATTATGAACACTGTGCAATATATTTTTGTCTAGAACCAAAAGTACTTCAGGGCAGAGAGCACATTGATCTACTGTAGAGGGAAGGAGTGGCTGCTGGGACAAGTCACTTTCCTTTCTCAATGACAACTGCTGCATTTGTTAAGGTATTCCTCCCTGCCGCTGCTTTGGAGCCAGTGTTTGCAGAAATTCTTCAGGAAGGGAATTTCCCGGCGGTCTGGAAACAGTCTACAGTGATTCCTCTCATTAAAAAACCGGGAAATGATGCTGCTGACCTCACAAATCTTCGCCCGATCTCGTTACTGCTGTGTTTGGCCAAAATGTTAGAAAAACATCTTAATCATGAGCTGTCCGAATTCCTTCAAGGGAATGGCAAACTGGACCCGTCACAGCACGGCTTTCGTGGTGCTCACAGCACGGAAACAGCATTAATTTATACTTCTGATATTATTCGCCGAAGAGGCGATTTGGGAGAAGGTACGATTTTAGTCCTGTTGGACTTGTCAGTAGCATTTGATACTATCTCTCCCACCATTTTGCTTAATCGTTTGTCCCAGGCTGGAGTGAGAGGGAAGGCTTGGAAGTTACTCAGCTCCTTTCTCACGGACAGAACGATCACAGTGGCGACCATCGTGCCTCCCCTTTTCATCTTCCGTGTGGAGTTCCGCAGGGGTCCTCCCTCAGTCCGACGCTTTTTAATTTATATATGGCACCTCTGGCGAATCTGGTATGCTCTTTTGGCTTCCAGATTGTCTCTTATACAGATGACACGCAGGTGATTGTGCCCGTTTCTCGTAATTGGGAGGACACAAAGGAGAAATTCCAATGCGGCATGACAGCAATTAACAATTGGATGGCCAACAATTGGCTTAAACTTAATGGGGACAAGACGGTGATTATGTGTTTTGGGCATAATATTTCCCCTTGGAACAACAGTTGGTGGTCCCCGGTTTGTGGGGGCTGCCCTTCACCGGTGCCCTCTGCTAAAAACTTAGGCATCATTTTTGATGACACCCTCTCTTTTAAGTTACAGATTAATCATATAGTCAAGGTCTGTTTTTCGATATTAAAAACACTAAAAAAAAATCTTACATCTTTTAGAGGATGACTTAAGGCAGCCGGTTGTGCTGGCGTTAGTCACCTCAAGACTCGACTACTGTAATGCGCTGCTGCTTAATGTGAATAAAACATCCCTAGACAAACTACAGTCTATTCAGAACACGGCAGCACGCCTGACTTTGAATCTCCCCCAGTCCACATCAGCTAGCAACTGTTTGACATCTCTACATTGGTTACCAAT
The DNA here is from genome assembly GCF_031143425.1 of Pleurodeles waltl. Classification (NCBI taxonomy): domain Eukaryota; kingdom Metazoa; phylum Chordata; class Amphibia; order Caudata; family Salamandridae; genus Pleurodeles; species Pleurodeles waltl. The sequence goes on from NC_090447.1 coordinate 1,234,276,836, forward strand.
TAAAAAGAGAATTATTTTCAAGACTCTCTGGCCCTCATTCTGACCCTGGCGGTCAAAGACCGCCAGGGCGGAGGACCGCGGGAGCACCGCCGACAGGCCGGCGGTGCTCCAATGGGGATTCCGACCGCGGCGGTAAAGCCGCGGTCGGACCGGCACCACTGGCGGGCTCCCGCCAGTGTACCGTCGCCCCATTGAATCCTCCACGGCGGCGCAGCTTGCTGCACCGCCGTGGGGATTCCGACCCCCCCTACCGCCATCCAGATCCCGGCGGTCCGACCGCCGGGATCCGGATGGCGGTAGGGGGGGTCGCGGGGCCCCTGGGGGCCCCTGCAGTGCCCATGCCACTGGCATGGGCATTGCAGGGGCCCCCGTAAGAGGGCCCCTACATGTATTTCACTGTCTGCTGCGCAGACAGTGAAATACGCGACGGGTGCAACTGCACCCGTCGCACAGCTTCCACTCCGCCGGCTCGATTCCGAGCCGGCTTCATCGTGGAAGCCTCTTTCCCGCTGGGCTGGCGGGCGGTCTGAAGGCGACCGCCCGCCAGCCCAGCGGGAAAGTCAGAATTACCGCCGCGGTCTTTCGACCGCGGAACGGTAACCTGACGGCGGGACTTTGGCGGGCGGCCTCCGCCGCCCGCCAAGGTCAGAATGAGGGCCTCTGTCTTACGCACAAAGCATTACAGTCGGAGGGCTGTGACTATTTGAAGTCCCCTCTGCAATTTTATCAACCGACTAGATATTTGAGATCTTCTTTCAAATATATGATCATGGTGCCTCGTTGCAATAAGGCTAGGTGGGGAGACGGTGCTTTCACAGTGGAAGCGGCTAGGCTCTGGAATGCCCTGCCTTTCACGCTCCGACAAATAGCGACTCATTTTACTTTTAGGAAAAGCCTTAAAATCTGGCTTTTTGCACATTAGGCATTCTTGTGGGTAGCTTGTGCTCTTTTCCTTTGTCCTCGGTTTGATTAGCGCTTCGGTGGTCTATAAATGAACCAATACAATACAATATTAGGCAGCTCATTGATTAATAACACAAATCAGCTGTTAAATATGGCGGTGATCATGGATTAATTCAGAGAACGCACTGCTACTGCATTGTGGAATGTATGTGGGAGGAATTTTATCTAGAATTAGATCTACAAAATTCCTTTGACCCTAAGAGGAACAGCAATTTTGTGACTATTATACAATGAGTTGAGTACTACAATTAATGTGTTTATTTGGATCATCTAGCTACTGTTACTGTAGTAACTGCCCCAGAGGCCCACTCCCAGCCTGCCCCAGAGACCCACGCCTGGCTGCACCTCTTGAAAATGAAGGCAACTGTGGTGGGGTACCATCAGCTGGTAGTGCTCAACGACAAGGAGTAGGAGATAGCTGCTGCTGTCTCAAGCCACCGGTTGGAAGGACACTGAAAACATCATCACTGCCATCGCAGGCAGCCGAGGTCCCTAGCCACCCAAACCACCCACCAACCACCTCCACCATCAACATGGACTCTGTGGTCCTCCAGAAAATCATACAGGACCTGGAGGAGATTAAGGGTGGCCAGCAGAACCTTTTGGGCTAGTTGGAGGCTGTGGAGGCTGTGGAGGCCTTTTTTTTAGGGGTGGGACTTGGGGTGGAAGGTGAGGGTGGGTAGGACAATTGAGGTCAGAGTATTTTTGGGGGATGTTGGGTTTGGGTGAGAGGGTGTGCTTGTTGTGGGAGGAGAGAGGGAATGGCAATTGGAGACAATGGGCGCGATTTAGATGATGGTGATAACGGTCCCACTGTTGGTTTTCTGACTGAAAAGCTGTCTGCTGCCTTAGCGGGACTCCCGCCAGATTTCGATGTTGGCCGTCCCATAGGCAAAAGCCTGCCCGAGTCTCACTGAGTCCACCAAGAAACACCACCCACTTCGATGACGCCACATGAATTAGAGGCTGATAGCAGGACTCTAGCCACACTTACCACTGAGCGGATTTGGATTAGCCTCACCGCCAAGGAAAAAGTGGCGGTCTGACCTTCACTTCTGAGTTGGCGAATTAGGGCAAAAGGGGTGAAAACCCACCTTTCATCCCTATTCTACTCCCGTTTTGGACTGAACACGACTAGACAACACCCTCCATCTCTACTGACACTGGACCACAGAGAAAACATTGCCACCACTGATGCAGGGCACAAGCAAGGGAACCTGCATTGGCTTTGTACATTGGGTGGGTCACAGTAGATGTGCTTAGGAACACTGCAGACATATACGGGTCACAGTCATTTTTAGGGGTGAGCACAAAGCGCTCCGTCCCTCTTCTAATCTCTCTTTAGGGGGATTTCAACCACGCCCATGTTACGTCAGTTACTTTCATTGGGTCGTGGGCTTGTCTTTTAAAATCCACTTGTTTTCATTCCTGAAAGGTATGCGTACGTCATGCCTTTTCCGGGTGTTTAGCCCTCCTCGAGAGAACTGGTAAACTACTGGAAACATATGAGGCTCCATGTTTTACGTATGGTTTCTGGACTACGTTTTCTCTTTATTTCGCAGCACGATCACACTGTGTTTTACACAGCGCAATCATGCTTGTTTTTTTAAAATGTAATGTGGCAAGAAAAGTCCGGTTAGGAGTTTACAACGCTAATAGCTCTAACTCGACGTAATGCGAGACCTGTTGCATTGAAAATGCTTGTTTTAAGTTACTGCCACATGCATATGTCGGGGACAGGAGTGGGTCAGACACGATGGGGACACACTGGTACACAACACATATCACACACATACACAACTGTCATTATGGTTCCAGTATTCATTGGCACATGACAATGATGGTACATTCACACCTGTCAACTGTGCCCATGTGTGCACCTTTCCAGGGGACCTGTACCTGTCATTTTGTGCTGTGAGCTGTGTGTATGAGTCAGTATGTGTTGTGTCATGTGTGGGTGCAGTGTCAATGGTGCGTGTATGTTGCACCATGGATGTCCGTCAATGTGTGTTTTTGACATGTACGTGTTGTGGTGTGGTGGAATGGCAATGGCGTGTATGTGGTGTGTTGTGTCGTGCATGATGCAGCAGAAAACACAGCAAATGTATAGGCCCTCATTCCGACCCTGGCGGTCTAAGACCGCCAGGGCCGCGGGCAACGGAAGCACCACCAACAGGCTGGCGGTGCTTCAGTGCCCATTCTGACCGCGGCAGTAAAACCACGGTCAGAAAAGGGGATCCAGCGGTTTCCCGCCGGATTTCCCCTGGCTGGGCTGAACCTCCATGGCGGCGCGGATTCCGACCCCCTTCCCGCCAGCCGGTTTCTGGCGGTTTTGACCGCCAGGAACAGGATGGCGGCAGCGGGTGTCGTGGGGCCCCTGGGGGCCCCTGCACTGCCCATGCCACTGGCATGGGCAGTGCAGGGGCCCCCTAACAGGGCCCCAGCATGATTTTCACTGTCTGCATAGCAGACAGTGAAAATCGCGACGGGTGCAACTGCACCCGTCGCACCCCTGCAACACCGCAGGCTCCATTCGGAGCCGGCCTCTGTGTTGCAGGGCCTTTCCCGCTGGGTCGGCGGGCGCTCCCTTGGCGGGCGCCCGCCGGCCCAGCGGGAAAGTCAGAATGGCCTCCGCGGTCTTCTGACCGGGGAGCGGCCATTTGGTGGTTCCCGCCAGGCGGGCGGCGTACGCCGCCCGCCCGGGTCAGAATGACCCCCGTAGTGTGTGAGTGTGACCTACTTGTATTCCACAGCCACTACCATTGTCCGATGGTTATTGGGTCCCGCGATGTCCTCCCTCTGTCAGTTAACTGTGTACCACCTGCAAGTCTGCAACATCTAAATATGGCGGCTGGAAAACCTTCTAATTGACAGTCTTTATGGGTCTGCCACTGATGCGGCTTGGTGGTGCGACCCCCAAGATCTAAATCAGGCCCAATGTGTTTTTGAGGTATATTGGATTTTGGTGAGGATGTGGACCTGTTGTGGGAAGAGAGGGTGGGACTTTTATGCATTTCATTTTTGTTAATTTAAATCAATGAGTTTTTATTTATCATGTGTATGTGTCATTGTATTTGTTAGCGTAGCTTCACACATAGTGAAAGAGGAAGCGTGACCAACAAAGTCATGACATAAGCAGTTCTTCTCTGCACCTGTCCCATCACAAAACAACTGTCCCGTTGTGTCAATCACCTTCCCCTTTCAAGTTTTTAATATTTCCCTACCCAATCTCTCTTTCCATGTGTTGTTAACTACTCTACTTATCTTACCTCATCCTGCCTCTTACCCCCCTACAAACAGTATTGTAAAACAGTATTTGAGTGACCTGACCATACACAACCCTCCTATCCTTGATTGATGAGGCTGAGCAGCACCCACCCTCACAGTGTTAGTAATATGGGTTTACACTACATAAGTGCCCTTGCCCTACCTTCTGTAACTAGTGACCACTAATAGGGTCAGTCAACATGCAGCAAAAACAACAACCCCTCCTTCCTGAGATCTTCTTTTTTTACCCAAGTACTTAAGCGATGTCTACAACCTCTCCTATTATTGGTCCATACCTTAATACAGGGTTCTGCAACCAGCCTTCTTAATGCTAGTAGCAGTGATCCAATGGTGCTAACCTGGATGACATTACAGGGATTGTAGGATATCATGAATGAACCTAGTGAGGTAAACTAGTGCATCACGGCAACTAAATAGACTAAAAGAAAACAAAATGAGTTGAAACTTCAAGATTGAGACTACCATGACAATTCAAAATATGGGTGGTCATTATGACATTGGCGGTGAGTGATAAAGTGAAGGAAATACCGCTAACAGGCTGGCAGTAATTACCACCAAATTAAGACCATGGCAGTGAGAACTCCCATAGACAGCCAATGTACCACACCATCTGCCAGGGCGTTAACACCACTCACTATGGCGGTACCCATCAACAGCCAGGCGAAAGAAAAGGTACCGCCCACCGTATCATGACCCTGCAATCCATCACGATTTCCAGGGTGGAACAAACGCCATCAAAAACATGGCAGAAACACTGTACAGAAGATGAAAGACTCACCATCAGAGACACAGAGAAGACCAACGCTGCCATGGAACAGGAACGACAGTGAGTGCAGCTGCCTGGTATACAAGGGAGGGAGGGAGGAAAAGGAGAGTGACACACACATGCACAACACCCGCCATTCACATACACACCATGCACACAACCAGCTGCAGATGTAAACCAATGGCATACGACACACGGCATAATAATACAAGGACTAGAGTTCGGAAGTACTGAAAATGTATTAGCAAGGCAAAATCCACCACATAAACCAGATATGTACAATTGTCCACAAAGGGTCAATGCCCAGTCCAAAGTACTAAGGGCTCACATGGCCACAGGGCACAGTCCAAGGCCCAACTCGTTTCCTCACAGAACTGTGCAGGGGCATCATTATTGAAGTGGGCAGGCACCTCAGGGGAAAGGGTGTGGGGGGCACCACAGCCGAAGTCGGGAACTTGCCCACTGGTTCTGGAGGGGGCTTCATGCACATTTCCAAATACTGGGGAGTGCAAGGGCACAGTCTCTGAGGTGGGGGACTTGCCCACTGCTTCTGGAGGGGGCTCCATGCCCATTTTCCTTTGCTGGTGAGTGCAAGGCCACAGTCTCTGAGGTGGGGGACTTGCCCACTGGTTCTGGAGGGGGCTCATGCCCATTTCCCAATGCTGGGGAGTGCAAGGTCACAGTCTCTGAGGTGGGGGACTGCCCACTGCTTCTGGAGGGGGCTCCATGCCCATTTCCCAATGCTGGGGAGTGCAAGGTCACAGTCTCTGAGGTGGGGGACTTGGCCACAGCTTCTGGAGGGGTCTCCTACTACAGCAGTCCCTGGAGGGTGGCCTACTTGTCCGCTTCTGGAGGTGAGGGCTGCTGTGTCTAAGCTGGAGATGAGGGCTCCGTGACCACTGGTGGTGGTGGTGGTTGGTACCCTGCCAGCCTCTGCTGGAGGTGAGGGCTGCTGTGTCCCAGCTGTGGAAGGTGCCTCCTTGGAGCCAAGGGCTGCTGTTTCTCCGCTGTGGAAGGTGCCTCCTAAGCAGCCTCTGTTGGAGGCGAGGGCTGCTTTGTCTCAGCTGTGGAAGGTGCCTTCTGGGCAGCCTCTGTTGGAGGCAAGGGCTGCTGTGTTTCAGCTGTGGAAGGTGCCTCCTGGGCAGCTACCGTTGGAGGCAAGGGCTGCTGTGTCTCAGCTGTGGAAGGTGCCTCCTGGGAAGCCTCCGTTGGAGGTGAGGGCTACTGTGTCCCAGCTGGGGAAGGTGCCTCCTAGGCAGCCTCTGATGGAGGTGAGGGTTGCTGTGTCTCAGCTGGAGGTGAGGGCTTCTTCCATTTCATGGCAGGAGGTGAGGGCTTCTTCCCTGTCCTTGCAGGAGGTGAGGGTTCCTTCCCCTTCCTGGCTGTAGGGGTGGGATTCTTTCCCTTCCTGGCTGTGGAGCGGGATCCTTACCCTTTCTGGCTGATGGAGTGGGATCCTTACCCTTCCTGGCTGGTGGAGTGGGATCCTTCCCCTTCCTGGCTGGTGGAGTGAGATCCTTCACTGTCTTGCCTTCACGACAAGGAGGTGCTTCCACTGTCCTCGTGGACTGTTTGGCTGAGGTGCTGGGCTGGGTCGTTGGGACCCTGCTCCTACAGGAAGGATGGGGGAGGAGGGGGAGGGAAGAGGCCATGTTGGGAAGGAAAAGCTTCTTAGGGACGGTGGGTGGGATGAGGGAGGAGGGATGTGAGTGGAGATTGAGGGAATGGTTATTGGAGGAGTACGTCTGCTGGACTTGGGTGCAGTTGCATGGGGAGTATGCCGATGTGAGGTGGATGGCTCTTGGGTGTCTGAGTGCCTGCGTTTGTGTCCTATGAGGGGACAGACAGGGTGGGAGAGGACACAGGGGACGCATAGATGGCTGTTGTGGAGGTGTCTTCTAGTGAGGTGTGTGTGCTGCTTGGTGTGGGATGCTGGTGGTGGATGTTGAAGCAGTGCATGCAGGTGTGAGTGTTGATGTGACTGTGAGGGAGGTAGAGGTGAAGGAGGAGAGGGAGACAGTAGAGGCAGTGGATGTGGTTGTGTGTGCAACTGCCTGTGTTTTACTGTGCCACTCTTGTGTGTTGTCTTGTGTGCATGCTCATCTCTATGTGTGCATGGGATGGGTTGGGGTTGAGGATACTGGGACTGGGAAGTGGTGGTTAGAGGTGGGATGGTAGGAACAGGTACAATGGCTGCCATCAGAGAGGCCAGAGCCTGAATCGGTCTCTGTTGGTCCACCAATCCACTGTGGATGCCCTCCAGGAATGCTTTGCATTGCTGGATCTGGGAGGCCAGCCCCTGGATGGCATTCACAGTGTTTGACTGCCCTACAGAGATGGATCTCAGGAGGTCAATAGCCTCCTCACTGAGGGCAGCAGGGCTCACTGGGGCAGGGCCTGAGGTGCCTGGGGCAAAGGAGATGCCCACCCTCCTGGCACAGGCAACTCAGTGAGGGGCTAGTGGGAGGGCGGTGCTGATATGGGGATGGTGGCTGTACCTGCAGCTGGGGTGGTCCCAGAGGTGTCTGCCACCACCAGGGAGCTTCCATCAGAGGAGGAATAAGAGTTAATGTTGTCACCTCCTGTGTCCGCCGTGGTGCTCCCCTCGCCCTCCGTCCCACTGGTTCCCTCGCTTCAGTGGTCTTGGCCTCCTGGGTCCTGTGGGATGCAGCTCCCTCTGTTGCCGGTGCCCCTGCTCCTCTGCCAGATAATGCTAATGCACACATGGACAGGATGACAAAAGAAAAAATGGGGGGAGAGAGAAAGGGAGCACTCAGTCAATTACAGCACCAACACCACAGTTGGCATACACAGCACCGTCACACACAGGGATCAGGATTGAGCACTATGCATTGCACTGCCATTCATTTGGCTAGATGCCACAGCAAGATGAGGGCTAAACACCGCCAACTGCACACCCCTGGGATCCACAAAGCCCTGACTGACATGGGAAGCAAACAAGTTAGGTTACCTGCATTTGCCATACACCATTACCTTTGAGCTGGATCACTGTGCAATGTCTGTCATGGCATTAAAGGGCACCCACTGACTCAAATGCAGCATCCGGATCCCATGCAACCTACCAATTATTGTAGTAACACCCACTGAACTCACCCCCTTGTGGCTGCTGTGATGCCCTGAAGCGCCCATCCAGCTCTGGCTAGGCCACCTCCAGTATGTGGGCCATCAGGGGGATCAGGTTCCAACAGGTACCCCTTCCTCGTTGGGAGGTCATCCCCAGCTGGGCCTCCGCGGTCTTCCGTGCCCAGAGTCTCATGTCCTCCCGCCGTTTCCTGAGGTGGGTGTTCCACCTGCTGAAGACCCCCAGGGTCCTCACGTCCTTGGGGATGGCATGCCCCAATCCCTTCTTTTGATGGGTGTTGGCCTGCATAGGGAATGCAGACAGGAGGACACCATTACACATGCAATCCAGCCTGTCACACATATGGCCTACCAATCCCGTTTCCATCACCATTGGCACACTCATCGTCCGGCGCCCACCATGTACACCACCACCAGACATCTCCCTTAATAACACAATGCTTGCACATATATCCCCATGCATCCTTCAGACATGCATTGTGTCCAGGGTGTACTCACCTGTTGGTCTGGAGGCCAATACAGAAATCCATACTGGGGAAGGACCCCACCCACCAGTCACTCCAACTCCTCCAAAATGAAAGAGGGGCCCTTTCCCCGGTCACACGGGCCATGGTAGGTTCCAGACACAGTTCACAGCAGCTCACGCATTCTAGGTGTCATCCTGTGGAAAGTCAGGAAACAAGTGAGAATTTGGATAGAAAATGGCAGTCAAGTCTGAGGCGGTGTACACCGTCACCGCCGGCATTGATCCCCATTAGCTACTGTACTCCATAGAGGCCCATATCAACTAATGAGGAATTGCACGGTGGTGCAAGACCGCCTTCTGCCATAACGCCCAACATCAGCGGAGTTACCTTACTTCCACCTGTCCCAAGATACAGGACAGGCGGTCACCATTTCATGGTGGTGGACACCGATCAGATAAACCATAACTGCGTCATTGCCTAAAATTGCACATACATTGGCATTCCCACTGTCCCATCACATTGATGCTGTATGTACACTGAGGTGGTGGTTCCATTGTTCAAACTGTCACAGCATACTCACTCTTGTGTCCCTTAGATACGTACTGCTGCGGATGAATAGGAGGAGGAGACAAACCCCCATGTACAGACTCCTTGTGGACTTGGCTATGCTGGAGGACAGGCACATAATACTCACCTATAGACTGGACAGGACCACAATCACAGAGCTGTGTGCCCAATTGGAGCCTGACCTGATATCAGCAATCTGACATCCCACTGGGATCTCCCCTCTTGTGCAAGTGCTATCAGTGCTCCATTGCCTGGCAACTGGTTCTTTTCAAGTGACAGTGGGCTTGGCAGCAGGAATGTCGCCGCCAGCGTTCTCAATCGTGCTGGCAAGGGTTTTGTCTGCCCTGGTGAAACACATGTGCATCTACATTGTTTTCCCCCAGGTTGAAGATTTGGCAGGATTCTGTGCAATGGGTCATATCCCCAATATTATTGGGGGGATTGACTGTACACATATTGTGTTTGTCCCTCCCCCAACCAGAATGAACATGTGTTCAGGAATCAGAAGAGTTTCCACTCAATGAATGTGCAAATGGTGTGCCTAGCAGACGAGTACATCTTCCACTGGGTCGGTGCATGCCGCTTTTGACCTAAGGAACAGCAGCATCCCAAGTGTGATGGCCCAACTACAGAGACACTGGGTATGGCTAATACGTGAGCCAGAGTCCCCACCCACTGTATGTCAGTGTATGCCTTCAGGTGGTATCCCCATGGCATTGTGTCAGGCTAATGTTTGTCCCTCAATACTTGCATGTTACTCTGGCTACCCAAACCTACTGTGGCTCCTGACCCCGGTGAGGAATGCCAGGATCAGGGCTGAGAACTGTTATAATGAGCCACATGTGCGAACCAGACGAATAATTGAAAAGACCTTCAGCCTCCTGAAGGCCAAGTTCAGATGCCTCCATCTGACAGGTGGACCCCTGTGCTACTCACCCGGGAAGGTCTTCCAGATAGTAGTAGCATGCTGCATTTTGCACAACCTGGTCCTCAGACGACATGTGCCTTTTCTACAGGAGGAGGAGACTGGAGGTGCCCCTGTGGCAGCAGTGGACCCTATGGACAGTGATGATGAAGAGGCAGTGGATAAGGATTTGGACAACAGAACATCAGTTATACGTCAATGCTTCCAATGACACACAGGTGAGACCGTGGAACTGATCAGTGTTCTGCATTTGATTTCATCTGTGTGACTGTGGCATGATGGCATTTGCTTCCTTTACATCTCAACTTACTGTCACCTATGGCTTGTCATTTTACAGATGTTGGTGATATGACAACATTGTCCTGATGTGATTACTACAGACAGTTACATATCCTTCATTGTATGCTATCACAGTGTCCATATCATTTGCACCAGATGCGACTGTTCCCCTAAATGCACATTCTCAACACATAAAATACTATCAGCAAGGTGTGTTCAAGGATGTTTATTGCAGTGCTATGAAATTGAGAGTAAAGTGCAATGGAATGGGGTGATGGTAGAGGAAAGTACAGAGTATTGTTCCAGTCTGTTTGTAGCACAGGTGCAGTGTCCAAGTTGCCACAGGAAGGGGAGCAAAGGCAGTTCAAAGTGGACAAGGTGACAGGGTGGGACACAAGGGGGGCTATCAGGAGAGTCTCATTTCCTGGCGGTGGTCTTGGTCTTGGCAAGTGTCTCTGGCTTCTGTCTGGGTTGCAGGGAACGTTTGCAGGATGGTTCACCTTCTGCAGGGGGAGGGGTGCTGGTGGCCTGTGGGTCCTGTGGTGGGGCCTCCTGCCCACTAGCTGCAGTGGAGGTGGTGGGCTAGTCAATAGACTGGCTAGTGGTAGAGGGCCACTGGTGTGCTGTTGATTCCCTCATGATGTTGGCCATGTCTGCCAGCACTCCTGCTATGGAGATTATGGTGATGGTGAGAACCTGCAAGTTCTCCCTGATCTCCAGATGTTGTTCCTCCTGCAGCCGCTTGTTCTCCTGCATGTTGTCAAGGATCTGGCCCATCGTGTCCTGGGATTGGTTCCCTGGGCCTGTCCTCCCCCTGGCTCATAGAGGTCCTCCCAGTGTCCCTGTTCCCCTGTGCATCCATCCCCTCATTGGTGTACCCACTGCCACTGACCCCAGGTCCCTGATTGCCTTGGGTGTGAAGTGTGGCCTGGGGTACCTGTACAAGTGGGCACACTGCTGATTGATGTGTACTGGGGACAGAGGTGTGGGGATGCTGGGTGGGTGCTGTGGTGTTGGTTACTGAGGAGGAAGGCTCTGTGGTGGAATGTGAATGGGCTGGGGTACTGTCCAGTGGTCCCTGATGGGCCAGGTTGTTTATCCAGATCGATCCTGAAGTCCAGAGTTACTGTTTTCACTGGGGGCATCTTCCTTTGGGGGACTGGTTTGTCTTGGCACCTCCTCTCCACTGAAATTGGCTGGGGCACCTGTGGGGATGTAAGTGATGTATTATGCTTCATGCCTGTGAAAGATTGAACATCCCTAACTTCCCCGCTATTGTTGCTGTTGGCCTGCCACCTTGGTTTGTGTATGTTGATGTATTGTGGGATTGTTAGTTCCCCTATGATGTGCATGCTTTAGTGATGGATGTCCATGCAGTGCTGGGAGGGCTGTCCATGCATTGGTATTGCATGCAGGGCAGGGCAGGGCATTGGGGTTATTCATATGTGTAGGTGCAGTGTGTGGGATGGAGTGGAATGATGGGGGTGAGGGTGTGAGAAGGCATGCAGGTATGGGGTTGATAAGTAATAAATGTTGACTCACCAGTGTCCAGTCCTCCGGAAGCTCCAGTGAGTCCCTCAGGATGCAGTAGCCATGACTTGCTCCTCCCATGCTGTGAGCTGTGGGGAGGAGGTGGGGGTCCACTGCCAGTCCTCTGTATGGCCAGCTGGTGCCTTGCTGCTATGGAACATACCTTCCCCTGTAGGTCGTTCCACCTCTTCCTGATGTCGTCCCTTGTCCTTGAATGCTGTCCTACAGTGTTCACCCTGTCCATGATTCTCCGCCATAGCTCCACCTTCCTGGCAATGAATATTTGCTCTACTTGTGCCCCAAACTGCTGTGGCTCTACCCTGACTATTTCCTCTGCCATGACCCTCAACTCCTCATCTGTGAAACGGGGGTGCCTTTGTGGGACATGGGTGTTGTGTGGTGTGTGTAAGTGTGTGGGTGTTGGCTACTGTGGTTGGGTGTTCGTGGTGGGGTGCGTGTCAGATGTATGGGTGTATGTGGTGTGTGTGTCTAGTTGTTGCAGTGGTCTGGGTGTCAGCCTGGTGGCAATCATTTATATTCGTAAAGGGTTGTGGGTGATGAGGGTGTGTGTTTTATGGTGCTGTGGGTGGGTGGGTGTGGTGTGTGAATGAGTATCCAGTGTGTGTTTTTGGTATTGGCCAATGTTGTGCAGTTTTGTATTTGGGTGACCATTCTGAGCGTGCCAGTGTGCACCACCACTGGTTTACCGCAGTTGAATGTCTGCCGTGGTTATTCGTGGGTCATGATGTAGTGGGCGTTGTTTTGTTGGAGTAACGGTATGGGTGTTGGCACCGCCACTTTAGCACTGACCTTTGGGCTGGCGGATTTGTGTATGTGGTAGTATTCTGTCAGATTGGTGTGTGTGTGTCATAATATGGCAAACAGATATTCGCCACCACAGCGGTATGTTGGCGGCCGTCACCGTGGCGGTAAGCGGCATGTACTGCCAATGTCATAATGAGGGCCATAATGTTGAGTTACTTTATAAATACAGGCCCATATTTATGGAAAGTTAGTGTTACCTTAGTGTCATGTTTTGTTACTCTAAAGCTGAGCTAACTTAACTCCATATTTATATTTTGACTCTAGACCTGTCTAGTGTCAAGAAATATGAGGTAGCGCCATTTTCTGGAAGCACCAACCCACCTTACGTCTCATTGCGACAATGAGGTGCAAGGTAGGCATTCCCATACAAAAAATGATTCTAGTCTACTAGCGTCATATTTACATCCCGACGAAAAAATGACACACACCGAGGAAGCGTATCAAAAAAATGACACTAAGGGGGTTATTCTAACTTTGGAGGAGGTGTTAATCCGTCCCAAAAGTGACGGAAAAGTGACGGATTTACCACCAGCCGTATTACGAGTCCATTATATCCTATGGAACTCGTAATACCGCTGGTGGTATATCCGTCACTTTACCGTCACTTTTGGGACGGATTAACACTACTCCAAAGTTAGAATAACCCCCTTAGTCCAATTTGCGTTAAAGTGTAACGCCTGGTCAGACCAGGCGTTAAAAAGAGGTCCACACACCACCACTTAAGGAAAACACACAGAAGGCACATTTGCAACCTGCAGGACAACATGGAAGTGGTACTGCTCCAGCTTGGCACACGCCGCAAACATCAGCGAAAACAGCAGGTCCTTCCACCACCACCGAAGGAACCCCAAACATTAGCACAGCAGCCACAAGCGGAGCGCAGAAGGTGGGAGAGGATCTTCAGACAGCAGACAACCATCTTTGGGCTCAGGGAACAAGGGGCCAAATGTAGCAATATTGCAAATTGCGAGTTGCAATTTGCGAGTCCGAGCGACTCGCAAATTGCAACTCGCAATTTGCAATGCAGAACGGTGTCTCAGACACCGTCTGCGACTCGCTATGGGGTCGCAAAGACCCACCTCATTAATATTAATGAGGTGGGTCGCATATTGCGGCCCCATAGCGACTATGGGCACTCGCAGATATGGAGGCCTGCTGTAGTCAGCAGACCTCCATGTCCGTGACTGCTTCTAAATAAAGCAGTTTTTTTTTTTTCAAGTGTAGCCCGTTTTCCTTAAAGGAAAACGAGCTGCACTTAAAAAAAACACGAAACCTTTTGTTTCGGTATTTTTTCAGGGCAGGTAGTGGTCCTTTGGACCACTACCTGCCCTGAAAAAATATTTTGTGGTCCATTCACAAAGTGGAAGGGGTCCCATGGGGACCCCTTCCAATTTGCGAGTGGGTTACCATCCACTTCAAGTGGATGGTAACTGCGACTCCATTTGCGACCGCATACGCGGTCGCAAATGGAATTGCATACCACTGCGAGTCGCAAATAGGAAGGGAACACCCCTTCCTATTTGCGAGTCGGAAATGCATTTTGCGAGTCGGTCCCGACTCGCAAAATGCATTTCTGAATAGGAAACTCCGATTTGCGACTCGCAAACGGCAATTTTTGCCATTTGCGAGTCGCTAATTGTTTCCTACATCTGGCCCAAGATGTCATCAGAATGTACCGACTGAACCGTGAGTCCATTGTACACCGGCTGCACCACATTGCCCTACACGTCACAGCAAGGGTGGAAACTCCTACAACTATTTCACCCATGAGAAAACTCATCGCTGTCCTTCACATGCTCGCATTTGGATCTTTTCAGATAATGGGTGCACAAGTGGCTGGTGTGTCCTAGCCATCCTTATCAGTCTTCCTACCTAAGGTTCTGGATGCAATCACATGTCGCACACCCCACCACATATGATTCCCAAACACAGAGCAACTGCAGCAGGAGACCAAACAAGGTTTCTAACAAATTGCTGGGTTACCGCATATGCTGGGTGCAATGGACTGCCCCCCAACTGGTGCCACCTGCAGCAATCAAACATCTATATAGGAACAGCAAACACACCCATTCGATCAATGTGCAGGCCATTGTGGACTACGGTGGGCTCTCCACTAACATCCTAGCAAAATATCCCGCAGCATCCATGATGCCTTCATATTCTGCCATTCCACTATCAACAAGCGGTTCTAGGACGGGCAATATGGCAATGGGCTACTCGTAGGTAAGCACCCATACCAATCATTACACAAAGAACACACCAACCATGTAGGACAACCAAGACATACACTACACTAAATACACATGGGCAGGGGAACACATATGTACAGGCAACAACACATATGCAACATGCCACATTACACCTCAATCATTGCACATTGTATGCTCCACCACTGGTATGTAAAATCATACTGACGTGCAATCCTCCATAATACATGTATGAGAGCAAATGTTCCCTGGGATGAACAGATTGACATCCCCAGCGAGGAGGAGGATGATAATGGTGCAGCCAGTTTGGAGGGGGAACAGAGTACTGCTGCAGGAGTTCACAGGAGACTCCACATAATACAGACATTTTATTAATAGTGCCTGGACTATCATCATCACATTATAAATAGCACAAATAAAATACTTTGCACCTGAATCTCCTTGGTCTACTCATTCTCTACTATGTATACCATTGGAATGTAACTCAAACCTCAGGGATCAGGTAAGAAACACAATAGTTACAAGGATGGTAGCAACATCGTTTGTGATGTAAGAGGGTCTACTGCCTTCATTTCACATATCAGTGACACGCAATTCACAGACATGTGAGTCCTGAAGGCCTAGATCCATGCACCAAAACATATATTGTGCCGTCAAGTGGGCAAGGTGCTAACTCCTAACCCTTCCCCACATACTCACCATGCCTATCAGGATGTATGCAGGGGGGCATACATAAGGTAGGGACTGTGACCAAATTGTATTTAAGTAATGTAGGAACTGAACACTGCCACATCTCAGGGTGATTGCTGCTTTGCCTACACATTGCATGGGTGACAAGGAGGGGGCATCATTGATAACTATGGACCTTCAGTAACTGTACAGGGATTGTAACCAATATTAGAGGCAGTGCCTGCACTGTGTATCCATGGAATTATGTCCTGGCACTACCATTCGGCACAACCCTGACACATGGTGGGCTGTACCTCACTTATGGCACACACACATTGGCTGTGGAGTACTCTATGGGTTGCCAGACAAATGAAGCAGCTATAGGTGCAGAAACACCATCCAAACACATGACCCATTGTCAGGATCTATAAAGTAAATGGACAATGCACCACCAAATAAATGTCTGGCTGGAATGTAGGCAGAGTGTGCTACACTCCCTATGTACATAAGTTACACACTTTTCACACAAATCTTCTGTTTTGATGCATGCCTACAGCTATTCCAGATAAACATGTGAAGACTGATGTACGGGTGTATGTCCTAGGTAGCAAAGGGTTTGCTAGTACCAAAAATGGTTGATATGTGTCAGCATGGTTGCATAGAATGCTCTGTATAACAATACCACACAGCACATAGTAGTACACACCACTCATTGTCACTCACATGCCGGAACAAGAGCAAAGTAGCAACAGTTACAAATTATCCCATACATATTTTCTGCTCCAACATGGCAATCAGGTGTGGGATGTACAACTATGTCCAGCAATGTCCAAATATGTTAGAGTCCCATCAAAAAACTGAATGAGAGTAGACATAGCCATATATGTTGCATTTGGCTAATGAAAAAAGCAGCACTGAGATAATATAACACATCAACATCATTCAGTCATGGTAAGAGTTACCTAGGTGGTGACATGCAGGAATAAATGCATACCCATGTTCAACGGTGGATGTGGATAGACAGCTGATACCCACAGATACTTGCAAATACAACATGGGAGGCCACTTGGAGACAACACAAGTGCTGTGGCAGGTTTAATGTCATGCGTGTGTAGCACTCATTACATCTCACAAATACCGGCAATGGGACAGTAACTATCATGTAGCCAGTAGTAGAAGATGTGTACATATACAATTTACACAAGTCACATGTTGCATCCTGTCCATGTATGACCAGGCAATGTTGCTGTAGAAGATGTGTACAAAGTGCAAGCAGCCTAAAGAATGGGAGCAATGAAGGATACAATATATACCTTACAAGTAATGTGGTAAAACATGGAAAAGGTATACACATTGGCCAATACTGACTGTGCAACACATCAATGTCTACATGTGAACATCCAACATAGTACAAAGAGGGTGGTCACGTCAGTTCATAACCCAGTCATGTTTGCCACTATCATAACCTGGTAGTTGCCCATTGCATGCCAACATGACAGGAGGCAGTGACAGTTAACACCATCTATCCCCTGGCACATTACCAAATTTGAAATCACAACAGTGATACAGCCCCTAACCAAGCTGCCTATGGAAATGAATAAGGACATCAAATGATGAGACATGTCCAACACCTGCAAGTACCCAGTCCTCTGTCCATGAGAAGGGAACACTGACAGCAAGTATAGCAGAGGAAAATGTGATATCCTGGTCTGTTTTATCACAATTGTGTATGTGTCTGTCTGTAGGGGAGTGTGCATTGCTCTGCTGATTAGCAATTATGAAGAGGCTAGATCACCGCTCCAAACACCCTAACACCACTGCTCTGGCTACATAAACTTATAACATTGTCAGGGGCCTGACGCATGTGCACAGTGGCCTGAGTAATCTGGAGCTCTGTAAACCTTCCCCTTCACATGCAACCATGGGTTTGTCTTGCCATACAAACTCCTACACTAGTGATGAAGAGTAGGCTGCCATCTATGCCAGACTGCAACACTGCTACACAGTGGTATGCCATTGTATGTGACCGTCATAACAAACATGATGTGGATAAATGTGATTGCCTAGTTGGTGGCATGCACACATATACCACATATCTTAGCACACATGTACCACTTAAATGGCTCAGGCATGGTTATGTGCATAGGATTCCGAACAAAAAGCAACCTACCACAAATGTAAGGGCATATGTATCACAAGATTACTGATTGAACTCAATGACCTTCACAGATGTTCCGACATACAGAATCATAGGTGGAACTGATATGACTACACAGGCATTGGTCAAAGCCCAAATGTGTCCATGCAGGAAGAAAGATATGTGAGGTTTCGCATCCCATGCACACACCACTGTGGTCATATGTTACCAAAATGACACTACACATATTTATACACACAGACAACATATAGCAACCTTCAGTGACAAGTGTTCATACCATCTCCTGCAGCTAAGATGCATGGGGAACTATATGCCACATATGTACCAGAGCATCACGAAGTCAAAACCAAAAACCCACATTACAGAGTAGACACACATGCAAATGCAAATTGCCAGGGGTAATGTGCTGTCAACCCAGTCTTAGTCCACTGCATCCCATAAGTACAAATTGTCATGGATGTCACATGCCTTACCATGTTTTGGACATAGGCCATCATATATTTTGTATTATTGGTATGTGTACATTTGTATATCAGATATAACAATGTAGTATTCCCACAAATAGGTTTTCAAACATATATGTACACTCATAGTACATGTGCTAACATGTATGTGGACACAGTGTAGCTACACATGCACATATGCACAAGATATAGGTAATTGCATGCAGCAGATAAGTAAACAAACCTATAGGTGCAACATACCAATGTCACTGTAAAGATGTGACTGGATAGTTACACACATGTAGTCATACCATAATTACAACATTGTTGCATAGCTCATGTGACATGGTAAGTGAATCTGGGTGCTCTCAATGCCTACATTGCACAATTTCCACTCATTTCCATCAATGATCAAACATTAATGACGCAAACAGCTCAAATCTATACTCTGCAACTCCAGAAAAATTACGTCTGGCCCCTGAGCGTTTATCACATGTCCATAGTTCTATACACATACAATGGGGAAAAAAAGGTGCATGACCATTAGGCATCAAAATATAGACGCAAATACCTAAACCTCATACTTTTCTCCACAGCTAAAAGACGCATGGACCATGAGCATCTATCGCACATCCACAGGCCTTTTCACACACAATGGGGAAAAAATTGACGCATGACCGTCATGTGTGATGTGCATACACCTATATCATACTTTTCTCTGAAGCAAAATGCACGTCCACAGGCCTTTTCACGCACAATGGGAAAAAATCAACGCATGACTGGAAACATGATGCACAGGACCAGGAAGTGATGAAACAGAACATCCTGCCTATATACATGGTACAGTGAGTCCACTTTCACTTTCACTTCATAGTCTTATTGTCTGTGACTGTGTGAGGGTGTGTGGAGCTGGTGCTGTTGGTGATTTGGAGTATTTGGGGTGTTTTTTGTGCTGTGTCCTGTAACTGTTGTGTATATTTGTATTTTTTAATCTGTCTTTTATATTGTAATTGTTCTGTATCTTTTTCACTGTATTGTGGGCTATTTGTCTGGGGTTCGATAGTTTGGTGGATATTTGGGATAGTTAGGGTAGTGTTAGGGCATTTTGTTCTGACAACTGCATTTGCAGTGCATGATGTAAGGGAAAGGGAGGATGGCCACATTGTCGCCCAATGAGCTGGGGGGCTTCATTTGGTTGGTACAACATTACCTCCCAATGATACTCATACTGGGTGGCCGTGTAATTCAGAGCTACCCCACAGAGGCCAGAAAGCTGCAATGGGGCAATGGGGCAATATGCTCCACCACCTAACTAGAGTTTTTAACACCGGAAGGAATGTCCACCAACTGAAACACCGTTGGGCTGACCTCATCCCATGAGAGCAAGATCTGCTGGATCACCTGGGCATAGAGATTGGTGGAACAGTTGGTAAGTATCCCATTTCCATACCAAGTGCATTATTTGCATGTGCATGACAGGTGCTGATACGGTTGAGTGCAGCATGTCACTTTTAAGGATGTGGACATTTTGTATGCTGCCTGTACGAAGAGCCTCAGCACCACCTTAGGGCTGCCATTCTAATGTACAATAATGAAACTGAGGCAGGGCAGATGTGCCCTCTTCCCTGCACAACCATTACAAAGTGTTGTGATGCATGCATAGGGCAACTCTGTTTTGAGCAGCACAATATGAGGCGTGTGCGATGCATCAGTACTGAGAGGGGGGCCCAACACCTGTTTGGGGGAAATTGTACAAGCCTCTGGGACAAATGAGAAATACCTAAATCCCATTTTTAATGCACTTTGAACAGATGCTGAAACACGGCGGAAACAGGACTTCGAAGGGAAAACGCTCACCTTTACACAGCCCACGAGGAACCAGGACACCATGGAACCAGAGCTGCACACATTTTCCCTGTCCTTATCTTCTTGCTCCTCTACCAGGAGCACGAACGCCGGCGGCGAAGACCACGGTGAGTACTGCACCTACGACACAGGGGAGGGGGGAGGGAAAAAACAGGGACACATACACGCAACACGCAACGCCCCCACCCCCACCTTCACCCACTACAACACACACAATAATACAGCATGATACATTACAGTTAGATCCCCAAACCCCCTGGAAGAATGCAAAGACAAAAGGAAATGAGTGTAACCATTGTAATATATTAATATCCAGTACGCAAAAATATATATACACTATTAACAAATATATACACCAAGAATAGTAGTCCAGGTATTGCTCCATTGAAGTCTGTGGAACACTGGGCCCACACGACATGGGCGAGGCCCACACCTAATACCCGAACATGACGGAGAGAACACTGCAGGGACATCAGATAGCAATAAAACAGGCACCTCAGGGGGAAGGGAAAGGGGGGGCACCTCAGCCGGCTGAGTGCACGATGCCAAATCCACGAGGGGGCCACATGGCCACTGTGCAATCCTGGGGAGTGCAAAGCCACAGTCTCTCAAGTCTCTAGAGTGGGTGGTTTGCCCACTGTTCAATCATGGGGAGTGCAAAGCCACAGTCTCTCAAGTCTCTACAGTGGGTGGGGTGCCCACTGTTCAGTCCTGGGGAGTGCAAAGCCACAGTCTCTCAAGTCTCTACAGTGGGTGGGTTGCCCACTCCTGGGGAGTGCAAAGCCACAGTCTCTCAAGTCTCTTCAGTGGGTGGTTTGCCCACTGTTCAATCTTGGGGAGTGCAAAGCCACAGTCTCTCAAGTGGATAACAGTCTCCACTGGTTCTGGAGGGGGCTTGGTGCCCAGAGTGCTTCATCCTGCCAAGAACTGAGGTAGTGGATGCCTTTCTCCACTGGTTCTGGAGGGGGCTTTGTGCCCAGAGTGCTTCATTCTGCCAAGGACAGAGGTAGTGGATGTAAATATCCACTGGTTCTGGAGGGGGCTTGGTGCCCAGAGTGCTTCATCCTGCCAAGGACTGAGGTAGTGGATGTAAATGAGGTAGTGGATGTAAATCTCCACTGGTTCTGGAGGGGGCTTTGTGCCCAGAGTGCTTCATCCTACCAAGGACTGAGGTAGTGGATGTAAATCTCCACTGGTTCTGGAGGGGGCTTTGTGCCCAGAGTGCTGCATCCTGCCAAGGACAGAGGTAGTGGATGTAAATCTCCATTGGTTCTGGAGGGGGCTTTGTGCCCAGAGTGCTTCGTCCTGCTCATGGCGGACACAGTAGCGTCAGTGCCCTTAGCGCTCATGGGCCAGCGGTGCCTGTGGCGGTGGTGGCCTGTTCAGCGGTGCTTGTGGTGGCGGTGTCCTTGGCAGAGGTGCTTGTGGAGGCGGTGTCCTGTTCAGCAGTGCTTGTGGCGGCGGTGTCCTTGGCAGCAGTGCTTGTGGCGGCGGTGTCCTGTTCAGCGGTGCTTGTTGCGGCGGGGTCCTTGGCAGCGACTCAGCTGCTGGCGGTCCTGTCTGGCCCAGCGACTCAGCTGCTGGCGGTCCTGTTTGGCCCAGAGACTCAGCTGCTGGCGGTCCTGTCTGGCCCTGCGGGGCTGGTGCTGGCGGTCCTTTCTGGTCCTGCAGAGCTGGTGCTGGCGGTCCTGTTTGGCCCTGCGGGGCTGGTGCTGGCGGTCCTTTCTGGCCCTGCGGGGCTAGTGCTGGCGGTCCTGTCTGGCCCTGCGGGGCTGGTGCTGGCGGCTCTTTCAGGCCCTGCGGGGCTGGTGCTGGCAGTCCTTTCTGGCCCTGCGGGGCTGGTGGTGGCGGTCCTGTCTGGCCCTGCGGGGCTGGTGCTGGTGGTCCTTTCTGGCCCTGCAGAGCTGGTGCTGGCGGTCCTGTTTGGCCCTGCGGGGCTGGTGCTGGCGGTCCTTTCTGGCCCTGCGGGGCTGGTGCTGGCGGTCCTGTCTGGCCCTGCGGGGCTTGTGCTGGCGGCTCTTTCAGGCCCTGCGGGGCTGGTGCTGGCGGTCCTTTCTGGCCCTGCGGGGCTGGTGGTGGCGGTCTTGTTTGGCCCTGCGGGGCTGGTGCTGGCGGTCCTTTCTGGCCCTGCGGGGCTGGTGCTGGCGGTCCTTTCTGGCCCTGCGGGGCTGGTGCTGGCACTCCTTTCTGGCCCTGCGGGGCTGGTGCTGGCGGACCTGTCTGGCCCTGCGGGCTGGTGCTGGCGGTCCTGTCTGGCCCAGCGGGGATGATGGTGGTGGCCTCCTGGGCAGCGGGGATGATGGTGGTGGCCTCCTGGGCAGAGGGGCTGATGGTGGTCTTCTCCGCCCTGCTGCTCTTCCCAGACTTGCTGAGTTTCTTGTGTCCCTTCCCCACCTTGGAA
The DNA here is from genome assembly GCF_031143425.1 of Pleurodeles waltl. Classification (NCBI taxonomy): domain Eukaryota; kingdom Metazoa; phylum Chordata; class Amphibia; order Caudata; family Salamandridae; genus Pleurodeles; species Pleurodeles waltl. Next base: position 1,234,299,292 of record NC_090447.1, read on the forward strand.
GGTGTTGCAGCTGAATCCACACTCCCACCTGTACCCCTGGGAGTGGCTTTGGTGGCTGGAGTCTTTCCCCTCTCCCACCGGGCACTGGCCAACTTTTGATGCTTGAATGGGGGGGCTGTCCGTGCCCTGGCTCCTTGCCACACTGGCTGCCCTGCTGCCTGGTGCACTCCAGAATCCGGTGACTACTGGCACCACTGGTCCTGGAGATGTTGTGGCTGAGGTGCTAGGTTGGGACCTGGAGAGTCGGGCCCTAAGAGACTGACGGGGTGGGGGAGGTGAGAGAAAGAGGTCAAGGGTGGACAGGAAACGTTTTTTGGGAACACTGGGACGGGTAGCTGGAGGGGTTTTGGGAGTGGAGAAAGAGGTTGTGGTTGTAGGAGGTGTTCGTTTGGTGACTTTGGGTGAAGGTGCATGCGCTGGAGGCTGTCGTGAGGTGGATGGCTGTTGGGTGGGTGTGTGCCTGCGTTTGTGTATCTTGGGAGGGGGCGTCACAGACACACTGGGAGAGGACACAGGGGACGTGTGAATGGTAGTGGGGTGGTGACTGCACGTGAGCGGGGTGTGGTGGTGTGTGTGCTGGTGATGGAAGTAGTGCTGTAGATGTAGTGCATGCAGGTGTGAGTGGAGACGAGACTGGGAGGGAGGAGGGAGACGAGGAGGATGGGGACACAGTGGAGGCAGTGGATGTTGGTGTGTCTGCATGTGTGTGATGCTTGCGTGAGTGCCTGTGGGATGTGTGGTGCTTATGTTTGCCAGAGCTTCCCTTGTGTGTTGACATGTGTGCATGCTGGTCTGATGGTGTGCTTGGGGTAGGCTGAGGTACAGGCATGTGGGTCTGGGTGGAGGTAGTTGGAGGGGGGATGCTAGAGATAGGGACAATAGCTGCCATCAGTGCTGAGGCCAGAGTCTGAAAAGCTCGCTGAAGGGCTGCCTGACCAGAATGAATGCCCTCCAGGAATACATTTGTTTGTTGCAGCTGCCTCTCTACACCCTGGATGGCATTCAAAATGGTAGACTGCCCAACAGTGAGGGACCTGAGGAGGTCAATGGCCTCCTCACTGAGGGCAGCAGGGGTGACTGGGGCAGGGCCTGAGGTGCCTGGGGCGAAGGTGATGCCCACTCTCCTGGGTGAGCGGGCTTGGGGCAAAGGCTGAGGGGCTGCTGGGAGGGTTGTGCTGGTAGGAGAGGTGGCGGCTGTACCTGGAGATGCGTTGGGCACAGATGTGGACGCCACCACAAGGGAACTCCCATCAGAGGATGAGTCCGTATCATTGGTCTCAGCTCCGGTCCCCACCGTGGAGCTCCCCTCACCCTCCGTCCCACTGGTGAATTCCGAGTCCGTAGTCTCGCCCTCCAGGGTCATGTGGGATGCAGCTCCCTTCTGCTCCGGTGCCACTGCTCCTCCGCCTGATGATGCTAATGCACAAGAACAGGGAGACCACAAAAAGGGGGGGGACGACAGAAGAAAGACATGTTGAGTGCATGCACTACCGCTACCGTTGGTGGACACAACAGACACAGAAGCCCCCTGCACTACGCTGCACATTTGGGGTCCACTGTTCAATCCCTGGGACATGGCCTACAAGGCTAGGGCCGACATCTGCACACATAGATGTCACAGGAGACTGACTAGGTGTAGTTGGCACTGTACACAGGTGGGGTGGGGAGCCACAGGGTATGCCAGAAGAAGGGTACCTGACTAGCACACTCGCCCTGGCCTAAGGAAACCCACAGCCCACCTCCCCCACCCAGACACCTCCACTGCGCGCTGAATCATCTGAATGGGAGTGTACTCATCCCCTTGTGGCTGCTGTGATGCCCTCAAGCGCCCATCCAACTCTGGGTACGCCACCGCCAGGATCCTGAACATCAGGGGGGTCATGGTGCGACGGGCACCCCTCCCACATTGGGAGGCCATCCCCAGCTGGGCCTCTGCCGTCTTCTTGCTCCAGCGGTGAATGTCCTCCCATCTCTTACGGCAGTGGGTGCTCCGTCTGTGATAGACCCCCAGGGTCCGGACGTCCTTGGCGATGGCACGCCAAACATCCTTCTTCTGATGGGCGCTGACCTACAGGAATTGTACAGGGGAAAAAGAAAAGTTATTACCAACTGCACCGTCACAGTCATTGGCCCCCATCCCTACCCTTGCCATGTGGCACATGCATTCACCGTTGTTTCATGCACGCCTCAATCTCCCCCCCCATCTTTCATCCAACCCACTCCACACAGGCATAGCCCATACAGCATGCTCCCAGTGTACTAACCTGTTTGTCTGGAGGACCGTAGAGTAGCGTGTACTGGGGGAGGACCCCATCCACGAATTTCTCCAACTCCTCCGATGTGAAGGTAGGGGCCCTTTCCCCAGACACACGAGCCATTGTCTCTTCCAGACGGAGGTCACAGCAGCACTTGCAGTGTAGGTCCTCTCCTGTCGAAGATCAGGTATCGAGTGATTGAACAGATAGAAAATGGCGGTCACGTCCATGGCGGTGCGTACCGTCACCGCCGGCGTACATCGTCATTGGCTCCTGGGACCCATAGGGTCCAATGTTAACCAATGCAGAATTGCGCCACGGTCTTCGACCGCCTACCGCGACGGTGTACAACGCCAGCGCAGTTACCTCACATCCCATTGTCCCACTTTACAGATCAGGCAGCCGCCATTTCAGGGGCCTACATAGCTTAATTTTTAACTGCGTCACACATACCTAGGCCTTGCCTCAACACTCATGCATGCAAATTTCGGATTATGAATCGTATTCTGTGGAAGCGGTGAGTTGGTTGAATCTGTGTTCGCTGTTGTCCTTCATAGGCACCGTCCGCTGGGACATGTGAGGAGATGGCGGCATCCTCCGGTGTACAGAGCGCTGGTGGACCTGTCGACAATGGAGGAAAGACATGTGATCATCACCTACAGGCTTGATCGTGCCACAATCCTGGAACTGTGTGCCCAGTTGGAGCCAGACCTGATGTCAGCTATCCATCATCCCACAGGGATCCCCCCTCTAGTGCAGGTGCTGTCAGTACTCCATTTCCTTGCAAGTGGGTCATTTCAAACAACAGTGGCCATAGCATCAGGGATGTCCCAGCCTATGTTTTCCAACGTGTTGTCCAGAGTGTTGTTTCCCCTGCTGAAACAGATGCAGAGCTACATCATTTTCCCTCAGGTGGAGGATTTGCCTACAGTGAAATGTGATTTCTATGCCCTGGGACATATCCCTAACATCATTGGTGCCATTGATGGGACACATGTGGCTTTGGTACCCCCCCACAGGAGTGAACAGGTGTACAGAAACCGAAAGAGTTATCATTCGATGAATGTGCAGATGGTGTGTTTGGCCGACCAGTACATCTCCCATGTTAATGCCAAATTCCCTGGCTCAGTGCATGATGCTTACATCCTGAGGAATAGCAGCATCCCTTATGTGATGGGGCAACTCCAGAGGCACCGTGTGTGGCTATTAGGTGAGCACCTGGAATCAAGTCAGTGGGAATGGTTGTCTGGGTCTGGGGATATCCCTACAGGTTAGTGTGTGTCTTACAGTTGTCCCTCCATATTTGCAGGTGACTCTGGTTACCCCAACCTGTCATGGCTACTGAGCCCAGTGAGGAATCCCAGGACAAGGGCAGAGGAACGCTACAATGAGGCCCAGTGGCGAACTCAGAGGATTATAGAGCGGACCTTCGGACTCCTGAAGGCCAGGTTCAGGTGCCTCCATATGACAGGTGGATCCCTATTTTACTCACCAAAGAAGATGTGCCAGATCATCGTGGCCTGCTGTATGATTCACAACTTAGCTTTGCGACCACAATTGCCTTTGATGTAGGAGGATGGTCCAGATGGAGGGGTTGTGGCAGCTGTGGAGCCTGTGGACAGTGAAGACGAGGAAGCAGAAGAAGAGGACATCGAGAACAGGAACTCGGTGATCCTGCAATACCTCCAGTGAGACACAGGTAAGAATACAAACTTGCCTACTACATGTACTTTAACACTACCACCTCTCTACTGTCTGTCGTTTTCACCCTGTGTATGGTCAATGAGTTGTCACTTTCCCTTACGATTTGACAGATGTGGTTCCCACTGTGTCACATCTGCTTTGTTTCCTCATGGAGTAGAGCTGTATGACATAGGTATGTTGACATTACAATTGAAAGAGCATTTTGACACTGTAATTGCTAATACAGTAATTCGAAATCACAGACAGACTCCAGATTGTTTTGTGCTTTAAGGGTGTTTATTTAAGTGCTAAATAGTGGAGTGGGTTGTAAAACGGCGAGGGGTGATGGTGGAGGAATGTCCATGGCAGAGTCCAGTCTATTAGTCCCACAGGTGCATTGTACAAAGGGGCATAGGAAGTGGAGCTGGGGCAGTTTAAGGATGGACAGGGTGACAAGGTGGGACAAAAGGATGACAATCAGGGCGGTCTCATTTCTTGGCGGGGGTCTTGGCATCGTTGTCATGACCACACAAACTTGCTAAGTCAAATCAAAGAAGTGCATGAGAAAAGCAAAGAGATATCCTCAGTGGAGACAGCAAAGCCCAAACTGGAAGAAGGTTTGCAGAGTAATCTTGCGCTTATTTCAAAGGAAGAATCAAGAAGAGAAGATCCAAGATGGCCGCTGTGAGTCCTGAAGGTTAGTTACAGTTCTAGTCTTGCAATCAGTTGGTTGCTAGGTTACGAGCTCTCCAGCTGGAAGCCTTGCACTTCAACTGAGGTCTGACAGGAATCAGCTGTGTGGAGAGAGAGCACGCTTCAGAAAAGAAACTCCTGTGAGGTAAAATTACATTTGAAGATTATATTACAGAAAACGGATAAATATTGTCAAGGTATATTAGAAGAGTTTGATAGTAGACCGTTCCCGTGGAAGTCGGCAAGGCTACAGAGTTAATGTATGAATTAACCTTATGTTTACAAGGTTCTTGTTTAAGATATTAAAGTCAAAGAAAAAACGAACTTTAACCCCTTCGCTGCCAGGCCTTTCCCCCCTCCTGTGCCAGGCCTTTTTTTGCCTATTTGGGGCAGTTCGCGCTTAGGCCCTCATAACTTTTTGTCCACATAAGCTAACCAAGACAAATTTGCGTCCTTTTTTTCCAACATCCTAGGGATTCTAGAGGTACCCAGACTTTGTGGGTTCCCCTGAAGGAGGCCAAAAAATTGGCAAAATACAGGGGAAATTTTGTTTTTTTCAAAAAAATTGGAAAAAGTGGCTGCAGAAGAAGGCTTGTGGTTTTTCCCCTGAAAATGGCATCAACAAAGGGTTTGCGGTGCTAAACTCAGCAGCTTCCCAGCTTTCAGGAACAGGCATACTTGAATCAGAAAACCCAATTTTTCAACACAATTTTGGCATTTTACTGGGACATACCCCATTTTTGCAATTTTTTGTGCTTTCAGCCTCCTTCCAGTCAGTGACATAAATGGGCATGAAACCAATGCTGGATCCCAGAAACCTAAACATTTCTGAAAAGTAGACAAAATTCTGAATTCAGCAAGGAGTCATTTGTGTAGATCCTACAAGGGTTTCCTACAGAAAATAACAACTGAAAAAGAACAATATTGAAATTGAGGTGAAAAAAACATAAATGTTTCTCTACGTTTTACTCTGTAACTTTTCCCTGCAATCTCAGATTATCGAAAGCAATATACCGTTACGTCTGCTGGACTCCTCTGGTTGCGGGGATATATAGGGCTTGTAGGTTCATCAAGAACCCAAAGAACCCAGAGCCAATAAATGAGCTGCACCCTGCAGTGCGTTTTCATTCTATACCGGGTATACAGCAATTCATTTGCTGAAATATAAAGAGTAAGAAACTGCTATCAAGAAAACCTTTGTATTTCCAAAAAGGGCACAAGATAAGGTGTTGAGGAGCAGTGGTTATTTGCACATCTTTGAATTCCGGGGTGACCATACTAGCATGTGAATTACAGGGCATTTCTCAAATAGATGTATTTTTTACACACTCTCCTATATTTGGAAGGAAAAAATGTAGAGAAAGACAAGGGGCAATAACACTTGTTTTGCTAATCTATGTTCCCCCAAGTCTCCCGATAAAAATGATACCTCACTTGTGTGGGTAGGCCTAGCGCCCGCGACAGGAAACGCCCCAAAGGGCAACGTGGACACATCCACATTTTTGAAAGAAAACAGAGGTGTTTTTTGCGAAGTGCCTACCTGTAGATTTTGGCCTCTAGCTCAGCCGGCACCTAGGGAAACCTACCAAACCTGTGCATTTCTGAAAATTAGAGACCTAGGGGAATCCAAGGAGGGGTGACTTGCGGGGCTCGGACCAGGTTCTGTTACCCAGAATCCTTTGCAAACCTCAAAATTTGGCTAAAAAAACACATGTTCCTCACATTTCTGTGGCAGAAGGATCTGGAATCTGAGAGGAGCCACAAATTTCCTTCCACCCAGCGTTCCCCCAAGTCTCCCGATAAAAATGATACCTCACTTGTGTGGGTAGGCCTAGCGCCCGCGACAGGAAACGCCCCAAAGGGCAACGTGGACACATCCACATTTTTGAAAGAAAACAGAGGTGTTTTTTGCGAAGTGCCTACCTGTAGATTTTGGCCTCTAGCTCAGCCGGCACCTAGGGAAACCTACCAAACCTGTGCATTTCTGAAAACTAGAGACCTAGGGGAATCCAAGGAGGGGTGACTTGCGGGGCTCGGACCAGGTTCTGTTACCCAGAATCCTTTGCAAACCTCAAAATTTGGCTAAAAAAACACATGTTCCTCACATTTCTGTGGCAGAAAGTTCTGGAATCTGAGAGGAGCCACAAATTTCCTTCCACCCAGCGTTCCCCCAAGTCTCCCGATAAAAATGATACCTCACTTGTGTGGGTAGGCCTAGCGCCCGCTACAGGAAACTCCCCAAAGCGCAACGTGGACACATCCAAATTTTTGGAAGAAAACAGGAGGTGTTTATTGCAAAGTGCCTACCTGTAGATTTTGGCCTCTAGCTCAGCCGGCACCTAGGGAAACCTACCAAACCTGTGCATTTCTGAAAACTAGAGACCTAGGGGAATCCAAGGAGGGGTGACTTGCGGGGCTCGGACCAGGTTCTGTTACCCAGAATCCTTTGCAAACCTCAAAATTTGGCTAAAAAAACACATGTTCCTCCCATTTCTGTGGCAGAAAGTTCTGGAATCTGAGAGGAGCACAAATTTCCTTCCACGCAGCGTTCTCCCAAGTCTCCCGATAAAAATGATACCTCACTTGTGTGGGTAGGCCTAGCGCCCGCGACAGAAAATGCCCCAAAGTGCAACGTGGACACATCCAAATTTTTGAAAGAAAACAGTGCCTACCTGTGGATTTTGGCCTGTAGCTCAGCCGGCACCTAGGGAAACCTACCAACCCTGTGCATTTTTTAAAACTAGAGACCTAGGGGAATCCAAGATGGGGTGACTTGTGGGGCTCGGACCAGGTTCTGTTACCCAGAATCCTTTGCAAACCTCAAAATTTGGCTAAAAAAACACATGTTCCTCACATTTCTGTGGCAGAAAGTTCTGGAATCTGAGAGGAGCCACAAATTTCCTTCCACCCAGCGTTCCCCTAAGTCTCTCGATAAAAATGGTACCTCACTTCTGTGGGTAGGCCTAGCGCCCACAAAAGGAAATGGCCCAAAACACAACGTGGACACAACATATTTTTTCACAGAAAACAGAGGTGTTTTTTGCAAAGTGCCTACCTGTGGAGTTTGGCCTCTAGCTCAGCCGGCCCCGGGAGGGGGGGGGGCAGAAATGGCCTAAAATAAATCCCCTCCCCCCCCCGGGAGCAACCCTTGCCTACGGGGTTGCTCCCCCTGCTTGACATTGGCGCCAAAAAACAAATCCCAGGTGCCTAGTGGTTTCTGCCCCCTTGGGGGCAGATTGACCTAAAATCGGCCAATCTGCCCCCAAGGGGGGCAGAAATGGCCTAAATACAATTTGCCCCCCAGGGGAGCGACCCTTGCCTGATGGGTCGCTCCCCATCTCTAAAAAAACAAACAAACAAAAAAAAAAACACAAAAAAAACAATTCCCCTGGCGCCTAGAGGTTTCTGCCCACCCTGGGGGCAGATCGGCCTAATAATGGGCCGATCCGCCCCCGGGGGGGGCAGAAATGGCCTAAAATAAATTTGCCCCCCTAACCCCCACCCCCCCGGGAGCGACCCTTGCCTACGGGGTCGCTCCCCCTGCGTGACATTGGCGCCAAAAAACAAATCCCAGGTGCCTAGTGGTTTCTGCCCCCTTGGGCAGATTGACCTAAAATCGGCCAATCTGCCCCCAAGGGGGGCAGAAATGGCCTAAATACAATTTGCCCCCCAGGGGAGCGACCCTTGCCTGATGGGTCGCTCCCGATCTCTAAAAAAACAAACAAACAAAAAAAAAAAACACACAAAAAAAAATCCCCTGGCGCCTAGAGGTTTTTGCCCCCACTGGGGGCAGATCGGCCTAATAATAGGCCGATCTGCCCCAGAAATGCCCTAAAATAAATTTGACCCCCCCCCCCAGACCCCCCCTGCACGGGAACGACCCTTGCCTACGGGGTCGCTCCCCCTGCGTGACATTGGCGCCAAAAAACAAATCCCCGGTGCCTAGTGGTTTCTGCCCCCTTGGGGGCAGATTGACCTAAAATCGGCCAATCGGCCCCCAAAGGGGGCAGAAGTGGCCTAAATACAATTTGCCCCCCATGGCAGCGACCCTTGCCTGTTGGGTCGCTACCCATCTCTAAAAAAACAAACAAACAACAAAAAAAAAACACAATTTTTTTTTTTGCCCTGGCGCCTAGAGGGTTCTGCCCCCCCGGGGGCAGATCGGCCTAATAATAGGCTGATCTGCCCTCAGGGGGGGCAGAAATGGCCTAAAATACATTTGCCCCCCCCAGCCCCCACCCCCCCCGGGAGCGAACCTTGCCTACGGGGTCGCTCCCCCTGCGTGACATTGGCGCCAAAAAACAAATCCCCGGTGCCTAGTGGTTTCTGCCCCCTTGGGGGCAGATTGACCTAAACGCGGCCAATCTGCCCCCTGAAAATGGCATCAACAAAGGGTTTGCGGTGCTAAACTCAGCAGCTTCCCAGCTTTCAGGAACAGGCATACTTGAATCAGAAAACCCAATTTTTCAACACAATTTTGGCATTTTACTGGGACATACCCCATTTTTGCAATTTTTTGTGCTTTCAGCCTCCTTCCAGTCAGTGACATAAATGGGCATGAAACCAATGCTGGATCCCAGAAACCTAAACATTTCTGAAAAGTAGACAAAATTCTGAATTCAGCAAGGAGTCATTTGTGTAGATCCTACAAGGGTTTCCTACAGAAAATAACAACTGAAAAAGAACAATATTGAAATTGAGGTGAAAAAAACATAAATGTTTCTCTACGTTTTACTCTGTAACTTTTCCCTGCAATCTCAGATTATCGAAAGCAATATACCGTTACGTCTGCTGGACTCCTCTGGTTGCGGGGATATATAGGGCTTGTAGGTTCATCAAGAACCCAAAGAACCCAGAGCCAATAAATGAGCTGCACCCTGCAGTGCGTTTTCATTCTATACCGGGTATACAGCAATTCATTTGCTGAAATATAAAGAGTAAGAAACTGCTATCAAGAAAACCTTTGTATTTCCAAAAAGGGCACAAGATAAGGTGTTGAGGAGCAGTGGTTATTTGCACATCTTTGAATTCCGGGGTGACCATACTAGCATGTGAATTACAGGGCATTTCTCAAATAGATGTATTTTTTACACACTCTCCTATATTTGGAAGGAAAAAATGTAGAGAAAGACAAGGGGCAATAACACTTGTTTTGCTAATCTATGTTCCCCCAAGTCTCCCGATAAAAATGATACCTCACTTGTGTGGGTAGGCCTAGCGCCCGCGACAGAAAATGCCCCAAAGCGCAACGTGGACACATCCACATTTTTGAAAGAAAACAGGAGGTGTTTTTTGCGAAGTGCCTACCTGTAGATTTTGGCCTCTAGCTCAGCCGGCACCTAGGGAAACCTACCAACCCTGTGCATTTTTTAAAACTAGAGACCTAGGGGAATCCAAGATGGGGTGACTTGTGGGGCTCGGACCAGGTTCTGTTACCCAGAATCCTTTGCAAACCTCAAAATTTGGCTAAAAAAACACATGTTCCTCACATTTCTGTGGCAGAAAGTTCTGGAATCTGAGAGGAGCCACAAATTTCCTTCCACCCAGCGTTCCCCTAAGTCTCTCGATAAAAATGGTACCTCACTTCTGTGGGTAGGCCTAGCGCCCACAAAAGGAAATGGCCCAAAACACAACGTGGACACAACATATTTTTTCACAGAAAACAGAGGTGTTTTTTGCAAAGTGCCTACCTGTGGAGTTTGGCCTCTAGCTCAGCCGGCCCCGGGAGGGGGGGGGGCAGAAATGGCCTAAAATAAATCCCCTCCCCCCCCGGGAGCAACCCTTGCCTACGGGGTTGCTCCCCCTGCTTGACATTGGCGCCAAAAAACAAATCCCAGGTGCCTAGTGGTTTCTGCCCCCTTGGGGGCAGATTGACCTAAAATCGGCCAATCTGCCCCCAAGGGGGGCAGAAATGGCCTAAATACAATTTGCCCCCCAGGGGAGCGACCCTTGCCTGATGGGTCGCTCCCCATCTCTAAAAAAACAAACAAACAAAAAAAAAAACACAAAAAAAACAATTCCCCTGGCGCCTAGAGGTTTCTGCCCACCCTGGGGGCAGATCGGCCTAATAATGGGCCGATCTGCCCCCAGGGGGGGGCAGAAATGGCCTAAAATAAATTTGCCCCCCTAACCCCCACCCCCCCGGGAGCGACCCTTGCCTACGGGGTCGCTCCCCCTGCGTGACATTGGCGCCAAAAAACAAATCCCAGGTGCCTAGTGGTTTCTGCCCCCTTGGGCAGATTGACCTAAAATCGGCCAATCTGCCCCCAAGGGGGGCAGAAATGGCCTAAATACAATTTGCCCCCCAGGGGAGCGACCCTTGCTTGATGGGTCGCTCCCGATCTCTAAAAAAACAAACAAACAAAAAAAAAAACCACACAAAAAAAAATCCCCTGGCGCCTAGAGGTTTTTGCCCCCACTGGGGGCAGATCGGCCTAATAATAGGCCGATCTGCCCCAGAAATGCCCTAAAATAAATTTGACCCCCCCCCAGACCCCCCCTGCACGGGAACGACCCTTGCCTACGGGGTCGCTCCCCCTGCGTGACATTGGCGCCAAAAAACAAATCCCCGGTGCCTAGTGGTTTCTGCCCCCTTGGGGGCAGATTGACCTAAAATCGGCCAATCTGCCCCCAAAGGGGGCAGAAGTGGCCTAAATACAATTTGCCCCCCATGGCAGCTACCCTTGCCTGTTGGGTCGCTACCCATCTCTAAAAAAACAAACAAACAACAAAAAAAAAACAAAATTTTTTTTTTTGCCCTGGCGCCTAGAGGGTTCTGCCCCCCCGGGGGCAGATCGGCCTAATAATAGGCTGATCTGCCCTCAGGGGGGGCAGAAATGGCCTAAAATAAATTTGCCCCCCCCCAGCCCCCACCCCCCCCGGGAGCGAACCTTGCCTACGGGGTCGCTCCCCCTGCGTGACATTGGCGCCAAAAAACAAATCCCCGGTGCCTAGTGGTTTCTGCCCCCTTGGGGGCAGATTGACCTAAACGTGGCCAATCTGCCCCCAGGGGGGCAGAAATGGTCTAAATACAATTTGCCCCCCAGGGGAGCGACCCTTTGCTGATGGGTCGCTCCCCATCTCTAAAAAAACAAACAAACAAAAAAAAAAAAACACAAAAAAAAAAATTCCCCTGGCGCCTAGAGGTTTCTCCCCCCCCTGGGGGCAGAAATGGCCTAAAATAAATTTGCCCCCCCAGGGAGCGACCCTTGCCTAAGGGGTCGCTCCCCTTGCGTGAAATTCACGCAAAGAAAAAACTCCCTGGTGTCTAGTGGTTTCTGCCCCCCTTGGGGGCAGATTGGCCTCATCAAAATAGGCCAATCTGCCCCCAAGGGGGGCAGAAATGGCCTAAATATAATTTTCCCCCAAGGGGAGCGACACTTGCCTAAGGGGTCGCTCCCCACCTAAAAAAAATAAAATGAAACATAAAAACAAAAAAAAACAAAAAATATGGTCCCTGGTGCCTAGAGGTTTCTGCCCCCCTGGGGGGGCAGAAAAGGCCTTCCCGAAAAAATGCCCCCCATGGGAGCGACCCTTGCCCAGGGGATCGCTCCCTTATGACAATTTCAGAAAAAAAAAAAAAATCCCTGGTGTCTAGTGGGGTTTCAAAAGCCGGATTGCAAGCAATACGGCTTTAGAAACACTCGGAGAGACTTCAAGCAGAGCTTCCAGCGCGATTGGGGAGGCCCCTGTGACAAATCAGCGAGCTCTCGCGCCCTGACGTCACAGGGGGGGGTGGGGGGGGGTCGGGGGTGGAAGGGGAAGGTCTTCCCCTTCCATCCCCGCCTTGGGGGGGAGGGGGGAGCACGGGGCACGCTAGCACGCCCCCAAGTTCCCCTGTGCCATGGACGAGATGATCTCGTCCAAGGCACAGGGGAACTGTAGCCTTGGACGAGATGATCTCGTCCAAGGCACAGAACAGGTTAAAAGAGCAAGTATCTACAAATGTCAAGGTTATAAACAAAGGCCAAGTTTAAAGGAGAAACGAACTGTTAACAAATAAGCATTTACAAATTCAATGGTAATAAACCAAAATAGAGTTTAAAAGAGAAACGAACTTAAATAAACAAGCATTTACAACTACAAGTTATCGACAGATGTCGAAGTAAGGAAGGAGAAACTAACTGTAATAAACAAGCATTTACAAATACAAGTTATCAACAAATGTCGAAGTAAGAAAGGAGAAACGAACTTTAATAAACAAGCATTTACAAATACAAGTATTGACAGAAGTCACAATAAGACAGGAGAAATTAAATAACATCAGCTGATTTGAAGAACGCATTATCACCAACTATATATATATATATATATATATATATATATATATATATATATATAGCAACATAAAACCAATCTCTAACAAAGGTTGAGAAGTTCTTCCAGAATCAGTAATAAGCATTTTTTTAAGAAGAGCTATCATTTATAGAGAGAAGCAAGGCTACAGAGAACTCAGGGTGAGTGAAGAAATAATAGAATTAAAGAGAATTAAGTGTTGAGAGTAGAAAGTGAAAAACTGATGTTGTATGTCCCTAGTAATTGCGACTGTGACTCTTGCAGGTGCTGTATCCAATCTTAGATGTGAAGAGGCAGACTGAGTACTGGCGTTCATCATCTCTGTGGCAGTCTCTCTACCATCCCATTCCCCTTTCCCCCTCCGGGGTACTCTGCACGAAGGATTAATATTCGTTGTGAGTAGCTCGGGTCGGGACTGAGGAGTTATCTTCTGCTTCTGAGGAAATCGAATTGAAGTATCCTGACAATGGTTCTCTGTCTTTGTCCTGGATCTCAGGGACCGCTTGCGGGGTGGTTCTCCCTCTGCAGGGGGTGGGGTACTGGGGTGGTGGTCCTGTGGCGGTGCCTCCTGTCCACTAGCGCCGGCGGAGGTGGTGGGCAGTTCATCATCCAGGCTAGTGTCAGGGGCCCCTTGTTGTGCCACAGTGTCCCTCCTGGTGTTGAGGACTTCCTTCAACACCCCTATGATGGTGCCCAGGGTGGAATTGATGGATCTGAGTTCATCCCTGAAGCCCAAATACTGTTCCTCCTGCAGCCGCTGGGTCTCCTGAAACTTGGCCAGTACCGTTGCTATCGTCTCCTGGGAATGATGGTAGGCTCCCATGATGTTGGAGAGGGACTCGTGGAGAGTGGGTTCCCTGGGCCTGTCCGCCCCCTGTCACACAGCAGCCCTCCCAGTTCCCCTGTGTTTCTGGGCCTCTGTCCCCTGGACCGTGTGCCCACTGCCACTGCCCCCAGGTCCCTGTTGTTGTTGGGGTGGTGGGTTTGCCTGGGTTCCCTGTAGTGGTGGACACACTGGTGATTGATGTGTCGTGGGGACAGAGGTATGGGCACGCTGGGTGGGTGCTATGCTGGTGTTTCCAGAGGGGGGCAGCTCTGTGGTGGCCTGTGCCAGTGTGTGGGGAACCGACTGTCCCGAGGTCCCAGATGGGCCGGGCTGGTTATCTAGATCCAGTTGGACAGAGCTGCAGTCATCACTGTGGGCCTCTTCTGTTGGTGGTGTGGACATGTGTGGACCCTCCTGTCCGGTGACGTTGGGTAGGGGTCTTGCAGGGGTATAAAAGGATGTTTATTGCATCTGTGTGTGCCATGGTGTGCAATGGGTGGGTGACCGTGTACCCCAGTGCTTGCATTCCTGTGTGGGACCTTGTGTGATGGTGGTTTAGGGGGGTGTATGGGTATGTGCAGTGGCCATGCATTGGTGATGGGTGTCCATGCTTTTGTGTTGCATGCAGGGCTTGGTGTTGGGAAGTGTGGTTTGTGATATTGGGACATTGTGAGGAGCTGGAGTGATGGGGTGAGGGCGAGGGTGGAGGTATGTGATAGCATGTAGGTAGGGTGGGGGATGTAATAGTTAAGATTTTACTTACCAGAGTCCATTCCTCCATCTACTCCTACGAAGCCCTCAGGATGCAGAATCGCCAAGACTTGCTCCTCCCATGTTGTTAGTTGTGGGGGAGGAGGTGGGGGTCCGCCGCCAGTCCGCTGAACTGCAAGGTAGTGTCTTGAGACCACAGAACACACCTTCCCCCATAGGTCGTTCCACCTCTTCCTGATGTCATCCCTATTTCTTGGGTGCTGTCCCACTGCGTTGACCCTGTCCACTATTCTTCGCCATAGCTCCATCTTCCTAGCTATGGAGGTATGCTGCACCTGTGCTCCGAAAATCTGTGGCTCTACCCAGACGATTTCCTCCACCATGACCCTGAGGTCCTCCTCAGAGAACCTAGGGTTTCTTTGCCATGCCATGGGGTGGTGTGGGTGATGTGTGGGGTGGTGTGTGTTGTGATAAGTGGGGTGATATTTTGTGGTGTGTTGTGTGAAGTGCGTGGAAGTTATGTGGGTGATGGTATTGTGTGCCTGTGGATGCTTGGTATTAGTTTGTAGTGTCTCTCTCTGGCCTTCTTTCGGTATTTTGTTCGTAGGGTTTTGTGGGTGATGTGGGTGTGTGTTTTATATTGTATTGGGTGTGTGGGAGTGGTGTTTGTATGTGTATCAGGTGTGTGTATTTCGATTTGTCCAATGTGGCAGTGTTTTGTAAATGTGTGTGTATTTTGAGCACTGCGGTGTGTACCGCCAATGGAATACCGTGGTTAAAAGACCGCTGCGTGGATTTGTGGGTCGTGATAGTGTGGGCGTATTTCTGTTGGCGTGACGGTGGAGGTTTTGTTTTCGCCAGTTTATCAGTGACCATTGGTGTGGTGGACTTCTGTGGGTGTCTCAATTTTGGCAGATTCCGAGCAGTGGGTCGTAATTGCTGTGGCGGAATTCTGCGGCGGTGTGTTGGGGGTCTTCTGCACGGTGGTAAGCGTCTTTTACCGCCAATGTTGTAATGAGGGCCTATGGCTCTCATTATTATGACATTGGCGGTAAATGCCGCTTATCGCCACAGTGACGGCCACCAACATACCGCTGCGGTGACGAATATCCATTTGCCATATTATGACACACACACACACCAAACGGACAGAATACTGCCACATACACAAGTCCGCCAGCCCAAAGGTCTGTGGTAAAGTGTTGGTACGAACACCCATACCGTCACGGCAACAAAACACACCTGGCACTGACACACACACCACACACACCCACAGCACTATAAAACACTCAGCCACATTACACACAATCCTTCACGAACACCAATAATCTCCATGAGACTAACACGAGGCCACTGAAACAACTACACAAACACCCATCCATCTGTCACACACTCCACATCCCACACCCCACCACATCACTCACCACCCTCTGCACAACATACACCACACAACACCCATGTCCCCACTAAGGCACCCTCATTTCACTGATAAGGAGTTGCGGGTCATGGTGGAGGAAATAGTCAGGGTAGAGCCACAGCTGTTTGGAGCACAGGTACAGCAAATATCCATTGCCAGGAAGATGGAGCTATGGCGGAGAATCGTGAACAGGGTGAACGCCGTAGGACAGCATCCAAGAACAAGGGATGACATCAGGAAGAGGTAGAACAACTTAGAAGGGAAGGTACGTTCCATGGCAGCAAGGCACTAGCTCACCATCCAGAGGACTGCTTGTGGACCCCCACCTCCTCCCCCACGGCTCACAGCATGAGAGGAGCAAGTCTTGGAAATACTGCATCCTGAGGGGCTCACTGGAGTAGCCTGAGGACTGGACACTGGTGAGTCAATATTTACTACTCATCACCCCCATACCTGCATGCCATCACACACCCTCACCCTCACTTCCATCACTCCACTCTATCCCACACTCTGCACCTACACATCTGAATAACCCCAATGCCAAGCCCTGCATGTTATACCAATGAATGGACAGCCCTCCTAGCTCTACATGTACACCCATCACCAAAGCATGCATAGCATGGAGAACTAACAATCCCAAAATACACCACTGTTAGAAATGGGGTCTTTGGTTGGCAGCCAGGTTACCTCCTGTTCAAACAAGGACCCTCACTCTAGTCAGGGTAAAAGAAAAAGAAAATCACCCTCAGCTAACCCCTGCTTACCCCCTTGGTAGCTTGGCACGAGCAGTAGGCTTCACTTCAGAGTGCTAGGTGAAAAGTATTTGTACCAACCCACACAGTAACTTAATTTAAACACTACAAAATGACACAACACCGGGTTAGAAAAATAGGAAATATTTATCTAAACAAAAAAAGAACAAAACGTCAAAAATCCACAAAACACAAGTCAAGTTATCAATTGAAAAAAACAAAAAGAGTTTTCATGTAGTTTTAAAAACACACTAACACTGCTAGCATGAAAATGTACCTTGGGTGCGTCAAAGATAACCCAGAACGGGCGAGTGTGTGTCAAAAAGGGCTTCGGATGCGTCGATTTCACTAACGAGCGACACCTTGCATCGTATCTCCTTTCGTTGGGGCGGGGCAAGTCGTTTCTTCTCTCCACAGGAGAGCGATGCGTCGATCCGGTCAGCACTCTCGGGTCCGGGCAGAACTTGTATTATTTTTACATGTCCAGCGGTGTTTGCGTCGGAAATCCAGCCGCACGATGATCTGAAAACCACGCAGCGCAGGTTGCGATCTCACCAGCCTCTGTTAGCGTTGCTGTGCATCATTTCTCCAGCCCCGGGTGTCGATCCTCGGGTCGCGTTGCAGGCGGATGTCAATTTTCAGCCGCAAAGCCGGCGGCGGGTTGATTTTTCGGCCGCAGATCGGAGTTACGTCGATCTTTTTCCTGCACAGCATTCTGTGCGAGGATTTCTTCCTCTTAGGCTGCCAGCTTCTCCTTTCAAGGTCCCAGGAACTAGATGGGCACCACTTTGCAGAGCAAGAGTCGCTCTACAGGCTCCAGGTGCTGGCAGAGAGAAGTCTTTGCTGTCCCTGAGACTTCAAACAACAGGAGGCAAGCTCTAAATCAAGCCCTTGAAGATCTTCACAAGATGGAAGGCACGCAAAGTCCAGTCTTTGCCCTCTTACTCTGGGAGAAGCAGCAACTGCAGGATAGCTCCAAAAAGCACAGTCACAGGCAGGGCAGCTCTTCTTCCTCAACTCTTCAGCTCTTCTTCAGGCAGAGGTTCCTCTTGGTTTCCAGAAGTGTTCTAAAGTCTGTGGTTTTGGGTGCCCTTCGTATACCCAAATTCTCCTTTGAAGTAGGCCTACTTCAAAGCAAAGTCTCTCTTGAATGTGAAATCCTGCCTTTCCCAGGCCAGGCCCTAGACACACACCAGGGGGTTGGAGACTGCATTGTGTGAGGGCAGGCATAGCCCTCTCAGGTGTGAGTGACCACTCCTCCCCCCTAGCACAGATAGCTCATCAGGAAATACAGACTACACCCCAGCTCCCTTTGTGTCACTGTCTAGTGTGAGGTGCAACCAGCCCAACTGTCAAACTGACCCAGATAGGGAATCCACAAACCGGCAGAGTCACAGAAATGGTATAAGCAAGAAAATGCTCACTTTCTAAAAGTGGCATTTTCAAACACACAGTCTTAAAATCAACTTTACTAAAAGATGTATTTATTTAAATTGTGAACTCAGAGACCCCAAATTCCACACGTCCATCCACTCCCAAAGGGAATCTACACTTTAATCATATTTAAAGGTAGTCCCCATGTTAACCTTTAAGAGGGACAGGCCTTACAACAGTGAAAAAATAATTTAGCAGTATTTCCCTGTCGGGACATTTAAAACACATTACTATGGCCCTCATTACAACCCTGGTGGTCGGTGATAAAGTTGCGGTAATACCGCCAACAGGCCAGAGGTAAAAAAAATGGAATTACGACCATGGAGGAAACCGCCAACACAGACAGCCACTTTAACACTCCGACCGCCATGGCGGTAGAAACAAACACCACAGCAGTAACCGCCAACAGACAGGCGGGACACAATGAACCGCCCACACTATAACAAGGCACCAATCCGCCAGCTTTTCCGGGACGGTACCAACACCATCAAAAGCACAGCGGAAACAGTGTTTGGAAGAAAAACCACTCACCTCTCGACACTCAACGAAGAACCAGGACGCCATGGAGCCCGAGTTACAGGTCCTGCCCATGTTGCTGTATCTATTAATACACGACGAAGTGGAAGGAAGGCGGCGACGGTAAGTACTGCACCTAGCACACAGGGGAGGGGAGGAGGGAAAAGAGAGTGATACACACACAAAACGCAACACCCACAACCTCCTTCCACAACAACACAAACACACACATATCCAAAAACATCACAGATACACCCCGTCACGCCCTGGAAGAACGGAAGGACAAAACAAAATTAGTTGAACTAGTGTAATATGGAAACATTCAGATATAGCAAGAGATATTAAAAGAATCAGTATATACAAATATGTACAGCAAGTACACAAGTCCGTACAGTGTCCAATGAAATGTCCATGGACCAGTGGTCCCAAAAAGCATGGGCGAAGCCCACACATGACACCTGCCTCAAAACAGAGAGAACACTGCAGGGGTATCAGGTAAAAAAAAAACAGGCACCTCAGGTGGAAGGGGAGGGTGGGCACCTCAGCCGGATGATGGGACGACGCCATTGCTCCTCGAGGGGGCTCCATGCCCACTGCCTGGTCCTGGGGAGTGCAAAGCCACAGTCTCTCAAGTGGGTGCTTAGCCCACTGCTTGGTCCTGGGGAGTGCAAAGCCACAGTCTCTCAAGTGGGTGGTTTGCCCACTGCTTACTCCTGGGGAGTGCAAAGCCACAGTCTCTCAAGTGGGTCCACTGGCCACTGCTTGCTCCTGGGGAGTGCAAAGCCACAGTCTCTCAAGTCTCTCAAGTTTGTCCACTGGACACTGCTTGCTCCTGGGGAGTGCTAAGCCACAATCTCTCAAGTCGGTGACATGTTCCACTGGTTCTGGAGGGGGCTTTGTGCCCAGAGTGCTTCATCCTGCCAAGGACTGGGTTTGTGGATGCTTTTCTCCACTGGTTCTGGAGGGGGCTTTGTGCCCAGAGTGCTTCATCCTGCCAAGGACTGGGTTAGCTGATGCTTTTCTCCACTGGTTCTGGAGGAGGCTTTGTACCCAGAGTGCTTCATCCTGCCAAGGACTGGGTTAGTGGATGTATCTCTTCATTGGTTCTGGAGGGGGTTTGTGCCCAGAGTGCTTTATCCTGCCAAGGACTGGGTTAGTGGATGTTTTCCTCCACTGGTTCTGGAGGGGACTTTGTGCCCAGTGATGCTGCACCTGGGGTGTGGCAGTTCCCATTCCCTCACCTGGGTGTCTGAGCCATGAGATGTTCAGGAAACAGGTAGCATTATACTCCATGGAGGCAGAGCCACACTCCACCCTGCGGCACTTAGGCTGCAAACTGCTGTTAGTGCCAGTGCTGGTGGTGGTGCCTCATGTAGTGTGTGCAGGGTCCAGGACGTCTCCTGCAGCCTCGGACGGCTGCCCTCTGGGGATGTGTCAACACCAGAGCAGTACGCGCTCTATTGGCGACAAAAATGCAAAAACCCAGCACTCTCAAAACAAAGTAATTTATGCATTGTGCTGATATGTTGTGGTTTAACCTTTTGCATTGCAGAGTTCAATCCTGAAAACGTATTTTTAATATGCTTACAAATACTGTTCCTTTTCAATGTATTGCTGCAGGTTTTCAGAGTGTGTTAGGGTGTGGCCCCTTTCCAGGGCCTTCCAGAGACTTTCCCTGCAACATGCCTGGGCGTGGTTCTGCGCTGGGCCAAGACTCTAAAAAGAGAGCCAGCCCAACTCCCAGTGCTCACTATTCAGAGGTCCCGTGCAGAGCAGCAGCTTCCTCCTGAGCTCCTGTCCCGGCGGCCTATTTGGATCTTCCAGTCTTCTGCCCTTCATCCTTCATTGGTGATCATTGTTCCAGGCGGTAAGACGGTGGTTGGACTGTCCCGACACCGTTATTGAGAATTGTCATATTCTTGATTTAATTCTTAAATGAGTAACAGATTACTTGCGCGCTACCATTTCTTGAAATTTATATGGTAGTTTACAAATAGGCAAGACGCGCGATTTGTTTCACAAATGTTTGACTTTGTTATTTATTGCGTGCTACCATTTCTTGACATTGGCATGGTGGCTTAAGAATCGGCAAGACGCGCAATTCGTTTTATGATGTTTAAACATTGTTGTCCATTGCGCGCTACTATTTCTTGACATTTAGATGATGTTTTCCGAATTGGTAAGATGCGCAACTTGTTTCATGAGGATTTAACTTTGTTGTTCATTGCGCGCTACCATTTCTTGACATTTACATGGTGGCTTAAGAATCGGCAAAAGAAGCATGATTTGTTTCATTGTACTTTGATCTTGTTATTTATTGTGAGCTGTTATTTCTTGACATTTACATTGTGTTTTACGAATCGGCAAGACGCGCGATTCGATTATTGATGATTTGACTTTGATATTCATTGCGTGCTATCATTTCTTGGTATTTTACATGGTAACACTTGAATCGGCAAGACGCACGATTCTCTCCTCGAGTTTATTTCATGTTGTTTATTGTATGCCACTATTCTAAGATATTTATTATGTAATATTCGAGTTGACAAGTTATGTGATTTGTTTCCTGAATCCATATTGTGTTATTCATGGTGCACAATCCTTTTATGGTGTTTACTATATATATATATATATATATATCTGCAATATGTGCAAATTGTGTTGAAACATTTTAAGAGTACACAGAAGGCAAGAGTTTCTAGATGCAATATTGTATGGTCCTAGTATACATTCTCAAAACAGGATTTATATGACAGGTTTAAAATTTAGTCAGAATGTTTTTCTGATTCTCATGTAAAGGAAAGTACTTGAATAAGAAAGTTTTCATTTAATTCATCTTGATTCCCTTACAGGTATCCGGCCATCTTAAAACTTAGTAATTTTAAACTTAACTCTTAGATTGTTCATGTTTTCAGAGTGACTAGGCTTAGAATCATTGTCTAGTGTTGATTTCAGGAGATAAAATTTTCATATTGTGTGTTCTAACCTTTTTCTTACTACAGGTGTCCTTCCCAGCTGTTCCCTTCCTAATCCCCTCTTTCCCTCTTGAACTCTCTGAGTCTCTGTGATTTATCTATCAGAGTCTTGGACCTGTTCAGTGGTGGACGTGTTGGGAACGTGCACGGACCCCGAGGATCTGGTGACTCTGACAGGATGCTTCTGATGTCCGCTGTAGTGGCACTGACTGGGCAGGTGGCGGTGGCTGTGGCGGTGTCTGCGGCGGAGATGCTGCCAGTGCTGCCCGTGGTGTAGGTGTCTGTAGTAGTGGAGGGAGACACCAGGCCGTCTCCAGCAGTCTTGGACGGCTGCCCACTGGGGATGATGCTGCTGGCTGTTGTTGTGGCAGCTGCCGTGCAGATGGTGGTGCAGGTGGTGGTCGTTGCGGCAGTGCTCACCGTGGTACAGGTTGCTGGCCTGTCATGAGAAATGGGGGTTACCAGTCCCTCACCAGAAGGCTTCGTGCCCTGAGGTGACTTTCCTTTGTTTTTGTGTCCCTTCCCCACCTTGGTAGTCGCTGCTGGGACCTTGGCACTGTCCTCTTTGGTTCTAGATGAGGTCTTTCTGGGTGGGTGGTGCATCTTTTCCCTTCTACATGCTGGCCCCTTCTTTACCTTGGCAGGTGATGGAATCGGGTGGTCCTTAGCTTCAGTAGTTGGCACACTGGCAGCCGTGATGGGTGCCCCCTTCGATCCTTGCAGGGACCACAGTGGACACCGATTTGGTGGCTGAGGTGCTGGTCTGGGCTCTAGACATCCTGGCCCTAGGGGAAGGACGGGGGGGAGGTGTAGGGAAGAAGTCAATGTTAGCCAGGAAAAGTTTCTTTGACACACTGGGACGGGAAGATGGATGGGGTGTGGGAGTGGAGGAAGAGGTAGTGGTTGTAGGAGGTGTACTTTTGCTGAGTTTGGGTGAAGATGCATGGTTTGGAGGCTGTTGTGGGGTGGATGGCTGTTTGGGTGGGTGTGTGCCTGCATTTGTGTACTTTGGGAGGAGGGCTCACAGACACACTGGGAGAGGACACAAGGGATATGTGCATGGTTGTGGGGGTGGTGATTGCTCGTGAGTGGTGTGTTGTGATGGGCGTTCTGGTGATGGAGGCAGTGGCTGATGATGTAGTGCATGCAGGTGTGAGTGGAGACAAGACTGGGAGGGAGGTGGAGGACGTGGAGGAAGCGGACACAGTGGAGGAAGTGGATGTTACTGTGTCTGCATGGGTATGGTGCTTGTGTGAGTGCCTGTGGGATGTGTGGTGCCTATGTTTGTCTGAGCCACTTTTGTGTGTTGATATGTGTGCATGCTGGTCTTATGGTGTGCTTAGGATAGGCAGAGGTAGAGGGGATTGGGTCTGGGAAGTGGAAGTTGGAGGGGGGAGGATTGACACAGGGACAATGGCTGCCATCAGTGCTGAGGCCAGAGCCTGAAATGTTCTCTGTTGGGCCGCCACACCAGAATAAGTGCCCTCCAGGTATGCATTTGTTTGCTGCAAATGCCTCTCAACACCCTTGATGGCATTCAGAATGGTTGACTGCCCAACAGTGAGGGATCTCAGGCAGTCAATAGCCTCCTCACTGAGGGCAGCAGGGCTGACTGGGGCAAAGCCTGAGGTGCCTGGGGTGAAGGAGATGCCTACCCTCCTGGGTGAGCGGGCAAGGGTAACACGCTGAGGGGCTGCTGGGTGGGTGGTGCTGGTAGGGGGTGTGGCGGCTGTACCTGTTGTTGCGGTGGGCACTGATGTGCCCACCACCACAAGGGAGCTCCCATAAGAGGAGGAGTCGCTATCGCTGGTGTCCCCTCCTGTCCCAATCGTAGAGCTCCCCTCGCCATCCGTCCCACTGGTGGCTTCAGACTCCGTAGATTCACCCTCCAGTGCCATGTGGGATGCAACTCCCTCCGTCTCCGGTGCCTCTGCTCCTCTGCCAGATGATGCTAGTGCACACCAGGCCAGGGTGACAAAACAAGATGGAGGGGAAAGACGGAGGAGACACATGGTAAATGCCAGCAACACGACTACCGTTGGTGGACACAACACACAGGGAGCAGCCCTAAGCACTAGGCCATGCACTAGCAGTTAGTAGGAAAAACACCTGCCCATGTGGGACTATGCCTAACCCCATTTGCTGCACACCTGGAACCCACAGGAGGCTGACTAGTTGTAGATGGCCAATACCACTATTGGAGTCGGAGTGCCACAGAGCCTGCCTAACAAGGGACCTACTCTACCAAGTTCACCCTGGCCTAGGGGAACCCACAGCCCACATCCCCCAC
Source organism: Pleurodeles waltl (assembly GCF_031143425.1). Classification (NCBI taxonomy): domain Eukaryota; kingdom Metazoa; phylum Chordata; class Amphibia; order Caudata; family Salamandridae; genus Pleurodeles; species Pleurodeles waltl. Next base: position 1,234,323,139 of record NC_090447.1, read on the forward strand.
CTAGACACCTCGTAAAGTGCGCAGAGTCAGCTGAATGAGACTGTACTCACCCCCTTGTGGCTGCTGTGATGCCCTTAAGCGCCCATCCAACTCCGGATATGCCACCGCCAGGATTTGGAACATCAGGGGTGTCATGGAGTGACAGGCACCCCTTCCATGTTGGGATGCCATCCCCAGCTGGGCCTCCGCCGTCTTCTTGCTCCAGCAGTGCAAGTCCTCCCATCTCTTGAGGCAGTGGGTGCTCCGTCTATGATAGACCCCCAGGGTCCGCACTTCATTGGCGATGGCACGCCAAATACCCTTCTTCTGGTGGGCGCTGACCTATAGGAAAGGTATAGAATGAAAGGAAATTACTCCCCCGTCCAGTTCGTCATACTCATTCCCTACCACTTCCCACCCATGCCCTGACGCACATACAATGACCACCTCTCATGCAGCAGTCAGGCCAGGACGCCTTAGCACCCCCCAACATGTAACTTACATTCACACCAGTCCAAACAGGCATTGCCCACGTATCATGCTCACAGTGTACTCACCTGTTTGTCTGGAGGACTGTAGAGTAGCGTGTACTGGGGGAGGACCCCATCCACTAGTCTCTCCAACTCCTCCGAAGTGAAGGAAGGGGCCCTTTCCCCAGACACTCAAGCCATTGTCGCTTCCAGACTCAGGTCACAGCAGCACTTACAGTGTAGGTCCTCTCCTGTTGAAGGTCAGGTATCAAGTGAGTGAACAGATAGAAAATGGCGGTCACGTCCGCGGCAGTGTGTACCGTCACCACTGGCGTACATCGTCATTGGCTCCTGGAACCCATCGGGCCCATTCATAACCAATGCTGAATTGCGCGGCGGTCTTTGACCGCCTACCACAATGCTGCACAACGCTAGCGCAGTTATCTCATTTCCCCTTGTCCCTCCTTACAGGTCAGGCAGCCGCCATTTCAGGGTGGCACATGGCATGGCACCTAACTGTGTCACAGCACATTTGGGCAGAAATACAGACAGGCTATGCCACACAGGGATTTACTCACATTACAGCAAAAACACTTGTGCAACCTATGTGGTACATGACCCTCTGCTCACCATTCTCCTCCATAAAACACATCCGCTGGGGCATATGATGAGATGGCGTCATCCTCCGGTGTAAAGACCCCTGGTGGACCTGTCGACAATGGAAGACAGACACATCATTATCACCTATAGACTTGATTGTGCTACAATCCAAGAACTGTGTGCCCAATTGGAGCCTGACCTGATGTCAGCTATCCGCCATCCCACGGGTATCCCCCCTCTATTGCAGGTCCTGTCAGTGCTCCATTTCCTGGCAAGTGGGTCCTTCCCAACAACAGTGGCCATGGCATCAGGGATGTCTCACTCATTGTTCTCTAACGTGTTGACCAGAGTGTTGTCTTCCCTGCTGAAACACATGAGCAGCTACATCGTTTTCCCCAGGTGGAGGATTTGCCCACAGTGAAAGCTGACTTCTATGCCCTGGGACATATCCCCAACATAATTGGTGCCATTAATGGTACACATGTGGCATTTGTCCCCCCCGCAGGAATGAACAGATGTACAGAAATCCAAAAAGCTACCATTCAATGAATGTGCAGATGGTGTGTTTGGCAGAGCAGTACGTCTCTCATGTGAATGCCAAGTATCCTGGCTCTGTGCATGACGCTTACATTTTGAGGAATAGCAGCATCCCTTATGTGATGGGCCAACTCCAGAGGCACAGGTGTGGCTAATAGGTGAGCCCAAGGTCCCCACACAGTATGAATAGGTGTCTGGGCATGGGGAAGTCCCTAAAGGTTAGTGTGTGTCTAACAGATATCCATCGACATTTGTAGGTGATTCAGGTTACCCCAGACTCTCATGGCTACTGACCCCAGTGAGGAATGCCAGGACAAGAGCAGAGGAACTCAACAATGAGGCACATGGACGAACTAGGCGTATTATTGAGCGGACTTTCGGACTCCTGAAGGCCAGATTCCGGTGCCTCCATCTAACAGTTGCCTCCCTGTACTACTCACCGAAGAAGGTGTGCCAAATAATCGTGGCATGCTGCATGTTCCACAACCTGGCTTTGCGAAGCTAGGTGCCTTTTCTGCATGAGGATGGGCCTGATGATGGTATTGTGGCAGCTGTAGAGCCTGTGGACAGTGAGGAAGAGGAGGCAGAGGAAGAAGATATTGACAACCGAAACAACATCATCATGCAGTACTTCCAGTGAGACACAGGTAAGAGACTGAAACTGCTCATCTCATATCTGACTACTGTAGGACATTGTATAAGTCAGCCTCTTAACCTCTGTTTATGGACCCTGACAGTTCAATTTGGCTTTCCATTTCACAGATCTGGGTACCTCATTCTGCCTTCTGCTATTTTTACTGCTGCCCAACAACTGTCCTACATTGGTATGTGCAAATGAACATTAACATTGATATTTGTCGAAGAAATTGTAATAATACATTTGTGAAAGTACATACTGACTCCAGATTGTTTTGTGATTCAAGGGGGTTTATTTAAGTGCTAATAAGTAGAGGGGTATGTGCAGTGGGCTGGAGTGATGGTGGAGGAATGTCCATGATAGAGTCCAGTCTCTTGGTATCATAGGTGCATTGTCCAAGGGGGCACAGGAAGTGGAGCAATGGCAGTTCAAGGTGGACAGGGTGACAGAATGGGACTGAAGGGTGACAATCAGGAGAGTCTTATTTCCTGGCAGGGGTCTTGGAAATGTTCTCTGTCTTGTGCCTGGATCGCAGGGACCGTTTGCGGGGTGGTTCTCCTTCTGCAGGGGGTGGGGTGCTGGTGGCCTGTTGGTCCTGTGGCGGGACCTTCTGTCCACTAGCGCCGGCGGACGTGGAAGGCAGTTCATCATTTGGGCTGGTGTGAGGGGCCCGGTGGTATGCCACTGTCTCCCTCATGGTGTTGGCCATGTCTGCCAGCACCCCTGCAATGGTGAAAAGGGTGGTGTTAATGGGCTTCTAGTCCTCCCTGATCCCCAGGTACTGTTCTGCCTGCAGCCGCTGGGTCTCCTGAAACTTGGCCTAACAACGTATTAGCTTTGCGTCCTCTAAAATGTTCAAAAGGAACTTTACCAGTGGTAGTGTGGGGAGAAAACCTGTATGCACGTAGGAAACTTTTAGGACCCTCCTTCCAATTCCTGCCTGCTGCAACTTCCAATTGTATACACTCTTTCACACATTTATTAAATCTCTTTGCCATTTCCTTCAGGATGATATAGAGAACATTTTTTTATGTTCAATGCCTCTTTCTTTAAGATAAATTTCCATTTCCCTCGACACAAATTGTGGTCCATTATCAGTCACAATAGCATTCGGATAACCTTCACGACTGAAAATCTCACTAAGAAAATCAAGTATTCTTGGTTTCCATACTACAACTGATGCATATTTCAGCCCATCTAATACCAAAATATAGTTGCATCCACCTCTCGCCTGAATGGGTCCAACCACATCAACAGCTACAACATCCCACGGTTTGTGCGACACATAGGCGGTACTCTGGCTTTGTAGATTTTGTCACTATTGCAACAATCTGGACATTTCCTGATTTTCCTTTCAATCATGAGATCCATGCCCGGCCACCAATAATTAAGACGGATTCTGGTTTTAGTCTTGCTCATTCCCTGATGCCCTTCATGTCCCAATTTCATTATTCTCTCCCTCAAAATGGTGGGAACAACTAACTTTGAACCACGCAAAAGTACACCTCCCTCCATAGATAATTCCTCTCTCACTTTCCAAAATCCTCCTAACTCCTTCTCACACTTTACACTCAAACTCCACCCATCACTGAGTTCTTTGCACACACGTTGTAACACAGAATCCTCCACAACCGCTTTCAACCATTCCTCTTGTCCTACAATTCCTTCCATTATGCTACGCGCACTTACTTCACTTTCCAGATCCTTCTCTAAACATACTTCTGTTTCAGTACTAAGGGGGTCATTCCGACCCCGGCGGGCGGCGGGCAGCGGGCACCGCCCGCCGGGCGGAGACCGCCAGAAGACCGCACCGCGGTCAAATGACCGCGGCGGTCATTCTGACTTTCCCGCTGGGCGGGCGGGCGACTGCCAAAAGGCCGCCCGCCCGCCCAGCGGGAAAGCCCCAGCAACGATGAAGCCGGCTCCGAATGGAGCCGGCGGAGTTGCTGGTGTGCGATGGGTGCAGTGGCACCCGTCGCGATTTTCAGTGTCTGCTTTGCAGACACTGAAAATCTGAATGGGGCCCTGTTAGGGGGCCCCTGCAGTGCCCATGCCAGTGCCAGGGGCCCCACGACACCAGTTCCCGCCAGCCTCTTCCTGGCGATGTAAACCGCCAGGAACAGGCTGGCGGGAAGGGGGTCGGAATCCCCATGGCGGCACTGCTTGCAGCGCCGCCGTGGAGGATTCCCTGGGGCAGGGGAAAACCGGCGGGAAACCGCCGGTTCCCCTTTTCTGACCGGGGCTTTACCGCCGCGGTCAGAATTGCCCCAGAAGCACCGCCAGCCTGTTGGCGGTGCTTCCTCCGTCCCCGGCCCTGGTGGTCCATGACCGCCAGGGTCGGAATGAGGCCCTAAGTCTAGATAAGCAATCAGACATCCTGTTATTAGGTCCTGGAACATAAAATACTCTGAATGCAAAATACTGTAAACCAACAACCCACCTACTAATTCTACTTGAAATCGTATCAAGGCTCTTACTCATAAAAACTTCTACAAGAGGTTTATGATCAGTGAAAACTTGAAAAGAATATACCCACACAAAATTTCTCAATTTGTTAACAGCCGGTACACTCAACGCTTCTTTCTCAATCGTGGAATAATTGATCTCAGCTCCTCGCAAAGTTCTAGAACAATATACTATTTGTTTGAGAATGCTCTCTTCCGTTTCCTGCAACAAAACGGCACCTAGACCTTTCATACTAGCATTCGTCATGGTGACACATTTTCTTTCCGGATCAAACGAATTCAAACTCTCAACACTTGACAACTCTCTTTTTATACTCTCAAATTCCTCCTTACATTCTTCACTCCACACAAATTCACAACCCTTCTTCAGCAGTCTACGCATGTGTACAGTTTTAGCTGCTAAATTTGGTAAAAACTTGGCATGGAATTATACCATTCCAAGAAAAGACAACCGTTCCACTTTCTTTTCTGAATTGCGTAATTTTAAAATGTTCGTTACCAGGTTTTCCTTCAGGCACACACCTTTTGAAGTTATTTTATGACCCAAATATTCAATTTCAGTCCTACAGAAAGAACATTTCTTAAGTTTGAGAGTCAAACCATGATCCCTCAAAATGGTAAGAACCCTCCTGACTCTCATTTCGGGTTCTGCTTCCATTTGTCCATGTATTAGAATGTCATCCTGAAAAAACTTTACCCCCGGTTCTGAACTAAACAAATTGTACATTATGCATTGAAATACTGTTGCTGCCGACACCAGTCCAAACGGCATCCTTTAAATCTGAAGGTTCCAAAAGGTATGATGAATGTTGTATAGTCTCTAGAGTCATCATGTAGCAAAACCTGATGGTAAGCTGAAGTTAAATCTAACTTACTGAAACACTTTGACCCATGCAATAACGTGACCATCTCATTTATATTCGGGAGATGAAATTGATCACTGACCACACACTTATTCAAATTCCTCAAATCCACACACAACCTGATTTCTCCTGTTTGTTTGCCCACTACAACAATGGGAGAACCCCATTCGGACGATTCCACTGGCTCAATTATTCCCTCGTCACACAACCTCCATTTTTCTTTTTCAACATCATCCTTCATCGAGATGGGAATGGGGCGTACTTTAGCCACCACTGGAACTGATCCTTCTTTAACCCTTATACGATGAACATACTTCTTTAGACAACCCAACTTGTCACTGAACACATCGTTGTACTCATTAACAAACCCAGGTGGATCCTCTACCTTTCCACATTCTATAGAAACTTCAAATACATTTTGAAGGTTTCCAAAGAACTCTTCTTTGATCATAACTGGTGTGGAAGAATTGGGATCTAAGATAATATTTAGATCCCTTTGGTGTGGCCAACTCAACACACTATCTCCTTTGACAGGAACATAAATTTTACCAAAAATTGTGTTTGTTTTAAATGTAATCTCTGACTCAAAATACCCTCTCAAATCGATAATTTGACCACCGTAGGCACCAGGGGTAACATCTGGCTACTTTAAGTTGACTTTGTGGCTAAAATGTGCGTCAAAGTGGTCACTTGATAATAAAGTTAACCACGCTCCCGAATCAAACAATACTTCACTGCTCACACCTAAAATGGTAACCATATCCTTTGGATAACTCTTTTTCTGAGCGTTGGTAGAAACTGATAGGATGCAATCTTCAACAACCTTCACGGATGTTTGACATTTTGTTGCCTTACAACACTTGGCGAAATGACCCTTTTTATTGCACAGTCTACAAGTCATATTAATGGCCGGACATTTTTTATAGGATGCATAATGCCCATTGTTTCCACACCGAAAACACTTTGGGCCTGATTACAACTTTGGAGGAGGTGTTAATCCGTCCCAAATGTGACGGATATACCACCAGACATATTACGAGTTCCATAGGATATAATGGACTCGTAATAAGGCTGGTGGTAAATCCGTCACTTTACCGTCACTTTTGGGACGGATTAACACCTCCTCCAAAGTTGTAATCAGGCCCTTTGTGTCCTTGAATTTGGACCACTGCTCTTGCATAATTTTCTCCTCTCCTTTATCATAGTCTACTTCTTTCTTTAAATTTTCCTTTCTCGCAGTAATTTTATTTATCGCCAGATTTCTCCCTCTTTCCAATTCTTCTACACAAACTAAAGTGTGTTCCACACTTTTAGTTAGAATGATTACTTTATGTAACGGTGGATCATCCTTGCTCCATAATTCCTGTCTTATTTTATCACTAGAACATCTCAACATAAACTGGTCTCTAATGCGCTCATCAATTGTGGTTCCAAGTTTGCACGTAGATGCTAACTTCATAAAAGCCATTACATATTCTTCAATACTATGCCCTGGCTTTTGTTCTCTCATTCCAAAATGGTACCGCTCAAAAAGTGTGCTAATTTTTGGTAAATAATGCAGATCTAGCTTCTTCAAACACATTTCAAACTCATTTAAGTCTGTTCCTTCATCTCCTGTATCCGGTAAAGTCTCAAACATTTCTTGCCCTTCACACCCTAATCAATGCATTAGTAACGCTGTTTTCCTTTCATTCGATAAATTGGTGCCACAAACCCTGGAATAATGAAGAAATGTCTTTTTCCACTTGGACCACTTGATAGGCATCTCCCCTGGTACTCTTAGAAAAAAGGGTGGAGGGGAAATGTTCTACATTATGTATTTCCAAAAGGAAACCTTTGTAGACCTTAAAAATTGGTATCAACAAAATTGCAAGTTGTAATGTTTACTATATACTTTGCAGAATATGGTTTGCAATGTTGTTGAAAAAAAACGATTTCACTTTTGTACTCTCTCACGTTATTATGTATAAAAAAAACTCAGTCTGCTTTTCATGGTAAATATCCCTTGTTTGTTCCTTTTTTTCTCCTTCTCCTTGATTTCCACAACGAGAATAGCTTGGTGGAGACGCTGCGACACTATTGACTGCCAGGCGGAGAACAGGTAAGTGCACAGAATGCAACTGAAGTAAATTGAACTGATGTACGCGCAGACGGCGCGTGTTCAATTATTAGATCCTGAGACGGCCGCACAGTGCGTATGCGATCAGCAGGGAATGTAGAATTAAGCTGATGCACGCCCGAACAGCGTGTGTTCAATTATGCGATCCTCGAGGGAATGTAGAATTAAACTGATGCACGCGCGAACGGCGCATGTTCAATTATGCGATCCTCGAGACGGCCGCAGCACGCGCAAACGGCATGTGTTCTCTCTTGCCGGTAGAGCTCTTTTTTAAACATAAACAAACATGAAGAAAGCGCACGAGGCAGCGCACAATAGTAAAAATTTTGAAATAAGAAATAAGATACTCAAATTTTCACCAGTAACGATTGAAAGAGCAGATTTTTTTTTTTTCAGGCTCACCGGTCTAAAAGCAGACAGTTCACAGTAGGGCGAAACGGTAATCCTTTGACGATAGCTCCGTCCAAATACTCCCAATAGCAACTTCTTAGTCCCTAAGTGTTAAAATACTCCTAGAAACTTCTCCTTGTCGCCAAATGTAATAAAGATGATGAGTCCGGATACAGATGAGTTGGTTCTTTAATAGGAGTATCTTATACACGACCAAAGAAAACACCTTCTGTCCAAAAGCTCTCCATCAGAATCCATCCACAGAACTTCCCCTCCCAACACTCTAATATGATGTCAGGCATGACCTCAACCTCAGGAATAGAATCCCTTCCATTCTACCATCTACCACACTGGGGTCCCTGTAGTGGCGGACACACTGCTGATTGACGTGTCCTTGGGACAGTGGCATGGGCCCGCTGGGTGGGTACTGTGGTGGTGTTTCCAGAGGGGGGAGGTTCAGTGGTGGTTTGGGATTGTGGCAGGGAAACTGACTGTCCAGAGGTCCCTGGGCTGGTCTGGTCATCCTGCTGTCATCACTGTGGGCCTCTTCTGTGGGGGGACTGGATATGGCTCGCACCTCCTGTCCGGTGACGTTGTGTAGGGGTCCTTTTGGGGTGTAAATGCATTGTTGTTGTATCTGTGTGTGCTATCTTGTGCAATAGGTGTGTTTCCCTCTACTACTGTGCTTGCAATATCGAGTGGTGATTATGGGGCATATTTATACTCCGTTTGCGCCGGAATTGCGTCGTTTTTTTTGACGCAATTTCGACGCAAAACTAACTCCATATTTATACTTTGGCGTTAGACGCGTCTAGTGCCAAAGTCCATGGAGTTAGCGTCATTTTTTAGCGTGGACACCTACTTTGCGTTAATGAGATGCAAGGTAGGCGTTCCCGTCTAAAAAAATCGACTCCGGGGCATGTGCGTCGGATTTATACTCCCGGGCAAAAATCACGCCCGGGAGTGGGCGGGTCAAAAAAAATGACGTACGGCCGCTTTTGCGCCGTTTTTTAGCGCCTGCAAAAGGCAGGGGTTATGGGACCTGTGGGCTCTGAAGGAGCCCAGAGGTGCCCTCCCATGCCCCCAGGGACCCCCCTGTTACCCTTGCCCACCCCAGGAGGACACCCAAGACTGGAGGGACCCATCCCAGGGACATTAAGGTAAGTTCAGGTAAGTATTTTTTTAATTTTTTTTTGTGGCATAGGGGGGCCTGATTTGTGCCCCCCTACATGCCACTATGCCCAATGACCATGCCCAGGGGACAGAAGTCCCCTGGGCATGGCCATTGGGCAAGGGGGCATGACTGCTGTCTTTGCTAAGACAGGAGTCATTTCTATGGGGGTTGGGAGTGAAAAAAAAATGGCGCAAATCGGGTTGAGGCGCAAAAATTGCCTCAACCTGATTTGCCCCATTTCTTGACGCCCAAGCTCCATTTTCCCCTACGCCGGCGCTGCCTGGTGTACGTCGTTTTTTTTAACGCACACCAGACGGCGCCAGCGCTAATTTTTTTGACTCAAAACTGCGTTAGCGTAGTTTCGCGTCAAAAAGTATAAATATGGGCCTATGTGCCCTGGGTGAGTATCTCCCTTGGACATGCTTTAGTGATGGGTGTCCATGCAGGTCTGTGATGGGTGTCCATGCATTGTTGTCACATGCAGGGCTTGGTTTTGGGATGTGTGGGTTGTGATAGTGGGGTATATGTGAGGTGTTGGAGTGATGGGTGTGAGGGTAGGGGTTGGGGTTTGTGATGGCATGCAGGTAGGGGGGGATATCATAGTAAATACATGACTTACCAGAGTCCAGTCCTCCTGCTACTTCTGTGAGGCACTCAGGATGTATGATCGCAAAGACTTGCTCCTCCCATGTTGTTAGTTGTGGGGGAGGAGGTGGGGGTCCACCGCCAGTCCTCTGTATGGCTACCTGGTGTCTGGATACCATGGAGCGCACCTTCCCCAGTAGGTCATTCCACCTCTTCCTGATGTCATCCCATGTTCTTGGATGTTGTCCCATTGTGTTGACCCTGTTGACAATTCTCCGCCATAGCTCCATCGTCTTTGCAATGGATGTCTGCTGCACCTGTGATCCGAATAGCTGTGGCTCTACCCGGATGATTTCCTCCACCATGACCCTGTTCTCCTCCTCAGAAAACCTGGGGTGTCTTTGAGGTGCCATGATGTGGTGTGAGTGATGTGTGAGGTGATGTGTCATGTGATGTGTGGGGTGATGTTTTGGGATGTGTGGTGTGTTGTGCATGGATGAGTGATGGTGTTGTATGCCTCTGGATGCTGGTGTTGTCTTTGCTTTTCTGTCTCTCTGCTTCTTCCAAAAATGTCATTGTAAGGGGTTGCGGGTGTGTGTTTTATAGTGGTGTGTGTATGTGTGTCAGGTGTGTGTATTTTGAATTGTCCAATGTGGTTGTGTTTTGTAAGTGTGTGTGTATTTTGAGCGTGGCGGTGTGTACCGCCAATGGTTTACCGCAGTTGAAAGACTGCCACGTTAATTCGTGGGTTGTGATAGTGTGGGCGTATTCGTGTTTGCGTGACGGTGTGGGTTTTGGTACCACCAGTTTATCACTGACCTTTGGTCTGGCGGACTTGTGTGGGTGTCTGTATTGCATGACGGTGTGGGTTTTGGTACCACCAGTTTATCACTGACCTTTGGTCAGACGGACTTGTGTGGGTGTCTGTATTGTGGAGGATTTCTAAGTGTGGGTCATAATACCCATAGCGGATTTCTGTCGTGGACACAGTATGTTGGCGGCCGTCAGCATGGCGGTCAGCGGACTTTACCACCAGGATTGTAAAGAGGGCCTATATGTCCTACCTTAACCATACACTGCACTCTGCCCTTGGGGCTACCTAGGGCCTACCTTAGGGGTGCCTTACATTTAAGAGAAGGGAATGTTTAGGCCTGGCAAGTGGGTACAGTTACAGTTTAAAAATGCGCAGACAGACACTGCAGTGATTACAGAGCTACTTATGTTGGTGGCACAACCAGTGCTGCAGGCCCACTAGTAGCATTTGATTTACAGGCCCTGGAAACTTCTAGTGCACTGTACTAGGGACTTACTAGTAAATCAAATCAGCCAACCATGGATGAACCAATTACATACGCATTTTGTAAAGGAGCACTTTAGCATTGGTTAGCAGTGGTAAAGTGCCCAGATTAACAAAAACAGCAAAAACAGAGTCCAGCACACATCAACAACCTGGGAAACAGAAGCAAAAAGTTAAGGGAGACCACGCCAAGGATGAAAAGTCTAATAACCACCATACACAAACAAAGGTGGAAGGGCAACAGCAACAATAGAGGGGAAGCTAGGGATGTACAATATGTCACAGACATGAAGCATAATACATCACTTACATCCCCACAGGTGCCCAAGCCAATCTCAGCAGCGAGGAGGTGCCACAAATATCCAGTCACCCAACAGTAGATCCCCCCAGTGATGACAGTAACTCTGGACTTCAGGATCTGGATGAAGTACCTGGCCCATCAGGGACTACTGGTCAGTCGGCCACCCAGCCCACTCACAGTACACCACAGAGCCTCCTCCATCAGTATCCAACACAACAGCACCCACCCAACGTCCCCACACCTCTGTCCCCAGGACACATCAATCAGCAGTGTGCCCACCTGCACAGGGACCCCAGTCCAGACCTCACACCCAACATAATCAGGGACCTGGGGTCGGTGGCAGTGGGCACACCATTCAGGGGACAAAGGCACAGGGGAACAGGGACACTGGGGGGACCACTGTGCACCAGGGTGAGGACAGGCCCAGGGAACCGACTCTCTAGGAGGCACTCACTAATGTCCTGGTAGCTTACAAACAATCCCAGGACAAAATAGTCCAGATCCTTACCAAAATGCAGGAGAACAAGCCGCTGCAGGAGGAACACCATCAGGAGATTAGGGAGTATTTGCAGGCCCTCAACAACACCATGGTCTCCATACCAGAGGTGCTAGCACATATGGCTACCATCATGAGGGAATGGACAGCACACCAGCGGGCCCCTACCACTAGCCAGCCTACTGACCAGCCCACCACTTCCGCTGCAGCTAGTGGGCAGGAGGCCCTGCCACAGGACCCATAGGCCACCAGCACCCCTCCCCCTGCAGAAGGTGAACCATCCCGCAAACGTTCAATGCGACCCACACAGAAGCCAGAGACACTTACCTAGACCAAGACCACCGCCAGGAATGAGACCCTCCTGATTATCCCCCTTGTGTCCCACCCTATCACCTTGTCCACTTTGAACTGCCTTTGCACCTTTTCCTATGGTCCCTTGGGCACTGGACCTGTGCTCCAAACAGACTGGAACAGTACCCTGGGCTTCCTTCTACCATCACCCCATTCCATTGCACTATTCCGTCAATTATTTGTGTTACAATAAACACCCTTGAACACAACTTGAGTGATAGTGTTTTATGTGATGAAAATGTGAACTTATGGAACCAGTCACATCTTGTGCAAATGACCTGAAGGCTGTGATAGCATACAATTAATAACCTGTAGCTGTCTGTAGTCATCACATCAGTACACAGTTGTTATATCACCAACATCTGCAAAATGAGAAGCCATAGGTGACAGTAAGTTGAGATGTAAAGGAAGTGAATGCCATCCTGCTACAGCTACACAGAAAACATCAATATTCAGAGGAATGGTCAGTTCCATTGTCTCACCCGTGTGTCATTGGAAGTATTGATATATAACTGATGTTCTATTGTCCACATCCTCATCCTCTGCCTCCTCATCCTCATTGTCCTCAGGGTCCACTGCTGCCACAGGGGCATTTCCAGTCTCCTCCTCCTGCAGAAAAAGCACATGTCGGCTGAGGGCCAGGTTGTGCAACATGCAGCATGCCAATACTATCTGGCAGACCTTCTTGGATGAATAGCACAGGGATCTACCCGTCAGATGGAGGCATCTGAACCTGCCCTTCAGGAAGCCAAAGGTCCTTTCAATAATTCTCTTGGTTCACCCATGAGCATCATCATAATGATTCTAAGCCCCTGTCCTGGCATTCCTCACAGGGGCCAAGAGCCACAATAGGTTTGGGTAGCCAGAGTCACCTGCAAGTATTGAGGAACAAACATTAGCCTTACACCATGGTATAGGGTTAACATCAGAAGGCATACACTGACATATATTGGGTGAGTAGTCAGGCTCTCCAATTAGCCACACCCTGTGCCTCTGTAGTTGTGCCATCACATTTGAGATGCTGCTATTCCTCAGGACGAAGGCATCATGCACTGACCCAGGATACTTGGCGGTGACGTGGGAGATGCACTGGTCCACCAGTCACATCACCATTTGCACATTGTTCGAGTGGAAACTCTTCCAGTTCCTGAACACCTGTTCATTCTGGCGGGGGGGACAAACACAGTATGTGTACCGTCAATTGCCCCAATAATATTGGGTATATGTTCCATTGCATAGCATCCTGCCTTCACAGTGGCCAAATCTTCCCCCTGGGGGAAAGCAATGTAGCTGGACATGTATGTGACCAAGGCAGACAAAACCCTTGTCAGCACAATTGAGAACTTCGGCTGTGACATTCCTACTGCCAAGCCCACTGTCACTTAGAAAGAACCAGTTGCCAGGAAATGGAGCTCTGATAGAACCTGCACAAGAGGGGGGATCCCAGTGGGATGACAGATAGCTGATATCAGATCAGGCTCCAATTGGGCACAGCTGTGTCATTGTGGCCCTGTGGAGTCTATAGGTGAGTGTTATATGCCTACCCTCCAGTGTAGCCAAGTCCACAAGGGGTCTGTACACGGGGGATTGTCTCCTCCTCCTATTCATCCGCAGTGGTAGGTATCTAAGGGACACAAGAGTGAGTATGCTGTCACAGTTTGAACAATGTAACCACCTCCTCAGTGTACGCTGAGCATTGATATGATGGGACAATGGGAATTTCAATGTATGTGCAAATTGTAGGAATGACGCAATTATAGATTATCTGAATGTAGTCCACCACCATTAGGTGGCGACCACCTGTCCTGTATCTAGGGACAGGTGGAAGTGAGGTAACTCCGCCGACGCTGGCCTCATGGCGGAAGGCGGTCTTGCACCACTGTGTAAATCCTTATTGGCTAATATGGGGCTCTATGGAGTACAGTGGCCAATGGGGATCAGTGGCAGTGGTGATGGTGTACACTGCCGTGGATTTGACTGCCATTTTCTATCTAAATCCTCACTTGTTTCCTGACTTTCCACAGGACAACACCTACACTGCGTGTGCTGCTGTGGCCTGTGTTTGGATCCTGCCATGGTCCGTGTGACTGGGGAAAGGGCCCCTGCCTTCACTTCAGAGGAGTTGGAGCGCTTGCTGGATGGGATCCTACCCCAGTATGGACAGCTGTATGTTCCTCCAGACCAACAGATGAGTACACCTTGGTCAGGATGCATGTGACAAGGTTGCATGGAGATGTGGGTGCAAGCATCATGTCATTTGGGGGGGTGGTATGTCTGGTGGTAGTGTACCTGGTGGGCGCTGGCTGATGTGTGCACCAATGGAGCTGGAAATGGGATTTGTGGGCCATATGTGTGACAGGTTGGATTGTATGTGTAATGGTGTCCTCCTGTTTGTGTTTCCTCTGCAGGTCAGCGCAGATCAGAAGAAGGGACTGTGGCTGCCACCGCCAAGGATGTGCAGATGCTGGGGGTCTACAGCAGGCAGAGCACCCACTGTAGGAAAAGGTGGGAGGACCTGAGACGCTGGGCCTGGAAGACCACGGAGGCCCAGCTGGGGATGGCCTTTCAACGAGGGCGGGGTACCCGTCTGAACCTGACACCCCTAATTGCCCGCATACTGGTGGTGGCCTACCCAGTTAGTGGGAGCCCCTTACTGCCAGATCAGACATTGCAGCATGATCCAGCTGAAGGGTAATGGGTGTATTGCAAAAACTGGTAACCTAGCTAGGTTGCGTTCCATATCAGACAGAGCTTAGTGACTCCGAGGAGGGGTGCAGTTGGCGGTGGTTGCCTCACATCTTGCTGTGGTACCAAGCCAATGGAATGCAAGTGCGATGCATGGTGCTCAATCCTCATCCTTGTGTGTGACGGTAATGTGTATGCCATCTGTGGTGTTGGTGCTGTAATTGACCCAGTGCTCCCTTTCTCTCTCTCCCCTTTTTTCTTATGTCATCCCGTCCATGTGTGCATTAACATCATCTGGCGGAGGAGCAGGGTCATCGGCGACAGAGGGAGCTGCATCCCACAGGACCCAGGAGGCAGAGTCCACTGACGCCGAGGGAATCAGTGGGACGGAGGGCGAGGGGAGCACCACGGGAGAGACAGGAGGTGACAACACTTACTCTGATTCCTCCTCCGATGGAAGCTCCCTGGTGGTAGCAGACACCTCTGGGACCACCCCAGCCACAGGTACTGCCCCCACCCCCGTACCAGCATCGCCCTCCCAGTAGCCCCTCACAGAGTTGCCCTTGCCCACTCACCCAGGAGGGTGGGCATCTCCTTCACCCCAGGCACCTCAGGCCCTGACCCAGTCAGCCCTGCTGCCCTCAGTGAGGAGGCTATTGACCTCCTGAGATCCATATCTGTAAGCCAGTCAACCACAGTGAATGCTGTCCAGGGGCTGGCATGCAAGATGCAGCGATGCAATGCATTCCTGGAGGGCATTTCATGGTGGATTGGCGGCCCAACAGAGATCATTCCAGGCTCTGGCCTCCTCTCTGATGGCAGCCATTGTCCCTGTTCCTACTGTCCTCCCTCCAACTACCACTTCTCAGTCCCCGTCTCCTCAACCCCAATCCATCCCATGCACACATACAGACAAGCATGTACACAAAACATCACACAAAAGTGGCACCGACAAACACAGGCAACACACTTCAGGCCACAAAGACTCACACAAACAACAGACAGTTGCACACACAGCATCCACTGCCTCCACTGTCTCCCCCTCCTCCTCCTCCCTCACATTCACATCCACACTCACACCTGCATGCACTGTGTCAACAGCCACCTTCAGCATCACCACACCAAGCAGCGCACACACCTCACTAGCAGACACCTCCACAACATTCATCCATGTATCCCCTGTGTCCTCCCCCACCCTGTCTGTCCCTCCCTTCCTAAAGGACACAAAAGCAGGCACTCAGACACCCAACAGCCATCCACCTCACACCAGCACATTGCCCATGCACCTGCACCCAGGTCCAGCAGACTTGCTCCTCCAACAACCACTCCCTCAACCTCCAATCCCATCCCTACTACCTCATCCTGCCCCACCGTCCCTAAGAAACTCTTCCTTGCCCAACTTGACCTCTTCCTTTCCCCTCCACCCCACTCCTTCCTGTAAGAGCAGAGTCCCAACGACCCAGCCAGCACCTCAACCAAACAGTCCATGTGGACAGTGATGGAAGGATCCCACTCCACCAACCAAGAAAGGGAAGGATCCCACTCCACCACCTAAGAAAGGGAAGGTTTCCACTCCACCAACTAAGAGAGGCAAGAGGCCCCCTCCAACAGCAGTAAGCAAGGAGCACTCATTTCCAGCAGAGGCTGGCACGGATTCCCCTCCAACAGCAGTGGGTAAGGATCCCTCACCTCCAGCAGAGGCTGTCAGGGTTTCTCCTCCAACAGAAGTGGGCAAGGAGCCCTCACCTTCAACTGGAACAGAGCAACCTCACCTCCAGCAGAGGGCATGTAGGTCACCCTCCAGGGACTGTTGTACAAGGACCCCTATCCAGAACCAGTGGGCAAGGTCCCCACCTCAGAGACTGTGACCTTGGACTCCCCAGCAAAGGCAAATTGGCATGAAACCCCCTCCAGAACCAGTGGGCAAGTTCTCCACCTCAGAGACTGTGACCTGCACTCCCCAGCAAAGGGAAATGGGCATGGAGCCCCCTCCAGAACCAGTGGGCAATTTCCACACCTAAGGGACTGTGACCTTACACTCCCCAGCAAAGGGGAATGGGCATGGAGCCCCCTCCAGAACCAGTTGGCAAGTTCCCCACTTCAGCTGAGGTGCCCCCTACCCCCTTCCCCCTGAGGTGCCTGCCAATTTCCAACATGATGCCCCTGCACAGCGTGGTGCAGATGTGATTAGGGAACAAGTTGGGGCTTGGACTCTGCCCTGTGGCCATGTGGGCCTTTTGTACTTAGGACTGGCAATTGGCCCTTTCTGAACATTTACTCAAATTTCTCTTATCACATGGACAATATGGTGTATGTTGGCATCAAATTACACTTTTAGTTATGGCTAAATGTTGTCCTTGCATTATTATGACATGTGTCCTGTGAGATTGGTTTTCCTCTGCAGCTGGTTGTGTGTTGGGCGTGTGTGTGTCACTCTCCTTTTCCTCCCTCCCTCCCTTGTGTTCTAGGTGGCTGTACTCACCGTCATTGTCTTTGTTGGCGTTGGTGTTACAGGTGGAGAATGGCGTAGAGGAGCATCGGGAAGACTTGAACTTCCGGTTCCATGGCGGTGTTGATCTTCTTGTGTCTGTGATGTTGAGCCTTTCATCTTCTGTGGTCTGTTTCCGCCAGGCTTTTCATGGCTGAGGTACCGCCCCGGACATCGTGGTGGTTTGCTATGTCAAAATATGGTGGGCGGTACCTTGTCTTCTGCCTGGCTGTTGTTGGCTGCCACCAGAGTCAGTGGTGTTAACACCCTGGCAGTTGTTGTGGTACATTGGCTGTCTCTGGGAGTTATCACCGCCATGGTCATAATATGGTGTTAATTACCGCCAGCCTGTTGGCAGTGTTACCGCCACTTTAACAGTCACTGCCATTGTCATAATGACCGCCTATGTGTGTGCTGTTTTACATATGCAGCACAACATAGCACAGAGTAGGGGGCATTAGTTTTGTAATGTGTAGTCAACTTTGAAATGCAGATCCGGCTTTGCCCAATCTTTCAGGGTATATTGCACTATTTGTACATGTGGGCACATCATGAGCAATGGTGTGCCCCCTTGTAACATATGTTCAGACCAGGTCTTAAACCAGGACACATGAACGAAGATTTACTAAACCTTAGAATAGCCGGTGAGAAGTTTCCAGACCTCCTTTCAGATGGCCCCCATCTTGCATCCATGATGGCTGGGCAAACCTTGGCGTTTTACCAGGGGTGTTAAAGTGGTGGATTGCATGCAAAGGCCCCCTTATAGACAAGGACAAAGGAAAACCAGACTTGTTGGGGCACGTGATCCTCACACGTTTGATAACACAAATGTTGATCAAGGACACATTAGTCCTCTCACCTCCCTTACCTAACGGTCAACAATGGATATCCGTCATACCAGTGATATTTACATGATACCACAGATGGCTGGTAGGAAATAGTCATAAATGAGGAGTAAGTCATTGGTGAGGAATGCAGTGTACATTAAATATCTGTTAAACCTCCACCCAATGCTGCATGTGATGCTTGATTTTCCTCATTTTTCAGTTGCCAATATGACACCTGCTCAATGGCATCCATACCACAAAAGGGCTGAAAGGTGAAGGCATATTTTGCAAGTGAATGCCGGATACCACAGGATGGGAAGGAGATTCCACAAGGAAAAGGCCACTGGGAAATGGCGTGCGTTCACACATGGGAGAACTCTACAGCAGCCGCAGAAAAAGAAGGACAATTATGGAAAAAACATCAGTAGTCGAGGGGACCTCTGCAGATCCAAGCCTCTCCACGTAAGAAGCCAGGCACCTGTGCATCCACCTGCTACAGTCATGAGCAGCCAATCTGAAAGGGACATGAGATGGGACATGGCCAACATAATGGCCAGACTGGACAGACTGTAGAAGGAGAGTGCCGGCAACAAGAACATTTTTAAGTTGATCAGAAACAACTAAAAAAAAAAAATGAGAAAAATGTAAAAAGCTTGTTCCCCAGCCTCCCAGTTCCTTCCCCTCCCTTTTACTGCTGTAACTAGTTTTAGATTGGGTTTTAGATGGGTAGTTTTATGGGAGTGAAGTAGTGTAGGGTAGTCATAGGTTAAATTAAGTATTGTTGAGGGGTGGGTTGTAGTAAATTTTTTATTGGGGGGTTGGGTGGGGGTTCAGCTTTGGATATTTGTGTATATATATATATATTTTTTTTTTTAAACCATAGTTTAGGTTAGTAGATGTGTAGTCAAAGTTTATGTTGTCATACTTATATCTTGTCTCCTAAAGGGTGGTGGAGAGATAATGTTTAGAGTGTGGTGTTACATGTGTAAGTAAGTTTAGAATAGGCTAAATAGGTGTAGTTGTAAGTTAAGTTAAGTTAATTTAGGTTAGTTTAGTGCAGGGTAGTTTTTAGGATAGTAGTAGGTATATTGTTATTATTATTTTACAATAAATTCTGTTTCTATAAGACTATTTTTTTTCATAGATGATTGAGTGTCTCGTTCTCGTGTGTTCACTGGTCAAGTTGGAGGAATGGCCTAGGGTATGCTTACTGTCTTGATTTCCAAGGATCGCCATGTGCATCCCCTATGACCAAGGAGCTGTCAGATTGGCTGCTAATTAACATCAACTAGTCCATACATTTGCCATCCACTGTTCCAGCCATTCACAATGTGTTTGTAAACTTTATCTTGGACAGGTAAGTATGTAACTTCACATAAAAAATGATAAAGGAGGGACCAGGAGGTTAATGGTCCAGTGTACAGCCTCCCAATAGAACCATCACACAAAAATAGGTACACTGTTCCAAACACATAGAATAAATTCACATCAGCGAACCAATTCAACAGGAGCAAGAACCCTCATGCATCACAATGGATGACTGGCATCATCATTGGGAAAGCTCCTCATCAGGCTGGTGCTGCAATGCCTGACGGGCTCCCCAGGACGGGGTGCTCTTAACCACTTCGCTCAGATCGTAGCTGTGACAAAAAGGAGGATAATTATCACTAGGATACCCAATTTTAAGTAACCAAGCGAATATTGGAGAGAATCAAGAGTTAAAATTGGTTTACCATCAGCAAACAAAAAATCATGATTTTAATCAATGGTAAATGTGATGGTAACCAAGATTAAAAACAAGATAAGGAGTAATGAGTGATTGTTAATGCTCACCTACTCTCACTTAAAAAATGGGGAGGATATAACCAATTATGGTTCCTCACACTCACAAGTCTACATGTTTTGCGTCTATGCAGTCCAGCCGGATCCAATGACGCTTCATCAGGACAAAAACCTTCTCCAAAGAGTATAAATGTCAATAATGTATGAAAAGAACAAAGTCACTTACTTAGTCCTACTTGTTAATTCAAAAGTTGCCCTAAATAAAAATAAGCAGAGAAACCAACATCAAATATAATCAAGTGATAATACACTCACGAATGGGTGCGCCTGTGAAATGAAAAAGTGATCAAGTGACACACTCGTGTGAAAGATAAAATAAAAGAAAATCAAGCTTACCATCCCTAATTTCAGGATAGAGCCCAAAAGGATCGCTGGCCAACATCAGAAACTAAAATTCTGTAATTACAAGTCATAAATCACAAAAGATAAAAATTCACCGACATCATGAGTTAGACAGGTAATGAACTCACAATTATGCATATCTGGAAGTTCCAGGCATCAAGTGCAGTTGAATAGCTTAAATATGTTGCTACCATACATCCTAGGGACCCCTCTAAATCTCAAATTGGTCAGCATCAATCCCAGACAAAAATCAGCCGGTGTGGAAATAAACCTCATCTTTAAACAGTAATAGTTGCATAAATATCGGCGGGAAATACACCTTAAATAATGATATAAAAGTAAATGGAAGCGTGATAGGCAGCCGAATAGACCTGCGGTCTATCTGCTCAAACTCGAGCAACCTTAGAAGTGAAGTAAACACATTCTGATTAGGCGACATACTCGAATGGAAAGGTGTTCTCTTTAGAGAATCGCGCGGTCTATCTGCTCAAACTCGAGCAGCCTTAGAAGTGAAGTCAACACAATCGGATTAGGCGACACACTCGAAAGGAAAGGTGTTCTCAATAGAGAATCGCGCAAAGACTTACTTCAGTTCCTTGATAGTAGGCAAGTAAACCTACCCCACCGGCGCGCGTCCTCCAAAAACGTTGGCGCGGTGTTCTCCGGGGTTTTTTATCCCGATCTACTCTTCAACACCCGGAAGAAACTGCCGGCTCACGTGGCCATAGATAGTGAAGAAAGACTGCCGTCTAATGTAAGGAGCTACTTCAATAGCAATTTGTATTCAGATGCTACAACGTAGTATACATAACGTGATGCAGTAAATGACAGCTTGTCCTAACGTTGGATAACCAAAGTCAAATATGAAACAAAAGAAAGTAAAGAAGAGTACTGATCGCTAGTAATAAAGGCGATTAACCTAATAGTTAGAAATACCTCTCGACACTAAGAGGATAAAAATAGAAATAAAACAGAGTTGTTTTATCATTTTTTATCAACTTTCGGACTTATTCTGCCAGATGAATCATCAATCAATCTAAATGACCCAAATTAATCTCAAACATGAACAGCAAAAAAAGTCAGATGGAAAAAATTGAAAATTTTGGGTAAAAAAGACCAGGTGCCAGAAAAAGTCACCAAGGGTTATTAACCACAAAGGGATCACAAAGCTCTCCAATGGTGTATCTTAAGGTGAGAGAGTAGTCCATGGGATGTCATCGTTTAGTTCCCGTAGTGATGTTCCCAATTTAAAAATCCATCTTTGTTCAATTCTAAAGAGTGAAGAGGGACCATTTGGAAGAGTTTTCGGGGCTTCTAAGACAACCCATTTGAGGTCGTCCGGAGAGTGTGTAGCATCCAAAAAATGGGAACTCAATGTTGTGGTCATTCTGCGACATCTAATATTGCTTCTATGTTCGTTTATACGAATCTTAACTGATCGTGTGGTCATCCCTACATATCGTAAACCACATGGACAGGTGATCATATAGATACAATTTTTAGAATTGCAGTTCGTATGCTTCTTTAAAAAACACCTACCAATAGGGTCTAAGTCAATAAATGTCACTTTGCTAGTTAATGAGCAAACATTGCAATTGCCACAGGGAAAATGGCCTACAACAGGTGGAAGATCCCACAGTGTCTGTTGTGTCGGAACGTCCCGACCTCGTGGACGTGTATGGATCACTATATCCTTAATGTTAGGAGTGCGTCTAAAGGCAAAAATAGGTCTCGGTATAACATCTCCGCCACTCTCCAAAATTGGCCAACGTTTATTAATCACTTTTTTAATGGTGTTTGACAAAGGCGTGAATGTGGTGACGCAGGTTATACATGACTGAGGAATTTTCTCATTTTTAGCCAAAAGAGAATCCCTATGGTTGTTTTTAGCTCTTTTACGGGCCATGTTGATAGTCTTAGTTGGATAATGTCGGTCATGAAGTTTCATTTGTAGGATATCTGCTTGTTTATCAAATTCATGTATGGAGCTGCAATTGCGTCTCAATCGAGGGAATTGACCCACTGGTAAGTTGTCTCTAAGAGCTTTTGGATGGTGACTATTATATATAAGGAGACTGTTGCGGTCAGTAGGTTTGTGATAGGTGGTTGTACTTAAAGAACCGTTATTTATAGTGATCATCAGATCCAAAAAAGGTAGTTGAGTGGTAGAAACTGAAGCTGTGAATTTTAGATATGGATCAAGGGAGTTGATGCAAGTAATAAATTCGTCAGTTTGCGTTAATGGTCCTTGCCAAATAATCAAGATATCATCTATGTAGCGTTTCCATAGACTAATATCTCTCTCAAAGGGATTAGTTGTTGTCAAAATAAATTTCTTCTCAAAATCGTACATATAGAGGCAGGCTAGGCTAGGAGCAAAAGTACTGCCCATTGATGTACCTCTGATTTGATGAAAAAATTGTTCCTCAAACAGAAAATAATTCTCTGTTAAGGCCAAAGAATCGCATTGCATAATGAACGTAATGGGTGTGGAGGTAGTGGAAGAGCTATTCCGTAGTGCTGATTCTACTACTCTTAAGGTTGCAGCTTGAGGGATGTTCGTATAAAGTGCTTCGACATCTAGGGTAACTAGAGCCTGTACTTCCGTACCCAAATTAACTGATTCGATTAAGTTGAGGACATCCTTG
Source organism: Pleurodeles waltl (assembly GCF_031143425.1). NCBI lineage: Eukaryota > Metazoa > Chordata > Amphibia > Caudata > Salamandridae > Pleurodeles > Pleurodeles waltl. The sequence goes on from NC_090447.1 coordinate 1,234,346,235, forward strand.
GTGTCTTGAAGATAGGTAGAAGACTGTCTTACAAGGGGCTGAAGAAAGTGATCACAAAATATTGACAATGGTTCAAAAATGGAACCAATCCCTGATACGATGGGTCGGCCAGGTGGGGGTTGAACGCCCTTGTGAATTTTAGGTAAGCAGTAAAAATACGGTATTCTCGGGTGTGTTGTATCCAGGAATTCTGCTTCCTTTGGGGAGATCCATGAATTGCTGTTCGCTTCCTCCAGAATACTTCTAATTTGGATTTGAAGTCTCTCGGTGGGATCTCTGGTAATCCTCATGTAGTATGTAGTGTCGCTCAAGAGGCGTAAACACTCACGTCTGTACTCAACTGTGTCCATAACCACAATTGCTCCACCTTTATCGGCCTGTTTGATCACAATATTAGGATCACTAGCTAGCTGATGTAATGCCTGTTTCTCTCGCTTAGGAATATTGATATAAGGATGTTTGGGACATAGATGCGAAACGTCCGTCAATACTGCTTTTTCAAAAGTCAATATTTCACTAGGCATTGACTTTGTTGGTGGTAAAAAAGTGGATGGTTTTCTTAAACCAGTGTCATGTGTTGGTTCGACTGGTTTATCTTTGAAGAACACATGTAGGCGAATTTTGCGAAACAGTTGGGCTAATTCAATATGTAGGCGAAAAAGATCTTCATCAGGAGTAGGGACAAAGCCCAGACCCCTATTGAGGACGTTAGTCTCGTCAGCTGAGAGATCTCTTCGGGACAGATTGACCACTAAGTTCTGGGTGTGGGATTCTTTGTGTGGCTCCTGGTCACCATTTGTGGTTCTTCCTTGGACCATTGGACCTGTCTGCCTCTTACTCTTCTTCTGCCTCTGCCTCTGCCCCGGCCGCGGCCTAAAAAAGGCGAATATGGCATAAAGGGGCGGGGTTGCAGGAATGGAAAAGGTGGTTGCCAAGGCATAGGTTGATTCATGGGATAGGGGGAGTAATTATAAAAAGGTTGTGGTGTGTTCTCCTTATAAATCCTTATCTTGTTTTTAATCTTGGTTACCATCACATTTACCATTGATTAAAATCATGATTTTTTGTTTGCTGATGGTAAACCAATTTTAACTCTTGATTCTCTCCAATATTCGCTTGGTTACTTAAAATTGGGTATCCTAGTGATAATTATCCTCCTTTTTGTCACAGCTACGATCTGAGCGAAGTGGTTAAGAGCACCCCGTCCTGGGGAGCCCGTCAGGCATTGCAGCACCAGCCTGATGAGGAGCTTTCCCAATGATGATGCCAGTCATCCATTGTGATGCATGAGGGTTCTTGCTCCTGTTGAATTGGTTCGCTGATGTGAATTTATTCTATGTGTTTGGAACAGTGTACCTATTTTTGTGTGATGAAAGTATGTAACTTCAACTGTCATTGGTGGGGTCTTACAGTTTCATTGTTGGCAAGTGTGGCACATATGGCAACAGGCTAAATTTGCACTGCATCATGCAATACTGACAGGTGTCCATCACTGATAAGTTTAGCTTCTTCTGTACCACACAAATAAGTTGTATTGGTTCTCCCATCTGGGTAAATTACCACTGACTTGGTTCTGAGCCATACATGCCGTATGTCAACTTCAAAGGTACAAGCTATTTTTGCCAAGGTGGCATTTCAATGTGTGCAGTCACATGAGAAGGGCAATGCAACAAGGAGGAAGGGAAGCATTTTGGCCAGAAACAACACCCTAACACCACCCCTGAGGTGGTATTGACTTCAGTCCTAGTCTCTGATGTATAAGTTGTTTAGGTACAGGGGCTTTGACAATATGAAATGGGTGTTGTCATGATACAGCCACAGCCACACTATTTGCATGTCCCTTCCAGGCAATGTGCTGCATATTTACATGGTGGAGTATAGCCATAGTGAGTATCCTATGTCCATGTTGTGTATATGTTGGAGTGCATAGCACAACCAAAGCATCAGTACATGTGTGGCTTGGGTGGGGATTGTGCATTTTGATTCAGGGCCTATGTGTCTCGATGCAACCCTTTAGCATGAATTGAGTGTGTCCTATGAGCTTCCCCCTTCTACTATTTGTCGAAATCCAGATATCCCCCCTGCAACCTACCTTGCATTTGTGGTGATTCTTGGTAGTCTGCAATGTCCTGTCCTGTGATTTCATTGACCAGCTCCTCCAGAATGACCGCTCCAGCAGCCTCCTCCATCTTATTCAGGTCCTTCTGCGGTGCAGGACTTCCACCTCCTGTTTGCAGTGCTACCTTTTGGTTCCTGGCCGGTTTCTCCTTAGTCCTGTCCTTGCAATTGTGACAGAGCTTCTTGCATTCTGTGACAGTCCTCTTCACTTCTGACACGCTGTTGACTTTGTCTACTATTGCCTGCATATTGTGTCTCTCCTACCAACTGGCAATTTGGAGGTGACGAAGAGGTGGTGTTGGTGCTCTGTCACCTCTCTGACCAGGATATCATGCTTCTCCTCACTAAAGCGACACTTGCATTTTCTCTTCTCCTGGGACTTTTCTGAATCATCCTGGATGGTGCTTGGGTGATTGGGATCTCTCTGGGGTCTCTCCTTGCTGGCAAAATCCATCTTCTCTTCAAATTGCAATTTTTCCTGCTTGTGCATTTTGTTTTGATGCTAATGTGGTAAAAAATGGCCCTAACCCGTTTTGGTACATATATACTTGCCACAAAATGGTCTAGCGCCACGTTTGCAGCATTAGCAACATATTTCCGTACGGCATGTCGTAATGGTTACTGTCATTTTCTTTTACGCTAATCACTTCTTAGCGCCATCGCACATTATTTCTTAAATATGGTACAAAGATGGCTCTAGGGTTAAAAAAAATGATGCATAACTGCGCTAGCACAGTTGTGCGTCATTTTTCTTAAATATGGGCCTAAGTATTATGAGCTCTCAGATCTCAGGATGATTCAGGAGAACTGACTAGAAGGTTACTTCAGTAGAATACAAATACATGGGGCATAGATTGTGGAAAAGGTCATACTACCTATCTTTGTACCTATATTGCTGTAATTAAGGGGGTCATTACAACCCTGGCGGATGGTGTTAAAGCGGCGGTAAGACCGCCAACAGGCCGGCGGTAAAAATTTTGGAATTACGACCGTGGCGGAAACCGCCAACAAAGATAGCCACTTTAACACTCAGACCGCCACGGCGGTACAAACAAACAGCTTGGCGGTCACCGCCAACAGACAGGCGGGAGACAATGTACCACCCACACTATTATGACAGGCCAATCCGCCACCTTATCCGGGGCAGATTCACCGCAGATTAAAACACAGCAGAAACAGCCATTTCAAAGTGAAAACGCTCACCTCTACACACTCCACAAGGAACAACGACACCATGGAGCTGGAGCTCACCTCTACACACTCCACAAGGAACAACGACACCATGGAGCTGGAATTCCATATTCTTCCTGCGCTAGTCTTCCTGCTCCTGTACCAGGAGCACCAACGCCGGCGTCGAAGACCACTGTGAGTACTGCACCTACGACACAGGGGAGGGGGAAGGCAAAATACAGGGACACACACACACAACACCCCCACCCCCACCCTCACCCACTACAACACACACACCAATGCATATCCAAACATTACAGTAACATCCCCCAACCCCCCCGGAAGAATGCAAAGACAAAAGGAAATGAGTGGAACCATTGTAATATATCAAAATAGAGTAAGCAAATATATACATATATACACTATTAACAAAATATACACCACAAATAGTAGTCCAGGTATTGCACTATTCATAGTCCGTGGACCACTGGGCCCAAAATGCATGGGCGTGGCCCACACAAGATACCCGAACATGACGGAGAGAACACTGCAGGGGCATCAGATAGAAATACAACAGGCACCTCAGCCGGATGAGTGCACGACGCCAGATCCACGAGGGGGCTCCATGCCCATTGATGTATCCTGGGGAGTGCAAAGCCACAGTCTCTCAAGTCTCTACAGTGGGTGGTTTGCCCACTGTACCATCCTGGGGAGTGCAAAGCCACAGTCTCTCAAGTCTCTACAGTGGGTGGTTTCCCCACTGTACCATCCTGGGGAGTGCAAAGCCACAGTCTCTCAAGTCTCTCCAGTGGGTGGTTTGCCGACTGCTTTAACCTGGGGAGTGCAAAGCCACAGTCTCTCAAGTCTCTCCAGTGGGTGGTTTGCCCACTGCTTTATCCTGGGGAGTGCAAAGCCACAGTCTCTCAATTCTCTACAGTGGGTGGGTTGCCCACTGTACCATCCTGGGGAGTGCAAAGCCACAGTCTCTCAAGTCTCTCCAGTGGGTGGTTTGCCCACTGCTTTATCCTGGGGAGTGCAAAGCCACAGTCTCTCAAGTCTCTATAGAGGGTGGTTTGCCCACTGTACCATCCTGGGGAGTGCAAAGCCACAGTCTCTCAAGTCTCTCCAGTGGGTGGGTTGCCCACTGTACCATCCTGGGGAGTGCAAAGCCACAGTATCTCAAGTGGATAACAGTCTCCACTGGTTCTGGAGGGGGACTGGTGCCCAGTGTGCTTCATCCTGTGCAGGACAGACGGAGTGGATGCATGTCTCCACTGGTTCTGGAGGGGGACTGGTGCCCAGAGTGCTTAATCCTATGCAGGACAGACGGAGTGGATGCAGGTCTCCACTGGTTCTGGAGGGGGACTGGTGCCCAGAGTGCTTCATCCTGTGCAGGACAGACGGAGTGGATGCATGTCTCCACTGGTTCTGGAGGGGGACTGGTGCCCAGAGTGCTTCATCCTGTGCAGGACAGATGGAGTGGATGCAGGTTTCCACTGGTTCTGGAGGGGGACTGGTGCCCAGAGTGCATCACTCACCCCTCGACGGTCCCTGTTGCGTCACTGCCCCTGCCGCTCATGGGCTAGCGGTGCTTGAGTTGGCGGTGCTTGCCCTGTTCAGCGGTGCTTGCCTTGGCGGTCCTTGCCCTGTTCAGCTGTGCTTGCCTTGGCGGTCCTTGCCCTGTTCAGCGGTGCTTGCCTTGGCGGTCCTTGCCCTGTTCAGTGGTGCTTGCCTTGGCGGTCCTGGCCCTGTTCAGCGGTGCTTGCCCTGTTCAGCGGTGCTTGCCTTGGCGGTCCTTGCCCTGTTCAGCGGTGCTTGCCTTGGCAGTCCTTGCCCTGTTCAGCGGTGCTTGCCCTGTTCAGCGGTGCTTGCCTTGGCGGTCCTTGCCCTGTTCAGCTGTGCTTGCCTTGGCGGTCCTTGCCCTGTTCAGCGGTGCTTTCCCTGTTCAGCGGTGCTTGAGTTGGCGGTGCTTGCCCTGTTCAGCGGTGCTTGCCATGGCGGTCTTTGCCTTGTTCAGCGGTGCTTGCCATGGCGGTCTTTGCCCTGTTCAGTGGTGCTTGCCCTGTTCAGCGGTGCTTGCCATGGCGGTCTTTGCCCTGTTCAGCGGTGCATGACTTTGCTGTCTCTGACCTGTTCAGCGGTGCTTGCCATGGCGGTCTTTGCCCTGTTCAGCGGTGCTTGCCCTGTTCAGCGGTGCTTACCCTGTTCAGCGGTGCTTGCCCTGTTCAGCGGTGCTTGCCATGGCGGCCTTTGCCCTGTTCAGTGGTGCTTGACTTTGCTGTTTCTGACCTGTGCTGCGGTGTGTGCCATGGCGGTCCCTCATTGCCCAGCGGGGCTGTGGCTGCCGGGGCCCTCCTGGGCACTGACTCCGGCGGTGGTCTCCTGACCAGTGACGATAGTGCTGCCCTCCTGGGCACTGACTCCGGCGGTGGTCTCCTGACCAGTGACGAAGTGCTACCCTCCTGGGCACTGACTCTGGCGGTGGTCTCCTGACCAGTGACAATAGTGCTGCCCTCCTGGGCACTGACTCCGGCAGTGGTCTCCTGACCAGTGACGATAGGGCTGGTGGTGGCGTCTTCGGCAGCGGGGAGGATGGCAGCCTTCTCCACCGTGCTGCTCTTCCCAGACTTTGGAGACTTCTTCTGCCCCTTCACCACCTTGGGAGAAGTCACAGCTGACTCGACACTCCCCCGGGGACCCTTGTGGGCGGCTTTGCCGGCAAGTGTCTTCCCCCTCTCCCGTCGGACACTGTCCAGCTTCTGGTGCTTCACAGGGGGTGGGCTGGCAGTGCTTTGGCTCCGTGTCACACTGGCTGCCCTGGTGCCCGGTGCACTCCACATACCTCGAACAGGCACCACTGGTACCGGAATCTTTTTGGCTGAGGTGCTACTACGGGACCTATGAATTGGAGGGGGGGGGTGATGGGACAGAGGTCAAGGTTGCTCAGGAAAAGTTTCTGACGAACACTGGGACGGGTAGCTGGAGGGGGTCTGGGAGTGGAGGAAGAGGAGGTAGTTGTAGGAGGTGTAACTTTAGGTGATTTGGGTGCAGGTGCATGTTCTGGAGGCTGTGGTGAGGTGGATGGATGTTGGGTGTGTGTGTGCCCGCGTTTGTGTACTTTGGGAGGGGGCGTGACAGACACACTGGGAGAGGACACAGGGGACGTGTAAATGGTAGTGGGGGTGGTGAGTGCAGGTGAGCGGGGTGTGGTGCTGGGTGTTCTGGTGCGAGTCCTAGTGGCTGTTGTAGTAGTGCATGCAGGTGAGAGTGTAGACGAGACTGGGAGGGAGGAGGGAGATGACGAGGAGGGGGACACAGTGGAGGCAGTGGATGTTGCTGTGTCTGTATGTGGGTGATGCTTGTGTGAGTGCCTGTGAGATGTATGGTGGCTATGTTTGCCTGAGCTGCCCTTGTGTGTTGAGGTGTGTGCAGGCTGGTCTGATGGTGTGCTTGGGATAGGTTGAGGTACAGGGGATTGGGTCTGGGTGGAGGAAGCTGGAGGGAGGAGGCTAGACACAGGGACAATGGCCATGTGGGACGCAGCCCCCTCGTGCTCCGTTGCCCCTGTACCTCCGCCTGATGATGCTGATGCACAAAAGAACAGGGAGAGCACAAGAAGGGGTGGGGAAACAGAAGAAAGACAGGTTGAGTGCATGGCTTACCGGTACCGTTGGTGGACAATACAGACACAGCTGCCCCCTGCACTACGCCGTGCTCTTGGCCTCTACAGATGCAGTTCCTGGGATATGGCCTACTTGCCTATGAGTGTCATCTGCCCACATAGATGACACAGGGGCATGTATACCTGTTTTTGGCACTCTACAGAGGTGGGGTGGAGTGGAACATTGCCTGCATTACGGAGGGGCCTAGCCTACGGAACTCGTCCTGGCCTGGGGAAACCCACAGCCCTCCTCCCCCACCCGGACCCCTCCACTGTGCGCAAAGTCATGAGAATGTGAGTATACTCACCCCCTTGTGTCTGCTGTGATGCCCTCATGTGCCCATCCAACTCAGGGTAGGCCACCGCCAGGATCCGGAACATCAGGGGGGTCATGGTGCGACGGGCACCCCTCCCACGTTGGGAGGCCTACCCCAGCTGAGCTTCCGCCGTCTTCTTGCTCCAGCGGCGAATGTCCTCCCATCTTTTACGGCAGTGGGTGCTCCGTCTCTGGTGGACCCCCAGGGTCCGGACTTCCTTGGCGATGGCATGCCAAATATCCTTCTTCTGGTGGGCGCTGACCTACATGAAATGTACAGGGAAAGAAGAGAAGTCATTAACAACTACACCGTCAAAGTGAGTGGCCCACATCCCTACCCTTGCCATGTGGCACATGCATTCACACTCATTCATGCTCGCTGAACTGTGCCCCCTTCCTACTTACATCCAGCCCTCTCCACCCAATCATAGCCCATACAACTTGCACCCTATGTACTCACCTGTTGGTCTGGAGGACCGTAGAGTAGCGTGTACTGGGGGAGGACCCCGTCCACGAGCTTCTCCAACTCCTGTGCAGTGAAGGCAGGGGCCCTTTCCCCAGACGCACGTGCCATTGTCTCTTCCAGACTGAGGTCACAGCAGCACTTGTAGTGTAGGTCCTCTCCTGTCGAAGATCAGGTATCGAGTGATTGAACAGATAGAAAATGGCGGTCACGTCTGCGGCGGTGCGTATCATCACCGCCGGCGCACTTCGTTATTGGCTCCTGGGACCCACAGGGCCCAATGTTAACCAATGAAGCATTGCGCCGCGGTCTTCGACCGCCTACCGCGACGGTGTACAACGCCAGCGCAGTTACCTCACATCCCATTGTCCCACTTTAGAGGTCAGACATCCGCCATTTCAGGGACCCACATGGCTTAATTTCCAACTGCGTCACACATACCTAGGCCTGGACTCAACACACATACAGGAATATTTTTGTATTTTGTGTCGTGTTCTGTGTAGCTGTGGGTACATACCTCAGAATTGCTTGACTCTGTGGTCGCTGTTGTCCTTCCTAGGCACCGTCAGCTGGGACATGTGAGGAGATGGCGGAATCCTCCGGTGTACCGACCGCTGGTGGACCTGTTGACAATGGAGGAGCGACATTTAATCATCACCTACAGGTTTGACTGTGCCACAATCCAGGAGCTGTGTACCCAGTTGGAGCCAGATCTGATGTCACCAATCCGCCATCCCACAGGTATCCCCCTCAAGTGCAGGTGCTGTCAGTACTCCATTTCCTAGCAAGTGGGTCATTTCAGACAACAGTGGCCATGGCATCAGGGATGTCCCAGCCTATGTTTTCTAACGTATTGTCCAGAGTGTTGTCTGCCCTACTGAAACACGTGAGGAGCTACATCGTTTTCCCTCAGGTGGAGGATTTGGCTACAGTGAAAGGTGACTTCTATGCCCTGGGACACATCCCCAACATCGTAGGTGCCATTGATGGGACCCATGTGGCTTTGGTCCCCCCCCCCACAGGAGTGAACAGGTGTACAGGAACCGGAAGAGTTGTCATTCGATGAAGGTACAGATGGTATGTTTGGCAGACCAGTACATCTCGCAGGTAAATGCAATGTTCCCTGGCTCAGTGCATGACGCCTACATCATGCGGAATAGCAGCATCCCTTATGTGATGGGTCAACTCCAGAGGCACCGTGTGTGGCTATTAGGGGACTCTGGTTACCCCAACCTGTCATGGCTATTGACCCCAGTGAGGAATCCCAGGGCAGAGGAATGCTACAATGAGGCCCAGGGGCGGACTAGGAGGGTGATCGAACGCACCTTCGGCCTCCTGAAGGCCAGGTTCAGGTGCCTCCATATGACAGGTGGTTCCCTATTCTACTCACCAAGGAAGGTGTGCCAGATCATCATCGCCTGCTGTATGCTTCACAGGCTTGCTTTGCGATGCTTGGTGCCTTTTCTGCAGGAGGATGGTCCAGATGACGGTGTTGTGGCAGCTGTGGAGCCTGTGGACAGTGATGAGGAGGAAGCAGAGGAAAAAGACATTGATAACAGGGACTCTGTCATACAGCAATATTTCCAGTGACACACAGGTGAGAACAATTTTTTTACTAATATATTTACTTTCACACTTCTACCTCTATCCTGGCTGTCAATTTGAAGCAGTATTTGAGTGGTACATTTCCATTACGGTTTCACAGGTGTGGTTACCAACGTGTGTCATCTGCTTGCATCCTTCATGGGCTTGTGATGTGTTACATAGGTATGTTGACATTACATTTTCGAACGGATTTTGTCATTGTCATAGATAATACACATTTTCAAAATCACAGACTGACTCCAGATTGTTTTGTGGTTCAAGGGTGTTTATTGAAGTGCTAATTATTGGAGGGGGTGGCAAAATGGTGATGGGTGATAGTGGAGGAATGTCCATGGCAGAGTCCAGTCTATTAGTCTCACAGGTGCACTGCCCATATGGGCATAGGAAGTGGAGCTGGGGCAGTTCCAATCTGGACAGGGTAACAAAGTGGGACAATGGGATGTCAATCAGGGTGGTCTCATTTCTTGGCGGGGGTCTGCCATCGTGCTCTGTCCTGTTCCTGGATCTCAGGGACCGCTTGCGGGGTGGTTCTCCCTCTGCAGGGGGTGGGGTACTGGTGTGGTGGTCCTGTGGCGGTGCCTCCTGTCCACTAGCGCCGGCGGAGGTGGTGGGCAGTTCATCGTCCAGGCTAGTGTCAGGGGCCCCTTGGAGTGCCACGGTGTCCCTCATGGTCTTCTGTATGTCCTTCAGAACCCCTACGATGGTGCCCAGGGCGGAGCTGATGGTTCTGAGATCCTCCCTGAACCCCAAATACTGTTTATCCTGCATGCGCTGGGTCTCCTGAAACTTGGCCAGGACCGTAGCCATTGTCTCCTGGGAGTGGTGGTAGGCTCCCATGATGGAGGAGAGGGCCTCGTGGAGAGTGGGTTCCCTGGTCCTGTCCGCCCCCTGTCGCACAGCAGCCCTCCCAGTTCCCCTGTGTTCCTGTGCCTCCGTCCTCTGGACCGTGTGCCCACTGCCACTGCCCCCAGGTCCCTGTTGTTGTTGGGGTGGTGGGTTATCCTGGGTTCCCTGTAGTGGTGGACACACAGCTGATTGATGTGTCCTGGGTACGGAGGTATGGGCCCGCTAGTTGGGTGCTGTGCTGGTGTTACCAGAGGGTGGAAGGTCAGTGTTGGGCTGTGCCTGTACGAGGGGAACCGACTGTCCCGAGGCCCACGATGGTCCGGGCTGGTCATCTGGATCCAGTTGGCCAGAGCTGCTGTCATCACTGTGGGCCTCTTCTGTGGGTGGGGTGGAGATGTCTGGACCCTCCTGTCTGGTGGCGTTAGGTAGTGGCCCTGCAGGGGTGTAAAAGCATGATTATTGCATCTGTGTGTCTCATGGTGTGCAATGGGTGGGTGAGCGTGTACCCCTATGCTAGCATTCCTGTGTGGGGGCTTGTGTGATGATGGTTGGGGGGTTGTTATGGGTATGTGCAGGGGGCATGCTTTAGTGATGGGTGTCCATGCTTTGTTGTGTCATGAAGGGCTTGGTGTTGGGATGTGTGGTTTGTGTTATTAGTACATTAGTGAGGAGTTGGAGTGATAGGGGAGGGGGTGAGGGTGGGGGGGTGTGATAGCATGCAGGTAGGGTGGGGATATGATAGTTAAGATTAGACTTACCAGTGTCCATTCCTCCACCGACTCCTCCGAGGCCCTCTGGATGCATAATGGTCAAGACCTGCTCCTCCCATGTTGTTAGTTGTGGGGGAGGAGGTGGGGGTCCGCCGCCAGTCCGCTGAATCGCGATGTTGTGCCTGGAGACCACTGAACTCACCTTCCCCCGTAGGTCGTTCCACCTCTTCCGGATGTCCTCCCGATTTCTTGGGTGCTGTCCCACTGCGTTGGCCCTGTCGACGATTCTCCGCCATAGCTCCATCTTCCTAGCTATAGAGGTGTGCTGCACCTGTGATCCAAATAGCTGTGGCTCTACCCTTACGATTTCCTCCACCATGACCCTGAGCTCCTCCTCCGAAAACCTGGGGTGTCTTTGGCGTGCCATGGGATGGTGTAGGTGATGTGTGTGGGGTGTATGTGGTGATGAGTGTGGTGATGTGTAGTGGTGTGTGGTATTTTGTGCGTGGATGTTGTGTGGGTGATGGTGTTGTGTGCCTCTGTGTGGTGGGGTTGCCTATTGCTGTGCTATCTCTCTGTCGCCTTCGTCTCTAATTTTTGGTCGTAGGGGTTTGTGGGTGATGTTGGTGTGTGTTTTATATTGTTTGGTGTGTGGGAGTGGTGTTTGTATGTGTATCAGGTGTGTGTATTTTGAATTGTCCAATGTGGCAGTGTTTTGGAGATGTGTGTGTATTTTGAGCGCGGCGGTGTGTACCGCCAATGGAATACCGCAGTTGAAAGACCACCGCGTGGATTCGTGGGTCGTGATAGCATGGGCGTGTTTCTGTTGGCGTGACGGTGGAGGTTTTGTTTTCGCCAGTTTATCACTGACCTTTGGTGTGGCGGACTTGTGTGGGTGTCTGAGTTTCGGCGGATTCCGAGATGTGTGTCATGATAGCTGTGGTGGAATTCCGCGGCGGTGTATTGGCGGTCTTCTGCACGGCGGTAAGCGGCTTTTACCGCCAATATTGTAATGACCCCCATAGTGTCCAATGTTAACCAATGCAGCATTGCACCGCGGTCTTCGACCGCCTACCGCGACGGTGTGCAGCGCCAGCGCTGTTACCTCACATCCCATTGTCCCGCTTTAGAGGTCAGGCAGCTGCCATTTCAGGGGCCCACATGGCCTTATTACCAACTGCGTCACACATACCTAGGCCTACTCTCAACACACATACAGGCCAGAATTTGTGTATGAATCGTGTTCAGTCTAGACTGTGGACACATACCTCTGAGTTGTTTGACTCGCTGTTGTCCTTCATAGGCACCGTCTGCTGGGACATGTGAGGAGATGGCGGAATCCTCCGGTGTACCGACCGCTGGTGGACCTGTCGACAATGGAGGAAAAAAATTTGATCATCACCTACAGGTTTGACCGTGCCACAATCCAGGAACTGTGTACCCAGTTGGAGCCAGACCTGATGTCAGCAATCCCCCATCCCACAGGAATCCCCCCTCAAGTGCAGGTGCTATCAGTGCTCCATTTCCTTGCAAGTGGGTCTTTTCAAACAACTGTGGCCATGGCATCAGGGATGTCCCAGCCTATGTTTTCCAACGTGTTGTCCAGAGTGTTGTCTGCCCTGCTGAAACACATCCGGAGCTACATCGTTTTCCCTCAGGTGGAGGACTTGCCTACAGTGAAAGGTGATTTCTATGCCCTTGGGCATATCCCCAACATCATAGGTGCCATTGATGGGACCCATGTGGCTTTGCTCCCCCCCCACAGGAGTGAACAGGTGTACAGGAACCGGAAGAGTTATCATTCCATGAATGTACAGATGGTGTGTTTGGCAGACCAGTACTTCTCCCATGTGAATGCCATGTTCCCTGGCTCAGTGCATGACGCCTACATCATGCGGAATAGCAGCATCCCTTATGTGATGGGTCAACTACAGAGGCACCGGGTGTGGCTATTAGTTGACTCTGGCCACCCCAACCTGTCATGGCTACTGACCCCAGTGAGGAATCCCAGGACCTGGGCAGAGGGACGCTACAATGAGGCCCATGGGCGAAGTAGGAGGGTGATCGAACGCACCTTCGGCCTCCTGAAGGCCAGGTTTAGGTGCCTCCATATGACAGGTGGATCCCTATTCTACTCACCAAAGAAGGTGTGCCAGATCATCGTGGCCTGCTGTATGCTTCATAACTTGGCTTTGCGACGCCAGGTGCCTTTTCTGCAGGAGGATGGTCCAGATGGCGGTGTTGTGGCAGCTGTGGAGCCTGTGGACAGTGATGAGGAGGAAGCAGAGGAAGAAGACATTGACAACAGGGACTCAGTCATCCAGCAATATTTTCAGTGAGACACAGGTGAGAATACATTCCTGCCTACTACAAGTCCTTTTACATTTCTACCTCCCTCCTATCTGTGGATTTCACCCAGTGTATGGTCACTGAGTTGTCACTTTCCCGTACGGTTTCACAGGTGTGGGTCCAACTTGTGTCATCTGCTTAAATTCCTCATGGACTAGAGCTGTGTGACAACGGTATGTTGACATTACCATTTCCTGGAAATTTTGACACTGTAATTGCAAATACACTATTTCGAAATCACAGACAGACTCCAGATTGTTTTGTGCTTTAAGTGTGTTTATTTAAGTGCTCAATATTGGAGGGGGTAGTAAAATGGTGAGGGGTGATGGCGGAGGAATGTCCATGGCAGGGTCCAGTCAGTTTGTCTCATAGGTGCATTGCCCATATGGACATAGGAAGTGGAGCTGGTGCAGTTCCCATATGGACAGGGTGACAAAGTGGGACAGTGAGTTGACAATCAGGGTGGTCTCATTTCTTGCCGGGGGTCTTGGCATTGTGCTCTGTCTTGTTCCTGGATCTCAGGGACCGCTTGCGGGGTGGTTCTCCCTCTGCAGGGGGTGGGGTGCTGGTGTAGTGGTCCTGGTGCGGTGCCTCCTGTGCACTAGCGTTGGCAGAGGTGGTGGGTAGTTCATCGTCCATGCTAGTGTCAGGGGCCCCTTGGAGTGCCACAGTGTCCCTCCTGGTGTTGAGTATTTCCTTCAGCACCCCTACGATGGTGCCCAGGGCGGAGCTGATGGTTCTGAGTTCCTCCCTGAACCCCAAATACTGTTCCTCCTGCATGCGCTGGGTCTCCTGAAACGTGGCCAGGACCGTTGCCATCGTCTCCTGGGAGTGGTGGTATGCTCCCATGGTGGAGGAGAGGGCCTCGGGGAGAGTGGGTTCCCTGGGCCTGTCCGCCCCCTGTCGCACAGCAGCCCTCCCAGTTCCCCTGTGTTCCTGTGCCTCTGTCCCCTGGACCATGTGCCCACTACCACTGCCCCCAGGTCCCTGTTGTTGTTGGGGTGGTGGGTTATCCTGGGTTCCCTGTAGTGGTGGACACACAGCTGATTGACGTGTCCTGGGGACGGAGGTATGGGCCCGCTGGGTGGGTGCTGTGCTGGTGTTACCAGAGGGGGGGAAGGTCTGTGGTGGCCTGTGCCTGTGTGAGGGGAACCGACTGTCCCGAGGCCCACGATGGTCCGGGCTGGTCATCTAGATCCAGTTGGACAGAGCTGCTGTCATCACTGTGGGCCTCTTCTGTGGGTGGGGTGGAGATGTCTGGACCCTCCTGTCTGGTGACGTTGGGTAGTGGTCCTGCAGGGGTGGAAAAGCATGATAATTGCATCTGTGTGTGTCATGGTGTGCAATGGGTGGGTGACCGTGTACCACAGTGCTGGCATTCCTGTGTGGGGGCCTGTGTGATGATGTTTTAGGGGGTTGTATGGGTATGTGCAGTGGGCATGCTTTAGTGATGGGTGTCCATGCTTTGTTTTTGCATGCAGGGCTTGGTGTTGGGATGGGTGGTTTGTGATATTGGTACATTTGTGAGCAGTTGGTGTGATGGGGTGAGGGTGAGGGTGAGGGTGGGGGATGTAATAGTTAAGATTTGTCTTACCAGAGTCCATTCCTCCACTGACTCCTGCGAGGCCCTCAGGATGCAGAATCTCCAAGACCTGCTCCTCCCATGTTGTTAGTTGTGGGGGAGGAGGTGGGGGTCCGCCGCCAGTCCGCTGAACCGCCTGGTGGTGTCTTGAGACAACGGAACGCACCTTCCCCCGTAGCTCGTTCCACCTCTTCCTGATGTCGTCCCGATTTCTTGGGTGTTGTCCAACTGCATTGACCCTGTCGACTATTCTTCGCCATAGCTCCATCTTCCTTGCAATTGAGGTGTGCTGCACCTGTGCTCCAAATAACTGTGGCTCTACCCGGACGATTTCTTCCGCCATGACTCTGAGCTCCTCCTCCGAGAACCTGGGGTGTCTTTGCCGTGTCATGGGGTGGTGTAGATGATATGTGGGTTGGAGTGTGTGGTGATAAGTGTGGTGATATGTAGTGGTGGTGGTGTTTAGTGCATGGAAGTTGTGTGGGTGATGGTGTTGAGTGCCTGTGGATGCTAGTTTGTGGATGGTGGTGTCTCTCTCTGGCCTTCTCTCTGTAATAGTGGTCGTAGGGGTTTGTGGGTGATGTGGGTGTGTGTTTTATATTGTATTGGGTGTGTGGGAGTGGTGTGTGTATGTGTATCAGGTGTGTGTATTTGGAATTGTCCAATGTGGCGGTGTTTTGTATATGTGTGTGTATTTTGAGCGCGGCGGTGTGTACCGCCAATGGAATGCCGCGGTTGAAAGACCGCCGCGTGGATTCGTGGGTCGTGATAGTGTGGGTGTATTTCTGTTGGCGTGACGGTGGAGGTTTTGTTTTCGCCAGTTTATCACTGACCTTTGGTGTGGTGGATTTGTGTGGGTGTCTGAATTTTGTCGGATTCCGAGATGTGGGTCATAATAGCTGTGGCGGAATTTCGTGGCCGCAGCGGTGTGTTGGCGGTCTTCTGCACGGCGGTAATAGGCTTTTACCGCCAATGTTGTAATGACCACCAAAGTCTCTGCACCATGATGTCCATTTGATGCCTGGGTAGGAGGGGAACGTGTGGGCAAATGACCATTTTGATACTAATATCAACTATAACTGTTGGTGTTGTTTTAACCAATTTCACCCAACCAAGTATGAGATCTGTTGGTGGTGGAAGTTAACACATAAATCAACTGATCACATAACATGGGGTAAGAGGGTTATGGGTTTTTTGAGTGGATGGGTAAGAGGAATTAGGAAAAGATTAAATGGACAAACACAACATATATCAGGTCAATGAGCCCATTCTATCTATTGTAGAAAGAAGATGAGTGTTCAGTTACCAAAAGCATACAGTCCTTTAGACCCTAGTCTCCCAGGTTATCTAATCAATGTGTTACCTATGGCTTGAAAAATGCAAAGTAGGGAGAACCAACACAGTGAAATAATATAGTTACTCATGAAAAGCAAAATGATACTGTATACAAATGGATGGTGCATCTGCATTCTTCTGGCATTATTTGTCTTATGTGCAGGGCTGAACTACAAAGCTGAAGCACTATGGAGCAATCTTCATACAGAATAAATGGGCTGTGCAGTTCAAAAATAAAATGTCACTATTGAAGAGTCAAGGTAATCATGATGGTGCCAGAGGAGCAAGCAGGCATAAGATGGTGGTGGGGTGGAAAATGCAAAGTAGGGAGAACTAACACGGTAAAATAATATAGTTACTCATGAAAAGCAAAATTATACTGTATACAAATGGATGGTGCATTTGCATTCTTCTGGCATTATCTGTCTTGTGTGCATGGCTGAACTACAAAGCTGGAGCACTGTGGAACAATCTTCATACAGAATAAATGGGCAGTGCAGTTCAAAATTAAAATGTCAATATTGAAGAGTCAAGCTAATCATGATGGTGCCTGAGGAGCAAGCAGGCATAAGATGGTGGTGGGGTGAGAAGAATTAATCTCAGGGCACCAATCACAGACTAGTTTCATGTACCCATCTGATCATCATAACAATAAGAACAATTTGCTGTATGTAGTAAAGTTTGACATTTGAGCCACTACTCTGGATGTTCCTAACTAACACACCTCTCAAGTCCACAAGAGTAGGACCCTTCGAGTCCCCTTGTTTCCTATTGAAGCAAATAATAGGCAATGGTCTCCTGGTAATTGTCAACAGTGGTTTAAGATTATTTCAGCTGAAAGAGATAGACCTGGAGATAGACCTGTAGTGTTGATAAGCAAAAGAAAATAATTTGGGGGTTAGTAGTTTTAGTTGAGTCTTGGTAAATAATTGACAGGTCTCAGAAGAACCTTTAGATGATGGACTTAAGTTAATAAAAGGAAATTACATTAAATATATCCTAATATGTGAAAGGAAAGCAAAAAAAGCTGAATGATTCCAAAAACAATACATTATCAAGAGAAGCTCCCCAGACCCTCCTTTCCACCACAATATGATAAAACCTTTATATGGAAATAGTCATTAGTGCAAGCAAGGTACCTGTTCCAAGTGTGGGGTGTCCCCATGTTGCTGCCTTCTCCATGAAAGCAATACACAATATAGGGCAGTCCCAGTTATTAAATGTTCACTGGCAGCCCAGCAAGGGAATGAAAGAAATGATAAGCATGGAAGTCATATTTGTTCTTTCACTTCTTTTTATGAAAACAAGGCTTTCTATTGTAGCAAACTGTCACCATTTGCTCATTTCAAAGTCAATGATTGAACAAAAGGTTTAATTAGTCTTTCTCAGCTCTCACCCTTTGGCCAGACAGGACCAACATTGCTATGTCCTCCCTGACGTACTATCTGTGCCATGTACACAGACCACATATCTCAAATCTCTGGACCATATATCTCTAAACAATACCCCTTCAGTCTTGGACTCCTGCATAAATTATGAAAAAAAGGAAGCAAGTAACTCTGGGTAGGTCCCAAGTTTATGTGGAGAGCAGCTCATATGTAGAGTATCCTACAACCCCAGAGATACTCTGAATCTGTTCACCTCAAATGTCTTTTTCTCTAGCAAAGTTGTTAGGCATAGGATTAGGGCAGTGCCATCCACGAGCTAGAAAGTGACAGAAAAAAAACACATTAAATAATTGCTGGTGCCACGCCAAGCCCTAGGACTCTATGAGACGAAGGGGGGAGGCAGAAAAAAAAAAGAAAAACACATTAAATAACCGCTGACGCCCCACCTGGCCCTAAGGCCCATGGGGACCCTATGGGACTCAATGGGAGACAAGGGGAGGCAAGCACAAATTGAACAAAATACATTAAGGGCCATAGGTATTAAAGTTTGGAGATATCCTTGCACCATGTGGGGTAAAGCCAGGGCGATGCAAACCCTAGATGAGATTTTCCAAGCTACACAAGGCCACCTTGCGTGGCCCTGCAGTGCTTGGTAAACCTGGAGTAACTCAAGGCACAGCAAGTCACTGCCTTGCGCTATTTTGCCCCAGGCAATCATTTCATGGGTGGTGTGTGGGTGTTTCCATGCATCCACCCAAGTATTTTGAAGCATTTCCAGATTTCCCATGAGGGATAGACCTGGGAATACGTCAAAATACTACACCTTCCCAGTAAAGGTGTAATGAGGAGAAACCTTTTTACTTTCTCCTCATTTTTTCTATTTCAACGTGTTCTGCGTTCTGCAGCACATGTAGAAAGAGGAAAAAGTCTTAACCCCTTCGCTGCTATGCCTTTTCCCCCTCAGGTGCCAAGACTTTTTTGGGCTATTTGGGTCAGTTCGCACTTTTATCCACATAAGCTACTCACACCAAATATGCATCCTTTTTTCCAACATCCTAGGGATTCTAGTGGTACCCAGAGTTTGTGGGTTCCCCTGGAGGAGACCAAGAAATTAGGCAAAATGCAGCAAACATTTTGTTTTGTTTTTTAAAAAAGGAAACAAGGGCTGCAAAAGAAGGCTTGTGTTTTTTTCCTTGAAAATGGCATCAACAAAAGGTTTGTGGTGCTAAAATCACAATTTTCCCAGCTTCCTGTAACAGGCAGACTTGATTTAGAAAACCACCTTTTTCAGCACAATTTTGGCATTTTATTGGGACATACCCCATTTTTACTATTTTTTTTGCTTTTAGCCTCCTTCCAGTTAGTGACGGAAATGGATGTAAAACAAATGCTGGAGCCCGGACAGCTGAACATTTCTGAAGAAGTAGACAAAATTCTGAATTCTGCAACGTGTCATTTGTGTAGATCCTGCAAGGTTTTCCTACAGAAAATAACAGCTAAAATAAAAAAAGATTGAAATTGAGGTGAAAAAACAGCTATTTCTCTCCACATTTTTCTCTAACTTTCTCCGGCAATGTCAGATTTTCAAAAGCAATATACCGTTATGTCTGCTGGACTCTTCCGGTTGCAGGCAGGATTGTATGTTCACCAAGACTCCTAGGTACCCAGAGCCAATAAAGGAGCTGAACCTTACAATGGGTTTTCATTGTATACCAGGTATCTAGCAATTCATTTGGTGAACTATAAAGAGTGAAAAATAGGTATCAAGAAAACCTTTGTATTTCCAAAATGGGCACAAGATAAGGTGTTGAGAAGCAGTGGGTATTTGCACATCTCTGAATTCTGGGGTCCCCATACTAGCATGTGAATTACAGGGCATTTCTCAAACAGTCATTTTTTTTACACACTGTCTTACATTTGGAAGGAAAACATGTAGAGAAAGAAAAGGGCTAATCACACTTGTTCATCTATTCTGTGTTCCTCCAAGTCTCCCAATAAAAATGGTACCTCTCTTCCGTGGGTAGGCATAATGCCCGCAACAGGAAATGCAACATGGACACATCACATTTTTTCATTGAAATTTGACGTGTTTTTGGGAAAGTGCCTAGCTGTGGATTTTGCCCTTTAGCTCAACTGGCACCTTGGGAAACCTAGCAAATCTATACATTTTTGAAAACTTGACACCTAGAGGAATTCAGAATGGGGTGACTTGTGGGGTTCTTACCAGGTTCTATTACCCAGAATCCTTATGCAAACCTCAATATTGGGCAAAAAAAACACCTTTTCCTCACATTTCGGTGACAGAAAGTTCTGGAATCTGAGAGGAGCCACAAATTTCCTTCCACCCAGCATTTCCCCTAGTCTTTTTATACAAATAATACCTCACTTGTGTGGGTAGGCCTCGTACCCACGAAAGGAAATGCCCCAAAACACAACATGGACACATCACATTTTCCCAAAGAAAACTGACCTGTTTTATGCAAAGGGCCTAGCTGTGGATTTTGGCCTCTAGCTCAGCCGGCGCCTAGGGAAACCTACCAAATCTCTGCATTTGTGAAAACTAGACACCTAGGGAAATCCAGGATGGGGTGACTTATGGGGCTCTCACCAGGTTCTGTTACCCAGACTCCTTAGCAAACCTCACAGTTTGGTAAAAAAAAAAAACTTTTTCCTCACATTTCGGTGATAGACAGTTCTGGAATCTGAGAGGAGCCACAAATTTCCTTCCACCGAGCATTTCCCTAAGTATCCCAATAAAAATGGTATCTCACTTGTGTGGGTAGGCCTAGTGCTTGCGACAGGAAATGCCCCAAAACACAACGTGAACACATCACATTTCCCCAAAGAAAACTGACCTGTTTTTTTGCAAAGTACCTAGCGGTGGATTTTGGCCTCTAGCTCATCCCGCACCTAGGAAACCTGGAAATTTGCGAAAACTAGACACCTAGGCAAATTCAGGATGGGGTAACTTGTGGTGCTCTCACCAGGTTCTGTTACCCAGAATCCTTGGCAAACCTCAAAATTTGGCAAAAAACACTTTTTCCTCACATTTCGGTGCTGCAAAGTTCTGGAATATGAGGGAAGCCACAAACTTCCATCTGCCCCGCATTCCCACAGGTCTCCCAATAACAATAGTACCTCACTTGTGTGGGTAGGCCTAGTGCCCGTGACAGGAAATGCCCCAAAACACTATGTGGACACATCAAAACTATCAAATACAAAACAACCTGTTTTTCAGGGGGGTCACCTGCGTTTTTGGCCCTGGGCTCAGCAGCCATTTAGGGAAACCTACCAAACCCAGACATTTCTGAAAACTAGACACTTGAGGGAGTCCAGGAAGGTTTGACTTGTGCGGATCCCCCAGAGTTTTCTTACCCAGAATACTCAGCAAACCTCAAATTTAGCTAAAAAAACATATTTTCCCCACATTTCTGTGTGGGATCACTGCACCGGCACAAATTCCCTACTACCCAACGTTTCCCTCAGTCTCCTGATAAAAATGTAACCTCACTTGTGTAGGTGGGCCAAGTGCCTATGACATGAAAGAGCCAAAAACATGTTAAATTTGAGGGGGAACCAAAGCGGGTCCAAAAGGGCAGTTTGAAAAAACAAATTAGGCTGACAAGTGGGGCAGAATTTTTATCAGTATAGATGCGACACTGCTCAGTGGTAGGAATTTTGTGGGTTCCTGCAGATTCCGGAAGGTTCCATCACAAAAATGTGGGAAAAATGTGTGATTTCAAGCAAAGTTGAAGGTTTGCAGGGCATTGTGGGTAGGAAAATGGTGCGGGTGCATGTGAAGCACACCACCCTCGACTTACCCAGATGTTTAGTTTTCAGATGCGTCTAGGTCTCATAGATTTTTCTACATGGCACGGTCCCAAAATCCAAAAAGTGCAGCCCTCACCATTCCAAGTGTGACGATTTTAAGAGTTAGACAAGCTCTCATCGCCCAAATGTAAAACCAAAATAATCAAATGTCCTCTTCCTTGCCATGGTTTCAGTGTGCAGGCAGAGAGCTGAAAGACTGCTACCCCCTTCAGTTGAGGTGGGGGCATAACCATGACCATACTGGTTGGTAGCCACCACCCCACTATTTTCTTTTTTTAATTCCCTGGCATCTAGTAGGGTTTTCGCTCCCCCCGGGAAGTGGATCGGTGGTAATTCCCCCATCTGCCAGCAGTGTTCAGACCAACTTTGTCCCCATTTATTTGGGATGGGGGTATGGCCATACCCCCACCCTCTTTTGAAAAAAAAAAATCTTCCTTGGTCTCTGGTTGGCTTCCTAAAATACATTTGCCCCCCGGGGGCGACCCTTGCCTAGGGGGTCGCACCCCATCTGTAAATAAAACTAAAACAAACTAGTGCCTAGTGGTTTCTGCGCCACTTCGGGGGCAGAAATGGCCTAAAATAAGTTTTCCCCCCAAGGGAGTGACCCTTGCCTAAGGAGACGCTCCCCTTGCATGAAATTGGTGCAAAAAAAAAATCACTTGTGTGTAGTATTTCTACTCCCTCACCCCCAGGGGAGCAGATTGGCCTAAGAAAAAGAGGCCAATTTTACCCCAAGGTGGGCAGAAATGACCTAAAATAAAATTGCCCCGCCCCCCCCCGATCGATGATCTCTCGATTGCTTCACTTGTGAACTTGTAGAGTGAGAAAGCATAGCTTCATTAAGCTATATCCATGTGTTAGTCCTTCATTTTGGACTACAAATTTGAAGTTGGAGAGTGTTTAATCCAGCCTGTAAGGGATATCTAAGTTCTTTCATATCTAAGGCAGATTACAAGATGTACGTATGCCAATTATACTGAATCATAAAGTCCTGATGAAGGTGTATTTATATTTTTCTTCACTCACCGAAACGCGCGTCAGCTTGTAAATTGGCATGTCTTGAACATTGGCATGAAGTGTTTGAAATTGGCAAATTTGAAGCCCTGACCAGGATTGGCTACCATCAGGCCTGTAACACGAGAATTTGAATCAGGAAATTATAACCTAGAATTGGCTGTTATTATGTTGAATTTTATACAATCCAAACTACAACGCATAATTGTAGCATCAAAGCAGTAACTTTATTGTGCTGTTTAAATATCCTCTTATGTATGAGGCGTTTGTAAATTTGTATGTATACTATTTTGTGATTTTGTTAGTTCTGTTTTATTTGTTTATTTTTGCGTATTTACTGGCATGTTATT
Organism: Pleurodeles waltl; assembly: GCF_031143425.1. Classification (NCBI taxonomy): domain Eukaryota; kingdom Metazoa; phylum Chordata; class Amphibia; order Caudata; family Salamandridae; genus Pleurodeles; species Pleurodeles waltl. Next base: position 1,234,368,973 of record NC_090447.1, read on the forward strand.
TATGTTTTCATATATGTATGTTTCATTTAGGTTAGGGGGTTGTATTATATTTTTAGTTGATTCTATGTTGATTATATTATGTGCGAACTGAATGTTTAATTAGCTATAATAAATATCTAAATTGAAATATATTGTATGTTGTATATTTGAATTTAAGATTTCCATTCCTATGTTTGCTATGTTAATGGAGAGTAAACTACGTTATACTCATAGTATTGCTTCCCTGTGTGTTACTCTCTGTATCTAGCCCAGGGACCCTGTTTAGATACGAGGATTAGCCAGCAAATAAATACAAGGACAACAAAGAAGATAGTTTCCCTTTCCTGCATCAAGCACCTTCCCTCCACTCAGGAAAAAAACATCTTCTAGCATTGCAGGGAAAGGATTTCAAATATATTATCAGCAACAGGAACATACAGGCAAAAAATAACATAACCTGCCTTTCACATTTAATCCATAGCCATCCACAACAAACCCTTAAATCTTTTCAAAAGCATATAGCACAGCAGCAGTGAAAATGTGAACCATACTTCAAAAATACACCTAAGGCCCTGTGCAGGGAAGACCAGGCCCCAAACAGTAAAACAACATTACAGTATAATGGTAAACAAATCAGTAGAAAATTAAGACATGCACAAGAAAAAGGAGCAAAAATATATTCAATCTTGGACCTCCAGCACCAAAAATGTCTAAACATTTAAATTAAAAAACAAGTTAATCCCACATGGGCCTGCCACAGTCCAGCCCAAACTACAGGCCACCCAACAACAAAGATAAAAAATGAAAAAAAGAACAAAACAAAATGGTGCATGACCTCCCTCAATCAACAATTTATTTTCTAAAGTGTTCCATTGAACTCACTTGACTTCTGCTAAAAAGTTACACTTCTAATGGTGTGGGTAAAGCCTGGATTGCAGACAGAGAGAATTATGCTTTCCCTCCAAAACCCAATTCAAAACTGACCAAGGGCAGGACGAAGTAGAAGTAGGAGTCTTCAGGACAGGAGGAGTAGGTTGCTACTGTATAAATAGTAGCCTCCCAGTCTCTACAGCACTTCCTTCCTATTTAAGAAATATAAAAAGTGCATTTTTGTACTTAAAAAATACCCAAGCACTCTATTCGGATAACATTTCAAAGCAAAAATGCATTTTGAGTTGATTTTCTGGCTGCTCAGGCAAAAAATCGACTTGAAATGCTGACTGGTGACCTCCCGTGTTAGAGCACCTGAGTTTTCGCGCACTTGTATTATTTCAAAGCATCTTGCTGCCCTAACAGTACAATTTTACCCAAATGGGAGAATCGGTTACGCAGTGGAGTGTCATGGCTTTACAATAGGTACTTCCGCATCAGAAGAGTAATGCAAAATTACTAAATTACTACAATTATGTTGGAGGAATAAAAATTACACCCAGGCCTAATCCTGGATTCTTCAGTTTTTTCCATATTTACTTTATTCCACCCATGCATATATTAGCCACCTGAATGTATAGTGGATTAGAGAAAAATGAATTCCATCTTCTGGTATTTTTTTATATTTTAAAATTACTTTACTCTTTGGTGTTGCAGTTTTTCATCTTATAAATAAAACCAATATTTATGGATGTTACAAATTGGTTCTCTAGCTGGCAAAGGTATGCACCCTGTCCAAGTGGGGCCCACAATCGTAATCCGGTTAAGTCAGAGACACACTCTAAATTCACCTGTGCTCACCCTCTGGTAGCTTGGCACAGACTAATCAGGCTTTCTTAACTTAGGATGCAATGTGGAACGTATTTGTGCAAAACTTAAATTACAGTAACACAGTGAAAGACACCACAAAAAGACTCCACATCAGTTTAGAAAAATAGAAAAACATCACCTAAACGACAACAATCCTATCAATACCTGTCGAGATATGATTTTTTTAAAGATTAAAACTGAAAACAGTGCTTAGAAGTTACTAGCAGTGAAAAGGTTACTTCAGGTCCAGAGGGACCGAGGCAAATCCAAATTCTAGGCCGACTACGATGGAGGGTAGGCCGGCTACAGAACCAATGCTGTGTCCACTGAAACAGTACCTTTGATGGAGCAAAGCGTCAATGTCAAGAGCACAATAGATCATTTTTTGCAGACATCTGCTGCAGATCCCACTTCTGGGGCCCAGGAGGGGTGTTGGACATGGCCCTTCTTAGGGCAGTTCCCTGAAACCTTTGGCTTTTTCCTCGCCAGATTTGTGATGAATCTCTGTGTGTGGCCTTAGGACTCTGGGCACTTTCCGACTGTACTGCAGGGGAAAAGTGCACATGCCCTTGCTACCCAGGCCAGGAAGAGGCTCTTCTATGATTGGTTGAGGTGCTGGACCCAAGAGTGCCCTGTAAAAAGGTACACTACATACCCAGGGCGGGTACAGCCATGGGCACTAGTAGGATGTTCCACTTAGTGTGCCACCCACTAGAGTAGCCTGTCCAACATGTGTTAGGCCTGATATTGCAGGCCTGTTGAGGCACAGGTGTGCCTATGCTCAGGGTGGAATCTTCCCTACTGGGGCCAACCCTGAGTCGGCCTTCTGCTACCCCTAGAGCACTGCCCGGAGGGTGGGGCAGGTGGTAGGTGGAAGGGAGGGCAGGGATGCAAGGGTGTCCCATGCCCTGGTAGGTGAGAACCCTCTTGTGGGTTTCCCTGCTGAGGAAATTGGCTCTTCCTTGAGGTTCTGGTGATCCTCTCCGAGTGACCATAGAGCCCTGGGCACTTTTCCACTATAAGTACTGTGTGAAAGTGTGCACACGCTCTCCCTACATATGTTAGGAAGGGGCATCTACCAGAATGTTTTCCCCATATGTGCACCCTTTCCACATTAGTGTTTTCATGTATGTACTGATCCTGACATGGCTTACCAATATGTACACATTTGCACATTGGTGTTTTCATGTATACACTGAGCCTGGCATGGCTTGCCTATATGTGCATATTTGCATATTGGTGTTTTCAGTTATATACTGAGCCTGGCATGGCCTACCAACATGTTCACTCTTGCAAATTGGTGTTTTCATGCATATACTGGGCCTGGCATGGGATGCCAGAATGTGCACACTTGCACATTGGTCTTTTCATGTGTATTGTGATTCTGACACAACTTGCCAGTATGTGCACACTTGCACATTAGGGCTTTTATTTATGTAGTGAGCCTGACACAGCAGACCTGCTTGGGTGCACTTGCACCCTTGGGGTGCTCTCAAAGCTTGTGCCCAGCCTGCCCGTTCGGGCTTATCCCTCCACCAGGGCACATGGAGTGGAGCAGCCACATCATGTTTACTATCATTAGATTCCCAATGACAAACCCTTTTCAATGGCAAAGGTGGTTTTGTCAGTAATACCTTGGAAATGCCACTTCGGGAAAGTGAGCATTTTAATGTTCTAAAATCCCTTCTGTGTGCCTTTTCACTTCAAGCTTCATTTCACTGGGGGCTGGGGGAAAACACACCTGTGCATCCCCCAACGACAGCTATAAAACTTGGACAACAGAAACAACAGCCCTCTGCCATTTGAGGGCCTGGCTGGGTAAATTGGAGGGAGAAGTTTTGTCCCTTGACTTCTCAGAGCCAGATCATGGCCCACTAAAGATAAGGAACTACGGGCCAGATGTAGCAAGATATGCTTTTGCGAGTCTGAAATTGCGAGTCGGTGCGACTCGCAATTTCAGACTCGCAAAAGCATATGCAGAATGGTGTCTCAGACACCTTCTGTGACTCGCTATGGGCCATAGCGAGTCCCTGCACTCACAGGGATGGTGGCCTGCTGAAGTCAGCAGACCTCCATGTCTGTGACTGCTTTTTAAATAAAGCAGTTTTTTTTTCATTTTGCAGCCCGTTTTCCTTAAAGGAAAACAAGTTGCAAAATGAAAAAAATACCGAAACCATTTGGTTTCATTTTTTCAGAGCAGGCAGTGGTCCATAGGACCACTGCCTGCTCTGAAAAAATATTTTTGTCGACATTCACAAAGGGGAAGGGGTCCCATGGGGACCCCTTCCCTTTTGCGAATGAGTTACCACCAGTGTGACACTGGTGGTAACTGTGAGTTGCTTTGCGACCGCATTCGCGGTCACAAAGCTAGTCTGAATTGCGATGCGAGTCACAAATAGGAAGGGAACACCCCTTCCTATTTGCGAGTCGCATTCCCAAATTGCGAGTCGGTACCGACTCGCAATTTGGGAATGAGCATTGCGGGAGGCCGTTTGCATGGCGCAAACTGCGTTTTTCACAGTTTGCGGCATGCAAACGGCTTGCTACATCTGGCCCTACATTCCAGGGCCCCATGGCAGACAGGACTGAAGTTCAGGGGAGACATCAGAGGTTCAAGGGTGAACCCTTTGACCCACTCCCAACTTCAAAGACCACACTTCAGCAATTTAAAGTTACACTTGCAGGAGCACAGGACAGAGTCCCTGTACTGTGTTGTGCACACTGCCAGAACTATCTGTTGTGCACAGGAGTATTTACTGTCCTGGGAAGGGTTAAAAAACACTTCCTGCATGGTGGCTGGCCTGGGCACATTGATTGCTGCAGTGTAACACTCTGAAGTGTGTTCTTCAAGGGCTTGTTGGCTTGCCCCCTGTTCTGCGTGTAGGTCTCAGGGACATCAAAGACCTCCTGCGAGGGACCTACACTGTGGTGTCCTCCTCTGCATCTACATCATCTGCTGGATTCCACCTGGAAGCAGCAGTGTGAGTGTTGAATTAAGTATTGGAACTGGAGACGGGATTTCCTTGGTGCAGAGTCTGCAAAGTACTGCCTGCATTCAAGGAGTGTGGCCTTTCATTGTGGGGCCATGTCACCCATAAACGTTTGGCTACTAGTGAACAGATTACTGGTTGTGGGACCCCCATGGCCTGTTGTTGAGTGTGGCGCATTTCTCTTGTGCAACCACTAAATGCATGCTTATTGCGTGCTGTGTCTGTATCACTGGTTGTGACCCTCAGAGGTGGGGGCATACCAGGAACAGTGACGCATTCTACCTTGTGTGATACCACTGAAATGGCATCTCTGTGTGTGTGACCAGATTTGTCTGCTGCTGCTCAAGTCATTGAGCACCAGACATTGTGCTTCATTCCAGGGAGGTATGGAACAGAAACTGATTGTGTGTCCAGAAGTGTCTGGTGTGACTCAAGTCATCATGCGCCAAGCTTGATGTCTCATTCCAGAGTGACACTGCATTGGTAACTGTTTGTGTGCAGCAGCATTGTCTGGTGTGACTCAAGTCATTCGCACCAGACATTGTGCCTCATTCCAGGGAGGCTCAGCAGTGGTAACTTTTCATGTGCAGCTAGATTGTCTGGTGTGACTCAAGTTATTGTGCACCAGACGTTATGCCTCATTCCAGGAAGGCACAGCAGTGGTAACTTTTCATGTGCAGTGGGATCACCTGGTGCAACTCAAGTCATTGCGCACCAGACATTGGACCTCATTTCAGGGAGGCAATGCATTGGGAACTTGTTTACAAGCGGGATTGTCTGGTGCATCATCGCACACCAGATGCTGGACCCATAGCAGGAGGGCACAGAATTTGGTAAACTCTTTGTGTGCAACTGGGATGCCTGGGGCAGTCAAAGTCATCACGCCCCAGACATTGTGCTTCCTATCATGAGAGGTGCTGAATTGGTAACTATCTGTGAAGTGGTGTGTCTGGCTTGGCTGGGCATCACTATGAACAGGGTGTCCCAAGGCCACTCACCCCTACGCTTTCATAAACCGGGGCCCACATCAGAAGGCCAGTGTGGTGACCCCTGAGTGAACTTCCCAAGTGGGGACCAAACCTCAATGTACCAACTGTTGCCTGATCAGCCTTTCTCTCCTTCTTCTCCCGTGCCTTTGCCCTGGGATCCTGACTAAGTGTAACCACTGACTGCAAGCGCCTTAGTATCTGGGGAGAGGTCGCTTCACTTCTAACTCTGAGGGTAGAGGGAATTGGTTGGATGGTGGAGAAAGGTTTGGGGCCAAGAAGTATCTGCAAACTCATTTACATCTCACCTGCTGGGTGTCAGAGCACTGCATTAGCATGCTGGAAGCGAGTGTGTGTAGGTGAGTGTGGCTGACATCCATGGCATCACATAGCTGTGCAGAGTGAGTATGTGGGAGTGAGTGTCTGGGTCTGATTTCACTGCGCAGCCTCATTGCCTTGCACCTTGTTTATTATTGTGGTTAACATTGACATTTAAAGGTGCGGCCTAGGCCACGGAGCTATTTCAAAAGTGCTATAGTTCTCTGTATGTATCCCCCTCCCACTCCAGACCCCCCCACGATATACACGCACATTCACGCACCATCATACACAGGTATACACATACTCACACCCACATTCACCCACACACACATAAATACATGCACCCACGCACTCACACAACATACACGCACGCTCACAACCATGCATGCACACACGCATTCCACACGCCACACACCTGCATGCACGCACACACAAACATACATCCACACCCCCCTCCCCTGTCAGAGCACCCGGCTTAGCTGATTGCAGGGGGTTCTCCGGCAGGAGACCGGACAGAGCGCTGCTGCCAGCAGCAGCATCCACCAGCCGACCACTGCCAGGCAGTATCATGGGTCATGATACGGTCTGCGGCGGTCTACTGGTTGGCGCTGCACCTTACTGCCGTCTCCCGCCATGGCCGCAGCCGGAAGTCCTCTATCCTTCTGGCGGAATTACAGCTACCGTCATAATATGGCGGATGGCAGGTAGCCGCGGCGACGGTGTTTTGGCGGCCGTCGCCGCGGCAGTAGGCGGTCAATATTGCTGGTGACATAATAAGGGCCTATATTTCTATCTTTTACCAATTGGAAATTAGACGTAAAATATGTTTTAAGGTAATCCAATGTTATCGTATTGGAGAGATAGACCTTGCAGTAGTGAAAAATGAATTTGAGAGTTTTTCACTACCGGACATGTTAAACTTAAAAGTACATGTTCAAGTTTTTAAATACACTGCACGCTGCCCTTTGGGATAACGAGGGCCTACCTTACGGGTGACTTAAATGTAATAAAAAGGAAGGTTTGGGCATGGCAAGTAGGTACACTTCACACAATCACTAATAAAGATGGGGAGGTATAAATGCCACCCTACGTCCTCCCTTAGAAATACCAAATCACAACAACGTGCGGTGGCTGACAGGATAACGGTAATTAAACCCTCACCTCTAAAGTATACTACAAGACCCTATTTGGGTAGAAAAAATGTTTTTTTGGTCACATAAGGAAGAATCCTTTTTTCTGGAAAAGGAAGTTTTGCACGCTAATCATGTCATGTTCCATCATCTGCAATCTCTCCTCACCTTGGCAGGACAATGCCACCTGGGCAGACTCAACTTCCCCAGGTCTGGTAAGCAGGAGGGAGTTCTTAGATTATATTGGATAGTGGTGGGGATCCACTAAGGCTTAAAAAATACATTATGGTGACCAGGTTGTAACCTTTACTAAATTGGGGCCATAAGTATGATTACAAATCTAGTTGGTTGGCAAATGAGAGGAATGAATCACACCATTGTTTCAGGCCAATATATTTCTGCCCTTCTCACAGCCTAACTGGTCCTAGACATTCATCAGGGATGTAGGAACCCTACACCTAGGCATAATCACCAAGAAGTTAAGCCAAGAACAAGTAATTTCTACCTGAGTAAACAGGTACAATACCCTGTTTTCACCAGGCAACTAGCCTCATAGTCACACTTTTGTCAAGGGAATGACATGACAGTGAACCCAGAAATATTCAGCCAAGCTGCAAATGTGGCTACACTTTCCAGGTCGACATGCCAGCTTAAAAGTGCACACACAGGCTCTGCATTGGCAAGCCTGAGACATGTCTGCAAGGCTACCGTAGTGGGTGACACAATCAGTGCTATAGACCTACTATTGCAATTTAATTTACAGGCCCTAATTTACTAGGGACCTACAAGTAAATTAAATATGCCCATGATAGAGAGTCAATGTTACCATGTTTAGAGTACAGAGCACCTGCACTCTAGCACTGGTCAGCAATGATAAAGTGCCCAGAATTCTAAAACCAACAAAGACAAGGTCAAATAATGAGGAGGAGGAAGGCAAGAAATCTGGGGATGACGGGCGATTTCCAACAATAGAAAAACACCCTAATGCATTTAAAGGGAATTCCCTTCTTCAAGGAACGTTGTGTGCTGTCAAATTTAATAACATGAAGAGTAAAAAGAAAGAAGAAAAGAAAAAACTCAAAAATAAGACAGAAGAAATAGAAAATGTATGTGTGCATATAATTTTTCTATCTGGGATCATCAGCAGTAAAACGTTAAAACATTAACGAAAACGTGTGTCAATGAGCATGCCATGGCCTACTGTGCAATCTTTAAAGGTCACTGGACCACTTCTTCATCATGAAACGGCCGAATACAGAAATATTCAACGTGATAAAATGTACATGCTCCAGTTTGGTACTGCACTTGGGTGGAAAGCCAAAAAACAGCACGAGACGGCACAGTGCAGACTCCTCTGCAACCAACATGTTGGTACCGGATAGGGACTGCATATATGAATCTGTGTATGGAGGCAAAGAGCAGTGGTCAGTGATACTGCAGGGTGGGGACTAAATGGCCATATGGCAATGGAAATGTATGTTGCAATCCCAATTAGGGGGTGAAAGGTTTAACATGATTGATAACCATGGGAGAGCCAGTGTACAGGTATGATATTTCAGAATAGAGCATATGTAACTACCTGTTCAAGGAAAGCATGTACTGGTAAGGCTACAGGTTGGAAGGAATGGATTACAAAAGAACCTTTAAACTTGACAGGTGTAACCTATGGAGCTTAAAAGAAAAAATGTAATAAAAAACGGACTGATATTTATAATGTAAAAGACTGAGAAAAATACAAATTAATGAGTCTATCCCAACACATAGCACAATCAATGCCGGCTTTAGGGCAGTGCGACTTGTCCAGCTGCACTGGGCACTCACCTGGGGAGGGCGGCACTGACCTCAGGGGAATACTGTGTTCAGCAATAACTTACAGTTTAAAATCACCTGCTGCATAGTCCCTTGTGCGTCCAGCTTTCAGGCAGCAATAAAAATGTCAAGAAAACTCTTGTGATTAATTTAGGTGCTAGACAGAGATGGAGTTTTGTCTAGTGGCAGTTTTGACTCACTGTAGGTAGCATAGAGGGTTAATATGCCTACTGTCAAGAACAGATCTGTATTATGTGGATAGCTGAGCGGATACTGTTTTTGTCAGAGAGATTGTTGAGTTACGCAGTTCATAAGATACAACCCTAATATAGAACAGAGACTGTTACAAACTGTCAAAGAGCTGCATGAAAACTGCATAAAATGGGTTAGGGTGTTATATTTTTTCCCCCAGTCATTCATTATTTATTCCTAATCTTGCTCAAAAGGATTTGCTTAGGTAGATATACTTTCTTATTAGTAAAGCAAGCATTTACCAGTGTTTTAAAAGAAATAAAATGTATGTGAGAGAGCAGCTATGGAAAGATGGGGAGGCACTTTTGCCCAGTGGTAGTGAGGGAATCAGGAGAATAGGTCATGGGGTGTGCCAAAAATGATTGCCACACTGTGTGCCATCAGTGCTAAAGCCGGACATGAGTAAAATCAAGTTGTTTTATTGAAATCAGATCATTTCAATGCGGTCAAGACTTTAGGCAGCTGGCTGTTGTGTCTTTCAAACCAAATCTGGCTGTACAAAACATTTATTGTATTCTGTGTCCTTTTCATTTCGGTTTGTTATATTCCTTGGAATCTGTTGGGTTGGGATGTATGGGCTCCCAGCCTCATCCTTACAGAATCTTAGCTGTTAAATTTTATGACCATATTTTTTGAAGTGACAAGCCACTGAAGATTTCTTAGAGCAGTTCTTCATGGTCTTTTTTAGTGTTTTGCTTTGTGCATAGAGTGTGGACACAATAAATAGGTCTTCTGTTGACCTCTTTAATCCTGTATGTGAACAGACTTTCTCAAGGCAAAATGGCTACTTTGTGGCTAGTTTATTTCAGGACTTCTTGTGGATATCTGTCAGTCCAAGGTTCTAACCTTAAGCTTGATCCAAATGGAGATGTTTTCCCAACTCCTATCACCACCAGCACTGTGATACAAATACAGCTTGTCTGACGACTATCAGGCACTGTGAGTGCAAAGTGGATGTATAAGAGAGAAATTCTGGTGCATTGGAGGGCCCAGTGGAGAGCAGACACAGTCTAGTCTCTCCACAGGAGCTTTTGGGAGGGGAAGTGGCGTACAGGAGCAGGATTGGCTCAAGGTGCTTGGGTGTGGGAATAGGGGTAGGGTTTAAATAGAGTTGGGGTGGGAGGGACCGGCCTCCTCCACGCCAGCTCCTCACGCGGTCAGAAGATTGGCCAGTCCGACCTCTTCGTTAGGTGTTGGTAGGCGTGGGAGTTTCAGCCGGGAGGAGGGGACACACTGCGTCCATCCCCCTGGACTCTATACCGGGCCTCTTCTCATTGGGGCAAGACAGTCCTGAGGTGGAGAGGGGAAGGGCCCCCCAGCGAGGAGATCATTTTGGCCCCATTGGGGCCTAATCAAATGGGGAGAGATGGTGACACGCTTGGGGCCCAGGAGGGTGAGGGAACTGGGCCCTGTAATCAGTGCAGCTCCCCTTTGGACTTCTCACTGAGCAAAGGGGGCCCCAGGTCAGGTGGTGCAGGCAGGGCCCCTGGGAAGGAGAAAGCCAGAGGGATGGGCAGACAGGGTTTGGGGGTGGGTCAGAGCAAGGCATTGGAGGAGGGGGCCATGATGGGCAGTTCAGAACAGACAGGGCCTCTGAGGGCCCCCCAGGGCACATGAAAGAGGCACCTTCAGGCGGTACAGCAGGGCAGCTCAAGGCTCAGGATTGGTCCTCTGTGGACATAGAGGCCCAGATTAAAGAACAAAGGAGGGCGGTGGTGGAGACAGAAGAGAGGTGGGCACAGCTATGCAGGGACAGGGAGGATGCCATAGGGAAAGAGCAGCAGCCTAAGAGGAAGATGGACAGAAGGGGGGCCAGGGGACATTCCAGCCCCTGGGGCAGGACAGGGTAGTTGGGTATGGGTTCCACAAGAACGGGAGAGTAGCCAGGAGGCTTGTTCGGCTGAGGGGTCCGCCCGCATGATGGGTACGAGTGGCGCACACGGCCATGTGAGGCATGGAGAGTACCAGCCAGTAAAGGGGGCTGGCAGTAAGAAGGTGACACCAACAGGGCACAACACGGCCTTGGGACTTTGGTCTGAAGCACTAGAGGGGTCTTCGGCGGCCTTCTCTACTGCGCAGGAACGTGAGGGTCGCAAGTATGGTGGATGCCATGGGGAACGGGCTCAGGACGAGTGGAGTGATGCAATGGATGTGAGGGTGAGGAGGAAGAGCGTGAGATGGACGAGAAGGTAGTGGTGGAACTTGATTGTGAGGATGAGTCAGACAAATGGGAAGATGGGGAGATTCACAGAAGCAAGGTGAGCGGTGATAAAGGGAGGGGGGAGGGGCACAAGAGCGGTGCAACCCCCTCTTCACTTTCTGTCTTACAGGAGAAGGCAGACAGTGTGATGTATCAAGAGGTGGCACGCAAGGAGTAGCGTGGTCGCCAGGTTCACACGGCATCAAAGGGGAGGGTGCCACGTGTTCAAGGTAAAGGAGAATGGTGGTCTGTTTGGGGAGGCGGTCAAAGTACGGCTGTGACTAAAACACACAAGTCCATAGGTGTGGGTGATCAATCAATACATGACACACCTGGCGCTAGTGCAGCACAGGTTGGGGACGGTAAGCTAACATTAGTACAGGATACGACTACTATGGTGAATGCTGGGGAAAGGCGACAGGAGGCGGCAAGGAGGGGGATGACAAGGTCACTGAAGGGCACAAGAAGCGGCTTCTGTATATGGGCCTTGCAATGCCTTTGGGTTCTCATGTGGCTGACAAAACAAAGTCGCAGATTTGGCACCACGAGTATATAAATGTTTTCAAACTACTCCATAGAGACATACAGGCTAAGGAGGGCTCTAAAGAGGAGGAGTGTGAATTAGCTAGGCAGCCCAGGGTACGTATCACTGTGGATAATTGGACATCAGCCTTCTTGATACATGCCACTGTCTATTGCGAGAAATTTCTCGACAGGGCCATTGCACTTTTTAAATATATGGATATTATAGGGAAAGCCCAAATGCATTTTGGGGGTTTCGCACAGCTCAGTTATGACGAGGAGTTTTGGGCTTGTGTAAGCATGAATCCTGGTAAACATTGGGGGGATGTAGATTCATAGCTATGGTTGCAGTGGATGGTGTCGTCCCATTCCGCGGCATTGACACATACCGCTAGCAGACTACTGGTGATGTACAAGCCTTTTCAGTCCCATCCCGCCCAAGGTGGGCAGGTACCGTACAGCGACCTCTGATGCCTACTCCAGGGCCATGTTGGAACTTTAGTAAGGGTTTCTGCTCAAGACATCCTTGTAAATTCAAACATGAGTGCTCAAATGCGGGGGAAGACATCTGGTCATGCAGTTCTTTTTTGCTCACTAGTCCAGCAGAGCAGTGGAGAACAGCCAGGGGTAGAGGGATGCAAGGCACATCTGAGCCGGAGGGTGCCTATGCCAATTAAGCTGGAGGTATTGCTGCCCTGGTTGCACATGTACCCGGACGGTGACATAGCGTGCAAGTTGGAGTGGGGTTTCAAGGAAGGGTTCCAGATAGGACATTAAGGGCCGAGACAAAAGAGATGGGTGGACAATTTGCCGTCTGCCAAAGAAATGCCTAAAGTGGTAGCAGATCAACTGGCAAAGGAAGTTGCGGAGGGCAGAATTGCGGGTCCATTTTTCGATTGGCCCATGGAAGACCTGATGATTTCACCTCTGGGTGTGGTTCCCAAAAAGACCAAGAGTGAGTTTTGTCTCATCCATCACTTGTCCTGGCCGGAAGGTGCGTCGGTAAACAACTTCATCACGCAAGGAGACACAGAGGTGGTTTACGATTCAGTGGACAATGCCATTCGGCTCGTTCAAGGGTGTGGCAGGGGGTCTGAGCTAGCAAAATGCGACATTAAGGTGGCTTTTTGGCTCCTGCCTATCCATCCTGAGGTTACTGGGCATGCAATGCAGCTAGATGGGGCGATCTATGTGGACAGAGTATTCCCGATGGGCTGTGCGCGCTTTTCAAGGCCTTTAGTACTTTCCTCCAATGGGTTTTTGTGAAAGCGGGTGGGCATCAGGAGGTGACACATTACTTGGACGATTTCCTCTTTGTGGGTAAGGCTGGCTCTGACTCTTGTAGGAAGGAAAAGGCAGGTTTTAAGGGACTGGCCCGGGAGATGTGGGTTCCTTTGGCTCCCCAAAAAACTGAGGGCTCCAGTTGTGTGCTGACTTTTTGGGGGATTGAACTGGGCACGAAAGAGTTGGTGACTCGACTGCCGATTGGAAAAGTGGGTGAGATTTTGGATTTTTTGAGACAGGGCCGGTCCTTGCACAAGATCGATTTGTGCATGGCACAACAGCTCCTGAGTTTCCTCAACTTTGCATGTAGGGTGGTCAGAGGGGGCAGAACATTTTGCAGGCCCTTGGGATTAGCTATGTCAGGTGCCTCCCTCCCGCATCATAGGATTCGAGTGTCAGTGGGTCTGTGAGAAGACGTCCGAGTGTGGGAGATTTTCTTAACATAGCTCAATGGGGTTTCCATGATTTTTCGGGAGAAGGACACAATCTGGCAGGTACAAATCTTTTCGGATGCAGCCAGGGCTCCTGGTTTTAATATTTATGGGGACAGGCGGTGGTGTGCAGAGCAGTGGCCAGCAAATTGGTTGACACAAGGCATGAGTATTGCTTTTCTGGAATTCTTACCTCTGTTGGTGGGCTTGACTGTTTGAGGAGACGAACTTGCCAACAGGATGGTAGTTGTTCACGTGGACAACATGACAGTTGTAGAACTGGTGAACAGACAGAGGGCTAAAGATCTGATGGTCTTGCGTTTATTGAGGTGTTTCATGCTCAGATGTTTATCTTTGAATGTCATATTTAAAGCAGCGCACATTCCGGGTGTGAACAATGCTATTGCAGAGTCCCTGTCTCGTTCACCGTTTTCGCAGATTGGTGCCAGGAGCAGAGCGGCAAAAGACAGCGGTCCCGGCAAAAATTTGGGAGTCGGGATCGTGGTGATCATTGGGCTGGTGGAGATGTCACTAGCGGAATCCACTCGAGGAGTTATCGTCTGGCATGGTTGGAATTTCAGAGTTTTTAATGTATTTAAGGGGATTTTTGGATGCAGAGTGATGACATGCTGCAGTCTCGAACTTTGCGTTTCATGTTGTTTTTGATACAAAAAGGTTTGTCACCTGCCACAATTGGGTGCAAGTTGGCTGGTGTGTCTTTTTATGGTAAATTGCTTTTTGGTTGAGACCCAGCAAAAGATGACATTCTGGGTAGAATGTTGAAAGGGTGGGGTAGAGCTAAAGCAGGGTCGGGCAAGGCGGCAAGGGAACCCATTACATTTGATTTGTTGTTGGAATTGTTGCATGTGCTGCTAGTTTGTTGTACAGATGCACATGAGCTTGCGTTGTTTAGACTGTGCATGGTGTGGATGTTTTTCAGAGCTTTTCGAGTGTCTGAACTTTTGGGTGTGGGTAAGTCCATAGGTATAAAAGTAGGCAAAGTATGCCTGAGAGGGGGTGCTTGGGCATATGGCTTCGAAAGTCGAAGACGGATCAGTTGGGAAAGGGGAAGTGGGTGTGGTTGGAGAAAGGGGGGGTACAGCCACTTGTCCCGCTGTTGAGTGGATCAGTTTTCGGTCACAAGGGGCTGCAGGTGGGGCTGGAGTTTTTAGCCATTCGAGTGGCGAGAAGGTCACAGCATTCCAGTTCTTGCCCGTTTTGTGGATGGCACTGCAATGGATCGGGACCCAGGCCCAGTGCTATGGGACTAATTCATTCAGAATAGGGACAGCTACTACGACAGCACAGCTAGATTGGGACTGGGCCCAGATTAAGTGGATTGGTATGTGGAGGTCGAGCGATATGTGAGGTCTTGACTGGTGGGGGAGGATGCTGAAGAGTAGAAAGGAGCGAGGGCTGGTATAAAGTGGGTGGGGGATCTTGTAGGCGTTGTACTAAAATTTGTTCTTTTTGCAGGTTGTGTAGCTGGCCCCAGGAGGGGGAGATGGTCCCTTGGATGGTCGGTCATTCGTTCATACATTGTGCGGCTAAAATCGCAGAGCAGCAGATTTATGGATGCTCATTGGGACTGCCGAGTAGCCGTCATGAAGTCTTGTGGTGGGGGAAGAGCGGTATGAGGTGGGGTAACCTGCTTCCTTTTCTAACGTCAATGATACCATACTGGGGTTGTCCGGATCTTCTGCTATTGCACCTGGGGGGAAAATGGCTTGGTGACACTTTCGAGGCTCACCTTACTGCAACATATGCAATGGGATTTGGAGTTGCTTTGTCAGAAGATGCACGGTAACTGCTTAGTTTGGACTGAGTTTGTACCTAGAAGAAAGTGGAGAGGGGTGCTGAAGCATGGAGCTATGGAGAGGGCTTGGAGGAAGCTTAACAGGGCAATTAGGGTTTTCTGCTGGGCACATGGTATTAAGGTGCTGAAGCATGCGGACATTATAGAAGAGGAGGCAGGGCCTTTCAGGACTGATGGTGTGGACCTATCAGAGTTGGGCAATGCATATTACCTTACGGAGCTGCGATCAACTATGGGGCATTTGTGGGGGTAAAAGATGTGGCTCAAGGAGAAGGTGTAAGGTTTTGCAATGCTGCAGTGGGCTCGCTGGTGGGGCAGCAGAACACCTAACAGGTTTGTGCTGTATGGCATTAGATGGGGGAGAGTGGAGAGTCAGATGCTGGCCTGGTCACCCTTCCAGGGGGGAGAAAGAAGCAGGTGAAGGATGATAGCGTAGGGGATGCCCGAAGGAGGCAGGGGATGAAAGGAAAAGGGGGATGTGGGGGTGAATTGAAGTGGAAGATGGGTGAACGGAGGCAAAGTGAGGGAATACATGAAAAGGAGGACTAGGGAGAAGTTCGAAGGGTGGGGTTTTAAAGTTAGAGTTGAGGTTGAGTATGTACAATGTTATGTATAAAATGCAATCCTGTCCTAAACAAATGACCTTTTACACTATGTAAACAGGTGTCACTGACTGTGTCCCGAGATGTGTTAGGATTCCCTCTAAAGCTCTGCTGTCTTCTGCTGACCTCTAAGCACTGCTGCTGCCCAGGTTCAATACCTATGAGTTCACTCCAACTTCCAGAATGAATGCCCCTAAGAAACGTGAAAGAATGTGCTTCACAGAAGGTAGTTTTATTTGTAATTATAAACAGTGCTTACTGCTCTATTGTCTTCGTTTCATCAACGATCTTTAAATTCTCACAGAATTTCACATGACCATATCAATGAACAAATATGAACTACCTTTTCATTAAAACAATCACACTGTGTCTTTTAAAACCGTTAAAAACTGTCTGAAAACAAAATTTTGCCATATATAATCACTTTTTAATTTAATCTATTGCTATGCTTAATTTATTACAACCTAATTGCTTAGCAATTATCTCGTCTTTTCCTTTAGAGGGAAGTGATATTCCTAGCCCGTGGATTCCCTTGATGCAGCCTGCAGTAATTATCTTGGACGCAGGGACCTTACCTTTAATTGACTTTGCACTAATTTTCAAAGTTCTTTCCTGGTAACTTTTGTCATTTTCTCTTCACAGGTCACCTGAAGGAAGACCCAAGACTGGAGTCTGAGCTGGATGGCAGGAAGCACAAAAATTTAAGAACAAGCATTTTCAATGCAACGGGTCTCGCATTTGTTCGAGTTAGAGCTATTAGCATTGTAAAGCAAAAAAAACGCAGCGCAATCGCGCTATGTAAAATGCAGCACAATCGCGCTGCATGGAAAATAAACAGATAAAGTAGTCCGGACTCCAGGCTGAAAACATTGAGCCTCTTATTTTTTTGGTACACCGGAAAAGGCATGTCTATGCATGCCTTTCACAAATGAAAGCAAGCAGATTTTAAAAGGCAAGCACACGAACCAATGTAAGTGACTGACGTGGCATGGGTGTGGTTTCAAGCCCAAAGAGAGATTACAGAATGGACGGAGCACTTTGTGCTCGCCCATAAAAAAGCAGATAAGCCTAACAGTGCATGGCAGGCGAGCTCCTCCCTTCAAGTTGCCTCAGTGATAAGCGAAGCTCTCAGACATGGGCGTCTTTTCCCACAGAAATGTACAATCCCGCAAGAACTTTCTAGACTATTTTTGAGAACAGAATGACCGAGTGAGCTCACCATTCCGAGTGAGAGCATCCAAAGCGTTCTGTAGTGCAGCAACAGATGTCACATTGGATTCTCCCGCCGTATGATTATAGCTTAAAGGCATCGGATTTCTTGAGTTTTGTTCTCACATGCCCTGGCAGTGGTACAATTATAGAGCCCTCCTTAGATCTTTGACGGGGCTTTGCAACATCCTTTTCAAGACATTTTTCATTTCGATTTTTTTCTAGCAGCTTTAATTGATCACCATTGCTTACTAGCCTCTCTATTCTCATTAATTGACTCAAATGAAGATTTTGTTTAGGAGAATGGTTGCGGAAGATGCTGAAATAAAGCATGCCACCAGGGCACTTTGATATTGTTGAAGGCCCCATAAATTCTCGTATGGGCCTTTTTGTAATGCAGGTTCGCAAGCACTATAGATGTGGGGTACAATCTCCAAGGGAGCTTCCTAAATTGCATAGGGATGTGGTCCCATACAAAGAAGGAAATACTCTGTCCCTGTGCCCACGACGTAATACAGTCAAGGGCACAGAGGAAAAGGCAATGTAGAGAGGTGAACTGATTGAGTTACAAAAAGGTGGAACACAGTCAGTGTGCCGCCTGAGTGCAACCCTTGAAAGGGAAATGGGGGCCCATTAGCTCCCCCAAACATCTATAGGTGAGTAAAAGAATGCTTTGCACTTGCTTACATTGTCATCCCTGTTTCCTTTCAAAATGCAAGTCAGGTTGCTGCCGACACAGTAAAAGGCAGTCCTGCTGCTTCCAACAGCCTGTCCACCTTTCACCAATGCACCCCCGCTGTGCAGGTGACAATCCACAGCTGTGCTGGTGAGTAGCGCAATCACTATATTAGGAAGCACTGTCCCAGTTTGCCTCTGGAGCAGCCAATTAAAGGTGTGCTGCAGCACAAACAAAGACAATGTTCCTTGCTCCTATATAAATGTGTGTTTGTGCATGTGTGTATGTATGTATACACACACACACACATATATATATTTGTTAATTGTATAGGACTAGGAATCTTGAAAACATATGATTGAAATAGCTAGCAATCACAGATGACTGTTTCCTTAGCTCTTTGGCCCATCTTAACTCACTATTATTTATTTTGTCCCTACAAAAAGTGGAGACTTTGAACGAGTAGGAGGTTATCTGCCACAAATATAAAATTTGCAGCATTGCTATACAATTCCAGGACTTCAAAATTACCCTCCACCCTTACAGCTTGTACAATGAAACATTTGGGTACGGATAATATGAATTATAAACCATGACCTTCCACCTTTTCCCAATCAGATTTTTTACTCACGCATATAATCTCTACTCGTAAAGTACCTGCGGCAGTGCCGACCACCAAATTCTTGTTTAAATCTCTTTAAAGTACGAATTGATATTGGCACTATCAATTATAAAGTACCTAAAACATTTTCCAATTTAGCTTAAACTTGAAAAACATCCCTAAAGATCTGTACCAGACTTCTTCCTGCACTTTCACCTTTCCAATCGATCATAATATATTTTCCTTTGGATCCAAAAACCATAATTTTAATTTTTTGCAATTTTTATGGTTAATTAATTTATTTCACTGTGACCCTTGAAAACCAGGCAGAAGATGATGAAAACGGGTTAAGAGGAAACAACCTTTCATTTGTTGGCTTCCGAGAGGATATCCAATCTACCAACCCTGAGAAACCTGGAAACATAGCTGACCCCCTGGATACCTGAAGGGAGGCCCTCACAGTGGTCTGTGATTGAACAAGTGCGTACATCCTGGTTCTAGCTCCCCCTTCTGGTGCACCCCTACACCTGTTGATTACCTGAAAATGTAACTACCACAAGGAAGAATTCCCCTGAGAGGTATGTAGAGGTGGTAGCCTAAAATTTCAATCTTCCTGTATCATTGTTTTATCAGACAATACTCAGTTGTACAAAAAAAAGAAAATAATTTGTCAGTGAAATAGGAGCTTTGGCCCCTTAACCTTCAGCATATCCTCATTCTGCCAGTAAGGCTTAAAGTGATTCAAAATTATCACTTATACTCGCAAGTGGTACTCTGGAGGATCGTTGGGAGTGGGTGACAGAAAGGAAAGCTCTGAGGTGAGCCACGACACATTACCATTACTACCGGTTCTGGTGGTACAAACTCCACTTAACCACTATGAAACCTTAACTGAGAAGGAGAATATAATCTTTCGGAGAACAAAAGTGAAATCAAGAGTCACTGGATGCCTCGGGATCTGAAACAAGCCAGTCAAGCAGAACAAAGGCCCTTAGCACATGCGGGGATCCAGAGCAACTGGAAGGGACACCTCTGCAAAGGGATGACCCTGTGGATAGGGAATTTCCTGAACAAACTGTTGAAAGGCAATATGCCACCCCTGAGAGAAGGTGTTGTGGGTGGGTTGCAGCAATTCAAGCATTCCTCAGGGGGAAGACGCTGCCACTCCCTGGTGATTGCCAATGTATGCATTCTTGGCAGAGTATTCTTAATAAGATAAAGTCCACGTCTCGAACCCGACATAAGTTGTTGCAGTGTTTTGTTTAACTGAACATTACAAGGCAACAGATGCTTTGGGGAAGAAGTATTGGGTATGAGGGTGGTTGAAAGGTGGGAAAGTTCATTATATGAATGCTTTTTCCAACCACATATTTCACACTCCAGATCCATGCAGATAATTACTGGTGGCACTTAGTCCATTAATCTATGAATTAGACCATCTTGTTCTATGGCTCAAATGTTCTGGGCAATCACACTAGACAGTAACCACACTCTCCAAACCTTGCAACTCTTAAAACTGCCCACTCGGTTCTTTCCCGGAATGTGAACAGCCTGCTAGACTGCCCCCTAAACTCACCCACCCATTAATTGGCAAGACACTCACCTTCTGGGATGCAATTGTCTATTGGTACAGTAATTCAACTATGACAGGGTCTTCCATTTAGGGTTTGGAAGGGGCTCAAGAGGGGTACCCATACTACAAAGAAACGATCCCCTGGCAGAGACAACCACTTTCCCTGTTCCACAGAATAGATTCAATCTCCTAAGTATTTATGTGCCACCTCAAGTACCCACACTGACTCTTAGGAATATTAAATCCACTATACTAACCTTTCTGCAAGGTATAATTAAAGTGGGTGGGTTTCATACCACACCTAATCCAGACATCGACTTGTGTGGGTCATCACGGAGAGATGCCTGAAAAGAACAAAGCAATGTATCACTGGAAGGGCTCAATAGGTCTATGTGATATATTGAGGGGCTGGCATCCCCAAGATACTAACACATCCACAGCTGACAAGGCGCTCTCCCGTATCGACGTCCTACGTGTCCCTGCAAGAACACTTGCCACCTGTAGCTACATTTGGGGAGACTATGGAAGTCCAGAGGACAGTTTGGAAACTCACTGCACAGTACCTTACAGAAGACTAATGTTTAGAGTACTGGGCCACAGAACTCCAAGCCTATTTCAACACAAATCAATGTACGGTGAACTCTGCAGGTGTGTTGGGGGGTCCAGAATACAGAAGGTATTGTGAACATCTCCATGAAACATAAAGAGAAAGAAAATAAATCATCAAATAGCAGCAATCAAAATCCAAATCCTACAACTAGATCTGCAGTGTATTAGCTGGGAATCAGAAATTTCCCATCATCAACTTGTACTTGCTAAAACATCACTGCATCAGATCTCCCTGGAAGAGATGCAACAATGCTAGAGGGCCTCAATGCAGCAACTGCACAAACATGGGGACAAGACCAAGAAGCTACTGTACTGGCTGTCCACCAGAGAGATGGCTCAACTAATCGTCCCAGAGATTCTACATGCATCAGCCATCAACTATAGATCCATGGAGACTGCAGCTCTATTCACTGAATACTATCAAACACTGTATGTGCCCACCCACAGTCAGTGCTAGAATAACAAAACTCCATTCTTGCAGATATTCCATTTCCATCGATCTTTTCAGTGGCTGGGGATCAATTGGACATGCCTATAGCTGTAGAAGAGATAGGCAAGGCTGCAAAGGGGATGATGTCTGGCAAAACACCCTGGTCTGATGGTTTACCCTTCGAATACTATTGTAAATTTCATGAAATCTTTTCCCCTCTAATGCTCAACCTACATATATTCTGAGGTGGCCAAGAAGGGTAATTTCTTATCATAATGGATATGGATACAATAGGAATTATCCTCAAGTCAGGCCATCCCACAAACCAATGTGCCTCATGCAGGCATATGCCTCTAAATAACACAGCAGTTAATATATTCACAAAAATCTTTGCTAACAGACTTCAGTGAGTCCTTACCGTCCCCCTGACCATTCGTGTCTACCCAGACCAATATGGTTTTATGGCCAACCACAGCACAAGCCACTGTATATGATGTGTACATGTTGTGCTGACCCTTCTCTAGGACACACAAGACCCTCATGCCCTCCCGCTAACAAATTTCAAAAAAGCATTTGATGCAACACAGTGGATTGGACCTTTCTGAACAGGGTTCTCAAACATATGGGACTGGGTACACAACTCCAAAAGTATGTCAAATTGCTGTACTCAGAACCCCAGGCATCTGCGCTTGTAAAAGGTATGATGTCTGATCCTGTTTCCATTTAGTGAGGAGTTAGACAAGGCTACCCACTATCCCTAATCTTCTTTGTCCTGGCCATACAACACCATACAACACCTGGCCAGACTGGTGAGATGTGATGCCCAAATGCAAGCATGGAAGTGAAAGAAAGGGCCTGAACAGTAAATAGTGCTTTATGCATGTAACATCCTCCTCTTTCTTACCAACACACACATTTTACATCCATATTGCCTACAACTATCAAACTTATATGAAGAAACCTTCAGTCTGTGAGTGAACCAGATTTAATCCTTACTGATCCCACTCTTTGAGGAATGGCATGTCACAGCATTGCAGACATCTACATTCGTAAGGCAATTAAGCTTTCAATACTTAGGCATACATTGCTCCCAAAAGCATGGTCCAACATGAAGTCGCAATCTATCTCCCCTTTTCTTTAAAATGAAAGTGGACCTCCAACAATGTGCACTACTGTAGCTTCACATACTTGGTGGAGTGAACCTATTAAAAATGATTATACTACCAAAGGTGGGTCTAATATGGACTGGGTTCTTTGTAACCGGTTGTGAGTTGGAAACATTATCTGCCGTGATGTGTGAAATAAGGGAACTAAATGATAGAGTATACAAAACAATAAACATGATTGTTAGATCTTGGGACTCTGATTGGCAGGAGTATGCATCCTGTTCAAATAGGGGCCCACAATCCTAGTGAGGGTAAGTGAGTTACACCCAACAAAGTAACATGTGCTCAACCTTTGATAGCTTGGAATAGAGCAGGCAGGCTTAACTTAGGAGGAAATGTGTAAAGTATTTGAGCAATACTTAAAACAGTGAAAGCACAACACAAAAATATATCACACTTGGTTAGAAACATAGAGCTTAATTTAATGAACAAAACAAGACCAAAAATGACAAAAATCCTATACGTAGAAGTTGATAAATTCATTTTTAAAGAACATCTGCAAACACAGTGCTTAGAAACATAAAATGCCAACTGGGCAGGGGGAGCTCCTCCATTAGGGTCGAGGAGCATCACCCTCCCACCCCCGGCAGCAGCAGAAGCTGCAAACCTTTCACCAGGAAGGGATAATAAAGTAGGTTTATTATCCCTTCGTGGTGAAAGGGGCGAGGCCATGGGTGTGATGGGCAGTGAGGGGAGTGAACTCTGCACTCCCCTCAGAGCACATATGTGTTTGGCCGGCTGTCTAGGGCCGGCCAAACATACATGCGCAGTAGGCTCGTTCCAGCCCGGCACTGTGTTGCCGGGATGGAGAGAGCATGCACAGGCTTCCATTCTGCCTGGGAGTGCCCAGCCAGGGCGCTCCCAGCCAATCCTGATGCTGCTCTGAGCAGTGTCAGGATTGGCCGAAGGGCAGGCTGGGAGCCTGTGCCCGCATGCAGGGAGATGGAGGAGAGGAGCGGCGTGCCGAGGAGTGAGGTGAGATTTTATTTTATTATTCTTTTTTTTAATTCTTTTTTAGACCCACTCCCACCCCCTTCTCTCCCCCTCCCCCGCGCACCACACCCACCCCCCTCCTTATTACCAAAGCAAGCAGCAACTGCAACGAGGGCTATCTCATTGCACTTGATCGGGTCATATAGGAAAATTGAGGCTGACCTTGATGAAGAGCAGGTCATATATAGGGACCAATCTTTTCTCGTTGAAAAAGTACTTTGGATTGAGGGATGTGTCATCATCCAAGACCTGATGAAAGGAGCAGTGGAGGTGATGCGTTGGCGTTGATCCTTTGGATGCAGGCGATGCATTGGTTCCGATCCGTGCAGTCAGAGATTCGTTGTCATCAATCTGCGCAACCATCGATATGATGTCCTTGAACAGTATTGCATCGGCGAACCCCTTTGCAATGTAGGCAATACTTTTTCATCAAATTGCACAGTCAATGATGCAATGTCAATGCATGGATGTCGAGGGGAGATGCATCAGTTCCCACCAGTGTAACATCAACAACGTGTGGATTTTACAGTTGCAGCATTTTGTACCCACTTCCAAAGCCCAGGACTGGATTGGCAGCACTTGGCAAGGCAAGTCTCACAGCAAGCAAACTCCAGGTGCTGTTGCAGGATGAAATGAAGAGTTTGATGTCCCTGAGACTTCAGAGCAGGAGGCAAGCCAGCAAGCACTTTGAGTCATTTTAGTTCTAGGGATGTATAGATAGCGGTCCAGTCCTCCTCACTCCCAGGCTAGGAGGGCAGAGGGCAGTAGGGCAGACATAGCAGAGCAGGAGTCCAGAAAGGTCCAGCAGATTAACAGTCCCTTCAGCAGCAGAGCAGTCCTTCTTCCTGTCAGAATGTCTTCGGTTCCAGAGGTGTACTGACTTGGTCGGGTCAGAAGTCCAGTTCTCATACCCTGTGATGCCTTTGAAGTGAGGAAGATTCCAAAGAGAGGCCTTTGAAATGCACAGAGACCCTGCCCGTCCTGGCCTGGCTCCAGACTCACTACAAGGGGTCATGCAACCCTTTGTGTGGCATCAGGACACAGCTCATTTAGGTGTAAGTGCAGCTCCTTCCTCCCATCCTGCCAAAGATGGCCATTCAGTCACACCTAAGCACCCTTTGTGTATAGCTATCTGAAGGGAATGCACAAAAGCCCGGCTGTCCCCCACCCACACATGTAGACAGAGACAGTTGAAGGCAGTAGATGGTTTAAGTAAGAAAATGGCAACTTGCTAAAAGTGGCATTTTCAGAATTACAATTTAAAATCCAACTTCACCATAAGTTGTGGTTTAAAATTGGAATTCCAGAAACACCAAACTTGTAGGTGCTGTCCCTTTCCAATTGGACATTACCCTTATAAAATATAATAAGGCAATCCCAATTTTAAACTACTGAAGAGATAGGCCTTGCAGTATTGAAAAACGAATTTGAGAGTTTTTCAGAACCTGAACATGTAAAACTAAAAAGTACTTGTCCATCTTTTTAAATACACTGCACCCTGCCCTTGGGGCTGTCCAGGGCCTCCCTTAGCAGTGACAAAAAGGAAGGTTTGGTCCTGGCAAGTGAGTACAATTGCCAGGTCGACATGGCAGTTTAAAACTGCAGCCACGGGCTCTGCAGTGGCAGGTCTGAGTCCTGTTTAAAGAGCTACTGAAGTGGGTGGCACAATCAGTGCTGCAGGCCCAAAAGTAACATTTTATTTACAGGTCCTGGGCACAGGTAGTGCACTTTACTAGGGATTTATAAGTAAATTAAATATGACAATTGTGGATAAGACAAATGTTACCATGTTTTAGGAAAAGAGACCATGCACTTAAGAACTAGTCAGCAGTGGTAAAGGCCCAGAGTCCTGAAGCCAGCAAAAATTAGGTCAGCAAAACAGGAGGTCAGAGAGCCAAAAGTCAGAGGAAACCATGCCATGGATGCCAGGTCTAACAATGATTAACAGAAAAAACATCCTACCACTTGTCTTGTAATGAATCGTATTCCTTGGAAATGTAATTCTTGCTTCACATTCCAAATAAAAAAAAATCACCATAAAGGAGAGATACATTAACTTTGTTACCTCATTTCCATATTTATCCTCTATGAAGCTGGCCTGTTATATATTATTTGAGGATATATCTTTGAGAGTGGGATACTTTTGGAATATCTTCAATAAACCTGACTTATTTAATGGTCTAAGCTTATCCACTCTTACCAAATCGACATATATACCAAGCTATCATCATCATTCTATTGAGTTACTCTTTCTTTGCTCAATTTCATTTTTTATCACTGATTCCCTATCAGATGTGAGCAGAGGCTGTATCAATCCACATTCTTTCAGAGATTCCTGTTTTGCTTTAGATGTTCCTCTGTTAAGATATTTATTCCTTTGTGGGGATTTAAACTTCTCATTCCACTAGAGTCTTGCCTCTGAGTGCTTGCAGATTTTTTTTTCACTTCTTTCTGTTGGGATATTTGCCTACCTTCTTTATGGTAGTGGAAGGACACATGTTCTGAAGGCTTTTAACCATTCTCTATTCTGTGACTGCCTCATGAACAAAGCTGAATATTCGATCACCTCTCCTTTTGATTAAATTAATATTTTAAACACATTAATAGAAATAGTATTGCCCACTCTTTTCCCTACCTCTGATGGACTGGGTTTGTTTTTCCTTGATACTTGTATTTCTACCGGCTGAAACAATTATGGCATGCAAGAATTTATTTGCTTTACTTTCTCTGATATATTCTTTAATTGGTCTATTTAAGTAATTGTTGCATCATAATTTGCAACCATTGTTTCAAGTATTCCATGCAGACTTCTCTGCATCAGAAGAATATACCCTTTGGTTAGTCACTAGGGATCCTGAGCCCTGAAGAATGCCACAAACCAATGTAGGCTCACAGCAAGGGCAGAAACGTTGGCTTTTGTAGACAGTTAGAGTAATTAGGCTCTTCTTACTGTCCCAGTGTTTTTAATCATACCCGCGGACACCACTAATAAAGGTGAGTTGCGCCGGTAATCCAAGAGGTATTTTTAATTCGATCTGGATCTCTGCCATTGTACAGTATTTTTATATAATTATTCCCTCTGGTGTAGGTCTTCCCAAGATGTTGAGTCAGCCCTGGTGGCATTGTCCTACCAGGGTGGGCAGGGGTGGTCAATGATGAAGAATAACATGATAAGTGTGTGAGACCGGCTCTTCCATTAAGAAATACCCAACTTAGGACAAACACAACGTTCCCCGAAAACATCGGCAACAAGACCTGCTAATCAGAGCAGACAAATTGTCCCTCTTTTATCACTACTCCACCACACTAATTTTAACTGTTAATATTTAAATAGCCATTAATCCTTAAAACTCAAGCAGTGGAAATTGGCAGAAGCTGGAAAGTATTCTCATCTCAAAGTCATTAGACATTCCTGAGTTCTGCCTCCTAAGTTTGACAGCAACCTCTCCAAACCCAGTATCTGTGAGTGAAAGGGAAGCATTCTGAAAGCAAGAAACTCTCTTATTTAAGGAACACACACTAATATAATAACTAATATAATTCTACCAAAACTTTAATGGCAACAAAAACATCATTACCCGTTCCTGTGAACCAATCAATCTCCAGCAATCTTTGGAGCAGGTAAACTCCCCAGTTTCTCAGATTTTCACAATTGAACCATGCCCTTGGTTTGTTACTTTCATCAAATCTTGTGGTTCAGACAGTTCTTTCCACAATTCGCATTTCCTGCCATCTCCTCTCCTCCCTGTGAGAACTTCACTATGAGTTTTCTAATACATACCAAATGCCTCTTAACTAGCTAACAGAACGTACCTGGAAAAATGACATCATCTGCAGCTGGAAAGGCAAAAACATCTGGTGCAACACAACAGCTTGAATGTTAAATGTAAAAACAGGCCTCTTATTGTTAGTGTGCAAAGTCAACATTCAAGATGGCATTCAAAATAGCATCAGTAGTTAGGCTAACTGTAAAGAATACATTATGTTAATTCATGTGCCTACTTTCAATGCCTAAATATGATTGTCTACTAAATCTTTGCATTTATTATGGAATGTTTTGTTTAGCATTGAAATTAGCATGTTTCAGTTAAATGAGTTTCATTTTCAAAATGAAGAAATTTGCTCTATCACAGGTGAAGGGAAGAAGCACCAACAAACGCTGGCGAGCAAGCAGTGGAATAGAAGGACTAGTTTTTCACTTTTTGGATGAAAACAGTTTACATTTTTTCTAAGTCCCCACTCAGAATGGGACTTTGTCACTTATTTGAAGAAAATGATGAATTTGCACTTTTTCACTTTTTGGATGAAAAAAGCTAAAATGTTTTCTAAATACTCCATGAAAGATATACAATTCCTTTTAAAAATAAAGATAACATACAATAAGATATTTATAAGCATTAATAACAAATAGATAAAATCCTTCATTTCAACAAATTTGACTATTATTGATGACAAAGTGGCAGAAAGAGCTCAGATAGACAGCCACTTTACCACACCGATCACAAGGGCAGAAACAACAGGCACCACGGCGGTAGCCGCCAACAGCCAGACAGAAGTCAGTGTTCTGCCCACCGTATTAAGAGCCTGCAATCCGCCACCTTTTCCGGGGCACTACCAACGACATTAAAAGCCTGGTGGAAACAGACCTCAGAAGGGAAATGACTCACCTTTGGAAACACAGGGAAGAACCACGCCACCATGGAGCCCAAGCTGCAGATCTTCCCAATTATCTTCTACGTCCTGCTCCACCATGAACACCAACGATGGCGAAGACGACCACGGTGAGTACAGCCCCCTAGCACACAAGGGAGGAAAAAGATAGTGACACACACATGCACCATACACACCCCTACTCCCAACACCATACACATAATCAGATGCACAAGAAAACATATTTACCCCGTACCCCTCAGGAATAATGCAAGGACAACACCAATAGATGAAAGTGAGTGTAATAATATAAATACATCAAAAATACATACATCAAATCTAAATTTATATACATAAGTACAAATCAAGGGCACAGCCCAGTCCTCAACGTGCGTGGGCCTCAGGGCCACATCACAAAGTCCAAGGCCCCACTTGTCTCCTGCAACAACACGGAGAGAACACTGCAGGGGCATCATTTCGAAAATAGGCAGGCACCTTAGGGGGATGGGAACAGGGGGGCACCTCAGCCGGCAGATGGAACAACACCACTGGTCCTGGAGGGGCCAACATGCCCATTGCCCTTTGTCCTGGGGAGTGCAAAGCCACCGTCTCTCAAGTGGGTGACTTGCTCACATGCTCTGGAGGGGGCAACATGCCCTGTGCTTGGCCCTGGGTAGTGCAAGGCCACAGTCTCTCAAGTGAGTGACTTGCCCACATGCTCTGGAGGGGGCAACATGCCCTGTGCTTGGCCCTGGGTAGTGCAAGGCCACAGTCTCTCAAGTGAGTGACTTGCCCACATGCTCTGGAGGGGGCAACATGCCCATTGCTCTTTGTCCTGGGGAGTGCAAGGCCACAGTCTCTCAAGTGGGTGACATGACTTGCCCACATTCTCTGGAGGGGGCATTGTGCCCTGTGATCTTCATCCTGGGGAGGATGGGGTGAGTGGGTGCCATACCCACTGGTTCTGGAGGGGACATCATGCCCTGTGCTTCTGATCCTGGGGAGTGCAAGGTCACAGTCTCTCAGCTGGGTGTCATACCCACAGGATTTTCAGAGGGCAAGCCGCACAGCAGCCCATGGATGCAGGTCTAATGAATGTCTGTAGGTGGTGACGGCTGCTCAGTGGTGGCAGTGGTGCTGCTGGTGATGCTGGTGGCGGTATTTGGGGGAAGTTCCAGCCCATCCCCTGCAGCCTCGGATGGCTGCTCAGTGGTGGCAGTGGTGCTGCTGGTGATGCTGGTGATGGTTGTGTGGGGAAGCTCCAGCACATCCCCTGCAGCCTCAGACGACTGCCCACTGCGTGTGGCGGTGCTGCTGGTGATGCTGTTGGCAGTAGTGGTGGAAGCTCCAGCCCATCCCCTGGAGCCTCGGACGGCTTCTCAGTGGTGGAAGTGGTGCGCTGCTGATGCTGGTGGTGGTGGTAGTGGTGGGGGGAAGCTCCAGCCCATCCCCTGCAGCCTCAGACAGCTTCCCACTGCTGGTGGCAGTGCTGCTGGTGGTGGCGGTAGTGGGGGGAGGCTCCAGCCCATCCTCTGCAGCCTCGGACGGCTGCCCAATGCTGGTGACGGTGCTGCTGGTGACGGTGCTGCTGGTGATGCTGGTGGTGGCGGTAGTGGGGGGAAGCTCCAGCCCATCCCCTGCAGCCTCAGACAGCTGCACTACCATGGTTGGTGGTGGGGGCTCCGAATGAGGCCCTGCACCAGGCACCTTCTCCTTCCTCCCTGCTGGTACAGGACTCTTGCCCTTTCTGGCAACAGCAGGGCCTGGCTCCCTGCCCTTCCTTGCAGCAGCTGGGGATGGCTCCTTGCCCTTCCTTGCAGCAGCTGGGGATGGCTACTTGCCCTTCCTGGCAGCACTTTGGGCAGGCACCCTTTCCATGTGGCTGGTTGGTGGCCTGGATTCTTTACCTCCATGAGTTGTTGTGGACACTACTGGGCCCGTGGACTGGGTGGCTGAGGTGCTTGCCTGCGTTTTACACACCCTGGCCAGACGTGAAGGACAGGGGGGGAGTAGGGAAGAGTTCAATGGTGGAGAGGAAAAACTTCTTAGGGACATTGGGGCGGGAAGAGTGAGAAGGTTTGAGAGTGGAGGAAGAGGGAGTGGTTGTGGGAGGTGTCTTCTGATTTTGGATGCATGGGCTGGATGATGTTGTAAGGTGGATGGCTGTTGGGTGTCTGAGTCCTTGCGTTTGTGTACCTTGGGGGTGGAGCAGACACATTGGAAGAGGTTACAGGGGACGTGTGCATGGCTGTTGGGGTGGTGTCTGCCAGTGAGGTGTGTGTTCTGATAGGTGTGCTGGTGATGGCGGTAATGGCTGCGGATGTAGTGCATGCAGGTGTGAGTGGAGACGCAACTGGAGGGAGGTGGAGGAGGAGGGGGACACAGTGGAGGCAGTAGATGTTGGTATGTCTGCATCTGGATGGTGTTTGTCTGGGTGCCTGTGGGATGAAGTGTGGTGCTTGTGTTTGCCTGTGCCACTCTTGTGTGTTGTCTTGTTTGCATGCTCGTCTGCCTGTGTGCTTGGGATAGGTTGGAGTTGAGGGGAATGGGATTGGGTAGAGGAAGCTGGAGGGGGGAAGGGGGGAAACAGGGACAATGGCTGCCATCAGAGAGCAGGCCAGAGCCTGGATTGATCTCTGTTGGGCCACCAAGCCAGTGTGAATGCCCTCCAGAAATGCATTAGATTGTTGCATTTGGGCTGCCAGCCCCTGGATGGCATTCGCAATGGTTGACTGCCCAACAGAGATGGATCTCAGGAGGTCAATAACCTCCTTACTCAGTACAGCAGGGCTAACTGGGGCAGGGCCTGAGGTGCCTGGGGTGAAGAAGATGCCCACCCTCCTGGGTGAGCGGGCATGGGCAACTCGCTGAGGGGCTGCTGGGAGGGCGGTGCTGTTACTGGGGGTGGCGGCTGTACCTGTAGCTGGGGTGGTCACAGAGGTGTCTGCCACCACCAGGGAGCTTCTATAGGAGGAGGTATCTGTGTCCCAACTGTCCCCTATAGTCTCCACTGTGGTGCTCCCCTCGCCCTCCATCCCACTGGTGCTCTCAACGTCAGCGGACTCAGCCTCCTGGGTCCTGTGGAATTCAGCTCCCTCTGTCGCCCGTGCCTCTGCTCCTCCGCCAAATTATGCTAATGCACATAAGGAAAGGATGACAGAACAAAAAGGGGGAAGAGAAAAAGGAAACACTTGGTCAATGGCTGCACCAACACCACCGTTGGTGTACACAGCAACCTCACACACAGGGAACAGGCCTACACATTTTGCAGTGCACTACCAGTAACAATGCTAGTCACCAGGGTATGGGGCAGGACACATGCAGCCGACTACAGCATACCTGGGCCCACACAGCCCTTCCCAGTAGTGGATGCCTACTAGCTAGGTAGGAGGAATATCACTTCTGAACCCTGCCAAACACAGGACCTACTCTGCGATATCAAGCCTGGCTTAGGGGCACCCACAGACACACATTCCCCACCCGTATACCACCCTACCATGCGTACGTTGTAATGATAGCCACTGTACTAACCCCCTTGTGGCTGCTGTGATGCCCTCAAGCACCCATCCAGCTCCGGATAGGCCACCACCAGTATGTGAGCTATCAGGGGATCAGGGTTCAACGGGCAGCCCTTCCTCATTGGGAGGCCATCCTCAGCTGGGCCACCGCCGTCTTCCATGCCCAGAGTCTCAGGTCCTCCCACCGTTTGCAACAGTGGGTGCTCTGCCTGCCATAGACCCCCAGATTCCGCACATCCTTAGCGATGGCACGCCATATACCCTTCTTTTGATGGGAGCTGACCTGCAGAGAAAATACAGACAGGGAAAGGTATTTCCCAGACCGTCCTGCCTGTTACACTCATGGCCCACCATACCCCTTCCCATCCCCATTTGCACAGACATGGCCTAGCACACAAGCTGCACATCGACCAGGGGACATACACCCCCCCACACGGGGCCTTCACAAACACACTCCATGCATTTATGCCCCATGCATCATGCTCACAGTGTACTCACCTGTTGGTCTGGAGGCCCATACAGCAGTCTGTACTAGGGTAGGACCCCCATCCACCAGTCGCTCCAACTCTGCCGAGGTGAAGGCAGGGGCCCTTTCCCCAGTCACACGACCCATGGTAGGTTCCAGACACAGGTCACAGCAGCACATGCAGTGTAGGTCCTCTCCTGTTGAAGGTCAGGTAGCAAGTGAGAGAACAGAGAGAAAATGTCAGTCATGTCCGCGGCGGTGCATACAGTCACTGCTGGTGTGCATCACCATTGGCCACTGTACCCCATAGGGGCCAATATTATCCAATGAGGCGTTGAACGGCGGTTCACGACCGCCACCCACACCGGCGCACAACTTCAGCGGAATTACCTCACTTCCACCTGTCCATCCACACAGGACAGGCGGATGCAATTTCAGTGGGGGGGGGGGGGCAGGCCCTGGATTACAACTGCATCACAGTTCACAATTGTACAATCTGGACAAATGCAACAAATACATTTCAAAATTACATCATGCATTGTACTGTTGTGGCTCCAATGTACAGGTTATGACTGGCTCCTTACTCTTCTGCCCCCTAGATTGCAACCGCTGCAGATGAATAGGAGATGGAGACATACCCCTGTGTACAGACCCCTGGTAGATTGGCAACAATGGAGGTCAGGCACATTGTCCCCACCTACAGAGTTGACAGGGCCACAATCACAGAGCTGTGTGCCCAACTGGAGCCTGACCTGATATCTGCCATCTGTCACCCCACTGGGATCCCCCCTCTTGTGAAAGTCCTCTCAATGCTCCATTTCCTGGCAACTGGTTCTTTCAAGTGACAGTGGTCTTGGCAGCAGAAATGTCGCAGCCAATGTTCTCAATACTGCTGACCAGAGTGTTGTCTGCCCTGATTAAACACATGTGCAGCTACATTGTTTTCCCCCAAGTGGATGATTTGGCCACAGTGAAGGCTCACTTCTATGCAATGGTACATATCCCCACATAATTGGGGCGATTGATGGAACACATATTGCATTTGTTTCCCCCGGCAAAATGAACAAGTCTGCAGAAATCAAAAAAGTTTTCATTCAATGAATGTGCAGAAGGTGTGCCTGGCGGACTAGTACATCTCCTGCGTCAGTACAAAGTATCCAGGGTCTGTGCATGATGCCTTTATCCTAAGGAATAGCAGCATCCCAAATGTGATGGGCCAACTACAAAGGCACCGTGTGTGGCTAATAGGTGAGCCCTTGTTCCCATCCATTAGATGTTGGTGCATGGGTATGATGTGGGCCATAAGGGCTAGTGTGTGGCTAAACGTTGTCCCTCAATATTTGCAGGTGACTCTGGTAACCCAAACCTATCATGGCTCCTAGCCCCTGTGAGGAATCCCAGGACAAGGGCTGACGAACATTACAATGAAGCACATGGGCGACCCAGAAGGATCATTAAAAGGACCTTTGGCCTCCTGAAGGCCAGGTTCCGGTGCCTCCATCTAACAGGAGCCCTGTGCTACTCACCCAAGAAGGTCTGACAGATAATCGTTTCATGCTTATGTTGCATAACATTGCCTTGAGACACCGTATGCCTTTTCTGCAGGAGGAGGAGGCTGTAGATGCCCGTGTGTCAGCAGTGGACCCTGTGGACAGTTAATATGAGGAGGCAGAGGATGAGGATGAGGACAACAGAACTGCAGTGATGCACCAATATTTCCAATGACACACAGGTAAGACAATGGTACTTCACATTTCATTGTCATTTTATTTTGTCATTTATCTTTTGTCACTGGCAGGCTGTGATTTCCCAATTCTATGCCAACTCACTGTACCATTTGGTAACTCTTTTTACAGATGTTGGTGCCCAACTATCTCTCCTGGTGTGTTCACTGCAGCCAAATACAGGTCTATCCTATGTGCAAATTACTGTACAGTTGAATTGCAATTTTTGAACCTTGTTAAACGAATGCATACTTAAATCATTTGACATACTCCATATTTTTTCGAAGTGTGTTTATTGCAGTGCTAAGAAGAAAGGGGGGAAGTGCAATGGGCTGGGGTGATGATGGAGGAAAATCCAGGGCATAGTTCCAGTCTATTTGTAGCACAGGTGCATTGTCCAAGGGGACATAGGAAGGGAAGCAATGGCAGTTCAAGGTGGAGAGGGGGACAGAGTGGGACACAAGGGCGACAATCAGGAGAGTCTTATTTCTTGGCTGGGGTCTTGGCAATAGTCTCTGCCTGGATTGCAGGGAACGTTTGCGGGGTGGTTCTCCTTCTGCAGGAGGAGGGGTGCTGGTGGCCTATTGGTTCTGTGGCAGGGCCTCCTGTCCAGTAGCGGCAGCGGAAGTGGAAGGTTGTTCAATTGTCCAGCTAGTGACAGGGGCCCGCTGTTGTGAGGCTGCTTCCCTCATAATGTTGGCCATGTCTGCCAGCAGCCCTGCAATGGAGACAAGAGTGGTGTTAATGGCCTGCAAGTCCTCCATGATCCCCCTGGTACTGTCCCTCCTGCAGCTGCCTGTTCTCCTGCATTTTGGCCAGGATCTGGCCCAGCGTATCCTGGGATTGTTGGTATGCTCCCAGGATCTCAGGGAGTTCCCCCTGGAGAGTCGCTTCCCTGGGTCTGTCCTCCCCCTGGCACACAGCAGTCCTCCCAGCTTCCCTGTTGTCCTGTGCCTCTGTCCTTTGAACAGTGTGCCCACTGCCACTGACCCCAGGTCCCTGATTATCTTGGATATGGGGGGTGCCCTGGGGACCCTGTAGTGGTGGACACACTGCTGATTGATGTGTCATGGGGACAGAGGTGTGGGTACGCTGGGTGGGTGCTGTGGTGGTGTTTCCACATGGGGAGACTCTGTGGTGGTGTGTGACTGTGCCTGGGTAACCAACTGTCCAGAGGTCCCTGATGGGCCAGGTTGGTCATCGAGATCCAGGCGAGCCGAGTAGCTGTCATCACTGTGGGCCTCTTCTGTGGGGGGACTGGTTAGTGCTGGCACCTCTTCTCCGGTGACATTGGCTGGGATACCTGTGGGGATGTAAATGCAGAGTTATTGTTTCTAAGTGTGACATTTTGTGCATGGGTGGGTTGCCCTCTTAGGTTATATTTGCCCTGGCAGCTTTAACTTGTGTGAGTTACCATGTGGTGGGGTAGCCGATTCTCTACAGTGTGCATGCTTTAGTGATAGGTGTCCATGCAGGTCTGTGAGTGGTGTCCATGCATTGGTGGTGCATGCAGGGCTTGGCATTGGGATGGGTGAGATGTGATGGTGGGGTGTGCGGGTAGTGGTGGAGTGATGGGAGTGAAGGTCAGGGTATGTGATGGCATATAGGTAGGGGGTGATAGTATTAAAGAGCTGACTTACCAGAGTCCAGTTCTCCTGCTACTCCTGCCAGGCCCTCAGGATGCATGATTGCCAAGACTTGCTCATCCCATGTTGTTAGTTGTGGGGGAGGAAGTGGGGGAGGAAGTGGGGGTTCACCACCAGTCCTCTGTACAGCTAGTTGGTATCTTGATGCTATGGAACATACCTTCCCCCGTAGGTCATTCCACCTCTTCCTGATGTCGTTCCTTGTCTGGGGTGCTGTCCCACGGCGTTCACCCTGTCCACAATTCTCCGCCATAGATCCATTTTCCTTGCAATGGATATCTGCTGCACCTGTGCTCCAAATAGCCGTGGCTCTACCCGGATGATTTCCTCAACCATGACCCTCAGCTCCTCCTCAGAGAATCTGGGGTGTCATTGTGGTATCATGGCTGTTGTGTGAGTAGTGTTGGGTGATGTGTTTGGGTGTGTGTTGTGAGGTGCATGGGTGGTGTATAGGTGTCTCTCTCTGGTGACAATTATTTGTAGTCGGAACGGGTTGTGGGTGATGTGGGTGGTTGTTTTATAGTGGTGTGGGTGTGAGGATGTGGTGTGTGTATGTGTGTTAGGTGTATGTAGTTTTAATTGTCCAATGTGGTGCTGTTTTGTTTTTGTGTGTTTATTTTGCGCACAGCGGTATGTACTGCCAATGGTTTACCGCCATTGAATGTCCGCCGTGGTGAGTAGTGGGTCATAATGTGGTGGGCGTAGTTCTGTTGGCGTAACAGTGTGGGTTTTGATACCGCCAGTTTATCACTGAACTTTGTTGTAGTGGACTTGTGTCTGTGGCTGAGTAGTGACGGATTGGTGTATGTGTGTCATAGTATGGTGAACGGATATCCTCTGCAGTGGTGGTATGTTGGCGGCAGTCAGCATGGCGGTAAGTGGGATTTACCGCCACTGCAATAATGAGGGCCTTAGACTTTTCAGCAATTTTTTTTAATGCACAACCCATGGAATTCTGACCCAGTGTTCAAGTGTGAGGCAATCTTTAATAATCTCTTGTAAACCGGGTCCTGTCTTTAGACCAAATGCCGTGCCATGCCAATGAGGCACTAATATATATTGAGTCTTCCACATATGTACCATATAAGTAGAAGTTATATTTGGCACTGCAAGTAGTCTACAGAGGGATTTATTCTCTAGTGCTTGTAATGACTGAATCTCGGATGTTGAGCCCCAAAGAGCAGAACCATATGTGATGCTATTAATTGTTTTGCTTCTATAAATTTGTAGCATTTCCCTAAGGGGTTTGTTGCCAATTTTCCTTGAAAATCTAAAAACAGCCTATGTTGTGCTAATATACTTCATCTTATTTTTTTCTAGATGTTGTTTCCTGTGGCCCGTGTTAGAATATTGGACACCCAGATATGTAAAACTATGTACCTCATCAAATTTGTGGCCCTTAATGATATAAGTTTTCTTTCTGGCCTTTCCTGGGCCACAAGTCATTACGACTGTTTTATTCAAATTCAGGCACATATCTCTACCCTCCATAAACTCTACAAAACCATCAATCAGCCTCTGCAGCCCTTTTGAGGTTCATGACAACAGGACCACATCATCTGCATATAGAAGGCCGGGGACAGGACAATCCCCTATTTTAGGTGTGTCAATTGCCATACTTTTTAAATGGGCATCTACCCCATTAATATAGAGGGAAAATAGAAGAGGAGCTAAAACGTAGCCTTGACGCATGCCTCTCCCAATTCTGAAGCCTGGGGTACATTTACTATTACTTCCATATCTCACCCGCGCTGTTTAATGGTTGTACAATTGTGCCAAAAAGCTAATTATATTTAAGGGTGCACCCAGATCTATTAAAACTTTCCACAGCTGTGCTTGGTTCACTAAATCAAAAGCACTGCTAAGATCTGCAAAGCAGAGAAACACATGACCCTTTTTTGCTATTGTGTATTTACTTATTATTAAATTAAGATTTATACTCTGTTCCAGTGTACCAACCGCAGGTCTAAATCCCAAGTGGGCCTCTGTAAGTATCTGATCATCGGTTGCCCAAGACTCAAATCTTTCTAGGAGTACTCTCCCTAATAATTTTATTGAAGAGTCTAAAAGGGAAAGAGGTCGATAGCATTTAGGGTCACCTCTGTTTCCCTTTTTAAAAATAGGAACAATTATGCTTTCTGTCCATGAGGTTAGGATATATCCCTTTGTCACACTCAAAATAACTCGGGTCAAAATAGGGCACCATAGATCCATATATGTCAGGAAAGCATCTACTGGCGCCCTATCAGGGCCCGGTGCCTTCCCTTTCGATCATCTTCCCATGGCAGATCTCACTTTCTCTAAACTAATCATTTTCAGGAAGGGTGGCTTGATCTCAATCACTCCAGTGTCCGATGAATGCATAACTAAGCGAACTGGATTAAATGTTATGCCAAAATGGGAGAGCCAGTCCGCTGATGAACATGTACAGTAATTTCAACTGTATCTCTATTTTTTAGGAATGGTTGGTTAATGGGTTTCTAAAATAGGGTACTATTTCTTAATGCCGCTGCTTGCTCGAGATTATCCTATGCCCTAGCTCTCAGTTGTGCCTTCCTAGTCTCCAGTGCATGTTCATAGCTGGAACATTTGGAAATTATTTCTTCCCTATTTCTTGGTCGAGCCTGCAAGGCTCTCTTAAGTTCCTGACTTGCTTGTGAGCAATTATAATCAAACCATCCCTATTTTACTCTCTTCTTATTGTCAGGTGTCACTTTTAGGGTTTCTGATATGCCATTGCTAAGTTCATTAAAAGACGCTAAACTCTCTAATGGACTTTGATTAAATTATGTGCATATTACAATTTCTTGTCTATATCGAGACACCATTTTTTCCATCAGGTCTATTTCATTTATCCTAGTCCATTTTATGGCAATTCCATTTTCCCTTTTTGTTTCCTGTGTTTGTTGCTAGTCGTTCTCCTATATTATAGGGTTTAACTAGTCTCAGGGTAAGTGACAAAGAGTGGTGATCACCATATATAGTTGGCTTAATCTTTAATGGTTCAGTCATAAAAACATTATTCCGAGAGATCAGTATGTTGTCAATAGTTGAAAAATGCCCTCCTTCCCTAAACGTTGGATACTTCTCACCCTTGGCCCCCTCTTGTTCCACCAGTTCCAGATCGTATCTAAATATTAATTCATTCAACATAGTTCCATAATTATTATGTAGAAAAGGAGATTAGGCGTTTCCTTGATCATCTGTAAATCCACATATCTTTTCTATAGTAGTCTGGCACGTCCTGATGTTAAAATGTCCAGCCTATATTAATATGTATGTAGATATTATAACATTTAAAAATAGATGCAAATCATCCTGAAGGGTAATCCCACTACGTTTTAGTATCATCAAATGTGTTATTGTAATAGTTAATTAGTACAATTCCTATGGTCCCATTAATCCAGAAAATAAAAACTGATAATAAGGGGAGTCAAGGAAGGATTTCACCAATGTGAACAGTACGAATGTTGAGATCAGTGTTGCTAACCCCCCTTAGCCCTCCCCCTAGATGAGGGGGAAGATGATGTAATGAATGCGGAATGTCCTTCAATAAAGAAGGATCCTTTATGCCATGTCTCTTGTAGGCAGATTATATGTGAAAAACGTATTATGGTCTGCCATTCCTTATCAGCCATTTTATTTCTTACACCAGCTATATTCCACGACATAAGGGTAATCAAGTCTCTTATTAAGGACCTCCCGTCAGTCTCAACATTACCGTTACAGCTCAGGATATTGGATTTTGACTCTATAGTGATGATTGTTTTTTTCATCTGGTACAAACACTCCTATTCTATTCATATCCTCCTGCTGTCAATCCAGATCCTCTGTGTTACTCAGTGGGGTAAATCGATTGGAACATTCTAGGTTATCATGCCTTTCCAGATTACCTGATACTTTCCTTGTATCCCCTGGGTATCCTGCACATAAAATATTCAGCGTCCTATAGAAATACCCTAGGGGGACAGCCATTAACTCCCTTCTCCTATTTTTACAAGTTCATTGTCTTTTATCTAAATCTAGTAATAATTTACCCACAAAATGGGGGTCACGAGAATTAACCACTATACAATCTCCCTCTTCTTCTTCCAAATATCTGACCCACCGAACTCGTCTTGCATATACAATTTCAGGAAATAATATATCAGGTGTACGTGTAGTAATCGAAATCCAATATGCTACTTTATTGCGTAATTCTGGCCAAGTCTCAAAACTGTTTGATCCCAATTTGTGAAAGTTTTTAAGTATGATTGTGTGTGGAGTGTGTTAGAAATGGGGTCTATGGTTGGCAGTCAGGTCACTCCCTGTCTAAGCAAGGACCCTCACTCTACTCAGGGTAAGTCACACACAATCCAAATTATCCTGTGCCCACCCACTGGTAGCTTGGCACTGAGCAGTCAGGCTTAACTTAGTAGGCAATGTGTAAAGTATTTGTGCAATAAATAATGCAATAACACAGAATAGCACCATAAAAATACACCACACAGTGTTTAGAAAAATATATAGGGACTGATTACAACTTTGGAGGAAGGTGTTAATCCGTCCCAAAAGTGGCGGATATACCACCAGCCGTATTACGAGTCCATTATATCCTATGGAACTCATAATACGCCTGGTGGTATATCCGTCACATTTGGGACGGATTAACACCTCCTCCAAAGTTGTAATCAGGCCCATAATATTTATCTGATAAGGTGCAGGTGAAAACGATTAAAATGCAATAAGTATATGTTGAGATACAACTGTAAAAGTGATATAAAGCATATTTAGTCATTAAAAAGCAATAAGGGGGTTATTCTAACTTTGGAGGAGGTGTTAATCCGTCCCAAAAGTGACGGAAAAGTGACGGATTTACCACCAGCCGTATTATGAGTCCATTATATCCTATGGAACTCGTAATACGGCTGGTGGT
Organism: Pleurodeles waltl; assembly: GCF_031143425.1. NCBI lineage: Eukaryota > Metazoa > Chordata > Amphibia > Caudata > Salamandridae > Pleurodeles > Pleurodeles waltl. Next base: position 1,234,409,211 of record NC_090447.1, read on the forward strand.
ATATCCGTCACTTTACCGTCACTTTTGGGACGGATTAACACTCCTCCAAAGTTAGAATAACCCCCTAAATGTCTCTTGCAAGCACAAAGTACCTGGTTTGCGTTAAACATCTCTGCAAGGGACAACAGAGGAGGAAATGCGTGGAAAACAGGGAGGTGTGCGTCGGTTTCGCCCCTTCGTACACAGACTTGCAGCATTATTTTTCACGCAGGGGAAGACTTTGCATCGATCTCCGGCGCGTGGACTTGGATCCTCTGCGGGTGCAGGGTTTTCAGATGCCCTTGGGACGATGCGTGGAATCCTGGGCTTGCGGAGCGAAGTCACAGGCGCTGTGTAAATCCGGTGGGCTTTGCGTAGAAATTTCTCCTGCACAGCAGGTGCTGTGTCGATTCCTCTCTGGAAGTCGGGCTGCATCATTCCAGGTCAGCTGTGTGTCGATCCAGTGGGCCGTGCATCGAAGTTCCAGTCGCTACGCTGGTGCTGCATCGATTTTCTCATTGCAAAGTCAGGCTGCGTCGCTCCGGTTCAGCGTGCGGTTAATTTTTCACAGCGATGCAGACTGTGGCCCTAATTCTGAGTCTGACGGGCGGCGGAGGCCGCCCGCCAGACTTCCCCCCTCCGAAATACCGCTCCGCGGTCGAAAGACCGCGGAGGGTATTCCGAGTTTTCCCCTGGGCTGGCGGGCGGTCTTCGCAAGACCGCCCGCCAGCCCAGGGGAAAACTCCCTTCCCACGATGACGCCGGCTCGTAATAGAGCCGGCGGAGTGGGAAGGTGCGACGGGTGCAGTTGCACCCGTCGCGTATTTCAGTGTCTGCTTTGCAGACACTGAAATACTTTTAGGGGCCCTCTTACGGGGGCCCCGCGACTCCCCCTCCCGCCATCCGGTTCCCGGCGGGAGAACCGCCAGGAACTGGATGGCGGGAGGGGGAGTCGGAATCCTCCATGGCTGCGGAGCGCGCTCCGCAGCCATGGAGGATTCCTACGAGCGGCGGAAAGTCAGCGGGAGACCGCTGGCTTTCCGCGTCTGACCGCGGCTAAACCGCCGCGGTCAGAATGCTCGTAGGAGCACCGCCAGCCTGTTGGCGGTGCTCCCGTGGTCGGTGGCCCTGGCGGCCACCGACCGCCAGGGTCGGAATGACCCGCTGTGTGTCATTTTTAGAAGGCTGTGCATCAAATTTTTGCCGCACAAGGAGTCCAGTTGCAGGAGTGAAGTCTTTTTGGTCCTGAGACTTCAGGGAACAGGAGGCAAGCTCTATCCAAGCCCATGGAAAGCACTTCTCAGCACAGCCAGAGAGCAGCAAGACAGCAGGGCAACAGCAAGGCAGCAGTCTCTCTCAGAAAAGCAGTCCAGGTGAGTCCTTTGGGCAGCCAGGAAGTTCCTCTTGGCAGGTCTGGTTCAGGGATTCTTCACCAGCAGGTGTCTGGTCCAGAAATGTCTGTGAGGTAGAGTGTCTACCTCAAGAAGTGTCTAAAGTCTGTGGTTTGGGTGATCTTCTCATACCCATTTTGGCCTTTGAAGTAGGCTTACTTCAAAGGAAAGTCTCACTTGTTTGTGTAATCCTGCCTTGCCCAGGCAATGCCTCAGACACACACCTGGGGGTAGGAGACTGCATTGTTTGAGGGCAGGCACAGCCCTTTCAGGTGTGAGTGACCACTCCTCCCCTCCCCCCCTAGCACAGATGGATCATCAGGCTGTGCAGGCTACACCCCAGCCCCCTTTGTGTCAGGGTGTCAGAGGTGCAAACAGCCCAACTGTCAAACTAACCCAGACAGGAAAACCACAAACAGCAGAGTCACAGAATGGTTTAAGCAAGAATATGCCCACTTTCTAAAAGTGGCATTTTCAAACACACAGGGGGTCATTCTGACCTCGGCGGTAAAAGGCGCTTACCGCCGGTCAGAAGACCGCCATAACACCGCCGCGGAAAGCCGCCACGGTCATTCTGACCCACAACGGCCAAACCTCCAAAAATCCGACCTCCACTGCAGGCCGCCACATCAGCGGGCAGCGATAAACTGGAGATGACCAAACCTCCACCGTCACGCCAACAGAAATACGCCCATGCCATTTCGACCCACGAATCAACGCGGCGGGCTTTCCAACGCGGTATTCCATTGGCGGTACACACCGCCGCGGTCAAAATACACTCACAGCACCAAAACACAGGCACATTGGACAATTACAAATACACACACCTGATACACATCCCACTCCCACACAATCAATCAACTATAAAACACACCCCCACATCACCCACAAACCCCTACGACCACAATTACTGAGAGAAGGAGAGAGAGACACAGCAGACAATCCATAGCAATACACACTGAGGCACACTACACCATCACACACACCACATAGTAGCACAAAGCACCACACACCAACATACTCATCATCACATACACCACCCCACACTTCACCCACACCACCCCATGGCACCCCAAAGGCACCCACGCTTTTCGGACCAAGAACTCCGGGTGATGGTGGAGGAAATCCTAAGAGTGGAACCCCAGCTCTTCGCCTCACAGGTGCAGCACACCAGTATAGCTAGGAAGGCGGAGCTATGGCAGCGGATCGTGGACAGGGTCAACGCGGTGGGACAGCATCCCAGGAATAGGGAGGACATCCGCAAACGATGGAACGACCTACGGGGGAAGGTCCGATCGATGGTCTCCAGGCACAACATCGCGGTCCAGAAGACTGGCGGCGGACCCCCACCCACCCCTCCCAAATTTACATCATGGGAGCAAGAGGTCTTCAACATCCTGCATCCTCAGGGCCTCGCAGGAGTAGCCGGAGGAATGGACTCTGGTAAGTCCAATCTCAACTACTATATCCCCCCCACCCCACCAGCATGCCAACCCACACCCCCACCCTCACCCCCAAACCCCCAGCACACATCCTCCCTGACAATGTCTCACCAGCACAACCCACCCATCCCAACACCAACTCCTGCATGCCAACACAATCCATGGACACCCATCACCCAAGCATGACCACTGCACTTACCCCCCCCCCCCACTAACTACCCTCACAACACCTCCCTCAAGGGAATGCCTGCACTGGGGGACGAGGGCACCCATAACACGCACGCCATTGCACACACAGAAACAATAACCAAACTCTCTTACCCCATGCAGGACCCGAACGCCAACACACCAGCCAGGAGGGTCCAGAAATGTCCATCCCACCCCCGGAACAGGCCCACAGTGAGGACAGCAGCTCTGTCGACACTGAACCTGATGACCAGCCCGGACCATCGGGGACCTCTGGGCAGTTGGTTCCCCTCAGGCAGCCACAGGCCACACCAGACCCGAACCCCTCTGCCAACACCAGCACAGCTCCCACCCAGCGGGCCCATGCCTCTGTCTCTAGGACACGTCAATCAGCGGTGTGTCTGCCACTACAGGGCACCCAGGCTAACCCAACACCCCAACAACAACAGGGACCTGGGGCAGTGGGAGCGGGCACACCGTCCAGGAAACAGAGGCCGGGGGAAACCGGGCAGCTCGGAGGGCTGCTGTGCGACAGGGGGGGGAGGAGAGGCCCAGGGAACCCACTCTCCAAGAGGCCCTCACCACCATCATGGGGGCCTACCACCACTCCCAAGAGACGATGGCGACGGTACTGGCCAGGTTCACGGAGATCCAGGCACAGCAGGAGGAACGCTACATGGGGTTCAGGGAGGAGCTGAGAATCATCGGGACCGCAATGGGGACCATCGTCCTGGCCCTCAACAGGATAGAAGACGCGTTGCGGGACCATGTGGCACCACACAGGGCCCCTGTCACTAGCCCGGACCAGGAACAGCCTACCACCTCCGCCGGCGCAAGTGGACAGGAGGCCCCAACACCACGACAGGCCACCAGAACCCCACCTCCTGCTGAAGAACAACCACCCCGTAAGAGGAGCCTGAGATCCAAAAAAAAGACAGAGTAGGATGTCAAGACCCCCGCCAGCAGGACATACCCCCTGAACTCTTCCCACTGTCCCACATTGCCACCCTGTCCAACCATGAACTGCCTCTGCTCCATCCTTCCACAGGCAAAAGGACAATGCACCTGTGAGACTGAGAACTGGACTCTGCCATGGATATTACTCCACCCCCACCCATCACCCTTATAATCACATGTACCAATATCTAGCACTGTAAATAAATCACATATTGCACACAAATCAGTTTGGAGTCATGCTGTATTATTAGCAAATGTTTTACATATTACTGTTCAATATCAGTTCTGTCAATTAGTGATGACAACATACCAATGTCAATACGCTGTAGTTCATGGGCAAACCAAGCAGAAGTCAGGCACTGAGTCATACAGCACTGAGAAGGGAAGGGAAAAACAAAAATTACCCAAAAAGATCTGGTGGGAACTACAGAAAGTACAGATGCAGGAGGCTATAAGCAATTGTGAAATGGCGTGGGTGATTCTTACCTGGGTGTTACTGGAAATACTGTTGTATCACTCTGTCCCTATTGTCTGTGTCGTCCTCTGAGTCTTCCTCCTCTTCACTCTCCACAGGCTCCACGGCTTCTACAACACCACCATCTGGACCATCCTCCTGCAGGAAAGGCACCTGGTGTCGCAAAGCCAGGTTGTGAAGCATACAGCACGCCACGATGATATGGCACACCTTCTTTGGTGAGTACATTAGGGATCCACCGGTCATATGCAGGCACCTAAACCTGGCCTTCAGGAGGCCAAAGGTTCGCTCAATCACCCTACTAGTACGCCCATGGGCCTCATTGTAGCGTTCCACTGCACTTGCCCGGGGATTCCTCACTGGGGTCAGTAGCCACGGCAGGTTGGGGTAACCAGAGTCACCTATTAGCCACACACGTTGTCTCTGTAGCTGCTCCATCACATAGGGGATGCTGCTATTTCGCATCACATACGCGTCATGCACTGACCCTGGGAACTTGGCATTTACATGGGAGATGTACTGGTCAGCCAAACAGACCACCTGGACATTAATCGAATGATAACTTTTTCTGTTTCGGTACACCTGCTCATCGTCTTTTGGGGGTACCAAAGCCACATGGGTCCCATCAATGGCACCAATGATGTTGGGGATATGTCCAAGGGCATAGAAATCACCCTTCACTGTAGGCAAGTCACCCTCCTCTGGGAAAATGATGTAGCTCCGCATGAGTTTCATCAGGGCAGACAACACTCTGCTCAAAATCTTAGAAAACATAGGCTGAGACATTCCAGATGACATGGCCACTGTGGTCTGGAATGACCCACTTGCCAAAAAATGGAGGACTGACAAAACCTGCACCAGAGGGGTAATCCCTGTGGGTTGGCGGATGGGAGACATCAGGTCTGGCTCCAGCTGGGCACACAGTTCATGGATAGTGGCACGGTCAAGTCTGTATCGAAGTATTATATGGCGTTCTTCCATTGTCGACAGGTCCACCAGCGGTCGGTACACGCGAGGATTCCTCCTTCTCATCCCAAGTCCCAGTGGACGGTGCCTAGGAAGGACAACATGGAGCACAGAGTCAGCCAAACCACAGGTACGTACAGACAGCTTGCACAGTTAAAGAATGGCAATGGGTTGAAAGGCGTGTATGTGTGGCAATGCAAGGCCTAGGCCTGTGTGTCGCAGTCAAAATTAAGCCATGTAGGCCCTTGAAATGGCGGCTGCCTGACCTGTGAAGTGGGACAATGGGATGTGAGGTCAATGCGCTGGCGGGGCACACCGTGGCGGTAGGCGGTCGAAGACCGCGGCGCAAAGCCGCATTGGTTAACATTGAAGCCTATGGGTTTCAGGAGCCAATGACGAAGTGCGCCGGCGGTCGCGGTACGCACCGCCGCGGTACGCACCGCCGCGGGCGTGACCGCCATTTTCTATCTGCTTAATCACTCGAGACCTGATCATCCACAGGAGAGGACCTATACTGCAAGTGCTGCTGTGACCTCGGTCTGGAAGATACAATGGCTGCTGCGACTGGGGAAAGGGCCCCTGCCTTCACGTCTGAAGAGTTGGAGAAGCTCGTGGATGGGGTCCTCCCCCAGTATGCGCTACTCTACGGTCCTCCAGACCAACAAGTGAGTACACCGGGTGCACATGGAATGGGCTATGCCTGTGTGGATTGGGGTGGATGTAAGTTGGTGGGGTGGGGGGCGAATGAGCAGTGCAACGCCCGACAGATGAGAGCATGTGCCATATGGCAAAGTTGGAGGGGGGGGCCAATCACATCTAACATGCAGGTCATTGATGATTTCCTCCTTTCCACCCTGTACATGTCAAATAGGTCAGCGCCCATCAGAAGATCGAGATTTGGCGTGCCATCGCCAAGGAAGTCCGGAACTTGGGGGTCCACAACAGACGGGGCACCCACTGCCGCAAGAGGTGGGAGGACATCCGCCGCGGAACAAGGAAGACCGCAGAAACACTGCTGGGGATGGCCTCCCAACCTAGGAGGGGTGCTAGTCGCACCATGACCCCCCTGATGTCCCGGATCCTGGCGGTGGCCTACCCTGAATTGGATGGGCGCTTTAAGACATCACAGCAGACACAAGGGGGTGAGTATCAGCACATTCTCCTATCTTTCTGCGCAGTGGAGGCGTATGGGTGGGGGAGGAGGGCTGTGGGTGACATTAGGCCAGGGCGCTTTCTGTAGTGTAGTCCTCTCCCTTAGGCATGGCCCTGTGCCCCCGGCCCCCACCTCGGTAGGGTGACAAGTACAGCCATTGAAGGTCCAGCATCTCCCATGTGCGCGTTTGACGTCTCTTGGCCTGTTGTCTTAGTCAGTAGTACTGAGTAGTGTACCCCGAATGCGCGGCTTAGTGCATTAGGCACCTGTGTCTGTCCTCTCCGCCAACGGTGTTGACATTGCATGCACTCAACCTGGTCTTCTTTTTTCTCCCCCCACCCTTTCTCTTCATCTTCTTGTGCATGTGTGCATTAGCATCATCAGGCGGAGGAGATTTGGCATCGGAGCACGAGGGAGCTGCAGGACACAAGGCCCCGGTGGGCCCAGGAACAGACACCGAGGGCACCAGTGATCCGGAGGGCGAGGGGAGCACCACGACGGGGACCGCTGGTGAGAGCAGCGAAAGCGACACGTCCTCGGATGGGAGCTCCCTAGGGGTGGCGGCAACATCCGTGCCCCCCGCCTCTACAGGTACAGCCGCCACCCAGCGCACCAGCCCCACCCTCCCAGCAGCCCCTCAGTCTTCGCTCCGTGCCCGTTCGCCCAGGAAGGCGCGCGTCTCCTTCGCCCCAGGCACCTCAGCCCCTGCCCCTGTTGCCCCTGCTGCCCTCAGTGCGGAGCTCATTGACCTGGTAAGGACGCTCATTGTTGGGCAGACGACCCTTTTGAATGCCATCCAGGGTGTGCAAAGGGAGGTGCAACAGAGCAATGCGTACCTGGAGGGCATTCATTCGGGTCAGGCTGCCCATCAACGAGCGTTCACTGCTCTGGCCTCAGCACTGACGGCAGCCATTGTCCCTGTTTCCAGCCTCCCTCTTCTTACTGCCTCCAGCCTTTCTCTGTCTCCTGTCCCTCAGCCTATCCCATCCACACCATTAGACCAGCCTGCACACACCTCAACACCCAAGAGCAGCTCATCCAAACACAAGCACCACAGATCCCACAAACACTCACCCAAGCAAGACCCAGATGCAGACATGCCAACAGCCACTGCCACCCCTGTGTCCCCCTCCTCCTAGTCTCCCTCCTCCCTCCCTGTGACGTCTACACTCACACCTGCATGCACCCCAACATCAGCCAGTGCTTCCATCACCACCTCACCCTCCAGTACAGTCCACACTCGTGCAGTCACCACCCCCACTGCCATTTACACGTCCCCTGTGTCCTCTCCCACTGTGTCTGTCACCCCCTCTTCCAAGACACACAAACGCAGGCAGCCACCCACCCAACAGCCATCCACCTCACGACAGCCTACAGCACCAGCACCTTCACCCAATGACAGCACACCTGACTCTCCTACAACCACCTCCTCTACCTCCACTTCCATCTCCACTTCTCCTACCCTTTACCTTGGCCCTAAGAAACTTTTCATGGCTAACCTTGACCTCTTTCCCCCCGATGAGCTCCCCCATCCATCTTCAAAGAGTCCCAAGAGCACCGCAGCCACCACCAGCCCAGCTTCGGGTGTCACTGTTGTGCATGGGTTCTGGAGCCCACCCTTTGCCAGCAGTGACACATCGATCAGCAGCAAGGACACGTCCAGCCCCCCCCGGCAAGAGGACCCGCAAAAACAAGGGCCGCCGTGCTAGGACCGACAGGGCTGCCCCCAAGGAGAAATGTGCGGCCACTTCACCACCCACACCATCTAGGGGAGGCAAGGGCCCGAGAGCCCCATCAAAGGAGCGGAAGGGCAGCAGGAGCGCGGAGAAGGTGGACCCCCACATGCCACATCCCAGCTGGGAAGGAGGACACTAAGGAGGCCAGGAGTCCGTCCCCGAAGGGTCCAGAAACGTCACGGTCCGAGGGCGACTGAGCAGGGAGTCCAGTCCAGGTCTGGCTCCCTTGACCTGCTGGATGAGCACCGCTGAACAGGGCCCGCGGTGAAGAAGAGCACCGCTGAACAGGGCCCGCCGTGGAGAAGAGCACCGCTGAACAGGGCCCGCCGTGGAGAAGAGCACCGCTGAACAGGGCCCGCGGTGAAGAAGAGCACCGCTGAACAGCCCGCCGTGGAGAAGAGCACCGCTGAACAGGGCTCGCCGTGGAGAAGAGCACCGCTGAACAGGGCCCGCCGTGGAGAAGAGCACCGCTGAACAGGGCCCGCGGTGAAGAAGAGCACCGCTGAACAGGGCTCGCCGGGGAGAAGAGCACCGCTGAACAGGGCCCGCCGTGGAGAAGAGCACCGCTGAACAGGGCCCGCGGTGAAGAAGAGCACCGCTGAACAGGGCCCGCCGTGGAGAAGAGCACCGCTGAACAGGGCCCGCCGTGGAGAAGAGCACCGCTGAACAGGGCCCGCGGTGAAGAAGAGCACCGCTGAACAGGGCCCGCCATGGAGAAGAGCACCGCTGAACAGGGCCCTTCTTCTCAAGCACCGCTCCGCTGGGCCCTTCTTCTCAAGCACCGCTCCGCTGGGCACCGCCGTCTCAAGGACCGCTCCGCTGGGCCCTTCCTCTCAAGCACCGCTCCGCTGGGCCCTTCTTCTCAAGCACCGCTCCGCTGGGCACCGCCGTCTCAAGGACCGCTCCGCTGGGCCCTTCCTCTCAAGCACCGCTCCGCTGGGCACCGCCGTCTCAAGCACCGCTCCGCTGGGCCCTTCTTCTCAAGCACCGCTCCGCTGGGCCCTTCTTCTCAAGCACCGCTCCGCTGGGCACCGCCGTCTCAAGCACCGCTCTGCTGGGCCCTTCTTCTCAAGCACCGCTCCGCTGGGCACCGCCGTCTCAAGTACCGCTCCGCTGGGCCCTTCTTCTCAAGCACCGCTCCGCTGGGCCCTTCTTCTCAAGCACCGCTCCGCTGGGCACCGCCGTCTCAAGCACCGCTCCGCTGGGCCCTTCCTCTCAAGCACCGCTCTGCTGGGCCCTTCCTCTCAAGCACCGCTCCGCTGGGCACCGCCGTCTCAAGCACCGCTCCGCTGGGCCCTTCCTCTCAAGCACCGCTCCGCTGGGCCCTTCCTCTCAAGCACCGCTCCGCTGGGCACCGCCGTCTCAAGCACCGCTCCGCTGGGCCCTTCCTCTCAAGCACCGCTCCGCTGGGCACCGCCGTCTCAAGCACCGCTCCGCTGGGCCCTTCTTCTCAAGCACCGCTCCGCTGGGCACCGCCGTCTCAAGGACCGCTCCGCTGGGCCCTTCCTCTCAAGCACCGCTCCGCTGGGCCCTTCTTCTCAAGCACCGCTCCGCTGGGCACCGCCGTCTCAATCACTGTTTATGGTTCACTGTGCCCACCATGCCTCCTCCTTGACCAGTGGAGACTGTCATCCACCTGATGGACTGTGGCTTTGCACTCCCCAGGATGGTCCAGTGGGCAGCCCACCCACTGTAGAGACATTGAGAGACTGTGGCTTTGCACTCCCCAGGATGGTCCAGTGGGCAGCCCACCCACTGTAGAGACATTGAGAGACTGTGGCTTTGCACTCCCCAGGATGGTCCAGTGGGCAGCCCACCCACTGTAGAGACATTGAGAGACTGTGGCTTTGCACTCCCCAGGATGGTACAGTGGGCATGGTGGCTCCTCGTGAATCTGGCGTCGTGGACTCATGTGGCTGTGGTGCCCCCCCCTTCCCTTCCCCCTGAGGTGCCTGTAGTTTTTACATCTGATGCCCCTGCAGTGTTCTCTCCAAAGGACTCAGGTCTCCTGTGTGGGCTTTGCCCTTGTTTCTCAAAACTTTGGCCCACGGACATGATGAATTCGTAGGATGTGCAGGACTTGTTACTTCAGTTATTCACTGATGTGTATGTCATTTGTTTTCTTGTGAATATCTTTCATGGTTGTACGATATTTTTCAGGACCTTTTTGGTACATAAATATTTATTCCAAATTTGATTATGTCCTAGCATTTTTCTGGGGTGTTTGGGTGGTGTCCCTGTGACTTGTTGCTCTGCATTGGTGTGTACATAGTTGGGGGGGGGTGGGGGGTCGCATATGTGTGTGCCCGTAACCTTTCGTCCTCCCCCCTCCCGTGTGTCGTAGGTGCAGTACTCACCGTTGTCGTCTGCGCCGGACTTCGTACTTGTGGTAGATGAGAAGGTAGACGAGAGCAGGTAGGATGTTTAATTCGGGTTCCATGCTGTCCTCCTTCCTCCTGGAGTGCGTAGTGGTGAGCGTTTTCCCGTTCGTAGTCTGTTTCCGCCGTGTTTTTATCGGCGGTGCTCCCGCCCCGGAAAAGGTGGCGGATTGGTTAGTTGTGATAGGGTGGGCGGTACATTGTCTGCCGCCTGGCTGTTGGCGGTGACCGCCGCGCTGTTTGTTTGTACCGCCGTGGCGGGCGGAGTGTTAAAGTGGCTGTCTGTGTTGGCGGTTCCCGCCAGAGTCAGAATTCCATATTTTTTACCGCCAGCCTGTTGGCGGGTTGGCCGCCGCTTTAACACCGACCGCCAGGGTTAGAATCACCCCCACAGTCTTATAACCAACTTTACTAAAATATCTATTTTAAATTGTGAGTTCAGAGATCCCAAACTCCACATGTCTATCAGCTCCCAAAGGGAATTTACGCTTTAATCATGTTTAAAGGCAGCCCCCAGGTTAACCTATGAGAGAGATAGGCCTTGCAACAGTGAAAACCGAATTTGGCCGCATTTCACTGTCAGGACATATAAAACACATTAGTATGTATCCTATCTTAACCATACACTGCACCCTGCCCATGGGGCTACCCAGTGCCTTCCTAAGGGGTGTCTTACATGTAGGAGAATGGAAGTGTTAGGCCTGGCAAGTGGGTACACTTGCCAAGTCAAATTTACAGTTTAAAACTGCACAGACTGACACTGCGGTGGCAGGTCTGAGATATGATTACAGGGCTACTTATGTGGGTGGCACAACCAGTGCTGCAGGCTCACTAGTACCATTTGATTTACAGGCCCTTAGCACCTCTAGTGCACTTTACTAGGATTACATATGCCAATCATGGATAAAACAATCAACAGTACAATTTATACAGAGAGCATATGCACTTTAGCACTGGTTGGCAGTGGCAAAGTGCCCAGAGTCCTAAAGCCAACAAAAACAGGTCAGGAAAAATAGGAGGAAGGAGGCAAAAAGTTTGGGAATGACCCTTCAATAAGGGCCAGGTCCAACAGAGTGGCATCTGGGCATAGTTGTAAAACCTCCTTCACAGATCTATCTTTATTCACACTCTGCCATTTGTGATATACATCTGATTACCTCACATGATTAGTAATGGGTGCCTTTAGTTGAGATGATTCGCTCAGTGTAGAGTGGTAGTTTTTCGTACCTCTTTTATTAGGGTCCAAATTCCCTGTCATTGTATTGTTCCTTATATCTATATCCATTTGATTCTCGTTCGGGGTGGTATCACAACTACAGATGGTGTTTTTAGCATTATTCACCGTCTTAACACTTACTTCTATCCTGCTTACACATTGTTTTATCTCCTTAATTTCTAGCAATACTTTTGACTCTATATTATCTAATTTAATTTGTAATTTCTTGAACAAAGTTTCCATACTTTTTAATAAAGGGACATCATGGCCTATTGGTGCAAATAAGGAGTGATCTCCATGCAATTCAGATGTTATTCTACCACCCTTAGGAGGCTGTAATGGTGGCATGAGATTAGTTTTGTTATCTGCCTACTTCTCTTCTTCTTAGGTGAGGAGAGGTTGGATCATCTATACTATTCAAAGGTTCAATTCCTGCTATTGTATCTTTTGGTGCAGATAGGCCTAAAGACATCCTAAAAACCACCTCAAAAGTACTTTCCTTTGGGGATTCTAGTTCAAAAATTGAGTTATCAGCCTCAGTACTCACTTCTATAATAGCCACATGTAAAACATTTTTGGTTGTCACTCAACGTGCTTCAGCATTAATAATCTCTTCTTTGAGTTTCCTCATGGGTCTGTAAGATAGTTCGTAATCATATTAGTAGTGCTAGACGTTTTTGTGCTAATACCATCCCCCTCTTGATTTTGCTTTCCTTTCCCCATTATGAAATGTAATCTATAGTTGCTAAATAAAATTATACTTGCTAATCTAGGCAGGATTTATACAAATCCTCAGACAAAGGGACCAACAGAGTATGCCCAGCCCAGCCTCCTCCGGGCTCCGACTGGCACAGACAGGCCTGCTCTTGGCCCAGTCTTCACCCAGGCACGCCGCAGAGCGGGAATGCAGTGACCTTTTCACTGCACATTTGGGCGTAAAATGGCAGCCTGTGGCTCCAATGCTCCAAAGGAGTCTGGGGCTTGTGGTTCGGACCCACCCAGGCAGCGTAGAGTTCGTCCCACAGAGCGGGAATGCAGCGAACTTTTCACCGTGCCGCTGGGCGCAATATGGCAGCTGACAGCTCTAATGCTGCAAAGGAGTCTGGGGCTTGTGGTTCGGGGGCCCCCCAGGCAGCATACAGTTTGTCACCACTCAGAATGGGACTTTGTCACTTTTTTGAAGAAAACAATTAATTTGCACTTGTTCACTTTTTGGATTAAAAAAGTTGATTTTTTTTCTAAAATGAGCCCTGGTAAGCTCCCCCGGGTCCCTCTTCTCTCTGCATCCTCAAGGAACTTGGGACATGATCATCTCTCTTGTGCACCAGTTCCATAATCTGTCAATGAGTACTTTACATGAGGATCATTGAGAGGTTTATTGAAGCACTTCAAAACATAAAAAGGCAACCAAGCTGGCAAGTTGTTTTCAGGAATGCCATAGAAAAGACTGATAGATGACAAGGAGAAAATGAATGTTAGGTGCAGCTCAGCATGAGGTAGAATAATTAAGCAAAGAACAAGATGATGATTAGTTTAGTATCTTAAAATAATTATTTTACCAAATAAATTCTAATAACTAAATAAGAACTGTGTTAGATCTGGCACCCCTGACACATTTTTCCTCTAATTTTTTGCCTTCAGACTTCCTTTATTTGCTTCCTTTGGTTTTGCGGGCCATAGGATTCTGCACACTTTACCCCTGCTAACCAGTGCTAAAGTGCTTGTGCTCTTTCCCTAAAACATGGCAAAATTGGCTTACACCTAAATGACATTTTTAATTTACTTAAAGTCCCTATTAATGTGCACTACATATGCCCAGGGCCTCTTAATGAAATGCTACTTGTGGGCCTGCAACACTAGTTGTGCCACCTACTTAAGTAGCCCTTAAAACATATCTCAGGTCTGCCACTGCAGAACCTGTATGGGTAGTTTTAACCTGCCATGTCAACCTAGTAATACAATTTTTTGCCAGACCTATTCTTTCCTTTCTAATACATATGCCACCCCTGTGGTATGCACTAGACAGCTTCAAGGGCAGGGTGGAGCGTGTCTAAAACATTGGACAAGTTTTAGATGTCCTGGCATTGAACATTTCTTACATTCAGATTTCACTACTGCAAAGCCTATCTCTCACATAGGATAACACCAAAGTTCTCCTATTGTATTTTATAAGTGTCACTTTCAAATGGGAAGAGATAAACCCTTCAAGTTTGTGTTTTTGGAATACTAATTTAAAATCCTAAGTAATGGTGAAGTTGGATTTGAAATTATAATTCGGAAAATGCTGCTTTTACAAAGTTGCCATTTTCTTGCCTTAGCTATATGGTGCCTGCAGCCTGTCTTTGGTCACATGACTGGATGCAGTTGCCAGTTGGGCTTTGTGTATTTCTCCTAGACAGCAACTACAGTAGGAGCTTAGGTGTGACTTAATGGGCTATCACTGGCAGGATGGGAGGGAGGAGCCTCACTTAACCCTAAATAGACTGTGTCCTGTCTCTGCACAGAGGGTTGCGTAACCCCTGCAATTAGTCTGGAGACAGGGATGGAAGGCAGGACATATGTGCACTTTAAAGGTATGCCTCTAAAAGTTTCTCCCCACTTCAAAGCCACAACTGTGTATAAAAGGAAAACCTCAGACATCACCACTTCAGTACACTTCTAAATCTGTGGATGATCTGCCAGGAAGAAGGACTGTTGTGTTGCTCAACAAAAAGCCACTCAGTTGGACTGTGTCAGGGTCACCAGATTCTCGGGGTCTGTGCACTTTCCCAACACGTCCACCACTGAACAGCTCCAAGACTCTGATAGATAAGTCACAGAGACTGAGAGAGTTCAAGAGGGGAAGAGGGGATTAGGAAGGGAACAGCTGGGAAGGAGACCTGTAATAAGAAAAAGTTTAGAACACACGATATGAAAATTATATCTCCTGAAATCAATACTAGTCTATGATTCTAAGCCTAGTCACTCTGAAAACATGAACAATCTAAGAGTTAAGTTTAAAATGACGAAGTTTCAAGATGGCCGGATAACTGTAAGGGAATCAAGATGAATTCAATGAAAACTTTCTTATTCAAGTACTTTCCTTTACATGAGAATCAGAAAAAAAATTTCTGACTACATTTTAAACCAGTCATATAAATCCTGTTTTGAGAATGTATACTAGGACCATACAATATTGCATCTAGAAACTCTGGCCTTCTGTGTACTCTTAAAATGTTTCAACACAAATTGCGCATATTGCAGATATATATATATATATATATATATATATATATATATATATAGTAAACACCATAAAAGGATTGTGCACCATGAATAACACAATATGGATTCAGGAAACAAATCACATAACTTGTCAACTCAAATATTACATAATAAATATCTTAGAATAGTAGCATACAATAAACAACATGAAATAAAGTCGAGGAGAGAATCGTGCGTCTTGCCGATTCGAGTGTCACCATGTAAAATACCAAGAAATGGTAGCACGCAATGAATATCAAAGTCAAATCATCATTAATCGAATCACGGGTCTTGCCGATTCGTAAAACACGATGTAAATGTCAAGAAATAACAGCTCACAATAAATAACAAGATCAAAGTACAATGAAATGAATCGCGCTTCTTTTGTCGATTCTTAAGCCACCATGTAAATGTCAAGAAATGGTAGCGCGCAATGAACAACAAAGTTAAATCCTCATGAAACGAGTTGCGCGTCTTGCCAATTCGTAAAACATCATGTAAATGTAAAGAAATAGTAGAGCGCAATGGACAACAATGTTTAAACACCATAAAATGAATCGCACGTCTTGCCGATTCGTAAGCCACCATGCCAATGTCAAGAAATGGTAGCACGCAATGAATAACAAAGTCAAACCTTTATGAAACAAATCGCGCGTCTTGCCTACTTGTAAACTACCATATAAATGTCAAGAAATGGCAGCTCGCAAGTAATCTGTTACTCATTTAAGAATTAAACCAAGAATATGAAAATTCTCAATAACTGTGTCGGAACAGTCCAACCACCGTCTTACCGCCTGGAACAATGATCACCAATGAAGGATGAAGGGCAGAAGACTGGAAGATCCAAATAGGCCGCTGGGACAGGAGCTCAGGAAGAAGCTGCTGCTCTGCACCAGGACCTCTGAATAGTGAGCACTGGGAGTTGGGCTGGCTCTCTTTTATAGAGTCTTGGCCCAGCCCAGAACCACGCCCAGGCATGTTGCAGGGAAAGTCTCTGGAAGGCCCTGGAAAGGGTCCACACCCTAACACACTCTGTAAACCTGCAGCAATACATTGCAAAGGAACAGTATTTGTAAGCATATTAAAAATAAGTTTTCAGGATTGAACTCTGCAATGCAAAAGGTTAAACCACAACATATCAGCACAATGCATAAATTACGTTGCTTTGAGAGTGCTGGGTTTTTGCATTTTTGTCGCCAATAGAGCGCGTACTGCTCTGGTGTTGACAGACTGCTGCTGTGAAGGAACTGCTGCCCTGCTACACTGACCTGCTGCTCTCTTGCCTGGGTGAGAAGGACTGGACGTGCATCTCCTGACCTGAGAACCCAGACTGACTCCAAGGGCTAGTTGGCAGACCTCCTAGTCTGAAGCCTCAGGGACACAAAAGGCTTCCTACAACCTTGCACCTGAACCTGAACTCTGCCATCTATGAGTCTTCCCTGCCACGTGGTGCCACCCCAGTCCAGGTTCCTTGGACGTGGGCTAAAGGTGCTTACCAGTGGAATAGATGCATCCCCTCTTCTAAGCAGCGCATCTCTGAGGAGAACTAATGCATCTCCTCTGTGGATCGGTGCATCCTTGAGCTGAACCAATGCATCACCACTACTGGGTGGATTGGGCCCGTCACAAAGACACATATCGCCGCCAGAGTCCTGAAAACTGAGGCATCACCCCAAAGGCACAGAGCATCCACAGCCCGGGTCCTCGCATTCCTATTTGATGGCAGCCTCGATGACAACACCAGCTGCCACATTACAGCCGCGTACCTCCTTGGAATTAATGTATCACAAGCTGTCCACTGCATCCCCAACAATAGACTTTGCATCAGAAGCCCCGTCGATGGGATCCTCAACGGCAATGCAACAGGACCTCGCACTGCAACCTCAGAACTGATGCATCGCTTCATACTCCACAAAGCATCTTCAGCATGGCTCCATGCAACTCTTCACGCCCAGGAATTATAGTACTTTGTTAGTGCACCTAACTGGGTCACTGTAGCCAGACCGTGCTCCATCACTGTTGGCCTGAACGTGCAACTTTGTCCAGACATCCCCATACAGGTGGATTCAGCCACTTACCTCACCCAGCTGGATGGGGATCCGTACCCCTTCTTTAAAGTACAGGCTGGTGCTGCCTGCACAGAGAAATTTGAAACAACTGTGCAATATTTGCAGTAGGGCACACTATCCCTGTTTGCGCCTAACACACCTATTTATTTGTGGGCCATGGCGCAAGTAGGGACAGTGTCCCATTACTTTAATACAGGCCCACTAATCTGAAAGGAAAAATAACATCAGTCTCCTTACAGGCTCATCTGCCTCAGCTATCATTATTGTTATCAGTTAAACTCTTTTGATGGCAAACAGGGAGGGTCAGAGACAGTAATATGTATGGCATGTTTGGGTTTTTGGGTCTAATGCTGGTTACTTTCGAATGAGTGACTTAAGTCTACTTTAAACCATTTCATATTTTGTTCTCTTGTAAGGATTGGGTTAATAATGGCCATAATGCTAGACAGTGTAATTTTCATGTCCCCTTTAATAAAACAAGGAACAGAGAGCACATCAACAGAAGGTAGCAGTCAGACCCTAGATGATTTTTGCACTCCTTTTCTGAGACCGGTGTTTCAGTGAAAGACAGAGGATATGCTGGAGTAACTGAAGTGTGACATGGGTGTCACTAACACTGGATAGCTCCTTTTTCAAAAGCATTTGACTTGCAGTCCATTCAACATAGGTCTGTCTATCAATGTATATCGGAAGGCCACTCCAAATTAGGGTGATCCTTTCAAAATACAGTTTGTCTGTTTTGGAGACCCAGGAAATGCCCGGCAAAGGTGTGTCAGTAAATATTTCTATTTTCCCTGATGCCGAGTAACACTATCTATTCTTTTCACTTTGCATTGCTGCTAGAGATTTGTGAGGTACTGTGTATGTGGTGCAGTCACTTACTGCACCCACCTATAGGAGAATCTCTTTAAAAGCAGGTGGCAGGGCCAGACTGGAAACTGGGTGTTTTGCTGGGCTGGCATTGTGGGGGCTTATTTCACTACTTTGGGGGGCAGGTTTGTTCCTGGGTACTTACAGTGCTTCTAAATAAAAAGTGCAAAAAACAAATGGTTTTAAAGCATGCATAAAGTGTACTTTAAAACCATTTGTATTTTCATTGTTTATTTAGAAGCACTGCAAGTACAAACATGGCTGGCAGGTCCCCAGCAACACAACTGGCCTCAACCAGCCTTGGCAGACAGGTGCCTCTTGTACAGTGAAAAATATAGCAGCTGCTTCAGTCAGCTACTCTGTGTTTCACTAAATTCTCTGCCCCCAGAGCAGCAGGAGTTTATGGCTGAGTAATCGGGGTTGGTGCATGCGGAACCCTCAGCAATCCAAGGTCCACTCTTTTACTATTTTGGGCCTGGGGAGCTGCGAGCCAGTCTAGAACAATGGTCAAACCCAAACCCACCAAGCTGCTCCTAGTGGAGGGCCATACATTCATCTAGTACAGGGGTCTCCAACCTTTTCTTCAATGAGAGCTACTTCTGATCAGTGAAAATCATCATGAGCTATTGAAGGATAAGCAATTTGTGCATTGTTACCAGGCACCCCCACTCCCAGCTTAACTGACTGTAAGCCTAGAATCCATATAGCCAGATACTATGGTTTAAATACAGTACTTTGACTAGGGGCACTATGACAGGACTGCCATGTGCGTCAGTGAGAGCATGGTTCTTGGGGATCTATGAACATGTTTGCATCTGAATGGGATATATGTGTTCATGTGACTGAGGGGGATTGCTACATCTAGAAAATGACACATAGGCCCTCATTTCAACCTCAGCGGTCTTTTCACAAGACCGCTGAGGTTCCACCGGGCCGAAGACCGCCAGTGTAGGCGGTCTTCCGCCAACCATATTATGACGGCTGGCAACCCTCCGCCCTTTTTTGGACGGAGAGCCGCCAGCAGCCATACTGGCGGTCGGCGGTGAAGTGGAGGCTGCTCTACCATCACCGCCACTTCAGCAGAACACCACCCACTGTAATATGACCCAGTATTCGGTGTGGCGGTGCTCTGGTGAGGGGGTGCTGGTGGCGGAGCAGCCCCCATGGATCCCATTCCTCCCGGAGGATCACCGGAACAGGTAAGGTGATCGTCCGTTAGGGGAGGGGGCGGGGGTGTTGTGTGTTGTGTGCGTGCATGGGGGTGTGAGTGTGTAGAGGGGTTGTGTGAGTGCTTGTATGCATGCAGGGGGTGTAATGTGTGTATGGGAAATGTAACGTGTATGTATGTGTGCGTATATGTGTGTGAGTGGTGTGAGCGTGTGCGTAGGGGGGTGTGGGGGCATGTGTGTGGGTTTCCATGGGGGTGGGGGTGGGGAGGTGGTCCTACCACCTTTGTGGGGTGGTAGGGGGGTCGTGGGTGTTGGGGAAGGACTCAGGGGAGGGGGATGGGGAGACCCAAGTCAGTGCCAGGGAACAAATTCCCTGGCACTAATGGTACATGCCGCCATAGAAAACCCCACAAAATCCATGGCGGTATACTGGGTCCTGATACCACCAGCGGTCTAGTGACGGCCGCTGGGCTGGAGACCCTTGTCTCCAGCCTGGAGGTCATTACTGCCGTGGCGAGCAGGGCGGGACATTGGCGGTGTGCCATATGCCAAACCGCCAATGTCATAATGGGTCGGTAATGACCGCCGGCCTGTTTGCGGTCTTACCGCCCTTATTCCGCCATCCAACAGGGTTGTAATGAGGGCCATAGTGCGTGCTCACTTAAAGTAATGAAACACCCACGTCTCTCTGCAGGAGACACACCTGACCCAATCAGAGCTCCAGAAGCTCCACAAATGATGGAGAGGTCAGATTTTTTGGTACATTCTGTTTAGTGTATGCAAGAGGAATACTGATCTAGATGACACTAGGGACTCCTTTTGTAGTAGATAAAAGAAGGATGGGCTCAGAGGGTAGATATGTGGTGTTGGATGGACAATTAAAAGGGGACCCTTTAACCCCGACAGTAATATGTGCTCCAAACACTGATCATTCAGACTTTCTAGATCGGCTAACCCTGGCAGCGACATACAACTCTTAGGTGCCCTGCATATGGGAAGGAGACTTTAACTGCATTCCTGAAGTATACTTGGATAGATCCACTTCACCCCCTAGGTGCCAGTTGTCACCCAGAGACATTATACGCTTTACCTTTAGGTGCACGTTAGCGACATCACTTTACTGAGAATGAGGTCTCAATTAACGCTGGAGCAACAGAATGGGAGGCATATAAAGTGGTTGTATGAAGCCACTGCATTAGTAAAACAAGGGAAACAACCAATCCCTGCTTAAGTAGCTTCTGGACATGGAGTGGGACATGCAACAAGATGAAACAGTTACACCTACAGTACCTGAAACGCCTCCACAGCTCTTCGTACTATGACAGAAATAAGACTGGGAAAGCTGACTATAGAGAATACATGGCCAGACAACATGGAGAAGGTGATACAGCAGGTAGAATGCTAGCGTGGCCCCTGAAACATGACTCAGCATGTAAACCTATTGGATCAATCGTAATACTCACAGTTGAGACAGTCAATACAAGAGGGAATGGACACAGTCTTTGTTAATTACTACAGAGCTCTGGACATAGCATATCCCACAGCAGATGTCGATCGGATATCTACGTATGTTTGGGAGGTACCCAGATACACCCACAGCGATGCAGTGATCTGGAACTGCAGCTAGGCAGACAAAATATGCACTGCTAATACGCAAATAGTAAGATAAAAAAAACAAGTATAGACAGCCTCCCTATTAAATTCTATGCTACATATAGTGAACAACATAGCAAAGAAGCGAGGATAGTGTAACTACTTCTGAAATATCTCAGAGAACCACTGGTAGTGGTGCTTCCTAAAAGGAATTGAGGCTCCTCATGTTCATTTCTACCTCCCTCTCTTCCTGCTTAATCTGGAATACGAACTTTTAGGCAAACTATCAGCAAACAGACTTCTTCCTATTGTGAGTTATTTGGTCCACTTCTGCCAAAATGGATGTATATTGGACAGGAATACTTTTTTCTTAATATTAGACCAATTTTAGGCTAATGAGAGCACACTAAACAGAAGTTGATGCCATGGTGTACCTCTGAAATGCCTGTGAGTCCCTCCCAGGCTCAAGTAGTTACTGGAGGACTTCATAGACACATTGGGACTCAAAATTCATTGGACTAACTTTGGTCTTTTTCCCTTGGACTCAGTACTTGATAGCCTTAGACATGCCACTTTACAGACCAGACTAACATGGACCTTTGACATGCCTAAATTCTTAGGGGTACACATATACCATTCAGCTACAGACATTATCAAAGGCAACTTTGACAAGGCCCTTGCATTGATCTGAGGGTCCATGCCATTTAGGACTTCTCTCCTGCTTTCCCTGCTGGGCCGTGTAGCAATAACAAAAATTGTGATCCTACCAAGACCATTATAGCTATTTACAGCATTACTGGTACTCCTTCCCTGATCCTTTTTAAAGACCCTATATAGCCTTTTGTCAGAGTTAATTTGTGGCAATGGCAGGAAGAGAGTGGAATTCATACATTACATCACCTACTACTGGAATTAGGACTGGGGGCCGCTAATTATTAATTGTACAATGCGACTCCCCTACTACAATGGTCAATGCGCTGGCTGGGTGAAGGCACATGCGCTGAGAGAATCTAAGTAAAGAGAGTCCTTTGTAGTGCATTTATACTTTCCTGGATCTTGAACCCCTCTAGATCACAACAGGAAGAAACACATTTTATAACAATGGCAACACTGACCTGGCACAGATCTATTCATATGAGAGACCAAACCCCTCTGTATGGCCCGCAGTTGTCAGTATGGTCACTACCAGAAATGCAAGATATCATATTAAGATACAATGTACAGGTCTGGTGGGACGCAGGGGTATCACTGACTGGAGATCTATACATTGACGGAAACTACATACATTGCACGACATGAGAGACATGCACAGTGTGGTGGCTGGAACCGTTCTAATGTACAATTCCACACAGCACGGTTTACATAGGGGATGGGGTGGGCAACATCTTTATCAACCTTATTGATAACCCTACAAGGAATACTAGCACACGGCACTAGCAGAAAAGTAATCACTACACTCTACAGGTTACTCAACACACAACAGAACACCACTGAACTCAGTATTAAAGACAAATGGGAAGCCGATATGTGACGCACGCTGTCCAACGCACAATGGATGAAAATCGCGGAATAGGTCACAGATGTATTTAGAAACTTGAGATTTCAGTTTACATAGTTCAATTATTTATACCAGACACGCGTAAAGTATAGGTTTCCTGGTTCAACATCAGACTGTCCTAGATCTCATCAGCCTGACGCAGGCTTTTATCATATGATGTGAGAGTGTCCAGTGATAAACCAGGTTTGGTCAAAAATAGGAGACACAATCTTGGACATAGTGGACAAGTGATTGTCCTGCACACCTCAGGTGTGTACCATGGGCATAACCCTGAGACCTAAAACTGATAAACTCCTAAATATGTTTGAGGACCTGACCTGTGTTCAGGTGTCATCTCATGATGAAATGGAAAGCTAGCAGAGCATTTGAGTTTGAACAGTGGCTGCGGGATATGCAAAAGTAAGCTAGCGCTATTCATCATTTTGATTCGACAAAGGGACGGAAGGGCCCCAGTTGGATTGATATGGGATGTGCACACTGAGAAGGTGCAAGCAAAGAAAGAGATCAGACCAGATCCCGCAAAAGTAAGCTAGAGCTATCATCATTTTGATTCGACAAAGGGACGGAAGGGCCCCAGTTGGATTGATATGGGATGTGCACACTGAGAAGGTACAAGCAAAGAATTAGATCAGACCAGGCTCTATAATCATGAAGGTACTATTCCTCCCCGGGCATCAGTGGGGTAACGAAACTTGAGGGAGCCTCCCTGCAAAATACATGGAGGGGGCCACCTCCTGACCCAGTCAGATGTTCTAAGGGCAGTGGCCTGCCACCTGTGCACAGTGCCAACTGTGCTCATTGGGCTCTCTGTAGCTCAGGGCCCCTCCTCCGCATTGCAGGGGCTGGGGTGCCATGTTACACTACTGCAGGGCATGACAAGGTAATGAAGACACACCTCGAGGAGTGCGGGGTGCACTTGGAGGACTTGCATGCATGTGAACTCGCCGGATATGTCATTCATTTGTTAAGCAGGCTTGGGGCGCAAATGGTGCCTGCTATCGGGCACTTCAACTCAATTGACCCCTCATAGTCAGCAAGTAAGCACTTTACGGGAATGCTGCCCCCTTATAGTGATTTAAAGAAATATGCCTGATCATTTATAGTGGTTTGTTATTTCTGATTGACTTGTATACCACACATTTACTTCTCTGATGTGAGCGCTGCCTGCAAAGTTGTACCTTTTCCTATAAACAAATAAGAAAATTTAACAACAACATAGCCATAACAAGTCTTGCATTGTGCTTGCGTCATGCAGGTCGATTTAAGGCAACGCAAGTCCTTAAATAATATTTATTCAGCCTCACAAGGGGCGATTGGTGCACCTTGTGTGACTGTGAAGAAATGTGCAATGCAGTGATTTGCACTGCGTTGCGTTCATTTTGTAGTGGTATGCGTTCCATGGGTGGAGCATAGGCATTACCGTGCATCCACCCATGAAATTTGGTACAACCCACATTTACCAAAATCAGAAAACCTAGGATTGTGCCAGAATGGTGCTTCTCCCAAGGATGGTGTTGCAAAGAGAAATATTTTTAATTCGTGATGCAGTGAGCATCACACGTAGAAAGAGGAAATTGACGCTTAAAGTTGCTTTTGTGCAGGAAGTTATGTCGATATGGCACATGTCTGCTCTCTTCCTTTACTTTCACAGCGCAGCACGTTCCCTTGTTGTGTTGGCTGAATTTTTAGTAAATCTGGCCCAAGAGGTATTTTATAAAATACACAGCATGAAAAATATATAACAATGAAATAATACGAGAATAAAATGTGTTCTTAAACAACATGTTTAATAGAATACCTCCAAACACAGGTATTTCCATTATACACTATTTACTGCAGTACACTGATACCAATCATACCTTTTTACCACTCTAGAGCTAAACTGTCCAGAAAATTTAACATGGCACGTATATGAATCACGCTGTTGCCCCTTTGAACATGGTAGACAAAACCACAATAAAGACTTATACCACAACCATCTGTTAAGCGCGAAGGAAATAAAATATGTTCAATTTCAGATCACACAAATTAATGCATGCATCTATGTCATTACTTTATATACACAAGTGACAAATAAACAAAACATACACAAAAGTATATTTTTAATCTGAAGTGATAATAATCACAGAATATCAAGGCTAATAGGAAGGCACAATGACCAACTCCAAGTGTAATCAAACATTCACGTGACAAACCTAAAGATGTGACTTGCTTCAGACTGTAGCCTAAAGCTAAACTCAAACTTACCTCTATCATGTAAACATACAAAAATTCCAAAAAGATAATGACACCTAGAACGAGCAGTATTTCTCTAGTTTTCTGAAAAAGTAATCTGAAACTTACCCCAGGACTAAAAAGACACTGACTTTCCCAAAAAGCGAACACAATCAGGTAAACATGATCATAAAAAATCTAGATCTGCTCTAACTCCTCTAAACATAAAAATATTGTCAAATAACAACATATTCTTGCCCTCAAAAAGGCGGTCTCAAGTTCCCAAAATCGACAGATGACTGCTTTGAAGGATCCTAGCACACACGAGTCAGGTATAAAAAAAAATAAAAAATGCAATTTATTTGCAAAGTGAGAAATCACATGAGCTTGCACCAGAAAAAAATGAGAACACAATGAGGAAGCAACAGGCTACCCTAATCAGTGTAACAAAGCACAACAAAACAAGCTGACCCACCGACAAATGCCCGCGCTTGAGTATGGGACCATTACACACTCCTTTCATACATGTAAAATTGAAATGCATTGCAATCCACTCACCGTACTAGTAGATATAAAAAGACACTTTTGCTCACCTGGGCTGTTTTTGAGGGGCTACGTGTCCCATGAGACTTCGCTTGCCCGCAGAATAGGAGGAAGATCCTGCTGACAGTGCATAAAGTGCTTGCCCACTCCCACTGCGCATTAAACTTTTGCTTAACTGTGCTATTTATGAGGGACTACGCATCCCAGGAGACATCGCTTGCCTGCAGGACAATAAGAAGGGGCGCACTGACATCGGCACATAAAGCGCTTGCTCGCTCCCCACTGAGCGGGACACTTTTTCTCACCTGTGCTGTTTGTAAGGGACCCATTTAAAATCAGTGGTGGGGCAATTAATGATGAAATGTTTACAGCGTAGGCGAAGTTCGGTATTCACCTCGCTCACTTAGAGCATAAAGTAGCCTCCTTGTCACGTTTTAACATCAAGAGGAGTTCTTCTGTAGGGAGAAGTGGTGAGATTAACTTAGGTGGAGATACGGATGTAACTGCCAGTGTAGAAGTTCACCTGCCACAGTCTGAGAAAGAGACCAAGATTGGGAAGTCTTCATTTGATTACAGCCCTTGGCATCTAAGCGTAAACAAAAAATACATCTGACGCACCCTTTGCGTAGCTAAGGTCCAAAGCAAGGGGTTGAACAGCTTTTTCCTAACACATAAAGGACATTGAACATAAAATGCTTAAAGATTATTCTGATCATGTCAAATTCGATTACTTTTTCCCCAAGGTTCAGTCAACGATAGAGGCTGCAGTTAGTAAGTGTCTGGAGAAACTGTTGTCTATGGAAGGCAGCCTAAATAATTTAATTCATTTTTTAAAGCCAATTTGTCGATGACTAGTTCTATTAGTTGTGCACTTGAGGGATAGGGCAGGAGATTGTGACACCTGATGACCCTCCTCATTGTCCCCTCGTTCATCTCTTTTACCCAAAGATGGAACCCCACTGCTCCCCACTTTGCCAATTTCCATTTTAGTTATTCCTAATTCTCAGGGGTTCCTGATGAATCCACCCACACAGGCTGGTACATCAGAGCTGCCAATGCTGGTCAATCATTTGAGAGGTCCTAACCATGACCCTGTATATAAACCAACTCAGGAGGATCTGGGTGTCTTGAGTTGTAAAACTGATGTTGCACCCCCCTCCCGAATTGGTCTTAGAGCCGGATTGAAGTCTTGGTGGAGGCAGTACTCCATCACTAACATAACGAATATCCCATCCACCTTATTACAATCTGCATGGGATATCATGGGATTGGAATAAGGTGGACAGTATTTCTGTCACGTTTGGACAGAGCATTCCCCTCCACCAAGACCTAAATCAGGCTTTGGCTTCTTATGTTGTGATGCTAACTGGGGTCCCCATCTTGATAGATCGGGAAAAAGAAGGTTATCCCAGTCTTTGAAACAAGGTTAGCCACTGGCTGTCACAATTGGGTGGTGAAGGGCGAACCCTGGCTCATAGCTTTATTATGACTCAGAGGTTATAATAGGTAGGGCCAACTCTCAGAACCTTTTAGAGGGATTGTGTAGTCATTAATTTTGACCATGCTAGAGCTGCCCAAATGTTTTTGAATTTTGCCAGGAGGCCTTATCCAGGCTTTCCCTCTTGGATATTTTTATCACTCGTTGGCAGCCCAAACTTATCTGTCGGTTAGTGACTGTAGCAAAACCATTGGCTATGGGGTTTTAAGGCTACCAGAGTTTAGATAGTTTGTTATGTCTACCCACAATAGATAGGAAGTTTTGGGGACAGACTCACTAGACTGACTGTATAGTTTCAACTGTTGGAAGAAGCCCACCAAAGGGGAAGAACAGGAATGGGGCTCGTGGGGTGCCAAACCAGGTGGCAGGCAAGGGTAGTTTACAGCCTGTATAATATTTTGTCCCAGAGGAGATAAACCCCTTCATTGTGCTCAATATTCAAAGTGACTGCTGAAATAACGATGACAGTGTTGACGGACAGTTTGTGCCAGTAACCAGTAGGGGATATGCACTGAGGGATGCAGACCAGTTAGTCAACAGGAGGGTCATACCATATGGTGTTAAAATCCCTACAGCTGAGGACGATCTTACTAACTCCAAAGAATGCCACAACAATGACATGAGTAAAGAGGGTACCTTTACTAGTGGCCTCATGTTAGCATCTTGGAAGGTAGCAGGAATAAACAACAAAAGGCATGACCACGATTAGTTAATTTTTCTGAGATCAGTTGCTATAATATGTTTACAGGAAACATGGGACTTTGAGGACTCCTTCTTCCTGGAAGGCTACAGATCATAGTTTAATTCTGCTGTGCCTTCATCAAATGGGACACCCAAAGCGAGGTCTGTTGATTTTGGATTCTCTTGCTTTAAATTGTAGTATTAAGAGTCTTGCAAAAAGCATCAAAAATATGCAAGCAGTCCTCTTTACCTCCTCTGTGGTTGGTGGCTTTTCCTGTTAAATTCTCATCATGTGACTACAGGTCCCATTCTCTGTGACACACTTTCCATTTTAAGGGAACAAATGCTGAACATTGATATTTGTACCAATGTAAAAGCCGTACTTATTTTAGTGGGTGATTTTAACATCCATCCATTTATACGTTCCTTAACCCCATGCAATCAAGTGTATAATGAAGACTCTGCACATGGAACACAGCCAGGTGGGCATTGTTTTAAAAAATATATCCTTGCTGAATTTGACTTGGAGTGTGTTATGACCAAAAGGTTTCAAAGTGCAGATTGTAAGTTTGCCACCACTTTTACTGGAAGAGGTCAGCACTCGACAATAGATTACATTTTTACATCTGTACCCTTGCATGATTTTTGAAAGTTATTTTTGTATAAGTGCTTCTGGCTTTAGTGATCTTTACTGTATCCGTGTTAGTATCACTGGCCTGCAGGCATGGGCCATGGAGCAGGATAAGTCTCTTCACATGTGTGGTGTAGCGACAGACCAGGGTAAAAGACTAAGATAGTCAAAGATTGTTCCAGAGGGATTTTTAAAGTGCCTTGTGAAAACTGAGTGAGGAAAATTATAACTTTGTTTGTGGGACTCATAAGCTGATATTACATTTCTGAATGCATATTTGGTGATCAGGAACGAGATTAAATCTAAGTTATCACTTTCCCCACACCAATCGGCTGCAAACAGTAATCCACAATGGTTTAACAAAGATTGTTCAAGAGCCCATAAAATATTAATGAATGCTCTTAAAGCTCAACCCAAAGACCATGGTTTAATAGCAAGCAGGGGTAGTGCTTATAAGAAGGCGTTAGATGTGAGAAAAAGAGCACTAAAGGAGGACACTTGGGAAGATCTCAAGGAGGCCTCACTTAGGGCAGATAACTTTACATTTTGGGAGGTTGTTAACCGCCCACTATTTAATGGTAAAAGGGCCCACTCCAATTCCTCACGTATTCTTCAGGAGAAATGGATTGAGCATTTTGAGGGTATATACACTACTTCTACTCGTGAAGACCATCATGAGCTCTCCTCCTTGTTAAATACCCAGCAGTGTAATTTAACATTCACTGACAAGGAGGTTCATTTAGCAATAGGATGCAAGTCACACGGCCACTGGTACTGATGAGATTCCTGCAGACTTGTACAAGGTATCACCTGAACTTTGGACTCCCATTGTAACCCGTATATTTAACCTGGCAGTGCGTACTCATTTCCCAGATTCGTCGTCCCAGTCTATTATCATCCATGCAAAAAAGGCTGAGAGATCTTCTGGGTTGCTATAGGCCTATCTCTTTTATAGATTCTGTAGTCAAGGTGATGGCCAGGGTCATCTTAGAGAGGGCCATGTCATGGGCGGAGGACACTCACATTCTTTCAGACTGACAGTATTGGTTTCCCCTGGGCCTCAATACATGTGGCCAAAGCTTAATCTTTTCTTGTTAATTAATAAGTATACCATGGTAATGCCCAGGTCTCTGTTACTTATTTATGGGTCTGCCCTCTGCCTTTGGCAGAGTGAACAGATCCAGGTTGTGGCCTATTTTGATGGTCATGGGAAAGAACAGATAGGTTGTTTGTTTCCTTAGTGAACTGCACAGGGACATGTCGGTAGTTGTTCGGTAAAACCTGGACGGTTTTTGCTCTACTCCCTTTTCTTTAAAGTGTGGGGTGCGACAAGGATGTCTATCGGCCCCATTTTTGTTTACCTTGTACGTGAATGACTTGAGGGCCAGAAAGGTAGATAAGCAAGTGGACTGTCCGCGAGTGGATAGTCCCCAAAGTCCCATATTGTTATTCACGAACAATACTGTTTTACTTGCAAGAACTGCTTTGGGTCTTCAAACATTGCTCAATGGTTTTGTTACCTATATGAACAATCTTGACCTATTAACGAACTATGTCAAATCCCGGATGATGGTTCTGGGCCCCAAGGGGACCACGTCCAGATCTTTTCATGTACAGACCATATATTATCAAAGGCCCAGACTTATACATACTTAGGTGTGGTGTTTGATGACCGATCCCCACGAGTCCCTCTGATAAAATGTAAGAGATTGTCTC
This sequence comes from Pleurodeles waltl, assembly GCF_031143425.1. Taxonomy (NCBI): domain Eukaryota; kingdom Metazoa; phylum Chordata; class Amphibia; order Caudata; family Salamandridae; genus Pleurodeles; species Pleurodeles waltl. The sequence goes on from NC_090447.1 coordinate 1,234,438,875, forward strand.
TTTCTCATTCTATTGGGGCATTCTTTTGCTTCTCCTACCAGAATTGGTGGCAAGCCACTGGATGCAATGCTTAAGATCTACCAAGCTGAATCAGTCTCAGTAGCCACGTATGGCAGTGCAGTGTGGGGCTACATAGATTTATGTGAGCTCCAGGTAGAGGAGAATAGGTTTTGAAGATGCCTGTTGGTGGTCCCGGCATCTATCCCCGACATTTATGGTTCATGAGGAGCTAGGGCTGTCTTGTCTGACCTCATTGTGCTGTGTCCTTTACTTAGGTGGCTCACCTTCTGGACGAGACTTGAGAACCACTTTAGCAGGGAAATACTTATGAACTGTATACAGCTCCATGGCTGGAGGTCAATAAAATGGCTAGCGTACTTAGTGATACCTTTGTCAAGTTAGTGGGAGGGTTTAGAACTTGAGAAGCCTTCGGTTCGAGGACATGCACAGATTGTTACAGGGTCAGTCACTGAACCATATTTGATCAATGTGTCTAATGATCATCATTGGTTCCTTCTTACCAGATTCCGGTTCAACCAATTTTCTCTGCTGCTGAGCACCTCTAGACCTAATAGTGGGACTGTGCACTTGGGTCCTTGCCTATGTGATAACTTTTCTTCCCTGGATCTTGCTCACTTTATGCTTTTTTGTAGTCTTTATGATGTTCCACATAGGACTTTTTTGTTATTTCTGTTGAAATCTCTGAATTTTGCCCAGGTTAAAAGTGCTTTAAGGCACCTTCATTAACTCTCAAATGTTTATGTAACTTATGTTGTTTCCTGCTTTTTGGCCTCACCTTTGAGGTTGAGGGATTAACTAGATGTGGAGTCTGGATGAAAGTTTTTAGCTTGCTTTTGTTTGTTTTCTCAAATGTACTTTAGACTCTGTCCTCAGTATGCGAGGTGTAATGTTATATAATGGTTTGGTAACTGGAGACCTCTTATTGTTGCTTTTATTTCATTATTTATGATGTCCAACTATTCAGAGGATGGCTGATCTTCTATATCTTGCACTTTATTGTCATTATATAATTTTTATGTTATATGTTTTATTGAGTCTTGTCTAACCAGATGGATTCCAACACTGAGCCCTTTAATGTGATTTGCTGCCTTATGAGATGGTTTAAGGTGTTTTTTATTTAAGAATGACCATGATGGTTTTATTCTCTTTATCTTTTACTTATATAATATGTCTGTTCTGATTTTAGATATATTGGAATTTGTTTTTACTGTTGTTGTTTGATGAATGTAAATTGTTACTGTGTACTTTTATGGTCCAAATCAGACCGAATAAAGTTTTAGGATGATTATGATGAAATACATAAGGTAGAAGCCAGATCTTGTTATGAAAAGCATTGAGTTTGTTTCCTTTTTAGGGACAAGCACACAAGAGCTCTAGCCTGTTGTAATCTCTCTGTGGGCATTTAACCACACCCACTCTTGCTATTCTTTCTTTGTTGTGCTTGTCTTAAGTGCTTCATTTATATTGGTGCATTTTGTGAAATGTCCCTCCTTTGTGTGCTGAGTTCCCCTCCCAGACGTTTTAACTAGTGAACAATTCTGTTGGCGATCATACTATGTCACGCTTTCTCCTGTTACAGCATGTGATGGCCCCTCCTCTGGTTTCGGTTTACCTTTAATCCCAGCCGCGTTCCTTTTCAGACATTCACGCAGGAGAGAGGGCCGCCGGTTTAGAGAGTACATAAACAAACAATCAAAGTAGCGTGGAAGATGGCCTCTGGGGGTGAAGAAATGATAATCCGCCACTCACTGCATCAAAGGAGGCGCTCGCTGTGCACCTAGCCCGTCCCCTCCATGGGCCCCTCATGGTAAGTGGTCCAGAGCGGTGGCGCATTTTTTAAAGCCCAAGCTTTTAAGTCGTAATTAGGTACGCAGAGCGCGTTATCATTCCAGCCAGCACCGGCCGGCTTGCTGCCGGGGTGTGGTTTGGTGCTCAGCGTCCGCGTACACTGAATGCGACGTGACAAGCGACGCGCTGGTGTGCGCGGGAGGCTGGGAAATGTAGTTCCCGGCCTCTTGATGAAAATAGTGTGCCTCCTCTCGCAGTGGCGAGACGGGAGGGAAAGCAGAGGAGGGGGAAAAACAGAGGAGGGGGAAAAAGAGGAGGGGGAAATACAGAGGAGGGGGGAAGAGAGGGTGGGGGAAGAAAAAAAGGAGAGAAGGGGAAAAGGAGGGGTGGGGAAGGATTGGAAGGGGAGGAGGGTTGGGAATGGTACTCAGGGAAGCACATATGCTAGACAAGATGCTGGCCATAGCAAGAAAAGAGCAGATAGACAAACTGCTGCCATGTAGTTGGGGAAAGTCCATTAAGGGAACCATGCTCGCCAGAAGAAGCAAAAGACACTCAAGTAAAGACAAACAAAACTCTGAACCTGCTGGTCACTATGGGTGTGCTACCACTATAGGATATCTTACCCACATGGAGGGAAATGCCCAGCCATGCGGCAGACATGCAAAGCATATGGAAAGAAAAACCACTTCAAGTCTGCCTGTTGAGCATAAAGCTAGCATAGGCATCACCACAGGTCAAAAGACAAAGAGAGACACCACATACAAAGCATCAAGACTAAGGCCCTCATTACAACCCTGGCGGTCGGCGGAGAAGCGGCGGTCTTACCGCCAACAGGCTGGCAGTAAACATTTTGGAATTATGACCATGGCGGTTACCGCCATGGTCATCTGCCACTTCTCCGATCCGACCGCCAGAGCGGAGACGACCGCCGGGCTGGAGACCTGGGTCTCCAGCCCGGCGGTCGTCACAATACCGTTGGCGGTATCATGACCCAGCTGACCGCCATGGATTTCATGGGGTTTGGAACTGCCATAAAAACCATGGCGGTGAGCACTATCAGTGCCAGGGAATTCCTTCCCTGGCACTGATAGGGGCCTCCCCCAACCCCTGACCCCACTGAGTCCTTCCCCTACACCCCCACCACCTCTGCCACCCCCAAAGGTGGCAGGACACCCCTACCCCCAACATTACATTACACATTCACACCCGACACGCACGCAGGCACCACCAACACACATACCCGCACACACACCAACATACATGCCAACAGCCACACACACAGTCCTACGCACACACCCACATTCAGACATACACGCACACATCCATACAGACATACATACAGACAGACACGCACTCATTTCCAAACACACAACACCCCTGCATACATACACGCACTCACACACCCCCTCTACATACACACATGCACACCCCCATGCACGCACACAACACCCCCCCCACCCTCCTCCCCTAACGGACGATCAACTTACCTGGTCCGTTGATCCTCTGGGAGGGGACGGGAACCATGGGGGCTGCTCCGCCGCCACCACACCGTCAACAGAGCAACCTCCACTTCCCCGCCGCCCGCCAAAAAAGGACAGAGGGCTGCCAGCAGTCATAATACGCCGAGCGGAAAACCGTCACCACTGGCAGTCTTCAGCACGGCGGTCCCTCTGCGGTCTTGTCAAAAGACCGCCGAGGTCGAAATGACCCCCTAAGTCTAGGAAGTGATCCTCTATATCATCATCCAGCAGAGTGACAACTCTAGCATCTGGCAACAAGGATGAAGAAGGACACCTTCTACTGTAGTCCACGAATGAACAGGGAAGTTAATCCATCACAGTCAGTCTCGAGATGTGAGATCACCATTTGTCATTGATAGTGGCCAGCAGTGCATTGGTGAATATAGTGGGAACACAAGAACTAGCATTCATAAAGCACAATCTTAAACTAGTAGAGATCCACCTGAAGATATACACGTGGGCAGAAGAGAAGGCATTGAGATGCCTAGGGGCTACTACAGCCTCACACTGTCGTAGTCTGAGGTTGGCTGCAGGTTGGAAAAAATGTGGAAGCCACCTTTGTAGGGTAGCCAGGCCCTGCATCAATAGATCACTCAAGATGGATGGTGGCAGAAGGGGCAGCTGAATGCAAGTCCTGGCCAAAGGCCAGCTTTGCATCTGGAACCTATTGGAGGTGAATGAACGCCATGCAGAAGTGGTGAATGTAAATCCAGGCTCGAGGCAATGCATTTGGCCCAGAGAGGAAGCTGGCTACCACTGAACGGGGCTCTGAACTCAGAAACCCACATCACACACAAGTTGGGGCCTGAGCAATGCATGAAGACAGCAATCATTGCAACATACAAACTTTATTTTGAATTTGTATAAATTTGTTCAGCAGGGGTGCTTGAGAGCCCGAGCAAGATGCCCGATGTTTATGTGAGCTCTGGCAGCCGCCGCCTATTTTAGCTGAAATTGTAATGTAGTGATAGCAATTACTGGCTGAAAAGCAGCTATAGTTCTTGCAGGGGGGATTGTGAGCATCAGTGGCAGATAGTGCATCACTAGGAAGCTGGAAAGTAAGGCCAGTAATCAGGCCTGGTGCTGAGCCATTGGGGACTAGCTGATGCCAAGCTCACATGGCAGGGCTGGTCTTGGCATTGCCTATGCGTCTGAAGCAGAGCCACTGGCGTAGAGGTGGAGTTGCCCATACATTTCACGCAGGGTGACTGAAACTGGTTAGACTCACCCTCGATAAATCATAGCATATAACAATGATTGAATCGGAAATTAGAGCATGGACAGCTCATATTGTAGTGAGTGGCATGGCGTACACGCGGATAACCAGAGGGAGCCCCAGAAACATGGCACCATTTCCAACCATAGAATCGAAAACTGCGCTGGCAAACTACTAACATGGGGAAAGGAGACCCCAGAATCAACAGCCCTAACAAAAATTGAGAATTTTGTGGAAAACCTGCTAAAAAAACTCTTAATCTCAGCCCTCCTCATATACCTCACTAAAAAACTTTTTGTCCAGAGATTTTCATTTTTGATTTGTGTCTTTGTATCATTAGAGACGTAATTTAGCTTATGTAGACATTGCTGATCAGGGCTGAATTTTTCTGGAAAACATTTTTAACCCCTTCGCTGCCAGGCCTTTTCCCCCTCCTGTGCCAGGCCTTTTTTTGCCTATTTGGGGCAGTTCGCGCTTAGGCCCTCATAACTTTTTGTCCACATAAGCTAACCAAGCCAAATTTGCGTCCTTTTTTTCCAACATCCTAGGGATTCTAGAGGTACCCAGACTTTGTGGGTTCCCTTGAAGGAGGCCAAGAAATTGGCCAAAATACAGTGAAAATTTCGTTTTTTTCAAAAAAAATTGAAAAAGTGGCTGCAGAAGAAGGCTTGTGGTTTTTCCCCTGAAAATGGCATCAACAAAGGGTTTGCGGTGCTAAACTCAGCAGCTTCCCAGCTTTCAGGAACAGGCAGACTTGAATCAGAAAACCCGATTTTTCAACACAATTTTGGCATTTTACTGGGACATGCCCCATTTTTGCAATTTTTTGTGCTTTCAGCCTCCTTCCAGTCAGTGACAGAAATGGGCATGAAACCAATGCTGGATCCCAGAAACCTAAAAATTTCTGAAAAGTAGACAAAATTCTGAATTTAGCAAGGGGTCATTTGTGTAGATCCTACAAGGGTTTCCTACAGAAAATAACAACTGAAAAAGAAAAATATTGAAATTGAGGTGAAAAAAACATAAATGTTTCTCTACGTTTTACTCTGTAACTTTTCCCTGCAATGTCAGATTATCGAAAGCAATATACCGTTACGTCTGCGGGACTCCTCTGGTTGCGGGGATATATAGGGCTTGTAGGTTCATCAAGAACCCAAGGAACCCAGAGCCAATAAATGAGCTGCACCCTGACGTGCGTTTTCATTCTATACCGGGTATACAGCAATTCATTTGCTGAAATATAAAGAGTAAAAAATTGCTATCAAGAAAACCTTTGTATTTCCAAAAAGGGCACAAGATAAGGTGTTGAGGAGCAGTGGTTATTTGCACATATCTGAATTCCGGGGTGACCAAACTAGCATGTGAATTACAGGGCATTTCTCAAATAGATGTCTTTTTTACACACTCTCCTATATTTGGAAGCAAAAAATGTAGAGAAAGACAAGGGGCAATAACACTTGTTTTGCTAATCTATGTTCCCCCAAGACTCCCGATAAAAAAGATACCTCACTTGTGTGGGTAGGCCTAGCGCCCGCGACAGGAAACACCCCAAAGCGCAACGTGGACACATCCAAATTTTTGGATGAAAACAGAGGTGTTTTTTGTGAAGTGCCTACCTGTAGATTTTGGCCTCTAGCTCAGCCGGCACCTAGGGAAACCTACCAAACCTGTGCATTTCTGAAAACTAGAGACCTAGGGGAATCCAAGGAGGGGTGACTTGCGGGGCTCGGACCAGGTTCTGTTACCCAGAATCCTTTGCAAACCTCAAAATTTGGCTAAAAAAACACATGTTCCTCACATTTCTGTGGCAGAAAGTTCTGGAATCTGAGAGGAGCCACAAATTTCATTCCACCCAGTGTTCCCCCAAGTCTCCCGATAAAAATTATACCTCACTTGTGTGGGTAGGCCTAGCGCCCGCGACAGGAAACACCCCAAAGCGCAACGTGGACACATCCAAAATTTTGGAAGAAAACAGAGGTGTTTTTTGTGAAGTGCCTACCTGTAGATTTTGGCCTCTAGCTCAGCCGGCACCTAGGGAAACCTACCAACCCTGTGCATTTCTGAAAACTAGAGACCTAGGGGAATCCAAGGAGGGGTGACTTGCGGGGCTCGGACCAGGTTCTGTTACCCAGAATCCTTTGCAAACCTCAAAATTTGGCTAAAAAAACACATGTTCCTCACATTTCTGTGGCAGAAAGTTCTGGAATCTGAGAGGAGCCACAAATTTCCTTCCACCCAGCGTTCCCCCAAGTCTCCCGATAAAAATGATACCTCACTTGCGTGGGTAGGCCTAGCGCCGGCGACAGGAAACACCCCAAAGCGCAACGTGGACACATCCAAAATTTTGGAAGAAAACAGAGGTGTTTTTTGCGAAGTGCCTACCTGTAGATTTTGGCCTCTAGCTCAGCCGGCACCTAGGGAAACCTACCAAACCTGTGCATTTCTGAAAACTAGAGACCTAGGGGAATCCAAGGAGGGGTGACTTGCGGGGCTCGGACCAGGTTCTGTTACCCAGAATCCTTTGCAAACCTCAAAATTTGGCTAAAAAAACACATGTTCCTCACATTTCTGTGGCAGAAAGTTCTGGAATCTGAGAGGAGCCACAAATTTCCTTCCACCCAGAGTTCCCCCAAGTCTCCCGATAAAAATGATACCTCACTTGCGTGGGTAGGCCTAGCTCCAGCGACAGGAAACGCCCCAAAGCGCAACGTGGACACATCCAAAATTTTGAAAGAAAACAGAGGTGTTTTTTGCGAAGTGCCTACCTGTAGATTTTGGCCTCTAGCTCAGCCGGCACCTAGGGAAACCTACTAAACCTGTGCATTTCTGAAAACTAGAGACCTAGGGGAATCCAAGGAGGGGTGACTTGTGGGGCTCGGACCAGATTCTGTTACCCAGAATCCTTTGCAAACCTCAAAATTTGGCTAAAAAAACACATGTTCCTCACATTTCTGTGGCAGAAAGTTCTGGAATCTGAGAAGAGCCACAAATTTCCTTCCACCCAGCGTTCCCCCAAGTCTCCCGATAAAAATGATACCTCACTTGCGTGGGTAGGCCTAGTGCCGGCGACAGGAAACACCCCAAAGCGCAACGTGGACACATCCAAAATTTTGGAAGAAAACAGAGGTGTTTTTTGTGAAGTGCCTACCTGTAGATTTTGGCCTCTAGCTCAGCCGGCACCTAGGGAAACCTACCAACCCTGTGCATTTCTGAAAACTAGAGACCTAGGGGAATCCAAGGAGGGGTGACTTGCGGGGCTCAGACCAGGTTCTGTTACCCAGAATCCTTTGCAAACCTCAAAATTTGGCTAAAAAAACACATGTTCCTCACATTTCTATGGCAGAAAGTTCTGGAATCTGAGAGGAGCCACAAATTTCCTTCCACCCAGCGTTCCCCCAAGTCTCCCGATAAAAATGATACCTCACTTGCGTGGGTAGGCCTAGCTCCAGCGACAGGAAACGCCCCAAAGCGCAACGTGGACACATCCAAAATTTTGAAAGAAAACAGAGGTGTTTTTTGCGAAGTGCCTACCTGTAGATTTTGGCCTCTAGCTCAGCCGGCACCTAGGGAAACCTACTAAACCTGTGCATTTCTGAAAACTAGAGACCTAGGGGAATCCAAGGAGGGGTGACTTGTGGGGCTCGGACCAGGTTCTGTTACCCAGAATCCTTTGCAAACCTCAAAATTTGGCTAAAAAAACACATGTTCCTCACATTTCTGTGGCAGAAAGTTCTGGAATCTGAGAAGAGCCACACATTTTCTTCCACCCAGCGTTCCCCCAAGTCTCCCGATAAAAATGATACCTCACTTGCGTGGGTAGGCCTAGCGCCGGCGACAGGAAACACCCCAAAGCGCAACGTGGACACATCCAAAATTTTGGAAGAAAACAGAGGTGTTTTTTGCGAAGTGCCTACCTGTAGATTTTGGCCTCTAGCTCAGCCGGCACCAAGGGAAACCTACCAAACCTGTGCATTTCTGAAAACTAGAGACCTAGGGGAATCCAAGATGGGGTGACTTGCGGGGCTCGGACCAGGTTCTGCTACCCAGAATCCTTTGCAAACCTCAAAATTTGGCTAAAAAAACACATGTTCCTCACATTTCTGTGGCAGAAAGTTCTGGAATCTGAGAGGAGCCACAAATTTCCTTCCACCCAGCGTTCCCCCAAGTCTCCCGATAAAAATGATACCTCACTTGCGTGGGTAGGCCTAGCGCCGGCGACAGGAAACACCCCAAAGCGCAACGTGGACACATCCAAAATTTTGGAAGAAAACAGAGGTGTTTTTTGCGAAGTGCCTACCTGTAGATTTTGGCCTCTAGCTCAGCCGGCACCTAGGGAAACCTACCAAACCTGTGCATTTCTGAAAACTAGAGACCTAGGGGAATCCAAGGAGGGGTGACTTGCGGGGCTCGGACCAGGTTCTGTTACCCAGAATCCTTTGCAAACCTCAAAATTTGGCTAAAAAAACACATGTTCCTCACATTTCTGTGGCAGAAAGTTCTGGAATCTGAGAGGAGCCACAAATTTCCTTCCACCCAGAGTTCCCCCAAGTCTCCCGATAAAAATGATACCTCACTTGCGTGGGTAGGCCTAGCTCCAGCGACAGGAAACGCCCCAAAGCGCAACGTGGACACATCCAAAATTTTGAAAGAAAACAGAGGTGTTTTTTGCGAAGTGCCTACCTGTAGATTTTGGCCTCTAGCTCAGCCGGCACCTAGGGAAACCTACTAAACCTGTGCATTTCTGAAAACTAGAGACCTAGGGGAATCCAAGGAGGGGTGACTTGTGGGGCTCGGACCAGGTTCTGTTACCCAGAATCCTTTGCAAACCTCAAAATTTGGCTAAAAAAACACGTGTTCCTCACATTTCTGTGGCAGAAAGTTCTGGAATCTGAGAAGAGCCACAAATTTCCTTCCACCCAGCGTTCCCCCAAGTCTCCCGATAAAAATGATACCTCACTTGCGTGGGTAGGCCTAGCGCCGGCGACAGGAAACACCCCAAAGCGCAACGTGGACACATCCAAAATTTTGGAAGAAAACAGAGGTGTTTTTTGCGAAGTGCCTACCTGTAGATTTTGGCCTCTAGCTCAGCCGGCACCAAGGGAAACCTACCAAACCTGTGCATTTCTGAAAACTAGAGACCTAGGGGAATCCAAGATGGGGTGACTTGCGGGGCTCGGACCAGGTTCTGTTACCCAGAATCCTTTGCAAACCTCAAAATTTGGCTAAAAAAACACATGTTCCTCACATTTCTGTGGCAGAAAGTTCTGGAATCTGAGAGGAGCCACAAATTTCCTTCCACCCAGCGTTCCCCCAAGTCTCCCGATAAAAATGATACCTCACTTGCGTGGGTAGTCCTAGCGCCGGCGACAGGAAACACCCCAAAGCGCAACGTGGACACATCCAAAATTTTGGAAGAAAACAGAGGTGTTTTTTGCGAAGTGCCTACCTGTAGATTTTGGCCTCTAGCTCAGCCGGCACCTAGAGAAACCTACCAAACCTGTGCATTTCTGAAAACTAGAGACCTAGGGGAATCCAAGGAGGGGTGACTTGTGGGGCTCGGACCAGGTTCTGTTACCCAGAATCCTTTGCAAACCTCAAAATTTGGCTAAAAAAACAGATGTTCCTCACATTTCTGTGGCAGAAAGTTCTGGAATCTGAGAGGAGCCACAAATTTCCTTCCACCCAGCGTTCCCCCAAGTCTCCCGATAAAAATGATACCTCACTTGCGTGGGTAGGCCTAGCGCCGGCGACAGGAAACACCCCAAAGCGCAACGTGGACACATCCAAAATTTTGGAAGAAAACAGAGGTGTTTTTTGCGAAGTGCCTACCTGTAGATTTTGGCCTCTAGCTCAGCCGGCACCAAGGGAAACCTACCAAACCTCTGCATTTCTGAAAACTAGAGACCTAGGGGAATCCAAGATGGGGTGACTTGCGGGGCTCGGACCAGGTTCTGTTACCCAGAATCCTTTGCAAACCTCAAAATTTGGCTAAAAAAACACATGTTCCTCACATTTCTGTGGCAGAAAGTTCTGGAATCTGAGAGGAGCCACAAATTTCCTTCCACCCAGCGTTCCCCCAAGTCTCCCGATAAAAATGATACCTCACTTGCGTGGGTAGTCCTAGCGCCGGCGACAGGAAACACCCCAAAGCGCAACGTGGACACCTCCAAAATTTTGGAAGAAAACAGAGGTGTTTTTTGCGAAGTGCCTACCTGTAGATTTTGGCCTCTAGCTCAGCCGGCACCTAGAGAAACCTACCAAACCTGTGCATTTCTGAAAACTAGAGACCTAGGGGAATCCAAGGAGGGGTGACTTGTGGGGCTCGGACCAGGTTCTGTTACCCAGAATCCTTTGCAAACCTCAAAATTTGGCTAAAAAAACAGATGTTCCTCACATTTCTGTGGCAGAAAGTTCTGGAATCTGAGAGGAGCCACAAATTTCCTTCCACCCAGCGTTCCCCCAAGTCTCCCGATAAAAATGATACCTCACTTGCGAGGGTAGGCCTAGCGCCTGCGACAGGAAACACCCCAAAGCGCAACGTGGACACATCCAAAATTTTGAAAGAAAACAGAGGTGTTTTTTGCGAAGTGCCTACCTGTAGATTTTGGCCTCTAGCTCAGCCGGCACCTAGGGAAACCTACTAAACCTGTGCATTTCTGAAAACTAGAGACCTAGGGGAATCCAAGGAGGGGTGACTTGTGGGGCTCAGACCAGGTTCTGTTACCCAGAATCCTTTGCAAACCTCAAAATTTGGCTAAAAAAACACATGTTCCTCACATTTCTGTGGCAGAAAGTTCTGGAATCGGAGAGGAGCCACAAATTTCCTTCCACCCAGGGTTCCCCCAAGTCTCCTGATAAAAATGATACCTCACTTGCGTGGGTAGGCCTAGCGCCCGCGACAGGAAACACCCCAAAGCGCAACGTGGACACGTCCCAAAATTAGGAAGAAAACAGAGGTGTTTTTTGCGAAGTGCCTACCTGTAGATTTTGGCCTCTAGCTCAGCCGGCTCCTAGGGAAACCTACCAAACCTGTGCATTTCTGAAAACTAGAGACCTAGGGGAATCCAAGATGGGGTGACTTGCGGGGCTCGGACCAGGTTCTGTTACCCAGAATCCTTTGCAAACCTCAAAATTTGGCTAAAAAAACACATGTTCCTCACATTTCTGTGGCAGAAAGTTCTGGAATCTGAGAGGAGCCACAAATTTCCTTCCACCCAGCGTTCCCCCAAGTCTCCCGATAAAAATGATACCTCACTTGCGTGGGTAGGCCTAGCGCCGGCGACAGGAAACACCCCAAAGCGCAACGTGGACACATCCAAAATTTTGGAAGAAAACAGAGGTGTTTTTTGCGAAGTGCCTACCTGTAGATTTTGGCTGCTCAGCCGGCACCTAGGGAAACCTACCAAACCTGTGCATTTCTGAAAACTAGAGACCTAGGGGAATCCAAGATGGGGTGACTTGCGGGGCTCGGACCAGGTTCTGTTACCCAGAATCCTTTGCAAACCTCAAAATTTGGCTAAAAAAACACATGTTCCTCACATTTCTGTGGCAGAAAGTTCTGGAATCTGAGAGGAGCCACAAATTTCCTTCCACCCAGCGTTCCCCCAAGTCTCCCGATAAAAATGATACCTCACTTGCGTGGGTATTCCTAGCGCCGGCGACAGGAAACACCCCAAAGCGCAACGTGGACACATCCAAAATTTTGGAAGAAAACAGAGGTGTTTTTTGCGAAGTGCCTACCTGTAGATTTTGGCTGCTCAGCCGGCACCTAGGGAAACCTACCAAACCTGTGCATTTCTGAAAACTAGAGACCTAGGGGAATCCAAGATGGGGTGACTTGCGGGGCTCGGACCAGGTTCTGTTACCCAGAATCCTTTGCAAACCTCAAAATTTGGCTAAAAAAACACATGTTCCTCACATTTCTGTGGCAGAAAGTTCTGGAATCTGAGAGGAGCCACAAATTTCCTTCCACCCAGCGTTCCCCCAAGTCTCCCGATACAAATGATACCTCACTTGCGTGGGTATTCCTAGCGCCGGCGACAGGAAACACCCCAAAGCGCAACGTGGACACATCCAAAATTTTGGAAGAAAACAGAGGTGTTTTTTGCGAAGTGCCTACCTGTAGATTTTGGCCTCTAGCTCAGCCGGCACCTAGGGAAACCTACCAAACCTGTGCATTTCTGAAAACTAGAGTCCTAGGGGAATCCAAGATGGGGTGACTTGCGGGGCTCGGACCAGGTTCTGTTACCCAGAATCCTTTGCAAACCTCAAAATTTGGCTAAAAAAACACATGTTCCTCACATTTCTGTGGCAGAAAGTTCTGGAATCTGAGAGGAGCCACAAATTTCCTTCCACCCAGCGTTCCCCCAAGTCTCCCGATAAAAATGATACCTCACTTGCGTGGGTAGTCCTAGCGCCGGCAACAGGAAACACCCCAAAGCGCAACGTGGACACATCCAAAATTTTGGAAGAAAACAGAGGTGTTTTTTGCGAAGTGCCTACCTGTAGATTTTGGCCTCTAGCTCAGCCGGCACCTAGGTAAACCTACCAGACCTGTGGATTTCTGAAAACTAGAGACCTAGGGGAATCCAAGGAGGGGTGACTTGTGGGGCTCGGACCAGGTTCTGTTACCCAGAATCCTTTGCAAACCTTAAAATTTGGCTAAAAATACATATGTTCCTCACATTTCTGTGGCAGAAAGTTCTGAAATCTGAGAGGAGCCACAAATTTCCTTCCACCCAGCGTTCCCCTAAGTCTCCCGATAAATATGATACCTCACTTGTGTGGGTAGGCCTAGCGCCGGCGACAGGAAACACCCCAAAGCGCAACGTGGACACATCCAAAATTTTGGAAGAAAACAGAGGTGTTTTTTGCGAAGTGCCTACCTGTAGATTTTGGCCTCTAGCTCAGCCGGCACCTAGGGAAACCTACCAAACCTGTGCATTTCTGAAAACTAGAGACCTAGGGGAATCCAAGGAGGGGTGACTTGCGGGGCTCGGACCAGGTTCTGTTACCCAGAATCCTTTGCAAACCTCAAAATTTGGCAAAAAAAACACATGTTCCTCACATTTCTGTGGCAGAAAGTTCTGGAATCGGAGAGGAGCCACAAAATTCCTTCCACCCAGCGTTCCCCCAAGTCTCCCGATAAAAATGATACCTCACTTGCGTGGGTTGGCCTAGCGCCGGCGACAGGAAACACCCCAAAGCGCATCGTGGACACGTCCAAAATTTTGGAGGAAAACATAGGTGTTTCTTGCGAAGTGCCTACCTGTAGATTTTGGCCTCTAGCTCAGCCGGCACCTAGGGAAACCTACCAAACCTGTGCATTTCTGAAAACTAGAGACCTAGGGGAATCCAGGATGGGGTGACTTGCGGGGCTCGGACCAGGTTCTGTTACCCAGAATCCTTTGCAAACCTCAAAATTTGGCTAAAAAAACACATGTTCCTCACATTTCTGTGGCAGAAAGTTCTGAAATCTGAGAGGAGCCACAAATTTCCTTCCACCCAGCGTTCCCCCAAGTCTCCCGATAAAAATGATACCTCACTTGCGTGGGTAGGCCTAGCGCCGGCGACAGGAAACACCCCAAAGCGCAACGTGGACACATCCCAAATTTTGGAAGAAAACAGAGGTGTTTTTTGCGAAGTGCCTACCTGTAGATTTTGGCCTCTAGCTCAGCCGGCACCTAGGGAAACCTACCAAACCTGTGCATTTCTGAAAATAAGAGACCTAGGGGAATCCAAGATGGGGTGACTTGCGGGGCTCGGACCAGGTTCTGTTACCCAGAATCCTTTGCAAACCTCAAAATTTGGCTAAAAAAACACATGTTCCTCACATTTCTGTGGCAGAAAGTTCTAGAATCTGAGAGGAGCCACAAATTTCCTTCCACCCAGCGTTCCCCCAAGTCTCCCGATAAAAATGATACCTCACTTGTGTGGGTAGGCCTAGCGCCCGCGACATGAAACGCCCCAAAGCGCAACGTGGACACATCCCATTTTTTTAAAGAAAACAGTGCCTACCTGTGGATTTTGGCCTGTAGCTCAGCCGGCACCTAGGGAAACCTACCAAACCTGTGCATTTCTGAAAACTAGAGACCTAGGGGAATCCAAGGAGGGGTGACTTGCGGGGCTCGGACCAGGTTCTGTTACCCAGAATCCTTTGCAAACCTCAAAATGTGGCTAAAAAAACACATGTTCCTCACATTTCAGTGGCAGAAAGTTCTGGAATCTGAGAGGAGCCACAAATTTCCTTCCACCCAGCGTTCCCCTAAGTCTCTCAATAAAAATGGTACCTCACTTCTGTGGGTAGGCCTTGCGCCCACGAAAGGAAATCGCCCAAAACACAACGTGGACAGAACATATTTTTTCACAGAAAACAGAGGTGTTTTTTGCAAAGTCCCTACCTGTGGAGTTTGGCCTCTAGCTCAGCCGGCCCCGGGAGGGGGGGTGGCAGAAAAGGCCTAAAATAAATTTGCCCCCCCAGGCCCCCTTCCCCCGGGAGCGACCCTTGCCTACGGGGTCGCTCCCCTTGCGTGACATTGGCGCCAAAAAACAAATCCCCGGTGCCTAGTGGTTTCTGCCCCCTTGGGGGCAGATTGACCTAAACTCTGCCAATCTGCCCCCAGGGGGGCAGAAATGGTCTAAATACAATTTGCCCCCCCCTGGGGAGCGACCCTTGCCTGATGGGTTGCTCCCCATCTCTAAATAAACAAACAAACAAAAAAAAAAAACCAAAAAAAAAAAATTGCCCTGGCGCCTAGAGGTTTCTGCCCCCCGCCGGGGGCAGAACGGCCTAATAATAGGCCGATCTGCCCCCAGGGGGGGCAGAAATGGCCTAAAATAAATGTCTCCCCCCCCAACCCCCCACCCCCCCCGGGAGCGACCCTTGCCTACGGGGTCGCTCCCCCTGCGTGACATTGGCGCCAAAAAACAAATCCCCGGTGCCTAGTGGTTTCTGCCCCCTTGGGGGTAGATTGACCTAAAATCAGCCAATCTGCCCCCAAGGGGGGCAGAAATGGCCTAAATACAATTTGTCCCCCAGGGGAGCGACTCTTGCCTGATGGGTCGCTCCCCATCTCTAAAAAAACAAACAAAGAAAAAAAAAAAGAAAAAAAAAAAAATCCCCTGGCGCCTAGAGGTTTCTGCCGCCCCCGGGGGCAGATCGGCCTAATAATAGGCTGATCTGCCCCCAGGGGGGGGCAGAAATGGCCTAAAATAAATTTCTCCCCCCCCAACCCCCCCCCCCCCCCCCCCCCGGGAGCGACCCTTGCCTACCGGGTCGCTCCCCCTGCGTGACATTGGCGCCAAAAAACAAATCCCCGGTGCCTAGTGGTTTCTGCCCCCTTGGGGGCAGATTGACCTAAACTCTGCCAATCTGCCCCCAGGGGCGCAGAAATGGTCTAAATACAATTTGCCCCCCCCCCCCTGGGGAGCGACCCTTGCCTGATGGGTTGCTCCCCATCTCTAAAAAAACAAACAAACAAAAAAAAAACACAAAAAAAAATTGCCCTGGCGCCTAGAGGTTTCTGCCCCCCCCCCCCGGGGGCAGATCGGCCTAATAATAGGCCGATCTGCCCCCAGGGGGGGGCAGAAATGGCCTAAAATAAATTTCTCCCCCCCCAACCCCCCACCCCGGGAGCGACCCTTGCCTACGGGGTCGCTCCCCCTGCATGACATTGGCGCCAAAAAACAAATCCCCGGTGCCTAGTGGTTTCTGCCCCCTTGGGGGCAGATTGACCTAAAATCTGCCAATCTGCCCCCAAGGGGGGCAGAAATGGCCTAAATACAATTTGTCCCCCAGGGGAGCGACTCTTGCCTGATGGGTCGCTCCCCATCTCTAAAAAAAAAAACAAAGAAAAAAAAAAAAAAATCCCCTGGTGCCCATAGGTTTCTGCCCCCCCGGGGGCAGATCGGCCTAACAATAGGCCGATCTGCCCCCGGGGGGGGGCAGAAATGGCCTAAAATAAATTTGCCCCCCAACCCCCAGCCCACGGGAGCGACCGTTGCGTACGGGGTCGCTCCCCCTGCGTGACATTGGCGCCAAAAAACAAATCCCCGGTGCCTAGTGGTTTCTGCCCCCTTGGGGGCAGATTTACCTAAACTCTGCCAATCTGCCTCCAGGGGGGCAGAAATGGTCTAAATACAATTTGCCCCCCCTGGGGAGCGACCCTTGCCTGATGGGTCGCTCCCCATCCCTAAAAAAAGAAACAAAAAAAAAAAAAAAAAAAATTGCCCTGGCGCCTGGATTTTTCTGCCCCCCCTGGGGGCATCTGCCCCCAGGGGGGGCAGAAATGGCCTAAAATAAATTTGCCCCCCCCAGGGAGCGACCCTTGCCTAAGGGGTCGCTCCCCTTGCGTGAAATTCACGCAAAGAAAAAGCTCCCTGGTGTCTAGTGGTTTCTGCCCCCCTTGGGGGCAGATTGGCCTCATCAAAATAGGCCAATCTGCCCCCAAGGGGGGCAGAAATGGCCTAAATATAATTTTCCCCCAAGGTGAGCGACCCTTGCCTAAGGGTTCGCTCCCCACCTAAAAAAAAAAATGAAACATAAAAAAAAGAAAAAAAAAAAATGGTCCCTGGTGCCTAGAGGTTTCTGCCCCCCCTGGGGGCAGATCGGCCTAATAATAGGCCGATCTGCCCCCAGGGGGGGCAGAAAAGGCCTTCCTGAAAAAATGCCCCCCATGGGAGCGACCCTTGCCCAAGGGGTCGCTCCCTTATGTGAAGATTAGTAAAAAAAAAAAATCCCTGGTGTCTAGTGGGGTTTCAAAAGCCGGATTGCAAGCAATCCGGCTTTTGAAACCCTCGGAGAGACTTCAAAGGGAAGGAAATACTTTTCCTTCCTTTTGAAGCCCCTCCGGGCCTCCCCAGTGATTGAAAGAGAAATGCTTTTGCATTTCTTTTTCAATCGCGCTGGAAGCAGAGCTTCCAGCACGACGAGGGAGGCCCCTGTGACTAATCAGCGCGCGCGCACGCGCTGACGTCACAGGGGGGGGGGTGGGGGGGGGTCAGGGGTGGAAGGGGAAGGTCTTCCCCTTCCATCCCCGACATGGGGGGGGAGGGGGGGGTGCACGGGGGGCGCGCTAGCGCGCCCCCAAGTTCCCCTGTGCCATGGACGAGATGATCTCGTCCAAGGCACAGGGGAACTGTAGCCTTGGACGAGATCATCTCGTCCAAGGCACAGAAGTGGTTAAAAATGGCAGATGTGTTGCAGTGATGATGATTTCAGGAACTATGATACTCATATACTTCATTTTGGTGTCAAAACATAGGTTTTGGGGGTCAAGTAGTCTTATAAAGACAGAAAATAACTCCTCGGAACAACCCTTCTGCCATTTTCTAAAATGTAAGGGAGATACACATCTAGGATAACCCCTGTCACCCCCTTGGTAGCTTGGCACAAGCAGTCAGGTTTATCTCAGAGGCAATGTGTAAAGTATTTGTACCAACACACATAGTAACACAGTGAAAACACCACAAAAGCACTCAACATTAGTTTGGTACAATAGCCAATATGTATCTGAGTAAAATGAGACCAAAATAACAAATATCTAACACACATCCAAAGTTATGAATTTTCAAAGATTAAACTTAAATATAGCACTTAGAAACACAAATGCACAATTTGGCGATACCATGGCGTTGTGACAGAGTTGTTTCTAACAATCCAACGCCAATGGCACCGGTTGCGAAGTCGAATGGACCCCCAGGTACAGTACTTTGTGAAAATGAGGGAACAAGCCAGTGCACAGAGTTGGTGATCGAGACGCCACTGGATCTGTTGTTGCGTCGGTACCTGTGCTAAAAAGCAAAGGAGCGTAGGCATTAGTGCAAGGTGTCGGGTCCTAGCTGTGGAACTATAAAAGTGAGTCAGCAGTGGTGCGAAGCATTGATTCCTTCCGCCTCCGGTGGATTCAATGTCTGGGTGTCAAGATTGCGTAGGGTGACCTCACGGGGTTGCAGTCATGCCACGAGGCTGCAGGTGCAGTGGCTGAGTCAAGTGTCATGGACGTCAGTGACAGGGTACTTCAGGACTCATGGAATCGGAGACTTCAGTGAGTATGTGGCGGCATCAGGCCTGCGAGGTTGGTCGGGGTTGGTGCACTCTATTTCCCCAGAACTTGCAAACTTCTGTTTTTTCTTCACATTCTTTGACAAACTCTACGAACTTGGTTTTCAGATTTTCAGATTTTCGGATTTTTAACTGAGTGTATTGAACATTGCCTGGCTTTGCATTATGTCTTTTGAATGAAGTGTACCCTGTACCTTGTTCACTTCTGGGATAAGATATGCAAAACTTAGGGCCAGATGTAGGAAAATTGCAAATTGCGACTTGCAATTTGCGAGTCCTTCCGACTCGCAAATTGCAAGTCGCAATTTGCAATGCAGAACGGTGTCTCAGACACCGTCTGCGAGTCGGTATGGGGTCGCAGAGACCCACCTCATTAATATTAATGAGGTGGGTCGCAAATTGCGGCCCCATACCGACTATAGGCACTCGCAAACATGGAGGCCTGCTGTAGTCAGCAGACCTCCATGTTCGTGACTGCTTTTAAATAAAGCAGTTTTTTTTTTTTTTAAGTGTAGCCCGTTTTCCTTAAAGGAAAACGAGCTGCACTTAAAAAAAAAAAACGAAACCTTTAGTTTCGGTATTTTTTCAGGGCAGGTATTTGTCCCTTGGACCACTACCTGCCCTGAAAAAATAGTTTTGGGTCCATTCACAAAGGGGAAGGGGTCCCATGGGGACCCCTTCCAATTTGCGAGTGGGTTACCATCCACTTCAAGTGAATGGTAACTGCGACACCATTTGCGACCGCATATGCGGTCGCAAATGGTATTGCATACCACTACGAATCGCAAATAGGAAGGGAACACCCCTTCCTATTTGCGATTCTGAAATGCATTTTGCGAGTCTGTCCAGACTCGCAAAATGCATTTCTGCATTGGAAACACGCATTTGCGAGTCGCAAACGGCAGATTTTGCCGTTTGCGACTCTCAAAGTGTTTCCTGCATCTGGCCCTTAATTTTTCATTCTTGTTCCAGAAAACATTCCAATGCAATGTTTCCATAGCCTCAGATATGATGAGCATACCTTATAAAAAACAAGCATAATGAGATCCGCTCAATACTGACTGGACAGTTCTGCTTCCAAAGATTTCAGCCTCAATAAGTGCATCACGTATGCCACATCCACTGAGCTAACTTCCTGCACACCACAACACAACTTTTGACATGTGGAAAACACCCATCATTGGACAAAGATCATCAAATTCTACCAGATTGCTCATAAAAATGTCAACTGCAATATAGAAAACACCTTTATCGCAGAAAATTGGGACGCTAGCACACACATTTTGGAAAATTTTCAGAGCTGTGTATACTGTTGAGCATTTTGTGCCTGGAGATGGAGTTATTGGTAAAAACCCAACCTTCTTCAGTGGGACGGTATTCTGGGAGAAGAGAGCATCAATTCCAGCACACGGAGTAACTGGCTTTTCTTCATCCTTCAGTCCGCCCTGAACCAGTGATATGATAAATTCAGTTAAATCAGCTTTGCGGACACCAGCTTCAGGTAGAAGATCTATGTCTTCAGCCACTTTGAAATTTTCTGGTAGACTGGGACATGTTGATGGCTTGTAGTGATTTTGCACAAGTTGGCAAGCCAGTTGGGTTTTAAGTTTGCGGCTTTGTTTGTTTATGGCTAGAGCTGACACAGCTTGTTTTATCCAGCAGTTACTTCATTGGTACAGTCTTGAAAAAGCACCATGGCAGTAACATGTGTGCTGAATATTCTAGACAAAAAAAATAGCTGTCTTCAAAATTAAAATTATCAAGAGCAGCAATTGTAAACCCTTTCCGGGTAAAGTGACTTGGAAGTGATGTGCTGTCAGATTCACAAGATTTTATAGCATGAACTGCTAACAAGTTCCTGCTCTGTACTATGTCATTATAACTTGTTGATACACCAATCCTATTCATTGAAGTGACTAGTGCTCTACTTTTGCATTTGTCATAGATTGTGTGGGCAGTCATCATGTGAAGCAGAGTTTTCTTTTTGCTGGGATGTAATTCATAAAACAGGATTTGGAAAAGACAATGGGGGTCATTCCGACCCTGGCAGTCCATGACCGCCAGGGCGGAGGGCAGCGGAAGCACCGCCAACAGGCTGGCGGTGCTTCCTGGGCTATTCTGACCGCGGTGGTAAAGCCGCGGTCAGAAAAGGGGAACCGGCGGTTTCCCGCCGGTTTTCCCCTGGCCCAGGGAATCCTCCATGGCGGCGCTGCTTGCAGCACCGCCACGGGGATTCCGACCACCTTCCCGCCAGCCTGTTTCTGGCGGTTGTCACCGCCAGAACCAGGATGGCGGGAACGGGTGTCGTGGGGCCCCTGGGGGCCCCTGCACTGCCCATGCCACTGGCATGGGCAGTGCAGGGGCCCCCTCACAGGGCCCCATACAGATTTTCACTGTCTGCTTAGCAGACAGTGAAAATCGCGACGGGTGCCACTGCACCCGTCGCACCCCTGCAACTCCGCCAGCTCCATTCGGAGCCGGCTTCCTCGTTGCAGGGGCTTTCCCGCTGGGCCGGCGGGCGGCCTTTTGGTGGTCGCCCGCCGGCCCAGCGGGAAAGTTGGAATGGCCGCCGCGGTCTTTTGACCGCGGGGTGGTCATTCGGCGGTAACCGCATGGCGGGCTTGCACAGAATAAGTCTGTCAGTTCATGGGACTGTCTTCCACTCCTTTACTTATTTCTTCAAAGCCGTCATCAATGTCATTTGCTTCTGTTCCAAACTCAAGAACTTTAGTTTGTAACAGTTTTGCTTTGCTGATATTAAACAATGATGTAAAAAAATGTAAGACACATCAGGCATTCTTGTTGACTCCCATGATTTGCAGAGCTCTGGGCCATTACAATATTTGTTATTAAGTTAAAAACCTAAATCTTTCAGGACATTTCTTTGAATGCTTCCTACTGATTTTACTGCTACCTGTGATCTCATTTTGGCAGCATGAACTTCAGGAGTAAAATCAGCTGAGAAGAACATAAGTGGTTCATTCTTTTTCTTAGACTGATAAAAACTAATTCTGTCATTGTACATTCTCACCTGAAAAATCTTAATTTAATTATTATGGATCCATGCAGTTTCCTCAATGTTGACCATTATTTCCCTGATCTCACTAACTGCCAGCACCCAAGGGTGCCTTTAAAACTTAATTTGCTTTTTCAAAGAGTACAAACTTAACTGAAGACTGGCGGTTACGTTGCTGTTGGGAGCTCATTGTCCATTCATATTTTGAAATACATGCATGCATGCAGTTAAGGTGGGCATACAAATCCTGTGTAAATACATTCACCTTGCTGGTTAGATCAGCTACTCAGCTGAAAACTTCATTTTGGAAGAAACCAGCCACAGATATAAACATGTTTGCCCTTTGAGACTCACATACTCTGCACATTGTTTTTTCGTCAATCCCTTTGGCTCTTTTTCTGGCTAAACCACAGATAACACATTAAAGATCCTCTACTTTCGGATCAGTTGTTGGAGGTGGACGAGGGGTAGTTGATCTTCTAGGTGGATGGGCATTGGGTTTGGTTGTCCTCGCTTACTCAGAAAACTCCGATTCTTGTTGACAGTCAATGGTTCCTATTATTTTTTTACCGTTTTTTCCAGCCTTTTTTATTGTACATGACTTGCAGCATCTCAAACTCTCTTCTGTTGAGCTGCAGTTGATGTTAGCTTTATTTTCAGATTAGTTTTGCATATGACACATTTTTCTTTGTTGAAGGAGTCCTCAGATTTTGTAGTTAGCAAAAATCCTCTGCTACCACCTGCTTCACTCATGTTTACAAATAAATCAACAGAAAACCAGAAATAAAAACAATATTAAAATAAATTACCAATATGATGGCAAAAAATATCATTATAGAGCCACCATTTTGGAAAATAGCAAAATGGTTGCTCTGAAGACTACTTGACCCACAAAACCTATGTTTTGACACCACGGTTCCTGAAATATTATATAATCACTACAACACATCTGCCATATTTTAAAATGCTGTTCTAATAAAATCGCCCCAGATTAGCAGTGTCCACCTAAGCTAAATTAGCTCTCTAATGATATAAAAACACAAATCAAAAATGAAAATCTCTGGACAATGATTTTTTTACGGAGGTATATAAAGGGGCCTGTTAGACCTGGCATCCTTGACGTGGTCTCCCCTAACTTTTTACTTCTACTTCCCAGGTTGTTGCTGTGTGCTGGATTCTGTTTTTGCTGTTTGCGTTACTATAGGGGCTTTATCACTGCTGACCAGTGCTAAAGTGCAAGTGCTGCCTATGTAAATTTGTATGTGTAAATTCTTTTCCATAATTTGGCATTTTTTATTTACTACTAAGTCCCTAGTTAAGTGCACTAGAGGTGCATAGGGCCTGTAAATCAAATGCTACTAGTGGGCCTGCAGCACTGAATATGCCATTGCCAGGCCCAAACCTTCCCTTTTTATACATGTAAAGCATCCATAGGGTAGGCCCTAGGTAGCCCCATGGGCAGGGTGCAGTGTATGTTAAAAGTGGGACATGTACTGGTGTGTTTTACCTGCCCTAACAGTGAAACCTGCCAAATTCAGTTGTCACTGTTGCAAGGCATATCTCTCTCATAGGTGAACATGGGGGCTACCTTTATATATTCTCAAAGTGCAGTTTCCCTATTGGAGCAGATGGAAATTTGGAGTTCGGGGTCTCTGAACTCACAATTTAAAAATATATCTGTTTGTGAAGTTGGTTTTTAGATTGTGAGTTTGAAAATGCCACTTTTAGAAGTAGGCATTTTCTTGCTTTAACCATTCTGTTATTCTGCCTGTTTGTGGATTCCCTGTCTGGGTCAGACTGACAGTTGGGCTGTTTGTGAATCCCCTCTAGACAGTGACACAAGGGGAGCTGGGGTGTAGCCTGCACATATTGATGAGCCGTCTGGGTTGGAATGGAGGGAGGAGTGGTCACTTACACCTGAATGGGATGTGCCTGCCCTAACACAATGCAGTCTCCAACCCCCTGGTGTGTGTCTGGGGCTTGCCCTGGGCAAGGTAGGATCCTGTAAACAACAGAGGCCTTTCTTTGAAGTTGAACAACTCCAAAGGCAGAAAGGGGTATAAGTAGTGAACCCAAAACCCCATAGTTCAGATTTCTTCAATATTTGCTTCTGGAACCAAGAGGAACCTCTGCCAAGGAGAAGAGCTGAAGAGCTGAGCAGAAGTGCTGCCCCTGCCTGTGACTGAGCTTTGTTGGGCTATCATGCAGTTTTGCTTCTGCCTGTGAAAGGGGACAAAGACTGGACTTAGTGGTATATTCCTGCTTGAGAAGAATCTCTGAGGGCTTGGACTGAGCCTGCCCCCTGTTCTGAAGTCTCAGATCCATCAAAGACTTCCTCTGCCAGCACCTGGGCTCTCTGCTGAGACTCCTGCCCTTCCAATTGGTGCCTAATCCAGTCCCTGGGCCTTTGAAAGGAGAAGCTGGTGGAAAAATCAAGAAAGTAAACCAACCTCGGATGACTCCGGACCAACGCCACTGCGAATCCCGTGACGCCACGTGCAACTGAAGCCGTGGTTCTCACTGGAATGTGACGACCCCGCAGGCCCGATGCCACTGCAGCCTCTCTGAAGTCGACGACTCCATGGAACTTCACCGTACCACATCGTGACCCCTGGACATCGACTCTGCTGGAAGTGCGCGGATCCAATGTTTCGCACTGATGCCACCTCATCTCCACTGCAAGGACCCAATGCCTCTTCGTGATGCTTCCGCTCCTTCGCCCCGCAGCACTGGAACCATTGGTCGCTCTGATTCAGCAACACCCGATCCACGACTCCGTGCCCCGACTTGTTTCCGCATTTACATAAGGTACTGTTCCTTGGGGTCCGTGTGACTCCGTGACAGGCGCCATTGGTGTCGGATTGTTGGGAATGACTCGGTTACAACACCTTTATATCACCTCCATGAAGCATTTTTGTTTCTAAGTGCTATTTTTGTGTATGATGGATTTTTGTCATTTTGGTCTTGTTGTGTTTAGATAAATATTGGCTATTTTACTAACCTGGTGTTGAGTCATTTTGCAGTGTTTTCCCTGCATTACTGTGTGTGTTGGTATAAATACTTTACACATTGTCTCTGGGTTAAGCCTTTCTGCACATGGCAAGCTACCAAGGGGGTGGGTCGGCGTTAACTGGGTGTGTTTCTCCTTTGCCCTGACTAGAATGAGGGTCCTTGCTTTGACGGGGGGTAACCTGACTGCCAACCAAAGACCCCATTTATAACAGGGCCAGGACTCTCTTTGCCTGCGATAGCAGAGAGGGCACGGCCCTTTTCCTGGCCCAGCTTATAAACTACAGCGATTGTGACACAATTCTGGATCTAGCCTGTGGATAGGGTGGAATTACATATGAGGGCTCTCAAATATCTTTCTATCCAGACCACACGCAGGCTGTGCAAAACGGCAGATGAAAATTTGCATCAGTTAAAAGGAACCTATGAGAACTCAGCATAACATATGCATAATGTATCCTGTGAGGTTGGGGTTTGAGAACGATGGGAAAATGCACATCTCCTTGGACAATCAGCTTCTGGCCACATTCACAACAAAATGTGCAAAAAAAACAACAAAGATGGAAGCATTACAGTAGTTAGGTTGCTCAATGGGCTCAATGATGTAGATTAGCCTGCTATGTCTGGCGGGACACTTGTGATCCCAGCATGCCAGGGCAAACATGTTGGAAGTGAGCCTGTCCGAGACAGCTAACATGGATTAATACACAGACCTGGTGACTAGACATCACAATAAATCCACCATCATGTGGCAGAGGTCAGTGGGTGCAGATTAGGATGGAACTTGCGAATGACTGTTCAGTGAGTATACCAGCCCCCACTGGTATAGGAAGACGACCAAGTCGGTGGAGCAATAGCTATGACTGACTAACAGAACAATGATATTTTCAATTTTACACTGTGTTACCTATATACTTGACAGGTTTCCCCCTGGTCATTCACAGTTTGAGAGGGGAAAATTTGGGGCTGGGGTAAATTTAGATTCATTGGAATAGTTCAAGTTGGGATCACTGCTGGAATGCTAGACTTCAGAGTGTGGAAGGGTAATGTTTACATTACTGTTAGTTAAGGTAGCACAAAATCAGTCTGATTTTGTTCTAGGTTTATGACATGCCTAGATTTTGATTCAAGATTCACACAAGGGACAAATTCAGGAAACCTAAGGTTACATTTATGGAACATATGGGGGCATAATAATAACCAGTGGAAGGTGAGATAAATTGTAGCATATGCCAACAGAAATTATATTAACATTTTACTGCTACAGAAGGCTCGTCTATGAGACAGGAGACATGATAAGGTGACCTTCAGCTGGGGGGCAAATAGGTATTTTGAAAAAAATACTTTAGCTATGCTTGTGGAGTAGCCACATTGGTTGCGAAAGGTAACGACTACAGACGTCCAGTCGGTGATTGACCCTGATGGTAGATGTGTGATAGTACAGGTGATGCTGCAGGGGTCACGCACCACAATAGTCAACATCTATGGCCCAACCTTTGGTGACTCTAAGTTGTTCTTAAGGATCATGACAAAATGCATAGCACTGGGGGCTGCACACCATAGTACCTGGGACAACACCAACAACAGAGCTGGATATCACCCTAATCCACATGCTGCATTGCTAGATGTAATGCAACAAAATGAGTTGGTGAGCCTTTGGACATACAATAATATCTCCATGGTGCATGGCACAGATGCAAGAATAGATTTCTGGTAGTGGTAGTAAGGATGCGATGGACTGGACGGAAGGAGTAGAACACCTTCTCTGCACATACTCGGATCATGCCCCCTTACAACAAACACTGCATATACCCAAAGTCCCTCCCCGTGTGCGCGGACACTATGGCGGCTCCAGCTAACTTTAATGTCGGACACCGAATTCATGGAGGAAGTACAACAAATCACACAAACATATTTTAAAATAAACATTGATTTTGTCAATGTAGCTTTTACTGTATGAGAAGCGTTCAAAGCAGACTTAATAGGCGGGACCATAAACTCCAAACACTTGAATGCAAACATGAACGGAACCACGGCCCGGACATGTTGGCACTAATTAAATTTAAAGTATTAGAATTCTGCAAGGAAGCGGGTAGGAAGTTAATTATTTGGGGAAATACGTTCCTGCCAGACGATATAGGGAAGTGGAGCAGCCTGCAAAATCCTGTCGGGGCTTAAAAAGCCGAAATGGCACCTGACTAAACTGCACAGACACAAATGCAAGATGGGAGCACAGGATGCCAAGATGTGGAAATACTCAATAGGTTTGTCCAGCATGTTTGGAGCCTTTATGACTTTCACTATGAGAAGAGCACAGCGGATATCAATATATATCTAGAGAGAGCAACACTGGTGTGGACAGAACAGGCAGGGAGGGAGGCTCTCTGTGCACCTGTCACGGTAGAAAAAATCAAAAATACTATTAGGGATCAGAGAAATGGGAAAGCGCCAGGCAGCGACAGACTGCCTATTTCTATCAAGAATACGCAGAGCAGCTGGCACCCTATTTATTAAATATGCATGGTGAAGCGATTCAGAAAGATGAACACCCCCCTCGCAAAGGGGAGCTATTGCCATAACACTACTAAAGCCAGGCAAGGACACACGACTATGATACAGCTATAATTGACCCTAATTAAGGTTGATAATGGGATCCTGGCAAAAATAGCCACCTCCCGACTGCTGCCACTATTGAAGAGACTGGTCCTGACAGAGCATTCCGGATTCATACCTGGGAGATCAACTGTGGATAATTTGAGGGCTTTGTTCTTGGTGGATCAGCAGATCAGGCCAGACACCAGTGCAACAGCGGTATTCTTAGATGGCACTGAGGCAATCGATTCAGTTGAATGGCCATATTTACTAACCATGCTCTAGGTCTGCGTTGATAAAATGGATTACAAGTCTGTACTTGGATTTAGGAGGCATAAGGCCCAT
The DNA here is from genome assembly GCF_031143425.1 of Pleurodeles waltl. Taxonomy (NCBI): domain Eukaryota; kingdom Metazoa; phylum Chordata; class Amphibia; order Caudata; family Salamandridae; genus Pleurodeles; species Pleurodeles waltl. Next base: position 1,234,466,447 of record NC_090447.1, read on the forward strand.
GTTTGCATTAGCAATTGAACCGTTGCTATGTCTACTTATGGAATTCCATGGAGAGAGGCATCAAGTCTCGTTCCCAAAAAACAGGTAGAGTGATCATTTCACTATATGCCGATGAAATTCTGCTGTTATTAATAAACCCGGATTTTAACTTACTTATATTGATAGGCGAGAACACAGACCATGGACAATGGTCTGGACTGCACATACACTGGGCTAAATCAGTGATAATAACACTCGTAGGCATTAATAACCAGCCTCATTTGAACTACCCATTACAACTGCAAACAAGCGTAGTAAGGTATTTGGGCATTCAGTTCCATAGTAGCACGAAGAAATCATCTGTGAGAGATATCGGGACTACGGGTAAAATAGCTAGCAGCGATGACAAATGGATACATCTTCGCCTGACATTGGCAGGCAGGATAGCACTGATGAAAATTATTTTACCACAATTATTATGCCTATTTACAAATATGCCAGTACCACTGCCCGCAGTTTTTTTTTTTTTGTGTGTTTTGCACAGCTCGGAATGGTCCTTACGAAACTTGCATGGACTGGGAAACAACGCATTATTCTGAAATTTTTTTAAGAACCATACTAACAAGCTAAATTTGCAGCGCCCAATTTTGAGGCATACTATAAAGCCCAGTTAACAGCAAGCTGGTTCCATAACACGAGGGAGGCTCCACGCAGAGGGTTGCAGATGGACCGTCACCCATGCCAACGCAAAGCTCTATTGTTGAAATCCCCCACTCGAGTTAGGGATGAAATTCATTCGGTGCACTGCATCTGGGCATGGGGTGGACCGGCGCAGATGTGTAAGGTGGACACACTCTACTCACCGTATGTACCATTAAAACATAATTCGAAGGTGCTGATGATTGAGACCCTACAGTCCAGACAGCTTTAGTGGTGGGGAGACCTATACAAAAATAAAATCAGTTCATTTCAAGAACAGAACATCTATGCAAAGGTAGCTCCTCCCCTCTCGATATTTTTCACTACTACAGACTACCAGACTCAATTAGACATACATTCGCAATTTGCCGCAGAAACCAGAAAAATAGAGGCTGCTTAAATTGATAGCAACTGGACAGGCCCCTAGAAAGCTTGTCACTTTGATGTATAATATGTTAATGGAAGCAGGACGATAATATAACCAGGAAACGCTGGGTGGAAGTTATGCAGGGGCGTTGTGAACCCCCGCTTTAAATACAGCAGTGGTGAGGTTCTTTATGGGCCTATTGTGTCTGCAACTCAGAAGACAAAAGGCTCACCATTAACCCTGGAATAAAGCGTCAATAGAGAATCCAGCAGGAGCAAAGAAAAACAACAGCTGGGTAGAGAAAAAGGATGGATGTCAGGGTACTAGGATGGAGGTTAGAGAGAATAGATGTATGGACGGATGCATGATGGATGGATAGATGGATGACAGAGGGGATGGATGGATGGCTGAGCGGATGGCAGAATGGATGGCAGATTGTAGTGATGGATGGATGGTAGAGTGTCTAGATGGATGGACTGCAGAGGACTGATAGCAGAATGGATGGATGGATGGATGGCTAAGTCGATAGGTGGTACAGTGGATTGATCAATGGGTGGCACAGTGTATGGATGGTAGAGTGTAGGGATGGATGGCAGACTGTCTGGATGGATAGATGGCAGAGTGGATGGATGGATGGATGGATAGATGTAGAGTGGATGGATCAATTGGTGGCAGAGTGAATGAATGGATGACAGAGTGGATGGAAAGCAGAGTGGAAGGATGGATGGGTGGACGGCATATTGGATGGATGAATGGTTTGAGTGGGAAAGATTGAATAATGGATGAAAGAATAAATGGGTGACAAAATGTAAAGGTGGAATAGTGGGTATCAGCAGGTGGATAGAGGGGTGAAAGAATGGATGCATAGACGCATGGATGGAAGAGATAAGGAAGTTGTTGTAGGGAGGGTTCAGCTCATTTGATTTACTTGCTTTGTGACATCAGTGCTTTGGTTAAAGTGGGTGCTATTTTAATTTTCTAGCTACTCTTTTGAGTTTTGGGAAAGGTATTTTTGAGCAAACAGTGGGAATATTTCTGTCAGAAAACAAAGCCAGTATCCATAAATAGTCGGAACAGATTACTTCACTATAAATATATACAAAGCCTTTACCATACACCAGAGAGCATGGTTAGAGACGGTGGGTGGGATAATGCTAGCTGTATTAGGTGCTGCACCCAGCAGGCTGGATTCCTACACTTAGCATGGCACTGCCCGAAAATAGATGGGGTCTGGCAGGGATTGTTTACCACAATGAATGAGATGACATAGCTAACACTGGAGGTGGACCCAATGCTGACACTTTTAGGCTATGTGAAGTGAGTACTGACATTTTGTGGGACATTTGTGGGCATTCCCATGTTGCCTGGAAAGAGATTAATTCAAGGACCTGGAATGGGGTGAGAGTGCCTACTGTGAACGTCTGGATAAAATATATGTAATGTGCACTCATAGACATATCCAATGCTGTACCCTAGGACATCACAGCCAAAAGACATGTGGAGCCCACTGAGGCAATATCTGATGCATGAGGAGTCTGACAGAGATAGCTCATAGGAGTGAAGGAGTGTTGATAATAATGTTTAGACTCGCTAAATGTCACTGTAATATAGAAATGGTCTCTGATGTACCTATGTGTGGAAGAGTGGTTGAATCGCACATGACGAGCTATGCTGTTAACCATTCTCGGTAAGCTACTTAATCAAATTGTTAGAAAACTGAAAGTAAAGATTTTTTTTAAATGTTTAGCAGTTTTAACACCCTCCCTAAAAATTCATTTAAAATGTGTAGATATATATTTTCTCCGAACCAACATTTTAATCTGAACAGGCTTTCTGTCAGGTACCAAGCATACTTTGATGCAGCAGCCCCTATGGAGTCCTCAGACATGAACTTGGGTCGCAACCCCCTCACTGATAGAATGTTTGTTGGGGCAAGAGGGCAAACCTACTGTAACCCTTGGCAAGCCGAGGTAATTCTGAAGGTTCAAGAAGATGAAATCTGAAAACTTCAGCCTCTTTCGGGAAGATCAACAATGCTTCACTTCAAATTGCACTGACATAATAGCAAATGCACCAACCCCTACTTAAACTGCGCTCAAATATCTTTGTCAGAGCCACAACACAGATCAATAAAGGTACACTGTAACACAAACACTACATTCATAATGCTGTGCATAAAGAATACATTTGTTTAAGTAACGCTGCAACCTAAGGGCACCGCCCAGCTCGATCACAGCATCATTAAACTTGTAGAGCAATCCCACCTCCGAAATCTGAGATGTATGTCAAGTGCTGGCTTCAAACCACTTATCTCCCCCACAAACTCTGAACAACAGAACTTTCTCAATGGAGCCCCAGTCATCAGGACAAAACAAAGAATAACAGTGTTGAACAGGTTTACGTGATCCTCTCTCGCCTGTCTGGAAGAACCTTTGAAAAATAGCAGAACACAATGATTTGTACTCTGTTATCAATAAACAGAGGTGTCCTTTCCACCCACAGCTTAAGGAACATTCTCACCTGACCCGGTATACGAGAACCTTTGTGCCCTCCACTCATTAACTCTTCTCTCCAGACAAACATTGAAAACTGTCCTGAGCAAATCTCTGCTCAGTAAGACATATCTGGACCAGCATACTCTACTGAACTACAGTGGTATACCTAGCACCTTTACCCAGCTAATCTCATTGAAACAGCATTGTACACCCACTTTACAACACAAACATTACTTTAGTCAGCCCCAGTGGGTTTCTGAACAATGCATGTTACATAATTTGAGCTCGCATCAATGAGATGATGTAAAACATGTATGTGACAGGAACGGGGCAGGAATTCATATCTACATTTGCTCACAGCTTTTCACAATGTAAATATTCTAACACTGCTATCCGACATCCATGATCCTGGGAAACAAAGACCTATATCTCACCTCGCTCACATCCTTCCTCATGAACAGACCACAAATTATACACTAAGTTTCATGATTTTCAAACAGAGATCAAACAACCTGTGTGGTTCGTTAAGAGCCAACACTATCCTTTTCTTCTGTTAGCTCATACATGACACTACTATCAATGATCCTCTCTCTAGCATAACATGCCATTACTATGACATGACAATGACACTCTGATAATATATCTGAAAAAGAACACTCTTCCCTGACCAACAAAACTTTCAGGTGCATATTTCGTAAGGCTTTCCATCTGGGTTGTTTCACTTTTATAGCACACCCAGACTCAAATCCTTTTTTTAATTTAATAAGTCACAAACAACACTTTGTCTGGGGGACGTATTCCATAGGTGCAGCATGGGCATTCCCATGTATCCGCCCATAGATTTTGAAGCAATCCGAGATTCAGCACCCTTCAACACTGTCTTCGACCACAGGCTCATCTCCAGACTTCATGACTAAGGCATCAAGGAGACACCCTCAGATAGATCGCAACCTTCCTCATTGACAAAAAACAAGTTCACCTTCCACCCTTCACCTCTGAACCCAAACCAATCATCTGGGGAGTCTTTCAAGACACATACCTGAGCCCTATCTTCTTTAACCACTTTATGCCCCCCTGACCAAGAAGGACTCAACAGTATATCCTATGCAGATAACACGTAGCTCATCATCACTCTCTGAAAACTCCACCACCACCAGAACCAACTTTCACCAATGCATGATCAGCATTGCCAATTGTATGAGGAATTACTGGTTCAAGTTCAACACAGAGAAGACGGAAGTCTTGATCTTCAGCAGCGGCAACTCCCCCTAGGACGTCTCCTGGTCACCCACAGAACTGGGGCCCACTCCAACCCCTGCTGAGCATGCCAGAAATCTCTGTATCATCCTGGACAGAAAACTCACCATGAGGTCCCAGGTCAACGAAATGTCATTCTCCTGCTTGTTTATTCTATGCATGTTATGTAAGATTTTCAAGGGCCTTCCCAAAATATGAGATTTACCATCACCCAAGCTCTTGTCACCAGTCAACTGAATTATGGAAACACTCTCTATGTGGGAATCGAGGCCCACCTAGTTCATGACTATAAAGCATCCAGAACACTGCAGCAAGACTAATCTTTGTTCTCCCTCACTGCACCAACATCACCTCCAACCTCACAAAACTCCGCTGGCCCTTGGTTCAGAAAAGATCCCAGTTTAAGCTCCTCACCCATGCGCTCAAGGCCCTGCATGACTCTGGACTTGCCTACATCAGCCATCACCTATGATTCCACAAACCCTCCAGACATTATGGCTCTGCCTCTCTCGTGCTGGTGCATACCCCCTGCTCACAATGCAGCAGAGCAGGAGGACTCTTCTTCTCCTACCTCACAGCCAAAGCCTGGAATGGCCTCCCCTGGCACCTCAGGATCTCCCCTACTGTACAGGAGTTCCACAGGACGCTGAAAACCAGGCTCTTTGACTGAGACCCTGCCAGTGCCTGAAGACCATCGTGGGTGACAAGTCGCGCTCTACAAGTTGACTGACTGATTGATTAATTGATTCATTGACCAAGGTGAGTACACCTGGAATTGCACCAAAAAACACTCCTGCCTGAAGCAGGCATAACACGGATAAATATATCAATTTGTTCTTACTTCTTCTTACTATATGTGCTGAATTCTGCCTTTGAGGCACCACCTTTCTTTAAAAGGTGACTGTAAGGAAGGCACTGCTGCAGGAATGGTGTCTTGTTCGAAGCAGCTTTACCTAACTCAATTGATAAGGAGAATAGGAACAATTCATTCTGAAGTGGTTCTGAATCAGCAGGAGAGTAGCCATAAGTCAGCAGGCAAGTGTCCCCAACACCTTCCTGATATTCGCTCTATTGAGTTAATTGTCAGTGTGTCCCTGTGTAACCTGGCTAGTATTTGCCGTATTGAGATCTCAGTCTACACCTGTGCACATGTGCTGCCTATTGTATCTGTATTTTACAAGGGACGTTTGTATTATTCCTTGCTTCCCATGCTGTATCAGTTTTGTGAAACTGGATTGCACTGCCCCTTGCTTTCCAATCTTTACCAGTTTTGTGAATGAGTCTCTTGCAGCCTGCTGCCAATAATGTTCACATTGTTACAGAGAGAAACATGCATAGCTCCTGGCAGACCTGTTTGTTTTGTTAAGAAACTTGGACTGATTCTTTTCATGCGGTACCACTTTGTGTGACTGTTTTTCATGGCAGGTGCTGGTACGCCTCCTTTTCCTTGTGAGGAAAGCATGCGCTGCTGCTGCTCGTAGTGTACGTTTGTAAATACGTCTGCGTTGAAGGTGAATCTCGGATGTTTTCTATTTCTGTCAATAGGGGATAAGCTATGCAGGGGCATTTTGGAAAACCAGGCTTAAAGCTTTGGTTGTTTGTTGTTGGTGGCTACTGAAAGCATTCTGTATTCAGTCCTGACAAGCTACTCAGGATGCAACTGTAGCAGATTCTAAGTCACTGCATATCATAAGCTGGGACATTTTCATCAGACTGGTTAGTGATGCTGCTGTCAGCTCCAAAAGGCTCCATGGAGATATTAATAATGGTGGGGACGAAGATGAAAGGAAGTTTCTGTGATCTTGGGGCTTCAAATTGAGGTGAACCACTATGCCACAGAAGCCCAATCGAGTTTCAAGGGTGTGGAATAGTACTTAGTAGCTACCACTAGGTGAGGTGATTCTTCCTAGTGATTCAGAGGCCATTTTCAACTACACAAAGGTTGGCAGTTTATCATGCCTTGGCATGATCTTAACCTACATTGGTAGTCTTGCAGGATGTTATCCATTCTGCTGTTATAATGCAGTTGAATAGTGTTGGACTTTTTCCCTTATGCAGGGTCATCCCCAATCTTTTTGCCTCCTGCCTCCTGTTTTTTCAGACCTGTTCTTGTTGGCTTTTGAACTCTGAGTACTTTGCCACTGTTAACCAGTGCTAAAGTGCATATGGATCTCCATGATTGGCATACTTGATTTACTGGTATGTCCCTAGTACAGTGCACTAGAGGTGCCCAGGGCCTGTAAACCAAATGCTACTAGTGGGCCTGCAGCACTGGTTGTGCCACCCACAATAGTAACTCTGTAATCATGTCTCAGACCTGCCACTGCAGTGTCTGTGCGTGCAGTTTTAAACTTCCAATTCGCCTTGGCAAGTGTACCCACTTGCCAGGCCTAACCCTTCCCTTTTCTTACATGTAAGACACCCCTAAGATAGGCTTGAGGTAGCCCCATGGGCAGGGTGCAGTGTATGTTTAAGGTAGGACACATACTATTGTGTTTTATATGTCCTGACAGTGAAATACTGCCAAATTCAGTTTTCATTGTTTCAAGGCCTATCTCTCTCATAGGTTAACATGAGGACTACCTTTAAAAGTGATTAAAGCATAGATTCCCTTTGTGAGCAGATAGACATGTGGAGTTTGCTGTCTCTGAGCTCACAATTTAAAAATAAATCTTTTAGTGAAGTTGGTTTTGAGATTGTGTGTTTGAAAATGCCACTTTTAGAAAGTGGACATTTTCTTACTTAAACCATTCTGTGACTCTGCCTGTTAGTGGATTCCCTGTCTGGGTCAGTTTGACAGTAGGTCTGGTTGCACCTCACACTAGACAGTGACACCAAGGGAGCTGGGGTGTAGCCTGCATATCCTGATGAGCCATCTGTGCTAGGGGGGGTCACTTACACATGAAAGGGCTGCAACTGCCGTCACACAATACAGTCTCCAACTCCCTGGTGTGTGTCTGGGGCCTGGCCTGGACAAGGCAGGATTTCACAAACAAGAGAGACTTTCCTTTGAAGTAGGCCTACTTCAAAGGCCAACATGGGTAGAAGAAGGGCACCCAAAACCACAGACTTTAGAACACTTCTGGACATCAAGAAGAATCTCTGCCTTGAGAACAGCTGAAGAGCTGAGGGGAAGTGCTGCCCTGTCTGTGACTGTGCTTTATGAAGCTATCCTGCAGTTGCTGCTTCTTCCTGGTGAAAGGGGACACAGACTGGACTTTGTTGTGCATTCCTGCTTGTGAAGAAATCTCTAAGGGCTTGTCCTGAGCTTGCCTCCTGTTGTTGAAGTCTCAGGGCCATCCAAGAATTCCCCTGCCAGCACCTGGACTCTCTGCTGAGACTCCTGCGCTGCCAAGTGGTGCCCTATCCAGTTTCTGGGGCCTTGACAGGTGAAGCTGGCAGACAAAGCTTGAAAATCCATGCACAGACCCCCTTGCAGGGAAATTTCCGATGCATCCTCTGAGAGCAGCTGGAGAAACGAAGTGCCACCGGCTCTGCGGCTGAAATCGACGCAGTTCTTGCAGCGTGGCTAGAAGATTGATGCTTGCGGCTGGAGAAACGACGCGTCGCATTGCTGACGGAGGCTGGTAACATCGCAACCCACATTACGTGGTTTTACTATCACCGTGCGGCAGGATTTTCGATGCAAACCTTGCTAGGCGCGGAAAAACAACGCAATGCATGCCCGGACCCAAGTGCTCCCTGGATTGATTCATCATTTCCCTGTGGGGAGGAAAAATGACACACGCCGACCTGACCGGAGGAGAAACAGTGCACGGTTTTGCTTGCGGTGAGAAATCTATGCACCTCTTACCTTTTTCGATGCACACTCGCCCATGCGTGGTATTTTGACCCTACCCAGGTACTTTTCAGCACTAACAGTGTTTTACCTGTTTACAAAAGGGTTTAAGACTCTTGCATTTAAAGTTAAGCCTGCCGGCTCATGCCAAGCTACCAAGGGGGTGAGTGGGGGTTAGCCGAGGGTGACTCTCTTTTACCCTGACTAGAGTGAGGGTCCTTGCTTGGACAGGGGGCAACCTGACTGCCAACCAAAGACCCCATTTCTAACAAATAGAAAGTGCATCCTTGTATCTTTAAATATAGGTAGGTTATAGGTGACCTAAAATATAGATAGGTGATAGGTAGGCTTTGTCAGAAGGAGGGGTTTCTCCTAACGGAGTGTTAATGTCATGTGGAGGCATCTCCAATGTGGGTTTCGGCGTACCTGTGAACTCCAATATTCTCAAACAAGCTTTTGTTCCATTCCATTCTAGCGATTACGTCTATGGAGTCTGCTGGGAGCCAACGAGGCTCTGTTCTAAATCATGCAATGCACTACAATTGCGAAGTCTCTTTTAAATGCATGAGCTCGTTGTTGGACTTTATAGTTTCCTTGAATGTTTATGCAACATTGTGGCATATTCTTATTCGAGGAACTGTCACAGTGAAGTCAGAGTCGGCTGACATTGATTAATTCTTAAAGTCTTTTCTGAACATCCACACTTCCTATAGTCTGCTGATAAATACACTGAATCTGATTTAATAACTGCTCATTTTAAAAAGATCTTGAATCCCAAGACCTAGTACTGTTTGTTTTTGATTCTTAAATTTAGGTAGGGTACTGAAACTCTGTAAGAATAAGGAATTACCAGCCTTAAAAGATAATCTAATGTTAAGGAATGTACAATGCTTCAGAATCTTATTTGTAGCAAGAGACTCTGATTGGTCCAAAATAATGTGAACTTGTTGACTGAAGTGGATTTTTTGGCTTGCCTGGGGACTGACACTTTGTTAGATGGCTTTAGAGACTATTTTGCTTCCTTTTGGTCACTTTGGGGCTAATATCCCTGTTGAAAGTGACATTGGCTACACTAATAAGTGATTGACATTCAAAGCAGAGTGCTTGCCAATGGGTGAGGTAATTGGGCATTTGGTCCGTTTCCACTTCTTTTCTCATATTAACCTGGACAACTTGTTTATTGACAGCACTTGGGAGAATCATGAGCTGAAGTTTTGGTTTTGGAGGATCATTATTTCAATGGTGTTTTGAAGTTTACTTGTTTTGGTTTTCAGTATAGTATTATATATACTGTGGAGTATATTGATATGAACTGTAGTCTGGTCTTTGGAGGAGCAATCTGCTTCCTCACATTGGTGTGGCATCAAAGAGAGATAAGGGGTTGGTGAGGTGTTCAGTCAAGTCCATGGGTGTCAGGAGCGTGCATTGAGTTTAATAGGAGGTTGTCATCATGAGGTGGACTGTTTTCACCTTAGAATGAGCACGTTTGGTGATGTGCTGCTTGATTTGGAGTGTGTTGAGGAACGTGCTTAAAGATCAATTCATGCTCCTGCCATTTGGAGAGATTGAAATCTCCAAGAATATTGCTTATGAATCATAAAATCGATGAATGGGGCCCTAAGATTCAAACAGAGGTCACCCTCACTTCATGGCTACTAGGAAACTTAGACAATTACTCATACAATGAGACAGCATTTCTTCACCATTGGCACATGGGAAGTGCCAGATCATATGGACTATTGTTTCATTTGAAAATGTACAATTTAAAACTGAACACGTGATGTAATAAAACATGACTTTTAGTCAATGGGTGGAGATGGTATTGATGGACACATTTTAGTCATTGGTTTTAATTGATTTAATTTCCATAGTCTATCCCCACAAAGCAACCTCTTCAAGATCATAGTCTTAAGAATTACCTTGATTTTAGATTTTGTGAGGCACAGATATAGTTCGTTTACCTCATGTATAGAATTAATTGTTGGTATGATAACCGTTACATTGTAAAGATAAATGTTTTAGTGAATGTGCTGTCGCTAGTGTGGGTTGTGGCTGAGGAAACTGAACACAATAGGTGTATGTGGGGACCCTCAGGCCCGTATTTATACTTTTTGACGCTAAACTGCGCTAACGCAGTTTAGCGTCAAAAAGTTTTGCGCCGGCTAACGCCATTCTGAAGCGCCATGCGGGCGCCGTATTTATTGAATGGCGTTAGCCGGCGCTAGCAGACCGGCGCTGCCTGGTGTGCGTGGAAAAAAACCACGTACACCAGGCAGCGCCGGCGTTGGGGAAAATGGCGTTAGGGCGTCTTAAAATGGTGCAAGTGAGGTTGACGCCAAAAAATCGTCTCCACCCGATTTGCGCCATTTTTAACGACGCCCAGACGCCATTTACATGACTCCTGTCTTAGTAAAGACAGGAGTCATGCCCCCTTGCCCAATGGCCATGCCCAGGGGACTTATGTCCCCTGGGCATGGTCATTGGGCATTGAGGCATGTAGGGGGGCACAAATCAGGCCCCCCTATGCCCAAAAAAAATATAAAAAAAATAAAAAATTATACTTACCTGAACTTACCTGAATGTCCCTGGGATGGGTCCCTCCATCCTTGGGTGTCCTCCTGGGGTGGGCAAGGGTGGCAGGGGGGGTCCCTGGGGGCATGGGAGGGCAGCTGTGGGCTCATTTTGAGCCCACAGGTCCCTTAACGCCTGCCCTGACCCAGGCGCTAAAATCCGGCGCAAATGCAGGTTTTTTTGCCCCGCCCACTCCCGGGCGTGATTTTTGCCCGGGAGTATAAATACGACGCATTTGCGTCGCAGTCATTTTTTTAGACGGGAACGCCTACCTTGCATCTCATTAATGCAAGGAAGGCGTTCACGCAATAAAATGACGCTCTTTCCTCATACTTTGGCGCTAGACGCGTCTAACGCCAAAGTATAAATATGGCGCTAGTTTTGCGCCGAATTTGCGTCTAAAAAAACGACGCAAATTCGGCGCAAACGGAGTATAAATATGCCCCTCAATGTTTCTTGAAGAAGGCCACTCCAACGTTTTGTTACGCCATCATAAGTAAAAATTAAAAAGCTAGAGCAAAATCAGTCCATTCCACATTTTTGCCTTAGTCATGTAAGGTGAATTGGAGCAAACATTTTTGAGGGAAGACATATTACAGATGCACTGCACCAAAATGGTGCACAAATGCATGTTCTCTGTTTATGAAGGGCAGCGGATTTTATGTTATCTGACCCCCTGTCTGGACTGGTGTTTTTGTAATAACTATGAAGAAATTGCCGAGCACAGATCCAGTGTAAACTTGAGTTTCTTCGGTGAGCAGATTATTAATGAGAAAGGATGGAGATAATGAGACTTTCATAAGGAAGCAAAGGGGGGTGGGGGGTGGCGGCGAGTATCTGTACATCTCCTGGAAGTAGTCCGTAATGAATATGAATTACTGTTAAAGAGTCATGTACATGGAAGACCACGCCAGCGTTTCCCCTTAATGAATCTCCGATGGCGAAATCTCACTGCATCTGGAAAAGCTGCTGCAGTCACTTTCGATGATGTAATTTAGCCGCTAAAGCTTCTTTGCATAACGGGCTGTAATTCTTTTTTAATGATTAGTATTTAATGATTACTCCACAGGTGAAGTAATTCCCCTGCTCGGTGTATCTGGTTTTCGAAGAAATTGAAAAATGGGGATGGCGGGGGCCTCCTGCGTGTTTATTATCGTCTTCCGAAAAGAAAGGGTTTCCCCAGACACACTGCAAAGGAAGAGAAGCCTTTTCGAGACCTTCTGAGTCACTGAAGGTGATTTCAAAAGCGACTCCTTTCCAAGCAGCCAGCATCTTGGAAGCATTGATCACAGCAGTCAGTGCCCTTTGGAAGCCGCATTTCAAGGTTACAGCGGAGTTGTGTTGATAGGACAAGGAAAGGGCAGGGGATGCTGCCTCCCATGCAGCCCTCTCATTCATCACCAGAATAAGTAACAAATAGAGATGGATGAATGGACTTTGGCGCATCGCACTCGGCCGTGATAACACATTTCATGCTGGATGCGTCCAACTTCACATCACGTTTCCAGCAGCTGCTGGATTCAGGTGGATATTTCTTTATTTTTGACACCCAAGCATCCATCATATTTCAGAAAATGTACATTCCCAGCTCAACACGATGGGCCAACTCATAAAGGTTTTTGGAGAAGTTGAGTTGAGTAAATCTTTACTGTATTAGTTTACTTAAAAACGTTTTATCAATAAAAAAAAAGATGTTCAAATTATTTTTCAATTAAAAATGTTTTTCCTGTGTTAAGTGTACGTCCACTGATATTAGCAAAAAAAAACACATTTGGTGGTATGTAAAGTACTACTCTCCTAGTACTCGTTTGAGCAAGTTTACCTTTGCGAATTATCCCCAAAACGTTTAACATGGGATTGAAATAGGAATAGTCAGGAAATAACATATGCAAATATTACAACCAGTAAGGACTCTGCCCTCCTTGCACTTGCACAAATAAGGAGTTGGACGCTTCGGTTCGAGAGGAGCCGTCAAGATATGTAAGTATGCGTACTCTGCAATACCAATTTCCGTGCTCATAAATGCGGAATAAGCTCCAAGGGTATCCCAATGGCTGTCATTAATTTTGCAATCTCTGTCATTCAGAAGGCAGAGATCAAGGGGCATGACTATGCCAAGTGTTGGAAAGAGACTCTATTTATGCCCCACTTGGGACATGGAGCAGGCAGTCCCGAGTAAATTCTGCTCAGAATAATCGGCATCAGGTAGATGAGGTGCAGGGAATTAAATTGCAGCAGTTTAAACCTCGCATTCCTCGAGACCCACCTCTTTCAAACACAGGCTCCCAATCCCTACCTCTTATGTGTTCCTCATCCTCATCTTCCCAGGCCATCTGTACTTTAATTACTGATCTGGGTATACCCATTACTCATAAACCTGTACATCTTCGTCACATATGTCACCCCACTTCTCCCAGTTATCTTTGCCTGCACTCCACCTCAGTGTGTTCCCCCATTCCCTCAGCTCGCCTCGAAGGTGAATCTCAAAGGGCTCAAGAGGCAGTGCAAAAAGCAAGGCAGAGAGAGAGCACCATTGTCTAGTTCCGCACTCTATACTCCAGCCGTTTAGCACTATTCTGCCTGTACGAACCATGGCTAAAGCACAAGGTGAATCCTATGTGTTGAAGAACTTCCTTTAAATTGTGCCAGGTAAGGGTGCGAAAGCTTTTCTCAAACATAGCGAGGTGTTGAAATGTCCTGAAACTCCAAGGTGGTGCCAGGAACTAATATCTTCACTTGATTTCATGGCATGCTGCTTGACCTGAAACATTTGCATGAAATTTCAACTTTCAGGGACTGCATTTTGGATTTAAAATGGAGATATGGTGTTGCCATTTGTTTTTGAACCAGAGGCAGTTGCTTTTTTATGATTTTATATTTAATTACTTGTTGACATCACCAATTTTATTTGTTATACTTGCAAAGCATATCTGTTATTTATTTGTAAAAGCTATTTTGGTTATTACAGACATGGAATGGTTACAAAGGTCCTAAAAACACATTATCGGGGAGAGCACTTCACAGTGGGAATCCACCTGGAGGTCAATAGAGCTAAGACTGACACCCACCCCCAACACTCACCCCAAGTATCTTAGGATAGTCATCAACAGCAAACTTGACATGACCATCCAAGTCAGTGCAGTCACTACTTCATGTTTCTATACCCCGAAGATGCTGAGAAAGATTTGAAAATGGCTCCCAATCAGCACCTGGAAAACTGTTATGCACACCCTCGTCACAAGCAAGCTGGACTATGGGAACACCTCCATGCGGAAAAAAACAAAAACTAATCAGAAGGCTGCAGAGCATTTAGAACTTGCCTACCATAAACACTCTCAACCTCCCATGCTGGACTCACGTCACACCACACCTGATGGAGCTCCAGTGACTCCCCCCATACACAAACAAGCACGATTCAAAATCCTCACTCATACTTTCAAAGCATTACATAGAACTGGCCCAGCATACCACAACAATCGCTTCTGCTTTCACAAATTTTTCAGACAACTCCACTCATCTGGACTCCTACATGCACACATCCCAGGCATACGGAAAACCAGATCCAGTGGTCAAGTCTTTTACTACATTGCTCTCAATACATAGAGTGACCTGAAACTACAGATAAGAGCATCCTACTCACCTTTTGAATTCCTCAAGAAGCTGAAGACTTGGCTTATCAAATAGTCCCACTAGGCTCCAGGTTTGGCTAGACTCACACCTGCTCAGCACCAGATTACCCTCCCTGGAGATAGTGCACTCTACAAATCTGGGAATTTTTCTACAGTATGGCAATCACAATCTACATATATGCATTCAATTTGAGGAGTACTGTTGAGATTCATATTAGCAGCCCTTTTTATTGCTCTTTAAAGGCTTAGGGCCATATGTACAAACACATTTTCCCATAGACACAGAATGGGCAAAACTGCTTGCTACATCTAACCCTTAGTTAGTTTTGTAAGCTGCAGGTTCCATGCACAGAAGTAGCCTGTTGCCTGGCTTATGAAAAAAATTACAGTCCCCAACATATCTAGTTCTGGGAACTCGTGGTATGTGCAGTTGGATCTAAACATAAGATGTAGTCTAAATGAGCAATTTCAACAAAGCGTTAAGCAATGCCCCACATGGTGACTTCCTAAACCATAGCGGTCCAGTTGCTGATTCCAGGAAGGCACATTTTGTAAACATTTCATTGGAATAACAAAGACGTATGTCTACTCCATCTCCATATGCCCACAAAACCTAGTAGCCTCATTTATGCTCTGTTATTTTTAATCTCAAAACGACAAGTGCTTTGTCTAATAGTCTAGTTATAAAACATACTAATACATCAGAAGCAGGTTTTCAATTCAATAAGTGTGCTTCCATTGACATGAGATGTACACTTTTATCTATTTCTTTAGGTATTTTCTAAAATGGCGATCACAATCTTGCAATAATTTTGAAGATGCCTGTTCCAATAAAATGATATCTTTATCCAATTAAACTCTGTTTTCTACAAGAGAATCCAAACTATAGCAAGTTTCTGTTGCCCTCTTCTTTGTTGCAGAACCTCTTACTGACATGCCCTCTTATATTATAGGCATTGACCATGTAACAATCAAATAACCCCCAGGGGTCAAAACGCAAAAGATCATATATGTGATTTGGTATACAATCCGGGAGGTGAGATTTTTGAAGCATGCAATTCTGCTATCTACAAAACAAGCAACTGCAATTTAGTTCACATGCTCTTTATATGTACTGCACACTGTAACTGGTGTTTACACATTGCTTTTAACCTTCAGCAGCTGTTATTAATAGGTTTGTCCCTAGAAGACAGAGTAGTAAATCATTGTAATGCAGGAAGAGGTGGACTTGCAGTGAATTTCCAAAGGTTGCACAAATATCTCTACAATCTCCACATTAACCCACCTAGCTATCCCATCAGCAAGGTAATAGATGTTGATTCACCAAATGTAGTGGAAGTTACATAACACACCCTTAAACTGTAAGGACATAAAAGGGACAGACCTGCGATGAACATTAATCCTGGATCTTTATGAATGTAACCCAGATGACATCAAAATAATTGACATAGCTAAAGTTACCTAATAACTGCATGAAAATACAACAGCACAAGGCAGATTCACATCTATTTTAGATAACTCCTATATTAATGCTGACAAGATATATATGCCAGGGGAACATTAAGGCCCTCATTACGAGTGTGGTGGTCCACAGTGGGTCCATAGTGGCGGTCCGACCACCACATCACAACTGTACTGTCATGTTGCCGCCTATCGAAATCCTGGCGGTCTTGGTGGTCGTAATCTGCCAGGGCGGCATTGCTGCACTGTCCTCCAGATTATGAGTCCCCTTTCCGCCAGCCTTTGCATGGCGGTTGGACTGCCATGCAAAGGCTGGTGGAAAGGAGGCCTCAGAGGCCCAATGGGGTCCCTGTACTGTCCATGCACATGGCATGGGCAGTGCAGCGGCCCCCATGGACAGCCCATGACACTATCACTGCCCGAATTATAGGCAGCAAATAGTGTAACTGGTGCTCCCGCACCCAGCGCACCTCAACACTGCTGCTGCTCAATTACGAGCCAGCATCAATTTTGTGGTGAGTTTCCAGCTGGGACCTAAATTACTCATCCCACAAACTGTCATGGTTTAATAGTTCCCCTAATTCATACATTAATGAAAAATGCTTTGATAAATCATAAGGAGAGGAAAAAAATGGCAGCTATGTCCACCTGTATTTGATAGAGACTAAGGGGGTGATTCTGAGTTTGGCTGGTGGCGGCCGCCGCCAGCCAAACGGGAACCGCCAGAAGACCGTACCGCGGTCAAAAGACCGTACCGTGGTCAAAAGACCGCGGCGGTCATTCTGAGTTTCCCGCTGGGCTGGCGGGCGACCGCCAGAAGGCCGCCCGCCCGCCCAGCGGGAAACCCCCTTCCACGAGGATGCCGGCTCCGGAAGTCTTTAATGAGCCTTGAAAAAGTCATTTTCACGACGAAACACGTGTCGGCTGTATATACATGGATTGGTACAGCGTTTGCTGTTTTCATTGAATACCTAAGAAGAATAAAGGACTTACATTTGGAATGCTTGGATGTGCCGTGGTTCCTTCAACTTAATTCACTCATTGTGGACCTTCGGGATCACAATCTACACACTTTGTGGCTGGGTGTGGAGCCACTCTGGCACTCCGTATATTATATATGTCTAACTGTGAATAATATGTATTTTTTTGGATTTTAATACCAGCAAAGAAGAAAAGTTTTTGGAAGTGCGCACCATCTTAGTACACAGCCACTGGCTATCTCTATAGCACAGAGTTATGGTAAAGCCAGTCGGGTTGAAGGGAATTAGGGTAGGGAACAGCAGGGAGAGAGATCTGAAAAGGAAAAATGGTTAAGCATATATGTATATACTTGTTCATAACAACATTAATATTCAATGATACATTTAGACAAAGCTGTCTCCGTGAATGCAAGTGTTGAGACCCTTATGGAATAAACAAAGGTGCCTTAGTGGATTCAAGAGTTGAGACCCTTATGGAATAAACAAAGACATCTCTGTGTGTGCAAGAGTTGAGACCCTTAAGGAATAGACAAAGGCGTTCCCGTGGATTCAAGTGTTGAGACCCTTTTAGGAATAGACAAAGGCGTCTCTGTGTGTGCAAGAGTTGAGACCCTTATGGAATAAACAAAGACGTCTCAGTGAATGCAAGAGTTGAGACCCTTATGGAATAGACAAAGGCATCTCCGTGTGTGCAAGGGTTGAGACCCTTATGGAATAGACAAAGGCGTCTCCGCGAGTGGAAGAGTTGAGACCCTTATAGAATAAACAAAGGTGTCTCCATGAATGCAAGAGTTGAGACCCTTATGAAATAGACAAATGCGTCTCCATGAATGCAAGAGTTGAGACCCTTATGGAATAGACAAAGGCGTCTCCGTGTGTGCAAGAGTTGAGACCCTTATGGAATAAACAAAGGCGTCTCCGTGAATGCAAGAGCTGAGACCCTTATGTAATAGACAAAGGCATCTCCGTGAATGCAAGTGTTGAGACCCTTATGGAATAGACAAAGGCGTCTCCGTGAATGCAAGTGTTGAGACCCTTATGGAATAGACAAAGGCGTCTCCGTGAATGCAAGTCTTGAGACCCTTATGGAATAGACAAAGGTGTCTCCATGTGTGCAAGAGTTGAGAACCTTATGGAATAGACAAAGTCTTCTCCGTGTGTGCAAGAGTTGAGACCCTTCTGGAATAAACAAAGGCGTCTCAGTGAATGCCTGTGTTGAGACCCTTATGGAATAGACTAAGGCGTCTCTGTAAATGCAAGTGTTGGTGGAATCATGATACTTCAGGATGTCATGAGCATTAGACAAAACTGGGCGTGACCTTTTTCTGAATCATGGAACGAGAACAATTAGTAAAATCATGATACTTCAGGATGTCCCTTCTCTGACTCATGGAACAAGAACAACTAGTAAAATTATGATACTTCAGGATGTCGTGAGCATTAAACAAAACTGGGCGTGGCCCTTTTCTGAATCATGAAACAAGAACAATTACTAAAATCATGATACTTCAGGATGTCATGAGCATTAAACAAAACTGGGCGTGGCCCTTTTCTGAATCATGAAACAAGAACAAACTGAGACCTCTGAACCTTGAGAAGGCAAGAGCTTGGACCTTGGACATACTCTGAACATCAATCATGCAACTACTTTGCATTCATAAACATAAAACATTTGGTCTCAGTCTAGAAATTTGCAAAGACTTAAATATGTATCTCACATATCATCAAAGACTTAAATATGTCTCTCACATATTATGCTTCCAAAAACAATGAAACTATGATTTGCTTATCTTTGAGATGTTTTCACATTTGCCACCTAGGCCTGAAAGTTTAACTCATGTAAACTGAAGCGCCTAGATTATTGGACCAAGGGCGCTTTACTCATATGAACTGAAGCGCTGTGATTGCTGTGCGAAGGGCACTTTACTTCCAATGAACTGAATCGCTTTGAATGTTGTGCCAAGTGTGCTTTACTCCTGTGAACTGAAGCGCTTTAAATGTCGTGCCAAGGGCGCTTAACTCCTGTGAACTGAAGCGCTTTGAATGCTGTGCTAAGGGCACTTTATTCCTGTGAACTGAAGTGCTTTGATTGCTGTGCCAAGGGCACTTTACTCCTGTGAACAGAAGCGCTTTGAATGTCGTGCCAACTGCACTTTACTCCTGTGAACTGAAGCGTTTTGAATACCATGCCAAGTGCACTTTACTCCCGTGAACTGAAGAGCTTTGAGTATTGTGCCAAGTGCGCTTTACTCCTGTGAACTGAAGCGTTTTGAATACCATGCCAAGTGTGCTTTACTCCTGTGAACTGAAGCGCTTTGAATACCATGCCAAGTGCGCTTTACTCATGTGAACTGAAGCACTTTTAGGGCCAGATGTAGCAAAGTGTTTGCGCCTCGCAAACGGCGAAAATCGCCGTTTGCGAGGCGCAAAAGCCACTTTGCCATTCAGAAATGCATTTTGCGAGTCGGCTCCGACTCGCAAAATGCATTTCCGACTCGCAAATAGGAAGGGGTGTTCCCTTCCTATTTGCGACTCGCAGTGGGATGCAATTCCATTTGCGACCGCGTACGCGGTCGCAAATGGACTCGCAGTTACCATCCACTTCAAGTGGATGGTAACCCACTCGCAAATTGGAAGGGGTCCCCATGGGACCCCTTCCAGTTTGTGACTGGACCCCAAATTATTTTTTCAGGGCAGGGAGTGGTCCAAGGGACCACTCCCTGCCCTGAAAAAAAACCTAAACTAAAGGTTTCGGTTTTTTTGAAGTGCAGCTCGTTTTCCTGTTAGGAAAACGGGCTACACTTCAACAAAAAAAACTGCTTTATTGAAAAGCAGGTCGCGAACATGGAGGTCTGCTGACGACAGCAGGCCTCCATGTTAGCGAGTGCCTATACTCGCAATGGGGCCGCAATTTGCGAACCACCTCATGAATATTCATGAGGTGGGTCATTGCGACCCCATTGCGAGTCGCAGTCGGTGTCTGAGACACCGTACTGCATAGCAATTTGCGACTTGCAAATTGCGAGTCGCAGGGACTCGCAATTTGCAAGTCGCAAATTGCCGACTTGCTACATCTGGCCCTAAATGTGGTGCCCAGGGCGCTTTACCAATGTGGTCTGAAATGCTTTGCTTGTGATACTAAGGGGCGCTTTACCTATTGGAATCAATGACTGTAGGAAAGTACCATCTTGCCTGGCATGTTACCCCCATTTTTCACTGTATATATGTTGTTTTAGTTGTATGTGTCACTGGGACCCTGGGAACCCAGGGCCCCAGTGCTCATCAGTGTGCCTGAATGTGTTACCTGTGTAGTGACTAACTGTCTCACTGAGGCTCTGCTAATCAGAACCTCAGTGGTTATGCTCTCTCATTTCTTTCCAAATTGTCACTGACAGGCTAGTGACCATTTTTACCAATTTACATTGGCTTACTGGAACACCCTTATAATTCCCTAGTATATGGTACTGAGGTACCCAGGGTATTGGGGTTCCAGGAGATCCCTATGGGCTGCAGCATTTCTTTTGCCACCCATAGGGAGCTCTGACAATTCTTACACAGGCCTGCCACTGCAGCCTGAGTGAAATAACGTCCACGTTATTTCACAGCCATTTTACACTGCACTTAAGTAACTTATAAGTCACCTGTATGTCTAACCTTTACCTGGTAAAGGTTAGGTGCAAAGTTACTTAGTGTGAGGGCACCCTGGCACTAGCCAAGGTGCCCCCACATTGTTCAGAGCCAATTCACTGAACTTTGTGAGTGCGGGGACACCATTACACGCGTGCACTACATATAGGTCACTACCTATATGTAGCTTCACCATGGTAACTCCGAATATGGCCATGTAACATGTCTATGATCATGGAATTGCCCCCTCTATGCCATCCTGGCATTGTTGGTACAATTCCATGATCCCAGTGGTCTGTAGCACAGACCCTGGTACTGCCAGACTGCCCTTCCTGGGGTTTCTCTGCAGCTGCTGCTGCTGCCAACCCCTCAGACAGGCAGCTGCCCTCCTGGGGTCCAGCCAGGCCTGGCCCAGGATGGCAGAACAAAGAACTTCCTCTGAGAGAGGGTGTGACACCCTCTCCCTTTGGAAAATGGTGTGAAGGCAGGGGAGGAGTAGCCTCCCCCAGCCTCTGGAAATGCTTTGTTGGGCACAGATGTGCCCAATTCTGCATAAGCCAGTCTACACCGGTTCAGGGACCCCTTAGCCCCTGCTCTGGCGCGAAACTGGACAAAGGAAAGGGGAGTGACCACTCCCCTGACCTGCACCTCCCCTGGGAGGTGTCCAGAGCTCCTCCAGTGTGCTCCAGACCTCTGCCATCTTGGAAACAGAGGTGCTGCTGGCACACTGGACTGCTCTGAGTGGCCAGTGCCACCAGGTGACGTCAGAGACTCCTTGTGATAGGCTTCTTCAGGTGTTAGTAGCCTTTCCTCTCTCCTAGGTAGCCAAACCCTCTTTTCTGGCTATTTAGGGTCTCTGTCTCTGGGGAAACTTCAGATAACGAATGCATGAGCTCAGCCGAGTTCCTCTGCATCTCCCTCTTCACCTTCTGATAAGGAATCGACCGCTGACCGCGCTGGAAGCCTGCAAACCTGCAACATAGTAGCAAAGACGACTACTGCAACTCTGTAACGCTGATCCTGCCGCCTTCTCGACTGTTTTCCTGCTTGTGCATGCTGTGGGGGTAGTCTGCCTCCTCTCTGCACCAGAAGCTCCGAAGAAATCTCCCGTGGGTCGACGGAATCTTCCCCCTGCAACCGCAGGCACCAAAAAGCTGCTTCTCCGGTCCCTTGGGTCTCCTCTCAGCACGACGAGCGAGGTCCCTCGAATCCAGCGACACCGTCCAAGTGACCCCCACAGTCCAGTGACTCTTCAGCCCAAGTTTGGTGGAGGTAAGTCCTTGCCTCACCTCGCTGGGCTGCATTGCTGGGAACCGCGACTTTGCAAGCTACTCCGGCTCCTGTGCACTTCCGGCGGAAATCCTTCGTGCACAGCCAAGCCTGGGTCCACGGCACTCTAACCTGCATTGCACGACTTTCTAAGTTGGTCTCCGGCGACGTGGGACTCCTTTGTGCAACTTCGGCGAGCACCGTTTCACGCATCCTCGTAGTGCCTGTTTCTGGCACTTCTCCGGGTGCTACCTGCTTCAGTGAGGTCTCTTTGTCTTGCTCGACGTCCCCTCTCTCTGCAGGTCCAATTTGCGACCTCCTGGTCCCTCCTGGGCCCCAGCAGCGTCCAAAAACGCCAAACGCACGATTTGCGTGTAGCAAGGCTTGTTGGCGTCCATCCGGCGGGAAAACACTTCTGCACGACTCTCCAAGGCGTGGGGGATCCATCCTCCAAAGGGGAAGTCTCTAGCCCTTGTCGTTCCTGCAGTATTCACAGTTCTTCAGCCTAGTAAGAGCTTCTTTGCACCAACCGCTGGCATTTCTTGGGCATCTGCCCATCTCCGAGCTGCTTGTGACTTTTGGACTTGGTCCCCTTGTTCCACAGGTACCCTCAGTCAGGAATCCATCGTTGTTGCATTGCTGATTTGTGTTTTCCTTGCATTTTCCCTCTTAACACGACTATTTTGTCCTTAGGGGAACTTTAGTGCACTTTGCACTCACTTTTCAGGGTCTTGGGGAGGGTTATTTTTCTAACTCTCACTATTTTCTAATAGTCCCAGCGACCCTCTACAAGGTCACATAGGTTTGGGGTCCATTCGTGGTTCACATTCCACTTTTGGAGTATATGGTTTGTGTTGCCCCTATCCCTATGTTTCCCCATTACATCCTATTGTAACTATACATTGTTTGCACTGTTTTCTAAGACTATACTGCATATTTTTGCTATTGTGTATATATATCTTGTGTATATTTCCTATCCTCTCACTGAGGGTACACTCTAAGATACTTTGGCATATTGTCATAAAAATAAAGTACCTTTATTTTTAGTATAACTGTGTATTGTGTTTTCTTATGATATTGTGCATATGACACTAAGTGGTACTGTAGTAGCTTCACACGTCTCCTAGTTCAGCCTAAGCTGCTCTGCTAAGCTACCATTATCTATCAGCCTAAGCTGCTAGACACCCTCTAGACACCCTATACACTAATAAGGGATAACTGGGCCTGGTGCAAGGTGCAAGTACCCCTTGGTACTCACTACAAGCCAGTCCAGCCTCCTACATTGGTTGTGCAGCGGTGGGATAAGTGCTTTGAGACTACTTACCACTCTTGTCATTGTACTTTTCATAAGAGAAAAATATACAAAACAAGGTCAGTGTATATACACATAGCCAAAAAGTTTTGCATTTCCTCTTTTCACTCTTTTCTAAGTGCTGAAAAGTACTTCTAAACTTTCAAAAAGTTCTTAAAAGTTTAAAAAGTTTTTTTCTGTCTTTCCAAAAAATTCTGAAAACTTTTTTCTCTTTTTCTATCACTTTAACTCTCTCTAAAAATGTCTGGCACAGGCCAAAAAGTTGAACTGTCCAAACTTGCATATGATCACCTTAGCGGGAAAGGAGCAAGGAGTCTCTGCATAGAGAGAGGTTTGACTGTAGGGAAGAATCCTTCCTTAGAACTGTTAATTAATATGCTTAGAGTACAGGATAAGGCCATAAGTGCCCAATCTGTAGAAAAAGTAGCTAATGGTTCTCAATCTGATCCAGGGACTCCCCCAGGAAAAGGTTCAGGAAAGAAACTTCTCAGCCTGCCCATTACTAGACAGTCTAGCATAGTTGGTACAGAGGTTGAATCACATCATACTGAGGATGTGCTCTCACATTATGCTGGTAGCCAAGCTGTTAGGGTGCCCCTTGTAAGGGACAGGTCTCCTTCTGTTCATTCCCATCATACCTCTGTATCTAGAAATGTCCCTCCCACCCACCCTGATGACAGATTGTTAGAAAGGGAGCTCAATAGATTGAGAGTGGAGCAAACCAGACTGAAGCTCAAGAAGCAACAGCTGGATTTGGATAGACAGTCTTTAGAAATAGAGAGGGAAAGACAGAAGATGGGTTTAGATACCCATGGTGGCAGCAGCAGTATTCCCCATAGTCATCCTGCAAAAGAGCATGATTCCAGGAATCTGCATAAGATAGTTCCCCCTTACAAGGAGGGGGATGACATTAACAAGTGGTTTGCTGCACTTGAGAGGGCCTGTGTTGTACAGGATGTCCCTCAAAAGCAGTGGGCTGCTATCCTATGGCTATCATTTACTGGAAAAGGTAGGGATAGGCTCCTTACTGTAAAAGAAAATGATGCTAACAATTTCCAAGTTCTTAAGAATGCACTCCTGGATGGTTATGGCTTAACCACTGAACAGTACAGGATAAAGTTCAGAGATACCAAAAAGGAGTCTTCACAAGACTGGGTTGATTTCATTGACCAGGCAGTGAAGGCCTTGGAGGGGTGGTTACATGGCAGTAAAGTTACTGATTATGACAGCCTGTATAACTTGATCCTGAGAGAGCATATTCTTAATAATTGTGTGTCTGATTTGTTGCACCAGTACTTGGTGGACTCTGATCTGACCTCTCCCCAAGAATTGGGAAAGAAGGCAGACAAATGGGTCAGAACAAGAGTGAACAGAAAAGTTCATACAGGGGGTGACAAAGATGGCAACAAAAAGAAGGATGGTAAGTCTTCTGACAAGGGTGGGGACAAATCTAAAAATGAGTCTTCATCAGGCCCACAAAAACACTCTGGTGGGGGTGGTGGGTCCAAATTCTCCTTTAATCAGAACAAGGAAAAGAAACCATGGTGCTATTTATGTAAGATAAAAGGCCATTGGACAACAGATCCCAGTTGTCCAAAGAAAGGCACCACAGCTCCTACCACTACAACCCCTACTGCTACACCTAGTGTCCCTACTAATAGCAGTGGTGGTGGGAGCAAACCTACTAATAGCCAATCCAAGGGAGTAGCTGGGCTCACTTTTGGTAATTTAGTTGGGGTTGGTCTAATTAGGGAGACCACAGAGGCTACTTTAGTCTCTGAAGGGGCTATTGACTTAGCCACTTTGGTTGCTTGCCCCCATAACTTGGAGAAGTACAAGCAACTAACCCTAATAAATGGTGTTGAGGTCCAGGCCTACAGGGACACAGGTGCCAGTGTCACAATGGTGATTGAGAAACTGGTGCACCCTGAACAACACATACTTGGACACCAGTACCAAGTAACCGATGCTCACAACATAACACAAAGCCACCCCATGGCTGTTGTAAATCTCAACTGGGGGGGGTATCTGGTCCAAAGAAAGTTGTGGTAGCTTCAGATTTACCTGTAGACTGTCTATTAGGGAACGATTTGGAGACATCAGCTTGGTCAGATGTGGAGTTGGAGGCCCATGCAGCAATGCTGGGCATCCCAGGGCATATTTTTGCTTTGACAAGGGCTCAGGCCAAAAAGCAAAAAGGACAGGGAAGCTTGGATCCTGGAACAATGGACCAAGTGCTCCCTAAAGCTAGGGCTAGTAGAAGCAAACCACTTCCTACTATCCCTCCCTCTACAGTGGATTCTACTTCTGAGGAAGAAGAATTCCCTCCCTGTGCAGAACCTACACCAGAGGAGCTGGAAGCAGACACTGCTGAGCTTTTGGGTGAAGGGGGGCCTGCCAGAGAGGAGCTGAGTGTGGCACAGCAAACCTGTCCCACATTAGAGGGTCTCAGACAGCAAGCTGTCAAACAGGCTAATGGGGATGTCAGTGACTCACACAGAGTTTACTGGGAGGACAACCTCTTGTACACTGAGCATAGGGATCCTAAACCTGGAGCTGCCAGGAGATTAGTGATTCCTCAGGAGTACAGAAAGTTCCTCCTAACACTGGCACATGACATTCCCTTAGCTGGGCACCTGGGTCAAATGAAAACGTGGGACAGATTGGTACCACTGTTTCATTGGCCTAGGATGTCTGAGGACACAAAAGAATTTTGTAAGTCCTGTGAAACCTGTCAAGCCAGTGGCAAGACAGGTGGCACTCCAAAGGCACCCCTTATCCCACTGCCTGTGGTTGGGGTTCCCTTTGAAAGGGTAGGGGTTGACATAGTTGGCCCCCTTGACCCTCCTACTGCTTCAGGCAATAGGTTTATCTTGGTGGTAGTGGACCATGCCACAAGATATCCTGAAGCTATTCCTTTAAGGACCACTACAGCTCCTGCAGTGGCAAAGGCCCTCCTGGGAATATTTTCCAGGGTGGGCTTCCCAAAGGAAGTAGTATCAGACAGAGGAAGCAATTTCATGTCTGCATACTTAAAGGCCATGTGGAAGGAGTGTGGTGTAACTTACAAGTTCACAACACCCTATCATCCACAAACAAATGGACTGGTGGAGAGATTTAATAAAACTCTCAAAGGCATGATTATGGGACTCCCTGAAAAACTCCGCAGGAGATGGGATATCCTTCTACCATGCCTCCTTTTTGCCTACAGGGAGGTACCCCAGAAAGGAGTGGGCTTCAGCCCCTTTGAACTTCATTTTGGACACCCTGTTAGGGGTCCACTCACACTTGTAAAGGAGGGTTGGGAACAACCTTTAAAAGCTCCTAAGCAGGATATTGTGGATTATGTACTTGGCCTCAGATCAAGGATGGCTGAGTACATGAAAAAGGCCAGTAAAAACCTTCAGGCCAGCCAAGAGCTCCAGAAGCAATGGCATGATCAGAAGGCT
This sequence comes from Pleurodeles waltl, assembly GCF_031143425.1. Lineage (NCBI taxonomy): Eukaryota > Metazoa > Chordata > Amphibia > Caudata > Salamandridae > Pleurodeles > Pleurodeles waltl. Next base: position 1,234,493,341 of record NC_090447.1, read on the forward strand.
GTTTTGGTTCAGTACCAACCAGGGCAGAAAGTGTGGGTCTTGGAGCCTGTGGCCCCAAGAGCACTCCAAGAAAAATGGAGTGGACCCCACACAATTGTTGAAAAGAAGGGTGAAGTCACCTACTTGGTTGACTTAGGCACTGCCAGGAGTCCCCTTAGGGTGCTCCATGTCAACCGCCTGAAACCCTACTATGACAGGGCTGATCTCACCCTGCTCATGGCAACAGATGAGGGACAGGAAGAAGACAGTGATCCTCTACCTGATCTCTTCTCTTCCACAGAACAAGATGCTCTTGTGGAAGGTGTAGTTTTGGCTGATTGTCTTACTGCTGAGCAGAAAGATAATTGCATAAATCTCCTAGGACAATTTTCAGAACTCTTCTCCATTGTGCCAGGCACCACTTCTTGGTGTGAGCACACTATAGATACTGGAGACAGTTTACCTGTCAACAGCAAGATCTATAGGCAGCCTGACCATGTCAGGGACTGCATAAAGCAAGAAGTTCAGAAGATGTTGGAACTAGGAGTGGTTGAGCACTCTGACAGTCCATGGGCTTCTCCTGTGGTACTGGTACCAAAACCCAATTCTAAAGATGGAAAGAAGGAAATGAGGTTTTGTGTCGACTATAGAGGTCTCAACTTGGTAACCAAAACTGATGCTCACCCTATACCCAGGGCAGATGAGCTCATAGATACACTGGCATCTGCCAAGTATCTAAGCACTTTTGATTTGACTGCAGGGTATTGGCAGATCAAATTGTCAGAAGATGCTAAATCTAAGACTGCATTTTCTACCATTGGAGGACATTACCAGTTTACTGTAATGCCTTTTGGTCTGAAAAATGCACCTGCCACTTTTCAGAGGTTGGTGAACACAGTCCTGCAAGGGCTGGAAGCTTTCAGTGCAGCATATTTGGATGATATAGCTGTCTTTAGCTCCAGCTGGGATGATCACCTGGTCCACCTTTGGAAAGTTTTGGAGGCCCTGCAAAAGGCAGGCCTCACTATCAAGGCTTCAAAGTGCCAGATAGGGCAGGGTAAGGTGGTTTATCTGGGACACCTTGTTGGTGGGGAACAGATTGCACCACTTCAGGGGAAAATCCAAACTATTATTGATTGGGTTCCCCCTACCACTCAGACTCAGGTGAGAGCCTTCCTAGGCCTCACTGGGTATTACAGGAGGTTCATTAAGAACTATGGCTCCATTGCAGCCCCTCTTAATGACCTCACATCCAAGAAAATGCCTAAAAAGGTATTATGGACAGCAAACTGTCAGAAAGCTTTTGAGGAGCTGAAGCAGGCCATGTGCTCTGCACCTGTCCTGAAAAGCCCTTGTTACTCTAAAAAATTCTATGTCCAAACTGATGCATCTGAATTAGGAGTAGGGGCAGTCCTATCACAACTTAATTCTGAGGGCCAGGATCAACCTGTTGCTTTTATTAGTAGAAGGTTGACCCCTAGAGAAAAGCGTTGGTCTGCCATTGAGAGGGAGGCCTTTGCTGTGGTCTGGGCTCTGAAGAAGTTGAGGCCATACCTGTTTGGCACTCACTTCATTGTTCAGACAGACCACAAACCTCTACTTTGGCTAAAACAAATGAAAGGTGAAAATCCTAAATTGTTGAGGTGGTCCATATCCCTACAGGGAATGGACTATACAGTGGAACATAGACCTGGGAGTAGCCACTCCAATGCAGATGGACTCTCCAGATATTTCCACTTAGACAATGAAGACTCATCAGGTAATGGCTAGTCTTATTGTCCTTCGTTTGGGGGGGGGTTGTGTAGGAAAGTACCATCTTGCCTGGCATGTTACCCCCATTTTTCACTGTATATATGTTGTTTTAGTTGTATGTGTCACTGGGACCCTGGGAACCCAGGGCCCCAGTGCTCATCAGTGTGCCTGAATGTGTTACCTGTGTAGTGACTAACTGTCTCACTGAGGCTCTGCTAATCAGAACCTCAGTGGTTATGCTCTCTCATTTCTTTCCAAATTGTCACTGACAGGCTAGTGACCATTTTTACCAATTTACATTGGCTTACTGGAACACCCTTATAATTCCCTAGTATATGGTACTGAGGTACCCAGGGTATTGGGGTTCCAGGAGATCCCTATGGGCTGCAGCATTTCTTTTGCCACCCATAGGGAGCTCTGACAATTCTTACACAGGCCTGCCACTGCAGCCTGAGTGAAATAACGTCCACGTTATTTCACAGCCATTTTACACTGCACTTAAGTAACTTATAAGTCACCTATATGTCTAACCTTTACCTGGTAAAGGTTAGGTGCAAAGTTACTTAGTGTGAGGGCACCCTGGCACTAGCCAAGGTGCCCCCACATTGTTCAGAGCCAATTCACTGAACTTTGTGAGTGCGGGGACACCATTACACGCGTGCACTACATATAGGTCACTACCTATATGTAGCTTCACCATGGTAACTCCGAATATGGCCATGTAACATGTCTATGATCATGGAATTGCCCCCTCTATGCCATCCTGGCATTGTTGGTACAATTCCATGATCCCAGTGGTCTGTAGCACAGACCCTGGTACTGCCAGACTGCCCTTCCTGGGGTTTCTCTGCAGCTGCTGCTGCTGCCAACCCCTCAGACAGGCAGCTGCCCTCCTGGGGTCCAGCCAGGCCTGGCCCAGGATGGCAGAACAAAGAACTTCCTCTGAGAGAGGGTGTGACACCCTCTCCCTTTGGAAAATGGTGTGAAGGCAGGGGAGGAGTAGCCTCCCCCAGCCTCTGGAAATGCTTTGTTGGGCACAGATGTGCCCAATTCTGCATAAGCCAGTCTACACCGGTTCAGGGACCCCTTAGCCCCTGCTCTGGCGCGAAACTGGACAAAGGAAAGGGGAGTGACCACTCCCCTGACCTGCACCTCCCCTGGGAGGTGTCCAGAGCTCCTCCAGTGTGCTCCAGACCTCTGCCATCTTGGAAACAGAGGTGCTGCTGGCACACTGGACTGCTCTGAGTGGCCAGTGCCACCAGGTGACGTCAGAGACTCCTTGTGATAGGCTTCTTCAGGTGTTAGTAGCCTTTCCTCTCTCCTAGGTAGCCAAACCCTCTTTTCTGGCTATTTAGGGTCTCTGTCTCTGGGGAAACTTCAGATAACGAATGCATGAGCTCAGCCGAGTTCCTCTGCATCTCCCTCTTCACCTTCTGATAAGGAATCGACCGCTGACCGCGCTGGAAGCCTGCAAACCTGCAACATAGTAGCAAAGACGACTACTGCAACTCTGTAACGCTGATCCTGCCGCCTTCTCGACTGTTTTCCTGCTTGTGCATGCTGTGGGGGTAGTCTGCCTCCTCTCTGCACCAGAAGCTCCGAAGAAATCTCCCGTGGGTCGACGGAATCTTCCCCCTGCAACCGCAGGCACCAAAAAGCTGCTTCTCCGGTCCCTTGGGTCTCCTCTCAGCACGACGAGCGAGGTCCCTCGAATCCAGCGACACCGTCCAAGTGACCCCCACAGTCCAGTGACTCTTCAGCCCAAGTTTGGTGGAGGTAAGTCCTTGCCTCACCTCGCTGGGCTGCATTGCTGGGAACCGCGACTTTGCAAGCTACTCCGGCCCCTGTGCACTTCCGGCGGAAATCCTTCGTGCACAGCCAAGCCTGGGTCCACGGCACTCTAACCTGCATTGCACGACTTTCTAAGTTGGTCTCCGGCGACGTGGGACTCCTTTGTGCAACTTCGGCGAGCACCGTTTCACGCATCCTCGTAGTGCCTGTTTCTGGCACTTCTCCGGGTGCTACCTGCTTCAGTGAGGTCTCTTTGTCTTGCTCGACGTCCCCTCTCTCTGCAGGTCCAATTTGCGACCTCCTGGTCCCTCCTGGGCCCCAGCAGCGTCCAAAAACGCCAAACGCACGATTTGCGTGTAGCAAGGCTTGTTGGCGTCCATCCGGCGGGAAAACACTTCTGCACGACTCTCCAAGGCGTGGGGGATCCATCCTCCAAAGGGGAAGTCTCTAGCCCTTGTCGTTCCTGCAGTATTCACAGTTCTTCAGCCTAGTAAGAGCTTCTTTGCACCAACCGCTGGCATTTCTTGGGCATCTGCCCATCTCCGAGCTGCTTGTGACTTTTGGACTTGGTCCCCTTGTTCCACAGGTACCCTCAGTCAGGAATCCATCGTTGTTGCATTGCTGATTTGTGTTTTCCTTGCATTTTCCCTCTTAACACAACTATTTTGTCCTTAGGGGAACTTTAGTGCACTTTGCACTCACTTTTCAGGGTCTTGGGGAGGGTTATTTTTCTAACTCTCACTATTTTCTAATAGTCCCAGCGACCCTCTACAAGGTCACATAGGTTTGGGGTCCATTCGTGGTTCACATTCCACTTTTGGAGTATATGGTTTGTGTTGCCCCTATCCCTATGTTTCCCCATTGCATCCTATTGTAACTATACATTGTTTGCACTGTTTTCTAAGACTATACTGCATATTTTTGCTATTGTGTATATATATCTTGTGTATATTTCCTATCCTCTCACTGAGGGTACACTCTAAGATACTTTGGCATATTGTCATAAAAATAAAGTACCTTTATTTTTAGTATAACTGTGTATTGTGTTTTCTTATGATATTGTGCATATGACACTAAGTGGTACTGTAGTAGCTTCACACGTCTCCTAGTTCAGCCTAAGCTGCTCTGCTAAGCTACCATTATCTATCAGCCTAAGCTGCTAGACACCCTCTAGACACCCTATACACTAATAAGGGATAACTGGGCCTGGTGCAAGGTGCAAGTACCCCTTGGTACTCACTACAAGCCAGTCCAGCCTCCTACATTGGTTGTGCAGCGGTGGGATAAGTGCTTTGAGACTACTTACCACTCTTGTCATTGTACTTTTCATAAGAGAAAAATATACAAAACAAGGTCAGTGTATATACACATAGCCAAAAAGTTTTGCATTTCCTCTTTTCACTCTTTTCTAAGTGCTGAAAAGTACTTCTAAACTTTCAAAAAGTTCTTAAAAGTTTAAAAAGTTTTTTTCTGTCTTTCCAAAAAATTCTGAAAACTTTTTTCTCTTTTTCTATCACTTTAACTCTCTCTAAAAATGTCTGGCACAGGCCAAAAAGTTGAACTGTCCAAACTTGCATATGATCACCTTAGCGGGAAAGGAGCAAGGAGTCTCTGCATAGAGAGAGGTTTGACTGTAGGGAAGAATCCTTCCTTAGAACTGTTAATTAATATGCTTAGAGTACAGGATAAGGCCATAAGTGCCCAATCTGTAGAAAAAGTAGCTAATGGTTCTCAATCTGATCCAGGGACTCCCCCAGGAAAAGGTTCAGGAAAGAAACTTCTCAGCCTGCCCATTACTAGACAGTCTAGCATAGTTGGTACAGAGGTTGAATCACATCATACTGAGGATGTGCTCTCACATTATGCTGGTAGCCAAGCTGTTAGGGTGCCCCTTGTAGGGGACAGGTCTCCTTCTGTTCATTCCCATCATACCTCTGTATCTAGAAATGTCCCTCCCACCCACCCTGATGACAGATTGTTAGAAAGGGAGCTCAATAGATTGAGAGTGGAGCAAACCAGACTGAAGCTCAAGAAGCAACAGCTGGATTTGGATAGACAGTCTTTAGAAATAGAGAGGGAAAGACAGAAGATGGGTTTAGATACCCATGGTGGCAGCAGCAGTATTCCCCATAGTCATCCTGCAAAAGAGCATGATTCCAGGAATCTGCATAAGATAGTTCCCCCTTACAAGGAGGGGGATGACATTAACAAGTGGTTTGCTGCACTTGAGAGGGCCTGTGTTGTACAGGATGTCCCTCAAAAGCAGTGGGCTGCTATCCTATGGCTATCATTTACTGGAAAAGGTAGGGATAGGCTCCTTACTGTAAAAGAAAATGATGCTAACAATTTCCAAGTTCTTAAGAATGCACTCCTGGATGGTTATGGCTTAACCACTGAACAGTACAGGATAAAGTTCAGAGATACCAAAAAGGAGTCTTCACAAGACTGGGTTGATTTCATTGACCAGGCAGTGAAGGCCTTGGAGGGGTGGTTACATGGCAGTAAAGTTACTGATTATGACAGCCTGTATAACTTGATCCTGAGAGAGCATATTCTTAATAATTGTGTGTCTGATTTGTTGCACCAGTACTTGGTGGACTCTGATCTGACCTCTCCCCAAGAATTGGGAAAGAAGGCAGACAAATGGGTCAGAACAAGAGTGAACAGAAAAGTTCATACAGGGGGTGACAAAGATGGCAACAAAAAGAAGGATGGTAAGTCTTCTGACAAGGGTGGGGACAAATCTAAAAATGAGTCTTCATCAGGCCCACAAAAACACTCTGGTGGGGGTGGTGGGTCCAAATTCTCCTTTAATCAGAACAAGGAAAAGAAACCATGGTGCTATTTATGTAAGATAAAAGGCCATTGGACAACAGATCCCAGTTGTCCAAAGAAAGGCACCACAGCTCCTACCACTACAACCCCTACTGCTACACCTAGTGTCCCTACTAATAGCAGTGGTGGTGGGAGCAAACCTACTAATAGCCAATCCAAGGGAGTAGCTGGGCTCACTTTTGGTAATTTAGTTGGGGTTGGTCTAATTAGGGAGACCACAGAGGCTACTTTAGTCTCTGAAGGGGCTATTGACTTAGCCACTTTGGTTGCTTGCCCCCATAACTTGGAGAAGTACAAGCAACTAACCCTAATAAATGGTGTTGAGGTCCAGGCCTACAGGGACACAGGTGCCAGTGTCACAATGGTGATTGAGAAACTGGTGCACCCTGAACAACACATACTTGGACACCAGTACCAAGTAACCGATGCTCACAACATAACACAAAGCCACCCCATGGCTGTTGTAAATCTCAACTGGGGGGGGGTATCTGGTCCAAAGAAAGTTGTGGTAGCTTCAGATTTACCTGTAGACTGTCTATTAGGGAACGATTTGGAGACATCAGCTTGGTCAGATGTGGAGTTGGAGGCCCATGCAGCAATGCTGGGCATCCCAGGGCATATTTTTGCTTTGACAAGGGCTCAGGCCAAAAAGCAAAAAGGACAGGGAAGCTTGGATCCTGGAACAATGGACCAAGTGCTCCCTAAAGCTAGGGCTAGTAGAAGCAAACCACTTCCTACTATCCCTCCCTCTACAGTGGATTCTACTTCTGAGGAAGAAGAATTCCCTCCCTGTGCAGAACCTACACCAGAGGAGCTGGAAGCAGACACTGCTGAGCTTTTGGGTGAAGGGGGGCCTGCCAGAGAGGAGCTGAGTGTGGCACAGCAAACCTGTCCCACATTAGAGGGTCTCAGACAGCAAGCTGTCAAACAGGCTAATGGGGATGTCAGTGACTCACACAGAGTTTACTGGGAGGACAACCTCTTGTACACTGAGCATAGGGATCCTAAACCTGGAGCTGCCAGGAGATTAGTGATTCCTCAGGAGTACAGAAAGTTCCTCCTAACACTGGCACATGACATTCCCTTAGCTGGGCACCTGGGTCAAATGAAAACTTGGGACAGATTGGTACCACTGTTTCATTGGCCTAGGATGTCTGAGGACACAAAATAATTTTGTAAGTCCTGTGAAACCTGTCAAGCCAGTGGCAAGACAGGTGGCACTCCAAAGGCACCCCTTATCCCACTGCCTGTGGTTGGGGTTCCCTTTGAAAGGGTAGGGGTTGACATAGTTGGCCCCCTTGACCCTCCTACTGCTTCAGGCAATAGGTTTATCTTGGTGGTAGTGGACCATGCCACAAGATATCCTGAAGCTATTCCTTTAAGGACCACTACAGCTCCTGCAGTGGCAAAGGCCCTCCTGGGAATATTTTCCAGGGTGGGCTTCCCAAAGGAAGTAGTATCAGACAGAGGAAGCAATTTCATGTCTGCATACTTAAAGGCCATGTGGAAGGAGTGTGGTGTAACTTACAAGTTCACAACACCCTATCATCCACAAACAAATGGACTGGTGGAGAGATTTAATAAAACTCTCAAAGGCATGATTATGGGACTCCCTGAAAAACTCCGCAGGAGATGGGATATCCTTCTACCATGCCTCCTTTTTGCCTACAGGGAGGTACCCCAGAAAGGAGTGGGCTTCAGCCCCTTTGAACTTCATTTTGGACACCCTGTTAGGGGTCCACTCACACTTGTAAAGGAGGGTTGGGAACAACCTTTAAAAGCTCCTAAGCAGGATATTGTGGATTATGTACTTGGCCTGAGATCAAGGATGGCTGAGTACATGAAAAAGGCCAGTAAAAACCTTCAGGCCAGCCAAGAGCTCCAGAAGCAATGGCATGATCAGAAGGCTGTTTTGGTTCAGTACCAACCAGGGCAGAAAGTGTGGGTCTTGGAGCCTGTGGCCCCAAGAGCACTCCAAGATAAATGGAGTGGACCCCACACAATTGTTGAAAAGAAGGGTGAAGTCACCTACTTGGTTGACTTAGGCACTGCCAGGAGTCCCCTTAGGGTGCTCCATGTCAACCGCCTGAAACCCTACTATGACAGGGCTGATCTCACCCTGCTCATGGCAACAGATGAGGGACAGGAAGAAGACAGTGATCCTCTACCTGATCTCTTCTCTTCCACAGAACAAGATGCTCTTGTGGAAGGTGTAGTTTTGGCTGATTGTCTTACTGCTGAGCAGAAAGATAATTGCATAAATCTCCTAGGACAATTTTCAGAACTCTTCTCCATTGTGCCAGGCACCACTTCTTGGTGTGAGCACACTATAGATACTGGAGACAGTTTACCTGTCAACAGTAAGATCTATAGGCAGCCTGACCATGTCAGGGACTGCATAAAGCAAGAAGTTCAGAAGATGTTGGAACTAGGAGTGGTTGAGCACTCTGACAGTCCATGGGCTTCTCCTGTGGTACTGGTACCAAAACCCAATTCTAAAGATGGAAAGAAGGAAATGAGGTTTTGTGTCGACTATAGAGGTCTCAACTTGGTAACCAAAACTGATGCTCACCCTATACCCAGGGCAGATGAGCTCATAGATACACTGGCATCTGCCAAGTATCTAAGCACTTTTGATTTGACTGCAGGGTATTGGCAGATCAAATTGTCAGAAGATGCTAAATCTAAGACTGCATTTTCTACCATTGGAGGACATTACCAGTTTACTGTAATGCCTTTTGGTCTGAAAAATGCACCTGCCACTTTTCAGAGGTTGGTGAACACAGTCCTGCAAGGGCTGGAAGCTTTCAGTGCAGCATATTTGGATGATATAGCTGTCTTTAGCTCCAGCTGGGATGATCACCTGGTCCACCTTTGGAAAGTTTTGGAGGCCCTGCAAAAGGCAGGCCTCACTATCAAGGCTTCAAAGTGCCAGATAGGGCAGGGTAAGGTGGTTTATCTGGGACACCTTGTTGGTGGGGAACAGATTGCACCACTTCAGGGGAAAATCCAAACTATTATTGATTGGGTTCCCCCTACCACTCAGACTCAGGTGAGAGCCTTCCTAGGCCTCACTGGGTATTACAGGAGGTTCATTAAGAACTATGGCTCCATTGCAGCCCCTCTTAATGACCTCACATCCAAGAAAATGCCTAAAAAGGTATTATGGACAGCAAACTGTCAGAAAGCTTTTGAGGAGCTGAAGCAGGCCATGTGCTCTGCACCTGTCCTGAAAAGCCCTTGTTACTCTAAAAAATTCTATGTCCAAACTGATGCATCTGAATTAGGAGTAGGGGCAGTCCTATCACAACTTAATTCTGAGGGCCAGGATCAACCTGTTGCTTTTATTAGTAGAAGGTTGACCCCTAGAGAAAAGCGTTGGTCTGCCATTGAGAGGGAGGCCTTTGCTGTGGTCTGGGCTCTGAAGAAGTTGAGGCCATACCTGTTTGGCACTCACTTCATTGTTCAGACAGACCACAAACCTCTACTTTGGCTAAAACAAATGAAAGGTGAAAATCCTAAATTGTTGAGGTGGTCCATATCCCTACAGGGAATGGACTATACAGTGGAACATAGACCTGGGAGTAGCCACTCCAATGCAGATGGACTCTCCAGATATTTCCACTTAGACAATGAAGACTCATCAGGTAATGGCTAGTCTTATTGTCCTTCGTTTGGGGGGGGGTTGTGTAGGAAAGTACCATCTTGCCTGGCATGTTACCCCCATTTTTCACTGTATATATGTTGTTTTAGTTGTATGTGTCACTGGGACCCTGGGAACCCAGGGCCCCAGTGCTCATCAGTGTGCCTGAATGTGTTACCTGTGTAGTGACTAACTGTCTCACTGAGGCTCTGCTAATCAGAACCTCAGTGGTTATGCTCTCTCATTTCTTTCCAAATTGTCACTGACAGGCTAGTGACCATTTTTACCAATTTACATTGGCTTACTGGAACACCCTTATAATTCCCTAGTATATGGTACTGAGGTACCCAGGGTATTGGGGTTCCAGGAGATCCCTATGGGCTGCAGCATTTCTTTTGCCACCCATAGGGAGCTCTGACAATTCTTACACAGGCCTGCCACTGCAGCCTGAGTGAAATAACGTCCACGTTATTTCACAGCCATTTTACACTGCACTTAAGTAACTTATAAGTCACCTATATGTCTAACCTTTACCTGGTAAAGGTTAGGTGCAAAGTTACTTAGTGTGAGGGCACCCTGGCACTAGCCAAGGTGCCCCCACATTGTTCAGAGCCAATTCACTGAACTTTGTGAGTGCGGGGACACCATTACACGCGTGCACTACATATAGGTCACTACCTATATGTAGCTTCACCATGGTAACTCCGAATATGGCCATGTAACATGTCTATGATCATGGAATTGCCCCCTCTATGCCATCCTGGCATTGTTGGTACAATTCCATGATCCCAGTGGTCTGTAGCACAGACCCTGGTACTGCCAGACTGCCCTTCCTGGGGTTTCTCTGCAGCTGCTGCTGCTGCCAACCCCTCAGACAGGCAGCTGCCCTCCTGGGGTCCAGCCAGGCCTGGCCCAGGATGGCAGAACAAAGAACTTCCTCTGAGAGAGGGTGTGACACCCTCTCCCTTTGGAAAATGGTGTGAAGGCAGGGGAGGAGTAGCCTCCCCCAGCCTCTGGAAATGCTTTGTTGGGCACAGATGTGCCCAATTCTGCATAAGCCAGTCTACACCGGTTCAGGGACCCCTTAGCCCCTGCTCTGGCGCGAAACTGGACAAAGGAAAGGGGAGTGACCACTCCCCTGACCTGCACCTCCCCTGGGAGGTGTCCAGAGCTCCTCCAGTGTGCTCCAGACCTCTGCCATCTTGGAAACAGAGGTGCTGCTGGCACACTGGACTGCTCTGAGTGGCCAGTGCCACCAGGTGACGTCAGAGACTCCTTGTGATAGGCTTCTTCAGGTGTTAGTAGCCTTTCCTCTCTCCTAGGTAGCCAAACCCTCTTTTCTGGCTATTTAGGGTCTCTGTCTCTGGGGAAACTTCAGATAACGAATGCATGAGCTCAGCCGAGTTCCTCTGCATCTCCCTCTTCACCTTCTGATAAGGAATCGACCGCTGACCGCGCTGGAAGCCTGCAAACCTGCAACATAGTAGCAAAGACGACTACTGCAACTCTGTAACGCTGATCCTGCCGCCTTCTCGACTGTTTTCCTGCTTGTGCATGCTGTGGGGGTAGTCTGCCTCCTCTCTGCACCAGAAGCTCCGAAGAAATCTCCCGTGGGTCGACGGAATCTTCCCCCTGCAACCGCAGGCACCAAAAAGCTGCATCTCCGGTCCCTTCGGTCTCCTCTCAGCACGACGAGCGAGGTCCCTCGAATCCAGCGACACCGTCCAAGTGACCCCCACAGTCCAGTGACTCTTCAGCCCAAGTTTGGTGGAGGTAAGTCCTTGCCTCACCTCGCTGGGCTGCATTGCTGGGAACCGCGACTTTGCAAGCTACTCCGGCCCCTGTGCACTTCCGGCGGAAATCCTTCATGCACAGCCAAGCCTGGGTCCACGGCACTCTAACCTGCATTGCACGACTTTCTAAGTTGGTCTCCGGCGACGTGGGACTCCTTTGTGCAACTTCGGTGAGCACCGTTTCACGCATCCTCGTAGTGCCTGTTTCTGGCACTTCTCCGGGTGCTACCTGCTTCAGTGAGGGCTCTTTGTCTTGCTCGACGTCCCCTCTCTCTGCAGGTCTAATTTGCGACCTCCTGGTCCCTCCTGGGCCCCAGCAGCGTCCAAAAACGCCAAACGCTCGATTTGCGTGTAGCAAGGCTTGTTGGCGTCCATCCGGCGGGAAAACACTTCTGCACGACTCTCCAAGGCGTGGGGGATCCATCCTCCAAAGGGGAAGTCTCTAGCCCTTGTCGTTCCTGCATTATTCACAGTTCTTCAGCCTAGTAAGAGCTTCTTTGCACCAACCGCTGGCATTTCTTGGGCATCTGCCCATCTCCGAGCTGCTTGTGACTTTTGGACTTGGTCCCCTTGTTCCACAGGTACCCTCAGTCAGGAATCCATCGTTGTTGCATTGCTGATTTGTGTTTTCCTTGCATTTTCCCTCTAACACGACTATTTTGTCCTTAGGGGAACTTTAGTGCACTTTGCACTCACTTTTCAGGGTCTTGGGGAGGGTTATTTTTCTAACTCTCACTATTTTCTAATAGTCCCAGCGACCCTCTACAAGGTCACATAGGTTTGGGGTCCATTCGTGGTTCACATTCCACTTTTGGAGTATATGGTTTGTGTTGCCCCTATCCCTATGTTTCCCCATTGCATCCTATTGTAACTATACATTGTTTGCACTGTTTTCTAAGACTATACTGCATATTTTTGCTATTGTGTATATATATCTTGTGTATATTTCCTATCCTCTCACTGAGGGTACACTCTAAGATACTTTGGCATATTGTCATAAAAATAAAGTACCTTTATTTTTAGTATAACTGTGTATTGTGTTTTCTTATGATATTGTGCATATGACACTAAGTGGTACTGTAGTAGCTTCACACGTCTCCTAGTTCAGCCTAAGCTGCTCTGCTAAGCTACCATTATCTATCAGCCTAAGCTGCTAGACACCCTATACACTAATAAGGGATAACTGGGCCTGGTGCAAGGTGCAAGTACCCCTTGGTACTCACTACAAGCCAGTCCAGCCTCCTACAATGACTTTCTTCAAACTTGGATTCAGCAAGGCCTTACCGCTACAAGTATGACCTACTTGTTTTTGAATGCACCATGGAAACAAGGATACTTCGGTTGGATGATACTCTGCCATTCAGGAAGTCTGCTCTTCTCCAGAGAAATCTCCACGAGGTCTAGCTGCATCGAAGTCTTCAAAATAGTGAGCAACGTGTTTGGGTGTGGCTGGGCTTTATATGCCTGCCACACCCCAAGATGGCTGCTGCCTCTAAAAACATGGGAATTGCAGTCCCTTCATGGAATAGCACTGATAAGTGCATCTTGTCCACCAATGACCTGAACCTGTAGCTCTATGAGCTTTGCCACAGGGCAGACAATGTTGATGGCCACCTTTGGAGCAAGAGGGGATGACAAGTGGTGCGCATAAAGTGCCGCAGAGCCGCAGAGCGGAGTTTCGGGCGGGACCTGGACCGCGCATGGTTCTATTCCTGACATTACACCCCTCTCCCAAGCGCGGTCCAGGGCCCAGTTTACCAGAATGGAGAAGGTGAAATCGTCGCACCAAACGTGGTGCATGGACATTTTTCTCAGGTTCCCATGAGTCATTTTCCAGTCCATATTCCTTCCAGGACACTAAATACCAAAGGGAAGATCTACGATATCCGGAGTTTAGGATAGATCGTACCTCATACTACCCAATGACCTTGGCCTAATGAAACAGCAGGTTTCGGAAGTGAAGTGTGAAACACTTGATGAATTTTTAAGGACGATAGCAACTTTAGTTTTTATGTTACAGGGTTCACCTGTCAAAGCACTTCATAGGCCCTTATGTATTTTGAATGGAACAAATTTTCACTCTTGATCACAACTTCTGGTGTGGTTTGGGCAGAAGCAGGCAACCTGACACGTATAATGTGGGGATGGCGTCCACATGTGCCATAGAAAGGAGTTGAGTCTATAGAAGAATGGTGGGAGTTGTTGTTAACCAGCTCTGCTGCAGCTTGAATCTTTTTCTTAGTCATTAGCACGCCATTAGCTTTGGGATCGAAAAATAACAGAGAAGCTGGTAGTGATCTTGATGATCTAATTAGTTTGTTGACTAAGCATTGATTGAGATATTCTCGTAAAACTTGGTTCTTTTTCTCATAGAAGACATCAGTAAATCCTGAATACTATTTTGGCAGATGGCTGTGGCAACAGAATGTTGGGGATTTTTCTTTTTGTCTTCTCTTGGTAGAAGACACTTACCTAGGCAAGAAGATGAAGAAGGATGTAAAACTTGGTTGCGCCAGTTTATACTAGGATTGTGTACCTCAGCATTCTTGTCATCTTTGCAAATTATTTGTATTCGTGAGGTTTGCATAGTTACGGGGCCTCCTGCCCATTCACCACAATCAACCGCACGAACAACTTCAGGGACCTTTTTCTTTACACTGGGTATCTGTGAATCTAGTGCTGTTTGTTGATCCACAAAATTTGTGATTGTTCCTGACTCAATTAAAACCTGTATAGTTTGTTGTTCTAGGATTCAAAAATATTTTGTAGGCGATTTGTGCAAGAACAGACTGAAAGGATTGTCAATTTGCCCAAGAGATCCCCTTTGTTTTTTCTTGGGTCTTTAGTGTTTCCTCTGGCCAAGTGATTTCCACCACTAACTGAGTACAATGTGATAAACACGTTATCAAGTCTTTGCTTCCTTGACGTAATCCTAATAACTCTTTGTTTTCACTCAAGGAACTGTCCAAATAGCGGCATCACTAGTCCGGTATGATAAGAAGAATAAAATTTCAGATTATGGGTCCGTAAAAGCACAGGGCCAACAAGTCAAATGCAATTTCACCTGTGTGAGGAAACACTGAACCTTATCAACCAAATTGTCTGAGTTTTTTTTTATTCAGTTAGATCACTTTGCACATGCATAATTACCTGTATGAGGGTATTTTGAGGTGGCCATCTTGATCAGCCGACGTTCAGACCAAGAGGAAAGTATAAACTCGTGGGCTCACTGTTCTGTCATAGTGTCCTTTCCTCGGGATCTGCACACCGCCGAACAACAGGCCCACTTTCCGGTGTCACCAACTCAGAAAGCCATTATAGCACAGAGTTATGGTGAAGCCAGTCGGGGGGAAGGGAATTAGGGTAGGGAACAGCAGGGAGAGAGATCTGAAAAGGAAAAATGGTTAAGCATGTATGTATATACTTGCTCATAACAGCATTAACATTCATTTATACATTTAAACGAAGGCGTCTCCATGAATGTAAGTGTTGAGACCCTTATGGAATAAACAAAGGTGTCTTAGTGGATGCAAGAGTTGAGACCCTTATGGATTAAACGAAGGCGTCTCCGTGTGTGCAAGAGTTGAGACCTTTATGGAATAGACAAAGGCGTCTCCATGGATGCAAGTGTTGAGACCCTTATGGAATAGACAAAGGCGTCTCTGTGTGTGCAAGAGTTCATACCCTTCTGAAATAAACAAAGGTGTCTCCGTGAATGCAAGTGTTCAGACCCTTATGGAATGGACAAAGGCGTCTCTGTGTGTGCAAGAGTTGAAACCCTTATGGAATAAACAAAGGTATCTCAGTGAGTGCAAGAGTTGAGACCCTTATGGAATAAACAAAGGCCTCTCCGTGAATGCAAGAGTTGAAACCCCTATGGAATAGACAAAGGCGTCTCCGTGAATGCAAGAGTTGAGACCCTTATAGAATAGACAAAGGAGTCTCCATGAATTCAAGTGTTGAGACGCTTATGGAATAGACAAAGGCGTCTCCGTGACTGCAAGTGTTGAGACCCTTATGGAATAAACAAAGGTGTCTCCGTGAATGCAAGAGTTGAGACCCTTATGGAATAGACAAAGGCGTCTCCGTGAATGAAAGTGTTGAGACCCTTATGGCATAGGCAAAGGCGTCTCCATGTGAGCAAGATTAGAGACCCTTATGGAATAGACAAAGGCGTCTCCGTGTGTATAAGAATTGAGACCCTCATAGAATAAACAAAGGTGTCTCTGTGAATGCAACAGTTGAGACCTTTATGGAATAGACAAAGGCGTCTCTGTGAATGTAAGAGTTGAGACCCTTATGGAATAGACAAAGGCGTCTCCGTGAATGCAAGTGTTGAGACCCTTATGGAGTAAACTATGGCATCTCCATGAATGCAAGTGTTGGTAGAATCATGAGACTTAGGATGTCATGAGCATTAGACAAACTGGGTGTGGCCCTTCTCTGAATCATTGAACAAGAACAATTGGTAGAATCATGATACTTCAGGATGTCGTGAGCATTAAACAAAACTGGGTGTGGCCCTTCTCTGAATCGTGGAACAAGAACAATTTGTGAAATCATGATACTTCAGGATGACATGAGCATTAAACAAAACTGGGCGTGGCCCTTCTCTGAATCATGGAACAAGAACAATTAGTAAAATCATGATACTTCAGAATGTCGTGAGCATTAAGCAAAACTGGGCGTGGCCCTTCTCTGAATCATGGAACAAGAACAATTAGTAAAATCATGATACTTCAGGATGTCGAGAGCATTAAACAAAACTGGGGGTGGCCCTTCTCTGAATGATGGAACAAGAACAATTAGTAAAATCATGATACTTCAGGATGTCGTGAGCATTAAACAAAACTGGGCATGGCCCTTTTCTGAATCATGGAACAAGAACGAACTGAGACCTCTGAACCTTGAGAACGCAAGAGCTTGGACCTTGGACATACTCTGAACATCAATCATGCAACTATTATGCATTCATAAACATAAAACGTTTGGTCTCAGTCTAGAAATTTGCAAAGACTTAAATATGTATCTCACGTATCATCAAAGACTTAAATATGTCTCTTACATATTATGCTTCCAAAAACAATGAAACTATGTATGCTTATCTTTGAGATGTTTTCACATTTGTCACCGAGGCCTGAAAGTTTTACCCATGTAAACGGAAGCACCTTGGTTATTGGACCAAGGGCGCTTTACTCATAAGAACTGAAGTGCTGTGATTGCTGTGCAAAGGGCACTTTGCTTCCGATGAACTGAAGCGCTTTGAATGTCATGCCAAGTGCGCTTTACTCCTGTGAACTGAAGCGTTTTGAATACCATGCCAAGTGCGCTTTACTCCTGTGAATTGAAGCGCTTTAAATGTTGTGCCAAGGGTGCTTTACTCCTGTGAACTGAAGTGCTTTGAATGCTGTGCCAAGGGCGCTTTATTCCCATGAGCTGAAGCGCTTTGATTGCTGTGCCAAAGGCACTTTACTCCTGTGAACTGAAGCGCCTTGAATGTCATGCCAAGTGCACTTTACTCTTCTGAACTGAAGCGTTTTGTATACCATGCCAAGTGCGCTTTACTCCTGTGAACTGAAGCGCTTTGAGTATTGTGCCAAGTGTGCTTTACTCCTGTGAACTGAAGCGTTTTGGATACCATGCCAAGTACGCTTTACTCCTGTGAACTGAAGCGCTTTGAATACCATGCCAAGTGCGCTTTACTCCTGTGAACTGAAGTGCTTTAAATGTGGTGCCTGGGGCGCTTTACCAATGTGGCCTAAAACGCTTTGCTCGTTATGGTAAGGTGCGCTATACCTTTTGGAATCAATGACTTCCTTCAAACTTGGATTCAGCAAGGCCTTACCGCTATGAGTACGACCTACTTGTTTTTGAATGCAGCATGGAAACAAGGATACTTCGGTTGGATGACACTCTGCCATTCAGGAACTTTGCTCTTCTCCAGAGAAATCCCCATGAGGTATGGCTGCATCGAAGTCTTCAAAATAGTGAACAACATGCTTGGGTGTGGCTGGGCTTTATATGCCTGCCACACCCCAAGATGGCTGCTGCCTCTAAAAACATGGTAATTGTGGTCCCTTCATGGAATAGCACTGATAAGTGCATATTGTCCACCAATGACCTGAACCTGCAGCTCTATGAGCTTTGCCATAGGGCAGACAACATTGATGGCCACCTTTGGAGCAAGAGGGGATGACAAGTGGTGCGCATAAAGCGCCGCAGAGCCGCACAGCGGAGTTTCGGGCGGGACCTGGACCGCGCATGGTTGTATTCCTGACCCCACCCTCATATACTGTTTGAGTGGTAGATTCTGATCAGAAAGGAGAAACCAGGTCATGTTTAGTATGACCAGAACGGTGATAGAAAATCCTGCTTATTGGTGAGGTTGGATTTTATATTACTATTTTAGAAATACCACTTTTAGAATGTGAGCATTTCTCTGCACCTAAAATCCAACTGTGCCTTACAGACTGTCTCCAATCAACATCTGGGCTGGGCTGGGATGGTTGACAGGTTCCTTGTGCATTTCACCCAGACAACCCCAAACACAGGATACTCAGTCACACCTGCGCTCATCTGCTGCCCTGCTGTTGCCCTGCTGCCCTCTGACTTTGCTGAGAAGTGCTCTCCAAGGGCTTGGATTGAGCTTGCCTTTTGATTTTTCAAGTCTCAGGGCCAAAAATACTTCATCTCTTCAAGAAACTCCTTGTGTACCTAAAATCAACGCACAGCCTGCCAGAAATGACTCATAGCCGTTTTGCGACCGAGAAATTGCTGCACAGCTGAGCCGGAACGACGCAGCCCGATTTCCCGAGTGAAGAATTGAAGCTGCTCCTGCTGTGCGATCGGAAATTCGAGGCACAGCCTACCGGATCGATGCCCAGCTGAACCGCAATGATGCAGCCTGACTTCCCAACTTAAGAATCGATGCAGCGGCTGCCGTGTGACCAAAAATTTGATGCATCACCATAATGGATCGACGCAACACCTGTCACTTCTTCCCGCATGCCCAAGATTTCCCAGCATAGTCCCTGGGTGTGAAAAAGATCCCCAGATCGCAGTGAGGAACCAAGACTGCGAGACGGAAATCGACGCAGAGCCCTTTGCAGTGTGGAAAGAAATGATGCGTCATGTGTGCAGCGTCAGAAAATCCGACGTACACCCTATTTTTCACACATCTCCCTCTCTGCAGTCTCCATGCATGTAATTTCTGATGCAAACCAGGTAATTTGTGCAAACAAGAGACAACTGTTGATTTATGAGGTTTAAGACTATTTTTATTATTGCAAAAGTGAAATCTCAACTTGTGCTTATTGAATCTTTATCGTTTTGTCCTTAATTTAACCAGATTAATATCCTATATTTTTCTAAACCTGTGTGGTGTATTTTTGTGGCATTTTCACTGTGTTACTGATTGGTTTGTTGCACAAATACTTTACACATTTCCTTTTAAGTTAAGCCTGACTGCTCAGTGCCAAGCTACCAGAGGGTGGTCACAGGATAATTTGGATTGTGTGTGATTTACCCTGACTAGAATTGTGGTCCCTACTTGGACAAGGGTGTATACCTCTTCCAATTTCTAAGATTGGTGATCAGCAGTGAGGATAGGACTTGTGTTTGTGCAGTGACATAGAATAGCTACATGTACACTACCTACCCACAGTTGAAGGTCAATTTAATTTTTTCTCTTGTTGCTGCAATTTGTCCTGCTTGACATTTTAATCTAATCCTAAACAACATGCCTCTGGCTGGGTCTCAAGGAGGAGCTGGAGAGTTTGACCTAGCTAAGCTGGAGACATACACTGTCGGACAGCTGAAAGGGTTCTGCAAGGGAATGGGAGTACCTACCTGGGGTGACTCCAGGAAGAAGGAGTACCAAAAGACTCTGAGGGGCTGGGCACGAGCCCATTCACAAGAGGATGTTGAGGTGCAGGAGTCAGAGGATGGCTCCCAGAGGATTTGCCAATAGCAGTGTGGGTTGCACCACTGGATTTGTGCCCCCTGCTAAGCCAGGGAGCAGTGTCTCAAATCACGGCCTGACCACAGAGGAAAGGAGGGAGGAGAAAGAGTTTCAACTGCAAATGCAAGGTTTAACATGGAGGCAGAGGACAGGAAGGCTGAAAGAGAAGCCAAACAAGCTGAGGCTGCGGCTGAGAGGGCCTTGGCTGAAAATAAACTACTTCTGGCTCATGAATTAAGGCTAAAAGAGCTGGACTTCAAGTCTAGGTAGTCTGTGTTCAGCAGTGATGGTGGCAGCATAAATACAGAACCTGCTGGAGACAAAAAGGTTTGTATACCTAAAGATGTGGTGCCAAGTTATGTGGTGGGAGATGACATTGACATTTGATTTAATGCCTATGAAGTTACACTAAGGGTTTATGGTGTTCCTGAAGAGCATTGGGGGGCAGGCTTGTGGAAACATGTACCAGCAATAGGGAGGGGCACACTACTCACATTAGAATCAGAGGACCCAAACACATACCCGCTCATGAAAGCCATTTTAATTCCTAAGTTTGGACTGACCCCTGAAAAGTATAGCCAGAGATTCAGGGACAGTACCAAACGTTCCCACCAAAATTGGCCAGACTTCTATGATTCTTCCAGAAAGGCAATGAATGGATGAGTGCGGGCAGTAAAGTAAATGATTCTAAGGGGTTACATGATTTGATCCTGAGAGAGCATATGCTCAGTATTTGCTTTCTAGAATTGCGCCAGCACCTGATTGACAGTAAGCTGACTGATGCCAGGAAGCTTGCTGAGTAGGCAGACCTTTGAGCTAGCACCAGAGTGCCCAAAAAGGTATCTGGGGGGGACACCCACCAAGGTGGTCAGGGTTCCCACCAGAAGAAAGAGGGGAGGAGAATAACTTAAAAATAAGGACTCCAAAATAATTCCCAAGGGGATAGTGGTAACCAGTCCCTGCCTGATTCTAAAAATAAACCAGGGTTCTTTGATCATAAGAAAGGGAGGTTTGTACTCCAATGAACAGAGTGCACTAAGTATGGTCATTCTAAGAGTGACTCTGAGTGTCCCAAGAGAGCACAGCCCCCCACTGGAAGGCAGACACCTGAGTTGGCTGGTATAGCGCTCGGGGAGGAGGTAGTCCCAGATTGTTTTGAAGAACAGATGGAGGTAACCCTAGTATCCCTGGGTGATGCAGAGATGGTGCCAAAAGCCCACATGCCTTCCTATCATTCCAAGTGTAGGGAGTGGGTCACCATCAATAGGCAATGTGTGACACAGAAGCCAGCACAACTACTGTCAGGGGTCAGAGGGTGTCAGCAGAGCGGGTCCTCCCGAACACATCCCACCAAGTCATAGTCACTGACAATCGCGGGAGCCACCTACCAGTAGATCTGGTTCCCTTTGAGTGGGGGGGCTCTGGTACTCTAAAAGTAGCTTTGAGTCCTACCAGGCCTGTAGATTGTCTGTTAGGCAACAACCTTGAGCACACTACCTTGGAAATGTTGGGATTGACCTAATGGGTCTGCATGACCACAAGGTCCATGGCTGTCTGGGAGGGGAGTCAAGGGCGTCTTGAGCCGGGAAGAATGGCACAGACAGCTGCCAAGGAGAGGGGCAATGGGTGCGGAAAACCGGTCCTGGACGTTTCCATGGTGGTTGACAGGATCACTGAGGAGGAGGCCCCTGAGCCAACTGGGCAGGGCATTGTTGCACTAGGTGACTTGCCAGAGCTTGATGGCTGGCAAGGTGAGGGTGAGCCCACCAGGGAAGAATTCTGCAAGGCACAGAAAGAGTGCCCCACCCTTGAGGGTTTGAGGCAAAAGGCCTCAGCTCAAGCAGCAGGTGAAGCCTCTGGTGATCACCTTATATATTGGGAGAATGATCTCCTTTACAGTGAGCCTAAGGTACCTGAGGCTGGGGCAGCACATGTGCTGGTGGCCCCCAGTGTTACAGGCCTTCCTACTGGGCCTGGCTCATGATATTCCCCTGTCAGGACATTTGGGGCAGGAAAAGACATATGCCAGGCTTGTCATCCACTTTTATTGGCCCTGAATGCAGACAGCCTCAGATGCATCATGTAGGTCTTGTCCCACCTGCCAGGCCAGTAGGAAGAGAGGAAATGGCTTAAGGCCCCTCTGGTCCCATTCCCTGTCGCTGGAACTCCCTTTGAAAGAGTGGGCATCAACATCATTGGCCCATTGGCCCCCAAAGCTTCCCTAGGCAACAGGTTTATCCTGGTTTTGGTGAACCATGCCACCCGCTACCCAGAGGCAATCCCTCTGAGGACGGTGACTGTAATGGTGTTGACCAGAACTCTGATGGGGATATTTACCTGTGTGGGATTCCCAAAGGAGATTGTGTCTGACAGAGATGCAAACGTCATGCCTGCATACATGAAGTTCATGTGGGATGTGTTTGGGGGGACCTACAAGTTCACCACCCCCTATCATCCTCAATCCAATGGTCTTGTGGAGAGATTCAACAAGACCTTGAAAGACATGATCACAGACCTCCCTGAGGCCATGAGGTGTAAGTGGAATGTTCTCTTGCCATGCCTTCTCTTTGCTTACAGGGACGAACCCAGAAGGGGGTGGGTTTCAGCCCCTTTGAACTTCTCTATGGGTACCATGTCAGGGGGCCCTTAGGCATTGTCAAAAAGGGGTGGGCGAAAGCGTCCAAGGCACCATCTCAGGATGTGGTCAGCCAACTGTTGGCCCTCCGCAACCAGATGCAACGCTTCTGGAAAAAGGCCAAGAGCAACCTCAAAGCCAGTCAAGAGGTGATGAAATGCTGGTATGACCAGAAGGCCACCCTAGTGGAGTTTCAGTCTGGAGACAAGGTTTGGATAATGGAGCCAGTAGTGCCTAGAGCTCTCCAGGCCTGCTGGACTGACCCATTTGAAATCAAGGAACATAAAGGGGGGGCCACTTACTTAGTGGACCGCCAATCCCTTTAGGAACCTAAAGGAACCTCCTAAGAGTGCTCCATGTAAACAGACTCAAGTCTCATTTTGAAAGGACTGAGGTCAACATGCTTCTGGCGACAGACAAGGGTGCAGAGAAGGGGAGTGAACCTCTCCCTGACCTCCTCTCTGCCAAAGAAGGTGATGGGTCAGTAGCAGGTGTCAATTTCTCTGACTTCCTGACCCAAGACCAGTGAGGGGACTGCTACCAGTTACTGGAGGTGTACTCCCCACTGTTTCCCTCACCCCTTGACTCACACACTTGTGTGTTCATAATATTGACATGGGAGTCAGTACCCCTGTAAAGAACAAACTTTACAGGTTGACCGACTGGGTGAAGGCCAGCATTAACAAGGAAGTTGCCAAGATTCTGGCTCCTCAGGTGATTAAGAAGACGAGCACTCCCTTGTCCAGCCCTGTGGTGCTTTTTCCCAAGGCTGCCATACTCGGCGCTAAGCCAGAACTTAGGGTCTGAGTGGACTACAGGGGTCTCAATTCTGTCACAAAAATAGACGCTCACCCCATCCCCCAAGCTGATGACCTCATAGACAGGCTAGGCATTGCCAAATTCCTCAGTACTTTTGATCTCACATCAGGGTACTGGCAGATCGTCTTGATTGAGGGGGCTAAAGAGAGATCTGCTTTTTCTACTCCTGAGGGCCATTACCAGTTCAGAGTGATGCCCTCTGGATTGAAGAATGCCCTTGATACCTTCCAATGGTTGGTTAATGGGGACCTAGCTTGTAAGTGTGCGTTTGGCATGGCCTACTTAGACGACATTGATGTCTACAGTTCCAGCAGGGAGGAACACCTGCTCCTCCTCCAAGAGGTTCTCCAAGTCCTGCAACAGGCAGGTCTGCAATCAAGGCAAGTATGTACCAGATTGGGCAAGGCTCCATGGTGTACTTGGGCCACCTAGTAGGTGGTAGCAAGGTGCAGCCCCTCCAGATCAAGACTGAGACAATCACGGCCTGGCAACCACCTAGAATCCAAACAGAAGTGAGAGTCTTTTTAGGCCTCACTGGAAACCGTAGGATTGTTAAGGGTTATGACACTATAGTGGCCCTCTTAACAGAAATTACTTCCAAAAAGCAACCTAGGTTGGTGAATTGGACAGGGGCTTGTCAGAAACTCTCTAAGGAAGCCATGTGCACAGCATCCCTGCTCAGGGACCCTGACTACTCCAAGGAGTTCATCGTGCAGGCAATCAATCAATCAATCAATCATAGGATTTATAAAGTGCACTACATACCCGTGAGGGTTTCAAGGCGCTGGGGGGGGGAGCTGGAGTAACTGGTCGAAGAGCCAGGTCTTGAGGAGTCTTCTGAAGGTGAGTAGGTCTTGGGTCTGTCGCAGGTTGGTGGGGAGGGTGTTCCAGGTTTTGGCGGCGAGGTATGAGAAGGATCTGCTGCCGGAGGTCTTTCTTCGGATGCGGGGGACGACGGCGGGGGCGAGGTTAGAGGAGCGGAGCTGACGGGTGGGGGTGTAGAAGCTGAGTCTGTTGTTTAGGTAGGCTGGTCCGGTGTCGTGGAGCGCTTTGTGGGCGTGGGTAAGAAGCTTGAAAGTGATCCTTTTGTCCACGGGGAGCCAGTGAAGGGTTCTCAGGTGGTGGGAGATGTGGCTGTGGCAGGGTTCGTCAAGGATCAGTCGGGCGGAGGCGTTTTGGATGCGTTGGAGGCGTAGTAGGTCTTTCGCCGGGATGCCTGTGTAGAGTGCATTGCCGTAGTCCAGCCTGCTGCTGACGAGGGCCTGTGTCACTGTTCTCCTTGTTTCTGTCGAGATACACTTGTAGATTCTGCGGAGCATGTGGAGTGTGTTGTAGCAGGAGGAGGAAACTGCGTTGACCTGTTTAGACAAGGTGATGGAGGAGTCGAGGACGAAGCCCAGGCTGCGAGCGTGGTCGGTCGGTGTCGGTGGGGTTCCCAGTGTGGTGGGCCACCAGGAGTCGTCCCAGGCGGAGGGGGTGGATCCGAGGATGAGGACCTCTGTCTTGTCCGAGTTTAGTTTCAGACGGCTGATTCTCATCCATTCGGCGATGGATTTCATCCCCTCGTAGAGGTTGGTTTTGGCGGTGCGCGGGTCTTTGGTGAGTGAGAGAATGAGCTGGGTGTCGTTGGCGTAGGTGAGAATGTTGAGGTTGTGTTGTTGGGCCACTTGTGCGAGGGGGGCCATGAAGATGTTGAACTGCGTCGGGCTGAGGGATGAGCCTTGGGGGACGCCACAGATGATGTTGGTGGCTTCGGAGCGGAAAGGGGGGAGGCGGACTCTCTGGGTTCTGCTGGAGAGGAATGAGATCATCCAGTCGAGGGCTTTTCCTTGAATTCCGGTTTCGTGGAGGCGTGATTCCAGGGTGCGGTGGCAGACTGTGTCGAAGGCGGCAGATAGGTCCAGGAGGATGAGGGCTGATGTTTCGCCGTTGTCCATTTGGCGTCTGATGTCGTCTGTGGTGGCGAGAAGAGCGGTTTCGGTGCTGTGGTTTCGTCTGAAGCCGGACTGGGAGGGGTCTAGGATGCCGTTGTCTTCGAGGTGGCTGGTAAGTTGTGTGTTGACGATTTTTTCAATCACCTTTGCTGGAAAGGGGAGCAGGGAGATGGGTCGGAAGTTTTTGAGGTCGTTGGGGTCTGCTTTGGGTTTCTTGAGGAGGGCGCAGATTTCGGCGTGTTTCCATTTTTCAGGGAATGTCGCTGTTTCGAAGGAGATGTTGATGACCTTCCGTAGTTGGGGGGCGATGGTGGCGTTGGCTTTGTTGTATACGTGGTGTGGGCAGGGGTCTGACGGAGATCCTGAGTGCGTGTCTCTGTGTCGCTCACGATGGTCCAGGAGGTCAGGTGGTTTGCACAGGTGGAGTGTATGGGGTGGGGTCTGGCGTGGGAGTGGCATCAAAACTGTTGTGGATGTCGATGATCTTCTGGTGGAAGAAGGTGGACAGTGCATTGCAGAGTTCTTGGGATGTAGGGATGTCGTTGATGTTGGCGCTGGGGTTGGAGAGTTCTTTCACGATGCTGAAGAGCTCTTTGCTGTCATGTGCGTTGCTGTCCAGGCGGTCTTTGAAGTGGAATCGTTTGGCTTGTCTGATGAGTTGGTGGTGCTTGCGGGTGGCGTCCTTGTGGGCTGTGAGGCTGTCGGGTGTGCGTTTGAGGAGCCATTCCTTTTTTAGCTTCCGGCAGTCGCGTTTGGAATTTAGCAGCTCGTGAACCAGGTGGCTTTTCTTCAGGCTTGGTTGTCGGTAGGTTTTTTGAGTGGTGCGAGGGTATTGGCGCAGTCGTTGATCCACTGGGTGAGGTTGTTGGCGGCAGTGTCTGGGTCGGTGGGGTCGGTGTGGGTTCTGGACAAGGGCGTTGGTAAGCTGGTCTTCCGTAACTTTGTTCCAGCATCGTCGGGATGGTTGTTGGGTGCGATGGTGCTTGGTATGTTTTTTGTAGGTGAAGTGGATGCAGTGGTGGTCGGTCCAGTGGAGTACGGTGGTATGGTTGAAGGTGATGTGGGCGCTTGAGGAGAAGATGGGCTCAAGTGTGTGGCCAGCGATGTGGGTTGGTGTGTTGACGAGTTGTCTGAGGCCGTGGTTGGCGAGGTTGTTGATCAGAGTAGTGGAGTTGGTGTCGTTGTTGTTCTCCAGGTGGAAATTTAGGTCTCCGAGGAGGATGTAATTCATAGAGGTGAGTGAGTGGGTGCTGGTGAGGTTGGCGAGGGATTCGCTGAATGGTGCTCGTGGTCCGGGGGGGTCTGTAGATGAGCGTTCCTCTGAGAGTGGTGTTGGGGTTGGTGTGGATACGGAAGTGTAGGTGTTCGGCGGTCTTGAGGGAGTCATCGTTGTGGGCATACACCTCAGAGCATGGGATAGGGGCAGTTCTAGGAGGGAGTAGACCAACCAGTAGCCATTATTAGCAGAAGGCTATTACTACGGAACAGAGGTGGAGTGCCATAGAAAGAGAAGCATTTGCTGTGATCTGGGCACTGAAGAAGCTGAAACCCTCTCTGTTTGGGACTTACTTCCTGGTTCAGACAGACCACAGGCCCCTCAGATGGCTCATGTAGATGAGGGGTGAAAATAAAAAATTCTCGAGGTGATCTATTTACCTTCAGGTGATGGACTTTACGGTGGAGCATCGCCCAGGGACTGACCACGCCAATGCTGATGGTCTCTCCAGGTACTTCTGCCCTAGCTCTGACAGCATATTTGATTTACTTGTAAGTCCCCCGTAAGGTGCACTACATGTACTCAGGGCATGTAAATGAAATGCTACTAGTGGGCCTGCAGCACTGATTGTGCACATAAGTAGTCACTTGATCATGTCTCAGGCCTGCCATTGCAAGGCCTGTATGTGCAGTTTCACTGGCACTTTGTCTTGGCATTTAGAAGTACTTG
This sequence comes from Pleurodeles waltl, assembly GCF_031143425.1. Lineage (NCBI taxonomy): Eukaryota > Metazoa > Chordata > Amphibia > Caudata > Salamandridae > Pleurodeles > Pleurodeles waltl. The sequence continues at coordinate 1,234,520,427 of NC_090447.1, forward strand.
CCAAGCCTTAGACTCCCTTTTTTTTTTTTACATATAAGTGACCCTTAAGGTTCACCCATAAGGTAGGCCCTAAGTCACCCATATGGCAGGGTGCTATGTAGATAAAAGACCGGGACATGTACATGCATGTTTTATATGTCCTGGTAGTGGAAAACACCTAAAGTCATTTTCCACTACCGTGAGGCCTGTTCCTTTCATAGGATAGCATTAGGGCTACCCTCATGTTGTTTGACTGGTAGATTCTGGTCAGAAAGGGGTAACCAGATCATGCATAGAATGGCCAAAATGTTAATAGAAAATCCTGCTTATTGGTGAGGTTGGGTTTTATATTACTATTTTAGAAATGCCACTTTTTGAAAGTGAGCACATCTCTGCACCTAAAATCCACCCGTGCCTTACAGCCTGTCTCCAATCAATGTCTGGGCTGGGCTAGTTGACAGATTCCTTGTGAATTTCACTCAGACAACCACAAAGACAGGATACTCAGTCACACCTGCACTCATCAGCATATTGAATGGGTCTTCCTGTGCTGGGAGGGTGGAGGGCCTGACGCTTACACTTCAAAGGCTAGTAGCCTGCCCTCACACAATGGACTGCCAAACCCTCTACTTTGACCCTGGCAGACAGACTTGTACTGAAATGGGACCTTGAGCACTTCAAAACCACTCTTTGACTTCTCCCCCACTTCAAAGGCATTTTTGGGTATATAAACTGGGTCCCTGGCCCCACCAGATCAGACACTTCTGGACTGAACCTGAAAACTATCAAGAGGAACTGCCTTGCTACCCAAAGGACTCGTCTGGACTGCTTTTATGAGAAGGACTGCTGCCCTGCTGTTGACCTGCTGCCCTCTGACTTTGCTGAGAAGTGCCCTCTAAGGGCTTGGATTGAGCTTACCTCCTGTTTTCTGAAGTCTCGGGCAAAAAAGAAGTCATTTCTTCAGGAAATTCCTTGTGCGCCGAAAATTGGTGCACAGCCTGCCGGAAATGACGCACAGCTATTTTACGACTGAGAAATCGCTGCATAGCTGAACCGGAATGATGCAGCCCGACTTCCAGACTTAAGAATCGACGCAGCACCTGCCATATGACAGAATATTCGACGCATCACCATACCGGATCAACACAACACCTATGACTTCTTCCCACATGCCCAGGATTGCCCCACATCGTCCCTGGGTGTCAAAAAGATACCTGCATTGCACTGAGGAACCAAGACTGTATGCCAGAAATCAACACAAAGCCCATTACAGCGCGGAAAGAAATACCACATCGTCTATGCCGCGTCAGAAAATCCAATGCACACCCTATTTTTCCATGCATCTCCCCCTCTGCGGTCTCTGTGCATGTAATTTTTGACGCAAACTAGGTACTTTGTGCAAACAAGAGACAACGGTTGATTTTTAAGATTTAAGACTCTTTTTCACCTTGCAACAGTGATATCTCAAACTTGTGCTCATCGAATCTTTATCATTTTGACATTAATTTGACAAGATACATATCCTATATTTTTCTTAACCTGTTTGGTGTATTTTTGTGGCGTTTTCACTGTGTGACTGTATGGTTTATTGCACAAATACTTTACACATTGCCTTCTAAGTTAAGCCTGACTGCTCAGTGCCAAGCTGGCAGAGAGAGGGCACAGTATAATTTGGATTGTGTGTGACTTACCCTGACCAGGATTGTGGTCCTTACTTGGACAAGGGTGTACACCTCTGCCAACGAGAGACCCCATTTCTAACTAACTGTGTTATTGCCTTAAAATATATATTTTTAATATATTTTGATTTATCACCATTTGCAAGGAACTATCACTCATTCAAAACACATAAATTAAAGTTTTATTCAAAAGCACTGTTTGTCATGCTTTCACAATAATTAAACATGACAACAACTTGTTTAACATGTGTTTGCTTTTAGTTACTTTTTTATTTAATCAGAACAGTTCACTTTGCAGTGCTGGATGCTATTTATTTTTACATAACCAAGTGTGGTGTCTGGTTCCCAATTTACCTTCTCTGGTCACAGTGGGCTGATGATATTTGAAGGCAGTGGGGCATAATACTTCATCTGATCTGTAGCATGAGAGTGAAGCGATTTATCCCAACCTCTTGAAAACAAAAAGCATCAGATAGTGCTTTTTAAAGCACAATTTTCACACAAATTTCATAAACAGCCATAGGTTATGAAAGAGCACTCATTAAATATTAATTTCCTTTCAAGGTGTGCCAAGGTAATGAAACCTGCCTCTCCCCAGGAGTTCTCCCAGTCTTTTTTAAATGCAATATGTGTGCCACCCTGTATGTGAAATATTACCTCCATTGTGCCAAGACAAACATTTTGTCATCAGTGCCCCCATATACCAATGGTCCCCATTCATAGAAGAAATAGAAAAACTCATTCAATATGATTCTGTCAGAATTTTGCCATTGTTACAGGTCACATGTCATGGTGACACTTATGTAAAAAATTACCAGTAATATGTCAGGGTCAGTATTTTGTCATTGTTTCCTCACTCCCACATGCCACACTTGCCTCTCTTATGCCAAGAACTACCTCCAATGTGCCTTTGCCAGCAATTTGCTGTGGGTGCTTCGTCTGCGAATTTTCACCAACATACCACCATCCAACATACCAGCTCTAGCATTTTCCCACTGGTGTCCCGGTGCCAAGGGTGACCTCCAGTATGTCAGCTTCAGCCTTTTGCCCTGCATGTCCCTTATGCCGTGTATTAGCTATATTATGCCAGTACCTGTATTGTGTCCCATATGCCTGTCATGCTAAGAATTCTCTTCAGTATGCACACATCACAGTTTGCCCTGGGTGCCTTTATATGCCAATAGTTACCTCCATTGTAACAGGGCCAACAGCAGACTTAGAAGCATAACATCACATCTCACTGATGCCCACTTACATTTGCTCACTCATATCACTTACAATCACGCTTACTCATTCTCATCACTTGCACTCACTCATTTATTCTCACTCACTCTTGCACTATCTCTTACTCTGGCTCATTCACACTCATTCACTCATACCTTGGATCACTCCTACTTATGCACTCACACTGACTTGAAACCACTCTTAGTCTTACTCACTTAGGGTCAGATGTATCAATATTAGAAATAGCAATTACCTAATTGTGATTCTCTGCAAATCACAGTTAGGTAATTGCTAATCCTAATGTATGAAACTCATGGAGTTTCATTCTATGTTTCCTACTGGGTCGCAAATCGACCTGCCTTATTAATATTATTAAGGTAGGTCTCAATTTGAGACCCATTAGATAACACAAAAATCACAGGGTTGGTGGCCCTCTGGGGTCAGCAGACCATGATTGTCTGTGATTGCTTTTAAATAAAGCAATAAATCCTTATTTTTTTTAAATGCAGCCCGTTTTCCTTAAAGGGGAACAAGAAATTGATTAAAAAAATGAAGGGATTTATTTTCATTCTTTAAAAGTAGGCAGTAGTCCAGGGGATCACTGCCTGCCCTTCAAAAATATTTTCAGGAACATTCACAAAGGAGAATGGGTCTCTTGGGGACCCCCTCCCATTGTGAATGGGGAATGGTATGCAACCACATTTCGGTCACAAAACATTCTTGCATAACACTGCGATTCGGTATTAGGAAGGGATGCCCTGAACACGTTGCTTCCTAATACCAAATTGGTATGTATTCGAAATTCCAAGTTGCGATTCGATAACATGTTAATTAATCGCCTTTTAAAATCCTTACATACCAAAATGCATTTTACCTGTCGCAAACATCCCGATGCTGCGAATCGGGCCACTTGCGACTGGTAAAATACATGCTACATCTGGTCCTTAGTCTCATTAATTCTCATTTCCTCTTCCTCACTCTCTGACCAATTCACTCTCTCACCCACATTCACTCTTACTCTCACTCGCTAATACTCACTTGAACTCACTCTTACACTTATCCTTAATTATTCAGACTTACCCTAACTCACTCATCCACAGTCACATCACTCACTCTCACATGCATTCTCTCTTACACCCCTTAACATTCATTCATTCTTATCCACTTGCAGTCACTCTTTCTCTGACTCAGTTACCCTCACTCAGTCATACACACTGACACTCACTCCCTGTCACTCTCTGGCTCACTTTCTCTCAGACGCTCACTCATGCACGAGCTCTTTCTCACACAAACACATCCTCATCCCCATGAACGCACACAACATACAGATAAATTCATTTTATTTTACTTACCTGTGCTGCCAGCGAGTGTCCCGTTCTTGCCACTGGAGCTTAATTTCTATAATCCATGGTAGTGAATATTAGAAATTAATCAGTATTAGCCTAACAAAAATCGTCAAAAAACAAGGCAGTGTAACTCTGACATAAGTGTGAGCCACCCTTGTGTTTTTCCCTTTTTTTCCAGCGAAGGTCCCGTTCTTGTTACTGGAGTTATATTTTTATTATTCATTGGTAGTGAATAATAGACATGAATCACTAATTAGTCTAATAAAAATGGATAAAAAACAATGGCAGTGTAACTCTGACATCCTTAAGTGCGAGCAACCCCTGGACTTCTTCGTCATGAATAAACATGCAAGGCTTCCTTTTCAGATCTTGTCTCGAGACAGCTTTAGACATTCTACTAGCCTGATATATATATATTTTTAAGTTTCAATAAAAATATATCCCTATACTTCTACAAGCAGGGGCTTTCAGTCAGCCCTGTTCAAATATTGGTCTGTTGAGGTATCATTCACATGTTGCTTTCTCTCATCCCTAGCTTATAGCATCTGGCAATGGATCAGCTCACTTTAGCCATTTGCTCTCTTCAATGTAAGAGATGGCATTTTGGTTGTGCACGTGCAAATCTGCCTAAAAAGTAGCCTATATCAGTTGCAAGCTGGTGATGCAATCTCTGCATTCATGTCATACTTTTTTGTACTCAGTTTTACAAAGGGTCGTTTTTAACATATTTTTGGCAAATATGTACAGCACACCACATTTAAATAGCAGCTTTTTACTTTGTATTATTTTTAAAAAGATTAATGACTTCTGTATATATTTGAAAAAAAAAACAGGCTTGCCAAAGCCAGACCTACTAGCTCTGTAAGTGCTTGTTTTCTTTTTTGTTTATCTGTGGGAAAAATATGTTTTTTTTCCGTATAGAAAGCATTTCCCCCACGCCCCCACAGGATATGGCGCTGATCCACTGTCATCCTGGAAGAGGAGTTACTCCATCCCTGGGTTGAAGAAATCTCTGGCTACTTTCAGGGCGGGAAAGGTTCAAAGCGGGCTTCGAGAATGCCAACAAATGTATGTATTTGTGGAATTTTACAAACGTACCAATCTAACCACGCCTTAGAGTACCAATTCCTTATCCTTTGGGTGGGATTCAGTACTGCAAAAGTAAACGAAGAGAGAATGAAACGGGTGCCTCAAAATCACACAGACAGAAGCCTGTGTGTTCATGTATAGATTATTTTCCAATCTTTGGTAAAATGAAGGAATATGAAAATATGTGTGATATAGTTATAAGGGGAATTTATGCCATACTTTTCTAGAATGCCACGATACTATCACAGGTCTTAGGAAGCATGCCTGTCGTACTGCTACAGTGCTATGATGTGACCCTAATTGTAGCAATGCCAGTTCTAAAAGATTTAAGTCTGATAAATCAATCTCACATACAAATGAGAAGGGAAATTATTCCGTTCGAGTATAAACTCATATAACACACTGATTACATTTACCTCAGAATGGAGAGGTAAAGATGATGAAGCAGAAAATGAAGGTTTTACATTTATTAGCGCATAAACGTAGTGTAGCAATAATCATGTGTGACTCTAACCAAATTAATAAAGATTGTACGGGGACAAAATGTGCCCTCAGAGTAGTTTGCCAACATTTATAAGCGTGCTTTATATAACGTGATGTATTAGAATTGCACTAATCCGACATAATTCATAAACGTGTGCTACGATTTGCTTGTTTGAAATGTTTTAGCTTAGCATAACTTTAGTGGAGACTTTGGCCTAGTTGCCTGGTCTCACGGTTTAGATGCTCGTATTTTTCCAATGTGCTATTAAACGTGTATTTTTGCTTGAAGCTGTACTTTTCCACTGAGATCGTTCACATGCTTATCTTAAGGTTTCGTGCCAGCCTGGCATTTTTCTATTTGCTCCAAGGTGGATCTGCAGGTGCGGACAATGGAAGCTCTGAAAGTGAGTTAATTGGTATAAAATGTTGCAACTTGCGTACCCGTCTCCAAGGATAATGTATGCTTAAGTAAAAGCTTGAGAACTGTTGTTTTTGATTGGACAATTTGAAGTCAACCTATGAACCCTCCAATGGAAGACCCTACTGGATTTGAACTGTTGTCTATTTAAACCAGGTGCACGAGAAGAAAGTAGCCATTATTGCCATTACCAGCTCGATAACCGCCATTTTGCAGGACATTGCAGCTATTATAGCCCATCTCGCTGCGACGCCATTTTGAAAGAGACTTTGATGCTTTCTCTAATCGAGAGAAAGAGACTTTACATGATTCTGACCCTAGAGACTTTAACTTTGATTTGTCCCTTTGCATGTAGTAGTAGTTTACTTTGCCGCCGTGAGGCAATTGCCCCGTCCACCCCTGCCCCTTTGCCCCGTCCCATGCTGATCGAGAAACGGTACCTGTGAGACGAAGACTTCCTTGAATGCTGATTGTAATTGGTAAATATGAAAGGAAATTGTACAATTGCATTGTGTTTCTTTTAGGTAACCAACTGCTGATTTTTGATAAAATCCCTAGCTAGGAGTTTTTCCAAATTGATGTTGCTAAAATTGTTTTTGCATGAAGTCCCACATGCCAATGCTAATTTGAGGTTAGATGAGGATTCCTTTTGTTGCACGATGCAATTTGAGACCTTGTTATGCTGACTAAATGTATGCAATTAGCTCATTACAGATTATAGTATTAGTGATTTGCATTGCTATTATCGAATGCCTGGTTATTCAAATGCTGCATAGATTGCACCTGTTTCGCCGTTATGGACAGCTATTAATGTTCATTTACGTATATCATTTGGTGTTGAGACACATCTATATTGTGCTAGCTTTGTTAATATAGGGAAATAAATTCACTAACTTTGAATAAACTGGTGTGGTTATTCCTGACTGAAAGGTCAGGGTTCGCCGAAATGTATTCTGGATTGTTAAGTGTTATGTTGATCAGGGCATTGCTTATGTTCGTTGTTGATTATTGATTTGATCAAATTGACTGATCTCGGGTGAGGAGAGTCCCACTTAGCCAAAAGATTCATCGGCCTAAAGAGCGTCCAAATACAGGTAAATTATTAGTACGGAACGCTCTATCAGTAGATGGTAGCAGAGGACGGTTTCGTCTTTTGGGACTCTGTACTCTTAAAGTACATGGTGTTGAATTAACGGTTACGCATTTTGAGACCCCACTCGAGAAGTTGAATTAGATTTTTTTTGGGTAAAACAGATTGACAGAATGATGATGGGCTAGGTCCACCGCGACTTTCCCGGGATCTCGGAGCTTGCGAATGGAAAGAATGGAGGTGTGGATTCGGCGTTGGCGGTACTAGTGATGGTATGAGTGAAGTTAGGGTTTTGCGCTTGCACAGCTTATTGCCGCAGGGTGTGTGAAAAGGTTGCGAGGATTTTTTATTTTTTTCCTTTTTAGAAGATAGCGGAGGTGCGACTCCGAGTGTAGAAGTAGAGAAGTCGTCGAACTTCATAGAAATAGCGGAGGTGCGACTCCGAGTGTGAGAGTAGGGAAGTCGTCGAACTTCATGTGCATGTGGCGCTTTGTGCATAAAAAGGTCCACGTGGTTGTTGTTGTTGAGACGGGCCCTGCGAGGTCAAGAGACTCCGGAGTATGTTGATCTATGTTGTGGTCTGGGCAGTTTAGTAGGTTGATCGGGCGTGGTCAACAAGTCGGTACGTGTGTAAGGGAATGAAAGAAACTTCGACTTCGGGCTTTGACAAGATTCTAAGTGCACTAGAACAGATCATTGACAAGTTGAGAGTAGGTCTGCGGGTCAGATTTGCTTGCGAACGTGGGGACCGAGAAAGACGGAATAACTGCCGAGGCTAGTGAAAAGTCCCTAAGGTCCTGAAGCGATTGTGTTACCCTTCCTGTAGTAAACCGACAGATCTGTTTTAGTTTTTGGTAGCTCGCGATACATGCAAGAAGTTGTTACGAAAGGAGCTGAGTGAAGGAGGATTAGCCGCGAGGCTTTGTCAGCCGCAGTGTGTGTGAGTGTGATGTCACTAGGAGCCGCGCTGGGATAGGTTGGTTGCAGAGAAGGGTCGCGCACGGATTGGACGCAGTCCGTGGGACTCGATTGGAAGGGGAAAGGCAAGCGAAGAGTATTCCGGGAATTAAAGTCACCTATTGATTACAAACTTTGTGAAATAAAAGACGAGAAAATGAAATTCTTTAAAGCATTCAGGAGTGCGATGAAGGGGGAGTCTTACATTAAAGCGAGCGTAGGAGAGGAGACGCTGCCCGAGGGCACGCCAGCTTACATTGTAATGGAGGAAAAAGGGGTAGCTCCGTGTCTTTGGCTAAAGCAATGGCACAAACTGACAGAGAACCATGGGAGCGTAGCGTTCCCGATCCATGGGACATTCAATATAAGGATCCTAGAGAATTTGAGATTCACGATGTACGACATGAAGGTACCTCCAAGGCCAGCACAGTTTGAGGTTCTAGCGATTTGGGAACTAATGGCCAGACAGCAACAGCAGAAGAAGTTCGAGACCAGGATGAGAAAGGTAGAAAAGACACTAGCGGATGCTACGTGGGATAATGCACAGAAGGTGTGGAGGTCAGATGTATTGCAGGGGATAAAATTGTTTCCCGCAATTACTAAGGAAGAAGAGGAGACAGGTAAGAAAGCTACCTGTATGACAGACAGGAAGTGTTCCAAGGATAGAGAGGACGAGGAAAAGTTGAGAAGAGAAGAGGAGTTAGAGGATGAGGAGTTAATAATGCAATTGCTGAACGACCGTCCACCACCTTATGCGGAGAATGGACAAGGTCCAAGTACCAGTTCTGCCCCTCCGGCACCGGTACGGAACAGTGAAACCCAGAGTTCAGGAGCGTCATCGGGATCTAAGGACCCGAGTTTATTGTTCACCCCGCAGATACCGCAGGTTAGGAGAATATATCCAGATGTGCCCATGTTGAAACCAGCAGAAAATTATCAGCCGCAGATGCCAGGGTACTACAGCAGTGACAACAGTGGAGGAATGATTCTAGAACAAACCGTAAGGGGAGTACAGAATGGTCACAACCAGACATTGGCACAAGCCGAATCAACTCAGTTTTTGATGCCCCAAAAGCAGATGCAGGGGGAAACGCACATGCTCAAATGACGGGGAGTCAGATGGGCATGCCGGCAATGATGACCCATGGTGTGGGAATGAACATGCCTCAGAACATGGGAAATGGACAAAACCCAGATGCGATATCACTACCCATTACTGTAGGTCCACCGGTACCTTTGTACAGTCAGCCTAATTTAGGTATGAGCGGTCAGGGATCAATGCTGCAGAATGGGACCGAAAGGAGGTGCATAGAAAACACTCCAGGGATAACCCCTATAGCGGTTCAGCCAACTGGACCCGGATCCTTGATGGAGTTTAGTCCCATGTGTGCTCAGTCAACACTGGTGAGGTCGAGCCCCCCCCTGATAATACCTCTAACATCGAACACTGAAAAGTTGCCGCAACCATCAATGGCAGTCGATGTGAACGCTACACTTATGGGGGTAAATGCGCAACAGCTGACACAATGGTTCAACAGTCTAAATTCCACACAAAGTTCAGCCAGTGGGAAGGGAGAAGACTATATGAATAGGGTCAGGTTGAACATGGAAGCACAAGAATTGGTGGAAGGGACTATGGGTGTGAATAGGTTAGAGTCCTACTCGGAAGAGGAGCTGAGGTATCTATGTCCAAAGATTACGAAAGAAGTGAACAAGGTACATAAAAGTTTGCAGGAAGTAGCTGACAGAAACGGGGTTGACATAGACAAGATGAAACACTTGAGCAGAAGCAACAGGTTGGATTTTGGGGCCACAGATTTTGAACACATGAGGTCAGCAGGCATGAAGGCGCACCTTAGAGAATTGCTGCAGAGTGCACAAGTGTGGAGGTGCTTAGACAAGTGGGAAAGCAGGTGGGTAAAGAGAAAGGAAAAGAGGAGGGACAGTGCTACAGAGCATAATGAGAAAAGACCACAAAGCAGCGAGACAGTAACCATGTTACCAATGAGGGAGACAGCAGGGGGAAAATGAATACATGTACCATGGCACAGAAGCGATATTCAGTCTTTTACGGACGATTTTCCCAAACTGAGAGAGAAGCCGATTGAATGGTATCAACAGACTGATAGGTTTGTGAAGCTTGCAAAATGTCTCTGGGAAGACCTGAACACTCTCTTTGAGATTGTGGTTCCAGCAGATTTGTGGGAGGATTGCAAAAGAGCTGTAGGTTGGCCGACAAGTGAACCAGAGAGAGACAGGGAGACGGGTGCACCATCACCTATGGTGATGGGTTTGTACTATAAGGTGATTGAGCATTTGAAGACGAAGGTTGCCGCAAAAAATGTGGATTGGCAGAAGATTGATCGAACGGCCCAAGAGGCTAAAGAGTCGATTCATAGTTACTATGAGAGGTTGTTGAAGGCGTTTAAGAACTACAGCGGCACGGAGACAATAGAGGCGAAGGACATGCTTCATTTTGTGTTCAGATTTGTGGAAGGGTTGAGACCAGAGATAAGTCAGATGATAAAGTCGCATTTGATTTGCTGGCAGTCGAAACCGATCGATGAGGTGTTGAATTATGCGAAATACTGTAGCGACGAAATTGAAGTGAAACAGAAAAAGTTGAAGGAGAAGGTGATGATGATGCAACTTAAAGCAGCTCAGACAGGTCTGCAAGGGTTGCAAGGGATGCAAGGGTTCCAACAGCAGGTACCGCAACCGCAGCCGCAGTTGCAGGGAAACATGGCGTTTCAGCCACAGGCCAGAGGCAGAGGCAGAGGAGGTTTTGTGAATAATGGTCCGGATTTGAACACTGTTGTGACTGGTGTGCGGGCAATGAAGAAGGTGATGCCGTGTCACGTGTGCGGAATTGTCGGTCATTGGAAACGCGAGTGCCCGATGGTAGTGCAGGAAGGTGCAGGTGTAGGTGCAGGTATTGGTCAGCAAAACAATGATGTCAATGCATTTCAGACAATGAGGGGACCGAAAATGAGAGGTCCAAACCCAAATTTTCAGACCATAAATCAGTTGCAGGGATTGCAACCTATGCAGCCGCAGCAGATGCAGATGCCTCGTATGCAGATGACGCAAATGCAGCCAATGCAACAGCAGTTACCCATGGTACCTAATCAGCAAATGCAAATACCCTTGGCACCAATGAGTCAGCAGCAAGTGATGGTTCCTCCACAGGTCTCGGGTCAGGTAATGAGTGCAAATGGCACCGTACAACAGTTCCCATTACACAGTGAGAGTGGAATAAACAATGTATGGGAGAGTGAAAGTTCAGAAGAAGAAGGAGATTGTGTGCTTGCAGCATCCTTGGAAGTTGATCAAAAGGGTCCGTACGTGGAGGGAAGAGTGATGGGTCATCGTGTCTCATTCCTGGTTGACACAGGAGCAACACGTTCAACTGTTAAGAGAAGTGAAGTACCAAATTTGCCACTCTCAGGGAGGACAGTTCAAGTGGTGGGAGTAGCAAACAGGCACCTGACGAACCCAATAACAGATCCGGTACCAGTCAGCATCGGTAACTATCAAGGGGTACATCAGTTTGTGGTATGTGACTCAAGCCCAATAGCACTGTTAGGAAGAGACCTATTGTGCAAATTGGGTTGTTCGATCATGTGTTCGAACGAAGGAATAACAATACAGACGAGCAGTGATGGGGAAGAAGAGGACAGTGTAGAGGGGGATGAGATGGAAACTGTAGATGAAGAGTATCCTCTGATTTGTCTTTTCCCGATGATAACTGAAGAAGATATTCCAGCTGAATTACGGGAGACAGTCGGAAAGGAAGTGTGGGACATGACAGGGAAAGAGGTGGGATTGATGAAAGGAGTGGAACCAGTGAAAGTGACTGTAAAGCCCAATGCAATATTTCCCCAGACCCCACAATACCACATGGCACAAGACACCCTCATGAAAGTTGCCCAACTCATTGACGAATTTGTAAAGCAGGGAGTACTGAAAGAAGTGTTAAGCAGTCCATGTAACTCACCAATCATGGGACTAATAAAGCCGAGTGGAAAGGTCCGAATAGTGCAGGACTTGAGAAAAATAAACAACATCATAGTCAAATGTTGCCCTGTAGTACCAAATCCAGCTGTGATAATGTTTCAAGTCCCTTGCGATGCTGAGTGGTTCTCAGTCATCGACTTGTCACAAGCATTCTTCTCTGTGCCTCTTCATGAGGACAGCCAATTTCTCTTTTGTTTCAAATTCTTAGACAGAGTTTACAGTTGGTGTCGAATTCCTCAAGGGTTTTCTGAGTCACCGTCAATATTCAATCAGGTTCTAAAGAAAGACTTGGAAGCATTAGAATTGCCATTCGAGTCAACCCTAGTACAGTACATCGATGACTTACTGATTGCATCAAAGACAGAAAGTGGCTGCACAGCCGATACCATTGCTCTGTTGAACCATTTGGGAAGGAATGGACACAAGGTGTCTCCTTCCAAATTGCAGTTCTGTCAGAAGAAAGTGAAATACTTGGGTCACCAGATAGAGAAAGGGTCACGGAGAATAATGAAGGAAAGAATAACAAGTGTACTTCAAATGAGTCCACCAAAGACAAGGAGGGAGGTGAGGAAGTTCTTGGGAATGGTAAGCTACTGTCGCCAGTGGATTCCCAACTTCTCAACCCTAGCAAAGCCTTTACTGAAACTGACCCAGAAGGATGCCTTGGATCAAATTGAGCTGAAAGGAGATGAGATGGATGCTTTTATTGAATTGAAAGAATGCATGTGCAGGGCTCCAGCTTTAGGTATGCCTGATTACACAAAGCCATTCACATTGTTTTGTCATGAACGTGATGCATGTTCTTTGTCTGTCTTGACTCAAGCCCATGGTGGCATAAACAGACCAGTAGCGTATTTTTCAGCTACTTTGGATCCGGTCGCAGCAGCACTCCCAGGGTGTTTGCGTGCTGTAGCAGCAGTTGGTATCAGCCTCACTCAGAGTGAAGGAATAGTGATGGGACACCCAGTAACAGTCATGGTCCCTCACTCAGTTGAGATACTTTTGACCCGCTCCCGAACGCAACACATGACTGGAGCAAGACTCACAAGGTATGAAACGATAATTCTGGGCTCACCGAATGTGCAGCTGAAAAGGTGCACTACATTGAATCCAGCAACCTTGCTTCCTGGTGAAAATGCTGAAATTGAGAACGCTGAAGACGTCGAGCATGACTGCCTTCAGGTGACTGAATTTTGCACAAAACCTCGACCTGACATTAAGGATACTAAGCTTGATGAAAATGACCAAATTGTTTTCGTTGATGGTTCATGTCTAAGAGATGGGATGGGAATTTTGAAAGCAGGATATGCTGTATGTACTGTAACAGGTGTCTTGGAAGCGTCCTGGCTTCAAGGAGTCTATTCTGCACAAGTAGCAGAACTTGTAGCCCTTACAAGAGCATGTCAACTGTCTACATTGATGAAGGTTACAATTTACACTGATAGTCAGTACGGGTTTGGAATAGTACACGACTTTGGACAACTATGGTCACAGAGAGGTTTCCTGACTTCTTCAGGATCCCCAGTGAAAAACGGGGAGAGAATAAGGGAATTGTTACATGCCATTCAAATGCCAGCCGAAGTTGCAGTGGTAAAGTGTAGTGCTCATACAAAAGGACAGGACTATGTTTCTCTGGGAAATGCATATGCGGATCAAGTCGCAAGATTTTGTGCCTTGAACTGTATATTACTCAGAGATGAATGGAATTCGATAAGTGAACCAGAACTCGAACCAGCTGAAGCATTTGCCTTGAAGGTCGTAGATACAATAGATGAACTAAAAGCATTACAGAATAACGTCAGGGAGGATGAAAGAGATTCCTGGATTAAATCACAATGTATAAAGAGACCAGATGAGTTATGGGTTTCAAATGAGGGAAAATTTGTTTTGCCAAATAGTCTCTTATCGCAGCTTGCGCGGTTCTATCATGGGCAGGCTCACCTAGGGAGAGATGCCATGATAAGATTGTTCAAAACTGATTGGTTTAACCCCAGATTTCATCAAGCTGCAGAAGCAGTTTGCCATCGATGTGTCACTTGCCAGCAGATGAACCGAGGGAAGGGGACGGTTGTGAACGCGAGCCACATTGGCAGAGCAAGTGGCCCTTTTAGTAGGATGCAGATGGACTTCATTGAGATGCCTGTGCATGGAGGACTGAAGTATGTGTTGGTGATTGTGTGCATTTTTTGTCACTGGATTGAAGCATACCCCACACGTAGAAATGACAGCCTTACAGTTGCAAAACTATTGTTGAGAGAGTTAATACCACGTTTCGGATTCCCGATCTCTTTAGAATCAGATAGAGGAAGTCACTTCAATAACGAGGTGATAAAGTTACTTTGCGAAGCGCTGAACATTGAGCAAAAACTGCATTGTAGCTATCGCCCTGAAGCATCAGGACTGGTGGAGCAGATGAATGGTACACTGAAATCAAGAATGGCGAAAATATGTGCATCGACAAATTTGAAATGGCCTGACGCATTGCCCTTGGTGTTAATGTCAATGAGAAACACCCCTGATAGAAAGACTGGATTGTCTCCGCACGAAATTCTCATGGGCAGGGCTATGAGACTTCCTGCAGTTCCCGCAAACGCGCTTTTGAATATTACTGATGATATGGTGTTAGACTACTGCAAGGGTCTGGCTGACGTGGTTCGCTCTTTCTCTCACCAGGTGGAAGCAACCACCTTGCCACCGATCCAAGGTCCAGGACACGCACTGAAAGCAGGTGACTGGGTCGTGGTAAAAAAGCACGTGAGAAAGTCGTGTCTGGAACCCCGTTGGAAAGGCCCTTTCCAAGTGATCCTGATGACAACTACCGCTGTGAAGTGTGCGGGAGTTCCCAACTGGATTCACGCCAGTCACACAAAGAAAGTGTTGTGTCCCACAGATGAGGAAGTTGAAGCGCTGAAACTGCCAGTGCCTGATAAAACAGTGCTGAGTGCTGAGACAGAGCAAAACCGAACTGAAAGCGAACAGGCAGAAACAGGAGAGAGAGAAATATTCTCTGAGGACGAAGCAACCGACTCACTTGGGGAAGACCAAGGAGAAACCTCAGACAGCGACGAAGCAGCTGAAGGCGACAAAGAACCTGAAGCAGCTGAGGGTAGCAAAGAGCCTGAAGCAGCTGAAGGTGACAAAGAGCCTGAAGCAGCTGAAAGTTATAAAGAGCCTGACGAAAGTAACGGTGACGAAGGGCTCGAAAGAGGTGAAAAAGCAGGAGAGCCTGATCAGAGGAGGGCTTTCCCAGAAGCAGACGATTCAGAAAAAGAAAAAGAGAACGTGATCGATTCCCCAGAAGGAGGGGATAAGGCAGAACAGAACGAAACTGTTCCAACTTCCACAGAAAAGATCGCAGGTCCATCAAATGGACACGGTGCAAAGAGGAGACTAAGTATATCACCAATAAAACTAAGAACTAGAGAAAATTTGAACGACGGAGAAAGGCCAAAAGTGAAAGAGAAAAGAAAGGAAGTGTCTGTCGTGGTACCAACCTCAAGTGAAGGAAAAGACTTGGCCAAAGAGGAAAGTACCAGTGAGGCAGAATCGAAAAGAGAAGCAAAATTGAAAAGGAAAAGGATACCAAACAGGAGATATTCCGGTCCAGAATGGGCATATGCAGTCAATGACGATTGGACTGACGAATTTGTATCTCTAAGCCTCGAGAACGAAGAAGAAGAGATACCAATAGAAAAGAAAAGTTTTATGGACAGTGTTGATTGAAAGGGTAATAAATGATATTGCTTGCTATAATATAACGTGATACAACCAGCTGAGACATTGCTAAACCGGATGAGACATTTGCTAACCTGATAAGACTTTTTGAAAACCTGATTGACTCTTAAACACGATTTGAGACAACGTGCCAACTGAAAAAAAAAAAAAAAAAAAAGAAAGACAGAGTGAGTTATTGAACTTTGAAGAAAAAAAAAAAAAAAAAAAAAAACGGAGTTATTGCCGAATTGAGTTATTGCCGAATTGAGACAAATGCTGCTAACCGATAAGTGACTGGCCTCTTGAAGAAAACTGTGTGAACATTGCGCTCGTTCAGCTTTGTAACTGAATTGCTAAATAGTTTCTTTACAGGTGCTTCTAGCTCTCTGATTCTATACAGATCATGACGCAAAACAGTAGAAAGAAATATTGTAAATATGTGTGTGTAGGCTTGGTAATTGCATGTGTATTAATAATAATGGCAATTGTGCTTGGAATGCATGGAAAGGGTGAGAATGAGAAAATTGATGCTTCTACTTTTGCTCCTGTTACTGTCACTGAATTAACCGCATTGAAAAGACTAGAATTAGACGAGAGACACTTGCATGATAAGAAAGAACTTTCGTATAACGTTTTCTATCGCTTGCTAACAGAATATGTTGAGACTATGGATGCGAAAGATTGTTATGTGTGTACACAGATACCGATATCAGTAAAGCAAGGGGTGACTTATCACCACATGCCTCTTACATACGGGATTACATGTAGTATAGTAATGTCTAGGTTTTATGGTCAAACTAACATACAGTATTTTTTACTCGAATTATGATGTTACCTTTGCATATGTTCCTATAATAGCGCAGCTAAGCCAGATTGCTAAAGATTGGGATGCTAAAATAATGAGGGAATTTTTCGAGCCAATGCAACCTTTTGAAACGGCTCACGCTCATAGGGAAAACCTTACCTGCTCGCTCTCTGCAGTAGAAATAAGCTTTTTAGATCGCACAGATGATAGAAGGGCACAAATGAATGCGAAATTAGAAAAGGAGCTACATAAGAGGACTTCAGTAGATAATTATGATTTTGCTGCAATAAAGACACAAGGGAAAATAGCTTTAGATGCTTGGCATGTAGGGAAATTTTGTATATATCGAGGTGAATCTTATTATGACAACATTTTTGTAGGAGCGAGTGAGTGTAAACATACGTTTATCTTTAAGGCCAAATGGACATTCATGATGGACGGACTTGACCCTGTCATTCCAGGTGTATATTACATTTGTGGGTATAATGCCTATTATCGTCTTCCAAAGGGATGGTGGGGGAGATGTTATTTGGGTATAGTGTTCCCAAAGGTTTATCAACTGGATGACCTATCGATGATTCAAAAGACATCTGGATCCCATCGTATCCAGAAAAGAGAGACCGCAGCTGCTGTGGTAGGAGATATATTTGGAGCCATGATTCCTTCATTGGGAGTTGTGCTGAATTCCATCAAAATAAGAAAGTTGTCTACTATAGTGGATAACATGTTGACGAAGTTTTCAGGTGCTATAATCTTGATAGATGCTGAACTTGCAGCGGAAAGAGCTATGACTCTTCAAAATAGGCTTGCTTTAGACATTCTTTTAGCAAAGGATGGTGGCGTTTGCAAAATGCTTGGTGCACGACACTGTTGTACTTATATTCCAGACAATAGTGTGAAAATTAAAACTATGCTTGCTAATCTAACAAAAGAGAGTGCAGATTTGAAGGAACTGAAAGAACCAGGAGTGTGGGAGAAGGTTGGAAAAGGACTCGCTTCAGTGGGACATTGGATTGGGGGAATTT
Organism: Pleurodeles waltl; assembly: GCF_031143425.1. Taxonomy (NCBI): domain Eukaryota; kingdom Metazoa; phylum Chordata; class Amphibia; order Caudata; family Salamandridae; genus Pleurodeles; species Pleurodeles waltl. Next base: position 1,234,538,253 of record NC_090447.1, read on the forward strand.
GGAATGGAATATTACTGAAAATAATAGAAGGAATATTAATAGTAATAATTTGCATATTTGGAATATGGGGAATAAAAAGGGGAATAATAATGATTATGGAAAGAATTAAAAGAAGAAAAGAAGAGAAAATTATGAAAAGAATGGCAGAAGAATACAAAGCGCAAACTAGGGGAACTAAAAGGAAAAGAGAACTGACAGAATTTTAATGGAATAAAATTTGTGGGCATGATTTGGTGTGATGACAAGTAGTCATCAGAGGAGGGATTGATGAAGCAGAAAATGAAGGTTTTACATTTATTAGCGCATAAACGTAGTGTAGCAATAATCATGTGTGACTCTAACCGAATTAATAAAGATTGTACGGGGACAAAATGTGCCCTCAGAGTAGTTTGCCAACATTTATAAGCGTGCTTTATATAACGTGATGTATTAGAATTGCACTAATCCGACATAATTCATAAACGTGTGCTACGATTTGCTTGTTTGAAATGTTTTAGCTTAGCATAACTTTAGTGGAGACTTTGGCCTAGTTGCCTGGTCTCACGGTTTAGATGCTCGTATTTTTCCAATGTGCTATTAAACGTGTATTTTTGCTTGAAGCTGTACTTTTCCACTGAGATCGTTCACATGCTTATCTTAAGGTTTCGTGCCAGCCTGGCATTTTTCTATTTGCTCCAAGGTGGATCTGCAGGTGCGGACAATGGAAGCTCTGAAAGTGAGTTAATTGGTATAAAATGTTGCAACTTGCGTACCCGTCTCCAAGGATAATGTATGCTTAAGTAAAAGCTTGAGAACTGTTGTTTTTGATTGGACAATTTGAAGTCAACCTATGAACCCTCCAATGGAAGACCCTACTGGATTTGAACTGTTGTCTATTTAAACCAGGTGCACGAGAAGAAAGTAGCCATTATTGCCATTACCAGCTCGATACCCGCCATTTTGCAGGACATTGCAGCTATTATGGCCCATCTCGCTGCGACGCCATTTTGAAAGAGACTTTGATGCTTTCTCTAATCGAGAGAAAGAGACTTTAAATGATTCTGACCCTAGAGACTTTAAATTTGATTTGTCCCTTTGCATGTAGTAGTAGTTTACTTTGCCGCCGTGAGGCAATTGCCCCGTCCACCCCTGCCCCTTTGCCCCGTCCCATGCTGATCGAGAAACGGTACCTGTGAGACGAAGACTTCCTTGAATGCTGATTGTAATTGGTAAATATGAAAGGAAATTGTACAATTGCATTGTGTTTCTTTTAGGTAACCAACTGCTGATTTTTTATAAGATCCCTAGCTAGGAGTTTTTCCAAATTGATGTTGCTAAAATTGTTTTTGCATGAAGTCCCACATGCCAATGCTAATTTGAGGTTAGATGAGGATTCCTTTTGTTGCACGATGCAATTTGAGACCTTGTTATGCTGACTAAATGTATGCAATTAGCTCATTACAGATTATAGTATTAGTGATTTGCATTGCTATTATCGAATGCCTGGTTATTCAAATGCTGCATAGATTGCACCTGTTTCGCCGTTATGGACAGCTATTAATGTTCATTTACGTATATCATTTGGTGTTGAGACACATCTATATTGTGCTAGCTTTGTTAATATAGGGAAATAAATTCACTAACTTTGAATAAACTGGTGTGGTTATTCCTGACTGAAAGGTCAGGGTTCGCCGAAATGTATTCTGGATTAATTGTTAAGTGTTATGTTGATCAGGGCATTGCTTATGTTCGTTGTTGATTATTGATTTGATCAAATTGACTGATCTCGGGTGAGGAGAGTCCCACTTAGCCAAAAGATTCATCGGCCTAAAGAGCGTCCAAATACAGGTAAATTATTAGTACGGAACGCTCTATCAAAGACGCTTACTTGTATCTCCTGAAGCAGGTCATGGACCTGACAACAGACTCGCATAATGAAAACGCCACTGAACAGTAATTCGAATGTAAGAATAGAACACCCGCAGGACTTTTGTGAAGATTTTCTGAAAATTTCAGGAAACCTTCAAGCCAGGTCAGGTTTTTTTCTAGGAGTAGTCGGTGATCTAATGGGTTTGACTGTCCTACTTTTTCCTGGAGTTAACTCCATATGATTTTCGAGAAAAAAAAATCAAAGAGAGAACAAAGTGAATTGTGGCAGTGGACAGTCAAGATAATCAGCTGTTTACCCATCTCCTACAACCATATTAGGTGACACTCTAGGGTGTGACTGCCTGTTGCTGGAGCTAATACATACCCTTTTACAGGACAATATTTTGATTCTGCTAGCAAATAGTTGCACCTAGATGACCAGAAATTACAAAAATTATGTGTGGAACTCGCAAAACTTTATTCTGGCCTCTTCATCAGAAGAATACAAGTTTGGGCCTCTTTAAACTGTTCATGTAAGTTAGCATTGTTTCTGCATTCCTGCATCAGGACATGTCGATCTGGATCAAATTATCTGTCCTGTTGAATACCAATTACATCCATAGTTAGGGCCACAATTAAGAAAAGTGGTGGTACATTATATGTAGCACTTTCCTTGCGCCTCTTAGCGCCCCCCACCACCTCCATGTGTGCTTAAAATACAGTGCACCATGGCACAGGGTAAGGGGTAACAATGTCAGAAATTTCGATGCTATTGATGTACTGTTCAGGGTTAGTACCAACATTTTTGCGCTAACCCTGAACAGTACATAGGGGCCCATCAAAACAATGGTGTGGCCCTTTTTAGCGCCTGCTCTGAGCAAACATTGAAAATGTAGAAAGAAAATGCTGCAAGGAAATCTTTCAGATTTCTTTGCGTCATTTTTTAGCCCCCCCCCCACGTGGTAACACCCCCTTACATACACTATGCCTGGCGCAGGCATAATGAGGCGCAAGGGGGTACAAAGTGGCACAATGCATGCATTGTACCACTTTGTCAATTTGGCACTGCGATTTTGGCATCATTGGGCCACATTAGCGTGAAAACAAATGATGCTAAGGTGGTGCAAGGAGGCTCTAGGGGCTATTAAAAATGACCCCTGGTATTTTAATAACCTTTCATCTTTTTTTTTTTTTTGAGCTCTGCTGGGACCACTTTATGACTAGAAGGGGTGCAGACGAGGTGTGGGTTTTCTTCATTTGTCACAAGAATACCATCATGCCAATAGCACGTGGAGTAGTTATTACTTGAAAAACACTACTTGACTCTTATCAGCATGATATATGTTGATTGAGCAAAATCAATACCTCAGTGTAAGGCCCACATGTTGAGAGGTGGACCATCTGATAACTAGTATCAAGACAGTGGGGGCATGGTCGGCCAGAAATTGAGTAAGACATACTTTAGAGAGTTCCTTGCTGGCCACTCAAATTCAATCGCATCCTGATAGCAAGAGGGCAAGCCGGTCTTTATAATTCATAGACATGGAAGGTGAGGCCCAAAATGAGGAAAAAGTGACAAGGCCCAAAATGGTGGGTGCACCCAGAGGAAGCACAGCTGAGAGAGGATCGGAAGAGTCAAGAGCAAAGCCTAGACCACTGACCCTAGAGACTTGAAATCAGTGCTGGACTGCTGAATACATTGCCTAATCGTGAGTTGTGACTGAGGGGAATGTGAACACTACTAGCATTGCTGTGAATGCATGGGCCGTAAGATGCAGAGCTGTGAAAGTGGGTACAGGCATCAAGAGCGGCGTCTGAGAGGTGCCCTAGAACTAGCACTCATGTAGCTCATCAGGATCCCACTTAGGAGGGGTTACAGAAATTATGTCATCCCTTTGACTTGCCAGGATGTTGACGAAGAGGTAGATATGAATGAATGACAACAGTGAACAGTGTATCTGTGAAGATGTTCAGTATAGGTTTAGTACTATTAAAAAGAGAGTAATGAAATATACTGATCTTACATAACTTGGTACAGGCAGAGAATAGTGTGCTGGCCAATAGTTTAAATCACCATCAAGATGATATTAATTCACATTCCATGGTCAGACCTGGTTTTCAGTTTCTTGCAGGTGAAAAGTGCTAGTTTCAAGAGTGAAGGTTCTGAAAGAAAGTATGTCTTACAAAGAGATTTGTGTCACCAGCGAGAATTTTTGCATGGTGTGTTTGAGAAGAGCTATTACATGAGCATTGTTGATGACATGTGTAGAACTTAATAGGTTGGTAAGTGACCAGAAATGCCTACAAAGTATGAATGCTATGGTTTCCTGCAAACAAAAGTTAGTGCCTACCCATTCAGTTATAATCCCTATCCGGCAGATATAACTGGGTTTTTGTGAGTTTTTGATCTAGGGACTGACTGGTAATGTCGGAATGTTTTTTCAAGCCACCAAAGTGGCCACTTCAGAGCACTGTGGGGTTTGGAAGTAAAGAGGAGAAGAAAGGACAGAAAAGGCAAGGGAGGGAAGATTAGATGATATGAATAGATGGAAGGGAAGAGAATTTCAGACAGTTGAGCATCCTGAGTGGAAACAAGGAAACAGTGAAAGCCTTTTCAAAGATCCCCTTGTAGCTGGATTGTGAGTCGAATGTTCTGTGGGATGGACCCTTTTGAGGTCTTTCCTGAATTTTGGTGGCTTCTTACAGTGCTTAATTTGTAAAAGAAACTGCTGGGGCCTGTGTCAGGAGCCCACTGCACCTTACACCACCTATTGCCCCTGCCAGCGCTGGCAATGACAGTATCAAAACAACTAAAAACCATCACACTCCTACCAGTGTCACAATCCTAAATCCTAAACTTCAAAAACCTATATGCAAGGAAGGAACTCCTCCCATTACTCAAGAATTCACAGACAAACTGGCAAATCATTACACAACCAAGGCAGACACATTGGACTGCTGTTTGAAACAAAGGAAAATCACCGCCACCAACCTGTTTCCTAAAATCCCATCCAAAATTAAGCCAACCCTGCCTCAGCACTACTTGAAATAAATATCACAAAGTGAATTTATGGGTTTGGTCAAAGCAAGCCGGCCTTCCGGCTGCCCTTCTGACCCTTGTCCTGTACACATCTTCAAGAACATTCTTTTATCTACCTCTGCTGCCACACCAGTAAGAATAATCATCAATAATTCGTTAACTACGGGAACCTTTCCTGAAGACCTTAAAAAGGCATACATTTGCCCATTATTATAGAAAACAAACCTGGACCCAGATGACCCCAACAACCACAGACCAATTACAAATTGATCTCTTCTGGGCAAACTGATGGAGAGAGCAGCATTTCCCCAGATGTCACAATTCATTGAAGATAACTCCATACTTTCAGACTGCCAAACTGGATTCCACCCAGGAAGAGGCACTGAATCTGCACTCATCGCCATCTGGGATGATCTTAAAAACACAGTCGACCACAATGGAGTTGCTGCACTACTTCTCCTGGACCTCCTAGCTGCCTTTGACACTGTTGACCATAACACCCTAATTCAAAGACTCCATGAAGCCGGCACAGAAGGGACTGCTCTCGCCTGGATCACATCATACCTTCAAAACAGAACAAATGTCATCTATTCTCCCCCTTTCTCGGCCAAACCCTACTTCACAAAAGCAGGGGTCCCTCAAGGCTCAATCATCTCACCAGTGCTTTTTAACATCTACATGATGTAACTACTGGGATTGATCAATGAATTACAACTCACATGCTACAACTAGGCAGATGACACACAAATACTCCTAAAATTGGAATGCCCCAAAGACATTGGAAACTCACAAATCTTCAGTTGCCTCAGAGCTGTTGAGCAGTGGATGACTTGGAGCCATCTCAAACTGAATGCTTCCAAATGAAATACTCACATGTGGCAACTGGAAAAATTATGACCCACTCTGCGCCTGGCCCGATGACCTGGGATCACTTCCTCAAGTATCTAAGGACGTTAAAAACCTTGGAATTACAATAGACTCCAAGTTAACAATGAATGCCCAAGTGGACAAATTAGCAAGATCAAGCTTCTTCACCTTGAAAACTCTGAAACGCATCTTCCCCCACCTCCGATTTCCACACAAGGTCCAAGGTACCATCTCTCTCATACAATCTAAACTGGATTATGCCAATGGCCTCTACTATGGATCATCTCTATTTAATATGAAAAAACTACAATGCATTCAGAACTCGGCTGCCAGACTACTACCACATGTAAAGCCACAAGCCCACATCTCCCATTCCTTGAGGGCACTACATTGGTTACCGGTTGCCAGAAGATACACCTTCAAGCTGTTTTGTATCACCCACAAAGCAATACACGGAACAGAACCGCTTTTCATTAGGAAACAAATCACCAAATAGATTCAACAAAGATACCTCCGCTCAAGAATGGCACCCTGCCTTAAAACACCACCATGCAAGAAAAAGACAATAGGTGGTACATCCTTCTTGCTTCAAGTGGCCAAACAATGGCGTTCATTACCCCCAAATATAAGATACATCGATAATTATCTCATCTTCAGAAGACTACTCAAAAGTTGTCTCTTTCCTTTATAGCCACCATATCCAAACAGCAATCGACTGCAAATGCCTGTGTTGGTAAACATTTATAACCTGATTATGTGTGTATGTCTAGATGTGTGTATTTCTTTCAGAAATATGTGTAATTACTATTTATAATAACAAAATATATACATACTCTTTAAGCCTGTTTAACAAACGTTTATTTTTCTCATGGTTAAATGTATATATGTGTGTGTATGTGTGTGTGTGTGTATGTGTGTGTATGTATATATGTGTGACTATATGTATGTATGTATATATAAGTATGTATATAATGTATGTATGTGTGTGTATATACATATATATATATGTATATTATTCTATGCTTAACATGTTCACAGGTCATTGCATAATTCCTAGAAAAATTGTTAAATTAGATACTTATGAATCTCTGTTTTCATTTGATCTATCACAATGAGCAAATGTTATCTTAACTATTTATCTGCAAGCATTTCGCTATTGAAATGTTGAGGAAGGATGAAATAATGTTAGAAAAGTACACAAACAAATTAACTTCAAATATTGCAAATTATGAAAGTCTGGGTTTATACAGCACAACTTTAAATCTCAAAATATGATATCCATTAATATTTTCCTTCAACATATATTCCCTTTCTATGTATTTATGTATCTATATATTCATTACTTTAGTCCTAGTGTACAAGAGAAACAAAAATAATAAATAATATTTTTAACTCTCTCATAAGCTTTACTCTGTCTCTTCATCACCTCATACCTCTATCAATCTATCCTCCATCCCCACTCTCTGACTCATCCCAAACCCATTCTACTACTTTAATTTCCAAAATAACCCTACCTAAGGTTTTCCCTCCTCTACCGCTCCTGGCTCACCCCAAATCTCAGTTTACTACTGTGATCTCCCATACAACCCTACTCAATTCTCCCTCATTTATATCACCTTTGACTCACTCAAAACCTCTTTTACTACTATGATCTCCTTAACCTCTTTCTACAGACTCTTCCCTCCTCCTTCTCCCCTTTACTCATTCCAAGCCTCATCCTATTACTATAAACTCCCAATTAGTACTTCTAGATTCTTCCCTCCTCTATACCTTCATTACTCTATTCAATCCAACTAACAAACTCACATATCCCTGCTCAAAGTAACTCATACTAATACTAATACTATACTCATATTTCCCTATACTAATCCACTACTGATCCTTTTGGGTTCCGGAGAACAGTGCTATTCGCTGGAAAGTGCTTTGACTCCTCGTCGGGGTAGTAAGTGCTATATAAATACAATTCAAAGTACAATTACAATTTTGTGGAGGTCCTGGAATTTCACTGCTGGGAAAAAGGATGAGGACAGTACTGGGAAGGACAATATATTGTTTGTATCTATGGTAGGTGTCTGGGGTCAGTTGTGAGATGCTTATTAATACATACGGTATACACCTGTGACATGCTTGGCTTGCCTGGACAAGGAAAAGGAACCTTGGCACCCTAGATGAAAGTCCAAAATATGAAACTGACCTTGTGTGTTTCATTACCTTCTCAGTGACTGCTATCTAGAACTTACCAATTGAAAGAGACTGACAAAAGTAAAAAGAATATCTATATACTTTTTCGGAATGAGCTGAACACAGATGAATGACAATGACTGACAGGGTTGTAGTGCTTCTGGCAGCTCATTTTAACCCCAAAATGAATCTTGATTATGAGAGATCCATCCGACACAAGTGCGACAGAAAGAGCTAGAAGAAGTGCACTGAAGACGATCAAAATAAGGAAGTTATAGCACCGACCACCCAGGGGCACAAGTCATCATTGTTAAGACAGTTGATTCCCTGTGTCTCTCTACGAATGAGCCTGAAAGCTTTAGGGCCATTGGGCCATTGGCATGGACTACCACACGACAGAGCCTCTAAAATGAAATCTTTTGTGGCTTACATGTCCATAAAAAATAAGCATTTTGTCATTGACTATGCAACGGCAGAATACGCCACCAAGCATTTACATTGGATTCCACCCAAAAGGCGGTGAGCAACAAATTTGAGCTGTAGATTCAAAGCGCACATCAGGGGAGAACAGTGGTGACAGGAAAAACATTTTGCATGCATGTGCCAAATACCAGACGTCCAGCATACTGGGCCAGATGAATGAAAGCTTTTTGCATTCGCAAATGGTGCGAATGCCCGTTTGTGAATGCAAAAAATCAATTTCAGAATGTATTAAAGGCATTCTGAAAGCAATTTTAAGGAATTGCTAAAATAGCGATTCCTTAAAGTCGCAAATTGTGACTCTCTAAATAAGAAATCGCAAATAAGGATTCCTTATTTGTGATTTCTAAAGCACGTGTAAGAAGCAATTCCTAAATGCGAATTGGGCATTTAGGAATCGCTATTTACCACCAGGTTGGACCTGGTGGTAACCATGTGCAGATTTTAAAAATGCATTCAAAATGCATTTTAAAAATTTACATGTAAAGCACACATGCCCTTTTGGCACGTGTGCACCTTACATGTTGTAATAAATTATTTTGGGGTGCAGCAGAGGGGGCCTTAGGCCCCCAGCACTCTGGGGTTTTGCATTTCCGAAATTGCGATTTCCAGTTAAGAAATCGCAATTTTAGAAATGCAAAAAATGTGCAGATATGGGCCTACAGGCACATAGGTGCGAATGGGGCCGGTATCACAATTTGCGATTTGGTTATAGCATTTGCGATTTTAAAAAAATTGCTATTACCGAATCGCAAATGTGATTTATTGCATTTTGCGAATCAGAAATAGTGATTTCTTAAAAATCGCTATTTCCGACTCGCCAAAGACCTTCTTGGTACATCTGCCCTTTGTGACTTAGGGCCAGATGTACGTAGGTAAAAAATAGCGACTCGCAATTTGCGAGTATTTGCGACTCGCACACGGAGTCGCACCGCAGATAGCGAGTCCGCTGTTTGCGAGGTCGCTTTTTGCGACCGCGCAAAAAACGGACTTGCAATTTGGGGGTGGGTGTCGCAAAGTGCGACTGTGCTGAAAATTGAAAGCAGGTGCTGCAGAAAACTCTGGAAATCACTTCAGAACACTCGGGAAAACACTTCCTGGCACATGATGATGACATCACAGCCAGGAAGTTTACAAATACACCTGGGAGGAGGGAGGACCACACCCTTTATAACTGCAGCACAGCTAACAAACAGAGCTCCAGCAACCATGACTGACAATCCCAGGAAAAGGAAGCTAAAGTTTTCTGAAAAGGAGTTGGAGGTGCTAACAGATGAGTGCTGTCAGCACCATGACGAGCTGTTTGACAGGGCAGCCCTCACTGTGCCAGACACAGAAAAAAAAGAATTTGGCAGGATATCCAGGACAAGGTCAACTCCCTGGGGGTCAGCCACCGGAGTGTGGAGGAACTTAAGAAAAGGTGGTATGACCTGCGCTCCCGGACCAAGGAGAGGGTGGCAGAGCGGCTCCGGGAGATGAGAGGCACAGGAGGGGGACCATCGACGGTACCACCACCCACACCCCTGGAGGAAAGGGTAGAGGAGACCCTTGAGTCTGAGGCTGTCAGTGGAATGGGAGATCTGGACACCTCTGAGCAAGGATCATCAACCGGTGAGTAGCATGTGATATGCATGTACCCCCATCAATGCCATACCCCCACCCACCTTGTACACAGGGGCATGCACAACCAAGATAGCTCCATTTCAGAGTAGCAAACACCAGAATGATGCATTACAGGCAATGTAGTCAAGTAGTCAGTTCATAGGCATTTGTTTATTAGGAAGTTGATAACAGATAGTAGACATTGACAGTGTGTTCCCTATGTCCCATAGGTCTCCCACAAGACACCCCCACCAGCCCAAGCAGCCAGGGGCCAATGGTCAGCCAGCACAGAGAGGAGACAACAGGACCAGCCACCACTGCTACCTGCACCACCAACACCATGCCCTCTCTGGAAACACCTGTTGCAACAGTGGTGTGCGAGCCTGCATCAGGTTCAAGCCAGAGTGCCACGTCAGACAATACAGGGCCTCCACCGTTGCGCAGGCGACGTAGGATAACAACAGCAGAGCAGCAGGCAGAGTCAGGGCATGCCTCCACAACACCAACAGAGGCCCAACTGCTACGGGGTCAGCGCCTGCAAAACCAACAATTAAGGAGGATTAGTGGGGTATTGCAGCGCTTTGAAAGAAATCATGCCATCTGTATGCAGCAGGTGCATTCGGAATTGCAGGTTATTGGAACCAACACGGGTGACCTTGCACTGTCTATGCACGAACTGGTGGCAGGACTGCTAACACAGAGCGACAGTGCATGGTGCAGGGACCGCCAGCTGCTGCAACGCCTGGACAGGATGGCCTCCTCTATAGTTAGGCTGGCTGTTAACACAACAGGGCTGTCTAGGCGAACAGTCAGCCTCCAGGTGGACATGGGCCACTTTGCGGGTGATGTGGCACGGGGACTGGGCCGGATCAACCATGCAATAGACCTAATGGAGGCACAGCAGGTGGCCAGGGGAACAGGCGACACCCTACAGGACAGTGAGGAGGGTTCCACTGTCAGCAGTGTCTCTGCCGGTGACACCAGGGTGCTACGTAGTGGAAGCACAAGGCAGAGCACTGCTGACCCACCTAGTACCAGCCAGGCTGGACGAGCCCGCCGTAGGGTGTGAGCTCCACACTGTCCCTGGAGTTGGGGCACATGATGTCAATGTGTCCCATGCCAGGTGGACTATTGAAGCCCCTGAACTGTTTTTCATGTACGTAGTTTGGTTATTTGCACTTATTAAATCATTTGTTCTTTCTACTTAACACATGGACTCTTTGTTATATTGGTGAGTATGGTAGAAGTTGGCACGTACCTTCCAAAGTATTGGTTTGCAATGTGTTCCCGTCTCAGTCTGCCTTGATTTGCGATGCTCCTATCCCCATGATGGCGATGTGGTTGCTCTTGCTCTTCATCCTCAGAATCAGGGTCTTCAGGGGTGAGAGGTAGCCCACGTCGGGTGGCAATGTTGTGCAGGATAGCGCATGCAACAACTATTTTGAATGCCGTTATTGGGGTATACTGGAGGGCACCTCCACTTCGGTGGAGGCATCTGAACCTTGCTTTCAGCAGTCTGAAGGTTCATTCTATGATGTTCCTGGTCCTATTATGTGCACTGTTGTATCGCCTCTTGCAATCATTGCTGGGTGTTAAGTACGGAGTCAGTATCCATGGACGTAGTGCATATGCACTGTCACCTGTTGGGCACAAAACGTACACTGTTAGCAAGGCATGGGTGGTTTGCACATTGACCTGTGTGCATGTCTTCAAGGTGTATTCAGCTCTACCTAGGAGGTATCCGTCTCCAAACTCCCCACGTTCCAGGCGTTGGTGTATCCCAATGTGCCTAAAAATGTAGGAGTTATTGGTACTGCCTGGAAGTTTGGCAACCATGTCAGTGATGATATAATGAGCGTCACATACCACCTGTATGTTGAGTGAGTGGGTACACTTCCTATTGCGGAACAGATATTCCAGGTTTGCAGGAGGGCATATTTGAATATGTGTCCCGTCTACACACCCTATGACATGGGGGAAGTTGGCAATCCAGTAAAATTCCAACTTGGTACTGTTGATTTCTGCCTCATTTCTGGGTAGGTGTATGTATCAGGACATGTGTGTGAGTAAGGCATCTAGGAATGCCCTAAAGAACCATGATAGTGCACTTTGGGATACCCCACCTGCCACAGCAATGACCCCCTGATAGCTACCCGAGGCCAAGAGGTGCAGTGAGCATAGCACTTGCACATGCATAGGGATGGCGCAGCCGTGCACAGTCTGGCGTTCTAGCTGTGGTTTGAGTAAATCTATTAAATCTAGTATAGCTGTGCTGCTAAGTCTATATTTGTCATAAATTTCCTCCTCAGTTTGCTGAAAAAGAGTCTGCCTTGTTCTATATATCTTCTCCTGTCTGTGGCCCCTCCTCCTCCTCTGCTGGGCTGCGTGGACTCTCCTCCTCACTGCTATCAGGTATATCTCCGCCATCTTGAGTAACCCTGATGCCTTCTGGGTCCCCTTTTATACTTTGGTAATGGTTACCACCTGCTCTGAGTTAGTGGTAAACTGGAAGTGCAAACTGGGCTTTTTGCGACTAGTCGCAATTTGCGAGTTGCTATTGCATATGGTTTGCGACTCGCAAATTGCGACTCCCTATTTGCGGGTCGCAAAATGGGGTCGCTAATTTTGCGAGTCGGTAACGACTCGCATCGCATTTTGTGAGTCGGAAACTGGATTTTTGCATCCCATTTCCGATTTTGCAGGGTCGCAAATAGCGAATCGGGCCATTTGCGACTCGCAAAAGTTTGCTACATCTGGCCCTTAGTGATTTGCAAAGAAATCGCTAAATTGGCACTTTTGTGAAAAGCCTGTACTGTTTACAAAAGTGCCTGTGAAATTCAAAGAATGAGACCCCTCCTTTTTTTGGCCCAGCGTTGACTGCTGGGCCAAATGAAAGGGGAGAGTCCGCAGGAATGCTAGGTGTTTGTTTACTCACCTGTCAGTTGCTGTGTGTCATCCCCCTGCCCAGAGGCATCAAGAGCAAGCATTGTGCTGAAGACAGAAGGCGGACAGAAAAAGACAGAAGGGAAGAAGGAAGAGAGAAGATGGAAGGGAAGAAAGAAGACAGAAGAAGAAAAAGAGAACACTCCTGCTGCTCAGACCGGGACACCAAAGATTAAGTAAGTTTTGACCCGGCCCAGCAAGATGCAGTTTATCTGCTACTGCTTCCCTACCCCTTGCAATCCCACCATCCACAGGCTGGAAACGGGTGGAGTGACTGCTAAGAGTTTGGGGAGAGAAGGGAAGCACAATGAGGTGGGCCCTGGTGACAACACGTCTTTCTTTTCTTTTTCAAAGGAAGAAAAAATAATATGGGTCTGGAACCCGGAGGGATGCAGCATGATCCACTGGGACATTTTTTTTATAAAAAGAAGCAATTTGGGCCTGCCACCCATGGTCATGGGGTGGGCCCTGCTGGGGACAATATTAAAAAAAAAAAAAAAAAAGAATTCAGACCCGCGCTGTAGAGCATGTGCTGGGTCACATTGGGCCCGATATTTTTGTTTCTAAAAAGAAAGAGTTTGGGCCTTCCATCCATGGGCTTAGTGCAAGACCCCCTGAGGCAAAATGTGTTTGTTTTTTAAATAAAGAAGTGTGGCAAACCCACAGGTGGCAGGACCCGCTTGAGGCAATCTTTTAAAAAAGGAAAGTAAAATAATTTGCCAATAAAATGTCACTAAATGTGCTGCTAAATTCCCATGTTTATGCTGGCGAATTTGCTAATTTATGCTGAAGTATCCTGGGGGGGGGAGGGGCTGAAATATTTTACTACAGCCAAAGTGGACCTGATCAGTGATGGACTACAGTGACGAATGGATTCAGCTACCCTTAACATTTTAAGTTGTTACTGGAAAGGAATAGAATGAAGATGTTTCTTATTCTGCTGATCGAAATGTAACAAAGAAAAGATGACAGTTCAGGTGCCACATAAAAGTAAATGGTTAAGATGAGGGCAAGATGTGATGGATCCATCTGACACAGCGGCCAAAGTCAATTAGATGGACTATGAACGTTTTCTACCGATGAAGAGCTTGACCCAAGCTCAGCACGAGCACAGGTATATTTGCCATTTAGGTGTTGAGGAGTGAGTGTCAAGTACTTTATCATGAAAAAATGCATAATTACACTCATCAATTGGCACACCCCAGAAGATGTACGAATGACACACATTTCTCTGAATGTGTAAGTGAGTGAAATTGATGACCTTCTAATGTTTAGGCCTCAGCCAACTTTTAATTACAATGAAGGAATCAGAGGATTTTCAATAATTTTGTGTTACTCTTGTGTTGTGAAATCACTGAAATTATGCAGTTATTCCTGCTCGCGTAATACAGGGTAATGTTGGCAAAATGTCTACAACAAGAGCACAGGAATATAGGCCCATATTTATACTTTTTGACGCTAAACTGCGCTAACGCAGTTTAGCGTCAAAAAGTTTTGCGCCGTCTAACGCCATTCTGAAGCGCCAAGCGGGCGCCGTATTTATGGAATGGCGTTAGACGGCGCAATCAGACCGGCGCTGCCTGGTTTGCGTGGGAAAAAACCACGTAGACCAGACAGCGCCGGCGTAGGGGGAAAATGGCGCATGGGCGTCTTAAAATGGGGCAAGTCAGGTTACGTCGAAAAAATCGTCTTAACCCGACTTGCGCAATTTTTTAACGACGCCCATCCCCCATCAACATGACTCCTATCATTGTAAAGATAGGAGTCATGCCCCCTTGCCCAATGGCCATGCCCAGGGGACTTCTGTCCCCTGGGCATGGTCATTGGGCATAGTGGCATGTAGGGGGGCACAAATCAGGCCCCCCTATGCCACAAAATATTATTAAAAAAATAAAAAAAAAAACTTACCTGATCTTACCTGAATGTCCCTGGGGTGGGTCCCTCCAGCCTTGGGTGTCCTCCTGGGGTGGGCAAGGGTGGCAGGGGGGGTCCCTGGGGGCATGGGAGGGCACCTGTGGGCTCATTTTGAGCCCACAGGCCCCTTAACGCCTGCCCTGAGCAGGCGTTAAAAAGTGGCGCAAATGCGCCGTTTTTTGCCACGCCAACTCCCGGGCGTCACTTTTGCCCGGGAGTATAAATACCACGTAAAGGCCTGGGAGTCATTTTTTGGACGGGAACGCCTCCCTTGCATATCATTAACGCAAGGAAGGGGTTCACGCTAAAAAATGACGCACATTCCGGGAACTTTGGCGCTATTCGCCTCTAACGCCATAGTATAAATATGGCGTTAGTTGGCGTTAGTTTTGCGTCGAAATTGCGTCAAAAAAAACGACGCAATTTCGGCGCAAACGGAGTATAAATATGGCCCATAGTGTGAGAGGCTGCTAGCTGCTCACGCTCGTGTTCTGCTGCATTAAGTACTGTTTTCTTAGCACAAAACCAATCCTCTGTTCCATTTTGGATGGAATGGTGTATTTTACACTAAATGATGGGTTACGCTCCTCACATAAATCTATGTAATCCCGCCTAATTTTGCATAATTGCACTACAGCAAATTACACAAGTTACGTCCTCTACAGCTAATATTTCTGTGATGGTCATAATAAAAAAGACAGAAAAATGGGGCATTTCACAAGTTAATTTATATGAGGATCCCCAACAAAGCCATGAAAAAAGAGGGGCACATAACATTGACCATCAATGACATCTCAGAAAACCTAAATAGTGCGAGGTGGTTCTCTAAATTAGACCTCAGCACTGTTTACTACCAACTGGTGGACATTCTGTTTTATTTAGCACAATGAATGTGAGCGATGGCATCCTTATTTATGCCACCACAATACATGTGCATAACAGTTGACAACAACTCTAGAAAACATCTTGGAATGTGGACTTAGATTGCACTACAATAAATGCAACTTTCTGAAAGACAAACTGGAGTTCCTTGGCTATGTGCTCTTTGGCCAAGGGGTGAGGGATGACCAAAAGAATGCCATGGCTGTGTAAGAGTGTATTTTAAAATATTACGAATGAATCCAATAACGTGCAGATATAAAATGTAGGCCATAGACAAAATAATGATGTTTTAACTCAGTGAAATGTAATAGGCTGGCACATTTACATGTATTAGGTTTGAAAGGCTGAAATACCATTGCCTGTGAAAACTGACCTAGGTTAAGAATGTGAAATGTTAAATTTCTTACAAGCTGATGTGCTGTGAAATCAATGACTTAGGGCCTGATTTAGAACACTGTGGACGGGTTACTCCATCACAACGGCCAAAACCTAAATCCCATTAAATCCTATTGGATTTAGATTTCAGCAGACAGGATATCCCTCCCCATTGTGACAGAGTAACCCATCGCTAAGTTCTTAATCAGCCACTTAATATTAAGGATGTTGGTTTTGACCTTCCCATAGGTATATTTTTTGTAGAATAAAGCAAATTATTGCTCATTTTAACTCTGCAAAATGTTTCTAAACATGCAATGACTTAGTATAGAGAATCAATAGCTAACTTGTGTTTCAGTAAAATTTTGTAGAAGTTTAAACATGAAATTGCAAATTCTTAGGTGAAGCAAGTAGTAGGAACCCATCTGGATTAATACGTAGTATTTGATACAAATGATTAATTAGAATGTTGCTTTCTATGTACTATTGTTTGTTGGTGAGAACACAACAAAGTGTTTCTGTTCCCATGAAGACATGATTGCTGATTGGCTGACGAAATGAAGAAGAAGAAACATGTTGCAATTTTCCAAACTGTGTGGTAGTATGTGTTTCTAGAGTAAAGTGGGGCATTGACTACTCCACTTGCCACTTTCCTGCCCAAGACTATGCTGCTCTGAGACTCTACTGAGTATCTTGAACTACTTTTTATGGGACATTCTGCTTTGATTGATAAGTCATTTTGATTCAAAGCTTCATGCTTTAACCTCTCTGTTTTTGAACTCGTTATGGGTTCTGGGGGTCAATTTTTCTCATTCTTCCCAAACCTATCCTTAATCTTAGAATAGGGATTCTTTCCTTGATGGAAAGTGCTTAACACATTTATTCGGATGTTGATTGATTAATTATTGATTGATTCTGATGATATGTGCTGATTCCAATAACTACAGAGGTTTTGTTCCAAACCAAGCCACCCTCATTGCGCTTCACTGAGACTCACTGTGATGAAATTACTGTGGCATGGAGTGAACTATCCACAAAAGTGTTACCAGCAGCCAAAGATACATTGCTGAATGATACCATCATGTAATATTTCAACTCGATTATGACAAGTGAACTAATGATGTAGCCAGATCCTGAGAATTTGGGTCATACTTCTGCAGGATCCTAGTGAATGGTCAACTATTGCGTTCACCATCTGGCTGTCACAGACACTAAAACCAGGTACCCAGTAAACAAATGACACTGTGGCCAGCAACTGGGGACTCAAGCACTTCTACCAGTACCTCTATTGTCATTGTTTTGAAGTAGAGACCAAAAACAACCCCTTATTCTACTGTTTGATGGTACTGACCCACAAACCTCCATCCCCATGAATCGAGAAATGGTTCCTTAAGCTGCATGTTTTTTTAATTCTGTTGTATTGATTTCATACCAACACAGAAACAAAAACAACAACATACAGTGTACATAACAGCATTATAGTATATGATATAAGCAGACATCATGATTGACCAGGATGTGGTCTTGAGAATAGTTATTCAGACATGGGGTCTTGTGAGTATTCCCACCAACACCACCATACCTTATGGTATTTCTATGAACACCTGCTCAATTTATAAACATATTCATCAGCCTTGGCACAGAGATCCATACCCTTTGTCCATTTAAAGATCGGTGGAGCCGCGTCTGAGCGCCAGTGTCAGGCAATGTCTTTTGGCAACTAGCAGGCCCATAGTCACCATTCAGACCAAAGAGTGCCATACCAGGCTCAGGTTCAAAAGTTCAGGTCGCAGAGCTAGACAGGGTCAAATGATTAGAGATCAGTAGCATTGGATGATAGGACATTCTCAAATTGTTTCATAAAAGGTGACGAGATAAACTCCACACCATAAGCAATGCGGGTCCAGGCTCCACTCCTTGGAGGTCAACCTAGAGAGACTGTAATACAAATAAAGGAAGTACTTCAGCTGAATCAACCTCATTCTCATGATACTGCAAGTATTCTTGGGGCCATCTTGGCTTCCACCCATTCTATTCCTCCAGCAGACCAACTTCCTGTACCCATCTGTCTCACAATTTCAGCTGGATATATCAGTAGAATTGTGACTTGTGCATATCATGTGTAGCTGTATGTCATTCATATTTGGAAATTCCAATGTAATCCCAGGATCACAATCCCTTCAAACCCACAATATGATTAAGCCAAGTGCTGTGTCACAACAGGATCTCAGCAGTTATGACCTGCTCCCACTTAATCCAATGCAAAGCTTGATACCAGCACCTCAAAGTTGTCACTGTGGCTATAGGAAGCCCATCCCACCAAAGTATGGAATATAATAAATTGAGCACACCATATTAAGTTGGGATAGATCCTAATATATACTTAAGGCACCCTGCTCCGCAAATAGTCTGTCATTATTAGTAGTATCTGGCTGCCCCAGTAGTAAGATTTGATGTCTGATAGCCCTGGCCCCCAATCATAGGAAGACAAAACACACTTCTGAAAGGCAACAGATGCCTATTTACCTGCCCACAAAAAACCTGTATTTACCAAATAGATGGAGTCAAAGGAGGAACTTGACACTTCATAAAGGACATTTTGGAGGACCTACAATAGGCAGGGAAGGGAAATCCTTTTAAACAAAGCTTCCTTTCCAGCTATGCAAGAGAATGCCAAGCTTCCATGTCAGGTTTGACCCAAGAAACCAGGGGAAAAATATTCATCTCCCGAGCTCTCTGTGGACATGGAGAAAGGTACATGGCCAGATAACCTTTTAAGGTTTGTTGGCAGTTTATTCAGTGGTGGAATCAGATCAGAGTGGTGGAAATTTACAATTATGATGAGATTACAACGCATTATTGCTACTGCTCCTGCAGCTCTCATTCTTAGGTTTAAGATACTTTGGCAGGCCCACTTAGATCATTTCTGGGGGAATTCACATTCCAGTTATAGTCATTTTTAAGGGTAACAACCGGATGGAAACTCTGACAGTTATTGTTCTCAATAGCAATTATAATATGCCTCTATGATAGCACCAATTGAGCAATATAGAATGTAGTGGAACACCTCAGAGCAGTTACTTCACTTAACTGCACTAATATAGACTGGTGAATGCCGTAGACATAGGGGACATTTTGATCTTTGAGGGCTATTTAACATGTGCATGTAGCTTGTTATATGGGCCCTGTAGGTGTACTGACTTGTATACATAATTAGATTAATACTTTTGCAGGAGGATCGGATTGTAATAGCACTGTTTCAGACATATGTGTTCATTTATTACAGCAGGGACAATTGTTGAGTCTGTTAAGAGACCCCTGCAGGTGCAGGATACATACAGCTAAGAGGTATGTGTTTAACACTGAATGTGAATATTTCACATAAGTAATAAGCCCATGAGGTTAATAGACATTTCTTTGATTCATTTTCTGAGGTGTTTTGTCCTGAGGAGAACAACCGAAATTAGTTTGTGGGTCGAAACGTTGAAACTGGAGTGGGGATTATCCAACATGGAATAATTTCTATACTTCAATCAGTAATTATACCTGTACAGAAAGAGTACAGGAATGCACCACATGTTCGTATATATGGCATATTGTTGTCCTCTCCATTTTACCTGCCACAGCACAACAGGCTGTTTTGCTGCATTGTGCTGCATCAAATAATGATAAATCTGACCCCTAGTTTCTCCACATGCTTTCTGTGCCTTGCAGAATGCTTTTGAACTGTCTGGTGGTGTTTTGCAGCCAGGAAAGTCTCATCTCATTATTACATTTCAAGGGTGAGCAGAAGGTCCTACCTTCTAGCTCCATCTGGGTCCTTGCGAATGTAAATGTCAAACAAGAATAAGCACCCTACAGAAGTGAATCAGTTAGCTTTGTGTGTGGGGGAGGAAACCGGAAATCCTAGTTATCAGCTGAAAAGTAAGAGGGAGAAGTATGTTCTGAATGTCAATCACGCAGCACTTTTGTTTCTGAAAGGGGTGACAAAACACAATGTGTAGTGACACATGAAAGGTCACACTACCAGCTCCTTCGCCCTGGACCACAAAACATTTGAAAAGTCCCGCTGCCTTCTCCCCTAAGGCAAGGTCACCCTAATTAATTTTCAAACAGCCGTTCTAAAAATAAATTACAGACACAGCATAGAGCTGTTGTACACTAAATTTAGTTAAGCATTGTGTGCGCTTGCCGCAGGGGAACCGAAACCTGCTATGAGATTTATCGTCTTCTAAGCCGTTTACATTACCTTGCTGTGACCTGTTCCCGGGGTTATCTTGCAATCAAACTATATAGGCTGCCAGCTCTGCTGTTCCACAGTCCGATGTTTAAACACACCACATGGCATGGTTGCTGCTGGCTTCCCAGCCAAGGAGGACAGCACTCTGCCCCTTTGGTACTTCAGTAAGCGTGCAGTGGGATGTCCTCCTGCACAGTTGGGACCCTTAAGTCCCGCTCTTACCCCTGTTCTGTCATTGCAGCTAAGTGGTATTTTCATATTTGACATTAGAAGGCAGTCATAACCTTTCACCCAGCAGCTCTTTGCATTGTCACAAAGCACTGACACAAACGGCACAGGGGCCCTCAATATCGTAAACCCTTGTCCCAGAAAAGGAAAACCTCATCAGTCCATTAACTGCAAAAAATAAATGCGTCGGGGCTCCTTTTCTTATTAGACTGTTGCCACTGCCGCCCACACCCGCACCGGTGCGTGTTCCCACGCATTGCCCTCGTGGAGTCTGCTTGAATGCAAGGATGCGGTCAGTGGTGCATTTTGCTTTCATTTGCAGGTTAGGGTCATAAATCCTTTACGGTTGGTGATAAAAATTGAAGAAACATTTATATGTTATGGTGCAAAAACGGGGCTAAAATAAGCTTTGACCAGGTAAAAAAAACTGGAAGCACTTGAAGCATACACTTGTCAAAGGTAGGGTTTGAGGTCTCTCTCCAAAGCAATACACAAAAAATTATCTTAGTTATAATAAACTCAGAATAGCTTATTGAGGGTTCTTTGTCTAAAAGAAAATTAGGCCCTTATTTAAGAAAAATGACGCTACCTAACGACATTCCTTTGCGCCATCCGTGTGCTGTATTTAAAAAACGAACCACTATGTCGCAAAGGAAAGGTTAGCGTAAAAAAATGACACTAACCACTGAAACATGCTAGAGAGAAAAATTATGCTAATGCAGCAAAAGTGACGTTAGAACGATTTCTTTATGCAAATCATGGTAGTGCTATTTAGCAGCATTAGCGTAAAAAAAAACATACGAGCAAGATAAAAAAATAGGGAGACAAGATGGAGAATGAAGGCCAGGAGAGACAGCAGAGAGATCCCAATCAGCCCAGTATAAGCCAGGATGGACCAGCAAAGTCCCAGGAAAAGGAGAAAAGGAAGCAGAAGTGTCGCTTTAGTGAGGAGGAGAATGACATCTTGGTCAGAGATGGGACAAAGCACCAACACCATCTCTTCAGCATCTCCAAATTGTCAATAGGTAGGAGAGAGGTTATATGGCAGACAATAGTAGATAAAGTCAACAGTGTGGCAGAAGTGAAGATGACTGTCACTGATTGTAAGAAGCACTGGCATGATAACAATCGCAGAACTAAAGATAAACTGGCCAGGAACTGAAAGGCAGCACTGCAGACTGGAGGTGGAGGACCTGGATGAGCTGAAGGAGATGGTGGCAGCAGTCACCCAAAAAGGTGCTGGTCACCGGAATAGCAGGACAGGACAACGCAGACTACCAAAATCTACCACAAATGCACAGTAAGTTGCAGTGGGGGACTATCTGGAATTTACAAATGGCAGAAGGGGGAGGCACATTGGACACACTGAATGCATCCAAAAGGGTCATATCAGGACACATAGGCCCTCATTATAACATTGGCGGTAAATGCTGCCTACCGCGACGGCCGCCAAAAGACCATCGCCGTGGCTACCAGCCAACTGCTATATCATGACCATAGCCCGAATTCTGCCAGAAGGATGGCGGAATTCCATCTACGGTCATGGCAGCGGATGGCGGTAAGGTGGTGCTGCTGCCAGCAGCAGCACCACGCCAGTAGACCGCTGCAGACCGTATCATGACCCATGATACGGCCTGGTGGTGTTCTGCTGGTAGACGCTACTGCTGGCAGCAGCGCTCCATCCCGTCTCCTGCCAGAGGACCCTCTGCAAGCAGGTTAGTTGGGTGCTCCAACAGGGGAAGGGTGTGTTGTATGTGTGTGTGAGGTGTGGGTTTATGTTTGTGTGTGCGTGCGTGCAGGTGTGTGGAATGCGTGTGTGCATGCATGGATGTGAGTGTGCGTGTATGTTGTGTTGTGTGAATGTGTGTGTGCTTGTATGTATGTCAGTGGGAGTGGATGTGTGTGTGTATGGATGTATGCATGCGTGGGTTAATGTGGGTATGTGTGTGTCTATGCGTGTGTATGTCTGTGTGTGTAGGTGTTTGTATGTCGTGGGGGGGTCTGGAGTGGGAGGGGGAGGGTGGGAGAGGGCTCTGGGGACGTGGGGGACAGGGGAGACCCCTATCAGTGCCAGAGAAGGAATTCCCTGGCACTGATAGTGCCTACCGCCATGGTTTTCATGGCAGTAAGAAAGCCACGAAAACCACGGCGGTAAGAAAGCCACGAAAACCATGGTGGTAGGCAGGGCTATATTCCTGTGGGTGGCCTAGTGACAGCCACCGGGCTGGAGACTTCAGTCTCCAGCCTGGCAGTCGTTACCACTGTGGCAGTTGGTTGGGGATTGTGTTGCCAAACCGCCAATGTCATAATTTGGCGGTATGTACCACCAGCCTATTGGCGGTACTACAGCCACTATAACACTGACCACCGGGGTCATAATGACCCCCATAGTGCCAGTATCAAAAAGCCATAATGCTACCAGAGCCTCACCTTCAGTGAGACTCTGGTGGTGCTATGCACACTGCCATATTCGCAAAGTGGTGTTAAGTGTTAGTGTAAAAACAGGATTGTACCAGTACAAAAAATATGTGAGGAACAGAAGAGGCATATTTAAGACTGTGACGGGCAGCTGTTAGTGTGCCAGTATCCGTACCCCAAATAAGGTGGAGTTTAATGTGCTAAATTATTCAAGAATTATTGTGACAGACCTTAACGATGACAATTGATGTTGCATTATTACCTGTCAAAGATTTTGTATTCTCACACAATCTGAGTGCCAGTAACTGTGCTGAAAACTGTCTTGAGTAGCTGATGTCATACTGCAGCCAATCAGACAGCTCCTCGGTCACATGGGAAACACACACTCATACATGTAAATCAATATTGAATGCATATTTCTCTAACGTGGTCAATGCAGACATGAGAACACCCAGACAGTCAGTCATCAAGGACTCCTCATTGATTAAAAATAACAGGATTTATTGGTATTTAAAAACACAACCTATTAAAAACCTAAACTAAACCCTAAGCTATACTAAGCTAACCTATACTAACTTATCTTAACTTACCTCTACAGCTATCTATCCAAATCTAAATGTATATTATACATGTAATGCTGCACAATGAACATTGTCCCCCCACACCTCTTGAGAGACAATTTACAAGTAGGACAACATGAACTAAAGCTACACATAAACTAACGTAACCTTTTTTTTTTTTTTTACATAGAGCCCCATGCATAACTTCCCGCTCAAACCCCCTAAATAAAAAATAAAAATAAAACCCACCCCCAACTTTACTATGTCCCACAACTAACATAATCTATGCTACCTATCCTATTACAACTCACCTAAAATCCACTAAAACTATTTACAATATAAAATACAGGAAGGGAAGGAACTGGGAGGCTGTGCATGTTATTGTTCACAGCTTTTTGAGCTTTTTCTTACAGTACTTTAAAAGTATTTAATTTCTAGCATTGTCCTGCTTTAGTTTGGTCAACCTGGCCTTCATCTCAGCCATGTCCCTCCTCATGTCCGCCTCAAAGCTGGATACTGTGGTAGCTCGTCGTAGCTGTTGCGGGGCTGGTTTGTGCTGTGGATGTGGAGTGGGGTGGGACCAGCTGAGGCACCCCTGACCCTTGCTGAGGAGCTAGATGTTTTGTTGGTTGCAGCCTGTTTAGGTGGTCCCCCATGTGTGAATGCCTCCCAAGACACTGATGACTTTTCCCTCTGATATCTCTTGCCCATCTTCCGGTAACCTGCTTGCACTTTCAGAACATGGCCAAAATGCTCTGCCCTCTTCTTAAAAGAACGTTTCTGTGCTGGGGTCATTGTGGCAGCCAAAACTTGAGGAGAACATGACATCGAAATCTGCATTGGGTAGAGGTAGAACAACCATGCAATGTATAAAGCATCATCAGATGACACATGTTGCCCACAAGACATACCATAACAATGTCAAGATCCAAATCAAGACTAAATTACCTACCAGACATCTATTGTATCATATTCATGTCACAGGAATAATGGCTACCTAATGTTGCACATTAGGGCCCAGATTTAAGTTGGACTAGTGCCTCCTTGCTTCACACTAGTGTCATAATTCTTGTGAGGCAGATATGGCCCAACAAGGCCAAAATCCCTGTGCCACAGTCACAAAGTGGCGCAATGCATGCATTGTACTATGTCAACCCATTGCTCTACATTTTGCCTTGGCAAGGCATCGTGGATGGAAGGTGGGGTTTACCTGGTAGGGGGGCTGGAAAAATGGTGCTGAGGATTCTAAGATATTACACAGCTTCATTTATTTTTTCTTCTTTTAACACCTGCTCAGAGCAGGTGCTACAAGGGGGCACACCATTGCACACTATTGCTTCCAGTGTGCCCCATTGCTTACAATGGGCCCATGTGTACAGTTCTGGGTCAGTGCCAATGTTTTTGGCGCTACGCCTGAACAGTACATCAATATAGTCTACAAATTGTATCCTATTGCCCCCCCTACGTAATACCTCCATGTAAACATGGGCCTGTATAATGCAGTTTTCTGCTTCAGAGGGGAGTGCAATGGGTATTGCAGTGAGCGTCCCATTTCAACACCCATAGCTTTTGACGCTGCCCCAGATTTCCGAGATATCAAAAATTAATGGCAGTGCCAAAAGAGTAACACCACCCCTCGGGTCGTGTCAGCATGCAAACCGATGAGAAATGCTTTTATACTTCCTTGTAAAATGCCATGGATGATTGCTTATGTGCAGGAAGGCGTCCTTTCCTGCACATTACCAATCTATAATAAATTATGCTTTGGCACTACTATGTGTGCCTCATTCTGCAGCAAACATAGAAGTGGCAAACTGAAATTGTAGATTGTTTATGTGCAGGAAGGGATCCCTTCCTGCACATAAATACTCCCCTCAATGCAGACACACTTGCACTATGGTCCATGTATGCCTGCAATGGCTCGGGCAGCTGATTAGTGGGCTGGTGCAGGTGCAGGTGCAGATGCAGGCTTCTTCCATACTCTCAGAAATACGAGACAGCCCTGTGTTTAAAAAATGGTGCAGTGCTGCTAATGTTGGGACAGCACCATGCTGCACCTGTTTCTTTCATATGTGGCCCATAGTTAGCCCACAATAACATGTACAGATTTGGGTGGCAGACATATGTACAGGTTTCAGATACATACGTTTCACATTTTGGGGGAAAAGATACTGTCCATTGCCAGAAGCTTTGTATCTTATAGTTAATATGTGTGAAAAATCAGCAACCACTCAGATGCTTGACTGTTTTCAAACCCATAGCACCACCACATACCTCCATCATTTGTCTGCCGTATGTCACATTTGGAACTCTATGGCTGAAGTCAGGACTCTGATATTGGAAACTATATCATTATGGTTGCACTTAGCATGTTTAGCGCCATACATGCAGATGCTATATGTGCAAATTTACATTTTGATGTCAATGGAATAGCCATGTCACCAACCTGCCTTAGGCACAAGTACAAGTTGACTCCAAAACATGGCACAGTGTAACCAAGTTGATTTAAAGGCTATTATTTTCATGTGCAGCCTTTGACAGGAATACACGCCTTGCATTCTTCAGGCCTTGCACTGCCATCATGTGGCACCAAGCTTTCACACTGCCACAATGCTTGCACAGGCCAAATTTTGACATATGGTTAGGTTATAGTTGCCTCCATTGGCAACATTACCTTCAAAAACGTAGACATAGGTGTTGCATTTATGAGGCAATCACTCCTTCTTACATTTGTGTTCTTGTCAATTCACACTGCACATACATGACTCAAGGCACACACACACACACACCCATAACTAACAATACTCCTGCTTCATGTTTCTCATCACTTAAACATTACTTAGCACATTTACACAATTGTAAAGACCATGATGGGCATGTACTTTTGTGCCTGGGAAACATGAACCCTTGCATCATTGCACGTGTGTCCAATATTTGGCACTTTATTGTGCGTATGTGATGCACAAGGTACACAGAGCTGAATTTGCAATTTGTCTGCAACCTGGCATTGCTGAGCTCTCATAAATGCTGGTTGGTTTAGACACAAAACGTCCTGACCCTTGTCATAACATGCTGCAGTCATCCTTATGTCCTACTGTCATACACATGCAAATGAGGATGTTGCAATGCAAAAGGGTTACTTACCAACAAGTACGCTAACCCAAATCACCAGGTGGGCCAGGAGATCTCCTTCATGGGCAATGAGGTCGGCCCATGGGTGTTTGAACTGGTAGTCCGTCTGCTCCACAACAAAGATCCTTCATAGCTGGTAGAGCACCTTGCCCTACCGTAGCTTCCTTCCCTCCACTGGGTAGCCCTGGATGATCCAGCCACCCATAGCCACCATGTGGGGGGTAGAGGCAAACCAACTAGATGAACCCTCCCAGTTCATCTCCACTCATTCGTTGTGCTCTCCCCTTACCCGACATTTTGCGGTTTCCTTCCATGGCAAATATTACCCCAAAAATAAGAAGACACTACCCCACCTAACCCCAAATACTCCAACAAACTACACTACCCCAAGACAAACACTCAACAATGCAAATACAATAACAGGACAAAATACTACACAAAACTTACAAATATAACAAATTGGACAGTAACATGACACGGCACAAAACTCTCAAAAACACCACTCCTCAACCAGCAACAGCTCCACACAACCTATCACAATCACAGACTAAAAGTCTGTAAAGCATGACTGAAAGTAGATTCACTTTACTATGTGTGAAGAAAGGAAGTCCTGTAACATCATTTCCTAGGCTTATGCACTACGTTTTCTGATATGCGTAATGTGTTTTATGCCATGCGTGGATTTTTTCCATGAAGGCTGACAAGGCCTGTCGACTTGCAGTTGACTCGCAGGGGACAGGGTTCCTTTTTTGCATGTGTGATGGTTGTAGGACAATGGTAGGTTTTAAAATTTTTGATGCATACCAGGCATGCGTGGATTTTGGCGGGAAGGCTAAGACGGCAAGACTGTTCAGGCATGCATGGTGCCAGGTGTCATTTTAGTGATTTGCAATGTATGAGACGTACCATATGCGTCTTTGTGATGCAGAACTGCCATGCGTGGATTTTGTTGGAAAGGCTGACAGTGCAACCACATTCACATTCCTTGTTACAGGGGCTATGCATCTATGTGCTTTGTATGGTATGGCTACATGTGTGGCAATGTGCATTTAAATGTGTACAAGAAACATAGGAATGTGTAACCATATGTCTGTATGTGTGTGTGATGCATGTAAGGACTGATACTGTTTGAAAATGGGCCTGTGTATAAAGTCTCTTTGCCACATAAATGCTTACACATGTGTACTGAGTGTACATATATGATGATACTCATGTTGCGGGGCTACCACATTGTCATGTCAGAATTCTGACTGTATGTGACAATATACAACATAAGATAGGAAGGACCATGTGCAATACATGTTCATGCATATGATACCCTTAACAAATCTTAGGCAAAGGTTGCTGTTGACTAAGGCTGGAATTAGATGCTGCAAGCCATTTCAATGTGAGTGCACGTATGTGCACACTCTGGTGTGTTGTAAGGAGCAGACTCAATGATGCAAAGCAACACATGTAACTTATGGTTGCCTATGCATGCAAAATGTTGTAATTGGTGTGCTGACATGAGTCATTGTACGTATATATGTGGCATATTTTTTCTGTGAAAATATATGTATCATGTCTGATAAGTGCTGCAGGATATAGTGGTGTGTTTAGGGATTAGACACATACCACATCTCCCTTCCAGCTGTCTCCTATGTAGGCTATTGTTCCAAAGCTGCGTACTCATATTTCTGTAAAATATGCTTCATAATGGGGGGACATTTGTACAGATCATGGTAAGTTGTAAGTTATCATGTGACACATACACATTTTATCATGTAAATTGTTCTCAATGGCCATCCCCAAACTGACACATCAAGCCTAGTCCACCTAGCTGGGACATGTGTGGAAACATTTAGGTATTATGTGTCAACAACAAACATTTTCAGTGTTCCATGACTCAAACTTTAATGTTATTGCCAGACTGATTTAATTGAATACAGTCTGTATGGCAGGGGTGTTCTCATGCAGTGATGGCACCCTAGTCATCAGTGCTCCTGTGGCACTATGAATGGCCACACAGGACCATTGTTGGATTTATCAACAATGGTTGACTGTGGTCACCTCAGCTCAGTTCACTGTACACGATCAGCAGGCCCCTGACTGTGTCAATGGTCAATGTAGCCTCCTCAGGGGTTTGAGTGAGTGTTCAGTGGCGATCTGCCATCCTCATGATGGATCACCAGCACAGCGATGCACAGTCTCCTGCAGAAATACACCTGCTCATTTGTGATCCCATGGCCAAGCATGTTTTGTTACCTTTGAGGTTCTTGATATCGAGCTTGCCCTGTCATACACTGGGGACTGGCAGCTTGTTTGTGTAGGACATATATCATCAATTCCCATTGTTTTACATGATTTGCCAAAAATAGGTGAGGTTATTCCTAGGATGCTTGGTTAGGTCATTAATAGGTCATGGAACTGGGTGTCTTCTGTAAACCTAGTGTACAGATACTGTCCTCTCTGGGCTTCTCTTGTTTGTGGATGACCACTATGGAAGCCTAGCGCTGGTCTAACAAGAGTACTCACCCCCTCTGGCTCTCCTCATACATCTGCTTCAGATGTGAGGTAAGCTTAGTGGCTGTCAACTTATAGGGTTCTATTGGTACCCCGTTGGGCCCTGATGCTTTGCCAGGCTTCACATCCCTGATGGCTTGTACAATTTCCTAGAGGGAAAGTGCATCTTCTAAGGCTTCTCTATCCTCTGTAGTGAGGCTTGGGAGGGGGATGTCACCCAGGAGCTCGCCTGCTTTACTTTTTGTGGCAAAAAACCTTGCATAATCGATCTTCCCATAGTAGTGGGCAAAAATATGGGCTATGCTTTGACGACTACTAACTCCTTCTGGATCCCAGGAACCCATCTATCCTCTGACTCATACCTGTCCAGCCAGGCCAATATTTTTCCTGTCTTGTCCCCCATTACATTGATGTGGTGTTGTATTGCCCTATGGTGCATATTAGCAGCTTCCTGGCCCACGTCTCAGTATGCTTTTTGCTTAAGGGCTAGGATATGCGCTCCCACTGTTCCCTCTTCATCTGGTAAGGCTGTCTCAAGGGACAAAAACTCATGTTGAAGAGCTTTCAATTTGGCTCTTTTTAGTTTTTCCACTTGCACCATCATGGTGAGACCCACCCTCTTGTCTACTGTCTCATAGGCTGCCCACAACGTGAGTCCAGACTCAACTGAAGTGCTGTTTCCCTGAAAATATCCCTTATCTAATTTTTGGCAATTTAAGGTACCAAGGGCTCACCACTACCATACACCAGCGACAGGGGAGAATATTCAGATAAACCCTTGGTTAAGTTAGTGGTCTCCCTGACTTTTAACAGCTGGGGAGTCGGCATTAGAAAGTGATCAATTCAGGATAGACTATCATGCAAGTAAAAGTATGAAGTGGTGGGTTGCGGGTATACCACACATCTGCCAGTCCCTGGGCAGTGAGGAAGTCTGCCAATGGTCATCTAACTTAGCCCAGGGGACTGGGGGTATGTTGGTGAATACTATCACTCAGCATTGCATTAAGGTCCCCTCAAATGATCAATTCTCCATCTGGAAGAGTGTGTAGCAGAGTGGTGAGGGCTGGCAGTACTGAGTTGGGAAGTCATATAGTGATATGTACAGAAAGTATTTTTAAGATGCCCCCCTCCCAGGTCCCAGAGAGCAACACATAGGGACCCAGCAGATAAGGCCATATTTGCCAAATGACCAGGGTCAGCGTTCGCCTCACCAAGATTACTACTCCTCTAGAGGAAGTGGTATGGCCCACATTAGTACCTTTTTATTTCCCTGCTGGTAAAGGGAATGACACCTATTACCGAGGAGGTGAGTCTCTCATAGGAGAACTATATCAGGGGAGTCTGGTTTGATGTACTGGAGCGCGACTACCTGTTTGTCTTTGTCGCCTAGGCCATTGACTTTCCAGGACAGGATCCTTAGGGTTGACATACTAACTTTGGACATCTCAATGTATGGTTAATGGACCACACCATGGGGGTGCGGGCCAAAGCTGGGTGGGGTTTAGACTGTGAGAGTGAATATCCTGTGTGCCTCAGTTATGTTGAATGACTGCATGAATCTTGCCTGAACATCAACTACAACAATTATCCAAAACCCTTCTTCAATCATGAATCCCCCCTCTCTTCTACATTGCGCTACAGAATCCAAATTCCCCACCTCCCAAACTGCCCATAGCACCTTTTGCCTCAACCAAATATTGCTAACTACGAACTATCATTACTGTCTTCTAGGCTCCACCCAGCCCCTTACTGAAATGTCTTTACCAAGTTGGTGTCTCATATCCTCAGTCTAAATCTTGCCCTCAATCACTAACTTAGGATCATTGCCGGCTGCACACGGCCCACCCCCCTGATGCTCCGGGTGCACCTCCAGTGCCACATTGACAATCCCACAAGCCCCTCTTGTCTCCCCATGGGTCCCAAGATCCGTTCAGGTCATCAGGACGATGCCTCAGGCTAGGCGTAATTTGAGTAGACCTGCACCATCACTTCAAGTATTTCACAATTCTTTTTTGCCATGCCATCAACCGGTGCCTCTTAGGGCGGTTGCAGTGTCTTGACCCTCCTGCCACCTGGCATTCAATCCAGCCAATCACGCCTAGCTTCTGGGCTTGATAAAATGGGTGCTTTACATGCTGCGACTAGTCACGTCAAAGCTTCTTTACTTAGAGGAAACTGTGGTGCAGCGTGTGGGCCCAAGGACTGAAATTGTGGAAGAAGGTAACCCGAGTATTGCCTATATGCAACAGAGGGGCACTGCGAGCTGCTTGGAGAATCAAGTCACGGTATAGTACGTGTATGAGTCTTGCTATGATGGGACAAGGGTGTGCTCCAGGCTTTCATGGTGCACATGGGATGCAGTGGGCTCCCTCCACCTAATACATTTTGGAAAGTCCATGTGTTTGCAGCTGCTTCAGGATGGGATTGTCCACAAAAAGTTCCATGGCCGGACCCTTGGTATTTTGAGGTACCATTAGTATCTATACATTATTTCAGCAGGACCAGCCCTCCAAGTCTTCATCTTCTCTCACAACTGTTTTACTGTAGCTTCACGTCATTTTTTATACATGGCAACATACTCACATTTGCATTCCACAGCCTATGTCACATACCCAATGAGTGTATTTTGGTATTGTGATTACTCATGTCAGCTATGAGTAGTGGGAATGACACAATCAGCTGTTCTATGTCATTCTTCACACATATAATTTACCAGGAGTCTGTGACTTGTTATTACATTGCTTGACGTACATACACATTCTTAGATGATTGGGTGTGATACACCTAGATATTTATGCGTATTGGTCTCTGTATGTCACCCTCTTGCTAATGCATGTGAGGGGCACTGAGAAGTATGTTCTCAGCACTCACGTCTGATATTGTCATTCAGACATTGCTAGGTTACCTTGCAGACAAAACCTACCATTGTAGGTGCTTGCCAGCCTTTTCCTACCTAGCCCATACATCACATCTGTACAGCAGTCTTCATGCATAATTCCAGGATTGCATATGTCAAGCCAAAACACTTGTGTGATTTGTGTGTGACAATGTAAAATGTATTAGCTACAGACAATGCCTACATTTCACCAACAGATTAATGTGGTAGTGGATTATTTTAAAATGTGTTTTGTTCCTGACTGTGGGCAGATTAAAGTAAAGTGGCGCAGCTACCAATGAAGGGCCACTTTTCTTTCCCCCTGTCAGCAGCCCTCTACCGCCACCATGTGTGTGCTGTATTTTAAAGACTGCGCACCATGGCACAGTGTATGGGGTAACGGCGTGAAGGTATTTGATGCAATTGATGTACTGTTCAGGGTTAGAGCTAACATTTTATCCCTAACTATGAACAGTACTTAGGGTCTCATTGGTACCAATAGTGTGCCCCCTTTAAACAGCTGCACTGAGCAGGTGTTCAAAGTACCAGCAATATATGGCACAGCTGTTTTTGTTAGATTTCACTGCACCATTTTAGCACCCTTGTTACCAGCTATAATCCCCCTTGCATACTTGATGCCTATCGCAGGCATTTTAGTGGCACAAGGTGTTACAAAGTGGCACAATGCATGCATTGCGCCACTATGAGTGTCTGTTGTTTAGATATCGGCATCGTTGAGCCACATTAGATGTTTGACGCTAATTTTGAACAAGGGTGCACTAGGCCCTCTTAAATCAGGGCCTAATTTCCAAAGTTGTTTACAACTGTTGTGGTGTAGTCATGCTCTCTGAGATATGGGCAAGTTACAATTGGTTTGTGATGGTATGAAAGAGTAGGCATTAACATTCTAAGTTTACATGATTTTATTGAATTATTTACATGGTGATTCTTGGACTACAGTTCTATGTGAAAACGTTTTGCACTATTATTTTCTTCTGGGTACTCCAGCAGCAGTGTCTTGTAGTTCCACCTCCTCCAGTTGTACACCATTGTTGTTATCCTCCTCATTGGGGACATCTTCTTGTTCATCCCAGGAGACCTGTATGTGTAGACACACCGGATCATTTTGCAGATAAGGGGTGGTGCATATAACTGTCCTCTTCCAGTAAGATGTAAGAACCTGAACCTTGATTTAAGGAGGCCAAACGTTCGCTCCACTACATTTCTGGTCCTTATGTGGCCTTCATTGTAGGCCTGCTTTGCATCCATTGTAGGATTTTCAAAAGGTGTCATGACCCATGGCCGGATGCCGTAAACTTGGTCAGCCGCAAGGGAATGTGAGAACATCTGTCAATCATCCACATTAGTTAATTGCTAGGTGCCATGGCCCATATTTGTTTTGAGTGGAATTTTGTATCGGACTTACATCTGGTATTGTGTGTGTTCCTGTTTGGATGGATGGTTGCATTGGTCTGTGGTGGTGCACTTTCCTATCATGGGTTGTGCCTTAGGATTGTAATTGGAATTTTTGTCTTAAAGTTCACTAATGGCAAATAAGTGTGGTGTTCTCTATATTTGAACTGGGAACCCACAATTTAAAAGGTCCTAGTACTTCCTTGCACCACATTAGTCTCATTTTTGTAAACGATATTGTGGGTCAACTAGACAAAAAAATCACAGTGCCATGTTTACAAAGTGACACTACCTATGCAGTGCAACACTTAGTGACACTTTGCGACACATTATGCCTGTGCAAAGCATCATGTATGCAAGGGGTGTGTTCCCCCATTGAGCAAAAGCAAAAATGGTGCAGAGGAATTTAAGTGGTTTCAATGTGTCATTCTTATCTGGTACTTTTGACACCTGCACAGAGCAGGCATAAGTATGGGGCACACCATTGCTTTAATTATGCCCCTATGTACTGTGCAGTATTTGCACCATACATTTGGCAATAATCTTACAAAGTCTATGTCATCCATCATGTTGACACTATTGAACCTACTCTGCACCATGGTGCGCCATATATTGAATATGGCACAGACATGTTAGGGATAGGAGGGTGCTAAGGTGCGCGCGTAAAGTAGCGCTGCTTTAGATGCTGCCCAACGTTTCTGACATGTGGGCCTTAGTGCCTACACTTGCAGAAGGGTGATGTAGTTATATGTGTACTTATTTTGTGTGTTGTGTGCCATGTAACAGGTGTGGGGCCTTGTGTGTTGCATGTGAATCCCACCCCTTTGCACTTGAAAGTCCTCCCTTGCACAAAGTTTTGTTCTTGGCAACTGCTGGCTGGCATACGTATGTGCATGAGATTCATATGCCCAGTGTGGGACAGTTATATGGCATGAATAGTTTTCTAAGCAAGATTTTTCATACAGCTGATGGGCAGAGCATGCTGTGCTTTTTAGCACTGCCCTGCATCAGGAGTCCAGCCCTGCTAAGTTCCATGTATCCTCATTCATATGGAGTTCTGGCCTCTCCCTGTACATTGTCAGTAGTACATCTGCCTCAGTCCATTGTTGGTACCCTTTTATCATGGTATAGAGATGTGGGATTTACAGGTATGTTTGTTGGTGTGCTGTGATGTGTCCATTCCTGCACATGATCTTTCATTGGTGGTGATGCTGCATTTCAATGTGTGCTGCACTATGCACCACACAAGGGAAAGTTGTACACAATGAGTATATACATTATATTTTGCTGATATGTATATGGTGATGAGACCACTCAGGTAGCAATAGATATCAGTGCTGCCTGAGATTTCTGCAGAAAGGTAAATGTGGGGCAGTGCCAATATGTGAGTTGTTTGGTGTTTGAATGGCCAATGCAATTCACATAGAGCGATTCCTTGGTAAGAGTTATGTGTGAAGGATCTGTGTTTGTTGTGAACCTGTGGACACATGTAGTTGTTTGAGTCCAGCTTTTGTATTCATAGGGGACTTTGCTCCACCTGTCTGTCTAGTGATGTGTCAGTCAGGTGGTGCCAGGGACTTGTAGATATGGGCACAAGTGAGGGTGATGTGCATTTGCATGCGGTGTAGTGTGGCATGTGGCACATGTTTTGAGGTCTATGCATCTGGGTTTCCCTGCACATGTGTGTTTGGTGGGGTGTTTGTATTCTCTGTACTACACGTTTGGTGTGTTTTGTGTTATGATTTATATGGTATCTTACCTACAAGTAGGCCATTGCCATACTGTCCATCCTGGAATTGTTGATTTAAAGTGCACTGTCATCATGGATGCTTACAGGATATTTTGCAAGGATGTTTGAGATAATTCCAAGGTGGTCCACGATGGCCTGCACATTGATGTCATGGTATGTTTGCAGTTCCTGTAGAGGTGTTTGGTTGCTGCAGGAGGGACGAGTTGGACCTGGGTGTAGTCCATTGTACCCAGCACATGTGGGAAGCCAGTAATTTGGTAGAAATCTTGCTTGATCTCCTGCTGAAGGCCCTGGATGTTAGGGAACCGTATGTGATGGGGTGTGGGTCAGATTATGGCATCCAGGACCTTCGGAAGGAAGGCAGAGAGGGATGGTTGGGAGATCCCACCCACTTGTGCCGCAGTACTCTGGAATTAACCTGATGCCAGCAAGTGGAGGACAGCCAGGAGTTTGGTCATGGTTGGAATTGCTGTGTGACTCTGCACTCTTGATGTGATGTCTGGCGCAATGTGGTGGAGCAGGCGTACAATGGACTCCCACCTCAGATGATAGAGTCTGATCACCTAATCTTCCCTGTGGGCCAGGATGCTTGCACGCTGATGAAAGATCCTCTCCCGCCTTCTAAGCTGTGCTTGTGGCTGCTGTTGTGGTGTTTATGGTTGCTGCAGTGGTGCTGGTGGCACTTGGCATCATCGATGTTGTCTTCTGTGGGTGCTGCACTGTAGGAGTAACAGGTCCATGTTGTCGAGTTGCTTTCCAAAGATTCTTCTGTGTGTTTCCCTCATGTAGTAGTGTGTGGGCCTCATTTTAATGCCTGGTCTGACCAGGTGTTATATTTTTTACGCTAATCTAAGCTAGCATAATTTTTTGGACCCAGTCCTTTGCGTGCGTTTCTTTTTCATTGGGTTCTAAATTTGGCGTTAGCGGCCTAGCGCTGCTTTCATAAAAAAAATGGTGCAATGGCGGTGCTAACTTTTCTTAAATCTGGGCCTTATCGTTTTTTAAGATTGATTGAGTTAGATCTCGCTATTCAAATATTGCATTACTCCAACTCTAACTATAGTGACATAATAATAGTTTCTTTTATGTTAACAACAAGATAGAGACCTGTGAGAAGTGAGGTTTATGAGAGCTCATTGCATCTGTAGTTTCTTGTTGTTAAATGTTATTTGTATCATAATTTAAAATTTCTTTGGGAGTCATTTACGGTTTGTCAGAGCTTCAGCTCTGCCATGAACTGGCAAAGCACGAGCTCTGCCAAACTGTCAGTTACCAAGACAAAAATGATAATTGACTGCAGATGGAACCACCGGCATCTATGCCAGGGGTCAACCACTCACCATATGGTTGCAGCTGATAGAACAGTGAAGGGGAAATATCTATTGGGTTGGATCACTTGATAGAGATCTTTACTAGTGTGTTTTACCATGTGTGACATGGCCTCAATCTCACAATGATATCCTCTCATTGAAAACATTATCCAAGCATTTCTAAGGTGCATCACAGTAAAATTTAAACTTACATCACTTACACAATATTTTTGATTAAAATATATATTCTATTATTACACTGCAGTTTGTATTCTATTTAAAAACACATCTTTCTCCTTGCCAAAGTGTTAGAAATGGCTAATAACATTTTCAACCAAAAACTATATTTTTGAAATACAGCTCATAAACACTGCCCCTTTTGTTGTGAAGCTTCTATGACAATGATGATAATGTCCAGGTTAAATTCTCTGATACCAAACAATTGTGACATATATATAATAAGACCTGAAATATTGACTTTACATACTTATTGTGCAAAATATAATAATATCAACTATGAGAATATCCTGAATAGAAATCACAACTATATAGGTAAGCATATGTTTTAAAGTATTCAACATTTAAATAACTTAAAAATATAATTTTAAGACACAAAACAGTAAACACAAATGAAATAATTAAAAAAAAAAAAAGAAACAGGTCACTTTAAAGAAAATTTAAACATATACTTAAATTAATAGATACATAACAACAAAAAATTACATCAAAATTATTAATTACGCAATATACTTTTTCTATTGCAAATTCTAAAAAATATACGTCTATGCTGAAACATTAAAAAAAAATATATATTATTTAAAATATAACAGTCATAACGAATACATATAAAAGTAACATTTCTCAGAAAATAAAAACCCAGAGACCTAAAAAATAACATAAACATATGAAATTAAAATAAATGAATATCTTACAATTAAAAACTAAATAGGTGTATAAATAGTAAAACAAGTACATTTTAATAATATTTAAATAAAAATTGTAAATAATAATCATAAATACAAGTATAAATGGAATCATAAAATACATACAATTTGAAAACAAAGAAACAAAATAATTACAATTTAATTCAAAAAGTAATATGTAACTTGAAAAATACACCCAATTATAACTCCAGGCAAACAGTGGGCAGGTTTACAAGATCCTAGCGCCTCCTTGCACCACATAAGCATAATTTGTTTACGCTAATGTGGCTCAAGTAGTCAATTTTCGGCACTTCAAATTTACAAAGTGGGACAATTTATGCATTGCACTACTTTGCAACCCCTTGTGCCACATTATGCCTGCGCCAGGCATAATGTATGCAAGGGCGCGTTCCGGTGTTAGGAGGCCTGAAAAAATGTTGCAGTGAAATCTACAAGATTTCACTGCGCTATTTTTTCTGTCATTTTTAATGCCTGCTCAAAGCAGGCATTAAAGTGACGCATGCATTTTAATCAATGGGCCTCCTTGCACTTTGCTGCAGTGGCATCAAACCTTTTGGCGCTATTGCAGCAAAGCACCACAATAGCGTCACAGATTTTGACCGTATTAGCCTAACGTAAGCCATGGTGCGCCGTATTGTAAATATGGCGCACCCATAGTGTTGAAAGGTGGGGCAGGGACAACGCAAGAAAACCGGTGCATCACACATATTTATATTTCTGTTCCTTGGTACTTATTGGCTTTTAATTAGTAGCCTCTGTGGGTGGCAAGTATTGGAGTTTGCCACTTTGAATAAGACCTTTACTGCAAAGGAGGAGTAGGTGAGCCCTTCCGTCTCTGTGTCTTTTTTTTTTCTATCACTTCCCTTCCCCTTTTCTTCTGTTAGATGTGTTCTTCTTTCTCGTTTTTTCTGACTATGTTACTTTTTCTTCTCCAGATCCCTTTTTTGTCTTCATTAATATTGATCTTTGAGCATGAAATATTGAGATCCTTTTGTTTTCGCTGGGAGAGCACCATATAAGTAGATGTCCATTACACGGTGTCTTTACCTCACTCTTTTTTGGATCATGATTGGGATTCACATGTTTGTTTGCTGTGAAATGCAGCATGTACATATATGGTTCTACCTCACTAATCAGTATGGCTGAAGATACAGTCATCAAAATAGGACTTTGAGCAAGCAAACAGTTATCTTGGTTTGATGTAGTTTGGAATTTTATAGATGTGCCAAAGGTAGGACCAGACTTCACTGTGTGCAATTTTAAACATCAAATATGGATTTTTTGCCCTGAAGAAGGTGTGTGACCCCTGGTTGCTTTACACCGAAACGCAAGTCGGCACGATCCTTGGCCGTATATGACTTTTAAATGCTTCTCCTCTTAAATCCTTCAATATATATTCAATAAAGAAAGACGTTTGGAGAACGATTTATCGTAATATGGTACCAGTACATTAGGATTGACTCTCAACAATACAACAAGATTCGTGATGAATATACAATGCCTTGAGTCATATATGAAAATGACCTATGTGTACCAAATTTAACAATCTATGTTAGTGTTTTTCCTATCAGGGGAGGTGCATGAAAGTGATAACCATTATGCCATCTATATTTTTACAGCTTTTTTAATTGATGAGAATGAGGAGAGTATGTAGGTATGCATATTTTTGATGGGAATTATTAATGTAGGTCTGTCTTTTTGCGATATAGATATATAATGATAGTTAACAATGATTTGCATATATGAAAATTAAAATAATTATGTTGAGTAATTTCCTTGTATGTATAAGTTCATGCTTGATGCCTAAAGAATCAATGTAAGGATTCCACTGTTGGAACCTTAACCCCTTCGCTGCCAGGCCTTTTCCCCCTCCTGTGCCGAGCCTTTTTTTGGCTTTTTGGGGCAGTTCGCGCTTAGGCCCTCATAACTTTTTGTTCACATAAGCTTCCCACGCCAAATTGGCGTCCTTTTTTTCCAACATCCTAGGGGTTCTAGAGGTACCCAGACTTTGTGGGTTCCCCAGAAGGAGGCCAAGAAATTAGCCAAAATACAGTGAAAATTTCGTTTTTTTCAAAAAAATGGGAAAACGGGGCTGCAGAAGAAGGCTTGTGGTTTTTTTCCCTGAAAATGGCATCAACAAAGGGTTTGCGGTGCTAAAATCACACGCTTCCCAGCTTTCAGGAACAGTCAGACTTGAATGAGAAAACCCAATTTTTCAACACAATTTTGGCATTTTACTGGGACATACCCCATTTTTACGGTTATTTGTGCTTTCAGCCTCCTTCCAGTCAGTGACAGAAATAGGCATGAAACCAATGCTGGATCCCAGAAACCGCAACATTTCTGAAAAGTAGACAAAATTCTGAATTCAGCAAGGGGTCATTTGTGTAGATCCTACAAGGGTTTCCTACAGAAAATAACAACTGGAAAAAAAACATATTGAAATTGAGGTGAAAAAATCTGCAATTTTTCTCTACGTTTTACTCTTTTCCTGCAATGTCAGATTTTTTAAAGCAATATACCGTTACGTCTGCTGGACTCCTTTGGTTGCGGGGATATATAGGGCTTGTAGGTTCATCAAGAACTCTAGGTACCCAGGGCCAATAAATGACCTGCACCCTGCAATGGGTTTTCATTCTATACCGGGTATGCAGCAATTAATTTGCTGAAATATAAAGAGTAAAAAATAGCTATCAAGAAAACCTTTGTATTTCCAAAATGGGACAAGATAAGGTGTTGAGGAGCAGTGGTTATTTGCACATCTCTGAATTCTGGGGTGCCCATTCAAGCATGTGAATTACAGGGCATTTCTCAAATAGATGTATTTTTTACACTCTCTCTCATATTTGGAAAGAAAAAATGTAGAGAAAGACAAGGGGCAATAACACTTGTTTTGCTATTCTATGTTCCCCCAAGTCTCCCGATAAAAATGATACCTCACTTGTGTGGGTAGGCCTAGCGCCCGTGACAGGAAATGGCCCAAAATACAACGTGGACACATCCCATTTTTTCACAGAAAACAGAGGTGTTTTTTTGCAAAGTGTCTACCTGTAGATTTTGGCCTCTAGCTCAGCCGGCACCTAGGGAAACCTACCAAACCTGTGCAAATTTTGTAAAACTAGAGACCTAGGGCAATCCAAGATGGGGTGACTTGTGGGGCTCTGACCAGGTTCTGTTACCCAGAATCCTTTGAAAACCTCAAAATTTGGCTAAAAAAAACACATTTTCCTCACATTTCGGTGACAGAAAGTTCTGGAATCTGAGAGGAGCCACAAATGTCCTTCCACCCCCCGTTCCCCCAAGCCTCCTGATAAAAATTGTACTTTACTTGTGTGGGTAGGCCTAGCGCCCACGAAAAGAAATGGCCCAAAACACAACGTGGACACATCCCATTTTTTTTACAGAAAACAGAGGTGTTTTTTGCAAAGTGCCTACCTGTAGATTTTGGCCCCTAGCTCAGCCGGCACCTAGGGAGACCTACTAAACCAGCACATTTTTGAAAACTATAGACCATGAGGAATCCAAGATGGGGTGACTTGTGGGGCTCTGACCAGGTTCTGTTACCCAGAATCCTTTGCAAACCTTAAAATTTGGCCAAAAAAACACTTTTTCCTCTCATTTCGGTGACAGAAAGTTCTGGAATCTGAGAGGAGACACAAATGTCCTTCCACCCAGCATTCCCCCAAGTCTCCCGATAATAATGGTACCTCACATGTGTGGGTAGGCCTAGCGCCCACAAAAGGAAATGGCCCAAAACACAACGTGGACACATCACATTTTTTCACAGAAAACAGAGGTGTTTTTTGCAAAGTGCCTATCCGTGGATTTTGTCCTCTAGCTCAGCCGGCCCCAGGGGGGGCAGAAATGGCCTAAAATAAATTTCCCCCCGAAACCACCCCCCCCCCCTGGGGAGCGACCCTTGCCTACGGGTCGCTCCCCTTGCGTGACGGCGCAAAAAAAAAGATCCCCAGTGCCTAGTGGCCGAAAATCGGCCGATTTGCCCCCAAGGGGGGCAGAAATGGTCTTAATACAATTTGCCCTTCCAGGGGAGCGACCCTTGCCTAAGGGGTCGCTCCCCATCTCTAAAAAAACAAACAAACAAAAACAAAAACAAAAACACAAAACAAAATTATTCCTGGCGCCTAGAGGTTTCTGCCCCCCCGGGGGCAGATCGCCTAATAACAATAGGCAGATCTGCCCCCGGGGGGGGGGAAGAAATGGCCTAAAATAAATTTGCTCCGCTCACCCCCCCGGGGTCGCTCCCCTTGCGTGAGGGCGCAAAAAAAAAGATCTCTGGTGCCTAGTGGTTTCTGCACCCCTTGGGGGCAGATTGACCTAAAATCGGCCGATCTGCCCCCAAAGCAGGCAGAAATGGCCTAAATACAATTTGCCCCTCCAGGGGAGCGACCCTTGCCTAAGGGGTCGCTCCCCATCTCTAAAAAAACAAACAAACAAAAAACAAAAAAAATGCCCTGGCGCCTAGAGGTTTCTGCTCCCCCTGGGGGCAGATCGGCCTAATACCAATAGGCTGATCTGCCCCCGGGGGGGCAGAAATGTCCTAAAATAAATTTGCCCCCCCACCCCACCCCGGGGAGCGACGCTTGCCTACAAGGTCGCTCCCCTTGCGTGACGGCGCAATAAAAAGATCCCTGGTGCCTAGCGGTTTCTGCCCTCCTTGCGGGCAGATTGACCTAAAATCGGCTGATCTGCCCCCAAAGCGGGCAGAAATGGCCTAAATACAATTTGCCCTTCCAGGGGAGCGACCCTTGCCTAAGGGGTCGCTCCCCATCTCTAAAATACCAAACAAAAAAAACTAAAAATTGCCCTGGCACCTAGAGGTTTCTGCCCCCCCAGGGGCAGATCGGCCTAATAATAATAGGCCTATCTGCCCCCAAGGGGGGCTGAAATGGCCTAAAATATATGTGCCCCCCCCAGGGAGCGACCCTTGCCTACGGGGTCACTCCCCTTGCCTGACGGCGCAAAAGAAAAAGTTCCCTGGTGCCTAGTGGTTTCTGCCCCCCTTGGGGGCAGATTGACCTAAAATCGGCCGATCTGCCCCCAAAGCGGGCAGAAATGGCCTAAATAAAATTTGCCCCTCCAGGGGAGTGACACTTGCCTAAGGGGTCGCTCCCCATCTGTAAAACAACAACAACAAAAAATCCCCGGTGCCTAGTGGTTTCGGCCCCCCTTGGGGGCAGATCGGCCTAATTGAAATAGGCTGATCTGCCCCCGGGGGGCAGAAATGGCCTAAAATAAATGAGCCCCCCAGGGGAACGAACCTCCCCTTACGTGAAATTCACGAACAAAAAAAAAACTCCCTGGCGTCTAGTGGTTTCTGCCCCCCTTGGGGGCAGATTGGCCTCATAAAAATAGGCCTAAATATAATTTCCCCCCTATGGGAGCGACCCTTGCCTAAGGGGTCGCTCCCCACACCTAAAACAAAAAACTAAACAAAAAAACAAAAACAAAAACAAAAAATTATTCCTGGTACCTAGAGGTTTCTGCCCGCAAAAAAGGACTTAAAAAAAATGCCCCCCTGGGAGCGACCTTTGCCCAAGGGGTCGCTCCCTTATGACAATTTCCATTTTGAAAAAGACATCCCTGGTGCCTAGTGGGCGTTTTGACAGATAATTGCTTTCAATCCGGCTGCCAAAATGCAGAGAGAGACTTCAAAGGGAAGGAAATACATTTCCTTCCCTTTGAAGCCTCTCTGCCTCCTCCCCGTGATCGGAAGAGAAATGCTTTGCATTTCTCTTCCGATCA
This sequence comes from Pleurodeles waltl, assembly GCF_031143425.1. NCBI lineage: Eukaryota > Metazoa > Chordata > Amphibia > Caudata > Salamandridae > Pleurodeles > Pleurodeles waltl. The sequence continues at coordinate 1,234,581,520 of NC_090447.1, forward strand.
TCACACTTCACACTGACACTTCCAGCGCGAAGGAGGACGCATTGTGACAATCAGCGCGCGCTCGCGCGCTGACGTCACAGGGGAGGTGCGGGGGTCGGGGGTGGAAGGGGAAGGGCTTCCCCTTCCATCCCTGACTTGGGGGGGTGGGGAGGAACCCCACAGAGGGAGCGCTAGCGCTCCCTCTGGGCTGGGTGTCCAGGACGTAATGGTTACGTCCTGGGCACAGCAGCACTGTGCCGCAGGACGTAACCATTACGTCCTCGGCACAGAACCGGTTAATAGGAGGTGGATGTTGTTTTTTTCTGTTTGATATTTCTCTGCCCCCCTACTTTATACTTACTTTCAGGGTACCCTTCTTTCATAGGTGGGAATAACCCTACCCCATCCTCCATGTCTTTCACTTCCAATGTCACAGCAGAGTGCTGTAAGCCAAAACCAGTGAGATTTGACTTATGGTCATTTGAATCTCAGGTGCCATTCCATGTCCAAATTAAGGTTGCAGTGTAATCTCCCTCAGAACAATACCACTTTCTGGACTGTAAATCTATATCCTTTCTTTACAAAGAAACTCTACTGTTCTCTAAAAAAGAGGCCCACTGGCAATTATAAGTGAAGGCACAGTCTCTAAGATGCTCCCCTTTGGACAAAGGCAGAATGTGAGTCCAACTTAATACCACCTTAAGATGCTTCTAGCAGAATACAGGAAGATCAATTTACTAATCACACTATTGTATTGAAGCCTTTTGAATCCAGGAGGCATAGATGGTACTCTGATAATTTGTTTGCATTTCATAAAGAGATTTGTGAATAAATGAAGAATGACTGAAACACTGATAAAACACAAGCAGAGGCCTCTAGGTCATTTCCTAAGAGACAGTCTACAGATAAGCTAGGTGATACTACCACCTACTTGTGGCCAGTAACTCCACCCCAACTAAGTTGAACTATAGCTAAGGGGAGAGGCTGAGTGGAGTTATTGACATCAGTAACCTGGTACTTCTGTCCAAGGAGGAGTTGTGCAGGTGACGCCAGGTTTTCAGTCACCAAAGTGATACTGGAACCTTTTGTCCCTGTAGGCCTGAGCCTCAACACCATTTATTAAGATTGACTGCCTGTACTTATCCATGTTAAGGGGACAAGCAGCCAATGTGGCAAGACCAATGCCACCGGGTGTGACAGAAACTGTCTTGGGACTGTCTACCCCAGTTTATACTATGGTCCCAAACGTGAACCCAACTACACCTTTAGTTTGACTATTGCCAGTAGTCCCATCACTATTACCACTATTGCTAGGGGCACTAGAGTCTGATGTCTTAGTGGTGGTAGGCTCAGGGGCTTTACCTGTTTAGGGCTTATCCCCTGGCCAATGGCCTTTATTTCTACACACATAGAACCACAGCTTTTTCTGATTGTGTGAAGAGTTTGAAGAAGATAAAGAAGTTTTATCCCCACCCCCAGAGGATTGTTTTGGACCTGAAGAAGGATATTTGTGTTTACTTTGATCCCCATGCTTGTCCTGAGATTTTTCACAATCTTTCTGCTTGCCATCCTTGTCATCCCCTGTGTGAGCTTTTCTGCTCATCCTTGTTCTGCCCCATTTGTCTGCCTTCTTTCCCAATTTGTGGGGAGAGGTCAGATCTGACTCCTCAAGATACTGATGTAACAAGTCAGACACAATTATTCAAGATATGCTCTCTCAGAATCAAGTTATATAGGCTTTCAGAGCCAGTCACCTTACTGCCATTTTACCAACCTTCTAGGGCCTTCATAGAACAGTCTACAAAGACTGTCCAGTCCTGTGATGTTTCTGGTCTCTCTGAACTTAAGTCTGTACTGTTCAGTGGTTAAGCCCAGACCATCTAAGAGTGCACCTTTAAGAATTTGGTAATTATCTGCATCATCCTCAATGACAATAAGATGTCTGTCTCTCCCCTTGCCAGAGAATGATAACCAAAGGATAGCAGCCCATTGTACATGAGGGACCCTCTGAAATGTACAGGCCCTCTCAAGTGAAGTAAACCACTTGTTGACATCATCACCATCCTTGTAAGGAGGGACAACTTTGTGCAGATTCCTGGAATCAAATGAAGGTTCCCTAACATTTGTATCCCTAAAACTGCTGCTGCCACCAAAGGGAACTAACCCCAAACCCTGCCTCTCTTTCTCCACAGCCAGGGATTCCCTGTCTCAGGCCAACTGCTACTGCATTAGCTTCAGTCTTGCCTCCTCTAATCTCCGCTTTCTGAGTTCCTTATATATGGACTGGTCCTCATGGTTAGAATTATGTGAAGCCTCTGAAACAGAGGTAACATGAGAGTGTGCAGAGGCAGACCTATCTCTAACAGGGGCCAATCTAGTGACCAGGCCCCTAGGGGTGAAGGGAGCCCTACTTGAGTGTGAACGCTTCCAACTACCACTTATACTAGGGGGCTTGTTGACAGATAGGTCTGTGGAAGGAACCCCAGGATTGTCATCTTGCTCCTCTGAGCATTCCTGGTTGGAGTCATCCTCTACCTCTTCCCCTGTCTGGTCTGGACCAGTGCTGAGTCCCTGGTCATCATGGAGGAGATGATTTAAGAGGAACTCCTTATTGGAGTTCTTCCCAATCCCTAAACGTCTTTCAATACAGAGACCCTTCAAACTTTTAAAGTTTAGATTCTCATAGGTAGTCTTGACAACTCTAGGGGTAGCTTCTACAGAAGACATATTGAAAGAAAAAACATTTAGGAAAGTGAGTAAAAAGTTAGTAGAATAACACAAGAGAAAACTTATCAGAACTTTGCAAAAACTTTTAGAAAGTTAGAAAATAGTTTCTAAGTATATATTCTATATGCTGTAAGTATTGGAGCAAGCTTTTCTTGTGAAAAGCACAGGTAACAAGTGGTAAAGCAATTGCAAGTACTTATCCCACCGCTGCACCACCAATCTAGGAGGCTGTCCTGGTTTGTAATGGGTACCTTGGGTACTTACACCTTATACCAGGTCCAGTTATCTGTTATTAGTGAAATGTAGTAATGTTCTAGCAGCTTAGGCTAGGTATAGCAGAGCAGCTTATGCTGAACTAGGAGACATGCAAAGCTCATGCAATACCACTTATAGTTACACAGTACTTATACACAAGTGAAGACAATACTCAGTGTTACAAAAGATAAAGGTATTTATTTGGGTGACACAGTACCAAAAATATCTTAGAAACAATACTTCTTCTGGAGGTGAGCATTATACACAATTTATACACTAGACACCAAACTTAAACAAGTAAATAGTCATAGAACAATGCAAACAATAGTAAATGCTATAGATTGCAATGGGAGAAAATAGGTCTAGGGTCAACACAAACCATATAATAAGAAAGTGGAATGTGAATCACAGATTTTCCCCAGACAAGTGTAATGTGTGCAGAATCGCTGGGAGAGTAAGAATACAGTGAAGGTAAGTACATTACCCCAACCCAGAGCCTAGAAAAGCAGGAGTAAAGAACTGCAAGTTTCCTTAGGACACACTAAACCTCGTGATTGGGATTTTGCAGCAGCCAACCAAGTCTGCAAAGAACAACTGCTAGATTCCTGGACCTGAAGACCTGCAAAGGAAGGGGACCAAGTCCAGAAGTCATAAGAAGTTTCAGGAAGGGCAGGAGCCCCTGCCAATCCAGAACAGGGTGCAAAAGAAGAGTCTACTGTTAGTGGAAGACTGCAGAAATGCACCCTAGGAAGATGCCAGCGGGTTCCTGCATGATGCAAAGGAAGTCCCATGAAATGAAGATTGTTGGAGATGTTATTTTGTGTTGGAAGTCACCAACAAGCCTTGGCTACGACAAAAGTGCATTGTGCATCAAAATGGCGCTGGATGGACCCAGGAGGGACCTGGGGGCCTCATCTCTATATGAGGAGGATGAGGGGGCTCTCAGCACTTTAGAGAGCCCTCGGGATGCCAGCCAGCACCCCTGGAGATCCCATGACATGGGAACAAAAGAGGTGCAAAATGCAGTTGATGCAGCACAACAAAGGAAGGTCCCACGCCGCCGGAGAACAACTCAGTGAGTTGAGCGTCACAGGATGGAGTGCTGGGGATCTGGGCCAGGCTGTTCATGAAGGAATTTTCCAAATGGTGCACAGAGGCCTCAGGAGGTGGAGAAGATGCAGTACACAGGGGTACCGTCGCTCTCTGGGAAGGCAAGGTCTTGCCTCCTCCAAATTGCGTCAGCAGGACCTCAGGACAGTCTGTGTAGATGATGTCCACCCTCTGTGTCCTTAGGAGCACGCTCGTCGCTGTGGGAGGAGTCCAAGGGTACCGGTCATCATCTTGGAAGGTGCCTGCTGGAGCAGGGGAGTGACTCCATCACCCCACGGAGATTTCATTGGTCCTTCTGGTGCAGGATGAAGACAGGGAGTCCTCAGATCATGCACACCGGGCAAACTGTTGCAGTTGCTGACTTGGAGCTGAGGTTGCTGAAGAAAAGTATCTCTGGTGGATGCTTTGTTACAGTTACAGCATTTCTTGGAGCAGGCTGCGGTTGATCCGAGGTCAGAGGAAGCTGAAGTTGTTGCAGAGGATTCCTGAAGGAAACTTGAAAGCAGAATCTGAAGAGAACCCACAGGACCCTAAATAGCCCTGAGAGGAGGATTGGTATGGACCAATCAGGAGGGGTCTCTGACGTCACCTGCTGGCACTGGTCTCTCAGAGGCCTCCAGAGTGCCCCCACACCTTGCAAAGCAAGATGGCTGAAGTCTGGGACACACTGGAGGAGCTCTGGGCACCACCCCTAGGGTGGTGATGGACAGGGGAGTGGTCACTCCCCTTTCCTTTGTCCAGTTTTGCGCCAGAGCAGGGGACAAGGGGTCCCTGAACCGGTGTAGACTGGCTTATGCAAGGAGGGCACCATCTGTGCCCTTCAAAGCATTTCCAGAGGCTGGGGGAGGCTACCCCTACCCAGCCTGTAACACCTATTTCTAAAGTGAGAGGGTGTAACACCCTGCTCTCAGAGGAAATGCTTTGTTCCATCTTCCTGGGACTGAGCTGCTTAGACCCCAGGGGGGCATAACCCTGTCTGTGAGGTGGCAGCAGCTGTAGCTGCAGTGCAAGCCTCAGAGAGCTGGTTTGGCAGTACTCGGGGTCCATATTGGAGCCCCCAGGATGCATGGAATTGGCTCCCCAATACCAGATTTGGAATGTGGGGACAATTCCATGATCTTAGACATGTTACATGGCCATATTCTTAGTTACCATTGTGAAGCTACATATATGTATTGACCTATATGTAGTGCACGCGTGTAATGGCGTCCCCGCACTCACAAAGTCTCAGGAAATGGCCCTGAACTATGTGGGGGCACCTTTGCTAGAGCAAGGGTGCCCTCACACTTAGTAACTTTGCACCTAACCTTCAGCAAGTGAAGGTTAGACATATTGGTGACTTATAAGTTACTTAAGTGCAGTGAAAATGGCTGTGAAATAACGTGTGCGTTATTTCACGCAGGCTGCAATGGCAGGCCTGTGTAAGGGTTTGTCTGAGCTCAATATGGGTGGCAAAAGAAATGCTGCAGCCCATATAGATCTCCTGGAACCCCAATGCCCTGGGTACCTAGGTACCATATACTAGGGACTTGTAAGGGGGGTCCAGGGTGCCAAATGAAATTGGTAAATGAAGTCACTAGCCTACAGTGACAAATTTAAAAGCAGAGAGAGCATAAGCACTGAGGTTCTGATTAGCAGAGCCTCAGCGACACAGTCAAGCACTACTGACAACACATAAATTAGGCCACAAACTGTGAGCACTGAGGTCCTGGCTAGCAGGATCCCAGTGAGACAGGCAAAACACACTGACATATAGGTTCTTATCTATGAGCACTGGGGTCCTGGCTAGCAGGATCCCAGTGACATAGTAAAAACACAATGATATACACTCACAAACAGGCCAAAAGTGGGGGTAACCATGCTAGAAAGAAGCTACTTTCTCAGGCAAGCTTTGTTGGATCTTCCCAGTAATGTGCAGCTTGCACCCCAGGTCCCTGAACCCTCTTACCAAAGGGAACGGGGGCCCCCCACCAACTTAGATATACCCACTCGTGAAGCAAATAACAACAAATCAGGATCTCAGAAAAAAACACCATATGATACAAAAACCAAATCAAATTGGAAAAAAACTCTTTACAACTCTTTGGTATGAGCAGAAAATGCAAACCATCATTGGAAATAACAAAAAAACAAGATGGGGGTCAGACCAACGAATCCACTCCCATATATGTTACAGTGAACAGTGTAATGTTGTTCCAATGAGATTCTCCTAGTAACATGAAGTCAATGCAGTGCACACAATGCTGAATGTTATGATGTCAAAGCTGAAGATGGAAAGGAGTCACACCACTGTCTTTAGGAAACTCCAGGTCTAATGCAGAAGTGATGTGGTGTACTGAAATGTTTACGGATTTAGCCCAGACAGGAGAGCACTATCTAATGGCTACTAGCACCAATGTGGATTTCTAAAAAGTGGAAGATTTATCTGAGCTGTCTTGGGGATGGAAAACATGATGAAACAGAGGACCTAAGGTGTAAGTGGAGCAGGTCAAGCTCAGCAGGCTAGCAAAAGAGTGCAGCTCAAGTGCTGAAGATTTGCAGATTGTGACTGAGGGTCCCACTGATCTTCCAAGTCTGGTAGTTTCTACTCTTGGCATCATCAAACACAGTGAGAGGGTACAAGCAATGGGGATTTGAGGTCTGACTGTAATTGCAGTTTGGGTATGAGGTGTGTCAGCACAAGTGTAACAGGTCAGACCTAATCAATCTAGTAAGGAAAGCCCCTGAGGGAAATATTTACAATTTTCGAGATATGATGGAGTCCTGTGGCACATCCGATGTGAGCGCTTGTGGTTAAGATATAAATGGTGGGGTCAAGTTGATTTATAAACAGTGAGATAAACAGCATTAAATCAAGTCTAAGGCCTTGCCTGTAATGCCAGTGTTACAAAGAAAGAGGACGGATGATGAATGGTGTTATATTCTGCTGAAATGTCAGAAAGTAGGAACTCAATTAGCATCCTCCTGGGTCTTGAAATTATTCTAGTAAACAAAGATTGAGGACTCAGTTTCATGGTGAAGGTGGAAGCTAATTTGAATGACAACACTTACGTTGTGCATTTCAATGTTTTGGTTAACCCGCTGGAATGTACCTATTTGAATCTACTTGTCCAAGACGGGCTCATTGACAATAGTTCTGAAGTTAAGTGTGTTTTTTGGATTAAGAAAAGATTCCTTCCAAAATTGCTTGGTGGACAATATTTTTGAGGTCATTGGGGTACATGTCGAAAAGAGAAATCTGGGATAGCTTGCACAGTCTAAGAGGTTAAGGCGACGACCATACAATCCTCCATGTTTGCAGAGGCCAGGCGCTGATCCAGGTCTTTGACACAATGCAACAAGCTCTAAAAAAACTAATTGCGAAAACGGAGCAAGGAATCTAAATGCGGAAGATGCAGCGGATGGTAGAACCAATAAAGAATAATTGAAGAATAAGATCTGTCCAGGACTGTCGCCAGTTCTGCAAATTACACCACAGTGGTCTCCATATTTAGAATTCAATTGTAACTTTGCAAACTATTGCTTATATGGTATTCGTCTAACAGCCTGAAATATTTTGGGTATATACAATTTAAAGTTTTTTTTTTAATGTAGAACACAAATATCGATAAAAAAACGAGTGCGTGAACTTCTGCAGCAATTGTCAGAAGTCACATTTATTAATGTAATAGTTCCAATAACTGCCTTAACATGAATCAGTCTTTCATTTTAAGGTTTGCTTTTTATTTCAATCAAATATTTCTGCTTTGATTTCTTTAACTCATATTGTAGCCACTACACAATATTAGATTTTATTGGCACAAAATCGCTGTGTTGTGTATGTTTTTCTTAACTTTTTAGGTGCACTGCAAACAAAACAGTTTCCTGACAGCTAAAAAACGTTCAGCATATTCCAGTGACATCCCATTTAGTCTGCAAGTCCGAAATCTCTTCACTGTGACCCCCAGGTCTACCGAAATATCTGAAGAAAGTCGGAGTCATTGGCGTAAGGTAGTAAATGGGATGGGATGATCCTGAGCTCAACATGCACATCAGGAGGCAACAAAGAGCCTTGAGATACAGGATTCAAAATTATAGGTGGTCATCAGGCACTTCGGCCAACATGTGGCCTTTGGTCCTGCCCTCGATCTCCTGAACTCGTTGTCACGGCCTTTAGCCATGAGCAATGGCCTGCATCCATCCCCACAGTTCTGAACAGGGGCGACTGGTGACTTTTAAAAGTGGTGGGGCGTAAAATGGAAGCATGTGTTTGCCTGAGTGTGTGCGACTGTCCAGAAGGGTATTTATGGACGCCCCCCCCCCCCCCCCAACCCCGGATACTTTTTTCAAAAATTAAAAATAGGCTAAAATTGTGCATTTTGCAGTTCAATTTTGGATAGTATAATAACCTAAAGTCAATGTTTTCATAGGCATTTCTAAACAAAAACTACACACTTCGCTTGCCAATTATTTTCAAAACTTCGGTGGTCTCCTGGCTCATAGAGCCAGTGTCGACCCCTGGCTGTTACATGCCTGTCAAGTACCATGCATCACGCGTGTTGCTAATTACATTTTGTAGTTATTTCCGCATTGCAGCACATTTGGAATTAATAACGCATGTTTTAGAGCTAGGGAGTGGGTGATAACTCTTTCACTCGATGCGAGGAGCCAAGACAGCACCAGAGGAAGCCCCTACTTAAGCGGCAGCACCCTGCAGGCTGTGTCGCTCCAGCAGTATGCCCGCGTGGGGGGCAGCTTCTACCCGGAGAGCGAGTTTAAGAGGTCTTCTCAGGTCTGAAAGGCAGCCTCTGCAGTGAACTGGACTGCTTCAGAAGACTTCAGAATTCTTGCCAATTATTTTCAAAACGTGGGCGGTCTCCAGGCTCATAGAGCCAGTGTCGACCCCTGGCTGTTACATGCCTGTCAAGTACCATGCATCACACGCGTTTTGCTAATGAAATTTGAAGTTATTTGCGCATCGCAGCACATTGGGAATTAATAACGCATGTTTTGGAGCTAGGGAGTGGGTGATAACTCTATCACTGGTTGCGAGAAGCCAAGACAGCACCAAAGAGAGCCCCTACTTAAGCGGCAGGACCCTGCAGGAAGTATCGCTCCAGCAGTATGCCCGTGTGGGGGGCAGCTTTTACCCGGAGAGCGAGTTTAAGAGGTCTTCTCAGGTCTGAAAGGAGACCTCTGCAATGAACTGGACTGCTTGAGAAGACTTCAGAATTCTGCATCACAGTAGTGCAGGAACACACTGGGAGAGATACTGTCATATGAGGCGGCTGGTGAAAAATCAGGTTTCATGGATCTGAAGATATCCACATTGGAAATGAAAAACGGCAGACAATTCCTGCGTCCATCTATTTTCATTCTAACAAATTCCATTCCACCAATTGCACGTTCTGAGCCCTAGGTGGATGCTTCTATGCAGTTTACTGCTTTGAAGCTATTTAAAATTTGGATTTTTTTTGGGAGGGGGGGAACAAGGTGCATTGAATAACACTGCAGGTAAGTATCTTGATATTGTCATAAACAGTTTTACCACTTACTCACAGAGTGGATTGACCTGTATAGACTTGTCGCAAACAAAGTTAAATTAAAAAATATCAATTACAGCAGGATACTGCTAGGAGCAGTGATTCTCTGCATTCTGGTCATAAAATATCCAGCAACTTTCAAACACCTTGGAACTGGCCCCAGTTGCAGAGAATGTGCACAATTTAATGTAATGAAGACCAATAACTATTTAAAATAAGGGGTATAATGATTATCTTCATCACGGTTGTAACTTTTACTAGGCCCACTGAAAAATCTTACCTCAACAATCTTCTTCCTTTCAATGCAAGACAGCCGAGGGCCAACGCAAAAAATGCATCGGTCCCTCGCTGCCTAGTTGTAATGCAGTGCATGCAAGGCTTGTGAAAAGTGAGTGAAAAGCCTTCCCACCCAGCCAATTCAAACACTGCTCTCATGCTGTCCATTGTAGTAAACAGCATAAGAGCACTGCCAGGATTAGCTGGAACAGAAATCCATCCTAGACTGATGGGACTGTGTTTCTGCTTCCCCAGCTCCCTGACAGTGCTGACTGTAGAAGCTTGAACTGCGCATATCAGACTGGCTGCAGAAAAATACCGCCAGTCTCACATGCACAGTCCAGGCAGTTGCACAGCCTCAACTGGTTGCTCCAGCCATGCCTACTGCTGGAAGAGACAGCTCTGACGTGGTAGTCCCACCCCCATTAAGAAAGCAGTGATGAATGTTGGGTGGACAGTGTGGTGTAGATAAAATATTTTTAATTGGATTAAAAAAGAATAATAAAGATTCAGGATTGGAATGAAGTGACATGCTGTGGGGGGAGGGGGTCAACCACTCCTACGCTGCTATGGAGGAACCACCCCTGAATCTGAATACACTGTGTACAGATTCTGTCCCTGCACAAAGTTCTTTGGGCATTGTCATGTCCTGGGTGAGTAACATCTGGCCAGGAGCCATGGGAACTGGGTACAGAGTCTATCATTCTATAATGTCCTACCCGAATCTCCCCCTCCTCAGTGTCCATTATGGAGAAGTTTTCTTTTTGTTTAGTTAATGTGCAGTTGTGAAGCTGTAGAATGCAGTTTCATGACACCCCGACCATCACAAAAGTGGTTGGTTCTCAAGCTGCATTTCATGCAATGAGGCGTTTTTGCATTTCTTTTTAAATCACTCCAGATCATTGTGATTCCCATGAAAGACGTATTTAAAATGTTCAGATTTCAATTATTGTTTTTGAATTTTGAATTTTGAGCTTTGTGTGTCAAGAAAGTGTTTTGGACATATTGTAGAGCATGGTATATAGAAGATGGCAAACCCGATGGGCACTTTATTTTAAGTCATTTTTTAAAAGAAAATTCGATGCATGATAAGCACTCACAATGTTAAACACAGGATCTGTGAATTGTTTCAGACCTTCGCCCACATTCAAAAACATGAGATGAATGACCAAGGCAGTAGAGGGGAAGCTGATGGCTGCCCAGGTAAATCATTTGCAAATGTAATCAGGACAAAGTGAAATCCTTCAGCTGTTTCTGAGTTTGTGGGAGCAGATGGGTGGGAGAAAAGGGGATATAACCTCCTGGTTCTTTTCAAAAGCTAGAGGTTGGATGTATCTGGTCCATCTCGGGCCCTTGTAGAAGGACAGGGGATTATTTTACTGACAAGGAGCATACACATCCATTCCATACCCTAGTGCAAGAATGGAAGTGGGCTTGGAGTTATATGGAGCAACATAACTCTATTAGGTGTTACTGTAAAGGAGAGGCAGAGATTCTGAGATAGATGTTGAATTCCTCCTCATTCCGTTGGCTGAGGAAGACACCCGCTGAGGAAGATACCCGCATAGCATTATTAAACCCACTTGGTACTAGGTAGGGAAGGGGGCACAGCATAAAACATTTTTAAAGTATTTATCTTTCTCTAGCTGACAAGTGAGACAAGATAGAGAACAAGCAAATGTGGACAGGCCGTTTGTATTATGCAGCAGTGGGTCACGGTGCTGCAGTTTTCTGTCCTTATGTACATAAATATGGTGAGGGCTTACAAGCCAAGGTGTCTCCCATTTTTTAAAGGTGTTGCGTGGTTTTGGAGTGAGAAACATTCCCATCCTGTTTCCTGCCCTGGATTGTTTGCCTGCCTGGAGAGCATGTAGAATTATCTTAAAGAACAATAAAATAAAAAGAGCAGAAGCAAAGAAATTAAAGATGAGCTACAATTCAGTAGTAAAGGACAAACCAACCAACCCTGACTCTGAAGCATACTCATTTTCAGGCATGTGTATACATGTGATCAGTAAAGGTTGTCATTCATAGGACAAGAGAGCCAATGACTGACGTGGACTGCACAATTACACCATACAATGTGATATCATGGATCGAAGCAGAGTGCAAATGACAGACCAGCCTAATGGTAGAACAGTGATGGTCCAAAGGCTCTCTATGTGTCTATATAGATATTCTTTCTATATATGAATGGATGTATTATTTAATGATTTTTTATTTTATTATTGAAATATCCTGGCAGACAGCTAAGAATTATTATAGTTCATATCCTCTTTGTGTGGGGTGTGTCAGAAGCAGTAACCAACACCAGATCTACACTAGTAATCTATGACATTTCAAGTAACAAAATACCTATTGGTATGCTTTAATACAGAGGAATAATAATCTGCTCTTAATTACCTTTTGATAATAACATTTATTTATCACAATTAATATGCTAAGACTAATGCATTTATCATAGCATTTCATAACAAACAGATCAGACCTATGGCAACATATTTTTTTCCTAGTGAACCAACAGGTCTGTAGCTGTTATTAATACCTTAATAACTTATCACATTAACCAATGTAGGACTCATTTACCAAGCCTACAATTTCCTACAAAGCAACCAGCAGGCATACAGTCATAAAATTGCATAGTATATATAATTACAGTTGTCAATTACTTAGGGTCCGATTCACATAAGGACTTATCTGTAGTAAAGTTGTGAGTGGGAAGTGTGCACACTTATGGCGGAATCCCCGCACTTGGATCAGAATCTCTGCACAGCGCACTACAGAGAGTGCTCTGTGTGAAGATTCCGCCCTGAGTGCAGAGATTCTGCCACGAGTGCAGAGAATCTGCACTCACAACTTTACTACAAGTAAGTAACTTTGTGAATCAGGTCCAAAATCCCCTAAGAGTGCCTAACAAGTATTCTATACCCCCTGTTTGTCAGAGGGGGCAACCAGCACCAAAACCCTTGACTACTATAGTAATCTGTGAGATTCCATTGAAACACAATATCTAACTGTAGACTGTAATCCAGAGTAATAACAATCTGTTTTAAATGTCGCTTAACTCTGACATATGCGTTACACACTATGTCAGGCCTACTGCCTTTATTGTAAGTTTTCATCATAAACAATCCGGCCTATAACCTTTATCATTGGCTTGTCACCCTTCCTACAAGAAAACTGAGTTATACGTAATGAAATTCCAAATATGTACAACATTCAGTTGTCAAAACAATATAAATTCCCTATTAAAAGAGCCTAGTAGATATTACTATTGTGCAAATTGTCTGTGCTCATGGTTTGTTCATTTGAGTCACCAACACTAAAACATTTGTCTCCTACAGTAATCTTAGAGACTTAGGCCCTCATTCTGACCTTGGCGGGCGGCGGAGGCCGCCCGCCAAAGTCCCGCCGTCAGGTTACCGTTCCGCGGTCGAAAGACCGCGGCGGTAATTCTGACTTTCCCGCTGGGCTGGCGGGCGGTCTCCTTCAGACCGCCAGCCAGCCCAGCGGGAAAGAGGCTTCCACGATGAAGCCGGCTCGGAATCGAGCCGGCGGAGTGGAAGCTGTGCGACGGGTGCAGTTGCACCCGTCGCGTATTTCACTGTCTGCGCAGCAGACAGTGAAATACATTTAGGGGCCCTCTTACGGGGGCCCCTGCAATGCCCATGCCAGTGGCATGGGCACTGCAGGGGCCCCCAGGGGCCCCGCGACCCCCCCTACCGCCATCCGGATCTCGGCGGTCCGACCGCCGGGATCTGGATGGCGGTAGGGGGGGTCAGAATCCCCGCGGCGGTGCAGCAAGCTGCGCCGCCGCGGAGGATTCAATGGGGCCGCGGTACACTGGCGGGACCCCGCCAGTGGTGCCGGTCCGACCGCGGCTTTACCGCCGCGGTCGGAATCCCCATTGAAGCACCGCCGGCTTGTCGGCGGTGCTCCCGCGGTCCTCCGCCCTGGCGGTCAAAGACCGCCAGGGTCAGAATGAGGGCCTCTATGTGGCACAACACGTGCCTACAGGCTTTAACACAGTGTTATAACAATCCACCCTCCATGGTCTATTTCCTTTAAGACATACTTTTCAAAATTAGTAGGTAAGTCCTTTGTCACAACTTTTCATTGTATTTAGATCACACCTAGGGAATGTGACATAACATTTCACAGTGAATTTATAACAACTCTAGCCTTTACCAATGACATGACACTGCATACAACCCAGGACTAGTGAAGTGTGGATAAACTGGCAACTATGAGGCATACATGTATAAAAGTACAAATATGTATATAACACAGCTGGTAAAACAATATTGAATTTGTCTCAATAAAGCCTAAAAAGAATCCTCAAAGTGACATTCTACTCCCAGGTTTTGTCAGACTGGGTGACCAAAACCCCAAACCATACCTACTATGGCAATCTGTGAGAGTATGTGCAATAAAATGTGATAACAATACTCTTTTAAATACATATTGATTTTACTAAATGGTTTTCACAATTAATAAGACAGGACTTTGTAGTAACTTTTCCTAACAAACACACCAGACCTATTGCAATGGGTATTACACTTTCATGTGAGACAATCATGTCCATAGCTGTTCTCAGTGACTTGTCACCATAACCAATTCAGGACTACTATACTGAGCGTAAGAATACCCACAAGGCAATAACCAGGCATACAGTCATAAAATTGCACATTTTTACATATTTACAGTTGGCGAAGCAAAATACAATATCTTTTATCAGAGCTTAATAAGGTTTCTAAGTGCAAATCATCTGTTCTAATGGTTTGACAGAGGGGGAACCAACACCAAGTCCCTTGCCTACTGAGCTAATAAACGAGATTCCATGTAAAAAACAGTATCTGTATCTGTAGGCTTTATTTTCGAAGTAATAACAATCCACTCTTAAATGCCTATTGCCTTTAACATGTTGCTTTCACAATGGATATGATTGACCTTTATCATAACTTTTCATAATAAATAATCATGCATATAGAATTTATTATTAGCTTGTCCCCATAATTAATTCAAGCCCATTATACTGAGCATAAGCTTTCCACAATGCAACCATTTGGCATACAGTCATAAAAGTACAAATGTATCCAAATTACAGTTGGCAAAGCAAAACAGTATAGCTCCTAAGAGAGCGTAAAAAGGGACTATTGTAGTGCATATCTTCTATCCCCACAGCTTGTTCATGTTGATATCCAACATGAAAAACCCTTGCCAACTACAGTAATCTGTGAAATTCCATGTAACAAAATTCCTGCCTACAAACTTTAGCACAGTGCAATAACAATCCACCCTTAAAAGCCTATTGTCCTTAACGCATGCTTTTCAGAATACATAGGTAAGGCCTACTTGCTTTGTCATAATGTTTCATAAAAAGCATATCAAATCCATGAAATTGGCATGCCTTTTCCTAATGAACCAATGAAGCCTTTACCTTTTAACAGTGGCTTTACACCTTATCCAACAGCAGCCAATTCAAATGCCCACAAACTGCCAACCAACAAGCATACCGTTATAAAATTACAAATATCTAGCAAAATACAGCTTGTAAAACAATACACAGCCTCTCCCAATAGGGCCTCACAAGACTCATTACAGTGAGAACCCCCAGGATTTTACAGAGTGGGTGTCCAATGTTAACACCCTTGCCTACTGCGATAACGTGTGAGATTACATGCAATAAAATACCTGTCTACAGCCTGTTAACAAACTGTTAACGGCTTACTAGCTTTAACATATGCTTTTCACAAATAATATGGGGCCCGATGTATGACATGATTATATGGTTGCAAAAGGCAAATGTGCATCCCTATTTTGCGAGCCAGAATGCAAATACCGACTTGCAAAAAAGGGATTGCGGCTAGCAATTAGGATGGGGCGTTTCAAGGGCTTCCCTTCCTAATTGCCAGTCGCAGTGGCATTTATGATTGTTTTGTGACCACAATTGTGAATGCAAAACAATTGCACTTACCACCAAATTGGCGGTAACCCATTCGAAAAGTGGAAGGGGTCCCATGGACCACTGCCTACTTTGAAAAAATGAAAAGAAAACTTTTCATTTTTTTGTTTGAAATGCAGTCCATTTTCCTTTATGGAAAAAGGGTTGCATTTTAAAAAAAATACTTTATTTAAAAAGCAGTCACAGACATGGTGGTCTGCTGTCCCCAGCAGGCCTTCACCAGAACCTAGGAGTATAGGTGAGGTGTGGCAGCCTATGGCATTACACTCAAAGACTCCTCAGGGAAGTCATGGTGGAACAGATCTTACCCCTTTCGCTCAGTTATACACGTCTCATGCATGCAAAGACAAACAAGCAGGATTTGGCTCAATACGTTTTATTGAAACATTCTATGTAAAAAGGCATGAACTGTGGTTATTAGTGTTGGAAATAGCCTCTCTGCAGGGTCACCTCTAAACTTTTTGCCTTCCTCCTCTTCTTTTGCTGACCTAATTATTGCTGGCTTTACAACACTGGACACAATACTACCGCTATCCAGTGCTAAAGTGCATGGGCTCTCTCCCTAAAAACATGGTAACATTGCCCCATACCCAATTGATATATTTAATTTACCTGTAAGTCCCTATTAAAGCGCACTACAGGTGCCTAGGGCTTGTAAATTAAATGCTACTAGTGATCCCGCAGCACTGGTTGTGCCACCCACTTAAGTAGCCCCTTAACCTTGACTCAGGCCTGCCATTGCAAGGCCTGTGTGTGCAGTTTCACTGCCAATTCGACTTGGCATTTAAAAGTACTTGCCAAGCCTAAAAACTCCCCTTTTTCTACATATGAGACACCCCTAAGGTATGCCCTAGTTACCAGAGGGTGGGCACAGGATAATTTGGATTGTATGTGACTTACCCTGACTACAGCGAGGGTCCTTGCTTGGACAGGGGGTAACCTGACTGCCAACCAAAGACCCCATTTCTTACAAACAGGCCACTCAGTCACACCTCCTCTCATCTGCATACTGAATGGATCTTCTTGGGCTGGAAAGGTGGAGGGCCTGACACTTACATTTCAAAGGCTAGTGGCCTGCCCTCACACAATGGACTGCCAAATCCCCTCCTGGGAACCTGGCAGACATACCTGAACTGAAAGGGGACCTTGTGCACTTCAGAACCACTCTGTGAAGTTTCCCCCAACTTCAAAGGCATTTTGGGGGATATAAACTGGGTCCCTGGCCCCACCAACACAGTCACTTCTGGACCTGAACCTGCAACCTGTGAAGAGGAACTGCCTGGCTGCCCAAAGTACTCATCTGGACTACTTTGCTGACAAGGACTGCTGACCTGCTGTTGCTCTGCTGCCTTGCTGCCCTCTGACTTTGCTGAGAAGTGCTCTCCGAGAGCTTGGATTGAGCTTGCCTCCTGTTTTCAGAAGTCTCAGGGCCAAAAATACTTCATCTCGTCAGGAAACTCCTTGTGCACCGAAAATTCACGCACAGCCTGATGGAAACGACGCACAACCTGCCTTGTAACGAGAACATCGCCACACAGTCAAACCGGAACGATGCAGTCTGACTTCCCAAGTGAAGATTCGACTCAGCGCCTGCCTTGCAACCAGAAAGTGGACGCACACCCCCTACCGGATCGATGCACAGCCGAACCAGAACAACGCAGCCCGACTTCCCTGATGAAGAATCGACGCAGCACCTGCTGTGGGACAGAAAATGTGACGAATCGCCATACCAGATTGATGCAACACCTGTGACTTCATCCCGCTTGCCCAGGATTTCCCCACATCGTCCCTCTGTGTCTAAAAAGATCCCTGCATCACAGTGAGGAACCAAGAATGCACGCCGGAAATCAACGTAACGCCCCTTGCTGCATAGAAAGAAACTACACATCATCTGTGCCGTGCCAGAAAATCCGACTCACACCCTATTTTTCCACGCATCTCCTCATCAGCGGTCTCCGTGCATGTTATTTTTTATGCAAACTAGGTACTTTGTGCAAACAAGAGGCAATTCTGGATTTCTAAGATTTAAGACTATTTTTAATCTTGCAAAAGTGACATCTCAACGTGTGCTTATTGAATCTTTATTGTTTTGGCCTTAATTTAACCAGATAAATAGAATATATTTTTCTAAAACTGTGTGGTGTATTTTTGTGGTGTTTTCACTGTGTTACACTATGAATTATTGCACAAATACTTTACATATTGCCTTCTAAGTTAAGCCTGACTGCTCACTGCCAAGCTACCAGAGGGTGGCCACAGGATAATTTGGATTGTGTGTGACTTACTTGACTAGGATTGTGGTCCCTACTTGTAAAACTGGGAATATCTCTGCCAACTAGAGACCACATTTCTAACAATTAGGATAATGAAATACAGCACTATTAGAGCGGTGACTAGAAAAGTGAAACAGAGGAAAAGTCCCACCATGCTGTCACAATAGTGATTCTAAAATCCTTAATTGCACTACTAAGATTCTACATGAGAGCAATGGTAGTGTTAGCCCTAATCTGCCCGAATAGTATCCGGGAAGGAAGCTTGATCCCCATACCTGTGCTATAGTTAGAGAAGAGTTCTGTTGATCTGCTGGATGTCCTCCCACATTGATGGAGAGAAGACACAGAGTTTCATCAGAAAACTGTGACAATAACATTTAGCATAAGGTGGATGGCTGGGATGTCCTCTGTGATGTGGTGGGGGCACTGTAGTGTTTTAAAATAAACCATGTTGTTCTAACAACTGCCCTGATGTGACAAAATGTATTTTTCTGTGTAGGGTAGACATCGTACTTCTTGTACCAGCAATACCCGGTAAGCTATTGTGTGCAGCCTTGGGATGAGCACAGGATGAAAATTTAGTGAAAAGAAATGAAATACACATTCTGCATGAAAGGGCAATTGATAAAAATAATAAAATATCACCACTTAAATGAAGTTTTGCCAAAATAATAAGAGGAATAAAAATGACTTTTAACTAGGTGAAAGGGCACATGCCGCAGGCCCAGAGCTAAAAAAATGTGCCCGTGTAAATGCTAAAATAACTTCATGGCACAGGTGACATTTGCACTGTCAGCCAGACCCAAAAAACCTTTGTAGAATAGAGTAGATCTGGGATCTCAAACACAAAACTAAAACTACTCTCTGAAGAATACAGTTAAGGGATTATCCTCCTCCCATCTGTACTGCGGCCAAACAAACACATAAATTATCTAGTTATCTAAGACACTATAATTGCATTGCACTGCGAATGTGTGACCCTGAAAGTTCAAGCTGAAGCTTAAGCAGCTGGAAAACTACACAACATTTTCACAGTTGAGTGTAGTGCAAGCACTTTTTTGTGGCAGCACACATCTTCTGCCTAATCAAAACATGTGCTGGCTTATATAATCCATTAATTTATGGACCAATATCTGAAGAAGTGTATTTTAAGTTTCTATTTCACATTTGGCATGTGTTATAGTTTATATCAAATGTAATTTCTATTGGTATGTGTTAGACATGGCTCTCTTTACAGATATATTCTGATTTTTTTTTGGTTTTGTTCCCAGCCTATGCTGTCTCCCCGTGCCGGGCCTTTGGACTCATGACACTTTGCCGCTGTCTGGCAGAGGGAAGTGAGCACCCCACCCTACCAAAGGTAGGGTAGGGCGGTGGAAGGATGTGGCTGGAGTGCTGCGCCTTGCCAAGGGGAATTCTGGCACATGTGCTTCCCCCTTGGCAGAGTAGGCTTGCAGGACCCTGCTCTCAGGATAGGGGTCTCTTGAAGGGGACTACACCTGAGTAGGCTCTAAACAGTCCCTGGAGTGCCCCAGTAGAGGAGTTGATGGTCGGAGTAGAGCGTGGTGCCCAGGTAGGGATGGAGCCCCCAGGGGGAATCCCTACTGAAAGGGAGCTGGCAGGATCCTGAAGGTGGGGAACTGGCACAGCCAGGCTCATACCAACATACCTACATGCTGGAGACCCACCCATGTGGTGTCCTGGGGCAGTAGCCCTGAAGGTGCTTAACCGCAGCTGGGCACCACAAGACCCAAGAACCCAGGAACTCAGGAGGTTCTTTCCCTCTGCCAATGCAGAGGGAAAGTGCCACACCATCCATATGATTTGGAAACTGGCACCGCTGCCTGTCTGCGGGTTTGAGTACCTGGGTTGGGCCAGGTATGGATGGGGGTTGGCCTCCCAGGCATCCATGTCTGCAAAGGGAAGGGTGGTTCCTATCTGAATGCACACATGGTCAAAGTGACCACAACGCATGTATTTATGCATGAGCATTTCATGATACAAAATAAGCATATGGGCTCAGTCCAGCTGAGGCACACGAGCACGGTGGTGGTGGCAGGAGCTGAAGTGTCACCTGCCTTGGCAGATTAGTGCATGTGCTAGGGCATAACTTCAATGGAAGTGCTGAACACCCACGTGTGTTCTCACTGCCCATGAGAGCTGCTCTACACATACAGTGATGTGGGATGCTGAGGCTTATTAAGTCTGGTTGCAATAAGTGATTGCAGGTGAGCAGGCTCACACTGTTTGGTATTGTTGGACTCAGGATGACAAACACAAGCCAATGGTAACAGTAGTTTTGTCATCACTACCCAGGAGGTGCCACTTCTAGGAAGTTGGCATTTCTAGGTGTTGGGACTGGTTCTGGTGCCCCATAAATTAGGCTTAATTTGTATAGGTCCCAGGAGAAAAGCACATCTGCACATTCCCCAGATGACCGCTTTAAAACTCCATCCAGAATGACAGATCCCTGCCATTTGGGGCCTGGTCATAAGATGGGGGGACACGTTGTGACACCTGGCCTTCGGAGCCAAAGCCTGACACCCATAAAGATAGAGATTGGCATTACAGGACCCAAGGGCAGATAAGGAGGAAATTTAGGGGAGACATCTGTGGTTCAAAGGAATACCCTTTGAACCCCCCCACTTCAAAGGTATTACCTACTATAAGGAGGGGTACTCAAAGTCTGCAATTTAGAGTACCACTGATGAATATGTGGGACCAGTGCAGTTGAACTGTGTCTGGGCACTGTCAGAGGACTCTAGGTGCCCAGAAGGATAACTGTCCAAGGAAGGGGATCCGCACACCCTTCCCAATCAGAAACTGGCCTGAGGCTGGTTGCCTGCTTCTGTGTGGCATTCAGAAGTGGTTCTCCAAGGGCAGGTTGGCTGCACCCTGTTCTCTGCAGAGGTCTCAGGGACATCAAAGACTTCCGGGGAGGGACCTACATCATGATCAGCAATATTTGGATAGTGGTGCCCTCTATTTGTACGTACATCATGCCAGACTCCACCTGGCAGAAGCAGTGTGTATGTGGACCAAAAACTAAGTCTGGAGACCAGGTGCAGCAGGTGCAGGGTAGCAACATACGGCTTGCTCTACTGGTGTGTGGCCCTTCATTGTGGGGACCACTGCATTCTGAGATGGCATATGGAGTGAATGAATCACTGTTGCCTTTGAGAGAGGTATGATGCTAGTCGTTGGCTGAAGAAACCTGGTGCTCTTCGGGTACCCCCAGACATGGCATTCCAGGCAGTATCCTCTTTTTGTGGGGGTACGGCACTGAGGACTTTCTACATGGGACTGAACCTATCTGGGGCAAGTGGAAGTTCACAGGCACCAGACAAGGTGTCTCCAATCCGGACACACGAACCTAGCAACTTGTTGTGTGCAACCTGAAGTGTAGAGGGAGGGTTGAGTCAACACACCCTGATTGCGCCTCTCCTTTCCAGAGGTGCTTAATTTGGTTACTATTTGGTAACAATGGATAGTCTGGTGAGCTGGCTGCCGCCGAGTCTAACAGTTGGCCCCGGTGACCATCCCCCTGTGTTTTGCAGACCTCTGAGTGAACCTCCTTTTGGGAGCCTGAACATCTCCTCCTTAATTGTTTACTGGCAGTTGTTTTCCCGGTCCCCCACCTTGACTCCAACACCTGGGGAGTTGTGACTTAGCCGTGGGTGGCTGGGTGCCCAGGAGAAACTTACTATAACCTTTGGGGTTGCAGTGGGGCAAGGTTAACTGACAGCAGGTGAGCACCTTATGCAGGTGCAGTGAAGTAATGTATGGTTTCCTCAAATGTATACACAGTGGTCAATGTTTAATGCGGATGGGTCTATTATTGTGTGTTGGGTTGTTCATTGAGATTACAATGCATATTTTTGTGTACTCATTGACGTTTACACTGAAATCACATTGTAATCAAAGTACGTTAGTCATGTGGGTGTGTTGAATACACATTTTATATACATACAACCTGTGTGAAGTCTCTTTTTTGGGTCATTCAGCCGGGGTGTCGCGGGAACCTGCTGTGCTGTTGCTTTACGCATTTCCTCTGAGATAAGCCTGACTGCTTCATGGCAGGCTACCCAAAGGTTATCTAGCAGGTCTACTTGACCACCCTGGACAAAAGTGGATGTTTCGCCTGGCTGAGCATACGCTTTAGCCAACCGGACCAAGCCGCCTCCAACAGTATGTAGCATGTGTTTAGTTTTGTAATGGTCCTTTCCATTCTAAGAGTGTGAACCTTAATGTTCTAGATCTACAATGCTTGGAACATTGAGGGCAGTAGTTGAGTGGAAGGACCAAGGGAGGTTGCTGCTTTCCTGCTCTGTACATCTGTTTTTCAACAATGAAACAAACCCGTACTTTAAATATCGTGCAGTAAACGTAAACATTTAAAACACATATGCATAATAACTACATGCATCAATAAGTGCCTTTTTTGGAGACCTGTATAACTTAAATCAAAATCGATTACAATTCAGCACACACATTGCACTATCTCAGCCAATTGCTTTGCGCAGCTGATTTTGGTAGAACATAGCCTAAAGAAGGGCCTGTCCTTCTGGCCAGGACTTGAACCCTGAGACTGTTGCCAAAGGCTGAAGACTGAAGGTCAGTCACACATGGTTTGGTTGCTTAAAGGCTGAGTTGGATATAGACCATGGCCTGGACAAAGAGCCGCTGTGCCACAGGCCAGGCCAAGAGCCTAATAACTTTACTGGGAGCAGGATTTGGCTGAAGGACAAATCTTGCATCCAGTTCACTTAGTACAATCCAAAGAACGTGCTTCCGTGGTTTTGAAGGTTTCATTTTTGAGGACACTTTAAAACTGTGACAGGTGTGCACGAACACTTAGCTGTGCAGCTTCAGGTTTGTGTGAAATAGGCATGGGTGAATGGCATGGCCAAAGATTACCCCTTTTGGAGGCAGTCTACAAGTACACTGGAAAGAATGTGGGCGGTAGCTACAGGATTTCAGTACATTTTAAAAAACAGAAGTCATGCCTTGCACCCAAGCTCCACTACTTATTGCTCTTTTTGGGGTGTCATGTGAGGCTACACCCATTCCTTCCAACATCAACTACAGGAAGAATTGGTTCACGTCCTATTCATTCTCGGTGAAAGCAAATCTTAGGTAAGGCAAAGTTACAGTAGTTTTGGAAGCAGTCAGATGATGTACCCAGACAAATTAACATTGTACTCTGACACGTCAATATGGTTGGTGTAAGTAGGGACCCAAGTAAAACATTATAGAATGGGTTTCGCATGCAACAGCTTCAAAAGGCAACATTGGTCTGAGTAGATCTGTTTCGAGACAGAAGTGAATATTTTGAACTCCGACCCCTTAGGAGCACAATATACGACCATGCACCCTAAACCCCATTAGCCATAAATGTGTTTGCATGCTTCAGGTCCAGTATACAGGTTTACCCACAGAGTGGGTTGGCCATCATTTTGTTGTCAACAAACCATATTCCAAGCAATACTACTCTGTGACAAGATAGTTTGTAGCTTCATTCATAGTTCGAGCGTGCGAGCATGCCCATAGGCAGAAACCATAGCAGTCGTTCCCGCCTTCCTCGGGGACAATCAAATGCTGGAAACAGGCCGTGAACTCATGAGCGTTGTACAATTAGGAAAATATCAATTATTTGTTAGGAATGGGTTCCCGGTATCTGCAGTAGTGCACATTCAGCCTCGTACGCAAATCCAGTGTGCTTGTTTGAACCCGAGGGAGGACTCCTAATTAGCTTCTACACACCCAGCAAATACGAACTTGAAGCTACACCACAGCTCAGATCCATTGACCAGTAGCACTATGCCTGCTCATGATAAAAAGTCAGCACAAGAACCAAATTACTATGTGATGATTACATTAATTTGGAGGCAACACATGACAGCCAGAGCTCTATAATAGCACAATTAATACGTAAGTTCTGCGTCTAAAGCCATGTAAGCGAATGTATAACTTTGTATTCAATGATTATGAATACAAGTGAAAAACTAAGACTTACCTCACAGAGAGAATTCGTGAAACGCTATTGTCAATATGCATGTTGCCAGCAGGCAGAGTGAAAGGAAAGTCAGTTAAGTAGAACTGTGATTTCTGCTACAACGTAAAAAACGCTTAGATGGCGTTTTCCTAAAATGAACACCAATTAGCAGAAAAGAGCAATTTATGGCAGCGTGTTTATTTATGAACTTTTGTATCGGTTTTTACTAAATCATGATCCATCTGTATGCTGCCAGGCATTATGACCTACAATTATTTTTGACTGTGACTTACAATAAACTAGAGTTAAGATGTTTTTGTAACAAATCACTAGCTTTGTGTCTGTGTGTGTTTACGATACAGAATCGACTTTTATTCTTGTTCTAATGTCTGAGTCCCCACACCCTATATATTTTGGTATTGGTAGAGAATTGTTGGTGGGGCTCTGATATTTTTATTTGCAGAGCCGTATATTGTTTCTTTGCCGAGAGGGGTAACCAGAAGATCCGAACATGCAGGAAATGTTATTCTTTCACATTATGTACTAATGATTTGTGTTGAATTAAGTCGGTTGTACCCCAGGATCCCTCTGGCTAGCTAGAATACATTCAGTGCTGGGGAAGTGCGATGCAGATAAAGGTAGCCAGACTAATTTTGAGTTCATACTGATGGAGTGGGTTTTCATATACGCCTACACTAGCAAAATGTAATAAAGATGTTAAGTGCCACACAATTATTATGTAGATATATATAATCTCATTGTTCAGGTTTCCCGGGATGGAGTCAATTTGAGGCCAAAGACAATTCGATTTTTTCTTGCTCGCAGGGAGAGGTGGCCATAGCTTTGTTTGCATTACCCGGGCCATTTCCATCCTGATTTTGCACTTTCCGGTCCCTTATCTCCCACTCCAGACCTATATTTCTACCTCCCCTTGAGGGAACCTACAAACAGATGATCTCTACCTCTTCTGCAATGCTGGGTTCACAAATAAACTCCTGCGTGGGCCTTTTCGCAAATATTTGAGTGCAATATATGTGCGAATAGTGCTTAATTTGAGCCGGTGGTTGCGGCCCCTGGCACTCATTTTTGTCGACAGACACTTATTTTTCCCCATCACACATTTACTGGCAGCAAGGGAGGGAAACACACAAAGTAGAAAGAAAAAGGACGTGAAAGACTGAAAAACCTTCAAAAAGGGAGAAAACAGGGACCTCCAAGGGAAAGTTAAAGAGGGAAGGGAGTGTATGAGAGCGGCTTAAATATCCACGAGTTAGATTTAAGACTACGCAGCCTTGATATTCAGTGCACTGACATTCAATTGCACTGACCACAGTTTTCTGAGTAGAGTTGTGGCACCGCCACTGATATTTTACAAAATAAGCACTGTATGTGACAGCTGACTAATGTTGCCTCTCAATTGTCCCAGTCCTATGTTGGTTTAAAAAAAATAGCTTCAAGTCTCTATTATTAGTGTAGTTACTATCGTGCGTCCTACCTCGATGTAGGCCAGTTTGTTTAGTTCGGTATGCTTTAGTTGATGTGTACCAACTCAGAGCTACTACACCCCACTACTCTATTGCAAAGAACAACTTTTGAGGTGAGGTTGAATAATGCATTACCAACCTTTGTCCGGGCTCCGAGTTTAAGAAATTAGGCGGAAACTACGTCCAACATTATACAATGGTTGCTGGATGAATGGTGAATCTAGTTTAATGTGGTCCGTTTTGTTCACTACACGTTTTATTGGACGTATCCTCCCTTTCCACTTGTAAGATGTGTCCCATGTGTGCAAAAAAATGGCACTTTGAAACATCCTGGATTGGTCACTTGAATACCTCTCCGGTGAAGAATGAAAGACCTGGTTCCTATGCTTCTTAGGTCGAGCATAGCAGCACCCAAGCACTGCTTTTCCGACGTGTTGGTATGTACTTGGGCTTTCAACCACGCCCACCACATGCCAATCACTATCACTTGTTCTTGGGCTTGCCTTTCAAAAATACTTTGTTTTCGTTGATAACTGCTTTACGTTTGTCCCTCCTTAGGGCTGTTTTGTCACTGCCTTGGCCATCGACCCAGTTACATGGACAATTGCACTTTTGCTGATAACTTTGACTGCAAGCGAACTTTTGTTTCCTTTTTTCTCTCTCTTCGTGCTCACGGAGGTGCTTTGAATCGGCTCACTTATGTCAACTGTTTTACTTTTTATTTTCAGTTTGAGGGCAAAAAAAGTCCAGTTAGGAACTTACATTGCTAATAGGTCTACCTTGAGCAAACGCAAGACCCATTGCATTGCAAATGCTTGTTTTTCATGACCGCAGAATGTTGAACCTCGCTGCATGGGAACATCAAAGCCAACCATGTCCATCTTTAGCAAAGCCATTAAAAAATGCTGTTTTTTTTAGCCTTTTTATAGGTTTATTCGCCAGAGTACAGCAATCAAAACCCAGCATGAAAGGCATAGGGGAATCGTTACACAACGAGCACCATAGCACAACCATGTCAAATACAGTTACAAATGTGCTGTATTTTAATTAAATTGCTTTGTATATTAATTGGTTTTCCTTGTTCAATTGTTGAATTTATTTGCTTTGCTCTAGCACCAAGAAGACCATCATTGATTACTTTTACTCTGTCCATTTGGAACTCTTTCTCACAATGACATCCTCAGCATTCCAACCGAATACTATCTGTCATTTAGTTAAAACAATCTAGAGAATAGTTATAATCATTTAATTTCAACCCCTGTTATTTCAAATAACAAAAGGGACATCAAGCAAGTGAGATGGTTGCATGTAGGAGTACTCCACAGCAAAAAAACAATTTAGTGAAAGCACAGTAGGAAATTAGTGTTCAGTGATGAGGGGGTGTGTAAGCACCAATTTTAAATAGTAATCACAACCCTTGTCAGGGTGAATTACTAAAGTGACTAAATAAAATGGTGCACAGCCCTCTTGGAGCTTGGCACAAAGCAATCAGGCTTAACTTAGAGGCACTGTGTAAAGTACTTATGCAGTACTTAAACAGTAATGACATGAATACACAACACAAGAAAAATCCCAAACCTATTAAACAAAAAACTTTATTAAACAAAATAATACTAAAATGACAAATTCCAAAAAGTAGAACTGAGGATATAAGTTTTTAAAGTTTGAGATAAAAGATTTTGAACTTTGAGATAAAATTAGTGCCCAAAAATGCTAAGTGTCAACTGTGGGAAAGTGGTTGCGCTACAGAAGTCAAAGTCAAAACTTAAGGGTGACCACAATGGATTGCGGGTCTGGTACAATATGCAGGGTCATCCTTGTGTAAAGTTTACCTTCTGACTTAAAAACATTTCTATGCAGAAAAGTGGTTGTTGACAAGTCATCAGAAGGGCAAATTGCAAGTTGGATTCGATGAATGGTTCGACGATAACAGAAACCACTTTGTGGGGTCTTCGAGTTGATCAGAGTTTGCTTGGTGTAGGGTCCTGGTGAGCCATTGAAGGAGGTTGTCGATGTCTCTCAGGTGCTGCTTGGTGTCAAGCCTGGTGAAGCCATTAATCATCATAGAATCTGGTGAATTTGTCAGCGTCAAAGCACAGTATCAAGTCTGGTGAAGCTTGCAGTTAGGCAGGGAGGAGTACACTCAGACCAGAACTAAATACCTAGGACCTGGGGGTTAATAATTGGGGATCAGTATGCATTTCCACAGAGCCCAGGAGAGAGCACCAGGTCACGTCCAGTTGAACTTGGTCGACTGGAGTGTGGGAAAAGGCCTCTGAAAGCTTGATGTACCTTGTAGCTCAAAAAAAAGGTCAACCACCTGACCCATGCAGTAATTTCTGGAGTCCTTGGTTCATGGCAAACAGGTCCAGTCTTCCCTCAGGTTCTTCAGACTGCAGGGAAGTCCTTCTGATTCTGGATCAGGCCCAGACATGTCCTGAGGGGAGGTCTGTGGTGTCCACACCTATGCCTAGTGCCTGCCTGTGGGTGGAGGGCAACCCATTGTCCACCTCCTAAACCAGTTCTTGTCTGTTCCTTCTATTCCACAGGGAGCACCCTGATTAAAGAGTCAGAAGGGAGGCAGGCCTAGGTGTGAGCTTCATCTGCCAGTGACAGGGCAGCATCCTTTGAAGCTCAGGAATGGCCTGAGCACAGCCCCATGCCGTCCTGTCAAGGGAAGAGATCCTTTACCTACATCAAGAGCCCCTTGTCCACTGTCTGGGAGACATCATGGGTCAGGTGATTGCTGGGATCTGTCAGGAAAGTCCTTCTGGTTTAGGCTGGAAAATGAAACATTCTAAATCTGTAATTTCCCAAATAGTAATATAAAATACAACTTAATCATTAAGTTGGATTTCCTTACTATTGAAACGAGCCTATGGAATATTTTTCTAGCTGTTCCCAAACTGAATTTATCAATTATCACCTGTAATAGTGTAACCAGTGTTTACGTATGGGGGTGACAGCCTTGCCACAGTGACAAATGACTTTGGAGATTTTTCACCGCCAGTACATGTAAAAGATTATATATATGTGTCCTACTTTTAAATACCTTGCACTCTGCATTTTTAAGGCCTACCATATGGGTGACATATAAGTGTTAAAAAAGGAAGATTTAGGCTTGGAAAAAGGTTTATTTTACTAGGTTGAAATGACAATTTAAAGCTGCAGGGCTGCTGCAGTGGATGCCACACTGAGTGCTGCAGCCCACTGCCAACATTTAATTTGCTCGTCCTCAGTACAGGTAGTAACATACACTAAGGACCTATACATAAATTACAAGTGCAATTAGATGTATGCCAGTTCTACCATGTTTAAATAGGAGAGCTCAAACAATTTACTATTGGTTCACAGGGGTAAAGTGTGCAAGGTTCTATGGTTAAGACAAATGGGTTCAGCAATCATTTCTGATTTTAAAACAAGTAACCTTATAAGCACCTAGATAAGCTATCCCCCTTGTTTCACTGTGAAAGAAATACCTAGCTACAAGTCCGTCATGATTGTTAAAATGCTGGAGTTGGGATAGGATATTTTGCACTAATGTGACTGTTATAATATTTTAAAACATTTTGGACACTATTAGAGGGATATGTTGGGGTATTCAGGCTTTGCTGGGAATTCACAACCACAACAAGCTCATAGGAATTGAGAATCCTGCTGTCAATAGAAGAAAATATTTAGAAACACTTACTCTGTGCACGTTGGTGATTTCTGGAGTGGTTTGTGGCTATTTTCTTACCCAAGTTTCTTCTTACCAAAGGATTGTGCATTTTGTTATGGTACTGATAGCATACGATGTCACCTGATTAAAATATTGGCTTTATAGGTGTTTTAGGGAAGAGACCTACATCCAACTGAGGAACTGCAGAACACCTAGTTAAAAAGTATGTTTTTAAGAGATTGATAGAATAAAAATTGTTGGGATTCCCAAATGATCTTCTGATACTTGACAGAATTGTGAAAATCATATCCCTAGAGATGCATTGTATCTTTAGTAGGAGCTGTTAAGAAGGAAACATACCAGAAGGCTTGCCGATTTTTTCCATGACAAAATCACCAAAACCTGCAGAAACTTCAATCCCCGACTCATGCCCGAAGACCTTTTTAATGGCCATATCCACAAACACAACCATCCCCAGGATAACCACCTTGAACCACTTCACCATTCAGGACACTATCACCATCATGAAATCTATCCACTCAGGGGCCCCAACATACCCATGCCTCCCAACACATCTTCAATGTAGGAGCATCCAGGATTGGCCTCCAACTTTCCACCCTACTCAACACCTCACTGGATTCTGACACCTTCCCAGAAGACTAGAAGCATTCAGAAATCAAACCCCTTTTGAAGAAAACTTCAGGGGATCCCAACAAACTCATTAAATACCAACCCATCTCCCTGCTCCCTTTCCTGGCCAAAGTCACTGAAAAAGCCATCAACCAACAACTCACCATTTACATGGAACACAATCACCTCCTGGACCAGTGGCATAAAAAACTTGAGGGGATCCCCCTGAAAAATACACAAAGGAGGCCCCCCATGCATAGACTGCTATAGCGTTGTAAGGCCTGGTGCAACAGTCTTTTTTGCTCCCCCATGACCTCCTTTTCCACAAATCCACAGTGTCAGGAATCCCCAAGGTGCCTCCTGCATTGTCTGTCAGCATCCCCATGGATTGGGGTTGAATTATGTCTCTGTTCTTCGTTAAACATTCATGTTTCTAAGTAAACATAATGTGCTGTGTTACACAATTGGTTTTATCAATGCTTGTTTTACCAATGCTTGCTTTCTAATGTGAGCAGGTGTAGACATGTGCTTCTAATTGGGTGTGGTGTAGACGTGTGCTTTTAATTGGGTGTGGTGACTCATCCACATGTGGAAAGTCAACTGTTTTCCTGATTGGCTATAAATAGCAGAGTGAAGCATGCCTTCCTGCTTGGCTTTGTTTTGCTTCCTGATCTCAGCATCTGATTTGGCAGTCCAGCCCCTGCTGTCATCCTCATATTCCGGATTTTTGAGGCAATTCTTTTCTTCATTCCTGTACCAGCTGACACCAGGCATTTCTCCAGCACTCCAGAAAAGACTGCAGCTAAGTGAATAGTATTCTCCAGGGAGTTTGTTCTTTGAGTGCTGTGCTTTCCTAGAACAGCTGGTGTATTTCAGACCTCGTATTTTGGCAGAGTGCTTATCTTGAAGAGACAAATGCATTTCTGAACATTCACATTACTATTGTAGTTACTTGCCTAAATGTGCTTCAGGAAATCTGCTTGAGCTCAAGTACTACAAAAAAATGACAGTGCTATTTTAAAAGAGCATTTATGTGACTTTTCTTTCTCTTATATCATAACTCTTGGATTAAATTGTGTCATTCATGCCTGTGTTTCAGGTTTGAGGAATTTGCTTTTGAAGGGTTTTTCACACACACAGTAAAACCAAACTAAACTGTGCCATCCTAACTGTTTAAACCCAGAGTGGCCATTTGTATTTCTTGGATTGTTTTAGTTCCTTTTAGTTTAACTTTATGCATGCAGGAAAGTTAAACATGATATAATTAATGCCCTGTCTTTCTTGTGCATGATATATGCAACCACAGTTCTATTTGTAGTGTGCAACAGTGAATCTCTGTGAAGCCAGCCCTACTGTCGCAGTACTTATTGTTATGGTACTCAGTTTGGGTTTTTGGTAATGCAGTGTTAGAAATTGTGCCAACAGCTATTATTATCCAAGAAAAGTGCTGGAGCATCCCAGTGTTCTTCTACTGCTCCCATTCCCATATCAGAAAGAGAGATTCAGTTTCAAGGTAGATGAGTGCACTAACTCTACCATCACTCTGTCAACAACGACCTGCCCCCGAAGATACAGGGTGCCTGGCTGTACTGGCAAGACGTGGCAGTGTTTTATCTCTTTCTCTTCCACTCCCCCTTTCCTTTTGGGACACCTGCCGGGGTTTCTGTGTCCACCAGGAAGTGCCAAGAGGTGTTCCAGGAGGTTAGGGGGCATACCATCGCCCCTGCAGACATCCTCCTTTTCAGGTGAGTGGCCCCATCTCGACACACAGTGCCCCTCACCTCCCCATAGCCCTTGTCTGACATACATTTCTTTTCCTTATTTGAAGCACATTATGCCACTGCCACTAGACTAAATTTGGATCTCTCACTAGCAGTAAGATTAATGAATCAATCAGGGTTTATAAAGTGCAGCTAATCACCTGATAGGGTATCCAGGAGCTTGCAGGTCCCGGAGGCTTATTCAAATAGCCAGGGCCTGAGGCCCTTTCGGAATTCCAGAAGTGTGGTAATGGTTCAGAGGTTCATGGGGAGGCTGTTCCAGGTTTGCTGCAATGTGAGAGAAAGTGTGTCCTCCACTTCTACTTCGGAAGATGCGAGTAGCATGGGCAAGTGAAAGGGAGGCAGAGCATAGTCTTCTTGACGGTTGCTGGACGTTCAGATGGTGGTTAATGTATGTGGGTCCTTGGTTGTGTAGAGCCTTGTGTGCAAGGGTCAGCAGCTTGAATTGTCGTCTCTTCTGTATGGGGAGCCAGTGGAGTTGCCTGAGGTGTGATGGGGATATACTGGGGAAGACCGAGGATGAGTCTGACTGCGGCATTCTTTGTGGTCTGAAGTCTCTGTAGGAGGTGTGTGGTAATTCTCATGAAGAGGTTGTTGCCGTAGCCCAGTTGTCTGGTGAGGAGGGCCTGTGTCAAGGTGCACCTTATGTGTAGGAGTAGCACCTTGAAGATCTTATGTAGAATGCGCAAAGTGAGGAAGCAGGCGGATGTCTGTGATT
Source organism: Pleurodeles waltl (assembly GCF_031143425.1). Lineage (NCBI taxonomy): Eukaryota > Metazoa > Chordata > Amphibia > Caudata > Salamandridae > Pleurodeles > Pleurodeles waltl. The sequence continues at coordinate 1,234,613,896 of NC_090447.1, forward strand.
TCATGGTGAGCTTTTTGTCAATGATGATTCTGAGGTTTCTAGTGTGGTCATAGGGAGTGGATGCAGGTCCTAGGACTGATGGCCACCAGGACCGATTCCATGTGTTGCTACAGTTGCTGCTGTTGCCAAATATCAGTACTTCTGTCTTGTCTGTCTTCAGCTGGAGGCAATTGTTCTTAATCCAGTCTTTCTACTTGTCACCTGGTTAGGCGAGGCAGGTACCAGCATTTCCTGTGTTTTAAATTATTCTTAAAATGCACTGTAATCAGTTCCTTTAGCCCTGTATGTGGGACATAGAGTTTGTGTGCATGTACCTCACCCTGTAAAAGATACAAATAGAATGTGAATGGGACTTGTGAGTTCCATTTTGTTATGGCTATACTTGAGTGGTACCTAAAATGGAGGATTAGATGGAAAGGCTGACAGCAGCAGTGAATTGCAGAACTTGCCCCAGATCATGCAGGGGTCTTTACTACTTGGTTAGATACAGGAGTGATAATGAAGGAGGATCCATTGGAGTTAGGTAGATTCCCTTACCCCTGGCCCGGCTTGACACATTAACTGATTGTTTTGCAAAAAAGAAGAGAGAACTCTGGGCATTTCCCAAGTTTAGGTGGAGAGCAGTTCCAGTAAAGAGCACCCTACAACACCTGCAACACTCTGAATTTGCTCACCTCGAATGTCTGTTTTATTAGCAATGTTTTTAAGAATAGGATTGGCACAGTGCCCTTCACACTGAGCTGGAAAGGGACAAAGGGCCTGATTTAGATCTAAGCAGATGGGTTACTCTGTCACAACGGTGACTGATATCCTATCCGCCAAAATATAAATCCCATAGCATATAGTGGTATTTATATTTCAGCAGACGGGATATCTGTCACCATTGGATGGAGTAACACGTCCACCAAAATCTAAATCAGGCCCAAAGTCTTTTGCCATTTACACAGAAAAGTATTTAGACATAGGGTTGGCACAGTGTCATCCATGCCAAGCTGTGAAATGACAAAAGCCTCTCACCGCTCATGGCACAGCTGTAATTTTCAAATGGGACCTAGTAGCAGTTGATGTTTAGTGTCTTTGAAACTGGAAAGAAAAATCATGATTTAAGTCAGATTTTACATTACAATGTTGAGAATGCCACTTTTAGAAAGTTGGCATTTTCCTGCCTTAGCCCTTTAGTGCCTGTAGCCTGTACTCGGGTCACAGGATTGGGTGTAGCTCACAACTAAGCTTTGTGCATTCCTTCTAGACAGCCACACGCAATAAGAAGCTTAGGTGTGCCTGGATGGGCCATCACTGGCAGGGTGGGAGGGAGGAAGGAGGGTACAGTGCTACTTACACTTTGAATAGGTTGTGTCCTATCTCCACACAAACGGCTGCATACCCATGTAGTTAGTCTGGAGCCAGGGCAAGGAAGGCAGGGCACCTGTGCACTTCAAAGGTAAGCCTCTTGAAGCTTCTGCCCACTTCAAAGGCACAACTGAGTATAAATACTGGACCTCAGACACCAACTCTTCTGTACACTTCTGGGCAAGAGGGCAGCAGGCAGTGGATCAGCACGGCAGGGCAGCATTCTTCAGAGCAGCAGCCCAGCAGAGTGGCAGTCCTTTTAGCAGCATAGCAATCCTTACTGTCAGAGTACTGCATTGACGCAACAGGACCTTGCACGGCAGCCTCACCACATCTCAGATCTGATACATCACTACAGCCACACGATACATCTTCGATGCAGATCCTTGCAATGCTCAGCAAACCAGGACTAAATGCCCTTTGTTCTGTTTGCCTAACAGGGTCCCTGTAGCCAGCCTGTGCTCCATTGCGGTAGGCCTGAACTTGTGACTTTATGCTTGTCCGGAGCAATCACATATCCACAGTTGCTACTTTACTCCCTTTTGCACAAATTTTACTAAAATCTTTAAAATGTAATATTTCTGGTTCTACCTAGTGGATATTTGTCATTTCGGTCTTGTTTTTATTAAAATTTACTTTATTTTTTTTAACTATGTTGTGGGCTTCTTTTGTGGTGTGTTTTCACTCGGTTACTTTTTGAAGTGTTGCACAAATATTTTACACATTGCCTCTGAGTTAAGCCTGACTGATTTGTGCCCAAAGGTTGAGCACAGGTTAATATAGAATTTGCTTGTGACTTCAGCATGAGAAGTATTGGGGTTGCTGCTTGAGAAGAAGTATGCAGCATCTCTGTAAATGTTCAGAGAAGACGTCATTTAGGAATGGATTTGATGTAAGTGTAGATTATCAAAACAATAGATATTCTAGGATGTGGAGTATAATAGCACTTTTTTAACTTGTACAATAGACCTATTTGTGGTCATGTATTTTACAATGAGATCGTGGTTTGTATTTTGTCGCTTATTTTGAAACTGGCTGGGCTGAGTATGTTTTGTTAATGGAGCTATGATGAAGAAAAAAAATTGGAAAATACTTAATTTACTGCATCTTGGTCTTCTTATTTGATGCTATAGGAGTGGACACATTATCTTCTTGAAAAAAATATTGAAGTGACTTCATTTGAATTTATTCAAAATGGACTAGCTATTAAATAGGGGTGAGTGAAGAATTCCACTCCGCTGGTGGAGTTAGCAGAGGTTACCCCACTCTGAACTCTGTGAGGAGTTCTGAAAAACTCCACAAAGTGATGCAGAGTGGAGTTTTTTCTCTCACTTGCGCTCACCGATGTTAAGTTGGTGAGCATAAGTGAGATTTCTGAACTCAAACAGTTGCAGTAGGCCATGACCGCTCACGATGAGAAAGCTGCTACTCATGTTCAGGAAGCTGCAGCTCAAGTAGAAAATCTAATCTAGCGGCAAAAAGAAGTTAGTGCCCTCTGTCGTTCTGCGTGATGCCAATGGGGCTAATTTTACAACGTAGGAGAGACTCCTATGTTGAAATTCAGTGCGAACAACGCATCTTGCCTGAACTCTGCAGCTTGCGGAACGCCGAGTTTTTTCAGCACTGTGCAGAGTTCCGCATAGCAGAACTCCGCAAACTCCACCCAGGCCTACTATTATACTTAATTGAATTAGTGCTGCTCTTACAAAGAATTGTTTAAATGTGAATAAGAGGGTTGTAAGGCAGGGTTTAGGTACCTAGTCTATTTAAATTTTATGATAATACACCAGTGCCTGGGGATTTGAAATTTTCTGCCAGAAAAGTTTGACATTTACCTGTAACATATAATGGCTTGGAACGTGCTGCTGTCTTCTTACTCAGAGTGAAAATTACCATCCACAGTTGGTGCTCTAGTGCAGTGGTTCCCAACTTGTGGTCTGCGGCCCCCCAGGGGTCCATGACACATACCCTGGGGTTGCCCAGGCCTGGGCCTGCAGGAAGGCACTTCCCCAGCTGGGCTTCTGATAAGAACATGTGCATGTTTTTATACTTCTTACTCCCTTTGTGTAGAAGTTTTAAAAGCACTCCAAAGTTCCTTGTACATCCAGCAGCTTTTGGGCAAAAATGAAAGCATCAAGATAACTCTGGAGATTAATGTACCTGCTCGAGCGAGGTGGGAGGTAGTGCAGATGGTTACGATGCCTGCTGCACAGATCATGCATCATACAAAGAACAGTGGGCCACATGTGCGAAATACTGGAGTTGCAAGTCACAAATTACGAGTCAGAGCCACTCGCAATTTGTGAGTCGCAAAACCTTATGTTCAACAGTGTCAATGACACTGTCTGCAATTCGCAAGAGGGTCGCAAATGACCTACCTCTTAAGGTAGGTCGCAATTTGCGACCCCATTGGGAATGGCCGCCCTCACAGACATGGTGGGCTGCTGGAGACAGCAGACCACCATGTCTGTGACTGTTTTTAAATAAAGCAGTTTTTTTTTAAATGCAGCCCGTTTTCTTAAAGGAAAACGAGATGCATTTCTAAAACAAAAAATGAAAAAATGTTTTACTGCCCTTCACAAAGGGGAATGGTTCCCACCCCTTTCCGTTTGTGAATGGGTTAGCACCAGTTTGTGCAATCGCGTCACAAAACAATCATACATGGGACTGCGACTCGCAATTAGGGTGGGAACACCCTGTCCTAATTGCGGCTCGCAAACCCTTTTTCCTTTTTGGTAAATAGTTTACTGAATCCCAAAAATGGGTCTGAACATCCTAAAGTGCATTTTGCATGTCGCAAACAGCCCGATTCGCTGTTTGCGATGTGCAAAATGCTACGAGCATGTAGCCCAGTATTCTTTGTGCATAGAACAGTGGGTTACTGCTTTTGTCACAGAGATTCTTTTGTTACTGTGCAGTTCATAAGTTACAATTATAATCTAGCACAGTGAGCTATGAACTGCCATCAAAGAGCTGCTTTCGAACTGCATGGTACAAAATATTTTCCCATTCTTTCATTTTCCCTATGCTGCTAAAAAAGATTTGCTTGCATAGAAATACATTCTTTTTATTAAAGTCAACGCTAACCACTGTGTTATGTTCTGAATTTTGAGTCTGTACTTCTCCAGACCAAGCACTCTTATGCCTACCAGTGTGGATGGCATATGAATCCTACACCTTGTAGTCCTCTGTAAAGTGCTCCCATGCGCTACACTGGTATGAGAGGTGCTATAAAACAAATGAATTATAGGAGACAGAGAAGTAATGGAGAGGTGAGAGGCTCCTATGTTTTTTATTCCTTTCCCCAACACGTATTTATATGAAAAAGCCTTCTAAGATATTTATTTACCTAAAAAATAAAAACAGATATCGCTTGGGAAATACAGAATCTGATCTGAGGATTCAGCTTTCCTAAATAAAACCAAACATTGGAAAGTTAGACAGTGAGATGCAGCGCCATCCTTCCCATTAAATTTTTTTGTTTTTTTGCATATTTGTTCAATATAAAATAATTATATCTTTAGTAATTAGAGTATTTGCTTGGTGTGTACTTTTTGTGTATTTTTTGTGAATTACTGTTTTAATGGTTGGAAATCAAATTGTACAAATTGCTTGGGGGTCCCTGGCTTCCAGTAGTGATTCAGTGGGGGTCCTCAGGAGTCAACAGGCTGGTAACAACTGCTCTAGTATGTTTTCTGTAGCTGCTGTGAACTTAAAGCAGGTTTTTACAAGCATTCTATGGATTTTAATAAGACTAATTCCAGCCACTTCTGGGCTGGAGAGTTACGCTTTGGGAGCCAAAAGAATTTCTGTGCATCTCTTAATTGTGTGTTGATCCATGAGCGTGACCTCTCTTTCAAACATTGTTTCTAATCCATATGCAATTTAGTAAAATTGGAGTAATGTGGCATGTATAACTTTTGCAGTTAAAAAGACTTAATAAGATGTCGAGCAATGAAGAATGTGTTGCTTGTATGAATTGCTTGAGTCACAATACATATATCTATACTCTTTCACTCTCTTGTATGTCGTTTGTGAGCCACACAAATGCATTTTTAATCTTTCTTCCCATGACCATCGCTTTGTTTGTTTTTACCCAGATTAATGGTTAACCCATTACATTCAACATACTGTATTCTTGAAGCTTGTTTAAGAGTCCTTGTAGACTAATCCTAGTTCAAGATATTAAGAAGGCATCATGTGCATAAAAAAGACATGAGATTGAATTGCCACCAAGCTTGGGCACATGCATATTGATACTCTCCAGGTCTGAAGATAAACCTTCTATAAGAATACTAAAAAGTGTTAGTGCCAGAAACATTCTTGTTTCAAACCAACTATTGTGTGAATTTTGCATATGACTCTGCTACCACCCTCAATTTTAACTTGGAACCTGGCTTAAGTTTATAGCAGCAGAATATATTTTTTTAAAGTAGGTAGAAATTTTCTATGGGCTAATTTCTGCCATAGGAGGTCTCTGGGAATGGAGCCAAGTGCTGCTTTAAAACCCACACAACAAAAGTACAGCATACATTTGGCTACGTTTTCTGTATCCACGAGGGTTGAGAGTGTCAAAAGATTTGCTGATGTACTAATCTCTTCTCTAAAGCCAGTTTAGTAAATGGGTACGATCTGCTGCTCATTAGCCCATGTTTACAGATCTTTCAAAAGGAGCCCTGCAAAATATTTTGCCTCATTGCCTAGAAGTGAGATTCCCTGGTAGCTAGCTGAATTAGCAGGTTTTCCTCTTTATAGATAAAATACATTATAGAACCCCACCAAGAGTCTTGAATTTGCTGAGTTGCCACACAGTAGATGAAAAGTGGAGTTAGTGTATCTGTCTAGTGTTCAGGATAGGATTTAAACAGTAACTGGGGCACGCTATTAGGTCCCGGGGCACCATTGTTCTGGTCTTTCTTAATTATCCCAAGGACTGTTTTTCTTTTCAATCAATCAATCAATCATAGTATTTGTAAAGCACAGCACTATCTCCCCTAATTGTATCTAGGCCCTGAGGGTGCTGTGTCTCCATCGAAAATCCACATCTTGAGTCTCCTTTTGAAGTCTACCAGGGAGTGAGCAGTTTGAAGGTGAAGGAGCAGGCTATTCTAGGACTTGGCTGCTGTATAGGGAAAGGAGCAGCCTCTGCTGCGGCTGTGATGGATGCAGGGGGTCAGTGTGAGGTTTAGCGAGGCAGAACATAGTTGTCTTGCTGGCATGAAGAAGCTCAGTCGATGGCTGATGTAGGACAGCCCTAGGTTGCGGAGAGCCTTGTATGCAAGTGTGAGGATTTTGAATTGGCATACCTTCTGGACTAGAGAGATGCATGAGCCTCTTAAATTGCTGGAAGGACACCCGTGTAGAGAACGTTGCCATAGTCGAGGCATGTGGTGACCAGGACATACGTGACAGTCTTTTTGGGACCATGCAGAGAGTTGAAAATTCAGCGGAGCATACGGAGGATGTAAAAGCAGGAGGGGGTGACTGAGTTTACTTGTCGGTTCATGGATAGTTGGCAGTTGAGGATGATGCGGAGGTTACGTGCGTGGTCTGATGGAAAGGTAATTGGTCTGACTTCTGCTGGCCACCAGCTGTGTTCCCATATGAGGGTGTTCTTCCTGAAGCTCAGAACTTCCACTTTGTTGGTGTTTAGCTTGAGGCAGCTGTTTTTCATCCATGTTACTACGTTGGTCATGGCATTGTGGAAGTTGGTTTTGGTGTTGTGGGAGGCTTCAGTGAGTGAGAGGATTAGTTGAGTGTCATCCGCATAGGAGAGTATATTGAGTCTATAGGATCTGACGATCTCTGCAAGGGGGGACGTTGAACAGGGTTGGGATGAGGGAGGATCTTAACTCCACATTTACGTACCTTGACAATATATATATATCATCAAGGTACATATATGTGGAGTTATATATAGTAAAACTTTGCTTACCTATAGAAAATTACCTTCACACTATTTTGTCCTCGATATTCTAGACACAAAGTTTTGTGCCATGATATTTCTGTTTCTGATATTCTGTCTGAACACCATCAGGAAAGGGTGTGACTGTGACGAGGCTGTTCCCTCTTCTTGCCAAGTGGAAACCAGCACAAAGGTCTGTAAAAGCAGGCTATTTTGAACAAGAAAACAGGCTTTTCTTTTCTGATATTTCCTGATTGCCTTTGCTACCACATTTATTAATTTGAAAGTCTTTAGTCATAATTTTCTATATTAATATTAGTAATATTTCTTTGATGTTGAAATTTACATTCCTCTACATTGACAAGCACTCTCTATATAGCAGATAAACATGTAACAAGATAATAAGGCAGAGCAAGATACCTCCACCAAAATGAAGCAAGTACTTTCACCTCCGCCATCTAAATCTAAAGTAATTGAGACACCAAAGCCCTCATAATATAAAAGGTTGGAGAGAATTCAAGTGCTATGTGGCAATACTAACTCCATAAGCCTGGACATTAGGCATATTTAAAGAGATTTTTCTATGGTAGGTATGAAAGTCTCTAACAGTGAGATTAAAATGTGAGGTATTTTTTAAATTACATTTAGTATACTATCCTCTTGTTTCAGAAATTGGTAAAATTGTCAATCAACTCCTACATTTGGAATATCATTTCAGTCAATATAACCTTCACATTTTCAACCACTCTCCGACAATTAAAGCTCAAAATAGTTGTGTTTATGTGGAGCCTCTCATACTTTAACCTCTAAACATTAACTTCCCAGTGAAATTTGATAAGGCTCATCCAATTTAATTACGTATGAAAGCCAGCCAATCTAAACCACAACAACTAATCTTGTTGCACCATCATCATTAAGTATTGATCAGGAAGGCTATCAGAGAAATATAATTTTCAATGGTTGATGGCAGTAAGATCTATATCAATAAAGATTTTACAAAAGATACAGTCATCAACCCCAAAAAATTTCTTCTCTTCAACCTTGACTTAACATTTTAGGGTATAAATATGACTTATTTAACCATTTTGCTATGAGAATATAGAAAGATTTTGCAACAAACTCTTTCAGCACTCCCACAAGCTTAATACACTTCCTTGATCAACATCATCCTTTTACTATGGAAGACCTAGAAATAAAAGATCTTTAGTTATTCAACTTATACTTCTAAATTCTTGATCACATATTAGTTATTTGAGGCTAGCTTGTAGTGAATTATTACTTATCCATCTTGTTTCCCACCACTGGGCTTCACTACATGTGAATGCTCATTTTTAGATATTTGTATGTTCTATGTGGTTTGTCTTGTTTGTTCCTCATAACAACTAAGCTACCTTTGTTTTTGCTTTTATCAATACTTCTGTTTCTTATTTTTCCCGGAGTCCTTTCTCACTCTTTTTATTACTGTTCTCCTAGATTGCCAACTTAAAGTCATTCCCTTATATGTGAAAGGACGTAGACATCCAACTAAGCATAGGAAGTGAATATCTTTCTAGGCATAAGGCTGATATCTTTACAGTCCAAGAAACATAAATTAATAAAACGATTTTATCCACAGTGGTTAAAGGTTAGTTCAGAGGTTTTACCTCTTATCCAGCTGCTAAAAAGAAAAATGATGCCACCATTTTTTGTTCTAAAAGACATGCCTTTCAAATTTTGCATAAATGTATTGATGCTAATGGTAGAGTCATATAAGTCAAATTGCAGATTGATCAGACTGCGATACTTTCAGTCAATATTTATGGCTCAACTGCAGATGATTCACTTTTTGTAAAGATTTTACTACTAAAATTGTTAAAGTTGACAATGCTTCTTCAATTGCTGGAGGAAATTAAATGGTATAACAGATCCGGTAGTGGATAGACTTTCTACATCCAAATTTAAACCCCGTTGAAAGTTTTCTGCTTTTAAATCTTTTTTTAAAACACAACATTATTAGACATCTTGGAAACATTATTTTCCCACTTGTAAAGAATGTACTTTTTTTCAAATCCTCACTCTTGACATTCTAGGATTGATTTCTTCCTGACATCAAGAAGTTTATGTCAGTCAATCTCCTGTCCCAAAATACATATAATTAATATCACAGGCCATGTCATGATATCTCTTTTAATTAAAATAGACTAACTCTGACTCCCTATAACTCACTGGAAAATTAATGCTGATATGTTTCTTAAAGGTGAACTGAAAAAAACAAATTATTAACTCTATTACATACTTTTTGATTGTTAATGGAGACAATTATAACTCTAATACAACCAGAAAGAATGTGTTCAAGGCTTATGCCAGAGATTTGACTAGGAAGGGCCGTGAAAACATATTATTTTGCTCTCAAATTCCTAATTTGGAAAAGCCATTTTTAAATCAAAAGGATTATTTATCTTCTCCAATAATCTGGATTATAAAACATAACTATAAAATTTAAGATATGATTATAACTCAGTGCTTAATACACAAACTGGTCTGCAAATATCAAATAATAAAGCAAAGTCTTATTTTCAAGCTAAAAGATCTGCACAACTGCTTGCTAATTCTTTGCCCATAAAAAATTATAACCTGGGAAAACATGCTATTCACTCTGATTCTGGTCAGTTATTGACAGCTTACAAAAATATTTTATCACAATTTCAAAAATGCTGTACTACATTATATCAAAACCCTGATGAGCGTGATTACAAACTAATTGAGGAATTTTTATTGTCATTTAATATGCCTTTTTTTACTCAAGAATTTGGAGATACTTAGATGTCACAGTTCCTCTTTCCAAAATACAATGTACCATTACTTTACTTAATTCTGAGAAATCTCCCAACCCTTAGGGGATTTCTGCTGAATTTGATTAATCATTCACTGTGAAATTAGCACCCTTTCTTCTTACACTGTTTACATATTTTCCAAAAATGTGACAAGAGCTAGCTCTTTCTCTGATGCTTTGAGTCAGTTTTTCTAAGCCAGATAAAGATCTGACTATTGTCTCGAACTATAAACTAATATCAACAATCAATCAAATTGTAAAATCTATTCTAAAAATCTTGCTAGTAGATGATCTAAAATTCTTGATCAGTTAATTCACACTGACCAAGTTGATTTTATGAAATGTAGATTATCTGTTCACAATAACTGATTGGCCTTGTATGCCTTTTCATTTACAACTAGTACTGAACCACCCACAAGTTACTTGCAGAAAAAGCCTTTGAAAAACTGAATTGGCTATTTTATATAACATTATGGAGTTTCTTTTTTTATTTTGATCAGCCATTTATTAACATGAATAAAGCTCTTTATATTTCTCCTGCAGTCATACGTTTAGTTAATGGCCACATCTCCAACTTTTTACATAATAAAGGCATATGGTTTGGTAGCACTACTATTAAAACTTTAGTATATGCTGATGATGTTCTATTATTCATTTCTGATTCTGTAACATCAGTCCCAATAATAGTGAATATATTAAAAAAGTACTCCATATTCTCAAGCTACACACTAAACGTAAGACCTGACAGCCTTAGGGTGGTCACCCTTAACTTTTTGCCTGCCTCCCTCCAGTTTTTAGATACTGTATTTGCTGGTTTTAAGACTCCACACACTTTACCACTGCTAACTAGTGCTAAAGTGCATATCCTCTCTCCCTTAAAACATGGTAACATTGGATCATACCCAATTGGATTATTTAATTTACTTAGAAGTCCCTAGTAAAGTGCACTATATGGGCCCGGGCCTGTATATTAAATGCTACTAGTGGGCCTGCAGAACTGATTGCGCCATCCACATAAGTGGCTCCTTAACCTTGTCTCAAGCCTGCCATTGCATGGCCTGTGTGTTCAGTTTCACTGACAACTCGACTTGCCATTTAAAAGTACTTGCCAAGCCTAAAACACCCCTTTTTCTACATATAAGTCGCCCCTAAGGTATGCCCCAGGTAACCAATAGGGCAGGGTGCTGTGTAGGCAAAAGGCAGGACATGTACCTGTGTAGTTTATGTGTCCTGGTAGTGTAAAACTCCTAAATGTGTTTTTACACTGCTGTGAGGCCTGCTCCCTTCATAGGCTAACATTGGGGCTACCCTCTTATATTGTTTGAGTGGTAGCTGCTGATCTGAAAGGAGTAGGAAGGTCAAATTTAGTATTGCCAGAATGGTGATACAAAATCCTGCTGACTGGTTAAGTTGGATTTAATATGACTATTTTAGAAATGCCACTTTTAGAAAGTGAGCATTTCTCTGCACTTAAATCCTTCTGTGCCTTACAATCCACGTCTGGCTAGGTTTAGTTGACAGCTCCCTTATGCATTCCCTCAGACACACCCCAAACACAGGATACTCAGCCTCACTTGCATACACTGCATTTTGAATGGGTATTCCTGGGCTGGGAGGGTGGGGGGCCTGACAATTACAAGTCAAAGGACAGTGGCCTGTCCTCACACAAAGGACTGCCACACCCCCTTCTGGGACCCTGGCAGGCAGGATTGAACTGAAAGGGGACCTTGCGCACTTCTAAGCCACTCTTTGAAGTCTCCCCCATTTCAAAGAGACATTTGGGTATTTAAACAGGGCCTCATCCCCTAACAACTCAGACACTTCTTAGAGAAGAGAACCTGAACGAGAAGCTGCATCCTTCCAGGAAGAACTGCCTGGCTGCCCAAAGGGCTCACCTGACTGTTTTCTGTGAAGGACTGCTGCCTTGCTGTTGCCCTGCTGTCTTGCTGCCCTCTGAGTGCTCTCCAAGGGTTTGGATAGAGCTTGCCTCCTGTTCCGTGAAGTCTCAGGGCCAAAAAGACTTCATCTCTACAAGAAGGACTTCTTGTGCAGCGAAAATCGACGCACAGCCTGCCAGGAATGACATACAGCCTGCACTGTGGTGAAAAATGTACTGCACGCTGAGCTGGAATGACACAGCCGACTTCTCAATGAGAAGATCGATGCAGTGCCAGACTAGCGACTGGAAATTCGATGCACGGCCCACTGGATCGATGCACAGCCGAGCCAGAATGATGCAGCCCGACTTCCAGAAAGGAATCGACACAGCGCCTGCCGTGCAGCAGAAATTTCCACACAACGCCCACCGGATCGACGAAGCACTGCACTGCCTTGGGTGCAGTGCCACTTTTCTTAAATCTGGCCCTTAGTTTCTCCAAAACTTTCCCACATTGCATGTGTGCGTCACTGTAGAGTACACATACAATGTGGGAAAATATTTGAAGTTGATCTAGTCATAGTATTTTGTACAGAAAAGTTACATTTCCAGTATAAAATCTATGCAAGAAATAATTCACACACTATTATGTAGTGCAACTGTGTGGTGTTAGAGAGTTTGTTTGAACAGCTGTGGAGAGGATGACAGCAGCAACACCATAGCTTTGTAGAAATGGTTCTGAACTGGGAATTCCATCTTTTACCACCCAGCTCAGAAACCTTGATTGCTGTTTGCACTCCTCATCCTTTTAATAATTCTGCCGCTATGTTTGCTGTTTGGTACCTTGGTAGTGGGTTATCTATTTGACCATGGTCGACATCTGCAAACAGGATCAGACTGGCCCATAGGACAGACAGGGTCTGACAGATCAGTGTGTGGACCGTTTTTTGGCCATTTGTCGTCTTGTTTTATAGTCTGCTAGGCTGGCTTTTACTGTTGATTTATTTTTTATATTGAAAGAAACATTGCCTTTAGCAAGTTCAAATGTACGGAGTCCTCATTACCTTGCAAAACACTTATACAGCGTGGCTTTAGAGGTTTAAAACTGCCCCAGTTTGCAAACATGTGCCTCTTTTTATCTCTCTGATTCACTAAATGGGCCACTTTTATTTTAATGCTGGGGCCTATTTTCAATCCCTGTCCCACCTTGTCTGCAAAACAATTATGCTGTATGTGAGGGTGCACGTCCAAAGTTTTATTTTTAAAGTACAACGCAGATTGGGCGTGTCTTTATCCAGCATAAACTTGCTTTTTATGAAGACATCGATGGCAAAATATTAGTGACATGCATATTGCAGCTCTTGGGCAAACATGAAATTGACTGCTTTTTATAGCTGCTTATACCTAACAACAGCGTTATTGTGTGGAGACAAATCCAAGGGGATAGCCACAAAGGCTTGTTTGTCTACAAACTTCCAGGGAGTCACGTGACAACAACCTAATTTATTTGGCAGCGAGGGCAAAACTTTAACTAATAAATGAATCACCGTGCTGGTACACACAATGGGCCATCTATGTGCTGGTGAAATAAAACAAAATGCTCCATTAGTCTCTTTTATAGAAAACATTTAGGGCACAAATTAGACGGGGACAGCGAAGTACCCGCTCACAAAGTGGAGATTAACATGAAATATGGAGTCTGCTGGATCAGGCAACAGCCCAGATTCGAAAGATTAAAATGCAATTATAAGAAGAGTGGCAACTATAAATTCTGTGGAAAAGTGAAGTGTGTTGGGTGTCACCTTCCGCCGCCCTGCACTACGAGGGCGAAGCGCAACAGAGCTCAGATCATCAAAGTGACTGCTGAAGACAGATAACAATGTGGCAAAGCTCCTCTCACACTCGAGTGTAATTAGAGCATTCTCTTGGCAGACTGTGGATACGTTTTAGACACCATTGTCTTGATATATTTCGAAAAGAACGGCAATATTCAACTGTTACCTATGAAATGCAAAAGCATCATTATATTTCTCCTGTTTGACATTGCTTTTTAGAGGTAATCCAATATCAATGCGGAAGGCTTCATTTAGATTCGGCCTCAGGTGTGTATTGTTCTAGAAATCTCTGCCTCGTATCTCAATGGAGGGAGGATTGTTAGGAAACAGAATTTTAACACAGTCGAGGAGAGCTGTCCAATTAGCAGTTGAAATAATAAGCATGCAGTGGGTCTGTAGATGTGTGACTCTAATTTTGGTTATTGAATCAAATCTTATATTCCTAAAATATGAAATTTCAGATATCAGCTCTCTGAAAGCTATTTTTCCTTTCCGTGCTTTGAATGCATTATAAACTGACCTTACGGAATACAGCACATGATGACTCCCACTGTGGTTCCTTGTTCTACACAAAAAATTGCCGGATTTAGATTAAAGGACAGTGAGCATTGCCAGAGACTTCTCACAGTGTTGAACCTCACCAGGGACATCCATATTGTCCTAGGCTAGTTCTTGTACAGCGTATCAACTACCATGTGTGAATAAAGTGTGAGAACGACTAAATTAAATGTAATACAACTAGGAGAGAATCCACAAATGTATTCTGTGGTAAAGTGTTTCTTCTTGCTTGCCCTTTATTGGTGCAAACTCTGGGAACCATGTACATGTGAAGTAATGTAGGAAAACCATTGTCTAAAGTCCTATAAGAAGACATGTTTTCTCTGTACCCCGGCACCTCCATTCTCCATTCTTAGAAGGCCAATCTAAGCTGGATTTCATATACAATTTTGTGCTTATCAATTTTGCGCTTTGCTGCTAAAATTATTGATGTGTATTCCATGTATTTTGCATATTAATTCCCTATATAAACCATCAAAACTATAACCTGTGTCTGTCATTCTTAATGAGAAGGTCTCAGTCCTGATTATTGAACTTGATACTAAATGTATTATTGACGGGTCCAGTCAGGGGGCAACAAAGTCTGTATTGGGACTACACCATTGCCGGTCCGAGCCATTTGAGTGCTTTTGTCATGATCATTACAGACAGGTTTGTGTCTCAACAGGTCTAGTAGCAGAGGTGATGGTCCCGATTGGATCCGACCATTAATTGACAAACCCAGTGTGCACCTTCATGGCCCAGGCTGTTTTCCCCTGAAATTCAAATTGACCCAGACCCAACACAATCCTGGTTCAGAGAGACAAGGTGGCTAAAGAAGGATGATGTATCAATAGGGATTTTCATG
This sequence comes from Pleurodeles waltl, assembly GCF_031143425.1. Lineage (NCBI taxonomy): Eukaryota > Metazoa > Chordata > Amphibia > Caudata > Salamandridae > Pleurodeles > Pleurodeles waltl. The sequence continues at coordinate 1,234,629,079 of NC_090447.1, forward strand.
CACATGAAGGAATGATGAGTTGTTGTCAAGGTCCCAGAGATACGCGGGAGCAGAATGTGACCGCTCTCCATCCATACCTACCTGCAGCAGTTACAAGTGAAAAGCACAAAAAAACGGCTCAAGGCAAGATGGGTGGAGGGTAAAGAGGGGGGCATCAGGGAGTAGATCCTGTGAAAACGCGTGGTTTTGATTAGTTAATGGCCCTCTTTTGTTGAAATGGACCATGTCTTTAAATAGATACAAAAGGTTCTCTTACCTGAACTCCTGACCCAAGATTGTCAACAGCACAGTATGAACTTTAACCTCACCCAATGTAAAATGACAGAAGGTGGTTTTAGGGAATTTGTTGACCGCAACTATCAGTCTGAAAAACAACCAAATGACAGATAAATTCAGAATTTGACTATACATACAACAGACCGTAGTTACTCAACAATCTAACAGAATACTATGGCCTTCTTGAAGTAGTGCAATACCTTATCCTTTCAGGCTGAATCTGATCCTGGTTTATCCATTATTCACTCGCGTAGAACCAGGTGGTTGGCATTATCAGTAGGTAAGTATCTTGAATCCTGCATCAGAAGACTGTGGCAGACTCTGAAATGTATCTTACAAAGTCTCTTTAACATTTTTTTCTTCTTGTATCAGAAGTTATCAAAAGTTGTATTTTGAAGTTTCCTCCACTGGATCAACTTTTCCACAACAGATAATAAACTATTGAAATATTGTGACAAACCAATGCAATCACACTTTCACTCAAGTTTTGTCCACCCCTTAAATTAAATCAACAGTATCACAATGTTTTGGGATTTTTCACCAAGCACCTTTTTCTGTCAAACTCACTCTTGAACTCCATGCAAAATGAAGCTTACCTCAGAGACTTTTAGTGAGAAGTCTTTGACCTTTAAATCCAAAGAAATCATGACAAAACACTCCAGAGGAATTTGATGCTGATGCCAGGTTTAGAAGTTCAATAATCCACAATTGGGGTGGGGCCTGGGCTTCTTAAATAGTCAGACGCCATGCCTGCCTGACTCAGCTCTCAGGCCATGTCTGTCTGATTCAGTCCTCAAAATGACCACTGAGGCATTACCGAGGGGCAGAGATTGACCAGTCCTGCTCTTACTGTACCATTGTGCCTCAAGCCACAGTGCAAACAGGTACAGCACACTTCCTTGCTGGACCTTGGTGTGCACCTGGATCTTGGTGTGTCCTGCTGTTGCTAGTAACCCAGCGCTGCTGCCATACTTCCATCACAGTGTGACCGGTGGGTTTGCAAAGTCATGTGATGGATAGGTGGAAGGGTTTGCTATGACCTGACAGTTGTGAAGCAGTGTATGTTTGGAGTTGTAGTGGGCGCATTGTGGTGGAATGCAGCGGAGGGACTTTGAGATAAATATCATGTGGCTTCAACTTTCAGATTTGTGGGGGCAATAGTTATTGCATTCTTGAGTATATGTTTTGATTTTTAAAATGGTAAATGTACAACTGCCATACATACAGAATAAAGTTGAAGAGAGGTACCTCAAGTTATAGTATTGAATTGTTGTCCTTGTCTGTTAAGGTGAGGTGCACTGTGAGGCATTATCAGTCACAGCAAGACGGTTGTAACTTTTCGTTACACGGTTGTACTAAGTTAACTCAGTATCAGTTAATTCCTTGGTGCACAGTAGTGAGCATGGTGAGTATGGTGACCTTCGTAGGTCAAAGGTCTATTGTTGTCTGAAAGCAGGCACTATCCGTACTATTACAGAAATTTTGTTTAGTCAAAGCAGGCAAATGAAAAATGAGTGAGAAGTGATTCAGGAAGTTCTCACACAATTCAGGAGTTGCATCATCAGGGACACCGTAGCTGCACTGCAAAAGAGTGACTTTTGACAGTGATGCACTGGTACTGGTGATCAATTCGTAAACCCAGGAAAGCAAAGAGAGTAAGAGACTGGAATTGAGAGTGACTGAGAACTTGACAGTATGGGAAATCCCTTGTCAAAAAAAGAGAAAGATGTAAAGAATGAGGAAAAGTCTCCCCTAGAACGCACACCAGTTCTGGAAAGGGCGGCCAAGAAAGGGTCAAACACGTGCAAGTAGCTTACCCAATGGTAGGAATACACATCTAAAGATGGAGAATTATGATTCTCGTTGAGTGGAATCCTCCATATCCCTTGAATAGAGAATTTGAGGAGAATAACGTGAATCTTGCAACCTACGTCTAGGCCCACACACTTTGAAGCCTTAAAACCTTCGGAGCAAATGGCAAGCAAAAAGAAAAGGAAAAAAATGAATTAAAAATAAACAATAGGACCCATTCATGGAGAAGCACACAGGATGAGGAAGGCAGAGAAATTCAGGGAGGAAGTCATTGAGACCATTGGAGCCTAACCCTTGAGAGAAAGTGAATAGTTAGAGAGTGGCAAACACAAAAAAAGAGACAGAAACAGACAGCGAGGAGGAGGACACCTTTATAACTAGCTACTCATCATAAGACCACACCTATACAATGCAGCAGCCGCTGCTCTGAGTGAAACAACCCCGGTGGTAACCGAGATCAGGACAGTTACTGAATCACCCATAGAAGCTCATGCAATTCCAAACAATACAGAGGCTACTGTCTCATCAACTGGTCAGACACCCATGTCGTTAGCAGGAACTGCACTGCCTTTGTCTGTTACCACAATAACTTCCCTGGTTGAGGCACTTGCTAATATTCTACAGAGTCAAAGTATCTGAAGTTTACCTCAGGACCACTCAACAAGACTTGGAGTAAAAGCTCTAGAAGAGTGATTCTTAATCTTTTGACTTCTGTGGAACCCCAATGAAACATTGCAGGAATCTGGGGACCCCCACTGAGACATTATTGGAAGCCAAAGACTCCCTGTCTAAGCAATGTCTCTGATTTGAACTGAAAAACAATACAAAAACAAGTGTAAACCGAACAAATGCTGCAATATTTAGTTTAATTCACAATCTAATATAAAAAAGTGTTTTCATTTTCAATTTTGCTTCTTTATTTGTATACACTTCATCATGTTTCATGTATTAATTTTTATGTTATTTACTTTCATAATGTAGTTGAGGCCCCCTTGAGTATGCCTCGTGGACCCCCATGGGTCCTCAGACAACAGGTTAAGTACCACTACTCTATGAACTCCACAAGAAGAAGGTTTGGTTAGCACTGTGACAGGAAGTCCAATGATGATTGTAGCACTACAAGTAAATCATCCAATCACAGGCCACGCACCACTGTGATTTAATGTTGCTCAGCTGAAAGCCGAAGTAGAAGAAATTGTTTAAAGGTAAAGTGGGAATGAACTTTTTAGGACATTACATTGAGAAAGAGTTGCTATGCATGAGCAAGAAAAGAGCTAGAGAGATGCAGACGGGGATGGAAAAGTCAGTGGATGAGTGTGGAAATACCACAACCCAGCTGGAAATTTTTGACTTCCATTTCAATGACTAAAAGGATCATTATGACGAAGCCGGTCCTGCCCCACCACACCGGTAGTGGCGGTCAGACCACCAACAGCGTGGCAGCGCAGGACCACCAAATTATGACCACTGCAGTGAACTGGCTGCATCACAGCCAGTACGCTGCCTGTACCACCAGGGGGTGGGACCGCCTGGCCAAAGGTTGGCCACCTTCAGCCCGGCGGTCCACCTAACACCGCCTGCGGTATAATGAATATCCGTACCGCTAAGAATTCTGTGGCAGCAGCCCCGTCACGGAATCCCTGGTGTTAAGGATACTGGTGACAGGAATACCAATTCCTGTCACCACTACAGGACTCTCCAACCACCCCTCAATGTAGGAGTCCCCCCACCCTGACCCCATCAGGAGAACCCCCACCGCCCAAGCAACGATGCTCCCGATCCCTGTACTGATCCACCCTCCCCCCTGATCCCCGTACTGACCCCCCGATCCACGTACGGACTCACCCACCCCTGATCCACGTAATCACACCACACATACATACATATATGCACACATCCAAACTCACTCATTCACACACACATGCACACATGGCTAAGACATTCCCCAGACCCCCACATACATGCACACATACTCCCCCTACCCCTGCATACACAAACTCACACAAGCACACAGACACTTGCACACACATGCACACAAATACACACAACACCCCCCGCCCCCCTCCATTCACACACACACCCATTCAGGTACACAACACTCAACACCCCCCCTCTCCGTCGGACAATCACCTTACCTGGTGGTCGCGTTGGTCATCCAGAAGGGAACCGGGTCCATGACGCTTGCTCCGCCACCAGCGCCCTCCCAACACAGCACTGCCATGCCATTTACAATGTTGTAGTACGGTGGGTGGTGTTGTGGTGATGTGGCAGTGGCGACGGAGCAGGCTCCACTAGACTGCCAACCAACAGTATGGCTTTTGGCGGCCTCCCCACCAAATAGTGGCAGAGAGCAGCCAGCAGCCATAATATGGCGGTCTGAAGACCGCCGACACTGGCGGTCATATGGTGGGAGTGACTTTGGCGGTCTACTAAAAAGACCGCCAAAGTCATAATGAGGGCCTAAGTCTGAATATAGAAATCTTCACTGCAGCTTCAACCCAATTCTATCTGGTGATGAAGCTCCCTCATTGGACACCTCCTGCATCCTTTATCCATTGAACTTTGCCTTCTCAAAAGATTTTTCTCAAGATGCTTCTACAAAGGTAAGCACTGATTGGGTCCAATCCACTTCTTTCTGTACCATGCCCCATTGGGGTCAGCCATATTTTTTTACTTTGGCCCAGTCTTGTGTGACTAGATCTCCGCAGTTGGCGTTATGATCTTTAGGTGCTAACTTTCACAAAAAAGTTTTAAAATTCAATATGCGGCTCTACTAATTGGATTTTTTGTTGTTTTAGTGTCAAATAATTTTTACATTTGGCTATATTTTTCTAAATTGGTTTAGGCTTTTTCTTGTGTTACATTTTTAGTTTACTATTGTTTGTGTGCTGCATAAATACTTTACACATTGCCTCTGAGTTAAGCCTGACTGTTTTTCATGCCAAACTACTCAGGGATAAGCACAGGTTAATTTAGTGACTGTTTGTTGCTCACCCTGAAAGGGATAGTGGCTGTTGCTTGAACAGGGCTCACACCCTAGTCAACAAACAGTCCCATTTCTAACAGGTCTCTAACCTACCCCTCGCCGGAAAAGAAGTCCAAGTTGTAGGCATCACCAACAAGCAGCTCACCCATCAAATTACTGCCCCTGTCCTAATAAAAATAAGAGACATTAAAGCTCACCCTTCGACCCAATGCCATTTTTCCTCAGATTCGTCATTACAAAATTACCTGAGGGCCCTTTGCAGGAATCACTTTTGTCATTCCAAGCATGATAGAACAGGGCATCCTAAAATAATGTAATCATGAGTCTATGTAACTCACCGATTATGGCCTTACAAAAAGAGAACAAAAAGTGGTGGATCATACAAGATCTCCTGAAAATTAACAAATTGTTGTTCCATGCTATCCTGTGTTACCAAACACTGCTGCGATTTCATTCCAAATTCCCCCAGAGGCCGAATGGTTCACGGTCATTGATGTCTGTCAAGCCATCTTATTGCTTCCCTTACATGAGGAGAGACAGTTTCTCTTTATGTTTTGGTTCCAAGAGAAGAGTCTTGTGTGGTGTTGCACTCCACAAGGGTATACCGAAATTAGATCCTAAGTCAATCAGGTACTCAAAAAGAATCTAGAATCTCTGCACTTACCATGTAGCTTGACCCTGATCCAGCATATCAATGATCTTTTGATTACATCAATAACTATGGTAGCTTGTAAACAAAACACAATTGCTCTGCTAAACCACCTGGCTGAGAATTGGCCAGAAAAAGTCTTTCATGGGAAACTACAGTACTGTCAGAAAGAAGTCATGTACTTGGGAGCCATGCAAGTGTCCCGTGAACGCATGGAGATAATTCTTAAAATAACATTCCAAGGCACACAGAGAGAAGTGCAAATGCTCTTAGGCATGGTTGGCTATTGCTGACACAGGATTCCACATTTTTGGTTTGTTGTGAAGCCTTTAATGAAGGTGATGCACATTGATGTCAATGACCCGGCACCAAAGAATGACAAAATAATAGAAGTCTTCCAGAAGTTCAAAAATTGACTTTGCAGCACACCAGTTCTTTGCATGTCAGACTACTCTAAAGACTTTGAGCTCTTTTGCCATGAGCCATGAAACAGATGGGTGTACATTGCCTGTACTAACACAAGCCCATGGGAAGACCAAACATCCCATTGGGTGCTTCTCAGTAACTCTTTACCCAGTGGCAGCAGCGTTGCCTGGTTGTCTCAAAGCATTTGCAGTGGTAAGCCTTATTATTTAGCAAACTAAAGGGATAGTGATAGGTTAACTCCTAATTGTAATGGTCTTTCACTTGATTAAACTTCTCATGACATGCACCCACATGCAGCATTTGACAAACACCCATTCAACCCGCTATATGAGAATCATTCTGACAGCCAAAATGTTTCCATCAGGAGATGTAACACACTAAACTCTTCATCTCTGTTGCTAACTCCAAATAGAGATGATGAGGGTAATTTTGATCTTGACTGTGTTAGCATTAATGAGTCATGCACAAAACCGAGACCTGACATATTCGATGTACCCCTTCCTGAATCTGGCCATTCCCTTTTTGTTGATGGGTCTAATTTAAGAGATCAACATGGTATTTTAAGAACTACCTATGCTGTATGCACACTTAGTGGGGTTGTGGAAGAATACTACCTCTGCTATGTAACATCCGCACAAGTATCCAAACTGAATGCCCTTTCAAGAGCCTGTAGTACATCAGAAGGTTCACAAATTACCATCTACACTGACAGCCTATATGGGTTCTGAGTTGTGCATGACTTTGGGCAGTTGTGGTTGCAGCGAGGTTTCATGGCCTCTGCTGGTTCCCCCATTAAAAATGGACTGTATGTCTCCAATCTCTTGGACATTTTACAATTGCCAAAGGATATTACAGTAGTGAAATGTGCTGCACACAAGAGTAGCAGCAATTTTGTCACCAGGGGCAATTGTGATGCAGATTAAATTGCCCAATATTGTACTCTTCAGCCTAGCACTTTTCACATGGGTGAACCATGTAATGTGGAAGGAGAGATTCCACTATTTCCAATATGCTATTGAATACTGTACATGCCTTCAATGAGCTAAGAGAATTGCAACATACTACTTCAGAAGTAAATAAAGCTAAATGGGAAAAGATGGGGTGTTTGAAAGATGCAAGTGACATTTGGGTGTCCAGTGATGGGAAGCAAGTCCTCTCTGATTCTATGCTGCCTGTTATGGTATTGCACATCGATGCATGTGGGTAGAGATGGAATGGTGTCCACGTTTAAAGTGTGCTAGTATAAACCTAATTTTTGGTCAATGGCACAGAGTTTGCGTTAGCATTTTGCTATCCGCCACAAGCAACATGTGGGCAAAAATGCTGAGGTGACCATGACCCACATTGGAAAGTCTGATGGTGCCTTCAACCATCTCCAGATGTACTTTGGGGAGATGCCCGATGAAATCGATTGAGGTATATCCTTTTTTTGTGCGTTTATTCTCATGATGGGTTGAGGCATATCCCACCTGGAGATGTGAGAGTCTGACAGAGGCTAAACTATGCAGGAGTTAGTACTAAGATTTGGGGTGCAAATTCATCTTGAATCTGATCAAGGGACCCATTTCAAAAGTGCAGTGAAGCAGTTGCTATGTACAGCATTATGGATCAATCAGAAAGTCCACAGTACTTACAGACCTGAGGCTTCAGGCATCCTAGAGAGATTGAATGGGACAATCAAAGCAAAAGAGGACAAACAATGGGCCTCCACGTGGCTTAAATGATCTGATGCTGTTCCTCTGGTTCTGCTGAGCATTCAAAGTACCCCTTGTAAGCAAACATGATTGTCTCATCACAAGCTGTTGATGGGAAGAGCCATACAAATCCCTTATATTCCTGCAGCTGCTCTTGGGAATACTGCAGATGTCTTGGTTCTTGAGTACTGGAGGGGTTGGCTGATGCAGTGCACACTGTCTCCATCAAGTTGATGCTACTACACTAGCTGTGTGAAAACCCCCAGGACATGATTTTAACCCTAGCAATTGGGTTCACATAAAGAAATACTTTCATAAGTTCTATCTGGGAGAGCACTGGATACACCTCTATCAGGCAAATCTGGTCACCAACACTGCTTTCATATGTGCTGGTCTGCCAAACTAGACAAATGCCTCCCACACCAAGAGAATAAGAAGAGAAGAGGAAGAAGCAGAACCAACATCCACAAACTCCTCAAGTCAACCTGGGTGTGAAGTTTCTGAGGCTTCTAAAAAAAGGGGACCAGAGTGAGGGCTCACAATCTGGGCATCAACAGGAATGAGAACCACTTGAATGTGTTGCCATTCCAGCAACCACTGTGACACCAACCACTTGATTAAGAATACACATTCACAAGATAGTGATAACTCACACAAACCTGTGAAAGCCAGTGGTGCAGGATCCAGAGGTTATACAAGGAAGTTCCACCTCAGAGTGACTAAACGTTAGGAGAACCATAAATCTCCAGCACCTTTAAGAATCGAGGTTTGAATGAGGAAGGCTGGACAAAAACTAAGATGACCTGGAACAAGCTATTGAGAACTAGAAAGAACCTGAGACAATAAGGGAAGTCAGTGAGTGAACGGAGCCAGAGCAGGCAGATCACCCTGATGTTGTAAATGAAAGTATAGACTTGACTACTTCTAAATTACCCAACACAGATAAAAAGGACGATCAAAATTATTAAGGCCTAGACTGGACATACCTTGCCAAAATCAGCTTAGAGTCCGATGATTGCCTGAATGAAATTGATGAACCTCCCTGAGGCCAAGACAAGTTACACAAAGAGCTCATTTATGTCAATCACTGACAAATGTTGAAAAGGATGATTAAGGAGTTAGGGTAACAGTCAGAGCATGTTAAAGCCCTAGGCCTCCAGTTGACACAGAAGAACAATTCTAATAGCTTTTGAGATAGGGTAATGATGGTAGGCTAAGGTTTAGAGAACTAACTGCTTCAATCTGAGATTCCAATATTTCCTTGATCTGATTTAAGCTAACATGGTGCAGCAACACTGCAAATTCTGACTTCTAGTTTTGGCAGTTGTCCTTTCTGTTCCTATGATTGGATTGTTGCTAGATGTGTGTCTGTTGGGTGGTGCTATCCCTCATACTCCAGCAAACACTACAATTAAACTTGTTGTCAGTAAACTAGCACATGAGAATAAGGTCTCTCTTGTTCCACAGCATGAGAGTTTTCATAGTTACGATGTCTATTATCAGAGGTTAGATGAATATGTGAAAGTTATATGTTATACCTGGCCCTTTCTGGAGTGTTACCACAAACATTTTGCTTTCCTCCTCCTATTTTCCTGACCTTCTTTTGGTTGGCTTTAGGACTCTGGGCACTTTACCACTGCTATTCAGTGTTAAAGTGCATGTGTTCTCTTCCCTAAAACACTGTATGATTGGTTTACACCGGCTTGCCATATTTGATTTACCTATAAGTCCCTTGTAAATCAGTATACCATATACCCAGGGCCTGTAAATTAAATCCTACTGGTGGCCTGCAGCTCTGATTACACCACCCACAGAAGTAGCCTTTCAAACCTGTCTCAGGCCTGCCACTGCAGTGCCTGCGTGACCAATTTACTGCCACCTTGACTTGGCATTTCAAACTACTTGCTAAGGCCTAAAACCCCCCTTGTATTACACCTAGGTGACATCTGAAGCAGGCCCTAGGTAGCTCTATGTGCAGGGTGCTGTGTAAGTAAAAGGTAGGACATATATCTTTGGTTTTGCATGTCCTAGTAGTGACAAACAGCCTGTTTAATTTTTCACTATTTTGAAGGCTGCTCTTCTCATGGGTTAGCATTTGGAATGTCCTTATATACTTTTAAGGGATAATTCATGATCAGAAAGGAGTGGTGTTTCCATGTTTGGTATGTTTGGGATGGTGGTGAGAAATTAAGCTTACTGGTGTAGTTGGGTTTTACAGTACTATTTTAGAAATGCCACTTTTATATATTCTCTGTGCTTATAACTCTATGTGCTTTGCAGCCCGACTCCAATCTACATCTGGGGCTGAGTGACAACTACATTTGATGCATGCTTTCCAGATAGCCACAACAGAGGAAGGGCTGGGGGTGGCAGGGAATACATATGTATTAATCTGCATACTGATAGTCTTCCTGGGTTGGTAGAGGGAGAGGTTGTTCACACTTTGCATTTTAATAGGATGTGTCCTGCCCCACACAAAGGGCTGTTTTATCCCTTACAGATGTTTGGAGCCAGGGCAGTGTTTAAAGGGGTTCATTGTACACTTGAAAAGGTTCCTATGAAGTCCCACAGATCAAAGACATTTTGAACTGTAAGTACAGGGGTTTGGACCCCATGTTTTCAGACCACTTTTGGATCTGGAACTGAACCTCTGCCACCAGGACTGCTGCAATGCTTAAATTACTAATCTGGACTGCTTTTCTGCTGTTGCTCTGCTGCCTTATAACTGCTGGGTTACTTGTTTCCCTGCTGCCAGGTGCTCCCTTACTCTGGTCTAACCAGGCACTGTTTGGGATTTGTAACCAGATGCTGCTAGCTTTACATGCTGCACATTGCCAGAGGACTGCTGTGCTGCCAGGAGAATCCACCATTGAAACTGTTGCTTTGTTGTTCTGACCTGTTGCCTGTTGGGCTGCTGGAGGAACTGCTACTCTGCTAAGGACTTGTAGGTGCTGGGCTGCTGTCTGCTGCCTGCTCCCTGCATTTGTCCCCCCCCCCTGCGCTCTCCAAGGGAATGTTGGCTAGCCCTTTTGGATATTTGCAATTCCAGGGCCATCAAAAATTGCACCTGCACACTACCTGCTGTGGAACTCTTGTTGTCTGTGAGTCCAGCAGCAGTGTGGACTAGGGTAGGAGCTGTGCTGGGGTGCTCTTTTCTTGCCACTGTGTTTTCATCAGCGGATGCGGAGGAGTGATTGCCAGGAAGGAAGTGAATGTGGGGCACTCCCTATGGGATTCACTGCCTTCCAGCCTGTGTTCTACCGGCTCTGCTGTTTACTGTTGGGAGGGCACTCAGTTTCTGGAGAACCCCCTGTGCAGCATGGCCTCCCTGCTCCACCCTAGGGATGCTGGAGCAACTAGGAGGTCATCAGCAGGCCAGTGCAAGCTGGGAGGGCTGCAGGAGCCAAGCAACGCTGCTCCGGCGATAGGAAGTCCCTCTAGGGGCATTGCGCTTCGTGGGCTGCCAGGAAAGACCAAAGGAGGTCTCTCATGTCCACAGTGTGACCACAACTCCTGAAATTGCAGCAGCTGCCCTGTGCTTTCAGGCAGCTGCACATTGCAAATCTCGCACGTGGGGGACCCAGCAAGTCTGCAGTTTGTACCCCCCACCGTTTAGTGGATAACGCGTACCAGTGGGCTCTCTTTCGGTAATTCATCTGTAGGGGTGTCCCCGACCTCCCCTGGATGTCCTCATCTCAGGAAATCTTTACCACAATACTTAAAGTAGGGCATGCAGGGGCTCCTGTAGTCTGTGCCTTGGGCACAAACACACTCATTGCAACCAGGCCATTGTGATGATCATAATCATGATAATAGGAGGGCAGATGTTCCTGAATCCATGTTCCTTTATGGTTACTGATGTGCTTATGGTGATCTCTAGTGGTTTATGTGTTTTGCTTCTAACCTAACTACTGCATTTTATGCCCTGATGTTATAATGTATTTCATTTTGAATAGTGAGTACTATTTCAGGATTACATAATATACACAGTATTTAGGATTCATGCCATTTTGATCTACGTTATGTATAATATACTATATATGTGTTTTTATATAAGCCTTTGTAGAAACTCTTTTGTGGGGTATTCATTGTGTAACTGGTGTGAGCATGTTGTGCGAACACTTTACACATTGCTTCGGATGATAAGCCTGCCTGCTCTGCGCCAAGCTATCAGAGGGTGAGCACAGGTTATCTTTGATGTGTGTACTTGTCTGACTAGGGTTCTGCCTGGCTGAGGTGGCTACCCTAGCCAACCAGAAACCCCAGACCTCATTTACAAGGCCTTTGTGCCACCAATGCTTATTTTTTTATTTTGATGCAGTGGTGGCACTAGCAGTGCTTTACACTGCTCCACATTTACAAACTGACACAATGAGTCAGTTTGTAAACCCTCATGTCACATTATACCTACGTCAAGTATAATGTATGCAGGGTAGGCATTCTCACAGGAAAAGCCATGCAAAACTGATGCAGTAAAATTTACATCATGTCACTGAGTCATTCTGCAACCTCACAGTGTCCGAACTTTACCGCCTGCTCAGAGCAGGTGTAAAATTGACACAGGGCTCTTCTCTATGGAGGGCCTCCTCACATTGCTGGAGTAGTATAATTTTTTGACGCTAGTCTAGCAATGCATGAGCTTAGCTCCAACAGATGTGGTAGAATTTCTGATGCATCTGTGAAAACATGCACCATGGAGCTTTGTATTGTAAATATGCTGCATCCATGGCATCATTAGGGGATCGTAGGGCAGCACAAGAAATCTGACGCATAGGACTGATACTTCAGATTCTTGTAAATGAGACCCCTCCATTTCTAACATTATGCAAGTAGATCTTTGTTATGTCTCTTCTTACCTTCTAGCCTCTGCGGCTGAAATAGTAGCATATTTTCATTTACCTCTGTCCTACTTATTTTCACGCTCTGTTTTCCTGAACCTCTTCTATCAACAGAATTCTATTAAGCTATTTTATCCCGAATCTGCTAAACCTTTAGAAGATGTGCCAATTATGAATGCTGCAAATATGAACTTTTGGGATCCTAATCATGTTTATCATTCTTACAAGGCTTTTAAGTCAAGGGATCAGCATGAGTATATGATGAAATTCTTTACTCCTGTAACTAACATGAGAGCTATTAATCAAAGCATGCATGATGTAACCTGTTGAATTATTAGATTGTTAAGAATATGGGATGGAGCCAATATGAGAATAATTATTTAGATAGAGGTAGACCCTTTGCCAAATTAGAGGTAAGTACTAAAGGCATCTATTGCACATGTGGTAAGTGAGCTTATTTCCAGTGACCACAGAAGTGGGTAGGTAGTTGTTATGCAGCTCTAGTTATCCCTAGGATCTATCCCACTAATGAGCTAGATTTTCCTCTTGATCGCTGTAAATAGTGAGGTCACCATAACTTTAAGCAAATCCCTAATGACATTTTCAGAGCACTCATACATTCAATAGGCGTTACATTAAATTAAACATAGATAAGATCAGGAGACGATCCATTTTAATGGATTGACCTGTTACTAACACTGCAGGAACATTACCAGTTAATCATAAAGAGCTGCTTACCGTGAGAGCTATGACTATGCAAAACTGTCTTGCGTTGGATTTGCTCCTTGCAAAGGAGGACAGAGTTTGTAAAGTCATTCATGCTTGGGGATGCTGCACATACATCCGATGTATAGATAAGCAGCTCCACAGCTATATTACTAATATTACAAACATAACGCATGTACTAACCGAGCTGGAAGAGTCAGGTGAATGTGAAGCAATAGGTCCTGTGTTTGGATCACTTGGAAGAGATTTCACTAGGATAGGGGAGTGACTAGATAGTGTAGTGGAGAAATATTAAAACTGCTTTTAACTCCTCTTTCAGTTATACTAATAAACATTGCATGTGTGCTTACTTTCCTGAGATTTTGCAAGAGAATTTCATCCAGCAATAATAGGGATTGTGGATTCAAGAAGCTGTCAGCAATGAGGAGACGAAATAGAAAGGGACTTGACGTAAAGGTTGAAGTGATGCAATTCCATCTCTATGACAACTTGAAAGACTTGGGAGAATTTAAGAAGGAGAACCCAAAGTTAATTAATGCTGCATTGTAAAAAAGATTTACAATGGTGATTAAAAATGATGAAAGTGGGTGTCATGAGAGCTTGGTTTCCTTTCCATGCTGTAAATGCATAAGAAATTGAGCTTACTTTAGCATAAGACTGTATTTACACTGTCCTCCATCTTGAATCACTGTTGTAATTCACCACATAATGCCTCACACTGTTGTTCCTTGTTCTAAATAAATAATTGCAGGCTTTACTCTAAAGGACTGTGTAAAGTGACTTATCACTGTGCTGTATTAACCAAGGAAATCCCAGCTTTCCCAGGCTAGTGTTTTACAATGTATCAACTAGCATGGCTGAACAAACTGCGAGAGCAACTAAATAAAATTTAATAGAATTATATGAGAATCCTTGAATTTATACTGTAGTAAAATATTTCTTCTTGCTTGTTCCTCATTGCTGCAAATTCTGAGAACCATATACATGTGTAGCAATGTGTAAAAGCCCTTGTCTAAAGACATCTTAAAGAACATCTTTTCTCTGTACCTCGGTACCCCCATTTCCCATTGCTAGAAATTGGATCTATGCCAGATTTCATATAGAACTTTACTGAGTTCTTTGTGCTTATTAATCATATGCTTTGCTCCTAAACTTATTGATGGCATAGTCCATGTATTTTGCTTATTAATTCCCTACATAAATCATCAAAGCTTGTAACCTGTGGCTGTTATTCTTATTGAGAATGTTTTAATCCTGATTATTGAACTTTATCTTAAATGTACCAGTGACAGGTCCAGTCAGAGAGCACCAAAGTCTGTATCAGGACCACACTGCTACCGGTCCTAGCTATTGGCACACTTATGGCAGGATCATTGAAGGCAGGTTTGTGTGCTGACAACTCTTACATGCTGATTGGAAATCTTCGGTGTACAAAATCAGGTATTTGTTGTGAATAAATGCTTATTCATGTATACCACTGGTCTCTGTAGTCCTGATGGGTGACATATGCTAATTGTGCATTCCAAAGCCTACTTTTAATTAAACTTGAATTATATTAATAGATTATTTGCAGCACTACCCATGTTCTGCTCTTATGCACCTGACATTTGTTGATGTTACTCATTGAATACTTTCATTAAATTGCTAGCAATACATATACCATGTCTATTATGTCAATTGTGACATGTTTTCTTCCTTGTATTTGTTTTTGGTGTTGTATTTTTTTATTACATAAAATAGCAGGTAAAATACAGTATAAAATACAGTATAACACAGCCTCATGGGGCAAGTAAATAAGCCATAAGAGTAAGGCTAACAAACAGCAGTTCTTGCACAATATGGTCCAAAAACGCCAGAATATTGCCTGAGGTGCGACTGTAAAAACATGGCATATGCATTATTATCAATATAACCAAACCGTTTCGGGGAAAGAGAAAGAAAAGAATATCAGAGGGAAATAACAGGGATGGGGGCAACCAACGACAGGGAACGGATCGGTCAGTACTAAGGGAGGGGGAAGGAGATGAGGGGCGGAGGGAGGTGAGCGGGGGATGCAAGCCTTTCAGAAATCTTCTGACAAAGAAGGGGGGAGGAGATTGCCCAACAGATTTGGACAGTATTCCGAAATTTATCCATCGCACATGGTCCCTACATCTCTGTGTATCATCTCCTCCCTCATTAAGGACTGATGTGAGTAAATATGCATGCACTTTTGCAAGCAGGATCCGTCTTGCAGAAGAGGCTATCAGACAGGGCATATGTGGGGACAAGGGAAGCCACTCCATGACAGTTGTACAATTCGAGAGCAAAAGTTGCGGAGGCAGGTGTGGTAGAAGGGTAGGATGTCCAGGTCTTGCAGGGTTAATCGGGAAATGGATAGAGAGGAGAGAAGAGCAGGGGAAAAAGGAAGGAAAGGGAACGGGTGTCGAAGAAAAAGAGAAAAGGGAGAACACTGAATTAGAAATAAATATAGGTGGGAGGGGAGGGGTGGGGGAGGAGTGAGGGGGAAAGAGAAACCAGACGGCCAAGTGCAGTGGTCCCAAGGCTAGGAGAACAAAGAAGGGGAAGGTATGGAGAGGGAAAAGGATAGAGAGGGGGGTGGGTGAGAAGGGGGGGAAAGGAGAGGAAAGGGAGAAAGAGAAAATAGGTGCATAAGGTTAGCTGGGGCCAGCAGTGGTGACAATGGTACAGTCTAGACGTCAGTGAGGAAGGGAGCCCATACCTGGGCAAAAATGGCAGCCTGGTCCTGAAGGTTGTAAATGACTCTCTCATGTGTGGCTATGCTAATCATAGCCCCAATCCATTCCTCGGGCGTAGTTGCGGATCTCCAGTGCCGTAGAATACATATTTTCGCAGTTGCCAAGGCTGTATGCAAAAGTCTTTTTTGCGGTCGTGATAAAGCCGGGAGGGAGACCGTGTCGTGCAGCATGAGTAATGAAGGAGGTAAGGGGGTTGGAAGCAACATGGAGTCCTCCAGGACAAGTTCCACTGCCTTCCATAAAGGCTGTACCGACGGACAGCTACTGAGTACGTGAAGTAGATCACAGCGCGGGTCCGTGCAGCGCCAACATGACGTATGCGGAAGAAGGCCAGTCCTATGTAGTTTCACCGGGGTCCAGTACCACTCGTGGAGTATCTTGAAGAGGCAGAACTTTAAGTGAACCTTGCGTGTACCTCTGTCTAACGCTTCCACCATGTCTGCCCAGTCCTCATCTTCAAAAGTCTGCTGGAGGCGGGTTTGCCATTGCAGACACAGCTTGTCCAGGACCGGCCGTGAGAATAGACGACTTATAAGGACTTTGAACAGGCCAGCCATAACACCTTTGTGCTTCCCCCATGTCGTCAGGTAGGCTATTATAGATGAGGGTTGTAGTCCCCGACGAACAATATCAGGGTTTTGACGCATACAGTGCTGGAGTTGCAGGTATTTCCACTCCTGTGCAGAATGGAGGCGGAATTCCTCCCTCAGACTAGTGAAAGGTTTGAGCCTGCCAGTCTCCAGTACCTGATCTAGGTGAGTTATACCGGCATCCCTCCATTGTGGCCAGTTGAGGGTCATTCCCCCTATGCGTATACTGTCATTGTGCCACAAGGGAGCTTGGGTGTGGAGAAAGGGGTGAACCCCCAGAAGGCGGTGGGCCCTATGCCAAGCCACGCCTGTTGCCTTCTGAATCCGATTTGGGTCACCAGGGGGCACAGAGGTTGTGCGGTAAAGCCCATTAAGGCCTCCTCTGTGGGAGAGCAACTCTCTCTCCACTGATATCCACTGTGGCGACTCTGCAGGGCTAGACAATGTGGCAGCCAATGGTGCTAGGTGGAGGGCTAGAGATTAATGTTCCACCGAGGGGAGTCCCATTCAGCCGTGTGACCTGTGTGCTATTAGCTTGGCCGATGCTAGACAGGAGCGCATAGATCCCCACACAAAGGT
This sequence comes from Pleurodeles waltl, assembly GCF_031143425.1. NCBI lineage: Eukaryota > Metazoa > Chordata > Amphibia > Caudata > Salamandridae > Pleurodeles > Pleurodeles waltl. The sequence goes on from NC_090447.1 coordinate 1,234,646,414, forward strand.
CCTGATAGTGCAGCGTCTACCAGTCTCAACATGGAGAGGGGTATCTGGAGGAGGAGAAGGCCCAGTACATATGTGAATTGTGGTACCGTGACCATTCGCACCACCTGCAACCAGCCCCACATGGAGAGGTCCAGTTGGGCCCATTTGTCAAAGTTGAGTCTCATACGTGCAATGAGGGGATCTAGGTTGTCCGCCGTCATTCTTTTCATGCCGCGGTTAACAAGGGCCCCCAGGTATTTAAGGCGCTTCGGGGTCCAACGGAATGGGAAGCCCAGAAGCACTGATTTCTTTGTCCCTTGTGACAGAGGGAGAGCTTCGTTTTTATACCAGTTTATCCGATATCCAGAGAGAGGAGCAAAGCCGTCGATAATCTCCATAAGGGCAGGCAATGAGCGGTCCAGGTCGGTTAGGGTGAGTAAGACTTCGTCAGCATACAAGTAAAGTTTAGAGGTGATACCACCTGGCAGAGGAATGCCTGCTATCCCAGGGGATGCGCGAATCGCGGCCGCCACTGGCTCCAACACCAGCAGGAACAAAAAAAGGGAAAGAGGGCATCCCTGCCTTGTTCCCCTGCAGATAGGAAAAGGGTCTGAAAGAAAGCCCCCACAGTTGACCCACGCCGTAGGATGATCATATAGCAGATGGACTTTGGAGATAAATTGATCTCCCAGGCCGTATTTTGTCAGCCTTGCAAAGAGGTATGGCCATTCTATGCGGTCAAACACTTTTTCAGCGTCAAGGGACAGTGCTAGGGTGGCCTCAGGGATGGCCCGAACCCCCCAAAGGGCATGGCATAGGGTACGAAGATGGTTCCTTGAGCTGCGACCCGGCACAAAACTGACCTGTGACTGGTGTATGAGAGACCGTATGACCTTGCGCAGGCGGTTCGCCAGAACACTGGCCAATATCTTAATATCGCCGTTCAGAAGGGATATGGGTCGCTAACTGCCGCAAAGCAGAGGGTCCTGACCAGGCTTTGGTATGACAGTGGTTACGGCGCCATTGGATATCGCACCCAGCGAGTTTGTCTGACAAGCCCCCCATGTAGGACATCTAGCGTTTCCTCCCCCGCCCACTTGTAGAATTCCGCTGGGAATCCATCTTCTCCAGGCGACTTGTGATACGGGAGACCGGAGACAACCTGCAGAATTTCCTGGTGGGTGATGTCCCCCCCAGCAGTTCCAGGCCCTCATCGGAAAGTGAGGGCAAGGAGACAGTACTGAGGAAAGCCTCTATCTGGGCAGGAGAGGACTGTGATTCCCGGGCATAAAGGCGGCGGTAAAAGTCGCAAATTCACCCACTATATCCTGCGGATGCGTGAGAATCTCCCCCGTTTGGGCCTCAATGGCCGATATAGCTAGAGTCACCGCTCTCTGGCGAAGTTGTGTGGCCAGCAAGCGGACAGCCTTCTCCCCTTGTTCGTAATGCCGTCCCTGCAGGCACTGCAGTGCATATTCAGTCTGAGAAGTAAAGAGTTCATTCAAAGCCATGCGGGCTCTCTCCAACTCCCTGCGGGTGGAGAGGGAGGGCAGGCTGTGTAGTGCTGCGTCAAGCATTCGATGTCAGTTTCTAAGGTCGCTTGCTGTGCTGCCCTGTCCTTGTTTGCCAGCGCGGCATCATGCATCATGTGGCCCGTATCGTTGCCTTAGCCGCAGCCCAGGTGACCCTCCTGGACGTCACTGACCCAAGGTTGTCCCAGACATATCTGGATGTGTGTGCCTGCAGCTGCGCCTTCCCCTGAGGAGTTAAGTAGCGGTGGACAGTGAATCGCCACGGCTTGCAGCCTGGGGACACCATGCCCAGCTGAAGGACTAAAAGAATTGGGGAATGGTCCGACAAGCCCCCACTCAGTATGTGAGAGTCCTGCGTGTGTGCCACAAGGTTATGTGAGATAAGAAAGTAGTCCAGTCGGGATCGGGTACCATGGCACCGGGGATAAAAAGGTATATTCCCCATCACCCGGGTGTGTCAGTCTCCAGAAGTCCACCAGGCCGTTGTCCTGTATTACATCAGACTGCAAGGCTCTGTCTCCATTGTTGATGGTGTCCAGAGGTCCTGTCCTGTCCAGTATGGCATCGCAAGCCAGATTCCAGTCTCCGCCGATAATGTACTGGGAAGCTCCAATCTTCGTCAAGAGACGGTTGATGCAGAGAAAAAATTGCCTCTTGGGACCTATTGTGGCATAGATGGATCCCATATAAAGCGAGGCGCCTCCTAGCTTCAGTTTGGCAAATATATATTGCCCCTCCGGATCAGCCCATGATTTGGTAACTGTAAAAAGGAGGCTCTTTCGCAACAATATCGTAACCCCGCATTTCCGCAAAGCGCCGCTCTGTTCGTCCAGCAGGGGGTGCTACAGCTGGACAGCGCAATCCCCACCCAGTCCCTTGCAGCTTATCAGATTCGAGCCTGGTCAAGTGGGTTTCCTGAAGGAGAGCTACATCCACCCGCTTGGTATTGAGATACGAAAGTATTTTCTTCCTTTTAATGAAATGGGTGAGGCCATTGACATTCCAAGAGACAACCCGTAGCGGGGTAGGTGGGGTAGGTGGGGCATTTGGGTGTCCGGCCACGGGGAAAAGCTAGAAGGAGCGGCGAGGTCGAGAGATGCAGAGGGGTGAGATAGAGAGACGGGGAAGGGGGTACAGAACACTGTATAATATAAGACCGAGAGGATTGTGAGTGGGGGAAAGGGGGCGTGAAGGAAGATAGAAATAGGAAAGGGCAAAATATAAAGAGGCACCAGAGGGAGGAGAAACAAGAGGAGAGCAAAAGGCGGAGGACAAGAATACAGAGTATGAAGTGTAGGAGGGTGGTAGAAGGAGAGGGAGGAAAGGGGGGAGGGAAAAAGAGAAGGTATGAGGAAGGGGTGGGGAGAAAAGCGGGGCGAGGACAAACAAAGAAACAGACAAAACAAAACAGAACCAGTCCTGATCCGGGGAGGGAGGATAGCAAAGAGTAGAGAGAGAAGAGAAGAAGGAAAACTAAAGAAGAGACGAGTCGAGGAAGGGAAAGGAAGGGAGGGAGGCAGGCGAGAGAAAGAAAAAGGGAAAGAAGAAGAAAGATGGAGCAAACTAGAGCCCCAAACAACCTAAACTTTAATCTGTGGGCCTATACCCGGACCTAACAAGTCCCAGTGCAAGGTAAGGCTGGAGGGGCCACGGCCAGGAGCGGGGACGCAGAGCAGGGCGACCATTACCCATTGGTACTAACTTCCCAGGGTCCTGGAGCCAGATTCCCCCAGGAGGGTATGGCACAATGTGATGTAATTTGGTATCCCCCAGCAGGGAATGAGACATTGCAGCGTAACACAACTGCAAAACAAGCCTGCCGAGGGACGCCGCAGTGGAGTCAGCAAACCCCCCTAGGGACTCAGGGAGAGAGAGACAGCGACGGCCGTTATTGTGTCAGTGTTGCTGCATACACATCGGCGGGGGGAGGAAGGAAAGGGGGGAGGCGGAACCGTGTGCAAATAGAAAGGAGGAAGAGAAGGATGTAAAGAGCAACACAAGAACTCCAAAAAGGGAATACAACAGTGAAGAACAATCAATCAATCATCATTATATTAACAGCTATTACATTAGATTAATCGTGGGGCTACTAGGCCTAAGGAGTATGTATTGTCCCACATACCATCAGTCCCAACGGGGGCTGGACAAACCTCATGAGTCTGCTCGGCACCCACATTATGTGTGTAAGAAAACATTGCTAGACGAGGATAACAAAAGAATAGCAAAACACCCAACATTGTGCAGGAATAAACAAACTGTACTCAGCCAGCCAGTGGGTCAACGAAGGGTCCACCATCCCCAAACCGGGGGAGGCCATGATCGCCAGGCTCTCGGTTTCCTGCAGTCCAATAGGATATAGCAGGTTCAGGTGGGCTCCGTTGGGGGCTTCCAAGGGGAACGAGATTTGTCTCTGTCCGCCACCTGCGTGTGGAGCGCCACCGCGTGCAGCACCTGCCCTCTATCATCGTGGTTGTTGAGGAGTCTCTCCAAGTCCCATCCCCTGAGGTAGGAGAGAAGAGGATGGTGGTCAGACCCTGACCCTCCTGGAGCAAGGTCTTGAGAGGGAGTATTCTGATCCGCAACTGCTGGATCTCAGTGTGGAGTCAGGGTGGAAGAGTCCATGAGCGACAGGCCATCCAAGAAGGAGCGTAGGTCTTCCGGGTCATAAAAGTCTTTGGATGCAACATTTTTCATTATCCACATTTGCGCTGGATCGAACAGGCTGTATTTCACCTCCATCTGACATAGCCGAGGGCGGAGGGCCAGGAATGCCCTTTGACGTTCACTGGTTTCCTTGGAGAAGTCTGCCGATATTAGGATCGTGTGTCCCTCCAGCTGGCAGGGACCCTGTGTGCGTGCTTTCTGTATAAGTTGGCTGGCTTGTGCATGACCGAGAAGGCAGGCTATGATCGGTCGGGGGCGTGCGTCCGTGCCGGGGCTCCTGGGGCCCAGCCTGTGAGCTCTTTGGAACTCCAAGGGTGGATCAAAGGTAATGCCACTCAGCCTGGGTAGCGTATCTCGCAGGAATCCATGAAGGTCCTCTCCCTCAATATTTTCAGGAAATCCTAGGAATCAGACGTTGTCCCTCCGGCTCCTTTCCTCCAGGTCTGTCAGCTTACTGCGAAGAAAGAAGGAGTTCCTGGTCTCTATCCTGAAAAGAAGTGGCTTGGGCCTCCACTGTTGACACCAGTTGTTCCAACCCCAGTACGCGGGTCTGAAAGCTTGCAATTTCCATACGGATGGATTTAGTTTCCGCAGTCAATGAGACCATTGCACTATCCATCCCCTCCAACCTACGGCCAACTGCCGAAGTTTCCTGGAGGATACGATCCATGGTGGATTTCTGGGCTGAGTCCGCCATATAGTGGTGTGTCGCAGATGGCAGTGGCGCCAAAGTGGGTGTGAGCCTTTCGCCTGAAGTAAGGCCTCAGGAAAGAGCAACTGTCTTGCCGGCTTGCCCGAGATCTTGTGGGACGACCGGCTGCCTGGCATCTCTGGTCCCGTCGCAAAGCCTAGCAGCGGTGGTGTGGGGGACTGGGGGTCCCAGGGGTCCTCTCCTGAAGCTGGAGTTGACCCCACTCTGCGTGATCGGGTAAATGGAGGGGAGGGGGGGAGAGGCAGTAGGGCCCCGGCTCCCACAGCAGCGTGGCCGGTGATTGGCACAGTCCCAGTGGGGTCCGCGGTGCAGTCCGTGCTCTAATAAAGGAAGGAGGTCGCAGCCCGGAGATAAAAGGCGTCCGTCCATCGCAAAAGAAATGCGATGACAGAGTGAGGGCCTCAGTCTCAACGTGCAGGGGCAAGGGTATTCCGCTAGGCAGAGAGCACCGGCTCCTCATGCGACGTGTTGTGTGTCGTCTCCCGGAAGTCCCTGTGGTAGGCGATGCGCCCCTCCACACCTGGCACTCACAATGATGAAAGAGGGGCGGGGGTGGCACAGGAGGCGCGAGTTATATTCGTCGTCTCAGTCACTCAGTGCCAGACCCCCGAGGGCCCCGGCGAACTCCCAAGAGTACGGCCATGAGACCTAGGTCCCACGTTGCCACTCCATCAGTATAGTGGATCTGCCAGGCTCCGTCCAAGGTAACTGGGCAATGACAAAGTCCGAAAAGCAGCCCACCGGGGGTGTCACTCAAGCCATGGGGGTAGGCTCCATCTCGCGCTTCCCGGCACTGCGCCCAACTCCGTTGGGGGCTTTTCCAGGGCTCCCAGTTGTCGCAGGGAATGAGGGGGGTGCGGGTATACCGGTTCCAACAGGCTTGTCAAGGCACCCAGCACCAAGAGAAGACTGACCTGCCCATCTGTCCTCTGTTGCGGTTGTGTTGAAGAGTGGATGAACCTCCAATGGGGCCCCCAACACAGCATGAGTCCTTCTGTAGTGCCCGGCGCCAATCCCTCCTCTGCAGCTGGAAGGGCGGCGTCAGGCCCGGTGCAAAAAGCAGGCCACAAGGGGTCAAGGGTCTGGAACCCCACCACAAGCTGCGCAACAGCGGCAGAAAGGGAAGCTGGTCAAAGCGGCTGTGGGGGAGGGTCGTCGACGGCTAGGTGCCCAGGAGTGCCCGATCTACTCCTGGGCCGTCAGGCCACTCTCAAGAGCGCCTGGATCCAAGAGTACTGGAGGCCGCGGTTCCGGGCTCCTTCCTAGGCCGCCCTGACGCAGCGCTGATCTCTCCGGAGCCGCGAGCCTGCGGTGCCCCCAGGAAGCGTCTCTGCCACTGCAGCATCTTCCGGTCACCTCCACGCTCCCGAGAAGAGGCTCCGTGCCCCCGCAGCGCCACTGTCCCCGGCCCAGGGCCAGCCGCCTCACAGCGCACACGCTTCAGGCGGCCAGCGCGTTCCGTGGCCAGACCACCCCCCCCCTCTTCCTTGTATTTTATTACAATAGAAGATTTGTGCAAGGACAAGCAGTTCAAACTATTTGTTATTAGAATATTAAGAAAAGCCCTCTGGGCTGCCACCTTTTTTCCTCATTCTAACTCTTTCCCTTTCTGTCCACAGAAACTGGCTGTTGCACTTGTGGTTAGTCCACTCTGCGGTGTCCTGCTGTCTCTACTGCCACCTATTGCCTTCTCCTTCTTAGACACAAAACAACCAACCATATTTTACAAGAATTACTCCCTTCTATGACACAAAGACAATAGTTCATGGACACAAGAGGCCTAATATAAAGTTAGTTGGGAGTTTGCTGAATGTGTGCTGGCGAACACTAATGCCAGGTTAATGACAGTAGAGCCATTTGTAGCCGCCCATACTCATAGGTCTTCTGCTCTTAGTGCATAGGACGGTCTGCCCAGACCTCGGGAGGGATAATCAACAATAGCCTCACACACAGGGAGAAAATTCCCTATGGATCCAGATTATTTTTTTCCTAAACAAATACACACTTTAGTGGTTTGTTTCTGTAAAACTAAAACAAATGTTGAGTGGGCATCACTGAATGGTGGCCCACCCAATATTCAGTTTAGACAAAAAGTGATGATGTCTATATAGAACTTGTGGGACTTCCCACAAGCACGTAGCCAAGGCCTCTGCCAATATGCTCTTTTTACGGGTCCCATTGCATGATCCTTATTGACTTGCAAGACAAAGATGGCCCCTTTCTTTTGAAATCTTCACTGGCCATAGGTGCTTCAGGATCCAAGTCCTGAACCTTAAAAGTGGTAATTCTCCTTCTAGACCCTTCATAATTCTTGAAGTGCAATGCATTTTACGTGATGGTGCACCCTGGTGGTTAACATCAACATCATGCAGCCTTTGAGGGTTGATACAATCAGGGGCTCTAAATCAAAGGGAACACTGATATCTTCTTTTGCTGCTAATACATCAGCACCCAGTCCTGTGGTTTGATGCCATATTCTTTGGCCCCTGACAACCTGTCAGAATGCAACCTGTCAGAATGGCTATTCATATGCACCTTTTATGTCCTGTACGTTTGAGGTATCTATTTTCTGTTGATGTCATCCACTGGGGTTTTCTTGTTTCACTCTTCATTTCAAACATCAACTCAACTGGACACTGGGATGTTGTGTTATGTGGGATAGAGTGATATGCACTCAGTACCTGACAGAGAATTTGTTGATTGAAGTTTCACTGGACTTCCAATTGCTAAATTGATGTCTATTATCAGAGGTTAGATGAATATGTGAAAGTTATATGTTATACCTGGCCCTTTCTGGAGTGTTACCACAAACATTTTGCTTTCCTCCTCCTATTTTCCTGACCTTCTTTTGGCTGGCTTTAGGACTCTGGGCACTTTACCACTGCTATTCAGTGTTAAAGTGCATGTGTTCTCTTCCCTAAAACACTGTATGATTGGTTTACACCGGCTTGCCATATTTGATTTACCTATAAGTCCCTTGTAAATCAGTATACCATATACCCAGGGCCTGTAAATTAAATCCTACTGGTGGCCTGCAGCTCTGATTACACCACCCACAGAAGTAGCCTTTCAAACCTGTCTCAGGCCTGCCACTGCAGTGCCTGCGTGACCAATTTACTGCCACCTTGACTTGGCATTTCAAACTACTTGCTAAGGCCTAAAACCCCCCTTGTATTACACCTAGGTGACATCTGAAGCAGGCCCTAGGTAGCTCTATGTGCAGGGTGCTGTGTAAGTAAAAGGTAGGACATATATCTTTGGTTTTGCATGTCCTAGTAGTGACAAACAGCCTGTTTAATTTTTCACTATTTTGAAGGCTGCTCTTCTCATGGGTTAGCATTTGGAATGTCCTTATATACTTTTAAGGGATAATTCATGATCAGAAAGGAGTGGTGTTTCCATGTTTGGTATGTTTGGGATGGTGGTGAGAAATTAAGCTTACTGGTGTAGTTGGGTTTTACAGTACTATTTTAGAAATGCCACTTTTATATATTCTCTGTGCTTATAACTCTATGTGCTTTGCAGCCCGACTCCAATCTACATCTGGGGCTGAGTGACAACTACATTTGATGCATGCTTTCCAGATAGCCACAACAGAGGAAGGGCTGGGGGTGGCAGGGAATACATATGTATTAATCTGCATACTGATAGTCTTCCTGGGTTGGTAGAGGGAGAGGTTGTTCACACTTTGCATTTTAATAGGATGTGTCCTGCCCCACACAAAGGGCTGTTTTATCCCTTACAGATGTTTGGAGCCAGGGCAGTGTTTAAAGGGGTTCATTGTACACTTGAAAAGGTTCCTATGAAGTCCCACAGATCAAAGACATTTTGAACTGTAAGTACAGGGGTTTGGACCCCATGTTTTCAGACCACTTTTGGATCTGGAACTGAACCTCTGCCACCAGGACTGCTGCAATGCTTAAATTACTAATCTGGACTGCTTTTCTGCTGTTGCTCTGCTGCCTTATAACTGCTGGGTTACTTGTTTCCCTGCTGCCAGGTGCTCCCTTACTCTGGTCTAACCAGGCACTGTTTGGGATTTGTAACCAGATGCTGCTAGCTTTACATGCTGCACATTGCCAGAGGACTGCTGTGCTGCCAGGAGAATCCACCATTGAAACTGTTGCTTTGTTGTTCTGACCTGTTGCCTGTTGGGCTGCTGGAGGAACTGCTACTCTGCTAAGGACTTGTAGGTGCTGGGCTGCTGTCTGCTGCCTGCTCCCTGCATTTGTCCCCCCCCCCTGCGCTCTCCAAGGGAATGTTGGCTAGCCCTTTTGGATATTTGCAATTCCAGGGCCATCAAAAATTGCACCTGCACACTACCTGCTGTGGAACTCTTGTTGTCTGTGAGTCCAGCAGCAGTGTGGACTAGGGTAGGAGCTGTGCTGGGGTGCTCTTTTCTTGCCACTGTGTTTTCATCAGCGGATGCGGAGGAGTGATTGCCAGGAAGGAAGTGAATGTGGGGCACTCCCTATGGGATTCACTGCCTTCCAGCCTGTGTTCTACCGGCTCTGCTGTTTACTGTTGGGAGGGCACTCAGTTTCTGGAGAACCCCCTGTGCAGCATGGCCTCCCTGCTCCACCCTAGGGATGCTGGAGCAACTAGGAGGTCATCAGCAGGCCAGTGCAAGCTGGGAGGGCTGCAGGAGCCAAGCAACGCTGCTCCGGCGATAGGAAGTCCCTCTAGGGGCATTGCGCTTCGTGGGCTGCCAGGAAAGACCAAAGGAGGTCTCTCATGTCCACAGTGTGACCACAACTCCTGAAATTGCAGCAGCTGCCCTGTGCTTTCAGGCAGCTGCACATTGCAAATCTCGCACGTGGGGGACCCAGCAAGTCTGCAGTTTGTACCCCCCACCGTTTAGTGGATAACGCGTACCAGTGGGCTCTCTTTCGGTAATTCATCTGTAGGGGTGTCCCCGACCTCCCCTGGATGTCCTCATCTCAGGAAATCTTTACCACAATACTTAAAGTAGGGCATGCAGGGGCTCCTGTAGTCTGTGCCTTGGGCACAAACACACTCATTGCAACCAGGCCATTGTGATGATCATAATCATGATAATAGGAGGGCAGATGTTCCTGAATCCATGTTCCTTTATGGTTACTGATGTGCTTATGGTGATCTCTAGTGGTTTATGTGTTTTGCTTCTAACCTAACTACTGCATTTTATGCCCTGATGTTATAATGTATTTCATTTTGAATAGTGAGTACTATTTCAGGATTACATAATATACACAGTATTTAGGATTCATGCCATTTTGATCTACGTTATGTATAATATACTATATATGTGTTTTTATATAAGCCTTTGTAGAAACTCTTTTGTGGGGTATTCATTGTGTAACTGGTGTGAGCATGTTGTGCGAACACTTTACACATTGCTTCGGATGATAAGCCTGCCTGCTCTGCGCCAAGCTATCAGAGGGTGAGCACAGGTTATCTTTGATGTGTGTACTTGTCTGACTAGGGTTCTGCCTGGCTGAGGTGGCTACCCTAGCCAACCAGAAACCCCAGACCTCATTTACAAGGCCTTTGTGCCACCAATGCTTATTTTTTTATTTTGATGCAGTGGTGGCACTAGCAGTGCTTTACACTGCTCCACATTTACAAACTGACACAATGAGTCAGTTTGTAAACCCTCATGTCACATTATACCTACGTCAAGTATAATGTATGCAGGGTAGGCATTCTCACAGGAAAAGCCATGCAAAACTGATGCAGTAAAATTTACATCATGTCACTGAGTCATTCTGCAACCTCACAGTGTCCGAACTTTACCGCCTGCTCAGAGCAGGTGTAAAATTGACACAGGGCTCTTCTCTATGGAGGGCCTCCTCACATTGCTGGAGTAGTATAATTTTTTGACGCTAGTCTAGGAATGCATGAGCTTAGCTCCAACAGATGTGGTAGAATTTCTGATGCATCTGTGAAAACATGCACCATGGAGCTTTGTATTGTAAATATGCTGCATCCATGGCATCATTAGGGGATCGTAGGGCAGCACAAGAAATCTGACGCATAGGACTGATACTTCAGATTCTTGTAAATGAGACCCCTCCATTTCTAACATTATGCAAGTAGATCTTTGTTATGTCTCTTCTTACCTTCTAGCCTCTGCGGCTGAAATAGTAGCATATTTTCATTTACCTCTGTCCTACTTATTTTCACGCTCTGTTTTCCTGAACCTCTTCTATCAACAGAATTCTATTAAGCTATTTTATCCCGAATCTGCTAAACCTTTAGAAGATGTGCCAATTATGAATGCTGCAAATATGAACTTTTGGGATCCTAATCATGTTTATCATTCTTACAAGGCTTTTAAGTCAAGGGATCAGCATGAGTATATGATGAAATTCTTTACTCCTGTAACTAACATGAGAGCTATTAATCAAAGCATGCATGATGTAACCTGTTGAATTATTAGATTGTTAAGAATATGGGATGGAGCCAATATGAGAATAATTATTTAGATAGAGGTAGACCCTTTGCCAAATTAGAGGTAAGTACTAAAGGCATCTATTGCACATGTGGTAAGTGAGCTTATTTCCAGTGACCACAGAAGTGGGTAGGTAGTTGTTATGCAGCTCTAGTTATCCCTAGGATCTATCCCACTAATGAGCTAGATTTTCCTCTTGATCGCTGTAAATAGTGAGGTCACCATAACTTTAAGCAAATCCCTAATGACATTTTCAGAGCACTCATACATTCAATAGGCGTTACATTAAATTAAACATAGATAAGATCAGGAGACGATCCATTTTAATGGATTGACCTGTTACTAACACTGCAGGAACATTACCAGTTAATCATAAAGAGCTGCTTACCGTGAGAGCTATGACTATGCAAAACTGTCTTGCGTTGGATTTGCTCCTTGCAAAGGAGGACAGAGTTTGTAAAGTCATTCATGCTTGGGGATGCTGCACATACATCCGATGTATAGATAAGCAGCTCCACAGCTATATTACTAATATTACAAACATAACGCATGTACTAACCGAGCTGGAAGAGTCAGGTGAATGTGAAGCAATAGGTCCTGTGTTTGGATCACTTGGAAGAGATTTCACTAGGATAGGGGAGTGACTAGATAGTGTAGTGGAGAAATATTAAAACTGCTTTTAACTCCTCTTTCAGTTATACTAATAAACATTGCATGTGTGCTTACTTTCCTGAGATTTTGCAAGAGAATTTCATCCAGCAATAATAGGGATTGTGGATTCAAGAAGCTGTCAGCAATGAGGAGACGAAATAGAAAGGGACTTGACGTAAAGGTTGAAGTGATGCAATTCCATCTCTATGACAACTTGAAAGACTTGGGAGAATTTAAGAAGGAGAACCCAAAGTTAATTAATGCTGCATTGTAAAAAAGATTTACAATGGTGATTAAAAATGATGAAAGTGGGTGTCATGAGAGCTTGGTTTCCTTTCCATGCTGTAAATGCATAAGAAATTGAGCTTACTTTAGCATAAGACTGTATTTACACTGTCCTCCATCTTGAATCACTGTTGTAATTCACCACATAATGCCTCACACTGTTGTTCCTTGTTCTAAATAAATAATTGCAGGCTTTACTCTAAAGGACTGTGTAAAGTGACTTATCACTGTGCTGTATTAACCAAGGAAATCCCAGCTTTCCCAGGCTAGTGTTTTACAATGTATCAACTAGCATGGCTGAACAAACTGCGAGAGCAACTAAATAAAATTTAATAGAATTATATGAGAATCCTTGAATTTATACTGTAGTAAAATATTTCTTCTTGCTTGTTCCTCATTGCTGCAAATTCTGAGAACCATATACATGTGTAGCAATGTGTAAAAGCCCTTGTCTAAAGACATCTTAAAGAACATCTTTTCTCTGTACCTCGGTACCCCCATTTCCCATTGCTAGAAATTGGATCTATGCCAGATTTCATATAGAACTTTACTGAGTTCTTTGTGCTTATTAATCATATGCTTTGCTCCTAAACTTATTGATGGCATAGTCCATGTATTTTGCTTATTAATTCCCTACATAAATCATCAAAGCTTGTAACCTGTGGCTGTTATTCTTATTGAGAATGTTTTAATCCTGATTATTGAACTTTATCTTAAATGTACCAGTGACAGGTCCAGTCAGAGAGCACCAAAGTCTGTATCAGGACCACACTGCTACCGGTCCTAGCTATTGGCACACTTATGGCAGGATCATTGAAGGCAGGTTTGTGTGCTGACAACTCTTACATGCTGATTGGAAATCTTCGGTGTACAAAATCAGGTATTTGTTGTGAATAAATGCTTATTCATGTATACCACTGGTCTCTGTAGTCGTGATGGGTGACATATGCTAATTGTGCATTCCAAAGCCTACTTTTAATTAAACTTGAATTATATTAATAGATTATTTGCAGCACTACCCATGTTCTGCTCTTATGCACCTGACATTTGTTGATGTTACTCATTGAATACTTTCATTAAATTGCTAGCAATACATATACCATGTCTATTATGTCAATTGTGACATGTTTTCTTCCTTGTATTTGTTTTTGGTGTTGTATTTTTTTATTACATAAAATAGCAGGTAAAATACAGTATAAAATACAGTATAACACAGCCTCATGGGGCAAGTAAATAAGCCATAAGAGTAAGGCTAACAAACAGCAGTTCTTGCACAATATGGTCCAAAAACGCCAGAATATTGCCTGAGGTGCGACTGTAAAAACATGGCATATGCATTATTATCAATATAACCAAACCGTTTCGGGGAAAGAGAAAGAAAAGAATATCAGAGGGAAATAACAGGGATGGGGGCAACCAACGACAGGGAACGGATCGGTCAGTACTAAGGGAGGGGGAAGGAGATGAGGGGCGGAGGGAGGTGAGCGGGGGATGCAAGCCTTTCAGAAATCTTCTGACAAAGAAGGGGGGAGGAGATTGCCCAACAGATTTGGACAGTATTCCGAAATTTATCCATCGCACATGGTCCCTACATCTCTGTGTATCATCTCCTCCCTCATTAAGGACTGATGTGAGTAAATATGCATGCACTTTTGCAAGCAGGATCCGTCTTGCAGAAGAGGCTATCAGACAGGGCATATGTGGGGACAAGGGAAGCCACTCCATGACAGTTGTACAATTCGAGAGCAAAAGTTGCGGAGGCAGGTGTGGTAGAAGGGTAGGATGTCCAGGTCTTGCAGGGTTAATCGGGAAATGGATAGAGAGGAGAGAAGAGCAGGGGAAAAAGGAAGGAAAGGGAACGGGTGTCGAAGAAAAAGAGAAAAGGGAGAACACTGAATTAGAAATAAATATAGGTGGGAGGGGAGGGGTGGGGGAGGAGTGAGGGGGAAAGAGAAACCAGACGGCCAAGTGCAGTGGTCCCAAGGCTAGGAGAACAAAGAAGGGGAAGGTATGGAGAGGGAAAAGGATAGAGAGGGGGGTGGGTGAGAAGGGGGGGAAAGGAGAGGAAAGGGAGAAAGAGAAAATAGGTGCATAAGGTTAGCTGGGGCCAGCAGTGGTGACAATGGTACAGTCTAGACGTCAGTGAGGAAGGGAGCCCATACCTGGGCAAAAATGGCAGCCTGGTCCTGAAGGTTGTAAATGACTCTCTCATGTGTGGCTATGCTAATCATAGCCCCAATCCATTCCTCGGGCGTAGTTGCGGATCTCCAGTGCCGTAGAATACATATTTTCGCAGTTGCCAAGGCTGTATGCAAAAGTCTTTTTTGCGGTCGTGATAAAGCCGGGAGGGAGACCGTGTCGTGCAGCATGAGTAATGAAGGAGGTAAGGGGGTTGGAAGCAACATGGAGTCCTCCAGGACAAGTTCCACTGCCTTCCATAAAGGCTGTACCGACGGACAGCTACTGAGTACGTGAAGTAGATCACAGCGCGGGTCCGTGCAGCGCCAACATGACGTATGCGGAAGAAGGCCAGTCCTATGTAGTTTCACCGGGGTCCAGTACCACTCGTGGAGTATCTTGAAGAGGCAGAACTTTAAGTGAACCTTGCGTGTACCTCTGTCTAACGCTTCCACCATGTCTGCCCAGTCCTCATCTTCAAAAGTCTGCTGGAGGCGGGTTTGCCATTGCAGACACAGCTTGTCCAGGACCGGCCGTGAGAATAGACGACTTATAAGGACTTTGAACAGGCCAGCCATAACACCTTTGTGCTTCCCCCATGTCGTCAGGTAGGCTATTATAGATGAGGGTTGTAGTCCCCGACGAACAATATCAGGGTTTTGACGCATACAGTGCTGGAGTTGCAGGTATTTCCACTCCTGTGCAGAATGGAGGCGGAATTCCTCCCTCAGACTAGTGAAAGGTTTGAGCCTGCCAGTCTCCAGTACCTGATCTAGGTGAGTTATACCGGCATCCCTCCATTGTGGCCAGTTGAGGGTCATTCCCCCTATGCGTATACTGTCATTGTGCCACAAGGGAGCTTGGGTGTGGAGAAAGGGGTGAACCCCCAGAAGGCGGTGGGCCCTATGCCAAGCCACGCCTGTTGCCTTCTGAATCCGATTTGGGTCACCAGGGGGCACAGAGGTTGTGCGGTAAAGCCCATTAAGGCCTCCTCTGTGGGAGAGCAACTCTCTCTCCACTGATATCCACTGTGGCGACTCTGCAGGGCTAGACAATGTGGCAGCCAATGGTGCTAGGTGGAGGGCTAGAGATTAATGTTCCACCGAGGGGAGTCCCATTCAGCCGTGTGACCTGTGTGCTATTAGCTTGGCCGATGCTAGACAGGAGCGCATAGATCCCCACACAAAGGTCCTGATAGTGCAGCGTCTACCAGTCTCAACATGGAGAGGGGTATCTGGAGGAGGAGAAGGCCCAGTACATATGTGAATTGTGGTACCGTGACCATTCGCACCACCTGCAACCAGCCCCACATGGAGAGGTCCAGTTGGGCCCATTTGTCAAAGTTGAGTCTCATACGTGCAATGAGGGGATCTAGGTTGTCCGCCGTCATTCTTTTCATGCCGCGGTTAACAAGGGCCCCCAGGTATTTAAGGCGCTTCGGGGTCCAACGGAATGGGAAGCCCAGAAGCACTGATTTCTTTGTCCCTTGTGACAGAGGGAGAGCTTCGTTTTTATACCAGTTTATCCGATATCCAGAGAGAGGAGCAAAGCCGTCGATAATCTCCATAAGGGCAGGCAATGAGCGGTCCAGGTCGGTTAGGGTGAGTAAGACTTCGTCAGCATACAAGTAAAGTTTAGAGGTGATACCACCTGGCAGAGGAATGCCTGCTATCCCAGGGGATGCGCGAATCGCGGCCGCCACTGGCTCCAACACCAGCAGGAACAAAAAAAGGGAAAGAGGGCATCCCTGCCTTGTTCCCCTGCAGATAGGAAAAGGGTCTGAAAGAAAGCCCCCACAGTTGACCCACGCCGTAGGATGATCATATAGCAGATGGACTTTGGAGATAAATTGATCTCCCAGGCCGTATTTTGTCAGCCTTGCAAAGAGGTATGGCCATTCTATGCGGTCAAACACTTTTTCAGCGTCAAGGGACAGTGCTAGGGTGGCCTCAGGGATGGCCCGAACCCCCCAAAGGGCATGGCATAGGGTACGAAGATGGTTCCTTGAGCTGCGACCCGGCACAAAACTGACCTGTGACTGGTGTATGAGAGACCGTATGACCTTGCGCAGGCGGTTCGCCAGAACACTGGCCAATATCTTAATATCGCCGTTCAGAAGGGATATGGGTCGCTAACTGCCGCAAAGCAGAGGGTCCTGACCAGGCTTTGGTATGACAGTGGTTACGGCGCCATTGGATATCGCACCCAGCGAGTTTGTCTGACAAGCCCCCCATGTAGGACATCTAGCGTTTCCTCCCCCGCCCACTTGTAGAATTCCGCTGGGAATCCATCTTCTCCAGGCGACTTGTGATACGGGAGACCGGAGACAACCTGCAGAATTTCCTGGTGGGTGATGTCCCCCCCAGCAGTTCCAGGCCCTCATCGGAAAGTGAGGGCAAGGAGACAGTACTGAGGAAAGCCTCTATCTGGGCAGGAGAGGACTGTGATTCCCGGGCATAAAGGCGGCGGTAAAAGTCGCAAATTCACCCACTATATCCTGCGGATGCGTGAGAATCTCCCCCGTTTGGGCCTCAATGGCCGATATAGCTAGAGTCACCGCTCTCTGGCGAAGTTGTGTGGCCAGCAAGCGGACAGCCTTCTCCCCTTGTTCGTAATGCCGTCCCTGCAGGCACTGCAGTGCATATTCAGTCTGAGAAGTAAAGAGTTCATTCAAAGCCATGCGGGCTCTCTCCAACTCCCTGCGGGTGGAGAGGGAGGGCAGGCTGTGTAGTGCTGCGTCAAGCATTCGATGTCAGTTTCTAAGGTCGCTTGCTGTGCTGCCCTGTCCTTGTTTGCCAGCGCGGCATCATGCATCATGTGGCCCGTATCGTTGCCTTAGCCGCAGCCCAGGTGACCCTCCTGGACGTCACTGACCCAAGGTTGTCCCAGACATATCTGGATGTGTGTGCCTGCAGCTGCGCCTTCCCCTGAGGAGTTAAGTAGCGGTGGACAGTGAATCGCCACGGCTTGCAGCCTGGGGACACCATGCCCAGCTGAAGGACTAAAAGAATTGGGGAATGGTCCGACAAGCCCCCACTCAGTATGTGAGAGTCCTGCGTGTGTGCCACAAGGTTATGTGAGATAAGAAAGTAGTCCAGTCGGGATCGGGTACCATGGCACCGGGGATAAAAAGGTATATTCCCCATCACCCGGGTGTGTCAGTCTCCAGAAGTCCACCAGGCCGTTGTCCTGTATTACATCAGACTGCAAGGCTCTGTCTCCATTGTTGATGGTGTCCAGAGGTCCTGTCCTGTCCAGTATGGCATCGCAAGCCAGATTCCAGTCTCCGCCGATAATGTACTGGGAAGCTCCAATCTTCGTCAAGAGACGGTTGATGCAGAGAAAAAATTGCCTCTTGGGACCTATTGTGGCATAGATGGATCCCATATAAAGCGAGGCGCCTCCTAGCTTCAGTTTGGCAAATATATATTGCCTCTCCGGATCAGCCCATGATTTGGTAACTGTAAAAAGGAGGCTCTTTCGCAACAATATCGTAACCCCGCATTTCCGCAAAGCGCCGCTCTGTTCGTCCAGCAGGGGGTGCTACAGCTGGACAGCGCAATCCCCACCCAGTCCCTTGCAGCTTATCAGATTCGAGCCTGGTCAAGTGGGTTTCCTGAAGGAGAGCTACATCCACCCGCTTGGTATTGAGATACGAAAGTATTTTATTCCTTTTAATGAAATGGGTGAGGCCATTGACATTCCAAGAGACAACCCGTAGCGGGGTAGGTGGGGTAGGTGGGGCATTTGGGTGTCCGGCCACGGGGAAAAGCTAGAAGGAGCGGCGAGGTCGAGAGATGCAGAGGGGTGAGATAGAGAGACGGGGAAGGGGGTACAGAACACTGTATAATATAAGACCGAGAGGATTGTGAGTGGGGGAAAGGGGGCGTGAAGGAAGATAGAAATAGGAAAGGGCAAAATATAAAGAGGCACCAGAGGGAGGAGAAACAAGAGGAGAGCAAAAGGCGGAGGACAAGAATACAGAGTATGAAGTGTAGGAGGGTGGTAGAAGGAGAGGGAGGAAAGGGGGGAGGGAAAAAGAGAAGGTATGAGGAAGGGGTGGGGAGAAAAGCGGGGCGAGGACAAACAAAGAAACAGACAAAACAAAACAGAACCAGTCCTGATCCGGGGAGGGAGGATAGCAAAGAGTAGAGAGAGAAGAGAAGAAGGAAAACTAAAGAAGGGACGAGTCGAGGAAGGGAAAGGAAGGGAGGGAGGCAGGCGAGAGAAAGAAAAAGGGAAAGAAGAAGAAAGATGGAGCAAACTAGAGCCCCAAACAACCTAAACTTTAATCTGTGGGCCTATACCCGGACCTAACAAGTCCCAGTGCAAGGTAAGGCTGGAGGGGCCACGGCCAGGAGCGGGGACGCAGAGCAGGGCGACCATTACCCATTGGTACTAACTTCCCAGGGTCCTGGAGCCAGATTCCCCCAGGAGGGTATGGCACAATGTGATGTAATTTGGTATCCCCCAGCAGGGAATGAGACATTGCAGCGTAACACAACTGCAAAACAAGCCTGCCGAGGGACGCCGCAGTGGAGTCAGCAAACCCCCCTAGGGACTCAGGGAGAGAGAGACAGCGACGGCCGTTATTGTGTCAGTGTTGCTGCATACACATCGGCGGGGGGAGGAAGGAAAGGGGGGAGGCGGAACCGTGTGCAAATAGAAAGGAGGAAGAGAAGGATGTAAAGAGCAACACAAGAACTCCAAAAAGGGAATACAACAGTGAAGAACAATCAATCAATCATCATTATATTAACAGCTATTACATTAGATTAATCGTGGGGCTACTAGGCCTAAGGAGTATGTATTGTCCCACATACCATCAGTCCCAACGGGGGCTGGACAAACCTCATGAGTCTGCTCGGCACCCACATTATGTGTGTAAGAAAACATTGCTAGACGAGGATAACAAAAGAATAGCAAAACACCCAACATTGTGCAGGAATAAACAAACTGTACTCAGCCAGCCAGTGGGTCAACGAAGGGTCCACCATCCCCAAACCGGGGGAGGCCATGATCGCCAGGCTCTCGGTTTCCTGCAGTCCAATAGGATATAGCAGGTTCAGGTGGGCTCCGTTGGGGGCTTCCAAGGGGAACGAGATTTGTCTCTGTCCGCCACCTGCGTGTGGAGCGCCACCGCGTGCAGCACCTGCCCTCTATCATCGTGGTTGTTGAGGAGTCTCTCCAAGTCCCATCCCCTGAGGTAGGAGAGAAGAGGATGGTGGTCAGACCCTGACCCTCCTGGAGCAAGGTCTTGAGAGGGAGTATTCTGATCCGCAACTGCTGGATCTCAGTGTGGAGTCAGGGTGGAAGAGTCCATGAGCGACAGGCCATCCAAGAAGGAGCGTAGGTCTTCCGGGTCATAAAAGTCTTTGGATGCAACATTTTTCATTATCCACATTTGCGCTGGATCGAACAGGCTGTATTTCACCTCCATCTGACATAGCCGAGGGCGGAGGGCCAGGAATGCCCTTTGACGTTCACTGGTTTCCTTGGAGAAGTCTGCCGATATTAGGATCGTGTGTCCCTCCAGCTGGCAGGGACCCTGTGTGCGTGCTTTCTGTATAAGTTGGCTGGCTTGTGCATGACCGAGAAGGCAGGCTATGATCGGTCGGGGGCGTGCGTCCGTGCCGGGGCTCCTGGGGCCCAGCCTGTGAGCTCTTTGGAACTCCAAGGGTGGATCAAAGGTAATGCCACTCAGCCTGGGTAGCGTATCTCGCAGGAATCCATGAAGGTCCTCTCCCTCAATATTTTCAGGAAATCCTAGGAATCAGACGTTGTCCCTCCGGCTCCTTTCCTCCAGGTCTGTCAGCTTACTGCGAAGAAAGAAGGAGTTCCTGGTCTCTATCCTGAAAAGAAGTGGCTTGGGCCTCCACTGTTGACACCAGTTGTTCCAACCCCAGTACGCGGGTCTGAAAGCTTGCAATTTCCATACGGATGGATTTAGTTTCCGCAGTCAATGAGACCATTGCACTATCCATCCCCTCCAACCTACGGCCAACTGCCGAAGTTTCCTGGAGGATACGATCCATGGTGGATTTCTGGGCTGAGTCCGCCATATAGTGGTGTGTCGCAGATGGCAGTGGCGCCAAAGTGGGTGTGAGCCTTTCGCCTGAAGTAAGGCCTCAGGAAAGAGCAACTGTCTTGCCGGCTTGCCCGAGATCTTGTGGGACGACCGGCTGCCTGGCATCTCTGGTCCCGTCGCAAAGCCTAGCAGCGGTGGTGTGGGGGACTGGGGGTCCCAGGGGTCCTCTCCTGAAGCTGGAGTTGACCCCACTCTGCGTGATCGGGTAAATGGAGGGGAGGGGGGGAGAGGCAGTAGGGCCCCGGCTCCCACAGCAGCGTGGCCGGTGATTGGCACAGTCCCAGTGGGGTCCGCGGTGCAGTCCGTGCTCTAATAAAGGAAGGAGGTCGCAGCCCGGAGATAAAAGGCGTCCGTCCATCGCAAAAGAAATGCGATGACAGAGTGAGGGCCTCAGTCTCAACGTGCAGGGGCAAGGGTATTCCGCTAGGCAGAGAGCACCGGCTCCTCATGCGACGTGTTGTGTGTCGTCTCCCGGAAGTCCCTGTGGTAGGCGATGCGCCCCTCCACACCTGGCACTCACAATGATGAAAGAGGGGCGGGGGTGGCACAGGAGGCGCGAGTTATATTCGTCGTCTCAGTCACTCAGTGCCAGACCCCCGAGGGCCCCGGCGAACTCCCAAGAGTACGGCCATGAGACCTAGGTCCCACGTTGCCACTCCATCAGTATAGTGGATCTGCCAGGCTCCGTCCAAGGTAACTGGGCAATGACAAAGTCCGAAAAGCAGCCCACCGGGGGTGTCACTCAAGCCATGGGGGTAGGCTCCATCTCGCGCTTCCCGGCACTGCGCCCAACTCCGTTGGGGGCTTTTCCAGGGCTCCCAGTTGTCGCAGGGAATGAGGGGGGTGCGGGTATACCGGTTCCAACAGGCTTGTCAAGGCACCCAGCACCAAGAGAAGACTGACCTGCCCATCTGTCCTCTGTTGCGGTTGTGTTGAAGAGTGGATGAACCTCCAATGGGGCCCCCAACACAGCATGAGTCCTTCTGTAGTGCCCGGCGCCAATCCCTCCTCTGCAGCTGGAAGGGCGGCGTCAGGCCCGGTGCAAAAAGCAGGCCACAAGGGGTCAAGGGTCTGGAACCCCACCACAAGCTGCGCAACAGCGGCAGAAAGGGAAGCTGGTCAAAGCGGCTGTGGGGGAGGGTCGTCGACGGCTAGGTGCCCAGGAGTGCCCGATCTACTCCTGGGCCGTCAGGCCACTCTCAAGAGCGCCTGGATCCAAGAGTACTGGAGGCCGCGGTTCCGGGCTCCTTCCTAGGCCGCCCTGACGCAGCGCTGATCTCTCCGGAGCCGCGAGCCTGCGGTGCCCCCAGGAAGCGTCTCTGCCACTGCAGCATCTTCCGGTCACCTCCACGCTCCCGAGAAGAGGCTCCGTGCCCCCGCAGCGCCACTGTCCCCGGCCCAGGGCCAGCCGCCTCACAGCGCACACGCTTCAGGCGGCCAGCGCGTTCCGTGGCCAGACCACCCCCCCCCTCTTCCTTGTATTTTATTACAATAGAAGATTTGTGCAAGGACAAGCAGTTCAAACTATTTGTTATTAGAATATTAAGAAAAGCCCTCTGGGCTGCCACCTTTTTTCCTCATTCTAACTCTTTCCCTTTCTGTCCACAGAAACTGGCTGTTGCACTTGTGGTTAGTCCACTCTGCGGTGTCCTGCTGTCTCTACTGCCACCTATTGCCTTCTCCTTCTTAGACACAAAACAACCAACCATATTTTACAAGAATTACTCCCTTCTATGACACAAAGACAATAGTTCATGGACACAAGAGGCCTAATATAAAGTTAGTTGGGAGTTTGCTGAATGTGTGCTGGCGAACACTAATGCCAGGTTAATGACAGTAGAGCCATTTGTAGCCGCCCATACTCATAGGTCTTCTGCTCTTAGTGCATAGGACGGTCTGCCCAGACCTCGGGAGGGATAATCAACAATAGCCTCACACACAGGGAGAAAATTCCCTATGGATCCAGATTATTTTTTTCCTAAACAAATACACACTTTAGTGGTTTGTTTCTGTAAAACTAAAACAAATGTTGAGTGGGCATCACTGAATGGTGGCCCACCCAATATTCAGTTTAGACAAAAAGTGATGATGTCTATATAGAACTTGTGGGACTTCCCACAAGCACGTAGCCAAGGCCTCTGCCAATATGCTCTTTTTACGGGTCCCATTGCATGATCCTTATTGACTTGCAAGACAAAGATGGCCCCTTTCTTTTGAAATCTTCACTGGCCATAGGTGCTTCAGGATCCAAGTCCTGAACCTTAAAAGTGGTAATTCTCCTTCTAGACCCTTCATAATTCTTGAAGTGCAATGCATTTTACGTGATGGTGCACCCTGGTGGTTAACATCAACATCATGCAGCCTTTGAGGGTTGATACAATCAGGGGCTCTAAATCAAAGGGAACACTGATATCTTCTTTTGCTGCTAATACATCAGCACCCAGTCCTGTGGTTTGATGCCATATTCTTTGGCCCCTGACAACCTGTCAGAATGCAACCTGTCAGAATGGCTATTCATATGCACCTTTTATGTCCTGTACGTTTGAGGTATCTATTTTCTGTTGATGTCATCCACTGGGGTTTTCTTGTTTCACTCTTCATTTCAAACATCAACTCAACTGGACACTGGGATGTTGTGTTATGTGGGATAGAGTGATATGCACTCAGTACCTGACAGAGAATTTGTTGATTGAAGTTTCACTGGACTTCCAATTGCTAAATTGATTGCTGGAGGATGTCCATCAAACTCTACAATTCCGTTGGCTTATGGCCATAGTGGAATGATCTTCTTGGCTCTGAAGTTCATGGCCTCCCCAAAAGTTTGCAAACTTATGGCCAGTGATTGGAGATCTGTAGTCTGTTTAGATGGTGATGAAAATGTCCATGGTCATTCCGGCCATAAATGTCTTTTGTGGGAAGAATGACCTCCTTCTTACTTGTAGACAGAAAACCTTGTGCAATTGAAAAACAAAAATGCCATCCATTATTATAAAACAACAATTCCCTAACACCATGGGCTGGACTAAATTTAGTGTAACTAGCTCCCTCATTCCTCTGGGTTAATCTGTTGCGTTTGAGTGTTTCTCTGCCACTAACACTGAAGGCACTGAGTCTCTCCCACAAGCACTTGTAGATGTGGGAAACATACATTCTCTCTCAGTGTTTTCTTAATGAGCACTATATCTATGTGGCCCTCATAAGGTAGGCCTACCAATTATTTTCTTAGGCACTTAGGGATAACTATGCATATGCCTCTCAATATTATGGCACTGGGTTTAATGGACAATTCATCTTGTACATCCTTGAATGCAATTATTTCTGCTTTAACAATCCCTGGAGAGAGCATTCAAGTGTCCTTGGATTGTGTGTCTATCAGGTGCATGATAAACTTTAGGTGGGTGTCAGTTTCAGTCTACTGCTCTAGATGATTATCTGCCACTGAGAAAGATGTGAGAACATTTATGGTGACACTGAACTATTCTTTCTAAAGATTGTCTATATCAGTATCAATAAATGTACTAACGTGAATTCTGGTCTTTCCTTGGTCTGAGAATGACTGTATAACAATATGCTTGTAGTGAAATTCCCATACTCTCAATACATATGGAATTTTAGCTTTGGGATTTTCAAGGATTGTGAGCAAAATTTGATGCTCATTGGCTGTTTGGAAAATTTGCCATAGAGGAAAAGATTGCAATAGTTGCATGTACATATTGAAGACACACTCCTTTATTTGGGCTTTCATTATGCTCGGTCCACTTCTAACTCACTTAAGCTAATTTGTGATATTATGTGGTGAATCTGTCTTGTTTTTGCAATGTGCCAGTACTCGGTTACTTCCACCATCACCATCAGTTCTGTGTCGTCAGTCGGGTCAAATTATGCAAGTGGTTTGTATTCAATACTTCCGTTTCTTTTCCCTCAAACCTTCTTTATTGAGCTTTGTTAAGCCACATTTACATACAGTGACAGCAATGCAAGCATAGGATACCATAGATATACATCAAAATTGCTGTTGGTACATACACTTTCCACCTTACAGAGGTATCCTTGGAGTAAGCATCAACTCTGGGTAAGGTACGGCTATCAATTCTACAATAGAGTCCATTTATATCACTGCTCAACACAATCCCCCCTTCTCCCAAATAACTCTAAACAAAAGACCATAAGGTGTGAACTGAAGCAGTGTAGGACATGGTGGAAACTAAGCAGAACAGGGGCAGGAGGGAGTATCGAATAGGGTTGTGAGTATGACAGGGCTAGCCATTGATTCCCTTTAACTTTAAATCTAAAAGAGGTGGTGTGCCCATGTACAAGCGGGATACGCAAAGAGTGGGAGGCCTGTTGAGAGGAATTTTACTAAGGGGCCCCAGATATATTCAAAGTTTTTATAATTATCTATAAGAATGTCAGCCATCCTCTCCATAGTAATGGGCCTCCAGAGCTGCACATATCACTGGGACATCGAGGGTGCTTCTATCTTCTTCCAAGAGGCAGCCAGAGCCATCTTGGCCACCCCAAAGTAGAACTACAAAATTGACTGGTCTCCAGAGGTTTGGTGGTGAGGGTTTCATCCCGCAATCTCAAAAGGGTACACCCCGGCATAGATGGAAGAGGATATCCCAATATATCCTTAATTTGGTCTACAATTGACTGGGCAATTCCATCAGATATAACCAAAATCCCTGATAGCTTCAGTTTTTAATAGCATTGAAAACAGTCCACCTTAGCAACAACAGTCTTTTACTAGCTGGCCTGGTAACACTATTTCAAGCAATACTCGATTGACAAACTTAGCCTTTGGTGCCCTACCTTTCTGCAGATAACTGCCATTGAACATTCGACTCCCATCTTAAAGGATTGTGCACTCCTTCGATAATTGTATAATACAAACACTAGGTAAGCCCTTCATGTAAGAATTATTAGTTTAATTAGAAAGAGTTCCCAACAGGCAGGTTCTCTTTCTAGATTGTTATCTTAATATTGAGATAAATGCAAGTCCTAATTCAGTCTGGATACGCCTGATTTCTGTGCTTCTTAGTTAGCCACATTGCACATGTTTCTACAATTTGTATACGAAAGGTGAAAGAACAATGGAAACAGGGATTGATTGTTTCTTCTTCTTTACAACAAAACGAGTACCTGGACAAACGGAGTTTCTATTTTACTTTCTTCCCTGATTTTAATTTTATTTATAAATGTATATCATTAGTATTCTTGTGAAATTATATATGTATTTTTGTCATTAGATGCTTATGGATACTACCTACGTTGTAGTTCTGATTGTTTTTTCATTCATCATCCAGTTTGGTTGGTTTGTGAACTATTGTAGGGTGGACTGTGTTGCTTAGTCCACCTTGTATTCTTTTTGTATATGTCGATAATATGTTTTTAGCATGTGATTTAATTATGGAATTTAATCTACAGTTCTAAATAAGCTATTCGATGTGGAAGAAAAATGCATTGACTGTTGTCTTGTTTTATGGTAAAAGATGTAAATGAAATAAAGAATCCTTTGTAAAGGAACACAAACATTTGAGGTTTTCATTGAATTGTTGGACTCTGAAAGAATAATAATAAATATTAATGTTATGGTTTCTTGTTGCCTCTCCTCGTTGTATTATATTCCACTGTGTTTCTGGACTCTGAACAACTGACTTATGGAGGTGGGCAATATGTACATTTCATGATTTGAACTATTTGGATAGTGTGATACACTGCGTCACAATTGTCCATTGTGGTTGATGTACATTCATTATAAAAGGCTTGTGTACTTCAAACCTGCATCTCTTCTACCAGTCTTGCACCCAATGATTTTACGAGGCCCGTGTGTCCAAACTCTGTATCACCACACAAAGTGATGTGATTGATGATTGTGGGAGACCCAAGTGACTGAATCCTGCATCACTGTTTCCTATTTTGTGCCCAATTATAGCAAGAACACTTTTTGTGCCTGTAGCTTGGGTCACCGCATCACTTCTTCAAGTAGCTGAAGTCCAGGTGTGGCCTCTGTGCCTCGACCATTAGCCAATTAACCTTTTCTTCAGTAAATGACATCAGAACATTGTCTCATAGCCGAGACCATCATGCGATTTCACCCATTCTTCAATAAGCTATTGCATGTATACAGTGCTTAATTTGTAAATAAAAAGGTGCTGGTGCTCAAAGCCCTCCTCTTAAACACGAGTCTGCTGTAATTAAATCTGCCAGTACTGAATACTGAGGCAGCGTAATCCTGAAGCCATCTTGGGCCTCTTCAATCCATTTACGGCCACCCCCTGCCCCTTCAGCTCATCCGGCAGCTTTCTACTTTCTCCCTTTATGACGCTTTTTCGTTTTTCCTTCTTCCGTCTTCGCCATATGTGTCTTTTGCTCGCAGCAAATGCTTGAGGCATAAGAATAAGCCCCGTCCCTCAAAAATAAGTGCTGGTGCTCAACACTGGAAACAACAGGCACAAATTAAGCACTGCATGTATATGGTCAATGTTCATATCATTCACTGCATCTGCTGCTCAACCTATCTGAAGATGGGTGGCCCAAGGAATGGACCTGTGTACCTGCTGCAACCTATCATGCCATATTGCCTGAACGTAGAATCTGGTCACCTTTGGCTCAAACCAACATCTGCCTAGTGTGCAGTTATCCACTGCCCCTGAAAAAGGACAAGGGAGCCTGTCAGGTATTGTCGCGTAGGCTCTTATTACTCTAATGAGCCTACTGGATTTTGAGCAGCAAGATCGTCCATGGTGTGGGAGACTGAGTCTGACCCACTCTGGGTGACACCTGTAGCTCTAAATCCGGGTTATGCTCCGGCTAACTAGCAGTGCCTCATCTCTACCAGAAGATAGGGATGATTGGGCAGCCGAGCGCTTGACATATTAGGCTTCTCAGGGAGCTGCAATAACCAGGACAACACAAAATGACAATATTAAAATGGTGACGAGGAGAGTGAAGCATAAGAATAATGCTATCATATTGCCACTAGGATTTTTGGACTATTTCCTATCTAAGTCATAATCTGAGCACAGCATGTTAACCTCTAATTCTGCCTTTCAGGTTCTCCCGGGAGGACATAAACCCTCAAACCGAAGCAAAGGCCTGTAGTCTGTGTTAGCATCTGCAGCAAAGCATTCAGCAATCAGCATACAGTCGTGGTTCCCTGGCTGGAATCTCCCTCTTAACGTGTAATGGGACTAAGAAGTGTTTTTATAATAACACAGCTGATGTTCTAAGAAAATGTCCCTACGTAAGGATCTGTATTTTCTACGAATGTTGGAGACTAAACTTCTACCACGCTCACTGGCAATGTACCAAACTGCAGCCTTGACTGAAGCACAAAGTGATCAAGAATGTCTTGTTTGAGGACACAGTGCTGGGCTAAGCAAAAACAGTTAGATAGATGAAAATAAAACAAGGCCGTAAAACTGGTTATTGTAAAATAACAATGCAAAGCCGAATAAAATATATCTAGGTCAAAGTGCACAGCGGCCTAGTGTGGTAAAGTAACGTGCATGGAGCTATAACTAAAATGGCTACAAGTGGTTCAAAGCCAAAACTAAAATTTCATCACTAAAAAGCTCAACCTAAGATAATTATAAAAACCAGGTCAATTTTGACAAGTTAAAAGGACACACAAGCATACTACATGGCAATGTAAAACATGAGCATGTGACTTATAACCAAATTCAAAAGACATGTCAATTTAGAAAAGTTCCAAACTAAGTACGAGCCATAGAGAACAGGAGATCTTCCACTTCGGCAGGTGTCAGAACCGGAAAGTCTGCGCCAAAAATGATCAAGGAGCACGTGTGTTTCATAGCCCCAGTGTTAACCAAGGCGGCATCCCGTGGAGTGCCCACTGATGAGTTGTCGGCAACTTCCTCCAGGAAGGGTAACTCAGAATTAGCTTCACGTAGCAAACGCAACCTCAGTGCGCATGTCTGGTAATGAACCCTCAACAAGAACATCAACAGATTTGCATCTATTACTGGGGGCGCTGCTGTGAAAGACAAACTTCCAGTGCATGTTCGAAAGAGCACCAGAGGCACCGAAACACGGGCTGCACACAATACAGAACCGGTCTGAATGACAAAGACCAGTCACACTCCAATTGCTCCAGGAGTGTTGCTCCAAAATGCTGCATCATACGCTCACAACACAGCTGCACTGATAGGAGCACCGTCTTTTCTCCTTGTTGCGGCGGGACAGCCATTGCGCATAAACAACAGCAACAGCAGGATGATAGCTAATAAAGCCAAAGTTATCGGAAATCCCCCCAAAATACTACAGAAAATTGTGTGGATAGCTGAAGGTATCAAACCGAATATGGAGGAGAAGGTGTGAATGAAACCAGAACCAACAGCTTTGAAAAAATGTGCGATTCCAGTCATGCTGGATGCATTAAATATTCGTCCCACGAGTTCACCAAAGTGTCTCGAAAAGTTCGTATTTAACAGGGACTGTATTTCTGCTGATTACCTTGCCACTTGAAGTGTTTAGGTCTCGCGCACATGTGTAAGGGCCACATGCTTTTGAAACAGTAAAGCCTTGAGTCTACTCTACTTGTCAAAATTCACGTTTGAAGTAGCAATGTAAGGCCAAATATCAGCTACCTCCTTAAATTTAGTGGGGGGAAACAGTACATTCCCGCAGCATGTAACGACCTTAGAGACTGAAACAACGTAAACTATTCCGGCCTGCATACCACAACAGCCTTCACTATTGAGAAGGATGTAGCTGCCGTTTGAAAGCACCTGGAGCGTGGGAATAATCAAAGGGACTGGGACTCCCTTAAGATAACGAGCCAAGTTTGCAGCCAAGGTGTTACACGCCCCATGCAAAGACACCTGTTTACAAATCATCAAATGGTTGACTGAAGTCTCGCATTCACTACCGCAAAGAAAGACCACTTTCATGCCATTGAAGCATTTGTACGAGAAGGGAAGCTTCCACACCTCATGGATGTAACCATCTCCCAGCTTTTCATATCTGCCTACCGGAATGTGTTTTAAACAGGAGGTGAATTGTAGTGTGGAAATAGGCAGATTAATAACCCCATGTATTAACCACTCAGCCGATGGTATTTCGGCCATGGTAAAAGGCAACTTTTCTAATTTCTCGATGTTAAGAATGACATAAGTCGCTTCCTTCTTAACCATTAGTTGTTGTTGTCGCATTAGATTAAAAGAAGAAAATATCTCCCTTGCACTGACGTGCTGCCATGGAACACGACCCGCCTTCAATGTTTGAAGCGTCCAACCCAACTGCATAATGGACCTGATCTGATTCTGTCCATGGTGTAAGGAAGACCTATCCGATTTAATAATGTCTATAGCAGAAGAGACAATGGGGGTCATTACAACATTGGCGGTAAAAGGCGCTTACCGCCGTGCAGAAGACCGCCAATACCCCGCCGCGGCCGCGGAATTCCACCACAGCTATTATGACACACAGCTCGGAATCCGCCGAAATTCAGACACCCACACAACTCCGCCACACCAAAGGTCAGTGATAAACTGGCGAAAACAAAACCTCCACCTCCATGCCAACAGAAACACGCCCATGCTATTACGACCCACGAATCCAAGCGGCGGTCTTTCAACTGCGGTATTCCATTGGCGATACACACCGCCGCGCTCAAAATACACACACATCTCCAAAATACCGCCACATTGGACAATTCAAAATACACACACATGATACACATACACACACCACTCCCACAAACCCAATACTATATAAAACACACACCCACATCACCCGCAAACCGATACGACCGAAAAATCACGAACGAAGGCCAGAGAGAGAGCACAGAATAGACAACCCCATCACACAGAGGCACACAACACCATCACCCACACAACATCCACGCACCAAACACCACACACCACTACACATCACCACACTCATCACCACATACACCACCCCACACATCACACACACCACCCCATGTCACGCCAAAGACACCCCCGCTTCTCCGAGGAGGAGCTCAGGGTCATGGTGGAGGAAATCATCCGGGTAGAGCCACAGCTATTTGTCTCACAGGTACAGCACACATCAATAGCCAGGAAGATGGAGCTATGGCGCAGAATAGTGGACAGGGTCAATGCAGTGGGACAGCACCCAAGAAATAGGGAGGACATCAGGAAGAGGTGGAATGACCTACGGGGGAAGGTGCATTCAACGGTCTCCAGGCACAACATCGCAGTGCAGCGGACCCCCACCTCCTCCCCCACAACTAACAACATGGGAGGAGCAAGTCTTGACCATCAAGCATCCAGAGGGCCTCGGAGGAGTCGGTGGAGGATGGGACACTGGTAAGTCAAATCTTAACTATCATATCCCCCACCCTACCTGCATGCTCTCACACACCCCCACCCTCACCCCCTCCCCTATCACTCCAACTCCTCACTAATGTACTAATAATACAAACCACACATCCCAACACAAAGCCCTGCATGACGCAACAAAGCATGGTCACCCCTCACTAAAGCATGCTCACTGCACATACCCAGAACAACCCCCTAACCATTATCACACAAGCCCCCACACAGGAATGCTTGCACTGGGGTACACAGACACCCACCCATTGCACACCATCACACACACATGCAATAATCATGCTCTTATGCCCCTGCAGGAACCCGAAGGACCGTCACCACACCAGAGGGTCCAGACAACACCACTCCACCCCCAGAAGAGGCCCACAGTGAAGATAGCAGCTCTGCCCTACTGGATCCTGATGACCAGCCAGGACCATCTTGGGCCTCGGGACAGTCGGTTCCCCTTGCACAGGCACAGCCCAACACTGACCTTCCACCCTCTGGTAACACCAGCACAGCACCCACCCAGCGGGCCCAAACCTCCCTACCCAGGACAGGTCAATCAGCGGTGTGTCCACCACTACAGGGAACCCAGGATAACCCACCACCCCAACAACAACAGGGACCTGGGGGCAGTGGTAGTGGGCACACGGTCCAGGGGACGGAGGCACAGGAACACAGGGGAACTGGGAGGGCTGCTGTGCGACAGGGGGCGGACAGGCCAAGGGAACCCACTCTCCATGAGGCCCTCTCCTCCATCATGGGAGCCTACCACCACTCCCAGGAGACGATGGCGATGGTCCTGGCCAAGTTTCAGGAGAACCTGTGACTGCAGGAGGAACAGTATTTGGGGTTCAGGGAGGAGCTCAGGACTATCAGCTCCGCCTTGGGCACCATCGTATGGGTGCTGAAGGACATACAGAACACCATGAGGGACACCGTGGCACTCCAAGGGGCCCCTGACACTAGCCAGGACGATGAACTGCCCACCACCTCCGCCGGCGCTAGTGGACAGGTCGCCCCGTCACAGGACCAACACACCAGCACCCCACCCCCTGCAGACGGACAACCACCACGCAATCGGTCCCTGAGATCCAGGAACAGGACAGAGCAAGATGGCAAGACCCCCGCCAGGAAATGAGACCACCCTGTTTGTCCTCCCACTGTACCACCTTGTTACCCTGTCCATACTTAAACTGCCCCAGCTCCACTTCCTATGCCCATATGGGCAGTGCATCTGTGAGACTAATAGACTGGACTCTGCCATGGACATTCCTACGCCATCACCCATCCTCTTTTTACAACCCCCTCACATTTCTGAGCACTTCAATAAACACCCTTGAAACACAAAACAATCTTGAGTCAATCTGTGATTTACTAATTATGTATTATCAATGACAGTGTCATAATGCGTTTCCCATTGTAAGGCTAACATACCTATGTCACACATCACAAGTCCTTGAAGGATGCAAGCAGATGACACGTTGGTAACCACACCTGTGAAACCGTAATGGAAAGGTACAACTCAGTTACCAAATAGTGTTTGAAATCGACAAACCGGATAGAGGTAGACGTGTGAAAGTTAATGTAATGTTAAACATGAAAATGTTCTCACCTGTGTGTCACTGGAAATATTGCTGTATGACTGACTCCCTGTTGTCGTTGTCTTCTTCCTCAGCTTCCTCCTCATCACTGTCCACAGGCTCCACAGGCTCCACAGCTGCAACAACACCGTCATCTGGATCTTCCTCCTGCAGAAAAGGCACCTGGCGTCGCAAAGCCAAATTATGGAGCATGGAGCAGGCGATGATGATCTCACACACCTTCTTCGGTGAGTAGAATAGGGATCCACCTGTCATATGGAGGCACCTGAACCTGGCCTTCAGGAGGCCGACGGTGCGTTTGATCACCCTCCTAGTCCGCCCATGGGCCTCATTGTAGAGTTCCTCTGCCCTGGTCCTGGGATTCCTCACTGGGGTCAATAGCCAGGAAAGGTTGGGGTAACCAGAGTCCCCCAATAGCCATACACGGTGCCTCTGGAGTTGATCCATCATATCAGGGATGCTGCTATTTCGCAGGATGAAGGCGTCATGCACTGAGCCAGGGAACATAGCATTTACCTGCGAGATGTACTGGTCTGCCAAACATACCATCTGGACATTCATTCCTCTTCCTGTTCCTATACACCTGTTCACTCCTGTGTGGGGAGACCAGAGCTACATGGGTGCCATCAATGGCACCTATGAGGTTGGGGATATGTCCAAGGGCATAGAAGTCACCTTTCACTGTAGCCAAATCTGCCACCTCAGGGAAAATGATGTATCTCCGTACGTGTTTCAGCAGGGCAGAAGCACTCTGGACAACACGTTTGAAAACATAGGCTGGGACATCCCTGATGCCATGGCCACTTTTGTCTGAAAAGACCCACTTGCAAGGAAATGGAGCACTGACAGCACCTGCACGTCAGGGGGGATTCCAGTCGGATGGCGGATTGGTGACATCAGGTCTGGCTCCAACTGGGTACATAGTTCCTGGATTGTGGCACGGTCAAACCGGTAGGTGACGATGACATGTCGCTCTTCCATTGTCAACAGGTCCACCAGTGGTCGGTACACCAGAGGATTCCGCCATCTTCTCAACTGTCCCAGCTGACAGTGCCTACGAAGGATAACAGCGAAGAATCAGTCATTATTCCTCCAGGTATGTACCCACAGTTACACACAAGACTACACCACCCACAGAACCCTTCCTGTATGTGTGTTGAGTGTAGGCCTAGCTATGTGTGACGCAGAGGTAAATTAAGCCATGTGGGCCCCTGAAATGGCGGCTGCCTGACCTCTAAACTGGGACAATGGGATAGTGGGGTAACTGCGCTGGCGTTGCACACCGTCGCGGTAGGCGGTCGTAGACCGCGGCGCAATGCTGCATTGGTTAACTTTGGACCCTATGGGTCCCAGGAGCCAATGAACAGGTGCGCCGGCGGTGATGATGCGCACCGCCGCGGACGTGACCGCCATTTTCTATCTGTTCAATCAATAGATACCTGATCTTCGACAGGAGAGGACCTATGCTGCAAGTGCTGCTGTGACCTCGGTCTGGAAGCGACGATGGCTCCTGCGTCTGGGGAAAGGGCCCCTGCCTTCACTGCACAGGAGTTGGAGAAACTGGTAGACGGGGTCCTCCCCCAGTACACGCTACTCTACGGTCCTCCAGACCAACAGGTTAGTACACAGGGAGCCCGTGGTATGGGCTAGGCCTGGGTGGAGAGGGCTGGTTGGAAGAGGGAAGGGGTCAGAGTTCATAGTACATTAATGCATGGGAATGAATGGGCCACATGGCCAGAGTAGGGAGGGGGCCACTCACAACGACGGTGCAGTTGTTAATGACTGTTCTCTTTCCTTGTGCATGTCATGTAGGTCAGAGCCCACCAGAAGAGGGACATTTGCGTGCCATCGCCAATGAGGTCCGGACCCTGGGGGCCCACCAGGGACGGGGCACCCACTGCCGTAAGAGATGGGAGGACATTCGCCGCTGCAGCAAGAAGACGGCGGAGGCTCAGCTGGGGATGGCCTCCCAACGTGGGAGGGGTGCCCGTCGCACCATGACCCCCCTGATGTTCCGGATCCTGGCGGTGGCCTACCCGGAGTTGGATGGGCACTTGAGGGCATCACAGCAGACACAAGGGGGTGAGTACACTCTCATTCTGCGGACTTTGCGCACAGTGGAGGTGTCTGGGTGGGGGAGGTGGGCTGTGGGTGTCCCTAGGCCTGGGCGAGTTCGGTAGGCAAGGCCCCTCCGTAATGTAGGCCATGTGGCACTCTACCCCACCTCAGCAGAGTGCCAAGTCGAGGTATAGTTACCCCTGTGGCATCCATGTGCGCAGATGTCCACCATTGCCATGTAGGCCATATCCCAGGAATTGCATGTGCAGAGGGCAGGAGCACGGCGTAATGCAGGGGGCTGCTGTGTCTGTCTTGTCCGCCAACGGTAGCGGTATGCCATGCACTAAAACTCTCTTTCTTCTGTCTCCCCCCCTTTTTCTGCTCTCCCTGTCCTTTTGTACATCAGCATCATCAGGCGGAGGTACAGTGGCACCGGAGCACGACGGAGCTGCATCCCACATGGCCATGGAGGGCCACACCACGGACTCTGAATGCACCAGTGGGACGGAGGGCGAGGGGAGCTTCACGTCGGCCACCGGATCACCAACCAGCGACACGGACTCATCCGCTGATGGGTGCTCCCTTGTGGTGGCGGCACCATCTGTGCGCCCCACTTCTACAGGTACAGCCGCCACCTCCCCTACCAGCACCGCCCTCCCAGCAGCCCCTCAGCGTTCGCCCCGTGCCCGCTCACCCAGGAGGGTGGGCATCACCTTCGCCCCAGGCACCTCAGGCCCTGCCCCAGTCACCCCTGCTGCCCTCAGTGAGGAGGCCATTGACCTCCTCAGGTCACTCACTGTTGGACAGTCTACCGTTGTGAATGCCATCCAGGGTGTAGAACAAGAGTTGCAACACAGTAATGCATTCCTGGAGGGCATTCATTCTGGTCAGGCTGTCCTTCAGCGAACCCTGCAATCTCTGGCCTCAGCACTGATGGCAGCCATTGTCCCTGTGTCTAGCCTCCCCCCTCCAACCTCCTCCACCCAGACCCAATCTCCTGTACCCCAGCCCATCCCAAGCACACCTACAGACCAGCATGCATACAAGTCAGCACACACAGGTAGCTCAAGCAAACATAGGCACCACACAACCCACAGGCACTCACGCAAGCCTCACCCACGTACAGACACAGCAACATCCACTGCCTCCACTGTGTCCCCCTCCTCCTCTTCTCCCTCCTCCCTCCCAGTCTTGTCTACACACACACCTGCATGCACCACATCTACAGGCACCATGAATCGCAAAAGGAGACCCAGCACCACAAGCCGCTCACCTGCACTCACCACCTCCACTCCCATTTACACGTCCCCTGTGTCCTCTCCCAGTGTGTCTGTGACGCCCCCTCCAAAAGTACACAAACGCCGGCAATCACTCAGCCAACATCCATCCACCTCACGACAGCCTCCAGTACCTGCACCTGCACCCAAAACACCTAAAGTGACACCTCCGACAACCACCTCCTCTTCCTCCACTCCCAGGCCCCCTCCAACTACCCATCCCAGTGTTCGTCAGAAACTGTCACTCTGTAAAGTTGACCTTTTTGCCCCACCCCCCCTCCAATTCATCAGTCCCGTCGTAGCGCCTCAGCCAAAAAGCCTCCAATACCAGTGGTGCCTGTTCAACGTTTATGGAGTGCACCGGCCACAAGGGCAGGCAGTATGACCCGGAGCCAAGGCACTGTCAGCCCACCCCCTGTAAAGGCTCTAAAATTGGAGAGTGGACGACGGGACCGTGTGAAGACTCCTGGTGGGAAAACAACTCACATGGGTTCCAAGGGGATTGGAGAGTCAGCTGTGACTCCACCAAAGGTGGGTAAGGGCCAGAGGAAGTCTGCCCAGCCTGTTGTGAGTGTCACGGCGGAGAAGTGCGCCATCATTTCCGGTGGTCGAGACACAACCGCCAGCACCGTCGTCACTGGTCCCGAGACCACCGCCAGAGTCATTGTCCAGGAGGGCCCAAGTATCGTCAGTGTTCAGGAGACCACCGCCGGAGTCACAGCCCAGGAGGGCACAAGTATCGTCACTGGTCCAGAGACCACCGCCAGAGTCATTGCCCAGGGGGGCACAAGTATCGTCAGTGGTCAGGAGACCACCGCCCGAGTCACAGCCCAGGAGGGCACAAGTATCGTCACTGGTCCAGAGACCACCGCCGGAGTCATTGCCCAGGAGGGCACAAGTATCGTCAGTGGTCAGGAGACCACCGACCGAGTCACAGCCCAGGAGGGCACAAGTATCGTCACTGGTCAGGAGACGACTGCCGGAGTCACAGCCCAGGAGGGCACAAGTATCGTCACTGGTCCAGAGACCACCGCCGGAGTCACAGCCCAGGAGGGCACAAGTATCGTCACTGGTCAGGAGACCACCGCCGGAGTCACAGCCCAGGAGGGCACAAGTATCGTCACTGGTCAGGAGACCACCGCCCGAGTCACAGCCCAGGAGGGCACAAGTATCGTCAGTGGTCAGGAGACCACCGCCAGAGTCACTGCCCAGGACGGCACAAGTATCGTCACTGGTCAGGAGACCACCGCCAGATTCATTGCCCAGGAGGGCACAAGTATCGTCACTAGTCCAGAGACCACCGCCGGAGTCACAGCCCAGGAGGGCACAAGTATCGCCACTGGTCAGGAAACCACTGCCGGAGTCACAGCCCAGGAGGGCACAAGTATCGTCACTGGTCAGGAGACCACCACCGGAGTCACAGCCCAGGAGGGCACAAGTATCGTCACTGGTCAGGAGACCACCGCCACCGCCGGAGTCACAGCCCAGGAGGGCCCCGGCTGCCACAGCCCAGGTGGGCTATGATGGAACGTCATGCCACACACCAATGCCCAGTGTAGGGAACGTCATGCCACACACCAATGTCCGTATCAGAACCGCCATGGCAAAGCACCGCTGAACAGTCCTGAACCACCATGTCGAAGCACCGCTGAACAGTCCTGAACCGCCATGTCGAAACACCGCTGAACAGGGGAAAGACCGCCATGGTAAAGCACCGCTGAACGGGGCAAAGACCGCCATGGCAAAGCACCGCTGAACAGGGCAAAGACCGTCATGGCAAAGCACCGCTGAACAGGGCAAAGACTGCCATGGCAAAGCACCGCTGAACAGTCCTGAACCGCCATGTTGAAGCACTGCTGAACAGGGCAAGCACCGGGTAGGAATGAATAGACTGCCACATCAGGCATCCTTATCCCATGTGCAGCTGGGACAGTGACAGGACAGGAACTTTCACGGGGAGATTCATCCAGTCTGGGCACCAGTCCCCCTCCAGAACCAGTGGAGGCCTGCATCCACTCTGTCTGTCCTGCACAGGATGAAGCACTCTGGGCACCAGTCTCCCCCAGTACCAGTGGAGACCTGCATCTACTTGAGAGACTGTGGCTTTGCAATCCCCAGGATGGCACAGAGGGCACCCCACCCACTGTAGAGACTTGAGAGACTGTGGCTTTGCACTCCCCAGGATGGCACAGTGGGCAAGCCACCCACTGTAGAGACTTGAGAGACTGTGGCTTTGCACTCCCCAGGATGGCACAGTGGGCACCCCGCCCACTGTAGAGACGTGAGAGACTGTGGCTTTGCACTCCCCAGGATGGCACAGTGGGCACCCCACCCACTGTAGAGACTTGAGAGATTGTGGCTTTGCACTCCCCAGGATGGCACAGTGGGCAAGCCACCCACTGTAGAGACTTAAGAGACTGTGGCTTCGCACTCCCCAGCATGGCACAGTGGGCACCCCACCCACTGTAGAGACTTGAAAGACTGTGGCTTTGCACTCCCCAGGATACATAAATGGGCATGGAGACCCATCGTGAATCTGGCTTTGCAGTCATCCGGCTGAGGTGCCCCCCCTTCCCCTCCCCCTGAGGTGCCTGTAGTATTTCTATCTGATGCCCCAGCAGTGTTCTCTCCGATTGTGGTCAGGTATCCTTTGTGGGCCTCGCCCATGCATTTTTGGACTGTTGGTGCACGGACATTGTTGTGTACATATCTGCACTACTTCTCGTACTGTATATAATTATGACTGATTTTCATATCTTTTCATTCTTCCGGGGGGATTGTAGGTTGTTGCTGTGATTTTTGTGACTGCATTGGTGTGTATGTTGTATAATGCGAGGTTGGGGGTGGGGGTGGGGATGTTTGGTGGGTGTCCCCCTAACTTTTGCCTCCCCCATGTCGTAGGTGCAGTACTCACCGTTGTCTTCGGCGCCTACGTAGATGATGGTCGTAGAGGAGCAGAAACACAAGGGCAGGGAGTATTTGGA
Source organism: Pleurodeles waltl (assembly GCF_031143425.1). Lineage (NCBI taxonomy): Eukaryota > Metazoa > Chordata > Amphibia > Caudata > Salamandridae > Pleurodeles > Pleurodeles waltl. The sequence goes on from NC_090447.1 coordinate 1,234,685,181, forward strand.
GTTCCGGGTCCATGGAGTCCTCGTTCCTCGTGGGATGTGTTCAGGTGAGCGTTTTCCCATTGCCAAAGCTGTTTCCGCCGTGTTTTTATCCACGGTGAATCCGGCCCGGATTGGCGGGTTGTGATACTTTCGCAGGATACATTGTGTTCCGCCTGTCTGTTGGCGGTGACCGCCGCGCTGCTTGTCTGTACCACCGTGGCGGGCGGTGTGTTAAAGTGGCTGTCTTTGCTGGCGGCTCCCGCCAGGGTCATAATTCTCTTTTTTTGTCCGCCGGCCTGTTGGCGGTCTTACCGCCGCTTTAACACCGTCCGCCAGGGTTGTAATGACCACCAATATTATTAATGGTATATATCCGGTTGGACAAAGTGTTAATCCCATTATCTACAACAGCTAATGCTTTTTAAAAAAAATTCCTGATATATTTGCTTTAACCAGGCAGCAGCATCTTGTTGGGAAAGTTTCCAAATCTCAATGTGTACTGCATATAAAAAACGCTTCTTACATGGTGTTCTAGGGCCTGACAAGAAATCGTGTAAGTCAATGGAGTTAGACAGGAGATTAAGGTGTTCTCTAACCGCGTTCAGTGAGGATAATTTTAGCCACTGTTGGCATAATTTTCCCACACTATATGTTGTAATTATGTCTGCATGCTCTGGTGATATATAGCAAGGGTCTGGCCTACTCGTCCTAAAACCCTTCGAGGAGTTAATAAAACGTTGATGACACCCATTGATATCTATTGGCCACAATAACCACCCGCCAGGACGTGTCAGTGAAGCATTAAACGTACCATTCTGGACCCACTCATCAAGCTCATCTTCAGTTGCATTTGTATATTTTTGCCATTTGTAAAATCTTGCGGGGGCAGGTATACTGGGCATGTTTAATTCCTGGATTGTTGCTAAGCCTAAACAGCTCGTTTGTTGCACTTTTTCATTTAAAAAGATCATTTGTACAGGAATGAGGCATGCTCTAAACAATGTTTCTTTCCCCTTAATTTGCCAACTTTTTGTTCCCCAGACACTTTTCAGATCAATTGATTTGGACCAATATTCATAGCCTTCTATTGATAACCGGGAAACAAAGGATTCCGAATATATAAATTTTGCATTGGTCAACAACATGTGCATATCCTTAGTAGGTGGTACCTTAAAATAATATGTTTTGGAACTCCCTTGCAGTGGAGTTGGGCAATGTTCCCATTGTGTGTAATTAAATACAGTTTTGGGACTGCTCGCTCTATGTATGAAATGGCACCCATAGTAATTATACCAAAACGTATCACCATAATTTTCTTTAAATTGGTAAACATCTTCGTTTTCAAAGACAGTATAATATTGCAATTCAGTCATCATAGAATCAACTGTTTTCACATCCCAATCATCAGAAACAATGGCTGGTATCACTAAATCATTCATTGATAATTTGAACTCATACGGTATTTGAATAACTTCCGTTGGACCATATATGTCAAACATTACTTTGTCCCAAACAATCCCATCAGGAATTGGCACTGCGGAAATGTTCACATTATGTGAAGAAAAATGTGGTTTCAAAACCTCTTCCAGCAGTTTAACTGTCGATCTTTCAGGTAAAGAATGACCATGTATTAGCAAGAATAATGACATAACCAATCCAAAGTAGAGAGGCTAGGACAGTCAAAGAGATCCATAGATAATTCCATGGAAAAATAAAATAAGTTTCTTTAAGACAGTTTGTTAGCTTACGTGTACTTGACAAATCAGCTGTCGAAGAGGCGAATGAGTCTGAGAAATCATCGTTGAAGTCGGCAAATTAACCAGAGGCAGTTCCTGCAAATGGCAGAGCCGTTGTCAGTGGTGGAATTGGTGTTTCCTGTGGTGGCACACTATAGGCAGCACCATCCGCTTGACTTGAAGTCGAGTTGACTTTGTCAAATGTTTCTAAATTAGTTGACATTAGTGGAACTAATGCAAGATCATCTTCCACCCTCCCCATGCTTGGAGAGGTGTCGGTGTTGGTGTAAACAACTTGTAGAGGCACTTCTTCGCCAGTAGTGAGAGGGATTCGGGAAGTACTGGATGTTCCTCTTGGTCGGCTGTGCAGGATCGGCCACATAGTGTAGTTTGACATTGTCAATAGAGACAAAATGATTTTCTTTGGCACCTGCCAACGTTGGTAGAATGACAGTTCTGGTACTGTGTATCCCTAGTACAGGGACTGGTGCTCGATAAGAAGGGCCAAATTCCTTTTTCACGTACAAGATTCCCAACTCTGGGAATTCAGCCGGTAGATGTTACAGGCACATCCTTAATTCCTGTGGAGGCGGCACTTTTGGAAGAATTATCATCCCAGAACTGTTGCAATTCCTGTAAGACAGTGACACGTTTATTTATGTCAAAAGGTGTTTCTGCTGCCTCCACGCCAGGACCATCAAGATCCAGAACATACATTTGAATTCCGAACAGGCACTCAAATGAAGTACGACCCCCCAGGGACCTTCTAGGCAGGTTATTTAGTGCTCTCTGGATTCCATACAGGTGATTAAGCCAACTAGGACCCATCCCTAAGACTCTGGCTGTTAAGGATTGCTTTAAATCAAAGTTTAATCGCTCCACAACAATATTTCCCTCTGGGTGAAATGGAGACGAGTACTGGAGTTGGACCCCCAACGAAGCCATGGCGTCCCTGAATGCCCTTGAGGCGAAAGCAGGGCCCTGGTCCAAATGGAAAGCCGCAACTGCATATGCACCAATAAAGATTCGCAAATCTTTAATAACAGTCCAAGCGTCAGCCAAGCGTTGTGGCCACACCCATACAAATCTGGAGCATGAATCAACAGCGACTAAGATATATTTGTATGCACTATCAGGTGTTAAGGTACCACAGTGGTCCAAGTACACACATTGTAATGGTTTGTTTGAAATTAAGAGGGGTGTCTGCAGCGGGCGCTTGGCAGTGGAAACTTTGATTTGTTGACAAATGTCACAACAAAGGACATATTGCTTAGTCTCTTTGTAGAGACCTGGCCACCAACAGCGGGCCTGCAAGATCGAAATTGTAGCCGCCACACCTGCATGGGCAGATGCCACCCCCCTCATGCACGGCTTTAATCAATTGTGATCTTATATCTGTGTTTGGGGATATCTCGTACACCTATGCCTGGTATCTTAACCTCAGCGTTCAGCATACCTCCCATCCGATAGTGATATTTATTAGGAAATCCTTTAGGATAGGGTGTACCATCAGCTGTAGCTGTCACGGCAGCCCAGATGTCTGCGTCTGGTTTTGAACTCAAACGTGTCACTGCAGCTATAGCGGCCACACCCACTGCTGACTTTGCAGCTTCATCAGCCAGTGTATTTCTAGCAACGTGTATTCCAACGTGCTGGTGTCCAAGTGTGTGTACAACATGGACATTCGGTAACGTCTCTTTCAGGTTAGCTACTTTCCCTCACAGTAGTCTGTGTTTAATGGTGTTGCCTTTGGAATCTCCGAACCCATTCTGGCGCCAATCATGCAGGTATTCATTAAAGGACTGGACACAGTAATATGAATCACAAACAATCAGCATAGGCTGTGCAGGGTCTGTGTGTTCCAGTGCCATCAGTAGAGCTTTTAGCTCAGCCAATTGTGCTGTACAATCCCCTAGGGTTTGTGTAAAGGTATGTAGAGGACAAAATGTATCGCCCTCCATATAGCCACTTACGATTGCGCAAGCAGCAGAATATTGATGTTTAGTTCCAATTGCAGGTTGTGCAGAGCCATCGGTGTACATGACTCTGTGATACTGATCAATAAGCAAAGTATTTGCTGGAACTGGATATTCTATTTCATATTGTAGAAATTCCTGAGTTTGTAGCTTTGAGTCAAAAATGTAGTCTACATCAGTGGCTGTCAGAGATGTAGCCCATTGTATCCAACGTGGATGTAATGCTTTTGCGTTTGGAACGTTAGCTTTTGTAACAGCCTCTAGGGCTGGGATTGGAGAAACGACAATAATGGGTTTTCCTTGGGCAAGAGGTCTTTCTTTAACGACAGCCATCTGTACAGCAGTGAGAATTTTCTCTGTGGGAGCAAAGCGTTGTTCTGCTGCTGAGTACAAATGCGATTTGTATGCTATCGGGACTGTCTCACCTTCATTAAACGTCACATAGGTGAAACCGATGGCCCCAGCTATTACTCCGATGACCAAATGTGTTTTGTTGTCCCTTGTGTGTAAATGTTGTGCTGCAAGCATGTCTGTCTGCAACTCTCGAAGAATGCGTGTATGTTCAATTGTCCAGAATTTACTTGAAAAATCGGGACGTATTAAGTCATATAAAGGTTTTATGCATGTAGCATAATCTGGAATGTAGGTTCTGCCAAAATTTAAGAAACCCAATAATGAATGGAGTTTTTTAATACTATTCAGTGGTTGTAACTGTGCGCACTTCTCTAAGAATTGTGGCGCTAGGCTCTTCCCTTCACTTGACAGCTCATATCCTAGGAACAGGACACTGAGGAAGGCTATTTTTGTTTTTTTGAAGTTAAATTTGTAGCCAAATTCAGCAAACCCTACAACAATGCGGGATACCCATCTTAAATGTTGTAGTAGTTCATCGTCCGTGAGATATATATCTTCTACATAGGACAATGCTTCAGGGTCAATCTCGTGCAATATAGCAGTGACACGAGCTGCGAACAGTCCTGGGCTGTTCTTATACCCCTGAGGTAAATGGCAGAATTTTGTCTGGGAGCCATTTGCGCTGAAACTTGTTAAGTCTCTACTCTCAGGTGCTATATTCTGGCAGAAAAACCCATTGGAAATGTCTAGTGTTGTTTTGTATTTTTTACGCACTATGTTGCTCATTAGTAGTGTGCTATGCAAATTCTGGATAGCATAGGTACGTGTATGACTGTTTAAATGTCTGTAGTCTAAGACTATTCTGTATGAATGGCCTGGTTTAGCTACTGGGAATAATGGGTTATTCAATGGTGAGACACAGGGTTCAATCACACCCTGGTACTCTAATTGCGTTAGTATTTCTGTCACTGGTGCTTTTGCTTCATGTTTTATAGGATACTGCAGTCGTGGCTGAGTTTCATTCTTAATTGGGATTACATGGTAGGGGGATTCTTTATCCCATCCTACGTGATTTCTGAATAATGCAGTTGCTTGTGCCAAAGCCCATTCAATGGAATAGGATTCAGCGAGTTCCTCTGGAACAAGGGGTGAGAAAGAAGGCTTAATCACATCTTCTCCATATGGGCAAGTACGGTCAAAATCAGGTGGCCAATCTTGTTCGGCCAACAAGAAGTCATATACTTTTACTATGCAATCCCAAAAGATTGCATCTATTGTGCGTTCAATGTCTCCTTCTAACTGTACCGTTACTTTATACACTCTATCAGGCGTGGAGACACACATGTCTGCAGTTTCTACCTGTATAAAGTCATCAGTTGCTTTCACCTCCAGATGCCCTAGAAGATTCTGGCAAACTATTGTGACCTCTGCTGCACTGTCTAGCAAGGCTAGTGCCCAGTTCTTGTTCTTCAAAAGAACCCTCTTCCTGTGTGGCATGTCGGACTGCGACTGCTGACACTTTTTTCTTTTTAAATTGTTGTTTTTGTTGGGCGGGTCTCTCTCCCTTTTTAACAGAAACCTCAGAAGAGCGTTGTGATTCCTGTCTCGGTTTCACGTACTCTGTTCTACGCTCTGATCGCCCACATCTCTCATTTCTTTTTTCCGATGAGTCCTGAAAGGAACGAGATTGGCGTGTATCAGTATATTGATATCTATCAGGCGTTTTTATATTATCTCTATTTCTGAGATTATACCTATTTTGTGGGGTTTCTATACGCGGAGATTCTCCACTCTCTTTCTTAGGAGTTTGTTGCTTTTTATCCCAGCGTTTCTTATTACCCTTAGGTGCTTGCTTGGGGGTATCTTTGTTTGATTTACCCTGAAATTTAGGTTTTTGTGGTCTGGCCCCTAAGCTATCTCAACCAATACTTGAATAGGTCTCTGCTATTATTTTAGGCAGCTCTTGTTCTTGATCCTGCTGTGGAACGTCACGAAGCCGCATGCGCACTGCAAGTGCGACTGCTTCCCCTTTAAGGTTACTGAAAATGATTGTGGATACTGTGGCAAAATTGCCCATCAATTGCATCCCCAAATCTAGGGCCGGGACAGCCCCATATTCATCTTGAATTTGTTTCAACACTTCCGGTAAATTGGCAAGTGTCGGTGTACCGTGTGGGGTTGTGTAGAGCGCAGCAAGTACCGTGCCCCACGTATTACAGTTTTCTATTGTAGGGACCATCCCAAAGGGCAAGCACATCGTTAATATTCTATGTTTATCCTGAGGTCCCGTATGGGGAAACACTGCCTCCAGCGTATTAATTTTCTGTGCTAACCAAAACAGAGTTTCCTCCCGTTTGGCGTGTACTTTACCCATAATCGAATATACAGTCGCAGGATTTATACCTGGCGTCACTGCATGTGGATGTGCTGGAGCAGCACATGCTGGTTTTGTATTTAGTGTTTGCATCACAAACTGTACTAATCGTCTATATATTGCTATTAATTCAATATATAAGCGACGAACCTCAGCTACTGCTAAATTTGCAACTGCAGGATGTGGTGTATAGGTGGCCAATAAAGTCCAGGTAGGACCGTCATTACTTAGTGGACCTAACCTTACTAGTAATATTGTGTGGGGTAGGGCGCCATCAAGCCAATTATTATGTTCTTGATAAGATAGAGGTATCTCGAAGTATGCGTATGCTCTGTATTGTCCAGGCGCATTCGCAGGTGTATATTGGTGAACTGTATTTGTGTTCCCATCATCTGATGGAAATGTGACCCAAGAGTAAAAAAGTTCTGTTCTATATGCTGCATGGGATTCCACCACGAATGTGACTTGACCTCCCTGGGCCGTTAGGCCATTTGCTAGTAAGTGTGCTGTTGGAGGTTGTCTCATATTAACAGCTATTTGTACCTGTTGGGGATTTGCCATGATAGTAACACTATGAGTTCAGAGAAGGCACACCAAAATGGGGTTTCCTTTTAAAGTTCAAGCTTGAGCAACCGCCAGTTGTAGTAGGATTACCTACACAGCTGTGGTGGAAATCCTCAGCACCAAGGACGTCTCCGCATACGGCATTGAGGTGTCATTATATATAATGAGACAGAGATACTCCGGAGGACCCGAAAATTAGAGCCTGACCAAACGTTGGCGGTGCCATGTCGCATGGGCTCTCATTATTCAAATGATGCTACTGGATTTTGAGCAGCAAGATCATCCGCGGTGTGGGAGACTGAGTTTGACCCACTGTGGGTGACACCTGTCGCTCTAAATCCGGGTTTTGCTCCGGCTGCCTCATCTCTACCAGAAGATAGGGATGATTGGGCAGCCGAGCGCATGACATATTAAGCTTCTCAGGGACGTCTTGGCCACTTAGGTCACATCCGGTTCTCTCATTCACAATTCGGTCTCATTTATAAATGACAACAAGAAGCAGTATGAGTTGACTGGTTTCATAAAACAACTGCATTTTAGATAGCAAAGCGTGAGCTACTATAACCAGGACGACACAAAATGACAATATTAAAATGGTGACGAGGAGAGCAAAGCATAAGAATAATGCTTTCATATTGCCACTAGGATTTATGGACTATTTCCTATCTCAGTCATAATCTGAGCACAGCCTGTTAAGCTCTAATTCTGCCTTTCAGGTTCCCCCGGGAGGACATCAACCCTCATACCTGAGCAAAGGCCTGTAGTCTGCGAAAGCATCTGCAGTGAAGCATTCAGCAATCAGCATACAGTCGTGGTTCACTGGCTGGAATCTCCCTCTTAATGTGTAATGGGACTAAGAAGTGTTTTTACAATAACACAGCTGATGTTCTAAGAAAATGTTCCTACGTAAGGATGTGTATTTTCTACGAATCTTGGAGACTAAACTTCTACCACGCTCACCAGCAATGTACCAAACTGTAGCCTTGACTGAAGCACAAAGTGATCAAGAATGTCTTGTTTGAGAACACAGTGCTGGGCTAAGCAAAAACAGTTAGATAGATGAATATAAAACAAGAACGTAAAACTGGTTATTGTAAAATAACAATGCAAAGCTGAATAAAATATTTCTAGGTCAAAGTGCACAGCGGCCTAGTGTGTTAAACTAACGTGCATGGAGCTATAACTAAAATGGCTACACAACAGTATAAAACTGAGAACAATGTAACACTTTCAAGCCTGTGCTGCTCTTGGCTTTCCAATATGTATACTTTGCTTGTAGCATGAAGTCTAGAGCCAAGTTCAGTTATGGTGTAAGCAGAATAAACAGTCAAGCATTGTTGTCAATGCTATACCAATTAAAGTACAAATTAGACATTTTTATTTATTGATGATAAAATCCGTATATCTTTTTTGAAAGGTATAGTGCCGCCTCAACTAGATGTTCCACCTCATATCTACCTCCAAGAATAATCCTTGATTGTTACCTTCTGAAAGTCAAAGCCTAAGAAGGAAACCTTGACATTTCATTAATCACAGAGTGGCACTTGAGTTCTGTAGTTCCAGGGACAGCAGCAATGCTTGTTAAAAACGTTGCCTATCTGCCCCTGAGTTCTGCAGCCCTGGAGACCTGATCCGTCAGAACCTAGCAATAAGATATTTTGTAGATGATATTGAGTTTTAAAAAAGGATATATTTTTCAAAAGACTATCGACTACTTAGGTTAATGACATCCAGGACGTTTAGATATGTTATTGATGTTATTGAGACTTGGGTGGAAGGCGCAACTCTAAGCTTCTATGGGAGAAAATATGAAGAGAGTATTTGGTGTAGTTTCAGGAGCCATGCCTAGGATTTTGATGGTGTGATGGGTAAATATATGAATTTTGACCATGTAGGTAAAATCCTACATGTGTGTGTGTGGATAGAGCACATTAAATCTTCACTATAGCTAAGTGGTTGCCAGAAAGCTAAATAGAAAGAGGTGCATGCTCATTGACCTGCTCAATTGTAACCATGCCATGTGGGTGGGTGGCATGGGCATCATTTTCTCAAGATAAAAGAGATGATCACCATGCTCGGCAGTGCTAAGTGTTTTTTCTAAACTCAGTTTAAATCTTCATACCATCAGGGATGGCTGATGAGGCTGAGACGTTGCACCATCTCTTCTTAATGCTTTTGCTCCATCTCATATGTTTTCAGTTTAAAAGAATGTATTTACATCATCACTAGCTGCTTTTCAGTGCACAATGCAAAAATATTTTAAGAATATAGATAGCGTCCTAGTTGTTCAAGATGATATACTAGTGTAGGGAGATGATCAAATAGTGCATCAGATGGCAGTTGAAGTGTTGAAAGTGCTGTTTTCCAATGGGTTAACATTGTGTAAAGGCAAAAGTATTTTTGAGACAGGGGAAATAGAATGATTTACCAAATAATTTCAGCAAGGTCAAGGCTGGGATTTTGGAAAGGAACAGAAAAACATCAGATCCAAGTGAAAAGAACAAATTCTGTCTTTTTTTACAGCTATGTAAATTCAATGTGAAGTTTAGATTATAGGTTGCCATATATGCTGTGTCCCTTAACAGAATCTTGAAAATGGGAGAAATATGAGTGGGAGAAACAGCAAACTGGGTATTTTAGGCAAGCTAAGCAAGCCCTTACACTGGCACTCACTGTGCAGGAACTCATTCTTGGGAAACCTATGAATCTTAAATTAGAAGTCAGCGAGGGCACAGATACACAAGAAGACCAAGCCACATATATGGGGCTCATACATAAACTGCATTACTGTAGCTGGGCATTCTTTAACCAATATCTACGTGTTGACTATATCACCATTCGCATGTGCCATCCCTAGACAACACTAGTGCCACACAATGAGGCCACAACCATACACATTAATTTCATACTGACTCATTCATCATGTGGTTATTAAAAGGTCAACCACCAATCAAGTAAAATACATAATCATGCCATTTTTAATTGTGAGAGGAAATCACCAGACTTGGGGGGAGGGAGAAATCTCTATCGACTGCAACAGATACGAACAGGAATTAGGTCTTTCCTGAGCCAACCATTCACCAAAATGAGAGCCTTGATTTGCAGCCACTCTTTAGGTCATTGAATCCTCCACATGACCAATGGCCTTAATGTTTCAGAGAAAGTATCAAAGATTCATTGCAAGGGGGTCCACTAACTCTATTCTCAGCTTAACATAGTATTTGAAAATAAGCTGAGTAATGTAATACCACACCCACACCTATAAAGGCATTTCCAGGTGCTGCAGTGCAGTAGCTGCTTACACCTGCTTAGTGAAGGAATGGCTTGAACACTGGAAAGGCCTCTATGCTGGGCACACCTGGAGGCATAGGATGTTCTGGGGGTATTATCACATTCAAATGCACAGCAACCCCAACTGACTCTACTACATAGGAGGGGCATGAGAACAGCCTGGTCAACTCTCCATGCTGAGCTCGAGGCATTTAAGAAACAGAACAGCAGTGAATCTGATATGCATTTGAAAACACAAGTGCATACCTGTTTTGAATTTAACAACAGAGTACAATGCCTGTTTTGAATGTTTTGTCCAGTAATGACTCCTGTTTACTTTCTTTTATTTCTGTCAATGCTGGCTTAGATTATGCCGCTCTATCAAATGTATTTTATAAATTAATGTATTTTTGTGGAAGTTAGTGTACAATTTAAAAGGATGTTTTGACAATTTTCATCCTAAAATGTTGGAGCTTAAATATGAATAGGAAACTCTTACAGAAACTTTGAGATACATTGTCATATGACATACACCAACTTTATGTATGCTTTTCTGTGTATTTTTATTCCTAAACTTTATGATCTGTCTAATCTAATTTATGGTGTCAGCAAATATTATATGATGGAAAATTCACATCTCTGACTTAATGGCATTATGTGATATGCAAGGTGGTCATCAAGTAGCTGAACATACAATGACCACTTAAAAAAGTGGAATAACACATGCCTAAAACTAGTCATTCACTCACGTCTAAGTTCCCATTTGCCAACATATGCTACCAGGAACCAGGGAATACACTCTAGAAAAACAAAGATTATCCTGTAGGATTTTTTTATAGTCAACATAGCTCAGTCTCTTTATACCAATCATCTATCAGAGTTTGTTTTCCAACAATAGGTATCAATCAACAAACGCAATAAAGATGCAGATGGTGAAGTGCTCAAGTGTGTGATATTGTGCAATATATACAGCGATGCCTAGCATGAGATTATGTATTGTTTGTCACCCAGCTTGGAACCATGAGGGTGTTGGTTGATCTAATGCTAAGCTTTAAATCACTGATATACAGACCAATGATGCCTTGTTCTAATTAGTTTATTCATACAACAGCAATAGTGACTAATTAAGCATGTTCACACTCTCCCACAATGGCTACTGAGGTCAGCAGTCTAGCATTTGGGTGGAACTGTGCTGTGGGAGGTATAAGTATCTCCTTTCCACGTTGTCAGGTTCATCCTTCAAGAACCAACAGATGCTTGGAGATTTGGGCACACGGAGACCGCAGACACGCTAAGCTGGGTAGCAGCTCAGCATGTACGAGTGGCCCATTCGGAGGACTGTTGCCTCAAGAAGAGGCTTGCATAGTGGCATTCACTACATATGAGTTTTTAAAGGCAATTTTGAATGAATGACCTGAGTTTGGGGACCTATTGGATGGGATTCACTAAGGCACACTGTGTCGAGTTATACACATGATGCAATGAGGCATGCAGCACCTGACAGATTAATTGTAAAGATGGTGGCATTTATGGCCATGCATACATATGAAGGCGTTTTATATATTACTTAAATCTGGGACTCTCATGGACTGAACACAGTGAGGCACGCTATACCCTATGTATCAGGGGTCTCAAACCTTTTCTGTGTAAAAACTACTTATGTTCAATGAAAATCATCTAGAGCTATGAATATTATTAGAATTTGAATACTGACTACATCAGACAAGTTTACATTTTGTTTTGAATATACACTTTTCAATTTTTGTAGGCTGGGCTGCACACAGGAGAGCTACTTATGGGTGTTGGGGACACCTGATATATGTCCCCTACGGTATGTGACATGGGATATAGGTGATTACCCACCTAGTGGTGGGAACACAGGTGTTTCTTTAATATGCATTGCAACACTGTGCAACCTGCAGGGCCACAGCTATGGAGTGGACTCAGCTCTGACACTTTTTCACATGGACTTATGTGAACCATTATGCCATATGTATAAGGCATACTTGAGTTTATACAGAGGGGCACACAAATGTCTCGATTTCTCTCTATGGGTGTTAATCCATTGTTGACCCTTGTACCCCAGCATTTAAAGAAGATGCACTGTTAGGAGGTAGGATCCCATTTAATTATTATTCCTAGTTGGAACTAATTTGTCCACATAAGATTATAGATTGGTGTTTCCTTATACTGTTGTCCTGACAGGTAAAGTATCACATGGCATTTTTGTCCTGAGGAGGCCCTTAAAACTCTCAACAGGGTTTAAATGTCAACAATTATATATGGGATTGTCAGTTGCAGAAACAAATTGAAAGCAGACACCTGTGACAAATGAACAAACCGTTTTGGAATTTATAGACTTCCTGTTTATATATAGGAATCACTGTATACATTGCGCAATATCACACATTTGAGCACTGCGTTGTCTGCACCTTTATTTCATTTGTTGATTGATACCTATTATTGGAAAATAAAATCTGATTGATGATTGGTATAAAGTGGCTGAGCTATTCTAACTACAAACGAAAAAAGTCCCATGGAACCATCTTTGTTTTCCATCATGATCTGAGCCATATTTCTACCTCCACCATCACTCAAGATGCTCCTATGCCAATAGGGGCTGCAGTTGCAACCCGTGCTTTACCTTCTCCTCCTTCTGTTGTTGTCCATATGGAAGAACAGTGGTCAAGGAAAGCATTAGCCCCAGATATCTGTATGCCCTTTTGCGTTGATCCCCTCTTCCCTGAATATATCTTGCTGCTTTCAAAGAAGCAATGAGGGAAATAGTTGCCAGTCAGCTAGGGAAATGAAGAAAATGACAGACAAAATAAGTTCTATTTTTTAGATGCTTGCTGACCGTAATAGAGAACTATGGACCTCACTGACTTCCTTGATACCAGGAAGCCACCCAACTTCTACCTACTTGCTGTTGTCCTGCCACCCAATGCCACCCAATGTGTTATTACACATTGTTTCTACCATTACCCCAGCTTGTTCAGTACCTCAGGATTTATCAGGTTCTCTCATGCACAGAAACCTACCTGTTTTAATGAGGACATTTTTGCTACTCAGAAACCCCTTGCTTTTGAGGGGTGACTATAGTTTTCTGTTTCACATTTGACTTTTACTTTAGTAGTTACCTGTAATGCCCACTATATATTTGGACAATGTGTTTTTGACTATTAAAATGTAACATATTTTGTTCACTTTCACCCTTGTAAACAGGCTTTGCCCATTGCACCCCCAACATATTTTATCAGCCTCCTCAAAGTTGTTATTTTCTTCCTAAACATGGGTAACATTTGTCTCACTAAATTAAAAAGAATAATACATTTCCTGGCACTTATGTAGAGAAAGCTATGGTTAAAGAAAAGACAAAAGAGATGTTGGTGTCTATCGCCTAATATCTGTCTTCTGTCTGTGGCCAGTCCACATATTAGTTAGGCATTTGTAGCAGAAGTAGTGGTGGTGGCTGGTGCTGCATCAGATGATGAAACAGGACATTTCAAGTAGGATAAGACATGAGGAAGATGAGCATGGTTGTGAACCATTACATGACAATCTAAACTGTAAAGAGTCAATTACGTCAAGACATTTTTCAACACAAGCTATTATTGGTAGCCCTAAGGAGTCAACAAAAAATATGCCATTTCAATGGGGGGGAGATCAGGTTGACCTTAGTGACATGTACTGTACTTTGCCCTCCTGTAAAAGGTAGTACTTCTGCGCCAACTGAAGCAACCACTGAATCTTTCCTGGGGTCAGTAGTGTAGAAATGAAGAGTGCGTAGAGACTAATAAAACTAGTTTACTTCATGAAGAGTGGGGGTTTTATAGAAGGTTAGCATGATGGGTATGTGTGTATTATGTCTACCTATCTGTATAAGATAGGGGTAAAACAGGGTGATGTTAGACTTGGCATCATTGGCATGGTCTCCCCTAACTTTTTGCCTCTACTTCCAAGGTTGCTTCTGCGAGCTGTTTTTGCTGGTTTGTTTGCTCTGGACACTTTACCACTGCTGACCAATGCTAAAGTGTAAGTGTTATCTGTATAAATTATATGTGTACATTGGTTTATCCATGATTGGCATACTTGATTTACTAGTAAGTCCCTAGAAGTATCCAGGGCCTGTAAATCAAATGCTACTAGTGGGCCTGCAGCACTGGTTGTGCCATCCACATTAATAGCCCTGTAAACATGGCTCAGACCTGCCACTGCAGTGTCTGTGAGTGCAGTTTTAAACTGCCAATTTGACTTAGGTGTTGTACATGTCCTGACAGTGAAATTCGGTTTTCACTGCACCAAGGCCTATCCCTCTCATAGGTTATCCTGGGGGTTGCCTTTAAATATTATTTAAGCACTGATTCCCTTTGGGAGCAGATAGACGTGGAATGTGGGGTCTCTGAACTCACATTTTAAAAATACATCTTTTAGTGAAGTTGGTTTTTAGATTGTGTGTTTGAGAATGCCATTTTTAGAAAGTAGGCATTTTCTTGCTTAAACCATTCTGTGACTCTGCTTGTTTGTGGATTCCCTGTCTATGTCAGTTTGACAGTTGGGCTGTTTGCACCTCTCCTCTAGACAGTTACACAAAGGGAGCTGTGGTGTAGCCTGCATATCCTGATGGACAATCTGGGCTGAGGGGAGGGGAGGAGTGGTCACTTACACCTGAAAAGGCTGTGCCTGCCCTCACACAATGCAGTCTCCAACCCCCTGGTGTGTGTCTGGGGCCTGGCCTGGGCAAGGCAGGATCTTGAAAACAACAGAGACTTCTCTTTGAAGTAGGTCTATTTCAAAGGCAGAAAGGGATATAAGAAGAGCATCCAAACCCCCTGAAAATGAGATTACTTCTAGAACCAAGAGGAACCTCTGCCAAGGAGAGGAGCTGGAGAGCTGGAAGAGGAGTACTGCCCCTTTGTCTGTGACTGTGCTTTGCTGGGCTGGCCTGCAGTAGCTGCTTCTACCTGAGAGAGGACAAAGACTGTCTTTTGTGTGACTTCCCACTGGTGAAGAATCTCCAAGGACTTGAACTGAGCTTGCCTCCTGTTGTTGAAGCCTCAGGGATAACAAAGACTTCTCCCTGCCAGTACCTGGGCTTTCTGCTGAGAGTCTTGCCTGCCAAGTGGTGCCCTAACCTAGCTCTAGGCCCTTCAAAAGTGCAGCTTGTGTAAAAGGACAGAAATCCATGGCAAGACCGCCGTCTAGGAAAACTTTCGACCCGCCTGCCTCGCGGCTAAAATCGACGCTACACCGGCATCGCAGGTGGGAGATCAACGCAATGCGGCTAAGAAACGATGCACAACACCCACAGTGGCTGCTGTTAACGACGCAAGCCCCTAAGCAGCACGGTTTCTTGACACCATGCAACCGGATTTCAACTCAACATCGCTGGGCATGGAAAATCAATGCAAAGCCTGCCCGGACCCGAGGTGCCCAACTGGATTGGCGTATCACTCTCTTGCGGGAGAGAAGAAACGATGCACATCGACCCGACCAGAGGAGGAACGACACACATTCTCGCTTGTGGGTGAGAAATCGACACATCGCTGGCCTTTTCTGAAGCACACTTACCCGTGCGGCTTTATTTTGATGCTACCCAAGTACTTTTGTGCGCTAACCGCATTCTCACTGTTTTCTAAGGATTAAGGTCCAGATGTAGGAAGCCTTTTGCGCCTCGCAAATGGCGAAAAATGCAGTTTGCGAGGCGCAAAAGGCTTCACGCGATGCACAACCTCAAATTGCGAGTCGGTACCGACTTGCAATTTGAGGCTACGACTCGCAAATAGGAAGGGGTGTTCCCTTCCTATTTGCGACCGCATCGCCATGCAGAGTTGCTTTTGGACCGCGAATGCGGTCGCAAACCAACTCGCAGTTACCATCCAACTTGGCACCCCTTCCCCTTTGTGAATGCCAATAAAAAAAAAAATTCAGAGCATTCCTATGGACCACTGCCTACTCTGAAAAAACCGAAACCAAATGGTTTCGGTATTTTTCTTTTTGCAGCCCGTTTTCCTTTAAGGAAAACGGGCTGCAAAAAGAAAAAAAAACTGCTTTATTCAAAAAGCAGTCACGGACATGGTGGTCTGCTGTCTCCAGCAGGCCACCATCCCTGTGAGTGCCTAGACTCGCTATGGGGTCGCAAACTGCGACCCACCTCATTAATATGCATGAGGTGGGTCTTTGCGACCCCATAGCGAGTCGCAGAAGGTGTCTGAGACACCTTTCTGCATTTGGTTTTGCAAGTTGCAATTTGCGAGTCGCTATGACTCGCAAATTGCAAGTCGCAAAATCAAACTTACCTACATCTGGCCCTAAGACACTTAGGGCTACATGTACGAAAGTTTGGTTTTGCGGCTCGCATTTTGCGAGTCGCAAAACCTTATGTTGCCATGTGTCAATGACACTATTTGCGATTCGCTAGGGGGTCGCAAAAGCCCACCTCATGAATATTCATGAGGTAGTTCGCAATTTGCGACTCCCTTGGGAATGGCCGCCCTCACAGGGATGGTGCCTTGCTGGAGACAGCAGACCACCATGTCTGTGACTGCTTTTAACTAAAGCAGTTGTTTTTTTTTAAAAATGCAGCCCATTTTCCTTAAAGGAAAATGAGATGCATTTCAAAAACTAAAAAATTTAACGTTTTCATTTTTTTTTTTCAGAGCAGGCAGTGGTCCAGAGGACCACTGCCTGCTCTGAAATAATATTTTTACTGCCATTCACAAAGGGGAAGGGCTCCCATGGGGACCCATTCCCATTTGCGAATGGGTTAGCATCATTGTGACACTGGTGCCAACTGCGATTGTTTTGCGACCGCATTCGCAGTTACAAAACAATCATACATGGGACTGTGACTCGCAATTAGGAAGGGAACACCCCTTCCTAATTGCGACTCGCAATCCCTTTTTGCGATACGGTAAATAGTGTCCCGAATCGCAAAAATGGGTTTATACATGCCATAGTGCATTTTGCACGTCCAAACGGCCCGATACACTGTTTGCGATGTGCAAAATGCTACGCACATGTAGCCCTTAATCTTTTTAAAATTCATAACTTGACTTGTGAATGTCAGATTTGTGACATTTTGGTCTTGTTTTGTTTAGATAAATATTGCCTAAACCTGTTTTGTGTCATTTTGTAGTGTTTTCACTGAGTTACTGTGTGTGTTGGTAGAAATACATTACATCTTGCTTCTGAAGTTAGCCTGCCTGCTCGTGCCAATCTACCAAGGGGGTGAGCAAGGTTTAACTGAGGTTGATTCGCCTTTACCCTGACTAGAGTGAGGGTCCTTGCTTGGACAGGGGTAACCTGACTGCCAACAAAAGCCCCCATTTCTAACGGGTGATATGAGTGATGTGAGAAAAACTACTCAGCAGGCGGTGATGCTGAAAGGGCAATTTTGAAGACTTACCTGAACTTACATAAGCATTCACAAAAACAGGCATGAAACACAGCATTTCAGGGTGCATAGTAAGACTACACTGCCTGAGAGTGGTGAGACAGAAATAGGCACCAGGTCTGCCTCCAAGAAGGCCACCATAACCTAGACAAGTCCTCCTTCAAATATATATAGGATACTTTTCATATATGAATTGAAGGTTCACAGGAAAGGGATAAAGTAGCATATACAAACATCAATTAAGCCTGTCAGAACTATATTTCCTGTTGATCAATGATCAAACCAGGGTGGGGAATATCTTCTTCCAAGATCAAACCAAACTCATTTTTTATTGTATCTATAGAATTATCATAAAGTACATGTATTTTGTATATAAATATTCAGATACAAAAATCATATGAACTCATACTCACATCTATAGAGATCAAACATAACAGCAATTCTTTAATATGAGATCCTGTTTTTATACAGAACGTTGTTCATACAATATTTATATCTACACCATAGTTACAAAACTGCCTCCAACCCCCCCATATTTCAGCATGCAGCCACATTTATACCACATTTATCATTCTTACACACACATATGTGCAGTATTAAAATTTGCCTACTGAGTAGACGTGGATGACGTAATCAACACTGAAATAACTGCAATATAAAACTACATTTGTCTAATTCTCTATTTACATTTCCATTGCATACCTCCTTCCAATGGAACCCCAAACAAGTACTCTCTAGTTATCTCCTTCTCTGTTCACAATCTAATTATCCATCTGCTTCCTTTGGGACCACAAAGAGTGAGATGTGCATTTTGGTTAAGCAAAAATAAACTACCTGCCTCAGGACACACAAAGGTTTCTTGTGGTAGAGGTAATAGTGCAAAAAACTTAAAGTATTACTTGCAGCAAGTAAGAATTTTCTTCACAAGTTAAAATACCAATTCTGGATTGTGTGTTGCTTCTGTGGCATCCCACGGCATGACAACTATATCCTCCTAATAGCCAGCACTTCATTGCAATCCTTCAGGGAATAAATGCAAGAATGTCATTTTTTCTTATTTATCTTTTTGTTTCATTTTTGTCTCTTGTTAGCCTCAGATCAACATCACGTTTGTCCATACAACATGAAGGAGCTGACACAAACATCTCCTTCACCTACCATCTCTTCTTGTGCCACTTTTTTTTGTGGTTCCTCATAGTGTGGGTCTCCACCCCAATGCAGCTACCCTGTCTCGGTTCCACTGAGTTAGACCTTGTGGTTCCCTGTATTGATCTACAATGAGGATAACTTCAATGTCTTTCTTCACCTCTGTGAAAATTGTCTTCTTCTTAAGTGGTGTTGGTTGCACCCTGATGGATGTATGGGTAATCATACAGGACAAAAAAAAGTAGAACAGAACACAGGGTATGGGACGTATTTAAGTGTCTGGGGGATTAATTGTTGTTAGAGGTGTGTGCTCTAGTTCAGATGTATGTATTCCCCATTCTCCTCTGCTGGACCTAGCGCTTGTGGCAGGTTCATCCCCTGACTTTTTGCATCCTTCATCCTATTTTTTCTGACCTCTCGCTGTTGGCTCTAGGACTCCGAGCACTTTATCACTGCTGATCAGTGCTAAAGTGCAGGTGCTCTCCCTTCTAAAGTTGGTATGAATGGCTTATACCTAATTGGCATATTTAATTTACCTGTAAGTACCTTGTACAGTGGTATCTCTATTCCCAGGGCCTGTAAATTAAATGCTACTAGTGGGCCTGCAGAGCTGCTTGCGCCACCCACTGAAGTAGCCTTCCAAACCTGTCTCAGGCCTGCTTGCGCAGGGCTTGTGTGTGCATTTTTCTGCCACATGCACCTGCCACCTACATTTACTTGCCAGGCCCAGGCCTCCCCTTTTACTACTACTAGGTAGGTCCTAGCTAACCCTATAGACAGGGTGCTATGTATGTAGAAGGCAGGGCATGTGCCCGATAGCGTGGCCTGTCCTGGTAGTGACAAACAGCCTATTTGGTTTCTCACAGCTCTGAGTGCTGCCTTCTCATAGGATTACATTGGAAATGCCCTGCCTTATGTCTAGGGGGTATTGTCTGATTTATGAGGGGTAGCGTAGGCATGTTTGGTATGGTTGTAATGGTAGTGAAAAATACTGCTTTCTGGTGTAAGTGGATTTTGTATTACTATTACAGAAATGCCACTCCTAGAAAGTGAGCATTTCTGTGTGCTTATGACTCTGTTGTTTTGCAGTTTGACTCCAATCCACGTGTGGGCATAGTGACAGTTGGGCTTTGTGCATACTTTCCAGACAGCCTGTACACAGGGAGGGTGGAGGTGTCACAGAGGTGCATCTGCATACTGAATAGTCTTCCTGGGCTAAGTGAAGGGAGAGGCGGGGCACACCTGCATTTGTAAAGGCTGTGCTCTGGCCTCACACAATAGGGTCGCTTACACCCAACTGATGTTTGGAGCCTGTGCTGGAGGAGAGAGGGGGCACTCCCAGAACCAGTTGTAACAGGTTGGAAGCTCCTCTCCCCTTTCTTTGTAAACACACTGTAAAACTGAGTATATGTACAGGGGAGTTTTCCCCACAATTTGGAGACATCTTGGAACTGGACACAAAATGCTGGAAGGACTCACGAGGAACCGCCATGAACTGCTGCTCCTGCTGTACTGACCTGTGACCTGCTTGGTCACTGTAAGGAATTGCCAACTGTCTGCATTCACCTTGTGCTGCCCTGCTGCTGGGCCCTGCTGACCGTGCTTCCTGGAAGCTTTGTCCCCCAAGGACAGGGTGCTGTGGCCCCTGACCCCTGCAACTGCCTAAGGCTCGTGGAGGGCTTTGTTTCATCATATTACACCTGAAGGGCGCTTGGCTGTGCATGTATTGAGCGCCTGGCGAGCACTCTATTCATTTTGCCCTACGCGCCCTGTGAGCACTTTCATTTGCCATCCCTTGCGCTTTTGAGGCGCTTTGTCGCTGTCCGAGATCACCACCTCTACCCGGGCGGGCTGCTCATGTGAAGCGCTAGGGTAGCACGCTGCCTGCTGCCCCAGGACACGAAAGAAAGGAAATCGGAGCAAGCGTGCTCCTATATGAGGAGCACCCACAGGGCACCAGACGGCCCTAACTTAGGGCCGATCACTGTCACGCCTGGGCGAGCCCTTTGCTTAGGCTGGAGAGGATCGGGCAGGTAAGGAAGCCTCATCGCAGGCTCCCTCCCAGAGCCCCTGATTGTGTGATGTATGGGCAGGGGGAAGGAAGCCTCATTGGAGGCTCCCACTGCCTCTTCGAGTTCTGCATGTGTGTTTAGTGCGGTGGGGAAGAAAGCCTCATCGGAGGCATCCCCCGGCCCCACCGAAGCCCTGATTCTCCTTTGCAGAGACCGCAGGCAGGGTAGAAGCCTTGCCAGAGGCCCCCCATGCCTCCAATTCCCCCTTTCGTGGCCCACAATTGTTGTGTGCTTTGAACTCCCCTCTGGAGGGCCAGTTGAGGCCCGGGGGGGGGGCAAGAGATCATGGGCCCCACGGGGGCCCATTATAAAAACCAGACGGGGTGCAAGTTGCCCCTGCCACCCAAATCATCACAAGGACACTGTTTTCACACAGTGGAGCGCCGGGGACCCCATTTGTTCTCTTCTTAACACTGGAAGTACCTCTCATCATAGAAACAGGTACTTTTAAAGGACATATATATGTAATTTGTCCCTTGTATGGACATTCATGGTTTCTATGTTAAGCTGCCTATTTTTATGAGGTGTTTCACATATGTCTGCTGAGGTGCCTTGTTACAAATGGGGTCTTTGGTTGGCAGTCAGGCTACCCCCTGTTTAAGCAAGGACCCTCACTCTAGTCAGGGTAAGTCACACACAATCCAACTTATCCTGTGAACACCCTCTGGTATCTTGGCACTCAGCAGTCAGGCTTAACATAGAAGGCAATGTGTAAAGTATTTGTGCCATAAATCATGCAATAACACAGTATAGCACCACAAAAATACACATGCAGTGTTTAGAAAAATATATAATATTTATCTGATAAGATGCAAGTCAAAACGATTAAAATGCAATAAGTATATGTTGAGATATCCCTTTAAAAATTATATAAAGTGTCTTTAGTCGCTTTAAAGCAATAAATGTCTCTTGCAGGCACAAAGTACCTGGCTTGCGTTCAAATTCTCTGCAAACGACCCCAGAGGAGGAGATGCGTGGAAAACAGGGAAGTTTGCATCGATTTCTCCAGTGCTGACAGGACGAAGTCACAGGGGCTGCGTCAATCCAGTGGGTGTTGCGTGGAAATTTCTACCGCACGGCAGGAATGCGTCTATTCCTCGCTGGAAGTCATTCCAGCTCGGCTGTGCGTCGATCCGGTGGTCCGTGTGTTAACTTTCCGGTAGCTATGCTGCCGCTGCGTCGATCTTCTCATTGCGAAATCGGGCTGCGTCGTTCCGGTTCGGCATGCAGTGAATTTTTCACCATGATGCAGGCTGTGCATCATTTCTGGCAGGCTGTGTGTCAATTTTTGCCACACATGGAGTCCTTCTTGCAGAGCTGAAGTCTTTTTGGTCCTGAGACTCAATCCAAGCCCTTAGAGAGCACTTCTCAGCACAGCCAGAGAGCACCAAGGCAGCAGGGCAAAAAGCAAGGCAGAAGCCCTTCACAGAAAGCACTCAGGTGAGTCCTTTGGGTAGCCAAGCAGTGGCTGGATGCAGGTTCTGGTTCAGGTTCTCTTCTCCAAGAAGTGTCTGTAAGGTAGAGTGTCTACCTCAGAAGTGTCTGTAAGGTAGAGTGTCTACCTCAGAAGTGTCTGAGTTGGTAGGATCAGAGACCCTGCTTAAATAGCCAAATGTGCCTTTGAAGTGGGGGAGACTTCAAAGAGTGGCCTAGAAGTGCACAAGGTCCCCTTTCAGCTCCATTCTGTCTGCCAGGGTCCCAGTAGGGGGTGTGGCAGTCCTTTGTGTGAGGGGAGGCTACTGTCCTTTGACATGTAAGTGTCAAGCCGTCCACCCTCCCAGCCCAGGAAGACCCATTCAAAATGCAGATGTATGCAAGTGAGGCTGAATATCATGTGTTTGGGGTGTGTCTGAGTGAATGCACAAGGGAGCTGTCAACTAAACCTAGCCAGATGTGGATTGGAAGGCACAGAAGGATTTAAGGGTAGAGACATGCTCACTTTCTAAAAGTAGCATTTTTAAAATAGTAATATTAAATCCAACTTCACCATTAAGCAGGATTTTGTATCACCATTCTGGCCATACTAAATATGACCTGGCTACTCCTTTCAGATCAGGATCTACCACTCAAACAGTATATGAGGGTAGCCCCAATGCTATCCTATGAAAGGAGCAGGCCTCACAGCAGTGTAAAAACAAATTTAGGAGTTTTACAATACCAGGACATATAGAACACACATGTTCATGTCCTGCCTTTTACCTACATAGCACCCTGCCAAATGGGCTATCTAGGGCCTACCTTAGGGGTGACTTATATGTAGAAAAAGGGGAGTTTAAGGCTTGGCAAGTACTTTTAAATGCCTAGTCGAAGTGGCAGTGAAACTGCACACACGGGCACTGCGGCGGCAGGCCCGAGACATGGTTAGGGGGCTACTTATGTGGGTGGCACAACCAGTGCTGCAGCCCACTAGTAGCATTTAATTTACAGGACCTGGGCACATGTAGTGCACTTGACTAGGGACTTACAAGTAAATTAAATAAGCCAATTCGATATGAGCCAATGCCACCATGTTTTAGGGAGTGAGCATATGCACTTTAGCACTGATTAGCAGTGGTAAAGTGTGCAGAGTCCTAAAGCCAGCAAAACTGAGGTCAGAAAAAGAGAAGGAGTAAGGCCAAAAGTTTGGGGGTGACCCTGCAGAAAGGCCGTTTCCAAAATGTATTTTATGGGCATTCTGCGCTGATGTATTCTTATGACTTGCCATATGTTTTATAATGCTTTTGGAATAGGCATTGATGATACTTTAATGACAAGTGCTTTTATTTAGTAATGTGATTCCTGACTACTGCTGATGTTGCAGAATAATAAGTAACCTGTGTGTTATATGTGACTACTGCTAGTTCTGCAGAGTAACTGTTGTGTAATGTTCGGACAACTGCTTGGGTAGCAGGATATCACTGACATGTTGTGTTTGGTCTAATAATTGCATTGTGTACAATACATTATCTTTTCATATAACTTGGTGTTGTGTTTTCTTTGTGGTGGGGATAGTGTGTTATGTGTGTTGTGTGTGTTGTGCAAACGCTTTACACATTGCCTTTGGGATAGGCCGTACTGTTCGTGCCAAGCTACCAAGGGGGTGAGCAGAGGTTATATTGGACATGTAACTCCGTTGCCCTGACTAGAGTGGGTGGGTTCTTCCTGGCTTAGGTGCATACCCTAGCCAACCGGAAACCCCAGCTCTAATTTCTAACATCCTCCTTTGGAAGTTCTCCTCCCAATTGGCCGAAATGTCCACCCCCGTCATCAAGATCTCCTCAAACTTACGGATAATAGAACTTCAAGTTTAAAGTTATTTGTACTCTACAAACACATATCCAATTGTAGGAGACTCCATCCCCGCATGTGAGGCGTGGAGACACATACTTACTTCCAGGTGGCCAATTCAATCCAGGATTGGTGAGCTGCATTTATGCGTAGAGTTCCACCTAAATGTAGAGGAAATCTCCACACCCCTGTCCATATGGAAACTAATCTTTGTTCTGTGTGCGCTGTGCATGTCAGTATGTTTTTACATCTAAGTTTTTATCTGAAAAACAGGTGCGTTATATGCCGGCTCTGTCTTGAGGAATGTGTCTGTCAAAAAGAATTATGACTGAATGTGACAGTTGAAACTTTTTTTGGAGCATAGTTCACAGTTGGAGGCAAATGTGATTCTAAATGTGCTCCCCTTGACCATTTTGAGCTTCATTAAAGTAGTTATTTAAAGCATCTTGTGTCGTGGAAAAACTAATATACAACCATTCAAAACATTCCAATTACAAACTACCATGAATTAATGTTTTCTATCCAGTGTTTCAAAAATGTATTAATTGAAGCCTATTTTCTAGATCATTGTGGTTCCTAAAAAGGAAAACAAAATGCACCCCACAGTGTGTAAACCCATCTGGATATTGGCTAAACAACCAAAACAAAATAAAAACATCACAAAGAAAATTAATAGATTGTGATTACATTTTAAAGAAGAGAAAAGGGTAAGGTTGTAGCTGAGATCACAGAAACCTTTAGGCAAAGTCAACGTGTAAGTGAAATTCAGAATTTGACATTTAACAACAGCGAGTATAATGCATTTCTGATATATGAAGAGGAAAGAGTCACACATTACTTACACTGTAAATGTTAATACATTCAGAAACACCAAACAATACCCAAGAAAGAAAAAGAAAAAGTAGCCTATAGGAAGGACAAAAATGTGACAATTTGAGTTTTTGCACATCTGTCTACTTTTTTGTCACCTGCACCCCACATTTATAGCAAATTCAGGAGGTGGGCCATGGAGGGGAACTGACATCAAGTGTAAGGGTGCTAACCCTCATTACATTTTTCCCGGGAGGATGTGATTTGTTTAGCATAGAGCCAGCTTCCCCTCATGTTAGTAGAAGGTGGCAGACCTTGCAAGGAGAACAGCTTCCCCAAGAGAAAGGTAGAGTGGTGGCAAGTGCAGTGCAAAATGCGCCACCTCACTGTAGTCGAATGCACCCAGCGTCAGGTGATGCAGTGCTAGACCTAAGTCCTCGACCACCAGCGGGACCTGTTTGGCACTGAGGTGGTAGTGCTGACAGATAAGTGATATTTATATATATATATTTTTTTGGCAGACAGCTAGATCTTGGTCCAGAAAGAGTGCTTTTTCAAATTTGGTGTAAATCTTTCAGTAGTTTTGGAGTTATTAAAGTAAAAAGATGTATGTATATCTAGAAATCAATGCCTTGATTGGCGACAACATGAGAGGAAAGTTGTGGTTGCCATTTTGTCATAAGTACATGGCTCACTTGGTGAAAATAAAATTTAAAAGTGAATGAAGGAGTCAGGGTAAAGGTACCCTGACCCCATGAGACTGATGGAGGGGTCTGTGTGGGACCCCTCATAAGCAAGAAATGTTCCCAAAATGTTTTTTTGAGTGCTCAAGCTTTATATATGTTAATATGCTGACTCCTAGAATTTGACCACTATTTAAATTTTGGTGTTGTGACATTTGACAAAGTCAGTAGGCCTGCCTTACTTAAAATGACATTCTTTATACTGTAACATCACATAGCCTACCATGTGTGCCAGCGAGAGGTTGGATGCCAGGCCTAGCCAGAGGCAAGGCCCTGCAGCCAACCCCATGTCATGCACGGCCTATGTGGGATTGGCTGTCCATAGGGAGTTGAATGCAGTGCATGCCATAGGCCAGACATGATGCCTACTGCTTGTCCCATGGGGCTGAAGGCCATACACAGTGTGCCATTGGTATTACGTATGATAATAAAATGCTCCATTACATTAAAACAACCCTAACAATTCACAAAATTCACACTTCCTCCTTCCAGCTCTTAACCAAACAGTAATATATTGACTGCTACCTTCCCCAAAACCTGTTGTTCCAGGGGTTTATGCCAAAGGGTCTCAATCCTGGCAGCTTCAATAGGCCTACATAGGGAAGGTGTCAAAAGAAAAACAAGGTTCTTCTTATTCTGAATGGAGCAAGGGAATAATCTAGGAAGGATTCTCTGTCTCCATCATGCAAGAGAGCAAAGCAATACAGAAAAAAGACCAGTGTAAATTTATATAATGTAGAAGTCATTTACTTAAATAAGTTTGCACTCAAGTCTCCAGAACAGGTAACTTCAAAATCGAAGAATGTACCTTGATTCTCTGTGGGGAACAGACAGTAAAATAATACACTTTACCTATTGTTCCTTTACCATTGTTATGATAAATTTCCTACACTATGATGTCCCCTGCTAGGGAGTCTGGGTATAGGGCATAGAGTGTGTGGGTGAAGTTGCAATTTTTTGTAAGCTCCCCAGTAACAATTTACTTTTGCTTATACCACATCTAGCCCATCAAGTTTGATATCTGTTGATAACAGAAATACATAACAGCATAATAGATCTCACAACTCGGGGGAAGAGAGAGAGATTGATCAATTGGATCGGTAGTGGGAATTAGAGAAATCTTTACCGAGAGAAAAACACATTACCTACTCCATGAGGGAGATGACAGTTAGATTAACTTATTCAGATAGTCCTACAGACTCCCGCTTGATTGTAGTTGGTCTAGGCTGGAATCCAATATGGCAAGGAGGATAGTAGATACACACAGTTTAAAAAATGTATAAGTACAGTTAATATAAATTATGATGTATGCAACTTGTGCAACTACATCTTCTGGTGTTTTTTTCTGTTCTGGGAGCAGGACTTAACTAAAATCAGAAATTCCACAGAGGTTCCGTGCAGAAGAACAGGTCTGTAGAATGAGAAAGCAAAACAGCAATATATTAGTCAAGGTAAACATAGTGAACAAGAGTCAGAGTGTGGAGCATGAGCTGGTGTACAATTAACTGAAGGCCAATGTAGTACCACAGATACAGTCAACTAGCTGCAAGTACTCTGAAAGATGGATCATCCAAAGAATACAAATTATTAGCTATGCCCTTCATCATGCCCACCGCCACTTAGGATTTTCGACTTGAGCCACTAGCCTGCAGAATTATAAATAACTCACCTCTTTTTAGTCCATAGGGGTAGGCCTCTTTGAATCCTCTTGTTTCTCGTAGAGGTACTTAGGCATTGGCCCTTTTCTCTGATGTTGTTGAGGGTGATTTAAGGTTTTATATCTTCTAAAGGTAGACAGACCTGTTGAACATAAAAATAGAAAGTATTGTAGTCCTAGTATTTTCTTGAGTACAATTAACAAAACACCAATGAAGTAACTTGCCAAGCATTTATCATGAATGAAAAGATCACCTAAACATACATACTAAGTTTATCTAGACTAAACTTTTCACACCTACCAAATGAATCATCATTTTGCATTCAGTGAAGCAAATTACCTGCTCCAAGTGTGGTATCTATTGATCTACATATGTGTCTCCTTCCCAAAGGAAGCAACATACATACGCTGTGCAGACCGTGGCATCTTCACTTATAATTGCCCTTAGAAAAACTGTTCTTTCAAGGAAAAGGGTCAGCATCAATTAACGTCTTAGGGACTGATTTACAAAGGTAAACCTACACGTTTGTGTATTTTAAGCAAATGAGTGAGGAGACTTTGCAGTCGGGGCAGAAAATCTGCACATGAAAATATAAGACAGGCCTATCTTTTTATGTGTAGAGTTCTCCACCCGACTGCAGAGAAAAAGTGATGTTTCTGTCCAAAAGCTAAGTCAAAAATGACCAAAGGCTGAACACAGTACAAGAAGGAGTCTTCAGACAGGAAAAGAAAATTGATACTATATGCATAGTAGCCTGACTCCCTCACAAAAAAGTAAATAATAAATATGCATTTTACATTGAAAAAAGTCATCTCAGGTAAAAAAAAAAAATCAACTTAAATTTATTTTTGAGTTCATTATAGAGATATCAGCGATAAAAAAATTGCCTTCTTGTTTGTATCAACCATTCTGTTTCTCCATGATCCCCTGAAAGGATTTCTGAATGGCAATCTTGTTTACCCAATGTGGCATGATGGTGTAACCTAGGGCAATAAGTGCCATATATGCAACATGAAATGTCAGAGATTCTACAAGATTACACTGGTGAAATGAAAATTATGTCCAGGCATAGAGCAGATGTATTTCCTCACGTAGGTGTAACTCTCCACTTGTTTGCTATTCTCCAATTCCAAGTGGAGAGTGAAGGTTTGCATTTACGTGCAGACTTACGTGTCGTCGCTTTTCTAAATGAGGGGCAGGATACTCCTGAAACAGAATTTACATATGTAAACTTATATTAATAACTTTTCACCTGTCTCCATCCCTGGGATGGAGATCAAACTAGTGGGAAAGTAATGGGTAATTCAATCAAGCTCTTTATGGTTTTTCTTAACAAAGGACATTTAGAAATAATGTAATGTGTAATATGAATGTAAAAAATGTAATATAAACTTGAAAATAAAAAAGTAAAATGTAACAGCGCATTATGCAATCAAATTAAATGTGCATAAGAAACTAAAATGATTTAGATATATCAATTTAATTTATTACCATCCATTCTCAAACTGTTTTTTAAAACAATATGCACCCTCATTAAGATTTTTATTTTATTTGAATTTTAGCAAGAATAGTTTAAAGTTATGAATTTAAATAATTAATATACTTTTTTACCTTAATTTAAAAAGTTGAAAGTTTCATATATATATATATATATATATATATAAGAAAGAAGTGACTCAAACAGATGATCTCACTAAAGAACAAAAATATATTTCTACTACAACGTTTCAGCTTCCGCCTTCCTCAGGTAGTACAAGATTGTTTGCTCAGTGGCTGCACAGCTGACACTGGTGGATTTTCAAAAAGCATCATGAGTGATGATTCCAATTGGAATGTAGAATCAATGCAGTCCTGATAACTCTTCAGATATGCAGAAATCAAGTGGTATTGTCAGTGTTGTTCAGTCCATCTGGATGCAGTGATTTTAAACGGTACATCCAGAAATTTTCTCTGATGTCCAGTAGTTCTTCCTTTAAAACATGTTCCACAGGGAAAATCTTCAAATCTGATAGTAAATGGTCCACAAGGTTAAAATGGTTGGCTACAGGCTTGTCAAGTTTCTTGTTAATTATTGCTGATTTGTGGTTCCTAAATCGTGTACGGAGGTCATACACAGTTTGACCTACATATTGTTTTTTACAGCTTTGCCGTTGGCACTGAATCACATAAATAATGCATGTTGGGCGACATGTAAGATGCTGTCTTATTCCATGGGTCCTTTTTGTAACAGAGCTAGTTACTGATGATGTTTGTAAAAGGTATTCACATATGATGCACCTTTTGGAATCACAGCAATGAACTTCTGCATTTATTACAGCTTGCTTAAGGTCAGCTCTCACAATAAGTGATCGTAAATTGGGAGCTCTGCGGTAACTAGCTCTGTTACAAAAAGGACCTATGAATAAGACAGCATCTTACATGTCGCTCAACATGCATTATTTATGTGATTCAGTGCCAACGTCAAAGCTGTAAAAAACAATATGTAGGTCAAACTGTGAATGACCTCCTTACATGATTCAGGAACCACAAATCAGCAATAATTAACAAGAAACCTTGACCAGCCTGTAGCCAACCATTTTAACCTTGTGGACCATTTACTATCAGATTTGAAGATTTTCCCTGTGGAACATGTTTTAAAGGAAGAACTACTGGACATCAGAGAAAATTTCTGGATGTACCGTTTAAAATCACTGCATCCAGATGGACTGAACATCACTGAGAATACCACTGGATTTCTGCATATCTGAAGAGTTCTCATGACTGCATTGATTCCACATTCCAATTGGAATCTTCACTCATGATGTTTTTTGAAAATCCACCAGTGTCAGCTGTGCAACCACTGAGCAAACAATCATGTACTACCTGAGGACGGCGGAAGCTGAAACGTTGTAGTAGAAATACATTTTTGTTCTTTAGTGAGATCATCTGTTTGAGTCACTTCTTTCTTGGATTTTACATTTTCTTGTGACTCATTGTATCCTTTAGGATCCAGATTTTTGCCCTGGCCGGCTGTTGTTTTCTTGTAATCCTGCATCTTCCTATTTATATATATATATATATATATATATATATATATATATATATATATATATATACATATATATACACATATATATATATGTTTGTATATGTGTATCTCTCTATTTATCTATATGTCTATCAACATTTTCTTTCTATCTATCTATCTATCTATCTATCTATCTATCTATCTATCTATCTATCTATCTATCTATCTATCTATCTATCTATCTATCTATCTATCCACCTATCTCTACAACTTTGGTGTTGTTTGACAATTTTTCACAAACCTTTAAAACAAAAAGGTTCACCCAACTCAGCTGTATCCTGGAAAATGTGTTTTCTCCATCAAATTTCTATGGGAACATTAGGCACAGCTACACCCAAATTGGCTAAATAGGATTACACCTAATTTGTCAGAAAGCCAGATCCTTAACTAGAAAGCTTGTTTTGTGATTTGGTGTAAATCAAGTAAGTAGTTGTTTTGAAATTAAGACTCAAGATTTATAGATATTTAGCAATGCGGTACTCCTGAAGTATTCCTGTTGGACTTCTGCAGCATTTCAGCAGCTCCGGCAGGCAAAAATGTAATCCAATTATTTAGTGGATTGCATGTCCTAGCAGTGAAAGACCGCCAAAGGTGTTTTTCACTGTGGCAATGCTGGCTGTCCCTCAAGTTAACACCGGTTTACACTATTCCTTTTAATATGTGCCACATGAGCATAGTGGGTAAGGCCACTATGCGTTTTAAGTTCCTTGTAGGTACTTAGGTGCAGTTGTTGGAGTTGCCTGGCTCCTGCTGTAGTGGGCGCCATATTGCGAGGGCTTGACCCTCTTTTAATTGGTTTATGAGTTGCATTTTCTCCCACTTATGTTGCCTTTATTTTAATTTATGAGTATTATTTACATTCTAAGGGAGCCTGGAGTTGAAAAAGGGGTTGCTGCACCTCTGTATGCTCTTTGTTTTCCTTTATCTGGTTTGCTGTTGTTGCGCTGAAAAAAGCCAAAGTAGGCCATGCCCCCAGAAATGCCCTTTCCAGGATGGGCTTTAAAAACTACAACACAATGTATCCGTGCTGCTGGTGAGTCAAAGGGGCGCTGAAGGCAAGCCCGTCTGAGCCTCTCTTCGCACAGACCGCATCTAGCACCCATCCCCCTGGCTGTTTGACCCGCAAAGCAGAAATTGATAAAATTAATCTAATATCCAAACATAGACTTCCTCAGCTTGTTTGCCAAAATTGTCAATGTAAAATCATTGATATGAATCTATCATTCTCAGTTACACCAGACATTTTGGCGTTGAAGGCCATAAGTAAGCATATGGCAGCCTCTGATTAAAAAACCCAAGGCAGTGTTGATCAACTTTAGGTCTTCAGTTGAACAATAATTTGAATTCACAGATTTCTCAGACACATACCAAATTAATATTGCATTTATCACAGAAATGTAGGTGGACCCTTTGTCTGGCCCTGATCTGGCAACAGCAGCCCCCACCCAGTTACAGCATTCAGAGACAAGATAGAAATCACAAAAAGGGAGGAGATTTTGCAGTAATATATAGAGACACTACGGCAGCTACTTTTGCCCCGGTTCCCTTCACTGATTGCGAAGCACTACTCTTTAAATTTGAACTAACTAAAAATTACCATCTTAACGGTCTCCTAGTACATCATCCACCTGAATTTAGAGGACTCTTCACGTCAGCACTGGAATCTCTCTTGGAATCCTTTTCCTGAAAAAACAATTTCTCAGTACAAGGTGACTTTAATTTTCATCTAGAAAATTTTAGAGACCACAACACTGAACAACTAATTAGCTTGTTATCCTATCTGGGTTTCTCTCAACTAATTGTAGATCAAGCTCATTTTGCAGTCATCTTGCAGGGCACACCCATGACGGTATCTTCAGCAATAACCGTAGCGTTCATAATCCTTCTACCTTGGCAGTAATGTGGTCTGATCCTAAGGCCATTTGGTTTGATATTTCAACTCTTACTAAGGCTGGGGCACATAAGTCTGCACGTAAACCATACATCTCTGAGTCTTGACATCAAATTCAACCCTCCAATCTTAACTTATTACTAGGAACCTCAATACCAGATTCTACAAATCACCTGGACCAACTGGCAGTGGACTATTCCTCATGGTTGAAATATGCTGTAAATATTCTAGCACCTCTTAAAATCAGAACTAGTACTAGGATTAATCCCTCTGCACATTGGTTCAGTGAAAACTTTAGAGCCCTTAAGCAGGGCCGCCATAGGAATGGATTTGGAGGAAGGATTATAATCCCTCAGAGAGGCAAAACTACAAACAGCGTATCACAAAATATAAGAACCAATCGTTGATGGAAAAATCCTATTTTTTTAGCAAATTGAACAGGCTAAGAACCCTACTAAAGAACATTTCCAGACTATTATAAGACTTAGTTCGACATCCACTAGTAAGACAGATGGGGTCATCAGTCTTTCTGTAATTCACTGGCCCACTTCTTTCAGAAAAAGATTGAGGACATTTTTGACAAGTGTGCCTCTACTCAAACTAAAACTGCTCTGGATAATAGCAATATACTAACAGTCTCATCATCCTCGTACTTGGAGGAGTTCACATGGCTTACCACGGATCAAGTTAAACATGCCATTCTACCACCAAATCTGGCTCTCCTTTGGATCCCTGTCCTCCAGTTGTTCTATAATTGGTACCAGACTCAGTTGCTACTTTTTTGACTGAAAGTTTTAATCAAATGTTTTAATCTGGCTCCCTCCCCAAAATTTGGAAGCCCACCTCAAATTGTCCTCTATTAAAAAATGCTAATCTTAATCCTCTTGACACTAATATCTACCGGCCTATCTCTTGTCTCCCTTTGCAGCCAAAATCATTGATAAAGCTATGAACCAGCAACTGACTTCCTTCATGGAAAATAACAATTCTTTGCACGACACCCAATTCGAGTTTAGGAGCGGCCATAGTACTGAGTCGGCATTGATTTTGGCTACTGAAGAAATCAGAGTAACATTGGACAGAGGAGGAAGAATAGATCTTATCCTCCTTGATCTGTCTGCAGCTTTTGATATGGTCAGCCATGAACTTTTGGTTGACTGGATAAGTAAATTTGGAATCAAAAGGATAGCACTATACCTTACTGTCTGGTCAGGTGCTAAGGGTGTCACTAGGGGTAATTCACTTCTGAGCTGTTCTTTCTGCCCTGTGAGCTCCTCAGGGCTCATTGGTGAGCCCTACACTGTTTAATTTGTACGTGACACCCCGTGCCTTGCTGATCAAGTCATTCTGGTTTTCTTTAGTGGCTTCCGCTGTCAACACCCAGATTGTGGTCTCCCTCAGTAACAACCACCAGACCACCAGGGAGAGGTTTTGGAACTGTATGTCCACAGTTAGCAACTGGATGGGCAGTACGTGTTTGAAGTTGAATTCATCAAATACAGAAGTGCTTTTTTCTGGGAATAATCCATTGTTCTGGTCCCCAGATTGGTGGCCTCCTGATCCTGGAACCCATCCCACGCCAAATAAGAAGGTGAAAAACCTGGGTGTCATCATTGATGACAAGCTCACTTTTAAAAATCAAGTTAATGCCATCATCTCTTCTTCTTTCTGGTTGTTAAAAATGTTAAAAAAGGTCATGCAGTTTATTCCTTTAAATATCCAGAAACCTGTGGTCTCAGCTCTAGTAATGGCTAGGTTAGATTATTGCAATGGGCTGTATCAGAATCTGCAAACCGTCTTGTTAAACAAGCTACAAATACTGCAGAATTCAACAGCCAGGCTCCTATTTCGGATTCCTAAATTCCGATCTGCAACTTGGCCATGAAGGCACTGCATTGGAGCCCAGTCAAACATTGTATAACTTTGAAAGCCCTTTGTATTGCTTTCAAGGCTTTGCATGGAACTGGTCCTGTACATCTACGCTGAAGTTTACTTGGTATCAACCTACAAGACCTTTACAATCTGGCTTCAACAACAATGTTTCGGTGCCATCTTTTAAGCACGTCCCTCGGAGGGGTCAGAGGCTTTGCCAGATGCACTGCCCTGCAATGGAATGACTTCCCAATCATTGGCCTCTTCCCTCCTTAGCTTTAGAAAGATGCTTAAAATTGTGTTCACTTCTTAGTTGCCTTACTGTGTAGACTTTCCCCCTTCTGAGAGTCATCACCTCTCTTTGCTCACACAGCGCCAAAACACCCTGGGGGCATACAAGCGCTTTACAAATTACTCCATCATCATCATCTAAATTCAGTTAGAAAAATGGTTAAAGGACCTATTTTAATGGTAATTTCAAACCCATCTTAATGGTCAAGTTGGATTTTATATTGCTATTTAGGAAATGCCCCATTCAGAAATTTGTCATGCTCCTGCCTAAAACCAAAAGGCTTTCCTTCCAGTGTCCAGATTACGCCTGACCCCAGTGGCTCCACTAGGGGTTGAGATGTGTATTTCTCTCAAACAGACTAAATATGAGGAGGGGGAGTCCTCCCTTCATAAGCTGGCTTGTGCCGAGCCAGTTTCAGAGCTTCAAAGGAGGCCTACATTGTGGATGGCAGATGGAGTGCATACATAGGCCTGCCCCCCCTTTGTCTCTCTAGTCAGGATGGCACCAACCCCATTGGGAGTGGATGAACTGACCAGAACTGGTTTAGGTAATGGACAGCGGTTTGCCATCTACTCACATGCTGGCACTGGGCATAAAATTAGAACCCACAGACCTCTGCTCAGAACACTCCTGGACCTGTGCAGAATCAGAGGAAGGACTGTCATGCTGTCTGAAGAACATGAAGGAGGACTGGACCTGTTTGCCTTAAACCAAGGATCCCATAAGTGACTCCAAGGGTCAGTTGGCTAGTTGGCTAACTTCTTGTTTGAGCCACAGGGACACAACACGTTTCCAGAAGCCTTGCTTCCTGCAGCTGCTCAACTGCATAGTTCCAACTCATTCTGCCTCCTACCAAGCTGCTGGCCTCAGCAGGAGAGAGCCCTAGGCCTTTGGCTGGTGTTAATGTATATTGCTCCCATTTGTTCTTGTATCCAAAACACGCTCCATCACAGTTGCCCTTAACTTTTGACTCTGTGCTGGTCTAGCAAGATTAAAAAACCGCGGTTGACATTTTGAGCTTTTTGGAGCTATTTTAATCAATATTTTAAAAATTATATCCCTGCTTTTACTTATTGGATTTTTGTCATTATTATTTTTGTGCTAGATAAATACTTTCCACATTGCCTTTTGTGCCAAGCTTCCGGAAAGTTAGACACAGGTTTATTTAGTGACTTTCAATCCTGACAAGGATTGTGAAAGCTACCTGAAGGTTAAGCACAGGTTTATTTAGTGACTTTAAATCCTGACAAGGACTGTGAATATTAATTGAGGTGAGTGCTCACTCCTTGAACTAATACTCCAAAGTTTTTACAAACAAAATACTATAAATGTAGTATTACCTATTGGTTTAGGTATGTGTTGTTATTTAATTGCATTTTCCTTTTAGGTGTTGTTATTTAGTTGAATAAATATTGTGCACGTAGGAGCAATGGATTTGATGTGACATTTGTGGAGTGCATGACTATTGCGGAAGTTATGGGTTGTGGTGCTAACCCTAATTTGTGAATTTTCTTTTTTTATTATTCAAGTGTACAACTGCACCTTAACTGTGTATTTTAAGTGATTCTTTGGGGCTTTTAATACAACAAAGCTAACCATAACTTTACTTTAACATTCGTTTATCAGAGTCTTTTGGAACTTCAAAAGATCCATGCACCTAACCTTCTGCAGATGGTAAACGCATGGCTAACCCTCCACTGCACTTGTCCTTTTACCATGTGCAAAGTGGGCTGTCCAACCCTCCCGAGGTGCCCAATCCCCACTGCATATAGCAGTCGACCTTCATAAATCAACATGAAACTTGGCAAACCTATAGCATGTTCATTTTTCTCTTGGTATGTCAAGTTTCATGCCAATCAATCAACAATGAAGTTAAACAATATTTCAGATGGTAATAACTTTGATGCCTTATCCCAGAGCTGCACAAACATTTGTAGGCCCTTTTAAAGTTCAGCTCACTCTTGATATATTGAGTTTCATGCACACCCATCAAGAAATGGTAGAGTTAACAGGAAGGGGATGGGTCAAAAGAATGTGTTAATTTGCAAATATTTTTGACACTTGCTAAACAATCAGCATGATATTTGACAATTAGCATGTTGAACCCAGTGAAGGGTCCTCAAGTTTAAGGCATGTCTGACAAAGGAGCAAAATTAAGTGAGGATCAAAAATTATTTTATTGCTTATGTCTTTAATGCCTTATCATGGACCAGTATGATATTTGGCAGACCCTTAGCATGTTTATTTTACCAAAATTATATGGAGGTTTACGCAAATCCGTAAGTGGGGGATACAAATTTGGGGAGGAGAGGGTGGATAGCAAAAATGTATAAATTTGCTAATAATTTACTAACCTACCACAGACTGTCAATCCTCAATGCACACTGCCATCAAACAAGCATAGCACAGGTTGCTAATAGGGTATAGCCTGTAGCCTGGCTGGGTATTTTATTCATGGACTCTCTTTAGATGGGCTTGCAGACCACATGTTGGTACCAGAGACTTGAAATGGACAATGAGACTTAATAGCTTCTTTCTTAAATGGTGGCTATTTATTTAAAATGTAGATCCACCGAAAGCCTAAAACTTAAGTTCAAGGACTCTCCACATACTAACAGTCTAACTACGAGTATCTTTTAACCCTATCAAGCCCACTTAAACATTATTATATTCTTATTTTTGTTAGAACTACTTGACAGATTTACTCCAGACCAAGTAGAAGCACGTCCCTTAGTAAAGTTTTACTTTCATTCCAATGCTGCTATAATTCCCGCATGGATTCTTTTTAGCAGACGGTAGAGATTTCTATAGGTGTTAACCTGTTGGGTGCCTTGGACGAGGTGATCTCGTCCAAGGCACCGGTTCTCGGGTGCCTTGGACGAGATCACCTTGTCCTGCACCTGGGAACCGGGGGGAGCGCTAGCGCTTCCCCCATGGGCCCCCCACCCACACACCCCGGTCGTGGATGGAAGGGGAATCCCTTCCCCTTCCACCCCCGACCTCCCACCCCCGTGACATCAGCACGCGATCGCTTGCTGACAATCACAGAGGCCTCCTCCCAAGCTTCCAGCGCGATCGTAAGAGAAATGCAAAGCATTTCTCTTACGATCACGTGGAGGAGGCCGGAGAGGCTTCAAAGGGAAGGAAATTAATTTCCTTCCCTTTGAAGTCTCTCTGAGCGTTGCAAGCAATCTGGCTGCTAAAACGCCCACTAGACACTAGGGATTTACTTTGTTTTAGGAAATTGGCATGAGGGAGCGACCCCTTGGGCAAGGGTCGCTCCCAGGGGGGGCATTTTTTTTAAGGCCTTTTCTGCCCCACCCTGGGGGCAGATCGGCCTATTATTAGGCCGATCTGCCCCCAGGGGGGGGCAGAAACCTCTAGGCACCAGGGATCATTTTTGTTTTGTTTTGTTTTTTTGTTGTTTTTTTAGAGGTGGGGAGCGACCCCTTAGGCAAGGGTCGTTCCTCTGGGGGGCAAATTTATTTTAGGCCATTTCTGCCCCCCTGGGGGGAAGATCAGCCTATTTTAATTAGGCCGATCTGCCCCCAAGGGGGGCAGAAACCACTAGGCACCGGGGATTTTTTTGTTTTGTTGTTGTTTTACAGATGGTGAGCGACCCCTTAGGCAAGGGTCGCTCCCCTGGAGGGGCAAATTGTATTTAGGCCATTTCTGCCCCCGTTGGGGGCAGCTCGGCCGATTTTAGGACAATCTGACCCCAAGGGGGGCAGAAATCACTAGGCACTGGGGATCTTTTTTTTTGCGCCAATGTCATGCAAGGGGAGCGACCCCGTAGGCAAGGGTCGCTCCCCGGGGCGAGTTGGGGGGGTGGGGGGACAAATTTATTTTAGGCCATTTCAGCCCCCCCTGGGGGCAGATCGGCCTATTGTTATTAGGCTGATCTGCCCCCGGGGGGGCAGAAACCTCTAGGCGCCAGGGCTAATTTGTTTTTTGTGTTTTTTTTGTTTTTGTTTGTTTTTTTAGAGATGGGAAGCGACCCATTAGGCAAGGGTCGCTCCCCTGGGGGGGAAATTGTATTTAGACCATTTCTGCCCCCCTTGGGGGCAGATCGACCAATTTTAGGTCAATCTGCCCCCCAAGGAGGGCAGAAACAACAAGGCACCGGGGATTTTTTTTTTGCGCCAATGTCATGCAAGGGGAACAACCCCGTTGGCAAGGGTCGCTCCCCGGGGGGGTGGGAGGGGCGGGGGCAAATTTATTTTAGGCCATTTCTGCCCCCCCTGGGGACAGAGCGGCCTATTGTTATTAGGCCGATCTGCAGAAACCTCTAGGCGCCAGGACAAATTTTTTTTTGTGTTTTTTTTTTGTTTGTTCGTTTTTCTAGAGATGGGGAGCGACCCATTAGGCAAGGGTCGCTCCCCTGGGGGGCAAATTGTATTTAGACCATTTCTGCCCCCCTTGGGGCCAGATCGGCCAATTTTTGTTAGGCCAATCTGCACCCATGGGGGCCGAAACCACTTAGGCACCAGGGATTGGTGTGTGTATGCGTGTGTTTTCTTTAGGGAGGCAGCCCCTTGGGTAAGGGTCGCTCCCCATGGGGGCACATTACTCTTGGCCATATCTGCCCCCCATTGGGGGCAGATGGGCCTATTTTTGGAAGGCCCATCTGCCCCAAGGGGGGCAGAAAGCCCACCAGAGGCCAGGGAATTTTTTTTCCTAAAAATAAGAGGGAGATGGGGCAATCACCCCTGATCCACACCCCAGGGGTAGAAAGTCTACTAGATGCCAGGGAATTTAAAAAAAACTAAAAATCTTGGGGTGGTGGCTACCAACCAGTATGGGCCTGGTTACGCCTCCACCTCAACTGAAGGGGGTAACAATATTTCAGCCCTCCCCTGCACTCTAAAACATCTTATCCCACAGCAAGCAAGAAGACATTTGATTATTTTGGGTTTTAGTTTTACACTTGGGTTACTCTCAAAATCGTCCCACTTGGAATGGTGAGGGCTGCACTTTATGGACTTTGGGACGCTGCCATGTAGAAAAATCCACAAGATCTAGACACATCTGAAAACTAAACATCTGGGTGATTCCAGGGTGGTGTGTTTCACATGCACCCGCACCATTTTTTTACCCACAATCCCCTGCAAACCTCCAACTTTGCTGGAAATCACACATTTTTCCCAAGTTTTTTTGATGGAACCTTCCGCAATCTGCAGGAATCCACAAAATTCCTACCACCCAGCATTGTCTCATCTATACCGCTAAAAATTCTGCTGCACTTTTCAGCCTAAAAATGATTTTTTGCAAACTGCCCTTTTGAAACCCCTTTGTTCCCCCTCAATATCGACATGTTTTTGGCTCTTCCCTTTCACAAGCACTTGGGCCACCTACACAAATGAGGTATCATTTTTACCGGGAGACTGAGGGAAACATTGGGTGGTATGAAATGTGTACCAGTGCAGTGATCCTACACAGAAATGTGGGAAAATGTGATTTTTTAGCTACATTTTAGGTTTGCTGAGGATTCTGGGTAAGAAAACATTGGGGGATCCACACAAGTCACACCTCACTGGACTCCCTCGCGTGTCTAGTTTTCAGAAATGTCTGGGTTTGGTAGGTTTCCCTAGAAGGCTGCTGAGCCCAGGACCAAAAACGCAGGTGCCCCCCTGCAAAAACAGGTAGTATTGTATTTGATAATTTTGATGTGTCCAGATAGTGTTTTGGGGCCTTTCCTTTTGTGGGCGCTAGGCCTACCGACACAAGTGAGGTACCATTTTTATCGGGAGATTTGGGGGAACGCTCGATGGAAGGAAATTTGTGGCTTCTCTCTGATTCCAGAACTTTCTGTCACCGAAATGAGAAGAAAACGTGTTTTTTTGGTCAAATTTTGAGGTTTGCAAAGGATTCTGGGTAACAGAACCTGGTCAGAGCCCCACCAGTCACACCATCTTGGATTCCCCTAGGTGTCTAGTTTTCAAAAATTTGCTGGTTTGCTAGGTTTCCCAGGTGCCTAGTGAGCTAGACGCCAAAATCCACAGGTAGGCACTTTGTAAAAAACACCTCTGTTTTCTGTGAAAAAATGTGATGTGTCCACGTTGTGTTTTGAGCCATTTCCTTTCGTGGGTGCTAGGCCTATGCACACAAGTGAGGTACCATTTTTATCGAGAGACTTGGGGGAACACAGAGTAGCAAAACAAGTGTTATTGCCCCTTGTCTTTCTCTACATTTTTTGCTTCCAAATGTAAGGCAGTGTGTAAAAAAGACGTCTATTTGAGAAATGCCCTGTAATTCACATGCTAGTATGGGCACCCCGGAATTCAGAGATGTGCAAATAACCACTGCTTCTCAACACCTTATCTTGTGGCCATTTTGGAAATACAAAGGTTTTCTTGATACCTATTTTTCACTTTTTATATTTCAGCAAATTAATTGCTGTATACCCGGTATAGAATAAAAACCCATTGCAAGGTGCAGCTCATTTATTGGCTCTGATGAACCTGCAAGCCCTATATATCCCCGCAACCAGAAGTGTCCAGCTGACGTAACAGTATATTGCTTTAAAAAATCTGACATCGCAGGAAAACGTTACAGAGTAAAACGTGGAGAAAAATGGCTGTTTTTTTCCTCTCAATTTCGATATTTTTTTATTTCAGCTGTTATTTTCTGTAGGAAACACTTGTAGGATCTACACAAATGACCCCTTGCTGAATTCAGAATTGTGTCTACTTTTCAGAAATGTTTACCTGTCTGGGATCCAGCATTGGTTTCTTACCCATTTTGGTCACTAACTGGAAGGAGGCTGAAAGCACAAAAAATAGTAAAAATGGGGTATGTCCCAGTAAAATGTCAAAATTGTATTGAAAAATTGGGTTTTCCAATTCAAGTCTGCCTGTTCCTGAAATCTGGGAAGATGGTGATCTTGCCACCGCAAACCCTTTGTTGATGCCATTTTCAGGAAAAAAAACACAAGCTGCCTTCTGCAGCCCTTCTTCCCATTTTTTTGAAAAAAACAAAATTTCACTGTATTTTGGCTAATTTCATGGTCTCCTTCAGGGGAACCCACAAAGTCTGGGTACCTCTAGAATCCCTAGGATGTTGTAAAAAAATATAGCACATTTGGCGTGAGTAGCTTATGCGAACAAAAATTTATGAGGGCCTAAGCGCGAACTGCCCCAAATAGCCAAAAAAAGGCTCAGCACAGGAGGGGGAAAAGGTTTGGCAGCGAAGGGGTTAAATTATGAACAGCTACTTTTTTGACCATCTCTTTCAGTGTACCTCGTCTGTGATGGGTTAGTATGAAACTCAAACTTACTCAAGTAATCTAAACTTGTTAAGTGTCTGCATAGTGTTGTACAGGACTGTAAATAGGTGCCAAAGTGGTTAGCAAGTCAATGTTTTTGACCTCCACCATTTATCTATGTCCCTTCTCAGAACAGCATGAAACTAGAGATTTCTGCACTAGGCTTAACTTGCTAATAACCTGCCAAATTACATGTAGATTCATTACGGGGCACCAACGTAATTCGCACAGGAATTGCTTGTGTTCTCTTTCAACTTTTCCACCCTTTGATGGACTTGCAAGCAACCTGTCATACCCTCTGAAGATTAAACATGCTAAATATCTGGCAAATGTCACGTGGCAGCATTATATAATGCCCTAGTTATTAGCAATTTCACACATTTTTTACCCTCTTTTTACAAATGCCCCCTTAGCATCTGAGAAAATTTAACAAATGCAAAGTGTAAACTAAATGTGG
The DNA here is from genome assembly GCF_031143425.1 of Pleurodeles waltl. Classification (NCBI taxonomy): domain Eukaryota; kingdom Metazoa; phylum Chordata; class Amphibia; order Caudata; family Salamandridae; genus Pleurodeles; species Pleurodeles waltl. The sequence continues at coordinate 1,234,727,369 of NC_090447.1, forward strand.
GAAGCATCTGCTAAACTGCATGCAGATTCGTCAAAAAACAAAAATGTATGGGCTAATTAAAAATACAGCTTTCCAGCTGTCAAGATGTCACTAAACTGTAACCTCTCTATGCCCAACCTGAGCGCCTTGTCCTACAAACTACTGAATAGATTTACAACAAACTAACAAAAGAACAATACTTGAGTAAAGTTCTAAATTGTTGGAATGTTTGTTGTTATTCCCTTCAGATATTTTTTCTCTAAAGAAGAGTAAACATCCCATTGGAATCGAAAAAGGTAAATGTACTTTTGTGACCCCACCTTTTTTGGCCACTCTTGAAATACCCAAAGTCAATGAAGTTTTTTCCCTAAAAACTACTGAAATTCATCATAGTTAACTCATGGCATGTTCTACGAGATCATTGATAGCATCACAGATAGAGTCGCCACCCAACCAGTTTACTACCACCACCACCACTTTTTCAATGTCAATGCCAGTACAAAAGCAAGCAAAATCACCTAAAGCTGTTATTTTTAGCCTTTACTGTAAATACCTCAAACAGCAAATATAAATAGAGAGCACTTTTAAGTGTGTCTCAGAGCTGCATAAATGATCCCTGAATCATAAGTAAAATAAACAAAGACGGAAAAGTCATATTACAAATAAATACATATATTTTGTTGACAGTTCTATATAATGACATGTCCAGGCCTTTGCAGACTCTTAAAGCAATAACAAATGGCTGTTATTTTTCTCTTGGATAGATGGCAATCCTAATCGTGGATGACATCTGAAATTACATCATTGATGATATCACTGAGGATGGTGTGGGTTCAAGCTATAGTTGCTTCAGTTAACGGTAACTGCTGGTTTTGGGGCCAGACTCTTCCCTTTTAAAATGAACGTGTGCAAACAGTCTCCCTTCCATTTTGACCGATTAAAAACAACTAGACCCCATCAGATAATCGCAAATGTCTTTTTCAGTCCGCCATTCTACCACAATCCTTACCGTTTATCAATCTGGATTACAAATCCAGGATTATATCTCGTTGTTACACTAAAGAGGGGATTTTTGGTATTTGAATCTATTGGAATAACATAAAAAGTGACACTTAGGGGCATATTTACAAGGAACTGACTCATCGGCTCCGATGTGCTAGTTTCCTTGCATCGTCCCCCTCACAACACCATGGTAGCGCTGTATTTACAATACAGCGCACCATGGCACATGTTAGCACAACAGCGTCAACATTTTTTATGCTAATGTGGCGCTTTGCTGGACTAGCACCATAGATGTTGACACTAGTCCAGCAAACTTTGGGAGTCTCATAGGAAATAGCCTAGCGTCACTTTAAAACCTTGCCTGGGCAGGTGTTAAAAAATTATGCTAGAATGGAGCAGTGAAATCTTGTACATTTTACTGCACCATTTTTTAGGGCCTCCCTCCAGGGGAACGCCCCCTTGATTACATTATACCTGGTGCTAGTATAATGTAGTGCAAAGGTTTACTTTGTAACTATGTCACAGGGTGAGGACCTGTTTTCCACCGCTGTAGCATCAAAACAAATTGCGCTATGGCGGTGCAAGGGCCTTGTAAATATGCCCCTTAGTCCCTTGAGATAAAGTGTGCTCACATTATCAAATTTGAGTCATTTCTTAATCTCTCTGACCGTTTTTCACATGAATCACATCATGGTTTTCATTTAATTATCCCAAATAATTATGCTTTCATAATCATCCTCCATATATTGTATCTTTGGCACTTATACTTCATGAAAGAATCATGAAGAATTTATGCAAAACTCACTGTAAAGTACGATTACAATAACCCTCACATAATATAAATATAAATTTCCCTTCTGCACAGGTCTGGATCATAATGATGTATGCAAAATTGTCCATTTCTTATTCATTTCTCTAGAATGGCTTAATCTAGTGGCAGACTATGCATTAAACAGGATCGAACGCATATGAGAATACTACAAGGATCAAACATTCTTAAGTTACCATTTCATTTCACTTATTTTCTAGCTCTGTATGTTAGGCTGCACAACTCCCACCATGTGACACCCTTTATCCCAGATCACTAAGCATGTTCCAATAAATATTCATGTTTACATAAACTGCAAATAGAACTTCCATTTTATTTTTTAAGAAAGGAAAGGGGTGAAATGTGAGATGTAACATATCCAATACAGGACAATTAAACTCATTTATGGTGCCAACTTTCTTTATAACTTTCTGCTGCTGTCATATTGATGTAATTATTTGTGACATATGATAGAACAAACCAAAATGCACTCATCATGCTGAGTGTTAATAAAATATAAAAAGTGCTTGATACAAATAAGACACAGGAATGGTTCCCAGACTCTTTACAGATTCATCCTGCAAATCCCTACAAATGTTCTTTTCATGGAGGCTCCTGAATAAACAGAAAATGCGCAGTGAGGTAAAAGAAAGAGTTTTTTTAATCCTGTATGGGTTTACATACTCTACAAGCCTCTTAAAACTAAATGTATAAAAAGACTGATGGATTAAAATATAAAGTGCTATTAACATCCAGGATATTCACTGTTTTCTTGGGGTTCACAAGCCTCATGAGGTGTTGGTATATCGAGTCCTGATCAAATGTATATAGAGCGTAACGAGATAAAGGGTAGAATGCTGTTATCATAAAAGGTGTACTCTGCTTGATGGAATAAGGTGCAAATACTGTTATCACGTAAGGTATTCCCTGAGTGCATAAAATACACAATAGTGTGAAAATACACAATAATTGAACAGTTTGTATGGATAAACCATGTCATTCCACGGCGTATGTCGAAGTCAATTAATTATGTTGTAAAAACTTACTCCTACATAAACCTCCTTTTTCTATGAGTGTACCGTTTAAAACAATTAGAGAAGACCTGTATTAAACATGTGATCCCCCAAACAAAACAGAATTCGCGAGACCATCTTATATCAGCCTAATTTCTCAAAAACCCGTTAAAATGGGTATCCTCATTATTCCACCATGATTCTCGAACTTCGCACTTCCAATTTAAAGGGCCCCAAACAGTGCAGGAAAATACAAAATAGTACATGATGACCTGTTTCCAGGTTACCACAGGGTCAAGATGAAAATCTAATTTTTTTCTTCTTTTTTCTTTACTTACAATCCAATGTTGTTTAAAGGGTCATTATACCTTGCGGGTTCCCGTTAGGAAAACTCCATGGTCTTTCAGACCTACCTCCTTATTTCAGTCTTAAACAATTCGTCATGGATGCACATGCAATTGCACATGTTGGGACCCCAGGGTGCCTCTGTGCCAATAAGAACAATCTATGTAGATTCTGCTCTACTGAGTGTTTGCTTCCGGTTCACTCCTCTTGGACTTTTGGCAATATGCTCAATTCTGAAATATCACAAATCCTTTGCTTCACCAGTGTTCGATTTCCAAAAGTGTTTAGCAATTGTGTAGGAGAAGTCTTCATTCTTTATCGCAGAAATGAGCTGTAAGATGCTCAGTTTTATCTTGTATGTGGTACTGCCTAGGTCGTTCTTTAAAATATGTACATTCTAACGCATAGACCAGAAATTTAGTTTCACAAGTAATGTGTTCTTTGTTTTTCCTTTCCTGTCCACTGTGGAGTCTATAACTGGATCTATTGATCTCATATTCACATGCTTCATACTTCCAGAATTCAGCCTGTTTCTTACTTAGCCAGCTAATGTATTCTAATTTTATAGGGGCACATGAACTTGTGTTAACCGATCACCAAGGGAAGCCACTTTTCTATCTGTTGTTTGTGGGTAACCAGGGAGTATCTCTTTTATCTGCTCAACCAAATGCAGTATTTTGCAGTTTCCCTTGTTATCCATTGTAATCCATTATATATGTTATCTCTTTGCTTTCCAATTCTGTAGTTTCAGAAAGTTGCAGATCTTCCCCTTTCTGTAGTCTAGCTCTGTATAACACATTTTCCAGGACCTCTTTAGGATGAGCTCTTTGCTCAAATCTATTGATTATCTCTTTTGCTTGAGACTCCAAGTCCTCCATTTCAGAGCAGTTATACTTGGTCGGAAAAGCTTTCTGTAAGGTACACTCCATCTCATATTCTTAGGATGCCCTCTATTTCCATGAAGTATGCTATTAAGATGTAGTGACCTTTCAATGAATTTTAGTGCACGTTTTCATCCTTAATGTAGATCTCAACAGCCAAGAAATTGATTTTGGTTGCACTGATCTCATGGGTAAATATTAGATTACAGACATTCTTATTTAGTAATCAAATGAAGGTTTTCAAACTAGATCTTTCACCCTCCCAGATGATAAAGAGATCATCAATATATCACATCCAAAGTCTCCCATGGCTTAACATCTCCTGGGTTCCCATCAACCGATTACTATTTCGGCATATGTTTAAGCAAAAGCGGTGCCCAGTGTGATACTTTGCTTGCTTTTGTTAACAGTAGGTGCCATTGATGATTTAAACAGTGTGCGGTAAACAAAATTCAAGCATGTCTAGTAACATTGCAGAGTGTTCGAGGAAACCTATTGACCTAGGTTGCAGGCAATATTTGCATGTGTTGACTCCCTGAGTATGCCGAATCGAGGTATACAAGGCACTACGTTAACAGTGGCCATCCAATAGGTATGTTTCCAGAGTATTCTATTAATCATATTTAAAATGTAGGAAGGGTCTCTCAGATAGGAAGCTAGGGCAGTGACAAACTGAAATAAAATTTAGTAAATCTAGATGTATTCTCCAGTAAAGAACCAACAGAGACCACAATGGGTTTGCCCGGTGGATTCTCCATACATTTATGTACTTTTGGCAAGAAATAAATAGCCAGAGATATTGGGTGCTCTTTTTTTCCAAACTCATAATCATCAACCAGAACCTTTTCTCTCTAGTCCATCAAATTTTCATGATAAATATATATATATATTTAACTATGACATATATAATTTATATTTATTTTAATATATAATTTGATATATAAGATATTTTAAAATTTTAAACTTACAAAACTACTGATATTCATTAGCGAACGTTATGTCAAGTAATTATAAGCAATCATAACTCATGCCCAAAGTATCTATACCTTGTGCATCCGGCTATGCACAGTGTTGTTATCAGTGATGTAGTTTCAGATATGATTAAGGAATTCAAGAATGTAGAGATGGACATGTCATGAATTATGTAATATCTGAGGGAACAAATAGTCACTTTAGGGCGCCTTGAAAAATGTGCACTGAGTGATTCAGAGGGTTAACATTTTTGTAGATGTTGACAGTTGGCAGTTGAAAAGTCACATTTTAATTACCACTGTTTAACCAATGGGATGATGGTGAGCAATTTACACCAAAGTTGACATAGAACGTTAGTCAAAGAGTTTACTCTTGTTGATTTGGCATGGATTTGTTCAGTAGTTGCTGGAAAGGTGCTGTGTGGGCTTGAGAGGGTTAACACTTTTGTGTATCTTGACAGTTAGCAATGTTTTAGCTTGGTTATAGTTTTTGCAGTATTTGATGAATATGCCTGAAACCTATCACACTCTACATGTAGGATGCTATTGTTATTTTTGAATTTGAGCATTTCTTTAAGGGGTTGAGACAGTTAAAAGTTTGGGAGAAAAATAATTCATTTGCTCATATGCTTTATACTGTGTGATAATGCAAAACAATTGGTAGAACCTAGGAGGGAATTGTTTTTTATTGGGATATAATTAAAGAGGCGGTCAATAACATTTTCATTTGCCAATAACTTTAGTGCTTTTCGATCAATCTGTGTCACGTGTGGCAAGTAGTTGCAAGTGATACTCAGTGCAGGCATATTAGCATTCTTAAAGATCCACTGGTGGGCATAGTTAACTGGGAGGTTGATACATTTTTCATTAACCTACAACATTGGCACTGTTTGATGAACATGAATGAAATTTGTTAGGGACTTAGCACATTTAACCTACTTTCAATATATTTAAATTCTTGCAGAGGGGTGACGGGTTAAAAGGGTAGAATCAAAAAGTGTTCATTGGCTAGTAAGATGGCATTGTGTAATGAATCTGCTCAACATTGGCAGAAGCTTGAAAAGTTTGTGTTTTGATTGGTATGTCAAGTTGTGTGCCACTCCATTATGAGAAGGGGGCAAGTCAAAGGAGAGGAAATATACAATTAAATTGCTTATAGCTGCAGTACTGGATGATGAATGTGGCAGGCAATTAGCAAGTTACACCCAGTGCAGGTATTTAAGGTTTTGTGCAGAACCAATTGGGATGGGGCAGCTAAATTAGGTTCAAAAATATTTTGAGTTAGTAATTGTTTTATCACAATCTAAAAAATCTGCATGCAATTTAGCAGAGACTTGGTATATTTAGCCTACTCTCAGGTACATGAGGCCCATTAAGAGGGTGAAGGATAAAGTAAGTGTTCAACTGCTAATAAATTTGGCACTGTTTCATGAATCCAGACAATATTTGGTCGATGTTTGGCATTTGGTTTAGCTTACTGGTGGTCATGTCAACAAGCCTGGTGCAATCGAGGGTTATCCTGCAACCAACTCCACTGCACACAGCTAAAGGATGTTGGGCACATATCCTGGCCGAAGGTTTGCACAGTGCAGAATGGGTACATGGCAGGCCTTCTGCATTGGAAGTTAGGCAGTTATGCCTGGTTTGAAGTAAAGCTGTGCATAGAGGGTGGGACATTTAGTAAATCATAAAAACTATGAAATTCATTAAAAAAACACAGTCAAAAACTGATTTAGGTTTGAGGCTCAAACACATAAAACCAGTAAAATTTGCCGTTTATGTCTAAAAAGGCATACAGCACACAACATAACTCATTTCATCTGCCTTGTTCTTTCAAATTAGGTCTTTTGTTCATTGTGGTCGACGAAGACTTACATTGTGTGTCTTGATCATACCTGGCAAATTTCAGTAGTTTATGTGTTTGAGCCTCAATTGAGCTTTTTCAGTGAATATCAGTCTATCTATCCATCTATCTATCTATCTATCTATCTATCTATCTATCTATCTATCTATCTATCTATCTATCTATCTATCTATCTATCTATCTATCTATCTCTCTATCTATCTATGCCTATATGTGTGTACATATATTTTTCCACAGAAAAAGACAAAGGTTACACTAACGCTACAATTAGGTGAATATGTCAGTGATAACATTAACGTTTTGAATAAAAAATGCTTTGCATGCATAGCTTGTGACCTTCCAAATTACATCACTCATGACATGTTCTATGACATAATTTATGACATCAGATGGTTGTGTCATGTCCATGTTTACCTCAGAGAAATGTGAGCATGTTGGACTGGCCAAGAAAAATGTCAATCAAAGTTAAGTCGGCATGACAAAGTACCAAAATCATAGAAACAGTGTCTAAAGAGTACATTGACAATAAATGGTTGTTTGATACCTTTCATTATCAACACTGCTTCATTGATAAACATAATGTTTGAAGAGAAATACAATTACCTATCATGGCTTATGCCATCAAAAACCAAAGTGTTTACATCGGTTACATCAATACCAATAAAAAGGTAAGGTTCATTTGTAGTGACAATAAAAAACACACGAAAATCAAGGTGCAAGCACCCACCCATGGGCTTCAGCGACTGATATTGGACTGATTTCTCTAAATTAAAACATGAAATCTCATCACGAAATAGTAAGTCAGTTCACTTTGTTGTTTCATGGTTTAGGAAAGCTTAAGACTATGAAAGTAAACCTGCATATTAATAAAGAAGTCCATCCTGTTGCTCAGAGATATAGACAAATTGCTTTTCATTTACAAGAAACTGTTAACCCCTTCGCTGCCAGGCCTTTTCCCCCTCCTGTGCCGAGCCTTTTTTTGGCTATTTGGAGCAGTTCGCGCTTAGGCCCTCATAACTTTTTGTTCACATAAGCTACCCATGCCAAATTTGCATCCTTTTTTTCCAACATCCTAGGGATTCTAGAGGTACCCAGACTTTGTGGGTTCCCCAGAAGGAGGCCAAGAAATTAGCCAAAAAACAGTGAAAATTTCATTTTTTTAAAAAAATTTGGAAAAATGGGCTGCAGAAGAAGGCTTGTGGTTTTTTCCCTGAAAAGGGCATCAACAAAGGGTTTGCGGTGATAAAATCACCAGCTTCCCAGCTTTCAGGAACAGGCAGACTTGAATCAGAAAACCCAATTTTTCAACCCAATTTTGGCATTTTACTGGGACATACCCCATTTTTATGATTTTTTGTGCTTTCAGCCTCCTTCCAGTCAGTGACAGAAATGGGCATGAAACCAACGCTGGATCCCATAAACCGCAACAATTCTGAAAAGTAGACAAAATTCTGAATTCAGCAAGGGGTAATTTGTGTAGATCCTACAAGGGTTTCCTACAGAAAATAGCAACTGAAAAAGAAAAATATTGAAATTGAGGTGAAAAAAACATCAATTTTTCTCTAAGTTTTACTCTGTAACTTTTTCCTGCAATGTCAGATTTTCGAAAGCAATATACCGTTACGTCTGCTGGACTCTTCTGGTTGCGGGGATATATAGGGCTTGTAGGTTCATCAAAAACTCTAGGTACCCAGAGCCAATAAATGACCTGCACCCTGCAGTGGGTTTTCATTCTATGCCGGGTATACAGCAATTCATTTGCTGAAATATAAAGAGTAAAAAATAGCTATCAAGAAAACCTTTGTATGTCCAAAATGGGCACAAGATAAGGTGTTGAGAAGCAGTGGTTATTTGCACATCTCTGAATTCCGGGGTGCCCATACTAGCATGTGAATTACAGGGCATTTCTCAAATAGACGTCTTTTTTACACACTGCCTTCCATTTGGAAGCAAAAAATGTAGAGAAAGACAAGGGGCAATAACACTTGTTTTGCTACTCTGTGTTCCCCCAAGTCTCTCGATAAAAATGGTACCTCACTTGTGTGCATAGGCCTAGCACCCACGAAAGGAAATGGCTCAAAACACAACGTGGACACATCACATTTTTTCACAGAAAACAGAGGTGTTTTTTACAAAGTGCCTACCTGTGGATTTTGGCGTCTAGCTCACTAGGCACCTGGGAAACCTAGCAAACCAGCAAATTTTTGAAAACTAGACACCTAGGGGAATCCAGGTCCCACCAGTCAAGATGGTGTGACTGGTGGGGCTCTGACCAGGTTCTGTTACCCAGAATCCTTTGCAAACCTCAAAATTTGACCAAAAAAACACGTTTTCCTCTCATTTCGGTGACAGAAAGTTCTGGAATCAGAGAGAAGCCACAAATTTCCTTCCATCGAGCGTTCCCCCAAATCTCCCGATAAAAATGGTACCTCACTTGTGTCGGTAGGCCTAGCGCCCGCGACAGGAAACGCCCCAAAGCGCAACGTGGACACCACCAAAATTTTGGAAGAAAACAGAGGTGTTTTTTGCGAAGTGACTACCTGTAGATTTTGGCCTCTAGCTCAGCCGGCACCTAGGGAAACCTACCAAACCTGTACATTTCTGAAAACTAGAGACCTAGGGGAATACAAGGAGGGGTGACTGGCGGGGCTCGGACCAGGTTCTGTTACCCAGAATCCTTTGCAAAGCTCAAAAATTGGCTAAAAAAACACATGTTCCTCACATTTCTGTGGCAGAAAGTGCTGGAATCTGAGAGGAGCCACAAATGTCCTTCCACCCAGCGTTCCCCCACGTCTCCCGATAAAAATGATACCTCACTTGTGTGGGTAGGCCTAGCGCCCGCGACAGGAAACGCCCCAAAGCGCAACGTGGACACATCACAGAAAACAGACCTGTTTTTAGCAAAGTGCCTACCTGTAGATTTTGGCCTCTAGCTCAGCCGCCACCTAGGGAAACCTACCAAACCTGTGCATTTCTGAAAACTAGAGACCTAGGGGAATCCAAGGAGGGGTGACTGGCGGGGCTCGGACCAGGTTCTGTTACCCAGAATCCTTTGCAAAGCTCAAAAATTGGCTAAAAAAACACATGTTCCTCACATTTCTGTGGCAGAAAGTTCTGGAATCTGGGAGGAGCCACAAATTTCCTTCCACCCAGCGTTCCCCCAAGTCTCCCGATAAAAATGATACCTCACTTGCGTGGGTAGGCCTAGCGCCCGCGACAGGAAACGCCCCAAAGCGCAACGTGGACACCACCAAAATTTTGGAAGAAAACAGAGGTGTTTTTTGCGAAGTGACTACCTGTAGATTGTGGCCTCTAGCTCAGCCGGCACCTAGGGAAACCTACCAAACCTGTACATTTCTGAAAACTAGAGACCTAGGGGAATCCAAGGAGGGGTGACTGGCGGGGCTCGGACCAGGTTCTGTTACCCAGAATCCTTTGCAAAGCTCAAAAATTGGCTAAAAAAACACATGTTCCTCACATTTCTGTGGCAGAAAGTTCTGGAATCCGAGAGGAGCCACAAATTTCCTTCCACCCAGCGTTCCCCCACGTCTCCCGATAAAAATGATACCTCACTTGTGTGGGTAGGCCCAGCGCCCGCGACAGGAAACGCCCCAAAGCGCAACGTGGACACATCACAGAAAACAGACCTGTTTTTAGCAAAGTGCCTACCTGTAGATTTTGGCCTCTAGCTCAGCGGCCACCTAGGGAAACCTACCAAACCTGTGCATTTCTGAAAACTAGAGACCTAGGGGAATCCAAGGAGGGGTGACTGGCGGGGCTCGGACCAGGTTCTGTTACCCAGAATCCTTTGCAAAGCTCAAAAATTGGCTAAAAAAACACATGTTCCTCACATTTCTGTGGCAGAAAGTTCTGGAATCTGGGAGGAGCCACAAATTTCCTTCCACCCAGCGTTCCCCCAAGTCTCCCGATAAAAATGATACCTCACTTGCGTGGGTAGGCCTAGCGCCCGCGACAGGAAACGGCCCAAAGCGCAACGTGGACACCACCAAAATTTTGGAAGAAAACAGAGATGTTTTTTGCGAAGTGACTACCTGTAGATTGTGGCCTCTAGCTCAGCCGGCACCTAGGGAAACCTACCAAACCTGTACATTTCTGAAAACTAGAGACCTAGGGGAATCCAAGGAGAGGTGACTGGCGGGGCTCGGACCAGGTTCTGTTACCCAGAATCCTTTGCAAAGCTCAAAAATTGGCTAAAAAAACACATGTTCCTCACATTTCTGTGGCAGAAAGTTCTGGAATCCGAGAGGAGCCACAAATTTCCTTCCACCCAGCGTTCCCCCACGTCTCCCGATAAAAATGATACCTCACTTGTGTGGGTAGGCCTAGCGCCCGCGACAGGAAACGCCCCAAAGCGCAACGTGGACACATCACAGAAAACAGACCTGTTTTTAGCAAAGTGCCTACCTGTAGATTTTGGCCTCTAGCTCAGCCGCCACCTAGGGAAACCTACCAAACCTGTGCATTTCTGAAAACTAGAGACCTAGGGGAATCCAAGGAGGGGTGACTGGCGGGGCTCGGACCAGGTTCTGTTACCCAGAATCCTTTGCAAAGCTCAAAAATTGGCTAAAAAAACACATGTTCCTCACATTTCTGTGGCAGAAAGTTCTGGAATCTTGGAGGAGCCACAAATTTCCTTCCACCCAGCGTTCCCCCAAGTCTCCCGATAAAAATGATACCTCACTTGCGTGGGTAGGCCTAGCGCCCGCGACAGGAAACGCCCCAAAGCGCAACGTGGACACCACCAAAATTTTGGAAGAAAACAGAGGTGTTTTTTGCGAAGTGACTACCTGTAGATTGTGGCCTCTAGCTCAGCCGGCACCTAGGGAAACCTACCAAACCTGTACATTTCTGAAAACTAGAGACCTAGGGGAATCCAAGGAGGGGTGACTGGCGGGGCTCGGACCAGGTTCTGTTACCCAGAATCCTTTGCAAAGCTCAAAAATTGGCTAAAAAAACACATGTTCCTCACATTTCTGTGGCAGAAAGTTCTGGAATCCGAGAGGAGCCACAAATTTCCTTCCACCCAGCGTTCCCCCACGTCTCCCGATAAAAATGATACCTCACTTGTGTGGGTAGGCCTAGCGCCCGCGACAGGAAACGCCCCAAAGCGCAACGTGGACACATCACAGAAAACAGACCTGTTTTTAGCAAAGTGCCTACCTGTAGATTTTGGCCTGTAGCTCAGCCGCCACCTAGGGAAACCTACCAAACCTGTGCATTTCTGAAAACTAGAGACCTAGGGGAATCCAAGGAGGGGTGACTGGCGGGGCTCGGACCAGGTTCTGTTACCCAGAATCCTTTGCAAAGCTCAAAAATTGGCTAAAAAAACACATTTTCCTCACATTTCTGTGGCAGAAAGTTCTGGAATCTGGGAGGAGCCACAAATTTCCTTCCACCCAGCGTTCCCCCAAGTCTCCCGATAAAAATGATACCTCACTTGCGTGGGTAGGCCTAGCGCCCGCGACAGAAAACGCCCCAAAGCGCAACGTGGACACCACCAAAATTTTGGAAGAAAACAGAGGTGTTTTTTGCGAAGTGACTACCTGTAGATTTTGGCCTCTAGCTCAGCCGGCACCTAGGGAAACCTACCAAACCTGTACATTTCTGAAAACTAGAGACCTAGGGGAATCCAAGGAGGGGTGACTGGCGGGGCTCGGACCAGGTTCTGTTACCCAGAATCCTTTGCAAAGCTCAAAAATTGGCTAAAAAAACACATGTTCCTCACATTTCTGTGGCAGAAAGTTCTGGAATCTGAGAGGAGCCACAAATTTCCTTCCACCCAGCGTTCCCCCACGTCTCCCGATAAAAATGATACCTCACTTGTGTGGGTAGGCCTACCGCCCGCGACAGGAAACGCCCCAAAGCGCAACGTGGACACATGACAGAAAACAGACCTGTTTTTAGCAAAGTGCCTACCTGTAGATTTTGGCCTGTAGCTCAGCCGCCACCTAGGGAAACCTACCAAACCTGTGCATTTCTGAAAACTAGAGACCTAGGGGAATCCAAGATGGGGTGATTTGTGTGGCTCGGACCAGGTTCTGTTACCCAGAATCCTTTGCAAACCTCAAAATTTGGCTAAAAAAATACATGTTCCTCACATTTCTGTGGCAGAAAGTTCTGGAATCTGAGAGGGGCCACAAATTTCCTTCCACCCAGCGTTCCCCCACGTCTCCCGATAAAAATGATACCTCACTTGTGTGGGTAGGCCTAGCGCCCGCGACAGGAAACGCCCCAAAGCGCAGCGTGGACACATCACATTTTTTCATTGAAAACAGTGCCTACCTGTAGTTTTTGGCCTGTAGCTCAGCCAGCACCTAGGGAAACCTACCAAACCTGTGCATTTCTGAAAACTAGAGACCTAGGGGAATCCAAGATGGGGTGATTTGTGTGGCTCGGACCAGGTTCTGTTACCCAGAATCCTTTGCAAACCTCAAAATTTGGCTAAAAAAACACATGTTCCTCACATTTCTGTGGCAGAAAGTTCTGGAATCTGAGAGGGGCCACAAATTTCCTTCCACCCAGCGTTCCCCCACGTCTCCCGATAAAAATGATACCTCACTTGTGTGGGTAGGCCTAGCGCCCGCGACAGGAAACGCCCCAAAGCGCAACGTGGACACATCACAGAAAACAGACCTGTTTTTAGCAAAGTGCCTACCTGTAGATTTTGGCCTGTAGCTCAGCCGCCACCTAGGGAAACCTACCAAACCTGTGCATTTCTGAAAACTAGAGACCTAGGGGAATCCAAGATGGGGTGACTTGAGGGGCTCTGACCAGGTTCTGTTACCCAGAATACTTTCCAAACCTCAAATTTTGGCTAAAAAAACGCATTTTTCACACATTTCGGTGACAGAAAGTTCTGGAATCTGAGTGGAGCCACAAATTTCCTTCCACCCAGCGTTCCCCCAAGTCTCCCGATAAAAATGATACCTCAGTTGTGTGGGTGGGCCAGGTGCCTCCAACAGAATAAGGCCCAAAACTTGTAGAGATACAGGGGATAGTACTGCGAGTTTATAAGGACATATTCTTTTATACATCTTTAGACTGACTCTGCTTTGGGGACCCACATACGTGAGGTGTCATTTTATTTGGGAGACTGAGGGGAACACTGGGGAGTAGGAATTTTGTGCTGGAGTGGTGATCGTACGAAGAAAAGTCAGGAAAATATGCTTTTTTTAAGCACATTTTGAGGTTTACAGAGGAGTCTGGGTAAGAAAATGTTGGGGGATCCACGCAAGCCACTCCTCCCTAGACTCCTTGGGGTGTCTAGTTTTAAAAAATGTCTGGGTTTGGTAGGTTTCCCTAGATGAAGGCCGCACACAGGACCAAAAACATAGGTGCCCTCTCCCCCCCCAAACACAGGTAGTTTTGTAATATATCGTTTTGATGTGCCCACATACGTCCGTGATGTGCCAAACACTAAAATTTTGAAAAGAAACACACTTAGGTTATGTGAAAAAGACCCCTCACCCACCAACCAAGTTGGTGGCATGCTTCATCATCGGGGTCCCACCTGAGGCACCTAGCGTGTCATAGGTGTGCTGCGACGCCTGATTACAGCGGAGCAGGTTTGGTCATTTTTACCACACATACTGGTTGGATTTGGCACGAGGGTGAGTGATGGTTCAGTGGATCAAATTTTACTAACAAGAGCTTTCACAAAAATGAAAAGCACTGTTAGTAACTGAAAGGCAAAAAACTGAACCAATGACTCACAGCTCGTGAGCTGTAAAGCTTCGACAAGGCACCAACCGCTTTACAGTCCATTCACACAACTTTCATACATGACACACACAAGGCCATTCACACCGCCAGCCACGGGCCCAGCACATTACAACACTCACATCGACAGACAGCGCCACTCAAGGGCCCATCACTTACATACGCCCACATGCCTGATACAACAATCACACCAGCTGATGGGAGTGTGTGGACTGGTGTTTGGCTGGCAGTGTGTTGCAGTAGCCAACATCAAGTCAATATGTACAGTCTCAGCCAAGCCCCACTCCACACACAATGGCATCATATATATATATTTTTTTTAAACAGAGGAACCCCTAACTAAGTAGAAAGAATTACAAAACAACAAACACAAAAGCTCTAACAACATGACAGAAATGCTAACCATGAAACTAAACACATGAAAATACAAAACAGACATGAGTTTACACTCATGGTTGTTCCCAGAAATTCTTCTGGGTGTGGTAATTCTTAAAACAAGCACCGACACACAGCCCAGGCTTTGAAGGACAATCTGGGCAGTACATTCGAGACTCCCTCCGGATACCTCTTCGAAAACACACTCTACATTTCTTAGCTGGAAAGTCTTTTTTGGGTGTGGGAGGAATGTGCTCAGCAAAGTGGCGATCTTTCAATCTAGCCACATCCTCCACCACTGCTTCTCTAGGAACTCTGGCCTGTTCCACCACAATAAGGCTCTCTATCACTGACTCCTGAAATTTCACAAATGTCATCTTTGAGTCTGGAGACCTATCCCTAAACACAATAAAAGCATTGAAGGTTGCTAAGTGGAAGAGGTGAAGTGCTAACTTCTTATACCAAACATAAGACTTACGAATAGCAGTATAAGGTTCCAACCTCTGGTCAACTCTATCTACACCTCCCATGTGCTTATTATAATCTAAAATGCACACAGGTTTGCGCACTTCAGCAACCTGGCCCCAAACAGTCACAGGGGAAGTACTCTCATCATGGATGGTACTTTGCATGTAGACATCCCTCTTGTCTGAAAATTTCAAAGCTAGCAGCTCCTCGTTCCGCAAGGCACAGCACTGTCCCCTCTCAAGTTTTTTACAGACAAGCTCCCTTGGATAGCCTTTCCGGTTAGAACGGATTGTGCCACAAGCAACTGTGTCCACTCTAAACAATTCCTTGAACAACTGCACACCAGTGTAGAAGTTATCTACATACAAATGGTGACCTTTGTTGAACAGTCGTCTACCAAGATCCCACACTATTTTCTCAGTAACTCCAAAAGTGGGAGGACAACCAGGGGGGTCAATATTGGAATCCCTACCAGTGTACACACGGAAACTATACACATATCCTGTCCTACTTTCAGACAGCATATACAATTTAATTCCATATCGTGCCCTTTTGCTAGGAATGTACTGCCTAAAAACCAAACGACCCTTGAAGAGGACCAAAGACTCGTCCACACTTATCTCTTTGCCTGGAACATAGACCTCCGAAAACCGATCTACAAAATGATCAAGGACAGGCCTAATCTTAAAAAGACGGTCAGAATCTGGGTGATCTCGTGGCAAGGCTAATCCATTGTCAACAAAATGCAGCATCCTAAGAAGAAGCAAATACCGATTACGACTCATGGTAGCTGGAAATATAGCTGTTGCCATCAAGGGACTAGTAGACCAATAAGAAGCCAGTGACGGCTTCCTTATCAACCCCATCAAAAAAGTCAAACCCAAAAACTTTTTTAGCTCCTCCAAATTTGTGGGAATCCACTGGGCAGCTCTAGAGTGTGGCCTAAGTCTAGCAGCGTTGTCCCTCAAATGCTGCTCCGCATACAAATTAGTCTGCTCAACAATCTCTTCCAAAAACACATCATCCATGAATAACTCGAAGAAATTGATAGGCATAAAGTTCTCTGTATTGGCGTTACACCCCGGGAGACCAGTAAAGGCAGGCAACTCTGGCTGCTCCATGTTTGGGGCAACCCAGACATCAGGTCTTCTAACGGGAAACCTTTCAGCCCCAGGTTGCTGCACTATTGGCACATCAATGTCCTCCTCTAAAACAGAACCTTCATCTGCACTGAGTGTGGCTTCATCATCAGAAGATTCCCCTCCAACAGAAACATCACTGCCAGAATCTCTGACTTCCTCCTCTGCCTCAGATGCAGAGTCCGTCTCATAGTCATGATCAGACTGTGACTCAAAAAGCATACCAACCACCTGCTGAGCGGTCATCCTGCGGCTAGCCATGATCTCTCCTGCTAAAATTAACTGGACAAATTCACCACCAACAACCAGCACTGTGTAAGACAAGTAACAAAGTGTAGCTTTGTTAGTAAGAGTTACAAACTCAAAAACTATACCGCTCACTTGCCTGAAAAAGCTTGATTCACCAGCAACTACACAGCAATCACCAATGATATCCCATTAAAAAGAAAGAAAGAAAGGCAAATTAGAAATAAGACAAAACAAATATCATTGTGCACAAACCTAAGGACAATTTCACACACAATCCTGCATTTAGTACACCCCCTACAAACATGTCATTCATGCATGGCAACAATACTCCTTTGGAGTAAATTGTTTTTACTTACCTAAAACATGCAACTGTGCAAACTGCAGGTCAACCACCGCCAAAACCGCAAGGAGCCACAGCAAATAAAGCAAAAGCTTTGAACTAGAACAAAAAGGAGGAAAACATTTTTTATCACAAATGCAAAGACTTCTTCAGTTGACAAACACCCCACCATTCAAACATTTTAGAAATTGGTGCCTAAGTGGATTCTGCCATAGGGGCAGATGGGCCTACTAAAAAAATAGGCCTGTCTGCCCCAAGGAAGCCAAAAAATACCTTTAGTACTGTGTCCCCATGGAGAGCGACCCTTGCCAAAGGGGACAGCCCTCAAACAAAAAAAACACACACAACACTATCCCTGGTGCCTAAGTGGCTTCTGCCCCCTTGGGGGGGGCGACCCTTGCCCAAGCCCCCCCCCCATCCACTAACACACACACACACACTATCCCTGGTGTCTACGTGGCTTCTGCCCCCCTTGGGGGCAGGTGGTTCTAGAAAAATAGGCCCATCTGCCCCCAGGGGGGGCAGAAATGGCCAACAGGTCAATGCCCCCCTTGGGGGGGCGCCCGTGCCCAAGGGGACGCCCCCACACAAAAATAAACACATAAAAAAAAATCCCTGGCGTTCTAGTGGTTTCTGCCCCCCTTGGGGGCAGATCAGCCTAAAAATAATAGGCTGATCTGTCTCCAAGGGGTGCAGAAATGGCCTGGGTACATGTGCCCCCAAAGTGGGGGGCGACCCTTGCCCAAGCCCCCCCCCATCCACTAACACACACACACACACACACTATCCCTGGTGTCTACGTGGCTTCTGCCCCCCTTCGGGGCAGGTGGGTCTAGAAAAATAGGCCCATCTGCCCCCAGGGGGGGCAGAAATGGCCAACAGGTCAATGCCCCCCTTGGGGGGGCGCCCGTGCACAAGGGGACGCCCCCACACAAAAATAAACACATAAAAAAAATCCCTGGCGTTCTAGTGGTTTCTGCCCCCCTTGGGGGCAGATCAGCCTAAAAATAATAGGCTGATCTGTCTCCAAGGGGTGCAGAAATGGCCTGGGTACATGTGCCCCCAAAGTGGGGGGTGACCCTTGCCCAAGCCCCCCCCCCCCATCCACTAACACACACACACACACACACACACTATCCCTGGTGTCTACGTGGCTTCTGCCCCCCTTGGGGGCAGGTGGGTCTAGAGAAATAGGCCCATCTGCCCCCAGGGGGGGCAGAAATGGCCAACAGGTCAATGCCCACCTTGGGGGGGCGCCCCGTGCCCAAGGGGACGCCCCCCCACAAAAATAAACACATAAAAAAACATCCCTGGCGTTCTAGTGGTTTCTGCCCCCCTTGGGGGCAGATCAGCCTAAAAATAATAGGCTGATCTGCCCTCAAGGGGGGCAGAAATGGCTCTAAAAGACATGCCCCCCAAAGGGGAGCGACCCTTGCCCAAGGGGGCGCCCCCCCATCCACTACACACACAATCCCTGGTGCCTAAGTGGCTTCTGCCCGCAGATGGACCTAAAAAAAAAGGCCGATTTGCCCCCAAGGGGGGGTAGAAAAGGCCAACAGTTCTCTGCCCCCTTGGGGGGGGCGCCCCTTGCCCAAGGGGGCACCCCCCCCCACATAAATACACATAAAAATAAAAAACCCTGGTGATCTAGTGTTTTCTGCCCCCCTTGGGGGCAGATCTGGCTAAAAAGTAGCCAATCTGCCCTCAAGGGGGGCAGAAATGGCCCTAAAGGACATGCCCCCCACAGGGGAGCGACCCTTGCCCAAGGGGGCGCCCCCCCATTCACTACACACACAATCCCTGGTGCCTAAGTGGCTTCTGCCCCCCTTGGGGGCAGATGGACCTAAAAAAAATAGGCCGATCTGCCCCCAAGGGGGGCAGAAAAGGCCAACAGTTCTCTGCCCCCTTGGGGGGGGCGCCCCTTGCCCAAGGGGGCACCCCCCCCAACATAAATGCACAGAAAATAAAAATCCCTGGTGATCCAGTGGTTTCTGCCCCCCTTTGGGGCAGATCCGCCTAAAAAGTAGGCCAATCTGCCCCCAAGGGGGGCAGAAATGGCCGTAACAAATTGCCCCCACAAGGGGAGCGACCCTTGCCCAAGGGGCCGCTCCCCGCAAACAAGAAACCGTAAAGAACAACAAAAAAAAAAAATCCCTGGTGTCTAGTGGGCATTCCTGCTGCCCGATCGCAATGCGATCGGGCAGCAGGAATGCTCAAAGAGACACCGGGGGAAAGGAAAAGCCTTTCCTTTCCCCCGGTGCCTCTTTAGCCCAAACCCCCCACCCACCGGGAAGAGATTCTTACCTCTTCTCCGTTTGCCGCACAGGAAGCAAATGGCTTCCTGTGCAGCGAAATCCCCATAATGAAGTCAGCGCGCGATCGCGCCCTGACGTCATTATGGGGGGTGGGGGGGTCGGGGGTGGAAGGGGAAGGGCTTCCCCTTCCATCCCTGACTTTGGGGGGGTGGGGGGAAGCACACAGAGGGAGCGAGAGCGCTCCCTCTGGGCTGTGTGCCGAGGACGTAGTGGTTACGTCCTCGGCACAGCAGCACTGTGCCGCAGGACGTAACCACTACGTCTGCGGCACAGAAGGGGTTAAAAGAGAACTTGAGTCAAGCATGGCATTATTGAATGTTCTACTAGTCAAATGCAATGGGTTTCTCCCATAGTGGAAATGCCCCAAAAAGACAGTGAAGGAGCTGCACGCATATGTGTTAACATGTGTCAGGCAAGCAAGGCAATTGAATGAGAACAACATATATTTCATTTCAATGGTCACAAGAACTTGAGAAAGGTTTCAAGAGAGTCAAATAAGTCATTGAAACTGCTGCTGAAATGGCATACTTCAAGCCAAAGCTTCATAGAGGCTGCTGCAGACGCTAATCCAGTCGGGTTAGGCACTATTCTTGCTCAACACAATGGGCAGCCAAATGCTCAAAGGCATATTGTGGTATATGCTAGTAGAATTTTGTCCCAAACAGAACATGCTTACTCACAGACTGAGAAAGAAGGTTTAGCTGATATATGGGCTTATGGACATTTCCATGTACTCTTGTACGGAAAGCCTTTAAAGCTGGTAACTGATCATCGAGCTTTACTTACTATCTTTGGTAATCCAAAAGCCAAGATGCCTCCTTGCATTGATCAATGTGGACTACGATTGCTAGAGTACAAATATACTGTTGTGCATTATTCAAGGAAGGATCAAAACTCTGCTGACTTCTTTTCCAGAGTACCAACCCAAGGTCAAGGTACTCCATCCAAGGTGGCTGAAGCCTACATTAATTTCACTGTAAAATCAAATATGCCAGCATCTATCTCATTAGCCCAGATTATCACAGCCATGAACCATGATAGTGACATGCTGAAGTTAAAAGGCATAATTACACATCAGTCATGGATCCAACACACTCGATCTCTCACCAATGATGGTGAATATTAAAAATACAGAAATGTCAAAGATTAACTGTCCATAACTCAGGAGGGAGTTATCCTGCGAGGGTCGAGAATCCTGACTCTGGAGAAAATAATCAAAGTGGCTCACGAAGGACATTGTGGTATCATTGCTACGACCTTGTTTGGTTTCTGTTTATATGATAGGGTTGAAAAACAACGCAGGGCCTATAATCTATGCACCTGCCTTTCTACAAATGTTACTCAACGTACTCTGAACTTGCCAGAATCCTCTCAGCACACCTGGGAGAGAATAGTCATCAACTTTATTGGTCCACCAGATGATGGACATCACATGATGGTGACTGGATAAATACTCACGTTTTCCATTAGTCAAAGATCTCTCATCCACATCACTCAAACTAGTCATTGAGAGACTAGATGTCATATTTGCGACATGGAGCGTTCCAGCCATTTTGAAGTCTGATAATGGCCCGCCTTTTAACAGTCCAGAATTTAAAGAATTCCTTGAGCATCTGAATGTAAAGGATCAAAAGAATAAGAGTACACCTTTGTGGCTGCAGGCCAATGGACTTGTTGAGCGTTTTATGAGTACTCAAAAGAAAGCAGCACAGCGTGCCACTCTTGAGATGCTCAGTTTGAAAACTGTTTTAAATTCTATCCTATCAGCTTATCGTTCAACACCTCACTTGACCACAGGTGAAAGTCCTGTGATTGTAATGTTCAGGAGAGCAATGACAACCAAGTTACCTCAATGGACCAACAAGAGAGAAAGAAAAGGGACTTTGTTAACAAGTAGAAAATGAAAGCCTATGCAGACAAGAGGGGACATTCAAAGAATATCAGTTTTAAGAGAGGAGATTTCATGATCGCACGAGAGATGCGAAGAAGGAAATCTGATGCTCTATATGATGCTGAACCTTTTCTATGTGGTGTCTACCAAGGGACACATGGTGACTGGGAAGTCTGTTACCAGAGACTCATGTCACCTTAGGCCTTTAATTCATAAATCTTCAAATCGAGATTGTGGAGGAAAGACTAAACCTGAGAACTCAGTGACTGCTGTTATTTCATCACCATCTTCAAATATGTCTGACATTGAAGATGACAGCCCCATCTTTTGGCTCCGAACAGACTTCATGAGGTAGTTGTTAGAGTGGAATGCAAAGAAAGCTTGGTTTAGAATGTTGAGTTCATAGTTGCATGCAGAAGAATAAAGATGTGTAATATTCTAGTCTGTGTGTGGCATAGTCATTGGTGGGTACCCAGACTGGGAAGGACGCTACACTATGGGATCCCTTCACAAGGCCTGGGTGTAAGGGTACCACTAGCCTGCCCCCTTAGAACTTATTTTGTTTTTGTTTTTAGGGCTTAGGACTGAGTCCCTGGGTCCTAAAATAGAGGACGAAACTTTTCTTTTAAGTTGCAGCCCGGCAATCACAATGTGTGAAATATGACATTTTGACATTCAGTTCTTAATTTCTCAAATCTACTGAACTAATTCACACCAAATCACAAAAAGACCAGTTTCAGGACCAAGATCTATCTTTCTGCAAAATTTGGGGGGTCATTCTAACCCTGGCGGGCGGCGGATGCCGCCCGCCTGGCAGGAACCGCCACTTGGACGCTCCGCGGTCAAAAGACCACGGAGGCCATTCAGACTTTCCCGCTGGTCCGGCGGGCGCCCGCCAAGACAGCGCCCGCCGGCCCAGCGGGAAAGGCCCTGCAACATTGAAGCCGGCTCCAAATGGAGCCGGCGGTGTTGCAGGGGTGCGACGGGTGCAGTTGCACCTGTCGCGATTTTCACTGTCCGCTATGCAGACAGTGAAAATCATGCTGGGGCCCTGTTAGGGGGCCAGTGGCATGGGCAGTGCAGGGGCCCCCAGGGGCCCCACGACACCCGTTCCCGCCATCCTGTTTCTGGCGGTGAAAACCGCCAGAAACAGGCTGGCGGGAAGGGGGTCGGAATCCCCACGGCGGCGCTGCTTGCAGCGCCGCCATGGAGGATTCTCCCAGCCGGGGGTAATCCGGCGGGAAACCGCCAGACCCGGCTGGGCGACCGCGGCTGTACGGAATGCCAAAGGAAGCACCGCCAGCCTGTTGGCGGTGCTTCCGGCGACCTCCACCCTGGCGGTCATAGACCGCCAGGGTTGGAATGAGGCCCTTGGTGTTACTCCATTCAGCTGTTCGGGCTGTAGCTGTGTCTAATTTTCCTACTGAACAATGAATGGGGAAAATGCATTTTGAAAGACCCCCCCTCCACTTTTTCTATGTTCCAGCTTGGTGGATCACCTCCGAACTTTCTAGGAAGGAGATGAGGTGAAAGAGTGTTTTTTGGAAAATTTTCTGATGCTTTGTCAAATGGCACCAAAGTCGTAAGCAAAGTAAAAAATGTTTTTCTTTTGAAATGTGGCGTTGACTAGAACTATCCAGTGGTAACTGTCACTGGTAATCTATATTGGGCACTGGCAGTCACCACTGGGTAGATATAGAGAGGTCCGGTTTCCACAGGAAATGCCTTTTTAGTTTTGCTAAAAACGTTGGTACTGTTTAATGAATATTCATGAAACTTTCCAAAAAAGCATTCTTTTGCCTAGATTGTGCATGGAAAGTTTCACGGTGATCCGTCAAGTGAGGGCAGAGTCAAATGGTGGGTCTCAAAATGCAAAATCCCCATTTATTTTCCATAGATTTTTTTAAAGCACCACTGCAAAAACTGCTGGATGGAATTACACCAAGTTTGGCAGGAAGTTAGATCTTGGTTCGGAAAGTATACTTTTTCTGGTTTGGTGTAAATCCGTTCAGTGGTTTTTGAGGTACTATGGTTCTAAAATATTTGTATAGCTGGACGGTTGGGTTTGGAGGATTCTTGCAAGAGTCCCTCAAAACCAATTTTAAAACATGGAGCATTCTGATTGGCCCAGGGGGCTTCTTTTTCCTGCAGCCAATTCTCTCTCACTGGAGATAACCCTACTGCAGGAGCGCCGTTTCTAGTTGGCTGCCTGCACAATGAAGAAAAGTGTTACAGGTAGCCATTACAGGACTTGAGGACTTATTTCCCTGTCTTCAGTTTAATTAAAAAAAATATATATAAGGGGGCAGGGAAGGGATACCCAGCCCCCTATGCCCTGTGGGGTCTCACAGTACCAACTCACCCCAGGGCTAAAAATATATATTTTTTTAAAACTGCAATTCTGCAGGGTTTCTGTTGGACTCCTGCAAAATTGTGGCTTTAAAAAAAAATAGAACTCCTGCCTGAGTTTCATATCTTAATATTTGGACCTCTGGGGTAAGCCAGGGCCCAGCGTTCTCATTTAAGGTATTTGGGGAGTGGGGCCTGAGTGGGCCCCCTCCTTGGGCCACTTCAGGCTCTGGGGAACCCATTCCTTGGGGCTGGATATTTGAGAGAGTGCAGCGGGCATTCTACCTCCTTCCCCATGCAAGGCATTAATGTTCCCTGGGGACCCTATCCTCTGGGGCCAAATTTTCAAAAATAGAGGAGAGGATGTCTGTGTCCCCTCTCTGGCCTTATTGAGGCCCCTGAGACCCCATATCCTGGTACTGATTCAACATTAAAGGGGAGGAGGCGAGTGGCACCCATAGCAAGCCAGTAAATGCCCCAGAGACCCCATCCGCAGGAGCAGACATATAACTATAGGTGATGGGGGCACGTGGCCCCCCCTCCATGAGCCTGTAAAGGTCCCTAGGACTGCATACATCAGGTTTGGCTCAATCATGTATTCCAAGGAGCCCACCCCAGGGACACTGTGGTTTTCCTATTCAAAAGAGCACATGCAGGGAAATATATGTCTACTTCCACATGTCAGGAGCATTTGTACAAATCCTGCGGGCTTGGATCAGACATGTCTCGCCTGCCGGCAGGAACGAAAATAGGTTTCTATCTGTAGGTTTGTGAATCACATTTTGTGCAAAATGAGTAGTAATACTGTAGTACTACTTTATGTACTACAAAATGCATTTTGTGAATGGGGCTCCTTGTCTTAATGACTGGTTAAACCACATGTTTTATTCCTTTCTAACATTTTTTCCAAATCCAAATTCTTTCACCCGTACCTGGATACATTTGTGTGGTGTAAAAACCTCAGCTCACTGCACAATTCACTCTTAGTTAGGAATCTGTCAGAGCAAAAGTGACTGCTTCACTGTTTACTCTGTCTGGCTAATGCTTTGCTTCTCTGCGTCACTTTCAACTAACTTTGCCAAAACATGATTTGATAATGCTGCTATTTCAACCGTACCTTGGCACTTTATTTTGGCTCTTTTGGATGCATGTCTCTGATGTTTTACAGTTGGGACCTGCTGTGAATACTGCACACATTCTTTGCTCCTACACTGCTTAAGGTATGTAGGTCTTCCTAATACAACTCTTTTACTACTTCATTAACTCTGTTGCTAATTGTATAGTGTACTCCTGGTGCCATTGTAAACATCTGCACCAACTGTACAGCGCTCTGAAATCTGCTTCAGTTCAAGCTCGCACGACAAATGACAATACACAAATAAATACAAAATAAATTAATGCCAAGTTTGTGTTGAATGCCCCTCTATAATTTCTGACTGATCCTCAAGTGTGGAAAGTGTGCCCACAAAATAAAGGTAGTTTATGGTCAGAGCAAACAGCTTCTCAAGCCAATTAACAGAGTAAGCGCCTTATTTAAAGTTTGGAGGTCGGAATATTCGTCAGCACTTGAGAGATCAGACGTATTACAAGTACATTGCAGCCGAGGATCCCGTTCTCATACTTTAGATAAGGCCCTTAGACTGTATTGCTGTTCCTTCAAAGACATTTTAAGCTTTCGTAGTAACTTAATCTACCTTTCCTATCAACATTCACACAAGGGTACTAAAGTGTTTGATTAACTAATCTAGTATCGTTTTCTATAGTTTATTGTATTATTAAAGTGATGATTGGGTTTCCTCTTTAGGAGCTTCTTTCATGATGAACTTTAGGGTGGCAAATTTATCTTCATTATCCAGTAATGCAAAATATTGTTTTAAAACTCGTTTTAAAAAGGCTAAACATGAATTAACATTTTGAATAATAAAGCATGTTTTCTGTATGGTGCTAACGCCTTGAGAAATGGCACCTTAAGGGATAATAAATATCCCAACACATGAACAACTCTAATGTGACAGTGGTTTTATGAACGTGTCTTAAGGGTTTCTTTATCACTGGAAAAACAATATTTACTTATTATAATATCATAAAGTGGCAATAAGACCAAGATATTTAAAATGAGAGTAAACAAAAATATAATTAAATTAGTGTCGGAAAATAGGCTAATTAATATATATTTCCATAAATAACTCCACATTGATAATGTTCAATCACCGTGACTGAGAATACTTTAAAGCTACAAAAACAAACACAAAGCAGTCGAGATGTATGAAGAGTTATTTGAGGAAAGTGATTAAAACTGTGATAAATGTCTATTTATGGAGGTAAATGAGTATTTATGAGAGGGAATTATAAATGTTTTCCGATGATGCTTAATTGAAGGAATTGGAACAGCTGTTAGTCACATAAAAATAAATTGACGCCTTTAAAGGTGAGACGGTGCCAGGGAATTCACAAGAGTTAAAAGAATATCAGTATACATTACCTTCGTCTGGAATATCAACGACAAATCTTACACGCATAAGCGCAGAACTAATGTATTTTACAACCCAGATGATAGATCTAAAACATCTTTAAAATAATAACTAAGCAGTTAGTACTCTCAGTACAATGTGTTCAGATGGAGATGGTCATGTACCTAAACATAAATTTAATTTATAGAAGGCTGATTGTGCCTGTCAGGTTTTTTTGTGATAAATTCACGATTTATATTTATATTTGCCACTTTAAAACGGAATATATACATTTCCTTTAGCTCTGTTAAAAAACTGAAAAGCATCAGTAGAAAACACAGGGCAGGCAATATATTCTTTCTACTTATGTCAATGGGATTCAACGAGTTGATGAAGAGAGAAGGAAGGACGCCCTTGAAAAACAAACATACGAATTTCCAATACTAGCGCGGATTTGAATCACGTCCTTACAGTTTATGCAAATTTGGGGGCTTAATAAAATCATTTCTCGTGCTATTTTCTCGTTTTTCCTAAACTGGACCATGTAAAGAAAAATGTATCAAACTTCACCACAGTACTGAAGGCCTCAAGTCCCTAGTCTTTCTGCTTCCGTCTATCCTTCTCACATCCATTTCAGCTCCACTCTGCTTCTCCATTCCTTAAATGCTCTCCCCTTCATTTCTCAACTCTAGCTTTTTCCCTCCTGTATCATTCGCTGCTCACTGCTCCTATATTTCACTCTCCACACTCCCTCTCCCATGCCATTATGCCCCACCTCCTGCCCTCTATTACCACATCTGTCTCCTCCCTCCCCATGTTTTGCTACTCTGGATATACATTATCTTATGAGCAGATGATGAAAATGGGGATCTCACAATAAAATGTAGTGCAAAAGTCCTGCTTTTCAAAAGGACCACCACACACAATACACATAAAACCTATTATTAGTGCTACAATTACATGTTTCACACAAGTAAAAAATAAAGCAGGAATTAGGAGGACAACTACAAGCTACCACTATACACAGCATGCTACCAAAACACATCAGTCCGCATCATGCCACTATTGCAACTCAGCACAAATAACCTTCCTTAAACCTCTCTATTCAACCTAATGCCTGACTTAATCAGTCTCACCATTGCATCACAAAGTAACCTAAAATATTAAATTAATTCACATAACCCCTCAGATAACACTCTCCGCTGATATTACAATGTGTTATAACCTATGTTATATTGTTACCCTCACACCATTTATCCACAGTACACCAGAACATTGAAACTCAACTAACTGCCCATCCCTTCACCTCACTACGCCTTTGACACAGCACCACACTGCAGAATATCATTCCTCCCCACACATTTACATATACCAATACCGCATCACTATCCAGTGCCCTAAACAAAGCATCCTTCACCTCCACATCTGACAGCACTCATCCACAAACGTTCATGTTGACGACTGGGCACCTGCACATCTCACCACACACAACACACCACATGACATGACCATTTACCACATTGTGTTATACATTATGCAACAAAATACAACTTAATTCTCCAATTGTTACATCAGTACTACATCACTCTCCACTATTTCACCAACAAATCCAGCAGCATCATACAACATAGTGAAACTTCTTGATACCTCATTCTTGTGACTGGTCAGTAGTCATTGCAACAACCCAAAAAAATCACAACAGAGCTGTTGCAAGATATCACATGCAACATAAAGTTCTGCAAAACAGCGTGACTTTAGAACAAAGAGAAAGAGTATCCATTATTTTAAGAGTCTACACACTCACAGACACACAAAGGTGATTCTACAACTTTAACCAAAACATGTAAGCACCTACAAATATCAGCACTGAAAATAGATTATGCCACACACCAAGCATTTTTTTATGAAATAAAAAAGTTAACAGCTGTAGCCTCTGCCTATCACTGAAGTTAGAAAATATTATTCATGCTCATAAAATCCTCATACTATCAAAGAAATTAGCATTAACTATGTCCACCGTTGGGCTGTTTTACTGTTTTGAAAACACGTGGATTGGTCGCCTGTTCTGATCAGGACACAGACACTAACTTAAGTTTCAAATTCCATGGTGGAATGTCTATAAAAGTACAATGTCACAAGAAGCAAAGATGAAGGGCCTGATTCACAAAGGTAAAGTTAGACATTTGGTCGAAGTTTAGGCCAACAATCTAACTTTACTACTTTTCAGTATTCATAAAGGTTAGGTTGCAAGTAGTATCTTTGCATCCATACTATGGCAGAATCTCCACATTCGGGGTGGTGGTTCCCCCCGAAAGCAGAGATTCTGCCCTTACTTCGGAGATTCCACTCCAGGTGCAGAGTGGAATCTCCGCACTCAGGCAGAGATTCTGCCTGAGTGTGGACATTCCACCAGAGTGCTGATGTAAAGATACTACTCATAACTTACCTCTGTGAATAGTGGAAGTTGTAAACTTAGGGCCATATTTATACTTTTTGACGCAAAACTGCGCCAACGCAGTTTTGCGCCAAAAAAATTAGCGCCGGCTAACGCCATTCTGAAGCGCCATGCGGGCGCCGTATTTATTGAATGACGTTAGCCAGCGTTAGCCGCCGGCGCTGTCTGGTGTGCGTTAAAAAAAACGACGTACACCAGGCAGCGCCGGCGTAGGGGGAAAATGGAGTATGGGCGTCCACAAATGGTGCAAGTCAGGCTGAGGCAAAAAAATCGCCTCAACCCGATTTGCGCCATTTTTTTACGACTCCCAACCCCCATTGAAATGACTCCTGTCTTAGCAAAGACAGGAGTCATACCCCCTTGCCCAATGGCCATGCCCAGGGGACTTCTGTCCCCTGGGCATGGTCATTGGGCATAGTGGCATGTAGGGGGCCACAAATCAGGCCCCCCTATGCCACAATTTTTTTTTAAAAAAAATACTTACCTGAACTTACCTTAATGTCCCTGGGGTGGGTCCCTCCATCCTTGGGTGTCCTCCTAGGGTGGGCAAGGGTGGCAGGGGGTGTCCCTGGGGGCAGGGGAGGGCACCTCTGGGCTCATTCTGAGCCCACAGGTCCCTTAACGCCTGCCCTGACCCAGGCGCTAAAATCCGGCGCTAATGCGGGTTTTTTAGACCCGCCCACTCCCGGGCGTCATTTTTGCCTGGGAGTATAAATACGACGCATATGCATTGGAGTAATTTTTTAAGACGGGAACGCCTACCTTGCATATCATTAACGCAAGGAAGGTGTTCACGCAAAAAAATGACGCTAACTCCATGAACTTTGGCGCTAGACGCGTCTAACGCCAAAGTATAAATATGGAGTTAGTTTTGCGTCGAATTTGCGTCGAAAAAAACGACGCAAATTCGGCGCAAACGGAGTATAAATATGCCCCTTAGACTTTTGGTCTAAGTTTACCTTTGTGAATCGGGCCTCAACAATGCAATGGAAGGGCAGCAAAATTCCTTCCAAATAACAGCTGGGAGAAACCACCCTATACTCAACCTATTCTTTGAAATATTACAAAAAACAAAACTACCAAGAGCTTTGACTAGAACAAACCATAAATCAAATTTGACCAAAGTATTCAAACTAAACAAATGCAGGAAATACAGGGAAGTAAGGTGCATGTGCTCTCCCTTCAAACATTGTTAAATTGGCTTATCTGTGACTGACTTTTTTAACATGCCTATAAGTCCCTAGTATATGATATAGAAAATCCAGCCAGGCCTAGTGTTAGACCTGGCATCCTTGCCGTGGTTTCCCCTAACCTTTTGCCCTCTGACCTCCCATTTTTCTGATTCATTTTTGCTGACTTCTAGGATTCTGGGCACTTTACCACTCCTGATCAGTGATAAAGTGCAGGTGCTCTGTACTCTAAAACATGGTAGCATTGTCTTCTTCACAATTGGCACATTTAATGTATATGTTCGTCCCTAGTAAACTGCACTATATCAACCTTGGGCTTGTAAATTAAATGCTACTAGTGTGCCTGCATCACTTAATGTGTTACCCACTACAGTAGCCTTTCAAACATCTCAGGCCTGCCACTGCCATTTTGACTGGTGAGTGTACCCACGTGTTAGGCCAAAATCTTTCTTTTTTATTACATGTAAGTCACCCCTTTGGGAGGCCCTAGTCAGCTCCAAAAACAGGGTATAGTGTATTTAAAAGTTTGGACATGTATTTTTAAGTTGAACATGTCCAGATAGTGAAAAACTCTTAAATTTGTTTTTCACTACTGCAAGGACTATTTCTCCCATGGGATAGCATTGGGATGACCTTCAAACATTGTTTAAGTGTAATTTCCAATTGGTAAAAGATAGACATATGGAGTTTTTTGTCCCTGGACTCACAATATAAAATAACAACTTATGGTCTGCCTGATGTATGGAAACCAGCGCCAACAACACCAAGGAACTTTTCAAAATCGTTAAGGAATCCAGCTGCCAGTGAGAAAAACATCACACCCTTACAGGAGCTGTGTGACAACCTTGCCCACTTCTTCGATGATAAGATCACAACCATATACAGAAATGTTAAGCCCCAATCCACACCTATAGACTTCCTCAACAGATACCCCACCACTGTAATAAACAAGAACCACATACTGCCCACCTGGAACATCCTCTCCACCCAGGATACCACCTCCACAATGAAATTCATCCACTTGGGAGCTCCCACAGACCCATGGCCGCACTACATCTTCAACCTTGGAAAACAAAGGATTGGCCAGGAACTCACCACCCTGCTCAACACCTCTATCAACACTGAAACATTTCAGACGCCTGGAAAATGCCGAAGTCAGAACTCTACTTAAAAAACCCACCGCCGACCCCAGCGAACCCAAAACCCAAAACCTACTGGCCAATCGCCCAGCTCCCATTCCCAGTGAAGGTACTGAAAAAGATCATCAACAAGCAACTCATCAATTAATCAATCAATCAAACACTTGTAAAGTACTGCTTTTCATTTGTGGGGTTTCAAGGCACTGTTGCAGGTGTGCTGCTCACTCGAAGAACCTGGTCTTGAAATCCTTCCTGAACTGCTTCAGTGAGGCGGCCTGACTGAGGTTGAGTGGGAGCATGTTCCATGTCCGGGCTACGAGGTAAGAAAATGATCTGCCTCCAGCTGTGCTCTTCCTGATTCTAGGGATGGCTGCAAGGGTGAGTTGGGAGGATCGGAGCTGCCTGGTGGGGGTGTAGAAGGTCAGGCGATAGTTGAGGTAGGCCGGTCCAGTGTTTTGCAGTGCCTTGTAGGTGTATGTCAGTAGCTTGTAAGTGATGCATTTGTCAATCGGGTGCCAGTGCAGGTCTCTGAGGTGGATGGAGATGTGGCTGTGGCGGGGGATGTCCTGGTTGAGTCTGGATTCTGCATTCTAGATTCTCTCTAGTCTTGTTTGAAGCTTCTTTGTGATTTCGGCATAGAGTAAATTGCCGTAGTCCAGTTTTCTGCTGATAAGTGCGTGGGTGACCATCCTTCTTGTCTCAGTGGAGATCCACTTGAATATCTTCCGAAGCATGAGAGTGAGATGGCGTTCATTTGACGGTCATGGAAAACTTGGAGTCCAGGATGATGCCCAGGTTGCATGCGTGGTTGGTGGGGGTTGGGGCATTTCCTAGGGCAGTTGGCTACCAGGAGTCATCCCAGGCAGAGGGTGTGGAGCCAAGTACAAGGATCGCTGTCTTGTCCAAGTTGATTTTGAGGCAGCTGGTTTCCATCCAGGTGGCAACTGCTTTCATTCCATTGTGGAAATTTCTCTTGGTTGTTGATGGGTCATCGGTCAAGGAGAGGACCAATTGGGTATCATCAGCATAGGATGTTTAGGCATGCTGTCTGATGAGTTTAGTGAGCTGGGCCATGTAGATGTTGAAGAGGGTCGGGCTTAGTGAGGATCCCTGCGGTACTCCCAATCATGTTTCTTTGGGTGCCAGGGTGAACAGCGGGAGTCAGACACTCTGTGTTATTCTGGTGAGGAAGGATCAAATCCATTCCTGTACTTTATCGCAGATGCTGGTGTTGTGGAGTCTGGTGCAGAGGGTGGAGTGGGAGGCTGTGTTGAACATGGTTGAGAGGAGGAGAGGAGGATGAGGGCAGCCATGTCTCTGTGGTCCAGTATGGCGTGGATGTTGTTGGTGGCTGTGAAGAGGGCCGTTTCTGTGCTGTGATTGCTCCTGAACACAGACTGGGAGGGGTCTAGGATCTTGTTTGCTTCGAGGAACTCCATGAGTTGCATATTGATGCCTTTTCAGTTGCCTGGGCTGGGAAGAGGAGCAGAGAGATGGGTCTGTAATTTTTCAACTCCCTTGCGTTGGCGGAGGGTTTCTTTAGGACTGGGTTGATCTGTGTGTGCTTCCAGTCGGAATGGGAAGGTGGCAGTCTGGATGGAATGGTTGAAAGTCCAGCAGAGTTCTGTTGCGATGGTGGCATGGGCCAGGTTGAAAATGTGATGTGGGTACGGGTCTGAGGGTGCCCCTGAGTGGATGTAGCTCTTGAGTTTCTGGGTGTCTTCTGCTGAGATAGGGGAGCAATGGTTCAGGGTTTGGTGCGGCGTGGGGTCTGTGGTGCTGCTGGTGGGTGATGGGAGCGGGCTTTGGTTCTTGAATGGTTCATATATGTCCTGGATGTTCTGGTGAAAAAAAGTGGCGAGGTTGTCGCAGAGGTCTTGAAGTGGGGAGGTGTCTGAGGTGTCTGTTCCGGGGTTTGTGAAATCCTTGAATATGGTAAATGAGCTCCTTGCTGTTGTGTGTGCTGGTGCTGTTGCGTTCTTGAATGGCAGCTTTCTTGGTGGGTCTGATGAGCTTGTCGTGCATGGTGACTGCATTTTTGTAGGCTGTGTGTGTAGGAAAGTACCCTCTTTTTGGCATGGTTACCCCCACTTTTTGCCTGCTGTCAGTGTGTTTTGACTATTTTCACTGGGGTCCTGCTAACCAGGACCCCAGTGACTTTGCTCTCTCCCTCTAAACTTGGTTGCTTGGGACTTTACTCACTCCACAATTGGCATGCTGGTGCCCCATATAAGCCCCTAGTATATGGTACTTTGGTACACAGGGCATTGGGGCACCAGGGGTTCACCATGGGCTGCAGCACTTATTGTGCTACCCATGGGAGACCATGCAAAATGTGTCTACAGGCCTGCCATTGCAGCCTGTGTGAAAAGGTGCATGCACCCTTTCACTACAGCTCACTGCACCAAGTCACTGTAAGTCACCTCTATGGTAGGCACTCCTAGCCCAGAGGGCAGGGTGCAGGTACCTGTGTGTGAGGGCACCACTGTATGAGCAGAGGTGCCCCTACACACTCCAGCTCCATTACCCTGGACTTCGTAAGTGTGGGGAATCCATTTTACCCATGTACTGGACACAGGTCACTACCTGTGTCTAGCGACATAATGGTAACTCTGAACCTGGGCTTGTTTGGTATCAAACATGTCAGAATCATACCCCAATACTGTTGCCAATATTGAATGTATGATTCCATGAACTCTGGGGGCTCCTTAGAGGTCCCCACGCATTGCTCCTACTACTTTTCTGGGGTTTTCCGGGCAGACCACTCTGCCTGGTCTCCCTCTTGGGTGGGTCCTCAGATTTGATGAGCAAGATTCCAGCAGTGCTCCTCTGCATCATTTACTTCACCTTCTGGCCACTGGAACTGCAACTGGACCCTCCAGGAACCAACAATCTGCAACTACAGCAACAACTCTGCAACATTGTTTCTCCGGCTCCATCCAGCCACTGCAACATTTCCCTGGCTCTGCATCCTCTGAGGGTGACAAGACTTCAGCCTGCACAAGAAGCAAGAAGGAATCTCCCTTGGAGTGAAGGAGTCACTCCCCTGCATCTGCAGGCATCAACTGCAATGACGACTGGCTGCGTGGATTTTCCCTCCTCCAGAGCTGCGTGGATCCTGCATCATGAGTGGTGGTCTGGAGGGGTCCCCTTGGTCCTCTCTACCAGCTGTCCAACTTGGGAGACGGTAACCCTTGCCTCTCCATGCAGGACAGTGCCCTTGTGCAACAAGACTCTTGGAGCTGCCAATGCTTGTTTTCTCCTCCTCCAAGGGGATCTTCAGGCTCTGTGTAGCCCCAGCCCTCTTCCCTGCAATGCACAGTCTCCTGCCTGCTGCCTGTGGGTCACCTGTGGGGGCTGCCTTCTCTTCCTGTGACTCACTCGGCTGCTGAGGGTCACCTCAGACACCCCTCCTTGGGTCGAGTTCCCTGGGCCTTGTTGGTCCTCATCAGCCTTGTAAAAGCATCCTAATCATTTCATACATTTGCCAAGGTTTGTTGGTGGTTTTCCAGCACCACTGACTGACTGCAACACGACTGCCGATGTAGGACATCGACTGCATCACTTCTGGAACTCTTCTCCAGCTCCAGTGGTGCTCTGCTGACCTTCTTTGTTCACCGTCGACCTGGTCCCACATCCACAGAAAGGTGGGTAGTGGCTCCTGCCATGGCTGGACACTCCAACTCAAACTGGACCTGGTCCTCTTCTTTTGCAGGTTTTCTTCTGTCAGGGTCCACATTTGGTTTCTTTCAGTCTTGTCTGGGTCTTGCCTAGTCCTTTTCTAAAGTCCTATTGCTGGGTTTGGGGAAAACCAGGTGTAGGAAAGTACCATCTTGCCTGGCATGTTACCCCCATTTTTCACTGTATATATGTTGTTTTAGTTGTATGTGTCACTGGGACCCTGTTCACCAGGGCCCCAGTGCTCATAAGTGTGCCTGAATGTGTTACCTGTGTAGTGACTAACTGTCTCACTGAGGCTCTGCTAATCAGAACCTCAGTGGTTATGCTCTCTCATTTCTTTCAAATTGTCACTGACAGGCTAGTGACCAATTTTACCAATTTACATTGGCTTACTGGAACACCCTTATAATTCCCTAGTATATGGTACTGAGGTACCCAGGGTATTGGGGTTCCAGGAGATCCATATGGGCTGCAGCATTTCTTTTGCCACCCATTGGGAGCTCTGACAATTCTTACACAGGCCTGCCACTGCACGTCCACGTTATTTCACAGCCATTTTACACTGCACTTAAGTAACTTATAAGTCACCTATATGTCTAACCTTTACCTGGTAAAGGTTAGGTGCAAAGTTACTTAGTGTGAGGGCACCCTGGCACTAGCAAAGGTGCCCCCACATTGTTCAGAGCCAATTCCCTGAACTTTGTGAGTACGGGGACACCATTACACGCGTGCACTACATATAGGTCACTACCTATATGTAGCTTCACAATGGTAACTCTGAATATGGCCATGTAACATGTCTAAGATCATGGAATTGCCCCCTCTATGCCATCCTGGCATTGTTGGCACAATTCCATGATCCCAGTGGTCTGTAGCACAGACCCTGGTACTGCCAAACTGCCCTTCCTGGGGTTTCACTGCAGCTGCTGCTGCTGCCAACCCCTCAGACAGGCATCTGCCCTCCTGGGGTCCAGCCAGGCCTGGCCCAGGATGGCAGAACAAAGAACTTCCTCTGAGAGAGGGTGTGACACCCTCTCCCTTTGGAAAATGGTGTGAAGGCAGGGGAGGAGTAGCCTCCCCAGCCTCTGGAAATGCTTTGTTGGGCACAGATGTGCCCAATTCTGCATAAGCCAGTCTACACCGGTTCAGGGGACCCCTTAGCCCTGCTCTGGCGCGAAACTGGACAAAGGAAAGGGGAGTGACCACTCCCCTGACCTGCACCTCCCCTGGGAGGTGTCCAGAGCTCCTCCAGTGCGCTCCAGACCTCTGCCATCTTGGAAACAGAGGTGCTGCTGGCACACTGGACTGCTCTGAGTGGCCAGTGCCACCAGGTGACGTCAGAGACTCCTTCTGATAGGCTCCTTCAGGTGTTAGTAGCCTATCCTCTCTCCTAGGTAGCCAAACCCTCTTTTCTGGCTATTTAGGGTCTCTGTCTCTGGGGAAACTTTAGATAACGAATGCAAGAGCTCAGTTCCTCTGCATCTCTCTCTTCACCTTCTGCCAAGGAATCGACTGCTGACCGCGCTGGAAGCCTGCAAACCTGCAACATAGTAGCAAAGACGACTACTGCAACTCTGTAACGCTGATCCTGCCGCCTTCTCGACTGTTTTCCTGGTGGTGCATGCTGTGGGGGTAGTCTGCCTCCTCTCTGCACTAGAAGCTCCGAAGAAATCTCCCGTGGGTCGACGGAATCTTCCCCCTGCAACTGCAGGCACCAAAAAGCTGCATTACCGGTCCCTTGGGTCTCCTCTCAGCACGACGAGCGAGGTCCCTCGAATCCAGCAACTCTGTCCAAGTGGCCCCCACAGTCCAGTGACTCTTCAGTCCAAGTTTGGTGGAGGTAAGTCCTTGCCTCACCTCGCTAGACTGCATTGCTGGGAACCATGACTTTTGCAGCTACTCCGGCCCCTGTGCACTTCCGGCGGAAATCCTTTGTGCACAGCCAAGCCTGGGTCCACGGCACTCTAACCTGCATTGCACGACTTTCTAAGTTGGTCTCCGGCGACGTGGGACTTCTTTGTGCGACTTCGGGTGAGCACCGTTTCACGCATCCTCGTAGTGCCTGTTTCTGGCACTTCTCTGGATGCTACCTGCTGCTGAGAGGGCTCCTTGTCTTGCTCGACGTCTCCTCTCTCTCCTGGTCCAATTTGCGACCTCCTGGTCCCTCCTGGGCCGCAGCAGTGTCCAAAAACGCTAACCACATGATTTGCAGCTAGCAAGGCTTGTTGGCGTTCTTTTGGTGGGAAAATACTTCTGCACAATTTTCCACGGCGAGTGGGATCCGTCCACCAAAGGGGAAGTCTCTAGCCCTTTTCGTTCCTGCAGAAACTGCAGCTTCTTCTGTCCAGTAGAAGCTTCTTTGCACCCACAGCTGGCATTTCCTGGGTATCTGCCCATCTCCGACTTGCTTGTGACTTTTGGACTTGGTCCCCTTGTTCCACAGGTACCCTAGATTGGAAATCCACAGTTGTTGCATTGTTGGTTTGTGTCTTTCCTGCATTATTCCTCTAACACGACTTCTTTGTCCTTAGGGGAACTTTAGTGCACTTTGCACTCACTTTTCAGGGTCTTGGGGAGGGTTATTTTTCTAACTCTCACTATTTTCTATTAGTCCCAGTGACCCTCTACAAGGTCACATAGGTTTGGGGTCCATTCGTGGTTCGCATTCCACTTTTGGAGTATATGGTTTGTGTTGCCCCTATCCCTATGTTTCCCCATTGCATCCTATTGTAACTATACATTGTTTGCACTGTTTTCTAAGACTATACTGCATATTTTTGCTATTGTGTATATATATCTTGTGTATATTTCCTATCCTCTCACTGAGGGTACACTCTAAGATACTTTGGCATATTGTCATAAAAATAAAGTACCTTTATTTTTAGTATAACTGTGTATTGTGTTTTCTTATGATATTGTGCATATGACACTAAGTGGTACTGTAGTAGCTTCACCCGTCTCCTAGTTCAGCCTAAGCTGCTCTGCTAAGCTACCATTATCTATCAGCCTAAGCTGCTAAACACCCTATACACTAATAAGGGATAACTGGGCCTGGTGCAAGGTGCAAGTACCCCTTGGTACTCACTACAAGCCAGTCCATCCTCCTACACCAGGTACTTACCTCTTTCCTCCTGGTCGCTGGGAGGCACACTGGTACTTACCTTTTGGGGTTCCTAGTTCCTCCAGCTCCTCTCTACAGATTCCACTTACTTGGGCGGGGGGCTGCCTTTCACATTCCACTTACTTAGTATATGGTTTGGTCTTCCCCTAGGGCCTTCACTATTTACTAATGTGTTTACTGCTGCTATTGCTTTCTATGCTGAGCACTGACTTCTAATGTGTATATATTAGTGTGTTTACTCACCTCCTATTTGGGTATTGCTTATACAGATTTTAGTATTTGCGTTACCCCAATAATGTACCTTTATTTTTGAAACACTGTGTGGGTGTTTCATGTGTGTAAGTGCTGTGTGACTGTAGTGGTATTGCATAAGCTTTGCATGTTTCCTAGATACGTCTTGGCTGCTCATACACAGCAACCACTAGAGAGCGCTGGCTTTCTAGATACTGCCTACACCTCACTAATAGGGGATACCTGGTATAAGGTGATAACAGCTTACCACACACCAGGCCAGCTTCCTACCGTGTTGTCTTCAGTTGTTTTGTTGTTTCTCCATTTTCATTCCACTCATCTGCAGGTGCGTTTTGATTCTTGGAGTTCTGTTGTGAACCAGCTTGGTTTCTTAGGGTGCTGGTTTCTGGCAGGTTTTCTGAAGGCGGCTATGCTGTTAGCACATTCTGTGATCCAGCGGTGCAGGTTGCATTCTGATTCATTCACGTTTGTGGCGCCCAGTGGGGGGGAGTGGCTGAGTGCGTCAGTGAGCTGCGCATCAGTGACTTTGCCCCAGCTTCTGCCGGGGGAATGCGGGGTGTAGTGAAATGCAGTGATCTTCATGAAAGCAAAATGGATGCATCAGTGGTCGGTCCAATGTTGTTCGGAGGTGTGAGAGATGGTGATGCTGTTCCCTGCCAAGAAGATGGGGTTGAGGGTGTGACCTGCTGAGTGAGTGGGGAGGATGACTAGTTGCTTGAGACTGAGGGTTGCAAGGTTGTCCAAGACAGTTGTGGTGTTTGGGTTGTCTTGCATATTGAGGTGGAAGTTGAGATCGCCGAGTAGGATGTAGTTGGTGGAGGCGAGCGCATGGGGCGACGAGGTTGGAGATGGCTCGGCTGAACTTGGGCCGGGACAAAGTGGTCTGTAGACATGCATGCCCCAGAGGGAGGTGTTCAGGTCGGTCGGAAGTGTAGATGTTCAAGGGTGGTTGGCTGGTTATGTGTCTCTATGGTGGTCGACAGACAGAGGGCATTCCTGTATGCAATGGCGATGCCTCCTCCTGGTCGATTGACTCTGTCTTTGTGAGTGATTTTGTAGCAGTCGGGAATGGCTGTGGCAATGTCCAGTGATGAGTTGGGGGTGATTCAGGTCTATGTGAGGAAGGCGACGTCAGGGGCGATCGAGTGGGGGAGATCTCAAACTTCTACTGCGTGTTTGATGAGGGAGCAGGTGATGAGGAGTATGCACTTGAGGTGTCCGTCTGGGCTTGGTGTAGGGTCATGTGGCAGGTGGAGGCAGGTGAGGGATCAGCAACAGCAGGAGAATGGTCCATGAGTGTTCTTCGCTTAGGCTAGGTTGCAGGCTGAGGATCTTCCGGTGGTTGAGGGCATCCAGAGCATTGGCATCGTACCGATGGGTGGCACAGGAACCAGGTCTGTGGTGCTGGGCGCCATCCAGGCATGGACGGGCGGAAACGGGCTTGCCTTTGGTGCACCTTTGGCACACCAGTGGTGTGGCCATGCAACGGCCACCATTAAGAAGGGGAGGGAGGTGGGAGTGGCTTGTCAGCTGGGAGGGCGGAGTGCGCATTGCAGGGATCGGGTGAGGTCACAGGGAGGGAGCTCAGGGATTGGCACACATTGAAAATGCTGAAGCAGCAGCACAAGAGGGCAAAAGAGAGGAGAAAAACTGACAGAGAAAAAGGATGAAAAAAGAGGAAAAAGCAGGAAAGACAGAGACAGACAGAAGCGATGGCCACTAGGCATCCTGGGATGAGGCACAGGCAAGTGCCTGCGGGTGGAGGCCGGCCTTGATCTGAGAGCCGGCAGGCTCTTGAAGAGACCAGAAGCAGCGGCAGCAGCAGGCTGAGCTGAGCGTGAGGGAGTAAACAGGCACTGACCAGAAGGTCAGTGTAGTCGCTGGAACAGACCCAACTACTTGATGCCTCCCAACCTGGCTTTTGCAGTAATCTACCCTGATCACAGCCACCGACAACATCCAAACCCTCCTCAACCAAGGACAAACAGCAGCTTTTACCCTCCTCGACCTCTTGGCAGCCTTTGACACCATATCCCACCACTTGAACATCAGCATCCAAGGGGACGCGCTCAGATGGATCACCTCCTCCCTCACTAGAAGAACCCAGAAGATCTACCTCCCACTTTTCATCTTTGAACCCAAGGAGATCACCTGCGGTGTCTCCCAGGGGTCATCCCTCAGTCCCACTCTCTTCAACGCATATATGACCCTGCTGGCCAAAATCGTCAGATCCCATGGTCTCAACATAATTTCCTATGCAGATGACACCCAACTCATCCTCTCACTCACCAACGACCCCTCCAACGACCCCTCCACCACCAGAACCAGCTTCCACAGATGCATGACAAGCGTTGCTGACTGGATAACGAACAACTGACTGCAGCTGAATACAAACAAGACAGAAGTATTG
Organism: Pleurodeles waltl; assembly: GCF_031143425.1. Lineage (NCBI taxonomy): Eukaryota > Metazoa > Chordata > Amphibia > Caudata > Salamandridae > Pleurodeles > Pleurodeles waltl. The sequence continues at coordinate 1,234,767,796 of NC_090447.1, forward strand.
ATTGGCACAGCAGCAACACATGGAACGACTCCTGGTGGCCATCAGACCTAGGACCCAACCTACTCCTTCCGATCACACCAGAAACCTCAGTCATCATTGACAACAAGCTCACCATGAAATCACAGATCAACACTGTCTCCTCTGCATGCTTTCTCACTTTGTGCATGCTACGTAAGATCTTAAAGCGGCTACCCCTAGACACGAGATGCACTGTGACACAGGCCCTCATCACCAGCAGACTGGACTGTACTACTGTAATGCCCTCTACGTAGGAATCGTGTTCACCTACACAGATGTCAGACCATACAGAACACTGCAGCCAGACTCATCCTCTGCCTTCCCAGACAAACCCACATCACACCCCACCTCAGGCAACTCCACTGGCTCCCTGTGAAGAAGATATGCCAATTCAAGCTGCTGACCCATGCACACAAGGCTCTACACAACCAAGGACCTGCATGCATTAACCAACTCCTGAACTTCCACCAACCGTTGAGAAGACTATGCTCTGCCTCCCTTTCACGTACCCATACTCCCTGCATCTAACAAAGCAGAAGTGGAGGACATTCCTTCTCTCATGTTGCAGCAAAAACCTGGAACAGCCTCCCCACACACCTCCGGACCATCTCCTCACTTCTTCAAATTCCAAATGGCCCTCAGAGCCTTTGGGACCTGCAAGCACCTGGATCGTGTGATTAGCCACACTTTATAAATCCTTATTGATTGATTGATGGTGAAGTTGGATTTTCAATTTTAAGTCTAAAAATACCACTTTTTAGACAGTTGTTTAACCATTCTGCATCTCTGCCTGTCTCTGAATACATGTCTGGGGTAGATGACAGCCGGGCTTTGTGAATTCCCACTAGAAAGGAAGCTTGGGCATGGCATTAGCATACTGATGGCCCATCACCAGACACTTATTCCTGAATAGGGTTGTGCCCTGGAAATAGAATTAGACTACAAGGGTTAGTAGGCTAACCTCCTTTGTGGCTACAGAGACAGAACAAACTGAAAAAATCCTTTATCATGGATGACCAGTTGTCAAGTCACAACCAGATCTGCATAGGACCCTGCACAAGGCTTTGTTGAACCAAGCCCTGAAGTGCTGAGAGCCTCCTGAGGCTTGGGGGACTGAGGTGAAGGGCTGAGGAAAAAAGGACTTACCACTGAAAAGTTTTGAGACTTAAAGAAACTCTGACTTCCATCCACTTGAATATCAAGATAAACCACCAGAGCTGATCGAGCTAAGGCACAACTTCATTGGGCTGAGGAAACAGTTTTGTCATGCTTGGAGCTTCTCCGCAGCAGAAAATCAATTTTCAGTAACCACTTGGTGAGAAGGTATCCAACCCTGTAGAGCCCTCTTTGGCTACAGCTTGCCGCCTTGTCACAGTAAAGAAATCCAAACTCCATTTCACAAATGCAAATAACAAGGTAAATAACTTTGACCAAAGGGATGCAAGCCCTGGGTGCACAATTTTACTTTTCCCATCAAAATCAACAGCTTCAGCGAGACCTGGCTTAAAACTCATCTGAATTTGGGAAGGCCTTCCCAGACACAGTCTGCTGCTGTGTCCGGCTCAGAGATTTGGACTTCCATTTTGCAAATTAAGTTCAAAGGTAAAATCCTTGGTTGAGCCGTCCTGCTTTGTGTATCCATAGGAGGCTGGCCCTCTATGTAGTGTGCAAAGATAGGCACACTGTGCAGGGGGTCCAGGCAGTTGGTTTACAGAAGTAAAAACTAGATAACTGATCACTCTAATTTTTAAGGTACCTTGGTCGAGCAGTTAGGCCAGTCTTGGAGAAGTGCAAAGCATTTGTGATACTCACAGTATCAATCATGCAACTCACACAATCGAAGGAATAACTCAAGACCAAATCATAACAATGCACCCGATTTTTATGTAATTTTTAAGACAAAAATTATCAAAATTGGTTAAGTACTTTTCGAGATATGGATTTTTGAACTTTAATAAAAATAGTATTTTTGCGCGCAATTACGCAGCATAGTAATCAATGGAAAGTCACCTTTAAAAATACATATAAAACCGTACAGTTGAGTTACCAAGTCCTTCTTTTTCAGGTTGGTCGAGGTCGTCAGTGGGCACACTGTGCAAGTTGAAAAAGTTCAGGTGGCTCCCAGTTCCGGCAGGAGCAGAGATAAAAAGTCTCTGGAGCTGGTGCTTGGTCACTGCGAGGGACCACTAGGAAAAGCACTGCACAGGTAACTTTAGAGGTGGTTCCTTGTGGTTCCCTTGGAGTTCAAGTCGTAAGGGGTGTGGGACTCATAGGGCACAGCAGGTTCTTTGTTGCCGGGAACAGGGTGGCTGGGTGCAGCGCGAATCGGGGAACCAGGAGCTGTGCGCAAGGATGCCCTTTGGAGCTGGAGGTAAGTCGGTTCAAGTGTTGTTTTTTGAAGGACAATGGGGGCACTCTGGTAGAAGGTTTGTGGTGTTCCTGAAGTCCCTTGACTGAGGCTTTCTCCTGATCCTTTTTCAGCCCCGGATGGGCTGGCTTTCCTGGAGTCCATTGTCAGTTGACCGGTACCCAGGGTACTGGTACGGTTCAACCACTGAAGGGCATAGTGCCACCAAATTCAGCACACTTGCAGGGTTTGTTCAGGAGTTAGTGGCAGGTCAGTGAAGTGACCCTCACTGGGTTGCTGGTTTCTTCTTTGTTGCAGAGTGGTTCCTCCACTCTGGAGGGAGTTCTTGGGCTATTGGTGAAGCATGGAGGTCCTCTGGGGCTCTTGAGGTCAGTCCAGTTGTCCAGCTTCTCCACAGCGGTGATTGTCAGGTCTTGGGTGCAGCAGGCTGGGTTTGGCACCATTTCTTTGTACAGCAGGTCCACAGTTCTTGTGCCTTGGATCTTCTTGGTGCTGGTCTTTGTTGTGTCCTTTGAATCTGATTATCTGGCCTACGGATGCCCACTAAATGCTGAATTTAGTGGGCATTTGAGGGGGAACCTCTTAGTGTCCAATGGGACACTTACATTTGTGTGGCTACACCCACTACAGTGACCACTTCCTGTGGGATGGGTCACTTCCCTATCCCTAATTGGCTATTTCCCTTCCATCTAAAATGGAGGAAAATGAAATGGAGTGTCCACCTCACAGGCAACACCTTTGAGGTGGTGCATGCCAGGTGGTTCCACTCCTCCTTGTGGTTTTCCACCTTTGCTCCCTCCAAAAGTGGGGGTTTGCAAAGGGGCTTACCATCTGCTGCTAGCAGCATGCCTGGGGGTTGGGTTTCAAAGGCAGGAAGCCCCTTAAAGCTCACTGCCAGGGCAGAGCACATTCCTAAGGGAAGGGGTGTTAGCACCTCCTCCCAGGAAGGGCATTGTTTCACAAACCAGAGAGACAGGGCTCTTCCATATTGTTTGTATATTGGGTACCTGGAGGTAGCAGGCTAGATAGAAACAGTCAGCAACCATGCCAGGGTAGTTAGCTTTTGCAGGAGGCACCTCTAATACTGCAACACTGGTACCTGTTTGCATTTATCAGAGTGACCATCATGTAGCTGGGAAACTCATGTTGACCAGTGTCCAGTACATGTATTAAAATGCAGCTCTATTCACTCACTATGTCCCAGGTTTGGCAAGGACACAGTGATGGCATAATGCTCATGAAGCTATGCCCTCACATGTAATATGGTGCACCCTGCCTTAGGGCTGTAAGGCCTGTTAGAGGGATGTTCTACCCATAGTAAATGCAGTCATGGTGGACAGGGCACACATGCAGTGTGCCATCTCGAGTTTGTGTTTTAGGTTAGCACCAGGACACTCAGCCTGCAATGGCAGTGATGTGTGCATCTGGATGAATGGCCCTAGAGTGTGGCACAATCAGCACTGCTGCTGTCAGCGGCCTACCCATAGTGGCCTATGTCCTGGGCAGCTAAGTACCCTTTTACTAGGGACTTATAGTGGTAGTTAAGGGTGTATCCAATTGTGCCAATGAATCACAACAGTTTTAGAGAAAGAGCTCTGGCCCAGGGAATCTGGTTAGCAGGGGCCCTTGGTACTACAATTTCTAAGCCACAGCAGGCAAAATTTGGGGGTTAACTGTGTCAAAAAGAGGCCATTTCTCACAGTATCTGACATTTGGATCAATCATGGTTAGCACTTGCAAGCACAGTAATATCCGCATATGTTGCAGATGTTTAGTCACAAGGGGAAAATCAGCAAACTTAAATTAGTGAATTAGGATTAGATTTATATCCAAAAGGTTGTTCCTTTTTTCATTTATAAGTTACAGTTACATTGAAAAAGAAGTTAAATGGTGGCCCTTGTTTATAAAATATAGCTTATTTGTTAATTGTTGACTGTTCACAGATCCCTTCCCCAACTTCAAATCTTTCTTGCTCGATCAAAACTGTTACACACACATCATCATGAAGATGACAGAAGCACATTGTGTATGCAAGATATCAACCATCATGACCGTTTTTAATATCAATCATAATTAATAAATTAGTTGCTTCTTGGAATCATTCAGAATACTCTGTTCTATAATGTTGTGTTATACATGAATTGCAATTTCTTGAAGTCCTTTTTGTATTTTCTTTTCATGGCCGTTGCTCGATTTGCACAGGCCTCTGACAGAGAACACTGGGACTCACAAGTTATGAATGCCCCCTTATGAAAATTAGGCATGCAAGGCTTAAGTAGAAACAACAAAAAATAATGTCACTCAACTATGCATCAGATGGCAAATCAAACTTCTGATCTCACCAAGGCATGCAAACCAACTTTCTTCAATGGTTTCACTTGTTGATTCTCAAAATCACAAAGGATCTAATCATCAATCTGCAAATAAAAGAAAGGAATTATATGGGACATAAGCTGTCAAGGGCTGACATAATGGTGGCCTCATTCTCTTTTCATGATTTTCAGAAGAAAAGACAACTCCTTCGTTTAACCATGATGTCAAACTGTACATAATATCATGTGGAAGAGGGTGGATCTCTCATATGAAGTATTACATTTAGAAGAAGATGAGCAAAATGTATAAACAGGCTCCCTGACAAGTGTTGGAAATTGGCTGTCAACAAGCTGGTTGAAAGCAGGGAAAGCAATTAAAACACCACAGAGCACTAACCTGTGCTGAGAACAGTGCCAAATAGGGCTAAACGAAGATACAGGATCCAAACTTGTGAAACAGCTGGGAAATATGGAGCGCAATGAATGAAAAGCAAGTGCTAAACGTGCTAAAATTTACACTTGAATGTAATGGAGCACAACAACCTGAAGGAACAGCTGTCTTATGCAGGGAAAATATAGGATGTAAGACATTGGGTTATTAGTTGAGAGGGGTGGATACAGCACACAAATAATAAACACTGTCCTTGAAGGGTGCACCACAAAAGTAAATTAACCTGTGTTTAATCCTCTAGTAACTTGGCACAACGTAGTCAGGCTTAACTTTGAGGCAATGTGTAAAATATTTATGCAACACATAAACAGTAATAATGTGAAAACACAGTAGAATCAGATGTATTAATTTTTTAAGTTTTAGGTGAAAGTAGCACAAAGAAGCACAAAATGCCACTCTAGGTATTCAGGTTACCCTGGACCGGAGCAAAGTCACAAGTTCATGCTGACCTCAGTAGAGTGTGGTTCGGATACAGGGACCAGGTTAGTTCTGCTGATGAATTACCAACTGTTAGACTTTTCATCCTCAACTCCCTTAACTTTTTTGCCTCTGTTCGCCAGGTTGTTGATGTGTGCTGGACTCTGATTTTGCTGTTTTTGTTTCTCTGGGCACTTTACCGCTGTTAGCCAGTGCTAAAGTGCAAGTGCTCCTTTCAAAATGTGTATGTAATTGGCTTATCCATGATAGGCATATTTGATTTACTAGTAAGTCCCTAGTAAAGTGCACTAGAGGTGCCAGGGCCTGTAAATCAAATGCTACTAGTGGGCCTGCAGCACTGGTTGTGCCACCAAAATGAGTAGCTCTGGAATCATGTCTCAGACCTGCCACTGCAGTGTCTGTGTGTGCAGTTTTAACTGTAAATTCGACTTGGCAAGTGTACCCACTTGCCAGGCCCAAACCTTCCCTTTTCTTAAATTTAACGCACCCTTAAGGTAGGCCCTAGGTAGCCCAAGGGCAGGGTGCAGTGTATGGTTAAGGTAGGACATACAGTAATGTGTTTTATATGTCCTGACAGTGAAATATTGCTAAATTTGTTTTTCACTGTTGCAAGGCCTGTCCCTCTCATAGGTTAACATGGGGGCTACCTTTAAATCTGATTAAAGTGTAGATTGCCTTTGGGAGAGGATGGACATGTGGAGTTTGGGGTCTCTGAGCTCACAATTTAAAAATACATATTTTAGTAAAGTTAGTTTTAAGATTGTGCGTTTGAAAATGGCACTTTTAGAAAGTGAGCATTTTCTTGCTTATACCATTTCTGTGACTCTGCCTGTTTGTGGATTTCCTGTCTGGGTCAGTTTGACAGTTGGGCTGGTTGCACGTCACACTAGACAGTGACACAAAAGGAGCTGGGGTGTAGTCTGCATTTCCTGATGAGCCATCTGTGCTAGGAGGGAGGGGAGGAGTGGTCACTTACACCTGAAAGAGCTGTGCCTGTCCTCACACAATGCAGCCTCCGACCCCCTGGTGAGTGTCTGGGGCCTGGCCTCGGCAAGGCAGGATTTCACATTCAAAAGAGACTTTACTTTGAAGTAGGCCTACTTCAAAGGAGAAATTGGGTATAGGAAGGGCACCCAAAACCACAGACTTTAGATCACTTCTGGACATCAAGAAGAACCTTTGCCTGGAGAAGAGCTGAAGAGCTGAGGAGAAGTGCTGCCCTGCCTGTGACTGTGCTTTGTGGAGCTATCCTGCAGTTGCTGCTTCTGCCAGAGTAAGAGGGCAAAGACTGGACTTTGTGTGCCTTCTATCTTGTGAAGAAATCTCCAAGTGCTTGATTTAGAGCTTGCCTCCTGTTGTTTGAAGTCTCAGGGACAGCAAAGACTTCTCTCTGCCAGCACCTGGAGTCTCTGGAGAGACTCCTGCTCTGACAAGTGGTGCCCTATCCAGTCCCTGGGCCCTTGAAAGGAAATCTGGTGGAAATCCAAGGAAATCGACTTCGGACGACTTCGGACCGACGCCGCTGCCGAATCCGGTGACGCCACCTGCAACCGACTCTGTGATCTTCGCTGGAACGCGATGACCTTTGCAGGCCCGACGCCGCTGCACCTCCGCTGAAGTCCGCGACTCAGTGGAAGTCGCCGCACCACATCCTGACCGACGCCACTTGGAGTGCGCGGATTCAACGTTTCGCACAGACACCGCGATCCCAGACTTCTTGCATCGACTTGTTTTCACTCTTCACCAAAGGTACTGTACTTGGGGGTCTATGCAACTCCGTGTCCGGCGCCGCTGGTGTCGGCTTGTTGGGAACGACTCCGTCACGATGCCGTGTTAACACCTCATAGAAGCATTTTGTGTTTCTAAGCGCTATTTGTGAGTTCAATCTTTAAAAATTCATAACTTGACTTGTGCATGTCGGATTTTTGCCGTTTTGGTCTGGTTTTGTTTAGATACATATTTCCCATTGTTCTAAACTGGTGTTGTGTCATTGTATAGTGTTTTCATTAAGTTACTGTGTGTGTTGGTACAAATACTTTACACCTAGCACTCTGAAGTTAAGCCTACTGCTCTGCCAAGCTACCAAGGGGGTAAGCAGGGGTTAGCTGAGGGTGATTCTCTTTTACCCTGACTAGAGTGAGGGTCCTTGCTTGAAGAGGGGGTAACCTGACTGTCAACCAAAGACCCCATTTCTAACACCAACTCAAGTCCTGCAAGAATAATTCCGTTTGCATCAGTTGGTCCCATGTGGATGAGGTTGTTGGCTCAAGCAGCAGGTCAAGTATAATGTACAGTCATTGCTGTAGGAGCCAGTGGTTGCCGGAGCTTTGTGTTGTTTGATCATCAGAAATGGTCAGTGAGCCTAAACCTCTGGATGTTCACCTTTTCTTGAATATGAGTTCACACTGATGCCAACCAATGGACTAGGAACTGGGAAACATCTTTTGGGGATCATTCCAGCAGAGACCAGTAGCAGGGCTCAGGCAGGTCTAGGCAGGTTCAGTTAGTGCTGGTCAGCTGGGCAGCTGCAGGGAGCCTTGTGGAAGCTACATTTCAGTTGGACAGTCACTATATAAAGTTTCTGCTGTATTTAAGTGTTATTTCTCAGTTTTGTGCTGCCCAATCTATCAAGTATTGTTTAGGTGACCTACCATTGGAATTCTTAGTGATGTGAATCTAGCCAATTGCTATGATATGAAGCATATGCTCTGTTAGCATCTATAACATGATACTGTTATTCTGATGATTTGTTCCGTACAAATGAATAGGGTCCTGTATATGACTGAACTCATCTGTGTTTTTTTGAGTTTACTTTTTAGTTTGATATGCTGGGTGTGAATGGTAAGTATTGAAGTTGTGATTGTGATTCCTTAATTTCTGGGGGGCTTGGGCAGTCAAAATGTACTAGTGATTAAATCATTTTTGAAAAATGTAAAAGTAAACTTATAATATTATTTGTTTTGGATGTCAATTGTTATTTATGACTCTTTTTATTAAAGCATTTAAATTGGAGGTGTGCTGTTCTCTGTATTTTGGTTTTGTTGTGTCCTTACAGCTCACACAGGAGGTTAGCCAAGAGACCTTTGGAATCACTAGTAATGCCTGGGTTTAAGGTAAGCAGGTCCAATCCTTTCTTAACTCAGCAGAGCCACTCCTCTTGCTCAGACTACAGGGCATTCCTTCTTTTGAAATTTCCAAAGGTCCAGGAATGTTCTGGTGAGGGGTTCTGAAGGTCCCACTTACCTACCTTGTGCCAGCTTTTGTGTGTGTGGTTTCCTGGTATAAACGCCAAACTGGCTCTGGACAGTTCTCCCTCTTACCCTGAGTTTTGCTCAAAATTTTCTAAGGTTACAAAGGCAAGAGTTCATTTATGTATGCTGCAGGCAGGGCCCTTTGAAGTATACTCAGGACAGGGCACTGCTACTCCACAGCCATCCTGTCAGGAAGACCCTCTCTCCTCACACCTAGTCCTCTTTTGCCTCAATGTCTGGAAGGAAAACAAAACCCACAACAGGAGAGCCGTTTGCACTTATGTGACCCTGGACACAGGCAAAAAAGGCACATTTGGTTTAGCTAGAAAAATACCAACTTTCTAAATGTGGCATTTTCAGAAAAGTAACCTATAATTCAACTTTACCATCAAAGAGGATTTTACTCATTGGCTGTGCGTGTCATCAATGGTTGACACCCACACTACCTCCCCAGTGCAGGTGTCAGCCAGTGGCTGTCAGCCAGTGGCTGACACTGGGGAGGGATCCAAGGAATCCTCCGGTGTGAGCACAAGAGGATTACTTTTTTTTAAGGGTTGGGGCAACCCAGAATCACTTCAGTGTTAGTCCCTGCCCACCTTCCACCTGTCTGTACCATCAGCTTGCCATGAGGTGCACTGACATCACAGATTACCTACCAGGAGCAGGTAAGTGCTCTCTCCCACTCTTGGGTGGGAATAATGACTAAAAAGGTCTCCCCAGGATTCAGGGGGGGCACATTGGAAAGGGGAGATTCCCCCTTTCCAAGGAGGTCTCCCTTAACCATTTCCTGCCTGTGCATAGCAATCATGCTGCGATACACAGCCAGGAAACCCCAGTCGGCCCCCAGGGACCAATGTTTGGGGGGTCAGCCCTGGTGATGAACAGGCCGACCCCACCAGAACGGCAATATTATTTTAAGATGATGTGGTTTTTTTTCCCAAGGGGAGGGCAATGATACCCCTAGGGGAAGCTTAAAATAAAAAAAATGTAAAATTGAAATCATCAGGGGTTCAGCTCTCCCGAAATACAGACCGACTACCTGTTGGGCCCTTATTTGTTTTTGGGGAAGGTGTTTTTTCCATGGGGCCCATAATCACATCCCCCCAAGGAAAAACAACATCCCTCAAACAAAAAATAAAAGAAATGTAGGTGAGGGTCAGCCCTGGAGACATGGGTTAACTTTGAGGGCTCGTTTTTTTTGTTTTTAATGTGTGCTTCCAGTCTTGGGGCAATTGCATCCCCCCCCGCCCCCCCTCAGGACAAACACTCACATATAAAACAAAAAAAAAACATATCTGGCATTACTTTAGGTAAAGTGGAAGTCCCTGCACAAGGTTAACTGGTCATTTTCGGTTGCTTATTTCTGTATTTGGTTGGTATAATAATTACAATGATGTGAAATCTTTCCTCAAGCAGTATTATCATATATTCAAATATAAAATCTAATACTATCAGAAAATGTGCAGAATAATGCAGCGTATTCTGCCATTTCTTCCTGCATAATTTAGTCAACCTTGTTCTTTAATTGGGTGCTGTCCAGTCGCATGATTCCATTGACCCAGGTGACTGCACAATGTGCTTTCACAAGGGTCACACCTGAGCACAAAGTTGCATGGGCTAATATGTGAATGTGCACTTCATGAGATCAAAAATTGATTTGTGGCTTCTGGAAATTAGTTTTATACTGTCAAATATCCAGCATCCCCCATAGTAATGTTTTGCATAAGCCATACCAAAAGTATGCTTTGATAGTGGGTAAGTGGCAACGTGAAGTAATACTGTATCTTTTTTGTCTTTTTTTAGAGCTTTTGAAGAAACTTCAGATTCACCAAAAATTTAACGGGCAGATTTAAGAGCCCCTAGTGCCTCCTTGTGCCACATTAGCAGCATTTGTTTTTTTACACCAATGTGGCACAACAAGGCCAAAATTGTCGCACTAAATCTATGTATGCAAAGGGGGCATTCCCCTGTTTTTCTGCACTTTTCAGGTCTGCTCAGAGCAGGCGTTAAAAGGAGGCACACCATTGTTTACAATGGGCCTCAATGGGCTTTGCAGGATTAGTGTCAACATTTTTTATGCTAATCCTGCAAAGCTCTGAACTAGCATCAAATATTCTGAGGCTAGTTCCCTAACTACTGCCATGGTGCACCATATCTTAACTACAGCACACACATGGTGGCATTAGGGGAGCACTAGAAAAGTGGTGCTGCACTAGGTGCAGCGCCACTTTTCATAAATCAGGGCCTAAGTTTTTGTTTATCTACTGTTGCACACATCTCACAGATACACACACACACTGACTGATTTAGAACAATGCTTCTTCCTTCTACGTAGGACAGAGTTTTAGAAGGGCGGTTTTAGCCAGTCAGCAGAGATGGTGTCTCAGCGGATGACTGTTGCTCAGGCCCAAACTTGGGTTATGGAAACCAGCTCTGAGGCAGGATCAGGGACTTAGATAGCAGATTCTGAAACCACATCGAGGAAGAGGAAAAAGGAATGGAATATGGAAGTAATTTTTAGATGGAGGAGCTCTCTCCGATGACTCATCTTCCAGTGATTTTGAGGGACATGATGGTGGCAGTCATGCTGTCCCTTTGAAAGCACAGTCTGTGCAGCAGAGCAACCGTGGAAGGTTAGATCAATCCCAGAGAAGTACATGTAGTGGCAAGCACAGAGGTATTGATCTGTTGGCAGCCCCTCAATTTAGTTCAACCCCATATTCTGCCTTTCACTGGTGACACTGGATGTCAAGTCGATATAGCATTTTTTTTGCCTCATTGACTATGTCCATCTCTTTTTGGATGTTGACTTCCTTGAGCAAGTTGTGCAGCAAGTGAATTTACGTGCCGAACAATTTCTGAGGGGGCATGTATGTACTCTAGGGCCTAATTCTGGGGCACATCAGTGGACTCTCTCTTCATTGAGGAGCTGAAGATATTTTGGGGCATTGTACTAAAAATGGGGTTAGTGCACAAACCAAACTTGAAGTCCTACTGGTCTACTTGCACAGATTGGGTAACCCCCATCTTCGCACAGTACATGAACAGAGGTTGGTTTTTGCTATTGCAGCATATGCTGCATTTCAATGACAATTATGCTGCATTTCCCCGTGACCATCCAGCCTTAACAGGTTGTTCAAAATTCGGCCTGTCGTTGAACAGTTGTCTGCCAGGTTTCCAGAGATTTATGCTCCTGGAAAGAATATAGCCTTTGATGAGTCCTTGATCCTGTACAAAGGGCGGCTGCTGTTCAGGCAGTACATTATGAGCAAAAGAGCTTACTATGGCATCAAGTTGTACATGCTGTGTGACAGTTCTACTAGGTATGTGTAAACCTTGAGAGTGTATAAAAGGAAGGAATGCACTCTAAAGTCCTGTGGGTTGCCATCCTATGCTAGGAGTCACAAGAAAGATTGTATGGAAGCTTGTCCAGCCACTCCTTCTCAAAGTTTACAACCTTTATGTTGACAATTTCTATACCGGAGTAGACCTGTTCAGTAAGATGTACAAAGCTGGCACTGTGGCATGTGGCACAGTTTTCCCACACAAAGGATTCCCACAGGAGCTTGTTTGTAAGAAGTTCCAGAAATCCCAGAGCACTGTGTTACATTCCAAGGAAGTGCTCAGTGTCAAGTTCTCTGATAGGCGTGATGTCTACATGCTCACTACAATTCATGATGAGAGCACTTCACCTGTCACTATTAGGGGTCAAATGGCCGAAGTTCACAAGCCCCCTTATATACTTGACACAACAAGTACATGGGGCGATTGAATAAGAATAGCCAGGTTCTTCAGCTATGCAATATGAGTCGTAAAACTTGCATTTGGTATAACAAACTGTTTACTCACCTGATCCAGATGGCAACATACAATGTGTCAGACCACCACAGGAAGACTTGTGTTTCCTTGATTGTCAGTTGACTGTCATTGAAAGACTTACTGCTAGAGAAGCATCAGTCTCCACTTTATATGCTCCGGAGGATGATTGTAGATCATGCAGTGGCATTCCACAATGCAATGGTTTACTTTTCCTGAGTAATCCATTTACCTCTACGGGACCGTCTAAGGAACTGAGCGGCCCTTTTTGCATTATTAGCTTTGTCAAGGAATACTCTTGTATGTGTAGCTATGACCCCTTTCTCCACACAATACAAATGTGTTCTTCTCCTGAATAATTTATTTACACCCATCGGAACTGTCCAGCTAAACGAGTGGCCCAGTGTACATTTTAGACTCTGTCTTGAAGTATTCTTGCACATTTTGCTTACAGGATGCCTTATTGAATGTCCCAGGATTGCACAGCTTCTAGGGAACTTTAGTCAAATTACTTTTGTTCTGATGAGACCCCAAGACCAAATACTGGTTGAAAATTCAACATCCTCTGCCTAAATTGCTTTCAAAATATGTTATGATTCACCAGGAGAAACCATATATGAAAGGACAGGATCTTCACTTATGTTTATTTAATATAAAATCCTCTGCAACCTTGGGATCTGCTCCTATATATTTTGTTCACTGTCTGAGCACTGCTTTGTCTACGCTAATTTGGATATATAATGAAATGTGCATTGTTTTTTTGGGTATGATACCAGTTACTAATTGTGTTTTCACACTTTCAAAGCAAAAGTAGAAATGTTGGTGAATGAGTCCCACAGGACATTTGTTTGGCTTATTACTTTAGGGAGCTTAGTCAGTATTCCTCAACATATTTGCCTTAGTTTCAAGGGTAGATAAGCACGGTGAGTGTTCTGAAGATGCTCGAAACATGTTTTCTTGAGTTTCAAGCTGCTAGAGATGGAAGGCGTTAAGATGGGCTCACTTGGCAAGTATACAGGATAAGTCAGGACTTTGATGAGGACAGAAACATGAACAGGTAGGAAAAGCTTAGGCTAGATGTGCTCTCACAAGGATATTGCACAGGTAGAAGGTAGATAGTCAAGGTAATTCAACTACACATGCCATCACTTCATCTTCACTTACAGATTCAAACCGATTGGCTTGGCCCTCACCCTGATACTGGAGTACTCCCTCACTTAACTAAGCAGATGACTCCTAACTATGCACAATGCAGCAAGCAGCCTCCTCCCTTAACATCACAACACACACACACCCTACACATCAAACAGCTTCACTAAGTCCCCATCCACAGCTCTTTTCAAACTCCTGAAACACACATTACAAGCCTTACATAGCATTGGTCGAGCATACCTTAATACTGCCTCAGATTTCAGAAACCTTCCACACACCTTTGCTCAGCCAGACCCGTACACGTTCAATGCATAGGCAGCAACACAATAAGGAGAATAGGCTTCTCCTAATTGGCTCCAAAAGGGCGGAATGACCTGCTTCTACACATGTGCGCTGTCTCTAAAATTAGTGCATTCCACACAAAGCTGAACACCTGACACTTCTACTAGGTTAATCCATGGATTAGCCCTGACTGATCTTGAGTCAGTGACAGGATACCCTCTCTGGTGATTGTGTGCTTTCCAAAAAAAACATAATATTGCAGAGAACTCTACAACCAACGTTACATGTAAGGTTGAAATGTTTGTCCTGCTTGCCATGATCATCCTCCGCCAGAATTTATTATATGTTCAGATTACTGTATGACAAGTGCATTACAGTCACAGCACTGCACATAACAGTGGATGTGACATATGATACATTCTAACTGACTACCCTGTGTGTCAAACACTAAAGCTCTTCATAGTTTATGACATTTTCTTTAGGGAACATAGACAGTATTCCCCAGCATGTTTTCTCTAGTTTCAGAGGGAAATCTCACTCAGTTTGAGCAATTTCAGCCTCAGAAGGCATTCTCAGACACCCCAACTTGCATCCACAAACAAAAAAGGAATTGGATTTACAAAAGTGAGTGCACTAAAAACGCATGTAAAGTACATCTTCCTGAGTCTCATGTGTCTGTCATACGAACCATTAAAAAATGTTCACTCATCATGCATTCAGCTATGTTCAGAATTGGGGTGGTTACTTGACAGGAGATAAAAATGTAGTCAAACTGTTTTTTCATCTATAAAGGTTGTGGATGCACTGTCAACTCAACATGTCTGGACATGAGTTTATAGAGGTTTGTTTGTGGGGTTTTGGTGTGTAATTTGGTTGATGAGTGGTAGAGATGGTGTCTCGAATGGGGATTCCATCATGTGGTGTATGAATGCGATTGGCCCCTGAATGGAGGCGGTATGTTGACGTGAGTGCATAGATTTGTTGGCCCGTGGCAGACAGTATGAAAGTCACGTGTGGTGTGTGAATGGCATGTCATTGAACCATAAAGCGGTTGGTGCCTTGACATGGCTTTATGGCTCACCTTCAGTAGTGTTGGTTTCAATATTCAGACACTTTTATTAGTATTTGTACTTTGAAGCTAGCATTTCTGAAGGTGCTAAAACCAACTGATGTAAGTGGTGAATTAATTTCAGAAAATGTGTACCAGATTTGTATTTGTTGTGGTAAGAATAGTCCATCACAATGGAAACAGACTATCTCACCATGAAGACAGTGGTCTGGCTGGCAAATATATATGAGGACGGATGATTGTTGTAAATGTGGGGAAGACTACTCCATCTCTGGTATGGTTACACCCTTCCCATGTCCTGACGGAGTAAGGGCCATCATTAGCTGATCTCTTTACATGCCAACCTAATTTAGATCTGGAGACATACAGGTCAGTTGTCATAGTGGTGGTTCCTTTATTAGGGTGCTATGGCATTGCCCCTCCCAATATTTGTTACTCCTCTGACACCCATATTTAATGTGTAAATAGAGATTTTTTTGTTTTGCTGTGACAGTCAATATTTCAGCTGCAGGCCAGTTTGCTTAGTTCCTGCATGATGTAGGTAGGATGTGCTAGGGTGGGGCTAAAATATTACTTGTCAGCACTAGACAAAGAGACATGCACTGGTCACCTGGTCTGACAGGCAACACCCACCCTTCAAAGAGCATATGTTGGGTTGGACAGCTTTCTGTGACCAGCCATACATCCGCAATAGAGGCCTCTCCTTACCTGCACAATTAATGAGCAGGGGAGAATCACAGCTGCAGCTCCCAAGTCTCCAAGTCTCCTAATCACCATTGGGTTTGCCTGCCCGAGTGAACCCTGGGGCTCCTCTTATGTTGTTTTGGTAACATAAAACAGCAAAGGAGCAGCATCTGGACTGGCTCAGGAGATGCAGGTAGGCCTCTAGTTCTGCAGATCAGGCAGTGCAGGGTAGAAGGCTCAGGCCGGTCACTGGATGGCTTTATTTATGAAGCTGTTCTGTCCCTTGTTCTCTTCCCTCTTTCTGCACCCCGCCAGTAACGACATCACACACAAAAAGGGAGTTTTGGAAGCAACCTTTATTTCTGACCTAATAGTGAATGTCAGAAAAACAGGCAGCACTCTGACTAGAGTCAGTGTAATGAAGAAGAGGTAATGAGTTGCAGACTGTGCTGTGTGGCATAGCGTTTTCCACTAAGGTACACTGTGTATAGCAACATGTTTAACTATTGTGGCAATTTGTTTAGACTACAGAATGCTATGGTTTTTGAGAGAGAGAATGTCAGGATAAATTAATGCGCAAATGTGCAATTGCACGCTTCACTTTTCCCCATGACTTGGAAACTGCTTTTATCATTAAACATGTTGGCGGGTTGCTTCCTTTTCCAATCCTAGAAAGGCACTCCTGTAGCCTTTCTCATATATATGTTCACATGCATTTGCAGTCAGTAACTGCAAACTGTTTGTAAACAGTCAGAGTCTATAGAATGGGTATATCTCCTGCACCTAGTACTTTGTAGCAAGATAACGCTGGCAGATTCATTGCTATAACTTTAAAAAGCCAGCTGAAGTTGTCTAAAAAACATAAAAACAGAATTAAATGTTTCATTTTGCGAATGTTCAGCGCTTAATGTTACGCAATGACACCTGACTTTTACTAGTGATCACAACCTTCCCCTACTCTGGTCTTGCACGGTTGCCTAGAGTGAAAGTGACGGAAGAATTCTGTGCGTTTGTTTCATTGGGAATTTATGTGACTTTCGATTTACTTCCGGGGGCAGGAAAGGCACATAAAAGTTTGTTGAGTAGAGCCCTAAAAGCAGGCAAACTTTAACCTTTCTTGTAGGGCAATACATATTTTTCAGTCCCTTTCTTTAAGGTAATAAAAGGTAAACTTGGTGTCACGGTTTCCGGCGGGTCTGATCAGGACTCTGGTTGTGACATCCCTTGAGGTCACCGAATATCCTAAAGAGGTAGTGTACTGGGGCAGAAGAGCAGCTAAAGGCATACACGGAAAGGACAGCTATGGACAGGCACAGGAAACAGGAAAGTAAAAGCAGAGCAACTCCTCTATGAACAAACAGGAAACGGATTACTAATAGACAAACACGCTGGGGTTGTATAGACAAACACGCTGTGGTTGTACACAGAGTAAGGCGCAGAACCTCCCACAGTGACAGGGAATGTCAATGCCTCTGTGCAGTTTGCTCTTACAGATAGTCACCCTGTCAGCCCCATAGAAAGGAGGCAGGAGAAGTGATTCTGTCTCTGGACCCAGGAGCACAAACAAGGATAGTACTTAGACAAGCTCTTGTGGGTCCAGCTGGAAACACAGTGGCGATTCCTGGAAAAACAGCAATAGCACACAGTCACTGTTAGGCATGAAAGACAACGTTTAACACTAGACAAGGATGGGGGCTAGAATTGCCTCATGGAAACCAGGAGCCAACCCCAGTACAAAGGAAAACACTTATACACTGGTGAAGACTGATAGAACACTTACCAGACACAAATACCGAGAGGAAACAGAAACAGAAGGGACAAACTAAGAGGCAGGAACTGGGAACAGGCTCAGGCTGAAGCAAAGGCAGGACTAGAACTTGAAAACAGGGCGCAAACGTCTGACTGGAACAAACAGAGACAGGACTGGGAAACAGAGAGCAGGCTCTGTCTGCACCAAGCAAGGACAGGGCTGGAATACAGGGAGTAGGAATAAGCAGTAAAACAGGACTGGGAAACAGAGAGCAGGTTCAGGCTGAAACAAGGCAGGAGCAGGACAGAGAAACAGGGAGCAGGCTCTGGAAGAAACAGACAGGTACAAGGCTAAGAGATAGGGAGCAGACTCTGGCTGGAACAATCAGGAACAGGGTAGAGAAACAGGAAACAGGTTCAAGCTGGAACAGAACAGGAACAAGACTGGAACACCATCCGATAAGGGGTCTGTAACACAAAGGAATCGAACTCCAATGCACGACAGGAATCTTGAGGAAATGGTTGCTTATAAGCAGTTCCAAGCTGCAGAAAACCCCAGGTAGAATCACATGACTGGGCTGCACAGGAGAGGTCTCAGGTGTGTGTGTAGTTTCAGACACTCGCAAGTCCTGGAGGAGAGAATCCGGTGAAAAGGAGCAACTGGACTTCTCCCATAGAAAACAATGGGAAACAGAATCCATGCTTTCCCGACTACTAGGCTGTGCATTATGGGATTTGCAGTCCCTGGAAGCAAATGTAATACTACAAAAGTACACCATGGCGAAAAGAGAAACAAACGGGAGTCAGCAAGGGACTCTAGAGAAGTGATCAAGGTGATTCCCAGGCTTCCGACAGTCCCCTTACAGCGCCCCCTAGAAATGGGACAAGAGAGTCGTAACATTTGGAAGTTAGCTTTTAGGCTCTTGCTTCAAAACTCTCCCTGAACCTTTACATATGCATTTGGTCATGACAATCTGCAGCCTCAGAAACGCAGAAACCTGAAAGTCAAATGCTGGTTGCAGATGTGTCAATTTGTGCACAAAATCGGCTGTGTGAGGAGGGGGCGTGGCCTTGGAGTGAATGGGGCTTTATGCAGAGAATGTCCTGAGAAGACCTTCTACTCCTGTCCCCTGACCCCGCGACCTTCTTCCACTAAAAAAACAAGAACAAAAGGTTCTTGAGGCTGCTTTTGATGTCCTGGGGTGTTTCTACGCCCCTTAATGGACATCGCCTGATTGCAACCTCAAAAGATGAGCTGGAAATCCACTCTCTGCAGTCGTTTCCAGATTGCCTTGCCTGCCACTATTTGATTTTGGCTCCTCACGGGGTGAAGGGAGCCGAAATTGTGTGATACACGGGGGCATTGTGTGAGTTGTCAGGTCTGTGGATACACAAAGGAAAGCTTTGAGGGTTAATATACTTAATACAGAGATCAGGATGGCATAGGTCAAAACTATTGATACCCCATGACCAGCACCCCACCCACCAGAAGAACCAAAAGAACTTTGCATTTCTAAAGTACATTTAAAAGCCCCTCCCCCCCAGAACATTTTGAGCAGGGTCTATACTGCATAATAGATGTGCCTAATTCCAAAAAATTCAAAACATGGCACATAAGAGAATGAGGGAAAATGGGCTCACAGAAATGAAGCAATTCACCATAACCACAAAAGTCAAAAAGTCAGAATTGCACTGGCAGCTTTCTAGCTCCACAGTTAGCAGAATATTCTCTTGACTATGTTTTTTTCACCCATCAAAATGTCCCTTTAAAGAGGCACAGTCAGTTTCAGCTTCCACATCAAAGTCTGTAAAACCCACCTAGTGCAGATTCAACACGGACGTGCATGTTCATTCTTTATTACCGATGTCATACTATCTGTTCCTCACTGCAAAGGACTCATTCACTGCCATAGTTCACTAGAATGAATAAAGCTCTTCTGGAGATCAGATTACATTACAATAATAAAGTGTTATTTGAGTTTAAGAGTTCTTCCCACAGAAGTTTTGTGGTTACAGAACAACATGCACAACAAAGTCAAGTTTGATATACCCAAGGGCCTCTATGCAATAAAACAATGGTGAGAGTCATGCAAGTCACCCCACCTCGGATAACCCTATGTTTCTAATTTTTTTTAATGTACAGGATTGCTAGGTTTTCTCAGTTGTCGGCTGAGCTAGGGTCCAACATATACAGCTACCCACATTGGAATAAAGGGTCAGTTTTCAGTGGAAAAATTTGATGCCTCCATGTTGCGTTTTGGGCAGTTTCCTGTTGCAGGCACTATACCTACCCACAAAAGTGAGGCAGCATTTTTATCAGTAGACTTGGGGGAATGTCGGGTGGGTGGAAGTTTGTGGCTCCCCACAGATTCCAGAACTTTTCATCACAGAAATATAAAGAAAGTGTGTTTTTTACTCGAAGTTTGAGGTTTGCAAGTGATTCTGGATAAAAAATGCCTGGAGAGATCCATGCAAGTGACCCCACCGTGGATACCATTAGTTGTTCAGTTTTCAAGAATGTGCAAGTTTCCTAGATTTGCCAGGTCCCAGCTGAGCTAGGGTTCCAAATCCACAGCAAACCACTTTGTAAAAAAAAAAAAAAAAAAAAAACGTCAGTTTTAGTTTTTTAAATATCTTTTTGATAAAAGGGTCAGTTTTGAGTTGAAAGATGTGATGTATCCATGTTGCAATTTTTGGCTGTATCCTGTTACAAGTGCTTTGCCTACCCACACAAGTGAAGTACCATTTTTATGAGAAGACTTGGGGGATTGCCAGGTGGATGAACTATGACTGCCAGCAGATTTCAGAACATTCTATAACAGGAATGGGAGGAAATGTGTTTTTTACTTAAAGTTTAAGGTTTACAATGGATTCCAGGTAAAAAGCAACCTGGTGAGAGCCCTGGAAGGGACCCCTGGATTTCCCCAGGTACTTAGTTTTAAAAAATGTACAAGTTTGCTAGGTTTCCTTAGGTGCTGGCTGAGCAGGGATCAGAATCCACAGTCCACAACTGCTGACTTTGCAAAAAAGGGTCAGTTTTGAACATAAATGTAATCGATATATGTTGCATTTGGGTCTTTACCTGTCCTTGGCACTAGGTCTCCCCACACATGTGAGTTACCTTTTTTATCAGGAGACTCAGGGGAATACCGGGTAGAAGGAAGTTTGTGGGCCTCTACAGATTCTAGAACTTTCCATCACAGAAATTTGAAAAATGTTTTTTTAGTCAAAGATTGATGTTTCCAAGGGATTCTGAATAAGGAAACCTGGTAAGAGCCACGCAATTCACCCCACCCTGGATTCCCCTAAGGGTCTAGTTTTTAAAAATGTATAGGTTTGCTACGTTATCTGTTAAACCTGGCATCCCTGGCACTGTTTCCCCTAAATTTTTCCCTTCAGACCTCCCGTTTTTGCTGACTTCGCTTTTGCTGGCCTTAGGATTCTGCACTTTAACACTGCTGACCAGTGCTTAAATGAACTGCCTTTGCTCTTTCCCTAAAACATGGTAACATTGGCATATCCCCAATTGGCATATTTAATTTACCATAGGTCCCGAGTAAAGTGCACTACCTGTGTCCAAGGCCTGTAAATTAAATGATACTAGTGGGCCTGGAGCATTGATTGTGCCACCCTCTTAAGTAGCCCTTCAGTCATGACTCACATCGGCCATTGCAGAGCCTGTGTGTGCAGTTTTGAACCGCCATTTCGACCTGGCAAAATAAACCTATTACCAGGCCCAAATCTTCCTTTTTAATACATATAAATCATGCCCAGGGTAGGCCCTGGACAGCCCAGAGGGCAGGGTGCAATGTACTTAAAAAGTGGGGCATGTACTTTTTTGTTTGACATGTCCTGGTGAGAAAAAGTCATAAAATGGTTTTTCACCACTACAAGGTCTATCTCTCCCAAACATTACCATTGGAAGTGGCTTATTAAACTTTATAAGTGTGATTTCCAAATGAAAAGAAAAAATAACCCCTTCAAGTTTGGTGTCTCTGGAATGACAATTTAAAACCCTAACTTATGGTGAAATCTGATTTTAAATTGCAACTGCGAAGAAATGTAACTTTTAGAAAGTTGCCATTTTCTTGCCTTAGCCATTTAGTGCATGCAGCATGTCTCTGGTCACATGACTGGATGTAGCTGGCAATTGAGCTTTGTGTACTCCCCCTAGACAGACACACACACTGGGGGCTTAGGTGTAACCTGGCGGGTCATCTGTGATTTGATGAGCCATCCTGGGCAGGATGAGCGGGGGAGCTGGACACAGCCTCACTTACATCCGAATAGCCTGTGTCCTGTCCCCACACAAAGGGTTGCTTACCCCCTTCAGTTAGTCTGGAGTCAGGGACAGGGAGGGCAGGATATATGTGCACTTCAAAGGCATGTCTTTGAATTCACTCCCACATTAAAGGTACCACTGGGTATGAGAACTGACCCCAGACATCACCACTTCAGTACACTTCTCAACCTGTGGATACTCTGCAGAAAGAAAGACTGCTGTGCTGCTGAAGGACTGTCACTCTGCTAGACTGCACTCTACTGGACTCCTGCTTTGCTGTGCTGACCTGTTGCTTGCTGCCCTTTTGCCTGGGAGTCAGAAGGACTGGACCTGCATCTCTCCAGCCCAGAACCCAGAGTGACTCCTAGGGCTATTTGGCTGGCCTCTTGATCTGAAATCTCAGGGATATAAAAGGATTCCAACCACCCTGCTTCTGCACCGGGACTTTGTCATCTCTATCTGCCCTGCCAAGGGGTGCCACCTCAGTCCTGCACCCTTGGAAGTGGGCCTAAGGTGCTTCCCAGCAGAACTGATGCATCCTCCCTGCTAAGTGGTACATCCCCAAGCATAATCAATGCATCTCCTCAGCTGAGTAGTGCATCCTCAAGCAGGACAGGCACATCTCAGCAGCTGCATGGATTGGACCCAGCTCAGAAGACTTGCATCGCCAGCGCATCTCACATCTTAGGGTTGATGCATCACCTTCAGAACCACTGCTGCATGATGCGTCCCTGGAGCAGGACCTCATATCTTTCATCAGCAGCAGCATCGATGATGATGCCAAATCTCTGCACTGCAGCTTAACCTTTCATAAGAACCGACACATTGCCTTGGCTATACATCACTTCTGACACTTCTGACACTGGCCTTCACATCACAAGCTTAGTCGAAGGGATCCTCGATGACGATTCAACCGGACCTCACACCGCAGCCTCGTCGGATCTCAGAACCAACACATGGCAATGTGCACTGTGCAATGTCTCTTCCATACAACCCCCTGCAACCAGGATTGAAGATACTCTGTTCAGTGGAACTAATTGTGTCCCTGTAGCCAGCCCACTTGCCATTGAGGTCAATCCGAACTTTTGACCTTGTCCCAGGTTGGTGCGACCAGGTATTCCCGATCGGCACTTTTTCCTTGTAAGTTCTATTGGACAGTTTATTCTTAAAAAATTCATAACACGAGGCCTATTGATTGGATTATTTTTCATTTTGGTCTTGTTTTATTTATTAAATTAAGTTCTATTTTCTAACCTGGAGAGGAATCCTTTTTGTGTGGTGTTTTGAATGTTTTTCCGTTTGAAATATTGCACAAATACTTTGCACATTGCCTTCAAGATAAGTTGCCAGCTGAGCTAGGGTTCAAAACCTACAGCTAAGCACATTGGGGAAAAAAGTGACATTTTCAGTGGGAAAAATATGATGAGTCTATGTTGTGTTTTGGGCCATTTCCTGTCAAGGGCACTAGGCCTACCCATAAAAGTGAGGTACAATTTTTATCAGGAGTCTTGGAGAAATGCTGGATGGAAGGATGTTTGGGTTTTGGGCCATTTCCTGTTTCAGCCACTAGGCCTATCCACATAGGTGAGGTACCATTTTTATTGGGAAATTTGGGGGAATACTAGGTCCATGGAAGTTTGTGACTTCCCACAGATTCTAGAACTTTCCTTCACAGAAAGGTTTGCAAGAGATTCTGGGAAACAAACTTGGTGGAAGCCACACAATTCACCCTACCCTGGATTCCCCCAGGTAACTATTTTAAAAAAATGTGCAGGGTTGGTAGATTTCCCTAGGGGCTGGCTGAGCTAGGGTTCAAAATTCACAGCTACCCATTTTGCAGAAAAGGCTAGGTTTTAAGTGGAAAAATGTGATGTATCCATGTTGCGTTTTGGGCCGTTTCCTGTCAAAGCCACCAGGCCTACCCATAAAAGCGAGGTACAATTTCTATCAAGAGTCTCGGAGAAAAGCTGGATGGAAGGATGTTTATAGCTCCCTGTGTATCCCAGAACTTTCCATCACAGAAATGTGAGGAAAATGTGTTTTTCAGTTAAAGTTTGAGGTGTGCAAGGAATTTTGGGCAAAATAACTGTGAGAGCCATGCAATTCACTCCACCTTAGATAACTCTAGGAGCCTAGTTTCCAAAATCTACAGTTACCCACTTTGTAAAAAAGGGTCAGTTTTCAGTGGAAAAATATGATGCGTCCATGTTATGTTTTGGCCTGTTTCCTTTTGCAGGCACTAGGCCTACCCACAAATGTGAGGTGACATTTTTATCAGACGAATTGTGGGAGCATAGAGCTGTAGAATGTTTATTATTAACAATTGGATTTTGCTGCATTTGTGCCTTTCAAACATAAGCCAGTCTATAAAAAAGAAGGCATTTTAAAAAAATCCCTCTAAATCATACTATAGTGAAGGTACCCACAAGTTCCAGGATGTACAAATAATTACTGCTTCTTATTGCCATATCTTGTGCCCATTTCAGAAATACATAGCTTTCCTTGATACCTGTTAGAAATGGGGTTAATGGTTGACTAGGGTATGCACCTAAGCCAGGCAGAACCCACCACTCTCGTCAGGGTGAGTAAGTTACACACCCTCAGTAGCTTGGCACAGAGTAGTCAGGCTTACCCCCAAAAAGTCATGTGTAATGCTCTTGTGCAATACACTCCCACCAGTGACACAACAAAAGAGAATTTGCGCAGTATTATATATATCTGAGGTAACCCCCATAATTCTCTTAGGCTACTGCTAAGGTGATCCACTTACTTCAGCATGGAGTGTACCCCGTGGTAAGTCAGAAGGGGGGACACCCACACCACTCATGGGGGGCGGGGACCCGCTAGGTCTCCATGCGTGCAGGAAGGACAAAAGCAGCTGCCCGTGAGCCTGTGGTGCTACTGCTAAAGGCGTGCACATACGCCCTGAGTAATGACTGGGCCACGTCTCTCTGGACTCGTTGCACACTCGTTTTAGGGATGCGGGGAACCAATGACAGATGGCCATTTGCGTGTGGCACAGCGTAGGAGCAGTGCCACCCACAAATGTATCACAGGATGACTAGGTGACTTGTTCACTGTCCTGAAAGGTTGGTACTCTCACTGAATCGGGGGCGGGCCCAAGCAGACGAGCTTCTGTAGCCTGGCCTGCCCTCCTTGGCAGTAAGGGTGATGCGACTCTGACAGGGAGATGCACACAGGGAATTGAGTGCAGCGGCAGTCCCTCACTCCCATTAGAGGCGGTTGCTGAAGAATACGAGGGTGCTTTCAGTATACGGATTTTGGGCACCCTCAGGTTGGCCGTGCACAGTGGGAAAGAACAGGAAGGTGTTGGTTACATTGGAGATCTCTTCGGGTCTCTGGCAGTCATCGGTCGTAGTCCCCCTTGGCTGGGGGGGACTGTCCTAGAATGGGAGCCGGGGAATGCTCTCCACGTGCTCTAGGTAACACAGAGGGTAGTGCTCCCCTCACTGTCTTCGCAGAGGGCCCCCCATCAGGTCAGTCTGGAGGGCCAGCTCAGCCCACACAACTCCCTCCAAGGCTGGACCGCTCACCATGCACTAAGGACCATAAAGGGGGAATTAGGTAGCGCTCACCCAGCGCTAATCAAGGGGCACAGGCCCAGAGTGAACAGGAGCGCGCTCCCAACAGATTTGGGTACAGCACTCAAATCACAATAGATGTGGATATTACAGGAAAGCAGGGGGTGTGGGGTCCACTCAGCCCCTGGAGAACACTGGAGGTGAATAAACCAGGGAGGCAGCAGTAACAGGAAGTCCAGCACAATGTAGCAGGTGGCTAATGGCAGTTCCTCCTGGCAGTCCCACAGGGCCTAGTGCAGCCAAAGTCAGGAGTATAAGGAATTCCACTGTACAAGAGACTTACAGGTAAATTACATGTGCCAATTAGGTGTACCCAATCATACCAAGTTTACAAGGGAGAGCACATGCGCTTTAACACTGATCAGCAGTGATAAAGTGCCTGGAGTCCTAGAGCCAACAAAAAGAGGTCAGAAGAACAGGAGGAGGAAGGCAAAACGTTTTGGGATGATCCTGCAAAAAGGGGCCAGGTCCAACAATACCCATTTTTCACTCTACATATTTTCACCAAATGAATTGGTCTATTCTTGGTATAGAATGAAAAAAACAACGTGCAGTGTAGCTGAGTTGTTGGCTCTGGCTACCTTGTGTTCTTGAAGAACCTACACGCCCTATATATACCCACAATGAGAACGGTCTAGAGGATGTAATGGTATATTGGTTTTGTAAGTCAGCTTTTGTGACACAAAGTTACAGATGAAAGCGTTATCACAAAAGAAAGATGTTTTTCGTACTCATTTTCAATATTTCTTTGTTTCAACAGTTATTGTCTTTAGGACAACCTTGAGGGATCTACATATAATACCTTTTCCTGACTTCAAACTTTTGTCTACTTTTCAGAAAACTATAGCTTTTCTAGATTACCCATGGGTTTCATACTGGTTTTCACCACAAACTGGAAGTAAGTTAAGAACACAAAAAATAGGAAAAATGGGCCACCTCTTTAAAAAATGCCAAACCTGTGTTACAAAATTAAGGGGGCCATTATGACCCCGGCGGTAGGTGTTAATGTGGCGGTAGTACCGCCAACAGTCTGGCGGTACATACCGCCACATTATGACATTGGCGGTTTGGCTGCAGCCAACCCGCCAAGTTACCATTCATACAGCCATGGCTGTAGCAGCCGCCGGGTCGGAGATATCAATCTCCAGCCGGGAGGCAGCTATAGTACCACCCGTGGCATTTTGAGCCAGCCTACCGCCATGGTTTAAACCATGGCAGTAGGACCTACCAGTGACAGGGAATTTCTTCCTTGTCACTGGAAGGAGGCTCACCCACCCCCACCCCAAAACACTCCCCAGATGCCCCCCACCCCTCCCTCAATCCACGTTGCCCCCTTCTGGTCCCCCACACCCCATACACGCACACACCCGCAGACACGCACCACACATACACCCACTCACTCACACTGGCATACGCGCATTCATACACGCACACATCCAGTCATGCTCGCACACATCTGTACACACATTCACACTAACATGCAGACACGCATTCACATTTCCATTCTTACACGCATTCACACGCATTCATACATCCATGCAAACAATACTACACACACAAACGCATTCATGCACACACTCACAAATTCATGCACACAACCCCACACACACACCACCCCCCTCCCCTCTCCGAAGCCCAACTTACCTTCATCCAGCTGGTCTTCCGTCAGGGAATGGGACGCTGCTACCGCCAGCAGCGCCCACCAGCAGAACACCGCCAGGCCATATCATGTGTCATGATATGGCTGGTGGCCGTCTACTGGTGTGGCGGTGCTGGTGGTAGCAGCGCCACCTTACCACCATCAACCAGTATGGCCACGCCCAGATTTCTGCCCTTCTTGTGGCAGAAGTCCAGCTGTGGTCATAATCTGGCAGACGGAGGGTAGCCACGGTGACGGTCTTTTGGCGGATGTTACCACAGCAGTAGGAGGTTTATACCGCCAATGTCATAAGGTGCAGCTAAGTTTTTTGATTCAGCTCTGCATATTCCTGATAGCTGGGAAGATGGTGACTTTAGCACAGCAAACTGTTTGTGGATGCAATTTGTTTGGGAAAAAAACTGACACTTTTGTTCCGAAGGAGTTCTTTTCCGGTTCTCAAAAAACTCAAAATTTGCAAATTTTGCCTATTTCTCATCTCCTTACAGGGCAAGCCCTGGGTACCATTACAATCTATAGGATGTTGGACAAAAAGATGGAAATTTGGTGTGGATACCATATCTTGAAAAAAGTTATTGAGACCAATGTGCCAACTACCCAAATAGCCAAAAAAGGGACCAGGACTGTGGGACAAAGCCCAGCAGTTAAGGGGTTAAATTACAGTTCATTTGAGTTTGAACATAATTTTTCTATGTGTTGCCAATCTGAATCTATCACTGTTTAAGTGTAATAAGGTAATCCAGTGTTAGGTTTTGGAAGAGATAGCCTTACAACAGTAAAAAAACAATTTTAGGTGTTTTTCAATGATTAGACTTAAAACTTAAACTCGTGTATCCTACTTTTTACATCCCATGCATCTTACCCTATGAGCGTGCACACTACCGATCAGATAGGGATAAAGAGAGGTAAAAGCCACTCCAATGCGAGACAAGCCAATAATTTATGAAGCAAATAAATAAGGGGTAAGATAAGAACAGCTGGGGCCTACATGAGCCATCAACTAACAATGAGGAGGATCAGGCACCCATCCAACTGAACCCAGGGTGATGCCACTCACAGAGTTGTTGCATTTAGGTGTGATAGCACTACAAAACAAGGGCCATCAATTAAACACTAGATTCCCCTTGTCCTGGAAGGGGGGCAGCAAGGAAATTGTACCCAGTGGGAGACTGGCACATTGTGCATATACAAGTATAGTCTGCTGAAGCGTTCAAGACATCAATTGCCAATATTGTGAGCTAGCCATGCCCAGGAATAGGTACTAAAGAGTATCACCAGGTGATGTATGGATTCTACAAACAGCCATTTGAACAAGCTTACCCCTTATCAGTATAAGACTCTAAAAGGATAAGTGGAGCGCATTAAAAATAACTAGCTAGCACACGATTAGCAGGATGATGGGTCATTATAGTCATGATAAACAAAGCATGATCTAAGCCCTATTTATACAAAGGCCCCACACTCATATAAGCACCACCATAGAAGACCCCACAGCGTGGCACATAACAGACTGATCTGTTCGTCACTCCCTCAGACCCTGGGGAGAATGTGGGGTCACTGTAAAACACCACAGAGGACATCTACAGGTGAGGTTGCTTTGAAAACTGCTGTACTAGCTCCGGTTACAGCAGACTGAGCACATAGCTCTACAAAGAGCAACACAGTCGCTAGAGGGCACCTCATCGCATCAGACCACTCGAGAAATCACAAGACTCAAGGTAATTGACATGACGCCAAAAACACACCAACAGTCTAAAATGGGGAAAGCAAGTAAGCAAACAAAACTGTCATTTGAAACAAATCAAACAAGGATAGCAACGAATGCGGAGGGTCCCCACTGTCTAAAAAGCAGCATGTAGACAAAAATCTCTTACAACACACCTCAGCAATCTCAAACAGCACATAAAATCACCAGTGACAACCTGACACCAGATAATGCTACAATAATTAAGGCGGAGATTAGGGAAAATACAGAACACCATGAAATTGCAGGCAAGGAGGCCCACTATCTAGGCAAATATGAAAAATAAGATCATTTGGAGAGGGGGAGAGACCCAGTTAGGCGCTAGTTAAGATGATGAGGAAACGTCCAACAACCTCTTGTTTATAAATAGGGCAGATGGAGTTCCAAAACATCAAATGGAATAAATATTAGACCAATTTGCTCGATATCACTCCAATTTATTTGCTTCTCAACATGCAGTTCACCATGCCATCTTTAACAAACACTTGTAAGATAAGGCACTGCCATGGCTGTCGGGTGGCCACAGAGAATATCTCCGCAACCAATAACAATTAAGGAGATTAGGTGAGTGATAAATGCACTACCAAAAGGGAAAGCTCCAGGATCCAGGAGAAAGGTCTATGGGGAGGCAGTGGGACTGGCAAACTATACTAATAATCTTCTGAAACCACACTTCAAATTATTCGTCCCTCCCTCACCCCTAAACAGTGATACCAAAATTGTAGCTAAAATATTAGCAAATAGGCTGCTTCCATTGCGTCCTCTCAGACCAAGCAGGATTTATACCAGGCCCATAAACATCATGTAACATATGTACGGTCTTGGTACTGCTACACTAACTCGACCCAAATAGTAAGGCTGTGACACTCCTTATACATGCTACAAAAGCATCTGATTCTGCTGAATGGGATTATCTGCTCAAAGCCCTCCGTAGAATGGGATTTCCCAACCCAAATATGGATAAATCACAAAATGTATGTAATTATGCAGCTTAATTACAGGACCACTCTCCAACACTTAGAGGTGCAGATTACATGTTGTATCAGGCTGCTGTTTACTATGGCAGGCAGATTGGGACTGCCTAAAATAGACGTCCTTCACCAATTCTTACATTACTTTGTAACATGCCTCTCCCAATAACCAAGAAGTTCTTTCCAACCCTAACTTCACTATTAGTTAAACTGACTTGGACAGGTAAACAGCTGTGTTTATTTTGGGGCATGGGCTGGTACACAGCCAGGTCTGTATTGGTATACTCTCTCCATACCGTCTGTAGAGGATGGATTGAGGCAAAGTGCACATGCCCACTTTGAGTATTATTGGTACCACCCTCAAAAATACATGGCTACATAGCTCACCTGGGGTGGAGAGGGATGTAGTGAGCCACACTCCTCTGCGAATGGTCATTTGCGACAACATTCAATGATGCACAGATAAAATCAATACACTACACTGCACAGAAAGAGTATAGATATCCATCACATCTAAGCACCATCTACGCATGACATGAGAACCTTTAATCCAACTCGCATATCTTCCCAGGTTTAAAATGATGGAGGACAAAAGGTGAAACCACAACTGCACAAAATGAACTTGAGTCACTGGGGGGATTTATACATGGATGATTAATTTTGAACATTGAAACATATTAACGAATGTGTGAAACTCCACCCATTAGACACAAATTTATACCCCGGGTTGAAGCTCCAACTAACTAGACAAGAGACTATGCAGGAACTCCCGCAAGAGAAAACAACACTTGTACCTTTAGACAAACTAATGAAGTCCAAATCCCCCAAACAACCAATCATACTCCAGTATTACTGCACACAACTGGTCAACGCCCCTTCCAAATATCTGTTGCCAGACCTAGATGTGCTGCAGAGATACACAGCCCCCTCACAGATGAGCTTTGGGAGTACTGTTGCTCCCAATCTGGACAAATATCACCTTAAGCAGTACACTGGGACTGACACACAACAGGTATCTCCACAAACTCTTTTACATTCTACTGACTCTATATAAATGGGGCCTTACACCTGGCTTTTGCTGGGCTAGGCACATCCAGGAATAGTCAGGATTCTTACATTTAGTGTAGACCTGTCAGAACATCAGCCCATTTTCGGAAGAGGTGTTGATAGCTTTACAAAAAATGACAAACACAACAATTCCTCACACCACTGACTGCCTTGCTAGGATGGGTTAAACTGCTACCACAGGCTAATTGAAATTCATAGCATTGGGGGGCGTGGCCGGGCCACGAAACAAGATGGCCGCTTAGAGCGAGAGCTCCGCGCCGAGGCGGTCCCGGAGGGGCGACGGGGGCGAGAAGACAGCCGGACAACACACCGGGTTCGGTGCCCCTCCACCCCTACAACAGCGGCGACACGGAACCATGTCCGGGGACCCCGTAGGAGCGGGACGCAAGGCAGGAAACTCGCGACTCGCCCCAGGCCGATAAGGCCTGGAAAAAGGGGGCGGAGTCGCGTCTTCGGAAGACCGCAGATGGCATGCCCGTAGCAGCAAAGAGCAAGCTGAACAGGCCGCAGGGACTGCGGGAGTCGTGACGACCCGCATTCATCTCCCTACAACGCCAACAAACACCCGTGGACCTTCCCCCCCCCCACTACAGGGAGACGGGAAGACACAGCAAAAGGATGCGGCCCCTTCGACAGCCGGGAGAGAAACCCAAAGAGAGGTAGGATCGAATCTCTTCAAAATAAGAACGGCATCGCCGGAGGCAGAGGCACGACTTCTCTCCTCTTCTCCATCACAGAGGGACAACAAAAACCCTCCCGCTGAGATAATAAACTTTCTCCCCTCCCCCTCCAGACAACAAATACTGAGGAGGGCAGAGGGGCACGACGGGAGGCACGTGGAGACGAGGGGACGAGAGGGGTGAGCGACTGGGGGGGCACCGGGGATGAGGAGAGCCACGAGAATAGAGATACAGGAGAAGGGAGTGGACTGACACCAGTGTATATCCTTATCGGAATCTACGGAGGGAATCTCGGGCCCCACGTGGTCAGACTCTGTAGACAATTGAGGCGATGCCCGGCAACAAACCGAACCATAAACCTGTCAGCAAGCCTGCACGACAACTATTATTCTCAGAAGCGCTACAACACAAACGCCTAACCCCCACGAAGATAAACCCTCAAACATCGCCACCTTTAACCGAGTTCACCACGATGCCTGATAAAGATCAATCCACGACTATGGACAGGATACTACAAGAGATCACCACCGTCAGCCGCCGCATAGAGGGGATGGACGCCTCTATAACTTCATTGACACTAGAAACCAAATCCATGCGATCTGACATTGCCGGCTTTCAATCTAGAGTGACAGGGCTAGAACAACGCATGGGATCACTAGAGACGCAGATTAACACGTCTCAGGTGCGAGAACAAGACTTCATCTACCTCAGGAGCAAACTAACGGACATGGAGGACAGGAGCCGGAGAGACAATATCCGCATACTTGGGATCCCGGAAAACGAAGAAGGCTCGGATATGCAGACTTTTCTGACCTCCACTCTTCCAAAAATGATTCCATTGGACTTTGACCCGCCGCTAGAATTCCAACGGGCACACAGGATAGGCCCAAAACGCTCTGACAACTCCTCAAGGCCCCGCCCAATCATCGCATGCTTGCTGCGGCATAATCAAACCCGACAAATACTCCAAGTAGCACGCAACCACGGCCCTTTCCGAATAGACCAGCACGAGATCCGAATAACCGCCGATTACTCCAAGGAAACCAACGAACGAAGAAAGGCTTTCCTAGCCCTACGACCCCGGCTTCGCAAACTAGAGATGAAGTACGGTCTCTTTGACCCTGCAAGAATGTTGGTTACAAAAAAAGGAGTATCCAAGGACTTTTATAACCCCGACGAATTGAGACTCTTCCTTGACTCTTTCCAATCCCAGCCTATGGACTCTTACAACACAGACAGTGAGCATGACATTGCAGGAGGCAGTGATAGGGCCGAAACCCCCCACTTGGGAATAGAACAGGTGAAGACGGCTCTACACGACACCGGAGCCAGTCATAGAGGTAGAGACATGGAGAGACTAACTAGATCATATGATGACAGGGGTCAGATTCTACACGCAGTAGTAACCCACACCCAATTATCGGAAAGAGACAAATCCCGCTCCCCTTTAAAGCCTACAACTGGGTCTTCTTGAGAAGGTAACGCGACAAGACGACCTATGGGACTATCGCCAGAGAGTCGAAAATAACAACTATAGACTCCGCGGAAGGATGAGTACCTTTCCAGATCATATGTGTATTACTATTGTAATTGTCTAAGACTGCTAGTATCAATGTTAAAACCAGATACATGAAAAATATATGCTCTTTATGACTAGAGCCGAGGCCCTATAATGGAAACTACCAGTACATCGTTATTTGCCCTCAGTACACAACAGATGACGATTACTAGAACAGGGATCAGACCCCACCAACTCACTGTATGTTGAATAAGGGCCCGGTCCCGACCCTATAACCCTATAACAAGGTAACAAGGTAACAGGGGCATTAAACAGATAACAAAAAATAAACACTGATTAACTATCATGGAACTTACCTTACATTCCACACACTACAAAGTATCTCATGGTAGTAAACAACAAAGTATGTGAAACTTTCCTAATACACACCACACTCGACCAGCGCCGACATTAGACCCGTTTAGCCCCCATTATCACCCCAAGGGATGGGACTAGACAACGTAAAGATAAATTAATTCCAATACAGGGACACACAATACGATATAACCTGAAACATATCAAAGCTCCCACTACTTGACTTTACCTTATTCTACAATAAGAAACTGGGGAAAAAAAATAGAACACGAGGACATAATACAACATAATACCGCATAACAAAGCGAAATATTAGGACATTCTACACTGCCACTCCACACCACATTATAACATCACAATGTAAATTATAAACTATTAGCTATTCTTTTCCCCAGATGTTCGCACCTACCCCCATCCTAATTATTATTACTATCTTAAACTATCATCAACAACAGAACGACTATGATGGTGGCACATACCAAGCAAGACCTTAGTAGGTCAGTATTATGATGTAATAATACACGGCAAGGAGTTAGTAATAGGATGAGATACGCACTATCCTCGCGTAACCCGGGGCTCAGCTACACTCATTACCTATCCTACGATTAATAGAGAGACGTTTGGCATAATGGCTCCTAACATGATAATGTGATAAGATGCCAGGATATGTTATGTTGATCAACCTAATATGTCATTGAACAGTTGTAAGGCGAGATGAGACGAGGCAGTGTTATAGTTGAAAAGAAATGCTCAGGAAGTATTATATTATACTGTATATTGGTATCTTTATGTACCCATGCATACGCGAGAACTATAATACTCTGTTTGAG
Source organism: Pleurodeles waltl (assembly GCF_031143425.1). Lineage (NCBI taxonomy): Eukaryota > Metazoa > Chordata > Amphibia > Caudata > Salamandridae > Pleurodeles > Pleurodeles waltl. The sequence continues at coordinate 1,234,802,093 of NC_090447.1, forward strand.
CTCTCTCCCCCTCCCCCTCCTCTGCCCTGCCCCCCCCCTCCCCTCGCCAGCCGGTCCCGGTCTTTCTGTCTGCCCAGTCCCTACTTTAATCTACGACCCTATCTTATGAACTCCTAAACACCTTACGATACCATACAACATCAAGTACTAGGCACAACATCCTAAACACCATACCCCATCAACACCCGACACCCCCTCCCTCCTCTCCAGCGCCGCTCAGGTACTATAGTTATTAACCGATCATTACTTCTGCCAATATACACTTTAGTTATATAACTAATACACTAGCCACTAACCACCGATGAACAGACCCACTTCCCGATACATAAACATAAGCACTGCTGTGTGCCCCCCCCCCACCCCTCCTTATCACCGATATCACCGACATATCGATAACTGGCTGTCTGCTGTTTCCCCCCTTCGCCCCCCCCGATCGAGATCGCCCGACGGCACAAGAGCTCCGAGAGAAATCGGTCCCGCCGTTTACAGACCTAACGAACGAAGGAGGTTGGACTCCTAACCTCCCTCATCCCTTCCCTTCTCCACTTCTTCCCCCAAATTGCACGCTCTCTTGCTATACTCTCAATCTCAACTTCAGCACACGCATCCATCCCTTCCCCCCCTTCTCCCTCTTTTCTTCTCCCTCTCATTTCTCCTTGCCTTCTTTTTCCCTCATATTTCCCCTCCATCTGGCTCTCGTCCTACTTATCTTACCTCTCTTCCTTCACCCTCTCCTCTCTCTTCTCTTTCTTCTCCAGAGGATTCCCTTGGCCTCCACCAGCTCCTAACCCCCGTATAAAATAAAATAAAATAAAACACCGTATCATATCGAAACACAACTCCCACTCTAACTACTAAGTCAATATCTCCCACAGGGTGCTTACTTACTCACAATTATCCAATATGTCGAAGCCCCACCCTCAAGCGACGCGACCATTACGCATACTCTCTTGGAATGTACACGGCATGACGAGCTATGTTAAGCGGAAAAAGATACTGTCCTATTTTCAATCCAAAAAAACAGATATAGCCCTGATTCAAGAGACACACCTTGACACTCTGGAATCCAGTAAACTTAAACGGGATTGGGTAGGGAGGGTTGCCTTCAGCTGCTGTCCAACGAGTCAGGAATCTGGAAGTAACGGACCCCGCAAATGTGGAGTGGCGATACTAGTGCGTAAATCCCTCCCGGTCACTATCATTAAAACCTGGAATGATACGGAAGGAAGGTATATATTTGCTAAATTAAAACTAGGGGACACTGTTTTATGCGTGGGATCCGTTTACGCACCAACCGGCCCAAAACGCCCATTCCTTCTACAGCTAAATCGCCTCCTGACAGAAATCGGAACTACTCGATACATAATCGGGGGAGATTGGAATCTCGTCCAAGACGCCATAATGGATAGGACAGGCCCTGTCGATGTATGTAACAATCACGACAGAGCGCTTCTGACAGACCTGACCACTGACGTCGGTCTGGTGGACTGCTGGAGAATACAACACCCGAAAGATAAGGAATATACTTTCTTATCCACCGTCCATGGCACCCAATCGCGTCTGGATTATTTCTTAGTATCACACACTGTAAACCCTCATATACAAGACACCTGTATCCTAGACAGTGGGCTCTCAGATCACTCCCCAATACTAATCCGGATCCAGGTGGGACTCTCCTTCTCTGGTCGTAAACCATGGCGATTGGCTGTACACAGATATCGCTCTCCACAAGGGAAGGAACAATTAAAAGCTCATGTAACCACATACATGGCCGAGAATTCAGGCACTGTATCCTCAAAAAGGATCCTATGGGCGGCAGCAAAAGCAACCCTAAGAGGGAATATGATGCGTGATGCAGCACTGGCCAACAAAGACAGAATAGCCCGCCAAACCACCTTAGAGACCATGATACGGGACCTCACTAAACAATATACCGCCCAACCATCCCCTAGGCTGCGACACGCCTTAGAACAGGCCCGCATGGCACACAATGAACTCTATACATCTCAGGCGGAATACGCACTGCAAAAATTGCGAGGCCGCCATTACGAACAAGGGGAAAAAGCAGGTCGCCTCCTAGCGGTGCAGCTCCGACAAAGAGAGGCAGCCTCTGCCATTGCGGCCATAACATCTTCTTCAGGAGCAGTGCTAACTCGCCCACAAGACATTGTAAACGAGTTCGCCAAGTACTACCGACATTTGTACACTCCTGAAACAACGACAGATCAAACACAAATGGAGACATTCCTTGCCGCGGCCAATCTACCCCGTCTGTCTGAGGCAGGCAGGGCCCTCTTGGACGGTAACATAAGCAAAGAAGAGATAACCCAAGTTAGAACAAGCCTCCCCTACCATAAATCACCAGGAGAGGACGGATTCCCTGCGGAATTCTATAAATGGGCTGGGGAGGAGGCAATAACCGCAGTACATGAAGCACTGACGGAAGCATGTCAAGAAGGCTCCCTGGGCGCTCTATCCAATAAAGCCACGATTGTCATCTTGCCTAAGCCAGGGAGGGACCCCCTTCTTTGCGGCAGTTACCGTCCTATCTCCCTTTTGAATGGGGATGTCAAACTCCTAGCCAGTGTTCTAGCAGCGCGGCTCCGCAAGGTGATACCATCGTTGATTCACAATACCCAAGTAGGATTTGTACCAGGCCGTACCTCCAGAAATCATATGCGAACTCTTTGCCGTACACTGTTAGAATCCATACAATTACCTGACGAAGCCCTAGCCCTGTCCCTAGACGCGGAGAAAGCATTCGACCGCATTGAGTGGCCCTACCTATTCACAACCATGAAGCATTTTGGCCTGGGGGAACAATTTATCTCTAAAGTACGTTTATTATATGACCACCCCACAGCACAGGTTAACTGTGTGGGCATCATGTCAGACCCATTCCCTATCGGAAGGGGCACATGCCAGGGATGCCCCTTGTCGCCACTTCTATTTTTATTGGCCATGGAACCCCTAGCTGCCACCATACGAAATTCTCACCAAATAAAAGGGATCCATATCACCGGGGGCATATCCAAAATATATCTCTACGCAGACGACATTCTGTTAACAATGTCCGATCTAGAAACCTCGCTCCCAGCACTACTTTCCACTATAGAAGACTTTGCATCCCTATCCGGATATCGGGTAAACTGGGATAAAAGTGAGGCACTACCATTATCCCGCATAACGACGAGGGCAGCGATACATGGCCTTCAATTCAAATGGACCCCGACCCGCCTTAAATATTTAGGAACGTTTATTAACAGAGGTCTAGAACATATGGTCAGGGACAACATAGACCCCCTTATATCTAAAATGAAACAAGACTTTGCCAAATGGTCCCTACTAGGCCTGTCCATGTGGGGCAGGACACAGGCGGTCAGAATGGTCACCTTACCACGCTTCACATACGTGTTAGGCATGCTTCCCCTACAGATACCTCTTTCCTCACTCCGATTAATAGACGCATCCATAAGGGCCTTCGTCTGGGGCTCCTCACGCCCAAGACTGAAACCTGCAATAATACTGGCACGACGGCTCTACGGAGGATTAGGACTACCCTCGGTAGAACAATACTCTCTGGCCCTCCAACTCTCACAGCTAATATATACGCTTCCGGATATAGCCGATCCACCGCAATGGGTGATCACAGAGAAACTCCTATATGGACAGTATACGGAGATGGGAGGAACATACGCCGACCACGTTCCTTTAACTAACCCCATCCTCAAGGCTACAAACACAGCGTGGTGCAGAGCCCATCGACTACTAGGAGTACACCCCTCCCTGCATACTCAGGCTCCCATAGCAGGGAATAAAAGCATTAAAATAGGAGGGACTATTCTCAGATGGCCCCAATGGTCCGACGCAGGTATTCACAATATATCTCACATAATAGATGGAGATAGCTTCCGCACATTCGCCTCCCTCCAGGAAGAATTCGGTATCCAAAGTAACCAGGAGTGGCGATAACTACAGCTAAAACACTGTATGCGGAGAACATTAGGAACCCCCCCGTGGCTGCTCAAAACCTCACCCATCGTCACCTATCTTCAGAAATGGGGCCGACGAAAAGGCGTCTTGGCTGGCCTCTATGCCGAGTTAACTAACCACCTTTACTCTCAGCCTTTACTTGAACGACTACGCTTAAAGTGGCAGGACATACTAGAGATAACCTACACGGACGAAGAATGGCCAGACATACTAGAAGCCCTCGACAGGGGCGTACGTGAAGCACGCCTGAAATTTTGCCTATTTAAAATCCTTCAGGGATGGTACTGGACCCCCGTTAAACTTTTCAGGGCAGGGTTGATACCTCACGCGAACTGTTGGAGATGCACAGAGCCATATTGCGACCAACTTCATATCTTATGCCACTGCCCCACGGTACAGTCACTATGGGACGCGGTACGCCTCGCCTTATCGGACTTCATACAGATACCAAAACCGACCCCACCAGCATTTATCATTCTACATGACATTCGCCCGTATCCCTCCCTATCGCGGGCACATAAACGATTAATCCATACGGCGCTAGCCACGGCCAAAATATGCATACTCCGGCACTGGAGATCTAGCATTGCCCCCACATCCATGGAATGGATGACGGCCATGTATCAAACGGCTACCCATGAACGAGTGATTTATAACCTACAGGACCAAGCAGAACAGTTTGAGGAGGTCTGGCGCCCATTCTTGAAGAGACCATGAAGCGGCTGGTGGATGGCCAACGGATGATCAATGTTCAATGATCAATGATTAGGGAATATTAATTACCAATCACCCTCTGAGAATCCTAGACTCCGGAAACACATTTAATCTCCTATTGCCCCCTCTCTCTCTCCCTAACTACGCTATCCTCTCTTCTCTCTCTCTTTTTTCTCTCTCTTTATCAATCCACAGGCCTCTAATTTTGTCACATGCCCGAGACCCTGAACTACCCAACATAGTAATACAAGTCGCTTCCTAACACAAACAAGGACTGAGAAATCAACTCATATAAGATGTAGACACTCTCTAACCGACCTTACCATACCTATCATACATATTATCTACCCCTAGATAATAATTTGCTACAGACGGAGAAGTACAGAACGATCTACTCTTAGGCCTGAGCAAGCTAGTCTCAGGATACAAAGACCCCCTGCCTACCTCAAGTCTCTTCACTCTACATTCCCCCGCGATTACCTTTCCTCTTTCTCCCTCTTTCTTTCCCTTCCCTCCCCCTCCCCATTTCATATGACTATTTTGCCTCTCCCCTATACCAAGACCAACCCCTCCTACACAACCCTATCCTCGCTCCCCCTCCCTTTACCACCCCCCTCACCTGTTTTCCACTCTTCTTCAAAATAAGGGTACACAACTCAACTATGCCACTGGGAATTTTTACTTACCTGACAGTACATGTATATATGCTTACAATGGAAATAATTGTGGTAAACGAACAAAAACAATGTTTTGAAAGCTAAACAGTTTGTTTATATGCTGTATGTACCGCCTTATATATTATATATTCTTAATAAAACTTTTGAAACTTAAAAAAAAAAAAAAAAAAAAAAAAAGAAATTCATAGCATTGGCACTACTACTGGTAAAGAAACAGATAGAAAATCATTGGGGGTGGGGAAAGCTCCACCATATAATGCATGGTTGATAGATATAACGTCTTGCAAAGAACAAATGGAGCTCTATGGAGAACTGATGTCTGAGAACTCAGACCCTAAAGACATCTGGGCACCATTGCATCAGTAACTCTTGACTGATGCTGCTGAAGTGCTGGGCCCCCAGAGATAGACAGCCAAAGATGTGTCCTACTGTACCAAATATGGCAGGGGATGGGGCTCCTTTGTGTAGCTTTTAGATGGATTAATCACAAAACAATAATATAAGCCATCTTGTCCAAGCTGCAATTATTGTACCTAAGGGAAGCTCCAAGATGAAATGCGCACAGGAAGAAATAGTGACAAGGACCATAATATTTTAAGCTGATATCTTGGAACAAAGAAAATGACAAATTTGGATATTTGTGTATCATTGTGGTGGATATGATGGTACAAACTGTTTCTATGCAAGTTCTGAATGTAAAGCAACAAATGGAATTGTAAAAAAAAATACATTACTTTCACAAATGGTGCATCATACACCAGCATCGAGTTGTAATCAACCTGGTTAACATTAACTTTGTGAAGGTTAATAGTGAAGCATGTCTAGGGCTATCAAACAGAGTGTTAAAATAAAGGTGATGGCTAAACTCACTGGATGTGTTTCAGCTGATGGTTTTCAGTTGATCATGGTTGGGAGAGCTCTTCAAGCATTTTCATTAAAACAGGTATACTATTTTTATAGTATCTCAGTTTGATATTTATCTATGGGATAAATGTCAATTGATTATTCAAGTGTATGCATTCTAGTGAGAAAGCATTTTAATGAAGAGCAGAACTTCACACTGTCAATAAATCAATAAAAAAAAACCTTGTGCCTTTCAACATACCCTGAAGAAAGGTATTCATGGAAGCAGCTGCTGTTGAGGCCTTGTCTGAAGTAGGGGTGGGCGGAGTTCACGGGGTTCCACTATGTGGAATTCCGTGAAGTGGTTAAAAACCTCTGCAAGCTCTGTGGAATTTCCCCAGTGGGCAGAGTTGCTTGGTGTGCTCCTTTCTGCTATGTTTTTTATGTTTAGGGACACGATTCGTGTTCTCGCTTTGCAAATATTGAGCGAATGGCATCACACCGTTCCCATGGGCGTGACAATTTTGTTTTCTCTGTGCATGACGCTGGGCCTAACCTTTAATCCTCCCTAAAACTAATTAATTTCACCCTTTTCTAAATTATCCACCCCTCATTTTCCTACTTTATTTTGTTTTTGCTTTTCCGTTTCCTTCTCTACATTTTTTTCTTTCTTTCTTCCTTCCTTCTTTTTCTTTCCCTTTCTTTTTTCCACCCAGCCTCATGGCAGAGCAGGGCGGCACAGGGAGTGGCAACACTGGTGCAGCTGCTAGCTGCTTACCTTGCGGACATCGGCACCGCCAAGGTGTGCAGCCCGGCCTATTCTTACCTAGCTGGATGTGGCAGCACTTGGCTTTTTTGAGCAGTGACACCGCCCCTCCATGCTGGCAGCAGGTGGCAAACCTGGGAGTGGTTACAGCCTTTGGAAGCATCGACTTCTGTGGGAGTGTGTACATTGGTTGGTGCATAGGCACACTGGCGTCCAGCCCACCCAGCAGCAGTTGATGCACCTTTGGGCAGATATACTGGAACACGAGCAGGATCTGTTCGACCTGCTGGGTGTCGAGGTGTCAGGGCTCGGTGAGTAATAGTTATTTATTTGGTGTGTGTGTTCCACAATGGTGTTTTTTAATAGGAGTGCTGGCTCTCAAAGGTAAGGTAAGTTAAGTTTATATTTCACTGAATATTACATGATCCAGTTTGAGCTAGCCAGGTGCTCAGTCAGGGCTTCCTAATTGTACTAGTTGGCACTCAGTTGGGCTAATTATTTAGAAAGCCATGCAGAATGAGACTCTTCCTGTCACCAAGAATAAAATAGTGGCAGTAGTAATAACTAATATCAGTGAGTTAGCATTCCCTTCTCTGTGCCTTTCTTTATGTAGCTTATGCAGTCCCTCCCAGTCGCATTGTCCAAATGATGTGTAGTAAGATACCATCATAGTATGCATCTATGCATTGACAACAAATCAAGGCTGAGTTACCCCATTAAAAGTGGTTTAGAAGCAAAGGTAATTCATTGCAATATGAATGCATTATTAGTGGTACGTAGTTGTAAATGTCATTTAGGTTCAGGAAATTTGGAGTAGGGCTTAGGTGTAGGAACTAGGAAAGTAAAAGTAATAGGTCAGCTTGAGTCGAGTTGATACTAAGCGATCTGATTTAGAAAGGTGCAATGTTATTTGCCTCTGCCTCTTAAAATATTTTTTGAGAGAGTATCTGTACCACTAAACCTTTTTTTTACCTTTCTTATTTCTTAGATAGCTTAGATAAAATGAAACTAAGTACAGCAGCGCAAGAGAGCGTAAAGTCCTACACCCGCTCACTAGCAGCCCAAGAGTATTGTGGCATGAGTGCCAAAAACAAAACTCATGAGTGAGGCTGAAAAAAAAACTCCACTTCACACAAGATAGCGCACAATTCATGAACTCTGTGCTTCTACACATAGGGCAAAATACTCGAATTCTAAAAACTCTGCAAGCAGAGTTTTCCACCCAGGCCTAGTCTGAAGGGGAGAGCACCTTACAATTCTTCTTTTAGAGTTTGGAGTTAAATCCGTACAAAAACCCTTATGCAATAAGGAATCATAGTCAAGATATACAGAATTACTAGCGAATTTGAATGTTCTACAACTAAATAACAACTAAATGATGACTCACCGTTGGTAATTACATTTACTTCTGGTTCTGTAGCTATATGCTGAGGAGATAAACCATTTTTTAGTTAGCATTAACTAGCGTATATTTCTTTGCCTGATATGGTATTAAAATGTGCTAATTAAATTACCACAAGTTTATCACAATTTTCAGATGCTCTAATTGAGGGCTTTATTCCTAAATATAGTTAGCATTTCCATTTATGTTAGTGGTATGCTGGTTGGGGAAAAGTCCATAAGGCATGGAAGTTTAGATTTGCATGTTTGCAACGTCCATTCTGTGGATATGCATGAAGTGAGGCAAGGCAGGAGCTCCATGACACCCCCTAGCGGTGGGCTAAGTTAGTACAAAAGACAAGGAAAATTATGTCAAAGTATAGAGAGCGGTCCAAGAGCCAAAACAATTTTGGCTGGGGCACTAAAGAGCCTCACACCCTTCCTGGTCATACGTAGGGCTTGATTTAGAGTTTGGGGGACAGGTAGTTCATCATAAAAGTGATGGATTGTGTCTGCCTTATTACAAGTGCATTATATTCTATAATTTGGACAGGATATCTGTCATTTTTGTGAGGGACTACCCATCCACCAAAGTTCAAATCAGTTTTTTAAAAGCATGTGGTCAATCACTCTGTGCTCTGCAACAACTTGTGTTTAAAATGCCTGTAATGTGATCGGTCATAGCAATATCACGTTCAAGTTGGTTTTAACATTTTCATACTGACATACATTTTGTCTTTGGAGAATGCATGTTTTGCAGAGAAATATTCCCCCACTTCAGGTAAACAATGATTACAGTAAAGCGTTTCTGTAGCATTCTATTTCTTTGCAGTCATCTTCTTTCAAGGTAAATTAATTCTGCTCTATATGAAATATGAGTATTAGTTGAAGTTGGTGGGAACCCACCTCAAATAATAATCACAATATTTGTAAGGGTGAATGTTGGAAATTGAGTTACTTGTTGAGGGAGATGAAATCATACTCAAACAGCAGCCACAATCTCTGTCAGGGTGAAACACAAGCAACCCCAAATTCACCTGTGCTTAGCCCTATGGAAGCTTGGCACAAACACAATCAGGCTTAACTTAGAGGCAATGCATAAAGTATTTATGCAACAGTTAAAATTCAAATTTCAATAAAGTATAAACAAAACACAAAAAATACCACACCGATTTAGAATAACATTTAATCACTAATTTGGGATAAAAAAATGAACAAAATCCTATCAGTAGACTCTGAGATATGCTATTTCAAATTGTTAAGCAAAAATAGTGCTTAGAAGAATAAAGCACCAAGATTGTCTGGTTGAGCCAGACCAGGACAAAGTCTCAAGTTAAGGCCAACTGCGATGGAAGAGGGGCTGGCCAGGTGATCAAGTTAGGGCACCTGAACAAAAGTACCTTAATTCCTGGTTTGCAGTGCATTGTGATATCCCACATCAAGGATTTGCTGCATGGCTAAGATGTGAAGCCTTGTGTCATCATCAAGGATGCCATCGATGAGGGGCTTGCGAAGCAAAGTCCTGCGTTGAAGATGCGTTGCACACTAGTGGTTCCCTAGATCTGTGGGCATGTGGTGTCCTGCATCATCGTCGAGGAGACTGCAAGCTGTGATGTGAGGAATGGCTTTGGTTATATATCGCGCAGCAGTGTTCCAAAGTTGATGTGAGGAAATGCACCACATTGCACCAGTTCTGCTTTGTAGGACCACTGCTGGGCTGGAAGAGCACCTCCAGGCCCACTTCGAAGGGTCCAGGCCTGGGTGGCACCACTTGAAGGATAGGACTCACAGGAGACAGAGTCTAGGTGCAGGGTAGAAGGTGGTGGAAACCCTTTCTGTCCATGAAGGCTCTGATCAGGAGGCCAGCCAACTACCCCTTGGTATCACTCTGTTGGTCCTGGGTTCAAGATGCAGGTCCAATCCTTCATTCAGGCATCAGGGCAGCAGGTCAGATGAGTAGCAGTCCTTCTAGAGATCCAGAGGTGTACTGAAGAGTTGGTTCTGCGGGTCCAATATGTAAACCTGGTGCCCACTTCGAAGTAGGAGAAGGTTCTGGACGTTCCCACCCCCTGAGGCGCTTGGAATTTTCTGCCTCACGGCCATGCCCCCAGTTTGTCGTGTTTCACAATAGAATACTGTAAAACGTTTTGTGAATGTGCTCAGACAGGGCCTTTGTGATGTGTGGGTTTGGTAGGTGAGAGCGCCACACCCTCAAAAGGTTAGAGATAGCCCACCCTGGCAACATCTATACTCCTTTGTTTCACTGTCTGGGAGCAATATATAAAGTCCAATTGCCAACTACACCTAGTCATGTGACCCAGGAAACAGGTTGCAAGCACCAAATGGTTAGGGCAAGAGCATGGCAAATTTCTCAAAGTGGCATTTTCAGAATCTAACTTTACCATTATAGCTGGTTTTAAATTACAATTCATTAGACACCAAACTCAACATTCCTATCTGCTTCCAATTGAAAGCAATCACTTATTAAATGTGATAAGGTTATCCTCTGGGGGCCTTGGAGTAATTGAAAAATAATGTAGGATTTTATTTATCTCTCAGCATGTGACAAACTTAAAAGTACATGTACAAATGTTTATATACACTGCACCCTGTCCTATGGCTGTTTAGACCCTATCCTACCTAGGGGTGACTTACATGTATTAACAAGGAGGATTGAGACATGGCAAAAGGTTTATCTTGGCATGTCGAAATGGCAGTTTAAAACTGCACACACAGGCTGCAATGGCAGGCCTGAAACATTTTTAAAGGGGTACTTCAGTGGGTGGCACAATGAGTGCTACAGGCCCAGTAGTAACATTTAGTTTACAGGCGCTGGGTACATGTAGTTCCACTTGAATAGGGACTTACAAGTAAATTACATGTGCAAATTGGGTATAAGCCAATGTTACCATGTTTAAAGGAGAAAGCACAATCACTTTAGGACTGATTAGCAGTGGTAAAGTGTTCAAAGTCCTACAGCCAGCAACAACAGGAGAATGGAAGGCAAAAAGTTGGGGGAAACCATGCCGAGGATGTCAGGCCCAACAATAAACCACTAAAATCATTAATTAAACCTGTGCTTAATCCGCTGGTAGCTTGGCACAGAGCAGTCAGGCTTAACTTAGAGTCTATGTGTAAATGTGTAAATCATGTATGCAGCACTCAAACAGTAATACACTGAACATAAAACACAATAAAAATCTCAAACCAAGTTAGGAAGAAAAGAAAGAATATTTAAATAAAAGAAATGACACTGACATGACAAAAATCAAATACGTAAAACCGGAGATATGTACTAGACTAGGTCTAACTAAACTGCAATGGACCGTGGGTCAAAATCAGTAAGGAGGTTCATTCAGGTGGAAGGTTTACCTTCTGGCTTAGAAACGTTTATGGAAGAAAAGTGGTCATTGATGAGTCATCGGTAGGTCAAACTGCAATATGGGTGAGAAGCAGTTGCAGAAGCATGTGGCCCTGGTGTGGTCATCAGGGAAGGCAAGAAAGTTCTGAGCAGGTGAATCCAGCGTCCATGTCCAGTAAGGTCTTGACGTCAATCGGCATTGGCTCAGCATTGGTCTTGTAGAATCCTTCAATGTTCAGAATTATAAAATTATCTGGAAGTCAGATCTCCTTCAGTGGGGTAAACCAGAAAGCTGAGGCCAACAGATGATGGCTGCAGGTTTGAAAGCTATCCCAGTTTCTGTTGGCTCTCCAGGCAATAAGTTGGTAAAATGTTTTTAAAGCCCTGTTCTTGTGATTTAGAGAAAGGAGGAGTACACTTTAACACTGGCAAAGGGTCCAGGACTGGGGGCACCACTTGGGTTTAGAATTCATTCCAGCAACAGTCAGCAAGCAGCAGGATCCAGGGCAGTTCCAGGTGTAATTGGACAGCCTGGCAGTTGCAGGGCAAGAGCCTCTGGAAGCTTATTGTATCCCTGTAGCTTAAACAGGATGCTAGCCAAATGACCCTTAAAGTCCCTTCTGGAGTCCAGGGTTCAAGACAAGCAGGTCCACTCTTCCTTCAGGTTCTTCAGACAGCACGACAGCCCTTCAGCTAATTCTTCACAGATCCAGGAGAGGTGTGTGGGGTCCACTTTATGCCCAGTACCAACCTGTGAGTGGAGGGCAGCAGTAGTCCACTCCCTAAACCAGTTCTGATTAGTTTCTCTGCCACAACTAAGTCTGATGCCAATCTGACTAAAGAGACAAAGGGGAGGCATGTCAACCTGTGAGCTTCATCCGCCAGTGAGCAGGATGGCATCTTTTGCAGCTCAGGAAAGGGCTGAGCTCTTGATCCACTGTCTAGGAGCAATACACACCTTGCCACAGGGGAGGTGTCAGAGGTCAGGTGACAGCAGAACACTGCCAGGAAACCATTCTGGTTCAAAACAGGAAAATGACAGCTTTCTAAGAGTGTCATTTCCAAAATAGCTTTTAAAATTGGACTTGACCCTTGAGTTAAATATTAAAATACTGTTGAAATGAGTCCATTTTTCTAGCAGCTCCCAAACTGAAATCAAACATTATAGGTTGTTAGGGTGTATCCCATTATTTTCCTATGGGAGAGCCAGACTTGCCACAATGCAAAAAAAGATGATGTTTTTCACTGCCAGGACATATAACACCTCAAATATACATGTTCTACTTTTTAAGTACAATGTAATATGCCCTGTAAGCTTTGATGGCCTACCCTAGGGCTGTCTTATGAGTATTTAAAAAGACATGTTAGGTGTGGCGAATGGTTTATTTTGCCAAGTTAAAATGGCAGTTTAAAACGGCATGCCCAGGCTGCTGTGGCATACCTCGGGACATATTTTACACTGCCACTGTAGTGGGTGGCACAATGAGTGATGCAGCACATTTGTATAATGAAATTAACAAGCTCCGAGTACCAGTGGTACCATATACTAGGGGCTTTCAAGTAAATTAAGTGCTGCAATCAATGGTACGCCAAGTCATACATGTTCAGAGAGGAGAGCACACCACTTTACCGCTGGTTAGCACAGAATTCTGCAGCCAACAAAAATAGGGTTCAGTAAAAAAAAGGCAAGCATTCCTGGGTGACCCTGCAGGAAGGGCAAATTTCCACCATGCTTTGAGAATGGGCAAATGCATATTTTAATTTTTGAAGGCTTGATTTTTCAGAAAAAAAGTATTTGCTCTTGCAGATGTGGTGGGAGCATTTTGTATTCAGATCCAACGGAACACTCTGACATTACTTAAGTTTTTGGTAAGCTTCAATGTTCATTCTATTGTTAATTATTACTCTGCACGACTTTACAGCTACAGTATGGAAAGTATAATCAACTTCTAGTATAGTTTACCGTTTCTCAATAAAAAATACCTATTAAAAACTACATCGAAATTGATAGTCTCGAATGACTGAAAACGCTAAAATCGTATGGGGACCTTTGTAGGAGGGGAACTTTCGGTATCGAATTTCTATATAACTTATTTATAAAAAGTAAGATTATTCCAAAGGAATATCTCACTATGAGCAGAGAATCAACATTGATTTGTTTCCCTCGAGGCTATGTTTGGATGTTACACCCTGACAGAGAAAGCCGGGATGACTCTAATGTCAACAGAAACTTGATGCCGTTGTGCATAAATATATATACTGAGGCACAGCATGTCACTGCATTAATTATGTGAAATGTGTTATGAACATTTTCTTAGAACATCAAGCACCTGGGTGGGCCTGGCACACTCTTCAAGCAATACCTTTCAAGTTATTCCAAGTCTCAAACACAGGAACAAAAATAATAATCAGATGGTTCATTAAATGAAGTATTAATGCATGAGAGATGTGGAGCATAGCAGCCAGGATACAAAAGCTACAGAACTGCCTAGGGATATGCATTTATGTAGTGATAAGCTGGTAAGCGATAGTTCAGGAAATATAAATTCTGTTTGATGATATTAGAGAATTTTGTCAATGCCACACAACATCAACGGAAGTTTGTAAAACTTAAAAACCTCAAGAACCATTGTTTTCCTCAAAAACACGGCTAAATAGCTCGCTCTAAACATTGTTCCATCGCAATTCCCCTTTTCTATCCTCACATTACTATCCACTCCCGACTGCACTCAAAATGCTAACAGAAAATAATATAAAAGAGACCCAAATCCCAGTAATATTAATTCCAGAGACATCCCAAACAACAGAATGAAAGGCAAGATCTCTGACAGAAATACGAACAGAGATCAGAGAAAACCTGTCATGCTTCAATCACAGTGACAGGGTTGGGATTCAACTAAGAGAATTAGGAAGACATAAGCCTTGAGATAACAAAGAAAAGAGACAACGAAGAAAGTATCAGTGGCATATATACCCTGTCTATCTCTGCCTGCTTCGTGGGGCCCTATCTGGGACAGGAAGACAAAACTTCTAATGACGCATTTCCTTTACCCCATCAAAGAGATCACAACGGGCCCGATAAGGAGATTTTTCAAAATGGCAGTCACATAGCTTGAATAGGAATGCCTCACATCTTTATTCTTAAAAATCACCGCCCTTTAAATTGGGGTAGCAATTGTATCGATTGCAGGCTAAAAAGGTTGAGAATCAATCGTAAGGAATAATTAAAGAAAGAGAAAACATTTTAGGCCACTGTTTCAATCTTGGAGTAAGAAAGGCGAGGCAACTCTCCTTTTCTACATTCATTTCTCCTATACAAACTTTTCAGAGACTTTTGTTTCAAACTTGGGATGAGCCAAAGTAATAGGTCCTACTTAGCTCTGTGATTCTTAACATCCAAGATAACAAATTCACATTCATCCATATAAAGGGATGCTATCATTACTTGAAAACAAGTTTATTTTTATAACTTTCCTTAAACCATAAAACACAGTTCAAATATAAAAGCATACATTATATAACTTTACATACAGATACACAAAGATGAGAGAAAACTTCTTAGCTAATAAAATAATCTTTATGTTTTGCAGCAGACAAACCAAAACAAGCATATTGTAGTGCATGATGACGCGTCAGATGAACAAAAACTATTGGTATCATAGACACTACAAGAAAAGCTCATCACTAACATTCTAGAAATCGTTTCCCCTCCGAAAGAGGTTAATAACAATCTTAAGTAATTATTTTAGCCATGTTTAAATACGTTCAAAGGCCTCTCATCATTTAATTGGAGCATAAACTTTAACACAATTTCCCTCATTTTCCTTTATGCTTATTGCAGCGTATAGTTTTCCATTTATATTTTTTCAAGATATTTTTGTCTAATGTAAATATTAATTCTGGTTTCAATGAGAAGAATACTCTTCCCATATTCTCAAGTCTAGTCTTTACTTACCAGAGCAATGGAATAGCAATAGCACATCCAAACCTGAAATATCCCTTAAAATACTCTTAATGAGATTTTGCTGCGGGGAGCTATAGAGGTGTGAATCAACTGGTGAGCATCCATGATATAAGGCCTCATGAATAATGTAAGTTGAAGATGAAAAATAAGTAAGTACCGTGTAACAGCAGGATTAACATATTCTCGTCCATTATTGCCCCACTGCGTCCATAGTATGGATTACTAATGGGACAAATTTTAGCTTATTTTTTTTTATCATGGTTTCAATAGGGTTGTAGCAACGCTTTTGAGCAAATATTATTATATACAGCTATTGAGGTTGAGCTATACTGTATATATTTATAGATGAAAGTAAAGAAGGTCAGACTAAAAGTCGGTTAAAAATTACCACAATATACAAAAGTCTTAACTTGTTCTAACTTCAAGACACCCACATGTGTACCTGGCATCATAACTGGATCATTAGATGGTGCTTTAAAATTAGTTTTTCAACTATTCGTATAAAATCCTTTATCAGCCACAAAATTAAAATATGCGTTGGCTGTATTTTTTAGATCCTTTGGGTTGCATAAGATCAATACTGTGTCATTGGCCTAACTGATGAGGGAAATACATTTGTTTCAATTTTTTGGAGAGTCATAGGCATCTTCAATAAACTCCAGGTCAAGGTGGGTTATATACTATTTAAACCAGAATGGCACCATTTTGCTACGATGTCTGGCCTCCTTTACTATAGAAAAAGTCTCCATACATGCCTTCTTATTGTCCTATCTGGCACCAGCTAATGACCCACTATGGAAACTCCTAATGATTCTTAATGAATCAAATTTCAGTCCACCCCATGTTTTAATTAAAAAAAGACCACAGCCTTCCACGATTGACATGACCAAAAGTGGCTTTTATATCTGTAAATGCCCTGTAAATCCTGCTGTGTTGGTTTTTACATACCATGAGGCAATTAAATATATAAAGATGCTATCTTTTGCATCAACATTAAGTATATCATCTCTTTTCTTCTCCCAGGCATCAATAGGATCAAGATTGGGCAGCACCAAAAAGATGAAGGGTTTAGAAAGAAAAGTCTTCACATCTGGGGACATAAGCTGCTTAAACTACATATGGCTTCTGAAATATGTAAGATAAAAGAAGGGATTCAGGAATACTGGGCCTGGAGCAACAGCCTTATGGCCTTTGGCATCCTGAAAGAAGCAAATCTAGGGATTTATCCTAAAGTCTTATCATTCAATCATTGGGAAGAATACCCAACACAGAAGAACATATTTTTGTACTGCAAACATGTAAATAACCAATTAGTTAGCAAAACTAACAAACAATGTCTGCTTTTTATGTAAGTGGCCAAATCAAACATGGCACTTATTTCTATGATCCAGCATTATCAGGATTCTGCAGATAGTAGTGGTAGCTCCATATAATTAACCTGCTCGACTCAGGGGAAGCAGAGTCATTATTTAGCCAGGTCAAAGATTTGTGAAGTGAAATTCTAAGATACATAGGCTCTGAACCACAGACGAGGTGAAGAGACTGACTAGATTAAAGCTGAACAAAAGAGCATCTATTGCCTTTAAACAAGGGGTGATTATTATGTATTTGAATTTGGAGGGCCAATGGGAAGGAAATTAAAGTTCACCCCTGCATGAAATGCAACAATAATTGAGAGTTCCTGAAGTGGGATGGGAGTGCTGCTGCTGGGAAAGTTTTAAGCTCATCAATACTTTATTAGCAGTTAGGCTGATATGTCAAACCATCAGAAAAATGGTAGAAACAAATGAGATATCAAGTTGTTAACTTCAACTAATTTTGATAACAACAGTTCCATGTATTTTTCCTATGAACATTTCGTATATAGGTAGAAGATTAACAATACCTTTCAGTCAGTAAACCACCAAAAAAGAAAAGGGGATGGTTAGGTCAGGAGACGTGTGTAGGCTGAGTGATCAACAAAACAGTGTGTGCATTTGTTTACTTACAGTCTTCAGAACGTAAACTAATATTATTCCATGAATCTCATTTGCATCAAAACGGACCTCTTTCACTAAAACCAGGCCATGGTAGGGAGATTGGGACAAATTCAATTATAAAAATCAGCAGAACGTAGCAGTTCTGGTTACTACATCCATTGAGGACCCCATGGAGTAGTAAACACAACTGCTAGACAGGCCATCATGCTGAGAGCCATTAGCATCAATGTCAGATCCATTAGCATCAATGTCAGATTCTAAATGTGATACTTCACTGCGCAATATAGTAATGGTGGTTACAGATCTCATAACTCACTGTTGCAACATTAAAAAGGAATTCCAGACTGCTCTGGCTGGGCTCTGTGACAGCCTGTCAGAGCAGCACAGTAAAGCAGGGAGCACCGCTTCTGGAGGAAAGTGGAAGACATAGAGTATGTGGGAGTGGTGGCAGGGCAAGTACTTCTTTTTAATTTGGGACTTAGGGAGGAGAGGCAATATTATGTATGGCCATTACTCCTCTGCTCTGAAAACGGGGCAGATAAGTTTGGGTGCCATACATCACATAAAATTATAGATATAGATTAAAAAGTGAATTACCAGGATATTTTCCCCTTGAGTTTTTAGTGACACTATAGATAATACTAGCTTCACTCTCATTTTCTTTTCAATGCCATTTAGAACCTCTTGGTGAAAGACCTCTCCATCCACACATCCCCACATCCCCATTGTAACCCTTCTATAATTCTATACATTATTATAATGAGCTACAAAGCTGAATACTATTGCAGATGGGAAAATAAAATTATGAATGAACTAAGGCTATAAAGAGTAAGGATAGGGCTACCATAATTGAATGTAGGTAGAGGTATGCACATATTGGTAAAACATTCAAGTCAGCATTGAAAAATAACTTTACTGAGGACCTATTTGAAGCATCTAAGATAAAGGATGGCAGGGGGTTCTGGCATTTAATTATGCATGGAAGGGACCAAGGATCACACTGGGATGGAAACTCATAAATCCCTAGGTAGTGGGTAGAGCATTTTCAGCCCTTTACTCAGAATTGCTATGCGTAGACAATAATGTTGATTCTCTTTCTTCAAGTGGAAACTAGGAGGGAGGGGAGAGGTAGTGGAATTCACATTGGAGGAAACCCTTAATGAAATATCAGGGTCAAAAAATTGGAAAAGAGCCCGGCCTTGATGAAATCTTCTCTGATCTGTACCACTATGAACCCTTAATATAGGGCCTGTAGATAAATAACTTGTCAAATGCCATAGCTTCAGGAGCCCTGATCTCTAACTCGTGGAGTGGAAAGGAGCAGAAATCATCCCGATCTTTAAAAAAGGAGCTAGAAATAGCCCAACTATCGATATATATGCCTTATTGATAATATCCAAAAGGTTTATTAGTATGCAAATTGCTACAAGACTCTGGGAGTGGATTTCTGCCAACAAGGTAATTATGCACTTTCAAGCTGGGTTCCAAGCTAAGACGAGTAGGGTAAGTCCGGTCTTACGCTCCCTGACCATACATTGGAAATCTGTAGATCTAAATCAAGGCTACCTGTATATAGCGTTTGTAGACCTGAGGACGGCATTTGACCCAGTCTGATGGGCAAAACTCTGGTAGGTGAGGGACAAAATCAGGGGTACTCCTGAGCCACTGGTTCTGATCCACCAGCTGTACACAGATAATTTCACCAAGGTCAGGTGGAACCCGTCTAGGGAAACAGCAGAGGCCATTCTAATTAGAAGAGGGATGTGCCATGGCTGTGTACTGGCACCTACGCCCTTTCTACTGTCCATTAATAGCTGTATCACATCCTTGATGAATTTGTAAAAATTATTCACCATAATTTGCAGGCTCAAAGCTACCAGGTTTACTATTCATAGACCACACGCTTTTTCTTTCAAAAACTTCTAAGGACTTGTGCATTTTTTTTAAAAGGTCCAAACTCTTCTGCAAGAACCATGGACTGGAGATAAACAGAACTAAAACCAAACATCTGGTGTCTAGCTCATGAAAAAAACAGAAGGAAGTTTAGCCCTTGAAGGAAAGGTTCTAGAGACGGTCCCTGAATTTGATTATCTTGGGGTGAAACTTACCTGGAAGGCTCAGACAGAGAGAAGCTCATTAGCACTGAGGCATCAAGCCTGGGCAATTACACGGTTAGCAAATCGGGCCTCGACCTATCCCATTTCCCCGACCAGGGAGATTTATTCTGTGCATTTTTATCATACCTATTTATTACTTTGTTCAGAAAGGTGAATGCCGTTACAGGCAGGTGCTGTCCTGTCCCCTACCCCACCTTAACAGCACCGGAACAGACACCATGTCTGCAGAACGGATGTGTCTACCGTGAACCTCCAGTATCCACCTTGCCTTGTGGGGGAGCACACTTCACCCTGGTGTTATGTGTAATCGTCTAATTTCCAAGAACGGCCTTTTAAAAAAAGCCTATTATTGTACTATCGCCTGATTTCATTAGATTTACATAATTGTATGTCATTTAATCATTAAAATATTTCCACTTAGTAAATTGGATTGGCCTTTTTAACTTCATTATTAGTACATGCAAATGTATTGAGGATGGCCTTGCTTTTCTTCCATGCTACCAAGGTGAGCTCCGTATTCCATAAAGAAACCTGCTTTTACTTTTAAGTGCTACATTGTCTAACTTTGTGCGAATTCAGCAACAGTTTGTAACATCTGTATCTCCTTTAGATATCAATGCAGTTTTCGTAAATTCTGTTGACACTTTAAACCCAGGTAGGCAGCTGAATCAGATGAATCCAAAGAATAATGTGCCCAACTCTTTAAATACAGCATTGAACTCATTAAAAACATAGAACTGTTATGGAGTGCCAGGAACCCCCCTCGGTGAACTGTGTGGTTAAAAATACACTCTAAGACTGCTGCAGAGAGATGTTTGCACTGCAAAATGATTCATCTGTGTATACTATTTTGTAGATCTCATGGAGGAGCAGAAACCTGGTTGAATCATATTTTGCACGCAAGTCCAACACAATGGTTCACTTTGCTGCCACCTTTTCTTTATCAGTGGTAGATACATTTAGGTGAGAGGAACAATTAAGTCTACTGCCAACAGTGGTAAGCCAAATGTTAAGCACAGGTTGTGTGGGTATTTCATTCAATGGCCACCAAACTATGTATGGCCTGTGGCCCCAAAAATGTTTCGGTCATTTCCTGTTGCTAAAACCTCTTGGAGCTGTCTCTGCCAGGTTAAAAGGGAAGTGGTGAGACAGGCAGTGCTTAATTTGTGCTTGCTGTTTCCGGTGCTTAGCACCCGCACTTATTTTTGAGGGCCGGGGCTTATTCTTCTGCCTCAAGCATTTGCTGCGAGCAAAAGACACATGTGGGAAAGACGGAAGTAGGAAAAAACGAAAACGCGTCACAAAGGGGGAAAGTAGAAAGCTGCAAGAGTGAGCTGAAGGGGCAGGGAGTGGCTTTATTTGGAATGAAGAGGCCCGAGATGGCTTCAGGATTCGCTGCCTCAGTAGTCCGTGTTCCCAAATTTAATTGCAGCAGCCGCGTGTATAAGAGGAGGGCTTTGGGTACCGGTACGTTTTCATTTACAAATTAAGCACTGGAGACAGGGTAGCAAAGGCCCCAATACGTACCTCTTATTCTTCAATGAGAATCTCATCTGTCTCATACAAGTCCTGTTCCACAAAGAGATACGTGTACAACCCACTGCAGAACATTTTGAGACCCGCTCTTCACCTGGGAAGTCGGTGCAAAGCAGAAACTGAGCTGCTTTTACATTTCAGCTGGTTGTCTATATGAGCCAGACAATTAGAGATGGTTCACTAACATACTGCTTTTAAGGAATCTGAATCAGTTTGAAAATGAAGCCTCACTTTGCCCTTTACAGGGCAGGTCTAGCAGACAGTTCGCTTGAATGTGCTATATTTCACAATGCAGGAGGCGTTGCTAGTGTAATGGCAATTGACAAATGGGATAGCAAACTGTCTCTAGTATTTATCGAGGTATGCCTTAAAGAAAATTATATTATGTAGGAAGCAAGTAGCATGTTCTAGCAGTGGTGTAGCTAGGTTGCCCCAGGCCTTGGTGAAAGAAAAGTAACTGGACACATTCACTAGGGTAACATCTCAGGCTGTCAGCTGCCACCAACACATCTCAACCTCCTTCAACAGACTCCTCATCTGCCATATCAAAACCCACCATCATTCTTATACACACACACTATTGTATTTGCACTCTCTGCACTATACTTCTGAAAGTCAAAGCCATATCCCTAAATGGTGCTAACATAGCCAATTGGTTTGCCACTTGTAAATTGCATTCACCCAAATACACAACACGCAGGGACCCCACATTCACACTGCTACTCTCATGCAGGCATATCAACATGTAGACCACTTATCCTGTACTCACAAATGACAATGTTAATCCTGCATTCTCACAAACACATCCCTCACAATGCACTCTCTACTCATAGTAGATATCCTGCACTCACCCAACTACACTGCTCACACACGAGTACACAAATCACTAGGAAGAAACAGGGTTTGGATAGATGGTGGCATGAGAAGCACAGGTTGAGTATCTGGTACATCTGGCCACTAGTACAGTTCAAAGCTGCTGAGATAAACTGCACCAAAGCCTGAATGACCATTGAGGTTATCTAATCTCATATTAGCCATGTGGACAAGCACTGCAGACTGTGTAAGTCTGATCCTTGTGGAGTTTTGTGAGGGAGAGTCTTGGCATAAAAGAGTACCACTTGCCTTCTAAAAACCAAAGTTGTTTTCTTTGTAGGACAAGCAAATGCTAAAAGAAAAAACAAAAACAAAAAAATGCCAACTAAATATGGCGGACATGTGGTTCAATAAAAAACATAAAAGGCACAGCTTCACCCTGGTCTGCCATCTTGACACAGTAAAATATTTATGCAGAGTATGCAGAATAAAGTTTTTAGATAGTGCCATGGTTTTGGAGCTTGCAGCAGTGATGCCGGGTGCTCTGCATAAGAACGTTGTGGTCCAGAGGCAATGGCAGTGCAACTGCTGGTACTCTCACTATTCAATGAACACTGTTCTGTATTTGCATGAGCTGCTGGAGGATGAACTTATCTCCGGAGAATGGTGATGAGTAACTGAAGTGGACTTACCAAAGACCATTTCTCTAAGCAAGATTATGTATTATGTTTGTGAAAATATGAGGCTGGTGAGACAGCTAAAACACTCTTTTGGCCAGGACAGGGGATATATTTTGTTATGTTTTTATGCACCATAGGGATTGTTCTGCATCACCAAGAGAGGGCGATAAAGGACCTGCCCCAGAGGAGAACAAAATAAAAATAATATTAGTGGCAAGAGTAATGTACCAGCAGGAGCAAATAAGTTAGTTTAAACCCTGTGTGGAAGCAGAGAATATTAAGGATATGTTTGGCTACACCTGCACGCTTTTATGGCTCTGACACCCTAATTGAGTAGGGTATATGCTTATATACTTTAGGGATTCTCCTGCATATTTGCAATGAGGGATAGAGAACCTGGCACTACATGAGAAACATGAAGAAAAAATATACTGGCAAGAGTGGTCAGCCATAGCCTGAAACAAAAAGTGAGCTGTACCTCTAATCAATGTTATCCATGATGCCACCATTAGGAGGAAAGTGAGATGGCAGCCCTGTAGGAGGCTGGCCTGGTTTGTAGTGGTACCAAGGGGTACTTACACTCTGCACCAGGTCCAGTTATCCCTTATTAGTGTAGAAGAGGTGTCTCGCAGCTTAGGCTGATAGAAAAGGGTAGCTTAGCAGAGCAGCTTAGGCTGAACTAGGAGACGTGTAAAGCTCCTACTATACCACTGGTGTCATATGCACAATATCATAACAAAACACAATACACAGATATACTAAAAATAAAGGTACTTTATTTTTATGACAATATGCCAAAAGTATCTCAGTGAGTACCCTCAGTATGAGGATAGCAAATATACACAAGATATATGTACACAATACCAAAAAAATATGCAGTAATAGCAATAGAAAGCAATGCAAGCAATGTATAGTCACAATAGATTGCAATGAGAGCACATGGGTATAGGGTCAACACAAACCATATACTCTAGAAGTGGAATGCGAACCACGAATGGACCCCAAACCTATGTGAGCTTGTAGAGGGTCGCTGGGACTGTAGGAAAACAGTGAGGGTTAGAAAAATAGCCCACCCCAAGACCCTGAAAAGTGGGTGCAAAGTGCACCTAAGTTCCCCAGAGAGCACAGAAGTCGTGATAGGGGAATTCTGCAAGGAAGACCAACACCAGCAATGCAACAACAATGGATTTCCGGACGAGAGTACCTGTGGAACAAGGGGACCAAGTCCAAAAGTCACGATCAAGTCGGGAGTGGGCAGATGCCCAGGAAATGCCAGCTGTGGGTGCAAAGAAACTGCCACCGGAGGGTAGAAGCTGTGGATTCTGCAAGAATGAAGCAGACTAGGAACTTCCCCTTTGGAGGATGGATGTCCCACGTCGTGAAGAAGCTTGCAGAAAGACCGCAAACAAGCCTTGCTAGCTGCAAGGGTCACGGTTAGGGTTTTTGGATGCTGCTGTGGCCCAGGAGGGATCAGGATATCGCCAATTGTGTGAGGATACAGAGGGGGCGTCCAGCAAGACAAAGAGCCCACTCAGAAGCAAGCAGCACCCGCAGAAGTGCCAGAACAGGCACTACGAAGAGGAGTGAACCGGAGCTCACCCAAAGTCACAAAAGAAGGTCCCACGACGCCGGAGGACAACTCAGGAGGTCGTGCACTGCAGGTTAGAGATTCGGGGACCCCGGCTTGGCTGTGCACAAAGGAAATCCTGGAAGAGTGCACAGGAGCCAGAGCAGCTGCAAATCACGCGGTACCCAGCAATGCAGTCTAGCGTGGGGAGGCAAGGACTTACCTCCACCAAACATGGACTGAAGAGTCACTGGACTGTGGGAGTCACTTGGACAGGGTTGCTGAGTTCCAGGGACCACGCTCGTTGTGCTGAGAGGGGACCCAGAGGACCGGTGATGCAGTCTTTTGGTGCCTACGGTTGCAGTGGGAAGATTCCGTCGACCCACGGGAGATTTCTTCGGAGCTTCTAGTGCAGAGAGGAGGCAGGCTACCCCCACAGCATGCACCACCAGGAAAACAGTCGAGAAGGCGGCCGGATCAGCGTTACAAGGTCGCAGTAGTCGTCTTTGCTACTTTGTTGCATTTTTGCAGGCGTCCAGAGCAGTCAGCAGTCGATTCCTTGGCAGAAGGTGAAGAAAGAGATGCAGAGGAACTCTGATGAGCTCTTGCATTCATTATCTAAAGAATTCCCCAAAGCAGAGACCCTAAATAGCCAGAAAAGGAGGTTGGGCTACTTAGGAAGGAGGATAGGCTAGCAACACAGGTAAGAGCCTATCAGAAGGAGTCTCTGACATCACCTGCTGGCCCTGGCAACTTAGAGCAGTCCAGTGTGCCAGCAGCACCTCTGTTTCCAAGATGGCAGAGGTCTGGAGCACACTGGAGGAGCTCTGGGCACCTCCCAGGGGAGGTGCAGGTCAGGGGAGTGGTCACTCCCATTTCCTTTGTCCAGTTTCGCGCCAGAGCAGGGCTGGGGGATCCCTGAACCGGTATAGACTGGCTTATGCAGAGATGGGCACCATCTGTGCCCATCAAAGCATTTCCAGAGGCTGGGGGAGGCTACTCCTCCCCAGCCCTGACACCTTTTTCCAAAGGGAGAGGGTGTAACCCCCTCTCTCTGAGGAAGTCCTTTGTTCTGCCTTCCTGGGCCAAGCCTGGCTGGACCCCAGGAGGGCAGAAACCTGTCTGAGGGGTTGGCAGCAGCAGCAGCTGCAGTGAAACCCCAGGAAAGGTAGTTTGGCAGTACCCGGGTCTGTGCTGGAGACTCGGGGGATCATGGAATTGTCTCCCCAATGCCAGAATGGCATTGGGGTGACAATTCCATGATCTTAGACATGTTACATGGCCATGTTCGGAGTTACCATTGTGACGCTATACATATGTCGTGACATATGTATAGTGCACGCGTGTAATGGTGTCCCCGCACTCACAAAGTCCGGGAAATTTGCCCTGAACAATGTGGGGGCACCTTGGCTAGTGCCAGGGTGCCCACAAAATAAGTAACTTAGCACCCAACCTTTACCAGGTAAAGGTTAGACATATAGGTGACTTATAAGTTACGTAAGTGCAGTGGTAAATGGCTGTGAAATAACGTGGACGTTATTTCACTCAGGCTGCAATGGCAAGAATTGTCAGAGCTCCCTATGGGTGGCAAAAGAAATGCTGCAGCCCATAGGGATCTCCTGGAACCCCAATACCCTGGGTACCTCAGTACCATATACTAGGGAATTATAAGGGTGTTCCAGTATGCCAATGTGAATTGGTGAAATTGGTCACTAGCCTGTTAGTGAATATTTGGAAAGAAATGAGAGAGCATAACCACTGAGGTTCTGGTTAGCAGAGCCTCAGTGAGACAGTTAGTCATAACACAGGTAACACATACAGGGCACACTTATGAGCACTGGGGCCCTGGCTGGCAGGGTCCCAGTGATACATACAACTAAAACAACATATATACAGTGAATTATTTGGGTAACATGCCAGGCAAGATGGTACTTTCCTACAAGCCCTTAACGTAATCACCTGTGATTGATTAGAAGGCAAGAGTTTAAACATAGTAAAGACATAAGGAATCAATTGGTCCTGTCCAGGTTTATAATAGGATGATCATTTGGGGGGGGGGGGAGTCCAGATCAACACAGGGGAACAGTGGAGTAATGAAGGAACGCTTTGAGATGAGGAACGGGTATTAAACTGAATTTTGATTGAAGTACGAAGGTGAGGAATAAATATGTATGTAACAAACATGTATTGAGCACAGAGTGTATAACAACTATCCTCTATGAAAACTATCCTTTGCTATTATTACCAAAACTATTGTTCCTTTTTCTCCACTTTATTTGTTAAATATTTTTGTTAAAAAGAAGGAATAGACTACATTGTATATGTTATTTGCAATAAATTTAAGTGCACATTGTAGAATCGAGCAACTAATGTGACTATAGTTGTGTTGCAATTGGGTTCTGTCCCTTCAGTATGCCTGGATTTTTAGCTTTTCTGATCACCTGGTTTTTGGACATTTTACTGTGCGTGATACTTGCTACTGGTGTCTCACACATGGTAACTACATGGTAATTGGACTGTGCATGTTTAATGCCAGTCTCCCTCTTTTAAAATAATGCTGCTGCCACGCAGAAAGGGTAAGGGGAACTTGGCTGGTTACAAGTGAACATGTGTGCTCTTGGACCGAAGAGTCTGTATGTAAGTTAATCACCACATCTAACAATTTTGGGGCCACTCCTCAACTAGCCATTTTTGCCCATAATTTCTGATGTGCATCTTGTCGAAGGCAGCTTTTAAATCGACCAAACAGGCATAGAGTGTCATATGTTTACTTTTAGCTTTTTCAGCAAGAAGAGAGACCGCAAGAAGATTGATTGTAGTGTTCCTTCCAGTCCTAAAACCCGTCACTGTTTTTGGAATTATGTTGGTTGCAGAAATCCACGCTCCCAGGTCCAACAATAAATTGGAGGCAACGATCTTCCCCATCTATCAAAGCAATTAAACAGTATTAAACATTGAATCTGTTCTTGAACCAGCTTTGTAAATGGGATGCATAATGCTGCCGCTCCCTGATGGCAGTATAAGGTTGGTGGAAAAGGCCGCAAAGTAAGGATCGAAGCCCAGAGAGGTTGGTCTTGTTTAAATAAACGGTTAGGGAGACAGTTCGGGCCAGGAGCCCCATATAACCTCAGTTGCTTGAGGGTTAACCGCAGTTGTGTAACGGACAACCACTGGGTTTCCACAGTAGGTTGCAATCGGAAACTTGAAGGAGTGCATTCCATGTTAGGCAGAGCAGAGGCATTTTCCTTGCTTTATGATTCCCTGAAAACGCCGCCATAATAAAGGCTGACCATTCTGCTTCCAAAATAACTGTGTTGTAGTGACTAGTTCTCCAGTTTACAAGGGAGTTGATTTCAGCCCCGGAAAGATGACTGTTTTTCGTTTTACTTGCATGTAAGAGCTTTAACCATACTTGGGTCTGGTATGACCGCTTAGCAGACCAGATGTTGTTCTTATATTGTTGCCTTAAAGCTACTATTTGTTGCCTAGAGTCATGACCAGCCAGTGGGTCCTATGGCAGAAGCTTTCTAGCAGCCCTATTTAGTTTTCTTTTGTTCAGTCAGAGTGAGTTGGAGTACCAAGCAGCCCCTTACTTGATGGTTTTACGATTTTTAGGGCAGATTACTGAAAATGACCCAGGAGGGTCATAGTCAGGGACTCCCAGAAGTGCATCAGATCTGTATCTTTTAAATGGTTGTGCTGACATATAAAGTTAGATATAAAGAGGAATATAGGCTTAATTTCTGCCCCCCTTCTATGTTAGGCACCTGAGATTATAAGAGCTTGATGTTATCAACAGATCTTTTGCATGAGGTTCTCTAGAGGGGAGTTCAACAGTAGCTCAACATGCTGGGAAAAGTTTTCGCTCTCCACTCTTTTGGAAATGCTGTAGTGCGTAGCTATTGAAAGTAGCTACAAGTCAACAAATGTGTAGTCCAAAATGGAAGAGGTCTTATTCGTGACCCTGGTAAAGGCTCTGGGTTGGTCTAGAGGTAAATGGCCATTTAATTAATAGAGACCCCGGCATTCCAAGGCCATAACACATTCCTTCCCAAGCTGGTAATTCTTGGAGTAAGATGTTTTTGTAGGACTTTGATTAACATGTATAGAACTTCAAGCTTCCCTGCTTTGCCTTTTTTATGAATGTAAACTTTGCACACTAAAAAGCAAGGCTCAAGTACTAGATATAAGGTTGTTGGAGCTGAGAATTTAATGCATGTCCCATGAAAGGCCCAGGTCAATCGAACCTTGTTGCCAAAGCAGATATGACCCAGATATATAGACTTTGCACCAGCCGCTCTGCCTGCCCTTATTATTTTTGTAGCTGCTAGATGGAATTCCTTAAAACCTGTGTTTGGAATCGGCTTCCCCGCCCATGTTTCCTGCAGCAACACAATATCATACTTTGACAGGTGGTTCATTAAATCTTTTTCTCCCAACTTACTGCTGAGGCCATTTACATTTCAAGAATACAGGGATAATATGCTTGGGCTGTGTCTGCTTGGGGTTCATGCTTCCGTCTCATCCCCTCACAAGGCATGTGGTTGGATGGCTAAAGATGCTTGTCTCATGTAACTGGGTGCACCTGGGGCTGCAGTAGGTTGGATCATGAAATTTGGAAAAGTTTGAGGTGGTGGTTCTTAAGGGCCGATTGCTCCCCTTAGCATCCCAGTGCTCTGGGAATTCCACCCTGATAATTGGTTCAGTTTTGGATGAAGAGGGCTGGGATAGAGCTCGGCTGCTGGCCTTGATAGTTCTATACCCCATCTTGAGAAATTATTCCTGTTTTGCTGTACTACTGAGGCATACATAGGGAGAGAACTGCCTTAGAGTGTAGTTTCACTCCCCCTTCTTGAGCTACAGAGACCACTAACATCTTGAATTAGAGTGTAATCTCTGCAAGAAAGCCAAATGTGTAACATCCAGGTCATCCATAGTTTCCGTATTTCCCTGCCTCATCTCAGGATCAGAGCCGAAACCTTGTGTCACCCTGCTGTGTCCACTGTGCCCAGTAAACTAAATTTTCTCCAGCAGCAGGAACAAAGGCCACATAATTAAAAGCCCAATTAGTAGTACTTCTCCCAGCTCCTGAAGTGGAAAGTGGCAGAATGATGTGCATGAATCACCCAGCTCTCACACTGTACAGGGGATGGGCCTGTCCAAGCCCACTGAACAAAAGAGAGTGCCCAGACAATGGGAGCCAATCCACTAGGGGCGTCTAGTGTGCAAGTCCCTGGCAGTGAAGTCAGTGAGGGGCCAAGCTGGGACCCCAGGAGCTGATGTGACCAGTGGCTCCTGGATGGCACCATTTTGAACTGTCCCAGCATTCTATGCAGCAGGGTTGAGACAGGAGTGTAGAGGGGACATGGCACCCTAGGATTGGCAAAGGCTTCCTGACTTCTGGAACCTTCCTCTCCCCATTAAAAATCTCTTACACAAGGGGGAGACTGTCTTGCGTGCAGATTTCTGCACACTTCACTGCTGGATCCTGAGACTACTATGGAGAAACCCTTGACCCCACTCAGGACCAAGGACTCTGCCCAGTTGACCCCAGGACCAGTGGTTCTCCCAAGGGCCAGTGAGGCTGGCCACCCTACACCCCCTGAGGACCATTTGTGGGAAAGCCCTGGACTTTTCCGTGCCTAGAAGTAAAGATCAAAAGGAGAGCTGGCACAGGGAACAGGGAATACCAGCTCTTTGAGGATTGCACCACTTTGGAGGTGAAATGGGTTGCTGCAACTGCCACTGATGTATAGGGCTCACCATCAAGAGTAAATGAGCCCAGGATCATTCAAATCGGCCCAATGGGGCCCAGGTTATTGCATTTTAAAGTTTGAACTTGTATCAATGAAAGTGCGTGGGGTTCCGCTGCTGTTTCCTACTTTACCCCTGGGGTAGGCCAGGGATATTGCATCTGGAAGTTCGGTGACCTTTGACCATTTTCTTCTCCTTGGAGTGCATAAAGCTTCGCTGCCCAGCTGGTGAAATTCCCCTTGGGTGTGCCAGACCATGGGGGATGGCATAAATAAGTTACTTGCTTTTAGTTAGGGGAGAGGTTGTGCATGGGCCCTCTCCCTGTTACTTCATTTCGCCCAGGAATGCCATCCACCAGGTGGATTCTCATTCTGGGGGCTGGGACCTCACACCTGGACCCCAAACTGCCAGTGATGGGGGAAGCGCTGTTGCGCTTCCCCGAAGCTCCAGGATTGCAGAAAGCACAATTGAGCTCACCATAAGAAGACAGGAGGGGCTCAGGACTTCATTCCTGTGCCCATCGAGAAGGAAGAGGAGGGGGGTGCCGCCACGCTAACCACATGTGGCTACCCCACTCTGCTAACCCGTGCCCGTGATTTGTGCGAGTGAAAGGCCAGCTACACAATGCACATCTGCCGAGCAGGCAGACAAGACTGAAGCCGTCAGCTCCTGCGGCAGCACACATGAGTGCTGCCAGCCCTGAGAGCCGGTGAGGGCAGCCAGGGGTACACTCCATGAGCTGCCTTCCAAAGAGGATGAAGGCATGGGGTGCCTGAGTGGGACCATTCACCCCACAACAAAGAAAGCAGTTCAAGGCCACTAAAATTATAAAGGGACAAACATGGAAAAACCTTAAGTGGTGGTCCCCAGCGCAGCAGTAGAGAGGCAGCTAAGAAACTCATAATGCCTTGCGGGGCCTTGTTTAGAAGACAAGTTTGCCCATGACTCTGTTTGTGATAGCCTCAAGGTGACAGGCCTACCATCAATCAATTCGGCTGGATCCTGCCTTTCTTTTCCATATACCTCCTGAGTCCTCACCCTAAGTTTGAGGGGACTCCAAAATTATCACCTCCCCTGCATTATTTCCCTCATGTTTTCAAACACTCCTATAGATGGAGCTTTCACTCTACAGCTGGGAGTGTTATATTCTCCAGGGGCTCTGTGTATGGTGACATTCAGGAGGGGCTAGAAGGCCTGAAAATGCATGAAAGTAATGCTGATATTGTCACACCCTCTAGGGGCCGACTGTATGGTTGCAAAGAAATGATATTTCAATATGATGCCCTCTAGGAGATGATTTTCAATTGTAATTCGGTACAAAAAGTACACGAAATTCACAAACACAGAGTATGTTAATGACAAATACCTTATTGGCATGCCATAATGATTGTGAATGCTTCATTGGT
Organism: Pleurodeles waltl; assembly: GCF_031143425.1. Taxonomy (NCBI): domain Eukaryota; kingdom Metazoa; phylum Chordata; class Amphibia; order Caudata; family Salamandridae; genus Pleurodeles; species Pleurodeles waltl. The sequence continues at coordinate 1,234,833,643 of NC_090447.1, forward strand.
TCACTATAATGATTTACAATTTTTGATTGAATATTTCAATATTGCCAATGACATCTACAAAAGTTAAGTGTTTTTTACAAAACAAAGGGGGTCATTCCGACCCTGGCGGTCCTTGACCGCCAGGGCCGGGGACCGCGGGAGCACCGCCAACAGGCTGGCGGTGCTCCCTTGGGCATTCTGACCGCGGCGGTACAGCCGCGGTCAGAAACGGAAAACCGGCGGTGTACCGCCGGTTTTCCGCTGCCCATGGGAATCCTCCATGCCATGGGGATTCCGACCCCCATACCGCCATCCTGTTCCTGGCGGTTTTGGCCGCCAGGAACAGGATGGCGGTATGGGGTGTCGTGGGGCCCCTGGGGGCCCCTGCAGTGCCCATGCCAATGGCATGGGCACTGCAGGGGCCCCCGTAACAGGGCCCCACTGAGAATTTCAGTGTCTGCATAGCAGACACTGAAATTCGCGACGGGTGCACCTGCACCCGTCGCACCCTTTCCACTCCGCCGGCTCCATTCGGAGCCGGCATCCTTGTGGAAAGGGGTTTCCAGCTGGGCGGGCGGGCGGCCTTCTGGCGGTCACCCGCCCGCCCAGCGGGAAACACAGAATAACCGCGGCGGTCTTCTGATCGCGCAGCGGTATTCTGGTGGCTCCCGCCGGCACCGCGGTTACCGCGGCCTGCGGGAGTCAGAATGACCCCCAAAATGTTTTAACTCATTTGATATGTTTGAGTAACCCCTCTAGGGGATCACCAGTGGTTACACAATGTTATCTATGGTATGTGCCATCTGCCAATGTGCATATATTTACATTATTGAAGAAATATTGACTGGACAATCATTTATTGTAATTGTTGTGTGCCAGTGATTGGTGATTACTAACCCATGCCACTTCCCTTGAGTAGGCCTTGGACTGCTCCACTCCACTACCCAGTGAGAGTCAGGTACTACAATAGGGTGTTTGGTTTCCAGTAAGGACAATTGTAGATCTATTACTTGTGCAGGCTACACAACTAATAGCCCAATTCCCAACAAGGTGTGATATGGTGATTGATGAGAACTTGAAGTTAAGTGCAAAACTGTTTACATGGATTTTCCTGATGCATTATAACAGGGTGGACAGGCAATGACACTGTGTGTAGTGTATGTGAATTAAAATGAGAGGCACAATGAACTAAATCATCAGTGGAATGTGGGTATTTACACCGGTATGGAGATTCAGTACGCTAGACTAGCCAATATATTGCAAATGAAGAAAGCATTAAGAACAGGTAAAGAAATTATGGTTCTGAGTCTAGCAGATGTTTTTAATTGATATGTCCTAACGAAGGTGGTCTGAACCATATCTAAACCCACCGAAATGTCGTGTTGACAGGAATTTATTTGGAAACATTTTGTGTAATATTAATATATAATGAATTGTTTATTCAAAGAATTGTTTTATGTGAAATCTTTTTTATGAATGTGCAATAGATTTCTAATATGCTTCAGGATCTTTTATTAAAAAATGTAATGTTTTTTATTACTGTGAGAATGAGAATGACATTAGTTCTAGGGTGAGACCTGCATTTATGAAAGAGTGTTGGTTAAATAGGGGAACATTTTAATATCCAAAATAGAGCTCAAGAAGGAAACACTTTTGTTTTCTAGAATCCTTGTTTACATCCTGAAATAACACTTTTGGTCTTTTTCCTCTCCGCTGCAGATAGGGGGCTGAAAAAGCAAAAGGTGATTTGTGGGACCAAGAGTTAATCTTGAGGTCCCATTGACAGTCAAAGGATGTTGTGAACCATTTGAACTATCACTGGCATTTTGGTAAACCAGCATCCTTGGATGCTGCTGAATGAAGCAGTTCCCTTGTGGAACCTGGAGGGATGTAACAGAACATGATGAGGAAGTGAAATGATCATGGCGTTGTTGAACCCAAGTCTGATTGGTCACCTTGGACAACTGAGCAGCAAAATTTTTATTTTCTGGGCAACTAATTTTCTCAAATCGTGTCTCAAAATGTAATTATATGCAATGTGTTAGCATGAGAGATAAGGATGATGTTTGCACCGTGCACAATTGGTATGAACTTGAAACTTTGCTGTATCCACTAGAATGGCCCTTTGTCTCGAATTGAGGCTAAAAACATAAATTAGCAACATTTCAATGACAGTGAAGCAGATTTTACTGCCCCACATTAACAACAGAAAAGGGTAGATTTGCAAACCAGAAAATATTAATAATAAATTAGTAAAGTCACAATCTTAAATCAAATAAATTTAATCGTAAATCAACAATCACTTAAATACATCATATGTGATCATAATCCAGATGAGGTAAGTAGCAAATGTAAGAACAAGCTATTAAAAGGCAGCATATGCAAAGTCAGATAAGTTCCATTCCCATGAAGGGAAACTCCCTAATACTAAGCTAAGATTGTGGGTAGTTGAGGGTTTTACGAGTGTTGGAAGCTGCCTTTTCTGCAAGGTTATCCCCAAACATTTTGCCTTTCTCCTCCAATTTTTCTGACCCTCTTTTGTTGGCTTTAGGACTCTGGGCACTTTTCCACTGCTAATCACTGCTAAAACGTGGTATGATTGGTTTACACCTGTCTGGCATATTTAATTTACATGTTAAGTTCCTTGTGTCGTGGTACACCGTATACCTAGGGCCTGTAAATTTAGTACTACTAATGGGTCTGCTGCGCTAATTGTGCCACCCACAGACGTAGCCTTTCAAACCTGTCTCAATCCTGCCACTACAGTGACTGTGTGCGTCTTTCACAACCACATTGACTTGGCATTTCAAACCACTTGCCAAAGCCTACACTCTCCTTTTACTACACCTAAGTCAGTCCTAACGTAGGCCCTAGGTAGCCCTATCAGCTGGGTACAGTGTATGTAAAAGTTAGGACAGGTACCTTTATATTTTGCATGTGCAAGTAGTGACAAACAGCCTATTTTGTTTTCACTACTGTGAGGCTTCTCCTTTCATAGGTTAGCATTGGGAATTCCTTTATATAGTTCTAGGTGGTAATTTCAAATCTGGAAGGAGTAGCCTGGGCCTGTTTGGTATGTTTGGAATGGTAGTAAGAAATACTGTTTACAAGTGTAGTTGGATTTTACATTACTGTTTTAGAAATGCCATGTTTAGAAAGTGGCCATTGCTCTGTGCTTATGACTCTAGTGTTTTGCAGCCTAACTACAATCCATATCTAGGCCAGAGTGGCAGCTACACTTTGTACATACTTTCCAGACAGCCATCCCACAGGAGAAGCTGGGTACATCTGCGTCTTCCTGGGCTCGGAGAGAGGGAGGTGGGACACACTTACATTCCAACAGGTTGTGTCCCTGCTTCACACAATGTGCTGATTTACCCCCTACTAATGCCTGGAGGCAGGGCTGGGTTGAGAGGGGTTGTGTTACACTTGAAAGGGTTCCTTTGAAGTCATTCCTTGAACAAATACATTTTTGAGTATAAGTACAGGGGCTCGAACCCCATGTTTTCAGAGAACTTTGGAACTGGCACTGAACCTCTGTCTGAAGGACTAATGCACTGCACAAAGGGCTCATCTGGACTGCTGTTCTGTTGTAGCCCTGCTGCCTGCTAATTGTTGGGTGGCTTAAAGGTCTCACTGGATTGTTTTTCGCCCTTCTGCCAGCTGATCCCTGACTGTGGGACTGCCAGGAGGAACCGCCATTTGAATCACTGGTTTTTATGTGCTGGACTGCCTGGCGGCTTGCTTTGTGTTCCACACCTAGTGTTCTCCAGGGGATTTTTGGCTGGTCCTCTGCTCCCTAAGAAACTCTGGGCCAGTGTGATTACAGTGGAGTTTGAGGTTAATAATACTGGTCTTGGGAGCAGTGCGTAATGAGCTCTGGAAGCGGAAGAGGTGGCATGTGTTGGAGTGCGCCTTGGTTCTCACCCAAGCACTGATGTTGAGTGTTGCTCTTGATTCTGGAGTATCCGATCAGTGCTTGGATGAGCCAACATTTCCCGACTGAAAGCAGGAGGGAGTCTTTCTCCCATGACTGGGCAAGTGTCTCAGCCGAGAACACAACGGTCTCACCTTCACTGTGTGCGCTGTTGTGTAAGCCGAACTGCACTCTATGGAAGGCCGGTCACCAAGGCAACAAGAGGATGTCTCCAACATCAACGTTGCCTGATTCTGCCACCACGGAGTCTCCAGAGCCTCAACATGTAGAACCAGGCCCCGGGAGCCCACTGACATCTTCTGGGGTTGCAACATCCCTGACCGGGTCATCACTGAGGAGCTCCCTTCCAAGGTCGACGCCAAGGCCAGGAGCGGCCTTGGAGGTGTTCGAGCTGAGGGAGGTTGCATTTGGGTTAGTAACTGCACTGCATACTCACTGTGGATTCACTCATCTTCCCCAGTAAAACACACCTTGGGGTATTTGCTCCCTATTATTCATTACCATGTGGGGTAAGTTCTCAATAGAGGCACCTCCATCAAAAAGACTTGCAGGTGTAGGAGCCCCTCACCCAGGGATACTAATACATTCAGCCTAAAAGGAGCACAGGGCGCTTGCGCCCTATGTACAAGGCCTGAACACAACCCTTACAGTAGAGTACTGGAAATCTGTTGTATTACATCTAATTGGACAGCAGGTGTCCCAGCGCCCCTCAATTGTATATGGAGATTTGCAAGTCCATTCTAAACCATATTGCATCATATATCCAGTAACTGTGATAACATGTGGTGATCTACTTATTATGGTGACCCTAACACAACTGTTGCATTTCATGCCCTGGTGAGATCTTGTATACTATTTGCCCACCTGCATTATCAGGATACTGAGTTCCATTACAGAAATTGTCTCACATGCATAATACCTAGGATTTATGTTGTTTTGGTTCTAAAGATATATATATCCCTGTGTGGAGTCTCTTTTGTGGGGTCTTTATTGTGTTTCTGGTGTGATTGTGTTGCACAAACGCTTTACACATTGCCTCTGAGGATAAGTCTAACTGCTCTGAGCCACATTACCAGGGGGTGAGCACAGGTTAACTTTGGTGTATAACTTACTTGCCGTGACTAGAGTGGTGGGTTCTGCCTGGCTTAGGTACATATTCTAACCAACCAAAAACCCAATTTCTAGCAATGAGCAGAAGGTGACAACAAATCCCAACTATAACCAAATAAAGATTTTGATTATAACACAAAGAAATGTACTTGCTCTAGAAAGCAAATCTGTGAGCAGAAACATAAGGAGCATTGGCTCTCAAAGACAGAAAGAGGGACTTCCACCTACAAAGGTAAACGGGGGCAAGTTTGTCTAACTGAAGACAGATTCACACATTTAAAACATGAAATTACATCAAAGGGGTACATTTAAGTGTTCTCATAGAGAAATAACTAATCAAATCTGAACATTCTTGGTGATCTCAGTGTTGGCCTCTGCCTCATGTCTAAGGCAACAATCCTTTCCAATCCAACCACTTTCAGAGATACCAAATAAAGGGAGGACTTCATGTCTTCTGCCTCTTTCTCTTTCTCGGTGCAGAAAGCCAAAGTTCAACCCATTTAATTGCACCCAAAGACCTTCACCCAAAGTTTAATAACATTTCAGACTAACAAAATCACAATATCTCTGGGTGCCTGAAAGGAAAAAAGATTATGCATAGCAAGCAAAAAAAATACAAATGGATTCTGACGTTTAAGGCACATGCCGACTCATGTAAATTTTAGGACGCACATATCCTAACTATGATTAATCAAAAACATATGACCAACTCATTTGACTAAACTTTAATGTAAAGGAACGTGTGCACACATATAAGTGATGGTTATTCATGTTACAAGCTGTCACATAATTAAGTAGGTACCTGGCTAAGCAGGTTACCTGGTTATGCATGTTACAAGCTATCATATAATTCAGAAGGCACTTGGACACCTAGTCTGCCACTTTCCTGTGGCTTCCAGTTCCTGCTTGTTCAAGACTGATCCAGTGACACCACAGTTGCCTGTGTTTTCTCATCGGGGTTTTCCCAACCAAGATTTCCCACTCATGTCCTTCCAGCCAACAGAAGTCCTGTCCACCCCAGGACCTACTTAATGCAGGCAGCAATGTGACCGCACAGCAGTCACGCACAGTGGGTGCCAAGTTGGCGCACCAAAGGCACTCTAAAGGCAAGCCCGTCCACTCCCGTCCGTGCCTGGACCACACCCAGTGTCATGACCCCTGACCCTCCATCCACCTGAATGTACACCATCACTGAGCTCTACACCCTTGACCCCGGATGCCACAACCAACACTGCCACTGCACTGACCCACAGTCCATGTTAGGACCTTTCACCTACACCCACTTCCAGTTCACCTGCCACAGGACACATACCAGACCACATACAAGCTCCACCCCAGACACACCACAGACACCACCTAAACAAAAACACCAACTCATGTGCACCCTTCTCTACACACACTCCACTATACAAGCATTCCACCAAATTATGGGATCTCATTGTCACCGTTGCACTCAAAACAGTCTTCCTCACCGAGACCAGACTCAAACCCACATCCACCCCAGACATTGCCACAGCAATCACCGACGGATAAATAAATTACTCACCAAGACCGCAACAACAAGCCCAAAGGAGGAACTGCCATCATCGATAAAGAGTCCATGCAGTGCACCTCTACCACTGACAACACCACCACCCCCATGGAACATCTCAAATGTAAGCTCCACTTAGATGACAAAACAACCATCAGAGGCATCCTCACATACCGACCCCTAGGCCCACACACCAGCTTCTCCAACACCAATGCAAACTTAATTGCACCCATAGTCTTGAACTCCAAGGACTACATCTTCATCTACGACCTACATTTCCACATCAACGACCCCAATGACAGCAACACTGCATACATCCTCAACAGTATGAGCAGCTTTGAACTGACCCAGATTGTCATGACGCTACATACACCGTGGACACACGCTGCACCCCATTTTTACCTCCAACAACTGTATCAAATACAGCCATGTCAAAAAATTCACATGGACAATCACTCCATCATCCACTTCAGCATCTTCAGCCTCCACACTGCCACCCGAAAGATGACTAGGGCTTCCCACCAGAGGTGGAACAAAATCTCAGAGACCAGCTGGGTGAACGCCGCAATACCTCCTACCCCGCTACTGCCACCAATCTCAACAGAGAGTGAAAAACTTCAACACCATGATCAACAACTACACCAGCAGCATCATTCCCATCAAGAGCAACATCAAGAGATAATCCGCCGAAAAGGCCAGCTAGTACACCCAAGAAGGCAGAACAGAGAAACAAGACAGCAAACAGCTGGAGAGGAGATGGCACGCCAGCAAAGACACCTCTGACAGAGCAGCCTTCAAGACCTCCTTCAACCTCTCCCAGCGCAACATTTCCTGATGCCTGGAAACACGCCAAAGTCAGACCACTACTCAAAAAACCCTCTGCCGAACCCAGCAAACTGAAAAACTATTGGCCAATCTCTGTGCTCCCATTCCCAGTGAAGATACTGGAAAAGATCACCAACAAGCATCTCGTGGCGTACCTGGAGCAGAACCAGCTACTCAACACCTCCCAATCCGACTTCCGCAACAATTACAGTAATGAAACTGCCCTGATCGCAGCCACAGACAACATCTGAATCCTTGACCGAAGAGAAACATCAGCTTTGATCCTCCTTGTCCTCTCTCTAGCCTTCGACACCGTATCCAAACACATGGAAAGACTCCACCACATCGGCATGCAAGGAGATGGATCACCTCTTTCCTCACTGGAAGAACCCAAAGGATCCACCTTTCACCTCTGAACCCAAGGAGATCACCTGCAGTGTCCTCCAGTGCTCATCTCTCAGCCCAACACTCTTCAATGCATATATGACCCTGCTGGCCAACATCGTCAGATCCCACGGTCTCAACATAATTTCCTATGCAGATGACACCCAACTCATCCTCTCACTCACTGATGACCCCTCCACCACCAAAACTAGCTTCCACAGATGCATGACAAGTGTCACTGACTTGATGAAGAACAGCTGCCTGCAGCTGAACACAGGCAAGATTAAAGTACTGATCTTTAGAAACAGCAGCAACCCATGGAATGACTCCTTGTGGCCATCAAACCTAGGACCCACATCCTTTCCCACCGTCCATGTCTAAAACCTTAGAATCATCATTAACAAAAAGCTCACCAAGAAATCACAGATCAACGCCTTCTCTTCACCTGCTCCCTCACTTTGCACATGCTACATAAGATATTCAAGTGGCTACCCCTACACATGAGATGCACCATGACATTGGTTTTCATCTTCAGCTGACTGGACTATAGCAATGTCCTCTATGTAGGAATCACTGCATACCTCCTACGGAGTCTTCAGACCATACAGAAAGCTGCAGCCCACAAACCCACATCACTCACCACCTCAGGCAACTACACTGGCTCCCCGTACAGAAGAGATGCCAATTCAATCTGCTGACCCAAGCACACAAGGCTCTACACAACCAAGGACCCACATACATTAACCACCGCATACACTTCCACCAACCGTCAAAAAGGCTATGCTCTGCCTCCCTTTCACTTTTCCATACTTCCTGCATCTACCAAAGCAGAAATGTAGGACACTCCTTCTTTCACACTTCAGGAAAAACCTGGAACAGCCTCCCCACACACCACTGGTCCACCACCTCAATTCTGGAATTCCAAATGGCCCTCAAGACCTGGCTGTTTGAATAAGCTTCTGGGACCTGAAAGAGCCTTGATACCCTATGGGGTGATTAGCCTTGCTTTATAAATCCTGATTAATTGATTGATTGAAGTGAATGTCTAATATATGGTGAATACATGGAATATAAATCTGTTAAAAAATAGCAATACTTTTTTCTACAACTGTCTGCTGTCCAATTGCATCTACCAACTCCTACTTCCTATCACATTCTGATTTCTGTAATCCAATCTTGATTAGACCCCACACACTATATAGTGTTCTGTGTAGAGAGTGTCAAGTTTAAATTGCCCTTGCTATAATAAAAATGGTCTTTGCAAAGCTCTCTACTGCTGGATGGCACTATGCGTGTATTACATTATAGGGTTATTTACTAAATTGGCACACACTTGCTCATGTGGTGATAGGAAGCATTGCATTGATTTAAGTATCATTAGAAAGGTCATCAGTGCAAAATGGAGCAGTGACACATAAGTGGCAGCCAAATCCTTGGTAAACCTAGACTTAAATATCTAAAACAGGACTCTTCAACAAGTGGCTCATGGCATCCTGGTAGCTTTTCAGCTACCTGTCAGTAGCTTTCCTGTGTGCATCCCAGTCTTTTAAACTGGAACATTTTGCTTGATTGAACTAACAAATGTATGTCAAAAATGTGTATTCGTAGATGAAAATGAAAATGAAAATGTGTATATTCAGAGCTCATAAGCTGATATTTGGAGAAAAATGGCTGCATTTCCAAAATATATTTACATGTGATTTTTTAGTGGTAAATCAGGGTGGAAGACCTTACTAATTAGATTACCTTCAAGCGAGGGGCACTGCAGTTATGCTGGCATGTATTATCTATGTATTGGCATTCTACATTACAAATAATTTTTTACATTACTGCTGGTGATCCTGTATATAGAGGCCACTAACCTAATCGTGTTTGATGTTGTTATTGAAACACTAATAATATTAGTAGTTCTTGATGATTTCCTTAAAACATTTGTCTTGAACTTGGTTCTCTCTGCTAGGTTATCCTTGCATTGTTCCTGAGGGGAACGGGGTAAGTATGTTATGTTACTGCATCTGCTTGTGTTAGATAAAAGTGAGTGCAATAAGATAAAATAGTAGCAATAGGTGCATCCAATTCATAAAGTATATCAATATTTACAAATGAAGGGACACTGCCCAGCCCTCAATGTTCATGGGCCACATTACAAAGTCCAAGGCCCCACTTCACTCCTGCAACAACACGGAGAGAACACTGCAGGGGCATCAGGTGGAAAATAGGCAGGCACCTCAGGGGGACGGGGAACGGGGGGGCACCTCAGCTAGCAGATGGTACAATGCCACTTGTCCTGGAGGGGGCCACATGCCCTGTGCTTTGTCCTGGGGAGTGCAGGGCCACAGTCTCTCAAGTGGATGGCTTCCCCACTGGTTCTTGACGGGGCATCGTGCCCAGGGAGCTTCATCCTGGGGAGAGTGGATGGCATCTCCAATGGTTCTGGAGGGGGCATCGTGCCCAGTGAGCTTCATCCTGGGGAGGATGGGGTGAGTGGGTGGCATCTCCACTGGTTCTGGAGGGGGCATCGTGCCCTGTGATGCAGATCTTGGGGAGTGCAAGGTCACAGTCTCTCAGCTGGGTGTCATACCCACAGGATTTGCAAGAGGCAGGCCGCACAACAGCCCTTTGAGGCAAGTTTACAGAATGTCTGCCGGCGGTGACGGCTGTTCAGTGGTGGCAGTAGTGTTGCTGCTAGTAGTGGTGGGGGGATGCTCCAGCCCATCTCCTGCAGCCTCAGACGGCTGCCCACTGGTGCTGCTGCTGCTGGTGGTTGTAGGGGGGAGGCTCCAGCCCATCCCCTGCAGCCTCGGACGGCTGAACACTGGTGCTGCTGGTGGTGGTGCTGGTGGCAGTGCTGCTGGCAGAGCTGGTAGTGATGGTGGGGGGAGGCTCCAGCCCATCCCCTGCAGCCTCGGACAGCTGCCCACTGGTGCTTCTACTGCTGGTGGTGGTTGTGGGGGGAGGCTCCAGCCCATCCCGTGCAGCCTCAGACAGTTGCCCACTTGTGCTGCTGCTGCTGGTGGTGGTGCTGGTGGAGGTGCTGCTGGCGGAGCTGGTGGTGGTGGGGGGGGCTCCAGTCCATCCCCTGCAGCCTCGGATGGCTGCCCACTGGTACTGCTGCTGCTGGTGGTGGTTGTGGGGGGAGGCTCCAGCCCATCACCTGCAGTCTCGGACATCTGTCCACTGGTGCTGCTGCTGCTGGTGGTGCTGCTGCTGGCGGTGCTGCTGGCGAAGCAGGTGGTGGTGGTGGGGGGAGGCTCCAGCCCATCCCATGCAGCCTCAGACAGCTGCCCACTGGTGCTGCTGGTGCTAGTTGTGGGGGGAGGCCCCAGCCCATTCCCTGCAGCCTCGGACGGCTGCACCACCATGGTTGGTGGTGTGGGCTCCGACAGAGTCCCAAGCACCAGGTTCCTTGTCCTTAATGCCTGCTGGTGCAGGCCCCTTGACCTTCCTGCCAGCAGCTGAGGATGGCTCCTTGCTCCTTTTGGCAGCAGCTGGGGTTGGCTCCTTGCCCTTCATTGCTGCAGCTGGGGGTGGCTCCTTGCCCTTCCTTCCTGCAGCTGGGAGTGGCTCCTTGCCCTTCCTTCCTGCAGCTGGAGCTGGCTCCTTGCCCTTCCTTCCAGCAGCTGGAGCTGGCTCCTTGCTCTTCCTTCCTGCAGCTGGGGCTGGCTTCTTGCCCTTCATTGAAGCACTTGGGGGAGGCATCCTTTCCGTCTGCCTGGCTGGTGGCCAGGATCCTTTCCCACCTGGAGTTGCTGGGGACACTACTGTGCCTGTGGACTGGGTGGCTGAGGTGCTTGCCTGGGTTTTGACCACCCTGGCATGATGTGAAGGACGGGGGGAGGAGGGGTAGGGAAGAAGTCAACGGTGGAGAGGAAAAGCTTCTTAGGGACACTGGGGCTGGAAAAGGGAGAAGGTCTGAGAGTGGAGGAAGAGGGAATGATTGTAGGAGGTGTCAGTCTGCTGTGCTTGGGTGTCTGAGTGCTTGCGTTTGTGTACTTGGGGAGGAGGGGTGTCACCGTGTCCTTTCCTCGGGATATGCACGTTGCTGAACAAAAGGTCCACCTTACAGCATCACCAACTCAGAAAGATATTACAGCACAGAGTTATGATGAAGCCAGTCAGGGGGAAGGGAATTAGGTAGGGAACAGCAAGGAGAGAGATCTGAAAAGAAAAGGTTAGAACAAATTTGCATTTACTCATTCATAGAAATATAACTCATCAATAAACTCTTGACTCAAATGTATCTCCGATATCTGATGGAGACCCCTTTTTAAATGAGGGCAAAGCCCCTTCTTTGAATCATGGAACAAGAATAAACTACGACCTCAGAACGAAGAGATGGCAAGAGCTTTAGACTATGATCATCATGGATAAGAATAAACTACGACCTCGGAATCAAGAGATGGCAAGAGCTTTGGACTATGATTATACTCAGAATATCAATCCTGTAACATCTATGCATTTATAACATAAACCTTTGATCATGACCTAGAAAATCTCAAAGAATTAAATATGCCTATCACATATTATGCTTTCCAAAAAACAATGAAAAAACTATGGTTTGTTAATCTCCAGAAATACTTTCACATTCACAACTATAAAGGCCAAACAGTTTTTACTCATTGAACTTGAAGCGCTTTACTTATAATATCAGGAAGAGCTTTTACTTATCTTGCCTGAGACGCTACGCTCGTTATGCTAAGGGGACACTTTACTCATGTGGCCTGAATCACTTTGATTGTTGTGCCAAGAACCTTCTACTCCTGTGGATTGAAACGCTTTGATTGCTGTGCCAAGAGCGCTTTACATCTGTGAACTGAAGCGCTTGAATTGCCGTGCCAAGAGCGCTTCACATCTGTGAACTGAAATGCTTTGAATTGCCGTGCCAAGAGCGCTTTACATCTTTGAACTGAAGCATTTTGAATTGCCGTGCCAAGAGCGCTTTACATCTGTGAACTGAAGCGCTTTGAATTGCCGTGCCAAGAGTGCTTTACACCTGTGAACTGAATCGATTTGAATTGCCGCGCCAAGATCGCTTTACATCTGTGAACTGAAGCGCTTTAAATTGCTGTGCCAAGATCGCTTTACATTTGTGAACTGAAGCACTTTGAATTACCGTGCCAAGAGCGCTTTACATTTGTGAACTGAAGCACTTTGAACTGTCGTGCCTAGAGCACTTTACATCTGTGGACTGAAACGCTTTGAATTGTCGTGCCAAGGCCGCTGTACTCTGGAAACTGAAAATGCTTTGCTTTTGGAAGTAACAACTTCCTCCAAAATTGGGTTAATCAAGGCCTTACCGCTACGAGTATGACCTACTCGTTTTTTAAATCACTATGGAAACAAGGATACTTCGATTGGATGTCGCTCTACCATCCAGGAACTCTGCTCTTCTTCAGAGAAACCCCCACGAGGTCTGACTGCATCGAAGTCTTCAAAATAGTGAGCAACGTGCTTGTGTGTGGCTGGGCTTTATAGGCCTGCCACACCCCAAGATGGCTGCAGCCTCTAAAAACATGGGAATTGTAGTCCCTTCATGGAATAGCACTGATGAGTGCATCTGGTCAACCAATGTCCTGAACCTGCAGCTCTATGAGCTTTGCCACAGGGCAGACAACGCTGATGGCCACCTTTGGAGCAAGAGGGGATGACAAGTGGTGCGCAGAAAGCACCGCAGAGCCACGCAGCGTACTTTCGGGCGGAATCTGGACCGCGCACGGTCTTATTCCTGACAAGGGGGCACAGACACAGTGGGAGAGGACACAGTGACGTATGCATGGATGTGGAGGTGGTGACTGCCAGTGAGGTGTGTGTTGTGATAGGTGTGCTGGTGATGGTAGTAGTGGATGAGGATGTAGTGCATGCAGGTGTAAGTGGAGACACAACTGGGAGGGTGGTGAAGGACGAGGAGGAGGGGGCCACAGTGGAGGCAGTGAACATTGGTTTGTGTGCATCTGGATGGTGTTTGTGTGAGTGCCTGTGGGATGAAGTGTGATGCTTGTGTTTGCCATGTCCATTCTTGTGTGTTGTCCTGTGTACATGCTTGTCTGTCAGTGTGCTTGGGATAGGTTGGGGTTGAGGGGAATGGGACTGGGAAGAGGAAGCTGGAGGGTAGAAACAGGGACAATGGCTGCCATCAGAGAGGAGGCCAGAGCCTGGATTGATCTCTTTTGGGCCACCAAGCCAGTGTGAATGCCCTCCAGAAATGCATTGGACTGTTGCATTTGGGCTGCAGGCCCCTGGATGGCATTCACAATGGTTGACTGCCCAACAGAGATGGATCTCAGGAGGTCAAACGCCTCCTCACTCAGTGCAGCAGGGCTAACTGGGGCAGGGCTTGAGGTACCTGGGGTGAAGGAGATGCCCACCCTCACTGGTGAGCGGGCACGGGCAACTCACTGAGGGGCTGCTGGGAGAGCGGTGCTGGTACAGGGGGTGGTGGCTCTACCTGTAGCTGCGGGGGCACAGAGGTGTCCGCCACCACCAGAGAGCTTCCATTGGAGGGGGTATCTGTGTCCGAATTGTCCCCTCCAGTCTCTGCCATTGTGTTCCCCTCGCCCTCCGTCCCACTGGTGCCCTCACCATCCGTGGAGTCTGCCTCCTGGGTCCTGTGGGATGCAGCTCCCTCCATCACCGGTGCCTCTGCTCCTCTGCCAGATGATGCTAATGCACATAAGGACAGGATGACAAAACAAAAAGCTGGGGGAGATACATTTTGTCAATGACGGCACCGTTGGCGTACACAGCACCCACACACAGGGAACAGCCCTACATACTAGGCAATGCACTACCAGTTACAATGCTAGACACCAGACAATGGGTAGGGACAGATACCGCCAACTGCAGCATACCTGGGACCCACACACCCCTGCCCAGTAGTGGATTCCTTCTAGGTAGGTTGGAGCAATTTCACATCAGAACCCTGCCGAAAATAGGACCTACTCTGCAATGTCAGGCATGGCCTAGGAGCACCCACAGGCCCACATTCCCCACCCAGATACAACCCCATCAGGCGTAAGAAGTAATGAAGGGCACTGTACTCACCCCCCCAAGCCCCCATCCAGCTCCGGATAGGCCACCGCCAGTATGCAGACCATCAGGGGGTCAGGGTTCGAAGGGCACCCCTCTGGGCCTCCGCCGTCTTCCATGCCCAGCATCTTAGGTCCTCCCACCGTTTTTGACAGTGGGTACTTCACCTGCTGTAGACCTCCAGGGTCCCCACGTCCTTGGCGATGGCACGCCACATAACCTTCTTTACAGAGGAAATAGACACAGGGAAAGGTATTAGTCAGACTGTCCTGCCTTTTGCACTCATGGCTCACTATGCCCCTTACATCCCCATTAGCAATGACATGCCACTGCATAAATGCTGCACGCTGCCTAGGGCCCATCCACCAACCCGCCCACACAAGGCCTTCACACACAGCCCTCCATGCATTCATGCCCCATGCATCGTACTCACAGTCTACTCACCTGTTGGTCTGGAGGCCCATAGAGAAATCGGTACTGGGGTAGGACCCCATCCACCAGTCTCTCCAAATCTGCTGAGGTGAAGGCAGGGGCTTTTTCCCCAGTCACACGAGCCAAGGGCATACATCATCATCATTGGCCACTGTACCCCATAGAGCCCAATGATAACCAATGAGGAGTTGCGCGGCGGTTCACGACGCCTTCTGCAACAGCACACAACGTCAGCAGAATTACCTCATTTCCACCTGTCCCTCCATACAGGACATGCGGATGCCATTTTGGGGGGGCAGGCCATGGATCCTAACTGCGTCACAGTTCACAATTTCATATTCTGACCATATGCCACCAAAATATTGTAACAATCACAATATGCATTGTACTGTAGTGGTTACAGTGTACAGATAATGACCAGCTGTTCACTCTTTTGCCCCATAGATTGCAACCGCTGGGGATGAATAGAAGATGGAGATATCCCCTGTGCACAGACCCCTTGTGGACTTGGCAAAAATGGAGGACAGGCACATTATCCTCCCCAACAGACTTAACAGGGCCACAATCACAGAGCTGTGTGCCCAATTGGAGCCTGACCTGATATCTGCTATCCATCACCCCACTGGGATCCCGCCTCTTGTGCAAGTGCTATCAGTGCTCCATTTTTTGGCAACAGGTTCTTTCCAAGTGACAGTGGGCTTGGCAGCAGGGATGTCACAGCCAATGTTCTCAATAGTGCTGACCAGGGTGTAGTCTGCCCTGATTATACACATGTGCAGCTACATCGTTTTCCCCCAGGTGGAGGACTTGGCCACAGTGAAGGCTGACTTCTATGCAATGGGACATATCCCCAACATTATTGGTGCGATTGATGAGACATATATTGCATTTGTCCCCCCCCCGCCGAAATGAACAGGTCTTCAGCAGTTGAAAAAGTTATCACTCGATGAATGTGCAGATGGTGTGTTTGGTGGACCAGTACATCTCCCATGTCAATGTTAAGTATCCTGGGTTGGTGCATGATGCTTTTATCCTGAGGAATAGCAGCATTTCAAATGTGATGGCCCAACTCCAGAGGCCCAGGGTATGGCTAATAGGTGAGCCCTGGTTCCCACCCAGTGGATGTTGGTGTATGGATATGGTGTGGGACATAAGGGTTAGTGTGTGGCTAACAGTTGTCCCTCGATATTTGTAGGTGATTCAGGTTACCCAAACCTATCATGGCTACTGACCCCTGTGAGGAATCCCAGGACAAGGGCTGAGGAACGTTAGAATGAGGCACATGGGCGAACAATAATGATTATTGAACGTACCTTTGGCCTCCTGAAAGCCAGGTTTCGGTGCCTCGATCTAATAGGGGGATCCCGGTGCTACTCACCCAAGAAGGTCTGCCAGATAATCGTGGCATGCTGCATGTTGCACAACCTTGCCTTGAGACGCCATGTGCCTTTTCTGCAGGAGGAGGAGGCTGGAGATGGCCGTGTGGCAGCAGTGGACCCTGTGGACAGTGAAGATGAGGAGGCAGAGGATAAGGACAACAGAAGTGCAGTCATTTGTCAATACTTCCAATGACACACAGGTAAGACAGTGTTATTTCACATTTCATTGACAGTTTGATGTGTGACATTGTCACTGGCAGGCTGTGAATTCCTACTTCTATGCCCACTCACTGTACCCATTGGCATATCTTTTTGCAGATGTTGGTGCCCCACTATTGCTTCTGGTGTGTTCACTGCAGCCAACCACAGGTCTTTCCTATGTTAACATTACTGTACAGTTGAATTGCAATGTTTAAAGCTTATTAAGTGAATTCACACTTAAATCATTTGACATACTCCGTACTTTTCAAAGTGTGTTTATTGCAGTGCAAAAAAGGGGAAGTGCTATGGGCTGGGGCGATGATGGAGGAATGTCCAGGTTATAGTACAGTCTATTTGTAGCACAGGAGCATTGTCCAAGGGGGCATAGGAAAGGAAGCAATGGCAGTTCAAGATGAACAGGGTGACAGAGTGGCACACAAGGGGACAATCAGGAGAGTCTTATTTCCTGGTGGGGGTCTTGACAAGTGTCTCTGGCTTCTGCCTGAATCGCAGGGAATGTTTGCGGGGTGTCTCTCCTTCTGCAGCGCGAGGGGTGCTGGTGGCCTGTTGGTCCTGTTGCGGGGCCTCCTGTCCACTAGCGGCAGTGGAGGTGGAGGGATGTTCAGTAGTCTGGCTAGTGGCAGGGGCCCACTGGTGTGCCACTGCCTCCCTCATACTGTTGGCCATGTCTGCCAGCACCCCTGCAATGGAGACCAGGGTGGTGTTAACGGACTTCAAGTCCTCCCTGATCCCCAGTTACTGTCCCTCCTGCAGCCGCATGTTCTCCTGCATCTTGTCCTAGATCTAGCCCAGTGTATCTGGGGAATGTTGGTATGCTCCCAGGCTCGTGGTGAGTGCCTCCTGGAGAGCCGGTTCCCTGGGCCTGTCCTTCCCTTGGTGCACAGCAGTCCTTCCAGCTTTCCTGTTGTCCTGTGCCCCTGTCCCCTGAACCGTGTGCCCACTTCTACTGACCCCAGGTCCCTGATTGTCCTGGGTTTGTAGGATACCCTGGGGTCCCTGTAGTGGTGGACACACTGCTGATTGATGTGGCCTGGGGACAGAGGTATGGGCCCACTGGGTGGGTGCAGTGGTGGTATTTCCTGAGGGGGGAGGCTCTGTTGTGGTGTGAGACTGTGCCTGGGTAACTGACTGTCTGGAGGGCCCTGATGGGCCAGGTTGGTCATCCATATCCAGGCGACCAGAGCTGCTGTCATCACTGTGGGCCTCTTCTGTGGGGGAACTGGATGTTGCTGGCACCTCTTCTCTGGTGACATTGGCTGGGATACCTGTGGGGATGCAAATGCAGTGTTATTATTTCCGTGTGTGACATATTGTACATGGGTAGGTTGCCCTCTATGGTTGTTATTGCCCTGGCAGCTTTGCCTTGTGTGAGTTGTTATTTGGCGAGCTAGCTGATTGTCTCTAGTGTGCATGATGTAGTGATAGGTGTCCATGCAGGGCTGTGAGTGGTCTCCATGCATTGGTATGGCATGCAGGGCTTGGAATTGAGATGGGTGGGTTGTGATGGTGGGGTGTGTGGGAAGTAGTGAAGTAATGGGAGTGAGGGTAAGGGTGAGGTATGTGATGGCATGCAGGTAGGGGGGTGATAGTAATAGTGAGTTGACTTACCAGAGTCCAGTCCTCCTCCTACTCCTGCCGCCCTCAGGATGCAGTATTGCCAAGACTTGCTCCTCCCATGTTGTTAGTTGTGGGGGAGGAGGCGGGGGACCATCGCAAGTCCTCTGTACTACGAGCTGGTGTCTTGCTGCAATGGAAGGCACCTTCCCCCGTAGGTCATTCCACCTCTTTTTGATGTCATCCCTTGTTCTGGGGTGCTCTCCCATGGTGTTGTCCCTGTCCACGATTCTCCACCATCGCTCCATCTTCCTAGCAATGGATATCTGCTGCACCTGTAATCCAAATAGCTGTGGCTCTACCCGGATGATTTCCTCCAACATGACCCTTAGCTCCTTCTCAGAAAATCTGGGGTGTCGTTGTGGGGCCATGGGTGTAGTGTGAGTGGTGTGGGTGAGGATGTGTAGGGTGATGTGATGGGGTGTGTGATATAAGGTGTGTGGGTGGTGTACAGGTGATGGTAGTGTGTGGCTCTGGTTGTGTGAGTGCTCTTGATGTCTCTCTCTGCTGGCAATTATTGGTATTCGTAAAGGGTTGTGGGTAATGTGGGTGTGTGTTTTATAGTGGTGTGGTTGTGGTGTGCGTATGGGTGTCAGGTTTTTGTAGTTTGAATTGTCCAATGTGGTGCTGTTTTGTTAGTGAGTATGTATTTTGAGCACAGCGGTATGTACAGCCAATGGTTTACCGCCATTAAATGTCCGCTGTGGTGATTCGTGGGTGATAATGTTGTGGGCGTTGTTCTGTTGGCGTAACAGTGTGGGTTTTGATACAGCCAATTTATCACTAACGTTTGACTGGTGGACTTGTGCGTGGCTGGATAGTGACAGAACGCTGTGTGTTTGTCATAATATGGTTAGCGGATATCCGTCGCGGCGGTGGTATGTTGGTGGCAGTCAGCACGGCGGTAAGTGGGATTTACCATCATAATGAGGGCCTGAGTGCTGATGGCTGAACAGAGACCAAATACCGGTATGATGAACATATACAGGTACCTACAAACCTATTGAAGACTGGCTCCAAATTGAGATGTAAAACGGAAGTATCAGAAGGAGCTGTGATAAACCCCCCAAATAAATCATAAAAGTATGATATGTAAAAAAAGTGCGATAAGACAACACACCTGCTGTTCGTCTGAGACACGGTGAGCACGAGTACAAGAAACGCCAACTATGTCCATTAGGACATTTAAAAGTATGCGTCAGCAACATAGAGAATGGTTTCTGTTCCTCAGATAGATCAGAGGAAATGAAAAGAAGAATGCCATGTTTGACCAAAGTCACGCTAGTGGCAAGGCATAAGAACAATAATGTCCTAGGTTCTAACATCACTGGCTATCAAGATATAATCAAATTGCATCATGATTGTATAAGTCAGATTAACCAAGCATGTGGCAAAGTACTGCAAAACATTAACCGCTATCAGTACCAAATGTGATCATAAATACAGAACGCCGTCCATGTCCACAAGAACACAGAGATGTCATAACAACAAAAGACAGTTTGTTCCATACAGGAGATAGAGGAAACAAAAGTAAGAGCCATATTGGACTGGAGCTAGTGATAATAACAGGACTCAAAGAGAGTATAGTCCTAGGACAATGAAGCATGATATGCAACAAGTAAACAAATAGAGATAACAGTCGCCAGCAAGGCATCATGTTAGATTGTTGGGTTCATTTGAATCAACAATATAATCTCCAACCTACATAGGAAAAATGCTATTATATTTCTAAACTATTGTCAGTCAAAATAATATATGTCCAAGACCAGCATCATCATTAAAACGAACCAAAGTCAAGAATATACTCGTGTCTTCAAGCTAAAAATGAGGAAATAAACTCAAGGACCCAAAAGCAAAGGTGTAAATGGGTCAACCTGTTGTCCACAAACAAGTGTTGTAAATGCTGAGATAATGAGCATCCATTCCTCTGAACAAACTGAAAATTGATAAAACAAGTTCTCCATCACAAGTTAAGGTGTACAAATGACCAATCCAAAAAGAAGTATAATCAGCAGACTAATACAAAGATATTTATATTCCAATAGTACAGTGACTGTCATGAAAAGAGTATGTGATAAGAGAAGACCCACATGCCTGCATAAAACCAATACTATGTGAATGGAGAAGAAAATTAGGAGTTATTTATGAAAAAAAGGGGAAAAGCAAGCAAAAGATACCCATAAAGAAAAAATTAAGCACATCTTGAATAAAGTATAATTCAAAAGGTAGCCCATGAAAATCAACCAATACGAGCAATAATATGAGGCTGGGAAAAACTTGCCAGAACGGCTTGGCAGTTTAAAACTGTACACACAGGCTCTGAAGTGTCAGGCCTGAGACATGTTTAAAAGGCTTCTGTAGCGGGTGGCAAAACCAGTGCAAAATAAGTGCTGCAGGCCCATTAGAAGCATTTACTTTACAGGCCCTGAGTATATATAATGCACTTTACTAGGGACTTACAAGTAAATTAAAGATGCCAATTGCGGCTAAGCCAATATTATCATGTTTATGATACAGAGCTCCTGCACTTTGGCACTGGTCAGCAGTGGTAAAGTACCCAGAATCCTAAAGCCAGAACAAATTAGGTCAGAAAAATAGATCAGAAGGCAAAAAGTCAAGGGAAACCATGCCAAGGATGCCAGGTCAAACAGACAGCAACTAGTAAATTTGTACAAGTTGAAACACCAGATCGACCCTCCTGACAGAATATATGAACTGGACATTCAGATTGTGGGCAACAAACCTTGCACCATCAAAGTGATTTTCTGGGATAAATTAACACACTATTATGAAATTCTCTTATCTGAAGTAGATTGGTCACCAGAGTTTGTTAGGAAAGTCCCAGAAGGAGAAGATGTAATATTACCATCCTTCTCAGTGCTTGGTCCTATTGCAACTAAATAGGCCTATGCTGAAGAGTGGGCTCTTGCACAAGCCCTGGCAAGATTCCTCAATCATGTAGGATGGGATGAAGGTTCTCCCTACCATACAATAACTATACACTCTAGTCCACAAGTCCAACCACAATACCCAATTCAACACGAAGCAAAAGCTCAGGTGAGTGAAATTCTCGCACAACTATAATACCTGGGAGAAATTTAACCCTGCATGTCTCATATCAATAACCCTCTCTTTCCTGTCATGAAACCAGATCATTCCTATCGCATAGTCCTAGACTACAGAAATGTAAACAGTCACACACACACTTTTGCAATTCAAAACTCACACAGTACAGCCATAATGAACAACATAGTCCATAAAAAATACAAAACAACATTGGGCATTTCCAATGTTTTTTTCTGTCAATATCTAGCATCTGAAGGCAGAGATTTAACAGGGTTCTCTGCTCTAAGTTAACAACATTGATTGTGTCGACTGCCTCAAGAGTATAAGAACTGTCCTGGATTGTTTGCAGTGTAACAACAATTCTACATGAGATTGACTCTGACACATTGTCCTTTGTTCAAAAAATCCATTCGATGGACGATGACTTAAATAAACACTTCGTGCAAGTAGATCGTACAGTGTTTGGATTTGCTGAATACACCTACAATTTAATTTCCAATAATCAAAAAGTGTTTGTCTTAGTATCCTGTTTTTGGGATACAAACTTTCAACTGAAGGCAAGAGACTTGCCCTGCTCTTACTAGAGAATTGTGTTTTTCACAACCACTCTACACTATAAAGAAGCTACACATTGGACATCAGAACATACACAAACATCCAGGTCATTACAAACCGACATGTTTATATTCAGACACTTACACACTCATTTCAATCCAACAAATCTAATGGTATGCGCCTTTCAGGATCCACTGGCTAGTCATATGATACCTTCAACTAAGGAGACACAGTGCCTATTGGATATAAATCACATTTGTGTTCCAATGCAGAAATGTGTTTTGCATCCACTGAATAAACATTGACTGAAGTTCAAAAAGCTTTAATAATGGAAGGAACAGGACCTGAGGGAAAACAAATCATTGTTGTAATCCCTGTTCCAGCTTTAGAGGCTGTCATCAAGGCAAGGTTTTCTAAAATGAAAGCCTTACATCTAAAGAGGATACAGTGGACCACTTCCCTGACAGCTACTGATGTATTTGACCCAACTTTGCATACTCAACAATTCCTTCAATATGAACAAGATCACCCTCTGCCAAATTACATTTTGACTCTTGATCGGTCTTATTTTATGATCTATGCCAGTGGTTCCCAACCTGGGGTCCGGGGACCCCTGGGGGTCCGCAAAGCCTTCTCAGGGGGTCCGCGATAGCCTAGAAAATTAAAAAATATTAACAAATATTGAAAAATTAGGTCCCCAGCTTCAAGTAATGACTTAGGTGGGGGTCCCCAGATTCCCATGATGATTCAGGGGGGTCCCTGGGTTCCATTAATTGTAAAGTGGGGCTCCACAGAAATCAAATGTTTGGGAACCACTGATCTATACTAATTGTTCAGCTCAGCCTGCGATTGGCACCAAACAGCAATACTCTGTTGCTTGTGCACCAGTTCGTGATGTCATGAAAAATGGCAGTTTCCAGTCAACAAAAATGTTTAGACTGTTCCTAGGGTATTGTACGGCCCAACTGGTTGAATTAAAAGCACTAATGCCAGCACTGGAAAATATGGATCCTGAAATCCCCACACTGGTAGTGTTTAATTTGTATTACTATGTCCACTCTTACAATGAAAATTTACCTTACTGATACCTGAATGGATTCAGAGACTCCAAGAGGAATACTATCAAGCATAAACTGCTTTGGGGAAAAGTGGTGCATCTGAAAGATTGCTTGCCATGGGCTCATGTAATTCATACATTGAGTCACAAACATGTTGGAATACAGATTGTAGGGAATTCACTAGTGGAAGAAGCCACAAAAGCAGTGGGCCAGACTGTTGTAGTAGTTGTGATTACTCATTCTTGCACAAGGGTGGATGATTACATTGTCACTGCACTCAATTCTTCACTCAGTGGCACTCCTTTACCCACAAAATGTACTGCAAAATATTCCTATCTGTTGAGTGCCAAGAAAATTCCCTTTGCCCACATTTACCGAGTTGGTGTTAAGTGATTTCCAGCCAAGACCACAGGTTAGAATTAATCATAGTTGCACTCGAGGGGTTTGCATCTGCACTTGCTGGTGTGGTGGCTAGAGTTTCTCTACTTCAGAAACGCTATTGGTGGTATGGTATGCTGAAGCAAATGAGGCAATTTGTCATCAGAGGTGGCATTTGTCAACAAATACGATGTTCTACTACTGCACACCACCATAGACACCCCTCTTAGTTTCAATTAAACCCCTCCACTGTGTGTATTTTGATGGTGAATTTAAGTTCACTTCACTAGCTGCAGATTCACATTCTAGATTCCTATGGGTGTGGCAATGTTATTAAAGATTTGCAAGTCTTTGTGGGGACATATGCAGTAGCGACATTCCACGCAACCAGGGACCTGCATGTGCCTCTACGGCTTACAGGGATACTATGGAAACTCTTGTTATTGCTGTGCGGTACTGGTTTCCCTAACATCCTGAAAGAAACTCAACAGTGCAAAGGGAGAACCATAACTAAAGCAGTCTGTAGCAGCTAGAGCATTACTTTCGGTCATACTTGGATCTATAACTTGTATGCCTAAAAGATCTTTGGGAGGCAGGACCCCCTACAAGGTCCTTTTCGGCATCCAGATGTACGTCCCAGGTCTCGAAAGTCCTGGCATAGTGGCGGTAGACATGCTTTTTGACATAAATACATTTTTTGCTGTCTTACAGGAATTACAAGACTTCCGTGGTGAGCATCTTCTGACTTTAATTCAAATGTGGGGGATCTAGTCCAAGAGAAGATTATCGATAAAAAGTATTTTGGACCATCAGACCCTGAACCAGAGCCAGTCCTAGGCATTTAAGGTATAAGAAATATGATTTTGCTTCCACTTGCTGGTTGTAAAAAGAAATGCTTTGTTTCAATTGATGTGTTAAAACTACACCATGTATCAAGTCTTACACAGTAGGCTACAAGGACTCCTGAGTAGTTACCTGCCTCCTCTCATTACTCTGCATGAGATCCCTATACAAGAATTAAGTAACACAAGTACCACTTCTCCCTGGCTCGGGACTACAGATACTAAATTTCAATTAGTTCTTGTTGCTACTGCCAATACAGGACAAGCTCCTGATATAAGTTTACAGTCTTCAACTGCTGTTTCCAACAATTAAATTGTGTAGTACCAACCTCCTTTGGGAGAGACTACAATTTCTCTTTTACCACAGGAGGTCTCTGTTTTTGCACAGACTGCCTTTGGTTACTTTATTGACATTGATGATTTTTCTACAAATTCTTCACACACTTCCTTGCATGCAGTATGTGCTTTTCTTGTTTGACTAAAAAAGACTTACCTGATTCAATCATGGTCCTACATTTCACAATTTTTCCTCTTCATTCGGATTGGATCTGTTACAGTTTTCTTCTTGATTTTAAACGGATATTACTTTCCAGAACGCGCTGCTCCTTTACTGGTGGACGAGATGTTAAAGACTCATTCTTCCTCACATATGGTGCAGACTGTTCATAAGACTTGTCCTTTATGAACGTTTCTGCATTTCCTGCCTCTGATGGAATTGTGTGGGAGAAAGTTTCATTTGATATTTTTTGCCCTTCCGAAACTTCTGAAAATACGCTGTCTTCATTGAATGGATGCGATTACAGTGTGAAGTATGATCTTCGAATTGGAAAGCTACTCTGTATTTGAAATTGAAGGTTTTGTATTTGAATACTGCTAATTATGATTAAACATTTTGTTCATAATCATCAAAATTACTTTATTTCAGCCACCAGGGCCGTAAAAGTAGAAAACATACATTATAAATATTTAAAACAGTGCATTAACAACAAAGCAAATTCAAAATTCATACAGTTTCCAGAGATCAACAGGGCAAAAACATTAAACACCAAGGAGCCTACACAGGCAGAAAGGAATGATTTAGTAGACAGTATACCAGTGAAATATAAACCATTACATAATAAGAATACTAAGCTAGGGAAGCAGAATGATAAATGTTATGTGGGAAGGGTAACTAGTACCTTCCTACAAATTTTCCATATCTCACCCAAGAACTTTGCAACTGGAATAGCGAACAATGGGCTGCAATCAGACCTCTGGATGCAAAGTGCTACAGAGTAGTTGCAAGCACCCAAGCATCTGCCAGAAGAGGCTAGCCAGATCTTGAGAGGGTGCGCACAAGTGGGGCAGGTAAAAAGGAAATGTGCAACACTTTACGCTGAAGAGGGATAGATGGGGTATGACTCAGTAGCCCCACCTGCCCACTTACCTGTAAATGATCTCAGCAAAAGAGTGCCCACTTTAAACTGGAATTATAACTTCCTGTCGATGTAAACAGTCACCTGATCCCAATATAACTCACGCTGACTCATCAATTTAAATTCAAGAAAGTCACTAACCAGTTGAAAGCACTCAGCCTTTAGAAGGTCACTGGCTGCAGTGGCTGCCCAGTAAACCAACTTCAGGTTGTGTACAGAAGGGAAATTGGTAGTTGCAAGATGTTCCAACAAATCTGACAACTCCAAGAGCAGAGCAACTCTAATATCCACTAACCAGGAGACTTTATGTGATCTATCATTACCCATTACATCCTGGAGGGCTTTTGCATGATGTACAAGTCCCTGAGTAGGCCATAACCTGCCGGTAATACAAGAGGACGCAACTTGACTTTGTTAGCTAGGCTATATAGACCTATGTACAAATATAATGAATGCAATGGGGTACTGTGGGAGCACGGTTAAATTACATAGGAATGTGTTTTTAGCAGGGATAATCAACTCGATATTGGAAAAGACCCATATTGCTACCCCATACAAAATATTCACACAGGACTAGTTCTCCCTGTGCAGTTTTTAATTATACACAATGGGAACATTGCCCGACACTACCAGTAGTTAGTTCTAAAACATACATGAGAGTGTTTGTGTAATTTTCGGGAAACAATCCCTTAGACCCGAGATCTTATTATTATAAACTGACCCCTTCCCCAGTGAAGAAAACTTGCTGTCCCAAACTTAACTGATTTATTCAGATTCACTTATATCTGAACTGATGCTACAGGGTAATGCATTTTGGAAAAATATTATTGATGTAAAATCAATTTGGGTAACATGTCATTGGCAAGTACAGGGTACAGATGCTTTATCTAGAGCCTGTCTAATACCTATACAGATGATTTACCTGAACTATACCGTGCAACAAACAACTTGCATGGGTCTGGCTAAATTTAAACAGATGAATACACCTATCAGTCTCTTCATTAAAACAATTTCATAATTGGCAACTTATAGCAAACTATACAGAGATGAAATTAAAAGATGGTACATATGATTTTTCAATTACAGGTCCAGATGGATGGTTAGTGTGGCCAGTTGACACTAATGGTTGTTATGTGTGTTTTTTAAACTCCACTTTGGATTTTAAAGCTAGCACACCAGACCCCCGGTACTTGCAGTCACAACATTCAGGGTTATTTACCACTTATAATGTGGAGAAATTGTGCCAGCAGTGGTTACAATATTCCACATGAGCTGCAGTAAAAGAACAGCAATCACTCCTTTCTGATTACATGGATTTACAAGATTTCTTGTTAGGTTCTAGAACAACATGTCAAAACCGCTCCTTATATGTCATAAATAATGAGATTTAGACAATGTCCCAGCAAGACCCTGCTGAACAATTAAGACAGACTGACAGGGAACATTTTGAAACAGCTTTGGATGTTGTGGACAATTATATGACTACGCTGTCAACTCATATTTATCCTTTGAATAATATTCATTCAATATCATACAGAACGATATACCCCTTTTACATCATGGACAGAACCAGATGAGATTGATTATGAAATTGAGTTGGATATTGCAGGTTTTTAAATCAAACTGTGTACCATGGGAATATCTGAACACAACAGAGTTATGTTTTCCATTTAATTTAACACACATACAGAGACTTATGGCATAAAAAGATGAACATTGGACATTTAAAAAAATTATTCTTTTCATTAGCTGTAATGTCTTCTGTGTGTCGTAAAATTCATGGCTTTATCTCTTTGCCAATCGCTACATTTCAATTTACATCTTGTTTGAAGCATTATCAGGTTGGCAGATATGAAGATATGAGGGAGTCCTGGGTCTGTGTGTGTGTGCCTGGGAAAAATAAAATCTTTCTTAGTGGAAATGAATGTGAAACTTTGTTTGACCATTCATTACTTTGTAAAGAGGTAACACTGCATGGTGCATGTAATGCGCCTGTGGCATATCTAATGTGTTAACTGAAAGGCGCACCATCTCCTTGATTCATCCAGTCTTCCAATTACTCTAGAAGGGGAGTTATTTGGTTCCTATTTGGGTCTTAACTACTAAGGATGCTGTGGAATGAATTCAGTTGTCCCATATGTGGTGACGTCTCCAGGGTCTTGACCTGCTGTAGCAATGTGTTATTTCTACCCACATGCATGGTTAGGGGAATTACCATATTGCAGGTGGATGCGTACTGCAAGCCATCTCTTTCAGTTTATATGGACACTTTGGCTCCTGGATTCCTGGAATATGGCTCTAACCTGGTGATTACACCCTTGGCTGTCTTGCCTTTAGAATCTGCTGAGTTGGCTGGATCTGACCGTATCTGTTCTTTGAAACTTGCTTCTCAGGCCAGATGAATCTGTCATCTGCAGTTGTGGGTTCCTTCCTGGATCTCATTGTCTTTGGACATGAAATTATGTCAGGAGCCTGAATCAAAGAGCAACCTCTTGAAATATTAAGGGAGTCTCTCCCCTTGCTTTAGCTTGTATCCATAGACTTTGATTTGGCCTCTTGTTTTTTAAGCGAGTTGTATTCCTTAGTTTTATTAGCTTTTAATTGGCATATTTTTTATGGATTTTCTTTGCTTTTATTATTGAAGTGCTTTCCATAATTTATGCATATATTTGTTTTTTTATAACATGTTTTATATAACATGTTTTTAGGCATGTTTTATATTCTTATTGTAGCATGAGCTTCGCTTCTCATGGCCAAGAAGGGGGTAGTAAAGCATGATAGGGCCTGCTTAGTGCCTCCATTTTAAAATGTACATTTTAACTTAGCATTTCTTTTCTGATGGTAACCTTTTACATGGATTTTTAACTCATGCAATAATGTACTGAGAGATCACTGTACATGCAGCTAGTTTCCTGTAAGGGTTGATGCCATCCAGTCTGTATACTTTGTCCAAGGCTAAGCAAACAGAATGCATGCTCTAAGTATTCTGATTGTCCATAGAGACAGGACTGCACTTGTAGACATATCATAGTATTGAGCCTGCACCTCTGACACAGTGCGACATGAACGGTGCTTGTATTATAAAAACTGCATCTATGTCACATTCTGCAGATGAGCACTTCCTCTGAGGTCATCCTGGAATGTGGTGCACCATGCCTGAGATGCAGCTTGGCTGACTTATCCTGACTTCTACCCTCCACATGACAATAGCTTGCACTATACCAGACAGGCTTCCTGGCTTCCTGGCTTCCCAGTACATCTTACCCAGGTATGGGGATCAGGCTTTCCCAACTGTTCTGGCAGGGGGTACTCCCGTTACACTGTTGAAAGTGTAGGTAGTAACATATAGGAGTGAATCAACACAATAACACTACCATGGTTTAATTGTTTATTTTTTTCACCATTTTCATATTGCTGGTTAGCATGCTTTGCCTAGTTTGCCTAATAGTCACAACTCACATTTTTTATGCAAGAATAAGATTGCTGCAATAAATGCTCAAAAGACATTTCTTCATCTTTTTTGTGTCTCATCTAGGGTACAGAGAGTGACAACGAAACAGTAGATCTGTTTTCCCGATTTCTTTGGGAACCTGAGTAGTCATGTTTGAGGTTGCAAATGCCATCTGGTTTTCTGCTATGTTTAGGGTTCAGATGAGGCACTGTGATCCAGGTAGGAGCCGTGTCAACATTTCCTGATGGTATATGCGAATTGGGTCCCTAGGCAATGATGGTTACTTTGACCAGATACACAGTCCTACTTGATTCATAGGAATCATACAACAATGACTCTAAAACTGATTGATCCACAGCACAATTCACAGGAGCACCCACAATTATCACCTGAATGTCAGCCACAGTGGTATGTCCATCGAAAGGTTAATTCAAGGCTCCCACCTATACACTTTATGATTCCCTTTTTAGCCCCATCTCTCTTCCTTAGATATGTACAGGCCCCTACCTTGTGATCTATCACTGAATCAAAGAGCAACCTCTTGAAATATAAAGGAAGTCTCTCCTTTCACTCGAGTGTGTCCATCACAGCTCATAGGAATGCAGCAATCCACAAATATGTCTGGGAGGATTCCTCTCTTCCACATTTCTTCAGTAGGCAGACCTGGGCTTCCCAAAATGGAACACATGGTCCTCCATTTAATGCTCACTGAAGGCACATTAGCACTCAGCACACGGCACACCTACTGCACAGCACTGTCACTTACACGCTTTGTACTACTACAGGTACAAATACATTCAGCAGACACATTCAATCTGCGTCTACTGTTCAGCACAACCTGCCTGTGTTATATCATGGTGTGCTTTCTGCAAACACACACTGCCAGCACACGTACACATGCTCAACATGTGTGCTGCACAACATTTCACACCTCATGTATTGTACTTCACTCAGGCACACATACCCCCAAAACATGTTTTTTCCTATGCACACACTGCACAGCACTGCATCTCTCACATAATACATTTCTCCCAGGCATGCATACACTTAGTACAACTATTATCTACACGTGCACTACATCATACTGCTCTATCCTTATACTGTACTTTTTGCAGGCACACATACAACCAATGTAGAGTACCTACTCCAAACCTGCACTCCACATGTAGCCAAAGGTGAGTTAAACACATTGAAGTAGAACATTTTAAAAGGTGAGTGAGTCTCTAGGCCTTTAACAGTGACACAGGATAAAAAGATTCAGTAGAAGGCTGGCCTGGTTTGTAGTGGGTACCTATGGTACTTACACCTTTTACCAGGTCCAGTTATCCCTTACTATTGAAATGTAGGCAGTGTCCAGAAACCAGGCTCTCTAGACGTAGCTGTAGCTGAGAGGCCAAGGCTTATCTAGGAGACATTCAAAGACCATGCAATACTACTGCAGTCACACAGTACTCACACACATGAAAGAAAATACTCAGTTTTACAAAAATAAAGGTACTTGTTTTTGGTGACACAAATGCCAAAAATACCATAGAGGGGAGGTAAGTAATACACAAATTATATCCACTAGTATACAGAAATTGCAATTAAAAAAACAGTTAGAAAACAGGGCAAATTGTGAAAATCACAATAGCTAGAAATGGGCCTGGGAGAACACAAACCAAATACTAAAAAAGTGGAATGCGAATGACGGTTTCCCACCTAGGCAACTTTATTGTGTAGAGGGGTGCTGGGAGTATTAGAAAACGCCAAAGGTAAGCAATAAAACTCACCGCAAAGCCCAGTAAAGCAGGAGTAAATCACAGTAACTTTCCAAGAACCCACAAGAACACTAGAAAGCAGATAATGCAAGAACCAGAAGACACTCCAATACACCAACAGTGGATTCCTGGAGCTGAAGACCTGTTGAAGAACGGGACCAAGTTCAAGAAGCACAGAAGAGTCCAGGGAGAACATGAGCCCCTGCTAACCCGGATGAAGGTGCAAAAGAAGAACCACTGGTGAAGAAGAACAGTCAGTACTGCACCCAAGAAGATGGATGCGGGTTCCTGGTTGGTGCAGATGATGCCCAATGCTGGATGAATGACTGCAGTCTGGTTTGCGTTGCTGGATTCCGCCAACAAGCCTCTGCACACGCAAAAGCTCATGGTTAGCAGAAAATGGCGTTGCCCGTAACCAGGAGGGACCTCATGGACTTTACCCAGAAGGGGGAAAGAGAGGGGGCTCTCAGCAACTAAGAGAGCCCACAGAAGACCAGACAGCACACACAGGAGTCCCACAGCACGGGGACAAAGAAGGTGCAAAAGGAGGCCCATGCAGCACTACAACAAAGGATCCCATACCGCCGGAGAACCACTCAGGAAGCTGTGAATCACAGGATAAAGTGTTGGGGCCGGAGCTGCATCGTTCATGAAGAACTTTGTGGAAGGATGCCAACAAGCCTTGGCAACTGCAAAACACGTGGTACACAGGGGTACTCTCTTGCGTGGGAAAGCAAGCTCTTACCTCCACCAAAGTTGGACAGTAGGATGTCAGGACCATCGGGACCACTTCAGTCTACAACCCATGGTGCAGAATCCATGCAACTTGTCAGGAGAGGGGACCCACACAGCCAGTTGTCATTGCCGAGAGGTCCTTGCTGAAGCAGGGTAGTGACTCCTTTACTCCAAGGGAGATTCCTTCGTTCTTCTGGTGCAGGCTGAAGACAGGCTGTCCTCTTAGGATGCATGACTGGGAAAAAGTTGCAGTTGCTGGCAGGAGCTGAAGATACAATGTTGCAGAAGTTGTCTTTGTGTCTTTGTTGCAATTTGTAGAGTTCCTGGAGGGTCCAGATGCAGCTACTTTGGTGAGAAGGTAAAGTAAAGGATGCAGAGGATTCCTGCTGGAGTCTTGCAATCCGAATCTAAAGAACAACCCAAGAGAGAGACCCTAAATAGCCCTGAAAAGGGGATTGGTCAGCTAAACAGGTAATCACCTATCAGGGGAGAGCTCTGACGTCATCTGCTGGCACTGGCCACTCAGATGCTCCCAGAGTTCCCTGCCAACTTGGAATCCAAGATGGCAAAACCCATTGATCCTCTGGAGGAGCCCTGGGCACCACCCCTGGGGTGGTGATGGACAGGGGAGTGGTCACTCCCCGTTCCTTTGTCCATCTTCAGGCAAGAGCAGGGACTGGGGGTCCCTGAACTGCTGTAGACTGGATTATGCATGGAGGGCACCAAATATACCCTTCAAAGCATTTCCAGTACACACGTAAAATGGCGTCCCCGCACTCATGAAGTATGGGAAAATGGTCCTGGAGGTCATGGGGGCACCTCTGCTAATGCAGGGGTGCCCTCACACACAGGTACTCTGCACCCTGCCCTCAGGGCTGGAGGGCCTGCTGTAGGGGTGACTTATAAGTGACCTGGTGCAGTGTAAATGGCAGTGGAAGGGTGCATGCACCTTTTCACGCAGGTTGCAATGGCAGTCCGGCAGAAGAATTTGCATGGGCTTCCTATGAGTGGCAAAATAAATGATGAAGCCTGTAGAGATCCCCTGGAACCCCAATGCCCTGGGTCCATAGGTACCATATACTAGGGACTTATAAGGGGGCACCAGTATGCCAATTGTGAGTGAAATACTGGCTTACCAGTATGCAACAACCATAATTTAAGGGAGAGAGCATAACTACTCCCAGGAGTAGCAGGATCCCAGTAGATGCAGTCAAATACACTGACAAACAGGCCAAAAGTGGGGGTAACCAAGCTAGAAAGAAGCTACTTTCCTACAGATTCCCTTCACTACTACTGGTCACTACAGAGTATATACAGCACTTGTGCTCCTTAACTTCTAGTGAAGTCAGTAGTCCTCTACCACTATGAGGGCAGGGCTTTGGGCATGCCTCTTGGTCCAACCACATCGCAATCTGTGAGGCAGGCCTATGTCATGGGATGATCTGTGTTCACCTACATCATAAAATCAGTTTTAGGGATCCAGAGAACCATACAGTTGGGCATGGGTACACACCATTATCATGCAGATGAATGTTTGCATTTTCCTGGATCGCACAACTAACGAGAGAAGTTAGTTACCATTTGGATTGTGCAACGCTTTTCTGTCCCAGCCATGGTAATACCTATTACCCAGATGACTGAACCAAAGGAACAATTTCACCAGAAATATACATTTAGATTAAGATCCTACTAATGTGAATTCAAGTCAGGAGATTTGGAAATAGATAACTTTCACATTTGCTGTTGGCAGTTGGTCTTTGTGTATTCCTCATAGGCATAATCACAATAGAGGGTCTGTTTTTTGTTAGGATGGGCATTCTCTGACTTGATAGGGGGTGGAGCTGTCACCTACCACACTTGTGCTTCAAAGGCACTGGTTCAGCTCACATAAAAAGTATGTCACACCAACCTATTGTGCCCCCAGGCAGACTTGGACCATGGCAGAGAGGCAAGACATTCCAGACTTCTCGTTAGGGGGAATCTGCAGAAGCCGCTCCCAATTAAAAGTGGGTACCAGGTATACATATTGAACCCACTCTTCAGATCACTTGTAGACCTGTAGAAGACTCAGAAGAAGGACTGCTCTGCTGCAATAAGGACTGCTCTGCTGCTTGATTAAGAAGCACAGGACCTGCACTCTTAATCCAGGAAATCCAGGGTGACTCCAAGGACTAGTTGGCTGGCCTCCTGGTCAAAGCATCAAGGACAGAAAAGGCCTCAACCCCCTTGAACCATGCACATGGAATATCCCAGCTGTGAGTCCTGGCCCCCTTCACCCGCAAGTGGTGCCTTCCCAGTCCTCGACCCTTGGAAGTGGGACTAAAGGTTTCCTGCCAGCCTAGCTCTAGTCCCCATTAGAATCGATGCAACACAACATAACCTGGTGCAAGACTTTATATCACGGCCCTATCAGGCTCCTTAACAGAACCAACACAGCATGACAGTCCTCTAAGCAGGACGCCGCTTGGAACCACTTCTGCGTGGCACAATGCCCTGTTTCTCAGAGGGCCTAATTTGGTCCCTGTCTTCTGCCAGCGCTCCATCATGGTCAGTTAAACATGTGGCTTTGTCCAGGTCAGACATGACCAGATAACCACAGCTGGCTCTTTGTGCTTCTAAGCACTATTTCAACCTAAAAATATAAAATTGCATATCTCCAGATTTACTAATTGAATTGTTGTCACATTGGTGTAAAGTGATTTATTAAAATTGATTTATTACACATTGCCTCAAAGTTCAGCCTGTCTACTTTTCTACCAAGCCACCTGAAGGCTAAGCACAGGTTAGTTTAGTGACTTTTGTGGCTCACCCTGATAGAAACTGTGACTGTTGCTTGAGCAGCGCTCACACCCTCCTCAAACAACAACAATTTCTCACAATAAGTAGCACTTATTATAAAAAAAAGTTGGAGATTGTTGATCTAAAAAAAAGGATATGTTGCGCTGATTGGGTAGAAGAGCTTAGAAGGGTGTTGTTCTAGTGTGGATGCAGGGATCACAGTGGTTACCATGACTAAAGGTCAGAGCTAATTTTCATGTGTTGATATGTCCCTATAAAGAATCAAATGTGATGGAATGAGAAAGAGCCGCTACTGAGGGACCGTCACAGTAGCATTCTGCATTTGTGAGCTCGCGAGAGCAGAACGAAAATATGTCTAGTTGTCCAAGGACTTCATAGAGAGTTTCTACTTTAGAATACGCATGCTAATTTGCTTTATTACACAGAACCTGTTACTGCTGCACATTTTAAATAATATCACAATGTCGTTTCAGACTGTGCCATAAAGAAATGAAAAGGATATCCTGTTGGGCTTGCTTTGCATTACTCTATTTGAATGCCTGTCATATAATGTAAGACATCCAGAAGTCATTAGCTCCTGCAGAAATGCGGGCTACAGTGCTTGAGATAATTCAGCGTATAATTCAGAATTGATTGCAAACCGGGTGCTCCCGGGCAATAGGACACCTGAGGCCAATTAAACGAGCACATAGATTGAGCCGAGGCCACACTGAAGATTAATGTAGTCTCATAAAGACCGGCAAATAACAATATCAGCGATCTATAGACTTGGCACTTCAAAATGTTTAACATTTATTGTAATATACTGTGGTGTCCAATGATATTCTAATTTACGTTTACAGTCATATATAATTCTAAAGGATTAAATGTAGGGGGAACATAGATAATAACAAGCACAGCACATATTTATAAATTACATATCCTTGTGAGGGAGCTTTGAGATTGTTGGTGCATGGACAAGCACAACAAACCTCCACATGCGGTGAATTCTGTCCTCGTTAAAACCGATTTGCAAACATTTGAGTGGGGTTTGCATTACATTTCTAATGCACGCTCTCTGCAAAGTATTGTGGTGCGATTTGCAATCACAATTTCCATTGGAATGTAACCCAAAGTAAAGTAAAGTAAAGCTGTGTAATGAGCTGCCTTGCATTACTTTGCATCTAGGAGATTTCCATGGATGGTGGTCCAGAGTCTGCTTATCATAAATATCTCTTCAAGGCACTAGAACAGACAAATACTGCTGGTCTCTGGAACAGGAGCTTACCTTTTGCAACCTTTAGGCAAGTGATAAATAAAACTGCGAAATGGCATTCATACCTGCTTGACAAGAGTAGCTTCAGCCAATGTTCACATGCTTGGATAGTGCTTAAATACATCGATAGCCTGAAGCCAGCATTATATCTAAGTCTCGCATTCTCAGAGCAAATAAAGAAAAGGTTGATGGCAATTCGTTGTAGCCATTTACCAACACTGGCTGATCAACTGGCTTGGACGTATAGTGGCGCTACATCATGTAGACTTTGTGGAAACAAGAAAGAGGACTTCATACATCTAGTATGTATATGCCCCTACACACAAAAGGAGCATGACACTTTGTTAAAAAAGAGCTTTGTCTCCAGGGCATACGCACATGTAGGGCTGCTTTAATAAAAAGTCTCCATCCAGCCGAACCCCAATTGAACTGTAAATTGATTAAATATTTATTGCTTCATTAACAAGTGATTTCGGCAATTAACAACTAGGGACCAAAGTGTAAAAAAGCACTGAGCCATGTTTAGTCAAACACTCAGGATAAATATTATAATTTTCAGGTGGTGGTATGATGGTTGCATTACTTAATTTGACAAACCTTTTTTTAATCTTGGTTAATGTAGTTAGATTACTGCTAATTTCACTAAGGTGAATTGGAATTGATGTTTTTTTAATTCTTTTTAGTAATTTCTGTATCTTATTTTATGACAAACAATTGCACTAATTACTGGGGGGAATGAAGTTAGCACAAATGTTTTTATTGTGTGGATTTAGTATAGTACACTGATTTTATCTGTTTTAGTGAACATAATAGCTATTTTTATGTTCATAAGTAACATAGGTATGGTTTTAATTAACCAAAACAATAAAGAATTTAATTTAATTGACCCCTGGAAGTACTGTACGAATGTGTAACTTAGGTGTTATCTATCAATCAGTCAGAAATTTGTAAAGCACACTGCTCACCGAGGGTCTCAAGGCGCTGAGGAGCAGGGGTGTGGGGGGGAGGTGCTGCTACTGCTCCAACAGCCAGGTCTTGAGAAGTTTCCTGAAGGTAAGGAGGTCTTTGGTCTGGCACAGGTGGGTGGGAACAGTGTTCCACGTTTTGGCAGCGAGGTGCGAGAATGATCTACCGCCGGTTGTAGTTCTGCAGACACGTGGGGACAGTTGCGAGGTTGGAGGGGCGGAGATGCCGGGTCGGGGTGTAGAAGGAGAGTCGTCTGTTGAGGTATTCTGGTCTGGTGTTGTGCAATGCTTTGTGAGCGTGTGTGAGGAGTTTGAAGGTGATTCTCTTGTTGACTGGGAACCAGTGCAGGTTTTTCAGGTGGTCTGTGATGTGGCAGTGGCGGGGATGTCCAGGATGAGGAGTGCGGAGGCGTTCTGGATGCGTTGCATGGTATGGTTCATGCAGTATCTATGTATGTGCATGACTCAAAGGTATACCTTACAAAACCCAGAATATTGGTCCTGAGAGTAGCAGTTCTTTCAGCAGCACAGCTGTCCTGTCTGGCAAAGAATTTACAGGTCCAGAAGTGTACTGAAGAGATGGTGTCTGAAGTCCAGTATGTATACTCAGTTGGGCCTTTGAAGAGTAGAGGAGCTTCGAGAGGTAGGCCTTTGATGTGCACAGATACCCTGTCTTCCTGGCCCTAAATCCATCTTTCCTTTGTGTTGAGGCAGAACACAGCCTATTCGAGTGTAAGTTGGGCTGGGCCCAGCTCCTCCTTCCTATCCTGCCAGTGACAGCCCATCCAGGTACACCTAAACTCCTTATTGTGTGTGGCTCTTTGGGATGACTCTGCAAAGCTCAGCTGTCAACTACACCCAGTCATGTGATCCAAAGACAGGCTCCAGGCACCAAATAGCTAAGGCAGGAAAATGCCAACTTTCTGAAAGTGGCATTTTCAAAATTGCAATTAAAATCCAACTTCACTATAAGTTAGGATTTTCATTACAATTCCGAAGATACTATACATGAACTGCTTACTGGCTTTCATTAGGAAATTACATCTTATTAAATTCTATAAAGTAACTCCAATGTTATCCTATGGTAGGGGTAGGCCTTGTCATAGTTAAAAATTAATTTAAGATTGTTTTCATACCAAGACATGAAAAATGTGAAAGAACATATCTTATTTTTTTAACTCATTGCATCCTGTCCCCTGGGATGTCCAGGCCCTATATTAGGGGTGACTTGCTTATAATAAAAAATAAGTTTTTGGCCTGGCAAAAGATTTATTTTGCAAGGTCGAAATTGCAGTTCTAAAACTGCAGTCACAAGCTGCAATAGCATGTCAGAGACATGTTTAAGGGGCTACTTGAGTGAAAGGCATAATCTGTGCTGCAGGTCCACTAGTAGCATTTCATTAACAGACCCTGGGTACAGGTAGTAAAATTTTACTAGAGACTTACAAGCAAATTAAATATGCCAATTTGGTATGCTAGCATATTGTAAGGGGGAAACATAAGCACTTTAGCACTGGTTAGCGGTGGTAAAGTGTGCGGAGTTCTAAAGCCAGCAAAAACAAAGTCGGCAAAAGAGGAGGTCTGAAGGCAAAATGTTAGGAGAAAAACCATGACAATGATGCCTGGTCTAACACATCCACTCCAGCTGAAAGTAGGGAGAACAACTCAACTCCTTAGGAGTTCTCAATACTTAGGGGGAAAACCAAGAGAAACCATCAGCATAGGCGTAGTCTGTATCAGGATGGTGTTCCACGTTAAAGTCTATTCCATGTAGGGAGATGGATCACCTCAACAGCTTGCGATTCTCACCCCTCATCTGCATTAGTCGTCTGAGGGGCCTGTGTTCCTGGACATGATCATCAGCTTTTTCAATGCCCAGATCACTGGAAAGGCTTCTCTCTCTAGCGCACTCCATCGCTGTCCAGTGGAAGTAACCTTCTATTAATGAAGGCTACAGGTTTATTCAAGCCCTCTTCATTAAGCTGTGATAGCACAGCCCCATACTTTAAGGTGTCCGTCTGGACAATCAATTCTTTAGAGAAGTCAGAGGCCTTGAGCATGGGTGCTGTGCACATGGAATCCTTCATGGTATCAAAAGCATTCTGGCACACCTCCATCCAGATCATCTGTCTGGGCTGTTTTGTAGAAGTCAGCTCAGTCAAGTGTACAAGGATTGTGTCATAGCCCTAATGAATCTCCTGTAATAACCAGTGAGAGCTAAGAAGGCTCTCACCTCTGTCTGGTTCTTGGGGGTTCCTAAGCCAGAATGGGTTGGATTTCTTTTGCTGTTCAGGCATGGACTGGGAGTACCGACCTTTAGAGCTACTTTGGGAAACTTCAGAGAACTCCCTGTTTTATGTTTGCCTCCTCCCTCCTTCTTTTGGGGAGCCTACCCACCCTTGTGGTGATTCCCCCCTCCCCAGACACCTTCTTGTGGACTCTGGTGCATACTCAGAAGTCCTCTTTTTTACCAAGGTCCCTGGGGTCAGTGAACTTAATGACAATCAGGTGTTTGCGCACATCTGCAAACAAAGAATAAACGTGCTCTCTTACAATCCAATTGTTGTGCCCCTGGTAATCTGTTACTTCAGCTCCCGTCACCCAACTATCCAGTGCCTTGAAAAAAAGGATTCCACACAATCAACCCAGGACTGCTAGAGAAGCTTCTAGCTGTCCCTAAACTTCTCTTTGTACTTCTCAGGGGTATGGCCATACATACTTATTAAGGTTTCTTTCATGAAGACATCTTATCCTATCCCCTTTATTTAGGACCAGTAGGCCCATCCCTCACTAGGGATATGCTTCCAGAGGCTAGCCTCCCAATCCTCTTCAGGAATCCTATGCACCTGCAAAGCCACATTATATGCTTCAAACCACTTGTCGATGTTGTCCCCCACAACAAAGTCAGGGACCTGACCTTTGAGAATATGGAACTCTTGTCTTCAAGAACACTGCAGATATGCTGCCACCAATAAGCTAGACTCTGCCTGTCTGGCTTTGAGGTCCAGCTCCTTCAGGTTTCTTTCCTGAGCCAGTCATTCAAGCCCAGTTTCTCCTCCATGGCAAGTTTCCTTTCCTCCATCCTGATTTTGGTTATCTCCAGCCTGAACTCCCTTTCCATCTTCCTGTCTGCCAGCTCCTCTGTGGACAGGCCTTGGGAAGACATGCTACTGTCTGATCTGGCAGGGAGCTCCAGCTCAGGAGGTATCTCATCTCTTCCGCAGACTGTTGCCTCTCAGGACTGGCATCCTCTCCTTGCCTAGCCACATCATCATCTCCTTCTGTTGCGGTAAACAATAACTGGTGGACTTCTGCCCAAGTCCTCAGTGCCTTTTGAAGCTCCACCTTCTTGGTGATCCTTTTGGCTGGAAGTCCCCTCTCTTTGAAGAACATCTTGACCTGGGCCACAGTGTAGGCATCCATGTTGCCCAGCTCAAACCCCATCCCCAATCCAGATGTGGATTTAGGCACAACAGTAACAGAAAGAATTTAGAAAAATTAAAAAGGTTGATCAAGGGGAATTTAAGCTCCAATTGGTCTCTGATATGGGATGGTAGTGTAAGCCAAATCACTGTATTGTACTGTACACAAACCCTAATCCTCACAAGTGATCACCAATGTAATATACTGGGTTGTTGGTTGACTGGGGTGTGAGCCCTGGTCAAGCAGCAACCACAATCCTTGTCAGAGCGAGGCACAAGCCAACCCTAAATTCGAAGCTTGGCACTGAGCAGTCTGGCTTATCTTAGAGGCAATGTGTAATGTATTTCTTGCAATACTTCAAACAGTAATTCAGTGAAAACACCACATAGAAAGTTAGAAAAATAATGCAGAAAAGAAGACCAAAATTACAAAAATCCAATCAATAGAAAGGGGGATATGAAATTTATAAACATTTTCATGAAAATAGTGCCAAAAAGCACAAGAAGCCAACTCTGGATATCTGGTTGTGCCGGACCAGGACATAATCACAAGTTCAGGCAGGCCAAGATAGAGCACGATCTGGCTACAGGGATGTAGTTAGGCCCACAATTTTTTTTACTTTAAATCCTGGTTGGCGGAGCAGTGCGAGGATCTGATTTGAAGATGTGTCACATAGCTGAAGCAATGTGTAGGTTCCCAGAAGCAGTGAGCCTGCAATGCAAAGTCCTTCATCATTGTTGAGGATCGTGTTGATGGGGGTTTGTGAGGTGAAGTCTGGCGTTGAGGATGCGTCACGCAGTTGAGGTGATGTGTCACTTCTGAGGAACTGTGAGGCTGCAATGCGGAGTCCGTCACCATCATTGAGGCTGCCGTCGATGATGGATGTGAGGGCCTGTGCTGAGGTTGCATCGTACAGCAGCTGTTCCTATGAGCTGCAATGTAATGTGAGTCTTTGTGATGGGTTCATGTGCTTAAAAGAAGGTTTGGGCCTAGCAAAAAGGTTTATATTGCCAGGATGAAATGGCAGTTTTAAAACTGAACATGCAGGCTGCAATGGCAGGCCCGCAACACATTTAAAATGCTACTTAAGTGGGTAGCACAATTAGTGCTGCAGGCCAACTAGTAGTGCCACTATAAAAGGGACTTACATGTAAATTAAATATGCCAATTGGGACCAAGCCAATTCTACTATGTTTTGAAGAGAGAGGGTAAGCAATTTAGCAGTGGTAAATAAAGTATGATTTCATGCTTGCTGAATAACAAAGATGTATTGTTCTAACTGAAGGTTGACCAAATCATATATAGTATCAAATGTTTTTCTTTGTCTCATGAGAACTACTCGTTAGAACATTGTATAGTAAATGTAGATACAAAGTAAACTTTAGTGTGTGTGAAGGCAATGTTCCCAGGAACTAACAATAGATTTACTGACAGAAGGACAGAAGGATGTAAATGTTACTTCTTGACAAGTCGAACGACGTGCGTAAAAGAAGAAGAACCAATCATCAACGCATGAAAGACTGTTTAGTTAAATCTCTGATTTGAAATATTAATATTATTGGAATAATGGCTATTGTATGATTCTCTGACCAATGACAATGTGGGACAACTTTAACTTAACTGCACTGCACTAAGACCTTTTGGCTTTTTGAGTTCATTCTCCTTGGGTTATACTTTAACTTTGCTCCACTGTTTATTTCTTGTGCCCTATGCCTAAATGCTGGTGCTTACTCTAGCGCTCGATGTTTGGAGCTCGTTGCGCCTTGTGTTGC
Source organism: Pleurodeles waltl (assembly GCF_031143425.1). Classification (NCBI taxonomy): domain Eukaryota; kingdom Metazoa; phylum Chordata; class Amphibia; order Caudata; family Salamandridae; genus Pleurodeles; species Pleurodeles waltl. Next base: position 1,234,875,556 of record NC_090447.1, read on the forward strand.
CTATCATAGATACCTCTTTATAAGAGGAAAGTTCAGAGAGTTTAGAGTCACCGATTATGAACCATTACCCTTTCCATGTCCCGTTGCTGACTGAACTGATGCCCGCCTGACGAAGATTAATCATCGCTTGCTGATCCATAAAATGACAGGGATACCAATTCTATAAATGTCTTTTCAATTGATTTGTTTTTTGTTTCTAGGTACCAACTGCTGCCTTTTGAGTGAGCCCTAGCTAGATATTTTTCAAAATGTATGTTGACTAAAATCGCTTTGTATGAATCCCAAACATGCTGATGCTAAACTGCTGGTTGATTTACTCAATTGCTGAATTCAAATGTATGTTGTTTCTATTGTGCAATTACTCCTATTGCTGATTTGTACTTTGGCTTTAGAAGGTCTAATTGTCAACGCATTAGTTAAGTTGAGATTCTTTAGAAAATGTGGTCAACCAATGTTGTTCTTGTACCTATATCATGTGGTTTTGCCCCAATGAATCCTCCATGGCGGCGCTGCTTGCAGCACCGCCATGGGGATTCCGACCCCCTTCCCGCCATCCTGGTCCTGGCGGTAAAAACCGCCAGGAACAGGATGGCGGGAACGGGTGTCGTGGGGCCCATAATGACACTAGCAGCAGTGCCTAGCAGACACTGAAAATCGCGACGGGTGCCACTGCACCCGTCGCACACCAGCAACTCCGCCGGCTCCATTCGGAGCCGGCTTCATCGTTGCTGGGGCTTTCCCGCTGGGCCGGCGGGCGGCCTTTTGGCGGTCGCCCGCCGGCCCAGCGGGAAAGTCGGAATGGCCACCGCGGTCTCTTGACCGCGAAGCGGTCTTCCGACGGGGTCACTTTGGCGGGCGGCGAAAGTCGGAATGACCCCCATAGTCTGCTTCTTGAAGAGGCCTTCCCGCTGCAGGCCCAGTACTAGTCACAGGAGCATAATGAAACAACTGTTTGAGATGTCTGTTGGACTGAAACACCATGGATGGCATGGGATTAAAGATAACAAAATGTTGTTTGGCAGTATTTCACATTTTTATGTTCTGTAAACAGTGTATGGTGGAGTAATAGTACTTAATTCCTTTATATGATGTGTGTTGTTGTAAAATTCATTGCCCCTTTTATTTTCATTTTTGGAAATACTGAAATAATGCTGTTTATTTCTCCTGTGCCAATGTCTTCTTTGTCTGGCCAGTGCATGAGAGTGTTTGTCCTAGGCCACCATTTGTCTTAGTTCCCCATGCCATGTGGCCATGGCCCCTTCTTGTATAGTCAATTATAGTCCTATACCTATGTCTTTTTTGTTTTCCATTCATCCTGCTTGTTATTTGACCATGTGGATGGCTGCCATTTTGTGAATCAGGCAATGTGCTTTTAGGCCTGCATGTGTTCTTCTTTATTGTGGGGGCAGTGCGTCCTTTCTGGCTGTTGTTTGACCATGTGGCTGGAGGCCATTTTGTGTAGGCAGCCAGTGTGCTTTTAGGCCTGTATGTGTTCTTCTTTGTTGTGGTGGCCATGCCTCCTTGCTGGTTGTTGTTTGACCATGTGGCTGGCGGCCATTTTGTGTAGGCAGCCAGTGTGCCTTTAGGCCTGCATGTGTTCTTCTTTGTTGTGGTGGCCAGGCCTCCTTGCTATTAGTTGTTTGACCATGTGGTTGGCGGCCATTTTTTGTGTTGTTCAGGCCTATTAGGTCAATGTTTATTACTAAATGTACTGTATGAGAAGTGTTTTATATTTTATTGTATACTTTTTTGCATTTTTCATGTCCACCACTCCTTGCCTCCCAAATCCCTGTGGCTTTTCATGGTAGTCCCCTTCCCCTAGTACATCAGCAATTGAATTCTATTTTTCTTAAAGTTTTTTTTCTTTTTTTTGTAATTTGTTTCACAAACTTTATTTAATTTAATTTTATAATAACAGTACAATAAGAATATATATATTTTTTAAATTGCAATGTTTTATATATTTTTTCTTATTTTTTTCAATTTTCCCCATTAGCCCCATGTTTGCCACAGGTGTACAGTTGCACAACATTGCATTATTTATTTATTATTATTCGTGCAACAATGCCATGTTTCAGTGATCCTTCTTGCATGTATGCACAAAGAGAAAGAGACATCACCCACAGTACTGCCAGGCAGATGGCCTGTGCATGATGCGTTAAGCTAAGTGCCACGGTGCAACTGCCAACTTGAAGATAGCCCCAAGGTACGCTTCTACCAAGAAAGTTGCCGGTGATAAAATGGAGATTCTCAGCACTGGTATGTCACCCCAACCTTTTTTGGGCAAAAACGTAAGCCAACCGCACCAGCCTCTGGGGAGCAAGCTGGGAACAGCACTCCCCATCAGCGACCCCATTCTAAACTAGGGTCAAGCCCATGTCTAGTACAGGGGTATCCTCTCTAATCACACCAACGAGCCGTGATATTAAATTGGACTTATCTCTTTCTCAAAGTAGTACCCAATTGTTGCCGGAAACTCAGGCTGGTGGACAACAACAGCCGCAGCCAGCAATAGCAGTTCCTCCCATAGTAGGAGCACATCAGGATGTAGAGCTTCATGCTGAGGAAGCAAAAGAAGCCCCTTTTTCACAAGATCCACTGTCTTCCAGATCTCTGCAATCTTCTTCTTCAAGCCCCTCTCTGATGATCAAGACTCCAGCTGGATGCCACCTCAGTCTGAGACACGACAGGAGAGGTAAGGAGTGAAAAGGAAGGTTCCTGAAAACCTTAGAGTTATGGATCAGGAAGAGGAGGATGACCAGTCTTACGACGAGCCAGTCATCCTGGATGTTATCCCAGTCCCAGTGGAGACAAACATAACCCCATCTTCTCAACCTGCTCCAAAGGATGTGACACAGATACCACCACCTCTACCTCCAACAGCTTCCATATTTAGAAGGCTACGGGTGTGACCCACATCCACAGCCACTTCAGTAGAAGAAGGCACTGCAGAAAGGCAAACATCATCCAAACAAAATCCAACTACCACCACTTCTTCAGACATTGGCAGTGGCCCCATTGTTAGTAAGTTGAAGTTTGGGACTTCTTTATGGTTAGAGAAAAGAAGCCAAACATTGCCATATGCTCCCATTTGCTGAGGAAGTGTTAATTGGGGTAAGCTTGGTACAAACTATGTAACCAGAGGCAAAATAACCCATTTGAGAAAACACCACGCAATTAGCTGGGAGGTGCACCTTATCAGCCAAAAGCCTGCATGGGGTGTTAGTGAAGGGGTTGAATGCAGGCAATCTGATCCAATGATGGTGGAAGGTGAGGGTAAAGAAGAGGGTGACATTTTCATTACACAAATCATGCCTGTCCCCAGCAGTACAGTAGTATCCTCGCCCACATCAGCAACATTGCAATGGCACAGGAAGACTCAGACTTAGGTCAAAACACCAAGGCAATATAATAGAGTGGCTGCTCCCCTGAGACACAAATTGAGCCTACCACCACCTTCCAAGTCGCCTACATCAGTGGCACCAGCAAAGCAAAAAATCCACTCTACTTTTACTGCAATGTTTCAGGAGGAGAGGCAGTACGAATGCAACCACACATTTGTACAATGAGAAGCTGGCTAAAATGTTAGCTTTGGACCTCTCCTCTTTTTTCTTTTGTGGAGGAAGTGGGGTTTCTAGAATTTATGGTGGCTATCTGCCCAAAATGGAAGGTTCCTAGCCGGACATATTTTGCAAAGTTGCTGTTCCAGCGATACATCACGATGTGCTGAAATTGGTTGGACAAGCTTTGCGGCAGAGTGCTGTCCACGTAATCCACCTGATGACAGACATGCAGACCAGTTGCCAAGGCACTGATTACTTGGCCATCCCTGCACACTGGATCTCTTTTGTGGGGGTTAGAGAAATTATATCTGCAGGTGTTGACACAGCTGAAATTTCTAATGGTGCTCAGAAGCATGCAACAGTAGTTATGTTCACCATGGAGAAATCTTGTACAGCTGCAACATCTTGGATGACTTTGACAACAAGGTCGTTGAATGACTGTGCCCAGAGGGCTTAACATTGGATTTGTTGCTACGGACAATGGCAGTAATATAGTTAAGGCCATGTCAGATGATGGCTATTTAAGGGTTCTGTGTTTGGCGCACTGCATAAACATTGTTGTACAGGACTTTCTCAAAAAAGAATCCAGAGTCAGCAACTTACTGTCCACATGCAGAAGAATCTGCACTCATTTTAGCCATTCTTTTCAAGCTCACAAGCTGTTGAGGATTGTCCAGCATTATAATAGAATGCCAGTTGAAGCCCTCACACAGGAGGTGCCAACAATTTTGAATTCTACTTATTACATGTTACAACGTTTGTTTGAGCAGTACAGACCAATCAATGAATATCTCATGCAAAGAGTGGATGCAATCATGAAAGGCATGATTATTGAGATGGAACAATGGGGCCTGGTCAAATGCCTGACAGAGATGCTGCTTCCTTTTGAAATGTTCACATGGGAAGTCAGCAAGGAGGACTGTACCATGGGGCAAGCCATCCCATTGGTGCATATGCTGCAGAAACAGCTAAAGGAGGTGTCTGAAATGTACGCAGGTGTGGATAATAAAACAGATGCGCAGGAGTTGGCAGAGAGCTTAATCCTTATCTGTTAATACAAGGCGGCAAAGAGACATTGGCCCTCATTATGACCTCGGCGGTCTTTTTCAAAGACCGCCAACGAACCACCGTGCTGAAGACCGCCAGTGCAGGCGGTTTTCCGCGCAGTGTATTATGACTGCTGGCAGCCCTCTGTCCTTTTTCGGAAGGAGAGCCGCCAGCAGCCATACTGGCGGTCTGCGATGAAGTGGAGGTTGCTCAACCTCCACCACCCCGTCATCAGAACACCGCCCACCGAATCACGTCCCATGATTCGGTGTGGTGGTGTTCTGGTGACAGGGAACTGGCGGTGGAGCAGCCCCCATGGATCCCATCCCCTCCCGGAGGATCAACGGACAAGGTAAGTTGATCTTCCGTTAGGGGAGGGGGGTGGAGGGTGTTGTGTGTTGTGTGCGTGCATGGGGGTGTGCGTGTGAGTATGTAGAGGGGGTGTGTGAGTGCGTGTATGCATGTGGGGGTGTGTTGTGTGTATGGAAAATGTGTGCGGGTCGGTCTGTGTGCATGTCTGTTTGTATGTGTGAGGGTATGTGTTGTTGCAGTGTATGTGTGCGTGTAGGGGTGTGTGTCTGTGCATGTTGGGGGTAGGGGTGGGGAGGGAGTGTGTGTCTGTGCATGTTGGAGGTAGGGGTGGGGAGGGGGTCCTGCCACCTTGGGGGCTGGCAGGGAGGTGTGAGGTGTGGGAGGAGGACTCGGGTGTGGGAGATCCCTATCAGTGCCAGGGAAGGAATTTCCTGGCACAGATAGTGCCTACCGCCATGGATTTCATGGCGGTTCCAAACCACCCGAAATCCATGGCGGTATGCAGGATCGTGATACCGCCAGTGGTCTGGTGATGGCTGCCGGGCTGGAGGCCGAAGTCTCCAGCCCAGCGGTCGTCACCGCCCTGGCGGTCGGAGTGGAGAAGTGGCGGATGACCATGGCAGTGACCACCATGGTCATAATTCAATTTTTTTTTCTGCCGGCCTGTTGGCGGTATTACCGCCACTTCTCCCCCGTCCACCAGGGTTGTAATGAGGGCCATTGCGTAATCCAAACATTACATCTGTGCCACAATATTTGACCCACGGTACAAACAATTACCCATACCCTTTCACCTACTTGGGCTGGCATGCTTTCACCCGTATAGTCTGTCATCCATCCTTCACCCACCCTTGCAGGCTATCATCCTCCTCATCATCCACCCATATGATTATTGTGCCCTCTTTTATCCGCACATCCTTTCATTCATATTATATTTAACCCATGCTTTCCGCTTCCATCCTTCTTTCAATTTTCCAAAACACATCAGAGTTCAAGTTCATTTTATGAACCTTGGTCTGCTGAGTTGCAGATAAAAGAGGCCATTAATACTTAACTTCTGCTGCATCTGCTAAAGCAGGGTGTTGAGGAGTTAGTGAACAGCACTAGTGCAGCCTTGTAGTGACTATATTACTAATTGTCAATAAGCAAGCAATAGGACTTACTACCGCCTGCCACTGCTGCCGCCGAGACTACCCCCTCATCCGCTCCTGCAGCCGGACCTGCGCGGGCGCTGTCGCTGCTGGCCCAAGCACTGGTGGTCAGTGTGGCTAGAGAAAAACATTACACAATTTAGATCCCGGATACGCCTCCCCTTATTTGTTTTGTAATAGCAAAATACAATCGCAATACATCAATATATTTCACTTACAGACTTCTCTTCTATCAAACTTTCAGGTGGACATTTTGTTGGTTCGCAACTTATTTAAAGCCAGGTAGTCGAATTAAAAAAAAAACTTTTGGTAATGGAGGGGCAGAACTACCTGTTGAGGATTCTGAGTTTTTCAATAGAAATAAAAGGGTGCAAGAACTGGTCAATGAAGGACATTTGGTCTTGGTTGGCTAATGCAATGGGCCCAACCTCCTCATACTTCCAGCCATGTTGCTCAGTCATCAACTGCTAGTATACTAATATACAACATTGAAACGTACAATTACATGACTATGTTCAAAAACACCTTTTTTCATTTTTTTTAATGATTGAGCTGGAGCAAGAAAAAGAAAGCCTTCTCATGTGTAAAATACCTTACACAGGCATGCAATCTTCAGTTCACCACTCCACAAAATAAGATAAATAAGGGGAGAGAGAAAGCTCATTGACAAAGCAGAAGAAAGAAAACTACAGATGGACTAGGAGAGTCAGACAGTGTGAAGTTAAGAAACTTTAAATATAGAAAATAAGTAAATAGGATAATGCAGGGATAAGAAGAATTTACGATAGAGAAAAATCAAAGTGAAGTTGAAAAGAAAATTAGGAGGCAGTCACAGTAAAAAGGTCGAAAATAATCCTAAATGTGGATCGGTAAAAGTTAGGGAAATAAATATTAATATCAACAACAACAGGGGGACTTACTAGTCCAGCAGAGCCAATCGCCCTGGCACTTGTGGAGGGGGCACCTCCAGCTACCTCACCCGCCCCACCAACCCTCTTTCTGTCCCTGGATGCTGGATGATGTAAGAATTATTTTAGAAAAGAATAGTGATATTGTTAATAAATAATCTCTCCAAGAATATGATTCTTTTTGAAGGAAAAAGCTAATGCAGTAACATTTCTACATCAGAGGTTCAGAGCACATGCATAAAAATATAAATACTAGTATCATGGGACATCCTATTCCAAATTGCATAACCCTATTCCAAATTTCCCAAACTACATTTTGGAATTTCTAATAAATTGCAATGAATGATTTCTATAGTTCTCATCTCATTCTCAATCTCTCAATACATCTATTGGATGCATACGTGCAAAACTACTGTACATCACTGGGAAATTGCTTGTCAGTTGGCACTGTACGAGCTACAAACAAATAAAGGCACAGAGAAGTGAGAGAACGTGTTAACTCACTAATTCTAACATTAACTACGACTATGTTAGATAGGGATCAGGAGGAGTCTCTGCATTACTTATTAACCAGCCCAAGCAAGCGCCAAAAACAAGTACAATTAGGTAGCACCAAGCACCTTTCTAGATGACGATCACATATTATATTTGTAACATAAAGTTAAACTACCTGTGTATGAGCAGCATGCTTGCTATTTGGGAAGAAACTATTAGCATAGACTAATAATTAATATTACTCACCGAGCCCTGCAACCTCTTTGCCTAGCAAGTTGAGCAGGTCTGTTTCATGGTCTAGGATATCGCCCTACCGGTGTGTATGCAGTTGCTGCGTACACCACTCCTAAGAGCTGTAGTGCATTCTCTCCCAGCATTGCTTTCACTCCCGGAGGCCGTACTTGGACCCGGGCCTGCCACCTGCTGCCAAGGTGGAGGGTAGGAGGCGCTACACATAAAATTCTAAGGCAGCCACCACCACCTCTGAAAAAATGGCTCAGGGCTACACCCCTTAACATTGCCACCGCCCACAGGGAAGGTGGCTGATGGTGGTGGTTGAGGGCCTGGCACTTCCACTCCCCTGCATTGCCAATGTGCGGGGGACTTGGTTGGGGAAAAGATAAAGAAGAAGGAAGGGAAAAAAGCAAGTACAGCATAAAAATTAAAAAGTAAAAAAGTTGCAAAAAAACAAAACAATTTAGGAGAAAAGTTCAAATATAAAAACACAAAAAGAAACGGTAATGTAATATGCAGAAATTAGGAAGAAATAGGTTTTAACAGTGTGGGATGGAAGAGATATAGAGTGATATAAACGTAGGCACCAGCACCATGACAAGCAAAAAGAAACAAGACGGCCAAGCCCATGCGAACCAAGTGGTGCTGTTCACGTGAGAATTCCAACAGGAGGATGTACTTCATGTTGTCAGTGATGTCAAACGTCATGTGAAAAGGTGTGGAAAGAAACTCCCCCGCACTATCTGAACTCCACATAGCGCGACGGAATTTCTTGCGACTTTGCGGAGTTCCGCATAGCACAATTACGCGAATGCCGTCTGGGCATAAACAGCTCTAGCATGTGAATGTTCTTTGTGAGGCTGTGCACCTTCCAGCTATCTGCCCATTTAATGATGCACTATGCATTCTTTAGTGTTGCCCCAAAACCCACACTACCCTCTGCATCTGTGAACAGCTGGGCCTGCTGAGAGGAGACCTGTGGTTCTTTCCAGATCAAGGGGATATGTGACGGAATCATGCATGCATTTACCACGTATGACTTTACAATGTGGTCACTACAATGCATGGTCATTAGCACGCATGCATTTGCAACAAAAGTTTTTACCACACATATGCCTTTACTACGCATGCCTTTACCATGAACATTTTGTTGTAAAGACATGGTTGGCAAAGGCATATGTGTGGTAAAAAGTAAAGTGGTAAGTATATCATAGATATATACACACACACACAAACACAAACATATATGTGTATGTGTATATATTTAAATAAATATATATTTATATGTATATATATACACACATACATATATATATAGACACACAAATATTTAAATATATGTATATTTATACATAATATCACCTTCCTACCCAAAAATACTACCCACTCAAAAACCTGAAAATACCCTTACCACCCAAAAGCCCATATCCACCCTAAAAAGTAAAAATGCCCATACCACTCAAAAATCCATACCCACTCTAAAACGTCAAACCCCTTACCACTCCTAATCGTATACCCACCATGAACACTGAAAACCCATTACCACCCAAAAGCCCATACGCACCCTAAAACCTAAAAATGTCCTTCCCACCCAAAATTTGTGGAATTTTGGCACTCCGCGCTACATGGAGTAGCGCTGAGTTCACGAATCCTACTATATGGCAAGGAGCTTCCTTGGGAGATTAGGTTTTAGAGCACTCTCATGAGCTTGCGGATTCTCCTGGGCCGCTAGCGAGTGCTCGAGAGACTTTTTGTTCTCTCGCCTTGCTTCCTTGCTTCCAGCCATGCCAGCGGCCAAAATGGGCTGCTCATGAGCACAAACTCACTTCTGAAGTACATTTTTTACTCCAGAGCCACTAAATCTAGTGAAAAAGAGCTTTGTGACTAGATGTCCTTCTCCAATGGACCCTGCAATTTAGTTTTCAGAAACTTCAACTTCACATTCCTGTCCAGCAGGCTCCTCCCAGGCTCCTCCCAGTGCTTTATCCTTCCACTGTTCACTTTTCACTTGGATTTCAAAGTGGAAGGATCACTCTCTTTGTCTCCTGGATATACCTTTGGGTTTAAGGACTAAATTTTTGTGAAATCACACAAGTCAGTTCTAAAACTATTGACTAAAGATGTTGTTGTTTGTTTGCTTGGACATGCACCAGTTTTTCTTTGCACTTTAATTTGGAGTTTAAGTATGGGCCTACTTATGATTTATTTTGCAATTCATTGATTTTTCATCTTTTGTAAAGGAACATTGTTGTAAAGCTCAGTACTTTTTCTACATATCTGGATCATTTGCAATATTATTTTAGTATATGGCCTAGATTTTCAAAGGGCCATTTAAGCCAGTCGGCCCAGGCCAGTTCTAGTAGTCATCAGTGCAATAAATAAGTGTTTCAGTGATATATGTTTAGTTAGGTCAGGGATGGGATTGAATTAAATTAAAAATGTTGGCGATTGTTTGCATTTCATTTTTCTGCAAAAAGTGTATATATTGTGGGGTAATAATATTTGATGGCATAGGAGGATGTTGATTGACCATGTGGCTGGCAAACATTTTGTGCATGCAGCCAGTGTCCCTTTGCCGTAGGCTTGCAAGTGTTCTTCTTTGTTCTCCTTGTTCCTTTTTGCTGTTGTTTGACCATGTGGCAGGCTGGCAGCCATTTTGTCTATACAACCGGCGTCCCTTGCCATAGGCTTTCATGTGCTCTTTCTTTTCAATGCTTCCTCCTTGTTGTTGTTGTTTGACCATGTGGCTGGCTTGCAGCCATTTTGTTGATCTTGCCAGTGTCCCTTGCCATAGGTTTGCATATGTTCTTTGTTCTCCATGCTTCCTCCTTGCTCCTTTTTATTGTTGTTTTACCATGTGGATGGCTGGCAGCCATTTTGTCCACCCAGCCAATGTCCTTTACCATAGGCTTGCATGTGTTTTTGTTTGCCAGGCCTCACTCCTTGCTGTTTGTCCATGTGGTTGCCAGCCATTTTGTGAGTTTGAGGACGAACTCTACTTCCTGGATTGCGTATGCCAGTGCCACCACAGAACGTTTTTTTGTTATTTTTCATTCAACTTCTTTTTCTCTTTCTTTGTTTGCAAAAACAATTATAATGCAACATTATGTCTGTGTCAGATTCTTGCTGGCCTCCCATTGATTATATAATCATATTCAAGCCCGTATTGGAGTTGGACCCGTGTGCAATGAAGAAGCCCCCACATACTCTACAGGACATTGGAGATGCTGCCTGCCTCCCTCACATGCCATTGCCTATCCTATTCTTACATCACCTAGTTGGGCTGCCCTACAGGATCATTGATTAAAAGATTGCCAGCGCCAATGTCTAATTCCAATTTGTGGACACTATCAAGTAGGAGGAATTTTGTTCAACCATCATGCTTGGATTGGAAGAGGTAACAACATAACTACTGCACCAATGAGTGGTGATATATTGTTTCATTGTTATTGTTAATTTGTGAGTGATGACTGAAATATGTGGCGGCTGACAGTGAGAGAGGGAGTTCAACAAAAATGTGAACGTGATGATGATTTGCAATGTTTGAGGGCTGATAGGTGATCATTTTTTCCAGAAAGTGAATGGCCTTTCAAAAATTCAAGCTTACTTTGTTTTCTTTTGTCCTTTTCCTTTACTCTATAATACAGCTACTTTATTTTCAATACACAGACCTTCTCCTTGTCCTCTCCTACACAAACAAAACGTGGAAATCTCAAATCTCCAGCTTACCTACCGGACAGGTTCAGACAGGCTCCAGGGTGACAGACATTCCAAGAAGAATGGAGATGCATCACCCAGTTTAGCAATACAGTATCATTTTCCTTTTAACAAGCCTATTTTTTAGATCTGGGTGGGCTACATTCAACTTACCATATTTCAAAACTAGAAGACATGACACTTAGGATATATTATCTGGGATCTCTCTGGGGAGGAAGGACTGCTTCCAATGAATTACTGAACCATGTCATACTTACTTATCCCTGTGTTTCTTTCTAAAATAGATTGATGATGGTGTGCTGCTCAGTGCCCCCAACAAATATTGTCATGGTTTCTTTTGTGTAATTTTTGTCTTTGTCACACCTTTCCCCAAATCCTCTTTCTCATCTATTCATTGAGCCCTTAACACTCTTTCCATGGGCTGTGTGATTTATTGAGATGTGTCCTAATTTTACACCATGAATGAATAACACACTTGCTTGGGCGGGTGTGGTGAAAGCAACACCACCTCACTGCATGATCTTCTACCTTCTATTACCTGAGCAATATTCCACACCGGCCCCATCAACATCTTCATTCATGCCTTGTGTGTGTTCTCTGTAAATGCTCTTGAGTCTTAGCCTACGTCTCCTGATTCCATGATTTCATTGCCTAAGTTTAGTTTTATACCATAGCTCCCCACTGTTGCTCAGAAGAAATTGATATGGCTATGTTTTAATATCATAACAGGTCTTCTTTGCTGTTTGTCAGTACTGTCATTGTGGAAGCCTGGTCTTAGGCTTCCTACAGTAATGATATATGATGATGACCCACTAACTCTCTATTTTCTTTCAATCGAGTTGATAGTGATAGGTAACCCTTTGATTAATCCTACAGTTGGAATTTGCATAGGTGGGAGTGCCACCTTCTGTCAAGGTCTGTCTTTCTTGTTAGCGTGCTAGCCTACTACTACTGGTACCTACCTATCACCCCCTTAATGCCATCTTGGGAAAACCCTGCAATAAGAAGACTCCCTTGTGTCACCTATTCAGGTAGGAGAAAACTATAGATTGAAGTGAACCTATTTAATTAGCATTTAACTCCTATTGAAGAAGATGTTGTCTATGTGTACTGGGTTTTTGTAGGAAAATAAGGAAAGGGTAATCATCCTATAGTGATCAATAATAGTTGCAGATGGCAATAGAGGGAGGGTCTAAATAGATGACATACACTTTTTTTTAGCAGATTAAAAATAACAGGCTACACTAAAAGACAACAGTGAAAACTAAAAGTCTAAAACACCAAATAAATGATTTGAGACCCAAATGAAGTAAAAGAAAATCCCCTTTCTTATTTTCAAATATAAAATCCGCCTTCTCCACTCACAACAGTCCCACGCCTCTACCTAAACAAATGTAACCCTGTTCCTAAAAAGTCCAACGAAAAGTCCAAAGCGTAGTCCAGCCCAAATCTCTCCCCACCCTCTCCACCCACAACAAGTAGCTCCTACCAAAACAAAAAATGTAATAAATGCCTTAAAAAAGGGCACTGTCCTTATGGGTCTAGAGCTGGTCGATGCTGTGTTCTATGCTGGCTGCAGGATGCATCTGAGCAATGCCCTGGTGGAACTGGAGAGTGCAGCAGCAGATGCAGTCAGGGACCCTGGCTGCTGGCGATGATGCCGGCGATGTACTGGCTGAGAGGCTGGGAGCTGGTGTGCTGTTCTGCTGATCTTAGATCCGAGGCAGCTGTTTGTGCTTCTTCCTTCTCGAGGATCACGAGGCACTGGTATTCTGCCTGAATGTTCCCCAGCCTCTACTGCTGCAGACGGGCAGCTCTCTCCTGCCTAGCTGGGGGTAGCTGTCAGGCAGGAGTAGTTATATCAAGAAAAAGAAGAACGAATGACAAATTGTAAACAATGCTCTGAACAAACACTTATTCAAATGATAGATAGTGGGTGGCACAGTAGTACTACATTGCTGGTCCTCTAGGGACGATGGAATTTGATGTGATTATTATTTATGATTAGGAGAGTCCCTGGGACAATTTTATATTTGTTTACCTACATATGCCCAACATAAGAATCACTAAATCTCTGTTAGAAAATAATTAAGACAGAATAAGATGAAATTAAAAAGCTGGTGATTCCTTTTTATTTTTATTTTAAAAGCTCTGATAGTAACTACATAGACACATTTATCACCTCTCATTATGATGAGTAAGCCTATATGCACTGTGGAGTATAAGTTGTTGTGCCAAATTATTGGAGGCATGCTAGCCAGTGCTTCAAGTACATTGCTACTGTCTGCAGCATGGGCAGCTCTTGCTGATAATTATCTATCTTTTATTTCAATGGTCCTGCTGTTCCCCACATGCCTTTCACTTAGCTAAGTTTCTACTCTGACTCCAAAAAGGCAGATGAATAAATATAAGATACATCACATGTCATGTATAAAATGTGGATATATTTGATCCTGTCTGCTATAAGTAGATGGGGAGAAATGATGCACTGCACTACAGGGAAAGGAATGGGCTATTTAGATTGTATTTGTCACGTTTGTCACAGGGTATCCCCTATGTCAAACTTGAACCTACTAGTCTCAATTTGCTCACTGGTCTCTTCCACCATCACAAATACTTTCCAGCAAATTCATTCGCTGGGCAGTAAGGAAAGTAAAGAAACTTGACTTATCTCTACTGCAGAGGAAGGCAGATGGATTAGGTAGGTAGATAGAGCTTTCACTAATGAAGAATAGAGGGACATCACAGATCTATCTACAGAGGAAGAGCTCCGTCCTTTCATTCTTACCCTGTATACACCCATAGCCACCATGATTTAACCTTTACTTTATCTCATCCAGTCCTCCACCCAAATTTACACCAGCACCCATCCCTGCCACAGTGTCTCCCATACCCCATCTGCTTCTACAGCAGACGAGCTTGAGCCAGCTCCTCCACTGGTGGTTGGTGTGGCTAGATCCCATTCTACAATTTTAAAATTAAGAAAATGCAACTGCAATTGTTGCAGTTAGGTTAGCACTGCAGTACCTTTTTTTGAAAATATTATTCTGGGCATTTTGTTGGAATGTTAGAAAGCCAGATAGACAAGACAACCAAAAGCTTTGAGTGATAGAGGGGCAGATCTATAGCCTACGATTGACAATGACTTAGAATCATTGAAGAGAAATGAAAGGAAGGAATACAAAATGGTCAAGGAAAGACAAAAAAATATATAATGGAGGGATAAGAGAAATTAAAAAGAACTTGGATAGGGAAGTTGAAAAAAGGGAGACTCTAAAAAAAAGTAAACAAATCAAAATTAAAAGTAGTATAAAAGTGGGGAAAGGTAAAAGTTAGGGAAATAATAATAATATTAAATAATAGGACTTACTGGGATGAGCAGAACCATCAGCAGTGGTGCTGGTGGTCGGCGTCTCCCCAGCTCCTGCAGTACCCGTCAGTACAGTGCCATTCTCTTGTCCTTGGGAGCTAATGTAACATTAGAAATAAGATTTAAAAAATATGTTAATCTCCACAAAATTATTATGTAACAGGCAATGCAATAACATTGTACTTAAATCAGATCATCTATAGTACTATACTAGTAGGATCAACCATCATTGAGTTGGCTATACTCCTAAAATCCCTATTCCAAATTTCCTTAAGAAAATCGACATTTAGAATTAATGTATTGCAATGAATGATCTTTCATTGTATTCTCATTTCTTGGAACCCCTCAATGGACCAACTCTGTCGCCCTTTCTTGCAATGCATGCAGACTCGCATCACTGTTAAATTGCTTGGGACTGTACATGTGACTTAAAGTCACAGAGAACGCTAACTCACTGATCACTAATTCACTGGGGAGACAGGAGGATAGAGTGGTCTGCATTGTAATGGCTTCTTAAATAATCAGCCAAAGCGAGTGCCTACCTACAAGTATAATGATGTAGCATCGAGCACCTGCCTAGCTCTAATGGGATCACATAATAAATAATAACCTTATCGTATACTAAACATAACTTACCTCTGACTGGAAGCCGCACGGTATTCAGAAAAAAAAGGTTAGCACTGTAGAACACAGCACAATAAAAAATATAATACTCACCCAGTCCTGGGATCTCCACGCCTAGCAGGTCGAGTGAGTCTTGCTCAAGGTCAATGATATCCAGCCAGTGGTGCGTCAGCTACTTGGTGGTGCGTTAGATCTGGGTGACCGCCCTGATCAACCGGTCAACCCTAGCCCAGTACTGCTGATGCTCCCGAAGGGGTAACCACTTCCAGACCTGCCACCTGCTGCCAGCATGGAGGGGAGGTGGCACTGCACATAAAAAACCAGTGCAGCCACCTCCTACTCACTGAAGATCGGGCAAGGCTGCACCCCTTAACTGCAATGCCACCCACAAGGCAGGCAGTTGCTGTTTACCCGCTGCTCTGCTCTGCCATGGTGCTGGGTGGGTAGGATAGGAAAAGAAACAGGAGGAAAAGGAATGAAATAAGGCAAAAATACAACAAAATAAAAGAAAATCACAAAAAATACAAAAACTGTAAACTCCTTAAAAATAATGAGACACAAAAAGAAACATTAATATAATAAATACAAATTAGGGGTGGATCAAGTATGTGGTGAAGAATTACAAAGATTGAGGGCAGATTGAAGTAGAAGTCCCAGCGCCATAAACAGAGTGAAAAACAAGATGGCAGTACCCATGAGAACCTCATGGTGCCGTTCGTGCACTATCGGGATGCAAGCACATACTTCGTGTTGGATCAAACACAGAGTGAATGGGCGCAACTGAGAACTCCGCCCACTAGAAGAACTCCTTTTAGCATGGCAAAGTTTTTTTGCCACTTCGCAAAGGTCTGCATAGCCTGGCTCCGCCCACTATTCCCAGGCCTACCAAAAGCCCATACCCACCCTAAAAACCCCTATCTACTCCCCAAAACCCATATCTACTCTAAAACTTAAAAATGCCCTTACCACCTAAAAACCTATACACACTCTAAACCCTAAAAATACCCTTACCACCCAAAAACAAGTACCAACCCTAAACCCAAAAACCAGTACCCACCCTAAGCCCTAAAAACCCATATATATATCTATATATCTAAGCAAGAAGTGACTCAAACACATGGTCTCACCAAAAAACAAAAATATATTTCCACTACAATGTTTCAGCTTCTGCCTTCCTCAGGTAGTACAATATGGTGTGCTCAGTGGCTGTGCAGCTGACACTGCTGGATTGTCAAAAAGCATCATAAGTGAAGATTCCAATTGGAATGTGGAATCAATGCAGTCCTGAGAACTCTTCAGATATGCAGAAATCAATTGGTTTTGTCAGTGATGTTCAGTCCATCTGGATGCAGAGATTTTAAAGGGGACATCCAGAAGTTTTCTCTGATCTCCAGTAGTTCTTCCTTTAAGACATATTCCAGAGGGAAGATCTTCAAATCTAATATTAAGTGGTCCACAAGGTTAAAATGGTTGGCTACAGGCTTGTCAAGTTTCTTGTTAATTACTGCTGATTTGAGGTTCCTGAATTGTGTACGGAGATCATTCACTCTTTGGCCTACATATTGTTTTTTTACAGCTTTGGTGTTGGCAATGGGATTGTTTCTAACAGCACGGAATTACATTATCACAATCTGTCTTCTGCTTACAGCCCTGGTCAGATGAAGCTGGAGTGCGACCTCAGTTCTTGTGGGTCCTGCTCTGGCCGAGGTAAGGGCGACCCCTTCCGGCAGCTATGGTGCTGCCGACAATGGTATGCCACAACAATCTGTGCCCTCCAGAAAGAGTCCCAGAGGGAAAACCCCTAATGGAAAAAACCTCTTTGACAGGAACTCCCTGGAACAGACAAAAGGACATATCAAAAAAATCTGGGCTCCTACATCAGGAAAAGAACAACAGGATATAGCTGTAAAAAAGAGGAACAATACTGGAATCAGAGAAAAAAAGAGCGTGATCACCACAAAGGAAAGTTTTGCAATGCAAAGAGAACAAGAATCTGACCCCTTATATACCAGTCAGCAGTAAGTGACATGCAGGAAGAAGTAAGAACGCCATCTTAGATTGGGAAAAGTGTTATAGAAAAAGGCAGAGAAGGCACCATCATAGAAAAATAAACTGATGCACGTATGGGCTGAAAAAATGAGGATTGAATGCTGAGAAGGAGAGAACATGGCCCGCAATGGAAGAAGAAAAAAAGGAAAAAAGGAAGAGCCCTAGATCAAGGCACCACGTAAGTGAAGGGTGCAGAGGGGCACGGACAACCTGCGTGACCGCCCATGCCACACGCTGAACTTGGCGAGGCCCTACATCCAACCCTGGGTCTCCGACCTCACCGCAGGCAACAATTAATGCCGTAGCTGAGGAAAAAGGCAGTGCCAAGCGATGTGATCCATAAAACGGACCTCTGACCTCACCGCAGCGTGATTAGAGGACGCCTCAAGAGCCCCTGGCGTGACACACATGCATAATACATGTTGAGCGACATGTAAGATACTGTCTTATTCCATAGGTCCTTCTTGTAACAGAGCTAGTTACTGATGATGGTTGTAAAAGGTATTCACATGTGATGCACCTTTTAGAATCACAGCAGTGACTCGTTGTATCCTTTGGGATCCAGATTTTTGCCCTGTCTGTTGTTTTCTTATGATCCTTCATCTTCACTAAAAAAACAAAGGTTACAGGGACATTATAGTTAGGTTCTGAATTTACTCATATAAAACCATAAAAATTCAGCAGTTATAGTTAGAGCTCTTTCAAGTAACTAAAACCTGTGCCCTAAGGTAACTATAACTCGCGCCCTTGCCCTGCACAGTTGTCTCATGAATAATTGTATTGCAAATGTTGCAGTGAGAATATGAAAGATCGCATAGAATATGTCATCAATTTTAAAATATGTTGATTAATTAGCTGTGCATGGCAAAGGTGTGATTTAAAGTTACATTAGGGTGCGACCCCCCAAAACATATGTTTTCACAAAAAAATGAAGCATATAGGTTTCATGGTTCCAAAACTATTACTTCATCACTGCAACACATCTGCCATTTTTAAAAATGTCATCTAGAACAAAAATGAACCCGGATCAACAATGTCTACTGTTAGACCTGGCATTCTTGGTGTGGTCTCCCCTAATTTTTGGCCTTGGCTTCCCAGGTTGTTGCTGTGTGTTGGACTCTGTTTTTGCTGTTTTTGTTTCTCTGTGCACTTTACCACTGATCACTTGTGCTAAAGTGCAACTTTTCCCTATGTGAGATTGGATGTGTAATTGGCTTTTCCATGATGGGCATATTTGGTTTACTAGTAAGTCCCTCGTAAAGTGCACTAGAGGTGCCTAAGGCCTGTAAATCAAATTCTACTAGTCGGCCCACTGCACTGATTGTGCCACCCACATGAGTAGCCCGGTAAACATGTCTCAGACCTGCCACGGCAGTGTCTGTGTGTGCAGTTTTAAACTGTCAATTCGACTTGGCAAGTGTGCCCACTTGCCAAGCCCAAACCTTCCCTATTTTATACATGTAAGGCACCTCTAAGGTAGGACCTAGGTAGCCCCATAGGCAGGGTGCAGTGTATGTTAAAGGTAGGATATGTACTGATGTGTTTTACATGTCCTAACAGTGAAATACTGCCAAATGTGGTTTTCACTGTTACAAGGCCTATCCCTCCCATAGACTAATATGGGGGCTGCCTTTAAATATTCTTAAAGGGCAGTTTTCTTTTGAGAGCAGATAGAGAGTTTGGAGTCTCTGCACTCAAAATGTAAAACACATCTTTTAGTGAAGTTGGGTTTTAGATTGTTAGTTTGAAAATTCCACTTTTTGGAAGTAGGTAGTTTCTTGCTTTAACCATTCTGCGACTCTGCCTGTTTGTGGATTCCCTGTCTGGGTCAGCCTGACAGCTGGGCTGTTTGTGAATCTCCTCTAGACAGTGACACAAAGGGAGCTGGGGTAAAGGCTACATAGCCTGATGAGCCACCTGGGCTAGAGTGGAGGGAGGAGTGGTCACTGAATGGGCTGTGTCTGCCCTCACACAATGCAGGCTCCTACCCCCTGGTGTGTGTGTGGTGCCTGGCCTGGGCAAGGCAGACTCCTGTAAAAAGCCGAGACTTTTCTTTAAAGTTGGCGAACTTCAAAGGCAGAAAGGGGTATAAGTAGTGAACCCAAAATTCAAATTCCAGACTTTTTGATTTATTCATGATTTGCTTCTAGAACCAAGATGAACCTCTGCCAAGGAGAAGAGCTGAAAAGCTGAGGAGAAGTGCTGACCCTGCCTGTGACTGTGCTTTGTTGGGCTATCCTGTAGCTGCTTCTTCTGCCTGTGAAAGGGGAAAAAGACTGGAATTTGTGGTATATTCCTGCTTGATAAGAATCTCCAAGGGCTTAGACTGACCTTGCCCCCTGATATGAAGTCTCAGGGCCATCAAAGACCTCCTCTGCCAGCACGTGGCCACTCTGCTGAGACTCCTGCCCTGCGCCGTGGTGCCCACTCCAGTCCCTGGGCCCTCGAAAGGAGAAGCTGGTGGAAAAACCAAGAAACAACAACTAAACCGACTTCTGACGACTCCGGACTGATGCCGCTGCTGAACCCCGTGACACCGTCTGCAACCAAAGCCGTGGTCCTTGCTAGAGTGCGACGTTCCCACAGGCCCGACACCACTGCAGCCTGGCTGAAGCCTGCGACTCCATGGAAGTCGCTGCACCACATTCTGACCGCCAGATATCAACTCCTTCGGAAGTACATGAAACCACTGCTTTGCACCAATGCTGCCTCACCTCCACCACTCTGCAACAAGGACCCTGAGCGTCTTAGTGACGCCTCTGCTTTTTCACTCCACAGCACGGGAACTGACGCTGCCTTAGATCCAGCGACACTGTGATCCCCAACTCCATTTTGTTTCATCATTTTCACAAGGTACTGTACCTGGGGGTCTGTATGACTCCTTGACTGGTACCATTAGCATCGGATTGTTGGGGATGACTCTAACACTATGCCGTGTTATCACCATTTTGAAGCATTTGGGTTTCTACGACCTATATTGAAGTTTAATCTTTTTATAGATTCATAACTTTGCTTGTGAATGTTGGATTTTTGTCGTTGTGGTCTTGTTTTGCTCAGATAAATATTGGCTACTTTTCTAATCTGGTGTTGAGACGTTTTGTAATGTTTTTACTGTATTACTGTGTATGATTATATAAATACTTTACACATTGTCTCTGGGTTAAGCCTTTCTGCTTGTGCCAAGCTACCAAGGGGGTGAGCTGGGGTTAACCGGGTGTGTTTCCCCTTTGCCCTTACTAGAGTGAGGGTCCTTGCTTGGAAAGGGGGTAACCTGGCTGCCAACCAAAGACCCCATTTATAACATATACTCAAACTAAATTACTTCTCTAATGATCTGAAGACACAAACCAGACATGAAAATCTCTGGACAACAATTGTTTTACTGAGGTACATCAGGGTACTTGGACTAGTAGGTCGATGAGTACTCTCATATTACTTCTTCATGGAGACAATGTCTAATTTGCAAGAAGTAATCAATCAGACAATGGTGTGGGATTAGACAAAGCTCAAGGAAATCTATTGATACACTTAGGTTTCTTTATTGTTTGCCATGATTTCACAATAAATTGCAGCTCCTTTGCTGCTGGTAATGTTGCTGCCTCTTTCCCATTTCCTACAGCTGCTGCCACTGCATCCTCCTGTGGTGCTTCTGTAAGAACAATTTTGATCTATTTAATTTTATCTACAGTTTTTTACTTCAGTCGCTGAAAGCGCAATTGCTGATTTGAAGGTATAGGCCAGTTTCCAAACACATTTGTGTTTTCAAATTTTCTTTCACACTATACATTTGCTTCTTTGGGCATGTGGTTTAGGGTTTCATAGGTGTTAGCTCTTATTCAACTCTTCTCATCTATAGATTTATATGAACTTTTATTGCATGGGGATATGTGACTTACATATTTTAGTTTTTGTCTTCCTTCTGCCTGCATAGCAGCAATCAACATGGCCATCCTGGGTCCTATTTATTTCTCTCTTACTCTCTCCTTACCTCTTTCTCTCCCTCGCTAACGGTGGTAGAGTGGAAGTAATAGAGTGGAAATAAGTTGGCACCCTTAACACAGTGCCAGGATGGAGAGAGCACACTCTGCATGTGTGTTTGGCCAGCCAAACACTAATGCGCTCTGATGGGAGTGCACAGTGCACTCACCTCACTGCTCCTCACCCCAATGCCCCACCCCTTTCAAAACAAAAGGATAATAAACATAGCTTATTATCCTCTCGTTGTGAAAGGCTCATAGCTTCTGCTGCTGTTGGGGCAGGGGCCGTGCTCCTCTGCCATAGCAGAAGGGCGCAACTTCTTTATTAGCAGTGAAGCATTCTAACAGCCTCACAAGCACCTGCCATTTTGTATGAAATGGCATGCATCAGGTGAAGATAGTCCCACCTCAATTGAACTGCTCTTCAACTTTTCCTACCAGGAAATAACCCTGGTGCTTGGCAGACAGAGGTAATTTCTATGCACAAAATGAAGATTTATGCTTAAATACATGACATTATTTTACCAAATTGTGAAGATCTATCAATATCCTGTAATGCTATTAATTGTGTTTGACCAACGACTTTGTGTTTGACCACTGCGCATATTAGTTGCTTAATGTTCACCAGTAGCACATTCCATGTTGTATTCAGTTTAGCTCCCTTTTGGCTTTAACATGACATTAGACATTACATTCTGTATTCAGTTTAGCTGCCTATTGGCTTTAATATGGCATTAGACATTACATTCTGTATTCAGTTTAGCTGCCTATTGACTTTAACATGGCATTAGACATTACATTTGGTATTTAAAATAGCTGCCTATTGGCTTTAACGTGGAGTTAGGCATTGCAGTTGAGACATTGCAGATGAGCTGTCTTTTTCCAAGCTGTGTTTTTCCACATGGTTGACCAAGCTGTGTTTTTCAAATTGAATTCACACCAAACCCTAGCTGATTAGAGAGCATAGATTTTGTGTTTACCTCTCAATCCATCCCGAGTGAACAAGTGAAGTTTGGAGAATTGGCCACTCTCCAGGTTTATTCGGTTCCCACACTGAACCAGCATTTTTGCTTTTACCGGTGGCCCTGTGCAGCAGCGAGAAAGGATCTTCCAGGACTTCAGGCAGGAACGGACGTCAGTTGCCTGTCTCCCGTTTGGGTGGAAAATCTCTTTCTCGCAGTTGAACCGGAGTCATCAACTTGCAGGCATTAGAAAGATGAAGCGGAGTGATAGGCCTTACTGTGATGCTATTTTGACTTTTATGCTTTGCTTTGAAGTTATGCTATAATATAATCACATGTATTTGCTGTGTACATTGCAACTGAGAAGTACTTTGATATATTTTGCTTTCATTGCTGGGACTACTTTTTAATATGTGCTTCCAACCAACTAATCTTGTCTTTCAGGAACCTCGTGGTGAAGTAATAATAACAATAAATGTCTTCTTTAAACTAAGAAGTGCATTCCAGAGAAGTTTTGTCAGCTCGGTCATAAGATAAGAGAAGGAAAGCAAAACATTTTGACGTTAATCTGTAGTCTGGGAGTCGGAATTAGAGATTGGAAGTGCACTATCTAAAAGTGTAGTTGTTTTTTGTTGTTTAGAGAATTAAAGAAGCACGGCAGACCATGTTTGAAAATGCATGTGAAGTTAAACTTCCTTATGGTGCTGTGAGAACATCTTTTCTTGTTTATCAGGACTTTGTGAGTCTTGGGATGAGTGCTTTGATGCATATTTAGAAAATGTGCCTTTTGAAAGAAATGATGTTCCCTTTGTTCTTAACAGAAGGGTTTGGGTACTTTTGTCTGCTTACAGAAAAATGCAGGAGAGATGTAGGCAGTTAGAACATGAAAATAAGAATTTACGTGAGCAAATTAGCCAGAACACATTATTGCAAGATAATGCTGAAATCTATTAAACTATTGTAGAAGCATCTGGCTTTTCCCATTCCATTAATGAGAAGGTTAAAAAAGGTGATCCTCAGTGTGAGCAGAGCATAGATCTGCAGAGCAGCCTACTGTTGTTGGCAGTTGAAGTGCATTCCTTAACAGATTACACTGTGAACACAGTTGAGAATGTTATTTTCAGACCCCTTTTGCAAACTACGATGTTTAAAATTAATTCAGACAAGGCAGCAGTACTGTCACAAAATTGTGCAGTTTCTGGGAATTCAGTGGAATCCAGAAAATAGACAGATGTTGTCACAGGTAAAACAAAAGATTTTAGAGTTTCTTACTATTTGCACTAAGCAAGAGACACCAAGTTTCATGAGCTTGTTTGATTTTTGGAAACAGTATAGCCCTCTTCTGAGTGAAATCTTAACACTTTGGTACAAAGTAACTAGGAAAAAACATGAGCAGCTGCATGCTTTTGATTTGGCAAATAAAATAATTCAGACTTTAGATTTGGGCGCAGTGCAAGAGGGAAACACTAATTTACATGTAAATCAGGAACAGGGGAGGACAAGAGTGCCCCTGGAACTTTGGATTAAGCTTTTGACTTGTTATTGGGCTCTAGTGAATACTGAGCAAATGACATTAAATGATAATGTAATTCTGAAACCTGAAATATCAAGCATGCAGTGGGTGAGGAGTTCACCTAAGTCTCACAGTATAGGACAGGCACAAGAGGCTAGTATCATACACTGGATCTGGTACATGCAAGACAGGGCTAGAGTCACTGCAGCCCTACATGAACAGGTGTCACAAGCCCCTTTTCAGGATGAGGAGAGGGTGCAGGGAGTACCACAGGTAAAAGAGTCACCAGTGAAATTGAGTGCACAATTTGAATTTGTGTCCCCTGAGGATAAAAAGCATATTTGTTTGACTAATGATTCATTAAAATGCATGAGCACTAAAAGACAAGGGAAATCAGTGCTATACAATCCAGTTACTGAAAGGTTTTTATCTACCACAGGAGAAGGAACAGAGTTGTAAAATGTGTGTCCGACTTTAAAGCAAGAGCTGCTTGAGATGTGTCATTTTTACACTGATTCTTGGTTCACTGCCAATAGTTTAGCCGTTTGGTTTTCAACATGGCTTGTACCTAACTGGTTCAATTCCCTTGCAGATGTTAAAGAGCAAAATTCAGAGACGGAAGTGTCCACCCAGAATTCTGACTTAGTGGAGATGGCTAAGTGGGTGCACCAGAAATGTGAACATCTGGGAGAAAAAGGCACTTACAGGTGGGCAGAGATTAGAGAGATGCACATTCCCCTAGATTTGATAAAAACTGTGATTTTGCAATATCCTATTTGTCAGCACGCACAACAGAGATCTGTCCCACAAACAGTCAAAGATCAGTTGGGGAGAGGAATGTTACCAGGATAGATATGGCATATTGATCGAGTTTTAGGGGGAGTGATTGCTGCACATTACCAAGAAGAAATCAAAATTATGCTGATAACTAGAAGAGAATCTGATTCGTTCATACAGATTGGAGACAGAATTGCCCAACTTGTCACAAGTGCAGTGAATGGTGGTTTGGTAAAGAAGGAGTATGCCTCAGCCCTTCTGATAGTGCAAGGAAAGGGAAGCTGTGGTGCAACAGATAAAAACCTCATTGCTAAGGTGTGGGTTAAATCCCCAAATGACCCTCCAGAACCTGCAGAAATCATAACAAAGGGCCCCAATAACGTCCTGCTGATTATAAAACAAGGAAAGGAAGAAGAAGGGCACATTTCAGATGACAAATGTTATTTGCAAGAAAAGTCATACTTTTTTCTTTTGCAGATCCTACCACGACTTGCCACTGACCATGAGTGTGCTGTGTGGTCTCCCTTTGGGTGTGTGCATGTGGGGTCGGGGGAGGGACCGAACCCCCAACCTGAACATGATTGATTAAAGTACAAACCCCATGGATCCATTTTGCGCAACTGGCGCCTTCAGTTCAAGTTCTACATGGGATCAATATAAAGTTTGTCAACTTGTTTGATTACATTCTTCCACTGGAACTAAGCAACCTTGCCAGTTAACTGTCTGTTTTTTTTTCGTGTGAAACTCTGACTTTCGCTTACATTCCAGCAAAGCTTTCAGGTGGACTGTGTACCTTTACATGAGTAGAACTCATGCTACATCAACTTGCTGTTGTAGAGACACTATTATCCCAATCAGAGTATATAAGTTTCAGTCTTTTCATTGTAAATGTATCTGATTTGAAAGGTTATGAGATCAATATGCTAATCCACTTCCATTGCTTTACAGTGATTGCTTTCATCATTCAAATCTGATTTGCTTATAATTTGTTTTGTTGATGTTTTTGTTTTTTGTTTTTGTTTGAAATAAGAGGTATGTAAACAAAAATTCATTGGTCATAGGGTGGAGTGTTATGCTATTCATTGTGTTTGACCAATGACTTTGGGTTTCACCACTGTGCATATTAGTTGCTCAATGTTCACCAGTAGCACATTACATGTTGTATTCAGTTTAGCTGCCTATTGGTTTTAACATGGCATTAGACATTACATTCTGTAGTCAGTTTAGCTGCCTATTAGCTTTAAAATGGCATTAGACATTACATTCTGTATTCAGTGTAGCTGCCTATTGGCTGTAACATGGCATTAGACATTACATTTGGTATTTAGGTTAGCTGCCTATTGGCTTTAGTGTGGAGTTAGGCATTGCAGTTGAGACATTGCAGATGAGCTGTGCTTTTCCAAGCTGTGTTGTTCCACATGGTTGACCAAGCTGTGTTTTTCAAAGTGAATTCACACCAAACCCTAGCTGTTGAGAGAGCATAGATTTTGTGTTTACCTCTGAATCCAGCCTGGGAACGAGTGAAGTTTGGAGAATTGGCCACTCTCCAGGTTTATTCGGTTCCCACACTGAACCAGCATTTTTGCTTTTACCGGTGGCCCTGGGCAGCAGTGAGAAAGGATCTTCCAGGACTTCAGGCAGGAACGGACGTCAGTTGCCTGTCTCCCGTTTGGGTGGAAAATCTCTTTCTCGCAGTTGAGCCGGAGTCATCAACTTGCAGGCATTAGAAAGATGAAGCGGAGTGATAGGCCTTACTGTGATGCTATTTTGACTTTTATGCTTTGCTTTGAAGTTATGCTATAATATAATCACATGTATTTGCTGTGTACATTGCAACTGAGAAGTACTTTGATATATTTTGCTTTCATTGCTGGGACTACTTTTTAATGTGTGCTTCCAACCAACTAATCTTGTCTTTCAGGAACCTCGTGGTGAAGTAATAATAACAATAAATGTCTTCTTTAAACTAAGAAGTGCATTCCAGAGAAGTTTTGTCAGCTCGGTCATAAGATAAGAGAAGGAAAGCAAAACATTTTGACGTTAATCTGTAGTCTGGGAGTCGGAATTAGAGATTGGAAGTGCACTATCTAAAAGTGTAGTTGTTTTTTGTTGTTTAGAGAATTAAAGAAGCACGGCAGACCATGTTTGAAAATGCATGTGAAGTTAAACTTCCTTATGGTGCTGTGAGAACATCTTTTCTTGTTTATCAGGACTTTGTGAGTCTTGGGATGAGTGCTTTGATGCATATTTAGAAAATTTGCCTTTTGAAAGAAATGATGTTCCCTTTGTTCTTAACATAAGGGTTTGGGTACTTTTGTCTGCTTACAGAAAAATGCAGGAGAGATGTAGGCAGTTAGAACATGAAAATAAGAATTTACGTGAGCAAATTAGCCAGAACACATTATTGCAAGATAATGCTGAAATCTATTAAACTATTGTAGAAGCATCTGGCTTTTCCCATTCCATTAATGAGAAGGTTAAAAAAGGTGATCCTCAGTGTGAGCAGAGCATAGATCTGCAGAGCAGCCTACTGTTGCTAGCAGTTGAAGTGCATTCCTTAACAGATTACACTGTGAACACAGTTGAGAATGTTATTTTCAGACCCCTTTTGCAAAGTACGATGTTTAAAATTAATTCAGACAAGGCAGCAGTACTGTCACAAAATGTGCAGTTTCTGGGAATTCAGTGGAATCCAGAAAATAGACAGATGTTGTCACAGGTAAAACAAAAGATTTTAGAGTTTCTTACTATTTGCACTAAGCAAGAGACACCAAGTTTCATGAGCTTGTTTGATTTTTGGAAACAGTATAGCCCTCTTCTGAGTGAAATCTTAACACTTTGGTACAAAGTAACTAGGAAATAACATGAGCAGCTGCATGCTTTTGATTTGGCAAATAAAATAATTCAGACTTTAGATTTGTGCGCAGTGCAAGAGGGAAACACTAATTTACATGTAAATCAGGAACAGGGGAGGACAAGAGTGCCCCTGGAACTTTGGATTAAGCTTTTGACTTGTTATTGGGCTCTAGTGAATACTGAGCAAATGACATTAAATGATAATGTAATTTTGAAACCTGAAATATCAAGCATGCAGTGGGTGAGGAGTTCACCTAAGTCTCACAGTATAGGACAGGCAAAAGAGGCTAGTATCATACACTGAATCTGGTACATGCAAGACAGGGCTAGAGTCACTGCAGCCCTACATGAACAGGTGTCACAAGCCCCTTTTCAGGATGAGGAGAGGGTGCAGGGAGTACCACAGGTAAAAGAGTCACCAGTGAAATTGAGTGCACCATTTGAATTTGTGTCCCCTGAGGATAAAAAGCATATTTGTTTGACTAATGATTCATTAAAATGCATGAGCACTAAAAGACAAGGGAAAGCAGTGCTATACAATCCAGTTACTGAAAGGTTTTTGTCTACCACAGGAGAAGGAACAGAGTTGTAAAATGTGTGTCCTACTTTAAAGCAACAGCTGCTTGAGATGTGTCATTTTTACACTGATTCTTGGTTCACTGCCAATAGTTTAGCCGTTTGGTTTTCAACATGGCTTGTACCTAACTGGTTCAATTCCCTTGCAGATGTTAAAGAGCAAAATTCAGAGACGGAAGTGTCCACCCAGAATTCTGACTTAGTGGAGATGGCTAAGTGGATGCACCAGAAATGTGAACATCTGGGAGAAAAAGCCACTTACAGGTGGGCAGAGATTAGAGAGATGCACATTCCCCTAGATTTGATAAAAACTGTGATTTTGCAATATCCTATTTGTCAGCACGCACAACATAGATCTGTCCCACAAACAGTCAAAGATCAGTTGGGGAGAGGAATGTTACCAGGATAGATATGGCATATTGATCGAGTTTTAGGGGGAGTGATTGCTGCAGATTACCAAGAAGAAATCAAAATTATGCTGATAACTAGAAGAGAATCTGATTCGTTCATACAGGTTGGAGACAGAATTGCCCAACTTGTCACAAGTGCAGTGAATGGTGGTTTGGTAAAGAAGGAGTCTGCCTCAGCCCTTCTGATAGTGCAAGGAAAGGGAAGCTGTGGTGCAACAGATAAAAACCTCATTGCTAAGGTTTGGGTTAAATCCCCAAATGACCCTCCAGAACCTGCAGAAATCATAACAAAGGGCCCCAATAACGTCCTGCTGATTATAAAACAAGGAAAGGAAGAAGAAGGGCACATTTCAGATGACAAATGTTATTTGCAAGAAAAGTCATACTTTTTTCTTTTGCAGATCCTACCATGACTTGCCACTGACCATGAGAGTGCTGTGTGGTCTCCCTTTGGGTGTGTGCATGTGGGGTCAGGGGAGGGACCGAACCCCCAACCTGAACATGATTGATTAAAGTACAAACCCCATGGATCCATTTTGCGCAACTGGCGCCTTCAGTTCAAGTTCTACATGGGATCAATATAAAGTTTGTCAACTTGTTTGATTACATTCTTCCACTGGAACTAAGCAACCTTGCCAGTTAACTGTCTGATTTTTTTTCGTGTGAAACTCTGACTTTCGCTTACATTCCAGCAAAGCTTTCAGGTGGACTGTGTACCTTTACATGAGTAGAACTCACGCTACATCAACTTGCTGTTTTAGAGACACTATTATCCCAATCAGAGTATATAAGTTTCAGTCTTTTCATTGTAAATGTATCTGATTTGAAAGGTTATGAGATCAATATGCTAATCCACTTCCATTGCTTTACAGTGACTGCTTTCATCATTCAAATCTGATTTGCTTATAATTTGTTTTGTTGATGTTTTTGTTTTTTGTTTTTGTTTGAAATAAGAGGTATGTAAACAAAAATTCATTGGTCATAGGGTGGAGTGTTATGCTATTCATTGTGTTTGACCAATGACTTTGGGTTTCACCACTGTGCATATTAGTTGCTCAATGTTCACCAGTAGCACATTGCATGTTGTATTCAGTTTAGCTGCCTATTGGTTTTAACATGGCATTAGACATTACATTCTGTAGTCAGTTTAGCTGCCTATTAGCTTTAACATGGCATTAGACATTACATTCTGTATTCAGTTTAGCTGCCTATTGGCTGTAACATGGCATTAGACATTACATTTGGTATTTAGGTTAGCTGCCTATTGGCTTTAATGTGGAGTTAGGCATTGCAGTTGAGACATTGCAGATGAGCTGTGCTTTTCCAAGTTGTGTTGTTCCACATGGTTGTTCCAAGCTGTGTTTTTCAAAGTGAATTCACACCAAACCCTAGCTGTTGAGAGAGCATAGATTTTGTGTTTACCTCTGAATCCAGCCTGGGAACGAGTGAAGTTTGGAGAATTGGCCACTCTCCAGGTTTATTCGGTTCCCACACCGAGCCAGCATTTTATTTTTACGGTGGCCCTGGGCAGCAGCGCGAAAGGATCTTCCAGGACTTCTGGCAGGAACGAACGTCAGTTGCCTGTCTCCCATTTGGGTGGAAAATCTCTTTCTCGCAGTTGAACCGGAGTCATCAACTTGCAGGCATTAGAAAGATGAAGCAGAGTGATAGGCCCCACAGTGATGCATTTTTGACTTTTATGCTTTGCTATGAAGTTATGCTATAATATAATCACATGTATTTGCTGTGTACATTGCAACTGAGAAGTACTTTGATATATTTTGCTTTCATTGCTGGGACTACTTTTAAATGTGTGCTTCCAACCAACTAACCTTGTCTTTCAGGAACCTCGTGGTGAAGTCAAAAGAACAATAAATGTCTTCTTTAAACTAAGAAGTGCATTCCAGAGAAGTTTTGTCAGCTCGGTCATAAGATAAGAGAAGGAAAGCAAAACATTTTGACGTTAATCTGCAGTCTGGGAGTCGGAGTTAGAGATTGGAAGTGCACTATCTAAAAGTGTACTTGTTTTTTGTTGTTTAGAGAATTAAAGAAGCACGGCAGACCATGTTTGAAAATGCATGTGAAGTTAAACTGCCTTATGGTGCTGTGAGAACATGTTTTCTTGTTTATCAGGACTTTGTCAGTCTTGGGATGAGTGCTTTGATGCATATTTAGAAAATGTGCCTTTTGAAAGAAATGATGTTCCTTTTGTTCTTTCATTGCTGCGACTACTTTTAAACGTGTGCTTCCAACCTACTAATCTCGTCTTTCAGGAACCTCGTGGTGAAGTAATAATAACAATAAATGTCTTCTTTAAACTAAGAAGTGCATTCCAGAGAAGTTTTGTCAGCTCGATCATAAGATAAGAGGAGGAAAGCAAAACATATCCCCTCCAGCTGCATTCGTTTCATCCTCAGCTGACTGGACCTATTCCTGTAGGCCTGTGCTCTTTCCTAGTGGTGCCTATTAGTGTTTATTCTATTTTTCACCTATTCTGCCATTGGCTTGAGTTTATGGGCAGATTAAAAATCTTAAACAGATCTCTTCAGGTGGGTTCTTCAAATGCTGTCCTGCGCTTTAACTAAATACTGCAATGGAGGACTTGTCCTCTCATAAAGGCTCCACCTCTGCTTCTCCTTCTGCCACAGCGACAATTTCTTCACAACTTAATCCAGAGAAAGCATCAATTCAAGGACTTTAAAAAGACCCTTACCTCCTACAAACTATTTTCCCTACATCTCATTGGATTGACTGCTATGCTCTATGGCCCTATATGGAGGAAACCAATACCAAGTTACAAAATCTTAGCAACAGGTGATCAAATATGGAAGAATGATTATCTACTGTAGAGCAACAAATCACCAACCTCAACGCAACCTCTCTCACAGTGAATTCTCTTCAAATGCAGCTCTCTACCATACAGAAACAGGTTGAAGAACTTGAAAACTGAAATAGAAGAAACCACCCTTAGATATATGGTCTTCTTGAGGGGTCAGAAGGGACGCATCCTCTTTCCTTTTTTAACTTCTTTCTTTCTACCTAAGCTACTAAATTTACCAGCAGGACCACCATTCAACATCGGCAAGCACATATATTAGGCAATCCCTCCATCGTCCCTACTACATCCAGAAAGCCCAGAGGAGTTCTCCTTTATTTCCTAGAATACACCAAATTAATGCAGGTAATTTCCGTTGCCAAAGAACTCAATGTATCCCATGGTCAGATCACAATGAAATACTTTTTCTAAATCTACTTCTCCCAGGATTACACCAAATGTACAGCAGATCGGCAAAAGGATTTCTTAAGAATGGGAGCAACGCTTTGCTCTTGTGGAGCTTGTTTCGGGCTCTGTCACCCTTGTCTCTTTAAAGTCAAGTACAATAACAAAACAATAACCTATGAAAACCTATGTCTTCTAAAGGTTTTCCTCACAACTTATAGAGTGAAGACTATGGACCCTACTACACCTACTAAACTGTCAAAATAGTCTGTTGTTTATATTCTCACAGGTTTCATATTAGCAGTTCATAAATTTAATAGTATTGATATGCTCTCTTTGAAATTTGGGATGTTGCAACGTTGATGGCTAATGTACTTTGTTTATGTTGACTCACTTTCATGTTTTTCTTATTTCAAGCATTGTTTCTTTGTGTTTACAAATGCTCCTTTACATACTACTGCCATCCTTGTGCCTTCTATCCCTCTGAGGACTGGACATGTCATCTTTCCCATGTGGTCTCCCCTCCACCCTCATCAAAGTACGTTTAGGTATAACACTTTTTTGTCACTTTTATGGTCATCTTCCTTTTCCAACTTGTTCAGCGTATTTTATTTTTATCTCATTGTTCCCTTTTCTTTGTTCTTCCCTTTCCTTCTTTCTCTCTCCCCATTAAATATCTCACTTACCGCTGTATTACTTCCTTTTCCTCACACAATTTTTCTTCTTATGTACACAGTTCTTTTTTATCTTTTCAAATATTATGTCTGATTGTACCTTCCATTTTGTTTATTTCCAATGGCTTTGATAATAGTGTCTTGGAATATCAGAGGTTTGAATTCACAAATAAAAAGACAAAGGGCCAGATGTAGCAAAAATAAAAATTGCGACTCGCATTTTGCGAGTTGATGCGACTCACAAAATGCGAGTCGCAAATTGGAATGTCAGAAAAAAAAGCGATCCGATTTTGCGATTCGCAGCCGGACTCGCAACGCTGTGTGCGAGTCCGCAGTTTGCGAGGTCGCTGTTTCCGAGTGTGCAAAAAACGAACTCGCAATTAGCAAGTGGGTGTCGCAAATTGCGATTACCTTCAAAATTGCTTGCAGGTGCAGCAGAACACTCCAGAAAGCATACCAGAACACTCTGGAAACACTTCCTGGCACATGATGATGACATCACAGCCAGGAAGTTAACAAATACACCTGGGAGGAGGGCTCAACAGTGAGCAGTGTCTCTGCCACTGACAGTAGGGTGCTGAGGAGTGGTAGGCACAGCACCATGGACGCAGCAGGGACCAGCCAGGCTGGAAGGAGGGGCAGGAGATCATAGATAACAGCCAGGACAGATTAATGTGGCACATGGCTTTAATGTGCCACATGACTGGTTGGCATTTTCCTGCCCATGGACAATTTCAACTTGTATATAGTTTCTTCATGACATTAATAAAACAGTTATTTTTGTTCCACTTAACAAATGGTTAATAGGTGAGTATGGTGGGAGTTGACACGTACCGTCCAAAATATTGCGTTGCAATGTGGTCCCGTCTCAGTCTGCCTTGATTAGCTAGACTCCTATCCCCATGATGGCGATGTGGTTGTTCTTGCTCTTCATCATCAGGATCTGGGTCTGCAGGGGTGAGAGGTAGCCCACGTCGGGTGGCTATGTTGTGGAGGATGGCGCATGCGACCACAATTTTGAAAGCGGTAATGGGGGTGTATTGGAGGGCGCCTCCACTGCGGTGGAGGCATCTGAATCTTGCCTTCAGCAGTCCGAAGGTGCGCTCGATCAGGTTCCTGGTCCTCTTATGCGCACTGTTGTTTTGCCTCTCTGATTCAGTTCTGGGTGTTAAAAACGGAGTCATGATCCAAGGCCTGAGAGCATATGCACTGTCACCTGTTGGGCACAAAAGTACACGGTTAGGAAGTCCAGATTGTCGTGCACAGTGACCTGTGTGTATGTCTGCAAGTGTCTGTGGCTCTACCTAGGAGGTAACGGTCTCCAAATTCCCCACGTTCCAGGCGTTGATGTATCCCACTATGCCTACAAATGTATGAGTCATGGGTACTGCCAGGAAACTTAGCTACGATGTCCGTGATGACATAATGGGCATCACAAACAACCTGTATGTTGAGTGAGTGGGTACACTTCCTGTTGCGGAAAATGTGTTCCAGATTAGCAGGGGGGCATATTTGAATGTGTGTCCCATCTACACACCCTATGACATGAGGAAAGTGGGCAATGCGGTAAAAGTCCAGCTTGGTGCTGTTAATTTCTGCCTCATTCCTTGGTAAGTATATGAAGTGAGACATGTGCATGACTAAGGCTTCTAGGAATGCCCTGAGGAACCTTGACACTGCACTTTGGGATACCCCACCTGCCACGGCAATGACCCCCTGATAGCTCCCTGAGGCCAAGAGGTGCAGTGCGCATAGTACTTGCACATGAGTAGGGATGGCGCAGCCACGCAGAGTCTTGTGTTCTAGCTGTGATTTCAGTAAATCTATTAATTCTAGAATGGCTGCGCTGCTAAGGCGGTATTTGTCATAGATCTCCTCTTCAGTTTGCTGAAAAAGAGTCTGCCTGGTTCTATATATCTTCTCCTGTCGGTCCCATCGCTTTTTGCGAGTCGGAAATGGGCTTTTTGCATCCCATTTCCGATTTTGCAGTGTCGCAAATTGCGATTCGGCCCGTTTGCGAGTCGCAATCGTTTGCTACATCTGGCCCAAAGACTCTTGACTCATTTGTCCAAGCTGAATATGCATATCGCTTTCTTGCAAGAGTCCCATATCTCAAAGCGCAAATCTCTGAAATTATGTAAAATGAGGGTGGGCAAAATATTCTTCTTGCCGGGAACTGGCAAAAAAAAATGGGGTTATGATTTTATGTCACAAATCCCTTCATATTCAAATGGTGTCCCAGGATATTGATCCAGAAGCAAAATGGTTATTGCTTAAACTATTTATCGATAAAGTTCTAATTGTTCTTTTTAATGTATATTGTCCTAAAGCTCCTGATTGTCACTTCTGGTTTACTATCTCCCAGAAACTCTTACAATACCCTGACAACAATTTAGTTTTAGCAGGTGACTGTAATCAACTAATAGACCCATTTCTTGAAAGACACTTCTTATTGCATTATATCCCAAACATGTCACAAAAATAATTTGCACATGCTTTCCAGCAACGTAAACTAATGAAAGCTTAGTGCTTATGCAACCCCACCCTACGGGAATCCTCATATTTTTCCATGGTATATAATGCACACTCTCAAATTGACCACATACTCATTTCACACTCTCCTACTCAATCCTTAGACTCAGCAGATATTGGTTCCATTTTGCTATCTGATCATGCGCCGGTTTCTGTACACATAAAAATTTTACCTAAGTCCCCCCAAAAGATGGAGGTTTGATAGCACCTTGTGGTTGGGTATTGCTTTCACTTCCTCTTTCACTTCTTTCTTTCATTAATATTTCCATTTTAATCAAACTGATGCCACCCTTTTTCTTATCATATGGAATGAAATCAAGACCTCCACTTGAGACTTTATCAATAGCTTTGTATCAAAAAAAAGAAAGCTTTCTCAGACCTAGTCTAAACAGATGTTTAAGGAAATGAAACATCTCAAACACTCTTATTACACTTCTTGAACACAACAATCATTATAACAACTCATCAATGCTAAACTTCAATTTAACAAGGTCTCCATTGAAAATGCCTCATCTTACCTTCTTTAATCTAGTACTATTCATTAGGTTCTTTTCTAGATGCACTTATCTGTCTTATCCCAAAGGAGGGAAAGGATCCACACTGTTGCAATAATTATAGGCCTATTTCAATTGTCAATTTAAATTATAACATTTTCTCCCAGGCATTAGCCTCCAGATTAGGACCCTTCATTCCAGATTTTTTGGGAAAGGAACAATCAGGTCTTTGTCAAGGGGAGGTACATACCAGACAACATTTACTTGTTCTTTGATATTATCTCTAAATCTGCTAGTATGTCTGAATCTATGGCAGCCATTGCCCTAGACACCGAGAAGGATTTCAACCACGTGAACTATGCATTCTTATTCCACAATCTCACCTGGTTTGGTTTTAATTTCTCTCTTATAAACCTCCCTTCAAGCTGCCATCTTGGTAAATGGACTGACCCCTCTTTTCTCGCCTTAGATAGAGTTATGGCCAAGGTTGCCCCCTCTCTCCTTTTCTTTTTAACTTGGTCTTAGAACCTTTCTTATCTCGGCTCAGGCAAAATATAGATATACATGGTTTCACTCACAATGCTCAACATGTTAACTTAGCCTGATATGCTAATGATGTTTTGTTATTTATATCAAATCCTTCCACTTCACTTCCCGCTTTCTCGTCCAAAGTCATTTTGTACCCCTGTGTCTGGATACAAATTTAAATATGACAAATGCAGAATATTACCCCTAAATAAATTACGTTTTAAACATGATTTTTTGTCCTCTAACTTTAAGTGGCAATCAAGTAGCTAGGCCTCCAATTCACCCAATCCCTTACTGCCTCCATTTCTATCAATATTGACAATGGCATTTATAAAATTAGTTCACTAACCTGCAGATGGCATCCCTTACACATATCTTGGTGGAGTCTATTTGTTACTATTAATATGATGTTGGCTCCTATTGTTTACTGTCTTTAACATTCCATTGAATATTCCTCGTCAATGTTACACAAAACTTTACTCAATACTATCCTCTTTTCTTTGGAATAACAAAAAGCCTTGTATGTCTTTACATAAACCAAAATACTAAAGGTGGTGTACATTTTCCTGATTTCTTAAAATATCATAAAGCATTCTTACTAAAGCAATCTCTGCATCACCCTGTCTCTACCACATACTCCATTATGGCAGGATTTGGAGTTTGGGATCAGATCAACTCTACATTCCATTCCAACATACCCTACTCTATTTCTAATGCCTTTTTCAAAAGTATAATAGATAAATGGATAAATGTTTAATTGAATGTGAAGTTATTAACCATTGCCTTTCAGCAAATAACTCAAAATTAGAAAGACTTTATGCAATTATTATCTAAAGTATTGTGGTGTGCAGTTTATCATAAGCATCAACTGGACACTGCCTATATGTACTCCTTATCACTAGTCTTAAAATGGAAAGACCTTCTGAGACCAGTTACACATTTTCTCTTTACATCTGCAAATTCATTGTTTGCCCCTCCACCCAGCACCTCAAGAAGTTCTTCAGCCTCCTTGACTTCCAACTCCTTACAATAATATTTTTAAATTATGCACCTCACACTGTAACTCTCATTACTTATTCTGTGTATATGAACAGTATGTCTACCCTCCCCCACTATTCAATAGTTTTTTGCTATTTTAAATGTAGTTTACCTCTTTCTTCTTAAGTATTCTTTTATCATATCTCATTCGTTATAATAAACTTACTATTTAAAACGTAAAAATAAGATATAAGGTAAGGTGTCTGTGCAGGATCGGGGGCAGTGTTAGCCTCAAGAACATCTGAGGTAATGTGCCCCTCACAGGATCAGAACAAACAATAAAGCAAGTAGGAAAGTCAATTAAATAAGCCTTCTCAAGTCAAGTAAATGTTGGAAGGCATGATCATTTACTGAATGTTTAGCATCATTACCAAAGGCAAAATATAGTTCACCAATCATTGACAAATAGGGGATTAGGGTAAGGCTCAGTCAGATGCAGTAGAGAACTTACAAGGAGTAGATATTCTTTATTCATGAGACAGACCAGCAAGTGTCTGCTATGCAAGAGTTAGAGGTATAACTCATAGCTCATCTACAAAATGTGCTCTGTTTATAAGAAAGTACACAGCAAAAATTAATGTCAGCATAAGATGAGAAAGAATTTTGCACAGGCACAGCAAATCACAACTCAGAACTCAGAATAAAATTCAACAGTAAAAAATATCTTACCTAAGTAAATGTGGCTTAGTCGGGGGGAAAACACACTGCGTCACTTCACAGTACAATTCACCCTTTTACACTGTGAAAAATGCAAAACAAAGTTGGTGCTTACTTGAACATTAGCTGTAGTCTTTCTTCAGAATTGGTGCAGATAGTGCTGTACAGATCTAGACACATGTGATTCTGAATGTTATCCTTCATCAGTAGAAATTAAAAATACATTTCATAAGGGGTTGATGAGATTCCAGAAACAGCCCTATCAGGCCTCAGTGCCTCACACAGGTGCACATTTCTGAACATATATGATATGGACTAAAATTAATTAGTTAAAATTAACTTAACATACATTTAACTGAAAATAAAAACTGAAAACATCCTTTACCATACACCTATTACCACACATAGGTTTACCACACAGATAAGTACCACACAGGTAAGTATTTCTACATTTACCACAAGGTGCTTTACTACGCAGTAATGTATCTTTTTAAATGACATACTTTTTTTAGGTGCAGTTAAATGTAAAGAAAGGTAAGGGTGATTTTAGGGTTTAAGGGTGGGTAGAGCTAAAGAGAGGTAAGGGTAATTTTAGGATTTAGAGTATGGCACAGGTGTAGAGTGGAGTGGCATAGACTGTCCTTGCATGCAGTGCAGTGGGGTAGAGTGGAAAACCGTACAATGGAGTGGTGGTGGTTCTAGTGACGCACAGTGAGATAGCATAGAATGGAGTGGTGTAGAGTGGAGTAGAGTACATTGGAGTGGCATACAGTGGCATAAAGTACAGTGGAATGTTGTACAGTGCAGTGGCTTACAGTGGAATTAAAATTAAAAAAACATATGGATCATTAAAATATTTGTGTGTCTTCAATAAATACCCCAACAGAATCCCATCACGGGGCTATTAGGTTATGTTGGGATATTAGTTTAAGGGGATAGTATTTTTGGGAGGGTGTCCACTATGTTTGGTAGTGGTAGGAATTTTAGTGAGTCAGAGTTGGGGGGTTTGATATGGCTAATAGTCTGTTACCTCCCAAGGATGCTTGCAGCTGGTTGCAGGGTGAGCCAGGGCTACCCTTGCAAGAAAAAGAAAGACCGATGGGAGCGCGTGTGCTGGCACCATCACAAGATCTTCTGTGTGGGCCGTACTACCATTCAAATGAGGCATAGATGGGCAGATGTCATCTGTAGGGAAGTGAATATCATAGACGATCTTGGACTGGAGATCGGTGGATCAATAAGTATGTATGTCGGTTTTATCTGCCTTTTGTGATGTAGCTTTATCAGTAATGCTCAACATAGCCACTGAATGCTCTTCATTTGTGTGTAATGCAATATGGCAATGTGCAAGATTTTTATCATGATAAATATATATAAGGAGATGATGTAAAGTAAGGGTACTTATCGTGACTCAGAGCACCTACATTATTGAAACGTCAAACAAGCAGCGGTTATGTTGCACAATTCCCCTACCCTGCCACAAATTCTAAATTCTAATTCAATAGTTAGTGGGTTGTAGTTATAGCAGAAAACACAGAATTTAGGGACATATCCTTATTTAAACTACAAAAATGCCCTGTGGTCGCAAAGATTTTTCCCAAACACACAATATTGAAGGCTAAGCTGCAGAATTCTTTTGTTAATGCTTGTATGTGTTCTGCTTAATGTGTGCTGCATTGTGCTGCGAATGAGTACAGATTGCTATGTCTCATAAATATCTACATGTGCAGATCTGTGTGTTTTTCACAACATGTGCCCAGGGCAACATGTTTTTTAACAACATTTCACATTCTAAAAAATCATGCAGTCTTACAAAAATTTGGAACGTACAATACTCACTATAACATAGCGCTCAATACACCAGTACACAATTATATGTCTTCTATGATGACATATAAGGTGTATGTCTGTCCTTTTCCATCATAACAACACTTACGTAATCGTAGGGTCAAACATATCATCTGTGTTTCATTGTACACTGGAGTCTGAAGTTATGCTGGCCATAATTACTAAAAAGATCACATCCTTGAGTCATGCTTTAGGCATGTAATCATGTGTATATCAGCACTTCTACATCCATCCAGCTCAGTGGTGCAAGAGTACTAAATGTAGTGAATAACTTGGTGTTAGAAATTGAGTCCCTAGTTGACAGAGGTATGCATCCTGTCCAAGTAGGGACCACAATCCTAGTGAGGGTAAGTCACAACACAACCTAAACTATCCTGTGCTCACCCTTCTGGAGCTTGGCACAAAGCTGGCAGGCTTAACTTAGAAGGCAATGTGTAAACTATTTGTGCAGTAACACAGTGAAAACACCACAAAAAGTCTCCACACCAGGTTAGAAAAAAGGATTATGATTTTATTAATGAAACAAGACCAACATTACAAAAATCCAGTGCATAGATTCTGAGATATGAAACTTTAAAGATTTAGGTGAAAATAGGCCATAGGAGTGCAAAGCGCCAGCTGTGGTTATCTGGTCGTGCTGGACCAGGACAAAGTCACAAAATCATGCCAATCGTTATGGATTATGGTCTGGCTGGGGGGACCCACTTGGGCCTGCTAAACACAGTACCTTAAATCCTGGTGCACGGTTTGAGCGGCATTGCTTTGCGAGGCTTTGCAATGTCCAGTGTCAGTTCGGAGAAGCTGTGCGGTGAGGATTTGTTGGCTTGGCGTCGGTTTGCGTTGATCCCAGGGAGCTTTGAGGTGAGGTTTTGCGCAGCTTGACATCACTTTGAGTCAATCCTGGGAGCTGTGCAGCGAGGCTTTGCAGGGCTTGGGGTCGTTGTGATCGGTTCCAATGTGCTGGCAGCTGCATAGAGAGGTTTTGCAGGGCTCCACGCCACCGGGCGCTGAGTCCAGTGAGGCTGGCAGCTGCACAGTGAAGCTTTGCAAAGCTTCCTGTTGTTCACAGCAGTTCCAATAAACATCACAGAAGCTAGAGCACCTTAGGCCCACTGCCAAGGCTGGGTAGACTCACAGCTTGTAGAAACCAGGTGCAGCTGTTTTAAGTATTTGATGTTCCTTAGACTTGGGAACAGGAGAAAAGCTAGCAAGTCCTTGGAGATCGCTTCTGGTGGGAAGGCAAAGTTGTTCCAGCAGAGTCAGGGAGCAGCAGGGCAACAAGCAGAACAGCAGAACTTCCAGAAAAGAAGTCCAATTGAGTCATATCAGCTGCCCAGAAAGTACACTAGTTCCCTTTTCAGCTCATTCCTGTCTGCCAGGAGATCTGTGGGGGTTATCAGTCCTTTGTGTGGGATCAAGCCATTACCCTTTGAAGTGTAAGTGAGAGCTCCTCCGCCCTTCCTGCCCAGGAAAACCTATCAGTATGCAGATAAATACAGATGCAGCTGAGTGTCCTGTGTATATGGCTGTATGGATGGAATGCACAAGGGGAGCTTTCACCCAGCACATACCAGGCGTGGATTGGAGACAGGCTGTAAGGCACAGAGAGCAGTAAGAGCATAGAAATACATTCTTTCTAAAAGTGGCATTTCTAAAAAAACTAATGTTGAATCCAACTTGACCAGTAAGCAGGATTTCTCATTACCATGCCAACCATACCAAACATGACAATGCCACTCCTTTCAGATCAGAAATTACCACTTAAGAGTATATAAGGGAATTCCCAATGCTGGTCTATGGGAGAAGTAGGCTTCACAACAATGATAAATTACTTTAAGAGTTTCTCGCTACCAGGATATGTCAGACTTACAAGTACCTGTGCCACCTTTTAGATACATTGCACCCTGTCCCATGGGTCACATAGGGCATACCTTAGCGGTGACTTATATGAAATAAAAGGGGAGTTTAGGGCTTGGTAAAGGGTCTTAAGTTGAGTTGCCAGTAAAACTGCACAAACAGGCCTTGCAATGGTAGGCCTGCAACATGGCTAATGGGCTGCTTATGTGGGTGGCACAATCTGTGCTGAAGCCCACTAGTAGTATTTAATTAAAAGGCCCTGGGCACAAATAGTGTACTTTACTAAGGTGGCACTTTACTAAGGTAAATTAAATATGCCAACTGGGTTTGAGTCAATGTTACCTTGTTTAGGGGAGAGAGAACAACCACTTCACCACTGATCAGCAGTGGAAAAGTGTACAGAGTCCAATATCCAGCAGAACAAGATCAGAAAAATGGAGGGAGGCAAGCAAATAGTTGGAGGATGACCACCCTAAGGGTGACAGGTCTAACACTTAGGAATATATAGAGGTAACTAGTAGGGTTAACTGTTGTTTGCCGCATATTAA
The DNA here is from genome assembly GCF_031143425.1 of Pleurodeles waltl. Classification (NCBI taxonomy): domain Eukaryota; kingdom Metazoa; phylum Chordata; class Amphibia; order Caudata; family Salamandridae; genus Pleurodeles; species Pleurodeles waltl. The sequence goes on from NC_090447.1 coordinate 1,234,917,493, forward strand.
CATATAAATGTATTTATTAAAGTGATAATAGGTGAGGGCATTTTTTAGATTTGTTTTAGATAGCTTTAAAACAGGTTTACAGAGTACCATGGTAGGACCTATCAAGTATGTTTTTCTGTTTTTAAAACATATTTGTTTTTTTTTTAAATATTGTAAGCAGCACAGTAAGTTCTAGGTATTACTGCAGCCTTTTTTTAAAATAATTAAACATGTTAAAAATTGTAAATGCACCTTAATACACTATAAGGGGTCATTACGAGTTTGGCGGGCGGAAAAGGCTGCCAGCCAAACTCCTGCAGTCAGGTTGCTGCCAGTGTGGCCGCCTTCCCGCGGGCCCCATTACAGGTTGCCCAGTAGGTCAGAGAGCGGAAATGGTGTTTCTGCCCACTGAGCTAGCGGGGAACAGCCTACAACATTGTCGCCGGCTAATAATTGCGATGTTGCAGTGCATAGGGTGCAACAGCACCCATTGCGCTTTTCACTGTCTGTAATGCAGACAGTGAAAAGCACAATCGGGCTGTCCATGGAGGCCCCTGCACTGCCCATGCCAAGTGGGATGATATGGGATGACTGTGTCATGGGGAGGGAGGGATAAGGATATCTTAAAATGGTCGGGTTGGTGGACATTTCAGGAAGAAATAATTTGTCTAGTGTCACTGTTGAAGAGAGGATGAGTGAGTAGTGATGGATCAGGACTGTAGAGTGAAAAATCAGGGGTCAAGAGTGTGGACTGAGGGATAAAGAGTAAGGGAAGTGTGTGATCTAGTGAAAAACTAGGGGAGAGGAATAAAGGATGAGGACTGAGTCATGAGGACTGACAGAGAAGGAGAAGGCCAGTGAGGGATGAGATAAAAGATGAGAAGTGAGGGTTCAGGAATGAGGAGTGAGACTGGAAGAAGGAGTAATTAAAAGTAAGGGTTGCGAGTTAACAAATGAGAAATGAAGGATAATAAGTTAGATATCAGGACTGAGCATTGAGGAGTAATGGATAATAATGAGGAATGATGGTTCATTAAAAAAGTATGAGAAGCGAAGAAAGAGGAGTGAGGGTATTAAGGTATGGAATGAGGAAAGAGAACTGAGGTATGAGATGTACATGATTAGCATCCCCTCAGACAGTGTGGTACACATTTTAAGGTATCACCATTTGTTCATTTCACTAATTTCTCAGGGGGAGGGGGTTCTAAGCAGTGAGGGATGAGGAAAGAAAGAGAGGTGAGAAATGACGTGTGGCAAGTAAGAGATGAGGGGTGAGTGGAAGAGTGGAAAATAGCTAGATGGAATAAGGAATGAGGTATGTGAAGGGAAAACTGCAGAATGAGGGTTGAGGGATGTAACATTAAAACATAGGTTGAGTGGTTCAGAGTGTGCGATGTGAACGGATGAGAGGTGAGAGGCAACATTTATCAGTAATGGAGGATAGCTGATTGACAGTGAGGGATGAGGATTGAGGGAAGAGGAGGAAGGGATGAGAAAAAGTGAGAACCAGAAGCAGGTCATTTAGGACCTCATTTATATTTTAGTGGTCTGCCTGCCCTCTGCCAAGGAGATGGAGTAAATTACTCTGTTGCCCAGAAACAGGTGCTGAAATGTCTACCGCCCCAGAGGACATTACAAGCATTGATAGGAACCACTGTATCCTCTCTGCCAACATTTAAAATGGACCATAAGCATGACAGAAGCGAAGTTAAGAATGAGGAGTGAAGAAGAAGGGAAGGGCTGCCGAAGTAGAAGGCAAGGGAGAGAAAGGATGAGTAATGGATAAGGACTGACAAAGTGTTAAGGAGTGAGAGATACACATAAGGAGTAATGATGTAGAGAGATGAGGGATGAGGGCTGACGGATAAGAACTAAGGTGAGACATGAGTTAACCATGAAAACAATGAATGAGGGGGAAGCATAAGAAGTGAGGGGTGAGTAATCAGGAGCGAGAACTGAGGACTGATGATTGAGGTATATGGAATGAGGTAAGAAGGATAAGGAGTAAAATGACCAGTAAAAGATAGGTAAAAGCAAAATGAGGAGTAGGTACTGTGGAGTGCAGAATAAGACGTGAGAGATTCAAAATGAGGGTTCTGACATTAGGAGTGAGAGATGATGAGTACGTGATTGGGGTAATGGATGACAAGTGAGGAATTAGGAGAAAAGGACAAGGGCTGGTTAACAAGGTATAAGCAATAAGAGATGAAGCTTGAGGAGAGATGGGAAATGAGGAGTAAAGGGTGAGGATTAAAAGCCAATGAATGAGGAAATTAGGTTGTAGGGTAAGAAATAACAAATCATAAGCTATCCAGCCTGGCTAGGTCCAAGATGGCGGATGCTGCCACACTCTGAAATCGGCTACCTAACCTGGATGAGGTGTGCTGGTGACAACAGTGCGGCGACTGCGGTGTCAGTTGGTGCAGTCTGCTTTGATCCGGCTTCTGGACAGGATTCCATGTGATAAAGCTGGGGGCCCCCACTTTGTCACCTGTGTAGTGAGAGCAGGCAGTGGCCCATACACAGGCACTGAGGAGAATACATAAGCGGGCCCATGAAGACAGGTCGGTGCCCTAGGGTTGGAGAGGAGCCTGCTCAAGCTTCCCGGTATTTGGAGATATGGCTGGAGGACGAGGCTCTCCTTGAAGGTTGTGACCACTGGTGACATAATCTTGTGGCACTCCTGTGTGTCGTGGCTCAGGACTGGGGGCGCCCTCATCTGGGCCTGTTGCTGATGCTCACCATACATACCAGTGAAGTCCATGTTACCCTGTGCTATGTGCAGGTGCTTTGCAGCACATCTTGGTCCTACTACAAATGCTTGGCCTGGGACAGGCCCCTGCATGGTGTTCAGCCCCACTGGACTCTACTGTAAACCGATTGGCTATTGTGGCATGCAGCTGGAACTAACTTCGGTGGAAGCCCGCTGAAACTCATGTGCCAGGAGCAAAAGTGGAAATGGACTCCAATGTATTCATTGTGTAACATTCTGCATGGTGTCAAAACCCTCACCCTAGCCACATGGGGGTGAGCTGGAGAGGAGTGGACCGCATTGAGAGCGGTGAGATCTGCTGCAGATGTACTGTAGGGCGTGCAGCCTCTACTCATAGCTTAGCTACCCCTGCAGTCCTAGCATCCCCCAATGATCATACACCATCACCCTACACAGAACAGGGCAGGGCCCACCTGCCTACACCTGTATGACTTTGTATGATGGGGAAGGATGATACTATGCAAGCTAAATTACACTGTGAAGACAAGAGGATAAGAATAGCTCACTCATCAGAACATGCATTATCCTCTCAGGGAGGCGCCGCAGGAATTGATAACGATGACATCACAGCTGGTGCATATCCAATAAAGCCTAAATTCTATAGAATGAACAAATAGTAAAGATCAGTAAAGTGCTAAATGTCATAAAAGTGAAGAATGAGAACTTGGAGCCAGATCATTTTGCAACAATATGTGTTTGATAAGTATGCCCAAAACAACAAACATAGACAATATGGCTTCTCAACTCCCTGTTTGGAGCTGACAGCTTTTTGTATTGTTGGCTGTGGAAAGGGCTCACCAATCCCTTGGCCCTAGACTCTCACCTGAGGTCCAAGTATCTCTAGCATGTTCACCTTTAGTGGTCAGAATGTGGCCCTACACCTGGCCTGAGAAAAGCAGATACTGACATTCTAATGAATGAGGACTCCACTCTCTCCATCTTTCTGAGTTTCACGCTAACATTCCAAAAGGATTGTACACTCCTCATGGAAGCAGGAGAAAGAAAAACAGGAAGGTGGGACACTGCGTTCTCAGTTTGACTACTTATTGCTCGAACCCTGTCAAGTACAGACAAAAAAGGCTTAAAACCTGACGACCGTAGGGTGATGATGAGTCATGAGTAGAATTGTTTGGGCGATTGCATCATTATATTACATGTTAATAAGGATTAATTTTTTTTTTTAAGTCCAAAAGGACCAGCATGAGTATTAGACTACAAGTGAAAACTATGCCAAGCTGGAATACAATATGCGATGCTGTGTCTGGGGTGACTTAAGATCATGCATCCCAACAGGCCCTACCTCTTCCCAACGCCTCAAAGCGCTGCGCCTTTTGTGCAGAAACTCATCAAAAACTCAAAGGTTGTCTGTGTCTCTGCATGGGTCTTTTGTCCCAGAGCAGGGTTTGAGTAGGATAGAAATACATGAAGCACTGTATCATGGGTGTTGATAGGGGCACATTTTTTTTTTTTAGAATTTGTGACACACCGTTGTTTTTGTCTGCCAGGAGAGAGGGAAGGGATGAGACAGAAAATGACCCAGACAGATGCTGCTTTTTTATTAAATCCTTCCTCTGACGCGCCCTTTGTAAGCATCACAAACAACACTTTTGTCTTTTTGTGCACATTTGTTGCAGGATAAACGGATGCATGGGAACAATGCATAGAGTGAGACCTAAAATGTTGTTTTGATTTCAGTTTTATTTGTCTCTTGTGTCATGTGGTGAGGCCAGTGCTTAATTTGAGCCAGTGATTGCCGGTGGGGCCCACTGCCACTCATTTTTAGAGACCAATATGTATTTTTCCTCATCTGACTTTGGCCTAGAGCAAGAAAGTAAAAAACACAATAGGGGGAAAGAAGGTGGAAGAGAAACACAGAAAAAAAATTGACAAAAGGAGAAAGCAGAAACCTGCAAGAGTGAGATAAAGGGCAGGGGCTACATTGTGGAGGATTATAAAGGCATGTGATGAAATGAAGACCATACATTCTTGAGATTTGGCACTCTGTCATTCTGTAGCTTCAGTCATGGGCTTCTGAGGAAGACTCAGGGCCCTAGCAAATTAAGACCTGGGTGAGACAATGAAGGTGGTTGCAGGGTACACCAAAGGAGAGTTTTCTCATGACTAAGCAGCCTCTGGGGTTGAACCTCAATGACAAAGGACGAGATGGACTAAAGGATTTTCCAAACAAAGGGATATATGTATCAAATGATTTGTATTTGCAAATGGTACAAATCGGAAAATTTGACTATTTGTGAATGCAAAATATCTTTTTTGTATGTATGAAAGGCATTTGCAGCCCAATTTTAGGGACTTGCAAAATTGTCAGTACCCAAAATTGCGATTCCAATTTGTAACTCGCAAATTGCGAGTCACAATTAGGTAATTGCAAAATCTATGTATGAACCAGTTGCCAATTGTGAATGGTAGCAAAATGGGGTTTTTACATGTGCAATTTACCACCAACTCAAAGCCAGTAGCAACCAGGTGAAACCTATAAAACCAGGCCCAGATAGCATTACCATTATCCACAATGGCTGCTCAACGGCGAGGAGGATGAGGGTTCTGGCAGAGGCAAGAGTGCATTTTCAAAATGCACATAACATTGTTCAACCAGATTGAGGAGGAAATATATGATAAGTACAGATTCAAATCCGCAATGATATTAGACTTAATAGCTGAACTGCACCCACCACTGCAGTGTCACACTCTCAGGACAAATGCTATTTCCACCCATGTGCAGGCATTATGTTCCCTATACCTATTAGATCAGGAAGCTATCAGGGGTAATAGCTGCAGCAGGAGGGGTGTCCCATAGTGCAATGTATTGCTTTTTTAATACACTTCTGGACCCAATGCTCTTGAAAATCAGTCAATACTTAAGATTCCCTAACACACCACAGGACGTGTTGCTCACAAAATCGCAATTCTACCAGTAGCACACTTTCCACACGTCTGCATTGATGGGATACATGTTGCAAATTAGTATATCTTCAGAAATGGAAAATGTAGCCATTCATTGAACATACAAGTGATATGCAATGCCTCAATGATCATAACTGGTATAGTGACCAGGCTCCCTGGTAGCAAACATGAATCCTTTATTTTTCACCACAGTGGAATCTAACCATGGCTAATTGGTGGTGAATTTGGAGACGGATATCTACTAGATAAATCTCTTTTAGACTGTGTACCATATACAACTTAAGCAGTAACACATAAGAGTAATTCCTTTTTTGCTCTGTCATTGTAGGAGACAGTGTGTATGCTGTGCACTCATTCATCCTCACCGCATATTTAAATCCATCAACTCCAAGTGAGCACCATTACAACGCAACACATAAAAGCACAAGTATTGTGATAGAGAGGACCTTCGGCCTGCTCTACTGTTCAGTCCAGAAATAAGCTGTAAAATTGTGGCTACATGTGCCATGTTGCACAATATAGCTGCAACAAGAGGCATACACCTGGATCTGTCTGATTCAGATAAGGACAATGAGCTATGTCCATCCTTTCAACCTACAGACGAATCAAAGGCAGCAGGTGGCAGATAAAGGCGTGCTGAAATGACGCACAATTATTTTGAAAGTAAGCAATGATGAGACAATGCATTTCATGATTTTGCTGCTCTTTTACATACTTATTACCTTTACTTCAGGTTAAATAGGCTATCACTAAAAAAAACAGTTTTGCCATACTGCCCAATCTGTGGAAAATCAAATGTATCTTCTCAGACAATACAACTGTAAGGTTATGTCCACAAACAACATACATAGATACATGTCTGTATATTTTTTTCAACTAGGCCATTCAGTGGGCTCTGTACTGTCTCTTGGTGAGGCCTGTGAAGGTGAACTATGTCTCAAACTATGACATCTATTGTCCATCACAGGGGCAGTGACACTACTAAGGCTGGAGAGCTCCTCACTGGAATCCAAGCAGACTGCATGCTCTCTATTGCATTTGAGACTTGCACCAAACCTCTTTCAACATCTCCACTACAATGTGCCATCTCTACTTGCTGTCAGGAACGTTATTGGAGGAACAATGACTCACCTGTACAGAAGTCCAGAATATTAGATTCCAAGATAGCAATTGGAAAATTGTACTATTTGTTTTAGTGGAAGGGTTTAAGTCCAGAGGAATGATCCTGATGTGAATGTTCCCAGGTTGATAAACGCCATTCCCGATGATGATACTAGTCATCCAGAGTGATGCTTAAGGGTTCTCGCTCCTGAGATCACAGGTCTCCTGTTTTTTATTTTCACTTCCTTTTTCTTTTTCTATTGGAACAGGGTACCTTTGTTTAGTAAAAGAGAATCATCCTCAACTAACCCCTGCTTACCCCCTTGGTACCTTGGCAGAGCAGTAGGCTTAACTTCAGAGTGCTAGGTGTAAATTATTTGTACCAACACACACAGTAACTTAATGAAAACACTACAAAATGACACAACACCAGTTTAGAAAAATAGGAAATATTTATCGGAACAAAACAAGATCAAAACGACAAAAATCCGACATACACAATTCATGTTATGCATTTTTAAAGATTAAACTCAAAAATAGCGCTTAGAAACCCAAAATACTTCAATGAGGTGTTAACACGGCGTTGTGACAGAGTCGTTCCTAACAATCCAACACCAGCGGCGCCAGCCACGGAGTCATGTGGACCCCCAGGTACAGTACCTTTGGCGAAGAGTGAAAACAAGCCGATGCGCGAAGTCGGGGATCGAGGCGTCTGTGCGAAACGTTGAATCCATGCACTTCGAGCTGCGTCGGTCACGACGTGATGAAGTGACTTCCACGGAGTCACGGACTTTGGCGTGGCTGCGGCGGTGTTGGTCCTGCGAAGGTCATTGCGGTCCAGCGAAGATCACGGAGTCGTTCGCAGGCAGTGTCACCAGATTCAGCAGTGACATCGGTCCGGAGTCGTCCGAAGTCGATTTCCTTGAATTTTCACCAGCTTTTCCTTTCAAGGGCCCAGGGACTGGATAGAGCACCACTTGTCATAGAAGGAGTCTCTCCGTAGACTCTAGGTGCTCACAGAGAGAAGTCTTTGCTGTCCCTGAGACTTCAAACAGGAGGCAAGCTCTAAATCAAGCCCTTGGAGATTTCTTCACAATATGGGAGGCACCCAAAGTCCAGTCTTTGCCCTCTTACTCTGGCAGAAGCAGCAACTGCAGGATAGCTCCACAAAGCACAGTCACAGGCAGGAAAACTCTTCTTCCTCAGCTCTTCAGCTCTTCTCCAGGCAGAGGTTCCTCTTGTTTCCAGAAGTGGTCTAAAGTCAGTGGTTTTGGGTGCCCTTCTTATACCCAATTTCTCGTTTGAAGTAGGCCTACTTCAAAGTAAAGTCTCTTTGGAATGTGAAATCCTGCCTTGCCCAGGCCTGGCCCCAGACACTCACCAGGGGGTTGGAGACTGCATTGTGTGAGGGCAGGCACAGCCCTTTCAGTTGTGAGTGACCGCTCCTCCCCTCCCTCCTAGCACAGATGGCTCATCAGGATATGCAGACTACACCCCAGCTCCCTTTGTGTCACTGTCTAGTGTGAGGTGCAACCAGCCCAACTGTCAAACTGACCCAGACAGGGAATCCATAAACAGGCAGAGTCACAGAAATGATACAAGCAAGAAAATGCTCACTTTCTAAAAGTGGCATTTTCAAACACACAATCTTAAAATCAACTTTACTAAACGATGTATTTTTAAATTGTGAGCTCAGAGACCCCAAACTCCATATGTTCATCCGCTCCCAAAGGGAATCTACACTTTAATCAGATTTAAAGGTAGCCCCCATGTTAACCTAGAAGAGGGACAGGCCTTGCAAATGTGAAAAACGAATTTAGCAATATTTCACTGTCAGGACATATAAGACACATTACTATATGTCCTACCTTAACAATACACTGAACCCTGCCCTTGGGGCTACCTAGGGACTACCTTAGGGGTGCCTTTCATGTAAGAAAAGGGAAGGTGTAGGCCTGGCAAGTGGGTACACTTGCCAAGTCGAATTTACAGTTAAAATTGCACACACAGACACTGCAGTGGCAGGTCTGAGATATGATTACAAAGCTACTTGTGTGGGTGGCACAACCAGTGCTGCAGGCCCACTAGTAGCATTTGATTTACGAGCCCTGGCACCTACAGTGCACTTTACTAGGGACTTACTAGTAAATAAAATATGCCAATCATGGATAAGCCAATTACATACACATTTTGTAAAGGAGCACTTGCACTTTAGCACTGGTTAGCAGTTGTAAAGTGCCTAGAGTAACAAAAACAGTCAAATCAGAGTCCAGCACACATAAACAACATGGGGAACAGAGACAAAAGTAAAGGGAGACCACGCCAAGGATGAAAAGTCTAACACGTGTCCCCCCCAGCTGAAAGTGGGGAGCAACTACACAACCTCATAGAGTTCGCATCACTAAGGTGGAAGAACCTGGACAGACCATCAGCATTGGCGTGCTCTGTACCAGGACGGTGTTCCACCGTAAAGTCCATCCCCTGTAGGGAAATGGACCACCTCAACAGTTTTGGATTCTCACCCCTCATCTGCATTAACCATCTGAGGGGCCTGGGGTCGGTCTGAACTCGGAAGTGAGTCCCAAACAAGTAGGGTCTTAGCTTCTTCAGTTCCCAGACCACAGCAAACGCTTCACGTTCTATGGCACTCCACCTACGTTCCCTGGGTAGTAACCTCCTGCTAATGAAGGCTATGGGTTGATCTAGGCCCTCTTCATTAAGCTGTGAGATTACTGCTCCCATACATGCTCTGAGGTGTCTGTTTGCACAACAAACTCCCTGGAGTAGACAGGTGCCCTCAGCACAGGTGCTGTGCACATGGCAGCCTTCAGGGCATCAAAAGCATTCTGGCAAGCCTGGGTTGCTTCTTAGAAGTCAACTCAGTTAAGGGGGTAACATTGGTACCATATTCCTTAACAAACCTCCTGTTATATCCTGCAATACCTAAAAAGGCTCTCACTTCAGTCTTGGTCTTGGGGGGCTTCCAAACCAGAATGGTATCAATTGTTTGCTGGAGGGGTGCCACCTGGCCACTCCCCACCTGGTGTCCTAAGTACACCACAGAACCCTGCCCTATTTGGCACTTGCTTGCCTTAATAGTGAGGCCTGCCTTCTGCAGGACCTCTACCACTCTCCAGAGGTATTTCAGGTGTTCCTCCCATGTGGAACTAAACACAGCAATGTCATCCAGGTAGGCGGCACTGAACTCATCCAGTCCTGCCAACACCTGGTTGTCCAACCTCAGAAAGGTGTCAGGGGCATTCGTCATCCCAAATGGCATCACTTTAACTTGAAAGTGTCCATCTGGCGTAGAGAATGCTGACCTCTTCTTGGCCCCCTCAGTTAAGGCAATCTGCCAGTACCCAGATGTTAAATCAAACGTACTGAGGTACTTAGCAGCTCCTAACCGGTCAATGAACGTATCCACTCGGTGGATGGGGTGTGCATCAGTTTTGCTGACCGCATTGAGTCCCCAGAAGTCCACACAGAACCTGAGTTCTGGAGTGGCACCAGGTGCAGCAGCCTTTGGGACCAATACCACTGGGCTGGCCGAAGGACTGCTGAAGTGCTCAATAACCCCCCGGGCAAGCATTTTGGATACCTCCTCCTTAATGCATGCTCTGACCCTGTCAGTCACCCTGTAAACCTTCTGTTTGATTGGTGTACTGTCCACATGTGTGCACAAGTGTGTGACTCCTGAGATCAGGGAAAACAGTGAAGAAAGCTGTCCCAACACATGGCGATAGTCACCTTGCTGCTCCTCAGTCAGGGAGGGGGAGAAGATCACTCCCTCCACTGACCCAATTTTTTCTCCTGCAGACAGGAGGTCAGGAAGAGGCTTGCTCTCCTCCTCTACCCCATCATCTGTTGCAAGGAGCATTGAAAGCTCAGTCTGCTCAAAGTGTGGCTTGAGGCAGTTGACATGCAGGACCCTTAAAGGTAGGTGACTTCACTCTTGCGCACCACCACCTCAAATGGCCCAGATCTCTTATCCTGGAGCACCCTAGGCTCCACTGGTGCCATCACCCACTTTGTGTCCAGGTTGAAACTCGACCAGAGTGGCATACTGGACATACCAGAGTTTCATATCCTCCTGGCTTGCTTCCAGGTTCTCCTGAGTGAGACTCCTGAAGTGGGCAGTCTGGTTTCTCAAAGCCAGCATGTAACTGAATACATCCTGGGCGGGTTTACTAGGAGCTTTCTCCAAAGCTTCCTTAACCAGACCCAAAGGTCCCTTCACAGGGTGGCCATAAATCAGCTCAAAGGGACTAAACCCAAGTCCCTTTTGAGGCACCTCCCTGTAGGCGAACAGAAGGCATGGCAAGAGGACGTCCCACTTCCGCCTCAAGGGCTCTGACAGGCCCATGATCATGCCTTTTAAGGTGCGGTTGAATCTCTCAACCAGACCATTACTTTGGGGGCGGTAAGTGGTGGTGAACTTGTAGGTTACCCCATACTCCTTCCACAGACACTTCACATATGTGGATATGAAGTTGATACCACTATCAGATACAACTTCCTTGGGGAACCCCATGCGGGTAAAAACACCCATCAAAGCACCACCCACCACAGGGGAAGTGATTGATCTCAAAGGAATGGCTTCTGGGTACCGGGTGGCATGGTCCACCAAGACCAGGATGAACCTAGGAGCTTACCTAGAACCCAGCTAAATTATTTTAAAAATAATATGACTACCTTTTAATTTTGTAAAGACAGCCATTAGCCAATCATTCACTGCTTTGTCATTGCCATGTTCCACCCTGGTATACCAGGGAACAGTGTATATTTAAGGCAACACCAATCACAGACTAACAGCGAGTAAGAGAAATTGAAAGTAACTTCACACTTTCTAGTTTGCAGCCTGCCACTCCCAATGTGTCACTTCCTGTGTGTTGTTTACAAATGTTATTTTTTTTCTGACACATCAGTACAGGCTCCGAAGCTGGACACACTGTAGCAGCTCACACAATTTCAGCATAGGCACACTGTTACACACTACACACCTTATGTTGTGTAGGTCTTCTACAGGTACACATGTTCTGCACATGGTATCATCATGCACACATTTCAGCAAACATGATGTTGGTCAGGGGTGAGTCTGTTACACACCAACAGACCTCTGGAATAGGGCTTTTACCCCTTAGCCATCATGCAGTGTGATATGGTCACATAGTCAGATTAACTGGTGGTATTCAAATATCATAATACAGACATTCACACATGATCTATGTCTTACTGCTGTCAACGTTAGTAGCAGTACATGTACTCTGAGTGCAGGCCTTTGTGTGTGTCTCCTGGTCCAAGGATTCTACATTCTACATACTATGGGGGTCATTCTGACCCTGGCGGCCGGTGGCCGCTAGGGCCACCGACCACGGGAGCACCGCCAACAGGCTGGCGGTGCTCCCACGAGCATTCTGACCGCGGCGGTTCAGCCACGGTCAGAAGCGGAAAGTCGGCGGTCTCCCGCCGACTTCCCGCTGCTCGGGGGAATCCTCCATGGCTGCGGAGCGCGCTCCGCAGCCATGGGGATTCTGACACCCCCTACCGCCATCCTGTTCCTGGCGGGTCTCCCGCCAGGAACAGGATGGCGGTTGGGGGTGCCGCGGGCCCCTGGGGGCCCCTGCAGTGCCCATGCCAATGGCATGGGCACTGCAGGGGCCCCCGTAAGAGGGCCCACTGTGTATTTCAGTGTCTGCAATGCAGACACTGAAATACGCGACGGGTGCAAACTGCACCCGTCGCACCCCTGCAACTACGCCGGCTCAATTCTGAGCCGGCGTCCTCGTTGCAGGGGCATTTCCTCTGGGCCGGCGGGCGCCTTTTTGGAGAGCGCCCGCCGGCCCAGAGGAAATGTCTGAATGGCCGCCGCGGTCTTATGACCGCGGTGCGGTCATTTGGCGGCTCCCGCCGCCCGCCGGGCTCAGAATGAGCCCCTATATGTCCTCACACAGGCATATGTAATGGCACACATTCTACTTAAATGTTCCCTTTGGGATGATCCAAGTTGTGTAATTTCCTCAACTTTGCACTTATACACTCAGGTCAGAGGTAAACAGCTATTGCCATACAAAGGTAGCTTAATTTCAGATTCACTCAATCTGCCCATGTGCACTTTGTTACTGTGTATTCAGATACAGTTTTCTCTAACTTTTTATGCAAGTGAAATCCAACTCTTGACATCTCATTCGTCTTCGAATGTTAGCATTACACATCTGCAAATTAATATTACTCTGGCTAGTTATTAACTGTCCATTGTAATTGACTCACATTGTTTTGGAAATATCATTTTTTTCCTAATTACATTGCTATGCAATGCATGGCTATTGTGTCCATTATATACTGTATCATGAGGTGGTATATATGGCAATGTAGCCAGGATTTGGCTCACATATGCTGTTTTCTAGGAAATCCCTCCATGCAAGTATGCTTTCTTTACAAGTGTTAGTGTTTACATCTGCAGATGACACTAGGCCTTTGTCCACCATGCCAGTCTTGTACATGGGGAGCTGTGGCCAGGGCTGGGACACCAAGCTTCCAAAGATGCAGCAGGGAGCTGCATAACTTAATATAATGGTAACCGTAGCTCCTCCATCTCACTTGGTCTCAATTCAGCGCAACCAACCCCACCTATTCAACATACACCAAGTTTTGGTTCCACCCAGGGCACTGTCAGATTTGAAGCCAGCCCTGTTTGTCCAAGATAACTGTCAATCATTATATCTGATGGTATCTGAAACAACATGAGGATAGGCCAAATATAGCCATTTTGCATGCTAACACATTGGTGAAACACACTACAGTGTGAGGTTTGTCAAAGGTATTGTAGTTGTTGGTTTGTGTTCCAAATTTCACTATGTGTCATCTGTAACACACTTTCCTGATGCAGAACACAGCAAACTGCTAGCTAAGCAGCTTGGCACTGCTTAAGTGAGTGTTGAAACATGTCTTCAATTTACTTTTGGTAATGTGGCATGCCTACCCTGTCCCTAAATTGCCCCACACAGCATCGCATTGCATTTCTGTTTGAATGGAAAGGATTAATCAGAGGCATGGCCCCATGTTACTCAACAGGTCTGATTAAATGATTGTAACCTGTTGCCCCTAGTTCCAGTTGACAAGATGTGAGGGCCTTGATGTTTACTGTGATTATAATGTAAAATCAGACACAAAGATCTGATTCAAATATTTTTCATGATGAACCTTTTATTGTTTAGCAATGCTTTGTCCATAAGAGTTGTTTTGTTTCGGCTTGAACTATCCAGCTGCATTGCCTACTACCAGCCACTGTGTGTTGTATCTTCCCTCCATTGTCCTCATCCTCATACTTCTCCAGTGGTTTCTAGTCATCTGGCTCATCGTCCCACAGGACATTTGTCCTTATGCAGATGGTGGGGAGATTGGCACAGACTAGTATGATCTTGCAGACCATAGGGGGTGCGTATAGCAATCTGCCCCTTGACATGTCCAAGTATCTAAACCTGAACTTTAGCACACCGCTATATTATGGGTCTTCATCAGTGACTAACTGCACTGGCTGAATGAACAGTCACTTGCAGAGGAATCATGGGAGACTACACACAATGGTAAATGTGATGGTAAATGTTTGTTATGGTAGGTCACAACTTCTAGGAAATTTCCTATGCTCATTTACCCGGGCGGAAATTTCTGCCAAGAATACCGAGTTCTATGCACCGTAAATCTTACTCAAGGGGTGGAACAATTCGTGTTCCAATTAATGGCTAGCTGTGAAAGTTTGTAAATGCCAACTAACATAGATATTTGTCAGTACTCACAAACTCCTTCCCCCTTCCCCTTTTCACCCTGAAAAGAGTTGGATACTTGCATAGTTAGGGGCTGTAAATCCCTTTGCAGTAGGGAAGGGAATGGTTCGTATGTACAGGATTATGGCACATCTGCAAAGACATGGAGAAGTAAACCGGCTGGAGATGATAAAACGTATCCTGGCCTACTGGGATAACTGTCAACGAAAGGTATAATTTATTGTTGGCTAAATGTCATATCAACAGTTCTTCAAAACAGTAACTATTTAGAAAGAAAGAAAGAAAGAAAGAAAGAAAGAAAGAAAGAAAGAAAGAAAGAAAGAAAGAAGGAATGTTCTTTCACTAAATTCCATCATAGCGAAGTTACAGCTTGTTGGCCTGTGTTTTAATAGCTCAGAACCGTCAATGACTGTGGGATGCAGGGATGGACATGTTTATGAATTTCGCCAATTGGGTCTAAGAAGGGCGCTCGTCCTGATTCTCTATGCCACACAGACAGCTGCACAAGGTCATAGTGAGCTACGATCAAACTGTAATGGCAGAAAATAATTCAGAGTCACTGACGACCTTTCTCCCTGCCTCCTGCCAAGCTAATACTCAATTGTGCGGAGATGGGGATGTGATCTTCTGAGCAACATATGTGTGCAACTATTTTGCATTCATACTGCAGAGCTGCACTGTCTGCTTTTACGTCCGACTCAAAATATGATGCTTTAAAATACAAGTGGTGGACTATAGGGAGGATTGTGGCACCTGAGATACAGAGGTCTACATTGGCAATAGCTCACTGGTGCCACTTTTCCAGTGCTGGTGATGCTGCTGTGACATCATTCCAAGGACTCGTGTCAAGCTCCATCTCAGTTATGATCAAACTTGAAATAAATTAAAAATGTGGAAAACCTTAAACATTTTAAAAAAGTTTACATGTTGAAAAGCATAAAAAAGTCAAGCTTAGAAATGCTACTAAATTTTCAAGAGAAAAATGCTGAGAAATGCGAAAAGGTAAAATGTAAAAAACTTATTTTCAACTTAGAAATGTAGAAGGTACATGTTTCATATCACTGTGACAGAAAACGTTGGGACAGGAATTTTTTGCAGCGAGGGGCTTCAACAACTGAATTTGAGACACATGCATGTGGATTGGATATAGGGCACGGGTGCTTGGAGACAAAGGTACAAAAACTGAGAGACACAGGGACCCCCACCTTCAGGTGTATACCACTGGCCCCCAGACTCATTACCCCCTATAAAAGAAAAACAATGCTACTGCAGTATGCTGGAGAAAGCACTCCCCTTGGAGTAGTACTTCTTAAGTACTCTGTGCTAGGTCTTGACCCCTTCTCTACCTATTGTACTTAAATTATATTCTGGTCGTCCAGACTCACAGCACCCTTCTTTCTCAAAATGAGAGGTGCCATTTCAGTTTTAACAATGGAAATTTAGTTAAGAAATAGGAACTTACAAAGTTTAAGGTTAAAAATTGCAGAAGCTCGACAGGACAGGGAGAGATCGAGCAAGAAGGCATTGATGGTTCGTCCTTCGGCTACTGTGTAACCCCACCTTTGTTTTGTTTTCCCTATTGGTACTCATCCCCACCTAACTGTATCTTATCCATCCCACCTGCCCTTGCTTACCTTCTGGTCCACAAACTGCTGCAGGCACTACCACTCTGTCATTCTGGCATCATTCCATTGGTGTTTATCATCCATCTGTAACCTTGTCTTCGTCCAGTCGGCTTCTCCAAGAAGCACCCTTCTCAATCACAACAGTCCCAAAGCCTCTCCTCAGCTATTCCTCTCCAGGACTGATTCCTGGTGGTACTAGGGCAAGTTACAATCTTTCTATACTGGGCAAGAGGTAAGTCACAATGCCAGTAGTGATACTTAAAGTTCTTGTACATCTATTGCCATTTTAGAAGTCTCACAGTATGTTTTGTCTCGGTGTCTCTCAAGATAACAGAACAGTTGTTTTGAGATGATACTTGGGTGCTGTAGGCACCATTCTGAACCAGTGGCTCTTGTGTCTTTCCATCTCCCCATTCTTACCTGAATTCCTAATCCATGCATTATTACCACGTACCTAGGTTGTAACAGGTGGAAGATGGATATTGTTGGTTACACTTCTAGTAAGCATTACACAATTATCCCTATGGCCCTGACACATTTATTGTTGTATGTCAAAAGTCCCCTCTGTTTGAGGGGGTACTATGCAGTTTTCCTGTTTGGGACTGCCATTAAAAGCTTGACCTCCCAAACAGAAAATACACAAGTGTCTTACATGCATGGAATAAAACTCCCAAAATGACCATTGATTTTTCATTTCTCAGTAAAAGATTTTTGCTTGACTTCATTGAAGCCAGCACACTAGAGATCTCTGCGAGGCAAGTGACGATTTTTAAATATAGCTGGCATACTTCCACCAAGGGACTGTTGTCCACACCCTCTGTTGACCTTTTAGGCTGTGCACATAGTCTACATTACTCCCCTAAATCACAGACACTAGAAATGAGAAGCAAATAGAACAGTAGAAATGACAGACAAAGAAAATAAGTAAGCAGCACTCTACTGTTCAAACTCTGGTCTACTGGAACTTCTTCATACTTGTGGACATGCACCCTCCAGAATCCATCACTGGTCATGGGCAAAACATGACAGATGTGCACAGTACACATAAACATAACATAACATAATGAACAGATTGTATTAGATTCTGTTTTGGGCAAGGATCTCACCTTTATATCTGCTAAGATGTCACCAGAAAACTAAATTCCTAGTGCTGGATATCATTCTATTGACAATGAGCAGAACACAACAGTCTTCCCTCTACTTTTATGAGAGCTGAAGCTGGGCTGACATTTCATTTTTCAGAAGATACATTCTTTCTTCACAATCCAGCTTCCTTGACATATGCTTTGGAACATAGAGAATGAGGCCAACACATCAACAAAGATTCAGGCCTCACTAGTACATACCACGGTTAAGAAAGCAAAAGACCAAAAAACAAAATGGTATTGTGATGAAAGGAAGTGTAAAGAAACACTATACAAAACCAATGAACATACACACTCCCTTCCCCAAACATACAATATGCACTAGGGGTCGATTATGACTTCGGCGGATGGAAAAGGCCGTCTGCTAAAGTTCAGACAGTCAGGTTGCTGCCACTGCGGCCGCATTCCCACAGGCCCCATTAAGAGTTTTCTGCTGGCTCAACATGCAGAAACAAAGTTTCCGCCTGCTGGCCCAGCGGAAAATGGTCTATAACATTGACACCTGCTCATAATAGAGCCGACGGCAATGCTGTAGTGCGTAGGGTCCGTTTCAAACATCGCAATTGGGCTAGCCAGGGGGTCCTCTGCACTGCCTATACTAATTTCATGGGCAGTGCAGGGTCCCCCCACTGCACCCTGTCTCCACCAAGTTACATGGCTACTGCTATGTAACCACCCGTGGAGAAGGGACTCGTAATCCTGAGGGCAGTGCTGCATGCAGCGCTGCCCTGGTGGAATAGGACCGCAGGCACTGCCAGTCCCTTCTGTAGAGGAAAACTGGCAGTTCTGGCAGTCCAACCCTGGTGTTACCACCTTGGTCATAATGTGGCTGTCGGACTGCCCCAGTCGTAATGACCCCCTGAGTCAAGGTTGGAAAGAGACAGATCAAGTCTGGTTCAAAGAACTATGTAGAAGCACAAGAAGCAACCCAGAAGTGGTGGAACAAATATCTGGCAAGCGCAACTGATGTTAGTTTGAGAATTGCCTATATTTCCTTTCTTCCATGTCATACCTTTGTGGAGGAACTCATGAGATCAATGTGAATTTATTCTACACAAAACTGTATTGCTATAATTTGTACTTTTTTCGTGGGTCCATGCCAGATGATACTGAGTACAACTCCACCCCAAGAGAAGAGGAGGCCATAGACAAAGCTGTTACGAACCCTTAGCTCCATATCTATCCTTATCTGCTGGATAGTAGTGGGAAAAAGAAATATAACAAGTGGAGTTATCTTGTGCAGTATACTTTTCTCATTCAGATGTGAAACCATGAAGGCCCAGATTTAAGATGGCCTACCGCCTCCTTGCGCCACATTAGCGTAAATTTTTATGATGCTAATGTGGCTCATTGAGGCCAATATTCCCTGCACAATATTTCCAAAGTGGCGTAATGGTTGCATTGCCCCATTTTGCACCGCTTGTGCCACATTATGCCTGTGCCAGGCATAATGTATGCAAGGGGAGGTGTTCCCCTGTTAGGGGGAACACAAAAATGGCACAGTGGAATCTAAGAGGTTCCACTGCGCTATTTTTAGCAGCTATTTTTAAAGCCTGCATAAAGAAGGGGCTAAAAGGGGGCACACCATTATTTATAATAGGCCCTATATACCGTGCAGGATTAGCACCAACATTTTTGGCGCTAAACCTGCAGAGTACATCAATTGCATCAAAAATATTGATGCTATTGCCCCTGCCCTGCGCCATGGTGCGCCGTGTATTAAATACGGCACACACATGGTGGTGGTATGGGAGGTCTAAGGGGCTCTAGAAAAGTGGCACAGCATTGGATGCAGCGCCACTTTTCTCAGATTCGGCCCGAAATGTCTTGCCAGTGATGGTGTTCTAGGAAATGCTGTCACAGGATTATCAAGGCTCACATCAGTGCTGGCAGCCTCCCGCATGAGGTATCTTCTTGTCTTACGAAGTTTTATATAGATAATTGGAACATTTCATCTGAAACCTATTTGGACTGTCACAATCCCACTATGTTTACCAGATAGTGAACAGCGTGAAGAGACAGACGCATACATCTACTTATAGAATGGGCTTTGTCAGACGGCTGCTATCTGCAATAACAGCATTAAACTAACCGGACAAAGCATTTTTTACTTCAACACAATGCATAATTCGACAGCTGAAATCTCCTGGAGAGCAGTCTTTCAAAATGGGGTCCATTCAATGCAGGATGCCTCTTCTATGTTCTCTGTGTGCCTGCTGTCAACACAGATAACGTCAATCATAAATCCCTGTTGATAAAATGTACATTATTGTGCCATGGAAAGCAAGAGCAGGAACATGGTGATCCATTCAGGATGAGACTCATTGTTTTTAATTTGGACAATGTCAAAGGCACTTTTATTGAGGAAGTTTTATATATAATGCTCTTACTTTTCCAGGGTTCATCTTAAGATTTTTTGACTGCATGTAAATTAACATTATGCATATCAGTATCACAGCAGATCATGCATTTAACATCCGAACAAGGGCCAAATGATGAGTGGCATGAAGAATACTGAGGCTAATTGTACCAGAATATTGTGGCAAACCCAGTGGGCCTAAGTACAAACCACCCCCTACCTGACCCTAACCAACAGCACAGCAGGAAACATTGAGGGGCAGATTTAAGGAAAGTGGCGCTGTACTTTCCTTGCACCCCTTGGCAGCCCCCTACTACCACCATGTGTATCTAAGATACGGTGCACCATGGCTCAGGGGAGGGGGCAATAGCATAAAAAAAAATTATGCTGCTGATGTACTGTTCAGGGTTAGCGTCAAAATGTTGGCGCTAACACTCAACAGTACATAGGGGCCCGTTGTAAACAATGGTTTGCCCCCTTTTACGCCTGCTCTGAACAGGCGTTAAAAGTTCAGAAAAAAATTATGCAAAGAAATCTCTTAGATTTTTTTGTGCCATTTTTTCGGCTACCCTAACAGGGGAACACCCCCTTTGCATACATTATGCCTGGCGCAGCAATAATGTCGCGCAAAGGGTTAGCAAGTGGCACAATGCATGCATTGCACCACTTTGTAAATCTGGTGAGGCGATTTTGGCCTCGTTTGGCCACATTAGTGTAAAAAAAGTACACAAGGAGGCGCTAGGGGCTCTTAAATCAGCCACTAAATGCTATCCACAGCAGCCGTCAATGCTGACTCTGCACTGTCCCAACCCACAGTCCCCACACAAGCATCCCAATTGTTATCAAATTGTAAATAAAAAAAACATAAACTACATTTAATTTTTATGTCATAGAATGCAATTTTAAATTTGGTGTAAGATGTTATGGAAAAGTGAGATGACTGTAAGATATGTTTTTAAAGTTATCCATGCAAACACATTTTTTAAAATCTTTACAATCACGTTCCCCCTTTGGTCCCCCGCTCATAGTAAACACTTGTTCTGAGCAGATGGCAAAATTGAGCCAAAAGGTCCACGTAATCCAGGAAAACCTGTTTTTTTCCATCCAGTAATTCAGGGACTTGGCCTCTCCACTAAGGGTGTGTGAAATTCGATACTATGAGTTTCATAATTATGCGAAATGCCCTAAAAGTTACTCGAAATTAGACATGATTACTAGAAATATATCTATGAAAACTGGAGTTAAAAATGATACCAGAAATGCATTTTATGCGTTGAAAAATAGCATAAAATGTGCAAGCTGTGTTGCACAAGCACAGAACCATTTTCCTCACTCCAGCCTGCTACTGCTTCGCTACATCTTGTGGTTCCGTGCTCAAAGGCCCATTCACCTCCATCCACCCCAGTCTTAACCACCTCTCCTCATTTTTCAAATGTATTTTCACTTTTTTGTTACTTTTAGACTGCCCTGTGCGTTGAATTTTCATTTTTGTTCTCCTTTTGTCTATTTTTGCACACCTTCCCTTTTCCTTTTCCCACTCCCAATATATGGCAGAGACAGACAGCATCGCTGGTGGACAGCGATAGTAAGGGGTACCACACCACATATTTTCAGTGAGGCAGAGGTGGCAGTGCAATGTGTATTTTGTTGTTTTGCAACACCACCTCCCTTAATTATACCAGTAGGTGGCAGGACTGGAAAGGGGTACAGCTTAAGTTGCTGTGAGGGAAAGTGCTGCACAGCACCTTATATGTTGGGGTTTCTGTCCACACGTTTGGGAGTGCTTGTGATTCAGACAGGAGCGGCTCGTGGGGCTTTGTTGGGGTGGGGTGGGGGTGCAAGGGTGTGGGGGTGGGGGTCATAGGTGCGCAGGAGAAAACTGATAAAAAAATAAAAAATGACTTGCCTGCTCTGCTACCACGCTGCTCCTCTCCTTTTACAGCTGCAGGCACAGGCTCCCAGCCTGCCCTGCGCCAATCCTGATGCTGTTCAGAGCAGCGTCAAGGTTGGCTGGGCTTCCAGGCAGACTGGGAGGCTGGAGAGAGCCCTGTGCACATGTGTGTTTGGCCAGCCTGAGAAAGCCTGCCAAACACACATGCGCTCTGAGGATTATCCCTTACTTGTAAAAGGATTTGCAGCGGTTGCTGCTGGCGAGGGGCGACGCTCCTCCGCCCAAACGGAGGAGCTGCGTCTGGGTCCAGAAAATGCATGGGGCATACCATTCCATGACAAGGATGGTTTAGGACTGGAGGAATGGGAGGGTCATCCAGTGGATGTCAAGTGAATCATACTGCTTAGATTATTCTCCATGATGAGCCGGATATGCTTAGGTTGATCAACGGGTTGCCTGGAGGATAGTCTGAGATCACAGGTGTTGGTGTTCCTCCATGGTTCATTTGTCACTATTACATTCACCATCTCTGTGAGGAGCAGTAGAAAGTGGGAGATTGACTTTGCTCATAGTTTTCAGAGTGACAAAAAAACAACAATGTATGAAGCAAGTGGATCAGCAATATCATTTGTAGGAAACAATATGTAGTACAGAAAGCTATCTTTAGAGTGGAGACTACAGGGAGGAATATAATTGGTTAGGAAAGTGCTAGATTTGTTTGCCTGTAAAATGCCTTTTTGTAGAAAATACTACTAATCCGTGTTTTCTTTATCCTTCCTCCTTTTAGGACAACCAAAAGGGTCAAGACCACCACAACATCCCACACCCACGACCTTGAGGTTAGTGGCACTAGTGCCACAGGCTCCAGACCAGAAATTCCAACTAGTGCTGGTAAATCATGTTTAATATTTCTTACTCTTAACAAATGCATTAGGCCTTCTATATTTTCCATGTTTCTCAACTTACACTTATCTACTTTAAAGTCCATTAATACTGCATAGCCACTGTGTTTTCCTTTATATTCCATCTCTTTCCACAGGTTAGTTCCACCAGTTTGTAGCTTTCTTGCCAGACATTTTTGTTACTGTGGGAGAAATCTATCCTTCACCACTCTATTACATATTTTCACTTCCCTTTCTTTATTCTTTGTTTTTCTGATCTTCTTTTAGCCATTTACCTCTGTTATTAAACATTTGTTTTATGGTGTTGAATTGCTTCTTACTTGATTAAAAAATGCCAAGTAAACCTTTCAAAGTGATACTTTGGGCATCAATAATTTAACACTTGTTATATATTCTTTATTTAACATATTTAAATGCTCTATTTAAAACTGATGTCTAATAAGAGTTTTACATTTGTGTCTAAAGCGAACCTTAACCACTCCAGGATTTGGAGAAGGTCAAAGACATCAAATGGGGGCGGTGAAAGGACTACTGGGAAGAATGGTAAGTTTCTTTCCTTTCTCAGTGACAGCTGCTGAATTTTTAAGGTATTCCTTCCTTTCTTTTGAGCCTGTATACCAATCTTTTTTAAATTATCACCTTTCTATGTTTCTGTCTCAGACTCTCTTCCATTGAAAGTAATCTGGAGATGAAAAGATGTGTTGCCCAATGTCCACTCATACATACCACTTCCCCATTCTGACCCAGAGTGCCCACAATCTCATCTAAGCAGGTGATGCATTTCTCAGACCTCAAACCCTGAGGGTTTATGTGACTTTACCTTATCCAAAACTCTCTTGCTTTACAGCCCAGAAATAAAATATCTATTGTACATTTAATGAATTTGGGGTGTAGTGTGTAGTGTGAGACTCAGTCTAGATTCAGGGCAGGGCTCAGGAGAGAGTAGACAAAGAGCAGGGCCTTTAGAACTATTACAACATGCAATTAGTTGTCCAAAAATATTAAAAAGAAAACATGATGCCATGTGAGGTTGGCTTGATAAAAGCTGTTCAATATCAATAATCAAATAAATTGCGTAGCATAAATTTAATGTGCCATATTTTTCTATGGCAATATATGTGTATTCTGCAGCTCAGTCATGTTGCAATAACACTGATACATTTTCTAGACCCTTCCTGAAGAAAAGGGTTTGATTCTCAGGCCCCCTGACATCAAGGACACAATAAATGAGCCAACCTGAATCAAAAAATCAGATGGACTGCAGCAAATACACAACCCACTGATCAATGTTTGCGTAACAGGAGTTTCTAGGAATAATGAGACCCTTGCAACAAGACAGGGTCACTTTAGTGGAAGCCCAAATTCTTTTTCATAAATGAATCACACACTCTAGGAGCACTAGAAGATGCAACATGCATTTTAAAATGTTTGCTTTAAAAGGCTGATTTAGTGCATACAATATGAATTGTAACCTCACAAAATATAAATGAAGCAGCAAAAATATAAATGAATATAGTAACCACCAAGAAATATTCTAGTATAGATATTGTATTTCTAGCATGAACACTCCAGTTTGCTAGGTCTAGTCACTAAGCTAGCAGATTAGTAAATAACTAGCCTTGTAGTGAAATATGAGAGGTCCCGCCGAGAACCTCAATTTTCAAAGGCACGTGTTTAACTTAGAATTTATTTTCTGTTGGTAACCTTGTACATGGATTGTTGTTTATGTGATAATGTTCTGATTATCCTTGGAGACAGCACTGCATTTGTAGACATATCAATACATCAAGCTTGCACCTCTGACACAGTGTGACACAGATGGTGCTTGTATTATATAAACTGACTCTGTGCCAAATGTGTTAGAGGAGAACGTCCGCTTGGTTTATCCTGTAACAGGGCATGCTGTGCTCGAGGTGTAGGCTTGCTGACTCTGATGCTAATCCTAAATCCAACCTCTACTCTTTACAGGACCAGTAGCCTACGCTACACCAGATTGGCTTCATGGAGACCTGGTACATCTTACCCACATGTGTGTGCCACAATTCATGTTTTTTTCTTCGTTCTTTGGATCAACCAGCTGCTCCTGTCGAATGCCAGGCACCAGAGTCCCAGTGGGAGGTAGCTACTGTTCTTCCAAAAGGTGGAGTAATCACAGCTGATGAGCCTGGAGGAGGAGAAAGAAGACACTACCATCCTGGGTCACAAATCAGAGACACCCCTTATATGTCATCACTGCCATTTCAGGCAGTCTGCTTCCTGAGAAGCCAATCCCTTCAAACCACAAGGGTCCTACTAGAGCAAGTGCTGCAAAGCCTGGAGGAGATCAAGGGGGTCTAGCGGGGTATTCCAAGCACACACAAGAATATTTTAGAAAAGGCTGGAGTCTATAGAGGGACATTTGTTTAGGCAGGGGGTGGGTCCATTGCAGGATGTGAGATTGAGAAAAACTGTTGGGGAATTTTTTAAGAGTTTAGGGGCCTGTTGCAGGAGGTGAGGGTGAGAATTTAGATTTTTAATGTTAATAATTGTTTCAATATGTGTCTTTAATTTTTGGTAAATGTACTACTAGGCATAACTGGTTAGTGTGGAATCCCCGGGAAGCTCCACCAGTGTAGTAACAACAGAGGCTGAGCACCACACCTGACCTATCACAAGGAAATTGAGCAACTATGTTCATCCCAATAGACATCTGTTTAGTGTCTCTCTATCTGAGCTCCCTTGCCAGACTAGGTGTGCTACCTTACCTTGCCTCCTCCAGTCTACTGCCCTGCAATCAGTGCAGAAAATCTGACCACTGCCTCCTGAGATAAACAAAGAAGAACGCTCTAGCAGACCACATTGAAGCCAGCATAAATCACAGCAAGGAGCTCCTCACCATCATTAATTAGTTCTCAAACCTTGCAGCCACCAGGAACAACATCGCCCTCTCCCAAGAACTGTGTGAAACCTGGTATTCTGCCTCCAAAACAAGATCTCAGCCATTTAGAAGAACTTCAAACCCCAACCCTCCACCGTTGACAGCATCAGCCTACTAATACCTTGTGGGACGCCGCATCGCTCCAGGAATTCAGAAAAGTACTCAAGACATGGCTGTTCGAATAAACAGAACACCGAGAAGCAGCTAGCAAAGCCAGCATCGTTAAAACCCTCACAGGTGATTCGCCGCAGTTTATAAATCCTGATTGATTAATTGATTGATTGAATGACCAAGACCATGCCAAATCCTCTCTCCCTGTAACCCCTTCTGTGCCCAGGGCAAAATGGTTACATCCTCAGCTGCAGTGCTGCTGTGCCAAGGACATAACCATTACATCCTGGGACCGACCCAGGGGAAAAGCGCTGGTGCTCCCACCGTGGGCCACCCACCCACAGGCCCCCACTGGGGATGGCAACGGAATACCTCCCGCTGACACCCCTGAACACTCTCCTTGGCGACCTGATGACGTCGACACGCACATGGTGTGCCCACGTCATCAGAGCAGGGAATCATATGTGGTGTGTTTTGTGGGTCTCCCGCAAGGTTTACTTACCTAAAAGTGCTTGTAAATGGTTGATTTATCAATGTTTAGGGATTTTATTTCATAAAGTCATTGGTGGATCAAGTTATTTTTTATGAAATATTTACTTACCCTCATGCCACATCCAACCAGTATGACTGAGATGGACTAGTGGGTGGGTGTGCAATCATGTTTTGGTGTTTATCTTTGCTTTTTACTGTCCATTCATACTCTCTCTGTAGTGAACACCTTGCTGTCACATCTTTTTGGAAACTAGTCACTAAGGGAATAATATGTGGTGTGTTTTTTGTGGATTCCACAAGGTTTACTTACCTAGAAGCACTTCTAAATGGTTGATTTACATTTGCGGATTGGCAGACCGGAGTGGGGCATCCACCCATGTCCAGCCGGAGCTCTTAACTAGTGCCCGGTCACACCCAGCCAGGCTCAGTCATAACTTTCAGACCCAGCCAGGGCAGACCCAACCAGAGGCACTGAAGACTCAGAACTGAAACTGTGAAGGAGTTTGTGTACCTTTTGGACTACTTGAAGTGTGTGTTTTTTTTTGTTTTTTTGGTGGGGGGTTGTTCACTTCCATTTAAGGGCAATACCAGAAATCTTTAAATATGAGCTCCATAACCCTGGGTAAAAGGAGTGAATTTGCTCCCTTGAAAATGAAACACTCAGGATGTTGCAAATATCACTAAAACAGGTGGTAGGAGGGTAGAAATGGGCCAGAGGCACTGTCAGCTCAGAACTGACTTTGGGGAAGAGCTTGAATGCCTGTTGGACCATATGGAGTGTTTTTTTGTTCATGTCCATCGAAGGGAAAAACCTGAAATCTTACACGAATTGGAGCTCCATAGCCCTGGGTAGAAGAAGTGTCTTTGCCCCCTTGAACCAGAAAAACTAAAAATGTCAAAAATATCACTAAAACTGCTACTGGGAGATTGGAAATGGACCAGAGGCACTGAAGGCTCAGGAACTGCTACTGCAAAAGAGTTTGCGTACCTTTTTGGGCCACGTGGAATGTTTTTTTGTTAATTTCCATCTAAGGGAAGAACCTGAAATCTTCCCCAACTTGAAGCTCCATAGTCCTGGGTAGAAGGAGTGACTTTGTCCAATGAACCAGAAAAACGCAAAATGTCGAAAATATAGCTAAAACTGGTGCTGGGAGGCTAGAAAGGGGCCAGAGGTACTGAAGGATCAGGAACTGATACTGTGAAGGGGCTTATGTATGTTTCTGGGTCATGAGGAGTGTTTTTTATGTTCACCTCCATCTAAGGGAACAACCTGAAACCTTACACGACTTGGAGGTCCATAGCCCTGGGTAGATGGAGTGACTTTGCCCCCTTAAACCAGAAAATTTTAAATGTAGAAAAATATCATTAAAACTGGTGCTGGGAGGGTGGAAATGGGCTAAAGGCACTAAAGGCTTAAGAACTGGTACTGTGAAGGGTTTTCTGTACCTTTGTGGGCCATGAGGTGTGTTTGTTTTGTTCTTTTCCATCTAAGGGAAGAACCTGAAATCTTACACCACTTGGAGCTCCATAGCCCTGGGTAGATAAAGTGACTGTGCCCCCTTAAACCAGAAAACCTTAAAATGTCAAAAATATCACTAAAAAATGGTGCTGGGAGGCTAGAAAGGGGCCAGAGGTACTGAAAGTTCTGAACTGACATAGGGAAGGAATTTGTATACCTTTTGGACCATTTGGAGTGTTTTTGTTCACTTCCATCTAAGGGAAAAACCTGAAATCTTCCTCAGCTTGGAGCTCCATAGCCCTGGGTAGAAAAAGTGACTTTGCCCTGTGAACCAGAAAAACGCAAAATGTTGAAAATATTACTAAAACTGGTGCAGGCAGGCTAGAAAGGGGCCAGAGGTACTGAAGGCTCAAGAACTGATATTGTGAAGGGGTTTGTGTACCTTTTGGGGCCATGAGGAGTGTATTTATGTTCACTTCCATCTAAGGGAACAACCTGAAATCTTACACGACGTGGAGCTCCATAGCCCTAGGTAGATAAAGTGACTTTGCCCCCTTAAACCAGAAAAACTTAAAATGTCAAAAAGTATCACTAAAACTGGTACTGGGAGATTAGAAAGGGGCCAGAGGCACTACAGGCTCAGAACTGACACTGGAAAGGAGTTTGTATAGCTTTTGGACCATGTGGAGTGTTTTTATGTTCCCTTGCATCTAATGGAAAACCCTGAAATCTTCCCCAGCTTGGAGCTCCATAGCCCTGAGTAGAAGGAGTGACTTTTCCCCCTTAAACCAGAAAAACTTAAAATGCCAAAAATATCAC
Source organism: Pleurodeles waltl (assembly GCF_031143425.1). Taxonomy (NCBI): domain Eukaryota; kingdom Metazoa; phylum Chordata; class Amphibia; order Caudata; family Salamandridae; genus Pleurodeles; species Pleurodeles waltl. The sequence continues at coordinate 1,234,945,772 of NC_090447.1, forward strand.
TATCAATGGTGCTGGGAGGCTAGAAAGGGGCCAGAGGCACTACAGGCTCAGAACTGACATTGGAAAGGAGTTTGCATACCTTTTGGACCATGTGGAGTGTTTTTTTGTTCACTTCCATCTAATGGAAAACCCTGAAATCTTCCCCACCTTGGAGCTCCTTACCCCTGGGTAGAAGGAGTGACTTTGCCCCCGTGAACCAGAAAAACACAAAATGTCGTAAATATCACCAAAACTGGGGCTGGGAGGCTAGAAAGGGGCCAGAGGTACTAAAGGCTCAGAACTGACACTGGGAAGGAGTTTGCACACCTTTTGGACCATGTGGAATGTTTTTTTTGTTCACTTCCATCTAAGAGAAAAACCTCAAATCTTACGCGACTTGGAGTTATATAGCCCTGGGTAGAAGGATAGACTTTGCCCCCTTGAACCAGAACAACTCAAAATGATGAAAATCTCACTAAAACAGGTGCTGGGAGTCTGGAAATAGACAAGAGGCACTGAAGGCTCAGGAACTGGTATTGTGAAGGGGTTTGTACACCTTTTGGATCATGTGGGGTGTTTTTTGTTCACTTCCATGTAAGGGAAAAACCTAAAATCTTCTCCAGCTTGGAGAACCTTTGCCCTGGGTAGAAGGAGTGACGTTGGCCCCTTGAACCAGAAAAACTCAAAATGTTGAAAATATCACTAAAACTGGTACTGGGGGGTGGAAATGGGCCAGAGGCACTGAAGGCTCAAGAACTTATACTGTGAAGGGGTTTCTGTACCTTTTTCGGCCATGAGGAGTGGTTTTTTTTTGTTCTCTTCCATCTAAGGGAAAAAACGGAAATCTTACTCGAGTTGGAGCTTCATATCCCTGGGTAGATGAAGTGACTTTGCCCCCTTAAACAAGGAAAACTTACAATGTGAAAAATATCACTAAAATGGTGCTGGGAGGCTAGAAAGGGTCCAGAGGCACTCAAAGTACTGAACTGACATTGGGAATGAGTTTGTATACCTTTTGGACCATGTGAAGTGTCTTTTTGTTCACTTCCATCTAAGGGAAAAACCTGAAATCTTCCTTAGCTTTGAGCTCCATAGCCTGGGTAGAAGAAGTGACTTTGCCCCCTTGAACCAGAAAAACTCAAAATGTCTAAAATATCACTAAAACTGGTACTGGGAGGCTGGAAATGGGCCAGAGGCGCTGAAGGCTCAGGAACTGCTACTGCAAAAGAGTTTGTGTACCTTTTTGGGCCACATGGAGTGTTTTTTTGTTCACTTCCATCTAAGGGAAGAATCTGAAATCTTACCCAACTTGAAGCTCTATAGTCCTGGGTAGAAGGAGTGACTTTGCCCAGTGAACCAGAAAAACGCAAAATGTTGAAAATATCGCTAAAACTGGTGCTGGGAGGCTAGAAAGGGGCCAGAGGTACTGAAGGATCAGGAACTGATACTGTGAAGGGGCTTATGTATGTTTCTGGGTCATGAGGAGTGTTTTTTATGTTCACCTCCATCTAAGGGAACAACCTGAAACCTTACACGACTTGGAGGTCCATAGCCCTTAGTAGATGGAGTGACTTTGCCCCCTTAAACCAGAAAAATTTAAATGTCAAAAAATATCACTAAAACTGGTGCTGAGAGACTAGAAAGGGGTCAGAGGCACTGAAGGCTCAGAACTGACATTGGAAAGGAGTTTGTATACCTTTTGTACCATGTGGAGTGTTTTTTGTTCACTTCCATCTAAGGAAAAAACCTGAAATCTTCCTCAGCTTGGAGCTCCATATCCCTGGGTATAAGAAGTGACTTTGCCCCCTTGAACCAGAAAAACTAAAAATGTCTCAAATATCACTAAACCTGGTACTGGGAGGCTGAAAATGGGTCAGGGGCACTGAAGGCTCAGGATCTGCTACTGTGAAGGGGTTAGCGTACCTTTTTGGGCCATGAGGAGTGTATTTATGTTCACTTCCATCTAAGGGAACAACCTGAAATCTTACACGACTTGGAGCTCCATAGCCCTGGGTAGATAAAGTGACTTTGCCCCCTTAAACCAGAAAAACCTATCACTAAAACTGGTGCTGGGAGATTAGAAAGGGGCCAGAGGCACTGCAGGCTCAGAACTGACATTGGAAAGGAGTTTGTATACCTTTTGGACCATGTGAAGTGTTTTTTTGTTCACTTGCATCTAATGGAAAACCCTGAAATCTTCCCCAGCTTGGAGCTCCATAGCCCTGGGTAGAAGGAGTGACTTTGCCCCCTTAAACCAGAAAAACGTAAAATACAGAAAATATCACTAAAAATGGTGCTGGGAGGCTAGAAAGGGGCCAGAGGCACTGAAAGTTCCGAACTGACATTGGGAAGGAGTTTGTATACTTTTTTGACCGTGTGAAGTGTTTTTTTGTTCACTTATATCTATGGGAAAAACCTGAAATCTTCCTCAGCTTTGAGCTCCATAGCCCTGGGTAGAAGTGACTTTGCCCGCTTGAACCAGAAAAACTCAAAATTTCACAAATATCACTAAAACTGGTACTGGGATGCTGGAAATGGGCCAGAGTCACTGAAGCCCCAGGAACTTCTACTGTGAAACGGCTTGTGTACCTTTTTTGGGCCACATGGAGTGTTCTTCTGTTCACTTCCATCTAAGGGAAGAACCTGAAATCTTCCCCAACTTGAATCTCTGTAGCCCTAGGTAGAAGGAGTGACTTTGCCCTGTGAACCAGAAAAACGCAAAATGTCAAAAATATTGCTAAAACTGGTGCTGGGAGGCTAGAAAGGGGCCAGAGGTACTGAAGGCTCAGGAACTGATACTGTGAAGGGGCTTATGTATGTTTTTGGGCCATGAGGAGTGTTTTTATGTTCACTTCCATCTTAGGGAAAAACCTGAAATCTGATACAACTTGGAGCTCCATAGCCCTGGGTAGAAGGAGTGACTTTGCCCTGTTGAACCACAAAAACTCAAAATGATGAAAATCTCACTAAAACAGGTGCTGGGAGGCTGGAAATGGGCCAAAGGTACCAAAGGCTCAGGAACCGCTACTGTGAAGGAGTTTATGTACATATTTGGGTCACGTGTTGTGTTTCCTTGTTCACTTCCATCTAAGGGAAAAACCTGAAATCTTCCCCAACTTGGAGCTCCTTAGCCCTGGGTAGAAGGAATGACTTTGCCCCCGTGAACCAGAAAAACACAAAATGTCGTAAATATCACTAACCATAGTGCTGGGAGGCTAGAAAGGGGCCAGAGGTAATGAAGGCTCAGAAATGACACTGGGAAGGAGTTTGCATACCTTTTGGACCATGTGGAATGTTTTATTGTTCACATCCATCTAAGAGAAAAACCTCAAATCTTGCACGACTTGGAGCTCCATAGCTCTGGGTAGATGAAGTGACTTTGCCCCCTTAAACCAGAAAAACTTAAAATGTCAAAAATGTCACTAAAATTGGTGCTGGGAGGCTAGAAAGGGGCCAGAGGCTCTCAAAGTTCTGAACTGACATTGGGAACGAGTTTGTATACCTTTTGTACCATGTGGAGTGTTTTTTGTTCACTTCCATCTAAGGGAAAAACCTGGTAGGATTACCCAAGTAGCGGCACCTGCTGGATGGGGGTGGAGCTGCATGCCTGTCTAGGACTGACCTCAACACCCCACAGGGGGAAGCCTGCTGCGGAGAAGCACCTGCCTCGGGCTTGCTAGGGAGGACAGGGAGGTCGCACAGGCACTGAGGGAGGTCACACCCCATAGAAAGGTCATTCTGAGCTGCTGCAAAAATGCCCTGGGTGTAGGAGGGTGACAACACATAGGTGCCTTGACTGCCAGGCAGCGTGCAGGACCTGGCACCACCCAACACCTTCCACTGTGGTCAGACCGCTGGAGGTGCACAAGCTGCCTGGCTGCTTTGCCTTCATTCTGTTGGGTAAGGGAAGGGCCTCTGCAAACAGCATGCCCTCAAGTCGGACAGTCCCTGTTGGGGTGGAAGCTCTTTGCTTGAAACCACAGCCAAGGCTGGCCAAGCAGTTTATCCCCAAACAGACCATGTGTGCCCAATCAATCAGAGTACAATGCTGGTTAGACTCTCTTCCCCAGTGGGTGGGGGGGCAGGCCACCTTGCTTGGGGATGCCAGATTCGGAGGAGAGACTCATCAGACAGGGCTCCAAGGTGGCTGCACACTCGGGCCCCAGGGCAGTCCAGCCCAGGCCCTGGCCGTGGCAGCACCCAGTTGAGAACCACTGGACCACAAGAGGGTCTGCCATACCTTGTCTCTAGTAATCCAGAGGAAGGCTACCCCCCTTTATTGTACTCCATGGGCACCGAGGATGGAGGGGAACACTGGCGAGAATGCATCCACCCTTCTGGAGCCCTGGCTGAGCCTGAGGAAACAAATGAGCCCTCATCGGAACTTCTGGGGCAGCTGGCTATCTGGACGTGACATAAGAACGTATGAAGCGTGACCAGATGGCTGGGCTCAGAGAATGGCCATCTGGTCGCACTGTGCCTTAACATAAGGAGCCTGCACTCTCCCCTACATACAATGGAGACTCTGTGGCCTTGGTTCTCAGAACCCCCACTGTGGGCTGGAGGACGAAGCCCATGAGGGGGGTTCCCACCTGAACCCTAGCCCGCGGCCCAGATAGGGCCTCTGAGCATGGCCTGGCAAGGGAAGCCTTCCCGGGTCAGCCTCATGATTTTGACGTGCCATACGAATACACAGAGCGCTACTAGATGCCCTGAGCTCTCAGAGCAACCAGATGGCTGGGCTCAGACGACAGTCATCTGGTCGCATCGTGCCTTATCACAAGAAGACTTTGCTCGCCCCTGCAGAGGATTCTGAAGCCTGGGTTCTCAAAGCCTCAGCTAGGCCTCAGGCATAGGGCTGCAAGGGAGCCCCAACGGACCTCCGACCAGGGGCTCTGATGCCTCTTTACTCACCAGCAAAGCCCTCCCAGAGCCTGTGGGACTCTGTCCCAGGCTATTTGCCACCCAGCGGAACAGAGGACAAAGCCCAGGCAAGGGGTTCCCACCGTGCGCCCTGTCAGACCCCTGAGCTGGGGCCCAGACGGAGCCCCTGAACCCAAACCAGCAGGGGAAGCCACCCTTGGCCCAGTGTACACCAAGGCCCTCCAGGGTACAGCAGGCTGGATGAAGGGAGCACCTACCCTAGGTCCCAGGATGTCAGTTTGCTCTCCGGTAAGCCAGGTTTGGAGGAGAGACCCATCAGACAGGGCTGCAAGGTGGCCGCACACCAGGGCACCCAGGTCAGGCTGGCCCAGGCCCTTGCAGTGCTCAGTGCCCAAACCACTGGACCCCAAGGGGGTCCTGAGTAGCCTGTCCCTAGTAATCTGGAGAAAGCCTACTCTCCTTTTTTGAGCTCCGTGTGCACCGAGGGATGGAGGGGGCCGTCGGCGAGAACGCACCGACCTCGTGGAGTCCTGGCTGGGCTTGAGAAAGCAAATGATCCCTCATCTGGACATCCGGGGCAGCCTGGCTATCTGGACATGCCATAGGAATGCATGGAGCATGATCAGGTGACCCGAGTTGTCGGAGCGACCAAATGGCCGGGCCATGAGGACGGCCATCAGGTCGCACTGTGCCTTGACATGAAGAGCCCCTGCTCACCCCTGCAGGGATTGGGGCCGCTGAAGCCTGGGTTCTCAGAGCCCCAGTTGGCCCACAGGCATGGGGCTGCATGGGGTCCCCAACGGACCTCAGAACCGGGGCCCAGAGGCCTCTTTACACACAAGCAAAGCTTTCCCAGGGCCTGCGGGAGCCCATCCTGCGCTATTTGCCACCCAGTGGGGCAGAGGACAAAGCCCAGGAAGGGGGTCCTCACCCTGGGACCTGCCACAGCTCTAGCCTGGGGCCAAGGGCCCATCCAGACCACCTAAACCCAAACCAGCAGAGGAAGGCTCCCTTGACCCAAAGTACACCCAGCCCCTCCAGGGTAAGGCAAGCTGGAGGAAGGAAGCACCCATCCCATGCTCTGGGACATCAGTTTTCTCTGTAGGAAGTCAGGTTTGGAGGAGAGACCCATTGGACAGGGCTGCAAGGCGGCCGCACACCCGGGCCCCCAGAGCAGGTCGGTCCAGGCCTTTGTGGTACCCAGTCTCAGAACCACTGGACCCCAAGGGGTTCTGGAGTAGCCTGTCCCTAGTAATCAGTTGGAAGGCTATCCCCCTTTCTTGTACTCTGTGGGCTCCTAGGGACAGAGGGAACCATCGTTGAAAACACACCCGATCTCGTGGAGCCCTGGCTGGGCTTGAGGAAGCAAATGAGCCCTCATCAGGACATCCGGGGTAGCATGGCCATCTGGGCGTGTCATAGGAACGCATGGAGCATGACAGATGACCCGAATTGTTGGAGCGATCAGATGGCTGGGCCACAAGGACGTAAGGCTCCTCAGGACCCCTGGCCTAGGGGCTGGAGTACAAAGACCAGGACAGCGGCTACCGCCCCGGGGTCTGAACAGGGCCCCTAAACATAAACTGGCAGGGGAAGCCTCCCCGGGCCCGTGGACTTGCAGGCCTAGGGTTCTCAGGTTATGGTAGGCTGGAGGAAGGGAGCGACCGCCCCAGGGCCTAGCAGGGGCCCGGGGCCCTGTCAGAGCTATCAGAATGCAGCCATGCATGGGAGGCATCCCAGGCACTTTGCCACCAGCTGGGCCAGAGGGCAAAGCCCAGGACAGGGGTTCCCACCCCAGGGCCCAATGAGGGCACCTGAACCCAAACTGGCAGGAGAAGCCTCCCCAGAACCTGGTGGACTCCCAGGCCACTGGCTGGAGGAAGGGAGCACCCACCCTAGGGTCCCGCGGGGGCTCGGGCCCGGCCGGGGCTTTCTTAACACAGCCACACAAGGGAGGCCTCCCTGAACGCTGTCCCAGGTGCCTTACCACACAGCAGGCTGGTGGACGAAGGCAGGGCCCCTGAACTCGAACCGGAAGGGGAAGCCACCTCGGGCCCAGCAGACTCCATTGCCCATGCCCTTCATGGTATGGCAGGCTGGAGGAAAGGAGCACCTGCCCCAGGGCCCGGAAAGGCCCGGAACCCGGCCAGGCTCTCTGAACACAGCAAACCTCAAATTTAGCTAAAAAAATCATGTTTTTCTCACACTTCTGGCTGGGATCACCAGGCCAGCACAAATTTCCTAACATTCCCCTCAGTCTTCTGAGTAAAATGATACCTCACTTGTGTGGGTGGGCCAAGTGCCTGCAACAGGGAAGGGCCAAAACCATGTAGATGTTGAGGGGATACCACAGCAAGTTGATAAGCTCAACTTTTTTAATGCTTTTAGGATGACACTGCTTTGGGCACCCACACAAGGAAGATAGTTTTCCAGGATCCATCATTGTTTTCAGACCCATATCTATTGCTAATTGGAAGAAGGTTGAAAGCACACAAAAAATAGGAAAAATGGGGTATGTCCCAGTAAAATGCCAAAACTGTGTTGAAAAACGTGGTTTTCTGATTCTAGTCTGCCTGTTCCTGAAAGCTGGGAAGTTGGTGGTTTTAGTACTGCGAGCCCTTCATTGATGCCATTTGCATGGAAATAACCAGCTGCTTTCTTCTGCAGCACTTTTTCTCATTTTTCCCCAAAACTCCAAATTTTTAGCTGTCCTTTGGCTAATTTCTTGGTCCCCATCAGGGGAATCCACAAACTCCGGGTACTTTAAGAATCTTAAGGATGTTGGAATAAAAGGACACAAATTTGGCGTGGATAGCTTATGCAGACAAAACGTTATGGGGCCTAAGTGCGAACTATCTCAAATAGCAAAAAAAAGGCTTGGCACAGAAGGGGGAAAAGGCCTGGCAGCGAAGGGTTTAAATAGACCCATAGAAATTCACATAAAAAAACAAAGGTCAAAGGGACATTATACTTAGGTGAAAATGTCAGTCAAAATATACCATTTTAAATGTATTAAACCACTAAAATTTACCAGGTGTAGTTATCTCAAGCAACTTTAACGCCTAAACTAAATATAACACATGATCCGGCCAGGCACAATGTTTTTATCAATTTTGTCATTTCAGATGTTACAGTGATGTTATCAATGGTGTCATAGAACATGCCATAAGTGATGTAATACATGACGAAATTAGCAGTGCATGGCAAGGGCACAAAGTATAGTTATTTGTGATAACTATAACTAGTGAATTACAGTGATATTGTTTCTTTAAAATTGACGACCACAGTGAGTACTGCACCTAGCACACAAGGGAGTGGGGGAGGAAAAAGAGAGTGGCACACACACACAACACCCCCACCCTCACCCCCAACACCATACACACAAACAGATGCAACAACATTAGATATGCACCCAGTAATCCTCAAGAATAACGCAAGGACAAAAGGAACGGATTAAAATGAGTGTAATAGTACAGTTTTAGATAAAGACGTCTTTAAATCAATAAACAGTATGTACAATATATACAAAAGGAGGGACAATTCCCACGCCAAAATGTCCGTGGCCCATGGGGCCATAACACATAGGCCAAGACCACACTTGACTCCTGCCTCAATATGGAGAGAACACTGCAGGGGCATCAGGTCGAAAAAACACAGGCACCTCAGGGGGACGGAGAATAGGGGGCACCTCAGCCGGAAGATGGTACAATACCACTGGCCTGGAGGGGGCTCCATGCCCACTGCTTGGTCCTGGGGAGTGCAAAGCCACAGTCTCTCAAGTGGGTGGTTTGCCCACTACTTGATCCTGGGGAGTGCAAAGTCACAGTCTCTCAAGTGGGTGGTTTGCCCACTGCTTGGTCCTGGGGAGTGCAAAGCCACAGTCTCCCAAGTGGATGGCTTCTCAACTGGTTCTGGAGGGGGCTTTGTACCCAGTGTGCTTCATCCTGCCAAGGAGGGGGTGAGTGGATGCCTTCTTCCACTGGTTCTGGAGGGGGCTTTGTGATCACTGTGCTTCTTCCTGCCAAGGAGGGGGTGAGTGGATGCCTTCTTCCACTGGTACTGGGGGGGCTTTGTGCCAAGTGTGCTTCATCTTGTCAAGGAGGGGGGGAGTGGATGCCTTCTTCCACTGGTTCTGGAGGGGGCTTTGTGCCCACTGTACTTCTTCCTGCCAAGGAGGGGGTGAGTGGATGCCTTCTTTCACTGGTTCTGGAGAGGGCTTTGTGCCCAGTGTGCTTCATCCTGCCAAGGAGGGGGTGAGTGGATGCCGTCTTCCACTGGCTCTGGAGAGGGCTTTGTGCCCAGTGTGCTTCTTCCTGCCTAGAAGGGGGTGAGTGGATGCCTTCTTCCACTGGTTCTGGAGGGGGCTTTGTGCCCCCTGTGACTTCATCCTGGATGGGGCAAGGTCACAGTCTCTCACCTGGGTGTCACACCGACAGGTGTTGCAGGGGCCAGGACGCACTGCAGCCCATGTAGTTGCTACAACACACTGCTCAGTGGATGGCAGTTGCGCTACAGGTGACGGTGCTGTCAGTGGTGGTGGGAGGCTCCAGCCCTTCACCTGCAGCCTCGGACGGCTGCCCACTAGGGCTGTTGCTGCTTGCAGTGGTGCTGCTGGCGGGGGGGCAGGTGGCGGTGATGGCTGCGGCGCAGGAAATGGTGCTATCCGCAGTGCAGGCGGCGGTGCTGTCAGTGGTGGTGGGAGGCTCCAGCCCTTCATCTGCAGCCTTGGACGGCTGCCCACTGGGGCTGCTGCTGCTGCTGGCATTGGTGCTGCTGGCGGTGGGGCAGGTGGCGGTGCTGGCCACGGAGCAGGTAGCGGTGCTGGCTGCGGTGCAGGTGGCAGTGCTGTCAGTGGTGGTGGGGGGCTCCAGTCCTTCCCCTGCAGCATCAGACGGCTGAAGTGCCATGGCTGGTGTTGTGTTCCTTTTCCTGCCCTTGGCAGATGGTGGTGCCTCCTTGCTTCTGCCAGCTGGTGTTTTTTTTTCCTGCCCTTGCTGGCTGGTGGTGCCTCCTTTCCCTTGCTAGCTGGTGGTGCCTCCTTCCCCTTGCTGGCTGGTGTCCCCTTCTTGCCCTTGCTAGGAGGCGACTCCTTCTTGGCCTTGGCAGGTGCTGCTGGCACACTGGCTGTGCTGACGGGTGCCTCCTTGGAGACTCTCACACCTTCAGTAGCTGCAGAAACCACAGTGGCCGAGGAGTGGGTGGCTGAGGTGTTGGGCTGGGTTCTGGCCACCCTTGCCCGAAGTGAAGGACGGGGAGAGGGATAGGAAATAGGTCAATGGTGGTGAGGAAAAGCTTCTTAGGGACACTGGGACAGGAAGAGGGTGAAGGTTTGGGAGTGGAGAAGAGGAAGTGGTTGTAGGAGGTGTCAGTCTGGTGTGTTTGGGTGCAGGTGCCTGGGCTGGATGCTGTTGTGAGGTGGATGGCTGATGGGTGTCTGTGTGCTTGCGTTTGTGGACTTTGGGAGGAGGGGTCACAGACACAGTGGGACAGGACACAGGGGACGTGTGCATGGATGTGGGGGTGGTGACTGCTAGTGAGGGGCGTGTAGTGATAGGCGTGCTGGTGATGGAGGTAGTGGATGAGGATGTAGTGCATGCAGGTGTGAGTGTAGACGCTAATGGGAGGAAGGTGGACGAGGAGGAGGAGGGGGACACAGTGGAGGCAGTGGATGTTGGTGCGTCTGCACCTGGATGGTGCTTGTTTGAGTGCCTGTGGGATGAAGTGTGGTGCTTGTGTTTGCCTGAGCCACTTCTGTGAGTTGATTTGGGTGAATGCTAGTCTGAAGGTGTGCTTGGGATAGACTGGGGTTGAGGGGATTGGGACTGGGTTGAGGAAGTTGGAGGGGGTAGGCTGGAGACAGGGACAATGGCTGCCATCAGTGAGTTGGCCAGAGCTTGGAATGCTCTCTGTTGGGTCGCCACGTCAGAGTGAATGCTCTCCAGGTATGCATTTGTTCGTTGCAAATGCCCTGCAAGACCCTGGATGGCATTCAGTATGATTAACTGCCCAACAGAGAGGGATCTCAGTAGGTCAATAGACTCCTCACTGAGGGCAGCAGGGCTGACTGGGGCAGGGCCTGAGGTGCCCGGGGCGAAGAAGATGCCCATCCTCCTGGGTGAGCGGGCACAAGAAACTCTCTGAGGGGCTGCTGGGAGGGCGGTGCTGGTACAGGGGGTGGCGGTTGTACCTATAAAATGTGTCGCTGTCGGTACTGTCCTCTCCTGTCTCAATAGAGGTGCCCCCCTCATCCTCCATCCCACTGGTGCCCTCACCGTCAGTGGATTCAGCTTCCATGCCCATGTGGGATGCAGCTCTCTCCATCACCGGTGTCTCTGCTCCTCTGCCAGATGATGCTAATGCACACAAGGACAGGGGGACAAAACAAAAAGGGGGGGGACAAAGGATACACTTGGTCACTGCCAGCAACAACACTACCATTCGTGTACACACTCACAGGGAACAGCCCTATGCTCTAAGCCATGCACTACCAGCAACAATGCTAGTCACCAGCCCATGTGGTACAATGCCTAACGCCATTAGCTGCACACCTGAAACCTACAGGACCCTGCCCAGTAGTAGATGCCCACCAACATTATTGTGGTTGGAGTGTATCTGAGCTTGCCCATCATGGAACCTACCCTGCCATGTTCACCCTGGCCTAGGGGCACCCACAGCCCATATCCCCTACCCAGGTAACACCTTAATGCATGCAAAGTCAAGAATCTGAATCTGTACTCACCCCCTTGTGGCTGCTGTGATGCCTTCAAGTGCCCATGCAACTCCGGATAGGCCACCTCCAGGATGATGAACATCAGGGGGGTTAGGGTACAACAGGCACCCCCTCCTCGTTGGGAGGTCAGCCCGAATTGGGCCTCTGCCGTCTTCCTTGCCCAGTGGCGCAGGTCCTCCCACCGTTTGCGGCAGTGGGTGCTCCGCCTGTCAAAGACCTCCCAGGGTCCGCACCTCCTTGGCGATGGCACGCCAAACACCCTTTTTCTGATGGGCGCTGTCCTGCAGGAAAAATATAGCAGAAAAGGTATTAGTCATACCGTCCCGACTGTCATACTCATGGCCCACAATATCCCTCCCATGCCCTTACGTACAGACATCGACCACCTTATATGCAGCACTCTGCCCAGGACCCCTCAGCCCCCCCACATGAGGCTTACACACACAGCACTCCATACATTCATGCCCAATGCATCATGCTCACAGTGTACTCACCTGCTGGTCTGGAGGACTGGGGTAGGACCCCATCCACCAGTCTCTCAGGGGTCCTTTCCCCAGACACTTGAGCCATGGTCGCTTCCAGACACAGGTCACAGCAGCACTTGCAGTATAGGTCCTCTCCTGTTGAAGGTCAGGTAGCAAGTAAGTGAGCAGATAGAAAATGGCGGTCATGTCCACGGTGGTGTGTACCGTCACTGCCGGCATACATCGCCATTGGCTCCTGGAACCTGTAGGCCCCAATGATAACCAATGCGGTTTTGCACAGTGGTCATTGACCGCCGGCCGCAACGGCACACAACGCCAGCGGAATTACCTAATTTCCACTTGTCCCTCCTCAGAAGTCAGGCAGCCTCCGTTTCAGGGGGCACAGGCCGTGGCACCTAAATGCGTCACACCAGACATAGGCACATCAACTGATTTACAAGTTTGCATACTGTTTCTGTAAAACAAAAATTGCATATTAATCTGAGTATATGTTTGAATATGACCTTCTGCTCACCGTTTTTCACCCTAGAGTTCAACCACCGAGGATGAATAGGAGATGGAGACATCCCCCTGTGTGCAGACCCCTGGTGGACCTGGCGACAATGGAGGAGAGGCACATTATCCTACCCTAAAGACTTGATAGGGCCACAATCCAAGAGCTGTGTGCCCAATTGAAGCCAGACCTGATTTCAGCTATCCGTCACCCCACAAGTATTCCCCCCTCTAGTGCAGGTCCTGTCAGTGCTCCATTTCTTGGCAAGTGGTTCCTTCGAAGCGACAGTGTCCATGGCATTAGGAATGTCACAGCCTATGTTCTCAAACATGCTGACCAGAGTGTTGTCTGCCCTGCTGAAACACATGCGCAGCTACATCGAATTCCCCCAGGTGGAGGATTTGGCCACAGTGAAGGCTGGCTTCTATGCACTGGGACATATCCCCAACATCATTGGTGCCATTGATGGTACACATATTGCCTTTGTCCCCACCCCGGGAGAAATGAACAGGTGTTCAGAAATCGAAAGAACTTTCACTCTCTGAATGTTCAGATGGTGTGTTTGGCGGAACAGTACATCTCCCATGTCAATGCAAAGTATCCTGGCTCTGTGCATGATGCCTTTATCTTAAGGAATAGCAGCATCACATATGTGATGGCTCAACTCCAGAGGCACCAGGTGTGGCTAATAGGTGAGCCCATGGTCCCCACCCAGTTGATGTAGGTAAATGGGTGTGGTGTTGTCCCTAAGGGTGAGTGTGTGGCAACAGGTATCCCTGGATATTTACAGGTGACTTTGGTTAACCCAACCAGAGGTCTGGTTGCCCCAACCTCTCATGGCTACTGACCCCAGTGAGGAATGCCAGGACAAGGGCAGAGGAACATTACAATGAGGCACATGGGCGAACAGCAGTCCTCCCAGCTTCCCTGTTGTCCTGTGTCTGTGTCCCCTGAACCGTGTGCCTACTGCCACTGACCCCAGTTCCCTGATCATCCTGTGTTTGTGGGGTCCCTGTAGTGGTGGACAAACTGCTGATTGACGTGTCCTGGGGAGAGAGGGATGGGCTCGCTGGGTGGGTGTTGTACTGGTGTTTTCTGAGGGGGGAGGCTCTGTGGTAGTTTGGGAATGTGGCTGGGTCACCGACTGTCCAGAGGTCTCTGATGGGCCAGGTTGGTCATCCTGATCCAGGCGTTCAGAGCTGCTGTCATCACTATGGGCCTCTTCTGGGGGGGACTGGATGTTGCTGGCACCTCTTCTCCAGTGACGTTGTGTGGGGGTCCTATGGGGAAGTAAATGCAGTGTTATTGTTTCTGCATGTGACATCTTGTGCATGGCTATGTTTCCCTCTATGGTTGTAAGGGAGTGATGGGCGTGAGGGTAGGGGTAGGACTTTGTGATGGCATACAGGTAGGGGGAATTAAGTTGTAAAGATTTGACTTACCAGAGTCCAGTCCTCCTGCTACTCCTGCCAGGCCCTCTGGATGCATGATCGCCTATACTTGCTCCTCCCATGTTGTTAGTTGTGGGGCAGGAGGTGGGTCCACCACCAGTCCTCTGTACAGCTATTTGGTGTCTTGCAACCACGGAACGCACCTTTCCCGTAGGTTGTTCCACCTCTTCCTGATGTCATCCCTTGTTCTGGGGTGCTGCCCCACGGCTTAACCCTGTCCACGACTCTCCGCCATAGCTCCATCTTCCTAGCAATGGACGTCTGCTGCTCCTGTGATCCGAATAGCTGTGGCTCTACCCGGATGATTTCCTCCACCATGACCCTTCTCTCCTCCTCAGAGAATCTGGGGTGTCGTTGTGGTACCATGGGTGTAGAGTTAGTGGTGTGTGTGAGGGTGTGTGGGGTGATGTGTTGGGGTGTGTGTTGTGAGGTGCGTGGATGGTGTATGGATGATGGTGTTTTGTGGCTCAGATTCAGTGGGTGCTCCTGGCTTGTCTCTCTCTCACTTGTCAAATTCTTTAAGTTGTAAAGGGTTGTGGGTAGTGTGTGTGTTTTATATTGGTGTGGGTGTGTGGATGTGGTGTGTGTATGGGTGTCAGGTGTGTGAAGTGTGAATTGTCCAATGTGGTGTAGTTTTGTATGTGTGTGTGTATTTTGAGCGCGGCGTTCTGTACCGCCAATGGTTTACCGCAGTTGAATGACCGCTGCAGTGATTCGTGGGTCATGATGCTGTCGATGTATTTCTGTTGGCGTAACGGTGTGGGTTTTGGTACCACCAGTTTATCACTGACCTTTGGGCTGGCGGACTTATGTGTGTGTCTGTATAGTGAGTGGGTCATAATACCCATAGCGGTGTACCGCCGCGGTCGCAGTATGTTGGTGGCTTACAGCATGGCGGGAATGTCATAATGAGGGCCTGAATGTTTTAACTGACATTTTACCCTAAATTTTATGTCTTTTTAACAAGTACATTTTAGGTGTTTTTTAATGGAACATAAGATGTCCATTGCTGTGTGTGGTGGGAGTTTGGGAAGTTGGGTGTAGGGTCTACAGCCAGAGTGAATTTCTAAGGTTTTTTGTACTATAAAGTAAGATATTATTACAATTCCTAACATCACTTTAACATTTGTTTTTTTCAGTGAATTTCTAAGGCATTTTCAATGGAAAGTAAGGTGTCCATCACCGTGTGTGGCATGGGATTGGGTGAAGGGCCTGCCCGCAACCCCCTGCTGCTGCACACGGCTGTCATGTAACAATATAAAGGTGTCAACAGAAGCAAGGTAGATTTACTGGCTTTGTCAAAGGTTCAGAATTTCAAAATAAATGCCACAGTCAGCACATCAACATATATAAAGCAGACCTATTTGCTTTGTAAAAAGGTCACCCAAACTGTAGTTAAATGTAAATTTCATAAACTCAGTAATTGCAATGCTTAATAACCGTGATTGTCATCAAATATTTTCATTAAATATGTATTTACAAAAAGAATTAAGCGTGTCTTTGAGTCTTTTTTTAATATTTTTCAGGTGCAGCCATAGAACAAATCACAAGGGGTCCCTGCACTGAAGCTGAACAGCATACAGCTTCACCTCGAAGTGCTTTAAAAAATACAGTAAGCTCTACTGGTGTCAATGACTCAGGACACTTCCTGTATTGTTTTAAATGTTGCTGGGTTTGCTCTGCTGTTTGCTCCCTGCAGCATTCTAAAACATTGTAAAACATTTTTAGTGGTGCCCCTGCCCCCGTGGGGCTCCATCAGGATCCAAAAATATAATTCACAAACCTGAATAGGGCATTTTGGGGGCTCACTGCACAGAGCAGTAAACAATAAATGAGTTGCCACTCATTTACAATTGTTTTAATTAATTTATTTATTTTGTTTTAGTGTCCCTGTCCCACTTAGGACACTCAAAGTTTATATTAACTTTGGTGTCTTGGGGGAAGCACCAAGACCACACAGCCCCTGCCAGCACCCATAGTGGGTACAGGTGGAGCTGTCCGTCTTTGAATGTGGGGGCCCAAGTGCCCACCTAGGTCATCCACAACATGCGAGTTGTTGAGGTCTGAGAGGGGAAACCCAAGGGCCCTGCAGTGCAGTGCCCACCTGGGTCATCCACAACATGGGAACTGTTGGGGGCTGCGTGGGGAACCCCAAGGCCCCTGCAGTGCCTGCCAGCTCCCAGCCAGCACCCATAGTAGGTGCTGTCGGGAGCTGGACATTATTTGAAAGTGGGTGTTCCACTGCTTACCTGGGGAACCCACTAAACGTGAATCATTGGGGGCTGGAGGGTGGGGCCCACAGCCCCAGCCAGGACCATTCCTATTTACCCTCCTGGGTGGGAGCAGCTTCTTTCTGGGAGCAAAGCTGTGTTCTGTGCCCTGGAGAGTGCGGACAAGGAATTAAATTTATATTCGTAGCCCACACTCTCATTGGTAGGGACCAAGGGTGCCTCAGGGATGGTATGGGATTAGCTGGGCTACTGGATGGCTTGGGGAGGTGGGCAACATGAACCACTCAAACTGAATTACCTTGCCCCTACAGGATGGGGTCCCCAGGGCCTTTCAATGATCTGGGCTGGGGGTCCATCACCCCCCTCCCCATTTCAAAATAAGCTTCAGCCCTTGGGGAATAGGGTTCAGAAGGCATACAAATGGCTCAGGAGGAGGTGTCACACACCCCCTCCTCACAAAAGGAAATTGGACTAGGGATGTGGGCTCTGGGACCTACAAAGTGCTCAGGAAGGGGGTTACTTGCTGCCCTCCACATTAAAGATAAAGTGGCTTTGGCGATTGAGTGTTGAGAGGCTCTCATTTACACTTCAAAGGGTAGTGGTCTGACAACACACAAAGGACTGATAACCCCCCACAGATCTCCTGGTAGACAGAACTGGGCTGAAAGGGGAAATGGTACACTTCAAAAACAATCTTTGAAGTCCCCCCACTCCACCCATTTGGGTATATGTACTGGGTCTGTAACCCTGTACAATCAGACAATACTATACCTACAACCGGACTTCATCAGAAGGACTGTTTTTCTGCTTGTTGCCCTGATGCCTGCTGCTCCCTGACTCTGCTGGAATGACTCACATTTCCCACCACAAGTGATCTCCAATGGCTTGTTAGCTTGCCTCCTGTTCCCAAGTCTCAGGGGCATCCAAGACTTGAATCAAATGCACCTTCAAGCTAGAAGCTGTGAGTCTGTCATGCCTTGGAAGTGGGCCTAAGGTGCTCTAGCTTCTGTGGTGTTCATGAGAACTGCCGCAAAGCAACTCAAAGCCTCGCTGTGCAGTTGCTAGCCTCACCGGACTCAATGCTGGACGGCATTGGAACTGATGCACAGTGATGCCCAGCCCTGCAAATCTTCGCCACACAGATTCTCAAAACCGACACCAGACAAAGCGAAGCCTTGCAAAGCAACGCCACACAGACCGAACACCAGGATTTAAGGTACTGTGTTCAGCAAGACCAAGTGGGTCCCTGTAGCCAGTCCCACACTCCATTGTGGTTGGCCTGATCTTGTGAAATTGTCCGGGTCCAGCACAACTAGATGACCACAGTTAGTGCTTTGCGCTTATATGTGCTATTTTCACCTAACTCTTCAAAACTGCATATTTCAGGATCTACATATTGAGTTTTTCCCATCTTGGTCTTGTTTTATTTATAAAATCATAATCTATTTGTCCAACCTGGTGTGGAGTCTTTTGTGGTGTTTTCATTGTGTTACTGTATGACTTATTGCACAAATACTTTACACATTGCCTTCTAAGTTAAGCCTGCCTGCTCTGTGCCAAGCTGCCAGAGGGTAGGCACAGATTAATTTAATTTGTGTTGTGACTTACCCTGACTAGGATTGTGGTTCCTGCTTGGACAGGGTGCATACCTCTGCCAACTAGAGGCCAAATATCTAATATTGGTGCTCAGCAGTGGGATAGGACTTGTGTTTGTGCAGTGCCATACAATAGCTAAGTGTACACAACCTATCGGCATTTAAAGACCATTAGAAATTTTTTTAATGCAATTTTCCATGCTTTACTTTTCTGAAAACATCCTATACATCACGTCTCTAGCTGGTTCTGCAAGTGGAGCCATGGGGTTTGAGCTGGCTAAGCTGGAATAATACATAGTTAACCAGTTGAAAAGCTGCTGAAAAGGGATGGGGGCAGCTGTCTGAGGAGCCACCAAGAAGGTGGAGTTTCAAATGGCACTGAGGGCCTGGGCAGAGTTCCACTCCCAGATGATGAATTGAGGAAGCATGTGAATGGCTCTCCTGAGGAACTGCCTGCAGCAGTTGAGGAGGCCCCCTGGATTTGTGCTACCTGTGAGGGCAGGAAGCATTGTTTCTAGTATTGGAATGACCCCAGATGAAAGGAGAGAGGAGAGAGAATTCCAGCTGAAGTTGGCAAAATTAAAAATGGAGGCTGAGAGTTAAGCTAAGCGAGCTGAGGCTGAAAGAGCCTTCACTGAGAAGAAACTTTTGTTGGCTCACAAACTGAGTCTAAAAGAGCTGGAATTCAAGGCCAGGCATGTCGATTCCAGCAGTGATGGTGGCAGCATACATACAGTACCTGATGGAGATAAGAAGGTTTGTATACCCAAGGATCTGGTGCCCCGTCATGTGGTGGGAAATAAAATTGATAAGTGGTTTTTGGCTTATGAAGTTGCACTTAAGGTACACAGGGTTCCTGACGAGCTCTGGGGGACAGGCCTAAAGAAACACATGCCAACACTTGGAAGGGACACACTTCGAATGTTATTGGTTGGGGATCAAACCAAGTACACTCCCATGAAAGCCAATTTGAGTGCCAAGTTAGGACTGAACCCTGAGAAGTATCACCAAAGATTCTGGGACAGCCAGAAGCTCCCCAACCAATCCTGGGTATATTTCACTGATTACTACACTAAGGAACTGAATGGCTGGGTGCGGGGAAACAAAGTCAATGATTATATTGGGTTGTACAAATTAATCTTGAGAAAGCACATGTTCAGTATCTGTGTTACAGAGTTGTGCCAGCACCTAGTTCATAGTAAACTGACTGATGCCAATAAGCTTGCTTAGGAGGCGGACATCTGGGCCAGCAACAGAATGTCCAAAAAGGTATCTGGGGGGCACCCACAAAGGAGGCCACGGTTACCTACAGACAAAAGAGGGGAGCAAATCTAAAAAATAAGGAGTTCTCTAAAGGCCCCCAAATAATTCCCAAGGGAGCAGTGGTAACCAGTCCCAGTCTGATTTTAAAAAGAAAGGGTTCTTTGATCATAAGACAGGGAGGTTTGTATCCCAATTAACAGCATGCTCCAAGTATGGTCACTCAAAGGGCGACTCTAAAAGTCCCAAGATGGCACAGCCCCCCACTGGTGGGCATACACCTGGGTTGGCCAATGTAGTGCTTGAGGAAGAGGTAGTCCCAGCTAATTTTGGGGAAACCTAGTGCCCCTGGGGAATAAAGATATGGTGCCAAAAGCCACCATACCTGCCAATACTTCTGAGTAGAGGCAGTGGGTCACCATTAATGGGAAACGGGTGGAAGCTCTGTGTGACACAGGAGCCAGCATGACAACTGTCAAGTGTCAGCTGGTGTCAGTGGAGCAGGTTCTACTGAACACATTGGACCCAGTCACAGTCGCAGACAATTGTGAGAGTCATCAACTAGTGACTCTGGTTCCCTTTAAGGGGGGAGGTCTCAGGTACTGTGAAAATTGCTTTGAGCCCTGCCATACCTGTAGATTGTCTGTTAGGCAACGACCTGGAGCACACTACTAGGTCGAATTCAGATCTCACTTGGAGATGATGGGATTGCCTGAGTTGGCCTGTGTGACCACACGTCCCTTGGCTGCCCGGGAGGGAGTCAAGGGAGCTTAGATCAATGGTCTAGACAGCTGTCAATGAGAGGGACAAGAGGTGTGGGAAACCATTCCCTGACCTTTCTGTTGTGGAGGTTGAAAGGGTCCCTAAGGAGGGGGCCCCTGAGCAAACCGGGTAGGACATTGCCACCCTAGGGGACTTACCAGAGCTTGCAGGCTGCCAAGTTGAGGGTGGGCCGACCAGGGAGGAATTCT
The DNA here is from genome assembly GCF_031143425.1 of Pleurodeles waltl. Classification (NCBI taxonomy): domain Eukaryota; kingdom Metazoa; phylum Chordata; class Amphibia; order Caudata; family Salamandridae; genus Pleurodeles; species Pleurodeles waltl. The sequence continues at coordinate 1,234,965,851 of NC_090447.1, forward strand.
GTAAAGTGTAGAGAGCGTATCCCACTCACTCTTGAGGGCTTATGGCGATAGGCCTCAGTCGATTCAGCAGGTGAAGCCTCTAGGGATCATCTAATGTACATGAGGAATGATCTCCTCTACAGTGAGCCTAAAGCTCCGGGTACTGGGCCAGCCTGTGTGCTTGTGGTCTCACAGTGTTACCTGGTCTTCCTACAGGGCTTGGCTCATGATATACCCCTGGCAGGAAAATTAGGGCAAAACAAGACCTTCTCCAGGCTTGCCGCCCACTTTTATTGGCCCAGATTGTAGACAGTCTCAGATACATTCTGTAGGTCCTGCCCCACTTGCCAGGCCAGTGGGAAGGCAGGGAAAAAGCTGAAAGCTTCCTTGATCCCACTTCCAGTCGTTGGCACTCCCTTTGAAAGGGTGGGCATTGACATCATTGGTTCATTGGACTCCAAGACAGCCCAAGGCAACATGTTCATCCTGGACCTGGTGGACCATACCACATGCTACCCAGAGGTAATCTCTCTGAGGAAGGTGCCTGCACCTGTGGTGACCAGAACTCTGATGGGGATCTTTAACCATATGGGGTTCCCCAAGATAATGTCTGACCAAGGCTGAGAACATGAAGTCCATGTGGAATGTGTGTAGTGTAACTTACAAGTTCACCACACCCTATCTCCCCCAAACAAGTGGTCTAGTTGAGAGGCTCAACAAGACCTTGAAGGGCATGATTGCAGGTGTACCTGATGCCATGAGGTGTTAGTGGGACGTCCTCTTGCCATGCCTTCTCTTTGCCTTCAAGAAGATGCCACAGAAAGGAGTAGGGTTCAGTCCCTTCGAACTCCTCTATGGCCACTTGTCAGAGGACCTCTGGGCATTGTCAAGGAGGGGTGGGAGAAAGTTCTCAGGAAACCTCCCCAGGATGTTATCAGCTACATGTTGGCCCTCTGGAACCTGATGCACTGCTTCTGGAAAAAGGCCAAGATCAAGCTTGAGGACAGCCAGGAGGTAATGAAATGCTAGTATGACCAGAAGACCTCTCTGGTAGAGTTTCAACCTGGCCAGAAAGTACTGGTCATGGAGCCAGTAGAGCTGAGAGACTGCTGCGGGTGGACCATATGAAATCAGGGAGTGTAAAGGGGAGGCCACATACTAAGTAGACGTCCAGACCGATAGGGTGCTCCGTGTCAACAGACTCAAGCCTCACTTTGAGAGGTCCAAATTGAGCATGCTCCTTGTGACAGATGAGGTTGTGGAGGAGGAGAGTGAAACTCTCCCTGACCTACACTTTGCACAGGAACACTATGGGTCAGTGGAGGGTGCCACCCTGACCCCAGGGTGGCAAGGAGACTGTTACCATTTGCTGGGACAGTCTGTCTCACTGTTCCCCATCACCACTGGACTCACAAATATGGGTGTGCATGATATTGACACAGGAGACAGTCCCCTTAAAAAATTAAATGTACAGGTTCTCAGATAGTGTGAGAGCCAGCATCCAGGAGGAGGTCTCCAAGATGTTAGCTTTAGTGGTGATTGAGCCCTTTAACAATCCTTGCCCCAGTCCTGTGGTGTTGGTACCAAAGGCCACCCCACCGGATGCCAAACCAAAACTTTGGTTCTGCGTGGACTACACCAATTCTGTCACCAAGACTGACACAGCCCAGATTGGTGATCTGGATAGAGGCTTGTCAGAAAGCCTTTTCAATTTTTCAAGGAAGTCATGTGTACAGCACCTGTACTCAGGGCCCCTGATTACTCCAAGGAAATAATTGTGCATAAACACGCTTCAGAGAATGGCATAGGGGCAGTCTTAGCACAGCTGAATGAGGAGGGCCTAGACCAACCGGTAGCTTTCATTAGCTGTAGGTTACTGCCACAGGAACAAAGGTAGAGTGCCACTGCAAGAGAAGCATTTGCTGTGGTTTGGGCACTGAAAAAGCTGAGATCATACCTGTTAATGGCTCACTTCTGAGTTCAGACAGACCACAGGCCCCTTTATTTGGCTTATACAAATGAAGGGTGAAAAGCCTAAACTCTTTAGGTGGTCCATCTCCCTACAGGAAATGGAGTTTAAGTTGGAACATCACCTGTGGCCTAACCATGCCAATGTGATCGTCTCTCCACATTCTTTTACCTTAGTGACGAGAGCACCCAAGGGTGTTGGGTAGCCCTCCCCACTTGCAGCTGGTGGGGACACATGTTAGACCTGTCAGCCTTGGAGTGGTCTTCCCCCAACTTTCTGCCTGACTCCCTCCATTTTTCTGGTCTTGTTTTTGCTGAATTTAGGATGCTGCTCATGTGCTTAGACCAGTGCTAAAGTGCTTGTGCTCTCTCCCCTAAACATAGTAAAATTGGCTCCTACCCAATTGGCATATTTAATTTACCTAAAAGTCCCTAGTAGAGTGCACCATATATGCCCTGGGCCTGTAAATTAAATGCTACTACCTGACCTGCAGCACTGAGTGAACCACCCACATAAGTAACCCCTTAATCATGTCTCAGGCCTACCATTGCAGGGCCTGTGTGTGCAGTTTTACTGCCACCTCGACTTGGCATTTAGAACCCTTTACCAAGCATTAAACACACCTTTTTTTCATAAAATTCACCCTAAGGTAGGCCCTAGGTATCCCAGAGGGCAGAATGCAGTGTATTTAAAAGGCAGGACATGCACTTGTAAGTTTTATATGTCCTGGTAGTGAAAAACTCCCAAAGTCGCTTTTCACTATTGTGAAGCCTGCTCCTCTCATAGGCCAGCATTGAGAATTCCCTCATATACTTTTAAGTGGTAATTTCTGACCTGAAATGAATGGCATTGTCATGTTTGGTATGTTTGGAATGGTAATTGGAAATCCTGGTTACTGGTAAAGCTGGATTTAACATTACTATTTGAACCACTTTTAGAACATAGGCATTTCTCTGCTCTAACTGCTCTCTATGCCTTACAACCTGTATCCCATCCACATCTGGTCTGTGCTGAGTGAGAGCTCCCCTTGTGCATTCCATCCAGACAGCCATAAACAGGGAACACTCAGCTGTATCTGCATTCGTCTGCACACTGATGGATCTTCCTGGGAAGAAAGTGTTGAGGAGCTCTCACTTGCACTTCAAAGTGTAGTGGACTGATCCCAAGCAAAGAACTGTAGCCCCGACAGAACTCTTGGCAGACAGGACTGGGCTGAAAGGGGAACTGGTGCACTTCAAAACCACTCTTTGAAGGCTCCCCCTCTCCAAAGGTCCATTTGGGTACACGTACTAGATATGTGACCTCCTAAAATCAGACACTTCTGGACATCCAACAGGACTCTGTCAAAAAGGCTGCAGTTCTGCTCAAATGACTCAATTGGACTGCTTTTCTGTTCATTGTTCTGCTGCCTGCTGTTCCCGGACTCTAATGGAAGGATTCTGTCATCCCACCAAAAGTGATCTCTAAGGGCTTCTTAGCCTGCCTCCTGTTCCCAAGTCTCAGAGGCATCAAAGACTTGAACCATATGCTCCTGGATCTAGAAGCTGGGAGTCTGCCCTGCCTTGTAAGTAAGCCTAAGGTACCATCTTCTATGGTGTTAATCAGAACTGCTGCGAAGCAATGCAAAGCCTTGCTGCAAAGCTGTCAGCCTCACAAGACTCAGGCCCTCATTACAACATTGGCGGTAAAAGGTGCTTACCGCCGTGCAGAAGACCGCCAATACACCGCCGAGGAATACCGCCACAGCTATTATGACCCACATCTCGGAATCTGCTGAAATTCAGACACCCACACAAGTCCGCCACACCAAAGGTCAGTGATAAACTGGCGAAAACAAAACCTCCACTGTCACGCCAACAGAAACACGCCCATGCTATCACGACCCACGAATCCACGCGGCGGTCTTTCAACCGCGGTATTCAATTTGCGGTACACACCGCAACGCTCAAAATACACACACATCTCCAAAACACCGCCACATTGGACAATTCAAAATACACACACCTGACACACATACAAACACCACTCCCACACACCCAACACAATATAAAACACACACCCACATCACCCACAAACCCCTACGACCAAAAATTCCAAAAGAAGGCCAGAGAGAGACTACAGCAATAGACAACCCCAACACACAGAGGCACACAACACCATCACCCATACAACATCCACGCTCAAAACACCCCACACTACCACACATCACCACACTCATCAACACATACACCTCCCCACACATCACCTACACCACCCCATGTCACGCCAAAGACACCCCAGGTTTTCCGAAGAGGAGCTCAGGGTCATGGTGGAGGAAATCCTACGGGTAGAGCCACAGCTATTTAGAGCACAGGTGCAGCACACCTCCATAGCCAGGAAGATGGAGCTATGGCGCAGAATCGTCGACAGGGTCAACGCTGTGGGACAGCATCCAAGAAATCGGGAGGACATCTGGAAGAGGTGGAACGACCTACGGGGGAAGGTGCGTTCAGTGGTCTCCAGGCACAACATCGTGATTCAGCGGACTGGCGGCGGACCCCCACCTCCTCCCCCACAGCTAACAACATGGGAGGAGCAGGTCTTGACCATCATGCATCCTGAGGGCCTCGGAGGAGTGGGTGGAGGAATGGACACTGGTAAGTCAAATCTTAACTATCATATCCCCCACCCTACCTGCATGCTATCACACATCCCCACCCTCACCCCCTCCCCTATCACTCCAACTCCTCACTAATGTACTAATAACACAAACCACACATCCCAACACCAAGCCCTGCATGACACAACTAAGCATGGACACCCAGCACTAAAGCATGCTCACTGCACATACCCATAACAACCCCCCAACTATCATCATACAAGCCCCTACACAGGAATGCTTGCACTGGGGTACACGCACACCCACCCATTGCACACAATGACACACACACATGCAATAATCATGCTCTAATACCCCTGCAGGACCACTACGTAACGTCACCACACAGGAGGGTCCAGACATCTCCACTCCACCCACAGAAGAGGCCCACAGTGATGACAGCAGCTCTGGCCAACTGGATCCAGATGACCAGCCCGGACCATCGTGGGCCTCGGGACAGTCGGTTCCCCTTGCACAGCCCAACACTGACCTTCCACCCTCTGGTAACACCAGCACAGCACCCACCCAGCGGGCCCATACCTCCGTACCCAGGACACATCAATCAGCTGTGTGTCCACCACTACAGGGAACCCAGGGTAACCCACCACCCCAACAACAACAGGGATCTGGGGGCAGTGGTAGTGGGCACAGGGTCCAGGGAACGGAGGCACAGGAACACAGGGGAACTGGAAGGGCTGCTGTGCGACAGGGGGCGGACAGGCCAAGTGAACCCACTCTCCACGAGGCCCTCTCCTCCATCATGGGAGCATACCACCACTCCCAGGAGACGATGGCTACGGTCCTGGCCAAGTTTCAGGAGACCCAGCGCCTGCAGGATGAACAGTATTTGGGGTTCAGGGAGGAGCTCAGAACCATCAGCTCCGCCCTGGGCACCATCGTAGGGGCGCTGAAGGACATACAAAAGACCATGAGGGACACCGTGGCACACCAAGGGGCCCCTGACACTAGCATGGACGATGAACTGCCCACCACCTCCACCGGCGCTAGTGGACAGGACGCCCCGCCACAGGACCACCACACCAGCACCCCACCCCCTGCAGACGGACAACCACCCCGCAAGCAGTCCCTGAGATCCAGGAACAGGACAGAGCAAGATGGTAAGACCCCCGCCAGGAAATGAGACCACCCTGATTGTCCTCCCACTGTCTCACTTTGTAACCCTGTCCAACCTTAAACTGCCCCAGCTCCACTTCCTATGCCCACATGGGCAATGCACCTGTGAGACGTATAGACTGGACTCTGCCATGGACATTCCTCCACCATCACCCATCACCATTTTGCCACCCCCTCCAATAATTAGCACTTCAATAAACACCCTTGAACCACAAAACAATATGGAGTCAGTCTGTGATTTTGAAAATGTATATTAGCAATGACAGTGACAAAATGCCTTTTCAAATGTAATGCCAACATACCTATGTCACACATCACAAGTCCATGAAGGATGCAAGCAGATGACACACGTTGGTAACCACACCTGTGAAACCGTAAGGGAAATGTACAACTCAGTTACCAAATACTGCTACTAATTGACAGACAGGATAGAGGTACAAGTGTGAAAGTGAATGTAATGCTAAAACAATTGTTCTCACCTGTGTGTCACTGGAAATGACTGACTCCCTGTTGTCTATGTCTTCTTCCTCAGCTTCCTCCTCATCACTGTCCACAGGCTCCACAGGCTCCACAGGCTCCACAGGCTCCACAGCTCCCACAACTCCGTCATCTGGACCATCCTCCTGCAGAAAAGGCACCTGGCGTCGCAAAGCAACATTGTGAAGCATCGAGCAGGCGATGATGATCTGGCACACCTTCCTTGGTGAGTAGATTAAGGAACTACCTGTCATATGGAGGTACCTGAACCTGTCCTTCAGGAGGCCGAAGGTGCGTTCGATCACCCTCCTAGTCTGCCCATGGGCCTCATTGTATCGTTCCTCTGCCCTGGTCCTGGGATTCCTCACTGGGGTCATTAGCCAGGATAGGTTGGGGTAACCAGAGTCCCCTAATAGCCACACCCGGTGCCTCTGGAGGTGACCCATCACATACGGGATGCTGCTATTCCGCAGGATGTAGGCGTTATGCACTGAGCCAGGGAACATAGGGGGTGATTCTCACCCTGGCGGGTGGCGGAGGCCTCCCGCCAGAGTTCCCCCCTCCAAAATACCGCTCCGCGGTCGAAAGACCGCTGAGGGTATTTTGGGATTTGCACTGGGCTGGCGGGCGACTGCCAAAAGGCCGCCCGCCAGCCCAGTGCAAATCATCTGAGCCGGCGGAGTGGGAAGGTGCGACGGGTGCAGTGGCACCCGTCGCGTATTTCAGTGTCTGCAAGGCAGACACTGAAATACTAAGTGGGGCCCTCTTACGGGGGCCCCTGCAGTGCTCATGCCATTGGAATGGGCACTGCAGGGGCCCCCAGGGGCCCCACGACACCCCATACCGCCATCCTGTTCCTGGCGGGCGAACCGCCAGGAACAGGATGGCGGTATGGGGTGTCAGAATCCCCCATGGCGGCGCAGCAAGCTGCGCCGCCATGGGGGATTCCCAGGGCAGCGGAAAACCGGCGGGAGACCGCCGGTTTTCCCTTTCTGGCCGCGGCTGAACCGCCGCGGTCAGAATACCCTGTGGAGCACCGCCAGCCTGTTGGCGTTGCTCCCTCCAACCCTGGCCCCGGCGGTCCATGACCGCCGGGGTCAGAATGACCCCCATAGTATTTACCTGGGAGATGTACTGGTCTGCCAAACATACCATCTGTACATTCATGGAATGATAACTCTTCCGGTTCCTGTACACCTGTTCACTCCTGCGTGGGGGGGACCAGAGCTACATGGGTGCTATCAATAGCACCTATGATGTTGGGGATATGTCCCAGGGCATAGAAGTCACCTTTCACTGTAGCTAAATCCTCCACCTGAGGGAAAACGATGTAGCTCCTTACGTGTTTCAGCCGGGCAGACAACACTCTGGACAACACGTTGGAAAACATAGGCTGGGACATCCCTGATGCCATGGCCACTGTTGTCTGAAATGACCCACTTGCAAGGAAATGGATCACTGATAGCACCTGCACTTCAGGGGGTATTCCTGTGGGATGGCGGATTGGTGAGATCAGGTCTGGCTCCAACTGGGAACACAGTTCCTGGATTGTGGCTCGGTCAAACCTGTAGGTGATGATCAAATGTCGCTCCTCCATTGTTCACAGGTCCACCAGCGGTCGGTACACAGGAGGATTCCGCCATCTCCTCAAATGTCCCAGCTGACGGTGCCTAAGAAGGACAACAGCGACCACAGAGTCAACAAATTCCCAGGTATGTACCCACAGCTACACAGAACACAATACCAAATACAAAACTCTTCCTGTATGTGTGTTGAGTGTAGGCCTAGGTATGTGTGACACAGTAGTAAATGAAGCCATGTGGGCCCCTGAAATGGCGGCTGCCTGACCTCTAAACTGGGACAATGGGATGTGAGGTATTTGCGCTGGCATTGTACACCGTCGCGGTAGGCGGTCGTAGACCGCGGCTCAATGCTGCATTGGTTAACATTGGACCCTATGGGTCCCAGGAGCCAATGATGAAGTGCGCCGGCGGGGATGATACGCACCGCCGCAGACGTGACCTCCATTTTCTATCTGTTCAGTCACTCGATACCTGATCTTCGACAGGAGAGGACCTACACTGCAAGTGCTGCTGTGACCTCGGTCTGGAAGAGACAATGGCTGCTGCGTCTGGGGAAAGGGCCCCTGCCTTCACTGCTCAGGAGTTGGAGAAGCTAGTCGACGGGGTCCTCCCCCAGTACACGCTACTCTACGGTCCTCTAGACCAACAGGTAAGTACACAGGGAGCACCTTGTATGGGCTATGCCTGTGTGGAGAGGGCTGGTTGTGAGAAGGAAGGGGGCAGAGTTCAGCGAGCATGAAGGAGTGTGAATGCATGTGCCACATGGCAAGGGTAGGGATGGGGGCCACTCACTTCGACGGTGCAGTTGGTAATGACTTCTCTTCTTCCCCTGTACATGTCATGTAGGTCAGCGCCCACCAGAAGAAGGACATTTGGCGTGCCATCGCCAAGGACGTCCGGACCCTGGGGGTCCACCAGAGACGGGGCACTCACTCCCGTAAAAGATGGGAGGACATCCGCCCCTGGAGCAAGAAGATGGTGGAGGCTCAGCTGGGGATGGCCTCCCAACGTGGGAGGGGTGCCCGTCGCACCATGACCCCCCTGATGTTCCGGATCCGGGCACTGGCCTACCCGGAGTTGGATGGGCGCTTGAGGGCATCACAGCAGACACAAGGGGGTGAGTACAATATCATTCAGCAGAATTTGCGACCAGTGGAGGGGTCTGGGTGGAGGAGAAGGGCTGTGGGTTTCCCTAGGCCAGGGCGAGTTACGTAGGCTAAGCCCCTCCGGAATGCAGGCCATGTGGCACTCCACCCCACCTCTGTAGAGTGCCGAGTACAGGTATACATGCCCCTGTGTCATCTATGTGTGCAGATGTCCACCATAGCCATGTAGGCCAGATCCCAGGAATTGCATTTGTAGAGGCCAAGAGCACGGCGTAGTGCAGGGGGCTGCTGTGTCTGTATTGTCCGCCAACGGTAGCGGTAAGCCATGCACTCAACCTGTCTTTCTTCTGTCATCCCCCCCCCCTTTTTGTGCTCTCCCTGTTCTTTTGTGCATCAGCATCATCAGGCGGAGGTATAGTGGCACCGGAGCATGAGGGAGCTGCATCCCACATGGCCGTGGAGGGCCACACCACGGACTCTGAATACACCAGTGGGACAGAGGGTGAGGGGAGCTTCACGTCGGTCACCGGATCACCAAACAGCGACACGGACTCGTCCGCCGATGGGAGCTCCCTTGTGGTGGCGGCACCATCTGTGCCCCCCACTTCTACAGGTACAGCCGCCACCCCCCCCCCCACCAGCACCACCCTCCCAGCAGCCCCTCAGCCTTTTCCCCGTGCCTGCTCACCCAAGAGGGTGGGCATCACCTTCGCCCCAGGCACCTCAGCCCCTGCCCCTGTCACTCCTGCTGCCCTCAGTGAGGAGGCCATTGACCTCCTCAGGTCACTCACTGTTGGGCAGTCTACCATTGTGAATGCCATCCAGGGTGTAGAAAGGGAGTTGCAACACGGTAATGCATTCCTGGAGGGCATTCATTCTGGTCAGGCTGCCCATCATCGAACCCTGCAATCTCTGGCCCCAGCACTGATGGTAGCCATTGTCCCTGTGTCTAGCCTCCCCCCTCCAACTTCCTCCACCCAGACCCAGTCCCCTGTACCCCAGCCTATCCCAAGCACACCATCAGACAAGCATGCACACACCTCAAAACACAAAAGTAGCTCAGGCAAACATAAGCACCACACAACCCACAGGCACTCACACAAGCATCACCCACATACAGACACAGCAACATCCACTGCTTCCACTGTGTCCCCCTCCTCGTCGTCTCCCTCCTCCCTCCCAGTGTCGTCTACACTCTCACCTGCATGCACTACATCTACAGGCACTAGGACTCGCACCAGAACACCCAGCACCACACCCCGCTCACCTGCACTCACCACCCCCACTACCATTTACACGTCCCCTGTGTCCACTCCCAGTGTGTCTGTGACGCCCCCTCCCAAAGTACACAAACACGGGCACCCACACACCCAACATCCATCCACCTCACGACAGCATCCAGTACCTGCACCCAAATCACCTAAAGTTACACCTCCTACAACCACCTCCTTTTCCTCCACTCCCAGACCCCCTCCAGCTACCCATCCCAGTGTTCCTAAGAAACTCTTCCTCAGCAACGTTGACCTCTTTCCCACCACCCCCACCCCTCCAATTCATAGGTCCTGTAGTAGCACCTCAGCCAAAAAAAGTCCAGTACCAGTGGTGTGTGTTAAAGGTGTGTGGTGTGCACCGGCCACCAGGGCAGCCAGTGTGACACGGAGCCAAAGCACAGCCAGTCCACCTCCTGTAAAGCACCTTAAGTTGGAAAGTGGCCGACGGGAGAGGGTGAAGACTCCTGCCGGCAAAACAGCTCACAAGGTTCCCGGGGGGAGTGCCGAGTCAGCTGTGACTCCTCCCAAGGTGGTGAAGGGGCTGAAGAAGTCTCCAAAGTCTGGGAAGAGCAGCACGGCGGAGAAGGCCGTCATCCTCCCCGCCGGCCGGGACGCCACCGCCAGCAGTATCGTCACTGGTCCGGAGACCACCTGCAGAGTCAGTGCCCTGGAGGGCGGCAGTATCGTCACTGGTCCGGAGACCGCCGCCAGAGTCAGTGCCCTGGAGGGCAGCAGTATCGTCATTGGTCCGGAGACCACCGCCAGAGTCAGTGCCCTGGAGTGCAGCAGTATTGTCACTGGTCCGGAGACCACCGCCAGAGTCAGTGCCCTGGAGGGCAGCAGTATCGTCACTGACCCGGAGACCACCGCCAGCGTCAGTGACCTGGAGGGCCCCGGCAGCCACAGCCCCACTGGGCACTGAGGGACCGTAATGCCACACACCGCTGAACAGGGCAAAGACCACCATGGTGAAGACCGCTGAACAGGACAAAGCACCGCTGAACAGGGCAAAGACCGCCATGGTGAAGACCGCTGAACAGGGCAAAGCACCGCTGAACAGGTCAGAGACAGCAAAGGCAAGCACCGCTGAACAGGGCAAAGCACCGCCATGGTGAAGACTGCTGAACAGGGCAAAGCACCGCTGAACAGGGCAGAGACAGCAAAGGCAAGCACCGCTGAACAGGGCAAAGCACTGCCATGGTGAAGACCGCTGAACAGGGCAAAGCACCACTGAACAGGGCAAAGCACCGCCATGGTGAAGACCGCTGAACAGGGCAAAGCACCGCTGAACAAGGCAAAGTACCACCATGGTGAAGACCGCTGGACAGGGAAAAGCACCGCCATGGTGAAGACCGCTGAACAGGGCAAAGCACCGCCATGGTGAAGACCGCTGAACAGGGCAAAGCACTGCTGAACAGGGCAAAGCACAACCATGGTGAAGACCGCTGAACAGGGCAAAGCACCGCTGAACAGGGCAAAGCACCGCCATGGTGAAGACCGCTGAACAGGGCAAAGCACAGCCAAATCAAGCATTGTTAGCCCATGTGCAGCTGGGACAGTGATGGAACTGGGACCGTCACTGGGAGCGTGATGCACTCTGGGCACCATTCCCCCTCCAGAACCAGTGGAGACATGCATTCACTCTGTCTGTCCTTCACAGGATGAAGCACTCTGGGCACCAGTCCCCCTCCAGAAGCAGTGGAGACATGCATCCACTCTGTCTGTCCTTCACAGGATGAAGCACTCTGGGCACCAGTCCCCCTCCAGAACCAGTGGAGACCTGCATCCACTTGAGAGACTGTGGCTTTGCACTCCCCAGGATGGAACAGTGGGCAACCCACCCACTGTAGAGACTTGAGAGACTGTGGCTTTGCACTCCCCAGGATGGAACAGTGGGCAAGCCACCCACTGTAGAGACTTCAGAGACTGTGGCTTTGCACTCCCCAGGATGGTACAGTGGGCAAGCCACCCACTGTAGAGACTTCAGAGACTGTGGCTTTGCACTCCCCAGGATGGTACAGTGGGCAACCCACCCACTGTAGAGACTTCAGAGACTGTGGCTTTGCACTCCCCAGGATGGTACAGTGGGCAACCCACCCACTGTAGAGACTTCAGAGACTGTGGCTTTGCACTCCCCAGGATGGAACAGTGGGCAAGCCACCCACTGTAGAGACTTCACAGACTGTGGCTTTGCACTCCCCAGGATGGAACAGTGGGCAAGCCACCCACTGTAGAGACTTGAGAGACTGTGGCTTTGCACTCCCCAGGATGGTACAGTGGGCAAGCCACCCACTGTAGAGACTTGAGAGACTGTGGCTTTGCACTCCCCAGGATGGTACAGTGGGCAACCCACCCACTGTAGAGACTTCAGAGACTGTGGCTTTGCACTCCCCAGGATGGAACAGTGGGCAAGCCACCCACTGTAGAGACTTCAGAGACTGTGGCTTTGCACACCCCAGGATGGTACAGTGGGCAACCCACCCACTGTAGAGACTTGAGAGACTGTGGCTTTGCACTCCCCAGGATGGAACAGTGGGCAACCCACCCACTTTAGAGACTTGAGAGACTGTGGCTTTGCACTCCCCAGGATGGAACAGTGGGCAAGCCACCCACTGTAGAGACTTCAGAGACTGTGGCTTTGCACTCCCCAGGATGGTACAGTGGGTAAGCCACCCACTGTAGAGACTTGCGAGACTGTGGCTTTGCACTCCCCAGGATACATCAATGGGTATGGAGCCCCGCCGTGGATCTGGCGTGGTGCTGTCATCCGGCTGAGGTGCCCCCCCTTCCCTTCCCCCTGAGGTGCCTGTTGAATTTCTATCTGATGCCCCTGCAGTGTTCTCTCCGTTCCAGGACAGGTATCTAGTGTGGGCCTCGCCCATGCATTTTGGGCCCAGTGGTCCACGGACATTGAAATGTGCATACCTGTACTACTATTCGTGATGTATATATTTGGAATGTGTATATATTGATGTATATATGTGCTTACTAATTTTTGATACATTAAAATGTTTGAACTCATTTCCTTTTGTCTTAGCATTTATCCGGGGGGGTTGGGGGTTGTTACTGTGATGTTCGGAAATGCATTGGTGTGTGTGTTGTAGTGGGTGAGGGTCGGGTTAGGGGTGGGGGTGTTGCGTGTGTGTGTTCCTGACTTTTGCCTCCCCTATGTCGTAGGTGCAGTACTCACCATTGTCTTCGACGCCTATGTTGCTGGTGATCGTAGAGGAGCAGGAAGACAAGCGCAGGGAGTATTTGTAGTTCGGGATCCATGGTGGGCTCCTTCGTTGTGGAGTGTGTTAAGGTCAGCGTTTTCCTATTGCAAAAGCTGTTTCCGCCGTGTTCTTATCCACGGTGAATCCGCCCCAGAAAAGGTGGCGGATTGGCGGGTTGTGATACTGTGGGCTGTACATTGTCTTCCACCTGTCTGTTGGTGGTGACCGCCGCGCTGCTTGTCTGTACCGCCGTGGCGGTCGGAGTGTTAAAGTGGCTGTCTTTGTTGGCGGTTTCCGCCACGGTCATAATTCCCTTTTTTTGTCTGCCGGCCTGTTTGCGGTATTACTGCAGCTTTAACACCGTCCGCCAGGGTTGTAATGACCACCTCAATGTCAGACAGCACAAAGCCTCACTGCATAGCTGCCACTCCATCAGAACTGACATGCAACAACACCAAGCCCTGCAAAGCCTCACCGCACAGCTTCTAGGAACTGACACTGGACAATGCGAAGCCTCGAAAAGCAACGCTGCGCAGCCCACTCACCAGGATTCAAAGTTCTGTGTTCAGCGCGCCCAAGTGAATCCCAATAGCCGGCCTGTACTCCATCATGGTCCACATGATCCTGTGACTTTGATCTGGTCCAGCACTACCAGATGACCACATTTGGCGCTTTTCGCTTCTTGGTGCTTTTTTCCGCCTAAACCTTTAAATTTGAATATCTCAGGATCTAGGCATTCTATTTTTGTCATCTTGGTCTGGTTTTCTTTATAAGAGCATAATCTATCTTTCTGACCAGGTGTGGAGACTTTTTGTGGTGTGCTACTGTATGAGTTATTGCACAAATACTTTTACACATTGCCTTCTAAGCTAAGCCTGCTTGCTACGTGCCAAGCTACCAGAGGGTGAGCTCAGAATAATTTAGGTTGTGTTGTGACTTATCCTGACTAGGATTGTGGTCCTTACTTGGACAGGGTGCATATTAGGGGTGGGCAGAGCTCACAGAGTTCCACCCCACAGAATTCGGCAGAGTTGATTAAAAGCTGTGGAATTCTGCAGAAGCAGAGTTCGATGAGCTGCAGAGTGACCCCCTGAATGCGCCAAATCTCGGTAGTGCTAAGCTGGGTCAGGCCTCATTACGCCTGACCCTGCTTATCGCTAGCAAGATCGGGCGCATTCAGGACAGGGCTATAAGCAGCAAAAGCTGCCATTTCAGTCTTCTTGTGCACAGGCCTGCCTGGTGTGCAGTCAATGCAGACGTGACAGGCTGGTGCACAAGAGGCCTGAAAAGGCAGCTTTCACTGCCTGCAGCCCTGTTCTGAATTAAGATGAGGACCATAGGTAGCAAAAGCTGCCATTTCAGGACTTTTGTGCACCAGTGTGAACATATAAAAAAAAATTACTTACCTGAGTCCTCGTTCCATGGGGGTCCTCGTTGCAAGCAGCCTGGCTCTCTGCCTCTTCCTCCTCAAGGCCCAGACTGCTAGTGGAGAGAGTCCTGGCTCTGGATTTGGAAATGCTGGGCTGGGCCACCGGCAAGTTGCTTCATCACTGATTTTGGGTGAGTGCACACTGCAGCCCAAATATGGGCCACACAGCGCAAGTGCAGACTGTCTGCACTTGCGCTGTGTGGCCCGTAACTGGGCTGCAGTGTGCACAAAGTGGGCTCCGCTCCACTGGCGAGCTAGTGGAGTTTCAAGGAGTGCCAAAAACTCAGTTACCTCCACCAGCGGAGCAGAGCTCACTGCCCAACCCTAGTGCATACCTAACCAACTAGAGATCCAGTTACAAACAGCCAGTCTTTATGGAAGTTAGGCTTTGCGTTATCATGGCAGGCATGATTAATTATGCTACTGGGCAGCAGCAGTTAAAGTTTTTCCTGAATGGACCTCATGAGAGATTGGCCTTATCCTGGGACAGAAAAGGAGCAGGTATGACGTCTCCATATGGTACTTAGCTGCCTCTCTAGCAGAATGTTCTCACAGAATACAAAGAAAGAGCAGGTACACCGGTGGCACCAGTTGCCACGAGGATTGAGAGAAGGTTGAAACTTGGAGGGGAGAATCCAGACCTGGAAAGACAAAGGGGGTCATTTTGACCTCGGCGGTCTTTTGTCAAGACCGCTGAGGGACCGCTGTGCTGAAGACCGCCAGTGCAGGCGGTTTTCCGCTCAGCGTATTATGACTGTTGGCAGCCCTCTGTCCTTTTTCGGACGGAGAGCCACCAACAGCCATACTGGCGGTCGGTGGGGAAGTGGAGGTTGCTCCACCTCCACCGCCACGTCAACAGAACACCGCCCACCGAATCACATCCTGTGATTCGGCTTGGCGGTGTTCTGTTGACGGTGTGGTGTCGGCGGAGCAGCCCCCATGGATCCTGTCCCCTCCCAGAGGATCAACGGACCAGTTAAGCTGATCGTCCGTTAGGGGAGGGGGTTGGGGGGCTGTTGTGTGTTATGTGCGTGCATGGAGGTGTGCGTATGTGTATGTAGAGGGGGTGTGTGAGTGTGTGTATGCTTGCGGGGGTGTTGTGTGTTTGGGAATGAGTGTGTGAATGTCTGTAGGTATGTCTGTATGGATGTGTGCGTGTATGTTTGAATGTGGGTGTGCGTGTCTGAGTGTGTGTGTGGCTGTTGGCATGTATGTCGGTGTGTGTGCGTGTATGTGTGTTGGTGGTGCCTGCGTGCATGTCGGGTGTGAATGAGTGATGTGATTTTGGGTATAGGGGTGGGGAGCGGGGTCCTGCCACCTTTGGGGGGTGGCAGGGGTGGTGGGGAGTGTAGGGGAGGGAGTCGGGGTGGGGGTGGGGGAGACCCCTATCACTGCCAGGGAAGGAATTCACTGGCACAGATAGTGCTTACCGCCATGGATTTCATGGCGGTTCCAAACCGCATGAAATCCATGGCGGTCAGCCGGGTCCAAATACCGCCGGCAGAATAGTAACGACGGCCGGGCTGGAGACCCAGGTCTCCAGCCCAGCGGTCGTCTCCGCCCTGGCTGGCGGAACAGAGAAGAGGCCGATGACCATGGCGGTAACCGCCATGGTCATAATTGCAAACATTTGACCGCCAGCCTGTTGGCGGTCTTACCGCCGCTTCTCCGCCAGCCGGCTGGGTCGTTATGACCCCGAAAGTGGCTTACCCAGAGGGATGTTCTTCAATTTACCCACAAACTGTCATCCTGTGTCTTTCCAAAATGCTGTTTCAGGGGTGGAGAGCCCAAAAGCTGCTCACAGGGAGAGTCAGTGAGGGATTGAGGGGTGATGTGGGATCTCTGAATTGGGTACATACTCCTACATTCAAAAACTCTTCACCTCCCTTTTTAAACCCCTGCTCAGGGAAGATGATTTGAGAAGCAGAAGAGCAACAGAAGAGGAAGGATGTCCCCATTTCATGGATGAACCCCTATTTGGAGTGGAAGGACCCTGAATTTGACCTTCTGAAAAATCTGTTGGACTTTGTCACCAGAGCTAGTGGCACTTACTTGCCACCTTCTTCTTGGGGACAGTAGCAGGTAGACTTGCTATAGAGCCTGAAGGAAAAAGGACTCCTTGAACTTTTGCTCAGTGGTCTTGGTGGGTCCCCTTGAATATTTGTTCAGTTATATTGATGGTTGTATGACACAACCATGAATGCAAAAACAACACATGCCTGAACAATGCGGTCAGAACCACAACCATATCTTTACAAGCATTGGCTTTACCACGCATGCCTTTACAACACATTTTGTTGCAAAAGCATATGTGGTAAAGTAATATGCATGGTAAATACCCCTTGCCCTGCACCCTAACATGCCTCTGTACTTAAAACTACCCCACTACCCAGCCCCCCGCCCCCGCCCTGAGTCCTAAACCCAAAAACCTACCCAACCCCCTGGCTCTTAAAACTACCCCAAGGCCTAAATCCACAAAACTACCCCAGCCCCCTACTCTTAAATGGAACCCTCCCCCGACACCCTTAATGCACACCAGTCATCCACCCGTCCCTGCCTGTAAATCTACCCCACCCCCCTGCCCTGAGGCCCAAATCCACAAAACTACTCCCCACCCTCAAATCCACCCTGACCCCCCCCCATTCTGGCCCTGAGCCCTAAATTAAAAAAATTACCCCGACCCCCGGCCCTGAGCCCTAAAACCTCCATGCATCTCTCAATATCTCCCCAAATTACCCCAACCCCCCACCCTGCCACGAGGCCTAAATTCCAAAAACTACATGAGCGCTAAAATCCCCATGCATCCCTAAAAACCTCCCCTCTCTAAACTACCCCGATCCCCCTCCCCTGCCCTGAGGCCTATATCCATTAAACTACCCTGCCCCCAGCCTGCCTACCCTTAAATCCACCCTGACTCCTTCTCAGCTTGAGCCTCCATGTGCCCCTAAAATAAATAAAAAATCCCCACCCCAAAAAACAACCCCAGCCCCACTTACCTCGACCGATCCATCTTCCTGCTTACCTGCCCATGTTTACAGCTATACTGCTGCCTGAACCATGCATATGCGGCCTGCCTTAACCACGCAAATACGTAGTGAAGACATATGCATGGGTCAGGCAAGCGTTGTTCAGCTTCAGCCTTCCGGTATGCGTAGCTGTGCCCGCATAGTTTAGGCCGTTTCCTGGTCTTGGTGGGGCTCCCGAAACTTTTGTTCAATGGTCTTGGCATTGGGTGCCCTTCGAGTGGTTACTATAGGTTAAGACTGGACCCACAGGAATCTTGCAAATGGTTTATGACCTTCGGTGTGTGGGAGGTACAGGTAGGTAAAAAAGGACTCCCTAAAATACTTAAACCCCAGGATAAATACCTATAAAGTCCAAGGCCGAGAACCATCATAAGAACTCTTCTAGGGAATAAAGCATGCCACTGGGAGCAAGGCAACATGACTCCCACATGATTTGACCCACCAGTGCATGAGGTGTTTGAAAAAGTAGCAGCCACTTGTGTGCAGTACTATGAGTGCTTCAGCGGGTACTCTAGCTCTGTGAAAAAGGAATTTAAATTGAGATTTGTCTTTTTCATGCCTGCGCACCTCCAGGATAGTGAAACCTTAAAAGGACTAATTGGGGGACTTCTTGAGCCAACCACCCCACCTTTGAAGCTCATGGGCCTGAGAACTTTTGCCCTGTGAAGAGGGGGAGTCCCAAGGTCTCAGGAGCAATGGTGCACACACGCCCCAGCTATTATGCTTCCATCTGGAGGAACAGAGTGAGATGGACAGATCTTTCTCCCACCTGCACTTGGAGAGCGCATGGTATGGAGCCAGAGTACTGTACCCCTCATGACCATGGCTGTAGTGTGCCTGGATTCCTTTGGGAATGGCCAAGGACAACTGCACCCGATCCCAATGGGTGCAACAAGTAAAAAAAAAATGCTTACCAAATTTGCAGCATCAAAGGTTTCAGAAAAAGCTAAGCCTTGGGAGAAAGGAGAGCCCATAGGTCCTACTGAAGGCTTACATTTTGCACATTGTTCCATTTGATTACTGCAGAAGGGCAGGGGCACCGCCAAATGTGCATTGCAGTATTTGGGTGATGTATGGAGTCTGGCAGACAACCACAAAAGCCCTCACTTGAATTTAAAAAGATGGTTACTTCAAGTGCCCTATTATATTGCTTCAGTGACCCTAGAAGAGGTTTAGATCTGTTGTGAATACATCTCTGACTGATGTTTGGGGATACTCAGGTAGGATTCATCTGGGTATCCTTGTTTTAATATTGTGTATTGTTGGCGATTATGCCACGTAAAAGTAGGGATGCGTAGCCCGAAGAATGCCCTAGACCTGTATAGGCTAAACATTAGCGCAGAAACATGTTGGCTTCGAGAGACAGTTTGAGCCATTGTCCTCAAATACCATCTTACTTTTGCTTTTAAATGTACCTGAGGTCCCCAATATTAAAAGTTAGATACCAGGGAACCATAAGGTAGTTTGAGTTTATCTGGATTCCTCCTTTGTCCAGTAAATTTTCATCTCAAAACTCCCTCCTTTGTCTGGGTCCATCAGGAGTTTGAGTATGCCCTGGTGGCAGTGTCCTATCATGGTGGGGAGAGATTGCTGATGATGAAGCGTGGAACAAATTGTGTGTGAGGCTTCCTCTTCCATGAGAATGGTCTTCCTACATACGTCAACAGTATTTCTGTGATGTCTTGAACTGGGCCCAGACTTGTATTCTTAAATAGAGAAACAGTCAGTCTACCCACAGTTGGAGCTACTGTGCTCGTTTGTGATTCTGCATAGCAACACCCTACAATGTGTTTGCTTTAGGTAGATATGGGGGTGTTGGTTTTTTATGGTGAGGGTTTGAAAGCCCAAGCCCAAAACAGAGACCATAGAAAGTGTCTCAAACATCCATTTCAGAAGTGTTTTTTCAGGATCTGAGTAGCTGTCTTATTTGGCCTGGCATTAGCCCACACTAGAGAACTAGGGAAACCTAGGATAGGTTGTTTGCCTGGATCATACCACTTTTTCACATGTGTAATGCCCTGCAAATAACAAACATTGTTTCAAAAAAATAATTTCATCTCAAGTCAGTGATATAAAATTCTGGAATTTGTGTTCAATGGCAAAAGCCATCCCACCCATCATTTTCACATGCCCCCGGATAAAAAAACGGTAACCCACATCTTGAAAGGTTTATGACCGAGGAAGGAAAAGCCTAAAACTTCAACCACAGAAAGGCTTTCAGGATTTCTTTCCAAGAATCCATTTTTGGAGAGTGGAATCACATTTTCCCAGGATCCATATTTCTTTATAATTTTTATTTGTTACGGACGTCTTTTGTGGTTAACACCAGACAGTGGGGCTGTGTGCTGAAGACAGCTGGAGGAGCTGTCTAGGGTCACAGCCAGAGAAACTGTGACACCAGTGTCCCGAGCCGAAGGGGTTGGAGTGCAAGGCACTAGTGTCCCCAGCCGGAGGGACTCAGGAGGAATATTATGGCCAAAAGGGGTGGTAGTTCTCCACTCCAGTATAGTGGGCAAGAGGTGCCCAGGTGTTGTTGAGTGGTAGTTCTCCACTCCAGTGGAGCGGGCATAAAGTGCCTGGTTCTTTGTTGATCTTTGTTTTATCGATTGCCTTGAAGTTCTGTGATTATTGTTTGTTCTATACATATTTGTGTTTGTTTGCATGCCACCGGTGGATTGTGCATTACTTTGAGTAGCGTGTGAGTATGGGTGACTCCTGAAGGTGTTACATATGGTGTGGTGTGCTATATTGTTGACGGTTGCCTGCGTTTCATGACATCAATGAGTTTAAAATGTATGCCTGAGGGAGATTGAGAGTGGGTTCCTGGTAGAAGAGGTTCATGAAATATCATTGGGGTATACTGGTACACGGTAGAAACTGACTGACAGAGGCTACTATTATACCAGGACCAAAATGTATGTTTATAATTATCATTATGACCCCCATAGAGACCGTAACATAGAAAATGTAGCAGACATGATGTTAGATGCATTCTGCCATCTTGCAATTGTAATAACGAATTGTGTGATTATTTCCCTCACATTGTGGCTCCTGTCTAAGGTACTCCACTGTTAGGAATTCCCAGTGCAAAGGGTAGGAGGCACTGTCACGGTTCAGGGCCAGCCCCCGCTTTTTCTATTATGTTGGCCTGATTGTAATCGTGTGTAGAGTTCACAGCCTATGCCTCACCTGTGTGTTACCCCCAAGGATTTGGGCTGGGTTTAAATTCCATACAGCCGCCATCTGCTTTCGGACAAGATCGCAAGGGTTTGGAATCCTGAACTTGTTTCCTTACCTTTCTGTCATCTTTTTCTCTGGCCGTATAAGGACACTGGTAAGATAGCACCTTTGGCCTCTACCTATTTCCAACTTGTGGATGCTTACGGTGAACAAGAATAGAGGATGAACAAGAATAGAGAATAATGTGGTACAATTGAAATGCACTTTCTGCTTCACTAATAACAAACACTGCTGGCAGATGACTGTCTTATTGCTTGAGATACTCATTGTCTGCTCCCTCATGTTTTACTGGGAATGAGCGGCAAGGACAGCCTGCTGACATCCTTTTGTTTTCCCATGCCAAGTACAACTAGATTGTTTGTGTAGCATCATAAGAGACAGTTGCGGATAAGTGATGGGGAACCCTCTTAGTAAGGAAAATGTGGATTCCCAAAAGCCCAGCCCCCTGAGGATTCCCCAGCCCATCCAGTCACTGTTAAACAAGGGCTTCAGACATTTCTGTTTCTTGACAAGTGGCATTAGTTTCCTAAGAATGGCACCTATGATATGAATAAGTTGTCATATTTGTGACAGATGCTGTTTCTTAATGGGAGGAAAATAAGAAGCTTAGAGTGGGGCGCATTCTGGATGTGGGACGCAGTGTTGCGTGATTTGCGTGTGACTAGCGATGTGAAAGAGAAAGTGCATAAAGAGTTGTTGAAACTGAAAAAAGGACTTTACTCAGAGAAAAAAGGGAAAGAAAGATTGAAGAGATGGGGAGAAAAAATGCTTGAAGTAGTGGGGACATTCCCATCTCTTCCTCTGGTAAGTGCACAATCACAGGAACAAGATGCACGTGGTTTGAAAGAGGACAGGGAGGACAAACTCGTAGAAGACATAGTGATGGGGAGGCTCGGGAATAGCAACAACATGGTTGGTTCTGACAAAAAGGAACAGCTCAAGTGCTCAGCGACAGGGACACAACCTCCTCAGCTGTCTTGAGCTGAGAAGGCGATGCCTGTTCCTTTGCACAGCGCCTGGTAAAAGAGGGAGCATGAAGTACAGAACTCGGAGCTGTGACAGACCGTCGGTCGCTGCAGGAAATATAACAGGGAGTTTGGGTAGCCCCAAATCGTAAGATATGTTTGCCATCCCCTCCATGGCTCGCCTAGTTCATGGCCCCTCACATGTGGGGTGGGATGGGATTATCCATCTGTTTCCTAGCGTTGGTTCAGTACCAAGTTTCGGCAATGTGCAGAACATTTGTGTAAGAAGTGCACTATCTGTGCACAGTACAACACATGCAAGGGTACACCAACTGTTCCAGGCCACTTTCCACCGCCACACTGACCTTTTGAGAGTCTTTAAATGCTCTTCATTGAAATGCCCCCACACACAAATTGAGATACATCCTAGTAATAGTTTGCATATTCAGAAAATGGACGGAAGCATACACCACCAAAAACTACGATGCACAGACAGTTGCTAAATGCCTTCTAGAAGAGCTAATACCACGTATTTGGGGTACTGACTCTTTTAAGTTCTGACAATGGACCAGGATTCATTTCACATGTGATTCCGGGCCTTTGTGAAGGGTTAGGAATAACACAGAAGTTGCACTGTGCATATCACCCACCTGCAGCGGGGGCTGTTGAGAGAAAAAATGGGGTACTAAAGAACAAAATAGGGAAAATATGTGCGGCAACTGAACTATCATGGACTGATGCACTGCTGATGGCATTGCTTGTTATTAGAAGCACCCCCGATAGGGTTACAAAAGTAAGCCCACATGAGGTGGTATTCGGGCACCCCAGGCACATACCAGGCCTCATGTTTGTCACGCTACTGGCAGTGACAGATGATCTATTGTTACAATATTGCAGAAAAATAACAGAGACATTACGTTATCTCCACCGGCAGGTACTGCGGGCCTTGCCAGAAGAAGAAACACCACCACATCACGGACTGCAACCTGGGGATTGGGTGTGGGTGAAGGCCCACACCAGCCGCCACTGTCTACAACCAAGGTAGAAGGGACCCTACCAGATCTTACTGACAACAGCTACAGTGGTCAAGTGTGAGAGGCTGACATCCTGGACCCACAGCTCACACACCAAGAAGGCCGCAGGTCCAACGGATCTCCAACAGCCACCTGCAGTGTTGCTGAAAGACCCAACACCACCGCAGAGATGTAATCTCCAATTGACCAGCCAGACAAGTCAACACTGAGAGCAACTACAGATTGTGAATTGTCACATCAATCAGAAGGATAATGCATTGAAGAAAGAAAGAAGAAAGGAAGTGGCCAGCAGTATTCACTGCCATATGTACCCCAGTTCCAGGAATAATATTGACTATAATAATAATAATAGTATATGCAAATGATATGTATATACCGTTTTTAGATTAGGACAATTATATGAATAAAAGTAAACAAGAACATGCAAATACTTCAGAGGGAAGGGACACAGACCAGCTGGAAGAGGTGAGGAGCAGGTGACAGACATCATGGGGCAAGGATGAGGAAACCTATGCTGATAACACATTTGTACAAATGGTTTGATGGTATAAAGAAGTTGCGAATGTCTCTGATTGCTATATATGCACACACCTGCCCACTACTGTTCAGGGGACTACAGAATACACACACATCCCGCTTAGCCAAGATGTAGCTGCCATGTAGTGAACAATATCTTAGAGAAGAAACTGAAGGGAAAAATAAAAAGCCACACCAGAGTACGAAAGGAGGTGGAAAACAGCTTTGCTGGTATAACAATTGAAAGGTTTTTAGAGAGTTTTACACCTCGTATGGAAGGGAAGAGAGACCCTAATATACACTGCCAGAAAAGAGAAGTAGTATGTGGGAAGCTGGTCCCTCAAGTGGGAGAGCAAGAACTGCTTGCCACATTTAAAGAAGAAAGAGAAAAGGGGTATATAGAAAAGGGACCATATGAAGGTGTGGGCACTCTATTCCTTAAAATAAAGGAAATGAAAAACGCACCATGGTGCATTCGGTACCACACAGGCAGTACCCCAATGAAAAAAAAGTTGAATAGTAAACTATGCCCAGCATTTACATACTTACACTTGTTCTTTCCACTATCAGTAACATGTGTGAATGTCGGTATATTTTACAATATCAGCAAAGATGTGGGTGTCAGCAAATGTAACAAATATTCAACTTCAGACAAAATACGGGATAGCACCAAGGGCTTATCAGTGAGTTTCTCAGCGCTACGGGGCATATTTTTGTGTGTGGAACTTCAGCATACTTTAAGCTGCCAGCAGGGTGGCGGACAGCTGCTACCCGGCGTTTGCAATGCCACCAATTTCACAGGTAACAAGTGAAGGCCCCCCGGAGAATACGCAGAAAGTGGACCCCCTCTTGGATAGATAAGGCTACAGCTACGTTAGGAACTCTAATGCCATCGCTAGGGGTCATGCATTCTGAATATCAAATACACAAATTAGCAGGGTTGGTGGAAACATTGGCGAGCTCCACAGCAGTAGCCCTGGGGAATATTGCTGAGGAACATACGGATCTAAGAGCTTTTGTGATTCAAAATAGAATGCCGTTAGACATTATTCTAGCAAAAGATGGTGTGTCTGTCAGGTGATCCATCAAGAGTGCTGCGTGTATATTCCAGACAACAGTGGAAGTATGAGAGGGGCAATAGGAAATATAAGGAAGGTAGAAAAGGGGGTAAAGGCAGTGTCAGTTTCAACAGAGGTAGGAGGAATACTGGGGACAATGGGGAGCTGGTTCCGTGGTTGGGGATCATGGCTGATAAAAGTGCTGGTGATAGGGATAGTGGCAGTTATAACTCTATGTTTGCTGATAAGAGTTTGTCCCTCTTTCTTGACAATCCTAGTAGAAAATTCCTGCAGCAAGGCTACTGCACATCACTGCCAACTAGGAAGAGAAGGTAACAACAGGAGTGGCGACACCACAGAAATGGCACCCCTCCATCACGAAGTTTAGGTTGTCATTGAGTATCAGAGGGCGGAATGTGGAATTGCATTTTCCCAGGATCCACTCTAGGCCTGTAGGACCCTATGATACCCAACGACAACTGGGCCTGTTTCTGTGGAATAACTAACGACCTACATGAACTATGCTTACTGATATTTTATTGTTGCTCGTAATGCATTATGTTGCAAGGCTTGCTATTAGAACAGCCACCCTGAAATATCATTGCATGCTAGCTGAAGGAATCTTTCTTTAGAAATGTACCATCCCATGTATGTTCTGTTTTCAGTGCTGTAGAAAAATGTATCATGCAATATTAGACACGTAGGACGTGCTCTGTAATTTCCTTGTCTATGTTTTATTTTACTATATATGGCGCGTTAGGAAGAATTAACGTAACATCTTTGGCAATCCTAAAGAAAAGATCATATGTCAATGGCAAGAACCAATTAAATGTATGAACTTCTTTGTGGTTTGATAGCATAAAAGATTCATGTATTACTTCTTTATTTAGACTGTTTGGGCTTGATCTCCCAGGCTGTTCAGTCTCCGTGTGCACATAAAAATTACATTATCTTAACTTAAGAGCAGGCTGGCCTTTGGTTTCTGAGCCGAGTAGAGTTGAGCTAATTTTGCTTCTACAGTTTCATGTGTCCTGCCATGGTGCAAGCCAACCCACATTTCTGTGATGAGAAGTTCTAGAATTCATGAAGAATGGCAACAGTCACCACACATATCCAGATACATATTGGACCCACATGTGTAGGTGGATCGTATTGCTTTAGGGAGGACAGGCCCAAAACCGCAATGACAGAAATATCCTCACATATCTTTTCCAAATGTCTTCTTCATGTGAGATGTGTAAGGCTATGCCATTTTTAGGCCCTGAGTCAGAAAGCACTCATCAAAGCCTATCAACCTCAGACATTTTCAAAAATTAGAAATGTGAGGGAGTTCAGTGAGGTGTGCTTGCATGAATGCCAAGCAAGAGGTTTTGTTACACAAAATTCTCTGCAAACATCACACTTTGATTTCACATTGCTGACAGAAAGTTCCTAAATGTGTAGCCAATAGCAAAAGTCCTAGAATGCAGTATCTCCAAACGTCTCCCAATAAAATGGCACTCCACTTGCATGGATGAGCCTATTGAACAAGACAGGAAGGAGCCATAACTGTGACTGTGTGAAGTGAATGTCGCGTCAATGTGGTCTTCACATTCACAAGGTCTCAGTTTTGCCCCACTCTTAATAAGAAAACCAAGTGGAATCTATGTATGCAAGCCACATTACCCTGGTTTTTCCTGGGTCTCTAGATTCCAGAAATGCATACCTTTGTTAGGGATCCTTGGGTGCTGACAGACACCTGGTTCAAACACTGCAGATATTCCCCATGGAAACTAAGGGAATAATGGGTTTTTATACATAGTTTGCAGAGTATTTCAGAAAACAAAACAAACTGAGATCCATGTAAAACATACCACTCTAGGTATCCCCTGATCACTAGTTTTGCTTTGTTTTGTTAGGGATCCCTGGCTGCCAGCTGACCAAGGAACCAAATGCAGCTTCTATCTCCAATGGAAACTGAGAGGAAATTTTTTTTTATGCACAGTTGTGGAATTTAATATGTATTCTGCAAATATCCATGCAAGCCACTATACCCTAGATTTCCCTGGCTCTCTAGTTTTCATAAGTGACTGGGTTCCTAGGGTTCCCTGTGGGACCACCCTTTGATGGAGCCACATACTGCAGCTATCCTCAAGGAAACACTGAGACAAAATTGCAGTTCTAGGCAAAAGCGTGAGGTTTGCAGACCATGCTGTGTACTAAAAGAAGCTAGCACCATGCAAGCCACAAAACCCTGGATTCCCCTGGCTTACTAGTTTTCAGAAAGACCTGATGACAAAAAAGAAATGGAGTGGGGAGCAAGGAATTGTAGCTACCACTGGAGGGTGGAACAAAAGTGTCACCCTCTGACCTGCTGTCTTCAAGCATTAAAATATCCACTGGGCACCAAGAGCATAATTTTTGGTCAAGTTGGAAACAACAAGGCATGCCACACTGTGGCCTCCACTCACCATTGGCATTTCAACATCATTGAGGAGTGCATCAGGAGCATTACCCTCTTATCTGCTAACATAGGGTAAGTGAGATGCCCCTTGTATACCAGGGACCATATTTGGTAAAGTAACAAAAGCAAGAACATGTGGATTTGGGCTTTCTGGCACACGGTGGGCCAAACAATGGTCTCTACATTACACTTGCTTCGTAGGCCCCCTGGGTGAGCAGATCAGTATTGTGATCCCCTGACCTACCAAAGTAGGAGACCAGAAATGATCCCTGGACAACAGGGATAATTTTTGGTCAAGCGACAAGCAAGTATAGGGAGTGGGTAACAGCCTGTCTGGCACAAAGCAGATATCACTCTAGCCCCTATTTAACATCTGTATTTAGCAACCTTAGGCAACAGATCAGTGGTATTACCTGTGATCTGCCAACCTCATATTCCTGAAAGGCCACCTGGACACAATTGATCATTTTTGATGAAGCAAGTCGGGAACCAGGATTCCTGTCACATTGCAGGGCCCACTGTTGTCTCTACTCACCATCTGATTTATAGTATCCCTGGAGAGCAGGTGAGGGGTTTCCATTATCCTTGGAGACCTGAAATGACCCCTGGACACTAGTAATACTTTTGGTAAAACAACAAGTACAATACAAAGAGGGGATGCAGACTTTCTGGCACACTATCAACCATCCTTCACCTCCTCTGGTGGATCAGATGAGGTACTACTCCATGACCTGTCAACACAGGGGGCCTGAAATCCTTCCTGTGTAACAGGGATATTTTTTGTTCAAGTGACAAACAAAGCTAAGGAATGGGGAACAAGGCTTCTTGGCACAAAGTAGGGCAATCGCTAGCCTATATGCAATATCTGCATTTTAGCACCTATGGGGAACAAGTCATGGGTACACCCTTGTTCTGACAATCTCAAAGTCCTAAACCTCCCTGTGAACACCAGGAGTGATTTTTGTCAAGCAGCAAAAAAGAAATGGAGTGAAGAGCTGGGCTTCCATGGACAGTAAGTGCCTCCACACAACCATCCGCATTTCAGTGTCACACAAAAAAAGGGGAGCACACTGCCTCACACTCCAGCATAAAATAGCCCCTATGCATCATGGTAAATGCAGTCATTTGATTTAAAGATAGAGACATTTTTCAAAAAGTCTTTCACCTTAAGTAGGTGCAGCAAGTGCCGTATCTCTGGACACGTGTTTCTGGCTTTCGGCCGTCATCAGCAGAGAGAAAATATATCTGAAGGGGTTGCTTGAAGTGCCGCCGAACGTCTTCACAGGTTTTTGTACCACTCAGTAGGCGAACAGGTGCATCACCAGAGCTCGTCAGCTCGTAGGCTCACGGGAGCCGTCAATTAGACACACAAAAAAAGGGGAGCACACTGCCTCACACTCCAGCATAAAATAGCCCCTATGCATCATGGTAAATGCAGTCATTTGATTTAAAGATAGAGACATTTTTCAAAAAGTCTTTCACCTTAAGTAGGTGCAGCAAGTGCCGTATCTCTGGACACGTGTTTCTGGCTTTCGGCCGTCATCAGCAGAGAGAAAATATATCTGAAGGGGTTGCTTGAAGTGCCGCCGAACGTCTTCACAGGTTTTTGTACCACTCAGTAGGCGAACAGGTGCATCACCAGAGCTCGTCAGCTCGTAGGCTCACGGGAGCCGTCAATTAGACACACAAAAAAAGGGGAGCACACTGCCTCACACTCCAGCATAAAATAGCCCCAACGCATCATGGTAAATGCAGTCATTTGATTTAAAGATAGAGACATTTTTCAAAAAGTCTTTCACCTTAAGTAGGTGCAGCAAGTGCCGTATCTCTGGACACGTGTTTCTGGCTTTCGGCCGTCATCAGCAGAGAGAAAATATATCTGAAGGGGTTGCTTGAAGTGCCGCCGAACGTCTTCACAGGTTTTTGTACCACTCAGTAGGCGAACAGGTGCATCACCAGAGCTCGTCAGCTCGTAGGCTCACGGGAGCCGTCAATTAGACACACAAAAAAAGGGGAGCACACTGCCTCACACTCCAGCATAAAATAGCCCCTATCCATCATGGTAAATGCAGTCATTTGATTTAAAGATAGAGACATTTTTCAAAAAGTCTTTCACCTTAAGTAGGTGCAGCAAGTGCCGTATCTCTGGACACGTGTTTCTGGCTTTCGGCCGTCATCAGCAGAGAGAAAATATATCTGAAGGGGTTGCTTGAAGTGCCGCCGAACGTCTTCACAGGTTTTTGTACCACTCAGTAGGCGAACAGGTGCATCACCAGAGCTCGTCAGCTCGTAGGCTCACGGGAGCCGTCAATTAGACACACAAAAAAAGGGGAGCACACTGCCTCACACTCCAGCATAAAATAGCCCCTATGCATCATGGTAAATGCAGTCATTTGATTTAAAGATAGAGACATTTTTCAAAAAGTCTTTCACCTTAAATAGGTGCAGCAAGTGCCATATCTCTGGACACGTGTTTCTGGCTTTCGGCCGTCATCAGCAGAGAGAAAATATATCTGAAGGGGTTGCTTGAAGTGCCGCCGAACGTCTTCACAGGTTTTTGTACCACTCAGTAGGCGAACAGGTGCATCACCAGAGCTCGTCAGCTCGTAGGCTCACGGGAGCCGTCAATTAGACACACAAAAAAAGGGGAGCACACTGCCTCACACTCCAGCATAAAATAGCCCCTATGCATCATGGTAAATGCAGTCATTTGATTTAAAGATAGAGACATTTTTCAAAAAGTCTTTCACCTTAAGTAGGTGCAGCAAGTGCCGTATCTCTGGACACGTGTTTCTGGCTTTCGGCCGTCATCAGCAGAGAGAAAATATATCTGAAGGGGTTGCTTGAAGTGCCGCCAAACGTCTTCACAGGTTTTTGTACCACTCAGTAGGCGAACAGGTGCATCACCAGAGCTCGTCAGCTCGTAGGCTCACGGGAGCCGTCAATTAGACACACAAAAAAAGGGGAGCACACTGCCTCACACTCCAGCATAAAATAGCCCCTATGCATCATGGTAAATGCAGTCATTTGATTTAAAGATAGAGACATTTTTCAAAAAGTCTTTCACCTTAAGTAGGTGCAGCAAGTGCCGTATCTCTGGACACGTGTTTCTGGCTTTCGGCCGTCATCAGCAGAGAGAAAATATATCTGAAGGGGTTGCTTGAAGTGCCGCCGAACGTCTTCACAGGTTTTTGTACCACTCAGTAGGCGAACAGGTGCATCACCAGAGCTCGTCAGTTCGTAGGCTCACGGGAGCCGTCAATTAGACACACAAAAAAAGGGGAGCACACTGCCTCACACTCCAGCATAAAATAGCCCCTATGCATCATGGTAAATGCAGTCATTTGATTTAAAGATAGAGACATTTTTCAAAAAGTCTTTCACCTTAAGTAGGTGCAGCAAGTGCCGTATCTCTGGACACGTGTTTCTGGCTTTCGGACGTCATCAGCAGAGAGAAAATATATCTGAAGGGGTTGCTTGAAGTGCCGCCGAACGTCTTCACAGGTTTTTGTACCACTCAGTAGGCGAACAGGTGCATCACCAGAGCTCGTCAGCTCGTAGGCTCACGGGAGCCGTCAATTAGACACACAAAAAAAGGGGAGCACACTGCCTCACACTCCAGCATAAAATAGCCCCTATGCATCATGGTAAATGCAGTCATTTGATTTAAAGATAGAGACATTTTTCAAAAAGTCTTTCACCTTAAGTAGGTGCAGCAAGTGCCGTATCTCTGGACATGTGTTTCTGGCTTTCGGCCGTCATCAGCAGAGAGAAAATATATCTGAAGGGATTGCTTGAAGTGCCGCCGAACGTCTTCACAGGTTTTTGTACCACTCAGTAGGCGAACAGGTGCATCACCAGAGCTCGTCAGCTCGTAGGCTCACGGGAGCCGTCAATTAGACACACAAAAAAAGGGGAGCACACTGCCTCACACTCCAGCATAAAATAGCCCCTATGCATCATGGTAAATGCAGTCATTTGATTTAAAGATAGAGACATTTTTCAAAAAGTCTTTCACCTTAAGTAGGTGCAGCAAGTGCCGTATCTCTGGACACGTGTTTCTGGCTTTCGGCCGTCATCAGCAGAGAGAAAATATATCTGAAGGGGTTGCTTGAAGTGCCGCCGAACGTCTTCACAGGTTTTTGTACCACTCAGTAGGCGAACAGGTGCATCACCAGAGCTCGTCAGCTCGTAGGCTCACGGGAGCCGTCAATTAGACACACAAAAAAAGGGGAGCACACTGCCTCACACTCCAGCATAAAATAGCCCCTATGCATCATGGTAAATGCAGTCATTTGATTTAAAGATAGAGACATTTTTCAAAAAGTCTTTCACCTTAAGTAGGTGCAGCAAGTGCCGTATCTCTGGACACGTGTTTCTGGCTTTCGGCCGTCATCAGCAGAGAGAAAATATATCTGAAGGGGTTGCTTGAAGTGCCGCCGAACGTCTTCACAGGTTTTTGTACCACTCAGTAGGCGAACAGGTGCATCACCAGAGCTCGTCAGCTCGTAGGCTCACGGGAGCCGTCAATTAGACACACAAAAAAAGGGGAGCACACTGCCTCACACTCCAGCATAAAATAGCCCCTATGCATCATGGTAAATGCAGTCATTTGATTTAAAGATAGAGACATTTTTCAAAAAGTCTTTCACCTTAAGTAGGTGCAGCAAGTGCCGTATCTCTGGACACGTGTTTCTGGCTTTCGGCCGTCATCAGCAGAGAGAAAATATATCTGAAGGGGTTGCTTGAAGTGCCGCCGAACGTCTTCACAGGTTTTTGTACCACTCAGTAGGCGAACAGGTGCATCACCAGAGCTCGTCAGCTCGTAGGCTCACGGGAGCCGTCAATTAGACACACAAAAAAATGGGAGCACACTGCCTCACACTCCAGCATAAAATGGCCCCTATGCATCATGGTAAATGCAGTCATTTGATTTAAAGATAGAGACATTTTTCAAAAAGTCTTTCACCTTAAATAGGTGCAGCAAATGCCATATCTCTGGACACGTGTTTCTGGCTTTCGGCCGTCATCAGCAGAGAGAAAATATATCTGAAGGGGTTGCTTGAAGTGCCGCCGAACGTCTTCACAGGTTTTTGTACCACTCAGTAGGCGAACAGGTGCATCACCAGAGCTCGTCAGCTCGTAGGCTCACGGGAGCTGTCAATTAGACACACAAAAAAAGGGGAGCACACTGCCTCACACTCCAGCATAAAATAGCCCCTATGCATCATGGTAAATGCAGTCATTTGATTTAAAGATAGAGACATTTTTCAAAAAGTCTTTCACCTTAAGTAGGTGCAGCAAGTGCCGTATCTCTGGACACGTGTTTCTGGCTTTCGGCCGTCATCAGCAGAGAGAAAATATATCTGAAGGGGTTGCTTGAAGTGCCGCCAAACGTCTTCACAGGTTTTTGTACCACTCAGTAGGCGAACAGGTGCATCACCAGAGCTCGTCAGCTCGTAGGCTCACGGGTGCCGTCAATTAGACACACAAAAAAAGGGGAGCACACTGCCTCACACTCCAGCATAAAATAGCCCCTATGCATCATGGTAAATGCAGTCATTTGATTTAAAGATAGAGACATTTTTCAAAAAGTCTTTCACCTTAAGTAGGTGCAGCAAGTGCCGTATCTCTGGACACGTGTTTCTGGCTTTCGGCCGTCATCAGCAGAGAGAAAATATATCTGAAGGTGTTGCTTGAAGTGCCGCCGAACGTCTTCACAGGTTTTTGTACCACTCAGTAGGCGAACAGGTGCATCACCAGAGCTCGTCAGCTCGTAGGCTCACGGGAGCCGTCAATTAGACACACAAAAAAAGGGGAGCACACTGCCTCACACTCCCGCATAAAATAGCCCCTATGCATCATGGTAAATGCAGTCATTTGATTTAAAGATAGAGACATTTTTCAAAAAGTCTTTCACCTTAAGTAGGTGCAGCAAGTGCCGTATCTCTGGACACGTGTTTCTGGCTTTCGGCCGTCATCAGCAGAGAGAAAATATATCTGAAGGGGTTGCTTGAAGTGCCGCCGAACGTCTTCACAGGTTTTTGTACCACTCAGTAGGCGAACAGGTGCATCACCATAGCTCGTCAGCTCGTAGGCTCACGGGAGCCGTCAATTAGACACACAAAAAAAGGGGAGCACACTGCCTCACACTCCAGCATAAAATAGCCCCTATGCATCATGGTAAATGCAGACATTTGATTTAAAGATAGAGACATTTTTCAAAAAGTCTTTCACCTTAAGTAGGTGCAGCAAGTGCCGTATCTCTGGACACGTGTTTCTGGCTTTCGGCCGTCATCAGCAGAGAGAAAATATATCTGAAGGGGTTGCTTGAAGTGCCGCCGAACGTCTTCACAGGTTTTTGTACCACTCAGTAGGCGAACAGGTGCATCACCAGAGCTCGTCAGCTCGTAGGCTCACGGGAGCCGTCAATTAGACACACAAAAAAAGGGGAGCACACTGTCTCACACTCCAGCATAAAATAGCCCCTATGCATCATGGTAAATGCAGTCATTTGATTTAAAGATAGAGACATTTTTCAAAAAGTCTTTCACCTTAAGTAGGTGCTGCAAGTGCCGTATCTCTGGACACGTGTTTCTGGCTTTCGGCCGTCATCAGCAGAGAGAAAATATATCTGAAGGGGTTGCTTGAAGTGCCGCCGAACGTCTTCACAGGTTTTTGTACCACTCAGTAGGCGAACAGGTGCATCACCAGAGCTCGTCAGCTCGTAGGCTCACGGGAGCCGTCAATTAGACACACAAAAAAAGGGGAGCACACTGCCTCACACTCCATCATAAAATAGCCCCTATGCATCATGGTAAATGCAGTCATTTGATTTAAAGATAGAGACATTTTTCAAAAAGTCTTTCACCTTAAGTAGGTGCAGCAAGTGCCGTATCTCTGGACACGTGTTTCTGGCTTTCGGCCGTCATCAGCAGAGAGAAAATATATCTGAAGGGGTTGCTTGAAGTGCCGCCGAACGTCTTCACAGGTTTTTGTACCACTCAGTAGGTGAACAGGTGCATCACCAGAGCTCGTCAGCTCGTAGGCTCACGGGAGCCGTCAATTAGACACACAAAAAAAGGGGAGCACACTGCCTCACACTCCAGCATAAAATAGCCCCTATGCATCATGGTAAATGCAGTCATTTGATTTAAAGATAGAGACATTTTTCAAAAAGTCTTTCACCTTAAGTAGGTGCAGCAAGTGCCGTATCTCTGGACACGTGTTTCTGGCTTTCGGCCGTCATCAGCAGAGAGAAAATATATCTGAAGGGGTTGCTTGAAGTGCCGCCGAACGTCTTCACAGGTTTTTGTACCACTCAGTAGGCGAACAGGTGCATCACCAGAGCTCGTCAGCTCGTAGGCTCACGGGAGCCGTCAATTAGACACACAAAAAAAGGGGAGCACACTGCCTCACACTCCAGCATAAAATAGCCCCTATGCATCATGGTAAATGCAGTCATTTGATTTAAAGATAGAGACATTTTTCAAAAAGTCTTTCAGT
Source organism: Pleurodeles waltl (assembly GCF_031143425.1). Classification (NCBI taxonomy): domain Eukaryota; kingdom Metazoa; phylum Chordata; class Amphibia; order Caudata; family Salamandridae; genus Pleurodeles; species Pleurodeles waltl. The sequence continues at coordinate 1,235,000,440 of NC_090447.1, forward strand.
GTCCTTCAGGGACCATAGGAGGAGTATTACCTCTTGACCTGTCAACCTTAGGGTGCACTAAAGTCCCTTCAACACCAATTTAAGCAACAAAGAATGACAGAATGGGGAGCGGGCTTTCTGGGCTTTCTTGCTACCCTGAGGGAGCAGATCATAGGTATAACTTCATGACCTGCTATCCAAGGAGGCTTGAAATGCTCCCAGGACACCACGATCACTTTTGTTCAAGCAAGAAAAAAAGATGTTTTAAGTCAAGTGGTGTGCCATGATCTGGTCTCTAACCACCATCTTTAACACTAGTTTGCTGGGGTAACGGGTCAGGGATGTTACCCACTGATCTGCTAATCTATGGACCTGAAATGCTCACCAGAAACCAGAGACCATTGCTATGCAAGCAACAAAAATATAGAGTGAGGAACACCGACTTCCTCGCACAAAATGTGCCTCGCTTTGGCCTCTATTTATAATCTGCGTTTCAGGAACCCTGATGAATAGATCAGGTATGTTACCCCCTGGATGCCCAACCTCAGATGCCTGAAATGTCCTTTGGACACCAGGGATCATTTGTGGTCCAGTAAGAAAAATTTAAACGAGTAAGGAGGAGAGCTGAGCTTACAGGAACAGTGCGTGTATTGTTCAGACTTCTACTTGCTCATCTGCCTTTCACTTCCCTTGAGGGAGCAGATCAGGATATTACCTATTGATCTGTCAATGGCAGGCTTTCTGTCACAGTCTGGCTTCTAGTCACCATCTGCATTGTAACTTCCCGGGAGGGGGGATGGGTGTCAAATCACAGATGTTTCCCCCGATCCACAAAGCTCAGTGGGTCTGAAATGCTCTCTGAACACAAGGAATGATTGTTGGGTAAGCAACAAAAAAGACATAGATCGGGATGCAGAGTGAGGAACCAGGCCTCTTGCCACAGCTGGTTTTTAGCCATCTAACTTGCTTCTTTCGCTCGTGGGGAGAACATGGGGGTGCAATGCAGCAATCTGCTCTCCTGTTTGAGGCAAAAAAAAATCATGGAGTTTAGATGAAATCAGGCCTGGGCAGGTGAGGTGAAGCCCTCTCCAGTATTAAAAATCCATGGTCTCTTGTGGTACTTTCTGCCTATCGCACAGAAGCAAAATAATTTATTTTACAAAAAAGTCCTAGATTTACTAGTGCTTTCTCCCACCTCCCACTGAAATTTCTGAATCTGTCCCTCAGTGGAGGCAAAACAACTGTGTCGGAAGATCACCGACATCCACAACAGCTTCAACGCCACTCCCACGCCAGACCCCACCCCCGAAAGCTCCACCTGTGCAAACCGCCTGACCTCCTCGACCAACGTCAACGACACAAAAACACGTAAGATCATGAACTCCATCCACTCAGGATCTCCGTCAGACCCCTGCCCCCACCACGTATACAACAAGGCCGACTCCACCATCGCCCCCTAACTACGGAAGGTCATCAACATCTCCTTCGAAACAGAGACTTTTCCGGAAAGTTGGAAGCACGCCGAAATCCGAACCCTCCTCAAGAAGCCCAAAGCAGACCCCAATGACTTCAAGAACTTCCGACCCATCTCCCTACTCCCCTTCCCAGCTAAGGTGATTGAAATAATTGTCAACACGCAACTAACCAGCCACCTCGAAGACAACAACATCCTGGCTCCCTCCCAATCCGGCTTCAGATGAAACCACAACACTGAGACCACCCTACTCACCGCCACAGATGACATCAGACGTCATATGGACAATGGCGAAACATCAGCCCTCATCCTCCTGGACCTATCCGCCGCCTTCGACACAGTCTGCCACCGCACCCTGAAAACACGCCTCCACGAAACTGGGATCCAAGGACAAGCCCTCGACTGGATCATCTCATTCCTCTCCGGCAGAACCCAGAGAGTCCGCCTCCCCCCCTTCCGCTCCAAAGCCACCGACATCATCTGCGGCGTCCCCCAAGGCTCATCCCTCAGCCCGACGCGGTTCAACATCTACATGGCCCCCCTCTCACAAGTAGCCCAACAACACAACCTCAACATTCTCACCTACGCCGATGACACCCAGCTCATCCTCTCGCTCACCAAAGATCCGCGCACAGCCAAAACCAACCTCCACGAGGGAATGGAATCCATCGCCGAATGGATGAAAAGCAGCCGTCTGAAACTCAATTCAGACAAGACGGAGGTCCTCATGCTAGGACCCACCCCCTCTGCCTGGGACAACTCCTGGTGGCCTACCACACTAGGAACCCCACCAACACCAACCAACCACGCACGCAACCTGGGCTTCGTCTTCGACTCCTCCCTCACCATGTCTAAACAGGTCAACGCAGTCTCCTGCTCCTGCTACAACATACTCTGCATGCTCTGTAGGATTTTCAAGTGGATCCTAACAGAAACAAGAAGAACGGTGACACAGGCCCTCGTCAGCAGCAGGCTAGACTACGGCAACGCACTCCACACAGGCATCCGATCAAAAGAGCTACTACGCCTCCAACCCATCCAAAACACCTCTGCCCGGCTGATCCTCGATGTACCCCGCCGCGGCCACAACTCCCACCACCTGAGAAACCTTCACTGGCTCCCTGTGGACAAGAGGATCACATTCAAGCTTCTTACCACGCTCACAAAGCACTCCACAACACCGGACCAACCTACCTGAACAACAGACTCAGTTTCTACACCCCCACCCGCCAGCTCCGCTCGGCAAACCTCGCCCTCGCCATCGTTCCCCGCATCCAACTAAAGACCTCTGGTAGCAGATCCTTCTCTTACCTCGCCGCCAAAACCTGGAACACGCTCCCTACGAACCTACGACAGACCCAGGTCCTACTCACCTTCAGGAAACTCCTCAAAACCTGGCTCTTCGATCAGTAGCAACTGCACCCCCCCACCCCAGCGCCTTGAGACCCTCACGGGTACGTAGAGCACTTTATAAATTCAATGATTGATTGATTGATTGATTGTCCTAGCTAGTGTAGGAGGGTGTGGCCCATTGCAGGTAATGTTAGGCCCATCAATTTGTGTGTGCAGGTATGAGTGAAGAAATGGTGGGACGGAAAAGTTGGGTATAACTTTTATGTAACGAGTGAAGCGAGCAAGCTTAATGGACAAACGTGGGGTCCAAGGTGAGTCCTCCTTCCCAGAAAAAATAGAAAACATATTGACAAATGGTGCATTTGAAAGCAAATGGAGTTAATGAGAAAGCAAGGTTATAAAGCAGTGGAGATGTATAGTCTTGAAATACTAAACACATTACAAACTTCCCCATATCTTACTTCATGAATACATTCAATACTTACTTTAATGTGCAAATTGTACAGTGCAACAACTTCAGGCCCTCTAAAGTGTGTGCTTTCCCAGTGTCTTGCACTGCATGCAGCATCAACTTTGGAAGAAAATGCTCTAACGAGGTATCAGGAAGCACCCATAACTGCTGGCTGCAATCAAGCATACAGAAATATGTGCAGACAGAACATTAAGTGGAATGGAAAAAGTGGGGGCTCTCTAAAAGGGAACATGTAAAATACATTTCTGTGATTCCCATAGTGGGTCACCTATCCTGTGTTTTGGTTTCTCTCTGAGTTGTTATTGCATCCAGAAATATAATACACCAAGTGACACACACCTAAAACCTGTAAGTACTATTGGCTTTGTCAATGGTTGTTAGCTGATAAATGAGTAACACCAATGATTAGTTATAAATAATTAACACTGGAAATGTTTTAGTTCTGAAATTGTGAGATTGTTGAATGAAATATTATTGAGGCCTATGGTAGGAGTATGGCTTTCAGTTATGTGTGCTTTACGTTAGATACGTATGCCCTTTTTCTCTTCACATCTCATCCACCTGCACATTTTCAACCTCCTCTTCAGCACCCTCTTTTCCCTCTCCCCTAAAGGCACTCCGTCGCATCTCCCTCATTTTACCACCTCAAATATATACTGCAATCATTCACATTTAAGCACTTTATATCATTTTTGCTTTTGCCTTCTAACTATTTTGACCTCTATCCACCCCTTCACACACATTTACAATAAATTTAATTTGCAACTGGAATACATAACCATTGTTCTGTGTGCTCTGTGGAGAGACCAACCCACTGTCAGGCACTTTGCTTTGCCTTCAGCCTCAGCACCCACTCTCTCAATCAAAGCCCCTCCTAAACACCTGGCACAAGTCAAAGTATGGACTATACAAGAGTAATACAATTCACAGAAACACAGAATGATGAAACAGCTAAGTCTCTTAGGAAATGCAACATTAAGTAAAACGTGAAATAAGAGAAACTAAATAGCTGACACACATTACACACAGATTTAACATTCATAGTTTGCATATCAATCCATGTTTGTGGCATTAATGTTAAAGGCATGAGGATAGGGCCAGTTTTAACGCCATAACGGATATTTGGATCACTTTCGCCAGGGAGCAAGAACCCTGCTCTTCTTTTGGAACAGTTTAATGAGGAATAAATACAGCAGCTCCACTTCTAAAGGAGCCATTGATCTACAGCCAGGGCCTGGGTGTCACATGTGGGAGGTTAGCATGACAAGGGGTCTCAGTACAATAAAAATAACACACGATTAGCATTATAACATTTATCATTACTGAAGACAAGGCAATAAGGGACACATGCACAAAGATCCGGTATTGTGACTCGCAAACCTAGAGTCTTAGCGACTCGCAATTTGCGAGTCGCAATACCGGATGTACAACAGTGTCAATGACACTGTTTGCGATTCCCAATGGGGTCGCAAATGACCTACCTTATGAATATTCATGGGGTAGGTCGCAATTTGCGACCCAATTGGGAATGGCTGCCCTCACAGGGATGGTGGCCTGCTGGAGACAGCAGACCACCATGTCTGTGACTGCTTTTAAATAAAGCAGTTTTTTTTTTTTTTTTAAATGCAGCCCGTTTTCCTTAAAGGAAAACTAGATGCATTTCAAAATCAAAAATGAAAAGTTTTCTTTTCAGTTTTTCAGAGCAGGCAGTGGTCCGTGGGACCACTGCCTGCTCTGAAAAAATATTTTTGCTACCATTCACAAAGGGGAAGGGGTCCCATGGGGACCCCTTCCCATTTGCGAATGGGTTAGCACCAGTTTGAAACTGGTGCTAACTGCGATTGTTTTGTGACAGCATTCGAGGTTTCGGTATTAGGAAGGGACGCCCTTGTCACGCCCCTTCCTAATACCAAATCGCAAAACCGAAACCTCAATTTGGTAACAAGTTACTGAATCACAGTTTGGGCTTTGTACATCCCAAATAGCATTTTTTTGTTGCAAACGGGACGATTCATTGTTTGCGACTTGAAAAGTGCTTCGTACATCTGGCCCTAAATCACACATGCTTGCATCCACTACTACTGCATGAGGAATGGGGAAAGGGTGGGATCTTTACCTGCTAATGACAGATGACTGCCCTCAGGCAGAGATGAAGACTCAGACACCCAAAATCATGATGGAAAATGCGTCACTGACCTATAGTGGATACCGCTATAGACAACAATGGAAATGAAGGACTTTAGAGCAGTCAACCCTGCGTCATGCGTCACAGTGTAGAAATTTGATTTGCTGCCTGGCTTCCATCTCGTGCTTCAAAGCAAGGTGGTCAAGGCAGCCCCTGGGACAGACAGCCCAGATTTAAAGGCATTGTATCTCCAAACAGATCGATCTATTTAATATTTTTTATAGGAATATGTAGGAATTTCAAGAGGGGCACTGCCCCTCATTCCTTAAAGAGAAACTATCCCCCTGATGTGGGGGCAAATGTTGTATTAGGGTGTTAAAATAGAAAGGCTCTTTAGGAGTAGAATACAGTGTACATGTTTTTGAGACTGAGACAATTGGCTTTACAGTAGAATACTGCACACCATTTAAGCAAGAAGTACAAGGCATGGTTGTACTCAACCAGATTTTTGAGGGGGCAAGGAGTCAGGGTCGAAGGAGATCCAAAAGGATGAGAGTATGAGGGGAAATGGTAAAGTTAGCCTTAGTGCCAAGTTTGCTGGACTGTTTGGCTTCCACCATTAGGACACCTTGCCCTGGCACAGAAGACCACAGGAGCCACATTAGAAATATAGGGCTGAACTAAGGTGAGAACATGATCCTAATACTTTGTCCTGAACAGCACGGATGATGCTTTGGGAGAGTGTCATAAAAAATTGGGCGATCTAACAATCAACTAGACCACAACATCCTTAATTAGTCTCCATGATTCCTAGGCAAATGGTTGTGGCCATCTTGAAAGCAAAAATGGCTATGTGCATTGGTCTGCTATTTTATATACCCTAAATGTATCTTTCCTAGTTTAATTGGGGGGAATATTTTAGTTTGCTGGAAATATACTGCATCATTAATCATATGCAACTTTTAGCAGTTGCTTTCTAAATATTCAATACACAGTTTTGAATACTGCTATTGAATTATACATCTGCAAATATTTAAAATGTCATAATATATGACCAAGAGACCTGCTTAGGGCTGCCACTAGCTCCTTGAATCATTGATGGTGTCATGGCTATAAGCATAGCACCCACCAAAGGGGCTGACTGTATGTCTTGATGGACGCCTAAGGCTGTTTGTCTGTAGACATTGTAACTTCTGCTTGAACTGCCACAAAGAAAGTGGTTTTGCTTTGTTTTGTATTTTTTATTTGACGCCTTTACCAAATGAATTGTACAAAAATAAAGTGCTTATGCTTCTGTAACCACTTTTATGTAAAGAGCTCTGACTCTCTGACACCCAACTGGTCTAGCCCTTGAGTTGGCTCCTTTCCCACATAGAACTGCAGGTTCGTCAAGTTTAAAGTGCCAAACATATTGTATGGAGAATATAAACTTCCAAAGCAGGAGTTTGTTTTCTCTATACAAAACAGAAATGGCTCTAACTCGTGGGACGATCCCTCCCTGCCCTCCATTGTGTTCTCCTTCACACTGGAAGTACCACATGGACGTAGCCTTGCAGCGTGACATCATGGTTTATTTACACCAAGAACATGAGCTTTTTAGAGAACCAATAACTCAAGCTGCTTTTTGAGCGTCATAGCCTCCTACACATTAGAATAAACTCTGGACATCCTCCCGCACGCAGAACATACGTCAGGATTCTCATTTAAAGCAACAGCACTGACATCTGAGGCTTAACTAGGATCAATACTTGGAAATAAATGGAAACAGCTTACAAGCATCAATTCGCTACTAAAATCCTACAAACATTAACATTCCGAGAGAAAACAGAACCTCTGCGCTTCCGCCTGAAAGTAACACTCCCTATTCAAGGAAAAAGTAAATAATACATATTTCATAAAGTCCTGTTAACAAAGTAACCTAAGACAGGGCTAGAATGTATCCACTAATTTGCTGAAAAAACGGGGGACATGATACAGCTCGGTCAGCAAGGTAAATTCTGTTCTTGCGTGAAATTACAAATGCAATATTCAGTTTCGCAAAAATTAGAGCAAGAATAATTCATAAGGTAGGGGATAAAGAAGTAATCTTTAGACAAATGCGCCAAGACATCACATTTGCAGGATGTCTGGCCGAAGAATAAATGAAGGCGCCAATTCCGCAAGAGAAAGCATGGAACAAGGCTTATTAGTCGGCCTTTTTGCTGTTTCGACTGATAGATCTGGTGAAAATGTCTATGCAGCGCGCTGTTAATACTTGTTGCCGATACAATCATTTACAAGGAGAAAAAACACATTATAATTTACATCTGTAATAAAAATTAATAGCGTGACATTTTGTTGGAGCTTTAAGTATTCAAGAGCGTAACAATTTCTTCCTAGTGCCAGGATCGTGGCAGATTGATTTTGGAGCTGTTCGCCCTTTCCCAGTTAAAGGTGGCACTAATGCATTTTAGTCATAATATATGAATAGTCAACAAAAGCGTGCCTGCTAGAAATACAATGCAAAATTGTTGACAGCGATAGGGCCCAGATTGTGACATCAGGTATTGCCACAATATTGCTGTAAACAACATCGTCAAATGCGTTATTTTACCCATCGAACCTAATGTGTGTGCCCTGAACATTTTGCTTGCTGTCTATGAGTCATCTTTTAGGAGAATTTAGGTAGGAGACAATGAATTATTCAGAGATTAGCCTCTCGCTGTCCATTGTCCCCTGTTTTACTGAGAATATAATATGATCGCACAGATGAATTACCAGCTATTTTCGGACACGAATTAACAGCAACTTCATTTCTGAATGATTGTCATCTTTTCCTACCGAAATAACTGCTGTGTCTATTCACTGTGAGTTTATTGCAATGTGGAATCTGGCCTACTGCACTGGAGTTGTCTTATTGTTGATTCTGTCTGGTTTGAGATGGTGTTAGTTGTGTGTTAGGACTCATGTGATCAAAAAAGAAAGTAAGGAGGGACTGTTTTGTCAGCTTTTGTTTTGTAATCCTTTGGGTAAGGCCCCTCCAGCCATGCCTTTGTTTGAGTGGCATTCATGTATATAGTCGTCCTTCAAAGGAATGCAGTTTTTGAGGATTTGAATGGTGGCAGAAAAACATTAACATGAGCCATGGTGGGAATTTTGATGCAAAAAGTCTGCCCATTTTACATTATGGAATATAATATATTCACCACTAATTCTGATCCTCAATAAAAAAAAAAAGGGGGAAATATTACACTTGTTTTCTTTAGTATCAACCAGAACACTGGTCCAAGTATTTTGACTAGAGTGAGGAATCCCACGTGTTTAGGTATGGACCTGCACCACTGTTGGGCACTGGGTGTTTAACTTTGTTACATTCAAAAATAGGTTGGTGAAGATGGGATTTAAAGGAAGAATTGCATCAAGATAAAAAAAGATACATATGTCTTCCATCAAAACGTGAAACAGGCATTAATTACTTTTGATCTTCCCTTGGATTTTTCATAAGACTGAATGTGTAGTCACCTGAAACTTGTCTTAAAAGACAAGTTTCCTCAGACTGGATACATTACTTTACGCTTTCCTGAAAAGTTATAAGGTAATTGCAAATTCACCCATTATGGGAACAGTGCAACCACAACCATTAATGACCACTGTACGCAACATTAGAAGAATTACATTTATGACAAAGGCTGATAGATTGCCATAGAAGCAGTTTTCGGTGCGACAAATGTGACACCCCTGTGGAACAGCATGCATGTTGCTTGTGTAATAACTGTGCAAGATTTGGATCACACTTTTTTAAACGTTGGAAGCGTGTTCAACAGTGTGCTAAATTTGTAAATCCTTCTTTTAGTAAATGGAAAGGCCGTAAAGTGATATTTTGGTTTGAATACTGTTAGACCTGACAGCCTTAGAGTGGTCACCCCTAACTTTTTGCCTGCCTCCCTCCACTTTTGAGATTCTGTTTTTGCTGGTTTTTAGACTCTGCACACTTAACCACTGCTAACCAGTGCTAAAGTACATATGCTCTCTCCCTTTAAACATGGTAACATTGGCTCAAACGCAATTGGGCTATTTAATTTACTTCTAAGTCCCTAGTAGAGTGCACTGTATGTGCCCAGGGCCTGTAGATTAAAAGCTACTAGTGGGCCTTCAGCACTGATTGTGCCACCCACTTTAGTAGTCCCTTAACCTTGTCTCAGGCCTGCCATTGCAAGGCCTGTGTGTGCAGTTTCACTGTGAATTCGACTTGGCATTTAAAAGTACTTGCCAAGCCTAGAACTCCTCTTTGTCTACATATGTCACCCCTAAGGTGTGCCCTAGGTAACCCCTAAGGCAGGGTGTTGTGTAGGTAAAAGGCAGGACATGTACATGTGTAGTTTACATGTCCTGGTAGTGTAAAACTCCTAAATTCGTTTTTACACTACTGTGAGGCTTGCTCCCTTCATAGGCTAACATTGGGGCTGCCCTAATACATTGTTTGAGTGCTAGCTGCTGATCTGAAAGGAGAAGGAAGGTCATATTTAGTATGGCCAGAATGGTAATACAAAATCCTGCTGACTGGTGAAGTTGAATTTAATATTACTATTTTAGAAATGCCACTTTTAGAACGTGAGAATTTCCCTGCACTTAAATCTTTTTGTGCCTTACACTCCATGTCTGGTTGGGTTTAGCTTACAGCTCCTTGTGCATTCACTCAGACACACCCCAAACACAGGATACTCAGCCTCACTTGCATACATCTGCATTTTGAATGGGTCTTCCTGGGCTGGGAGGGTGGAGGGCCTACTCTCACACAAAAGACTGCCACATCCCATACTGGGACCCTGGCAGACAGAATTGAACTGAAAGGGGACCTGGTGCACTTCTAAGCCACTCTTTGAAGTCTCCCCCATTTCAAAGGCACATTTGGGTATAAAAACAGGGCCTCTGCCCTACCACCTCAGACACTTCCTGGAGAAGAAACCAGAACATGCACCCTGACAAGAAGAACTGCCTGGCTGCCTAAAGGACTCACCTGACTGCTTTCTGAAGAGGACTGCTGCCTTGCTGTTCGCCCTGCTGTCTTGCTGCTCTCTTGCTCTGCTGCAGAAGTGCTCTCCAAGGGCTTGGATAGAGCTTGTCTTCTGTTCCCTGAAGTCTCAGGACCAAAAAGACTTCTCTCCTGCACCTGAAATCCTCGTGTGGTGAAAATTCGATGCACCGCCTGCCAAGAACGACACTGCACGCCGAGTCCGGAATGATGCAGCCCGACTTCACAACAGAAGATCAACGCAGCGCCAGCTACGCAACCGGAACTTCGATGCATGGCCATATTGGATCAACGCAAGCCAACTCAGAACGACGACACCCGACTTAATGAGAGGAATCGACGCATCGCCTACTGTGCGGCAGAAAATTCACACATCCCCTACCGGAATCGACGCAGCCCCTGTGACTTTGCTCCGCAAGCCCAGGATTCCTCGCATCGTCCCCAGCGTCTCAAAACCCCGCAACCTGATGAGGATCCAAGTCCGTGCAACAGAAATTGACGCAACGTCTTCCCCGCATGGAAAATAATGACACAAGTCCGTGTGCGAAGGGAAGAAACCGACACACACTCACCGTTTTCCATGCATCTCCTCCTCTGCGGGACCTTGAGAGGATTTATAAACACAAACCAGGTACTTTGCTCTGCAAGAGACACTTGTTGTTTCTAGGAGAACTTAAGACACTTTTTATTACTTTTAAAGTAATATTTCAACTCTAAGACACTTGATATCATTTTCAGTGATATCCCTACATTTGCTTATTTCATCTTTAATCGTTTTGACCTGCATTTATCCAGATAAATATTGTATATTTTTCTAAACACTGTGTTGTGTATTTTTGAAGTGTTATATTGTGGTATTGTATGATTTATTGCACCAATACTTTACACATTGCCTTCTAAGTTAAGCTTGACTGCTCAGTGCCAAGCTACCAGAGGGTGGGCACAGGATAATTTGGATTGTGTGTGACTTACCCTGACTAGAGAGAGGGTCCTTGCTTTGACCGGGGGTAACCTGACTGCCAACCAAAGACCCCATTTCTAACATTGGTGATCAGCAGTGAGGATCGGACTTGTATTTGTGCAGTGACATACAGTGGCTAAGTATTTCACTACCTACCCACACTACCTACCCACATTTTTATTTCTTTTTGCAAATTCATTTTTACTGACAATTTTCTAAACTTAAATCCTCACTCAACATGTCTCAGGCTGGGTCTCAAGCAGGAGATGTTGACCTAGCCCCGTTGGAGACATATACTGTCAAACAACTAAAAGGGTTCTGCAAGGCGATGAGTGTAACCACCCAAGGGGCCTCCAGAAAGGAGGACTCTCAAGTGGCCCTGAGGGCCTGGGATGAAGCCCATTTAGAGGATGATGTTGAGGATGAGGAGACAGAAGAGGGCCTTTCAGAGGATTTTTTGCCATCAGTGGATGATGTTACCACTGCAATTATGTCCCCTGCCAGACCAGGGAGCAGTGTCTCCCTCAAGGCCTGACCACAGAGGAAAGGAGAGAGGAGAAGGAGTTCCAATTGCAAATGGCAAGACTGAAAATTGAGGCTCAACAGGAGGAAAGGAAGACAGACAGAGAAGCACAAGCAGCTGAGAGAGCCTTGGCTGAGAAGAAACTCTTGTTGGCTCATGAACTGAGTCTCAAGGAGCTGGATCTTAAGGCGAAGCAGTCTGAATCCAGCAGTAATGGTGGCAGCATACAGGCAGGACCTGCTGGAGAAAGGAAGTTCGTATACCCAAAAATGTGGTGCCCAGTTTTGTGGTGGGAGATGGCTTAAATGGCTCGCTGCTTATGAGGTTGCACTAAGGGCTCACGAGGTTCCTGAAGGGCAATGGGGTACAGCTATGTGGAGTTATGTGCTAGCACTTGGAAGGGACATACTTCTCACATTGGACCCAAAGGATCAAAACACATACCCACTTATGAAAGCTATTTTACTTGACAAGTTTGGGCTGACCCCTGAAAAATACCATCATAGGTTCAGTGAGAGCACCAAACAGTCCACACAAACATGGGTAGATTTCTTTGACTTTTCCAGTAAGGCACTGAATGGATTGGTGCGGGGCTGCAAAGTAGATGATTACACAGGATTGTATAATTTGATTCTGAGAGAGCATATGCTCAGTATTTGTTTTACAGAGTTGCGCCAGCACCTAGTAGACAATAAGCTGACTGATTCCAGGAAGCTTGCTGAGGAGGCAGACCTCAGGACTAGCACCAGAGTGTCCAGAAAGGTATCTGGTGGACACACCCACAAAGGTGATCAGGGTTCCCATCAGAGGAAAGAGAGGGGAGAAAAACTCAAAAACAAGGAGTTCTCAAAAGGCCCCCAAAATAGTCCCCAAGGGAATAGTGGTAACCAGTCCCGGTCTGATTCCAAAAGGAGCGGTTTTACTGACCATAAGACAGGGAGTTTTGTACCCCAATGTGCTGAGTGCAATAAGTATGTGCACACTGAGGGCAACTCCAAGTGTCCCAAGAGGGCACAGTGCACCAAAGGAGGGCAGACACCTGAGTTGGCTAGCGTAGCGCTAGGGGAGGAGATGGTCCCAGACAGTTTTGGGGAGCAGACAGAGGTAACCCTAGTGTCCCCGGGGGATGCAGAAATGGTGCCAAAAACCCACAGGCTGACCAACACTTCCAAGTAAAGGCAGTGGGTCACCATCAATGGGCAAAGGGTGGAGGCTCTGAGTGACACAGGAGCCAGCATGGCTACTGACAAGGGTCGGTTGGTGTCAGTAGAGCAGGTCCTCCCAAATACATTCCACCAAGTCATAGTCACCGACAATCGTGAGAGCCACCTACCGGTAGCTCTGGTTCCCTTTGAATGGTGGGGGTTTCTGGTACTCTAAAAGTAGCTGTGAGTCCTTCCATGCCTGTAGATTGTCTGTTAGACAATGACCTTGAGCACACTACCTGGAAGGAGGTAGAGCTAAGCTCTCGCTTGGAGATGTTAGAATTGCCTGAGTGGGTCTGCATGACCACACGGTCCATGGCTGCCCGGGAGGAAGTCAAGGGTGCATGGAGCCTGGAACAATGGCTCAGACAACTGCCAAGAGGAAGACAAGGGGTGCGGCAAACCAGTCCCAGAAGTTCCCGCAGTGGTTAACGGGGTTCCTGAGGAGGAGGCCCCCGATCCAACTGGGGAAGACAATGCTGCCCTAGGTGACCTACCTCAGCTTGCTGGCTGACAAGTTGAGGGTGGGCCCACCAGGGAGGAATTCTGCAAGGTGCAGAAAGAATGTCCCACTCTAGAGGGCATGAGGAAGCAAGCCTCAGCCCAGGCAGCAGGTGAAGCCTCTGGCGATCGCCACATATATTGGGAGAATGATCTCTTCTACAGTGAGCCTAAGGTTCCGGCCATTGTGGCAGCGCGTGCGCTGGTGGTCCCCCAGTGGTACTGGACCTTCCTACTGGGACTGGCTCACGACATTCCCCAGGCAGGACATTTGAGGCAAGACAAGACCTTTGCCAGGCTTGCCAACCACTTCTATTTGCGCCCAAATGAGGACAAACTCAGATACTTTCTGTAGGTCCTGTCCTACCTGCCAGGCCAGTGGTAAAACAGGAAAAAGGGTTAAGGCCCCCCCTGATACCACTTCCTGTCATTGACACCCCCTTTGAAAGGGTGGGCATCGACATTGTTGGTCCATTGGACCCCAAAACTGCCCTAGGCAACAGATTCATCCTGGTTTTGGTGGACCATGCCACCTGTTACCCAGAGGAAATCCCTCTGAGGAACGTAACTGCATCCGTGGTTACCGGAACTCTAATGGAGATATTTACCCGTGTGGAATTCCTAAAGGAGATCATGTCTGACAGAGGCACTAACTTCATGTCTGCATACATGAAGTCCATGTGGGATGCGTGTGGCATAACCTGCAAGTTCACCACTCCCTGTCACCCCCAATCTAATGGTCTTGTGGAGAGATTCAACAAGACCTTGAAAGGCATGATCACAGGCCTCCCTGAGGTGTAAGTGGGACGTCCTCTTACCATGCCTTCTCTTTGCTTACAGAGAGGTACCCCAGAAGGGGGTGGAGTTCAGTACCTTTGAGCTTCTCTATGGGTACCCTGTCATAGGACCCTTAATTCTTGTCAAAGAGGGGTTGGAGAAAACTCCAAAGGCACCCCCTCAGGATGTGATCAGCTACATGCTGGCCCTCTGCAACCAGATGCTTCGCTTCTGGAAAATGGCCAAACGTAACCTTGAGGCCAGTCAAGAGGTAATGAAATGCTGGTATGACCAGGAGGCCACCCTGGTAGAGTTTCAACCTGGAGACAAAGTGTGGGTATTGGAGCCAGTAGAGCCTAGAACTCTCCAGGACCATTGGTCTGGCCCATTTGAAGTGAAGGAGTGGAAAGGGGAGGCCACGTACCTATTGGAGCTCCAATCCCCTAGGAACCCCCTAAGGGTGCTCCATGTCAACCGACTGAAGCCTCAGTTTGAGAGGACCGAAGTCAACATGCTTCTGGTGACAGATGAGGGTATGGAGGAGGAGTGTAAACCTCTCCCCGACCTCCTCGCTGCCAAGGAAGGTGATGGGTCAGTGGAGGGTGTCATTCTCTCTGACTCCCTGACCCTAGACCAGAGAGGGGGCTGCTATAAGTTACTGGAACAGTACTCCTCCCTGTTTGCTCTCACCCCTGGACTCACACACTTGTGTGTCCATGATATTGACACAGGAGACAGTCCCCCTTTAAAGAACAAAATGTACAGGCTGTCAGACAAGATGAAGGCCAGCACCAAAGAGGAAGTCTCCAAGATGTTGGCTCTAGGGGTTATTGAGAAGTCTAGTAGTACCTGGGCCAGCCCTGTGGTGCTGGTCCCAAGGCTGCTGCACCCGGTACCAAGCCAGAACTTCGGTTCTGCATGGACTACCGTGGTCTCAGTTCATTCACACGGACTGACGCTGACCCCATCCCCCAAGCCGATGAGCTCGTAGACAGACTAGGCGCTGCCAAATTCCTCAGTACTTTTGATCTCACATCAGGGTAGTGGCAGATCGCATTGACTGAGGGGGCTAAAGAGAGATCTGCACTTTCCACACCTGAGGGCCATTACCAATTCCAGGTGATGCCCTTTTGGTTGCAAAAATGCCCCGCTACCTTCTAACAGTTGGTTAACGGGGTCCTAGCTGGCAAGGATGCCCTCTGCGCAGTCTACCTGGACGACATTGCCGTCTACAGTGACAGCTGGGAGGAACACCTGCTCCACCTCAAGGAGGTGCTTCAGGCTCTGAAACATGCAGGCCTGACCATCAAGGCCAGTAAGTGCCAGATTGGGCAGGGTTCCATAGTGTACTTAGGACACCTAATAGGTGGTGGCAAGGTGCAGCCCCTCCTCCAGGCCAAGATTGAAACTATCAAGGTCTGGCAACCACCTAGAACCCAAACAGAGGTGAGAGCCTTCTTAGGCCTCACTGGGTATTACTGCAGATTTGTCAAGGGCTATGGAACCACGGTGACACCCTTGACAGAACATCCAAAAAGCAACCTAGGTTGGTGAATTGGACAGAGGCTTGTCAGAAAGCCTTTGACTCCCTGAAGAAAGCCATGTGCATGGCCCCCGTGCTCAAGGCTCCTGCCTACTCCAAGGAATTTATTGTGCAGACAGATGCTTCAGAGCATGGCATAGGGGCGGTCCTAGCACAGCTACATGAGGAGGGACTAGACCAACCAGTAGTCTTTATTAGCAGGAGACTATTACCACAGGAACAGAGGTGGAGTGCTATTTCTAACAAATACTATTGTCATTTAATGAAAAATTGCGGAATTGTATTTTTACATTTTTAAAATACTTTATGAAGATCTTTTAGGATATGAATTTAATATGCATTGTATTTTATTTGGTTGTATTTGCTAAGACAATAGACAGAGTATTTTCTCAGAATTGTTTTTTGAGATGTGATTGTATTGTTGTCCTCTGATGAGGACTAAGGGCTGGATTATGAGTTTGGCTGATGGGAACACCCATCAGCCAAACTCCCAACGGGGTGGTTACCACCATTCTGGCTACATCCTTGCCTGCCCCATTAAAACGTTTGCGCTGGGCTAACCGGCGGAAAGCGCAGCGGGAAGGTGGCTGTAGCATTGTCACCGGCTTGTGATTGAGCCGGCGGCAATGCTGCCTCCCACAGGGGGAACCAGCGCCCTCGTAATCGGCACTGACTGCACATTATGAGGGTGCTGGGCAGGGGGATCCCTGCACCTGTTCTCTGCCATGTGTTTTCATGGTAGTGAAACCACCATGAAAAGGCTGGCAGAGTACCAGGTTGCAATCAGCAGGGCGGCACTGCGTTCAGCGCCGCCCTGGCTGATTACAACCTGCACCACCATCAGCCCATTGGGATTTCGGGAGACGGAAGTAGGTTGGCAGGGCTGCCCGCCAACCTCGTAATGTGGCAGTCGGACCGCCAGAACCACAACAGCTACCCCAAATGTGGCAAACTGAGGACCGCACACTCATAACTAGGCCCTAAATCAATAAAGATTTCAAGAATAAAAATGCAAAGGTACATACAAAAGTGTAAACTCTTTCAAGCCCAACAGGCATTTTTTATTAATCCCAATTTCTCAAAAACTACTGGATGTATTTAAAACAAACCATGGATAGTTCATTTTTCCAGCAGAATTCAACTTTTATGCCATGTCTTATGTAAATTGAATAACATTGGTTTTTGCTCTAGTAGTGTGCAAAGTTTCCAATGGGAGCTAAAAAATGATTAATCCCTCAGCATTTTCTCCTCTACTAAGCTGCTCAAAAATTAGCATGCTGGACCTTAGTTGCAAAACTAGGTGAGTCACAAATGTTTTGCAGATATGTCTACATGTGCCTGAGTTGTAGGCAAATCTAAAATTGCCTTCTCACTGTAAAGTTGTCTTGAGTCAGCTGTGTTTTGTTTCTTAATAACTGTGGTGCTGTTTGACAAATCTGAGCAAAACGTTTGAAGAGAAAGTTCTTCTGATTTGAGTTTGGCATGACAGGTTTCATGTAGATCTGTCAAGGTGGATATGAAAAAGGGGCATTATTGTGACATTTCTGCTTCTAACCCTCATAGGAAACTTGGCTGTATTCTACAGAAAAAATGAATAAAATAGAATTACATCAATCTTGGTTTGAAAGCAGAACTCTACTCAACGAATTTCCTTTGATTTGTTTGGTGTAAATCCTTCCAGTAGTTTTTGAAACAAAATGTTTAAAAGTGTTTGTGGTGTTTCGGTGGGCATGATGGGTTTAAATTACAGAGGTATCAGGATATTTAGTCAGAGGAACCATTGTAGATTTGCAAATTCACAGGTGATTTGTGAATGCAATCAGACCAATTATGGCACACAATCAATGAGGTTTTTCCTGTCATCCAATGCAAATTCACAAATCTACCTGTAGATTCACAAATTTACAATGGAAACCTGAACATTGCAGCCCGTACCTTTCACAAATGGATCGCTGACTGCACCAACACCATAGCCCTCCTCAAAACGAACAACAGCACCCATGCCAAGAAAGCCAGCTTGTTCACTGCAGAACTCCAAGAATCCAGACACACATGTTGAAGCCCTGAGAAAATTTGGAGAAATACCAAATCTACAGAAGCCCAAATCAACCTCAGAGCCGCCACCACCACACACCACCATCTCATCAAAAGCACCAGAAAGAAAGCAATATAAGAAAGAATCTCCTCACACACACACAACAGCAAGGAACTCTTCAGCATCATCAAGGCGTTCGCCCAACCCATCAGTAAAGCAACGGACATCCCACCCTCACAAGATCTCTGCAACAAACTCAACACATACTTCCACCACAAAATCAAGACCATCTACAACAACATCAGCGAGGACAACTTAAGTGCAGAACCCCTTCCACCGGAACCTGACACCAAAAACGACTCCTGGTGGCTCCCCACCCTCGGAAGCCCGTCCACCCCCACGAACCAAGCCCGCAACCTCGGAATCATCCTGGACCCCAAACTCAACATAGACCACCAAGTCAACTCAGTTGCATCCACCTGCTTCCGCACCCTCGGCCTCCTACGTAAGACACACAAATGGCTTCCCCTCGAACACAGAAAGACCGTTGCACACATCCTCATTACCAGCAGACTGGACTACGGCAACGCACTCTATGCTGGAATCAACAAGAAACTCACCCGCAAACTACAGAACATCCAGAATGCTACCGCCAGACTAGTCCTCAACCTACCTCAACACTGTCACATCTCCCAACACCTGTGCACACTACTCTGGCTCCCCATAGAGAAAAGAATCATCTTCAAGATCCTCACCCACACAAATAAAGGCCTCCAAGACACCGGACCAGCCTACCTGAACAGGAGAATCAATTTACACGTACCCCACAGGACCCAACGCTCAACCCAGCTCTCTCTCGCTGAAGTACCCCGCATCAGAAAAACAAAAACAAGGGGACGCTCATTCTCCTACCTCACCACCACAGCCTGGAGCGCCCTACCGCTCCACCTCAGACAGACTACACCCCTCCTCAACTTCACGAAAGAACTGAAGACATGGCTATTTGAAGATGTGGCTATTTGAAGAACCAATGCACTGACGGATGCTCCACGCCCCTCCTCAGCACCTTGAGACCCTCACGGGTGAGTAGTTGCACTCAACAAGCACTGATTGATTGAGTGACAAACCTGTTGTGTGCTGATTGGCTGGCCATAATAGAAAATCTCTGTTGCTGCCACCATTAACCAACACCATACGCTGACAATGTATTGGGAAAAATACAAAGAAAAGTAATAAGGGGGTAGGGTAAGCCTACCTTTTGACAAATAGGCCAGTGTAAGGGGGCCCATAAAGGAACACTCAACATTAAAATTATTATTAAAAAAAATATATTATCACAAGATTTGTGAATCCTGTGGCAAATTTGTTAGCCCTTTCCTGGAACTCACAGACATTCCTGGGGCCGCAGGATTCATAAATAGATATAGCATTGATGAATTATGAAAAATCTTTAAAAAATAAATATTTGGGCACTCCACTGCTGTGCTTGGCCAACCCCCTCTGTGCACTGTGAACGGACCACAATCTTTAAGTGACACAACACAACAGCCATAAAAACAATTACTCACACACCTAATGTAATGCCTCTGACTTCAGAATATTTGTACCAATAGCCACACCAAAGTAAAAAGTAAGTACATCAACAATCATAGTCATCCCTTTCAAAGTGGGAGGGGCAATATGCTATGCGATCGTATCTGTAAGGTTATTTACAATCTGTTGCATCATCGGTGAAGTCATGCGTAATACATTCACTTTTGTGTGAGCTATGAAATAAAGTCATAACTGGTTCCTGTTTAGAATGTTTAGTCTTCTGTGTGTATGGCATATTTCAAGCAGATCCATCAAGGAGGCCAAAGTTTAAAGGGTGGCAAAATGTTTTGCTAACTTTGTGGCTGTTTTAAACTACATATACCTTGACAGTCTCTTTAACTGTGTAATTTACTCTTCATAATTTGAATTTCATGCAGATTTATCAAAGGCGGCCAAAGTTACACGTGCACAAAAGAGTTTGTTTGCTGATAACTTTGGTGCACTTTAGTACTTCTACATTTAATTGTGCATGCTGTTAGCAAGCTAACACCAGTGCATAGATTTCAGGTTTTAACAAGATCAAATAAAGGGCAGCTAATTTAAAGGGATTTAAAAAATAACTTTATTTTCTAATAACTGTGGTCAGGCTTCAACATGCTAGAGAGGAATTACAGTTCAAAATTCGAAACCACACACCCCTGTCACTCACCATGGACATCCATATCAGTAAAACACTTTCACATTTCCATCTAAAAAACAATATTAACATTATATTATATTGGTTTTATATCACAACACAAACAATAAAAATATTGTGATACAGAAAAATATGCTACTTAGACATCTATATAAACAACCAATTTAAAAAGAAAAAAACTGAAAACATAAATATTATCATACCAATATTGTAAACAGAATAATATTAAAATAGATGCTAAAAAATGTATGAAACGTTCAAAACACTATGGGCCTCATTACAAGTCTGGCGGAATGAGGTCCTCCATGTTCGCAGTGGCAGTCTGACCGCCAGCAGGCTGGCGGAGAGGACCACCAAATTATGAGTTTGATGGCAACAGAATACAGCCAAAGCACTGCCGGCACCACCAGTGCAGAAAGACTGCCGCAGACGATTGGAGCAACTAAAAGGCCGGCAGAGACCCTGTTTCCCTTGGACTCATTAGGAGATAGCACACCGCCAACATTTCTGCAGCGGTTGGACCACCACGGAAACTCAGAAAAAACAAACTGGATAAGAGGAGACACTCATCTCCAGGAAGTCATTCTCTTAGAGAGCCGCCATGGAGCCACAACTAGACGCCATCCTGATGCTTCTGCCCACCGAAAGACAATGGAAAAATCGCGGACGAGGATGACAGCAACCGTAAGTAGACACACTCATCTGTTACATTTGTACAATGGCAAATTTTGTATAGACAGATAACATACCAAAGGGAGGGGGTGTGAAGGCTATGCTCACACGTAACAGTACAGTGACATGCACGCTCACATGCAGCAACAAATTCACCCACGCATAGACAGCAGCACACTACAGCCAGCACACACACACACTACACGTCAAGAACACACATTTATGCATGGCAAACACAGCACAGGCCAAGTCTCACACAATCCCTTACAACATACAAACACATCACAACTACACCACAACTGCACAATCATAAACACAATGCCAAACAATCACAACCAACACTGGCCAGGGACTCATCAAACATACAACAATATGTACAACCAACTGGGAACGAACAGACACAACTATATCCTCTTGCAACTTAGCAATTGACACACACATCACACACGCAGCACATCATTCCTTTCATAACGTGCGCAATACACACACACACAGTCAAGGCACACAAAGCAACACACTACAACAAACACATCACCACAAATACAACACCATAACATGACAACAACATGTCAGCAACATACACGTGAATATCACACAACACACACTCTATCCCTGGGAGACAAAAGAACTACACACACCCTCACATACTGCTCAATCAACACATGAAGCACACGCATCACACACAAACACACACATACAGGGACACAACCAATGTCAACCTGGAACAACTCAAACCTAGAAAAGGAAAGGCAGGACAAAGATGTAACCAGAAAACCAACAACTGGTTGGTCACCATATATAATTTTGCATATTAGAAAACACAGAAAAGTGCAAGGCCATTGTCCAGTCCATTTTTAAAATTTGTCCATTGCACCAAAGGCACAAAGGGGTGCCCCAACTTGACTCCTGACTGCCATATAACCTCCACAGGTACAGGCATCAAGGGGGCAGGAGAGGTGCCTCGGGACAGTTAGAGGATAGGGGGAGTTTGGGCTTAGGCTCGGGGGGGTTGGGCTTAGGCATGGGGGGGTTTGGTTTTGGCTTGTGGGAGGGTTGGGTCTTCTTGGGAAGGGTCTTGGTGGGGCATGGCTACTGGCAAAAGGGCCTTTAAAAGGAGGGTGATACTAAAGAGTATAAAGGCGCTCCAAAGTCTCCCAATCAAGGCACTAAAGTGAAATTACGGTGCTCTACACTGGGGTCTCACCCCCTAACCACCCCTAAAGGTTAAACTAATTAACCAGAGTTATATAGATTGTGAAGGCACACGTAAAAGCCGTCAATATTCACACTCACATTATAAAGTATCTCAAAAGTATATTTCCCAATCAAAGTGAAAGATGAAAAGTAAAGTAATTAGAATTTTACACAAAAGTCTCAATCCTATGTCACATTGAAATCAGCTTATCTACATCAAACAATCCTGCGTTGTTAATCCAGCTATTTAAATCATAGCTCCAGATGTATTAAAGTCCATCATATCACTCGTCTATTTTTATGTCAGAGTTCATAACCAGTTCCTCTCTTGCTTGTTCATATGTCCATTTTTCTTACTTGTCCACAAGCCCGTCCTATTTTATGAAAGTTCCACAATATCACTCATCTATTTTTATGTCAGAGTTTATAACCAGTTCCTCTCTTGCTTGTTCATATGTCCATTTTTCTTACTTGTCCACAAGCCCGTCATCACGTGTTTCATCCGGGGAGTACCCCTGGACTTCTTCGGGACCTCTCCAAATATTGTACTCAAGAATATAATAACCTAAATCGAACTCGCTCTTGTAAAAGTTCCACATATATTGTAGTCTTTTCTATCTCCCCACATTACACCCGTATCTGTCTATAAACTTTATCAGGCTTCGCAAACGCGAGTAGTGGGTACGCCGTATCTATTTCATTTCTTTGGTATCGAGTACCAAAGAAATGAAATAGAGACGGCGTACCCGCTATGTGGAACTTTTACAAGAGCGAGTGCGATTTAGGTTATTATATTCTGGTTATAAACTCTGACATAAAAATAGATGAGTGATATTGTGGAACTTTCATAAAATAGGACGGGCTTGTGGATAAGTAAGAAAAATGGACATATGAACAAGCAAGAGAGGAACTGGTTATGAAATCTGACATAAAAATAGACGAGTGATATTGTGGAACTCTCATAAAATAGAACTCTCTAAACTATGATGGACTTTAATACATCTGGAGCTATGATTTAAATAGCTGGATTAACAACGAAGGATTGTTTGATGTAGATAAGCTGATTTCAATGTGACATAGGATTGAGACTTTTGTGTAAAATTCTAATTACTTTACTTTTCATCTTTCACTTTGATTGGGAAATATACTTTTGAGATACTTTATAATGTGAGTGTGAATATTGACGGCTTTTACGTGTGCCTTCACAATCTATATAATACTGGCAAAAGGTGGCAAGGGAGGCTTTGGAGGTGGAAGGGTTGTCCTTGGGGAGGGAAACGGACCTCTGAGGGGTGTTACGAGGGGGAGAAACAGTAGAGAAAAGGTTAAACTCCAAGAGGAATGCTTTCTTAGACACACAGGGACAGTCATGACAAAAGGATATGGGGTGGCGGTAGAGGGATTGTTTGTAAGTGGTGTTGGTATGGAAGTCTTGGGTGCGTGTTTGTGGGAGGTATGCTTATGAGTGGTGGATGTATGTTGGGTGAGTGGGTGAGGGTGTTTATGTGTCTTCGGCTGAGAGGTGTGGAGATGCTGTGGGGTTGCCATGGTGGCTGGGTGGCTGCCTGTTGGGGTGGTGACTGCTTGGAGGATGTGCTGCACGTAGGCTTGTATGTGGTTGTGGTGTCTGTGGGTGTGGTGACTGGTATGGATGTCTGAGGGTCTGCTGGGGTGGTGCCTGCAGGTAGGATAGGTGTGGTGGCTGTATCACTGAATGTTGGTGTGGTGTCTGCAGGTATGTCAGGTGTTGTGTGTGTGATTCCAGGGTGGTGAGGGTGTCAGGGCAGGTAGTGATTGTTGTTGTGTGTACAGGTGTATTCTGCTTTTGTAAATGTCAGTGGTGTGTTGTGTGATGCTTTGGTGTGTCTGCGCTACCCTTGTATGTTGAGGTGGATGCATGCCTATATGTTTGTGTGCTTTGGCTGGGTCAGGGAAGGGTGCATTTGGATTGGGAAGAGGAAGGTAGAGGTGGAACAGTAGACAAAGGGTTACTGGCTGAGGTCAGTGTGGAGGCCAGAGCCTGAAAAGATCTCTGAAGGCCAGCCAGTGTACAATGAATGCCCTCCAGGAACACATTACCCTGTTGTATCTGAGTTGCCAGTCCCTGGATGGCATTCACGCTGGTCGACTGACCCACATGGCTTGACCTTAGGTGGTCAGCAGGGCTAACAAGGGCTTGGGCAGAGGTGCCTATGGCAAATGAGATGCTCATCCTCTTGGATGGGTGGGCACTGCCAACTGGGTGGTGAGCAACAGGGAGAATGGTGACAGAAAGGGGGGTGGCGGACAGAGATGGTTCTGGGGTGGTCCCAGATGCATCTGCCAGGGAGTGGTCACTGGAGGAGGATTCTGAGGATGATGTACAGGATTTGGTTTCCCCGTGGCATTCCCCTCACCCTCCTAGCCACTGGGTCCATCGGTATTCTCATGGCTGGAGGTCCTGTAGCCAGCACCTTCCCCACTCAGCTGTGCACCATCTCCTTCACCTGCCGAAGCTGCAAAACAGAAAGTAAGGTATGGTCATCACATTCTCTACACACCACTTATATCATACTTTACAAATCAGCAACATTACATCCAGTTGACCAACACCCCCAGGTAGTACCAGTTAAGTGCCAACATCACGTCACAACAAGAAACAATGTATGTCCCTCTATAAAAAATATATCTACACACAGACTAAGCTACCTATCTCACACCTACAATCTTATTATATCAGTACACCTGTCACACTGACCATTCCATGACATGGTGTCGTTACCACATGCTACAGGGTCCCTATCCACAGCAACATATTCAAGCAAGAATCAAGCAATAATTAGAAATGTGACATTGAGTTCCACAATTCAAATACACAACACATGCTAACTAATAAGCCCTAATGTCATATACTAGGCAATGAAACATATTGCATAGTATGCACTGGACAGCCTGGTGTACACAGTGGCGACTGGTGACATTTTAAAGTGGTGGGGAGTAAAAGTTTGTGATAGGTGCCCTGTGGCAAGGGAGTGCAGCAAGCAAGCTCGACTGCTATAAGGGTGGTCCTGACATTTGGGAAAAAGAGTTGCCAAATGTTGCACTGTCAAGCAAATTTGAAAAAGCAAGAAGGTTAATAAAGCAATTGTGAAAGTGTAGTTATGACATCAATAAAGAGATTTCATATGATATCTTATTGCAACTCTTGTTCTTTGTGCACTGCTCTCTGCTACTCTTGACTTCAGACTTCAGTCGAGCAGGCAGCATTGATGACATCACCCCATTCTGGAAATTGTTTCAGCACCTCCAGAACAAAGTATAGAACCAGCTAACAGATTGGTGCCATCCATGGAATCTGTCACTAGGCAAGCCCTGTGTTTTTGTTAGTTTATGTCCTGACAAGTGGCTTGAATTGTTCTGCTTGCATTTGAGAGCTCCTGCTTTCAGCAAACCAGTGATTTTATTATATAGGCTGCATGCAAGCCATTTGTCAGGCATAAAGACAGCACACAGGGCTCAGGAGGAGTCGCAGGGGCTGTAAACTCTTGGTGAAGGAAATGACACAACAGGACAGTCCAAGTTCAGTATGAAAAATTGTAAAAATGCTTGCAGGCTCCCCTCTCACTCGCATGTAAATAATGTTTTCACAATAATATTACATCAGTAAAACAGCTGTTTCCTCCTGAAGCAGTGACACTACAGTCCTTATCAACAGGAGACCTTGCCTGCCAGTTAACAGCCAAAGCCAAGAGACATCACTATACAGTGTCTGTTCAAGCTTCCCATAGCCCTATGGTAAGCAGATTTAAGCCTAAAATTATAGATGCAGGAAGAGCATCACTTTGTGACACCTGTTATTGGTGGTACAGCAACTCCAGTCTGCCAACTCACTAAAATAATTTATAATCTGGCAGTATGCTGTGCTCTAGTCCTTTACTCCTCTTTTGTTTCCGATACAAAGAGCAGCTAGTATAGCACCATGTAAAATGTGGAAAAAAGAAAAGCAACCTGGCTTCCCTCCCTTTGTGACACCATACAATCAAAGCACAATGGATGATTATAATAAGCCCAGTCTTTGTCTGTTTTAAATTAGCTCATTGAGCAAGCTAGAATGACTTATCCTTTGTTGTGCAGCATGCCAATACAAACCAAAAGTGTAAAACAAAACCAAACTTTACAAGTGACGCTCGAGGGCCTGTTTAATTGTGAGACATGGGGGTGGGGGCAGAGGGTGAGTGACTGGGGGCCAGAGAGAGGTTGCACGCCGAGAACCACGCAAAGAAATGAAATTGTAATCACCCAAAGAAAGCTGACTACAAGAAAGGAATGCTGCTGGAGTATACAACAGGCCATTACTGATAACGAGCCATCATACAATGGCAGAGAAAAAGGAAAAGCCTCATCTAGTTCTCCAGGGTTTCTATTTTCACTGACCTTTGCATCAACCAGTAATTACACACAGCGTTCCTGCATAGCTTCTTTTTCGCCCTCCTTTTCACACAATGTCCTGCCACTGAAAGCAGCGCTCTCCCCGACCAACTAACAATCGCCAACAGCAAACGTCTGATGAGACCGAGTTGAGTAATTGTGAAATTCATCCCAACCCTGCTGAGTGGATATGGGTTTTTAACAGGTGCTCGTGTAAAGCGCTCCAATACCTGCAGGCCAAGTTTGCCCTGCATAAAACTGCAAAAAAATATATTGCTTTCATTTTCAAAATCCAAGCAGTTTTTTTACTGGATAAAACTTGTATGTCGTTATGCTCGGCCAATAAAGCTATCAGCACCACTGAGCTGACATGAAATAAATCTTGTTTTTTACGTTTTGGTAAATTTTAATGGAGCTCTCTGAAACTCTACTTCTCCGACTTAGCATTTCTAAATGTTAAAGTTCTTTGCGTTACTCCTCATGGCCTGCCTTAACGAGCTCTAATTTTCCGTGTCCGGCAGACTCGGCCATGACCGTGCCTGCCTCTCACATATGTCATCTCTCTCTGGAGGTCAAACTAGTGCAATTAATGTGAACTGCACAGTTTTAAGGCAGTTTTAATAACAAGTGTCTAGGAAACCAGGCGACTCGAACTTCCGTATCTTCTGTGGATGGAAGCTCTTTTCAATCCAATGAGTGACGTAGGCACAGAGCAAAACTAGCAAACAATGACGAGGCCTGTGACTGTCTCTGTACCTGCTGCACAGAAGGGAGAGAGAGAGGAAGCCTCCTGCCATCCCCGTGCTGCGTCAGTCAGGTACGCACACAGTCTGCAAACAGAGCAGAGGCCCTGCCTAATCAAGCCAGTGCCTCTAAACCAATCCTGACACCGTTCCTGCTATTACAGCAGCGCTTGAATTGGTTAGGGCTGGCAGCCTCAACGCTCATTCCTGTAACAGGGGGCTGTAGCTTTGATTCAGCCCCAGACTCACTAATGATCAGCTGAACAGACTATGGGAGGCATTTAGTGCGCATGTCGGGATGGCCGGAGAAAGACAGCAGTCCAACCAGACATGCACACTTGGGCCAAAGTGCCTCTAATGGGTGGCTGTCAATTTGTTAAGCAAGCTCCTCCTCCGTCAGGCCTTCACTGGCTTAAGACCCGCCTCTGCCTCAAATATGAAACCAGCCTGCAAAGAAGGTAGAATGTAAATAGTACACGTCTATAAATTGTACTTTGCTCACATTAGTAGGGAGTATGGGGCTATAATATAAGGGGGGCAACGTCCCAATGCCCAAATAGAGGCACCGCCCCGGATGTACATAAGCCATGAGCACTTCATGTCACATAATTAACACATGCACAAGGAATATGCAGTCATCTAACTCCTCTATTTGCCATATTCTAAATATTTTTTTGATGGCAGAGTCTAAACACATGCCACCTACACATGTACCAATAGTGATGATTGAAAGAATTGCAAATACATTTTGGACCAAGGCATCTAAGTCATTGTCCTCCTGAAAACAAAGTATGTCAGCCATAAAAGGGCCTAATAGGATCAGAGCATTTAACCACACACAACAACACCTAGTATATCTTATGTTTCTAGTTATTGGAGAACTGTCATGTGCATGAAGGTGACATTCAGAGTTACCTAATCATGCATCAGTCCATCAATAGCCAAATTACTGACTGGGTGGCAACATCGCTAGCCACACATCAGACATGACTACCCTTCCATCTGTCTGTGAAAATCTTCTGAGAGCTAAACCACATCTGATACTACCATGACACCTACACCCACCATAATGCAAACCTAGGGTGGTCATTCCAACCCTGGCGGTCGGTGTTAAAGCAGCGGCCAAACCGCAAACAGGCTGGCGGGAAAAAAAATGGAATTCCAACCCTGGCGGAAACCGCCAACAGCGACCGCCATATCAACACACCGCCCGCCACGGCGGTACAAACAAACAGCGCGGCGGTCACCGCCAACAGACAGGCGGGAGACAATGTACCGCCCACTGTATCACAACCTACCAATCCGCCACCTTTTCCGGGGCGGTAGCCCCACCGATAAAAACACGGCGGAAACAGCCATTTCGAAGGGAAAACGCTCTCCTCCATACAGCCCACGAGGAATCAGGACAGCATGGAACCCGAACTCCACATACTCCCAGCGATAGTGTACCTGCTCCTCTACCAGGAGCTCGAACGCCGGCGCAGAAGACAACGGTGAGCACTGCACCTACGACACAGGGGAGGGGGTAGGGGGAGGGGAAATTATCACGGGTACACACACACGCGACACACCCACCCTCACCCTCACCCACTACAACACACACATCAATGCATAGCAACACATCAGAGTGACATCCCCCAAGCCCCCCGGAAGAATGCAAAGACAAAAGGAAATGATTCTAAACATTTGAATATATTCTATTACTGCCAAAAAAATATGTATACACATCAAAAACTTATATACATAAATGTACAAGTCCAAGCATTGTAGCAGGCATTGTTCGTGGACCACTGGGCCCAAATCACATGGGCAAAGCCCACACAGGATACCTGACTCCAACGGAGAGAACACTGCAGGGGCATCAGATAGCAAAACTACAGGCACCTCAGGGGGAAGGGAAGGGGGGACACTTCAGCCAGATGATGCACGATGCCAGATCCACGAGGGGCCTCCGTGCCCACTGTTCAATCCTGGGGAGTGCAAAGCCACAGTCTCACAAGTCCAGACAGTGGGTGGGCTGCCCACTGTTACATCCTGGGGAGTGCAAAGCCACAGTCTCACAAGTCCAGACAGTGGGTGGGCTGCCCACTGTTACATCTTGGGGAGTGCAAAGCCACAGTCTCACAAGTGGATAACAGTCTCCACTGGTTCTGGAGGGGGCCTGGTGCCCAGAGTGCTTCGTGCAGCCCTGCCCGACACAGATGCGGGCCAGCCCCTGCCGCTCATGGGCCAGCGGTGCTTGAGATGAAGGGCCCAGTTCAGCGGTGTTTGAGATGAAGGGCCCAGTGCAGCGGTGCTTGAGACGGCGGTGCCCAGTTCAGCGGTGCTTGAGATGAAGGGCCCAGTGCAGCGGTGCTTGAGACGGCGGTGCCCAGTTCAGCGGTGCTTGAGATGAAGGGCCCAGTTCAGCGGTGCTTGAGATGAAGGGCCCAGTTCAGCGGTGCTTGAGAAGAAGGGCCCAGTTCAGCGGTGTTTGAGATGAAGGGCCCAGTGCAGCGGTGTTTGAGACGTCGGTGCCCAGTTCAGCGGTGCTTGAGATGAAGGGCCCAGTGCAGCGGTGCTTGAGACGGCGGTGCCCAGTTCAGCGGTGTTTGAGATGAAGGGCCCAGTGCAGCGGTGCTTGAGACGGCGGTGCCCAGTTCAGCGGTGCTTGAGATGAAGGGCCCAGTGCAGCGGTGCTTGAGACGGCGGTGCCCAGTTCAGCGGTGCTTGAGATGAAGGGCCCAATTCAGCGGTGCTTGAGATGAAGGGCCCTGGCGGGGAGGTCATTTGCCACCTGTTCTGTGGCTGGCGGGGCCCTCCTGCCCATCTGTCCTACGGCTGGCGGGGCCCTCCTGGGCAGCTGTCCTACGGCTGGCGGGGCCCTCCTGGGCAGCTGTGCCGGGCCTGTTGGTGGCCTCCTGCCCACCTGGGATGGGGCTGGCGGGGCCCTCCTGGCCAGTTGGGCTGATGGCGGTGTTGTCGGGCGTGCTGCCCTTCCCAGCCTTCCCTGATTGCCTGTGGCATTTCCCCACCTTGGGCGGTGTGCCAGCTGTCTCCACACTTCCTGCCGGAGC
Source organism: Pleurodeles waltl (assembly GCF_031143425.1). NCBI lineage: Eukaryota > Metazoa > Chordata > Amphibia > Caudata > Salamandridae > Pleurodeles > Pleurodeles waltl. The sequence goes on from NC_090447.1 coordinate 1,235,030,701, forward strand.
CATGGTAAGGGTTTTAGTCCCTGGTGTTTTCCCCCTCTCGCGCCGGCCACTGCCTATCTTTGGATGTTTCTCCGGGGGTGGGCTGCCCGTGCCTTGGCTTCGTACCGAAATGGCTGCCCTGGAGGGTGGGGCACTCCACAGTCCATGGCAGACTGTGATGGCAGGGGCCGGTTTTGTCGTGGCTGAGGTGCTGACTGTAGTCCTATGACATGGACGGGGTGGGGGAGTTGGGGGAACGAGGTTGAGTTTGGACAGGAAAAACTTTTTAGGAGCAGTGGGACGGGTAGGTGTAGTGGGTATGGGAGTGGAGGAAGAGGTTGTGGTTGTAGGAGTTGTAAGTTTGGTGTCTTTGGGTGCAGGTGCTTGGGCTGGAGGCTGTCGTGAGGTGGATGGCTGTTGGGTGGGTGGCTGCCTGCGTTTGTGTATCTTGGAAGAGGGGGTCACAGACACACTGGGAGAGGACACAGGGGACGTGTAAATGGCAGTGGGGGTGGTGACTGCACGTGTGCGGGGTGTTTTGGTGTGTGTGCTGCTGAGGGACGTAGTGGCTGAAGATGCTGTGCATGCAGGTGTGAGTGGAGACGTGACAGGGAGGGAGGAGGGAGACGAGGAGGAGGGGGACACAGTGGAGGCAGCGGGTGTTGGTATGTCTGTATGTGGATGTTGCTTGGGTGAATGCCTGGCTGATGTGTGGTGCTTATGTTTGCCTGAGCTTCCCTTGGGTGTTGAGGTGTGTGCAGGCTGGTCTGATGGTGTGTCTGGGATAGGCAGAGGTACAGGTGATAGGGTATGGGTGGAGGAAGTTGGAGGGGGGAGGCTAGAGACAGGGACAATGGCTGCCATCAATGCTGAGGCCAGAGTCTGGAACGATCGCTGAAGGGCAGCCTGACCAGAATGAATGCCCTCCAGGTATGCATTACTCTGTTGCACCTCCCTTTCTACACCCTGGATGGCATTCAAAATGGTAGACTGCCCAACAGTGAGCGTCCTCAGGAGGTCAATGACCTCCTCACTGAGGGCAGTAGGGGTGACTGGGGCAGGGCCTGAGGTGCCTGGGGCGAAGGAGATGCCCACCTTCCTGGGTGAGCGGGCACGGGCCAAACGCTGAGGGGCTGCTGGGAGGGCGGCACTGGTGCGGGGGGTGGCGGCTGTACCTGTTGTTGCGGGGGGCACAGATGTTGCCGCCACCACAAGGGAGCTCCCTTCAGAGGACGAGTCGGTGTCACTGATGTCTGCCCGAGTCCCCGCTGTGGAGCTCCCCTCGCCCTCTGTCCCACTGGTGGATTCGGAGTCTGTTGCATGGCCCTCCATGGCCATGTGGGATGCAGCTCCCTCGTGCTCCGATGCCACTTCTCCTCCGCCTGATGCTGCTAATGCACACATGAACAGGAAGACCACAAAAAAGGGAGGGGGGGAGAAAATAAAGACATGTTGAGTGCATGCATTGGCGACACCGTTGGCGGACAGGACAGACACAGAAGCCCCCTGCACTACGCCGCGCACTTGGGGTCGACTATTCAATCCGTGGGACATGGCCTACAAGCCTATGGACGACATCTGCACACATAGATGACACAGGGCCATGAATAGCTGTACTAGGCACCCTACAGAGGTGGGGTACGGGGGCACAGGGCCATGCCTTACGGAGGGGCCTAGCCTACAGAAATCGCCCTGGCCTAGGGATACCCACAGCCCTCCTCCCCCACCCAGACACCTCCACTGACCGCAAAGGCAACAGAATGAGAGTGTACTCACCCCCTTGTGTCTGCTGTGATGTCCTCACTCGCCCATCCAAATCGGGGTAGGCCACCGCCAGGATCCGGGACATCAGGGGGGTCAAAGTCCGACTGGCACCCCTCCCACGTTGGGAGGCCATCCCCAGCTGAGCCACCGCCGTCTTCCTGCTCCAGCAGCGAATGTCCTCCCATCTCTTCCGGCAGTGGGTGCCCCGTCTGCGGTGGACCCCTAGGGTCCGGACGTCCTTGGCGATGGCACGCCAAATATCGATTTTCTGGTGGGCGCTGACCTATGTGAAATGTACAGGGGGAAAAAATAGTCATCACCTTCTGCATATTCAATGTGAGTGGCCCCCCATCCCTACCCTTGCCATGTGACACATGCTCTCATCGTCGTTTGATGCATCCCTCAATCGCTCCCCTCCCCACCATCTTTCATCCACCCCACTCAACACAGGCATTGCCCATAAAGCATGCTCCCTCTGTACTAACCTGTTGGTCTGGAGGACCATAGATTAGCGCGTACTGGGGAAGGACCCCATCCACAAGTTTCTCCAACTCCTGAGCTGTGAAGGCAGGGGCCCTTTCCCCAGTCGCATGAGCCATTGTCTCTTCCAGACCGAGGTCACAGCAGCACTTGCAGTGTAGATCCTCTCCTGTCGAAGATCAGGTATCGAGTGATTAAGCAGATAGAAAATGGTGGTCACGCCCGCGGCGGTGCGTACCACGGCGGTGCGTACCGCGACCGCCGGCGCACATCGTCATTGGCTCATGAGACCCATAGAGTTCAATGTTAACCAATGCTGCTTTGCGCCGCGGTCTTCGACCGCCTACCGCCACGGTGTGCCACGCCAGCGCATTTACCTCACATCCCATTGTCGCACTTCACAGGTCAGGCAGCCGCCATTTCAGGGGCCCACATGGCTTACTTTTTACTGCGTCACACATACCTAGGCCTTGCATCAACACTCCTACAAAGCATTCATTGGAGTGAGAATCGTGTTATGTGCAAGCTGTGGTTACGTACCTGTGGGTTGATTGACTCTGTTTTCACTGTTGTCCTTCATAGGCACAGTCCGCTGGGACATGCGAGGAGATGGCGGAATATTCCTGTGTACAGACCGCTGGTGGACCTGTCGACAATGGAGGAAAGACATGTCATACTGACATACAGGCTTGACCGTGCCACTATTCATGAACTGTGTGTCCAGTTGGAGCCAGACCTGATGTCACCAATCCGCCAACCCACAGGGATCCCCCCTCTAGTGCAGGTGCTGTCAGTGCTCCATTTCCTTGCAAGTGGGTCATTTCAAACAACAGTGGCCATAGCATCAGGGATGTCCCAGCCTATGGTTTCCAAGGTGTTGTCCAGAGTGTTGTCTGCCCTGCTGAAACACATGCGTAGCTACATCGTTTTCCCTGAGGTGGGGGATTTGGCTACAGTGAAGGGTGATTTCTATGCCCTTGGACATATCCCCAACATCATAGGTGCCATTGATGGGACCCATGTGGCTTTGGTTCCCCCCACAGGAGTGAACAGAAACAGGAAGAGTTATTATTCGATGAATGTGCAGATAGTATGTTTGGCAGACCAGTACATCTCCCATGTTAATGCCAAGTTCCCTGGCTCAGTGCATGACGCGTACATCATGCGGAATAGCAGCATCCCTTACGTGATGGGTCAACTCCAGAGGCAACGTGTGTGGCTAATTGGTGACTCTGGTTACCCCAACCTGTCATGGCTACTGACCCCAGTGAGGAATCCCAGGACAAGGGCAGAGGAACGCTACAATGAGGCCCATGGGAGAACTAGGAGGGTGATCGAGCGGACCTTCGGGCTCCTGAAGACCAGGTTCAGGTGCCTCCATATGACATGTGGATCCCTATTCTACTCACCAAAGAAGGTGTGTCAGATCATCATGGCCTGCTGTATGCTTCACAACCTGGCTTTGCGACGACAGGTGCCTTTTCTGCAGGAGGATGGTCCAGATGGTGGTGTTGTAGCAGCTGTGGAGCCTGTGGAGAGTGAAGACGAGGAAGCCGAAGAAGACGACATAGACAACAGGAACACAGTAATACAGCAGTATTTCCAATGACACACAGGTAAGAATACACACCAGCATATTACATATACTTAAACACTACTACCTCTCTACTGTCTGTCCTTTTCCCCCAGTGTATGGTAACTGAGTTGTGACTTTCCCTTCCGATTTCAGAGATGTGGGCCCCACTGTGTGACATCTGCTTTGTTTCCCCATGAACTACAGCTGTGTGACATTGGTATGTTGGCATCACAATGTAAATAAGCATTTTGGCATGTTAATGTCTAATACATTTGTTCAAAATCACAGCCAGACTCCTGATTGTTTTGTGCAATAACTGTGTTTATTACAGTGCTCTATATTGGTGGGTGGTTGCAAATCGGTGAGGGGTGATGGTGGAGGATTATCCATGGCAGAGTCCAGACTATTTGTATCACAGGTGCATTGTCCAAATGCCTGTGGAAAGTGGAGCAGGGGCAGTTTAAGGATGGACAGGGTGACAATGTGGGACAGTGGGATGACAATCAGGGAGGTATCCTTTCCTGGCGGGGGTCTTGGCATCTTACTCTGTCTTCTTCCTGGATCTCAGGGCCCGCTTGCAGGGTGGTTCTCCTTCTGCAGGGGGTGGGGTGCTGGTGGCCTGTTGGTCCTGTGGCGGGGCCTCCTGTCCACTAGCGCTGGCAGAGGTGGTAAGCAGTTCTTGGTCCATGCTAGTGTAAGGGGCCCTTTGTGGTGCCACAGTGTCCTGCAATGTGGTGACTATCAGATTCAGAGCCCCTACAATGGTGCCCAGGGCGGAAATGATGGTTCGTAGTTCCTCCCTGAAACCCAAATACTGTTCCTCCTGCAGGAGCTGGATCTCCTGAAACCTGGCCAGTACCGTCGCCATCATCTCCTGGGAATGATGGTAGGCTCCCATGATGGAGGAGAGGGCCTCGTGGAGAGTGGGTTCCCTGGGCCTGTCCCCCCCCGTTGCACAGCAGCCCTCCTAGTTCCCCTGTTTCCCTGGGCCTCTGTCCCCTGGACCGTGTGCCCACTACCACTGCCCCCAGGTCCCTGTTGTTGTTGGGGTGGTGGGTTAACCTGGGTGCCCTGTAGTAGTGGATACACCTCTGACTGACGTGTCCTGGGGACAGAGGTATAGGCCCGCTGGGGGGGGGTGCTGTGCTGGTGTTCCCAGAGGGGGGAAGGTCTGCTGTGGCCTGTGGCTGTCTGAGGGGAACCGACTGTCCCGAGGTCCCCGATGGGCCGGGCTGGTCATCTAGATCCAGGTCGACAGAGGTGCTGTCATCACTGTGGGCCTCTTCTGGGGGTGGAGTGGACATTTGTGGACCCTGAGTTCATCCTCAGAAAACCTGGGGTGTCTTTGTGGTGCCATGGGGTGGTGTGGGTGATGTGTGGGGTGGATTGTGTGGTGCTAAGTGTGGTGATGTATATTGGTGTGTTGTGTGAAGTGCGTGGTAATATTGCTGGGTGAATGTAATATGCACGTCTGGGTGCTCGGATATCTATTTCTCAGTGCGTGGTACCAATTCTCTAGGAGTGGAGGTTTGTGGGTGATGTGGGTGTGTGTTTTATATTTAATTGGGTGTGTGGGTGTGGTGTGTGTATGTGTCTCAGGTGTGTGTATTTCAAATTGTCCAATGTGGCTGTGTTTAGTAAGAGTGTGTGTATTTTGAGCGCGGCGGTGTGTACCGCCAATGGAATACCGCGGTTGAAAGACCGCCGCGTGGATTCGTGTGTTGTGATAGTGTGGGCGTATTTCTGTTGGCGTGACGGTGGAGGTTTGGTCATCGCCAGTCTCTCGCTGACCTTTGGTGTGGCGGACTTTTGGGGATGTCTGTATTTTGGCGGTTTGCCTGTTGTGGGTCAGAATGACCGTGGCGGTTTACCGCGGCCGCGGCAGTATGGTGGCGGTCTTCTGACAGCGGTAAGAGGCTTTTACCGCCGATGTTGGAATGACCGCCCAAATGTCTGAATACACATACCATGCAACTCACATGTGTATGTGAACCACCACACCTGCACCACATTGGCGTTAGTGCAAACACTAGCTTTCCATACAGCGAGGGCTCAGAAAGCATAACCTATTTATCAACTGAAAGCATGTATAGAACTCTTTACAATGTGGAATCATGGGAGAACCTTTCAAATTACACATGATATTGGCAATAAAATTCTAAGGTTTAAACTGGGAATGAGATGTTTTTTCTCATTATCATGCCTACTACAGTATGGCTAAGTAAAATGCTGGGTAGGCACTTACCACCTACTGAACATGAACATGGTACTAACATTCATTGTCCTGACACTAATGTATGTGATCCAATAGGAATCTAGCAGTACCTCCATGGTTTCCAACATGTAGGTTTGTTTACTCAGAAGAGACATTACAAAGGTCTCTGTACATCCCTCTCTTACCAAGGGGGTTCACCTTGTAACAGGTCTGAATAAGTGAAGCAAGTATGCCATGTGAATTTTCAGATGGACATCACAGCTGTCACTCATCTGTAACCTTTTGAAAAGTATGAATGCCTCCAAATTGTCTGACTCAATGTTGTACGTAGACATGGATCAAGGGACATTGCAATGGACAGAGGGCAAAGACTCTGGACAATTTATTCACATGATATTGGGATTATTGATCTGTAGTTGGAAATTAATAACCACCAGGGTGTGAAAAGCTGTATTGTGGTACACAATTGGTACTGTCACATGTGCATCATCACATGCTTTTGTACAGAGGGGACTACATAGGTGAGTAATATGTCCCTATACACATTAGAACGTGCAAACCTGTGTCACAGTGTTGGGGACTGTGCATCAATGTAATGACTGGATATCTTTAACCCTTTGCACTTATCATATTTCCAGAGTTAGTATTCTGTTACATCAGACACTAACCTTCTAAAAGGGTGCAATTCTGTTAAGTCTCTACTTACACCCTTGTGGCTGCTGCCCTCAAATGCCCATCCAACTCTGAGTAAGCCACTGCCAAAATGCAGGCCATTAGGGGGTAAAGGTTTGATGGCCACTGTGTCCTCATTGGGAGGACATCCCCAGCTGGGCCTCTGCGGTCTTCTGGGCCCAGCATCTCAGGTCCTCCCACCTCTTCCTCCAGTGGGTGCTCCATCGGCTGTGGATCCCCAGGGTCTGGACTTTCTTGGCGATGGCACGCCATATCCCCTTCTTCTGATGGGTACTGACCTGCATGGATGGCACGAAAAATAGAATGTCATGTCCACAAACACTATTCCAAAACAAGCAGGGTGAAAAACAAGTTAGTGCACATAGCCATACACAGACTGTCTTCAACATCCCCTTCAATGGTAGATGAACATATGCATTCAAGCCATGTGTGATGTTGGAACAGGCACACAACATGCATATCCAGAAACAGGTGTCAGCTTGTTACATATGACCAGACCACATGCATATCTTTAAAGATGGTCTTCCTGGCAAAGTTTGTCATACCACCTTCAGTGATCATGTATTACAGTCAGTAGGTGGGCCAGGGAACATACATCACACACTCTCTACTATGTCCAAGTACTCAAAATCTATCAAAACACATATGCATATGCCCATCTACCCACACATATCACCACAACCCTTCATTCTTCCACATTTCCAGGACATCATCACACACTTAACCCATCATCCATTGCTTACATAACAAAGGATGAATGTGGAAATATACATGTGTGTTACCAATGCACTTACCTTTTCCTCTGATGCACAACAGAGCTGTCCATACAGAGGTAGGACCTCCTCCACCAGCTTATCAAGCTCCTCCGGGGAGAAAGCAAAGGCCCTATCACCTGTAGGACATTGCATTATTGCTCCCAGGGACAGTACACAGGCCGTGGAGGTCTTGCTGGCATCAGTGTCAGGAGTTAAGTGAGAGATGAAGTATGAGAAGTCAGTCATGTCCGCCAGGTAGTACACCGTCACCACCGGTGGACTTCGCCTTTGGCACAAGACCGCCAAAGGCAGCAATGTCTTCCAATAGCAATGTCCACTGCGGTTGTATCCTCCTCCACCATGACGACTTCCGCCAGCAGAGTTACAAGCTGTGAGACATATTTACGACCTTGTGTTCACTGCAAATATGTAGGAATATGCAGGATTTATGTACAGGTTGTAAATTTGATGAGTTAATACTAACGTGACTTTAGTGGCATAGTCAGCACACCAATGGCAATTAGAAATATGGCATTTGTGTCTTATCACTGTGAAACATGGTATGAATGCATTATTACAGCGACTTTTAGTGACATCCTTCTCCATTTCTAAATCATGAGTGAGGAAAGGGAATGTGATTGTAGTAAGAAGCCATTATTCGCTAGGTATGTAATGTGTGCAAAGTTTCTACAATTTCATGTGGCATGTCGGATCGTTATGTGTGGCATATGTTTTTTAACAATTACAATGGACAGCATGAGTGAAATACATACATCTTGATTTTGACACACATAGTTACCCTAGCATGAGAAGAGTGAGAGAACCTCCAATGTACTGTCCAGTAGCAGAACTGCAGACCATGGAGAATCATCATGTCATCCAAATCTACCACCTGGATAGGCACACAATCATAGTTCTCTATCGTCAGTTAGAGCCAGATTTTATGCCTGCCATTCATAATCCCTACGGCATACCACCTGCTGTACAAGTCATGTCACTGCTGCACTTCCTGGTCACAGGCTCCTTTCAAAATACCGTGGTCCCATCTGCAGGGATGTCTCAGCCTATGTTCAGTCTGGATTTTGAAAGCTGCACTGTCTGCATAGTTGAAACACCTGGACAGCTACATCAGATTCGCACAACATGAAGGCTGATTGGCCCATGTGAAAGCTGATTTTTATGCTATGGCACACATCCCACATGTGGTGGGTGCCATTGATGGCATCCATGTAACCTCGGTCCCCCGCAAACGGCAATTAACAAGCGTACATGAACAGGAAAAACTTCCACTCCATTAATGTCCAAGTCGTCTGTTTGGCTGACCTCTACGTTTCACAAGTTTGTGTAAAGTACCTGAGGTCAGTCCATGATGTCTTCATCATGCGGAACAGCAATATTCCACTGCTGATGACACAACAGTACACAGAGAGGACCTGGCTGGTTGTCATGTATGTCATGTGTCCCTGCAACCTTTAGTTCATACCAAATGCTAGAATGCCCAAAATGTTATTTGCCTCTTTGTAACTGTTTCTTACAGGGGACTCTGGCTACCCAACCCTTCCTAGGTTGTTGACACCAGTGAGGTACCCAAGCACGCCAGGGAAAGTCCGCTTCAATGAGGCCCACAGAAGGACAAGGCATGTCGTGGAGCAGACATTTGGGTTCCTGAAGGCAAGATTCCGTGGCATTGATAAGTCTGGTGGAGCCCTCCTGTACTCACACACAAAGGTATTTCAAATTATTGTTGCCTGCTGCACACTCCACAGCCTCGCCCTGAGACGTCAAATCCCATTTATACCAGATGAGGGGGGAGCAGCAGTTCGAGCGGGTGAAAATGCAGATGTGCCAAGTGAGGATGACTATGACGAGGATGAGGAAGCTGGAGACATCTGGGCAGATCTCATCAATCAGTACTTCACCTGACTGTAGGTATGTTATATCCTGTAATATTACTAACTCAGTGGGGTATGGGGTGTTAGGTATACTTGATAAGGGTCTTAGAATGACAATCAGATAGGTCATAAGTAGCTCCAAAGCACATTACTCAGATGTGCATGCTGAGTACTGCATTGAGTAGTGTGCAGCTTTTTGATCACCTTAGTCTAAGTATTACAATGCACGATTAGAGTTACCATTGTATATAGGACATAGATGTATGATGATTTACAATCAATTCCTGCCTATACTTTATGTATTACATTTTAATTTTGCAGATTACTTCATGAGGTCATAATCATTTGGCAATATCTGACAGTGTCACAAGCAGCTGGGATTTGCAGACTGACATGTGAAGTGAAAATGGATTGAACCGGGTACTGTCAGGCATGAGATTTGTGGTGTGTGAGTTCTATGCCCAAATGAATTGAACCAGAAACTGTGAGGTATGAAGTTTGTGGTGTATGAGTCCTATGCCCAGACTCTCTGGACTGTGAGATGGTAGTGCCCTATTGCACGCTATGGACCTGTTTGCCATAGTAGGTGGGCCCAAGGCACCATGTGTGTGGGTTAGTGTCTCTGAAACATGTCATCCTGTGCAATCCATACCCTCAACCATCTTAATGGCTTGATTTTAGTCATACCTTATTTGTATGTAGCTGTCACTATGTTTCATCATTTTATACCACTGTGCATGTGTAACAAAACTGACATAGGTAAGTAGCATGCCTATTGATACCTGTTCATGGTAAGTGGAAGGTTCCATGACTGAGGGTATTTGTACAGACCTCTGTCTGTATTATGGGGCATGGTAATTGGGGGGTATGGTATGGGTATTTGATAAGGCTTTAGCTGATGATACAGTGTATGAATCTGTTTGCCCATTAGGATAGTGAAAGACTGACATGTATCTTACTTCTGTGGTCTGTGGGGTGCTAGTTATTCACACCTATGCTGAGTCATTAAAGTGAGCAGCAGTACTTTAATGTGTGGTCATTTGCAATTTCCCAACCTATATGTAGGAAATTGCAATGAAAGTGATAATAGGTTTGTCCATCAGTATCATCAAATGTAACATGTACCCTGATTAAACAGTACATGTGAGATCGGACTATACAAAGTTACCTCTTTTATGTGCAAGAGGTATTACATTTAACAGTTACATATGGCTGAAAATGTACACTCACACATGTTCTTTAGTAGTGTTTAATGAGGAGTGCACATTCAAATGTTCCATTCATATGTGGGAATTGGAATAAAATGCTTATAAATAGTGAAGGGTTCAGTCATAGTAGATGAAATCATCTGGGTAGCATCAACAACATTTTCCTGGATGTTTAGTTGGACATCCACGTTTGAGGGGGGTTCATCAGCTACATACGCAGGAGTGTCCGAGGCATGTCCTTCCCCGGCAGGGCCTCCATTCCGCTGACTGCCACAGATGTTGAAGGGGAAGATGTCAGATTGCTAGTGGAAGTGGCCAGTTGTCGTGGACATAACCTACTCAGGGTGGTATTCATGTCTCTCAGCACCCCTGCAATGGTAGCCAAATGGGCATTTTGGGCCTCCCACTACTGCATGACTTCCTGGGGATTGTCCCTCTGCAGCTGCTAGATCTCCCCCCTCATGGTAAGTACCTGGCCCATTATGCCAAGCTCCCAAGACTAGAGAGATGGTGTCCGGGGCAGTTGTATCCCTAGGATCCTCCATCCTCGGGCCCACACCAGCCCTCCTGCACACCCTACTCCCACGTGCCTCTACCCCTGATGCTGTTTGCCCACTCCCACTGGTGCCAGGTCCATCATTGTCCGGGTTTACGACTGGTCACTCAGGTACCTGTACTGGGGGACACATGATGATTGACACTATGCTTGTGGTACAGGATTGGGGATGAATGGTTGCCTGAGCTGTTGTAACAATAGGGCTGGGAGGAGTCGATGTAGGCAGGGTGAGGCTGACAGTTGTTGACTGAGCAGTGTCCCAGATGGACCAGAGTCATCCTCAATGTCCACACATCAAAGGGTAATTTCCTCACTGAGGGTTTCATCCGGCAGGGAAGTGGCTGTCTCTGGTGTCCTTTCCATTGTCACAATGGTGGGTTACCTGTAGAAGTGAAACACACAGTTACTATGAACTATGCAACAAGTGACATCAAACTTTGACCAGTTGACATGCTATGTGACATGCACAATGCCTTTACTTAATCCCCTGATATGACATTGACACATGCTGCCAAATCTGGGTCAGAGTTACATGGAAACAGAGGTTTCCTATATCATACACCTTGCTACAAGATCTTGGAGTATATTGGTGGTTGGATGTCTGTTCATAGACCCCTATTTTGTCTGCTAAATTAATTATCATTTTAAAGTTATCCCCAAATTCGATATATGGCATCGTAGTGTCAACTAACAGCTGCACATGGACAGTGGAAACAGCTGGCCAACAGTTTAGGTTTTACCATTATACCTGAGCCTCAGTATGCCTGCACTCCAAGTACATCCAGCTTCCCATATGTGTGTGTGTGCCCCTCATGTAAGTATTGTTTGAATGGAGATTTAAAGTCCACTTGAGCAGGGTACACGGCTGTAGCTGGATGTTGAATGGCATTGAACTGCCAGATGCCCATTACTTTGCTGTCAGTACCATAGTCTGTACAACTGTGGAGCATTCAGGTGTGTTGAATTGTTTGTTAATTTAACAGGCATGGCAATTGTATTTGTAGTACACTGTTCTGGTTTTCTTTATGGTGGAACAGTGCCTGCTGGGAGTTGTAGTGCTATCAGTCTCTGTACTACCCATGCCATACACATACACTGGGGCCCCAGGTGAGTTTAGTTGACTTGTGGGATGGCAGAGAGGAGTATTTTGATAGTTAAACACAGGGGTGGTAAGCGGTTTGCAGTTGAGAGGTGAAAAGGTGATTAGTGATCATGCAAGACAAAAGTTTAGGGTGACATCATAGGTGTTGTGACTTACCAGATTCCACTTCCCTAGGTATCCCTGTCAGGCCCTCAGGATGCAGGATATCCAAGACCTTCTCCTCCCATGAAGTAAACTGTGGAAGAGGAGGTGGGGGACCCACCACCAGTCTTGCTGACTGCCAGCTGGTGCGTGGCGGCCATTCCACCTCTTCCTGATGTCCTCCCTTGTGCGTGGATAGTTCCCTACAGAATTGACCCTGACAACTATTATTTGCCACATCTCCATTTTCCTGGCAATGGATGTTTGCTGGACTTGTACTCCCAAAAGGTGTGGCTCTACTCTGATAATTTCGTCCACCATGACCCTCAATTCATCATCTGTGAAACGGGGGTATTTTTGTGGGGACATGGTAGTGGTGGATGAGACGGTACGGATGTAATAAAAAAAGGAAATTTAATTGGTGATGAAGTGTGGGTGCTGTGCTGTGAGTGGATAACTGGTGGTGTCTAATGTGTGGGGTACTTATTATTGTGTTGGGTGTGTTGTGCAGGTGTGTGATGTGTGCAATGCGAAGTGTGCAGGGGTGCCTAATCTATGTATATTGATTTTTGAGTGTAGCCTTCATTAAGCTGTATGTGGCATTCTGGTTGCAAAGGATTGTGTGGTGGATTTTGTAGTGCAATCTGTAGGTGTGTCAGATGTGTGTATTTGTGTGAGGTGTGGGGTTTTCAAACTATCCACTGTGGTGTGGTGTATTACTGGTGTGAGCGCTGCAGTTTGCACCGCCATTGGTTTACCGCCATGGAAGAACAACTATTGTGATTTGTAGGTCGTAATTACTTTGGCATTTTTTTGGCAGGCTAATGGTGCTGGTGGTGGGACCGCCTCTTTCACACCCTCCAAAGTCCTAGTGGTGTTGGGATTCTGGCTGGATTTCACCTAAATTGGTGGTAAAGCAATAAAGCATTTGTAGTTACAGACACTGCAACACTCGAAATGGTTTGTCGATAAGTCTTTCAATTAAGTTCAGTTGTAGTAGGTTCTTTTATTCGAAGACATTTGGATACGTCCATCAAAGAATCATCGTACCATAACCATAGCCATCGTATTCAATTGGATGAACATCGTTGCATTGGCAAGCCAACACGTGTTTCGTCACAACAAGTGTCTTTTTCAAGGCGGCAAGATATATATAACAATTATGGTAGCCATTCCCTGTACCGAAATGTTCGAGGATGATAACTTGGTCAATAGAGTGTAGGGGTCAAATTGTTGAAACATGCGTCCACAAAGGAAAAAGATTTTGTGGTAAGATCTCTAAAGCCATTCATTTCACCTTACAGGATCAACCACTAGCTTTCTCATCTAAAGCTTTAGCAAAAGCTTAGTACCATAATCAGTATTGCCATTCAGAATTGCCAGAAGTACCTGGATCAATTGCACACTGAGGCTACCATTGTGGTGTGCTGCACATTATAAAATCCTCGACTAAATAACAAAATAGATAAATAAACATACAAGTAAATAAATAATTTAGCAGCTAAATAATATTAACACTGGAAAGCACTATTTTTCTATCATTCTTTAAAATGAATGTAATACACAATAACAAAGACATTTGCAGATTGCATTTCAATTTTTTATTAGAATAATGGCAACTATTAATAAACATAACTTAATCTTATGCACATTTTGATTTCAATGGGACATTTTATTCAAAGCATATTCAAGAAATGTATTTATTTGATACACATAGAAAACAAATACCTAAACAAATATAGATTTGAAGATATGTGCATTCATTAATTGAATTGTAAGTATTAATTTTTAAACAGTCATATAAATATCAAAGGTGTTTCATGACATTTAATAAAATAGTACACAGAGAAAAAAGTTTATTAGAACATGAAAACAAAAGTTTAATTATAAAAATGAAACTTTATAAAGGATTGGAATCAACTTTTCATGAATAATTTTTGACAATATGTTTTTCTTGTTTTTCTTTAAAGAGCCATTTATGAAAATATTTTAAGTATAAGTACAAATACAGTATCTTCAAGTTTAAATATTTACTAGCATTTTTAATTAAAACATAAAACACTGATTGTAATACTCTGCCATTTTGCTTTCACATTAAACTCATTGTATAGTCTTTTCTATAGTCTCTTTTATCCATATTATTGCACAACAGACTCCAAAGACTGGCTGCAGGTTCTTGTTTCTTTAGATCACTTAGAGCACTTACATTTGATTTGTTTATACTAGTCAGTGGTTGTACTTCAGTAATTTTTTGTAAGGATTGCTTGTAAATTAATGTATCAGTTAACTCGAAGACTAGTGTGTGATTGGTGGTTTAGTGAAGGCTGAGTATGAGGGAGAATAATTCGTATTTAGATATTGTAAGAGGGTAAGTGACAAAGTTTTGTGATGTATTGAATGTTTATTTGTTGTAGATAGTGACATTGAAAGTGTAATGAGGAACATGGCACTCTGTTATGTTTTAATTTGCAAGTTAGGAAGAGTATCTTTGAAGAGTACTTCTTTTAGGAGTTGTATTAATTCCTTTTCATGATCTTTTAAGGAAACATAGGTTGGATTCATTAAGTATCCAACTATTTTTTTTATACTTCCCTTCTTTTTTCTGGTGTACCTGACTTTTTTAGGAACCTATTTTTCAGGTTTTGAAGGATTTCAATAGATTGAAATGAGACCTTCTTTTTTGGCTTATTTTTTATTTTCATATTTTCAGAAATTGTACTTTTGCCTTCATTTAGGTCTTGTCAGTTGGATTATCAATTGGAAGAAGTACTTTCTATTAGACTTATTTCTAAATTTGCCATAAGTGGCCAGGGCATGGCCAGACATGGGTCCCTGATCGTTGTGCCACTGGATTCAAGCTAGACTGGCTGATTAAGGGTGATATCTCAAAACCAGGAGCCTGGATGCTTGTTTCTGGTCCAGGGAGGACCTGGCCTGGCAGTTCAGGCTGGACTGTTCCCATGGGGAGCAGGGCCAAGGCTGTTTTGCATATAGATGGGCCAAAACTGGGGTGGCATGGTGAGCAAAAGAACAATGCATTTAATCCAGATCCATGACTAGGGCTGAGTGATTGAAAAGATTCAGCACTCTTGCCATCATCCTTTTGTGTTGCTAAAGTTGTCATAAGTGGTCAGTGTATGCCCACAAGTGGGTATATTGTTCGCTATGCCCCTGGATTTAAGCTAGCTTGGTTGATAAAAGGTGATACCCGAAACTGGACCCAGGATTCTTGTTTCTGGTCTAGGGAGGAACTGGCCTGGCAGTTTGGGCTGGATTGTTCTCTTTGGGAGCAGGGTGAAAACTGATTTGCATAAGGCTGGATCCAAACTGGGGTGGCATGGTGAGCAAAAGAACAATGGATTTAACCCAGATATGTGCTTGAGATGAGTGTTTGAAAAGTTTCAACTCTCCATCCATCATCCTTTTGTGTCGCTAAAGTCCTGTTTAACCTAACCATTGCTAAAAGTAAAAGTAGTGATACAAGTAGCAGTGTAACCCCTTTTGCACAAACATTCTGAAATTGCATATTTTTGGAGTGCTTGATTTACTATTCCAACTTCACTCCCACAACTACTGAAGGAAGTGCAAAATTAAAGAGGGAAGATTTGCCAATGGAACAATAGACCCACAAACATTGGAGAAAATGCATACATAAAGTGGGACAGATGCACTATAATAACTCCAGTCCTGCAAACACTGGGAAAGTGCAGATATTTGGGAGAAGTCAGGGTTTTAGACTGACTATTTTAACTCCAGTCCAAAAAAATAGGAAACATGCATCTATTGGGAATCTCAGACTTGCTATTTTAAATCCAATCCCACACACATTGGGGAAAGAGTCAATATAAATGGGAGGTAGATTTATTATTCTAAATCCAACTGCAAAAACACTGGGAAATGTTCATATGTATGAAGGGTCAGATTTATTTATTCTAACGTATGCCACAAACAGTTAGAGAGGGAGGAATGGGCTGGCATCAACCTCAATCGCGAATCAATAATTCAGAGGTAGCAAAAAAATGATACTGAACAAGAAGCCTAACAAGGGCACTTCTATAGCCACTGACGATCTATCTAAGTCCCAAATCTTTTCTCTGCTATGTTGGAATGCTGCAGGACTCTAAGATTTTGGAAGATGGTGGCTCCTGTACTTTTCTGGCAGAGAATGACATTATCTGCATAAAGGAAATCTGGCTCAGTGAGCCGCCAGGTCTTCCTGGGTACCATACTTACTTTTTATGTACACATCATAAAGGGCAAGGGCATGGGCAGGGCTAAGGGAAGACTATGGATCATATTTACAAGGGATTGGTGTAGGGCAGTGCTGCAAATTTTCTTGCTGTGCTGCCCTAAGCCAATGTGAAAGGGCAGGAATGCACCATATTCATGAAAAACAGTGCATTTCTGTCCTTTTCCCCTGCACTCGAGCACAATTGGCTGCCTAGCACCAATGCAGGCATCCTTGGCCCATGGTACAATGGTGGCTGAGCTGTATGCAGGATTGTTTTTATGCAGGAAGTGGCACCTTCTTGCACAAGGACAATGCTGAGAGATGGTTTCCACTTTCTGTGTGTGCTGCAGAATGCAGCACACATGGAAAGAGGACAAAACAAGGAGAAAGGAAAGCATCTCTCCTTGTTATGCCTGATCTGGGGAAGCATAAGGTTTAGACACTGCCTCAGATTTACAGGCTCTTGTAAATCTGAGGCAGTGTCAAAATCCATGGGTGTTAAGTGGGAAAACTCACTGCAACGTCCATGGAACACCACTCTGATGCAGAGTAAGGCAAAGCAGCAACTTGCACTGCTTTGTCCTACTCCATATCTAGGAGGCCATGCAAAGCCACCGAAAGTTGCTTTGTGTGGCCTCATAGATATGGCTGAGAGGCTTGTATCACTAGAGCATTAAAAAAAAGTGGCGCTCCGGTGGTTCAACACTCTTGTAAATATGCCCCTTTGTGTTTTTATTATGAACACTTTGGATTGTTACACTGTTAGCACAGACTCCGAATCTTACCATATACAGGTAATTATTAGAACCCCAAAACAGGGCAGACGTTTCCTTGTCAACCTAGTTTGAAGAATGTATATCTGCACGGAATGCTAAGCTTAAATCCAAGGCCAGTAAACAACTGATGACAATTCACACTCTGATCATGTATCTGAATACCCAAATGGATGTTTCATCTAAAATGGTAATTTCAACTTAAACTTAGTATATGATACTTCGGATGACCCAATAACAAGCCAGGCAGATAGCCTTTGAGTTGTCCCCTGGGTTTTACACCCTGTGCAACGTAGTGCCTCGACAGGTAACCAGCTAAATATGATGCTAAATGCTTACAGTCTTCTAAAAAGTACACCCACTTTTTAGATTCTGAAACAGTTTTATGGTACACCTTATTTTCTGTTGAATTCCTAAACTGGATCTCATCCTTCACTATTATTCTTCTAGTAGAAGTAGTCATGCCATTGAAAGAAGCTGCGCACCATATTGCCTGATAAAGCATTCAAATCATCAGAAAATTGGGGTTCCTTCTGGCTCACAATTTCTGAGGTGAGCCAGAGGTCAAATGGGCCCTCATCATAAACACTAAGATAGGTATCTTGCTCGAGAACAATAGTACTCAAAACCACCTACCGACTATACATGATCCGGCAATTCCCTACCTAAACTTACATATTTGGTCTCACTTTATTGCACACATTTTCACAAAATCCAATGAGCAGATGCGGCTCCACTCAAGAAACTAAAACCTAGAGTTGTGGTTCACCAAGGATCTTAGACAATTAAAGAAAAAACTAAATAAAGCAGCAAAACAAGATTCAGCACTATGACTCTGACCAACAGAAGGGTACAAACACTACACAAAGAATTTAAGCAGAAGGTCTGGGAGCAAAGAGGGTGTACAAGGAATCACAGTAGGTAAAGGCTGTGGAAATTAGGAGAACAGGCTCATTAATGGATTTCTGGGCATTTATGAACAGAATTGGTTTTCAGCCTTTTCCAATGCAGGGCACCACCATCTCCGAATCAGTATGGACATCCCACACAGAGGCAATATATCCTGATCAGAGACAGGAATGACTTTGCCCATTTACGCCGGTTCATTCCCCTTCCCCTGGGAAGACCAAAGTGTTAAAAAGATAATCAAGGGCTCCAAATTGGACCATGTTTCTGATCCCAATGGCTCCCCAAATCCAACATGACCTACTGGTTACCAGTTCTATCAAATTTAGCATCTTATGCTTTTGAAACTCAATACGTGCCTATCCCATTGCAGTGACCCATCCTACACCTAATCTATAAGAAAAGTGATCCCAACATACCATAAATTACAGGTTGATCACCCTGCTTGATGTAGAGGCCAAATTCTAAACTAAAATATTTTTTAAAGAATTCGAATTCTGGGCCGAATCTACTAACTTAATCATTCTCTCACAAAAAGGTTTTAGGGGAGTCAGCAGAACTTTAGATAACATTCTTAGGGGCTGATTTAAGAGCCCCTAGCACCTCCTTGCACCACATTAGCATCTTTTTTTAATGCTAATGTGGCCCAACGAGGCCAAAATCACCACAGATTTACAAAGTGGTGCAATGCATGCATTGCGCCACTTTGTAACCCTTTGCCCTACATTATGCCTGCACCAGGCATAATGTAGGCAAAGGGGGCATTCCCCCATTAGGAGGGCCAGAAAAATGGTGCAGGGAAATCTAAGCATCATTTTCTTTGGCACTTTTAACCCCTGCTCAGAGCAGGTGTCACAAGGGGGCACACCATTGTTTACAATGGGCCCCTATGAACTGTTCAGGGTTACACCAAAATGTTGGCGTTAACTCTGAACAGTATATCAATAGCATCAAAAATCTTGATGCTATTGCCCTCTACCATGTGCCATGGTGCACCGTTTCTTGGATACGGTGCATGCATGGTGGTGGTAGGCGGCGCTAAGGGCATTTAGCTGAGATTTTTACCACTAAAGGTAAAACAAAACACCTTGTTTGCCTGCTTTAGAGATTATTGTATGGCTTTGATGGAGTAAACTGCTCAGTCTTCTGGTCTAAGTTGCATAAATGGGAGATCCCTCCACCACTTTTGAGAGCCATACAGTCTCTATGGGGCATATTTATACTCCATTTGTGCCGAATTTGCGTCGTTTTTTTCGACGCAAATTCGACGCAAAACTAACTCCATATTTATACTTTGGCGTTAGACGTGTCTAGCGCCAAAGTTCATGGAGTTAGCGCCATTTTTTGGCGTGAACACCTTCCTTGCGTTAATGAGATGCAAGGTAGGCGTTCCCGTCTTAAAAAATGACTCCCAGGCATGTGCGTGGTATTTATACTCCCGGGCAAAAATGACGCCCGGGAGTGGGCGGGGCAAAAAACCCCGCATTTGCGCCTCTTTTTAACGCCTGGGTCAGGGCAGGCGTTAAGGGACCTGTGGGCTCAGAATGAGCCCAGAGGTGCCCTCCCCTGCCCCCAGGGACACCCCCTGCCACCCTTGCCCACCCCAGGAGGACACCCAAGGATGGAGGGACCCATCCCAGGGAAGAAAAGGTAAGTTGTGGTAAGTATTTTTTTAATTTTTTTTTGTGGCATAGGGGGGCCTGATTTGTGCCCCCCTACATGCCACTATGCCCAATGACCATGCCCAGGGGACATAAGTCACCTGGGCATGGCCATTGGGCAAGGGGGCATGACTCCTGTCTTTGCTAAGACAGGAGTCATGTTAATGGCGTCTGGGTGCCCAAAAAAAATGGCGCAAATCGGGTTAAGACGATTTTTTTGCCTCAGCCTGACTTGCCCCATTTTGGGACGCCCAAACGCCATTTTTCCCTATGCCGGCGCTGCCTGGTGTACGTCGTTTTTTTTCACGCACACCTGGCAGCGCCGGTCGGCTAACGCCGGCTAACGCCATTCAATAAATACGGCGCCCGCATGGCGCTTCAGAATGGCGTTAGCCGGCGCTAATTGTTTTGGCGCAAAACTGCGTTAGCGCAGTTTTGCGTCAAAAAGTATAAATATGGGCCTATGTATCATACCTGGGTGCAAGTGAAATTGACAGATAACAGGCATATTTTGAAAAAGATCAAAAACAACAGAGGGCTTAAACAGGGGTGTGTGCTAGGCCCATTGCTTTTTAATCCTTATAAATCAGATCTACCAGCCACCATCAAGGTACAAGGCCCTTGCCCAAATAAATTAGAATCACTGCAGCTTCAGTCTCTGGAGTATGCAGATCATACAGTGGTCTTGGCTCACATTGTAATTGGACTTCAAAAATGTCATCAATGCACTAAACTCCTACAATGTGTCCAATGATCTAAGCTTGAATTCCAGTAAGTGCACTATACTAGGCTTCAGCAAAAGGCATTGTAAGCTAACTATATGGGCCATCAGGGACCTGCTTGCAACAAGCCAAAGAAAATACCATTATTCAGGACTCTTGTTCGATCACAAAAGCTAGTCTAGACAATATTTTGACCATTTAAACTCTAAAGCAGCCTCGCTTATGTTCCCCATTAAATGGCTTTATATCAATGCTGAAGCCCCTGCTGTAGAACCTTTACGGTTATACGAGCAAAGTACTTGCCATATTTGGTATATGTTCTCCTGGCTTTTCCAGGATTGGCCTGTATGTGGCTTAGTAGACTACTTTCAAAGCTCTTTAAGTATATCTTCCAATCTCCCAGATCTACAATCCATTGCTACATAATACTTGAATTCAACCAGACTCAGCCAGCAATGTTACTTATGGTTAAGTTTCTTGTCACTTGCCACCAATTGCCATCACTGAGTGCTCCTCCATTGAAGGCAGCAGTCTGGTCTGCTATCTCTTTAGCTTCTGCCAGTCGCCCCCCCTGGAAACATATCTTAAACTTGCACTGCATACTCTGCAGGATGATAACGTTTCCACCCTTCCAACAGTTGTGGCACAGTTCAAGAGAGTTCTCAGGAAACAAGTGAAAGAAATTTCACTCGCAGCTGATTTGAACACCTTTAAAGACAAAAAGATTTCACCATACCTTGTCATCTCCTACAAAGATACTGCCATCCAGGCATATTTGGTATCCAGTATGTCTGAAAAGATCAGACACTTTTTTTAACATGTTTGCTGCTTTTCCTAGTTCCAATTCTGGAATTCTGGCAAGCGTGGATCATGTATATTCAATCAAGTACTAGTTGCCACTTAAGCAGCCACATGAACAAGTCTCTGACACACATTTTATGCCCATGTCCTTACCCTTTACCTGAAAGAATTGAATGGCTAAAACACACCTTTTAAAAAGGTGGTTGCCCTAGGGCCAGTGTGGCCATAGAGTTTGCCCTACATGGGGAAAACTTGCAAATGTAATTTGCCCTGGCCAAAGTTATGCAGTACACAATCAAACCGATCACTACATTGGTCTTTAAGAATGTACAAATTACAATATGAATTTCAAGAAATGTTTGCTGCTGTGTGTTGGTATTCACCACTTTTATGGGTTTAATTTACTAAGTAAAAGTGTTTTTATTCATTCATTCATTCTTTCATGCCACAATCAGTAAATAGAAGTGCAAACATAAAGGGGGTCAAATTTATTATTCTAACAACAGTCCCACAAGCTTTTGGAATGTGCACCTATTGGGGGAGTCAGATTTAC
Organism: Pleurodeles waltl; assembly: GCF_031143425.1. Taxonomy (NCBI): domain Eukaryota; kingdom Metazoa; phylum Chordata; class Amphibia; order Caudata; family Salamandridae; genus Pleurodeles; species Pleurodeles waltl. The sequence continues at coordinate 1,235,052,709 of NC_090447.1, forward strand.
TCTCCTAACTCCAGTCCCACAAACATTGGGCAAAATGAATATTTTTAGGGGGTTAGATGTTCTATTCTACCTCCAGTCCTACAAATATTGTGGAAAATGCAAATACTGAAAGTGCCAGAATTAGTATTGTAACTCTAGTCCCGTTAGCACATGGGAAATTGCCAAAATAAAGAACAGATTTACTATTCTAACTCCATGCCCACAAACATTGGGGAAATGCATCTATTGGGAGCGTCAGATTTACCATTCTAAATCCAGTCTTACTCTTCTAAATGTAGTGCCACAAACTTTGAGAAAAGTACTTACTTGGGAGGGTCAAACGTACTATTTTAACCCAAGCCCCACAAACATAGGTAAAGGCTCAAAGGTAAAAACAAACAGATTTACTATTCTAACTTCAGTATGGCAAAACATTGGGGAAGTGCAAACTGTAGATGTTCACATTTACTACTCTAGTTCCAGTCTCACAAACATTGTGAAAAGTGCATTTACTGAGAGGATGTGAATTACTGTTCAAACTTCAGTCCCACAAATATTGGCAAATGTTTAGGTGGTCAAATGTTGTATTCTAACTCCAAATCCACAGATACATTTGTCTAAAAAACAACAAGAGAGAAACACAAAAAACAAAACACACTTCCAAAAATCCAATTTTATGTTTTATCTTAAATGTTTGGGGGTTGTGTATTAATATAGGATGTCATTTTTAAGTATGGCTCCAACCAGAGGACTGTTATTCTCTTAGCTCATCTCATTGGCTTTTAGATGTCTCATTCCACCTTCCAGGTAGTTCTTCCATTGTAAATCATATGTCACTAATTTACTTTTAAAAAGTACACTCAATTATCATGCTTTGTCCAATTCAATTCTCTATGTCCTGTATGCATTCTATAAAGACATTTTTGTTTGCTATTTTCCTAGCATTAGCAAAGCCAATAGAGCTGGCTTTAATGTGATAAGCAGGAATTAGGCATCCAGTGCATGTCAAAACCATTTATGAATACCTATGCTTACATGCACTGGGACATTAAAGGCTGACCAATTGGCTTTGTCAATGCTTGTTGTTTATTAATTTTAATATTGCATTCTGTGATTTGTGTGTATATTATTCTTCTACATAATATGTGGACTAAAAATATGTTCTTACATATGAAGAAACCCTGTACAAAAATCCCAATATCTTTAAATCCAAGAAGCAACAAACACATTAACATCCCTGTACATTACCGATCTGTCATGAAACACATAGGGGGTCATTACGAGTTTGGCGGTCACAGGACTGCCATGTTGGAGGTGGCGGTCGTATCACCAACAGGGTGGTGGAGAAGACTGCTAAATTATGACCATGGTGGAATTCCCAACAGAATAAAGCCAAAGCACTGTCGGCACAGTCACTGCAGTCTGGTCGTAGCCATATGCAGGCCAGCAAACACCATGTTTCTGCAGGACAGATTACAAGGCTGCACACTGCCAAGGTTTCCGTTGTGGCTGCACCACCATGGAAACCCAGGCAGAAACCAACTACCTAAAAGGAGAAACTCACCTTCAGGAAACCACACTCATCAAGAGCAGCCAAGGAACCAGGACTACACGTCTTCCCACTGCTCCTGCTCACACAAAGACTTCGGAATCTGCGAAAGACGACAGTAACCGTGAGTACACACACTTACCTGTTACTGTTGTATATTGTCAATTTCTGTACACACACACAACATACATTTGGGAAGGGGGAGCGAGGGTGATACTCACATGTAACCCAAGCAGAACACACACACACACATGGAGACACAAAACTAATGTCAGACATGAACATACTAGGGAAAGAAATGCACGACAAAGATGTAACCAGAAAACCACCAACTGGTTGGTTCACGTATTTTTATTTTTTTAATGAAATATTAAAAGCAAAGGCCATACGCAGTTCATAAGTTCAATGTCTCAATGCACACAGTGCACATACTTGTGCCCCAAACTTGACTTCTGACTGCCACGTAACCTCCACAGGAAGGGGCATCTATGGGGCAGGCAGGCTCCTCAGGGGCTATCTGGGCGGGCAGAGTGGGGGGGAGTTGGGTTTAGGTCTTGGAGGGGGACCTTTGGGATCTGGCTTGGAAGGGGAGTTTGGGCTGAGACTTTGGTGTATGGAAGGGTTGGCTTTTAGGTGGCATTAGACTTCTTGGCAGGGAGAAGGGCATGGGAACTTGCAGTGGTGGCAGGGGAGATCTTGGAGGTGGAAGGGCCGGCCTTGGGAGGGACACAGCACATTTATGGGTATCATGGGGTGGGAAAGGAGTAGGGAATAAGGCAAACTCCAAAAGAAAAGCTTTTTTTAGACACACGGGATGGTCATAACAAAAGAGTTTGGGTGTGAAGGGAGAGAGGGAGTGTTTGTCTGAGGTGTTGGTGTGGATGTCTTGGATGCATGTTTGTGTGAGGTATGCTTGTGGGTGGTGGGTGTCTGTTCAGTGGGTGAGTGTAGGCATTTAAGTGTCTTGGGAGGAGGTGCTGGGAGATGTATGGTGGATGGGTGAGTGTCTGTTGGGGGGTGACTGCAGGTATGATGGATGTGCCGCATGTAGGCATGTCTGTGGTTGTGATATCTGCAGATGTGGTGACTGGGGTGGATGTCTGCTATGGTGCTATCTGTGGGTAAGATAGGTGTTGTGTCTGGAACTGTGAATGTTGGTGTAGTGTCTGCAGGTATGTCCGGTGTGCTGTCAGTGTTACTGGGGATGGGGGGGAGGTGTCAGGGCAGGTTGTGACTGTTGCTGTGTATGCAGGTGTATGTTGCTTGTGTGCATGCTGGTAATGTGTCTTGTGGTGCTTGTGTTTGTCAAAGCTAACCTTAGATGTTGAGGTGGATGCATGCTTGTCTGTCTGTGTGCTTTGGCTGGGTTATGGAAGAGGGGTTTGGGAAGAGGAAGGTGGAGAGGGGACAGGAGACAAAGGATGAATGATTGCCGTCAGTGTGGAGGCCAGAGCCTGAAAGGATCTCTGTAGGTCAGCAATTGCACCGTGAATGCCCTCCAGGAATGCATTACTCTGTTGGACTTGAGTTGCCAGTCCCTGGATAGCATTCACAATGGTTGACTGACCCACACAGATGGACCTCAGGCAGCAGGGCTAACAGGGGCAAAGGTGCCTGTGTAAAGGAGACGCCCACCCTCTTGGGTGAGCGGGCATGGCCAACTGGGTGGGGAGCAACAGGGACCGCCACCACCAGTGACTGTCCACTGGAGAATTCTGATGATGAAAAACTGGATCCAGTCTCCCCCTTGGTACTAGGTATGTCGATGTCAGTGGTATCAGCACTCCAGGTCCCGCGGCTGGCAGCTTCCCCACTCAGCATGGCCCTGTCTCCCTCGCCTGCTGATGTAGATGCACAGAAAGAGAGAGAGAGGGTCATCACAATCTTAACATAAACATGCAGTATAACATATGCAACAGTAACAACAATTGTGTGTCTGAAAAAGCACCAGATAGGAAACATTTATAGTCTACATCATGTCACAACTACATACTTCTAACATTCCTGTATTACCACAGAATCACCCTCAACATAAGCCAATCATTACAACACTACATCACCATCCCATCAATTAAGCAGTAACACAAACAAATCATGCAGAATATTGGCTACATCTAAAGTCTCTCCCTATACAGAACATCACTGTTTATCATGAAATCATCCTTAGGAATTGGTTTTAACTGACAACACAATATCATGCCTCCCCTAATCCACACTTGCCCAGTCCATCACCAGTAGTCATGTAACATAAAAGTAAACTCATCTCACTTAAATTACAACACAGCATGTTTCTTTGCAATCACATACCTAACATGTGACTCTTTCCATATCATTCACAATGTCAAATGTCTCAGATGAAGACACTACAGACGGCATACCCGAATAGTGTGCCACACAAAATAACATAGCATGTCATTGAAACATCTATCAAAAGTATATAAAAAAGATTTATAATGAGTTTCTGGAGCTACTTATCTAACTCATTGACACATAGACAACAAATGTGTGTCCTGCCATATGGTTCTACTTAACACACAAGGTACAACCACAGACAACCATAGGGAGCATAACAACACCTCCAGTACAATGGACACCAATCATGTACATGAAGGCCACATACCATTCCGCTATACACGGTGAGTAGAATCCGCTACATCACTACATCAAAACACCTACATCACTTACAACAGTCTAGACATGTGAAACCTAATACTTTAGTACAGAAGTAACACTTACATAACCCACTACTAATGTAACCGTGAGTAATTGTAATTATAATTGTATTTATAAAGCGCGGTCCGGCTGAAGCATCAAAGCTCTAAGCGGTGTGAAGTGCCAGTAAGAGCAAAAGAAGACAAGAGAGAAGCAGCAACTTTCTGGAAAAACATTTATAATTTGAGGGAGAAGAGCCAAGGTTTTACCTGTTTCCGAAAAGGCATAAAAGTTTCCTCTTTGCTGATATGGAGTGGGAGAGTGTTCCAAAGTTTAGCTGCCACCACCGAGTAGGCTCTTTCACCCCATTTAGATTTCCGGCTGTGGGGGACTGAGGCCAGACAGAGACTGATGGACCTAAGGTGGCAGCTAGACACATGCCATTTTAGAGTAGTGCAATGGTATTTGGACCATTCAGAATAAAGCGCCTTATGCGTGAGGCAGAGACCTTTGAAGAAAATGTGCTTCTCTACAGGTAGCCAGTGCAGCTGCTTCAGGCTACCACTGGTGGACGCCGACCTCAGAAGATCCAACGCCAGGTGGGCTGCAGTGTTCTGTATCAGTAGCAGTTTGTAGAGAGAGCCTTTGTTGATGTTCAGCATCAAAGCATTGCAATAGTCAAATCTAGATATGAATAAAGCAAGAATCACAGAGATTCTGAGATCCTTTTGTAAGAAAGGGGAGAATTTTCTGGAGGGTTTTGATCACCCAGAAGCAGGTTTTAATAGTATGATTCACCTGTAGGTCAAAAGACAAAGCATTGTCCAATAAGATGCCTAAATTTCCTGCCACTGGTATGGGCGCAGGCAAGTCTCCACAAGATTTTGTGTAAAAAAACAGGATTTCTGTTTTTTTCTCCATTCATTTTTAGCCAATTATGGCTCATCCACTTATTAATCTCATTCATGCAGTTATAAAACCTGTATGCTACCTCCTCCAAGTTCCTGGTGACTGGGATAATAAGCTGGGTGCTATCAGCATAGAGGGAAATCTGAAAAACAAAAGAACGGACCAGCTTTGCCAGCGGAGCCACATACAGATTGAACAAGGTGGGGCTAAGAGAAGACCCCTGGGGAACCTCACAAGGAGGTTGGAGCAGGGCAGCTCTTAAATCACCACAGCTCACAATGGTTCATTCACACAGAAAGCACTTCAGGATATCCAGGGCACTGTCTCTGACCCCCACTTGATAAAGGAGCTGCACCATCAATTGCAGAAACACGGTGTTGAACGCAGCTGAGAGATCTAATAATACTAGAATGGCACCTTCCCCTTGCTCCACCATCCGGCGGATTGAGGCAGAAGTGGCAATAATTGCGGATTCTGTACTGTGCGCTTTCTGAAACACAAGATGGGAGGGATCTAGGCAGACACTTTCCTGAAGGAAGTGGGCTAGTTCGATATTAAGGTGCTTTTCAAGAATTTTAGCCAGGGTAGGTGATAAAGAGATGGGACGAACATTTTTAAGATTATTAGGGGCGCCTCCTGGTTTCTTTTTGAGTGGGATTACAATTGCCTCTTTTGAGGAGAGGGGAAAGGCCCCAGTGTTCAATACCTTTTGGTAGACCAATTCCAACACTGCGGACACCAAGTCGGGAGCGAGCCTCAATATATTAGGGGGCAAAGATCGTTAGGGGACCCTGACCTAACCCCAGACAGCAGTGTTTTAATCCTGTGTGCTGACAATGGGAGGAAATTGGTGAGTACAGGACTGTTGTTAGTCACCAAGTCCACCCAATAGATATTATGGTACAGATCCACAGGGTGCTGGGCAAAATTAGCATGGATCTGTAAGACTTTGCTTTTGAAGAAGTCTGCTACCTTACTGCAAAAAAGCTTGGGAATTCTCTAGTACCAGGGGGAGGTTGAGGAAGTAAAGGAGCAGACCACTCTAAAGAGTTCCCTAGGTGCATTGTCTGCTTCCTTAATTTTAAGACTGAAATAGCCTATTTGGCTTTCTTAATCGCCAGTTTATAGTCCTCAAGCAAAGACCTAAGCTTGTCTCTTTGCACTGAACTTTGATCCAGTTTCCATCTATGCTCCTGCCGCCTATATAGTCTTTGCAGATCCTTGAGTTCCGTGGTGTACCAAGGAGGGGATTCTTTCTTACAGGCCATGGGTCTAGTTTTCCTAAGTGGGGCCAGTATGCCAATTGCTGTCCTCACCCCTGTTCGTACCATTCCACCTCAGAGCTAAACAGCTCCCTAACCTGCTCCCAGCCAGCCATCAAGGCTTCGCTCCCCAATTCTGCCCCATTGTTTGATTAACTTGGAGGGCGGAGGGGTGTAAGTGGGCTACCCATTGCCAGCCACACTAAAGAATAGCAGATGATGATCACACAAGTCAAGGGCCACATTCTCCAGAAAGGTCCAGCTATCATGGCGAGAACAAAATACCATCCAGGGTGTGTCCCGCCCAATTTGTTGCTGACATAACCTTAAGGTCCCAATCAAAATTAGACATCAGGTCAAGGAAAGAGCTTGCCGCACTGACCTCTTTATCCTCAAAGTGAAAGGTAAAAGTTCCCAACACAATACACTTAGAGGTTACAATAAGTGGTTCAATAATGGACAGCCAGTGAAGGAAAAAAGAGTTCTTAGGACCTGGGGGACAATAGATCAGAAGGCCCTCGAAGAACAACATATCCCTCAGGTGAACCTTAAAGAAGGTATCTTTGCAAATTTCTGGGCTAACGTTGATAGATTCTAAGACACAATGAAGTTTATTCCTGAAAATCACTGCAAGCCCCCCTCCCCTCTGGAAGACTCATAGCCTGGAGGAGAGGCTACCGTAAAATCAGTCTTCCCTGGCCCATGTTTCTGTGATAAACAAACAGTCCAGGTCTAAGGATTCAATCATGTCCCAAATTTCTACACTATGTTTAATCAGTGAGCGGCCGTTAATCAAACTGCATTTTGACTGACTAAAATCACCATCCCCCCCATACCTTAGGCATAAGAGGTGAGTCCTGCTGGATAGTACAAACGTGTCTGTGGGGAGCAATCTGCCCAAACTCCCAGGTGCAATCGTCACACCTCCAGCCCTCTGCCTGATCTGGGCAAGCCCGCTCGCAGCCCCTACCGATCCGCCTAGTGGATAAGTCCATGAGAAGCTGTTGGAGGTACTGGATGCAAGGGAGAACCTGAGTAGTGGGGGGAGAGTCCCTGGCCCCGGACCCTGTCGGGCATGGACAGGCTTTCCTTTGGTGTGCCAGCAACGCACCTGCTGCACGTATCAGTTGCACGGCCATGACCCGATCGGTTTAAATACTGATGGTCGATCCATTCATCAAAAGCAAACGTCCAGCAGCTAGTCTGCTGCCCTGGGCCCCTACAACCAATATGGCCACCATCAAGGAAAGGGGAGGGCTCTGACAGGCCCTTTCACCCTTAAAACAGTGAACAGGCACAGCGTGTGCCCAGCAAATGTCTCAAAGCAGAAAAATGAAAGTTTCGATGAGGGCATAATTTTTTTTACATTTTAGAGTGTTTTTTGGCAAGAAAAACAAAGAAAGAGAAATAGCGAGGCAAGAGAATAGATAAAAGCAAATTATAAAGCTTACAAAATTGCTTAAAAACTCCACTTCAACAGATCTCTCTCGCTCACTTCTTGAAACCACTGCACAACCGCGATCCGATCGGTTGAAACACTGATGGTCGCTCCATTCATCAAAAGCAAAAGTACGGCGACTCATCTGCTGACCTGGGCCCCTACACCCAATATGACCACCGCCGTGGAAAGGGGTGGGCTCTGACAGGCCCTTTCCACCTTAAAACTGTGAACAGGCACAGCGTGTGCCCAGCAAATGTATGAAAGACGAAAAATTAAAGTTTTGATGCGGACACAATTTTTTGTAAGTTGTAGAGAGTTTTTTGGCAACAAAACAAAGAAATTGGAGAGCGAAACAGTGAGACAAGAGAATAGATCAAATAAAATTGAAAAGCTAAAAATCGCTTAAAAAACCCACTTCAGCAGATCTCACTCGTGCACTTCTTCAAACTGATGACACCTAGAATTCAGCAAATGGACTGGCAACATATCCCATAACACCAGCATGTGTATGTCAAATGGAACCCCTGCTACACTATTAAATCAGGAAGAAATGAGCTGATCCATTACTAAAACTGTCAAAACAGCCTCAGATTAGCAAAAATACTGCCCTAAGTAGTATGGACAAAATACATGGGCTAAGGGATCAGGAGGCTAGACACTTACATTTTCAACACCATATAGATGAAAAGAAATGTATTTGAACACGTCAATGATATGTCTTGTACTGTCAATGTATTATTACCACCATGATTTTTACTATGTAGGATGCCCACCCTCATCAAACTTCACTTTTCACAATGTATGGTTCTGACATAACAATAGGGATACCTTCTCAAACCTCATAGGGAGTGTAGCGATTTTGCCATATTAGAATCCTGATTGAAGTGACAGGCTCATATCAAGTTTCCATCTATTTAAGGGCACTGGATTACTTGGCCCTGTTACCCATCTGTCAGACCCAAGGTTGCACATAAAGCAAGGGTCAGTGGAATTGAACTGGTCAGAAACCAAAAATATACAACTTACCAATTGGGTATGTGGACCGTGGAACAGTAGGTGGGAAGGATTGCACAGCAGGTTACACATATGTATGGCTGAGTAGAGTTACACATATGATACAGTCATATGTGCATCACCACATGCCGTCATACTATTTGGTTTGGTTACACCCTTGTCCAAGTAGGGACAACAATCCTACTCAGGGTAAATCACACACAATCCAAATTATCCTGTGTGCACCCTCTGGTAGCTTGGCACTAAGCAGCCAGGCTTAACTTAGAAGGCAATGTGTAAAGAGTTTGTGCAATAAGTCATACAATAACACAGTCAAAACACCACAAAAAGACACCACACAGGTTAAGAAAAATAGAGAATATTTACCTGAATGAAATACTGTTAAAACAATGAAAATCCAATCTACACAAGCAAAGTTATGAATTTTTAAAGATTAAAGCCAACTAAAAAGCCTTGAAAACACAATAGCTCCAACTGAGGCAATCACGATGTCATTGACCGAGTCGTTCCCAACAATCCAACACCACCGGTGCTGGTCACAGAATCACACGGACCCCCAGGCACAGTACCTTTTGAAAATGAAGAACATGGATGTCGCACGGAGTCGGAAAGAGGCGTCGGTGGAGTCAGTGCAGTGTCAGTCCCTTACGGCATCCAATGAGAGAGGCGTCAGTTCTGCACTGCAAGGCTCTGTCCGGAAGCAGGGGGAGATGAACCACGATGCGTTGATTCCTTGTGACACAGTGGGGTCGCTGGTTCCGGTCCGTCAGGACATGATGTGTCGACTACGCAGTGTTGCAATGAACCGGAGTGACATCAGACTTGCATTGCAGGCCAAAGTCGTGGTGTGCAGTGAGCTCCACGGAATAGAGCAGGCTGAGGCATAGCTGAAGTAGTTCAGAAGTGCTGAAGTCAGTGTACTAGCAAAAACCTAGCGGTTGAGGTCTTTGTAGTCCCTCGGACCCCAGAACAGGAGGCAAAATCAATCCACGCCCTCGAAGAGCACTTTGGGGGGAAGGTAGAGTCCTTCCAGCACAGTCTGAGGCCAGCAGGGCAGCAGTCCTTTGCAGCAAAGCAGTCAACAGAGTCCTTTGGGCAGCCTGGCAGGTCTTCTGACAGAGTTCAGGTGCAGGTGTAGAAGTGTCTGAGTTGGTTGGGTCAGAGACCCAGTTTAAATACCTCAAAATGCTTTTGAAGTGGGGGAGAGTTCAAAGAGTGGTTTTGAAGTGCACAAGTTCCCCTTTCAGTGCAGCCCTCTCTGTCAGGGTCCCAGTATGTGGTTTAGCAGTCCATTATGTGAGGGCAGGCCACTAGCCTTTTAAATGTAAGTGTCAGGCACTTTACCCTTCTAACCCAGGAAGACCCATTCAATATGCAGATGAGTGCAGGTGTTACTGAGTGTCCTGTGTTTGTAGGTGTCTGGGTGAAATGCACAAGGCAGCTGTCAACCAGCCCAGCCCAGACCAGACATTGATTGAAGATAGGCGAAGAAGGTGGCGGATGCCAGAGAGTGCTTGCACATCTGCAAAGCGTATGTCAATAGTGAAATCCGAGCAAAGTCATAAAATTTAAACAATATGGTGTTGGGTGCCAGGCTATCCCTAACACCTGCCACCACAGGTGTCAGAGGGCCACACACTGAAGAGTGGGTGGTTGCCTAAATATTGAAAGAAGAGTGGCCAGGGCACACCAATAGCATGAATCCTGATCCTGATAATGTTCAAGAATAAATAGAAAGTTCATTCTTGGAAGATGATGTGTAGATATTTATTATAAGTGCAGGTAGAAAGTAGAAATCTCAATCAAAAGACTGCGTTGTACAAAATGACCATGTGTCCAGAGCAGCCAGATGGTGATAAATGGTCAAAGTTACAATAGGATGTTCGAATGTAACAATAAGTCCATACAGCAAAACAGCCAACACGTGTTTTGTCTTCAAGACTTTGTCAAGGCTTCAGATGTATATAAAACATTATATGTAAACACGAAAGGTAAATAGATCAAGCTGCTGGTAGTCATGAGTCCTTGGGAGAAATCAAATAGTACAGGCAAATTATGGCCATGATAAGCCTCAAGTATTTGTGGAGTGAATAAACCTGTGCCGTGCGCGTCGGGGTTTTGGCAGACAAATTGAAGATAGACTGTAATGCACAGATGGTTTTTAAGTGCAGAGAAATGCTCACTTTCTAAAAGTGGCATTTCTAAAATAGTAATATAAAATTCAACCTCGCCAATAAGCAGCATTTTCTATTACCATTCTGGCCACACTGAATATGACCTGGTTACCCCTTTCAAATCAGAATCTACCACTCAAAAAGTATATGAGGGGAGACCTAATCCTAGTCTATGAAAGGTGCAGGCCTCACAGTAGTGGAAAATTAATTTAGGAGTTTTTCACTACCAGGACATGTAAAACATGTGTACATGTCCTGCCTTTTACCTATATAGCATCCTGCCCTATGGGTTACCCCGGGCCTATATTTTCAGTGACTTCCATATAGAAAAAGTGGAGTATATGACTTGACAAGTACCTTTAAATGCCAAGTCGAAGTGGCAGTGAAACTGCACACACAGGTCTTGTAGTGGCAGGCCTGAGACATGGTTAAGGGGCTACTTATGTGCTGCAGGCCCACTAGTAGCATTTAATTTACTGGTCCTGGGCACAGATAGTGCACTTTACTAGAGACTTATATGTAAATCAAATATGCTAATTGGGTATGAACCAATGTTACTACGTTTAAGGGAGAGACCATATGCACTTTAGCACCTGTTAGCAGTGGTAAAGCGCACAGAGTCCTAAAACCTGCAAAAACAGTGTCAGAAAAGTGGAGGGAGGCAGGCAAAAACTTGGGAAATGACCACCCTAAGGCTATCAGGTCTAACAAGTAACATGTCCCTATACACAATACAATGCCCACATTTGCATTTCAACATTGGCAACTGTAGTACTATGTCTTCCGAGGAGACCCTTTACCTGTAGCATGTACCACATTGTCACAGCTACAGTACTTAGACATCATACACCAAACTGGCAGAGGCATGTATATGTGTTTTGTCAGTACTTACCCCCTTAAGGCTGCTGTGCTGCCCTCAAACGCCCATCCACCTTAGGGTAAGCTGCTGCCAAAATGCGGGCCATTAGGGGGTTCAAGGTCCGATGGGCACTTCTCCCTTGTTGAGAGGACATCCCCAGGTGGGCCTCTGCGGTCTTATGCACCCCGAAGAAAGCACAGTGCTGAAAACCTACAGCCGGTGGCCTAGCTCTTCAAGGGTGCCTTGATCCTAATACAAACAAAACTCTCCACCCCCTAGTTAAAGCCACCTATAACTTGTGTGCAAAGAGACCCTCACAGTCCTGGCCCAAGTGCCAAGACATCTACTGCACTATTTATAGCCACAGCCCTTCTTAGAACAGTTGATTCAGAATGTCGGATTAAATCATAAACGGGAGTAAAACTCCAGGATATTGACACTCATGCATCCAGTGCGGTGGTTTACTTGTAGCCCCGCATCTTGCTCACAGGCTCGTGCTCTGTTCAGCCACATCGCTTCACCTGAGGTAATCCGCTGGCATCCCTCTGTTCCCGACCGCCTGCCCCTCCCCTGCATGTGGAATGTAACAGCTAACGTAGTGTACCTAACACAGCGCCCAATGAGACCAATTTGCAGCGCTGGCAAGGTAAACAATGACACGCTTGCTACAGGGAGAAAAGCATAGGAAGCTGCTGCGATTTTTGCTTTGGGTTTCACCAGCGGAGGTTACAAGCATGCGCTGGATAGAAGCACGTCGTTACCCAAGGTGGCCTCTGTTAATCTGTGCTGTAAATTAAAACTACTTTATCCCGGTGCCCATAATTTGGAGGTGAAGGGGTGGCAGCAGAAAGGGTTTGGAGACAGGAGTGATGGAGTTATGAAAAGCAAAGTGCGGCACCGAACATTTTTTTTTTTTTTTTTTAACTCTGCCTCACATAAATTGACACGGATAAACATGACCGTAAATCTGTTCGGGTTTACTTAATTGGTCACAAAGAGACTGTGGTTTAAAACATCTTGCATGAATATCATCTTTGTCTGCCTAGCAATTTTCAGGTAATAACAATGTCAAGATCATTTAGATGGTTCATGCATTTTCTGAAGAGCTCTGTGTTTTGTCTAGACAAGTTTGGTTCATAAACTAGCATAAAGGGATTAACATGCCTACGGGCAAACACATCATGTAACATATAGAAAACGCATGTGTATTGTATTGTAAAGTGATAGGTCTGCTTTTCAGACAGAGATCATTTTGTAGATTGCACTTCATAAATTGCAGTCCTATTATAGCACACTGAGTTAGAAACTGGCATCAAGGAGCTGCAGCCAAACAGCTATGCATGGGTAGACCTAGTTTTCGGTGCATGCCATTTGAATCAGTTGCATTCTTCCAGGTTCGACAGAAGTCCTAAAGTTAGACCTTCCAAGGCTCTTTCTACCTTGCTGATATTGAAATGTGTGACCTGCTGCTCACAGCATGTGCCAGCAGCAAGCTTTCAACTCATTCAGCCATTCTGCCAGTCACACCTTAGAATTTGGACATGACTGTTGTAGAGTCCAGATGGACTCGTTCTAGTGTTTCTGCCAGCCACTCTGCTGAGGGCTGGTCTTACATATGCACCCCACACCCACCCAACAGAGGCGTCACCAATCAGGTGACCCTGCCAATAAAAGGGGCCGGGCGCACGTGCCTGAAGACAGTTTAAGTACTACCCTACCACCGTGTCTGCGTCACCTTACTTACCAGCATGGGGGCCTAGGGCCCCATATTACAACTGTCTCCGCCCTTCATCCTCATTGGGTTGATCCATTGAGTATTGTGTATTGGTACCGTTTCTTGTTAGGGTGCTCAGGAGTGGAATCAGGCATTATGTGCTTAATGAAACTGCAGGTTTTTTATATTAGAGCGGTATTTGTTTGGCCCAGAGCGATGAAGCCGTGTGAAAGGGTGAGGGAGGTATGGACCTCACTCTGTTTATAAGCTCAAGGTCAGAGAAGAGCCTACTTTAACCAGCTGCTTGGAGTGCTGAAGAGTGAACTGGGTTAGATGAGGGCCCCACCAAGGCGGGAGAAGAAACCTAAGAGCACTGAAACAAAATCTTTCAACACTCCCCCCTTCCCCTCCCCAAAAAAGGGAAAAAGTACCCTGAGGCCCTTCTTACTTTTGAGAAAAATGGTTCGCCGGCCATTTTTAGGTCAAACGCGCAAGCGTTCTGACATGTAATTTATCTGTGGACTTTTAACCACACCCACCACTATCACTCGTTCATGGGCTTGCCTTTCAAAACTCCTTTGCATTGGTAAATGCTTACGTTTGTCCTTCCTTGGGGCAGTTTGTTACTGGCTTGTTTTAAGTGCACTTACCCAATTATTTTGGATTACTATTGAGTTGAAATGGCTATCATTTGCCATAACAATGATTACATGTTTCTTTTTAAGGTCAAGCGTGCAAGCTCTCTGGCCTGTTGTAATCTCTCTGTGGACTTTTAACCACACCCACTCTTGCTAGTCATTCTTTGTTGTGCATGTCTTAAATGCTTCATTTTTATAGGTGCATTTTGTGAAATGTCCCTCCTTTGTGTGTTTCTTCCTCTTACCGTGTGGGATGGCCCCTCCTCCAGTTTCTGTTTGCCTTTCATCCCAGCCACAATCCTTTCTATACATTCATTCCGGGAGCCAGTAACTCTCACCCTCATGGGGACTGTGGCACTTTGAATTGACCTGCTTATGTCAACTGATTTACGTTTCATTTTCAATTTATGTGGCAAGAAAAGTCCAGTTAGGAATTTACTATGCCAGAAGCTCTAACTCGAGCAAACACAAGACCCAATATTTTGCAAATGCTTGTTTTGATGAGCGTTGACCTCCATGGAGGACACAGACAAAAGGAAAAAGTCATGTCCACATGCACCATAATAACACAAGTGGACAGAACACTTCGGTGGCAGCAAGTAGACAAACATTCCCATCCTCTCAGTTCACACTCTTCTACAAATTAGCATCTGCATGCATCAACACCTTCATTACTTTACATTTCAGGCACACCATCATACAACACACCTTTCACACATTGGTATACCATTGGACTCACCTGCTCCTCTTGTGCACTATATAGCTGTTCATACAGGGGTAGGAACTCCCCCACCAGCTTGTCCAGCTCTTCAGGGTTGAAGACTGGGGCCCTGTCACCTGCAGGACTTCGCATGATCACTCCCAGAGGCAGTACATATCAGCTCAGGTAGTGGAGGTCTTGCTGGCAGCAGTGTCAGGAGTCAAGTGAGCAATACTGCAGAAGATGGCAGCCACGTCCGTCATGTACAGGACCGTCACCTCCAGTGGACATCCCCATTGGCTCAAGTCCGCCAAAGACAGCAATGTGTTCCAAGAACAATTTCCACTGTGGTTGTGACCGCCTACCACCATGACGACATCCGCCGGCGGACTTAGGTCACTTCCACATGTCCAGCACAGTAGGTCAGGTGGCTGCCATTTTGAGCACATTTCATGTATTGAAAATGTTTGGAATATGCTTCATAAACTAAGCCCTACATCGTACAGTATATCTGTAAGTACCGCCTTCATGGTTAGTTGTGCGTGTTAGTAATAAAAGCTGTTAATCTGAGGGATTTGTGGTGATAGCAATGTACACCTATTCTCAGGATCCTATGTGCATTGTTAATGTAGATAATGTTCAAGAAGATGTGTCAGACATGTAAAGTCGGTTGGAATAACAAACACACAGTCACAGATGAATATGCATGTGTAGTACATTAGGTAATTGAGGGAACGTGCTCCAAGGAGAGTGTCATCGAATGCATAGCTATGTGCTGTACTGTAGACATCAGAGGTTGTAACCGACCTCAATAGCAGATATGTGTGACTTGTATATGGACATTTACGTGATGTGTGGATGCTTCATGTCACATATTATTTTACTTGTTTCCACATAGTTAGCCTGCCATGAAGAGAGGAAGCCAACCACCAGTATACCGTTCACTTGTGGACCTGAACACCATGGAACAAAGATATACTTCCCAGACATATCGGCTGAATAGGCATACTATCATGGATCTTTGTGATCAGTTGGAGCCTGATCTGGTGATTGTCATTCGTAATCCCTATAGCATACCTCCCATCGTTCAAGTCATGTCAGTGCTACACCTCCTGGCCACAGGTCCTTTCAGAGTACAGTGGCCCTAACTGCAGGGATGTCATGTTCAGTCTGGTTTTGAAGGATGTACTGTGTGCATTGTTGAACCACCTGGACAGGTACATCAGGTTTCCACAACTTGCAGACTTGGCCTTCGGGAAGGCAGAGTTTTATGCTATGGGACACATTCCACATGTAGTTGGAGCCATAGATGGCATCCATGTAGCCTTGGTTTCCCCAGTGCCAATGAACAGGTGTATAGGAACAGGAAAAACTACCACTCCATCAACGTTCAAGTGTTGTGTGTAGTAGACCAGTACATTTCACAAGTCAGTGCAAAGTACTGAGGATCAGTCCATGCTTCCTTTATCATGTGGAACAGCAATGTCCTACTGCTGATGATAGACTCAACACAGAGAGGGCCTTTCTGGTTGGTATGTTAGATTTGAAATGTGTGTTTGCAAAGTATGTCTCCTGCCATCACAATGTTGCATGTCCCACATATATGTTTGTGTTGTTCTACCAATTTGCTTACAGGTGACTCTGGCTATCCAAACCGTCCTTAGTTGTTGACACCAGTGAGGTACCCACCCATGCCAGGGAAGGTCTGCTACAATGAGGCCCATGGGAGGACGTGTCGAGGAGCAGACTTTTGACCTCCTGAAGGCAAGATTTAGGTGCTTGGACATTTCAGGAAGAGCCCTCCTCTACTCATTCAACAAGGTATGCCAAATAATTGTTGCCTGCTGCATGCTCCACAATCTTGCCCTGAGTCGTCAGATACCACTCTTACCAGATGAGAGGGAACCAGCAGAACCTGTGGATGGAAATGCAGATTTGCCAAGTGATGAAGAACCAGTTGAAGATGAAACAGGAGACTCCAGGGCAGATCTCATCAATCAGTACTTCAACTGACTAAAGGTTTGTGATGTATAATTAATGTTGTGATTTTATTTTGCAACCTACAGTTGATGGGTAGCATGTCACCTCCTTTTTAGCACCATTTATGGGGCTATAGGGTCCAATGCCCATGAGTGAGTTCTGCATGCAGACTGTAGATTTATATTGTGTACTGGACAGAGTGGTCTACAGTGTTATGATTTGTTATAGCAGATCAAAGTCACACTTGTGAACATGACTTTTCTGATTTGAGGAATGTTTTCTGCTATATCCTATCCCTTATCTCTGTCAATCACATATTTGCTGAGTTCCAGTTTAGCTCCTTGGAAGTGACAGACAGTGTCAGAAGCAGATGGGAAGTGTAGGCAGGAATGAGAAGCGGACATGGCTAAAACCAGGTACTAATTGCCATGAGTAAGTGGAATCTAACTAACATAGCCAGACTGTCGGGACGTTGGGGTGGAAATGTTTTTTTACCATCAAGTTCACCTGTAGCGTACAGGAGGTGGTCAAATTATGTAATTTGTTGTCTCCATATCTGTCCAGCTCATGTGTAAATGTTTAACCATAACCTCTCCCATCACAATGGTTTCTGTTGTATGTAATCTTCCTGAAACTCAGCTGTCAGTGTGTTCCTACTTTGCAGACCAATGTGCATGTCACTGTGGACTGACATAGGTGAGTGGCAAGCCTACAGGTATGTGACCAATGTAAGTGAAAGATCCCTGGATGGGGGACATCAGTACTGATCTCTGTACCATGGGGTATGATTATTAGGAAGCTAAGGTATGGGTATGTGATAAGGCTTTACCAGTTGCTACAAAGGACCAATCTGTGTGCCCCCAAGCTTGTAGGAAGATTAACATGACCCTAGCTTCGGTATCCTGTATTTTAGCATTGTCTGTCACCTTAGCAAGCATCCTGATGTTACTTTCAGTTATACTCTATGTGCATATCTACCAATAAATGTGTGTAGAAGTAGCTAATAACTTTTATTTTAATCTGTCCATGTTACAATCCTAAAGTAATGATTCTCCTGCTGATAGAGTCCATGTGTTATGTCAATAACAAAGGTTGTACAATACAGAGTTGGCATGCATAACAATCGTACATGGTTGATAAATAAAACATACACAGGACCTGTGTTTAAGTGTAATATATTGTGGACAGTAAAACAATATGTATGACTAGTAATTTAAAAACACAGAAAATAAAAAGTGAGGCGTTCAGTTATGGTGGTTGGAATCATGAGAGTAGCTGCTACACCATTAGGATACATAAGTCCAGTGTCCTTGCAGCATGGGAAAATGGAAATTGGTTTCAAAACAGTCAACAGGGTGTATCTGTGGCATACAAGGGGAACAAGTCAGGAGAGGTTCACTTCCTGGCAGTGGGTTTGGTCTTGGCATTTGCTCCTGATGGATGTCTTGGTGGACGTCCACATTTGCGGGGGTTCCTCTGATACAGAGGGTGGGGTGTCTGAGGCATATCCTTCCCCTGGCGGGACCTCAATTCCAATAGCAGCCGCAGATGTTGAAGGGCCTGAAGAGTCATTACTAGTGGAAGAGGCCTGATATTGTGTTGCAGACCTACTCAGGGTAGTGTTGATGTCCATTCTGGATGGCATTTTGTGCCTGCCACTGCTGCATGACTTCCTGGTGTTTCTCCCTCTGCAGCTTTTGGATTATCCCCGTCATGGTGATTACCTGGCCCATCATGCCTTTGGAATTTTGGTAGGCTCCCAGACTTCGGAGATGGTTTCCTGGTCAGTATTGTCCCTTGGAGTCCCCATCCTCTGGCCCATAGCATCCCCCCATGCACCCTACCCCCACGTGCCTGTGCTCCTGACACAGTGTGCCCACTCCCAGTGGAGGCAGGACCATCACTGTCAGGGGTGACAAGAGGAAACTCTGGTACCTGTACGGTGGGGCACACAATGGATTAGACAGTGTTTGGGACACAGGTTTGGGCATGAAGGGTTTCTTATGTTGTAGATGCAACAGAGCTGGGAGGAGTGGATGTGGGCAGGGCGAGGCTGACAGTTGTTGACTGACCAGGTGTCCATGATGGGCCAGGTTTGTTGTCAGTTTCCAAACATCCAGGGTGTTGTCCTCACTGGGGCCTTCATCCAGAGGGATAGTGACAGTCTCTGGTATCCTCTCCAAGGTGACACTGTCAAGGTTACCTACAGGAGAAGTGGAACATAGAGTTCAGGCTAAATTGGGGGTATTGTTGCAGTTGTGTGAAATGCAGACAGTGCCTTAGCATGATCCCCAGCAATGACAATGACAGCTGCTGCACAGAATAACTTAGTACAATATCAAACTCTGTGACTTGAATTCCATACTCCATGTTTTGAGTTGTTAAACTATGTTGGTAGTGATTGTACTGTTGATGCCATCTGATGATGTCTGATTATTGACATGGGTGTTCACCTTTGTTACCTAGTGAACTGTCTGACATTATGGATGGCACAAATAAGAGCTGTACAATGCACATTAGTGTAATTGTAGGGACACATTTTGTGAGTAAGTCAATAGACACTGACCTGTATCTGGATGTACTGTATGTGCATCCACTTTGCCATCTGGCTTTCCACCCCAGGTGAATACATTTCTATCTTAGGATTCTTTATGCTAAGGCCATTATGAATGGGCACTGAGCTATAGTGGTGTTTTGGTTGTGATGTTAGTGGGAGTGGGCCATTGCATTGCTGTCATTGCCATATTCCAGTGGTTCCCAACCTTTTCACTTCTCTGGACTCCTACATTATCATCACTGGAACCCAGGGACCCCCCACGGAATCATTATTGGAATCCGGAGACCTCCCATTGAGTCATTATTGAAGCTGGGAACCTAATCTGTTAATATTATTTAATTATCTAAGCAGTCGTGAAGCCCCTGAGGAGGCTTTGCGGATCCCCAAGTGTCCCTGGATCACAGGTTGGGAACCACTGCCATAAACTGTTCCACACTTGAACATTCAAGATGGGTTAGATTGGTAGTTAGTTTCACATACATGACATCTCATATTTGGTGCACTGTTCAGGTTTTCACAATGATGGGATATTGCATTCTGAGAGTTGTAGTGGTATGAGTTGCCAGTACTTCACGTGTCATTTCCTAGAGCTGTGGGGCCAGGTGAGTTTAGTGGACATGTGGCATGCGAGAGAGGGGTATTAGGTCATTTGGACAGAGGGGTAGTGAGTGGTGTGTTAATTGGGGTGGGGTAAGGTGTTGAGGAAACATGCAGTACATGACAATTGAGTGACTTGAATGTTGTGGGTACTTATCCGACTCCACTCTCCCAGATATTCCTGTCAGGCCCTCAGGATGCAATATGTCCTCCCAAGATGTGAAAGTAGGAGGGTGTCTTATCCAGGTGACTGATTGACACCTGATCTGTTCGATATAAGTCAATAAGGACGCTCAATGAAGGACCACACACCAATTATGAACACAATTTAGCTTTACTAGAATTTCAGGAAAATGTATGCATTTGGCACATCAACGAAGTAGAATGAAAACCAGCAATAAAGAGCATCTATTTATATATGAGCAAAGAGTTCATTGACAATATGAGCTTTGATTAGCTGTATACGAAATGCATATTTCAATTACAGCAGCATGCTCACATTAAGACGTTCAGGAAACAAAATATAAATGAGCAGAATACTTTAGATTATAAACATAGTGCAAGCATAATAAGAAACAATCATAATAGAGCAGAGAAACAAAGGCCTTTCATCCCTGGGTGGAACTTGACTTTATCCACAAATGCTGGGAAGCCCTCTACCGCCTGCTTGGACCTCTCTTCCCCTCGAGCGTATTGGTCTTTCAACAGCAAAACCAGGGAGGCAGCGCTGTGGGCTTGGCGATGGCAGCTTACACAACCCCATCTGCGAGCTTCAATCCCCTCACCCGCGCTTCAGTGCATAAATAACCTAAAGCTTGGATTCTATCCCTTTCTCACATCTTCTAGCTATGTTATTAGCACATGTCCCTTGGCTGCTCTGCCATTCCCTATCTATTGTTTTGTCAGTCCTTTTCCTGTACTCCCTTTTCTCAGGGTTAGAACGACCTTAGTGTCTCTCTCCTACACATCCTGCTTCTTACACATGCAGCTGCGGATAATCTTATCTATGGAATGTTTCAGGTTTCAACAGGCATCACGCTCATCTACACTGTTCAAACTAATTAAACCTTTGCGTCACAATGTCTTCCGCACCTTTCCCTATACTGATCAGAGGGGAAGGTGGGAGCCCACCGCCAGTCTTCATTACTGCCAGCTGGTGCCTGGATGCCATGGAACATACCTTCTCCTTAGGTCATTCCACCTCTTCATGATATCCTCCCTTGTGCCTGGATAGCTGCCTACAGAATTAACCCATTCGACTAGTCTGTGCCACAGCTCCATTTTCCTGGCAATGGATGTTTGCTGGACTTGTGCTCCAAACAGGTGTGGCTCTACCCTGACAGTTTTGTCCACCATGACTCTCAACTCCTCATCCGTGAAATT
Source organism: Pleurodeles waltl (assembly GCF_031143425.1). NCBI lineage: Eukaryota > Metazoa > Chordata > Amphibia > Caudata > Salamandridae > Pleurodeles > Pleurodeles waltl. The sequence goes on from NC_090447.1 coordinate 1,235,074,117, forward strand.
TGGGTGTTTTTTGTATGTGGTAGTAGTGGTGAAGACGGTGTGGTAGTGTTCAATGTGAAGGGCTGCAGAAGTAGGTAAATGGTGAGGTGTGGGTGCTGTGATGTGAGTGGGTGACAATTGTTGTGGGTTGTGTGTCATAGTAAAATGTGTGTTGTGTATATTGTGCAGGTGTGTGATGTGTACATAGTAAAATCTTTAAGGGTGCCTATTCTTACTTTTTGTATCTGTGTAATATGTTGGTTGTCTGTGGCTGTGTGAGGCGTTTTGTTTGCAAAGGATTGTGGGCTGTGTAGGGGTGTGTTATATAGTGCAGTGAGTAGATGTGTTGGGTGTGTGGATGTGTGTCAGGTGTGGGGCATTCAAACTATCCAATGTGGTGTTGTGTTCAGTGTGATGCGACCGCCGACTGCCGTGGTTCGCACCGCCAATGGTTTTCTGCCATGGAACATCTGCTGTTGTGATTTGTTGATCGTAATATGAATGGTGGATTGTTATTGGGCTGGTGGTGCTGGTGGTGGGATCGCCTCTTTTTCATCCACCAGTGTCCTGGCAGTTTTGGAACTTTGGCTGTTTTTTGGCAGACATCACAGTGTAGCTCTTAATATGTAGTCGGATGACTGCCCACATGGAAGTATTTTGGAGGCCGCTACTGTGGCAGTGTTTCCATAAAACCACCAAAGTTGTAAGAAGGCCCATAATTTCCACCAGCATTCCCCTTACTTATATAGAACTTGTGGAAAAACTTGTTCTGATACCTCAGAATATACTTTCATTCCAATAAAGACTCACAGGAAGGAAGCATCAAAAATGTACTCAGCTCCTTAAAACGAAATATAGCATTCTAGAAAACATTACTTTTGTTGGTGAGGGGCATGTCCACAATGGTGATGCTTTCCAGATTATTGTATCATTTTGTCAATCTCCTCACCTGCTTCCCTTCTCCCTATTTAAGGAATTCGACTCTATACTAGTGGATTTAATATGGGTCCAAAGAAATTTAAACACCCCCATATTGGAGGGAGGAATGTCGCACCCCAACTTTCAATTATATTAGCTAGCAGCCCAACTTCAGTGGGTTTCCCTGTGACTGAATGGAGTAGACACACACGAAACTGAAGAATCAACATGTAGTCTATGTATTGGTGCACTAGTTCCAATGATAGGAAGGAACCAACACATAACAAACTCTTCTGTCTGCTGTGTATTGACATGCTGAAAATGATGCCTACAAAAACTGCAATTGAACTGGCCCTTATGTCTCAGTGATAAATCTGGTAGGATTCCCAAGGACAGAGGGACACTTCACACAGAATCATATGGAGGCTTAAGCAAAGGTGGACTTGTGGACCATAAATGGGGTACTGATACTCCTCAAATGACCTGCACTCCCTAAAGGAGCTGGCTGAATTATACATCCTCCCACTGGCTCAGTTTCTGACATAAAGAGCTATGAAGAAAACAATCTCAGATACGTGAAATGTTATCACTGTTCACACTGGCTAACGGTTGAAAACTGGCGACCTGTTTTTATACAGCAGTACCATCAATGCCCAAAAGCGAGGTGACAGGACTAAGATGGCAATGGGGGTGCACAATGGAAAAATAAATAATTGCTACAGAGTGGAAAAGATCATATGAATATACCAAAACCACCTTGAGAAAAGCTCGCTTTAAGTATGCTCGTTTGGATTGTTTACAGTAAAATAGTTACCCTGACAAATAAATAATATAATATATATATATTACAATAACTTTGCATTGCTCCAGGTGTCTTGTAAACACTGCAGCATTCAGCCACGTGGTCTGGAGGTGCCCCATAGTTGCATAATTCTGAGGAAACGTAAAAACCCAACTTCCCTCTAGACAGGACAAGCCTCCACTATAGACGCTTGCATCCTAGGTCTGATCTCTCGTCAGCGGAGACTAAAAGTATGAAATACATTCTTGGACCTAGCACTCATTATGGCATAAAGAGCAAATACAATGGCTTCGGTCTCCCTGCGAGCACCATATTTTAAACACTGATTATCCGCCGCGCAGAGACGGGTGAGCAGCGAAAGAAAAACATTACGCAGAGAGGAAGACAAAGAGGGGTACCAGCAGCACATAGCAGTCAAGACGAACGAGGTGATCTCTGAATTCACTACATTTACTGAGAATAGTGTAATAGGAAATGGAGAAATTGCTCAAAGGTTAGAGTAAGGAAGAATTCGACCTCATCTCAAGCTAGGAAACAGACATACCATGGATCCTTAAAACTCCACGGCAACTGCAGCACAAACCAATGCGACCATGATTATAGGGACAGGCACTATTAGTAGATCCTACCAAAAGGTAAAAAGACAGAAACATATACTCCATACAGGTTTCAGACTGTTGTTACTAAGCAGTATTCGAAGCATTTGTGAACGTCATTGCATTGGATAAAATGGAAGGCATAGCCAGGAAGACTTCATGTACTTTGACATTTATTAATCAACATCACCCTGTACACCTAAATTAGCATGACTGTCCTAAGGTGCGTTTGGGAACCCCCCGCTCCCTTCTCCCAAATGAAAAACAAAATGGAGTAAAACTGTGCAATGTCAGCACAATTTCAAAAATAAAGTTGCAATGCCCTCTCCCTATGCAGTGCCAAGCTTGAGCCACAAGTGCTGTGACCCTCATGTTCTGCACCTGTGTATTGCAGTGTCATCCATCTGTCATGCCACAATGGCACTGGAGAAAGAGTACAAGTGGAGCTGGGTTACACATAAAGAAAGGAATTGGAGGATCCAAGCTTGTGTGATTGTAAAGGTTTAGGACGCAGGGCCAGTCTTCCTCATTTGTGCAGGTTTTGTTCTTGCACAAATTCGTTTCTGCAAAACGTTTCTTTTAGTACGTTTTCTCCAAACCCTCCCAGTTTTTTACTCTTTGTTTTCCCATGTCTTGCTACCCTCTGGTGGCTCAGGGGACTAATGAATCCATTTCAGAAACTTGTGCTTGACCTGATGGCCACGGATTTCCATGCAAGTCGGTCCACTCAGTCTTTCATTATTCGGAGGCCTAAATGAGTACCAATGAGTTGAGCAACAGCAAATACCTGTTATTCAGTGACAAGATGCCCCAAGGGGAGAACAAACACTTTAAAATACACATTGGTAATTCACTATGTTAGTCTCTTGTCCTCCTATTCCGCCTTCCTTTCTATCCCAGTCTCGCTGCCTCCTCCCCTTATTTATCCCTCTTCGCCCTATTCTCACTCTCCTTCCCATTGTGTCTCTTACTTTAAAGATTTCAAATGGCCCCGTCTGCGGTGTAAGTAGCTCATCCATTTCCGTGTCCTTTGCTTTTTAATACTTGTAATTATGGGGGTCATTCTGACCGCCAGGGCCAACGACCGCGGAAGCCCTGCCAACAGGCTGGCGGTGCTTCCGGGGGCATTCTGACCGCGGCGGTAAAGCCGCGGTCAGAAAAGGGAAGCCAGCGGTTTCCCGCCGGCTTCCCGCTGCCCCAGGGAATCCTCCACGGCGGCGCTGCAAGCAGCGCCGCCATGGGGATTCCGACCCCCTTCCCGCCAGCCTGGTTCTGGCGGTTTTCACCGCCAGAACCTGGCTCGCGGGAACGGGTGTCGTGGGGCCCCTGCAGTGCCCATGCCACTGGCATCGGCACTGCAGGGGCCCCCTAACAGGGCCCCACATAGATTTTCAGTGTCTGCGTGGCAGACACTGAAAATCGCGACGGGTGCAACTGCACCCCTCGCACCACTTCCACTCCGCCGGCTCCATTCGGAGCCGGCATCCTCGTGGAAGGGGGTTTCCCGCTGGGCGGGCGGGCGGCCTTCTGGCGGTCACCCGCCAGCCCAGCGGGAAACTCAGAATGACCGCCGCAGTCTTTTGACCGCGGTACGGTCTTCTGGCAGTTCCCGCCAGGCCGGCGGGGGTCAGAATGACCCCCTATGTCTTTATAATAGAAAATGAAAACTACGATTCCCAGAATGCAAAGGAAAACCTGCTGAATTACACAAGTGGAAAAAACTTCAGCCAGTCATTCAAATTCCTCCAACTCCCTTCTGCTCTTCCTCTAGCTCCCTTCTCATCCTTATCCCCCTTCTTTCTCATCGTTTGCTATATACTGGTTTCTCCCTTCTACCTCCATAACTTCTCCTTTCCACTTCTCCAAATCCCATCTCCTTACTTCCATCCAGAGGTCTCTCACAGATACTCTGCTCTTCCCATGTGATCAACTCCCAGGCTACATGGAAGTAAACATTGTTTTTCAGCTGTTATAATTCTTTAATTAAACAACCATGTGTAAACCGGCATACTGAAAGTAAGTTTGATCTGTTAAGCTTGAGTTGATTTGCAGTGTGTTTAACATATAGATAACGCTCAACGCAGTGCATTTCATCTTAGTCACATCATAAATGTGAGGTGCACTCGATAAAAAATATTTAAAGTGCAAACAATATCAGTAATAGAAAATGTGCACTTGTTTTTAAAGTTAAGAACGTTAGTTAGCTTCTAGAACCAAATGCACAGTGTCTCTCCCTGCTATTTGGACGCACAGAAAAGAATGGTAATTTGGCAAGGTACTGAAATAATTCACTTCCTGGTTTACCCTCAGCTATTAACGTTTTCAACGAATCCCTCTCTCTCCCACAACTAAACTCTTCGGATGACATTCATACCTGCCTGTATGAAGAGGCCAGCTGCATGTGTTGGTGTCCTGGACAGCAGATGGTGCCTGCTGCTAATTTTGAGCCTGGCGCTGGAAAAACTAATCAATATATGCTTTCGCACCACCCCTCCCCGCGGCTTCCTTGAAAGAAGGATCCAACTGCTTACAGGCACTTAAGGTCAGTTCTCTCAGAGGGCTTCCTAAACTCCAGTACTGGTCAGCACATGGCAAAATGACAGTACAGGAAGGCAGAACTAGATGAACAGATACACTGCACAAGATTCCACTAAACTGAAGCATGCTCAGTGTCTCTGTTTATAGCATGCAACCTGGTCCTGGTCCATCCTCTTGCTTCCCCATCTCTCCTCCCTTTTCCAACTCATTACAGGGTGAGCAGGGGATCAGTGAGGCTTGCTTCTACTACCCATGCTGTGTAGACAGTGAACATTGCAAGGGTGCTGGTGCACCCTGCGGGCTACAGCATTGCCACCGGCTCGATTACAAGCTGGAGACAATGCTGTAGCATGTTTCCTGCTAGTCCGGTGGGTGGATACTGATGTTTCCACCCACCGGCCTAATGTGAAACTCCTAATAGGTCCAGCGGGGTGGTCGCCACTATAGTGGCAGCCACCCTTTCGGGAGTTTGGCGGACGAGCTTTCCCATCCACCAAATTCATAATGAGGGCCTAAATGTGGGGAAGTGTAGTATCCCAAGATGGTGTCAGTGACAGCCACAAGTTTTGCTTGAGTGTTGTGGGTGATAGCCACAAGTTTCACATGAGCTTTCATTCTGTATGAATAGGAGATTTGACAGGTGTGTTCTACAGGAGGAGAAGTGTGTTTCTGATTGTTTTGTGTTATTTTTTTACAGATTGCAAATATTGAGTAAATCAGTGTTGTATTTGAATAATAGTATTATATGTTGCTCTAGGGTGTTGTAGGCAAGTGCTTCTTAACCTGGTGCCGTGGTCTGGTTTAAATTGTAGTATTGCTAAACTGCTCTAGGTGGTACATGAAAGTCACTCAAAAAAGTTATATAGTTTTGAACTTAGGCCACATGCCAATTGTTACTTTAAGAGTTCCTTATTATTAAAATTCAAGTGTGCCAGAATATAATTATAAAAATATTAACGTGTTCTTTTCAAACACTACATTAAAATCTATATAATTCATTCAACAACACATTTTATAGGACAACAAATGGTCCAGTCCACTTGTACATATTGAAAACAGAGAACAAGAGATTCGACTTGACAAGCTTTTCAAAACAAACATGCCTTAAGTTTTTGATAAAAATCAGATTTGCTTCTTTTATCTTATACTGAGAATGGAAGGTTGGCCAGTGTGTTTTAAGGACCCTATGCGGTATCAAACTACAGCACCTTTAGAATAATCTATGACAGAATATCAAAAACAATACTATAGTGACACCAGAATATTGTGCCCAAATTATCATCTACAAAAATATTTAGTTGACATACTTTGGATGCCAACTACCAAAATATAGGGTCAAAAAAATAGTGGACCAGAATATCATAAAAAAGGTTTATATATATATATATTTATATATATATATATATATATATCAATACGAACAAAGCCACCACAGAAAATGCTGAACTCTGACGAACGGGTGCTACCCATGTGTGTTGGTGGAATCACGATAATAATATGCCAGCAAAGTTTTGGGAGCACTCACGGGTAAGTTAGATCCATTTCATTTCGCCCACAGACGCGTTTCAGCAAACACTGCCTTTCTCAATGTGAATACTTGCTTTAAATATGCAGCACAGTTTCCAGTACTAACTCGGGGCTTCACGGACATAATGTTGACAAATTGGCAGTTGCAGCAGAACGAGGGAAGTGGTATTTATTGACAATTTTGAATGAAAAGTATCCCGCGGAAAAAAGATTAAACATGGTGATTGTGTCGCATATTTAAAGCAAGTATTCGAGGAGTCCAATTTATGTTGGAATAATGTAGGCACTTTGATTTCAAGTCCGCTCTCTGTGACCATGATGCTTTTCAAATAAAAAGAAGTGAAATGTGAGATCGAGTTTTCGCCAATTGTGGTTCTAAAAATTCTGGACCCATGTAATTTACTTTGCCACAGCAGTACGATTTTAGTATCAAAAGACCGATAATGACTAGTACACTAAGCATGAGCATTTTCGCTCAATTCCAGCAGCGTTTTCACCTCGAAATCGCCATTTTCGTCCTGCACTCGTGGCTCCCATTTTATACACGGCAGCCATTTTTAAAAGTTGCCCTCACATAGGCTTATAATACAGTCAGATTTGATTCCAAGGACACGTACACCTTGATTGACTTTTCTCTGACCTGGGCAAGCTGGAACCATTGCCTCAGGCCAAACCTGTTTGGTCAGTCCCTCTCCCAGTGGCCGAATCAGATAGCATCAAGGCACACCAGGCCATAAAACCCTTATTATCGCTCACACACCCTGCCTAACTTGCTCACACCTGCACCTGCTCTTTTCTTCTTCTTACTTTACGAGGGGGAGGTGCCCGTTTTTATTGGGGGTCCACACTTATCTGATGTGAAATTCTAGGCCTTGCCGGGTAATTTATTATGGGCTGGATGACATGAAATATGAGGTTTCATCATGACACTGGTTTTTCCTTTGTAGTGAAAACATGTGAATGACCAACCAAAATGTCAAGAATGTTTGCCTGAAGCTTAAAAAACTGTATATAAGGAAACCTGATTTTGCATTGACACACAGTCTCCTGAGAACATACAAATCGTGCTGTTGTACTTCTAGGACACTTGTCAATTGGTTGCAGCCAATAAATTTGATCTTTGACTTCACCTAGAAGACTCTGAGTTTCTGTAGTCTGAATCAGGAAAGTACCCGAGGTCTTTGGGTGTACCCTGGCACCGCTGGGTTACCGGATCAGTACAGGTTCTGAAAAACCCAGTACCTCAGTTGGCGCCCAAACGTGGGGCGATACCAGCGGTACCGGTCCAAGCCTGAGGTCCGTGGGGAGCTTCGAGTGAAAATTCTGGAGGAAGGCCGCCACTTCATCGACCCCTGCATGTCGACGTGGTCCAAAAGTCTTTGTTGCGAGGTTCCCCGCTTCCCGACGGCTATGAAGGACTGCTGCCCTGGCTATCGCCCTGATTTGGACCCTTGATTTTTGGTAGAGCGAAACAATAAGACGAGTCTTCTGGTGACGTCATTGATATTTTCAGTTAAGTATAAGTGGAGCGTCTCCCAGTCCTTAGTTGGACACTTGGTTTGGTCCTTAGTTGGACACTTGGTTTGGTCCTTAGTTGGACATTTGGTTTGGTATCCCTTTGGGATCACTTTGATTTGGAACTTGCAAGTACCAAAGCCGAAGGACTCGTGTATTCACGAGACTATCGTAAACGATAATCCTTTGAAGTTTGAAGCTAGACTAGTGAGCGAAGATGCCTGGTCTTAGCAGACTTGGAAATTTGTTTTGTCTTGGTTGTAAAAGGGACTCCCGGTTGGAGGACTCATGTCCGGTTCCTCCGATTGGAACTCCAACCTATGAACTATATGTGAAGCACGGAGTGGGCCCCATCACGTTTAATAAAGTATGGGTCCGCTATTCTTGGAAATAATTGAGAAAAGTTTTCTTTTTTTTTTCTTGTAAATATGACTTACAACTAGGATCTGCAAACGGTTCTGTAAGTAAATTGCGACAGCGCTATTTATGAAAAATGGCTAAAGCGCGCGGTATTATGTGTACTGAATGTTTTCTGTTTATATCTGAAATGAGCTCAATGTGTGTTTGTGGGTCTTCTTGATGTTTACAGTTTGTTAAGTAAAATGTTGGTTAATTAATATTAAGTAGAAACTTAGAAAAAATCCAGAAATGAACCATGTGATGTGCTAACATAGCTATATGTTGCTCTTTAATTTATAGAATGAGCAATTGTGCACATATACAAAACTGCCGTTAAATGCTTAATAAATTAGAAAACACATTCAATAGATATAAATAGGGCCCCCCCCAAAAAAAAAAAAAAAACGAAATTATCTATTTTCAATTCAGCCAGCACTTTCCCAGTTAAACATGGGTGGAATTTTGCATAACCTTCCTTTTAAATGAAAGTGGCGCAAAAATGTGACGCATTTCAAGTTAGGCTTATGCGCTTAGGCTTGTGAGTTAATGTATCCCAAATAATAGGCAAGGGATGCAGCTTGCTTTTATATGTGGAATTATCACCAACAAAAAAAATTGGGTTTTTATTTTTTTTTAAAGAAAATTATTAATTATGGAAAAATTATTTAAAAAAATAAGTGCCTTTCAAAATCGTTTTTTAATATTTATAAAGCTTAATACCTATACTATGACCTCCTAACATTAAAATTTAATTCAAGTTATGTTGCACCACTAAAATGACATTTGTATGTGCAATTTTCCCTTGGCGCAGGAGCAAACAAGCTCATTTCTATAAAGTATAAGTTAATATTTTCAATGGCTGACTCATGGATTGTGTAATAGACATTCTGGTAATGCATATTATGCAAGAAAATTGTAGGATATTGATTTTTTAATGCCTAAAATATCAAAGTCGATTTTGGGCAAAAGCACTGTTTAAACTGCATTTTCTTTCATTCAGAGTACTTTTTAAAGTGTCTCAGGCTTCAGTAAATGCATACATTTAGGTTTGATATATATTTGCAGGTTGTGCCTTCTTATGATTCAATGAGTCAATGTGCCAGTACAAAGGCTTGTTTTAATATCAAGGTTGAAGGTTCTAACTTCAGCTGGGCCTACTGAGACGTTCATTCATTCGAGGTTGATGAAATATGTACCATTGCATGGGATTGCGACAAGCATTTATTCTAACAACTGGTATGTGTGTTATTAAGGTGTGTGAATTATTCACAGTAAATGTAGTTTAATAATCTGGAAATAGAGATGATTTTTTTTTACAGTGGAAATTGTAGGTGCCAAATTAATATGGAGTGTCAGTGTAACAATTTTTACTTTTAGAAAGGTAAAACTAAGGTGGCTTGATGTTGCGAAGTAACTGACAAGAGGGTAACAGTTAAGTAATGGAAATTTATTTTCATGTATTTGGTCCTATCATGAATTGTTCTTGCTGGTCCTGTATGTTAGACGAGAAACAGTAAAGTTATATTTGACAGCAGATTTCCATTGCCTGGTGATCTACTGTCAAAAGGAGGGTAAGGATTTTAAACCTGACAAATTAAACAGGCCCAAATATTGGGTTTTGGGCTGCAGGTTTACAGTGCATAAAGTACATGACATGGTGTTGTGTGCCACCGCTTATTCACACATGCTATTGTTTTGTCTATGCTTTTTGTGCTTGATACACAGCAAGTATATCTGATGGCTTGACGTTTTGTGCGTTTTTATTATTTTTTATTTGTTTTTTGCATGTTTGTTGCTGCTTTTGATACTATTACAAGCTCCCCTGTGTTGTGAGGGGATGGTCATGACGATGCCCATCGCTACGCAACAGTTGGTTGAACTTGTTCTGGTTACTAAATTCCACAGATAATGATATTTCATGCTGTGAACATAAAAGACAACACTTCACCAGTGAATGTCTATTTGGCTATAATGGTATTGAAGGAAAATAAAAAGAGATATACAGGATCAAAGTGTGTCACCTGCAGTTAGTCACGTTACTGCCCCTTCCCTTAAAGGAACAGGCAGCCCTACATTTATGTATCCTTGATTGGACCTAAGGATGAAATTATAGATCTGTGACTCAAGGTGGCCTAATTTCTATATTACATTAGTTAACGATGTTGTGTTTCCTAAGTAGCATATGGCTTTTGTTCTTTAAAAGAAAACCATGTTTTCATTTTTTCCTGAAGAAGGAACTGAAACATTAGCTAGGAGTACCGTATATGTTGTAGTCGCCAACGGTAGAGTTAAAATTTGTGTAACTTTGGCCTTTGTGTATCACCCGTACTCTCGGTGTTGTGTCACATGCCTGACTATCACCCAAATAATTTTTTTTTGTTCTTCCTATAGATTTTTTTCTTTTGTTACTTCCCCTGACCAATGTCGCATCATGCTTAGTTATTGAGATTTTAGCTATGTCCTAGTCCCATTTCTCTTTTTCGAATTCCTTTCACCAGTCAGCCCTTTTATTATTATTGATGTATTGTTCAGGATCACATTTCCAGACTGCAGTGATATACCAGGGACCCCCATGTTATGTATAATTCCCTTTGGTATGACCAGACTGGTTTTCAAGAATTTGCCTTAGGCCTGCTTCAATGTTTTCCAGCCTGACTGTCAGGGTAGCGATAGACTGGTTAACTGACTCAATATTATAGTAAGACAAGTTTTCCATCTCAATAGGAGATATCTTATGTTTACCTTTTTGAACATGATGAATTTTCAATGTCTATTTTAATTTGGTTTTCGATTCCCTTCTGTTCCTGCTACTTTAATTTTTGGTGGGATCAGATGTGTCCTAATCATGCAAATATCAGGACCCTCTAGTTCTTGTCTTTTTGTTTGCACATTTGACTATTAGCCTGTGTATTGCATAGTGCACCTGATGCACAGTTTTTAAAGGAAGGTTTCTACATGTCCCTGATAATCGGTATCATGTGATTTCTCTATTGAGATGTTCTAAGGTAAGGAGGAACACCTAGACTTAATCATTGAGGCAAATATGTGTTTACCCCATTAGACAATGCCACTGTGTGAGGAAATCCATTCAGATAAAATTCTCATGTAGCTATAGATGGCAGAGAATAATGGAGAGAACCCAATTAAAGATGCTAGAGACCCTGTTTTGCCCTTCTGCCTTTGTCTTTGTATTTTATGCCCATCGTGTATGGCTACTCCTTTGAAGATTGCAGACCACCTGCTTGCAGTCCCCTTGCTAAAAACCATGAACTGTTTTTGTACTAAATTGAAGGAAACTAACAGCTGTGGCACACTTCCTACGTCACTAGATTCTGCAGGTATCAAGTCATAATAACCTGCAGGACATTGATTTAAGCCTAATTCCCATCAGTGACTGCTACAGATGAAAGACGGACGTCTTGGCCCTACAGTCTCAGCACCCAGAAAGTAGCAAAGCTGGACAGCGATCGCCAGCGCATGGTATCGTACTTGCTCCATCAGACGGCGTTGGACATCACAAAACCAAAGTTTCAGTGTAAAAGAGCTAAAGAGAAGGATTCCTGTTGTTGATGGCAGAGCTGTTTTGAGGTTTCATTTCTCTACCTGTCATGTGCTGGTAACCTCTGACAGTGTGCAATCCCTTGAGCCCCTTGGCCTGAGTTTTGGCCACACACCCCCTTTTCTTTGCTCCAACGGAAGAAGGGCAGTGCACCGGAGATTTCAAGTTTGGAAAAAGGCACTATATTTTGGTGCCCATGAAAGAGCAGCTTGAGCGTCCTCTGACGCTAAATAATGAGTGTTGGAGTCTGAAAGTGCTGCTGAGCTTGAGCTATTTCCCAATTAATGGTGCTTGGGTCTGCACGAGATGATTTGTGCCCTTGATCAATGAAGAGCACATTGTTTGTAGTATCTGCCACAGAGGAGAGACACTGGTGCATTGCTTTAAGACATTGAGACTTTCGAGTGAGCTGTGGGTGTTTGCCAGGAGGGCACTCCAACTAAGCAGTACTTTTCTCACGAAGAGGCCTGAATTGAGAGGCCCATGCGAAAGAAAACAACAAAAGAGAATTTGATGGACAATAGAAGCCTGCCAGAGAGGCTTTTTGAACGGACTCTGGGCATAGTTGGTTTCACAAGAGGTTTCCGTGTGATTGTATAGACTAGGTGTTAGGAGACTGATTGTTTTGCTGGCATTGTTTTAAAGTACTATTCTGTTTAGTAAAAGCAGAATAAAGTCCATTTTCTGTGGAAAGAGTACCCCCTTTTTACCTTAGAGCATTGATGAGAGTCACCACTGTTCCACCTGAACATACAAAAATTACTGAAATGCAGAGGAGCCCTAAAAATGTTACTAGATAATTTTAGGATTTGCTTTTTGGTTAGGGTTGTGAAAAATTATTATTTCATAGTGGTCACTACTTTCTCCAGTTGTCTATATGTTCTTAATAACGTGTTTTCTAGTGTCTTTTAAACATGACGTTGTCATTTATGGGTAGGATTGTTTTTCTCTACTCAATTGACTTCTGCACCCACTTCCCAACCTATGTCTTTTCCTACTATTGTTTCTTTGCACTCTTTTCACCCTTTTCCTGAACATGAGCAGGTTAGAAGATCAGAATTCGTAAGCAATTCTTTTGTACAGCTTCTGCATCAACACTAGTTAGTAGTGAACATCACTAATTGTTGGGTGTGTGATCTTATGCCACCTACTGCAGATAGAGGTATTCCTTATTTTGTCCTGCCATATGTGGCCTTTTGTGCTACTTCATGTTCAAGGAGACCTGTCCAGAGAGAGTTACCAAGTACTAGAATTTTGCTCCAGCAACATCTCCATGGCCTTATAAACATAGACCTGGACTCAGATTAGCATGAGAATAGGTTTATTGCCTATGTAAGGGCAAAAGGAGGGTTTGTGGTTCTAAAAATTCTGGACCCATGTAATTTACTTTGCCACAGCAGTACGATTTTAGTATCAAAAGACCGATAATGACTAGTACACTAAGCATGAGCATTTTCGCTCAATTCCAGCAGCGTTTTCACCTCGAAATCGCCATTTTCGTCCTGCACTCGTGGCTCCCATTTTATACACGGCAGCCATTTTTAAAAGTTGCCCTCACATAGGCTTATAATACAGTCAGATTTGATTCCAAGGACACGTACACCTTGATTGACTTTTCTCTGACCTGGGCAAGCTGGAACCATTGCCTCAGGCCAAACCTGTTTGGTCAGTCCCTCTCCCAGTGGCCGAATCAGATAGCATCAAGGCACACCAGGCCATAAAACCCTTATTATCGCTCACACACCCTGCCTAACTTGCTCACACCTGCACCTGCTCTTTTCTTCTTCTTACTTTACGAGGGGGAGGTGCCCGTTTTTATTGGGGGTCCACACTTATCTGATGTGAAATTCTAGGCCTTGCCGGGTAATTTATTATGGGCTGGATGACATGAAATATGAGGTTTCATCATGATACTGGTTTTTCCTTTGTAGTGAAAACATGTGAATGACCAACCAAAATGTCAAGAATGTTTGCCTGAAGCTTAAAAAACTGTATATAAGGAAACCTGATTTTGCATTGACACACAGTCTCCTGAGAACATACAAATCGTGCTGTTGTACTTCTAGGACACTTGTCAATTGGTTGCAGCCAATAAATTCGATCTTTGACTTCACCTAGAAGACTCTGAGTTTCTGTAGTCTGAATCAGGAAAGTACCCGAGGTCTTTGGGTGTACCCTGGCACCGCTGGGTTACCGGATCAGTACCGGTTCTGAAAAACCCAGTACCTCACAATCACATTGAGAAAGGCAGTGTTTGCTGAAACGCGTCTGTGGGCGAAATGAAATGGATCTAACTTACCCGTGAGTGCTCCCAAAACTTTGCTGGCATATTATTATCGTGATTCCACCAACACGCATGGGTAGCACCCGTTCGTCAGAGTTCAGCATTTTCTGTGGTGGCTTTGTTCGTATTGATATTAATTAAAATGCTGGAACCACTGCTTGCCGTGGAAATATGATGCCCGTTTGACACAAGGTCAAGTCATTACTAAATGAGGAGTTTCCAGTACTAACTCGGGGCTTCACGGACATAATGTTGACAAATTGGCAGTTGCAGCAGAACGAGGGAAGTGGTATTTATTGACAATTTTTAATGAAAAGTATCCCGCGGAAAAAAGATTAAACATGGTGATTGTGCCGCATATTTAAAGCAAGTATTCGAGAAGTCAAAATCTTGGGACTTTGAATGAAACTATTTATGTTGGAATAATGTAGGCACTTTGATTTCAAGTCCGCTCTCTGTGACCATGATGCTTTTCAAATAAAAAGAAGTGAAATGTGAGATCGAGTTTTCGCCAAACACATTGAGAAAGGCAGTGTTTGCTGAAACACATCTGTGGGCGAAATGAAATGGATCTAACTTACCCGTGAGTGCTCCCAAAACTTTGCTTGCATATATATAAATATATATATACATATATATATATATATACAATTTTAGGTAATTCATTAAAAATATTAATATACAAAATAATATCACTAAGAAATACTCTTCATGAGTAACATGAATAGTTACATATATATATACATTTATAGATATTCTCTCTCTATATATAAAAACATGATTTAGACAATTTTATAAAAAAATACATTAAAAATGTTAATACTATCAAAGTAAAAACTAGCAAGCATATATAATAAAAACCTATATGAAACCTAAGTTAAAAATGCAAAATAATATAAGAATAGTTGTAATTAATTATATATATATATTATATACATAATCAAAACTTATAAAACTATTTGAGCAAGTACAATTTAAAAATTACACAAAAAATATTAACAATAACTTAAAAGGTGAAAATATATTAACAATACCATATGTGAAATGTAAATGAGAAAAAGAAAATTAAAATAAAAAATATAAAGCTCAAGCACAAAATTACAAAGTAGATTTATAAATTATATAAACATTGAAAAAAAAATTGAAAAATAACACAAATAGGAAATAAACAACACTATCAAATGTGTTAGACTTTAAAGGTTGCCTTAATATTTTAACTCCAATCTAACCAAAATTGTGCAAAGTGCTCGATTTTGGAGTGGTTTAATTTATTATTCTCATTCACCGTAAGCAAAATTAGGGAAAGTGTTGGACCTTGATGCGGTTAGAGTTACTCCAACAAAAGCAACTGTCAGGAAAGTGTTAGGCTACTCCAACATCTTAAACATATTGAGGGAAAGTGTTGGAGTTTGGAAGTGTTACATTTACTATTTCAACTCAAATCAAAACAACTATCTAAGCAAACATGGAGAAATAAGTTTGATTTACTATTCCCACTTCAACATAACCACAATCAGGTAAAATGTCGGACTTTTGAGGTGTTAGACTCACTATTCCAACTCCATTCTAAGCAGCAGTAGGGAAATTAATAGGCTATGGAGGGGTTACATTCACATACCTATTCCAACATAAGCAAATCAGGGAAAGTGTCTGACTTTGGAAGGGTTTGGTTTACTGTTTCTCACTTAAATCTAAGCAACAGTGTGGAAAGTGTTGGGATTTGGCTGGGTTAGATTTACTATCCCTACTCAAATGTAAGTAAAAGCAGAGAAAGTAGTGGACTTTGGAGGGGTTAGCTTTATTAGTTTGACCCTAATGTTAGCAAACTCCAGGTAAGTGTGGGACTTAGGAAGGGCTCGAAATAGCATTACAATTCCTAATCATGTCTGGCAACATTTAAATAACTAACAAATTAAAAATATGAAAGCATATTTAAAATAAAAACTTTGTGCATTATAAATAAATAAAATTAAATGTAAGTTAAAAACAATTAATAATACAAACATAATAAACCAAAATAGACAAATTTAAAACAAATACACTTCCCTCTCTGCTCCCCAAAAAACACCAACAAAAAAAGCTTTAAAATAAAATAACTATAAAACAACATTAAAATAGTAAGTAAATAAATCAAATAAAACTAAAACAAATACATATAAAATAAATTTATTAAGTGTATTATTAAGTATTCTTACCAATCAATAAGCAATCAATTAAAATACAACAAATGATTAAAATAACACTTACTAAATTAAAATATTTACATAATTCAATTCATTAAGCATATTTCTGGCACCACCCATAAAACAAATCAATAAATACAAAGACATAAAAATCCATATATAAAAGATATAAAATCTACATATAACTGTCCGCTTAGACAATGCAGGAGCATGTTGCATGGAGAGATAAATGAAGAACATTTACAGACAGCAATTAACATTAAAATTCCACTCCCACCTTTTTGTTATATCACCATACACCCTCAAGGTACTGACTAACCTCAAAGACAATGACTTAACTTGTGTCTGTGTGTAAAATCCTGAAAGCCTCCCTGTAATGTCTCAACCCTATATTGTTACACAGGAGTTTGAGCCAAGTCTGCCTCGGCTTATACTACTTAGGGCAGGAGAATAGCACCTGTTCAATATCCTCAATAGGATAGTTACAAATTCCACTACCTTCAGTGATGGGTGGGATTTCCAATTGCATATAAATTTGTGAACCAGCAATGTGCCCTACCTAAATTTAATAAAGAGTGTACGGGCAGAAGGGGGTTGAATGTCATCTAAATATGCCTTTTTTGTTGGAAATGGCTTATGGGCTAAAAAGGTCTCTACCAAACTCTCAGCCTTGGCTTTACAGTGCTGTTCAGTGACATATCTCTCCCAAAGCTCAATTTTGATTCTTCACTTGGCGTCAGATTTTATTGTAGTGGGGTTAGTCGAATAATCAATGAGATGATGTTTTACAAAATTGGACTAAGGAAATTAATGTACTATACTCAAGCACATGACTTCTTCTACTGACAATCTAACCCAGTATAAAATGAGCTGTAGCCTTGCTAGGTCTCCCACTTTTTTAAGCCCTAAGCCAAAAAATATAAGGGTATAGGGGGGTTTCTCTGTGGCAGGGCTTGGAGAGATCTCATAAAGTTATTTTCTTTAATAGTCAGACTCTTGACAATAGTCCCAAACGTCTTCCCCGTAGAGTGCTGCAGCCTGTGCTTTTGCTTTGTATATCTCTGAGGACTAGTTGCCTTACCTCCCTTAACGATGGCTGAAGCCGACTGTTTTAACACTAGTTCACTCTTTTCTATCCAAAAAGTCCAACTTTTGCGCTTATCTATTTTTATCCCCAGATAATCAAATTTGTCTACAGTTTGTAACAGTTCCCCTTTCAAGGTAAAGTTAACAGTACATGCTCTGTGCAGATTAAAAATCACAACTTTGGTTTTCGAAGTATTGACTCCTAGACCATGTGAATCACAAAACTCAATAAATGTATTTAAAAGGTTTAGGAATCCAGTGGGGGTTCAGGAAAACAAATTTTGGAGAGACGTGGATACTCTCACTCAGTAAACTAACCACCTTGTTTATATATAAGAAGAAGAGTGTTGGTGCAAGGACACACCCCTGCTGCACTCCTCGCTGAACTGGGATAAAAGCTACCTTATAAGAACATCCAGCAGGTTATCTAGAGTAGACCAGGGGTGCCACCTGGGAATTAGGTCAAAGGCAGCCCTGAGGTCCAAGTAAAGATGATCCCCTGCCTGTCTCAAATATTTTGCCAATATACTGTAAGGCCAAACCTAAACATTTGGTCAATAGAGCTCACCTTTGCTCAAAACCCTGCTTCCAGGTGAGAAAGGATTGAAGCTTCATCGATCCAATCCTGTAGCCTAATTAATACCTGATGGCAAAAAATCCTTGTGGAGATGGTCAATGAGGCTTATCGGCTGGTATTTATTGGAAATGCCTCTATCCCCCTTTTTGTAGGCAGGTATATTTTCAGCATTATTTCACGTTTCTGGGACAGCCCCACCAGCAGCTATTTCATTTATAAGTTGGTTTATATAAGGGCTCCAAACAACAGGTTCTGAATGATATAAGTCCCCTGGGATGCTATCCTGCTCTGGGGCTTTACCAGAAGGCATAGCCTGTGTGGCACTGAGAGTGGTTTGACTACAAAATTAGTTTCTTCTTTGGGAGCTGATGTTCCTACAGCCTCCAACACGCAACTAGCTAATACGCACATTGTAGGAAAATTTTCTACCCATTGCTGAGGTTGGATTGTTAGCTCTATAGGGCTAAACAATTTAGAACTGCCTTGAGCAAAAATAATCCAGAATGCCTTAGGATCTTTATTCCTGGATGCCTCTACAAGCGCTAACCAATTGTCATCTATCCACCGTTGTTTAAAATAGGAGGTTTCCTGTTTATATGTGGTTTGAGTAACCCAAACATCCTATTGACCCCACTTTTAATAGTCTTAGTAAGTTATGGCCTTTGCTTTATGGCATTATGGCATTCCTTGTTGTACCAACCTAGTGACTGTGTCAACAAAGGTTTCTTTCTAGCATGAGTTTTTGTGCAATACTGTGTCAGGGAGGTAAATAAGGATATAAGGATGCATGGCTATCAAGTAATTGTAGAATACCACAAGAGTAATCACTGAACAAAGGCAAAAGGATATTGAAATCAGAGTAGATACTAGCTAAAATTTCCCCATCCAAACTCAGGCCCTCATTACAAGTATTGAAGTCTCAAGACCGCCACACTCACAATGGCGGTCGGACCACCGCAGACAAGGCAGTCCGACCGCCCTATTATGACCGTGGCAGATGGGCCACGATCCGACCGCCAGCACGCCAGGTTGTCACCTGTCGACAGCCTGGTGGTCTCAGCTGTCACAATCCGACAGGGAAGCGCTGCTAGCAGCTCTCCCCTTGGGATTACTAGTCCCCTTTCCGCCAGCATGGCGGTCTCACTGTCATGCAAAGGCTGGCAGAAAGGGTCATCAGTGGCCCCCTGGTGGCCCCTGCACTGCCCATGCACTTGGCATGGGCAGGGGCCCGCATGGACAGTCCCATCACGCATTTCACTGCCTAAATTACGGGCAGTGAAATCCGTGATGGGTGCTGTCGCATCCGACACACCACAACATTGCTGCCGGCTCGATTAGGAGCCAGCGTCAATGTTGTGGTGAGTTCTCCCGTGGGCCAGTGGGCAGAAATGCAGTTTTTGCCCGCTGGCCCAGCGGAAAATTCCTAAAAACAAGACACCGATGCCATTAAATGTTTGAGAAGTCTGGAAATGCTGTTTCAGGATTTGTCTTCCAATGGCCAGGAATCTAAAGGTGATAACAACTCAGTTCCCTTGAAATGACTTGACTAGAGGACCAATCCTTGCCATCTGTTGAACCATCAATCAATCAATCAATCAATCAATCATTTGTAGAGCGCGCTACTCACCCGCTAGGGTCTCAAGGCGCTGAAAGGAGGGGGGGATTTTTTTTTTTTAAGTGCTACTGCACAAACAGCCAGTTCTTGAGGCGTTTCCTGAAGATCAGCAGGTCTTGGGTCTGTCGTAGGTGGATGGGAAGTGTGTTCCAGGTCTTGGTGGCAAGGTAGGAGAAAGATCTGCCACCGGCTGTAGTTCGGTGGATTTGAGGGACAGTGGCGAGAGCGAGGTTGGCGGAGTGGAGTTGACGGGAGTGTGGAAGGTGAGTCGCTCATTGAGGTAGGCAGGGCCAGTGTTGTGGAGTGCTTTGTGAGCATGGATGAGGAGTTTAAAGGTGATCCTCTTGTTGACGGGGAGCCAGTGTAGGTCTCTTAGGTGGGCTGAGATGTGGTTGCGGCGTGGGATGCCGAGGATGAGGCGTGCGGAGGCGTTCTGTATACGTTGCCGTTTTTTCTGGAGCTTGGCTGTAGTTTCTGCGTAGAGAGCGTTGCCGTAGTCCAGTCTGCTGCTGACAAGGGCGTGGGTGACTGTCCTTCTGATGGGGATCCATCTGAAGATCTTGAAGAGCATGCGTAGGGTGTTGAAGCAGGAAGATGAGAAGGCATTGACTTGCTGGGTCATAGTGAGCGCTGAGTCTAGGATGAAACCTAAGTTGCGTGCGTGGTTGGTGGGCGTTGGTGCGGTTCCTAGGGTGGCTGGCCACCAGGAGTCGTCCCATGTGGAGCAGTTGGAGCTAGGGATGAGGATCTCCATCTTGTCTGAGTTCAGTTTTAGGCGGCTCCTCTCCATCCAGTTGGCAATGGCCTTTATTCTGTCATGGAGGTTGGCTTTGGCGGTGGCGGGGTCCTTGGTGAGTGAGAGGATTAGCTGGGTGTCGTCGGCATAGGAGATGATGTTGAGGTTGTGGGATCGGACGATGTTGGCGAGCAGTGCCATGTAGATGTTAAAAAGGGTAGGGCTGTGAGAGGATCCTTGGGGAACGCCTCAGATGGTTTTGGTGGCTTCAGAGAGGAAGGGAGGGAGGCAGACTCTCTGGGTTCTGCCATAGAGGAAGGATGTGATCAAGTCCAAGGCTTTGTGGTGGATCCCTGCATCATGGAGGGTGTGGTGACAGATGGTGTAGAAGGGAGCGAGAGGTCTAGGAGGATGAGGGCCGCAGTTTTGCCTTTGTCGAGCATGGACCTGATGTCGTCGGTTGCGGCGATGAGGGCAGTCTCGGTGCTGTGGTTCTTACGGAATCCGGATTGAGAGGTGTCCAGCATGTTGTTGGCTTCCAGGAAACGGGTCAGTTGGGCGTTGGCGATCTTCTTGATGGCCTTCGCCGGGAAGGGGTGGAGGGAGATGGGCCGGTAGTTCTTGAGATCTCCGGGGTCCGCTTTGGGTTTCTTTAGCAGGGCGTTGACTTTGGCGTGCTTCCAACTTTCCAGGAAGGTGGCAGTCTTGAAGGAAGTGTTGACGATCGTATGGAGTTGGAGGGCGATGATGGGGCTTGCTTTGTTGAAGACATGGTGGGGGCAGGGGTCGGAGGGAGATCCGGAGTGGATGGTGCTCATGGTTTTGAGGGTGTCCCCGTCGTTGATGTGGGTCCAGGAGAGCAGCAGGTTGGTGTGGCTGGGAGCTTTGGGGTTTGTGGTGGCCGTGGTGGTCGTGGTGGTTGAGGTGTTGAAGCTGTTGTGGATGTCCGTGATCTTGCGGTGGAAGAAGGTGGAGAGGGAGTTGCAGAGGTCTTGCAAGGGAGGTGGGTCGATGGAGCAGGACCTGAGGTTGGCGAGTTCCTTGACGATGTTGAAAAGTTCTTTGCTGTTGTGCGCGTTGTTGTCGATGCGATCCTTGTAGAAGGATCTTTTGGTGGTCTAGATTAGCTGGTGGTGCTTGCGAATGGCTGTCTTGAGGGCGGTGTGGTTGCTCTCTGTTTGTTTGTGGCACCACTTCTTCCCAATTTTTCGGCACTCCGGCTTGGAGGCCTGAAGGTCGGCGGTGAACCAGATGGCCTTAGTGCTGGTGCGGTTGTTGGAGGGTTTCCTGATTGGCGTGAGGGTGTTGGCGCAGTCGTATATCTATTGTCTGAGGTTCAGGGCGGCTGTGTTGGGGTCGGTGGATATTTTATCCTTATCTTTCATATTGAATTTTGAATGGGTGACTAACCATCGACAATCTTTGTTTTTGAACAGTTCAGTAGACTCCGTGCTAATAGGCGACAGTCGGGGGGGAATTACTAAGCAAGACAACAAAGGGGCAACAACCTGGAAGGAGATTGAACTGTGACAAATTTAGATCAGAAACTTTTTGGCGGGGAAAGCATCTTATCACTCAATCTGTAGGTGCTGTAGGTGCCTCAGCTGAGCTGACTACAGGAACAACAGACTGTGGTGAAAAATATGTTGAATAATAAGCGGTAGCACCTGAGTCAGCAACGGGGGATGGGTGCAGCAATGGATGGTGGCAGTGGGGCTTAGATGGCTGCAAAGCTGCCGTCACGGTTTCAGGGCTTAGGTGCTCAAAATAGGGTTGGCAAACCTTAGAGATGTTACCGATTTCCATTTCCTGCACATTCTCCCTCAGAGGGGCCGAATAGTCCGTCAGTACTCCCAGAAACTTAGCTTGCAGCAAGTACCACACAGAGTCACAGAGTGAATCCAGGGAATTAGGTCATAAAGTATCAAACAGACCAGATGATGCAGATAAAGTGGAAGATACATTCTCAGCCATAGGCAGAACACCCCTGTTTTTTCTCTTACATTTGGCAGTCAGACGGCACATGGGTGACTGATAGCCTACCTGGTCCTTGGAGGGACCTAGAGTTCCAGGGGCATGAGACGTAAGAGGCTCTTCTTCAAGCAAATGAGGCATACCAGGCCCCTCAGATGCCTGAAGGCTAGCCTTATGAGCAGAAGAGTCAATGGCTGTGCATGCAAAATAAAAAGATATAAGTATTTTGGCCAAATCTTGTTCCTTAGCTGTAATACCAACCGCTCTAGCTGAAAAAGAGCCAATAGTAGTCTTTGGGTGGTCTACTGGGGATTTAAGATTCAGGGTTTTTTCTTCCCTATGGTAGTGTTAGACTTTTCATCCTTGGCGTGGTCTCCCTTAACTTTTTGCCTCTGTTCCCCAGGTTGTTGATGTGTGCTGAACTCTGATTTTGCTGTTTTTGTTACTCTGGGCACTTTACCACTGCTAACCAGTGCTAAAGTGCAAGTGCTCCTGTTTAAATTGTATGTAAGTGGTTCATCCATGATTGGCATATTTGAATTACTAGTAAGTCCCTAGTAATGTGCACTAGAGGTGCCAGGGCCTGTAAATCAAATGCTACTAGTGGGCCTGCAGCACTGGTTGTGCCACCCACATAAGTAGCTCTGTAATCATGTCTCAGACCTGCCCCTGCAGTGTCTGGATGTGTATTTTTACACTGTAAATTCGACTTGGCAAGTGTACCCACTTGCCAGGCCTAAACCTTCCCTTTCCTTACATGTAAGGCGCCCCTAAGGTAGGCCCTAGGTAGCCCCAAGGGCAGGGTGCAGTGTATGGATAAGGTAGGACATATAGTAATGTGGTTTATATGTCCTGACAGTGAAATACTGCCAATTTCGTTTTCACTGTTGCAAGGTCTGTCTCTCTCTCATAGGATAATATGGGGGCTACCTTTAAATATGATTAAAGTGTAGATTCCCCTAGAGAAGAGATGGACAGGTGGAGTTTGGGATCCCTGAACTCACAATTTAAAAATGCATCTTTTAGTAAAGTTGATTTTGAGATTGTGCGTTTGAAAATGCCACTTTTAGAAAGTGAGCATTTTCTTGCTTAAACCATTCTGTGACTCTGCCTTGTTTGTGGATTCCCTGTCTGGGTCAGTTGACAGTTGGGTTGTTTTTCACCTCACACCAGACAGTGACACAAAGGGAGCTGGGGTGTGATCTGCATTCCTGATTAGCCATCTCTGCTAGGAGGGAGGGGTGGAGTGGTCACTCTCATCTGAAAGGACTGTGCCTGCCTCTGACAATGCTGTCTCCAGCCCCCTGGTGTGTGTCTGAGGCCTTGCCTGGGCAAGGCAGGATTTCACAAGAAGGTGTGAGTCCCCTTTGAAGGAAGGTGACTTCAAAGACTAAAATGGGTATAAGAAGGGCATCCAAACTTACACACTTTAGAAACACTTCTGGAATCAAGGGGAACCTCTGCCTGGAGAAGAGCTGATCGCTGAGGAACAAGTGCTGCCCTGCCTGTGACTGTGCTTTGTGGAGCTTTCCTGCAGTGCTGCTTCTGCCAGAGTAAGAGGGCAAAGACTGGACTTTGTGTGCCTTCCATCTTGAAGAAGAAATCTCCAAGGGCTTGATGTAGAGCTTGCCTCCTGTTGTTGAAGTCTCAGGGATAGCAAAGACTTCTTCCTGCCAGCACCTGGAGTCTCTGGAGAGACCCCTACTCTGCTCTGTGGTGCCCTTCCAGTTCCTGGGACCCTGAAAGGAGAGGCTGGCAGCCTAAGGACCAAAAATACACGCACCGAGCACCGTGCGGAGAAAAGATCGACGCGAATCCGATCGCGGCTGAGAAAACGACGCGACGCCGACTCCGCAGCTGAGAAACGACGCCGCTGGAAACGCGACCGGAGAATCGACGCCCGGAGCAGGAGAAACGACGCGCAGCATCGCTGACGAAGGCTGAGAGATCGCAACCAGCGCCGCGGGACTTCGGACCGTCGCGTGGCTGGCTTTTTCGACGCGCCTCGCCGAGCCGAGCTGTTTTCGACGCATATACCCGTGCAGGGTTATTTTCGACGCACACCGCCCGTGCGGGGTTATTTTTGCCGCAAACCAGGTACATTTTCACGCTAGCAGCGCTAGTGTGGTGTTACAACTACCTAAAGACTCTTTTTATTTTAAACCTTTAAAAAAATCATAACTTGACTTGTGTATGTTGGATTTTTGTCGTTTTGGTCTTGTTTTGTCTAGATAAATATTTCCTATTTTTCTAAACTGGTGTTGTGTCATTTTGTAGTGTTTTCATTAAGTTACTGTGTGTGTTGGTACAAATACTTTACGCCCAGCACTCTGAGGTTAAGCCTACTGCTCTGCCAAGCTACCAAGGGGGTAAGCAGGGGTTAGCTGAGGGTGATTCTCTTTTATCCTAACTAGAGTGAGGGTCCTTGCTTGAACAGGGGGTAACCTGACTGTCAACCAAAGACCCCATTTCTAACATTGGTGACCAGCGGTCGGGATTTGGACTTGTATTTGTACTTGACATACAGTAATTAAGTGTACACTACTGTTTTGATCTCAGACCACTACGTGACCACATACTACTAGTCTTGTGATTTTTGTTTTTTACTTGGACTGTTTTTCTCTGCATTTAGTTTCTTTTTTTTCGCTGATCCCGGGATTGACTTTGCTGAAACTTCATTTGAGAACTTGCTTTTCTGTTTTTGGAACTGTGCATATTTTTTTTAACCTCTCATCATGTCTCAGTCTGGAGATGCCCTAGCTGAAGCTGCTTTTGACTTGGAGAAATTGGAGAGCTACAAGGTGGCTCAGTTGAAGCAGTTTTGTAGTAATGTTGGCTGTCCCATTAAGAGCTCATCCAAGAAGGATGAGCTGCAAAAGGCGCTGAGGGCCTGGGTGACAGCCAAAGCAGCTGAGGGGCACACAGATGAGGAGCCAGAGGGGGAAGAGGAGTTGCAAGTCACTCACACTGATGTAGTGGGTGGGCCTGCTATGTCTCAGGGGAGAATCTCTAGGGCAAGTAGCAGTGTATCCTCCAAGGGTCTGACACCTGAAGAGTTGCAGGACAGACAGGCAGAAAGGGAGTACCAATTGGAGCAGAGAAGGCTAGCCCTTGAGGAGAAGAAGATAACAATGGCTCATGAGCTTAGCTTGAAAGAGATAGATCATAGAAACCAGTCCAGTAGGGATGGTGGCAGCAATTCTACAGTGCAGCCTGAGAGAAGGGTACACATCCCAAAAGACCTTGTGAGGGATTATAAAAGGGAGGATGATATCTACTTGTGGTTCAAGGGTTATGAGTCAGCTCTCCACATGAACCTGGTCCCTGAAGCTCATTGGGGGGCAGCCCTGTGGAAGCATTTTGAGGCAGAGGGGAGGGACACACTGACGGCCTTAGGGGATGCTCAGAGTCTCACCTACCCTGCCATGAAGGAGGCCTTACTTACCAGGTATGGTCTCACCCCTGAGCAGTACAAAGAGAAGTTTAGATCCTACAAGAGAAAGGAATCCCAAACATGGTTGGAATGTGTTGATTCTTGTTGCAGGTCACTGGATGGTTGGGTGAAGGGCAGTAAGGTAAACACGTATGAGGGGCTTTACAATTTAATTGCTTGGGAGCACTTGTACAGTTTATGTTTTCCAGAGCTGCGCCAGCACCTCATTGACAGCAAGCTGACTGACCCCAGGAAGCTTGCACAGGAAGCGGACCGCTGGGAGAGCACCAGGGTCCAAAAGAGGTATGGGGGAGACCACGCCAAGGGTGGGCAGGGTCCCTCTCAGAAGAAAGGGGGGGGTAAGGGCAAACAGGATGAGTTCTCTAAAGGGCCCCAAACTGATTCCCAGGGTAAGGATTCCCAACCCCCCAGTGAAAAGAGGCCATGGTTCTCCAAAGGGAAGCCAATGGCAGGTGGTCCCCTACGTAAGTGCTATTCATGTGACCAGGTGGGTCATGTGAGGGGGGACCCCAAATGCCCCAAAAGTACACCGGCACCCACTGGTGCACCGTCCCAGGGTTTGGCCAGTGTAGCGCTTGGGGAGGAGTTGGTTTCAGGTGGGTGGGAACCAGCAGAAATGACCCTTGTCTCACTAGGGGACAGTGAGATGGTCCAGAGAAACCTAGTGCCTGATAACACTAAGAAGTACAGGCAATGGGTGACCATCAATGGACAGAGGGTGGAGGCTCTGAGAGACACAGGAGCCAGTGTGACTACAGTGAGGAGTCACCTGGTGTCTGAAGAGCAGATTGATCCCCGGGTACTTCACCAAGTAGTTGCAGTAGACAACTCTGAGCGCCTCTGCAGAGTGGCGCAGGTTCCCTTTGAATGGGGGGGGGTCTCAGGTTCCTGGAAAGTAGCTGTGAGTCCAACCATGCCTGTTGATTGTTTGCTAGGCAACGACCTGGAGGATTCCCCTTGGAAGGAGGTGGAACACAGGTCTCACTTGGAGATGTTGGGTCTGCCTGGGTGGGTATGCGTATCCACCCGGTCTATGGCAGCCAATCAGGGTAGTCAAGAGCCCCTGGAGCCTGAAACAGTGGCCCAGGGGACCGCCAAGAAGAGGAAAGGCAGGAGGCGCGGGAAACCCGCCCCAGAAGTTCCCACGGTCCGGGAGGAGGCAGAGCCTGAGGGTGATGCCCCGGAACCTACAGGGGAACAGGTGGCTGAACTGGGGGAGGTCCCTGAGCTGTCGCAGTGGCAGCAGGAAGGGGGACCCACCAGGGAAGTATTCTGCACAGCGCAGAAGGAATGCCCTACTCTTGAGGGACTGCGGCAGCAGGCTGCAGCCCAGGCGGCTGGCGGGGCGCCAGGTACTCACCTGATTTATTGGGAGGATGGCCTCCTGTATAGTGAGCCTAAGGTTCCTGAGCCGGGGTCAGCTCGTATGCTGGTGGTACCCCAGGGCTTCAGGACCTTCCTACTGGGTTTGGCTCATGATGTGCCTTTGGCAGGACATCTAGGGCAGGACAAGACCTATAAGAGACTTGTCTCCCACTTTTACTGGCCCTTGATGAACAAGCAGTCAGCTGCTTATTGTAGATCTTGTCAGACTTGTCAGGCAAGTGGCAAGAGTGGGGGGAAATGCAAAGCTCCCCTCCAACCTTTACCGGTAGTCAGTACTCCCTTTGAAAGGGTAGGAATTGACATTGTGGGGCCTCTGGATCCCAAGACAGCCCTGGGCAACAGGTTCATCCTGGTCTTGGTGGACCATGCCACACGGTACCCAGAAGCTATTCCTCTAAGGACGGTCACCGCCCCCGTGGTGGGACGTGCCTTGATGGGGGTTTTTACGCGCATGGGGTTCCCCAAGGAGGTAGTATCTGATAGGGGTACAAACTTCATATCCACTTATATGAAGTCTCTGTGGAAGGTGTGTGGGGTAACCTACAAGTTCACCACCCCTTACCACCCCCAAAGTAATGGTCTGGTTGAGAGATTCAACCGCACCTTGAAAGGCATGATTCAGGGCCTGTCAGAGCCCTTGAGGCGTAAGTGGGACGTCCTCTTGCCATGCCTTCTGTTCGCTTACAGGGAGGTGCCTCAAAAGGGACTTGGCTTTAGCCCCTTTGAGCTCATCTATGGCCACCCTGTGAGGGGACCGCTCAGTCTGGTGAAGGAGGCTTTGGAGAAAGCTCCTAGTAAACCACCCCAGGATGTATTTAGCTACATGCTGGCACTAAGAAACCAGACTGCCCGCTTCAGGCGTCTCGCTCAGGAGAACCTGGAAGCAAGCCAGGAGGACATGAAACGGTGGTACGACCAGAATGCCACTCTGGTTGAGTTTCAGCCTGGACAAAAAGTGTGGGTCATGGCACCAGTAGAGCCTAGGGCTCTCCAAGATAAGTGGACTGGGCCTTTTGAGGTGGTGGAAAGAAAGAGCGAGGTCACCTATCTGGTAGACTTGCAATCCCCCAGGAACCCCTTGAGGGTCCTACATGTCAACCGCCTCAAACCCCACTTTGAGCGAACTGAGCTATCCATGCTCCTCGCGACAGATGACGGGGTGGAGGAAGAGAGTGAGCCTCTTCCTGACCTCCTGTCTGCAGGAGAGAAAGATGGGTCTGTGGAGGGAGTGATCCTCTCCCCCTCCCTGACTGAGGAACAGCAGAGGGACTGTCGCCACGTGCTGGGACAGTTCGCCTCACTGTTTTCCCTGATCCCAGGAGTCACACACCTGTGCACACATGATGTGGACACTGGGGACAGTACACCTGTTAAACATAAGGTTTACAGGGTGACTGACAGGGTGAGGGCTTGCATTAAGGAGGAAGTCTCCAAAATGTTAGCCCTAAGGGTTATTGAGCACTCCAGCAGTCCTTGGGCCAGCCCAGTGGTCTTGGTCCCAAAGGCTACTGCTCCTGGTGCCACTCCAGAACTTAGGTTCTGTGTGGACTACCGGGGTCTCAATGCGGTCAGCAAGACTGACGCACACCCCATCCCCCGAGCTGATGAGCTCATTGATCGGTTAGGAGCTGCCAAGTACCTCAGTACGTTTGATTTAA
Source organism: Pleurodeles waltl (assembly GCF_031143425.1). NCBI lineage: Eukaryota > Metazoa > Chordata > Amphibia > Caudata > Salamandridae > Pleurodeles > Pleurodeles waltl. The sequence continues at coordinate 1,235,102,903 of NC_090447.1, forward strand.
CATCTGGGTACTGGCAGATTGCCTTAACTGAAGGGGCAAAGGAGAGGTCAGCATTCTCTACCCCCGATGGGCACTTCCACTTCAATGTGATGCCCTTTGGGATGAAGAATGCCCCTGCCACCTTTCAGAGGTTGGTCAACCAGGTGTTGGCAGGACTGGATGAGTTCAGTGCCGCCTACCTGGATGACATTGCTGTGTTTAGTTCCACATGGGAGGAACACCTGCAACACCTCTGGAGAGTGTTAGAGGCCCTGCAGAAGGCAGGCCTCACTATTAAGGCGAGCAAGTGCCAAATAGGGCAGGGTTCTGTTGTGTACTTAGGACACCAGGTGGGGAGTGGCCAGGTGGCACCCCTACAGCCTAAGATTGACACGATTCTGGCTTGGGAGCCTCCCAAGACCCAGACTGAAGTGAGAGCCTTTTTAGGTCTCACAGGATACTATAGGAGGTTCGTTAAGGGATATGGTACCATTGTTACCCCCTTAACTGAGTTGACTTCTAAGAAGCAACCCAAGAAAGTGATCTGGACAGAGGCTTGCCAGAACGCTTTTGATGCCCTGAAGGCTGCCATGTGCACAGCACCTGTGCTGAAGGCACCTGACTACTCCACGGAGTTTGTTGTACAGACAGACGCCTCAGAGCATGGTATTGGAGCAGTACTCTCACAGCTGAATGAAGAGGGCCTAGATCAACCCGTAGCCTTCATTAGCAGGAGGTTACTACCCAGGGAACGTAGGTGGAGTGCCATAGAACGTGAAGCGTTTGCTGTGGTCTGGGCACTGAAGAAGCTAAGACCCTACTTGTTTGGGACTCACTTCCGAGTTCAGACCGACCACAGACCCCTCAGATGGTTAATGCAGATGAGGGGTGAGAACCCAAAACTGTTGAGGTGGTCCATTTCCCTACAGGGGATGGACTTTACGGTGGAACATCGACCCGGTACAGAACACGCCAATGCTGATGGTCTGTCCAGGTTCTTCCGCCTTAGTGATGAGAACTCCCATGAGGTTGGGTAGTTGCTCCCCACTTTTAGCTGGGGGGGACACGTGTTAGACTTTTCATCCTTGGCGTGGTCTCCCTTAACTTTTTGCCTCTGTTCCCCAGGTTGTTGATGTGTGCTGAACTCTGATTTTGCTGTTTTTGTTACTCTGGGCACTTTACCACTGCTAACCAGTGCTAAAGTGCAAGTGCTCCTGTTTAAATTGTATGTAAGTGGTTCATCCATGATTGGCATATTTGAATTACTAGTAAGTCCCTAGTAATGTGCACTAGAGGTGCCAGGGCCTGTAAATCAAATGCTACTAGTGGGCCTGCAGCACTGGTTGTGCCACCCACATAAGTAGCTCTGTAATCATGTCTCAGACCTGCCCCTGCAGTGTCTGGATGTGTATTTTTACACTGTAAATTCGACTTGGCAAGTGTACCCACTTGCCAGGCCTAAACCTTCCCTTTCCTTACATGTAAGGCGCCCCTAAGGTAGGCCCTAGGTAGCCCCAAGGGCAGGGTGCAGTGTATGGATAAGGTAGGACATATAGTAATGTGGTTTATATGTCCTGACAGTGAAATACTGCCAATTTCGTTTTCACTGTTGCAAGGTCTGTCTCTCTCTCATAGGATAATATGGGGGCTACCTTTAAATATGATTAAAGTGTAGATTCCCCTAGAGAAGAGATGGACAGGTGGAGTTTGGGATCCCTGAACTCACAATTTAAAAATGCATCTTTTAGTAAAGTTGATTTTGAGATTGTGCGTTTGAAAATGCCACTTTTAGAAAGTGAGCATTTTCTTGCTTAAACCATTCTGTGACTCTGCCTTGTTTGTGGATTCCCTGTCTGGGTCAGTTGACAGTTGGGTTGTTTTTCACCTCACACCAGACAGTGACACAAAGGGAGCTGGGGTGTGATCTGCATTCCTGATTAGCCATCTCTGCTAGGAGGGAGGGGTGGAGTGGTCACTCTCATCTGAAAGGACTGTGCCTGCCTCTGACAATGCTGTCTCCAGCCCCCTGGTGTGTGTCTGAGGCCTTGCCTGGGCAAGGCAGGATTTCACAAGAAGGTGTGAGTCCCCTTTGAAGGAAGGTGACTTCAAAGACTAAAATGGGTATAAGAAGGGCATCCAAACTTACACACTTTAGAAACACTTCTGGAATCAAGGGGAACCTCTGCCTGGAGAAGAGCTGATCGCTGAGGAACAAGTGCTGCCCTGCCTGTGACTGTGCTTTGTGGAGCTTTCCTGCAGTGCTGCTTCTGCCAGAGTAAGAGGGCAAAGACTGGACTTTGTGTGCCTTCCATCTTGAAGAAGAAATCTCCAAGGGCTTGATGTAGAGCTTGCCTCCTGTTGTTGAAGTCTCAGGGATAGCAAAGACTTCTTCCTGCCAGCACCTGGAGTCTCTGGAGAGACCCCTACTCTGCTCTGTGGTGCCCTTCCAGTTCCTGGGACCCTGAAAGGAGAGGCTGGCAGCCTAAGGACCAAAAATACACGCACCGAGCACCGTGCGGAGAAAAGATCGACGCGAATCCGATCGCGGCTGAGAAAACGACGCGACGCCGACTCCGCAGCTGAGAAACGACGCCGCTGGAAACGCGACCGGAGAATCGACGCCCGGAGCAGGAGAAACGACGCGCAGCATCGCTGACGAAGGCTGAGAGATCGCAACCAGCGCCGCGGGACTTCGGACCGTCGCGTGGCTGGCTTTTTCGACGCGCCTCGCCGAGCCGAGCTGTTTTCGACGCATATACCCGTGCAGGGTTATTTTCGACGCACACCGCCCGTGCGGGGTTATTTTTGCCGCAAACCAGGTACATTTTCACGCTAGCAGCGCTAGTGTGGTGTTACAACTACCTAAAGACTCTTTTTATTTTAAACCTTTAAAAAAATCATAACTTGACTTGTGTATGTTGGATTTTTGTCGTTTTGGTCTTGTTTTGTCTAGATAAATATTTCCTATTTTTCTAAACTGGTGTTGTGTCATTTTGTAGTGTTTTCATTAAGTTACTGTGTGTGTTGGTACAAATACTTTACGCCCAGCACTCTGAGGTTAAGCCTACTGCTCTGCCAAGCTACCAAGGGGGTAAGCAGGGGTTAGCTGAGGGTGATTCTCTTTTATCCTAACTAGAGTGAGGGTCCTTGCTTGAACAGGGGGTAACCTGACTGTCAACCAAAGACCCCATTTCTAACAGGTAGCAACAGTGGCACAGTCAGCTGATCAGATATGTAGACAGCCAAACTAAGCTACTAGAAGCCCAGAGGTAGAAAAAGAATATGACTTACTCCAACGCAGCCATGATCATCAAGAATCAAATAAATCGAAGACCTGGAGATGAAATTATGGGCTAAGAGACAGGGCCCAGCCCAACCTCGTCCAGCCACAGACAAGTGCAGGCAGGGCTGCTCTTGGCCTGGTCTTCTCCCAGGTGCACTCCTGGGTGCATCTCACACTGAGGGTATCCGAGCCATGGTACGTAGTGTTTCAAATGTGCACCCCCCTGGTGCTGCAGGCATGTCCTGGCAAGCCATGTTCTGTAGCCGGAAGTCCCCAAGCAGTCCATGGGCAAACAAATAGTTGAGCTGGCATCCCACGCTGCAGGTATCCCGACCGTGCTAATTAGTGCTACAAAGGTCCACTCCTTGGTGCTGTAGGCGCCTCCTGGTGCACGGTGTTGTACGACTTAAAGCCCCCAAGCCGTCCCTGCGCAAACAAGCAGTAGAGCGGGTAATAATTTATTACCAATTAAATATGGAACTAACATAAAAAGTTAATCTTAAATAAGTTACAATAATTTATAATTTAAATACGTTCACACCCAATTTCCCTATAAACCCAACAATGTGCTACTGAAATATAAATACCTAATTAAATGTAAAAATATTTTAATTACTGACTAAAACTTATGGACGATACTAAACAAAAATAAAACAAGCATTAAAATAATACTAATTCCTAAAATTAACTCATATACATTAAATTAATTAAAAACCATGTTCAATACAACTATATTCAAGTAAACAATACTATACACAATTATATACAATGATATTTTAAAAACGGATCCATACATAAATAAATTTTATTTTTACCAAACAATTTTCAAGTTGATAATAATTTTTGCATAATATTCTGGTAACTCGATATTTTTGAAACTATAGTTGTGTCATTCACACCAAAGAACATCTTTTGCTTTCAGGCATGGCCAACACCTGAAGTATTGTAAGCACTATAAGAAGTGGGGTACTAGTTGACCTCAAATAGTCCTTGTGAGGGTTAACCACTAAAGTAACTAAATAACCATTAGCTTAACCCCTTGATAGCTATGGCACAGAGCAGACAGACATAGCTTAGAGACAATGTATAATGCATCTATGCAGTACTAAAATAATTAAAAAGTCAAAATGCTAAAACATAACAATCCCAAAAGGAATTAGAAAAATAGAGTAAAACTGAATAAACAAAATGACTCATAAATAAAAACAAATCCAATAAGGGAAACCAGAGATAGGATGTTTTAGGTTTTATGTGGAAGCAGCGCACGTCAACAGGAATCTGGGCACAGTTTGAAGCTGACTGTGATAGAGCCAGGGTTGAATTCACCAGCCAGGGTCACACAGGTCAAAGGCTGTACCTTTGTGTTAGTCTTTTAAGCCCCAATCCTCCACAGGAATACAATTCTAATGCCCCCGACCTCAGGGAGAGCTCACCGGGTGTCGGGCAGAAGCCAGTAGTAGGGATGTGTACAGGTTAGTTGCCACTTCTCAGCTGGGCAGCTGCATGAAAAGCCTCTTACAGCTTTTTGTATCTCTGTAGCTTTAACAGGAGTTCTGCCTTAATCCTTGGAGTCCACCTGTTTGTCCATAATACAAGCGAGAGAGGGAGAGTAGGTCCAGTCCTTTTGGCTATTCTCAGATCTTAGATAGCGGGTTCAGTTCTCTTCTATCTTCCATATGTCCAGGAGTTTTCTGAAGTGAGTGCCTGGAGATGCCAAATTCATGTATTGGTATGCGTTTGTGGGTGGGAATGATTAACATGCCCTAACCAATAGGGTAAAGGTTCTCAGGGATAACCCTGCCCATGTTGGGCATTTTTAAGATAGGGCAAGGCTTCAGCCACACTAAACTTGGGCTTTGGAAGCTAGAGTGTGGTGAGTGCCTATGGTATCCCTAGTGTCCTTCTGCATCTAACACTATAGTCCAGTTTGAAGTAGGCCCTGTACCCACAACAAGCTTAGAGATGGAGGTCTGGCAGAACAAACACATAATAACTCTTTTGGCATCCAGTTCTTATATTTTCAAGTGTGCCTCAAGTGTTATATGTTAACTCTTAGTTGACCTGTCCAACAGGTTTTGACACTCCAGCAGGATTTGACACTGTAATGTCAAAAAGACGCTCACAGTATTTGGAGCCTGCCTGGCTGGAAGGACAAAGGAAGGGGTTAGGCCTAAGTGTTAGCTACATCTGCTTATGACATAGTGGGCCTCTTTGAAGTTAATCAAATTCCTGGGACCTTCTCATAGGCTAGCCTGTCAAGGACACAGCAACACGTCCTGACACCCAAGATCTTTGTCTTGCAGCAAGTTCACACCTCATCAAGGGGGCTATTCAAATGTTTATTACCGAGTGGCAGAATTAGGAAAGCCAAATCAAAATTAGCCCAGGAACTTCAGGCATAGGAAAAAAAACTTTCTAAAGGTTAGTTTTCCTTAATATTTGGTAACAATCTGGATTCCTAATTGATTTGGATTTTAATAACTATTGACAATAGTTCTTTAACCCTTTAGTTGCCAGGCCTTTTCCCCCTCACGTGCCAGGCCTTTTTTTGACTATTTGGGGCAGTTCATGCTTAGGCCCTCATACGTTTTTGTCCACATAAGCTACCCAGGCCAAATTTGCATCCTTTTCTTCCAACAGCCTAGGGATTCTAGCGGTACCTAACGTTTGTGGTTCCCCTGAAGTAGACCAAGAAATTAGCCAAAATACAGCAAAAATTCTGTTTTAAAAAAAAAAAATAGAAAAAAGGGCTGCAGAAGAAGGCATTTGTTTTTTTTCCCATGAAAATGGCATCAACAAAGGGTTTACAGTGCTAAAATAGCCCTCCTCCCAGCTTTCAGGAAAAGGCAGACTTGAATCAGAAAACCTCATTTTTCAACACAATTTTGGCATTTTACTGTGATATACCCCATTTGTACTATTTTTTTGTGCTTTTAGACTCCTTCCAGTTAGTTAGAAATGGATGTGAAACCAATGCTGGATCTCGGACAGCTAAACATTTCTAAAAAGTAGACAATATTCTGAATTCACCAAGGGGTCATTTGTTTAGCTCCTACAAGGTTTTCCTACAGAAAATAACAGCTGAAATGAAAAATATTGAAATTGAGGTGAAAAAACAGCAATTTTTCTCCACGTTTTACTCTGTAGCTTTTTCCTGCTATGTCATATTTTTTAAAGCAATATACCGTTATGCCTGCTGGACTCTTCTGGTTGCAGGGATATATAGAGCTTGTAGGTTCATCAAGAACCCTAGGCACCCAGAGCCAATAAATGAGCTGCACCTAGCAATGGGTTTTCATCGTATAACGGGTATACAGCAATTCATTTGCCGAAATATAAAGAGTGAAAAATAAGTATCAAGGAAACATTTGTATTTCTGAAATGGGCCAAGATAAGGAGTTGAGAATCAGTGGTTATTTGCACATCTCTGAATTCCAGGGTCCCCATATTAGCATGTGAATTACAGGGCATTTCTCAAATAGATGTATTTTTTACACACTGTCATATATTTGGAATGAAAAATGTTGAGAAAGACAAGGGGCAAAAACACTTGTTCTTCTATTCTGTTTTCCCCCAAGTGCCTCGATAAAAATGGTGCCTCACTTGAGTGGGTAGGCCTAGTGCCTGCAACAGAAAACTCAACATGGACACATCACATTTTTACATTGAAATCTGATATGTTTTTTGCAAAGTGCCTAGCTGTGGATTTTGGCCTCTAGCTCAGCCAGCACCAAGGGAAGCCTACCAAACCTGTGCATTTTTTAAAACTAGACACCTAGGGGAATCCAAGATGGGGTGATGTGTTGGGCTCCCACTGGGTTCTGTTACCCAGAATCCTTTGCAGACGTCAAAGTTTAGCAACTCACATTTTGGTGACAGAAAGTTCTGGAATCTGAAAGGAGCCACAACGTTTCTTCCACCCAGTGTTCCCCCAATTCTCCCGATAAAAATGGTAGCTCACTTGTGTGGGTAGGCCTAGTGCCTGTGACAGGAAATGCCCCAAAACACAACGTGGACACATCACATTTTCCCAAAGAAAACAGAGCAGTTTTTTGCAAAGTGCCTATCTGTGGATATTGGCCTCTAGCTCAGCTGGCACCTTGGGAAAACTACCAAGCCTGTGCATTTTTTTAAAACTAGACACCTAGGGAAATCCAAGATGGAGTGACCTGTGGGGCTCACACCAAGTTCTGTAATCCAGAATCCTTTGCAAACCTCAAAATTTGGAAAAATAACCACTTTTTCCTCACATTTCAGTGACAGAAAGTTCTGGAATCTTAGAGGAGCAACAAATTTCCTTCCACCCAGCGTTCCCACAAGTCTCCCGATAAAAATGGTACCTCACTTGTCTGGGTAGGCCTAGTGCCTACGACAGGAAATGCCCCAAAACACAACGTGGACACATGACATTTTCCCAGAGAAAACAGAGCTGTTTTTTGCAAAGTGCCTAGCTGTGGATTTTGGCCTCTAGCTCAGCCGGCACCTAGGGAAAAATACCAAACCTTGTGCATTTTTTAAAACTAGACACCTAGGGGAATTCAAGATAGTGTGACCTGTGGGCCTCTCACCAGGTTCTGTTACCCAGAATCCTTTGCAAACCTCAAAATTTGGCAAAACACCTTTTCCTCATATTTCAGGGACAGAAAGTGCTGGCATCTGGGAGGAGCCACAAATGTCCTTCTCGATAAAAATGGTACCTCACTTGTGTAGGTCGGCCTGGTGCCCGCGACAGGAAATGCCGCAAAACACTATGTGGACACATCAAAATTATCAAATACAGAACTACCTGTTTTTGCGGGGGCACCTGCGTTTTTGGTCCCAGGCTCAGCAGCCGTCTAGGGAAACCTACCAAACCCAAACATTTCTGAAAACTAGAGACCCGAGAAAATACAGGGAGGTGTGACTTGTGTGGATTCCCTAGTGTTTTCTTTCCCAGAATCCTCAGCAAACTTCAAATTTAGCTAAAAAAACCAATTTTTTCCCACATTTCTGTGTGGGATCACCGCATCAGCACAAATTTCCTACCACTCAACATTCCCCTCAGTCTCTCGGTAAAAGGTATACCTCACTTGTGTAGGTGGGCCAAGTGCCTGTGACAGGGAAGAGCCAAAAACATGTAAAAAATAAGGGGGAACCAAAGCGGGTCCAAAAGGACAGTTTGGAAAAAAATGTTTTTAGGCTCACAAGTGGAGCAGAAGTTTATTGATATAGATGTGACAATGCTGGGTGGTATGAATTTTGTGGATTCCTGCAGATTCCAGAAGGTTCCATCACAAAAATGTGGGAAAATGTAGATTTCTGCAAAAAGTGCTTTCTGGCCCCCTTGGGGGCAGATCAGCCTAATAAAAGGGGGGCAGAAATGACCTAAAATAAATTTGCCCCCCAGGGGAATGACCCTTGCCTAAGGGGTCGCTCCCCTTGCGTGAAATTGATGCACAAAAATAAAAAATCCCTGGTGTCTAGGGGTTTCTGACCCCTTTGGGGGGAGATTGGCCTAATAAAATAGGTAGCAGAAAGGGCCTAAAAATAGCTTTCCACCCTTGCCTAAGGGGTCGCTCCCCTAACGTGAAACTGACCACAAAAAAAATCCCTGGTGTCTAGTGGTTTCAGCCCCCTTGGGGGCAGATTGGCCTAATAAAAATAGGCCAATGGGGCAGAAATGGCCTAAAATAACTTTTCCCCCTAGGGAGCGACCCTTGCCTAAGAGGTCGCTCTCCACATCTAAAAAAATAAAACAAACAAAAAAATGATCCCTGATGCCTAGATGTTTCTGTCCCCCCTGGGGGCAGATCGGCCTAATCACAATAGGTCGATCTGCCCCCAACAGGGGCAGAAATGGCCTAAAACAAATTTCCCCCCTCCCCAGGGGAGCGACCCTTGCCTAAGGGGTCACTTCCCTCGTGTGAAACTGACAAAAAAAATCCTTGGTGTCTTTGGCCTAATAAAAATAGGCCAATCTGCCCCCAAGGGGGGTAGAAATGGTCTAAAGTTAACTTTTCCCCAAGGGGAGCAACACTTGCCTAAGGTGTCGCTCCTCACATCTAAAAAAACATAAAACAGAAAAGGCCTAAAAATAATTTGCCCCACTGGGCTGCAGCCCTTGCCCAAGGGGCTTATTGCATAAATAAAAAAAACAAATTCCCTGGTGTATAGTGGGCATTTTTGCTGCCCGATCACATCGCGATCGGGCAGCAGAAATGCTGAGAGAGACATCAAAGGAAAGGAAAAGCCTTTCCTTTCCTCTGATGCCTCTCTTGCCCCCTCCACGTGATTGGAGGAGAAATGATTTTGCATTTCTCCTCTGATCTGAGCTTCCATTGAGGAGGGGGCAGCCTCTGATGAGGTCAGCACACGATTGTGTGCTGACGTCATCAGACACCACGGGGGTTCCGGGTGAGCAGGGGTGAAAGGGGAAGCGATTACCCTTCCATCCCTGCCCATGGGAGGGAGGTGTGAGGCCCTAGGAGGAGCGCTAGTGCTTCCCCCGACAGCCCATACCAGGACGTAACAGTTACGTCCTCAGCACCCGAGCGGTGCAAACGAGGACGTAACCGTTAAGTCCCTGGCATCCGAGGGGTTAATTATTTTTCTAGCTAGTCACATACCCGAGATACAATATTAGTGTTTAGTACTGCATCTCAGAGTTTTGCTATGGAACAGCCAGCATTGCTACAGTGAAAATAGCTTTTGGAACCTTTTCACCATAAAGACATATGTAACATTAAAACATTACATGTCCTACTTTTAAATACCATGCATCCTGTGTTATGGGCAAAAAGGTCTAATTAGGGGTGACTTATAAATATTTAAAAAGAGTTTAGGCAAGGAAAAATAGGTTATTTTGACAGATCAGATTTGCAGTTTAAAAATGCGCATCAAGGCTACATAAGGTGGGCTGTTAGTTATATTTACATTGTTACTGTAGTGGATGGCATAATGGGCGCAGAGGTCCACTTGGGGCATTGTACTTACAAGCCCTGGGCATACTTTGTACCACTTACTAGGGACCTATAGGTAAGTTAAATATGCCAATTAGTAGTATCCCTATTCTACCGTATTGAAAGGAGGAGCACAAGCACTTTACCACATGTTAGCAGGGTAAAGTGCACATGGGTCTACAGCCAGCAAAAGTGTAAGGTCCAGCAAAAGACAACAGTCTGGGGTGACCACACAGAAAAGGTAGAATTCATAGAGTCCTCCTAGTATTTTTGTCACTCTTTCCTTTTCTGCATAGGCTCCCAATCCACTGCAGCATCTGGCCATGTCCTTCTATGTTTGGGTGCCCACTTCACTACTGAGCTAGTCCCTCTCCCCACCAATACAGTTGAGGATTATGTAGGTGGCTTCCCTCAAATTTATCTCCAATTCTTCAGAAATCTGGAGCCCCTCTCTTTGAATTCCTTTACCATTTTGGGGAAAATTGGACAAATGGAGCAAGGCGATGAAGGAGTATTGTGATGGGCTATGGTTCAAGAAAAGCCTTACTGTGATGCAGCAACCAAGTAGCTGCTCACATGAAACATGAGGCCACTAGTTGGCCATGCGCCTGCAACCCTGACTTCTGCTACCTGCTCCACCCAGGAGATCCAGGATAGAACCTTAATTCAGGAATCATGTCTACATGTAAACTCTGTCACATGGCGCTGTTGTACAATAAACTACAATAATCTTGCACACAACTTCAGAGAGGTACTGGAGCACTCCTCTTTATTAGCAAGGCATCGGAAGTGCAACTTGGGGATATCAAAAATCCTCTCAATGAAGGTTAATGTACATGTGCGTGTCCTTTTCTAACTCTGTAGGGGCTGTGACGATGGACGTCAGAACAGAGCAAGGAGATGAGGAGAGAGGGCATAGCCAGCATCACCTACAAAAAAGACATGATTTTTTTATAATGCTAGTTCATTGTAAAAGCTGTAGACATTATTTATGTGCATGCATACAATGTTAGTCATTGGTGTGTGTATAGCAATAGGCTGAAGTTAAGAGTAACTATATTTGAAGCCATTCCCTAAGTATACGTGTGGCCACAGTGTGAATTATAACTTGTCTATCAGCCACATATCACAGATATCCCCACCCAGCAAGCGACTGATGTACAAGAGGTAACTGTTGTAAGATGTAGCTGTTGTGTGTGCACCTAAGTAATATAGCAGACAACTTGAATATTGATGGAGTGCCAGAGGTTTCTTTTTAACAGAACTTATGTACTCTATGGCAGTGGTTCCTAACCTGTAGACCGGGGCCCCCTGGGGGTCCGCGAAGCCTCCTCAGGGGGTCCGTGACTGCTTAGAAAATTAACTAATATAAACTGATTAATAAAGTGTATGTAAATAAACTGGCTAAATGTACAATTGAAAATTTTAAAACGTACTGTAAATGTCTAGAAATGTGAAATTGAAGACTAACAATTAAATTAGTATCCTCAAATTGATTCATAGGAGCAATAAAAGTGCATCAAACATAATACCGTATGAATGTGTGGCTTCAATTGAATTTAGAAAAGCTCCAACCTTCCCATTAAATTAAAAAAAAATCAAAAATGTGTTTGCAAATTAAATAACATGTTATCATTTGTTTATGTATTTGATGGAATGTTTGTTTTTGTATTTTTTGTGTATTGTTTTGTGGTTCAAATCATCAACAATGTATAGGCCTGGGTCCCCAGATTCCAATAATGATTCAGTGGGGGTACCTGTATACCACTAATGATAAAGTGGGGTGCCACAGAAGTCAGAAGGGTGGGAACCACTGCTCTATAGCATGGTGGCTTAAGTACCACGTATGTGCAATCAATAGCACCTAAATTTTGAGGGAAGTGGGCAGTGACGTAGAAATGTCCTAACACCCGATGCATTTCTGCCAGTGACTGTGGCATGGTGATAAACTGGCATACTAAGCTCGTGATATATCTCTGTCTCTATTGTAAGCAGTCTGACTGGCTTGACTGTGAGATGACCAAGGTGTCCTCACTGACTCTCTGGAAAGATCCAGTGCCAAGGAAACTGAGTGCAGTCAGTATTTATATATTTATGGGTGCAGGAGCAGGCTGAGAGCAGGCTGTAGTTGAACTGAGCAGCTTCTTCTACTTTGCAAAGATGTCAATGATTACAACTGGAAACATATTGTATCAAGCAATGACTGCTTTCCATGACGTGCCAAAGATGCCGATCCTGTACCAGTATATCTCTCACTCCTCCTCGGAAAATTGTTCCTCAAAATGAGGGACAAAGATACAAAGCTCTTCGCTGACTGGCTAACAAAATCTTTTGGCATGTGTCTTGCTTTCTTATTTGTGCAGCCTGTGAGAGTTTGGCTGATATAGTATCAGTTGTGTTCAATGATTATGAAGCTTGATTGCAATTTGGGTATTATATTACTTGCACGTACAATTACCTTTTCATAATTTTTAAAAAAGAGCTGTGGCATTTAAAATAATTTATTAACATTTTTATTTTTTAAATTATTTTTGATGTCTTCCTATGTGGTGTTAGTGCTATTGCATACCTCCACTGGATTCTATGATAGTGCATTCCAATGTCAGTAAATGGCCATTGGGTCCTTAATTACTCCAAGGCTTTAATGGAGTAAATGTGTGCCTATTTTGTCAGTAGTACTACTGTACATGTGGGTGTAACTACTGTGAAGAGCAAATGCCATGCTCTTTTGTGGGTGTGTTTTAGTTTTTGCAAGTCCATCCCTATTAACCTCCTTAAATATCCCTTAACTCCCCTATCTAGTAGATATTCCTTATTTCCCCACCACACCTAGTTTCCCCTACATAAATAATACTAAACTGTATACCTCCATGGGTGTTGATATCCGCACATCAGATAGGCCAATTGTAGGCATAGATCTCCACCTTGAGCTTTGTGAGCAACATCTGCTGGTACTTAAAGTAGCATTACTGGAGTACTCTTTCCATACTCAAAAATGGTTTGTTGAATAGGCTCCATACAAGCATCTAAAACAATAGGCATGGAGGCATGGCCAAGATAGCAGCAGAGCAAAACACGCCAATTGCTCCTCCACCGCCCAGACCATCACCCGATGCTATTGACGGAGTCCCTGGGACCGCTGCCACCTTCAAACTTACCCCAAAAATGCTGTGACTGCCAGTAGGGGGTTATCTCTGCCCTGTAGGTGTTCCAACTGTGATGCAGAGGCCCGGGTGGCCATCCATGATCCAGGCAAGAAAGTGGCTGCCTGAGCCTGAGGGTCACGGCCCGCGCTACACCACCTCTCTCCGTGGTGACAAATGCCCAATAACATGCATGCATGTCAGAGTCCCAAGAGTCTTTCTGGGGGCTCACACCGATGTTGGAAGGACCTCTGCTGACATGTGCTGGCTCTTCGGTACATCCTGGGAAAGGCAAAATGGAGGCCACCGGCACCTAAGGCCAGACAATCTCATGGCCCAGCTCCTCACAGCAGCGGCAGCCAGCTTCTTGTGCAGTGGACAGAGGGAGGATGGAGGAGCAATGCACCAGACGCAGGAGGCTTGAAGCAGTCCTGTGCACTCTGCTGTGGCCTTTGGGCTAAGTGGATGACAGGGGGCCTGGGGGCTGGCCACAGCACAGAGCATTAGAGTTCTGGTAGGCCCCGGAGTGGCCTCTGAAACTGCAAGTGCCCTGGGCCCGGAGTGGACTTCTTAGGGGGCACTAATGACCAGAGAGGCCTTTAAACCACGGACACCCCGCACTGATGGGCCGGCCTACCATTGTGTCTCAGGGGCAGGACGGCCCTCCCCTTGACAAAGAAGTCAAACCAGAGACCGTGGAGCTTTCTCCCTCCTTGGCTGACTCTGGTTTGACACCCAGTCCACAGTGAGTATTGGGATTGGGCAGGCGGTGTGGTGCACCCCTGGCTGCGTTCATCTGAAGCAGACCCAGTGAGTCCATCTGATTTGGTGACTCCCCTCACACCGCATGACTCTGATAGTTTGGAGAAGTCCATTCAGATCGAGGAGATGATTTTGGCTATTGTGTGCCTAAAACCGCTGAAGGCCTCCAGGACTGATGGCTTTTCTCCTCAGTTCTATAAAATATTTTGTCCGGACCTGCCCCCCCTACTTACCTGACTTTTTAACCCCCTTGCTGATACCGGTACCATCACAGATACAATGCTAGAGGCATCCATCTCAGTTATCCCTAAACCTAGTAAAGACACTACCTTATGTGGTTTTTACAGTCCTATATAGCTCCTTATTGTGAATACCAAGCTGTTCACCAGCATCCTCGCCCACTCCCTTAATCTCCTCATGCCTGGCCTGGTTGACTCCGATCAGGCTGGTTTCATCACCAATCGCCATTGTGGGGATAACACCAAAAGCATACTCTACCTCGTAGACATGATCCATCGGTCAGAAAGAGAGGCTCTCCTCCTTTCAATCGATGAAATAAAGGGTTTGACAGAGTGCACTGGCCCTATCTCTTTGAGAACCTGTAACAATTTGGCTTCGGAGAAAGATTTAGACAATCAATCAAATTGTATTTATATAGAGTCGCTTCCCACCCGAGAGGGTATCCAGGCGCAGTACTGCTGGGTCAGTCAAAAAGCCAGGTCTTGAGCCCCTTCTTGGAGGGACATTAGATCCAGACTGTCAACAGCTCCCCACATGCATTGTTGAGAGGTAATGGCATGTTATCCCAACCCTTTCCATTCAGAGAGGCATGTGGCAGGGTTGTCCGGTCTCCCCTCTTCTTCTTGCCTTATACATAGAGCCCCTATCCCAAAGAGTGAGGACTAATCCCACCATTCTGGCAACCGTCTTTGGAGGAGGCCGCCATATCATTAGCTTCTATGCAGATTATGTTATTCTCGCCCTCGCCAATCTGATGTTATCCCATCCCTGTCATCGTGTTGGAGCTCCATTCGTTTCGGGAAGTATCTGGGTTCAAGGTTAACATACAGAAGTCCGAAATACTGAACCTTTCACTGGCTCTGCCACACAAAGCCTCTCTCTGCTCTCTGTTCTCTTTCAGGCGAATGGGAGAGCACATATCTTACTTCTGCATTAAGTTGGCCCGAATGGTTGCTAAGTCTGTGGCACTCAATTATGCTGCCCTCACCTGACAGGTCCTGTCAGACTTGGCTAGCTGGTGATGGCTGTAACTGTCCTGGCTGGAAAGGACAGCAGTTGTTAAAATGACAGTCTACCCATGGATCCTCTGTGTCTTTCAGGCCTTGAACCTGACACCACCAAAGCACACACTTTGGACTCTGCAGTTGGGGATCAATAAATTCATCTGGAAGGGCAAAAAATGCGGCTCCATAGGCAGTTGCTTTACTGCTCAACTCAGGAAGGCAGGTTAGCTGTCCCTAAGATTGTATGATACTACCAAGCCTCTCAACTTTGCTTCTTGGTTGAGTGGAGTAGCCCCGCCTCTAAGAAACACTGGTGTTTTATGGACCAGGCTGTGGCAGGTTCCCATACATGGAAGGAGCTGTTGCTGCCACACAGACGTAGACTGTTGGGTCTCTATTCATCTCCGATGACCGGCTCCACAATCTGGGTTTGGGACATTGTGGTGATCTGGGCCGGGCTTACCTCCTTTCCCTCTCCTATGACTCCTATTTTAACAAATCCTTACTTTTTTACAGGGATGCACCAGGAGTGGCTTCGGCAATGATGGGAGGGAGGCTGGAAGTGCATATATTGTTTGTTCAACACCCATGGGATAATCCTATTTGACTGATTGCGGACAGATTATGGCATGCTGGAGACAGACCGCATCCAGTACTAGCACATACGACACTGGGTGATGCAACCCTCCTTCAAACCGTACCCAGAGCACCCCCTCACACCCTTTGAGAAATAGGTCTTCATTAAGAAGGATGACAGAAGTCTTATCACAGAGATCTATGCAATCTTGGGTGAGGTGTCGACATTGGCCAAGACAGTGGTACAGAGACAGTGGGAGGTAGAATTAGGTAAGGCTCTTATCATCAAAGAATGGGAAGACCTCTACTACCGGACCCACCACACAACATGGCAAGCACAGAGATGGCTTATAAAATTGTTTCCAACTGGTACCTCATTCACACACAGTTTCAGGTGTGTTGCCCTGGGGATCACAAATGAGTGCTGGAGGGGATATGGAGGGAGAGGCACCTTGTTCACCTTCTCTGGCATTGTCTGAAACTGGTCCCTTAATGGGAGTGAATCCTAGATGACAAAGACAGAGGCCCTCATTCCGACCCTGGCGGTCATAGACCGCCAGGGTCGCGAATGGCGGAAGCACCGCCAACAGGCTGGCGGTGCTTCATTCGTCATTCCAACCGCGGCGGTACAGCCGGCTGGGAGAATCCTCCAGGGCAAGCAGCGCTGCCTTGGGGATTCTGACCCCCTTCCAGCCAGCCTGTTTCTGGCGGTTTTCACTGCCAGGAAGAGGCTGGCGGGAACGGGTGTCCCGGGGCCCCTGGGCATGGGCAGTGCAGGGGTCCCCTAACAGGGCCCCAGCCTGCTTTCCACTGTCTGCCTAGCAGACAGTGAAAAGCGCGACGGGTGCAACTGCACCCGTCGCACACCTGCAACACCGCCGGCTCCATTCGGAGCCGGCTTCAATGTTGCAGGCCCCCTACCCGCTGGGCCAGCGGGCGCTAACATTGTTAGCGCCTGCTGGCCCAGCGGGAAGGTCGGAATGCCGCCAGCGGTCTTTTGACCACAGAGCGGTCAAATGGCGCCGCCCGCCAGGGTCAGAATGACCCCCAGAGTCTTCAATACAACGATCCTGAAGTTCCTGGAATACACCATACTGGGGCTTCCCAACCCTTTAACATACCCTCTGCTCTCGTTTAGTGGGAGACAGATGGCCCTGGCCTTAGGGGTGGCTCAACAGGTCATACTCTCTCCATGGGGTTTCAACAGGGTCCCTGAATACACAGCATGGTTACATAAACTATGGTAAATGTGGGGGTTGGAAAAGATATCCTTAACCATGGGATCAAAACATGATTCCTACCTTGACCTGAGGGTGCCATTCATCACCATCCTCTCCATCAAATTCAATTAATTGACTTGCCTGACATTTTAAACTCCTGTGTCTTCTCCCCTCAGCACAGATGCCAGAGACAGCAGCCCGCTTTGAGGACTATACAACGACACACGTTTACTCAGGTCATTAACATGAGCCATCATATCGAAGGTGTGGGCCACTGTAGTTACCTCTATGGGAAGAGCATTGAGGGTGGACGAAGCTCTGGGGGTGTTTTTTATGTTATGATTCTGATTGTGTCTTGATGACGTTGCTTGAGCTAGTGTTGGAGGCGGAGAGCCGTGAACACGATTGATTTGTTTTTGCTATAAACAATAAACGGAATTGATCATAAAATAATAGGCATGCTCAAATGCATGAAAGTGAGGCCACACACATGTGGAAATACCTCAAGAAGCTCCAGGCGAGTTTGGGTCCCCAGGCAAAATCACACTTCTGCAGCCCCAGTCCTCTCGTGCCCACATCCACACTAGCAGAAAGAGAATGTGTCTGATGAGACTCCGCTGCGTTGGCAATTGCTGCAATTTTGCAACCTGCACAAGGCAGAAGAAAAAACAAATGTCTGCCACCCAGATATAATTGTTTGAATTTAGGGATTTTAAGCAAAAGTACAGAAAGAAAGATAAAAGTGATTTTGTTGAATATAAACTTGAATCCTTTTTCCATAAAATTCTATTAGCATGGCCCTGAAATGCTCACAAGGTCTTGACAGAAATTCTGTCTCTGGTGGGCAGCGAGTGAGGCGAGAACAGTAGATGTTTGTTACTACAAAAGGAGTGGAAACTGGTTGCCAGTCTTGCAGCATGGGTGTAGATAGTTTGGGAGCATTGAAGAAAGTTTTTGTGAAGACCTAAATTGTAATTTCAAATTTGCATCACAGACAGAATAATCAGTGCAGTGACTGGTAAGCAACAACAGTACTCTCCAGGTCGATATTCCTTCATTGGCCCTGAGCCTGCAAGGATTGGAGAAAAGGCCTGCAAGAATATATGAGGCACGCTTATTGAAGCATCCTCACTTAGGCTTATTAAACAGCATTCGTCACTCCCAAAGATGTTCATTTTTAAGATAAGACAATGTAAAATCTAACATTTAGAGCGACGTTACTCAAAGTACGGCCCGCGGGCCTCCAGCAGCCCCACGGACCGACCTTGGCGGCCCGTGGAGACGTACAACAAACGGCATATGATAATGGCCGCAGTATGTAAACATAGAAGATGGCTGCGGGAGCATGCTCAACAGTGGCTATTTGCGCATGCTCCTGCGGCCCTCATCTATGTTTACGTACGGCGGCCATTATTTATGGCGTTTCCGTGACGATTCTGGAAGCCAAAGCCCCATAAAAGTCAGTGCTTGCAGCTAACTTTTACGGGGCTTTGTCATCTGCTTCGTGTCACCGGCTCCACGTCTGCTGCCCACCTGCCTGCCTGCTGTTCTACATTTGTGGCATCTTTACAGTGCTTTGAGTCAGGTAAGGCTCTTTGGTTATTTATTTATTTGTTTTTAATGTATTGTGTGTGTTACTGGGGTAGGGGTGAGAGTAGATTGCGCTGTGTGTGTGTGTTACTGGGGTAGGGGTGAGAGCAGATGGCGCTGTGTGTGTTACTGGGGTAGGGGTGAGAGCAGATGGCGCTGTGTGTGTGCGCTGTGTGTGTGTTACTGGGGTAGGGGTGAGAGCAGATTGCGCTGTGTGTGTGCGCTGTGTGTGTGTTACTGGGGTAGGGGTGAGAGCAGATGGCGCTGTGTGTGTTACTGGGGTAGGGGTGAGAGCAGATGGCGCTGTGTGTGTGCGCGCGCTGTGTGTGTGTTACTGGGGTAGGGGTGAGAGCAGATGGCGCTGTGTGCAGATGGCGCTGTGTGTGTTACTGGGGTAGGGGTGAGAGCAGATGGCGCTGTGTGTGTTACTGGGGTAGGGGTGAGAGCAGATGGCGCGGTGTGCAGATGGCGCTGTGTGCAGATGGTGCTGTGTGTGTTACTGGGGTAGGGGTGAGAGCAGATGGTGCTGTGTGCAGATGGCGCTGTGTGCAGATGGCGCTGTGTGTGTTACTGGGGTAGGGGTGAGAGCAGATGGCGCTGTGTGTGTGCGCTGTGTGTGTGTTACTGGGGTAGAGGTGAGAGCAGATTGCGCTGTGTGTGTGCGCTGTGTGTGTGTTACTGGGGTAGGGGTGAGAGCAGATGGCGCTGTGCATGTTACTGGGGTAGGGGTGAGAGCAGATGGCGCTGTGTGCAGATGGCGGTAGGGGTGAGAGCAGATGGCGCTGTGTGTGATAGACCGGACCCTGCAAGGGTAAGAACTGTGCTGCTTTATCTTTGTCTTGTAATGCTTAGGCACCAAGTTAGACCTTTGTTTGTGCAACCTCCAAACAATAATGCTTACTTTTATAACCCATACCCACCAACCCAGTACAGCCAGAGAGAAACCACCCACCCATGAAAACTACCAAAAATCAGATGACAATCCCAATATAAATCAAACCATTTGTGAAGTGTCCAGTGGGGTACACTTTGTGTGATGGGCAAACACCTTCAGCTTACTCCTCCTCCCAGGGGTGTGGTTCATAAATGGCTGCTGCATCTAATTAAATGTCTCTTGTGATTAGGATAGGGATATACTCTGGAACATTCCCATTTGGCTCTTGTGATTAGTGTAGGAATATACTACTAGAGCCAGGGCTGTTGAAAATGTCTTACAATAATACACATTTTTTTATCTGGCCCCTGGCATTTCGTGCACAGTTGATTTCTATTGCTGTGTGACCCAGCATGCTGAAAAAAAACAGTCTCTAAAAAGGGGCCCGTATACCATTCATTGGCCTCATTATCACTCTAGTATGCCTAGCAGGTTGCAAGCATAATTGCAAAAAATACTTTTTATAACATGGTTCTATGGGAATCGGCAAAGGCCAGCATGTGTGTTGACAATTGTTAGATCACGGTATGCTATGTTTCCTTTTACACATCACTTTATATTACTTTGGTGTTGTGCACAGAGGTCTGTAGCGAGACGCAGTGTTGGTCCATTGGTCGTGAGGCGGTGTCGGTCCATCGGTCGCTCGTGAAGTGTTGTCGGTCGTGAAGTGGTGTCGGTCCTTTGGCTGTGAGGTAAAAATCTGATTCCTGACCCTTGAAAATCATTGCACAAACTCGCTGAGACCAATGGCCTACAGTCCAGTTACCAAGCCTTGCAAACGACCCAGATCCATACAGAGTGAACACAGATCATTCCAGGCAGCATGGGAAGAAGAGTACTTGTTTGTTGAATGGCCGAAGGAGAAAGCTACCTTTTTGCTTTGCAAAGAGAAAGTAAATGTTCTTAAGAGATATAACCTGGAACGGCACTACAAAACTCGACACGCAAGTTATAGTGAGAACTTCCCATTGCACTCACAACTGCGTTCAGCAAAAGTGGCATCGTTAAAGCAAACACTTCTTTCCCAGCAGAAGCTCTTCCTTTGCCAAATGAAGGAATCTGAGGCTGTTACAGAAGCATCATTCAAAATATGCTACCTGCTTGCCAAACATAAGAAGCCATTCACGGAGGCAGAGCTGGTGAAGAAATGTTTCCTTTCAGCAGCTGAAATTTTGTTTGAAAACTATAGCAACAAATCCAGCATTTTAAAAGAAATTGGTGCATTACAGCTATCGGATTCCACTTGTGCACACAGAATAGAGGCAATGGGTGAAAATATCCAGGAGCAGGTGATCAAAGCTGTCAGAGAGTCACCGTTCTTCAGCATTGCCATGGATGAGTCCACAGATATAGGCGATGTGGCCCAGTTATTAGTTTGGGTGAGGTATTTGGACCAATCGCTTCATCCCAAAGAAGAGCTCCTGTGCCTTCTACCACTGCAAGAGGAGAAGATATTCTGGACAGTATCTGCAACTACTTCGAAACACATCACATACCACTGGACAGTCTTGTTAGCATCACAACAGATGGCGCTCCTGCTATGGTAGGCCATGACAGAGGCTTTGTATCCTTGCTTAAAAAGAAGCTCACTGGACAGCCTGTAATAGACTACCACTGCATTATTCATCAGGAAGTTCTGTGTGCAAAATTAAAGCATGGAGAACTGAATAACGTCCTAAAGCTTGCAGTGAAAATTGTTAATTTTATTCGTGCCAAAGCCCTTAGCCATAGACTTTTTAAGGCTATGCTGCAGGATTCTGAAGCTGAATATACAGACCTCTTGATGCACACTGAAGTGCGATGGCTAAGCAAAGGGAAAGTTATGGACCGGTCCATTGCTTTGCTTCCTGAAATTAAACACTTTACAAATAGCAGAGGTCAAACATTCCCAGAACTAAAGGATGTGAAATGGCTTTAAATGCTCCATTTTCTTTCAGATCTATTTGCACACTTCAATGCTCTTAATTTGATGCTGCAAGGCAAACAACAGCTTGTGTGGTCCATGATGAATGGTATTTACTCATTTGAAAGTAAGCTTGTGCTATTCATAGAACAACTGGATGTTGCTGACTTCACCCACTTTCCAAAACTGTTGGCTGTGACTCAGAGGTTTCCAAATGCACAAGAAATGCTGCCAACGCTAAATCTTGGTGCATGTCTTGAGGAAATTTCTGGGGAGATCAAAAGGCGATTTTCTCAATTCAGAACCCTCAACCCCCTGTTCAGGTTGGTTGAAAACCCCTGGATGGTGAGTGCACGAAATGTTGATGCTGTTGAACTTATTGGCGTGAAAAGACCGCAAGCACAAAAGGAGCTGATAGACATGCAGCACAACTCAGCTCTCGAAGCATCTTTTTTGGGGCAGGCACCAGAAGAATTCTGGAACACTGTGCCTTCTGACAAATTTCCTGTTCTTTTTACAGTGGCCCAGAAAATAATTTGTATGTTTGGGTCAACATATGTTTGCGAAAGTTCGTTTTCCACAATAGGACTTTTGAAGAGTAAATTCAGAAATAAGCTAACAGACTTACATCTGGATCAGCTCTTAAGGCTTGCCCTTTCAGACATAATACCAGATTACAGAACACTAATAAGAGACATGAAGTGCAAAATAAGTTCTTAGTATGTCTTCCTTTGACATACCTATTTTCCAGACTCAGAGAAAACTGTGCTGCATTGGGCCTGTGCTGAATATCCTGTTCACAAGGATTACCATGCCATGCCTCTTAAGATTACTATTGTCTGATAATAAAAATGTTTTTCAAAATGTCCTCTTTGTAGGTTTGTAGTTATACCTGGATTCAAAATGCAGCATTGTTTAGCAATGTTTTGAAAAAGGGGGCGGGGTGGTTGTTCCCCCTCTAAGCCCCCCCCACCCCCCCCCCCCCCCCGCCCCGCTGTCACTTCAGTGCGGCCCTCGGCCGCAAACCATACTGCAATTTTGGCCCCCGAGAAAAAGTTTGTGAGTACCCATGATTTAGAGGAATAACATCTATCGCTATTTTTACATGACAGCTCCCAGTGGAGTAGGATGAACTTCATACTAAGAGATCTTGCATGCACGACTTCTGTAGCTACAATCAGCAGTTTGACCCACCTGTCTGTCTGTTGTCAAGACCATTTGGAGTGGGGAGGGCAAACATGAGCATGGGATGGCCCAGCCATGTCAGACCTCTTTTACATATGGCACTCAAGATGTAAAGATTTTTGGGTACAACCGGAAAACTCTAAGTCAGTGGTTCCCAACCTGTGGCCCAGGGACCCCTGGGGGTCCACAAAGCCTCCTCAGGGGGTCCGTGACTGCTTAGAAAAGTAACTTATATTAACAGATTAATAAAGTGTGTATAAATTGATTGGCTAAAAGTACAGTAATGACTCAATGGGGGGGTCCATATGTTGCAATAAAGATTCAATGGGGGTCCCTGGCTTCCAGTAATGATAAAGTGGGGGTCTACAGAAGTCAAAATGTTGGGAACCACTGCTCTATGTTAAATATGATAGCTGCAATCTTTCTAAAGCTCTAATCACAAATATTAGAAACTTTATGCGAATTCCTTAGGTATGCAGTGTACACTTTATCAATTATTAGAGAGCTAAAGCAGTCCTGAATCAGAGTTAAAATCAGCAGCTCGATAAATCTATGCCATGCATCCATTTCTAATATTATATATGAACTACTCAACACTCTGCAACTCAGTGCTGCTGAGTAACAAACTCAATCAAGGAATGTGGCACCCCTTTTGAGAAAAAGTTACTGTTGTGGGGAGTATAGAAATACAGAAATTACCATAGTCTTTATAAATGTTTAACTTCTAGGCAAAAAAAACTGTGTTTCCGCGTATTAGATATAAAGGCTGCTGCGTTTCAAGTGCTGCCGTAACAGCCCTTTCTAAAGAACGGGAACTGCCTGAAAAAAGCGTGAACTGCTGGGAGAATGGCACTGCGAGCCTTAACGAGAAAAAAAGAAGGCTCTGCACCATCAAAGGAAAACATCAAAGGTAACAAAGTGCGCGTGAAAGTGTGACTAAACCATGGTGCCCCTGGAATCATAGTGATATAACAATTCCCTGAAAGCCTTAGCAGTGTCGGGATCACCTTTCATTTATAGAAATGTCACAAAATAGGACGTCTTCAAAAGAATAAAGCAATTTTCACTGGAGTGCTTCAGTCATGTGCGCAGCAGGATTGGCTTATTTTAAACTTGAAAAGAAAAAAGAAATACACTTGTAGTTACATCACTGCAGTAATGGTGGATACTGAGTAACCCTCTGATAAAGTGAACGGGCGGCAAAACTTACAACCACACAGCAGAGAGCATTACCCCCTCATCTTACGTCCTCCTTGTCCCATTCCTGAAAGTCGAGGTGTTCTCACCTCTGACAGAGGTTATATTACACTTGAGATCAAACTAACCCTGTTGATTAGATGTTTCACCTTTTCCTATTGGCTATCTACAAAAGCTACTCTCAGGCAACCCTTCTTCCTGTTTGTTTCTCTGTCCTCGTCAGATAGGAGGTAAGCTAGACTATGCTGCGTCTTTTTTCTTTTTAAAAGTTTAATTCTTGTATTATGTTTTTTCCTTCCCTTGTCCCTGGCGCAGGGTTAAGCTTCGTAGGGCCAGATGTAGGAAAATTGTAAATTGCGACTTGCAATTTGCAATGCAGAACGGTGTCTCAGACACCGTCTGCGAGTCAGTATGCGGTCGCAGAGACCCACCTCATTAATATTAATGAGGTGGGTCGCAAATTGCGGCCCATACCGACTATAGGCACTCGCAAACATGGAGGCCTGCTGTAGTCAGCAGACCTCCATGTTCGTGACTGCTTTTAAATAAAGCAGTTTTTTTTTTTTAAGTGTAGCCCGTTTTCCTTAAAGGAAAACGAGCTGCACTTAAAAAAAAAAACGAAACCTTTAGTTTCTGTATTTTTTCAGGGCAGATAGTGGTCCCTTGGACCACTAACTGCCCTGAAAAAATAGTTTTGGGTCCATTCACAAAGGGGAAGGGGTCCCATGGGGACCCCTTCCAATTTGCGAGTGGGTTACCATCCACTTCAAGTGGATGGTAACTGCGACACCATTTGCGACCGCATATGCGGTCGCAAATGGTATTGCATACCACTACGAATCGCAAATAGGAAGGGAACACCCCTTCCTATTTGCGATTCTGAGATGCATTGGAAACACGCATTTGCGAGTCGCAAACGGCAGATTTTGCCGTTTGCGACTCGCAAAGTGTTTCCTGCATCTGGCCCCTTGTTCTTTGACACGCTCCCTGTCCATGTGCTATGCTGAGTCAAGGAGCTATCGTGATGTCACGGACTGGGCCATTTGAGAGCCGCTCTGTGCAGCATCTGAGCTTGTTGCTCATGCAAGTATCTTATCACTCGCGGCTGGCTTGGGAGGCAGCATTATGAAAGTTTGTATCCAAGATCTTGAAGATGGGTTTTGGCACCCTGGCAATCCTTACAACCAGGAAATGAACGCTGTAGTGGCATTTTGGTGTTCCTGGTTAGCAGTCGTGAAGGGCAGGAAAGCTCTGCAAAAGGAGCACAATCTTGAGCAACCTAATGAGGGGGAGGAAGAGGTACTCACATTTCCCACTTTGATATACAGTCTTTAATCACGGAGGCTGTCGATTTTGCTGTGGCTGAACTTTCAGAGAGGCAGAAACTGGCTACAGATGATGAACAGGAGTCTGTCTGATGAACGTGACTAATATGTCCAGCTTCCTCTGTTTAAGGAACTCTTAAAACTCAGGTTTGAGGAGAAGCCTGTGCAATCCAACGGGTTTTATATCAATATGCTGAGGCTGAGGTGGGTGATTTGCCCCTCCATTACATCATAAGGAACATGCTATTTAAGGAATGTAAAGATCCAGATAAAAAGTCAATTTCTCATTTTTTGAATAATTATTATTTGCTGAATGAGTTTGAGGAACAGTTCCTATAAATTTCCAGAGTTAATATAATGCTAGCAGTGATGGCTTCAACTTCTAGTTTGGCCTCAGAGGATTCTGTCCTCTCAGATTTTGTGGACAAGAAGGATGAGGCTTCTTTCTAATGATATTTTTCTGCTATAAATATGTCCATCTGGGCCAACATGTGCAGCGTATGTTTCTTGCGCTCTCTTCAAAAACTCTCAAACACTGCATGGCCAGTGAAGACCTTACTTCCATTTTAGCAAACATGGAACTTCTCACTCGTTTTTTCTCAGATATTTATTTTGAGTCTTTTATGCAGTCGCCTCTTCAGTTGGTTAAGCCATTTCTGGTTGTGACCTTCTATGGGTGAAATGTGGGAAGTTGGAGACTTATCAGCATCCTTTGGTCACAAGTTACCACTCATTGGTCAGAAGTAATTTGGTCTGGAGTTGGACCCTTCAGGTGTCTACATGAAATAAATCCTTCATCTCTCTTCAACAGACTCAGTCTGTATAAAATAAATGTACCTTTCAAGGCTGGGCCTGAGGCCAGGGGGCCGCGATGGGCAACAAGTACCAACCATCAAAACTCTTCACGATCAGTCATAAAAATGACTATCCCAAGGTTGCAGTGCAATTGGGACAATTTTATCTACAGTGGGAGCAACCCATCACAGACAGATGGGTCCTAAATGTGATAAGGGCAAGGTTATCAAATTCAGTTCAACAATTCCCCCTGGGATCGGTTCCTTTCTACTCCATTGCCAAAAGACAGAATTCATTGGCAAGCTCTGATGCAAGGTTTACAGACATTCTTAGACAAAGGAGCAGTCCTCACAGGAAAGATGGGAATGTTTTGTATTCCTTCCTGTTCTTTGTTCCCAAACACAATGGCATGCTTTGGCCTGTCTTGGGCTTGAAATCCCTGAACAAAATTATAGAGGTAGATCACTTCAGAATGATATTAGTTCAGTCAATACTTACTTCTGTGGTACAGAACAATTTTCTTGTCACGCTGTAATTAAAAGATGCATATGTTCATATCCTAAATAAACACGACTTGTGAATACTGTTTAAAATATCGGCATGAGAGTTAAATGTGCAGATGCACGGAGATAAAGGCAATGAAGTAATTAAACTATTTTATGGGAGCCGATTTGAAAGTGAAAACGTATCAAGCCGTGCTGATTATTAAAATGGAAATAATGATGTCACAACTTTCGAACAAGCCCCAGGTGGAACACACTAGAGAACTATAAATCCCAGAATGCACTAGTATAAATGAATATGTCCCAGAATGCTTCATGCATATATAAACTGTGATTGTGTTAATAATGTGAATACAGACGAGATACCACTTGATGAAGACGAGAGTCGAAACGCGTTGTGGGGTCTGACTTTATGCGTTTTGGAAGAAATAAATAGTTACCACAAAGAGAAACCTCCAGGAGTGCAGCGCCTTCTGTTGTTTTTGAATGTTCATATCCTTGTTTACCCATCGAGTCAGACAAGACCTTTAGTTCCAGACCTTGCTTTTCAGATTGGCAACTTCCCTGAGAGTGTTCACAAAGGTACTGGCTCCAGTTGTTGTTTACCTGCAGTTAAAAGACATAGGTATAATTCTATATCTTGATGATTGACTTTGTCTGCTTCTTCCTTCTGTAAGGCTCAAGACAATGCCCAGTTGATGAACAAAACTCTTCAGACTCTGGGGTTCATTATTAAATTTCCAAAGGCACAGCTTCAGCCATCTCAAGAAAAGCTTTTTATCGGAGTTCAGGTCACTACTCTGCTGAGCAAGGAATTTCTTCCCCCACAACAATTACTGAACATACAGTAGGTCGTCAACATCTCCAAACTCACAACTGTCTTTCAACAAGAGCATTGTTAAAGGTGCAGGGTCTCATAGCAGCAGCAACAGCTCTCGTGCTGTGGGAAATCTATCATCTCAAACCATTGGTGAGCAACATCCTGCAGCATTGATCACTAGTTTCCCAGAACAATGAGTCCCAGATTAAAGTTACTCCTCTCCTCATAGACTAACTTGCTTGGACTAACTTGCGTGGTAGTTATTACAGCCAATCTGACAAGGCATGTTCATTTCAGTCTTCTAGCCCCAATGTATCGTAAAAAAGATGCCAGCCAGTGGGGGTTGGGTGCAGTATTATGAGCTCAGGAGATAAATGGACTGTGGTCGAAATGGGAAGAAATCCAGTCCTTAAACTGGAGTGAGCTGACCTCTGTATGGCAGGCACTTCAGGGTGTTTCTCCCCAGTTAGAGAATTTGAATATGGTGGTTTGGACAGACAACCAGGTCACCCTGTGCTACCTGAATCACCAGGAAGTACAAGGAGAAAAATGCTGACTCAGCATCAGACAAATTTGCTTGGCCGAAGTTCACCTCTCAGCTTTATGAGTAGTCTATCTCCACGGTACATTGAATTTCAGAGCAGGCAGTCTTGATTGTAATATGCCATCTCTGTTACTTACCATCTGTAAAGTCAAGAGCTCAATTAAATGTGTGCTCGATTCGGGACTTGTGCTCAAATCGGGTCTCCTTGGATAGATAAGCATGTTTGCATTGCCAGAAAATGCTCTGATTCCTAGTTTTGTATGGAAACATGGTTCCTCAGGCTTGGGGCCTGAATGTTCTTGCCATCCATTGGCTACAAGAGATGACTTATGTGTTTCCTCCAATTGCACTCCTCTCAAGGGTGCTTCAGAAGAGTCAGGAGGAGAAGAGGCCGGTGATTCTCATTGCCCTTTTTTGCCATGTCTTAACTGGTTTCTGTGTCTCATAAACCTTCTTAAATGGGAGTTTTTCCAGCTCTCACTCCAACTCTCCCCTCTCCAGTATCCTATTCTACCATCAATTCATTTACAGCACCTAAAACTGACGGCATGGAATGTGAAGCGGTAGGTTTAGAGCAGGTGGGATATTCAACTCAGGTGGCAATAGACATCCAAGCATCATGCAAACTGTTTGTGCTTAAGTCCTACAAAAAGCATTGTGCTCTTCTAAGGATTTTGACCCTATAGCAGTGGATCCTTTTCAGTTTCTATAATTTTTCAGGGATGCATTTTTACATGGGTTGCCATTAAGGCACTCAATTTCCAGAGAGACTTCTCTACCATGTCTCCACTTGTTTCAGGACTGTTCAGAAGTTTTCAATTCAAAATATCAGTTTCCTCAAACCTAGTTCCTTTTTGGGATCATTCTATTGTGCTCAAGAGTTTACAACTGGCTTCTTCCAAACCTCTTAAAAAGGCAAATATTTACTGGGTGTCTGAAAAAACAGCATTGTTAGTTGCCATTACATATGCAAAGAGAAAAGGAGAATTGGGGTCACTGATGTAATCTTTTTCTTACTGGTGTTTCTTTCGGGACAGAGTGCTCTTAAGGTTGGACCCTAAGTTCATTACACAGGTTCCTTTATCTTTTCCTATGTCTCAGGAAGTTGTGATGTCAAAAGAGCTTTATCTGTCTGTCTCGACTGCACAAAAGACTTTAGAGTGTTCAAGTCTTTGTGTGTTTCTCAGGGATCAGCCACTAATGGCCTCTAGGTGCCCAGTGAGACTTTGAGCAGATGGCTTTGTCAAGCAATTAGTCAGACTTACAAGACAGTAGTGAAAGTTGTCCCTGCACATAATCAAGGCACATCTACTAGAGCAGAGGCAGCTTCATGGGCTGAAGCTGGAGGTGCTTCTATACATTAAATCTCTTGTGCAGCCACTTAGTCATCACTTCATATGTTTCTAAAGCACTACCAGCTAGATTTATCAGATTCAGTTGGTTCGTTGGTTTCAACAGTATTACAATTTGCAGTTTTGAGATGATGATATTATGCATTGCTCATTGATTCAACAATGATGTAATTGTTATACCAATAAACTTCTAAAGCATTATGGTTGTCGGTGCACCTTTTGCTTGGTAGAGCCTCAATCTTCAGGACTGGGACAAGGAGGACATGCGCCGATTCACTGTCTTCCTCATCCTTGTCCACATGTCTCCCTCCTGTACAGTTTGCACCTCCAACCCTGTTTCTACTTGGTAAAACCAGAGGAAGAGCTGCATCGGAGTGGGTTGTGTTGATAGCCAACAGGGAAGGGTGAGACAGCTAACCAATAGGGTTAGTTGTGTCTCATGCGTGGTATATCCTCTGCCGGAGGTGAGAACAGTTCAAGCTTCATAACTGGGATGGGGAGGACAGCAAATTTGGGTAATGAAGGTTACCAGAAATATGTGAGTAATTACATGTGCATACTGCACACACAGATAATTTAGATTCTAATGTCAATTACATGTAAGAAAGTGGATTATTACTTGCAAGGAACAATAACACTAACTTGTCTAGGAGAACTGGAAAGTCACTAAATTACCCTGAACTCAGCCCCCGGGTAGCTATGGCACCACAGAAGATGAGCTTAGCTTAGGGCAATGTGTAAAGTATTTTTGCAGTACCAAAACAGTAATAAATTCAAAACAAATAAACAGTAAAAACACAAACTGAATTAGAAAATCAAGGAAAAAGTGATTTAAAAAGAACACTAAAACAAAAACACACCAACAAGGGAAACCAAAGATATGAATTTTTAAGATTTTAAGGAAAAGTAGCACCAAAAAGCCAATGATTGTATACGGAAGCAGTAGACCGGGATGTAGGTGCAATTTCATGCCAACCACAATGGAGCACTAGTTGGATACACCAAGTGGGTTCATCACGCTTAAATATTTTACCTTCTGACTCAGTCCTTTTTAATGAGCTCAAAATCTTTCAGTGGGACGAGCCTGTAGCTGTATTCAAGAAAGTTGTATCAACAATTGTCACTTTTGCCCCAAGGTCCTTTTGATGGCTGCAAAGGTCTTGGAAGTTCAAACATTTTCTAAGCCCAACTTTTCAGGGTGTGTGGAGCAGATCCTGATGGTCACATATAAGGCTCCTGCTACTTCAGGGATGATAGTTAAGGGCCAGAACTCACTCCATTAGAGGCTGCCAGCAAGCTCCAGTCCACTTGGTAAGGGAGAAATGGTCATTCAGAAAAAAGGTCTGTGCAGCTTGTTGTGTCCCTGTAGCCACACAGGAGATGATCCAAAAAAGCCTTCAAATTAATTTAGTTGTTCTGGGAACAAGAGGGAACAGGTCCAGTTTTTCAGGACTCCTCTTAGGTCACAGACAGTGGGTCTAGTCCTCTATGATTCTTCCAGAGGTCCAGAAAGTGTTCTGAGGAGGGTGCTTTGGAGTGCTACATTTATGGTTTTGTGCTAGCCAGTAGGCGATGATGACTT
The DNA here is from genome assembly GCF_031143425.1 of Pleurodeles waltl. Classification (NCBI taxonomy): domain Eukaryota; kingdom Metazoa; phylum Chordata; class Amphibia; order Caudata; family Salamandridae; genus Pleurodeles; species Pleurodeles waltl. The sequence goes on from NC_090447.1 coordinate 1,235,133,778, forward strand.
CCGGGGCAACCCTTCCCCCCATTTGCAGCACATTCAGTTTACCAAACTGCAAACTATTCCACATTGCAGCATTTTAAGGGAAATCCAAGATGGCACAGGCCTTCTGCCCTTGGAGGGAGCATCTGTGCCAGCGAGGAGTGGGTTTATGGAAATGAGCAGCCCCCTTCTTCTCAGTACCAAAACCTGGATCTCGGACCAGTTTCCTCTGGAAAACAAATGGTTATCTTGGTACTAAAGATCATCAGCTGACCTTTCCTTGTCTCCCCTCACACTAAACTGTGAATAAGAAGGTCTCTAGTCTGTCCCTTACAATTTATTGAAGTTCTTAGAGCCTCCTCAGAATCTTTTCCTAAGCTGATTTATATCATACTTTTCACCCTCATTCCATCCTGTCATCAGTCCTAAGCCACTGTCTGCTCTCAGAGCATGTTTCACATATCATTAATATCTAAGACTATCTGGGCAGCTTCTGGCAGGTTCATGCAAATTGCCTCCAAGAGCTTCCGGCAGGTAAAAGGTAACTTTTTAAAAGTTGTATTTCTTATATTTTTATCAAGTATATTGTTATTAAAAATCAAACTTCACCCATGAACTGGATTTTTTATAAAAGTAATAGTTGAATGGCTAGTTTAGAACCTGTATATTGACATTTTTGAAGATCCAGTTGCAGCCCTGCTAGTGAAAATAGCTTTTGTGGTCTACTCACTGAAAGAACATGCAATTTTTAATTTTGTAAATATTATACTTTTAAATAGCAGTCACTCTCCATCGTTGGCAACAAGGTGTACTTTGGGGTGACATTAAAAGCAGGAATCTGTAGGCAAGTTAAATGTGTCAATTAGAGGTTATCAAATAAACATGTTTAAAGGAGAAGCACAAGCACTTTATAGTGCACATAGATGTAATGCCAGCAAAAAAATAGGATCCAGAAAAAAGTGAAAAATCTAGCGTGACAACACACAAAAGGAATATTTTCCATACAGGTGAATACCCATAGTAGCACAAATAGCATCTACAATAGACATAGGGTGCCTTTATGAAGATAAATTGCACATTGATCTAATAAAATGGGGAGTAGCGCAAATAGTCTTTGCACCTATTTTGTGTGCATTGTTACTACTTTTTACATTTTGCGCTCAGGTTAAAAACGTGTGTAAATTACAAGCACGTGCAATTTGCCCAAAGCTTTGAATCATCATTAGTGCAAAAACAGATGCGAATACTGTTAACATCTGTTTTTGCATTAGGGCAAAGGTTTAAATGACCAATTTGCCCAGATTCTGAGGCAGCAGGTTATTGGTGGTATGAGGATTGAAGTTATGAATTTGGTCGGTATCTCCACACAAATAACAGCAATTTTGAGTTTTTGGACCCAGAATTACTGCATTCAATCCCACATGCAGTTCCAGGTTCTGATCTTTTCTATGCACACTTTTCTCCTGCTATGAGCAGGTGTAAAATGTGCTCAGAAAAACATTCGGTCTTACTGGGTGTTTTTCCACACCCTGTACAACCTGAACTTGGATGAGGATGCCTCTCCCATGAAGTCATCACTCTGCCTTTCCTAGAATTGTGACCAAAGTATTCAGTTAATCTCATATACACTTTTTAAGACAAAATGTTCCTGCATAAGTACAACACAAATATTCTGTACTGTATTATAGTATGTGCAGAATAGCCAAATTATGAAGGAGGAGTTAGTGATTATATATTAAGCTAATTTTCCTAGCACATTATAGGTAAACATTATAGTAACATCTAGTCTGCTGGAACTGGATATTTAGTCTACTGGGACTAGAACCACAAATGAAAACAAGCCTGTAAAGATGGCAAAATGGGGGATGGAGTTAACACTCATTGTTGATGTCAGCAGGGACCTGAAGATCCTACATTTAAATGCCAGCAGAGTAGAGTCAGACTTCCAAACTCCCAAGGATGGCAAATTGAGTACCACTAAAATCTCTTACTTGCAGTTCTTGGAAATGGCAGTCAGAGGTGCTGCATCCATTAGTACAACAGGTCAAGCAAGCATATTCTAATACAGAGTGGCAAATCTACGTGAGTGTGCTAAACTACTTGGCTGCAGACACGGGAAGAAAGACCTTGGCCAGGAGAAGGATTGTCTTCATGCACACACCACAGTTTTGGACAGACAAATAATACATGAAATAATGATGGTATATCATGATTACATAAATTTCAGATTCCATGAACCTCCTTCATGATGTGAAACAAAGCATCTCTATCATGTGCCAAGAGAACGCGTAGCGACTTGAAATTTGAGTAAAAGCAAAACAGCTTTACTTCTGCGGATGTCCTCAAAAACAACAAACATGGAGGTTAAATAGGTTATTTTGTTGGAGGGAATGATCATTGTCTATGACAAATCTATTGTTAAGGTCACAACCTTTAAGCAGCTTTTGAGGTAACTCAGTGATGAAAGCTTTAGCATCTCGTCTCCTTAATCAATTTAAATTCTGCAGTGCCAGCTACAAAATGTTACAATTCTGCAGAATCACATTGTAATTCTAGCTAAGTATCCTGCATAAGGAAAGAATGGAAAGCATGGTATAACTGGTAATAATAGCATGCTACGATTTGTTTATACTCTTTTGGTGGGACAGGAATACCACCATATGGTATTCCGACCTTTAGTTTGGCCCTAACATCACGGTATTCTAGCATGTGCACTGCGGCCTAGGCCTGTCCTTAACAATACAATATCCATGACCTGTCCTGTGACCTGGAGAGGCACACCAAGCGCACCCTCTGAGTGGAAAGAGGACTGCAGTCCATGTCTTGGGTTTAGCACATAAGGCATTGGCTGCAGCATACTATGGGCATCATTTACAAAGTCCGTGGTGCAGCGCGGCACAGCAAGTGCCTTGCTGCGCTGCCCTGCATCACAGGAAAGGGCAGATGTATCTATAAGATACAGTGCATTTCTGTCCTCTCCCCCTGCATTTGTGCACAAATTGCTGCCATGCACTAACACAGGCACCCTTACACCATGGTGCAAGGGTGCCAGCATTGTGGGGATGATTGTTTTTGTGCAGGAAGGGATACCTTCCTGCACAAGAAACAATCACAAGAGGTGTTTTCCTCTTTGTATGTGTGTTACAGAATGCATCACTCATAGAAAGAGGAAACAACAAGGCGAAATAAAGATATTTCTCCCCATTGCATCACTCTTATGCCACCCTTGATGTGGTGTACGAATCTGACGCATTTCCAGACTCTTAAATCTGGGAATGCATCAGATTTCTTCAGGTTCCAAGGGTGCTGCATGGGAAAATCCAAAGCAACTCCCATGGAAGGCCCCTTTCACACAAAGTTACGCCTGAAAGGGGTCTATATTTACAAGGCCATGAAAAGCCATGCAAGGTTGCTTTGCATGGCCTTATAAATATGGGCTGGCACACTCAGTCACTGGAGCGTAAAACAAATGATGCTCTGGTGGCGCAGTGTGCTGCTAGTGCCTCGTAAATGAGGCCGTATGTTTTGTGATCTCATAAATCTGACTAGACCTTTTTTCTGGGTCAGTGAGAATGTGACCTATTAGCCCCTCCTGTGCAAAGATTTGCTGTTATGTGAAAACACAGAACCTTCCACTGACATCCTTTGTGTATGTTGTGTGCAGTGTAGCATGCGTGCAGCACATGTGCAGTAGGAGGAATACATTTATAGAGAAGTCAGTACTGAATCAAATGCAGATAATTTTAAATGCCCATGTTTTACCATGGCATAAGATGGAGAAAGAGGGCAGCTTCCCCAGGCAGTAGAAGTTTATTGCTGACATTCGTATGTCTGAATGGTGAAAGTGGGTTCACTGAAGTGAGTAGGATGGAGACAGGGCTAGCTTCAGAAATGCCATAGTGGACTTTGTTAGCAAAGAGGTGCAGAGTAGTTATTTTTTAGCACTGCCATTTGATTGATGGTAGCGGTGATGGGCGGGACTACAGTTTCAGTGGCTCAGGCAATGAAAATTCTAGGTGAGGCCAGCCCTTTTGTCGTCCCTTGAGTACTAATTCAGGCAGGCGGGTGACAGCCAGGTGCATAAACCTCACACTTCATTGTGCCCATGTTGTGGGTACTCCAGTTTGGAGACAGCGCCAAATGTGACCTGCTGTCAGAAGCATCACTTTAAGTAAAGGCTCTCTCTGTGGGGCAGCCTGAGAAAGACTCTCAAAAGAGAACCACCCCAAACCATTTCTGAAGTTTGAGACAATGGACTCATATCCCTTGTTTGGAAAATATGTACAAACAGAAGCATGAATCCACTTTGTTTCAGAATCAACATCACAATGACCAAGGAAGGGAGCGCTCCTAAGGGTACTCGAAGGACTGCTGTGTGACCAGGGTTGGAGTCTGCCTGACAGCCAGTCTACTAGATGTGCGGGGACATTACCTGAAGTCTGCACTTTCTGTTGGAGGAGCTGAGGGACTGTCTAGTGCCTACAAGCCTGCCTGCCTGTGTGCCTTGAAAGGAATTTATCTAGCTCTGCAGGATGAGAGGCTCTCCAGTAGGAGAATCCCAGCATATTCCTGGCCAGGGTAGCACCCACAGAAAGCTTACTTTCTTAGAAAGCTTAGAAAGCAAAGCCAGGAATGACCCATGCTGCAGAGGGTCTTTCAGCTCTCCATTGTTCCTGTCAAGAACAACAAATGTTTACATACATATGTATATGAGCCCGAGGCGGTCTGCATCTACCTTGTCATGTGTTTGAGACCAGGTCTTTGCCTTGACCTGTGTATTGGCCCAGGGTGGAGCTGCATCTACCTTGCTGTGTGCAGATCATCCCAGGTTAGTCTGCATCTACCTTGTCCTGTGTAGCGGCCCAGGTTAGGGCTGCCTCTTCTGTGCTATGCTTATTGGCTGAGGTCAGGCTGCAACTGTCTGACTGTGTGAAAATCATCCCAAGATGGACTGTAACTGCCCCAGAGTCAGCATTGGCCCAGGTTGGGGTCACAACTGCCATTGATAAATGGCTGCATCAGCCCAGAAGTTGACTACAACTGTCAGGAGCACCCACACAGTGGTGTTGAGGTCTGCTGAAGGTCTCCAGACTATCCAGAGTAACCACGCTCATGACAGAGATGAGACACACCCGACTATCTTAGTAGCTGCCACTGAAACTGCATGCAATCACTGGAGGCTTCTATCTACTTTTAGGATTAGTCACTGAGCTCGAGCCAAAGGAAGCCGAAGGACTAAAGACTGATTTCCCACTGAGTACAGCACTATAAGTCTAAAATTAAATGGATGGATCACAATACAATTTAGTATACGTTATCACCTGTAAAAACTTAAAGACTCTCATCGCTTATCACAACTTACAAACAAATAATCAACCGAAGCCACAGATTTACCTTTGCAATAGGCAGGAGTATTAGAAATTTAATTGTCAAGTCACCTGCACACACAAAGTAAGAACAGAAACACATTTTAACTTACATCGGTTTTGTTACTTGAAAGGCCTGCTGAAACACCATTTACCACTCACTCTCCATGATGTGCGATTCCAGAAGCTTTGTGGCAAGTTAAAGTGCATGCAGAGTACAGAGTAGCCAGACTGAAAAGAAGAGATGGGATAACGAAAAGGAAGGCCCGCCTTATGGCCTTTCCTGTATTCTGAAAGGGCAGGGTATTCAGTCCTATCACAGGCAAGGACAGGACTTGTGATCCCGCCCTTGCAGTTATTGTCAGATTTCAGATGGTCATTGGGATGCACTGATGAGAGCCCTGGCAGAATTTCTTTAGTGCATGTCCTGCACTACTAAAGGCATGTGCAGTATGTCTCCTAAGTGACATGGATTGTAGCTGCATGAAGAGATGTGGCTGAATTACCGCCCTCATGCATGTGCAATCCAAACATCACATAAGGTTGAGCCCTCAGGCACTTTCTTCCTGTCATTTGCTGGGCAAAGCAGCATGACTTGTGTACATTTCCTACTCTGCTTGCATGAAAACACGTTCAGAGAAGATCGTGTTTTCTTACAACTTGGCTCAGGCAAACAGAGCAGTATTCTGTGGAGTGAGTATGCATGGGGTCTGTGTGACAGGGCTCACAGCAGGTGGTGAGTCACCATCCAAAACACGCATGTACACCAGCCACTGTTGTCCTCTACCTTTCTTTTCTAAACCCATTTTTGTTGGCTTTTAGGACTATGTGCACTTTCTCCCTGCTAACTAGTGGTAAGGTGTTTATGGTCTCTGCCTTAAACATGTCAAAATTGGCCTCTATCTCATTGCTCTCCCTTCTAAACATGTTACAAAAACAGGCATATACCTAATAGGCACATTTAATTTACTTGTAAGTCCTTAGTATATAGTACTACATGTACCCAGGACTTGTAAATTAAATGCTACCAGTGGGTAGCAGCACTCATTGTGCCACTAACTGAAGTAACATTTTGCCACCCCAGCCTGGAATGTAGTAAATAACTGCCACATCGACCAGGCAAAATACACATTTTGCCAGGCCTAAACCTTCAGTTTTAATACTTGTGAGGCACCCATAAGGAAGACCCTAAAGGCTTATAGGTAGGGTGCATGGTATTGAAAAGGTCTGACATATGTGTTTAAGTTTTACATCCCTTGAAAGTGGAAAACTCCTAAAGTGTTTTTTTCACTGTTTTAAGGCATATTTCTCCCACAGCCTAACACTGGGTTAGATTTTAATACGTGGTAACATCAGATTGGGAGCAGACAGAAATCTACTGTTTACACTCACATGAGTTGTAATTTGAACTTTTCTTTTAATGGTAAAGTCAGATTTTATGTATATTTGTAGTTTTGAAAATGCTACTTTTAGAAATTTTGTATTTTCCTGCCCTAAGTTTCAGAAGCCTTTCTAGGACTTTCCAGCTGCCTGGGACTGGCCGGCTTCAACAGATCAAGACATGAGAGTGTTTCTGTTTTAAGATTTGTCTGTATTTAATATCTCTATGAATGCAATTCAATTGTTGAAGTGAAAGTAAATGTTTTTTTTAAATCTTTTATCAACTGTGTTAAAGTTGGAAAGGATACATGAGCATCTTCATAACTTTTGGGCTCAGCCACTTCCTTGTCATATCAGGACCCAGTCCCTTGTAAGATTTACACATTACCTATTATTAACCCTAATTATACCTGTAAAACAGTTTCTTCGAGCTAGTATATTAAAAATGACATTCAACAGAACTACTGAATGCCAGAGACCATACAGAATAAATGTGGGGCACATTTACACATTTTTAACACAAAGCAGGGCAGCAGGTAAAATGGCTGTGCTGCGTTGCATGAATGAAAGCCAGAAGAAATCTGCCACATCAACAAATATATGAAACATTTCTGCTGTCTCCGAGCACTGGCGTGCTGAGGCCTGCCTCGTGCCAACGCAAGCACCCTTACACTATGGTGGAAGGATGCTGCTTTGCAGGCACAATTCTTTTTGTGCAGGAAGCGATACCTTCCTGCACAAAAAACTATCCTTAAAGGCATTTTCCTCTTTCTATGTGTGCTTCAGGATGCAGGATGCAGCATGCATAGAAAGATTAAAATATAAGGAGAAATAAAGATATTTCTCCTCATTATGTCTGCTTCAGGGATGCGTAGCTTTTTGGTGCATTCCCAGGTTTACTAAATTTAGGAAATCTTGGAATGCACCACAATCCATGGGTAAATGCATGGGAACGATCATGTTCCACCCATAGAGTGCCTCTCTAACGCAAACTAACTCAAGGCAGGGCTATATGCTGCCTTGTGTTAGTTTTTGGGGAAAACACCCACACAAATCTGAGATGCTTGGATTTGTAAATCACAAATTACATTTTGTGCCATGGCTGCACCAAAAAGGTGGTGCATCTACCAAATGTTTGTAAATCTTCTCCTTGGATTTGAACTTCTGTTAGAAAACGAGTGATTTACAAGGAAGAGACTGAGATACAAAAACAATGCACACACCACATACATGGATTGCTTATTCAGTGAACTATTGCAGTGCTTAAGCCTAGAGGACCAGCCATCTTATTCCTCATCCCAGGAAAAAACTCCATCAATTTAAAAACAATTTATGACTCAGCACCCACAGCAAGTTAGTAAATTAGTAAAGACAATGTACAAAAATGCACAAACTCCCGAAGTCTTTTTCACAATTGACGCAATTCTTTATTCATGATTTGTTTATTTAAGTTGTTTCTTTTTCTTCACTGATTTTGCTGTAGCCAACATCATTTGTCCAACAGGACTTCTTCAGGGCTGCAAAACACATAATATACACACATTTTAAAAACATGCAAGACCAGAATTCCTCTTAAGAACATTATGGGTTATTTCTGATACTACATACATACGCACAAGATAGATGTGCTATAGATGAAACAACTCAACCAAACAAAATCAGTTAATTTAGAGTCTATGAATACACAGGTTTGTTTCAATTCACTACACCAGATTTTACATATTTTAAACACATCATAATATTCTATTGGCTAACATATTTAAGGATGAGACCATAATCAGAAATACAACAAATACAACTTTTTGCACGAAAGGTTATGCATGTAAAAATGGGGGGACATAATAGTATCACCCGAGGTAAAACACAATCTGCTCCACAAAAATGTCAGGTATAAAATTATACATGAAACTTAAACCTTATTCAGTGTATATTCTTAAAGTATGGTTTCAACTGACAGTTCATCATCAAGTACCACATTGCAGTCAAGGGAGCCATGATTCAAAATCTCTAAGAATAACCCATAAAACAGAGCCTCTAAACTAAATGCTACTAATGGGCCTGCAGCTCTTATTGTGCCCTTTTAAAGATTTCTCAAACCTGCCATTGAAGCCTGTGTGCAGTTCTAAACTTTTGCCAGGCCTCAATCTACTTTTTAATACATATAAGTCTTTTCATTTTTACATGTTTTAGTAGTGAAAAGCTCTTAAATTCATTTTTCACTACTGCAAGGCCTACTTTTCCCATAGGATAACATTTGGATACCTTATCACATGTGAGAAGTAATAACGTTCAATTGGGAGCAGGTAGGGATGTTAGGTTGGGGGTTAAATGAATGATACTTTAGAACCCTATTTAATAGTAAATTCAGATTTTAAGTCACGATTCTCAAAATGCTACTTTTAGAAAATTGGTGTTTCCTTGTCCTAGCAATTTGATGATTACAGCCTTATCCTGGGTCACATAACTAGGTGTAGCTGGCAATTGCCATTTGTGAATTCCTCACAGACACAGACAGCATCATAAAGGGGGAATGTGTGTTGGCAGGGTGGGCCATCCTAATGGGAAGGGCAGAGCTGTGACCTACCACACTTGCACTTTAAAGGTACTGCCTCATCACACACTTCACACTAGTCTTTTAACAGCCTAGACTCCTCAGAGTCATTCAGAGCCAAGGTAGGGGAAGGAAGCAAATTCCAAAACCAGATGTGGAGGGAAGTATAGAGGTTTCTCCCACTTCAAAGCTGGCACCAGATATTAATATTGGACCCTCAGACCAACTCTTCCAATCACCTCTGGACCTATGCAAGACTCGGAAGAAGGACTTCTCTGTTGCCCTGCTGCTAGAAGGACTGGGCTGATGCCCTACTTCCTACTCCCTGAAGAACAAAGACTGGATTGCTTCATTGAACCCAGAACCACCAGAGTGACTCCAAGGGCTCACTTACTGGCCTCCTGTTTTGAGCTACAGGGATATATTAAGCTCCAGAAGCCTATCTTGCATCTGCCCAGTTGCCCAGACTCAACTTGACCTGCGTGTGCCCTACTGCTGGCATCTGCTGGAGTGAGCCCTGATTTCCAAGAGGTGCCCCCCAGGAACTTGGCTGGCATCAGAGTGTACTCCTTCTGGACCAATTGTGGGTTCCCTCAGAACTGACACAGTGCAACACAACACAATGCAAAAGGACATATGAAATTGCATCGCATTGCAGCACCTTGCAGTTCCAGGTCGGTGGCCTCATTGCAACCAACGCACCTCCACATATCTTGATGTAAGACGTCACATCCCAGCATCTTGCAGCTCCTGATCACCAGCCTCATCAGAACTCAAGCAGCATGACGCAACTTGATGCAGAACCTCGCAGCTCCTCATAGGTGGCCCATTGGAATCAATGCAACTCGGCGCAGAACCTCACATCTCAGTCCAAATACAACAAAGTACATTGCCCAGCGAGCCATCCCTGTCCTTTAAACAGCCTGCGCTCCACCGTTGACAGCCTGAACTTGTGATTTTATCCCAGGCCAGTCCAACTAGGTCACCCCATTTGGCGCTTTGCACTTTTTTGGCTCTACTTTTACCTAAGACTTTGAAATTAAATATCTCACATTGCCTCTAAGCTAAGCCTGACTGCTTCTGTGCCAAGCTACCGGAGGGTTTAGCACGGGGTAATTTCGCGAATTTCTGTGGCTCACCCTGACATACATTGTGGTTGTTGCATAAGTATGGTTTCATCCCCTCTAACCAATAACCCAATTTCTCACAATGGGGTAGATTCAACAAGCATTTGTGATTATGGGACGTAGTACTACAAGAGTAATGTTTAATGTACCTTTGCATGCCTTTGTGAATTAACCCAAAATGTAAAACTCACTATTGGTAAAAGTGCAAATTGAGATCAGTCCTTTCTATTTCTATTAGTTGTGTATCAATATCACTTGACTGTTCCCCTTTTATTCCCATGCTAAGTGTTTTGGAGCCTATTCACAAAAGGCCTGTAAAGTACATAAAGGGTACTTCAAGAGTACTACTTTGCATACTCCAAAGTGCGTTTATCCCTAGCCCCTACATACTTCGGGTCAATACGCTTCACTAAATGATTATGAGTGCTGTTTTACATAGCAGATTGGTAAATGTCATTTTGTGTCTCAAATTCTTGATGATTAATTTTATTGCTGTGGTCATTAAAACAACTGCATCCATTCATATTAAAATGTGCAACAATAAGCAAATCTGCTTGAAGTTCATATAGAGGTTTTTAAGGAGAATATATGAAAGGTAAATGTTGCTTATTAACTGGGCCACTAAAACGTTGTGATCCTGGGCTGCAGAATTTTCTGTATAATTAGAGATTTGTTACATTTACCACATAATCCATCATCTGCTGCAAAACCTGCAGATTTTACACAAAAAAAAGTTTGTAGCTCAACCGGATCAAAAGTTATTAAAAACTTGGCAAGTTGTCTTCTTGGGCAGTGGAAGGGCCGCAAAAGTTGAGCAGTCATCTTTCAGTTGCATGCTGCTGCATTTATTTGTTAAACAAGTACTAAAGAGGTCAAATATTTATCTTTATTCAGATAGAGTTGCCATGAGTAAAATGGCAAAACGAGGAAGTAAGGCTGTCACAAAATGTGCGGCGTTATACCACATAATATGCCTCATTATTTGACCACCCGAGTAATTCCAGTGACTCCACTTATAAGTAAATTCGACATATGGGTAGGGGACAAGTATTCTACGGCGCTAAAGTTAAGTGTAGCTTGAACACACCCAGAAACTCAAAAGTTTTTGGATATTCACTCATTTTTCTTCAGCCAGTTCCCACCATGGAAGGGGCGAGCGATTCGGGCCTTTTGTATCAAACGGCTTTACCTGTTCTACGCCTTTGAGGAAATGTGTTGATACCTAAGAGCCCTACTTCTGTCAAGGGCGGCATGAGTAAATCTCTTTCCAGGTTGGGGCTGGAACATCCTCAACTTTGCAGTGGTTTAGGAAAAGAGATTTCTGCACAAAGACAAGTTATTTGCCCAGTGGACGATTTTTGTAACTTCATTGTACAAATGCAGTGTCCTTTTCCCATGAGCAATTGTGTACTGCATACGATGGGGCAGGTGTGATTGCCTCCCTACAGGCACATTTACTAATTCACAAACGTTTTCCAGGTTTACCTTTGCAAACCTTCGTGAATGTTCTTAAGTCTTAAATCTGCACTCATGTGAGGATGTAACTCATGGGGTGCAGATGTTGACCTTTCTTCTTTGAATGAGTCCAATTTCTTTCTTTTTTATGAGACAGTGGGGACAGGAAGGAGATTCTGAATTAAAGCAGCATCAGATCTCTAATCTCTCATATCCAGATTTTTTTACTAAACTTTCATGATTGCAATCAAAATACACAGTAAGCAGCAGGGGCACCGGGGTCTAGAAATTACATAGGGCACTCGTCTGCACCATGTTCTATATTATTATCGAGTGCTTTCTGCTCCATATCTTCTTACAAAGTAGAGTTTTGTTTTGTTTGAGCGAAAATGACTGTTCATACTTCACAAAACTGCCTGGACCTCCAGAATTAGAAACTGAAAATGTTATTATTACGATATGTAGCGTGCTGTGGTAGAACATTCGTGTGCAAATTAGCAGTTTATGTGTTTTATCATTGACAAACAATGGTCGCTAATGTTTATAGTTAATTTCAGTGAGCTGGGTAATTTCGAGCTGCAAACATTACTAAAGAAGGTGTCAGAACAATACCTTCAGTTTAGGCAGATTATTATTTTATTAATTGTTATCAGCGTAAAGTTTAAAAATACATATAATAAAAGCATAAAAATAAAAACGATAAATCTGATTATAACACTCCAAAATGCAATTCATAGTTAATTATAGTTAATTGCTATAATAATACAATCAATGTACTATTTTGAGCAAGAAAGACAATAGGCAGGTATAAATCAAACCCAAACACTCGGTTTCACTAAATAGGAATCAAATAGCAAATCATGTACAACTCATGCAATTAGAACTAAGAAGATGAAATCATTCCAATGATCATAGTTATACAACTATAAAAAAAACTACCAATAGCATTATCTAGTGGATGGGTACTCACAAATATATTCCCAGAGGCCACAAATTATGGTCTTTCGTGTGCCCAAGGGCCACATTGATGCAAGCGGTGTGGGAGTAGTGTTTGCCGGGCCGGAGTGGCGGTAAGGTGGGCGTTGAGAAAGTGCAGCATGCACATGGTGTGGTCAGTGAGTCATGGGGTTATTTTGAAGGTTTCACTCCATACTGCTTTTAAAATAAACACCTTGGCCCTCATCCTGACCTTGGCGGGCGGCGGAGGCCGCCCGCCAAAGTCCCGCCGTCAGGTTACCGTTCCGCGGTCGAAAGACCGCGGCGGTAATTCTGACATTCCCGCTGGGCTGGCGGGCGGCCGCCTTCAGGCCGCCCGCCAGCCCAGCGGGAAAGAGGCTTCCACGATGAAGCCGGCTCGGAATCGACCCGGCGGAGTGGAAGCTGTGCGATGGGTGCAGTTGCACCCGTCGCGTATTTCACTGTCTGCGCAGCAGACAGTGAAATACATTTAGGGGCCCTCTTACGGGGGCCCCTGCAGTGCCCATGCCAGTGGCATGGGCACTGCAGGGGCCCCCAGGGGCCCCGCGACCCCCCCTACCGCCATCCGGTTCCCGGCGGGCGGACTGCCGGGAACTGGATGGCGGTAGGGGGGGTCGGAATCCCCTCGGCGGCGCAGCAAGCTGCGCCGCCTTGGAGGATTCCTTAGGGGCAGCGGAAAACCGGCGGGAGACCGCAGGTTTTCCTGCACTGACCGCGGCCAAAGCGCCGCGGTCAGAATGCCCTGCGGGGCACCGCCGGTCTGTCGGCGGTGCTCCCGCCGACCCTGGCCCCGGCGGTCTAAGACCGCCAGGGTTAGAATCACCTCCCTAGTCTCTACAAGATTAATAGATTTCACAATACTGTGCTATGCAGTATCCGAATCACTATCCCCCTACCACACTTGGGGTAAACTTTCTCTACTTGCTATCACTACCCTGGGAGAGTCAAGGATGAAAAAAGAAGTAACTTCATTACTGAATTGGAATGAAATAGAATTGCAGAATATGAAACCAGAAAATCTGCTATCAGTCCCAGCTTCCCAGCTTGACCAAATTGTGTGATCCTATGTATGGCGTGCTGAGGCCTGCCTCGTGCCAACGCAAGCACCCTTACACTATGGTGGAAGGATGCTGCTTTGCAGGCACAATTCTTTTTGTGCAGGAAGCGATACCTTCCTGCACAAAAAACTATCCTTAAAGGCATTTTCCTCTTTCTATGTGTGCTTCAGGATGCAGGATGCAGCATGCATAGAAAGATTAAAATATAAGGAGAAATAAAGATATTTCTCCTCATTATGTCTGCTTCAGGGATGCGTAGCTTTTTGGTGCATTCCCAGGTTTACTAAATTTAGGAAATCTTGGAATGCACCACAATCCATGGGTAAATGCATGGGAACGATCATGTTCCACCCATAGAGTGCCTCTCTAACGCAAACTAACTCAAGGCAGGGCTATATGCTGCCTTGTGTTAGTTTTTGGGGAAAACACCCACACAAATCTGAGATGCTTGGATTTGTAAATCACAAATTACATTTTGTGCCATGGCTGCACCAAAAAGGTGGTGCATCTACCAAATGTTAGTAAATCTACTCCTTGGATTTGAACTTCTGTTAGAAAACGAGTGATTTACAAGGAAGAGGCTGAGATACAAAAACAATGCACACACCACATACATGGATTGCTTATTCAGTGAACTATTGCAGTGCTTAAGCCTAGAGGACCAGCCATCTTATTCCTCATCCCAGGAAAAAACTCCATCAATTTAAAAACAATTTATGACTCAGCACCCACAGCAAGTTAGTAAATTAGTAAAGACAATGTACAAAAATGCACAAACTCCCGAAGTCTTTTTCACAATTGACGCAATTCTTTATTCATGATTTGTTTATTTAAGTTGTTTCTTTTTCTTCACTGATTTTGCTGTAGCCAACATCATTTGTCCAACAGGACTTCTTCAGGGCTGCAAAACACATAATATACACACATTTTAAAAACATGCAAGACCAGAATTCCTCTTAAGAACATTATGGGTTATTTCTGATACTACATACATACGCACAAGATAGATGTGCTATAGATGAAACAACTCAACCAAACAAAATCAGTTAATTTAGAGTCTATGAATACACAGGTTTGTTTCAATTCACTACACCAGATTTTACATATTTTAAACACATCATAATATTCTATTGGCTAACATATTTAAGGATGAGACCATAATCAGAAATACAACAAATACAACTTTTTGCACGAAAGGTTATGCATGTAAAAATGGGGGGACATAATAGTATCACCCGAGGTAAAACACAATCTGCTCCACAAAAATGTCAGGTATAAAATTATACATGAAACTTAAACCTTATTCAGTGTATATTCTTAAAGTATGGTTTCAACTGACAGTTCATCATCAAGTACCACATTGCAGTCAAGGGAGCCATGATTCAAAATCTCTAAGAATAACCCATAAAACAGAGCCTCTAAACTAAATGCTACTAATGGGCCTGCAGCTCTTATTGTGCCCTTTTAAAGATTTCTCAAGCCTGCCATTGAAGCCTGTGTGCAGTTCTAAACTTTTGCCAGGCCTCAATCTACTTTTTAATACATATAAGTCTTTTCATTTTTACATGTTTTAGTAGTGAAAAGCTCTTAAATTCATTTTTCACTACTGCAAGGCCTACTTTTCCCATAGGATAACATTTGGATACCTTATCACATGTGAGAAGTAATAACGTTCAATTGGGAGCAGGTAGGGATGTTAGGTTGGGGGTTAAATGAATGATACTTTAGAACCCTATTTAATAGTAAATTCAGATTTTAAGTCACGATTCTCAAAATGCTACTTTTAGAAAATTGGTGTTTCCTTGTCCTAGCAATTTGATGATTACAGCCTTATCCTGGGTCACATAACTAGGTGTAGCTGGCAATTGCCATTTGTGAATTCCTCACAGACACAGACAGCATCATAAAGGGGGAATGTGTGTTGGCAGGGTGGGCCATCCTAATGGGAAGGGCAGAGCTGTGACCTACCACACTTGCACTTTAAAGGTACTGCCTCATCACACACTTCACACTAGTCTTTTAACAGCCTAGACTCCTCAGAGTCATTCAGAGCCAAGGTAGGGGAAGGAAGCAAATTCCAAAACCAGATGTTGAGGGAAGTATAGAGGTTTCTCCCACTTCAAAGCTGGCACCAGATATTAATATTGGACCCTCAGACCAACTCTTCCAATCACCTCTGGACCTATGCAAGACTCGGAAGAAGGACTTCTCTGTTGCCCTGCTGCTAGAAGGACTGGGCTGATGCCCTACTTCCTACTCCCTGAAGAACAAAGACTGGATTGCTTCAGTGAACCCAGAACCACCAGAGTGACTCCAAGGGCTCACTTACTGGCCTCTTGTTTTGAGCTACAGGGATATATTAAGCTCCAGAAGCCTATCTTGCATCTGCCCAGTTGCCCAGACTCAACTTGACCTGCGTGTGCCCTTCTGCTGGCATCTGCTGGAGTGAGCCCTGATTTCCAAGAGGTGCCCCCCAGGAACTTGGCTGGCATCAGAGTGTACTCCTTCTGGACCAATTGTGGGTTCCCTCAGAACTGACACAGTGCAACGCAACACAATGCAAAAGGACATATGAAATTGCATCGCATTGCAGCACCTCGCAGTTCCAGGTCGGTGGCCTCATTGCAACCAACGCACCTCCACATATCTTGATGTAAGACGTCACATCCCAGCATCTTGCAGCTCCTGATCACCAGCCTCATCAGAACTCAAGCAGCATGACGCAACTTGATGCAGAACCTCGCAGCTCCTCATAGGTGGCCCATTGGAATCAATGCAACTCGGCGCAGAACCTCACATCTCAGTCCAAATACAACAAAGTACATTGCCCAGCGAGCCATCCCTGTCCTTTAAACAGCCTGCGCTCCACCGTTGACAGCCTGAACTTGTGATTTTATCCCAGGCCAGTCCAACTAGGTCACCCCATTTGGCGATTTGCACTTTTTTGGCTCTACTTTTACCTAAGACTTTGAAATTAAATATCTCACATTGCCTCTAAGCTAAGTCTGACTGCTTCTGTGCCAAGCTACCGGAGGGTTTAGCACGGGGTAATTTCGCGAATTTCTGTGGCTCACCCTGACATACATTGTGGTTGTTGCATAAGTATGGTTTCATCCCCTCTAACCAATAACCCAATTTCTCACAATGGGGTAGATTCAACAAGCATTTGTGATTATGGGACGTAGTACTACAAGAGTAATGTTTAATGTACCTTTGCATGCCTTTGTGAATTAACCCAAAATGTAAAACTCACTATTGGTAAAAGTGCAAATTGAGATCAGTCCTTTCTATTTCTATTAGTTGTGTATCAATATCACTTGACTGTTCCCCTTTTATTCCCATGCTAAGTGTTTTGGAGCCTATTCACAAAAGGCCTGTAAAGTACATAAAGGGTACTTCGAGAGTACTACTTTGCATACTCCAAAGTGCGTTTATCCCTAGCCCCTACATACTTCGGGTCAATACGCTTCACTAAATGATTATGAGTGCTGTTTTACATAGCAGATTGGTAAATGTCATTTTGTGTCTCAAATTCTTGATGATTAATTTTATTGCTGTGGTCATTAAAACAACTGCATCCATTCATATTAAAAGGTGCAACAAT
The DNA here is from genome assembly GCF_031143425.1 of Pleurodeles waltl. Taxonomy (NCBI): domain Eukaryota; kingdom Metazoa; phylum Chordata; class Amphibia; order Caudata; family Salamandridae; genus Pleurodeles; species Pleurodeles waltl. The sequence goes on from NC_090447.1 coordinate 1,235,151,273, forward strand.
AAGCAAATCTGCTTGAAGTTCATATAGAGGTTTTTAAGGAGAATACATGAAAGGTAAATGTTGCTTATTAACTGGGCCACTAAAACGTTGTGATCCTGGGCTGCAGAATTTTCTGTATAATTAGAGATTTGTTACATTTACCACATAATCCATCATCTGCTGCAAAACCTGCAGATTTTACACAAAAAAAAGTTTGTAGCTCAACCGGATCAAAAGTTATTAAAAACTTGGCAAGTTGTCTTCTTGGGCAGTGGAAGGGCCGCAAAAGTTGAGCAGTCATATTTCAGTTGCATGCTGCTGCATTTATTTGTTAAACAAGTACTAAAGAGGTCAAATATTTATCTTTATTCAGATAGAGTTGCCATGAGTAAAATGGCAAAACGAGGAAGTAAGGCTGTCACAAAATGTGCGGCGTTATACCACATAATATGCCTCATTATTTGACCACCCGCGTAATTCCAGTGACTCCACTTATAAGTAAATTCGACATATGGGTAGGGGACAAGTATTCTACGGCGCTAAAGTTAAGTGTAGCTTGAACACACCCAGAAACTCAAAAGTTTTTGGATATTCACTCATTTTTCTTCAGCCAGTTCCCTCCATGGAAGGGGCGAGCGATTCGGGCCTTTTGTATCAAACGGCTTTACCTGTTCTACGCCTTTGAGGAAATGTGTTGATACCTAAGAGCCCTACTTCTGTCAAGGGCGGCATGAGTAAATCTCTTTCCAGGTTGGGGCTGGAACATCCTCAACTTTGCAGTGGTTTAGGAAAAGAGATTTTTGCACAAAGACAAGTTATTTGCCCAGTGGACGATTTTTGTAACTTCATTGTACAAATGCAGTGTCCTTTTCCCATGAGCAATTGTGTACTGCATACGATGGGGCAGGTGTGATTGCCTCCCTACAGGCACATTTACTAATTCACAAACGTTTTCCAGGTTTACCTTTGCAAACCTTCGTGAATGTTCTTAAGTCTTAAATCTGCACTCATGTGAGGATGTAACTCATGGGGTGCAGATGTTGACCTTTCTTCTTTGAATGAGTCCAATTTCTTTCTTTTTTATGAGACAGTGGGGACAGGAAGGAGATTCTGAATTAAAGCAGCATCAGATCTCTAATCTCTCATATCCAGATTTTTTTACTAAACTTTCATGATTGCAATCAAAATACACAGTAAGCAGCAGGGGCACCGGGGTCTAGAAATTACATAGGGCACTCGTCTGCACCATGTTCTATATTATTATCGAGTGCTTTCTGCTCCATATCTTCTTACAAAGTAGAGTTTTGTTTTGTTTGAGCTAAAATGACTGTTCATACTTCACAAAACTGCCTGGACCTCCAGAATTAGAAACTGAAAATGTTATTATTACGATATGTAGCGTGCTGTGGTAGAACATTCGTGTGCAAATTAGCAGTTTATGTGTTTTATCATTGACAAACAATGGTCGCTAATGTTTATAGTTAATTTCAGTGAGCTGGGTAATTTCGAGCTGCAAACATTACTAAAGAAGGTGTCAGAACAATACCTTCAGTTTAGGCAGATTATTATTTTATTAATTGTTATCAGCGTAAAGTTTAAAAATACATATAATAAAAGCATAAAAATAAAAACGATAAATCTGATTATAACACTCCAAAATGCAATTCATAGTTAATTATAGTTAATTGCTATAATAATACAATCAATGTACTATTTTGAGCAAGAAAGACAATAGGCAGGTATAAGTCAAACCCAAACACTCGGTTTCACTAAATAGGAATCAAATAGCAAATCATGTACAACTCATGCAATTAGAACTAAGAAGATGAAATCATTCCAATGATCATAGTTATACAACTATAAAAAAAACTACCAATAGCATTATCTAGTGGATGGGTACTCACAAATATATTCCCAGAGGCCACAAATTATGGTCTTTCGTGTGCCCAAGGGCCACATTGATGCAAGCGGTGTGGGAGTAGTGTTTGCCGGGCCGGAGTGGCGGTAAGGTGGGCGTTGAGAAAGTGCAGCATGCACATGGTGTGGTCAGTGAGTCATGGGGTTATTTTGAAGGTTTCACTCCATACTGCTTTTAAAATAAACACCTAGGCCCTCATTCTGACCCTGGCGGTCTTTGACCGCCAGGGCGGAGGACCGCGGGAGCACCGCCGACAAGCCGGCGGTGCTCCAATGGGGATTCCGACCGCGGCGGTAAAGCCGCGGTCGGACCAGCACCACTGGCGGGGTCCCGCCAGTGTACCGCGGCCCCATTGAATCCTCCGCGGCGGCGCAGCTTGCTGCACCGCCGCGGGGATTCTGACCCCCCCTACCGCCATCCAGATCCCGGCGGTCGGACCGCCGAGATCCGGATGGCGGTAGGGGGGGTCGCGGGGCCCCTGGGGGCCCCTGCAGTGCCCATGCCACTGGCATGGGCATTGCAGGGGCCCCCGTAAGAGGGCCCCTACATGTATTTCACTGTCTGCTGCGCAGACAGTGAAATACGCGACGGGTGCAACTGCACCCGTCGCACAGCTTCCACTCCGCCGGCTCGATTCCGAGCCGGCTTCATCGTGGAAGCCTCTTTCCCGCTGGGCTGGCTGGCGGTCTGAAGGAGACCGCCCGCCAGCCCAGCGGGAAAGTCAGAATTACCGCCGCGGTCTTTCGACCGCGGAACGGTAACCTGACGGCGGGACTTTGGCGGGCGGCCTCCGCCGCCCGCCAAGGTCAGAATGAGGGCCCTAGTCTCTACAAGATTAATAGATTTCACAATACTGTGCTATGCAGTATCCGAATCACTATCCCCCTACCACACTTGGGGTAAGCTTTCTCTACTTGCTATCACTACCCTGGGAGAGTCAAGGATGAAAAAAGAAGTAACTTCATTACTGAATTGGAATGAAATAGAATTGCAGAATATGAAACCAGAAAATCTGCTATCAGTCCCAGCTTCCCAGCTTGACCAAATTGTGTGATCCTATGTAATTATTTTATTTCGTTTTGCCTCTCTTTTCTTCATTATCACATGTAAGATCTATGTTGAAGTTATGAAGTGTACACTACCTTCTCTTGTGATTGATTTAATAAACTAAAATGTTACCCTTTCTAACTCTAACCCAGGTCACCCAAGGGGTCCACATAATAACATGCAATGAGTGTGCAGCAGGGCTCTGACAACGCCACCACAAATGGATTGGGACCTTTCTAACTTTTACTTGTTCTTAAACTTGCCAATCACAATCCAAACGGAAACACAGTATTTAGCAACTGCTTGATATATCCTGGCCTGGCCTGTTGTGTAACAGATTTTTTAAGCATCTGTAGGATTCGATATGTTATAAACCTCAAAAACAGGAGTAAGCCGTTTAATGCAGGCAATTAATATCCTAGGGCAGAGTAACAGAAAATGCATGCGAAGTGCGTGAGTGATTCGCTGGCCCCATGGCACATTCATATTGATCATCACAGGCATTATAGCTTTTGCATTTGGTAGTATAATTTTTAATGGAAGTGTGAAAAAACAAACCTCAGGCCCTGATTTATATTTTTTTTGCGCTGCATTACCGTCATTTTTTGACGCAAAAATAGCGCAAACTTACAAAATACAATTGTATCTTGTAAGTTTGCGCCACATTTGTGTCAATAAATGACGGTAATGGGGTGCAAAAAAAGTATAAAAAAGGGCTTAAATGTTCAAAATGGATCTCACTTCGGAATAGATGTCATTTGAATAGGGCTCAAAGCCAACCTGAACATTATATGTAAGATATCGATGCACTATATAAACTCTCTTAGAGGAAGTATAAATATCTTTGCCTTCCAATATGCCTCCTTGATTCTCTTAGGTCTGCCACTATCTCTAACAGGGGGATCCTCAGATGGGTTCGAGGTCAAACAACTTTAAAACATTCCATACACGATCCCACCAAAGCATCTTACTTGTCCCAGCATGAGCAGCAAGCTCCCTTAAAGCACTCTAAAAGATCTGTATATTGGTCCTTATGCAGGCAAACCCAGTATAGAACTGGAGAAAGAGGAACAATAGTGGGAACGTTTGATCCCTAATTCATGATTGAGACAACCAGAGGTGCACCAGGACCCAGGGATCAGCAGAATCCTAAAAACCTATTCTCAATTTTCTGTTAATCAGAAATGTCTATATAGCCACACACTTCGGCTCCAAAAATAGTGGCAGGTACTATGTGAGATTTATTTATGTTCCACAAAGCACTCGAAGACTGACCCCCAATATTAGGAGCTGCTTCAAGATAGCTGCTGCCTTTTCTCTATATTGGTTCCATGAAAGCCTGTTCTCATATTGTATGCAAGAATGTTTCTATTTGAATCCATTCTTATTTGGGGCACAGAGAACTCGTCTATAGATCTTGCCTGCACCATCCAGTAATGATATGGGGAGATAGTTAGATGGATTAGTTAGTGTGTTCTTCTTGTGTATTGGAACAATTGTCATCGTGCACAGTGATCTAGGTATATCACCAGTTCTCAAGACTGAATTAAAAAATTAATGAGGACTGTACCCAATAATGCTGGTGCATGTTTATAAGGATCGAAAGGTCCAAAGACCGGGCATAGAGGTTTATTTTACAGCTGTCTTGAAACAGCATTTTTTACCTCTCCAATGGCATTGTCTAAGATGTCATTCAATATTGACAACTGTTGCTTCATACTTGGGTTTTCTACAGGCTGAGCTTCCATCGTACCAGAAGCATAAAGTATTGCAAAATATCAAACCCCCTCCTAATCCTCAATACACGAATCTTAATTGTTTCTGGATATGTTGCAGCCTGGGAAATGAGGAGCCAACATCTTCTGGATTTTTTTTCTGTAGCTGGCATTAAATGTCCCATATCTTCTGCAGCATTGCAGCCTTTTCCCACATATCAAAGCTTTATAGTATTGTCTTATTCTTACAAAAGCTATCTCTGAATCCCTGGAGTCATACTGTCCCACTAAAGCATGGGGCAGCTCCCTCTACATGCTCCAGTATTCTTGGTCAAATCAACAATAATCTGTTAGGATGCCATCCTCAGCATGGTTGGTGATTTTGGTGGTTGTCAAGAAGAAGGATGCATTAAAAGTAATTTGTCCATAAACAGTTATCACCCTGCCCTCACCAGCCCTTTCAGGTACTAATTCTATCAAACTTGAGTGGATTAAACTGGTCATACTTAGAACAAATGGTTACATTTTCCTAACCTCCATTTCACTGCCCTTTCGACTGCTAAACTGATCAGAAACAGGGCAATTTTTATATTATCTTCATCACAGGTACAACATTTTCATTTTTTCAATTGGTGAGGAGGATATGTTCGCAATTAGTCATGGGATTACCTAATATTCCATGCTATTGACCAAGCTTCAATGTTTATCAGAATATAGTCAATGAGGGATGAGCTTTTGCTTCATCTTTATGTCATATTTCCTTGAGCACCAAATGTAATATGACTCCGCAAACCAACATCATTGTAAAAAAATAATCCTCCAAGATCCTATTCATTTTACTATGCTGAATGACAGATTCAAGAGGAGTCTTCTTCTGGAATTGCACTTTTATACATGTCATCATCCTGGGAAATATTAAACTCGCCACAAATTATTATTCTATGTTGCAATATTTGTCTTCAATCAGATCTAATCATTGAGACTGATATTTTAATAATGCTTAAGATGGACTTAGCTTTATCTTTCCTCCAAGGAAGGACATAAACATTTGCTATATCAATAACTCCCATCATGGGACAGTCTCCACCCCAATCAAATATGTATTACATTGGTGGACATGGCTGATACAGTAAGACGTTTCACAGACTTTTTCAACCTTAAAGATATCCAAGTAACTGAACCCCCTGCTAAGTGGCCTGGTTTATATTTACTAACTGGAGCATAGTGAAGTGTATATCCTTCCATATTAAGTTCCAGCATAGCCCACGTCTCCTATAGGCAATAAATGTAATTTTGCCTAAAACTCATTGCTATTCTAAATCTTCCACTTTAGACATTATGCCAAATACTATCCAGCTGGTTGTTCTTAAAATGTTTAGCTCACTTCCCATAATAACCTCTCATATCTGTCCATGTCCCATCTGCTGCAACTTGGATGTATGCACAATGCTAACCTTCACCTCTACATCCTATAGAAATCTTTGGTGTAAATGGGCTCACTAAGGCTAGGGGCAACCAAGCCCATGTATTTTCTAATGGAACGTGCTCATTTTGGATGCTGTATTCTCTCTATGTGGTCCAATCACAGACCACCCCGCTATCCCATTTAAAAAAAAATACTAGCTGTTCGTCATCACTTCTGATTTTTTGTGAAAAAAATTTAGTGACCCATTTGACAAGATAGTCCATATTCATCACTAGCCACTGATTGATGGGGTTCTACATCTATGCCAATTATCCACAATCCATCAGCATTGTCCAAGACTAATCTGGCAGCATAAGTGGTTGTAAATTCTAAATAAGTAAAAAGCACAAATTTTACCATAACACATCATAGGATTCACACACTTCAAGTCTTTTGGGATAAGCAGTCATAGTTGTGGTATTTGATACAAAGGCCCTCATTACAACCCTGGCGGTCAGTGATAAAGTGGTGTTAATACCGCCAACAGGCCGGTGGTAATTAGCGCCAAAGTATGACCACGGCAGAAACCGCTCAGACTGACAGCCACTTTAACACACCGACCACCAGGGTGGAAACAACAGGCACCATGGCTGTAACCGCCTACAGCCAGGCGGAAGACAATGTTCCGCCCACTGTATTAAGACATGCCAATCCGCCACCTTTTCCAGGGCGGTACCAACAACATCAAAAGCCTGGCGGAAACACTGCACAGAAGGGAAACGACTCACCTGTGGAGACTCTGGGAAGAACCACGCTGCCATGGAGCCCGAGTTGCATGTCTTCCCCATGCTCTTCTATGTACTGCTCCACTACGAACACCAACGATGGCGAAGACGACCATGGTGAGTACATCTGCCTAGCACACAGGTAAGGAGGGAGGAAAAAGAGAGTTACATACACACGCAACACACAACACCCCACCCTCAACACCATACACACAAGCAGATGCAGCAACATAACATATTGACCCCGTACCCCTCAGGAATAATGCAAGGACAACTCCAATAGACTAAAGTGAGTGTAATAAGATAAATATTGTAGAAATACATGCATCCAAATAAAAAAGTATATACATATGTACAAATCAAGGGACACTGCCCAGTCCTCAATGTTTGTGGGCCACAGGGCCACATCACAAAGTCTAAGGCCCCACCTCACTCCTGCAACAACACGGAGAGAACACTGCAGGGGCATCAGGTCGAAAATAGGCAGGCACCTCAGGGGGACTGGGAACGGGGGGACACCTCAGCCGGAAGATGGTACAACGCCACTAGTCCTGGAGGGGGCAACATGCCCAGTGCTCTGTCCTGGGGAGTGCAAGGCCACGGTCTCTCGAGTGGATGACTCCTCCACTGGCTCTGGAGGGGGCAACATGCCCTGTGCTCTGTCCTGGGGAGTGCAAGGCCACGTCTCTTGAGTGGATGACTCCTCCACTGGCTCTGGAGGAGGCAACGTGCCCTGTGCTCTGTCCTGGGAAGTGCAAGGCCACAGTCTCTTGAGTAGATGACTTCTCCACTCACTCTGGAGGGGGCAACATGCCCTGTGCTCTGTCCTGGGGAGTGTAACGCCACAGTCTCTCGAGCAGATGACTTCTCCACTGGCTCTGGAAGGGGCAACATGCCCATTGCTCTGTCCTGGGAAGTGAAAGGCCACAGTCTCTTGAGTGGATGGCTTCTCCACTGGTTCTGGAGGGGGCATTGTGCCCTGTGAGCTTCATCCGGGGGAGGATGAGGTAAGTGGATGGCTTCTCCACTGGTTCAGGAGGGGTAATCGTACCCAGTGAGCTTTATCCTGGGGAGGATGGGGTGAGTGGATGGCTTCTCCACTGGTTCTGGAGGGGGCATCGTGCCCAGTGATACAGATTTTTGGGAGTGCAAGGTCACAGTCTCTCATCTGAGTGTCATACCCTCAAGATTTGCAGTGGCCATGCCGCACAATAGCCCATGGATGCAGGACTACACACTGTCTGCTGGCGGCAACGGCTGTTTAGTGGTGGCAGTGGTGGTGCTGCTGCTGGTAGTAGTGGGGGGAGGCTCCAGCCCATCCCTGCAGCCTCGGATGGCTGCCCACTGGGGCGGCTGCTGTTGGTGGTGGTGGCAGTGCTGCTGGTGGTGGTGGGGGGAGGCTCCAGCCCATCCCCTGCAGCCTCTGACAGCTGCCCACTGGGGCTGCTGGTGGTGGTGCTGCTGCTGGTGGTAGTGGGGGGAGGCTCCAGCCCATCCCCTGCAGCTTCGGACGGCTGCCAACTGGGGCTGCTGCTGCTGGTGGTGGGGGAAGGCTCCAGCCCATCCCCTGAAGCCTCAGACGGCCACCCTCTGGGGCTGCTGCTGATGGTGGTGGTGGCGGTGATGCTGGTGGTGGTGGGGGGTGGCTCCAGCCTATCCCCTGCAGCCTCGGACGGCTGCCCACTGGGGCTGCTGCTGGTGGTGGTGTTGGTGGTGCTGCTGGTGGTGGTGGGGGGAGGCTCCAGACCATCTCCTGCAGCCTCAGATGGCTGCACCACCATGGTTGGTGGTGGGGGCTCCGACTGAGTCCCAGCACCAGGCCCCTTGTCTTTATTGCCTGCTGATGCAGGCCCCTTGCCCTTCCTGGCAGCAGCTGGGCTGGCTTCTTGCCCCTTTTGGCAGCAGCTGGGGCTGGCTCCTTGCCTTCCTTCCTGCAGCTGGGGCTGGCTCCTTGTCCTTCCTTCCTGAAGCTGGGGCTGGCTCCTTGCCCTTCCTTCCTGCAGCTGTGGCTGGCTCCTTGCCCTTCCTTGAAGCACTTGGGGCAGGCACAATTCTGTCTTGCTGGCTGGTGGCCGGGATCCTTTCCCACCTGGAGTTGATAGGGACACTACGGTGCCCGTGGACTTGGTGGCTGAGGTGCTTGCCTGGGTTTTGACCACCCAGCCTGACGTGAGGGATGGGGATGAGGGGTAGGGAAGAGGTCAATGTTGGAGAGGAAAAGCTTCTTAGGGACATTGGGGCGGGAAGAGGGAGAAGGTTTGGGAGTGGAGGAAGATGGAGTGATGGTAGGAGGTGTCAGTCTGCTGTGTTTGGGTGCAGGTGCATGGGCTGGATGCTGTTGTGAGGTGGATGGCTGTTGGACGTCTGAGTGTTTGCGTTTGTGTACTTTGGGAGGAGGAGGCACAGACACAGTGGGAGAGGACACAGGGGACGTGTGCATGGATGTGGGGTGGTGACTGCCAGTGAGGGGTGTGTACTGATAGGTGTGCTGGTGATGGTGGTAATGGATGAGGATGTAGTGCATGCAGGTGTGAGTTGAGGAGCTACTGGGAGGGAGGTGGACTACGAGGAGGAGGGGGCCACAGTGGAGGCACTGGATGTTGGTATGTCTACATCTGGATGGTGTTTGTGTGAGTGCCTGTGGGATGAAGCGTGGTGCTTGTGTTTGCCATGTTCACTCTTATGTGTTTTCCTGTGTGCATACTCGTCTGCCTGTGTGCTTCGGATAGGTTGGGGTTGAGGGGAATGGGATTGGGTGGAGGAAGTTGGAGGGTGGAAACAGGGACAATGGCTGCCATCAGAGAGGAGGCAAGAACTTGGATTGATATCTGTTTGGCCGCCAAGCCAGTGTGAATGCCCACCAGAAATGCATTGGTCTGCTGCATTTGGGCTGCCAGCCCCTGGATGGCATTCACAATGGTTGACTGCCAAACAGAGATGGAGCGCAGGATGTCAATAGCCTCCTCACTCAGGGCAGCAGGGCTGACTGGGGCAGGGCCTGAGGTGCCTGGGGCGAAGGAGATGCCCACCCCCCTGGGTGAGTGGGCATGGGCAACTCGCTGAGGGGTTGCTGGGAAGGCGGTGCTGGTACATGGGTGGTGCGTGTACCTGTAGCTGGGGTGGACACAGAGGTGTCTGCCACCACTAGGGAGCTTCCGTCAGAGGAGGTATCTGTGTCTGAACTGTCCCCTCCAGTCTCCACCATGGTGCTCCCCTCGCCCTCCATCCCACTGGTGCCCTCACCGTCGGTGGATTCGGCCTCCTTGGTCCTGAGGGATGCTGCTCCCTCTGTTGCCGGTGCCTCTGCTCCTCCACCAGATGACGCTAATGCATATAAGGACAGGGTGACAAAAAAAAAAGGGGGGAAAGAGACAAAGGATACACTTGGTCAATGGCGCCACCAACACCACTGTTGGCGTACACAACACAAAGGGAACAGCCCTAAACACTGGGCAATGCACTACCAGTCACAATGCTAGTCACCAGCCCATGGATAGGGACACCTAATGCCAATTGCAGCATACCTGAGACCCACAGACCCCTGCCCGGTAGTGGATGCCTACTAGCTTGTTTGGAGGACCTTCAAATTAGAACCTGCCCAACACGGGACCTACTCTGCAATGTCAGGCCTGGCCTATGGGCACCCACAAGACCCCCACCCCACACCTGGATACCACCCCACCAGGCATAATTTGTAATGAAGGGCACTGTACTCACCGCCTTGTTGCTGCTGTGATGCCCCCAAGTGCCCATCCAGCTCTGGATAGACCACCGCCAGTATGCAGGCCATCAGGGGGGTCAGGGTTCGACGGGCACCCCTTCCTCATTGGGAGGCCATCCCGAGCTGGGCCTCCATGGTCTTCCATGCCCAGCATCTCAGGTCCACCCACCGTTTCCGACAGTTGGTGCTGTGCCTGCCGTAGACCCCCAGGGTCCGCACGTCCTTGGCGATGGCACGCCATATACCCTTCTTTTGATGGGCGCTGACCTGCAGGGAAATAGACACAGGGAAAGGTATTAGTCCGACCGTCCTGCCTGTTACACTTATGGCCCACCATGCCCCTTCCCATCCCAATTAACACAGACATGGCCCAGCAGACATGCTGCAAGCTGCCAAGGGCCCATCCACCAACCCCCCCACACGAGGCTTTTACACACAGCACTCAATGTACTCACGGTGTACTCACCTCTTGGTCTGGAGGTCCGTACAGCAATCGGTACTGGGGTAGAACCCCATCCACCAGTCTCTCCAACTCTGCCGAGGTGAAGGCAGGGGCCCTTTCCCCAGTCACCGGAGCCATGGTCGGTTCCAAACACAGGTCACAGCAGCACATGCAGTGTAGGTCCTATCCTGTTGAAGGTCTGGTAGTAAGTGCGTGAACAGACAGAAAATGGCTGTCATGTCCGTGGCGTCACCGCCGGCGTACATCACCATTGGCCACTGTACCCTATAGGGCCCAATGACAACCAATGAGCAGTTGCACAGAGGTTCTCGACCGCCTCCCGCAACGGTGCACAACGTCAGCGGAATTACCTTACTTCCACCTGTCCCGCCATACTGGACAGGCGGACACCATTTCAGGGGGGTGCAAGCCATGCATCATAACTGTGTCACATTACACAAATTCACATTTTGGACCTATCACACCTAAAAATAGCAAAAAACACAATATGCATAGAGCTCTAGTGGTTGCAATCTACAGATAATGACCAGCTGCTCACTCTTTTGCCACATAGATTGCAACCACTGCAGATGAATAGGAGATGGAGACATCCCCCGTGTACAGAACCCTAGTGGACTTGGCAACAATGGAGAACAGGTACATTATCTTCACCTATAGACTTGACAGGGCCACAATCACAGAGTTGTGTGCCCAACTGGAGCCTGACCTCATTTCTGCTATCCGTCACCCTACCGGGATCCCCCCTCTTGTGCAAGTGCTATCTGTGCTTCATTTCCTGGCAACTGTTTCTTTCCAAGTGACAGTGGGCTTGGCAGCAGGAATGTCACAGCCAATGCTCTCAATAGTGCTGACCAGAGTGTTGGCTGCCCTGAATAAACACATGTGCAGCTACATTGTTGTCCCCCAGGTGGAGGATTTGGCCACAGTGAAAGCTGACTTCTATGCAATGGGACATATCCCCAACATCACTGGGGCAATTGATGGAACACATATTACATTTGCCCCACCCCCGGCAGAATGAATGGGTCTTTTCGGAAATAAAAAGAGTTTTCACTCCATGAATGTCCAGATGGTGTGCCTGGCGGACCAGTACATCTCCCACATCAATGTTAAGTATCCTGGGTCTCTGCATGATGCCTTTATCCTGAGGAATAGCAGCATCCCAAATGTGATGGCCCAACTCCAGAGGCACAGGGTGTAGCTAATAGGTGAGCCCATGATTCCCACCCAGTGGTTGTTGGTGTATGGGTATGTTGTGGGCCCTAAGGGTGAGTGTGTGGCTAACAGTTGTCCCTCGATATTTGCAGGTGACTCTGGTTACCCCAACCTCTCATGGTTACTGACCCCTGTGAGGAATCCCAGGAAAAGGGCAGAGGAACATTACAATGAGGCACATGGGTGAACAAGAAGGATAATAGAAAGGACATTCAACCTCCTGAAGGCCAGGATTCGGTGCTTCCATCTAATAGGTGGATCCCTGTGCTACTCACCCAAGAAGGTCTACCAGATCATGGTGGCATGCTGTATGTTGCACAACCTTGCCTTGCCGTGCGGCACCAGTGGACCCTGTGGACAGTGAAGAAGAGGAGGCAGAGGATGACACACAGGTAAGACTTCATTCACAGTTTGATGTGTAACATTGTCACTGGCAGGCTGTGAATTCCTACTTCTATGCCCACTCACTGTACCCTTTGGCATCTCTGTTTGCAGGTGTTGGTGCCCCACTATTGCTCCTGGTGTGTTCAGTGCAGCCAACTACAGGTCTTTCCTATGTAAACATTTCTGTACAATTGAATTGCAATCTTTGAACCTTGTTAAACGAATACATTTTGAAATCATTTGACATACACCATACTTTTTTCAAAGTGTGTTTATTACAGTGCTCTGAAGAAGAGGGGGTAGTGCAATGGGCTGGGTTGATGATGGAGGAAAGTCCAGGGTAGAGTCCAGTCTATTTGTATCACAGGTGCAGTGCCCAAGGGGGCATAGAAAGGGGAGCAATGGCAGTTCAAGATGGACAGGGTGAAAGAGTGGGACACAAGGGTGACAATCATGAGAGTCTTATTTCCTGGTAGGGGTCTTGGCAATAGTCTCTGGCTTCTGCCTGGATCGCAGGGAATGTTTGTGGGGTGATTGACCTTTTGCAGGGGGTGGGGTGCTGGTGGCCTGTTGGTCCTGTGGCGGGGCCTCCTTTCCACTAGCAGCAGCGGAGGTGGAGGGCTGTTCAGGAGTCAGACTAGTGTCAGAGGCCAGGTGGTGTGCCACTGCCTCCCTCATACTGTTGGCCATGTCTGTCAGTACCCCTGCAATGGAGACCAGGGTGGTTTTAATGGACTTCAAGACCTCCCTGATCCCCAGGAACTGTCCCTCCTGCAGCCACATGTTCTCCTGCATCTTGTCCAGAATCTGGCCAAGCGTAACCTTGGAATGTTGGTAGGGTCCCAGGATCGTGGTGAGTGCCTCCTGGAGGGTCGGTTCCCTGGGCCTGTCCACCCCCTGTCGCACAGCAGCCTTCCCAGCTTCTCTGTTGTCCTGTGCCTCTGTCCCCTGAACCTTGTGCCCACTGTCACTGATCCCAGGTCTCTGATTGTCCTGGGTTTGTGGGGTGCCCTGGGGTCCCTGTAGTGGTGGACACACTGCTGATTGACGTGTCCTGGAGACAGAGGTATGGGCCTGCTGGGTGGGTGCTGTGGTGGTGTTTCCTGAGGCGGGAGGCTCTGTGGTGGTGTGAGACTGTGGCTGGGTAACCGTCTGTCCGGAGGTCCCTGATGGGCCAGGTTGGTCATCCAGATACAGGCGAGCAGAGCTGCAGTCATCACTGTGGGCCTCTTCTGTGGGGGGACTGGATGTTGCTGGCACCTCTTCTCAGGTGACATTGGCTGGGATACCTGTGGGGATGTAAATGCAGTGTTATTGTTTCTGTATGTGACATCTTATGCATGTGTGGGTTGCCCTCTATGGTTGTTATTGCCCTGGCAGCTTTGCCTTGTGTGAGTTGTTATTTGGTGGACTAGCTGATTGTCTCTAGTGTGCATGCTTTAGTGATGGGTGTCCATGCAGGGCTGTGAGGGGTGTCCATGCATTTGTAGAACATGCAGGGCTTGGCTTTGGGATGATTGAGATGTGATGTGGGGTGTGTGGGAAGTGGTGGAGTGATGGGAGTGAGGGTGAGGGTCGGGGTATGTGATGGCATGCAGGTAGGGGGGGTGATAGAAGTGGAGAGTTGACTTACCAGAGTCCAGTCCTCCTGATACTCCTGCCAGGCCCTCAGGATGCATGATTGCCAAGACTTGCTCCTCCATGTTGTTAGTTGTGGGGGAAGAGGTGGGGGTCCACCACCAGTCCTCTGTACAGCGAGTTGGTGTCTTGCTGCAATGGAACGTACCCTCCCCCGTAGGTCGTTCCGCCTCTTCCTGATATCATCCCGTATTCTGGGGTTCTGTCCCACGGCATTGACCCTTTCCAAGATTCTCTGCCATAGCTCCATTTTCTAGCAATGGATATCTGCTGCACCTGTGATCCAAATAGCTCTGGTTCTACCCAGATGATTTCCTCCACCATGACCCACAGAGAATCTGGGGTGTCGTTGTGGTGCCATGAGTGTAGTGTGTGTGGTGTGTGTGAGGTTGTGTAAGGTGATGTGTTGGGGTGTGTGTTGTAAGGTGCGTGGGTGATGTATAAGTGATGGTGGTGTGTGGATCTGGTCTTGTCAGTAGTCGTGATGTCAGTCTTTCAGCAATAGTTTGTAGTCGTAAAGGTTTGAGGGTAGTGTGAGTGTGTGTAGTTTGAATTGTCCAATGTGGTGCTGTTTTGTATGTGTGTGTGTATTTTACATGCAGTGGTATGTACCGCCAATGTTATACCGCCATTGAATGTCTGCCGTGGTGATTCGTGGAGTCATAATGTTGTGGGCATTGTTCTGTTGGCGTAACGGTGTGGGTTTTGCTACCGCCACTTTATCACTGACTTTTGGTGTGGCGGATTTGTGTGTGTGTCTGAATAGTGACGGATTGGGGTGTGTGTGTCATAATATGGTTAGCGGATATCCGCGGCGGTATGTTGGCAGCAGTCGGCATGGCGGTAAGTGGGACTTACCGCCAATGTCATAATGAGGGCCAAAATGTCTAACAAGTGAGATCTAGGAAATGGAAGACTCACAGAAATACTTTAGAAAATCTCTATAAAGTCCAATATAAGGAACTCAAAATTAAGTTCTTTCTCTAGGCTGTCACAAGAAAGGCTTCAAGTTCCCAGCCTTCTTCGAGAATCTTTGGACTGCCATCATTGGTTGCAAGTAACGGTTCAGCAAAGGCACTCAGAACCCAGATATCATTGACAAAGTAGAGGATGTAGAGGATGAAGGGTCTTGCATTCTATAAAAAGAGTTGAGGTTTTGCTTATCCCTGGGGGTTGTTGTGCAGCAGCTGGCTCGATGGTCTTGTCATCTATGGCCTCACGCACCAGGTTGAATTGGACCATGCGCACCCCCTTTTTAGTAATTCTTCTTTGCTTTCTCCTCTTGTTGATGTTAGTGGTTGGCCAAATTACGGCATCATTGTTTTTTAAAAATAAAATATAGGGTACATATCTGTCATGAGACCATGAGAAAAAACAGCACCTACTACAACTTCAGTGTTTCTGTTGGTCACATGGAGCATCTAGCAATGCAATATTTTCTTCCTATTTTTTGAAATAGTTACTGTAGTAAATATACTATATCATTAATTATCTTGTACTTTTTATTAGGTTTCGCCTGCACAGAGCTTGCACTGGGAAATCTCTTGTAATTAAAAAAGAATTCTTAAGAGGTGCTTATAGCCCGCCCTTAATTTCCATTTTTTTGTCTGCTTGCCACTCTGTTCTCCTTGCTTTCTGTTGGTTGTAGTATGCTATTTCCTGTTGCGTTCGGGTTTCTTCTGTGTGTTTATCCTGCCTGGACCAAGTACTCCTTCCTTTGAACTGTTCATCCGCATTGTTTTCTTTCATGGATCTACTTTTTCCTTTGAGATGAAGCATGTTTGGTGCCTCCATGACTTGTGGGCAGCTGTGCTCATGGTCTGGACTCTTTAGAGCATCCAGATTCTTTGGTGATTGAAGGTGTGTACTTGAAGGTATTCGTCCCAAACACTCTCACAGATTTCATAATTTAACTACTATTTTTCAGTCCCCAATGTACCTGTGCCTACTCTTTGCTACTTGGGTAGAAAAGGGGATACAGTTGCCCATCCTTGCAGGAGGTACATGCTTAAAAAGTAAGAACAGAGGAGCACATCTTGTTTCCGTGAGTTGAACCACACAGCCGATTTATTTATTTATTGTTTTATCTTGTGCCTACTTCACCTAACCGAATTTCAGAGTGCTGTTTCTAAGGAGGACGTGAAAACACCAGCAGTCTGTTCTGTTATTCACCTGTCCCTTTTTACTTATTTGCTGCTCACGCCTGCACTACTTCTCCTGGAAGGCTGATCCCTGCATTCCCCATCCATATGTGAAAGGAGCGGACTCTAACGTTAAACCACATCCCCCCTCCCGCTGCCAAGCATTCTCTTTTCACGGCCACGCTGTTAGCAGTACTCTGGCCCTAAGGTAAGCACCGCTCCAGAATTGTGACTACCTTTCACCCCCCACGCCCCCTACCAGTGCCCTGGCTAGGAAACAACAACCTGGAATTTGGAGAGCCAGTTCATTATTCAAATATAGTTTAGTCTCTGTGTGTGTATTCATGACCTGACTTGTTATGCCAATAAACTTATAGCATTGTACAGGTTCTGTTTCTGTCTGGGAGCTGGGGACTCGGGCAGAGGAGGTCAAACGTTTCAGTACTGGTTAAAATGTTTGACCCCTGTTGGGGAAAGATACAACCTTTGCACAACTTTTGTACACATTTTTATTTGTGAACCAACAATATTTCTCATTTGGCCTTCCTCCCTCCTGTACTTTTTTCTTTCTTTCTCTTTTTAGTAACCTCCTTTCTGCCTTTAAGGTATTATTCTGTTATTTGGACCGTTATAAATACCTAAACACCCTAATGTGCTTTTTAATGGACTTCATGGGGATAAAAAGCTACGCTGGGTGCTCCAGGACTCAAAGCTATGTGACCTGCTTCACAAAAGCAGATCTCCGCCTTAAGGATATTAGTTTGCTGAGCTACCTTGCTTAGATTTGACCGTGTGGCTCACAGTTTACACACAAATCGCCACACTAGTTGCATTAACCCAGTGATCTATCTCCCTCCAATGAAAACATGTAACCGACGGGTTACTCCCTTTTCTCTACAGCAGAAACTTCAAATCAATGAACTATATTCACAGATCTCCTTCAGGAAAGAACGCTCCTCGGTCATCGGCTATTCTCAATGCTAAGCCCGTCTATCTCTCCATTAGAAGGGAGCGAGCATTTGCCTGTTCCCAGCAGGAAACTAATGGGGTCCCCTCCTTCTCTGAAACAAGCATTGGCAAAGCCAATAGGTTTCACCTACGCAAAACCTATTGGTTTTGTCAGTGTTTTTTTTACATGCTGAACAGCAGTAGCACTGCTGTGTATCATAGCTTGAAGTAAAAAAAAAAATGTTATGACGCAGCCAGCATTGTCTGCTTCATAGTGCTTCTTTTTTTTACTTTAAGCCATGTTGCACAGCAGCTCAACTGTGTAACAAGCCAACAGAATTTGCATAGATGAAACCTATTGACTTTGCCAATGCCTGTTTCTCTTGCAATTGCATTTTTTAGTTTTCTCCCTGAGCCTTTGCTTTTCCTTTAGATGGGATGCAGAGGAACTAAAATCCTATACCTCTCTGTCGCAGATACTGAATTTTCCCCGCTAAATACCTTTATTGACAGCGGTTGATATCTAGCACCTCTGCCCTAGCACCTCCAGGGCCACTGCACCTGCCTTTGCCCGGTCCTGGCTGGGATCCATTACTGCCTGGCCGCGACTCCCTAGGTCTGCGGTGGCAGTCGTATAAAGAGCGGCGGGACTGAGCTGTCCATCCACCTGGCAGCCTCTTTCAAGGACCTGATCCCGGCTAACCTCCCCTGACTGGGGGCGTCTGACTCCCCATTCCCCAGGCAATCTCACAGACTCTGAACTGGTGCCTGCAGGGGGTGCTACACCACTAAGCAAGCGGTTGTGGACACGTGTAAATGTCCAGCTGGGCCCTGCGGCCACGTAACACTTGCCTACTTACCTGTGACTCCCAGATAGAACCTTGGACGGGTTGGCAAGAGCTCATTCTTTCCCCTCACCGAGGCTAACGGCCTGACCCCAGCTCACTCCTCCCAACTGAGAACAAGGCCTGCCTTGGCAATGGGTTCCTCAGCTGCTCGCATACCATCTCCTTAACTGACAGGCTCTGGCGGGAGCTGCACTGCTGGGGAGACTACAGCATACCTGCCCCCTCTGGTGAGATTTGTAGGCGCTTATTGTTGCACGCTACCACCTCCTGGACTACTGCTGGCTCTGGAACCATTGTGAACTACCCCCCATGCCTGCACCACCTGCCCATTGTGACTACTTGCGTATAGGCCTCGACTTGCGCCCCATAGGTGACACAAACACCAAGCTATTCTGGCTGTCCTGGCCCCTGGTTGACTTCTGTGGCCCTGTGCCCCTCTCACAACACCAAGGACTTGTCCGGGACTGACACTAGAGCTCTCCTGCATCCTCGCTGTCACACGACTCAAGGGGAACACCTATATCACCTACTCTGTCAGGCTGGTATTGAGGTCTCCACACCACACCCTCAGCCCCTGAAGTGCATACCACACATGCAGCTTAGTCAAATGGGCTACCCACCTAGCAGTCACAGGATAAAAGCCACTTCCCTTCATCTATCCCCAGTCATGGTGTGTGGGGATCTTAAACAGCGGAGACTGAATGTCAACAAACCCAAGCAGATTGATGCTGTGGAATCTGCACCCATGATGAACAGGGAGCTGCAAGGAATTGGAGCCTGAACAATTGACTGGCACTGATGCCATAGTGGCAGAACTAAGGACGGGCTTTTGAGCCATTGATAACAAATTTGATGCCCTTGCTGGGAACCTCGATAATATAGGCGAATGGCTGGACCAGCACAACTTGAGATTGGAAGTAGGGGAGTAATGAATTTAGGGCTTTGAATATGGAGCCACAAAGAAGCGGCTGGAGAGTCTGGATCTCCTGCTGAAATCAATGGCCATTACGAATTAAGACCTCGAAGTGTGAGGTTGACGCAACAACCTACGCATTCTGGGGCTATCTGAGTCCACCAACACCAGAAGCCTGGATCTGTTTGTCGAACGCTTGTTGACCCAATGGTGAGTAGGTCGAACTTTACGTGTATCAACATGGTGGATTGGGCTCATCTCTCTCTGGGTCCAGGCCCTGCACCTGGCAACCCCTCGAGACCAATAAGTTTCATACTGCCTAATTTCCAGGAACACGATGTGGCCCTCAGTTTGGTCCATGAAAATGGTCCCCTACAATGGAAGGGCTTCCAAATCTCCTTATTCTCAGATTTCACTATGGTGGTCCAAGAGGCCTGCTACCAGTTCACAGATGTCAAATTAACTCTCCGAAAGCTGGGACTACGCTACGGCATGCCCTACCCATCCCGTCTCAGAGTGGATGTAGACAGGAAGACTTTCTTCTGTGATACCCCAATGGCAACCCAAGAATTCTGCAAGCAGCACACACAGGATCCCCCTGGAAATACACTTGAAAACCAGTGTGGATCTATCCCCACAGGATAATCCAGTGGGCCCCAATGGATGACTCTGGTGTGTGTCCCTGCAATGGTGCTGTGCACTCTGTTTCCCTTGCCCCCATGCTGCAATTCATAGCAGCTACCCCAAGGTCCTCCTCATGCCTGCTGGACAATAACACATTCCTCCCACTGCTCTTCAAGATCCGCTCACTGAATGTGGTCGACCACCACAGCGTTGTCACTCCCTAGTCGTGTACACTATTATGGCGATTGTACGTCGGATCATGGGAATGTTTTCATAGGGACTCACTGTGCTAGTTTCTGCCTGGTGTGGGTGGAGGCGGGGTAGGATCCATTGTTTGAGTTAATATTTGTTGTTTCTCTGCCACTGGCAATTGTTAATCCCAACGTGCATACACACCACCACATAGATTCTCTTTCACATCTTAATGCTGCCATCACAATGTCCTGAGATACCTAAACAACCCAGGAAAGGGCATACAGGTTTTGCAGTATTTATCACACCAAGGTACACAAACTGCCTTTCTGCAAGAGACACATCTCCCAAACGGCAAGTCATACACATTTGCATCAACATGGAGTCCACACAGCTACAACTCCTGCTACAGCACATATTCATGAGGGGTCTGCACTCTCATCCACAAGAATCTACAATCCAGCCCCACTGCTTCCATTTTGGATGAGGAAGAAAGGTACGCACTAGTGACATGGACACTGGACAGGCATTTAGTGCTGCTCGCTAACATCTATGCCCCCAATGTTGACTTCCCTGAGTTCCTTCAGACACTGCATACTCAGATTGGGTGCATGGACTTCGACCACATGATCATGGGGGGTGACTTTAATCTACTAGTGGATGCCCCTGTTGACACCATGACAGTCTCACAGGCTGGTGAACTACAATTGCTTCATGTTTTGCACAACATTTGCAACACTTATGCGCTTTGAGATGCCTGGTGTCTGCAAAGTACCCCAACAACAGCATAGACGCTCTACTCTGCCCCCCACAACACTTGGTCTTGCACTGACTATTGGTTTATCTCTATGACGCTAGGTCTATGGCTGGACACAGTCAAACAGTTAGCCCGCACACCCTCGGACTACTCCCCAGTCTGTATTACAATGAGCCCCCCTTTTAGCGGCGGGCTGGAGAAGCAATGGTGCTTTCCTAACATGATGCTACAAGATGCACATTTCTGCTTCGAACTGCACATGCTAGTGATGGAATACTTCCAGCTTGTTATAAATGGGGTTTCTGGTTGGCTTACGTATGCACCAAAACCAAAGCCAGGCAGAACCCACCACTCTCGTCAGGGCAAGTATACACCAAAGATAACCTGTGCCCACCCCCAGTAGCTTGGCACAGAGCAATCTGGCTTATCTCCAGAGGTCATGTGTAAAGTGTTTGCACAACACACTCACACCAGTGACACAATAAATACACCAGAAAAGAGACTCCACTCCATATAACTGGGTTATATAAAAATATAAGTTCTATTATGTATAATACAAGTCTAAAAACACCAGAGGCCATAAAAACTAAGCACAATATGCAAAGACTGAAGTAATTTGCATTGTCCTGGCCTTTAGAGGGACAAAAATACGTAAATCATAGTAGCATCAGGTAGTGAATAGAGAGTTACATACATCATCTACATATTCCAATGGACGCTACAGTAACTAGTACAGAAATGTCCCTTTACAGATATGAAACAAGAAAGTAATATCTTGCAAGGGACCAAAACATATTTGCAGAGAAGCACATGGATCACACTACATTCTCACAACGCACAGGGTTCAGCGTACCTGTAACCCTGCTAAACTTTCTATGGCATTGTAGTCCTTCACATAGGATACCTGGCTCCCTGCGCAGCTATTACCTGCATTATGGTAATCCTCCTTTTTGTGAGATTGTGCATGTTCCTAGCGGCAACCTCTTGCCGCACTTGGGGACCACCATCCAGACTCCTTCCCCAAAGATGATGGTGGATTCAGTCACCCAGAGGTAGGCCCAGGATGGGGGAGAGCACACAGACAATGTGGATGATGGTAGGGGGAGGTGAAAGGGGGTACCCTGCGTTATGAACTGGTGATGGAGAGCTACCCTGTGTGCAGGAAAAATGGCTCTGGTCTGCTGTGATCCCCACAGGCAACTCAGGGCGGCAATGCAGGCTTTGTCAGGGGTACACACTGTAACTGTAGGGAGGAAACCACACATGGTCCGCTACAGTAGGAATATTTGAATGCAGCTATAGCTGCTCCGTGCCCCACCTGGCTTCTTGGTTGGGACTATGGAAGTGGGACACCTACCTACAGAGTAGGTGTGGCACAGAACATGAGGGGCCCCCAGGGTCCCTTTATGATGGGCGCGCCTCACTCCGGCAGCTCGCTAGAGGTCAGGGTGGCCTCACATGCCTTCCGTACATTACTGTAGTGACCTGAGGTAGAGATGGTCCTGTAGTCCACGGGGCTCCCCCCCACAGAAAGTGCCTGAGGTAAAGGTCGGGCTGGTCTGTCCTCCGAGACAGGATTCTGAGGGCACCTTGTGACGAGGATCTTCCTAATGGCACAGTCACTCCATATAACAGTGCGTCTGTCTCCTTGGCAATGCATCGCTTGGGAAGGCGGCACCCCTCACAGGGAAGGCTCTCAATACGCAGTCCTGGTAACTGGGGCAAAAGTGCTCCCTCTGCACTTCTCATGAACGGTGCTCCACATGGGCTGAGGTTGCAGGACATAAAGCGCTCACCATGCTGAGTTACCAAGGCACCATAAATAGTGCTCACCACATGCTGGGTTACATACCAAGGAGTGGGGATCAGTGCTCTACCTGCTCTGGACTCCTTGTGAGCCAACTTGGGGTGGCACAACAGGGTTAGGCAGGCCAGCACACACAAGCAAGGAGCTGAAATGGTGGTTTCTGCTGGCAGTCCTTGGAGTGCCAATGCAGTCAGAGGCAGGCGTCACCTGGCAGCAGGCCTACACAACAGAGCAGCAGCAAAGTGTCAGTTTCTCCTATGGCTCAGCACACAGTAGCAGTAGGACAACACAGCAAAGCAGTGCAAGTGTCAGTCCCTCTTTCCTGACAGGGTGTCCTGGTCCCAAAAGTGCTCTACAAATCATGAGGCAAGAGCCTTTGTACTTATACTCCAGGTGCCCAGCTTTAAGAAGGGGGGAGAAAGTTCCAGCTGGATCTGACCAGTTCAAAGAATTTCCCTTCTCCTCTACACCAGTTCCGGACATCAGTAGGGGGTAAACATGCCCTTTGTGTGAGGGCAGGACACAGCCTATTCAAGTGCAAAGTGTGAACACCCTCTGCTTCTCCAAGCCTAGGAATAACGTCAGCACGTAGAACAATGCAGATGAAATCCTGTCACACCTATCCCTCCTTGGTAGATGGCTGTCTAGAGAGTATGCACAAAGTGGAGCTGTCACCCTGCCCCAGAGGTGGGTTGGAGTCAGGCTGCAAAGCACTACACTTATAAGCACAGAGAAATGCCACCTTTCTGAAAGTGGAATATCTAAATCCACCTACACCAGTCAGCAGGATTTCACACTACTATGCAAAACATACCAAACATGTCCAAGCTACTCCTTAAAGATCAAAAAATACCACTTACATATGTAAGGGAATTTGCACTGCAAACCAATAACAGGAGTGACACTCACAGTAGTGAAAAGCAAAATATGAAGTTTGTCACTACTAGGACATGTAACACAGAAATATATTTGTTCTACCTTTTACTTACACAGCACCCTGCCCATTGGGCTATCTAGAGCCTAGCTTTTGGTTGACTTAGGTGTAGTAAAAAAAGGGAGTTTAGGCCTTGAAAAGTAGCTTGACTTGCCAAGTCAATGTGGCAGTAAACTACGCATGCAGGCACCACAGAGGCAGGCCTGAGACAAGTTTGAAATGCTACTTCTGTGGGTGGAGCAATGAACGCTGCAGGCCCACTATTAGCATTTAATTTACAGGCCCTGGGTGTATGGTATATCACTTTACAAGGGACTTACAGGTAAATTATATAAGCCAAATAGGTGTACCAAGTTTTAGGGAGGGAGCACATGCACTTTAGCACTGATTAGCAGTGGTAAAGTGCCCAGAGTCCTAAAGTCAACAAAAAGGGGGTCATAAAATAGAAGAAGAAAGCTAAAAGTTTGGGGACAACTCCACAGAAAGGGCTATTTCCAAGACAGCTCAATGTGGGCTCGATGGATACACAGGCCACCTTATGGGAGACCTTTAAGACATAGATTAGGGGCATTTGCATTTTAAAACACTCAGGGGTGCTGCGCAATATGCGAGGGGGCCTGACGCGCATGGAGAGGGACTTGGCCAAACTGGATGCCACGGATGCACTGTGACATGGCGACCCCCAGTGCCCTGTTGCTGGCAGAATATTGTGACCTGGCTGAAGGTAAGGTGCTATTCCTTGGAAAATATGCCAGGGTCTGTAAATTTGGTGAGGGGAGCATCCTGGATGCACACTAGCCAGACCTCTATGGCCCCCCTAAGGGCTATTACTACATCTCTGAATTACATTTGGAGGAGCGATTGACAGTGACCTACTTAACTTTTACACACATCTCTACACCTCCCTAATCTCTGGAGATACTTCAGCACAGATAGCATACCTTGAGGAGATAGCCATGATGTGGCTTACAACTGCCCAGCAACAGCTTCTCAGTGAACTCTTCGATAGCAATGAAATCATGCAGGCCATAGACTCGTTGGATGACTCTAAAGCTCCTGGCCTTGACGGCTTTGCTGGGGAATTCTACATACATTTTAAGCACGTTCTTGCACGAATCTGCTGGCCATGTATGCTGAATCCTTCAAGACCAGTATCCTCCCGCCGACACTGCGGGAAGAAGTAATAACCCTGCTCCTCATACCAGGTAGGATCCCCAACAATGTGGCTCTAACAGGCCCCTTTCACTCTTAAACTTTAACAACAAGATTTTGGCCAAAGACCTCTCCAATCGCCTTACTCTCTTGATAGAGCAAATTTTATCCCCTGTATAGTCTGGCTTTGTCCCCCACTGATCCACTTCCCTTAACCTAAGCACCGTCTTTTGTGTCCTAAACAGAATCGCTCCTAACAGTTGCCCTCTGAGATGCAGAGAAGGCTTTTGACTCTGTAGAATGGCCCTTTCTTCACACCACTTTTTTCAAGCTGGGTATTCCCCGTGGCCTTACCTACCTGTAGGGGGCTGGCCTGGCTTGTAGTGGGTATCAAAGGTACCTACACCTGATACCAGATCCAGTTATCCCTTATTAGTGAAATGGAGTCAGTGTTTAGAAGCCAGGCTGTCTAGGGGTAGCTGAGCAGCCCAGGCTTATCTAGGAGACATGCAAAGCTCATGCAATACCACTGTAGTCACACAGTACTTACACACATGAAAGAAAATACTCAGTGTTACAAAAATAAAGGAACTTTATTTTGGTGACACAAATGCCAAAAATACCTTAGAGAATATACTCCCTTAGGTGGAAAGTAATATACACAGTACACACACTAGAATGCAGAATTAGCTGTAAAAACAGTTAGAAACAGTGCAAATAGTGAAAATCACAATAATTAGAAATGGGCCTAGGGAGAACAGAAACCATATACTAAAATATTGGAATGCAAAAGTTGATTTCCCTCCTAGGCAAGTGTAGTGTGTAGAGGGGCGCTGGGAGTGTAAGAAAACACCAAAGGTAAATAATAGAACCCAGAGCCCAGTAAAGCAGGAATAAATCACAGTAAGTGTCCTAGAACACACAAGAACATGTGATAGAAGATTATGCAAGAACCAGAAGAGACTGCAAGACACCATTGATTGATTCCTGGACCTGGAGCCCTGTGGAAGAAGGGGACCAAGTCCAAGAAGCACTGAAGAGTCCAGGGAGAACAGGAGCCCCTGCTAACCCGGATGAAGGTGCAAAAGAAGAACCACTGGTGAAGAACAACAGTCAGTACTGCACCCAAGAAGATGGATGCAGGTTCCTGGTCGGTGCAGATGATGTCCCACGCTGGATGGATGATTGTAGTCTGCTTTGGGTCACTGGATTCCGCCAACAAGCCGTGGCACATGCAAAGCATGCGGTTAGTGGAAAATGGCGCTGCCTGGGACCAGGAGGGACCTGGTGGCCTCTATCAGGAGGGGAAGACAGAGGGGGCTCTCAGCAACTCGGAGAGCCCTCAGAAGACCAGGCAGCATGCCCCGGAGTCCCACAGCATGGGGACAAAGAGGGTGCAAATAGAGGCCCATGCAGCACAACACAAAGGGATCCCACGCTGCTGGAGGACCACTCAGGAAGCTGTGCGTCACAGGAAGGAATGCTGGGGGCCTGAGCTGTGCTGTGCATGAAGAACTTCATGGAAGGTTGCAAACAAGCCTTGGCAACTGCAAAACACAAGGGTACTGTCTTGCATGGGGAGGCAAGCTCTTACCTCCATCAAAGTTGGACAGCTGGACCTTAGGACCATTGGGACCACTTCAGTCCACAACCCGTGTTGCTGGATCCACCCGTCGTCGCTGCAGAGGGGTGCCTGCTGAAGCAGGGAAGCGACTCCTTCACTTCAAGGAAGATTCCTTCATTCTTCTGGTGCAGGCTGAAGACTGGCTGCCCTCTGAGGATGCACGACCTGGAAACAGTTGCAGTTGCTGGCAGGAGTTGAAGATACAATGTTGCATAGGTCGTCTTGGCTTCTTTATTGCAGTTTGTAGAGTTCCTGAGGGTCCAGATGCAGTGTTGTCGGTAGAAGGTGAAGTAAAGGATGCAGAGGATTCCTGCTGGAGTCTTGCAATCCGAATCTGAGGAAACGCCCAGAAGAGAGACCCTAAATAGCCCTGAAAAGGGGATTGATTGGCTACACAAGTAAGCACCTATCAGGGGAGCGCTCTGATGTCACCTGCTGGCACTGCCCACTCAGATGCTCCCTGCCCCACTACCTTGGAATCCAAGATAGCAAAACCCAGGGACACTCTGGAGGAGCTCTGAGCACCACCCCTGAGGTGGTGATGGACAGGGGAGTGGTCACCCCCCTTTCCTTTGTCCAGTTTCATGCCAGAGCAGAGACTGGGGGTCCCTGAGCTGGTGTAGACTGGATTATGCAAGGAGGGCACCATCTGTGCCCCTCAAAGCATTTCCAGAGGCTCTGGGAGGCCACCCCTCCCATGCCTCTAACACCTATTTCCAAAGGGAGAGGGTGTAACATGTCTCTACCAAAGGAAATGCTTTGTTCTACCTTCCTGGGCTCAGGCTGCTTGAGCAACAGGAGGGCAGAAACCTGTCTGTGAGGTGGCATCAGCGGGGCTGCCTAGAAAACCTCAGAAGGCTGGTAGGGCAGTACTGGGGGTCGACTGTGGAGCCCCCAGAGTGCATGGAATTGTACAACCAATACTCAAATCAGTATTGGGGTACAGTTCCCAGATGTTAGACACCTTACATGTTCGGAGTTACCATTGTGAAGCTGGACATAGGTATTGACCTATGTCCAGTGCACATGTAAAATGGCGTCCTCGCACTCACGAAGTCCGGGAAAAGGGTCCTGGAGGATGTGGGGGCACCTCTGCTAGTGCAGGGGTGCCCTCACACAGAAGTACTTTGCACCCAGCCTTCAGGGTTGAAAGGCCTGACATATAGGTGACTTATAAGTTACCTGGTGCAGTGTAAATGGCAGTGAAAGGGTGCATGTACCATTTCACACAGGCTGAAATGGCAGTCCTGAGGAAGCTTTTGCATGGGCTCCTTATGGGTGGCAAAAGTAATGCTACAACCAATAAGGATCCCCTGGAACCCCAATGCCCTGGGTACCTAGGTACCATATACTAGGGACTTCTAAGGGGACACAAGTATGTCAATTATGAGTGTAATACTGTGTTAACAGTATCCAACAACCAAATTTAAGGGTGAGAGAGCATAAGTACTGGGGTCCTGGTTAGCAGGATCCCAGTACACAGTCAAACACACTGACAAACAAGTAAAAAATGGGGGTAACCATGCTAGAAAGAGGCTTCTTTCTCACACTACCTGATCAAAATTTTATAAAAATACTGCAAAGCACTCATTAGGGCCAATATATTAATGACCCTCCCCCTTTTCCATCACACGTGGAATGAGACAGGGGTGCTCCCTACCCCAGTTGCTCTTCATAATAGCAATGGACCCCCTAATCCGACACCTCCAGAAGAGGCACATGCACTAAGACCTACAGTTTAGACCCGGGCCCTTACTTATCTGCCTTTATGCTGATGACGTGCTATTGCTTGTACGGTGCCCAGAAGACAACTTGACCTCACTTCTTCGCAAAGTGGTCAGCTTCGGCAGCCTCTTAGGTCTCCAAATCAATTGGTCTAAGTCGGAGTTTTTCCCACTCATGGATGTTACTAAGCCTTGTCAATGTGATTTCCCACTATCCTGGTGCAACGGCCTGTAAAATATCTCAGCATATTCCTTCACCAAGATAGGAAACAGGTGATGTGACTAAACTGGTGCCTCACTATTGATTAGCTGACTATCCAGGTAAAGTGGTGGACTCGTCTCCGACTGTAGATGGCCAGATACGCAATGATAAAAATTGTGGTTCTTCTCCACTTAATCTACCTCTTCCTAAATATTCCCATTCAACTCACCAACTCATTCTTCACTACACTGCGTGGCAATTTGTTAAAACTTATCTAGGTTGGCAGACACCCGCGAGTCGACTGGGACACATTAGTACTTCCTCATGAATGGAGTGATTTCACGCTGGTTCACACCGTCCCTACACCAAACCTGAAATTGATGTGGCCGCACCTAGGCTTCTGGCCTCCAGCCTCCCAGTGGGGAACCCCCTTAATCCCACAGACATACAGACCTTATCCACCACCTGCTGTGCATGGAGAAAACTCTTGTGACTACTGAGGGGCTCATCAGTTTACTCACCCTCACTGGCATTGCCGGATAACCCCTGGCTTCCCGTTACCAAGGAAACACTAATCAAGCACACAATGGCATGGCATACCCTCCACACCTTTAGGGACGTCTTCATGCTCACTCTACAGACACCCGCTTTACCACTGCCTCCAGCATGGAGCACTTTGTGATGCATCGTATTCATAGTGCATCACAGGCCACTATCCCGACATACCCTCTAGCACTGGACAAATTCACCCCTGACCCTAGTGATCGACAGCAGGGACATGGAATGCATAGTCTATCATGCATGTGTGGCCCTACTGCCCACTCATGATGAGAAACTCAGGGGCTACTGGGAGGCAGATCTGGGATGCCAACTGACTGACAAGATATTGGCAGCCTGCTGCACACAAACACATCTTGTCTCACTTAACCACCGTCACAAGGTCATACATTTCATGTTTTTGCGCAGAGCCTATGTCACTCCTATGGATCAACATCAGTTTGACCACACAAGGTCCTCGGACAGTTCCAAATGCCACCTTGCAGGAGCAGACTTCATACACATGACATGGATGTGTAGGCACATCGTAACATATTGGTGCGCAATCTTCTTCCGATTAGCTCATATAGCAGATATTGACCCAAGCCCAGATCTGCTCTTGCCATTGGTAGGCTATGTACAGTACCTACCGAAAAGTATCCGCTGCTTTACAGCCATGGCCCTACCCCTCGCCAATCGCGAAATTGCCCTGCACTGGAGTAGTATATGTCCCTCCTCTGGCTTGACTCAGTAGCTTAGTGTATTATGACACCACCAGCGAATTGTACACCTTCCTACAGCCATCCACCTCCAGCCAAAGGACGTATGGCAACCTCTATGCGACTATCTGTTGCCAGCAGTTGATGCAAACCAGGGTGCACGAACTGTAGATGCTGTGGCACCCTAACATAGCACACCCCTTCCTATCTACACCTCGCCACTTGGCCATGCTCCCCAAGGCCCCTAAAGGCCCTTATACAGCACATGAAACATTTACACAGGACATAATTCCTGACCCTCAAATAGACCAACGGCTAATGAGCACTACTGTTTCCGCCGTGGGATTGCTTAAATACACAAACAGTTGTTCCCAATATAGAGAAACGCTGTTATGTGTTTGGTGTTTCCTTTTGCTCTTCAGTTGCAAAAATGTATTTTATTTACAGCAACCGTAACTAGTGATGACTTAACTGCTCTCACTAAATTCTGCAGTAACTTTATTTTTGCCTATCGGTGAAAAGACACATGTATCTCCTCTCAATGATTGGTGGCAGTGAGATGTTCATTCATATGGATATGTGTACGTATTTCCACCTTGTTGTGCCCCGTGTGTGACCCTGTCACAACATTGTTGTTTATTATATGTATGTTCCATAGATGATAAATAAAACATTTAAAAAACTTCTGAATGTGATTTGGTCTCACTCAAAGCTGCAGGACAACCCAGAGGACGAGGCTAACATCACTGAATACTTGAACCAAATATTTAATTCGATGAAGGAAATTCCCCACTATATGAATGAGCTAAAGTAGAAACCTTAGTGATTGGCGGGGGTAATCTTTACTGTTTTTGATATGCTGAACACTCGTCCTTAGAAAATCACAACAAACGCTTCTCTAGCAGTAAGGAATTTAGGAATAATTTTCGACACTGAGCCCTCTTTTGCACCCAAAACCAATAAAGTGGACAGGTGGGTCTATACACCTCTAGTTTCTGTAAAAATTCTTACCTTTTCCCAGAGTGGCCATTGCATGGAGCATGTAAGAGCACTGATTACAGAATCATTTGACTACTGTAATGTAATATACTCAGGCTTACCAAGAAAACGAATTAACAGAGTCCAAAGGCTGCAAACAAAACGTATGGACTGTGCATGACCATTCAACATTATGATACATCTAACCAGTATTGTAAGAGCTTCAACAACCAAAGCTCAACTGACAGGTTTCTGCACACTGATCAACCTCTAATGATCCATCCTTACAAACACCCAAAGTTGACTCAGTTTTTAAAGATTCTTATCTCCCTGAGTGACATTAAGTTCCCTGCAGCTCAATATACTCTCTTTGTCATCTTCTCCAGCAGACCAGGTCATAGCTGGTGCGGAGACCAGGTCATAGCTCAGCACCAGCTTCCTCTGTCCTTGAAAATGAAATGTGCATCTGATACCCTTCAAAGCTGCATTCATATACAATGCACTAACTTTACTTACGAGTCAAAGCTCAACTAACAGAGAAAAAAGAGTCAGCTTAATCTAAACCACAAACCCATGGCCTAATTTCCATGAAACTGATGCATCGTCATTGATGTGTCAGCTTTCTCATGCCTTCTGTACATCCCATAATGACGCCATAGATGTGCTGTATTTACAGTACAGAGCTCCGTGGCTCACGTTTTCACAGATGCGTCAGAGGTTCTGATGCATCTATTGGCGATAAAGTGATGCATTGCTGGAGTTGAGTCATTAAACTGATGCAGCTCCAGCAATGCGAGGAGAGTTCCATTGTAAAAAGCCCTGCATCAATTTTACACCTAGTATGAGCAGGTGGTAAAATTTTGACAATTTTGAAAAGTTGTAAATTTGACTGCCTCAGTTCTACATAGCTTTTTTCAGTGGGAATGCCTACCGTGCATACCTTATACCTGGTGTGGGTATAATGGGACACAGGGCTTTACAAACTGATGCATTTGAGCCCAATGCATCAGTTTGTAAATATGGAGCAGCATAGTGCACTGTGAACGCCGTTGCTGCGTCACAAAAAAATTACAGAGCGGTGGAGCAAGGTACTTGTAAATGAGGCCCCCAGTGTTTACAGAAGTCAAACGTTTCTTTTACTGGTGTTGCCTGGGTTTTCCAGAAGCTCCTCTCTTTCCTTGACAGCACCTTCTGCGTTTTCTTTCACAGCGCACTTTCAGCAGTTTTTAATCTTTGCTTCTCAAAATATGTATATGATTAACTCTGTCAGCAAGAACTAAAGGTATTGATGTACACTCTCCGCTGTCATTCAGATACAGAGCCTGCTCTATGCATCTGGCAAGATTTTACCTCATATTACCCGCTGTAACCTTATATGCCAAAATAAGTGTATTAATTTCTAAATGGTACTTAACATTTCCAATGAATACATTCAATTTGCTGATTTATGAATGTTATGAACAGGATGTGAACATGTTCGAACCTATTTTCGTTGAGTAAATGTCTTTTAGACCCTGCAGCTATAGTGAATTAGAAATAAATGCATTGCTGAGCATAAATAGCCTTAGAACAGTGGAAACATTGTCTTTGCACTACAAAATATTGTCCAAAGACGGCTAGGTATGTAGGACACAAATTAACAATATAACAACCCGGGCCACTAAGTTCATCTTCAGTATAGATGCAACATTGACAATGATACTTTTTTCCGTTTGAATCTGTTTATTAAACCTTTCCAATTTTAAGATTTAATGACATATCAAATGGTGAGTAACACAGTATGCAATGGATATCCTGATGACGTGCTCCCTTGGAAACATAGTACAATAATCATGTAGCATCTCTAAAACAGGTGCTCCACTATGATAAGTACTTGTAGAAAGACATTATGTAATAAGTAGCACTAGAGCTTAGCTCCGAGATCAAAACATGCATTGACATTGTACATACTACCATAACAAATGGGATGCCTGTATGGTAACCCCTTTAGTATCGGACATTGGTACGTCATTATTTGGTCCAGATACATGGACGTAGATTCACCAAAATACCGGGAAATAGCAGAATAGATATCCCACACCCTTTGACGTCAATACATCGTAGAAAGAGACATAGGGGGTCATTACAACATTGGCGGTAAAAGGCGCTTACCGCCGTGCAGAAGACCGCCAATACACCGCTGCAGTGGCGGAATTCCGCCACAGCTATTATGACACACATCTCGGAAACTGCCGAAATTCAGACACCCACACAAGTCCGCCACACCAAAGGTCAGTGATAAACTGGCGATAACAAAACCTCCACCTCCACGCCAACAGAAACATGCCCATGCTATTACGACCCACGAATCCACGCGGCGGTCTTTCAACCGCGGTATTCCATTGGTGGTACACACCGTCGCGCTCAAAATACACACACATCTCCAAAACACCGCCATATTGGACAATTTGAAATACACACACCTGACACACATACAAACAACACTCCCACACACCCAACGCAATATAAAACACACACCCACATCACCCACAAACCCCTACGACCAAAAATTTATCACGAAGGCCAGAGACACAGCACAGATCAGACAATCCCACCACGCAGAGGCACACAACACCATCACCAACACAACATCCACGCACAAAACACCACACACCACGACACATCACCACACACATCAACACTCACACCGCCTCACACATCACACACACCACCCCATGGCACGCCAAAGACACCCCCGCTTTTCCGAGGAGGAGCTCAGGGTCATGGTGGAGGAAATTGTCTGGGTAGAGCCACAGCTATTTGGCTCACAGGTACAGCACACATCAATAGCCAGGAAGATGGAGCTATGGCGAAGAATAGTGGACAGGGTCGACGCTGTGGGACAGCACCCAAGAAATAGGGAGGACATCAGGAAGAGGTGGAACGACCTACGGGGGAAGGTGCGTTCAACGGTCTCCAGGCACAACATCGCGGTTCAGCGGACTGGCAGCGGACCTCCACCACCTCCCCCTCGCACAGGCACAGCCCAACACTGACCTTCCACCATCTGGTAACACCAGCACAGCACCCACCCAGCGGGCCCAAACCTCCCTACCCAGGACAGGTCAATCAGCGGTGTGTTCACCACTACAGGGAACCCAGGCTAAACCACCACCCCAACAACAACAGGGACCTGGGGGCAGTGGTAGTGGGCACACGGTCCAGGGGACGGAGGCACAGGAACACAGGGGAACTGGGAGGGCTGCTGTGCGACAGGGGATGGACAGGCCAAGGGAATCCACTCTCCACGAGGCCCTCACCTCCATCATGGGAGCATACCACCACTCCCAGGAGATGATGGCCACGGTCCTGGTCAAGTTTCAGGAGACCCAGCGCCTGCAGGAGGAACAGTATTTGGGGATCAGGGAGGAGCTCAGGACCATCAGCTCCGCCCTGGGCACCATCTTAGGGGTGCTGAAGGACATACAGCAGACCCTGAGGGACACTGTGGCACTCCAAGGGGCCCCTGACACTAGCCAGGACGATGAACTGCCCACCACCTCTGCCAGCGCTAGTGGACAGGACGCCCCGCCACAGGACCACCACACCAGCATCCCACCCCCTGCAGACGGATAACCACCCCGCAAGAGGTCCCTGAGATCCAGGAACAGGACAGAGCAAGATGGCAAGACCCCCGCCAGGAAATGAGACCACCCTGATTGTCCCCCCACTGCCCCACTTTGTTACCCTGTCCATACTTGAACTGCCCCAGCTCCTCTTCCTATGCCCAGATGGGCAGTGCACCTGTGAGACTAATAGACTGGACTCTGCCATGGACATTCCTCCTCCATCACCCATCACCATGTAACAACCCCCTCCCAATTCTGAGCACTGCAATAAACACCCTTGAAACACAAAACAATCTGGAGTCAGTCTATGATTTGTTAAAATGTAATATCAATGACAGTGTGAAAATGCGTTGTGAGATGTAAAAGCAACATACCAATGTCACACATCAAAAGTCCTTGAAGGATGCAAGTAGATGACACACGTTGGTAACCACACCTGTGAAACCGTAATGGAAAGAAACAACTCAATTACCAAATAATCCCAAGTACTTACACACAGGATAGAGGAAGACGTGTGACAGTGAATGTAATGTAAAATTTGAAAATGTTCTCAACTGTGTGTCACTGGAAATATTACTGTATGACTGACTCCCTGTTGTCGTTGTCTTCTTCCTCAGCTTCCTCCTCATCACTGTCCCCAGGCTCCACAGGCTCCACAGCTGCCGCAACACCGTCATCTGGACCATCCTCCTGCAGAAAAGGCACCTGGCGTCGTAAAGCCAAATTATGAAGCATCGAGCAGGCGATGATGATCTGGCACACCTTCTTCGGTGAGTAGAATAGGGAACCACCTGTCATATGGAGGCACCTGAACCTGGCCTTAAGGAGGCCGAAGGTGCGTTCGATCACCCTCCTAGTCCACCCATGGGCCTCATTGTAGCGTTCCTCTGCCCTGGTCCTGGGATTCCTCACTGGGGTCAGTAGCCAGGAAAGGTTGGGGTAACCAGAGTCTCCTAATAGCCATACACGGTGCCTCTGGAGTTGACCCATCATATCAGGGATGCTGCTATTCCGCAGGATGTAGGCGTCATGCACAGAGCCAGGGAACATAGCATTAACCTGGGAGATGTACTGGTCTGCCAAACATACCATCTGTACATTCATAGAATGATAACTCTTCCTGCTTCTGTACACCTGTTCACTCCTGTGGGGGGGGACCAGAGCTACATGGGTCCCATCAATGGCACCTATGACGTTGGGGATATGTCCAAGGGCATAGAAGTCACCTTTAACTGTAGGCAAATCCTCCACCTCAGGGAAAATGATGTATCTCCTTACGTGTTTCAGCAGGGCAGACAACACTCTGGACAAGACGTTGGGAAACATAGGCTGGGACATCCCTGATGCCATGGCCACTGTTGTCTGAAAAGAGCCACTTGCAAGGAAATGGAGCACTGACAGCACCTGCACATCAGGGGGAATTCCAGTGGGATGGCGGATTGGTGACATCAGGTCTGGCTCCAACTGGGTACATAGTTCCTGGATTGTGGCACGGTCAAACCTGTAGGTGACGATGACATGTCGCTCTTCCATTGTCAACAGGTCCACCAGCGGTCGGTACACCGGAGGATTCCGCCATCTTCTCCCATGTCCCAGCTGACGGCGCCTACGAAGGACAAGATGACGATAAAGTAAATTTTCATCCAGGTATGTACCCATAGTTACACAGAACACGACATCACACACAAAACCCTTCCTGTATGTGTGTTGAGTGTAGGCCTAGCTATGTGTGACGCAGAATCAAATGAAGCCATGTGGGCCCCTGAAATGGCGGCTGCCTGACCTCTACACTGGGACAATGGGATTGTGGGGTAACTGCGCTGGCGTTGCACACCGTCGCGGTAGGCGGTCGTAGACCGCGGCGCAATGCTGCATTGGTTCACATAGGACCCTATGGGTACCAGGAGCCAATGAACAGGTGCGCCGGCGTTGATGATACGCACCACCGCGGACGTCACCGCCATTTTCTATCTGTTCAATCACTAGATACCTGACCTTCGACAGGAGAGGACCTACACTGCAAGTGCTGCTGTGACCTCGGTCTGGAAGCGACGATGGCTGCTGCGTCTGGGGAAAGGGCCCCTGCCTTCACTGCTCAGGAGTTGGAGAAACTGGTAGACGGGGTCCTCCCCCAGTACACGCTACTCTACGGTTCTCCAGACTAACAGGTTAGTACACAGGGAGCACGTTGTATGGGCTAGGCCTGGGTGGAGAGGGCTGGGTGG
This sequence comes from Pleurodeles waltl, assembly GCF_031143425.1. Classification (NCBI taxonomy): domain Eukaryota; kingdom Metazoa; phylum Chordata; class Amphibia; order Caudata; family Salamandridae; genus Pleurodeles; species Pleurodeles waltl. The sequence continues at coordinate 1,235,187,476 of NC_090447.1, forward strand.
AAGAGGGAAGGGGGAAGAGTTCAGGGAACATTAATGCATGTCAATGAATGGGCCACATGGCTAGAGTAGGGAGGGGGGCCACTCACATCGACGGTGCAGTTGGTAATGACTTCTCTTCTTCCCTTGTGCATGTCATGTGGGTCAGCGCCCACCAGAAGAGGGACATTTGGCGTGCCATCGCCAAGGACGTCCGGACCCTGGGGGCCCACCAGAGACGGGGCACCCACTGCCGTAAAAGATGGGAGGACATTCGCCGCTGCAGCAAGAAGACGGCGGAGGCTCAGCTGGGGATGGCCTCCCAACGTGGGAGGGGTGCCCATCGCACTATGACCCCCCTGATGTTCTGGATACTGGCGGTGGCCTACCCGGAGTTGGATGGGCGCTTGAGGGTATCACAGCAGACACAAGGGGGTGAGTACAACCTCATTCTGCGGACTTTGCGTGCAGTAGAGGGGTCTGGGTGGGGGAGGAGGGCTGTGGGTGTACCTAGGCCTGCCAGAAATGCGTAGACTAGGCCCCACTGTAATGCAGCCCATGTGGCACTCTACCCCACCTCAGTACAGTGCCAAGTACAGGTATAGTTGCCCCTGTGGCATCCATGTGTGCAGATGTCCACCATAGCGATGTAGGCCATATCCCAGGAATTGCATATGCAGAGGCCAGGAGCATGGTGTAATGCAGGGGGCTGCTGTGTCTGTCTTGTCCGCCAACGGTAGCGGTATGCCATGCACTCAACCTGTTCTTCTTCTGTCTTTCCCCCCCTTTTTGTGCTCTCCCTGTTCTTTTGTGCATCAGCATCATCAGGCGGAGGTACAGTGGCACTGGAGCACGAGGGAGCTGCATCCCACATGGCCATGGAGGGCCACACCACGGACGTAGAATGCACCAGTGGGACGGAGGGCGAGGGGAGCTTCACGTCAGCCACCGGATCACCAAGCAGCGACACAGACTTGTCCGCCGATGGGGGCTCCCTTGTGGTGGCGGCACCATCTGTGCGCCCCACTTCTACAGGTACAGCCGCCACTTCCCCTACCAGAACTGCCCTCCCAGCAGCCCCTCAGCGTTCGCTCCGTGCCCGCTCACCCAGGAGGGTGGACATCACCTTCGCCCCAGGCACCTCAGGCCCTGCCCCAGTCACCCCTGCTGCCCTCAGTGAGGAGGCCATTGACCTCCTCAGGTCACTCACTGTTGGGCAGTCTACCATTGTGAATGCCATCCAGGGTGTAGAACGAGAGTTGCAACACGGTAATGCATTCCTGGAGGGCATTCATTCTGGTCAGGCTGTCCTTCAGCGAACCCTGCAATCTCTGGCCTCAGCACTGATGGCAGCCATTGTCCCTGTGTCTAGCCTCCCCCCTCCAACCTCCTCCACCCAGACCCAATCCCCTGTACCCCAGCCCATCCCAAGCACACCTACAGACCAGCATGCACACAAGTCAGCACACACAAGTAGCTCAAGCAAACATAGGCACCACACAACCCACAGGCACTCACGCAAGCATCACACACATACAGACACATCAACATCCACTGCCTCCACTGTGTCCCCCTCCTCCTCTTCTCCCTCCTCCCTCCCAGTCTCGTCTACACACACACCTGCATGCACCACATCTACAGGCACCAGGAATCTCACCAGGACACCCAGCACCACAAGCCGCTCACCTGCACTCACCACCTCCACTGCCATTTACACGTCCCCTGTGTCCTCTCCCAGTGTGTCTGTGACGCCCCCTCCCAAAGTACACAAACGCGGGCACCCACACACCCAACATCCATCCACCTCACGACAGCCTCCAGTACCTGCATCTGCACCCAAAACACCTAAAGTGACACCTCCTACAACCACCTCCTCTTTCTCCACTCCCAAACCCCCTCCAACTACCCATCCCAGTGTTCGTCAGAAACTGTCCCTGTGTAAAGTTGACCTTTTTGCCCCCACCCCCCTTCCAATTCCTCAGTCCTGTCGTAGCGCCTCAGCCAAAAAGCCTCCAATACCAGTGGTGCCTGTTCAAGGTATGTGGAGTGCACCGGCCACCAGGGCAGGCAGTATGACCCGGAGCCAAGGCACTGGCAGCCCACCCCCTGTAAAGGCTCTGAAATTGGAAAGTGGACGACGGGACCGTATGAAGACTCCTGGTGGGAAAACAACTCACAGGGGTCCCAAGGGGATTGGAGAGTCAGCTGTGACTCCACCAAAGGTGGGGAAGGGCCAGAGGAGGTCTGCTCAGCCTGTTGTGAGTCTCACGGCGGAGAAGGGCGGCATCATTCCCGGCGGTCGAGACGCCACTGCCAGCACCGTCGTCACTGGTCAGGAGACCACCGTCGGAGTCAGTGCCCAGGAGGGCCCAAGTATCGTCACTGGTCAGGAGACCACCGCCACCGCCGGAGTCAGTGCCCAGGAGGGCCCAAGTATCGTCACTGTTCAGGAGACCACCGCCGGAGTCAGTGCCCAGGAGGGCCCAAGTATCATCACTGGTCATGAGACCACCACCCAAGTCATTGCCCAGGAGGGCCCAAGTATCGTCACTGGTCAGGAGACCACCGCCACCGCCGGAGTCAGTGCCCAGGAGGGCCCAAGTATCGTCACTGGTCAGGAGACCACCGCCTGAGTCAGTGCCCAGGAGGGCCCAAGTATCGTCACTGGTCAGGAGACCATCGCCCAAGTCATTGCCCAGGAGGGCCCAAGTATCGTCACTGGTCAGGAGACCACCGCCGGAGTCATTGCCCAGGAGGGCCCAAGTATCTTCACTGGTCAGGAGACAACCGCCGGAGTCATTGCCCAGGAGGGCCCAAGTATCGTCACTGGTCAGGAGACAACCGCCAGAGTCATTGCTGAACAGTCCAGAACCGCCATGGCAAAGCACCGCTGATCAGTCCAGAGACCGCCATGGCAAAGCACCGCTGAACAGTCCAGAGACCGCCATGGCAAAGCACCGCTGAACAGGGCAAGCACCGCCATGGCAAAGCACCGCTGAACAGGGCAAGCACCGCCATGGCAAAGCACCGCTGAACAGGGCAAGCACCGCCATGGCACAGCACCGCTGAATAGGGCAAGCACCGCCATGGCAAAGCACCGCTGAACAGGGCATGCACCGGGTAACAATGTAAAGACCACCACATCAAGCATCCTTATCCCATGTGCATCTGGGACAGTGACGGGACAGGAACTTTCACGGGGAGACTGATCCAGTCTGGCCACCAGTCCCCCTCCAGAGCCACTGGCGGATGTTATCTACTTGAGAGACTGTGGCTTTGCACTCCCCAGGATATGGCAGTGGGCAAGCCACCCACTGTAGAGACTTGAGAGGCTGTGGCTTTGCACTCCCCAGGATATGGCAGTGGGCATCCCACCCACTGTAGAGACTTGAGAGACTGTGACTTTGCACTCCCCAGGATGGTACAGTGGGCAAGCCACCCAGTGTAGAGACTTGAGAGACTGTGGCTTTGCACTCCCCAGGATACATCAATGGGCATGGAGCCCCGTCGTGGATCTGGCTTTGCAGTCATCTGGCTGAGGTGCCCCCCCCCTTTCCTTCCCCCTGAGGTGCCTGTAGTATTTCTATCTGATGCCCCGGCAGTGTTCTCTCCGATTGAGGACAGGTATCTTTTGTGGGCCTCGCCCATGCTTTTTTGGACTAGTGGTGCACGGACATTGCTATGTGCATATCTGCACTACTTCTCGTAATGTATATATTTCTAGCTGATTTTCTTATGTATCTGTATATTTTTGACAGACATGTATATTGATATATTACAATGTTTGAACAGATTTCGCTTTGTCTTTGCATTCTTCCGGTGGGATTGTGGGTTGTTACTGTGATTGTTTTGGATGCATTGGTGTGTATGTTGTAATATGTGAGGGTGGGGGTGGGAGTGTTTCGTGGGTGTCCCCCTAACTTTTGCCTCTCCCCACCCCCATGTCGTAGGTGCTGTACTCACCATTGTCTTCGGCCGCGCCGCTGTTGGTCTTCGTAGATGAGTAGGAATACAAGGGCGGGAAGAATGTGTAATTCAAGCTCCATGGAGTCCTCGTTCCTCGTGGGATGTGTTGAGGTGAGCGTTTTCCCATTGCAGTAACTGTTTCGGCCTTGTTTTTATCCAAAGTGAATCCGCCCCGGAGAAGGTGGAGGATTGGCGGGTTGTGATACTATGGGCGGTACATTGTCTTCCGCCTGTCTGTTGGCGGTGACCGCCGCGCTGCTTGTCTGTACCGCCGTGGCGGGCGGTGTGTTAAAGTGGCTGTCTTTGCTGGCGGTTTCCGCCAGGGTCATAATTCCCTTTTTTTGTCCGCCGGCCTGTTTGCGGTATTGCCGCACCTTTAACACCGTCCACCAGGGTTGTAATGACCACCATATTATGACCTCTGTCCCTTATCCCAGGAAGTGACGCCATATGCCCTTGATTCCGGTGACATCACAATAATTGATGCCAATGAAACACAGTGCATTTCTCAAAGGGAAAGGTATTGATAAACCACAGAGACGTTTACAAAAAGAGATTAACGCAAGCGGCGATGCCCTTATGGGCCATTTATGGAAAATGGGCTATGCTGTTGGCTTATTATTGTTACCACTATAATACATGCTAGGACCTTTCCCACTTTTCAAACACATTGTTGGCCTAGAGAGAGCTTTCACTGTTTTATTTTTGTCACCCTCATATGATGAAAAGAACACAAACAAAAAACACAACTATATACATAAGTAGAGGAGCGCTGGTCATCCTTCTTCTTATATTGGTCTAATCAATAGTCATTCACGTTTTGCTTCTACCCACTGTAGAGTGCACAGTGTAGCAAAGGGTCAGCACATTTTATCCACTGACTGCCTTCAGTTGTGAGTGGCAGCATTTTGTGTGATCACACACGCAAATCTTCTAAAATGAAGTACAGTTCAGTGCCAAGAATTGTGGGCGCATACCTTACTTTTCCTGTGCTTTTTTCACATTCTTTATTCATTTTTATGTTTTAGTCATTGTAATTTGTTTATACTCTGTCTTCAGATTACAGTAATTCAGACCCATAAGTACCTTTTCTTTGTGCCATAAGAATCATATTTTTCTGTGACATCTATTCATACTGAAACGGTTTTCTATAATTTTACGAAGCATAGCTACATGCTAGGAAGGACTCACACTGTTCCACTAAACCTACATTATATGCAATTTTGATTTTTATTTAATTTAAAATTGGTTTTGCAAGCATACGGTGCAACATTAGGCAGTGGACATACTGACTTTACCAATGCTTCTTTTTCACATAAAGCATGCATTTTTTCGTTTGTTTAATTTTGTGATATAATATAAGGAGTTAGACCATGATGAAGACATTCAGGACTAGATTTATGAAACATCGGGCCGTTTGCGACCAGTAAAATTCATTTTGCCATGTACAAAATGCAAAATGAGACCATGTAACTTGTTACAGAATCACATTTTGCTTTTGCGACTCGGTATTATAAATGAAAGTGTTTAGGGCATCCCTTCCTAATACCGAATAGCACTGGTATGTATGAATGTTTTGCTACCAGAATGCGGTTGCTAAACTTTCATATTTTACAGACTCCATAGAGGAGGCGGTAATCCATTCGTAAACGGGGATTCTCATTGGTGAATGTGGGTGAAAACATTTTTTAGGGAGCAGGCAGTAGTCCCACGGATGGTCTGAGACACTATATTACATCACAGTTTGTGATCTCCCAATAGCATATTGCAAAACTTTGAGATTAGGAAATCCTATACCACTTTTTTGGGCATCTGGCCCTTAGTTTACCAAACTGAAGGTGTACTGTCCCAGTGGAAGCGGCAGAAAGCAAACAGTGATCAGTGCACTGTTTACCTTCTGTTCATGGCACTGCATTTGTCAGCTCTGAGACCAAGGGTCACCAAGGGATTATTAGGGATCCCAAGAGGCAAGACAGGTGTCACCCTGCCAAGATTTAGGGGGTCATTCTGACCCTGGCGGTAAAAGGCAGTTACCGCCGGTCAGAAGACCGCCATAACACCGCCGCGGCAACCCGCCAGGGTCATTCTGACCCACAACTGCCAAACCGCCAAAAACCCGACCTCCACTGAAGGCCGCCACATCAGCGGTCAGTGATAAACTGGAGATGACCAAACCTCCACCGTCACGCCAACAGAAATACGCCCATGCCATTACGACCCACCAATCCACGCGGCGGTCTTTCAACCGCGGTATCCCATTGGCGGTACACACCGCCGCGGTCAAAATACACACACCTTTACAAAACACAGCCATATTGGATAATTCAAAATACACACACCTGATACACATACAAACACCACTCCCACACAATCAATACGATATAAAACACACACCCAAACCCCCACAAATCGAAATTCAGAGACAAGGCGCAATACACAGAGAGAGAGCACAGGGAACGCAAACCACAACACACACAGGAACCCAACATCATCCCCCACACTACATCTACGCACAAAACACCACACACCACTACACTCATCACCACAAACACCACCCCACATCTCATCCACACCACCCCATGGCACCCCAAAGACACCCCAGGTTCTCGGACCAAGAACTCAGGGTCATGGTGGAGGAAATAATTAGGGTAGAGCCCCAGCTCTTCGGCACACAGGTGCAGCACACCACAATAGCCAGGAAGGCGGAGCTATGGCAAAGGATCGTCAACAGGGTCAACGCTGTGGGACAGCATCCCAGAAATCGGGAAGACATCCGAAAGCGCTGGAACGACCTATGGGGGAAGGTGCGGGCTATGGTGTCAAGACACAACATCGCTGTGCAGAAGACTGGCGGCGGACCCCCACCCACTCCACCCGAATTCACAGCATGGGAGCAAGAGGTCTTGAACATCCTGCATTCTGAGGGCCTCGCTGGAGTAGGCGGAGGAATGGACTCTGGTAAGTCTAATCTCAACTACTTCCCCCCCCCAACCACCAGCATGCCAACCCCCACCCCCACCCTCACCCCAAACCCCCCAGCACATATCCTCCCTGCTAATGTGTAACCAGCACAACCCACCCAAACCAACACCAACATCTGAATGCCAACACAAACCATGGACACCCATCACCTAAGCATGACCACTGCACATACCCATCCCCCCCCAACCCACCCTCACAACTCCTCCACAAGGGAATGCCAGCACTGGGGGACAAGGGCACCCACAATTTGCACGCCATGGCACACACAGAAGCAATAACCATACTCTTTTACCCCTGCAGGGCCCGAACGCCAACACACCGGCCCGGAGGGTCCAGAAATGTCCATCCCACCCCCAGAACAGGCCCCCAGTGATGACAGCAGCTCTGTCGACCTAGAACCTGATGACCAGCCCGGACCATCGGGGACCTCTAGACAGTCGGTTCCCCTCAGGCAGCCACAGGCCACAGCAGACCTACCCCCCTCTGGAAACCCCAGCACAGCACCCACCCAGCGGGCCCATGCCTCTGTCTCCAGGTCAAGCAGCGGTGTGTCTACCACTACAGGGCACCCAGTGCAACCCACCACCCCAACAACAACAGGGACCTGGGGGCAGTGGTAGTGGGCACACCGTCCAGGGGACAGAGGCCCAGGAACAAAGGGGAACTGGGAGGGCTGCTGTGCGACAGAGGGAGGACAGGCCTAGGGAACCCACTGTCCAAGAGGCCCTCACCACCATCATGGGAGCGTACCACCACTCCCAAGAGACAATGGCGACGGTCCTGGCCAGGTTCCAGGAGATCCAGGCCATGCAGGAGGGCCAGTACATGGGGTTCCGGGAAGAACTGCGCAGCATCAGTTCCGCAATGGGTACAATCGTGGTGGCACTCAACCAGATTGTCACCACATTGCGGGACCATGTGGCCCCCCAAAGGGCCCCTGCCACTAACATGGAGGAAGAACAGCCCACCACCTCCGCCGGCGCTAGTGGTCAGGAGGCCCCGACACAACAGCAACGGCCCACCCGGACCACACCCCCTGCAGAACATGAACCACCCCGCAAGAAAGGCCTGAGATCGAGGAAGAAGACAGAGTAGGATGTCAAGACCCCCGCCATGCACGGATCCCCCCGGATGTCATCCCACTGTCCCACTTGTTCACCCTGTCCAACCTTGAACTGCCCCTGCTCCACCTTCCACAGGCATATGGACAATGCACCTGTGCGAACGTGAGTCTGGACTCTGCCATGGACATGCCTCCACCATCACCCATCACCCTTTTTGAACTATACACCAATTTTTGCACTTCAGTAAACACAATTATTGCACAAAAACCATCAGGAGTCTGCTATTTATTTTTCTAAACCAAATGTATTCGATATAACCAACCAAAAATGTCCAAATACATTGTGATGACAACATACCAGTGTCACACAGCGGTAGTCCATGGGGAAATAAACCAGAGGGCACTCCGTGGGGACCACATCACTGAAATAGGAAGGCAAATTCACAACTAAGTTACCATACATTGGGGTGAAAGGTCAGACAGTAGAGAGCCAGTACTGTTACAGATATAATAAAATGCAGGAGTAGATTATTACCTGTGTGTTACTGGAAATACTGCAGTATCACTCTGTCCCTGTTGTCTGTGTCGTCCTCTTCGTCTTCCTCCTCTTCACTCTCCGCAGGCTCCACAGCGGCCACAACACCACCATCTGGACCATCCTCCTGCAGGAAAGGCACCTGGCGTCGCAAAGCCAGGTTGTGAAGCATGCAGCAGGCCACGATGATATGACACACCTTCTTTGGTGAGTACATTAGGGATCCACCTGTCATATGCAGGCACCTAAACCTGGCCTTCAGGAGGCCGAAGGTCCGCTCGATCACCCTCCTAGTACGCCCATGGGCCTCATTGTACCGTTCCTCTGCCCTTGTCCTGGGATTCCTCACTGGGGTCAATAGCCAAGGCAGGTTGGGGTAACCAGAGTCACCAATTAGCCACACACGCTGTCTCTGTAGCTGTTCCATCACATAAGGGATTCTGCTATTTCGCATGACGTACGCGTCATGCACTGACCCTGGGAACTTGGCATTTACATGGGAGATGTACTGGTCAGCCAAACAGACCACCTGGACATTCATCGAATTATAATTTTTTCGGTTCCTGTACACCTGTTCATTGTCTTTTGGGGGGACCAAAGCCACATGGGTACCATCAATGGCACCAATGATATTGGGAATGTGTCCAAGGGCATAGAAATCACCCTTCACTGTAGGCAAGTCACCCACCTCAGGGAAAATGATGTAGCTCCGCATGTATTTCATCAGGGCAGACAACACTCTGGACAACACCCTTGAAAACATAGGCTGAGACATCCCAGATGAAATGGCCACTGTAGTTTGAAATGATCCACTAGCCAAAAAATGGAGTACTGACAGCACCTGCACTAGAGGCGGAATCCCTGTGGGTTGGCGGATGGGTGACATCAGGTCTGGCTCCAGCTGGGCACACAGTTCCTGTATAGTGGCACTGTTGAGTCTGTAGGTGAGTATGACATGTCGTTCTTCCATTGTCGACAGGTCCACCAGCGGTCTGTACACGGGAACATTCCTCCGTCTACTCGCAAGTCCCAGCGGACGGTGCCTAGGAAGGACAACATGGAGCACAGAATCAATCAACCCACAAGTAAGTTCCCACAGCCTGCACAGTACACGAATCTCTCTGGATTGAATAGCTTGTATGAGTGTCGATGCAAGGCCTAGCCATGTGTGACGCAGTAGGAATTAAGCCATGTGGGCCCTTGAAATGACGGCTGCCTGACCTGTGAAGTGTGACAATGTGAAGTGAGGTCATTGCGCTGGCGTGGCACGCCGTGGCGGTAGGCGGTCGAAGACCGCGGCGCAAAGCAGCATTGGTTAACATTGAACCCTATGGGTTTCAGGAGCCAATGACGATGTGCGCCGGCGGTCGCGGTACGCACTTCCGCGGGCGTGACCGCCATTTTCTCTCTGCTTAATCACACGAGACCTGACCATCCACAGGAGAGGACCTATACTGCAAGTGCTGCTGTGACCTCGGTCTGGAAGTGACAATGGCTGCTGCGACTGGGGAAAGGGCCCCCGCCTTCAGTTCCGAAGAGTTGGAGAAGCTCGTGGACGGGGTCCTCCCCCAGTATGCGCTACTCTACGGTCCTCCAGACCAACAGGTGAGTACATGTGGGCCAATGCATAGTGGGCAATGCCTGTGATGAGTGGGGTGGATGTACGATGGAGGGGAGGGGAGCGAATTACGAATGCATGGCACGACAGATGAGAGCATGTGCCACCTGGCAAGTTTGGGGAGGGGGGGCCACTCACATCGAGCATGCAGAAAAGAGATGATGTTTCTTTTCCCCCCGTACATGTCACATAGGTCAGCGCCCATCAAAAGATCGATATTTGGCGTGCCATCGCCAAGGACGTCCGGGCCCTGGGGGTCCACAACAGACGGGGCACCCACTGCCGCAAGAGGTGGGAGGACATCCGCCGCTGGAGCAGGAAGACCGCCGAGGCTCTGCTGGGGATGGCCTCCCAACCTAGGAGAGGTGCCAGTCGTACCTTGACCCCCCTGATGTCCCGGATCCTGGCGGTGGCCTACCCCGATTTAGATGGGCGCTTGAGGACATCACAGCAGACACAAGGGGGTGAGTACCAGCACATTCAGCTAAATTTGCACGCAGTGGAGGTGCCTGGGTGGGGGAGGAGGGCTGTGGGTATCCCTAGGCCAGGGCGATTTATGTAGGCTAGGCCCCTCCGTGAGGTATGGTCCTGTGCACCCGCCCCCCACCTCTGTAGGGTGCCTAGTAACGCTATTCATGGACCTGTGTATTCTGTGTGGGCAGTTGTCGCCCATAGGCTTGTAGGGCATGTCCCAGGGTATGAGTAGTGTACCCCAAGTGCGCAGCGTAGTGCAGGGGGCTTCTGTGTCTGTCCTCTCCGCCAACGGTGTCCCCAATGCATGCACTCAACTTGTCTTTATTTCTCCACCCCCCCCCATTTTCTTTGTTTTTCGGTGAATGTGTGCATTAGCATCATCAGGCGGAGGAGAAGTGGCATTGGTGCAAGAGGGAGCTGCATCTCACATGGCCCCCGGAGGGCCATGCATCGGACTCCGACATGACCAGTGAGACGGAGGGCGAGGGGGGCTCCACCACGGGGACCCGTGCAGACGTCAGTGACACCGACACGTCCTCGGATGGGAGCTCCCTTGCGGTGGCGGCAACATCCGTGCCCACCGATACTACAGGTACAGCCGCCACTCAGCGCACCAGCTCTGCCCTCCCAGCAGCCCCTCGGCCTTCGGCCTTCGGCACGTGCCCGCACGGCCAGAAAGGCGGCCATCTCCTTTGCCCCAGGCACCTCAGGCCCTGCCCCAGTCACCCCTGCTGCCCTCAGTGAGGAGGTCATTGACCTCCTGAGGACCATCATTGTTGGGCAGTCTACCCTTTTGAATGCCATCCAGGGTGTGGAGAGGGAGGTGCATCAAAGCAATGCATACCTGGAGGGCCTTCATTCGGGTCAGGCTGCCCATCAGCGATCGTTCAAAGCTCTGGCCTCAGCACTGACGGCAGCGATTGTCCCTGTCTCCAGCCTCCCTCTTCTAACTCCCTCCACCCAGTCCCACTCCCCTGTTCCTCTGCCTATCCCATCCACACCTACAGACCAGCCTGCACACACCTCAACACCCAAGGGAAGCTCATCCAGACATAAGCACCACAGAACACACAAGCATTCACACAAGCAACATACAGATGCAGACATGCCAACAGCCACTACCTCCTCTGTGTCCCCCACCTCCTCGTCTCCCTCCTCCCTCCCTGTGACGTCTACACTCACACCTGCATGCACACCACCATCAGCCAGTACACCCATCACCAGCACACCCTCCACACCAGTCCGCACACGTGCAGTCACCACCCCCACTGCCATGTACACGTCCCCTGTGTCCTCTCCCAGTGTGTCTGTCACCCCCGCTTCCAAACCACACAAACGCAGGCAGGCACCCAACCAACAGCCATCCACCTAACGTCAGCCTCCAGCCCAAGCACCTGCACCCAAAGACACCTGACTTGACTCTCCTACAACCACATCCTCTTCCTCCACTCCCATACCCACTCCAGCTACCCTTCCCATGGCTCCTAAAAAACTAATCCTCTATAAACTGGACCTCTTTTCCTCACCTGACCCACCCCCTCCATCTCGTAAGAGTTCCAAAAACACCTCAGCCACCACCAGCCCAGCAACTCCCAAGAACGTCGTGGCTGGTTTTTGGAGTCCGCCCTTTCCTTGTGCAGGGACATCGGCCAGCAGCAAAGGCACAGCCAGCCCCCCCCCCCCGGGAAGAGGAGCAAAAAACTGAAGGGCAGGCGCGACAGGCCTGATACGCCTGCCCCCAAGGAGGGTAGCCTTGCACCGTCACCTGCCACATCGGGTAAGGGAGCCAAAGGCCACGGAGAGTCTGCCAAGGAGGGCAAGGGCAGCAAAGCGCAAAAGGCAGGGAGCAGCCGACCTGGCCATGAGGGCCCCACCAGCCCCATTCCGGGGGTATCGGAGGAGACCCAGGGCCCCAGGACTCCATCACAGGAGGGCCCCGCAACAGAAAGGTCCGATGCTGACTGAGCAGGAAGTATTGGCCAGGTGTGGTTCACTCGAAACACAAGACAGGCACCGGCTGAACAGGGCCCCGCCGTGAGAAGCACTGCTGAACAGGGCCCCGCCAAGACAGGCACCGCTGAACAGGGCCCCGCCGTGAGAAGCACCGCTGAACAGGGCCCCGCCAAGACAGGCACCGCTGAACAGGGCCCCGCCGTGAGAAGCACCGCTGAACAGGGCCCCGCCGTGAAAGGCACCGCTGAACAGGGCTCCGCCGTGAGAAGCACCGCTGAACAGTGCCCCGCCGTGAGGAGCACTGCTGAACAGGGCCCCGCCGTGAGGAGCACCGCTGAACAGGGCCCCGCCGTGAGAAGCACCGCTGAACAGGGCCCCGCCGTGAGAAGCACCGCTGAACAGGGCCCCGCCGTGAGAAGCACCGCTGAACAGGGCCCCGCCGTGAGAAGCACCGCTGAACAGGGCCCCGCCGTGAAGGGCACCGCTGAACAGGGCCCGCCGTGAGGAGCACCGCTGAACAGGGCCCCGCCGTGAGGAGCACCGCTGAACAGGGCCCCACCGTGAGAAGCACCGCTGAACAGGGCCCCGCCGTGAGAAGCACCGCTGAACAGGGCCCCGCCAAGACAGGCACCGCTGAACAGGGCCCTCCTGTCAAGCACTGCTCCGCTGGGCCCTCCTGTCAAGCACCGCTCCGCTGGGCCCTCCTGTCAAGCACCGCTCCGCTGGGCCCTCATCTCAAGCACCGCTCCGCTGGGCCCTCATCTCAAGCACCGCTCCGCTGGGCCCTCCTGTCAAGCACCGCTCCGCTGGGCCCTCCTGTCAAGCACCGCTCCGCTGGGCCCTCATCTCAAGCACCGCTCCGCTGTGCCCTCATCTCAAGCACCGCTCCGCTGGGCCCTCCTGTCAAGCACCGCTCCGCTGGGCCCTCCTGTCAAGCACCGCTGGCCCATTGGCAGGCCCGGTTCTGTGTCGGGCAGGGCTTCACGAGGCACTCTGCCCACCATGCATCCTCCATGACCAGTGGACTCTGTAATCCACCTGATGGACTGTGGCTTTGCACCCCCCAGGATGGCACAGTGGGCAATCCACCCACTGTAGAGACTTGAGAGACTGTGGGGCTTTGCACTCCCCAGGATGGCACAGTGGGCATGGAGGCCCTTCGTGGATCTGGCATCGTGGACTCATGTGGCTGAGGTGCCCCCCCTTCCCTTCCCCCTGAGGTGCCAGTATTTTATTTTTGTGATGCCCCAGCAGTGTTCTCTCCAATGGACTCGATCTTGTGTGTGGGCTTTGCCCATGTGTTGCTGCACATTGGCCCACGGACATTTGGACTTTGCCAAACTGTGCCGGACTTTTGCTACTTGTATATATATAGTTCTAGATGTGTATTAATTCTTTATATATTGGTAAGTTCGCTATACTTAATTATTGATATAATATAGTTCTATTTTTACAATCATTGCCTTTTGTCTTTGCATTTTTGTTTTGGGGGTTTGGGGGTGTCACTCTGACTTTTCAATCTGCATTGGTGTGTAGGTATTTTGGTGGGGGTGAGGGTGGGGGTGGGTGTGTGGCGTATGTGTGTGCCCGTAACCTTTCCTCCTCCCCCCTCCCCTGTGTCGTAGGTGCAGTACTCACCGTTGTCGTCTGCGGCGACGTTCGTGATCCTGGAAGAAGAGCAGGAAGGCAATGGCTGGGAGAATGTGGAGTTTCGGTTCCATGCTGTCCCGATTCCGCGTGGAGTGTGTCGAGGTGAGCGTTTTCCATTGGAAATGTCTGTTTCCGCCGTGTTTTTATCGGCGGGGCTCCCGCCCCGGAAAAGGTGGCAGATTGGTGAGTTGTGATAGGGTGGCCGGTACATTGTCTGCCGCCTGGCTGTTGGCGGTGACCGCCGCGCTGTTTGTTTGTGCCGCCGTGGCGGTCGGAGTGTTAAAGCGGCGGCCTGTGTTGGCGGTTCCCGCCAGGGTCAGAATTCCATTTTTTGGACCGCCAGCCTGTTGCCGGGTTGGCCGCCGCTTTAACACTGACCGCCAGGGTCAGAATGACCCCCTTAGTGTGCTGTATTGGGAGCTCACAGGATGCCAATTGTTGCTGCATGACATAAAGCAACACAAATGACAATGGCAATCAACTTTCATGTGCAAAGGGACTTTTGAGCTGAAAGTTGCCATTAATGCAGCACTGAACAGGGGTGGCTCCTCTACAATGGTAGAGGAGCATCGTCCCCATAGCCAAGAGCCACAAGATGAAAAATAAAACAATAGCTTATTATTGTTTTATTTTTCATCTGCTGACTCAGCCAGAAGTGCAGGGAGGGGCGGACTGAGTCCTGGGAGGGGGGAGGAGGAGAGAGTGCACCTAAGTGTGCATGTGGGTTTGGCCAGCAGTCTCAGTCCAGCCAAACTCACATGCGCATATAGGTTTCTCCGGCCCGGCTGTGTTGAACAGCCAGGTTGGAGAAACTGCACAGATCCCAGGGCTGTGTCTGAGTGGCAGTCCAAGCCACTCAAAACAATCCTGGTGCTGCTTTCATGCTAGGTTTAGCATGAAAGTAGCACCAGGATTGCTGGAGAGCCTGTGCTGGTGCCCCAGTGAATGCTGGGTCACCACAACAAGAGGAGCGACGAGCAAGGTGGCAGGAGTTGGTGATATGGAACAAATGTTTAGATACAACTGAACATTACTACTTCACCAAAAATACAGTAACAACTTAACAATCGTCCACCAGCAATTAAGTTTTGCGAAAGCTAAACACAACATTTCTAGCATTTGGTGAATGTTAAGAGATGTGATCGCTGAGTTGTTTTATTGTATGAGTTTGAAGAGGCTTCACTTCCTATTTTTACCTAAAATGTTTCCCAAAGGCTATTGGTTTGGCTCTTTTATAAATGAAAATGATTCTTGGCATTGTTGTGTGTACGGTAGTGTGGGTGCACGTGTTGGTTTAGATGATAATGAGTCAACAGTTGGATGGAGGAGAGTGTGTGCATGGCTGGATAAATGAGTAGTTGGCTGAGTACATGACTAAGCATTGGATGAGTCATAATGTGATGGAAGGATGAATATGTGAAGGGTTGGTTGAGTTGGTCAGTGCAAGAAGAGATTCATGAGTGTGAGCATGGATGGATGCAGGTATCTTATGGGTTGAGGACACAGATAGCAGTGACAATGATATAGAAAAAGTCAAATATTACTAAGAATATGTAAGTGCAAACCTTACATCAGGAGTGGGAACTGCCAAGATTGTCCACAATATGTATTCAGTGAATTACAAACATTATGGCAATGTACGCATCTTACCAACAGTGGGCACCATTCTTCCAAGAGTACTTACAATACGTCATCAATTACTGCCAGGAGTGGGAATTATCATGTCAAGAATGTCCACCCTATATCAAGAATTGCTAACATCATTTATGTGAAAATGTGCCCCATCGGTGAGTAATCCTTACTGAATGTTCAGATTGCACCATTACTCAGATGTTTTAGAAGCCAGGCATGACAAGTCCTAAAAGAGAATACGTGGGTGTATGTGTTGGTGTCGTTGGAGAGAGGCTAAGTTCTATGTAAGAGCAGTAAGCAAGTTCTTTAGAGGATGCATGTGGCAATGGAGGACAGTAATGTACATGGCGTTAATGATTTCATGTAATGTAGGGAAATTGGCTATGATTTAATTGTTGATGTAATGCAATTGATTATATAAACCATACCTGCACAGACTGATTTCAGATTGAAGGATGGCAAACGTTTAGGCGAATGGAATTGCAAACGTAATCCTGCATCCCACTGTTCTTTGCAAGTTTAGTGCATCAATTGAAATAGTAAAAATAATTGCATGATACACTGAATCACTTTAAAGTCAATGTTAGCAGGAAATGGACTAGAAATTACAAATTAGATCATACCTTGTATAAAGGATAGATGCTGCACACAGAGACAGCAGCTGCACCGCAGGTAAAGTAAACCACTAATAATTTGTGCCATTGTGTATTCTCAGGTTGCTAACACCTGGAAAGCTCCCTAGATGAATGAAGAATCGGGTCAAATAAACGGAGAAATCTCACCACTTCAAAGGATCTGGCATAAATCCAAGAACCCTTATGACACAAAGCTTCGACAAAGACACAAAAGTGTATACAAATCTAAAAAGACTGAAAAATCACACTACTCAAAAGGCTCCACAATGCCATGTGCCCTTCAAGGGTCCTCTTTAAAATTGCAGCAGAATTCTGTAATCCAGAAAGCAGTAACATCAGCATCCCCACTCACAAAAAATTTGCAGTAAGATACCTGCTCATTACATAAACAAAGTGCACACATTGGACTCAAATCTGACACTCAGAACAACTGCCTAAAAATTACACAACCAAAAACAACCACATCCTAAAATATAACAGCATCTCTCATTACCTTCCAAACAAGGTCTGAAGGGCTGAATTTCATGACCTTGTAAAAGCAAGTGGCTCAGCCACCTGTCCGTCGGACCCTTGCTCTCCTCAATTTTCAAAAAGATTCTCCTAACAACATATGTTGCTATCCCTGTCAGAAAAATAATCAACAACTCCTTATCAACAGGTGTTTTCTCAGAGGACCTAAGGAAAGCTTACATAGGGCACGGATCTCACTCATTAAAAAGGTGATCCTGCCTAGGTTCCTCTATTTATTTCTAACATTCCAATTTACACCCAGCACACATTTTTCAGGCAGGTGCAGGAGATACTAACCCAGCCCATTTGGGGCGCGGGTCTACCTATAGTCCACTGGGAGGAGCCTACGAGGCCCCTCAAGGAAGGAAGGCTTGTGGTACCGGACTTCTATATCTGTTTTCTGGTGTACATACACACTACTTGAAAGACTGTGTTGAGACGCAGGTGACGGCGACACATGCTAAAGTTGAGCATGCTATTGTTCGTACCTAGTCAGTGTTGGGGAACGTGTGCATTCAACCTCGACTTGTGAGAGATGTTGACATTGTAGTGATGACCTGTTGAGCTTGGAGAAAATGGCATAGTTGCAGGCACTTAATGCACCTTATTTGTATCTCTCCTTTGTTTGCCTCTCCCAAATAACCTACTACTTCCACCCACCAAGGAAAAAGGTATGAAGAAACTATTACATATACTGAGGTTGGTAACACTGGGTGACCTATATCCTGAGGGCGCTTTCCTAACGAGACAAAACTTCCAAAGTCGGGCTGGGGCACACAATTGGCCATGTTGAGCTATCATAGATTGCCCTGGGCTGCCAGGGTGGGGTTCACTGTATTCCCTGATCCACCATCTGAAATGTCCCTTCTCCCTGCCTACATTCTGAGGGCTGATACAGGCCACTCAGTATCCTTTTTGTATTCCACACTCCTCAAGCATGGTAGACACGCTCCTTGATGCTAAACATAGATGGGCGAGTCATTGGAATATCAAGTATTTAACAAATCCTGGGCATATTATTGTGCTCAAGTAAAAGATTTGCCATTGAAATACAAGCATAAGCTAGTACAGTTTAAGTATTTACATCAATACTACTACACCCTAGAGCAACTGGCTTAATTTGGAGATGCGGCCACACTGAGTGTTAGTGCTATAGCCTTGCTAATTCCACTTTCCTGCACATATTTTGGAATAGTTCTAAAGTGCTGTTACATTGGTGAGGGTATTCCACATTTTGAGTGAAAAGCTGGAGGTGCTCTTGGACCCTTCTTCTGAGATGGCTATATTAGGAGACACATCCGCTCAGCTTACCACAATATGTCATTTACCATCCATGGTTTTTGTTCTGACCAAAAGAAGAGTGGTAATGGTTTGGATGCAGAGGACAACACCTGCAACAGCTCAATGGTTCAAAGACATTCCCTATTGCCATTACATGAAGGAGCAGTATGTGGCTGAAATACACCCCATACCTGCCCTAAAAACATTTTGGGACCCCTTTCACTCTTACCTACTACAAACTAGATTGTTGTGATTGAGTACATGATGTATCATATCGCTTTTCTCATAGGTGTACTGTAGTATTATCTGGATATATGTGATGAATTGTGCTGCTACGACTTTTGTTCTATACCATGATAAAAAGCAAATAAAAAGAAAGCTTACATGCATCCATTACCTAAGCTATGGAGAGTACCACTGGCCAAGGAAAGACGTGAATTTCGCTTGGACGGGGGACATGCAAAGTAAACTGGGCCGCACTTCTAGACAATGCAGTTAGTATCTCATACAAGGTGGCGATCTTAATGGGTGGGGAAATACATTTCCTTGCGGTGGGAGAAAATGATTTTTTTGTGGTGAGGTAAAGGTAAAAATCCTCCTTAAAATAAATACAGCTGAACACAAATGCAATCATAAAATGCCTGGCTAGCAAGCCTATGCATTTTAAAAAGGAATACTTTATTGTTAAAAATGGGGTCTCTGACTGGCAGTCAGTTTGCACGGACCTTCACTCTTGTCAGGGTAAGAGAGATACACACTATGATAATCCCTGCTCATCCCCTTGGTAGCTTGGCACAAGGAGTCAGCCTTCTCTCAGAGGCAATGTGTAAAGTATTTGTACCAACAAACACAGTAACACAGTGAAAACATGACAAAGTAGTCAACACCAGTTTAGAAAAATAGCCAATATATGAGTAAAACAAGATCAGAATGAAAAAATCCCACATACATAAGAAAGTTATGAATTTTCAAAGATTAAACTTCAATATAGTGCTTAGAAACACAAATGCTTTTATTTGGTGATATCACAGCATTGTGACGGAGTCGTTCCCAACAATCTGACGCCAATGGAACCGGGCACGGAGTCGCACGGACCCCCAGGTACAATACCTTGTGAAAATGAGGAAACAAGATGATGCACGGAGTCGGGAATCAAGGCATCACCTGATCCGGTGCAACGTCGGTTCCGGGGCTGCAAAGCAGAGGAGCAGAGGCGTAGGTGCGAGAAGTCGGGTCCTTGCTGCAGAGCTGCGGAGATGAGGCGGCATCAGTGAGAAGCGTCGATTCCTTACACTTCTGGTGGGGTCGACATCTGGTGGTCAAGAAGCAGTGGGGCGACTTCACAGGGTTGCGGTCACACCACGAGACTGCAGGTGCCGCAGCAGAGTAGGTTGTCATGGACATCGGTGACACGGCACTTCAGGACTCACAGAGCCGTGGACTTCTGTGAGGCTGTGCGGCATCAGGCCTACAGGGTTGGTCGGGGTCGTCGCACTCAAGTGGGGACCACGGCTTCAGTTGCAGGGAGCGTCGCTCAATCTGGCAGCGGCGTCAGTCCAGGCATCGTCCGATGTTGGTGCACTTGGTTTTTCTTGGTTTTCCACCAGCTTCTGCCTTCAAGGGCGCAAGGACTGAATTAGGCATCACTTAACAGGGTAGGAGTCTCAGCAAGAAAGTCCAGGTGCTGTCAGAGGACATCTTTGAGGGCCCTGAGACATCAGAACAGGGGGCAAGCTCAGTCTAAGCCCTTGGAGAAACTTCATAAGCAGGATAGACAGCAAAGTCCAGTCCTTGCCCCCTCTAAGGCAGAACCAGCAACTGCAGTCCAACCCAGTAAGGGGCAGTACTCCACCTACAGCTCTTCAGCTCTTCTCCTTGGCAGAGGTTCCTCTTGATCCAGAAGTGTTCTAAATGTCTGGGGGTTTAGGTCCACTATGTATACTCCTTTCTGCCTTTGAAGTAGGCAAACTTCAAAGGAAGGTCTCTGTTGTTCACAAATATCCTTCCTTGCCCAGGCCTGGCCCCAGACACACACCAGGGGGTTGGAGACTGCATTGTGTGAGGATAGGCACAGCCCATTCAGGTGTAAGGGTCAGCTCCTCCCTCCCCACTCTAGCCTAGGAAACTCACCAGGATATGCAGGCTACATCCCAGCTCCCTTATTGTCACTGTCTAGAGGGAATTCACAACAGCCCAACTGTCAGTCTGACCCAGATGTGGAATACACAAGCAGGCAGAGGCACAGAATGATTAAGCAAGAAAATGCCCACTTTCTAAAAGTGGCGTTTTCAAACTGACAATCTAAAAACCAGCTTTACCAAAAGATGTATTTTTAAATTGTGAGTTCAGAGACCCCAAACTCCAGATCCCATTCTGCTCCCAATGCGAAACGGCACTTATATTTAAAGGCAGTCCCCATGTTAACCTATGGGAGAGATCGGCCTTGCAACAGTGAAAACCAAATTTTCAGTATTTTGCTGTCAGGACATGTAAATCACATCAGTACATGTCCCACTTTTAACATACACTGCACCCTTTCCATGGGGCTACCTAGGGCTTACCTTAGCGGTGCTTTACATGTACAAAACGGGAAGGTTTGGGCCTGGCAACTGGGTACACTTGAGAGGTCGAATTGGCAGATTAAAACTGCACATGCAGACACTGCAGTGGCAGGTCTGGGGCATGTTTACAGAGCAACTCATGTGGTTGGCACAATCAGTGCTGCAGGCCCACTAGTAGCATTCTGGATTACAGGCCTTGGGCATCTCTAGTACACTTTACTAGGGACTTACTAGTAAATCAAATATGCCAATCATGGAAAAGCCAATTACACATACAGTTTACGCAGAGAGCGCTTGCACTTTAGCACTGGTCATCAGTGGTAAAGAGCCCAGACTAACAAAAACCAGCAAAAACAAAGCCCAGCACACAGTCACATCATAGGAAGCAGAGGCGAAAAGACAGTGGAGACTATGCCAAGGATGCCAGGTCTAACACTTATATAGTGTGACCTGCAGTATCACATGTATGAAACTTTCAGGATGACAATTCTACTCACTAAGCAGTGGGCCTCACTGTTGGCATTGAGCAGCATAGCTACTCTGCCCCACTGTACTTTATGCCAATGCACTGCACTCTATACCACTTTACTCTATGCTATTACACTCTAGGCCACTGTACACTATGCCACTGCAATCTACTCTGCACCACTCCACTCTATATCACTTCACTCTACTGTGAAACAATCTACTCTCTGCCACTGCACTCTGCACCATTCTTCTTTAAACCACTGCACTCTACACCACAGCACTCTACACAACTGCACCCATTGTCACTGCTCTCTACATCACTGTACTGTATGCCACTCTACTCAGTGCCAATGCACTCTACACCATTTTACAATACTGACCTCTGTGACACTCTACAACACACTGCACTCTCTACCACTGAACTCTACACTACTCTACTCTGCACTACTGGACACTAAGGCAATGCACTTTATGCCATTCTACTCCACACCACTGAACTCTACACCACTGCACTCTACCTTACTCTACTCTATGCCACTGCACTCTAACCCACTCCACTGTGCCTCACTCCACACCACTGCACTCGCTGCCATTCTATTCTATGCCACTCTAATCTACACCCCTGCATTATATTCCACTGCACTCTTTGCAGCTCTACTCTGCACCACTCCACTCTGCACCACTGCATTCTACTATGCATAACTCTAATCTATGCCACTGCATTCTACTATGCTGCATTATATGCCACTACATCACTATGCTTTGCAACCCTCTACACCAGTTCACTCTATTCTATGCCACTGAACTCTACTCTTTAGCACTCTACTCTATGCTACTGCACTCTACTCTGCACCACTGTACTCAACACCACTCCACTCTAACCCACTGCACTCTACATGAATACAACACTCAACATCACTTCATTCTACAACACTCTACTCTGCAACACCGCATTCTATGCCATTGAACACAATGCAACTCTACTCTGTGCTACTGTATTCAATGCCAATGCACTCTATGCCACTGCACTCTACAGCACTGTATTCTACACTGCACCACTCTACTCTACACCACTCTATGCCACTGCACTCTTTTCCACTCTGCACCACTGCACTCTGCATCACTGTATTGTATTCTGCACCACTCCATTCTGCAAAACTGCACTCTACTGTACAACACTGTAATCTATGCCACTTCATTCTTTGATGCTGCATTGTAAGCCAATGAATTCTATGCATCTGCACTCTTTGCCACTGCACTCCAGACCACTGTATTCTCTTATACTCAATGCTAATGCACTCTACACCAGTTCACTCTACTCTATGCCACTCCACTGTACACCACTCTACGCCATTCCACTCTATGCCATTCCAATACATGACACTCTATGCCACCCCACTGTACAACACTCTACTCCACTTTTTGCCATTCCTTGCTACAATGCTCCATGCCACTCTCCTTTACACCACTAACTTTTAGCCATGCTGAACAGCAGCTGCGCTGTAAAGCAACAATGCTAAAACACATTAGCAAACCCACTAGCTCTTGCATAGGCAAGATCTATTAGTTTTGCCAATGTTTGTTTTTATTGGTGTAGCTCATTTGCTCTTCCTTAGCGCTACTAGTCCCTCTCTACAGCCCCCTGTCAGTTCCACAGGGTAGCATGTAGCAGATTACCCAGACAGCACGGCAGCAAGAACAGTCCAAGTAGCTTCGTGCAAAGTGTTCCCCTTTCAGTGCCCAATGAGCCAGCTGTCTCACAGCTGCTTGCATACTGCTGGCAAAAGCTAAAATAGTACATTAATTCTCTAGGTTAACATAAACCTGATTGATGCTTGCCTGACACAATGGCTGAAGGGATTGGCCGGAAGTGACCAGGAGCTAGCCCAAAGTCCCTGTTTGTACCCTAATTACATTAGCTGTGCTATCCAGACCTAAACTCACCATGGTCGATATGCATTATGCAGCTCTCTGCATCACAATGGAATAATCATCAACCTGTGGCTTTTTGTCTCTACCCTGGCTTGATCTTTATAGGATCGGTAATCCATCTCAGTACTTTTCAGAGACAATTAATTTCGGACATATTTTTCAATGCCAACCAAAAATGTCAATGTTTGCTAGACCTTGCAAGAAATCGATTTGGTTGAAAAGTCCTTTATCGAAAAATATATTTATTTTCAGTGAAACCATTACTCCTTCAGCACTCATTGTTTTGTATATTTCACCAAATTGTGTTTTCGAAATACTTTGAAACCTTACTAAATCTAACCCGTACCACTGGCTTAATATTTGTCCTTAACCCAAATCTAAACCTAACCCTTCACCTACACAAAACGTATGAACCTAACCTTCACAATAACGCCACTAAACCTACCTCAAACATTGTTCCTACTCTTACCGTGTCTCTACCATTTACCCAAACACCTACCTGAAATTATCCTTGTCCTCAACGCTTATTTGAACCCTATTCTCTAATTCCACACCTCACTTTACCCTTCACTTTTCTTTGTAATATTTTTGGTATAATTGAGCCATGAAAGTCAGTGTATTTAGGGAATAAACAGAAACTTACTTTAAGATTAAAATATGAGTTTTTTCTGAAGACCAGCTTGTTCTAGCGAATAGGATCTGTGTCGTTTCAACTCAGTGCTTGCCACAGAACATCCGTTTCAGTTAACATTTTTCATTAAAACTCATCTGAATGAAAAGTAACCTTATGTTCTGTGCATTACAGTGGATATTTAAGGGAAAACCTTCGCCGCCCCCTGCAATATTTGCATATGTTTTTCTGAACTATTTTAGAAAGACCTTCACACTTAGATAACCTGAAGCCTGCGCCAGACAGCCACTTTTCACACTAAGGGCCATATTTATACTTTTTGACGCAAAACTGCGCTAACGCAGTTCAGCGTAAAAAAAAATAGCGCCGGCTAACGCCATTATGAAGCGCCATGCGGGCGCCATATTTATTCAATGACGTTAGCCGGCGTTAGCCGCCGGCGCTGCCTGGTGTGCGTGAAAAAAAATGACGTACACCAGGCAGCGCTGGCGTAAGGGAATATGGAGCTTGGGCGCCAAAAAATGGGGCAAGTCAGGCTGAGGCAAATGTTTCGCCTCAACCCGATTTGCGCAATTTTTTTCGACTCCCAACCCCCATCGAAATGACTCCTGTCTTAGCAAAGACAGGAGTCATGCCCCCTTGCCCAATGGCCATGCCCAGGGGACTTCTGTCCCCTGGGCATGGTCATTGGGCATAGTGGCATGTAGGGGGGCACAAATCAGGCCCCCCTATGCCACAAAAAAAAAAATACTTACCTGAACTTACCTTAAGTTCCCTGGGATGGGTCCCTCCATCCTTGGGTGTCCTCCTGGGGTGGGCAAGGGTGGCAGGGGGTGTCCCTGGGGGCATGGGAGGGCACCTCTGGGCTCCTTCTGAGCCCACAGGTCCCTTAACGCCTGCCTTGTCCAGGCGCTAAAAAACGGCGCAAAAGCGGCTGGACGTAATTTTTTTTGACCCGCCCACTCCCGGGCGTGAATTTTGCCCGGGAGTGTAAATATGCTGCACATGCCTCCGAGTCACTTTTTTAGACGGGAACGCCTACCTTGCATATCATTAACGCAAAGTAGGTGTCCACGCTAAAAAATGATGCAAACTCCATGGACTTTGGCGCTAGACGCGTCTAACGCCAAAGTATAAATATGGAGTTAGTTTTGCGTCGGAATTGCGTTAAAAAAAACGACGCAATTCCGGCGCAAACAGAGTATAAATATGCCCCCTAAATCTAAAACTGAGGCTCATCATGTCCCTAACTTTAAGCCTGGACCTGTCCTTCGCTTTTTTTCCTATTTCCAGACAAATGGAAATATGTCATTATATAAACCTCGTGTAATACCCGACCAAGGTGCTCCGGTACACCTGTAGCCATTAAGCACCACGACTTAACAGTAAATCTCACAAATTACTTGTAGTCACTCCTCAGAGTTCGGTACAGTACTGCAATAAAATGACCGTGCATCGAGTATGACCTCATACTCGATACTCGATGATACTCGAGATAATATGTATCCAAATTTATGACACAAATTATCCCGATTCACCAAGGAATACTTTGTGCAAGCATTTGCACAAATTAACACTTGTGGTGTACAAACTAACGAATGAACGAGAAATGTAAAAAGAACATGAACACAGAGAATACAAGTTAGATCTTAACTATTCTACATCACATAGTTTCTAGTATACATTATTTTTAGCATTAAGAAAGTGAAATGCAAAAAGGAAAAAATTGTTCTCCCAGTATATGCCCAACAGCGTTGAAGGATCATATCTCTCATTGGTAGTTGCAGACCTTAAAAATAATTTGCCTTTTATAAAAGGCCACATGATGTGCTAAAACATATATTGGACTGTATGTAATCTAGTAGCTTACTCACTCCCAGACATCATCAGGAATTCCACTTGTTATCCTATGAAGCTCCACTTAAACGATTTCACACAAAAAAGCAAATTAAATGTTGGGAAGGAAAAGTCCTCCGCATTATCAGAGTCGTGTACCCCTGCCCTGAGAGCCCAAATGTATTGTTGTCTGGATCCCTAATGCTGATTGTTTGTCATGCGCGAAAATAGATCATGTATGTGCGCCATGAGATAGGCATGTCTCATTAATTGTGGTCTTGTTGAACGTGGAGGAACACTCAAAGTGCTGCCCTTATAGAGGTGGAAGGCCACTGCCTTCTTCAGGAGTTAAGCAGCAGGGGCGCATTGGTGGCTGCATACTGTGTAGTGATTCATAGTAGTGAACAGGACCTTTTTATCCTGTGTCACTGGAGTGAGGCCTACAGACTCACTCACCTTTTTAAAGGTACAGCTGTTGTGTGATTAACTCACCCTTGACCTACATCAGGTAAGATGTGGAGTGCTGTGCAGTACAGGAGCAGTGAATGCATCGGTTGTATGCATGCCTGGGAAGGATACACTACAAGGATGGAGCAGTACAGTGCAGTGCCTATGTGGTTAGTACATATACTGGTTGTATGTAAGCCTGAGAGGAAGAATACATTACATGAGAGATGTAGTCCTGCGCAGCTTGTGCGCAATAAAGGCATGTGCTGGATGTACGTGTGCTTGCATGAAGTACAATATGTGAAAGGTGACGTGTTGTGCAGCGTGCACATAGTGAGTGTGTGCTGGCAGTGTGTGTGTCTGTAGAGGGCACGTCCTGGTTAATTATAGAAAGGCTTCTGTGCTGAACAGTGCGCACAGACAGAGTGTGTATGTGAATGCATGTCAACATATAAAGGTACAACGTATGGAGGAACAGTGCTGGGCAGAGAAGGTGCTGTGGATGTGCACTGAGTAAGTATGCCTGCAATGGTATATTACATGGAGGACCCTGGGTTCCATTTTTGAAAGCCCAGACCTGCCTGGGGAAGACATGGGGAGGAGAGGAATCCTCCCAGACAGATTTGAGTGTCGCTGTGAGCTACGTGGGGACACACAGAAAGGAAAGGGAAGCTACTCCCTTTACACTTCAAAACACTACTCTTTGATTCAGTGATAGATCACAAGGAAATAGCCTTGACATGTCGCAGGAAGTAGTTGGGATTGATCAGTGAATCATAGAGACTAGGGCTGGGGTCTGAGATTAACATTTTGATGCCCATATCACTGTGGCTGACATCCAGGTGTGAATTCTGCTCAGTCCTATGACTTGTGTTGTGGACAAGCAGCTTCTGAGTCATTCTTGCTGTGACAGACAGCCTTTCAAGAGGGAAGAAGAAAAGGAGAATTTACAATGTAAAAGAAACAGAACACCAACATAAAACTTCAAAGACACAGAGCCTAAATCACATTTTTTGGCTGGAAAAGGGCAATAAGAAGGGGAGGTTGAGTACCACCTTAATATTTTGTGTTCCCTAGACGTGGCCACCAGTGAATAGAGAATAATCCCAAACATGTTACACTAAGGAGGGTGGGACAGGATTTGTCTGGCAACAAGTAGAGTCCTGACCTCAAAGGGGAGCCTCAAGTGGGAGTGTGTTGTTGCTGCGGACTGTCATATTTCTTTGCATGTGTGGAGTTAGAAATAAAACATTAACTTTTCTTATAAAAGCTAATATTTGACTGGACATTAATTTATTGTTCATACTGTTTACACTTTGAGTTATGAGTTGTGTTCACTGACCTGTATCTGCATACCCCAAAGGGAGCATTGACTGCCGTACTACAGCTACCACTGAGAGTCAAGTGCAGAAGAGATACTTTGGCCGAATGAGCGGGATCCATCGTTGGTCAGGTCCCTGGACATCAGGAGTGAAAGGCCTCAACCACCACAGCTGAGCCCAGTCACCCCTGTGTGCCCCGTGGTCCTCTGAAAGGGGTTCTGACATGAAATAAATTATTTTTGAGGACTGTGTAGCATTTTCAAAGAATTGCACAAAATTACTTTCTGGCTTCCATTATTGACTCCTTTGCTAACTAGGTTCCAGTTTAGGCTTAGAAAGTGTGGAGTTGCGTTTTGAGGTATTGCAACAGAGTAGAGCTTACACTATGAAGCAGCCACACCTTTGTGTATGAAAATGGCACAAATTTCAGTTTGTCTCCAACACACTTTATGATGATGCACATGTGTGTCTTTCCTAAAAGACATGGGAATGGCTACCCTGCTCATCCATGGTGTTGAAACATAATGCAACAATGTTGGCGACAGTCTGCTAGATCTTTGAGTCAGCACATCAAATACAGTGCGTAATTTGCATCAGGAGTGCCATTGGGCCCCACTGCGATTTACAACACCATTCTCCCCCCCCCCCCCCCCCCCTCCAACTGGTATTCCTATTTTATCCCTTGAGCCCCAAAAAAGATAGCACAACAATATCAATAATACTTCAAACGTTAGAAGGCACCATTAACTCTCAAACCATGTATTTATTTTCACTTGTACATCACACCACAGACACATGAGATTAACTATTTCACAGCAAGAGCTGCTCCTTCAGGGCTGAACATTACACAGAAAGTGATAATAATGTAATCACATACATAAAACTAAAATACTAAAAAAACAACATCAGAATAGTACACAGTAAACCATAAACTCGAATAACTTACAGATCAGAACTTCTATATGAACTTCCAGTCTTATATTTACTCAGAATTGCCCTAAAACACATTGATTAATTCTAGTGTACAAAATGTTTTGGCAAATATCATAAACTGCAACTAATGAAATATGTGATAATTTGATCTTTTTTCATGACTACATATTGTTCTTTTACAAATGTCAGCAACGCTTATTTGGTGAAAGATGCATACAGGTTCCCATGAGGGCCTCTGGTCCAAATGTGGCTTCTGATGGTAGTACATCATTGTTGTGATTGATGGCCCATATCTGAGGGGACCAAATTCTGCACTAGGGGAGTCTCTGAAAGAGGAGCCACTTCAAGTGGATGTCAAGAGAATACTGCAGATTGTACTCACCAAAATAGTGTCAGCTGCAGCGGTTTCAGGCACTTTGTGGACTGCTACAGGATCTGAGTGGAAGAAACTGATGTTTTAGTTAAGAGGGTTGGAAGCCCTGCTCAAATAATTAACACAGTCCTTGTCAGGGTGAACCACCAAAGCCACTAAATAAACATATGCTCAACCTTCTGAAACTTTGGCACAAAAGCAGTCAGGCTTAACTTAGAGGCAATGAGTTAATTTTGGTAAATAAAATGACACCAAAATTACAAAAATCCAATAAGTTGAACCGGAGTTATGAGTTTTTAAAGTGTTACGTGAAAATAGTTCCAAAAAGCACAAAGCACCACTTGCGGTTATTTGACTGTGCTGGACCAGGGTAAGATCACAAGTTCAGGCTGACTGTGATGGAGTGCGGATGAGACAGAGGGACCAGCACTACAGGCTGCTGCGGCAGGCGTGAGACAGGTTTTGCAGTACCACTTAAATGGGTGGCATAATGAGTGCTGCAGTCCACTGTTAGCATTTATTTTACAGACCCTGGGTACATGCAATACCATTTACTAGGGATGTATACGTGGATTAAGTATGTCAATTAGGGGTAGGACAATTTTAAAATGTTTGAGGGAGGGAGCACAAGAGCATTACAACTGATTAGGAAGTATAAAGTGCACAGAATCTTGAAGCCATCAAAAATGAATTCAAGAAAAATAGGGATGTCAAGGCCAAAAGTCTGGGGGAACACCCCACCAAGGAGGTCAGGTCTAACAGGTGTGTTTGTAGGAGGGGAAGCCAGCGGAATCTTATCAGTATTGTGTATCATCTCACGATCTGATGCAGCAATGGTGTGTTTGCAGTGCAATATATAAATGTAGCATACATACCGAAGTTTGTAGATTACACATCCATGACTTTTCGCTATGATGCCCAGATAGTCTAATATAGCCTTAGAACCCGGCGTAGCGGGCTCTACCGGCTATTAAAGGCCCGCTCCCGCGGTAAATGCCCGAGCCAAAGGCGAGGGCATTTAACAAGGGAAAAGGGCCTATAATAGCCGGTAAAGCCCGCTACGCCGGGTTCTAAGGCTATTAGAACATTCTGCCACTCAGGGCAGAATGTTCTATTAAATAAAACAAATTGCTCACGGAGCCCGAGGGGATTAAAATCCCCTCGGGCTCCGTGAGGCTTTGTTCACAGCTGTTGCTGTGAACAAATCGAACATTGAAATTTTGGCGCTGCGGGCTTTTACCGGTCAGTAAAAGCCCGCAGCACTCCATTGTTTTCAGTGGAGCTGCCAACGTTCCAATGTTCTAATATAGATTGTCACATTTTAACATATCCCCCACACAGACACGTATCTCATTATCTAAAGTTTTCATTTTATTGCCTGTCGTCTACAGCAAGGTAATACCTACTCCTTCGCTTTACTTATTTTGAGCTATGTACAGCGTCAAGGGGTGAGAGAGAGTGGCAATTTTTAAAGCCTCTACGTTGGTATCATAGAAAGCTAGGCTAGGCCTTTTTAGCAATCAGCAAACTTTTTTATGTGTCATTACAAACAAGTGTACATGTGACTTCAAGATTGAATAGATGGATCATTAATATCTTAATAGGTCACAACCAGGCATGTGCTACAGGCAAGCATGCTGCAAGATTTTTGGGGTTTGAAGAGCATGTTTATCTTGCATTTGCAAAAAAAGAGCTTCACTAGTCTGTGTCCAGATGGAGCTTTTTTTCCTCCCTGCCTACCAATAGCACGCTGTGAGAATTGTATTACCTAGCACCATCATCTCTCAAAGCTATCTTCCTCGATCTCCTCTTAATTATTCATGTTAAATTTGAGTGAAGGACAAACTAAAGCATTTTGAAAAATGCTTTACAGCGGAGGTTTATATGATTTATTAAGTGTTGTTACTGCTAGCCAGAGAGGGATTGCATTCTACCTGCTGTTCTATAACACTCTCTAACACGCTTAAGGGATAAAAAGATCTGGGTGAACGGTTGTTTTTATGTTTCTGCTGATTTAATTGACACTTATGCACCCAGAAAGCTTTTTTGTTTTAATACAACGCAATATACAATTGGCAGATATTTCAGCAGCTGAAAACTGGTATGTTCTATTATAAGAGAATGGCAGCACTTTTAAAATATGGACAAGAAGAATGCTAAGGAATCTAGGCCTTGATATACAATGCAATTTTACCGTCCCAAAGGTCAAACTTGAGCCTTTGCAATCACAACATTTTGTAAGTGTATAAAACCCAAATTGCGATTCGGTAACAAGTTACTGCATCGCAATTTGGGTCTTAAAATAAATAAAGGCTCAGTACTTGGAAGAGTCGTTCATTCCAATTACCAATACCTTAATTTATGTGCTAATGTTTTGCAGATAAAATCCGGATGCAAAACATTAGTATTTGGCAAGGTCGCTACTTAACAAAATACCATTGCATTTGGTAAAAGTCGTTGCACACATGCACAAATTGCAACCACTTCTATTAAGTTCATTTTAGTAGATTTCAAAAAGCATATTTTAAATTGTTATTTGTCACAATAGCGTTTCTTAAGTGGAATCTGTGTACAATAGGCCGTAAATTATAAGACACTACAGTAAACCCAGCCCTCATGTACATAGGAAAAATAAAGATCTTGGTGAATTAAACTGAACATTTTTTTTCACCTTGTGATAACTTTTTTGACAGGAGGCTGCCAAACAGTTCTGCCCAGTGTCATGGTAACAAATATAGCTTCCAACTGCATTTACCCAAAATTAAGTTAAAATATTACTCTTAATAATGTCTGATTTCCCAGAGGAGCTAATTGAATTGAAATTACTTAGGAAAGTGTGAAAAACAGTAATACAGTGTACTCAGCTTTGACAACTATTGCAATCTAAAGGCATATCAATAAGATAACGTAGACTGCCTTAGTGATGAGAACTTCCAAGGGATTCAGTAGCTCTCCCCATTTTCAGCTGGGGGGGGTCACATGTTAGCCCTGGTCAGACTTAGAGTGGTCTTCCCTCAAACCTTTTTTGCCTTTCCCCTGCATTTTTACTAACCTCATTTTTGCTGGCCTTAGGACTCTAAACACTTTACCACTGCTGACCAGTGCGAAAGTGCTTGTGCTCTCTCCTCTGAACATGGTAACTGTGGCTTATACCCAATTGGCAAATTTAATTTACTTATAAGTTCCTAGTAAAGTGGCACTACATGTGCCCAGGGCCTATAAATGAAATGCTACTGGTGGGCCTTCAGTACTGATTGTGCCACCCACTTTAGCAGTCCTTTAAACATGTCTGCTATTGAAGCCTGTGTGTATGCTCTTTTAAACTAATATTTCGACCTAGCAAAATAAACCTTTTGCCTTGTCCAAACCTTCCTTTTGAACATATATAAGTCACCCCTGAGGTGGGGTAGACCCTGGGCAATCCAGTGGGCAGGGTCCAATGGATTTAAAAAAGTCGGACATGTAGTGTTAAGTTTTACATATCCCACAAGTGAAAAACTCTTAAATTCGTTTTTTCACTCTGCAAGGTCTACGTCTCCCATAGGATAACTTTGGAGTTACCTAGTTACAGTCAATGGGCCTGATTCACAAAAGTAAACTTACAATTTTGGTCTAAGTTTAGATCAAAAGGGTAAGTTTACAATTTGCAGGTATTCACAAAGGTAAGTTACGAGTAGTACCTTTATGTCTGCACTTGAGGCAGATCACAGCACTCACAGCGGATCATCTGTACTGGGGCCGGCTTATCCGCACTTGAGCCGGATGAGACAGAAATGCATACTGACACTCCTGTGTATGGGTCTACAATCCCCCCAACCAGCTCCATCTGAAACTCTTTAGCCCACACCCAATCCCAGCTGCACACATAAAAGCAAAGCTGTCACAGACAAACCCTTTCAGTCTTTTCAACATGTTGCTGAATGTGTTTGTTGGTTTGCCCCTTGCTATGCAACAGGATGATTTGAGGAGAAGAAAGAGGAGGAGGAGAGTAGAGAGGATCGTCAACCTCTTTGAGATGTCCAGCCAAGATGTCATGGCCAGATACTGTTTTCCCCCTGATACCATCTTGGGAATGGTTTGTGAGTGGGAGCAGGATCTTGACTCTGTGACCTGCCACTCCCACGCCATCCCAGCCTATGTCAAGATCCTAGCAATTCTCCATTTCTTTGCTATGGGGTCATTCCTGAGGGTCTCCAGTGACCTTGTGGGAATCTCCTAGGCAACCCAGTCTGATGCCTGCATCAAGTACTGAGCTGTATCAACAGGAGAGTCCACAGGCGAGAAGGCAAGGGGTAGCTAAGGATTTCTACCTCATTTCCTGCTTCCCACGTGTGTTGGGGGCAATTGATTGCACTCATGTGGCTTTACAGCCACCTCACCACAATGCGTGCATCTTCTGCAACAGACACCACTGGCACTCCATCAACATGCTGGGTGCCTGTGATACCAATGGTAGCTTCATTGATGTGCAGGCAATTTTCCCAGGAAGAACCCATAACAGCTATATATTCCACAGGTCACCTCTTGCCCGGCGGATTTGGCAACATGTGGCTACTGGGTAAGTACAAAGCACCACATAAGTATGATATGTATTATTGTGTTTGTACATGTGCACAACCATTAGACAACACTAATCCTCATGCCACATGCATGCCCCCAACAGACACAGTATGTACCGTTTCATACAGCATGTACTGTACAGATGCATGAGGGACATTTACTAATATTTACTATTTCCTTCCTCACATGAAGCTGCATATGCACCCTCCCCTCATCTCCGCACACCATACAGACGTGCAACCACTATATCTCAGCAGAAGTACAAGAGGGCACACAGATGTACAAGAGCCATGACTGAGAGCAGTTTTGGGCTCCAGAAGTCAAGATTCAGATGTCTCGACCATACTCATCTTAGGTGATGTGCAAGATCATAGTAGCCTGCTGTGTTTTGCACAACAAAGCATTAAATCATGTCTTACGCAATCCTCTGGACCCTCAGCTAGATCTGAATCCAGGCATCTGGGTCATTGTACAAAACAGAGGTCAGAGTATGCAGGTGCAGGACTAGCTGGGTGACACATTTTTCTCCTGAGCAACGTGTTGTGTCATAGCCTTCATGTGGTTTGCAGTCTGTTGTCAATGATGATTAGTGGACTTTTACCACTCTGTCCACATGTGTCATCCTGAGACTACTTTGTAAGCCATACATGATGTCTGTATACAACAGCTGTTGCCAAGAGTCAAAAGATTGGCCATGCATTACACCATCTGCATATTTCAGGTATTAGCATGGAAAACATCTTGTAGGGCTTCATTATCTCTGGGGACCAAATGTCTGCATCCGTGAGACCACCCCGGACAGTGTCACAAAAAGGATCTGCTTCACAAAGGGCCTCTACCGTTGGGATGCAGGTGCCACATCAGAGGGTGAGTACCTGTAACGAAGGGGACATTCCTGCTATGAGATTTCACTGTGAAGTGATCCTGGACCAAGTTAAGTGAATTACCTACAACTGTGTGGCCTCTGCCCCAGGGGCAGAGGCCCCTAGCAAACCAGGCCCCTTGTATGTGTGTGTGTGGCAAATCATATTGAAGTTTGGCCAAATGTCTGTCATAGGTACACCATGGAGCAAGTGGAGGAGTTGAGACATGGATAGTCCATGCTCATAGGTGACATGTTTGGCAGCTGCACATGAGATGTGCCATTCCAGGAATGGGTGAATTATAGTTGAGATTGGCCATTTTGTCCCTGTTTCTCCATGGAATGACTGAGACTACAAGACCTTGAATACATCATGATCATCTGGCCCAGATCAGCAGATAATAGTGCGTTGTTAACAGCAGAAAAATGTTTGTTACATTTGTAAAAAGGTAACAGATCTTAACTGCAAAGTTTAAATAAGGCTAGATTATTTAAACATTGCCAACATAATACTTTGCGTAACTACACTCAATACCACTACATCCTATATTACTGCACTCACCAACTCCCAACTCCACTGCACTCTATGCCACTACACTCAACACCAGTACAAACAACCATACACTACTCCACTCTAGCCTGCACTGTTCCACTCTACAGCACTATACTCCACTCTACCACACTCCACTCTACACCATTGTACTATATGCAGCTGCAATATACTCTACACCACCATACTCTATACCACAGCACTCTATGCTATTCTAACTCACTATTCAAAAACACCAATAGACTCTACACCACTTTACTGAAAACAAATGCACTCTTCACCACTACACTCTGTGCCAATATACTCTGCCCCACTGTACTTTAAGCTGCTTAACTCTAAGCCACAATACCACACTCTACTACACTACACAACATTACACTCTACTATGCTAAACTCCATAATACTATACTCCATTAAACTATACTACAATAACACCCCAATCCAGTACATACCAATCCACTCTACAGAACTATACTCCGCTATCTACAAGACTACTCTAATCCACTATACAACACTCTCCACTATACAACACTCTACACAACTCCATCTATACCGGGGTCTCCAACCGGTCCATCGTGAGCTACCGGTAGCTTGTTGAGACGCCATGAATAGCTTGCACCGGTAGGATCTCAATTTAGTAGCCCATTTACTTAGTTAAAATATTTTGTCTTTTTTTTAGGCGACGTTCCCCACCCTCACCCAAATCAGCTCCTCAGATTGGCTTAACTTAGCTTAGCAGGGGTGGGGTGGGCCAAACAGGATGGCATTGTTCTTCCCTGCGCTTCTCTATCTCTGCACCACCTGCTGTTCACACTCTAGCACCACACTTTTCATCCTATGCAACGAGTGTCGATGCAGAGCAGAAAAGCGTGCAGGTGGTGCAAGCAGTATTGAACTGCTAACAGGACCCGCACTACCTGCCTTTTTTAGCCTGCCACTAGTTGATTTGACCGAAGCAGCAAGTAAGGCTTAAGGAGCCCTGTGCTGGCCAGATCAGCTCCACACCCATAGTGAGCCCCTGTCCTGGCCTGTGTAGGCAAGGTGGCACAGTGGAAGTCCAGGTCACATGAAACCATTAAAAAAAATAGAGTGAAACGCTGTCTTAATTTAATGATAGATTCTATGAAACTGTAAAGTTATAACTGCTAGTTTAGTCCAAGTCGAGATATAAAGTAATGTGTTAAATTCCAATATAATTCATATTTAGAGGACACCACACAAAATAAAACTGTTAGTGCTTTTAACACTATGGAAATGTGTAATACAAATTGGGGCATTCATTAGAATGAGGAGGCGGGAGAGACAGTCAGGCTCACCAGAATGAGTTCTGTAAGTCTCATAACAGCACTAGAGAGGCAGAGGCAATTGAGACAGGGCAGGTGACAGAAGTAGTTCATTTATCTGCTGTAAGAATTAGTGGCATTGGGGACAGTTATTTATATGATTTATTGTCACGCTTGCCAGCAGCAGCTAGTGCCAGGTCTACAAAAAGTGTTTTGAATGGATCTGCAGTCAACAAGGAACTATGAGTACTTCTTTTTTATTTTTTACATCTGTGGCGCACTCCCGATTTGGGGTGAGGGGAAGACAATGCACTTTTAACCTAAAAATGATTGTATTTCCTGAGCATCCCATGCCCCCTTCACCCTATGCTCTGGGAGCCCCTCGTGGCCCTTGCCCACCCACTCCTTCCTCCCAAGCCCTCCATGTGGCCTGGCCTGTATTGCCCTTTCCTGAAGTACCAACAATCAATCATAGCATTTGTAAAGCGCACTACTCACCCGTGAGGGTCACTAGGCGCTGGGGGGGGAGGGGTGCTGCTGCTACTGTTCGAACAGCCAGGTCTTGAGGAGTCTTCTGAATGTTAGCAAGTCCTGTGTCTGTCGCAAGTCGATAGGAAGAGTGCTCCACGTCTTGTCGGCAAGGTAGGAGAACGATCTGCCACCGGCGGTCGTTCTGTGGATGCGCTCAACGGGGGCGAGGGCAAGGTCAGGGGACCAAAGCTGGTGGGTTAGGGTGTAGAAGGAGAGTCATCTGTTGAGGTATTCTGGTCTGGTGTTGTGCAGTGCTTTGTGAGCATGGGTGAAGAGCTTGAACGTGATTCTCTTGTTGACGTGGAGCCAGTGCAGGTCTCTCAGGTGAGCTGTAATGTGGCTGTGGCGGGGGATGTCCAGGATGAGGCATGCAGAGGCATTCTGTATGGAGCTTGGCCATGGTTCCTGCTTAGAGGGCATTGCCGTAGTCCAGTCTGCTGCTTACGAGGGCTTGGGTGACCGTCCTTCTGGTTCCAGTGGGGATCCATTCGTAGATCTTCCGAAGCATGCGGATGGTGTTGAAGCAGGGAGAAGAGACGGTGTTGACTTGCTGGGTCATTGATAGCAATGAGTCCAGGATGAACCCCAGGTTGCGTGCGTGCGTGGTCGGTGGGTGTCGGTGCGGTTGTCAGTGTGGCAGGCCACCAGGAGTCGTCCAAGGCAGAGGGGGTGGAGCCGAGGACCTCA
The DNA here is from genome assembly GCF_031143425.1 of Pleurodeles waltl. Taxonomy (NCBI): domain Eukaryota; kingdom Metazoa; phylum Chordata; class Amphibia; order Caudata; family Salamandridae; genus Pleurodeles; species Pleurodeles waltl. The sequence goes on from NC_090447.1 coordinate 1,235,224,727, forward strand.
GTCTTGTCAGAGTTCAGTTTCAGGCAGCTGTTCTTCATCCATTCGGCGATTACCTTCATTCCTTCGTGGAGGTTGGTTTTGGTGGTGGTGGGGTCCTTGGTGAGGGAGAGGATCAGCTGGGTGTCATCAGTTTAGGAGACAATGTTGAGGTGGTGTGATCGGACGATGTTTGCGAACGGAGCCATGTAAACGTTAAAGAGGGTCGGGCTGAGGGACGAGCCCTGAGGTAAGCCGTAGATGATCTTGGTGGATTCAGGGCGGAATGAAGGGAGGCGGACTCTCTGGGTTCTGCGGGTGAGGAAGGAGGTGTCGCGGATCCCTGCCTCGCTGAGGCATGTGCGTAGGGTGTGGTGGCAGACGGTGTTGAAGGCAGGCGAGAGGTCCAGGAGGATGAGGGCTGTGGTTTTACCATTGTCAAGTAGGGTCCTGATGTTGTTGGTGACGGCGATGAGGGCAGTTTTGGTGCTGTGGTTGCTGTGGAATCCGGATTGGGATGAGTCCAGAGTGTTGCTCTACTCAAAGAAACCGGTCAGTTGTTTGTTGACAATCTTCTCGATTACTTTTGCCTGGAATGGGAGCAGGGAGATGGGCCGGAAGTTCTTGAGGTCCTTTGGGTCCACCTTGGGTTTCTTGAGGAGGGCGTTGATCTCGGCGTGTTTCCAGCTCTCCAGGAAGGTGGCAGTCTTGAAAGAGCTGTGGGTGATCTTCCAGAGATGGGGTGCGATGACGGAGCTTGCTTTGTTGAAGATGTGGTGAGGGCAGGGGTCGGACGGTGAGCCAGAGTGGATGGTGTTCATGATTTCGATGGTGTTTTTGTCGTTGACGTGGGTCCAGGAGAGCAGGAGGTTGGTGTGGCTGGGAGGCAGTGAGTCTGTGGTGTCGGTGGTTGACAGGGGGGTCTGGGTATTGAAGTTGTCATGGATCCCTGCGATCTTGCGGTAGAAGAAGGTGGCTAGGTAGTCACAGAGGTCTTGCGATGGCGGGATGTCGTTGACTATGGAATCGAGGTTGGAGAGTTCCTTCACCATGTTGAAGAGCTCCTTATGGCTGTGTGTGTTGTTGTCGATGCGTTCTTTGAAGGAGGTTCTTTTGGTGGGTTTGGATGAGTTGGTGGTGTCTGCGGATGGCATTCTTGAAGGCTGTGTGGTCTGCAGTGACCTTGTTCGAACACCCTTGGCACTTCCCTCCAACCCCCACCTGCCACTCCTTTCCCTCTCTCCACCTTCTTGCACTGATTGTTGGGACGTCTCGGGCCCCTCTGGTCCTCTCACCTCCTCCCGCTCCCACCTTTTCCTCATAGAGAAGTCATTGCTCTGCCCAGTCTATGTGAGAGAGGCCAAGCAGAGGTGAGAGGCCCCGCACACAGTGCTGCTGGCACCTCACAGGGCCTGGGTGTAATTTAAAGTCATCCTGTGTCCTTCTGGAAGAGTGAGGATCTGGTGATAGTGCTTGGAGCAGAGGCCAGCGCTTCCTGCAGGTGGCTGTGGGGTTAGCTGAGGCCTGCAGGGCTGGAAAAGCTGAGGAGGTGGATGAAGATCACACCGGGCAGAGAGGTACAGAGGGACACTGGCCCTTTAAACACAGGCCTGGCAGCCCCTGAGGCCTAGCAGCCCTTTAACCAGGAAAGGCCCCTTAACAATTGCGATAAGAAATTGTAAATCTAGTTTTCACTGAATACTGCAGTTTATTATTTTGCAATGACAATAAAGGAGCTTAGAGGTATGCCCACTTATTTATCACTAACATATCACTAATCCACAAAGAAACCAATGAAACTAAGTTAAAAGTAGGGATGTGCTGACAGTACGATTAGTCAACACTTATTGATATCAACAATGGTATTATTTTAATGCTGAGGACTGTGGCACTCAAAGCATGATTATGTATAAAACCTATATGAAACAGTCTTGTTGAGCTTGTGTAAAAGTATATTCACTGTTTATTATCATTGCTCGTCCTGTTAAAAGTCTGCACGTAGACAGCTGTAAGAATATATTCTGTCTTCTGTTGTATTGTATTGTATTATTTCATATCCCTGATAATCCACAAAGTGCTCTGATTTTCAGTGGGTTTCGGGTACCTATTTTGTAGAGCCTGGTTGTTCATGTGTCAAATGTAATGTGGTTTATATGAGAGGAACTGGGTGGTGGGCATAAGGTTCAAAGGCGTACTTCAGAAAAATGCTGAGCATGATTGCTTGTAATCATGAGGATCATTTCAGGAGTGATCAGTATCCTAAAGTTGTGACTATCTTAGAGTGCTAAGCATGGGAATTGGTGTAAAACACCTGTGTTATCTGGAGTACACCGAGAAAACACAGCCATGGGGCCTGGCTGCTCCTGGGGCCTAGCAGACCATTAGCCAGGAAAGGTTGCTTAAACACAGGTCTGGCAGCCCCTGAGGACTAGCACCCCATTAGTCAGGAAAGGTTTTCCACACCCAGCACCTTTAGCCAGCACCCTTAAGGGATACGAAGCCCTAAACCTGTCAGGCAATATCAAACACCATTAGGAACCACTGGCCTGGGCCCAGCAGAGAATGAGAAAAGGCTGATTTTGTTTTGGAATGCTTGAAAGCAGCCATACTATGGCATGCTGTGCAAGGGAGTAGCCACAAAGTTGAAATATCCCTCACTTGAAATATACTTCTATTTATTAGCACCAAACATGCAAAGCAAGCAAACCAGACCCTCCTTTAAAGAGTTCCTTTCATCTTCTTTCCTATCATCTAAACATCTACCCATTCATCATTTCATTCATTTATCCAACCATCTGCCCATTCCTTCACCTTTCCATCTACCCACCCATCCACCAATAATTCCATCCATCCATGTATCCTTCCAACCATCTTTCGATCCGTCCTTTCATAGTTCTCCATCTGTTCATTTTTACACCCATTCACCCTTTCACCTTTTTATTGTTTCATTCTTCCATCCACACTTTCATCCTTTTATCTTTTCAACCTTTTACATTTACATCTGTTCATTCTTTCACTGTTCTGTCGTTTCACCTTTTTTCTTTTCACTGTTTACTTCCTATCACCCATTCCTTTCTCCTCCTTTTCTTTCTTTCCCCTTTCTATGTACCCAATCTTTTTCTCTCATTCTTAATTTTTCTTTCTTAATTTATCTCTCATGCATACTTTTCCCATTGATCCTTCTCACTGTGTTGTTTCACTATTTTAATTTTTCTTTTTCTACACTGTGCACGCCAGTCGAAGCCCCATATCCCTTTTTCATGGTATTCCACACATTGTTATTTTTGAGCATTTTGATTGCAGACAGAAAAGGCCCATAAACAAGTAATTCATTATTAACTGAGAGTAAGTTCTTCAGCCCATGTGCCCTGAGTCAACCCCACTTAAGCTGCTGCAGTGGGACGTTCCCTACATCTGATTCTGCGGCATGCTTCTTGCATCTATCTTTTGCCACTCTGTATTTCCACCAGCAGTACTGGAAATTCAGATATTATGAGCTGGGTCTCACTTACTACTGAAGACAGCCCTTGCAACTTGTGTAACATCCAGCTCAGCCCTTTGCAGCTCAAGGGGGCGCAGTGGTGATGGAGGTCAACAATATTTCTTCTGACCCACACAAATTCATATAAGTCTCTTTGATTTCTTTCTCTATGATCATATTTGCACTGCAGGCAGTTGGATCATTTTTTTTCCTGCCTGGCTGAAAGGCCATTACATCTGATCACTGGGTGCTGCAGATATTCACACTCTGTTCTCAACATTCTGTCACCAGGGCCCTCCAAGCCTCGAAATGCCCCACCTGTTTTCACACTGTATGCCACGCCACCTTTCTTCTGCAGTAGGATCAATCCTTTTTGGCATAAGGGGGCATTGTGGAGGTCACAGAGGTGGAAAGAGGCAAGGGGTGTTGCTTCTACTATTGCTTGGACTCCAAAAAGGGTGAAGAGCTTCATCCTCCTAATGCCTTTTGTTTGAGAATAAATTGAAAGTGCCTACAAAGCTGATGACTGTTACAGTGCTCCATTCTTGCAGACCTCCAAATAGGTCACCCAGCAGGGTGTGAGGAACCACAGGCCCCAGACACTACAGTGTCAACCACTGGCAAGAAACCACAGGCCTGGGGACTGCAGGGTCTGAGCCTCTGGCAACCACAGGCCCAGGCCCTGAAACTTATAAACCACGAGTAAGGAACCACATGCCTGAGCTCAGCAGGGTGTGAGGTACTAATAAGGAGCCACTGGCCCCAGACACTGCGGACAGTGTAAGCCACTGGTAGGGAACCACAGGCCTGGGCACTGCAGGGTCTGAGCCACTATAACAACAGGCCTTGTAACCTTCAATGAACCACTAGTAAGGATATTAGGTCATGGGCCCTGCAAGTAGTGTGAGCCAAAGGTAAGCAACCACAGACCAGGGAACTGCAGGCAGTGTCTGCCACTGGTAAAGGAGCCATAACTTTGACCCGGCAGATAGTGTCATGCCCTAGACCCTCAGGGTGTAAGCCACTGGTAAGGAACTACAGGTCCAGGCTCTAGTATAGAGTGTGTCAGCCACTGGTAAGGAGCCCCAGGTCCCTGCACGCAGTGTCAGCCACTGGTAAGAAACCACAAGCCTGTGTCTAGCAGGGTGTTAGTCACTGGTAAAGAAGCACAGGCCTGTGTGCTGCAGGCAGTGTCAGCTATTGGTAATGAACCACAGGCTTGGGCTCGGTTGGTTGTGTCTTACACAGATGATGAACCATAGGCCATTGGCCTTGATACTAGTGTGAGCCTCTGGTAAGAAACTACAGATCCGGCCTACGTAGGCTGTGAACCACGGATAAGGAGCCTGGGGACCTGAGCTGAGCAGCCTGTGATCTGAGCCACTATTAAGGAAACATGTCCTTACTCAGTGCTGTGTTGAATATGTCTAGCTGAGGTGGCATGAGGGGCAAAGCAATGTTTGGACTGAAATCCATCCCAAATAATTACCAGTAGATGACTGATTCAAGCAAAAACCTATTACTTTTTGTTTTGCTCACTCTCTGGCACCCTAAGTGTGACTACACTATCCTCATCCATCCACGGGACCATAATTCTCCATAGGTATTATTTATTTATCTATTCATTTTATTAAGCACATAATTACCCAAAGGTGTCCTGGTGCTAATATAAGGCAGTTAAACATTGCTAATTGAGAGAGGGTAACCTAAAATTCAGATACAAGTACAATTGGAGTTCATTAAATAGGTAGGTTTTTAAGGCCGTACAAAACTTTAAAATGTTCGTTTTGGAATAAATCTCAGTATGCAGCTTGTCCCATGCCTGTACTGTGACTAGAACAAAGGCACGTCCACCCATTCCTGTCGGTCAAAACTTGGGTACAGTAACCAGATTTGCAGATGAGGAAGGAAGCAATCTTGAGGGTATATGTATTTTGAAAATAGCAGAAATATAGTAAACACGTTTGGGATAGTAAGCCTTATGGCACGTACATAGAACCTTAAACTAGCATCCCTTCTGTACCGAGAGCAAATGTAACTTACTTCTAACTGCCAAAAGGCTTTCAAATTTTCAAATCCCTAATATCAGTCTAGCAGCTGCATTCTGGACTCTGGACTTGCTGCACTATTTGTATCAGATATCCCGGGAAGCTAACATACTGTGCATTGCAATAGTCCGGCCTGCAGACAAAGCTTGAGTAATTAAGTATATGAGTTGTTGAGGAATAAATAGTAAAATCTTTTTTAACTCCTTCATAATCATGAAGCAGCTAACATAACATAAGTTTCTTTATGTGAGGCTCAAATGACAATGTATTGTCAAATATGACACCCAGGTTGTCAGCTGTAGTTGTTGGGCTTAGGCAGGGTCCTGCTGGCCGAGGCCACCAGGAGGAGGACCCTTAAGATTGGTTGAAAAACACTAATACTTCAGTTTTATCAGAGTTTAATCGCAGATAATTAGCGTTCATCCAGCTGGCTACCTAAAGAAGACAGTATTTAAACTGGTCTTGCTGGTGGCTGAAATTCCCCTCCTGTCGTAGATAATCATCTGAGTGCCATTTGCATAGCGGCCATAAAACCGGAAACCAAAAGAAGTAATCAGATCAGCCAATGAAGCCACATAAATGTATGAACTTTGCTAGAACATGTTTAAAAGTGCTTTCTCTTTATATTTGCTGTTTTAAGCATGTAAAAGGGCTCACTTAAAAAACGGCTTTAAGTGATTTTAATTTGTATTTGTACTGGCTGAGACATTAAAATTACCTGTAGAAACCTGCTCAGGTGGCAACGCTAAGTGAAAACAGTCCCAAATAAATAGAAAACACAAAAGTATGAGTTTTTATCTAAAACGTACAGTGTATTTTGTAACATGTAGAAGAACATCTGATTAGATCACTGTTTTGAAAGGCATTTTATAAGTGATAGTAGTTTGTAAACATCATGTAATCTCTCCATCTCTGATCACAAGAAAGGAAAGTCACTTATCATGTGCATCATTTATGTGACCTAGGTTGTTATTACTACACACAGAGCTTTATAGTCGCATAGGAGAGATTTGGTACAGTGTCCACTATGAACTAATGCTTTTCAAGGTGCTGTCATGTGTGATAATGAAGAAAGGGGAGGCATTGTGTTGCAGCATTAATAGCGCTTACTAACCCAATGTGTGACCCTGAAGCACCTATCTACGTGATCAGTAAGCTGTGCCATGTAGGGTGTGTGGTGGGTAGTGTTTTCTTTGGTTTGCGATCCTATGTGGGAAGTGTTTCCATGTGCTGCCTGATGAACACCAAGTTGCATTTATCTGATGACATAAACTTTATCATGTTATGGGACACAGCACGTGGCAGTATGGTGGATGATGAGGTGTGAGACAGATATACAGGCAATGTTTTTCAGTTTGCTGATAGCTTTGAACAGCTATATAGGTCCCATAGGTATTTCTGGTGACAGTAGTAGTCTGCTAGCAGCCTTAGCTGGTGACTACCGAGGTCAGCATCACACGGTTTGTTGAAGAGGGGAGACGGGATTGATCCAAGGTTTTCTAGTTTCATGTTGTACAGTTCACCCACTGGGTATCCCCTTCTCCCTAGAGATGGCTTGCATGGGTGTCCACAGAAGGGGGTAAAGGGGGGTGCTTGCCCCCCCTGCATTTAGGTACAGCCTGGTGTGCAGGCTCACGGTGCAGCGTAATACTATGGCTGCTGTAGTGTTACGCTGCCTGCACTAGTACTGCCACATCCCCCACCAAAACAGTCCAGGATGCCACCCCCTGAACAAAATTCTGCGGACTCCCATTATGGCTTGGCCCCCTTCAGTTGTTGTGTAGCCATTTTAGTTACAGCTCCATGCACGTTATTCTAACACAGTAGGCCGCTGTGCACTTTAAACTAGATATATTTTATTCTGCTTCGCATTGTTATTTTTACAATAACCATTTTTACGGTCTTGTTTTATTTTCATCCATCTAACTGTTTTGCCTAGTCCAGCACTGTGGTCTCAAACAAGACATTCTTGATCACTCTGTGCTTCATTAAAGTCTACAGTTCAATACATTGCCGGTGAACGTGGTAGAAGTTTAGTCTCCAACATTTGTAGAAAATACACATCCTTACGTAGGGACATTTTCTCAGAACATCAGCTGTGTTGTTATATAAACACTTCATTGTCCCTTACACATTAGAGGGAGATTCCAGCCAGGGAACCACGACTGTATGCTGATTGCTGAAAGCTTCGCTACAGATGCTAACGCAGAACTTTGCTCATGTATGGGGGTTGATGTCTTCCCAGGGGAACCTGAAAGGCAGAATTAGACTTTAACATGCTATGCTCAAATTATAACCTAGATAGGAAATAGACCCTTGACTGTAGTGACAATATGATAGCGTTGTTTTTATGCTTCACTCTTCTCGTCACCATTTTAATACTGTCATGTTGTCATCCTGGTTATTGCAGCTCATGCTTTGCTATCTAAGATGCAGTTGTTTTATTAAACTAGTCATTGAAACATATACTGCTTCTGTTTGTCATTTATATATGAGACTGAATTGTAAATGAGAGAACCGGATGCGACCTGAGTGACCAAGACTTCCCTGAGAAGCCTAGTATGTCATGCGCTCGGCTGCCCAATCATCACTATCCTGTGGTAGGGATGAGGCACTGCTAGTTAGCCGGAGCAAAACCCGGATTTAGAGTGACAGATGTCACCTGCAGTGGGTTAGACTCAGTCTCCCACTCCGCGGACGATCCTGCTGCTCAAAATCGAGTAGTCTCATTAGAATAATGAGAGCCTAAGCGACACAGTGCTTCATTGGGTGAGTTGCGACCTGTGATGTACTGAGGAAGATTAGGCACAAGCAGAGCACTGGGACAGTTTAGAGCAGCAGTGCTTAACCTCGCTCTTCACAAAAGAGCCAGTCAAAGAATAACTGGTCATCCTGATATCGAGACATTTTCAGTCCTAAGTATAATGAGATAATCAGGGATCATTATTCCTTGTCTCAGTCAGCTGTGTCCAATATGGAGCATGCATACCGCATAGCTCACACCTCACCTAATGAAGTAATGTTTGGTTTAAAACTCAGGTTTTAAGTCCAGGACATCTTTTTATATCTTGTAATTGTTGCTTTCATGGTACATATAAAACAAAAGAGCATGCACTTCTTTTAATAATTTTTCTGAATTAATACTTGTCTTGCTTACGTGTGATCTTCTTCACTTAAAAATGCAGTTCAAGGCAGGCATATAAAAGGGTGATCCCGAAGGAATGGGGAATGAATATTCTTTAAGAGTGTGATACTGGTTTGAAATGTGGATGATCCCAGTTGCCATAAACCAGAGGTCACAGGGTTATGTCACGAAATCTGCAGCTGTCATGGAATATCATTATCTTGAGTAGTTTTGAAAGCTTGTCCTAATCTTAAAAACGCCAATGCTTGCTACAAATATAGGAGTACCCGATAGAAATGAATTGCAAAACTTTCACCTTTGTGAATTGGGTGCTTTGTGTGGTACAAATTTTAGTCCTCTTCCTATTTAAAGAAGTCGGCTAAACTCCACTCAACCCAAAAACTATGCTTTGGTCATACTAAATCAAATCTCAGGTCATTTGTGAAAAGCAGTCATTCAGCGTTCATAATTAAACGTAGCTAAGGTGAGTTGGTTATCTCACTTTCCAACAGTGCTATTTAGTTCACCAGCATGGCTGTTAACCACAAATGGCCTGCAATACAACATCATTAAAGGTGTCCACATGTACTCTTGCCTGTTATAGATTGGATGTTGACTTCATCAACATTTCTACTCTTGCTTACAGCCTTAACAACTGTAATCAGGGATGAGAACCAGGCCCCTCCAAAAGGCCAAAGAGTAAGACATACTACTTCCATCAAGAGTGGGAGAACACATTTTTATTTACACAAATTAAAGACAACTGTGTATGTTTAATTTGTGGAGCAAACGTTGCACTCGGAAAAAGGGCAATGTTGAGTTGCATTTTTCAACAAAGCACATTCATTTTGAGAGGAAGTTCCCTAAAGTAAGTATCCTAAGTAAAAAAGTAAACAAACTGAACTCTGCATTGCTGATAAAGCAATCTCTTTCTACAAAGCCAATGTAGAAAGCCACTGTGGCAACTGAAACATCCTTCAAAGTTACTCATCAATTGATCAAGCACAAAGCAACTGTTTTGGATGGAGCCGTTGTGAAGGAAGTAATGCTTCTAATAGCAGAGTCCTTATTCAAAGATTTCAGAAATAGCCCTTAAATTATGTCTGCCATTTCAGATGTGCAGTTAGGATCGAACACTATGGAAAGAAGGGTATCTGCATTATCGGCCAACATGATAGAGTTTGTTGATGCAAGCGATATTGCCTGGCTGGCAACGTTTGTTAAAATGTTTTTTGAAGATTTCATTGATAAAAGAGGATTTTTTTACTCTTTTGCCTCTGAAACCCAGAACCAGAGGAGCTGACATCCACAATGAGGTGAAGACATTTTTGAAACAAAGTGTACCTTTGCAACGGTTAATGGCAATAACAATTGATGGCGTACCTGCGATAATAGGGCGTAATTCTGGTTTTTATTGCCAACTGTAAAGCAGATCCAGAACTTCCTCCATTATTGAACTACCATTGCATAATACATCCACAGGCAATATGTGCCAAAGTAATGGGGTTTGATCATGTGATGACTCCTGTTGTTAAAATTATTAATTTGATTAGTGCAAAGGCCAAGCAGCACTGAACCTTCAAAATATTCCTTAAAGAACTATCAGCCGAGTATAGTGACCTTTAGCTGGATACTCATATCTGATGGCTAAGCAGGGGAAAATACTGTGTATATTCATTTTGCTATTGAAAGACGTCAAAGCTTTCATGGAAGATACCACACAGTTATCAAACTTTGAGTGGTTGCTCGATTTAGCATTTTTGACAGATGTGACAGAAAAATTTAATGTATTGAATCTGAATTACAAGGAAAAAACAAGACGACCACCAACATGATTAATTCTGTAGAGACATTCAAATCAAAACTTAACTCTTTCAAACAGCATGTACAGAAAAGAAAGATGCAGCACTTTCCCTCTGTGCTTCAAATCCTTTCAGAAAACAAAGCTCAGGCTGAGCTGTTGGACATAGAAAAATACAGTAGCATCTTGATGAGGCTTACTCTAGAGTTCAGTGACAGATTTAGGGACTTTGAGCAACTGGAGGCCTGTGTGATGTTCACTTCAAACCCCTTCATGTAAGTGGATGTTAGTGATATTTCTGAGAAAATTAGTGTGCTACCTAACCTTGACCCTGCCACCAGGGAAATGGAGATTGTCACATTTCAAAATGACATTGAATTGAAAGCAAGACAACATGTCATTAATTTCTGGAGTCTTGAAGATGCTTAAAAGTATAAGAACATCCACACACCTACATTGAAACTTTTTTCCCTGTTTGACTGTACTTACTATTGTGAATCAGCATTCGCTGATTACACATTTGTAAAATCCAAGTTTTGCACGTGTCTGACTGACAAACATTTGAATGACTCTATTAGAGTTGTCCTCTCTGTCTACACCCCAGATTACAGGTGATTGGTGGACACTCAGCAGTGTCAAGTGTCTAACTGAAATGGTTTATATGCAGTTGCACTGAATATGTATTTAGTGACAGTTAAAGGTGAAATCCCAAATCCAGGTATCAGTTTCATTACTGACTCCAAGAAAAATGTCAAGTCACTGCAGAAAAGAATCTTCAGCATTTACAAAGTTTTTTTGTTAGTGGTACAAAAACAAAGGAATGTGCACTGCAGGCCTGTTTTACTAACACCAAGAAAAAGTTGCTGCAGAGAAGAATCTTCAGCACTTTCCCAAATGTATATTTGCTGCAGAAGAACAAAGCAGTGTTTACTGGAGGCCTGTTTTATTAAGATCAAGAAAAAAGATAGCTATAGAGAAGAATGTCCAGCATCTTTAAAAGTTTTTTTATTAGTTGAATAAGAACACAGCAATGTGTACTGCATGCCTGGCTTTCAGACACCAAGAAAAAGTAGCTCTAGAGAAGAATTTTCAGCTTCTTTCAAAATTGTATTTGCTGTCCAAGATAAGAACAAAACAGTGTTTACTGGAGGCCTGGTTTATTGAGATCAAGAAAAAAAAAATCTTCAGCATCTTTCAAAGTTATTTTATTAGTTGAACAAGAAAAGAGCATTGTGTACTACAGGCCTGGTTTACTGACACTCCCAAAAAGTAAAGGGACCAATGAGAATATACTTGCCAACATCACTGGTGCCATGAAAACCTTAAAGTCAAAACATAACCTTTCAAAGAATACAGAGTAGAGGACAAATTCAGTACTTTCCCAAATAGTTGCATTCAACAAAGCTGAAATTCAGCTTATCTGGACATTGAAAAACACTGTGATCTCGTCAAATCTGCAATAGAAGAGTAATAACACTTTTAATCCATATGCTTTTGTGATTCAGCAGAGCTTTGCACCAGCTGACCGCCACATACTGTGATTACTATAATGACGTCTTCAGGATTGCCCTCCCAGGCTTCCAGATTAGGCAGTATAAAGGACATCACGCAGTTCCACGTTGAAGGTAAGATTGTTTTTCTTGTATGTTTGTTAATTGAGCTGCATTACAATGATTATTTCAGTGACAGCTAATAATTGATAGGTCTTTAAGCATGGTGAGAACACAAATCCAAAGTCATTGCTATCAGTGTTTCTAGAGAACTCTAAGGGCCTGATTACAACTTTGGAGGAGGTGTTAATCCGTCCCAAAAGTGACGGTAAAGTGACGGATATACTACCAGCCGTATTACGAGTCCATAGGATATAATGGACTCGTAATATGGCTGGTGGTATATCCATCACTTTACCGTCACTTTTGAGATGGATTAACACCTCCTCCAAAGTTGTAATCAGGCCCTCAGTATTTTGTTCAAACCACAGTATGGGCTCTGAATAAATTAGGCTTAAAGTCAATGAAGGCTGGCGTGGGGGTTCTGTCAGAAAAATGCACGAGGTGCTTGGCCTTTAGCAGCTCACAATGATTTTCACAGACCAGAAGTAGCTCGCATGACAGAAAAGGTTGGAGACCCCTGATCTATACACTATGGCCCTCATTATGATCTTGGCGGTTAAAACCGCCGAGATCCGCGCTGGTAGTCAATAGATGACCGCCAGCACGACTACCCCCCCCCGCCAGCCGTATAATGTTTTCCCCGCTGAGCCGTAACACTGACAGCGGCTTCAAATGGAGCCACCGCTAATGTTGGTGTGCAGCCAAGTGCATGGGCAGTGCAGGGGCCCCCAGGGGAGCACCCCTTATAAAAAAAATGCCATGGAAAGGCTGGTGGCAGAAGGGATCATTATCCGAGGGGCAGCACTGCTTGCCTATGGCGGCCCTCACTATGTTCATTACATGGCGGTTCAGACCACCATGCCAGTGGCGGTCTTTGCACCCGCCGCTTGCATGGCGGTCTGAACCGCCGGGGTTCATAATGACCCCCTATATACCATGTAACTTCACTATATTCTATAACACTATAGTCTTACACTATAAAACAACATAATCCGCTTTATGCCACTGTACTCTACAACACTCTACACAATACCCTCTACACTACTATACTATACTCTACACCACTACACCACATTATAAAACACTCCCCTCTATGACTCTATATTCAATTCTAATACTATACTCCACTCTACAACACTACACACTTCATAACATTTTCAGCAGCTTCATAACACTGTTCTTCACTCTTATCCATGCCACTAAACTCCACTATACTGGGAGTCCCATTGGCATTGCCAATGCTTGTTTTAATTATTGTTTGGACAAGAACCTCCACCCTTCATTTCCCTGCATCAAAACAACCCCTAGAGTGTTAGGCTCACTTGCTTATCCCACTTCAACTATTTGAGGTTTGTTTATATTCTTCCCATTTCAAAAAGCAGCAGGAGCCAACGTGAACTGATGACACAGGATGGCAATGTTTTCTGGTAATGGGTTTCGAGGTGAAGGCTGACTCCGTGGCTTAAAGGTTCACTCTAATGTAATTTATTTGTCAATGTGTACATCTGGGTTTGAAGCTGCATCTTTGGTTTCTCTAGTGTGAATCTCATATCATGGCAAGTGGATTTCTGTAATGTTATTTCTATGCCAAATGGCATGGAGAGTCGCCCAGTATTACCAATATATTATAGCGTTGTTGAGCTTTGTCTGTTGTATGCGGCTCTAAGGAATTACAATACAAATTTATGCTAACATTTTTTTTTTTTTAAATCAGAAAATCCTTACTTCTTTTTGGGCACAAAATATCGGAAAGCATCATTTTGATCCGCAACCATTGTTCATGCCAACACGAAATCACTTACAATTTTGAAAACATTAAAGAAGCATTCAGTTTTTACTTATTTGTCACAAATCTTTAGACGTTTGTAAATGGTTATCTCATGTGGGAGTTGATTCTCCCCTCCAAACCAACCTGCAAAGTGGAACAGTGCTTGGAGACCTGTAGAGAGAAGAGCACACACAGCCGCACTACTGGTGTTACAAAAGCAAACTAGTTATCAGATGTGGAAGGTGGGGTGGCTTCAGTGAGGAGGCCACACCTCCTTACCCACGTGATCAAACGACGTTAAAAAGATCGGAGAAAGACCCATGACTGCTTTTCTGGTTCTTCCGAGACAGGGAAGGTGGAATGTTAGATGGCTCCTCTGACGATGAAGAGAGGACATGGCCTCTAGCGGTAAATGGACTTACAGAAGGATGACAGGAGTACCCGATAATGAAATGCTGCAGTTCTAAAACATCCCAGCTATGCCTAATTGGGCGAGAACAGGCTATTTGATCTCATTTTGTTTTAATGCAAAACTTGATCTCGTGATTTCGTGACTTATTCGTCTCATGTAGAAGTACTACTAATTGAGGGTGTTTGCTGCTATTCTAATTATTTCAGTTTATTGAAATCTACGTTGCTTTTCATAATAAATAAGATAGCTTCAAATACGAAAAAGGGGACAAAGTTATGTAGGAAACATAATTGAAAAATATTCACACATGAACAACAGTAAGTGCAGCGCAGAGAGAGCTTCTTCACACACATACAGTCACAGCCAGCACAGCTGCAGAGCAAGCTCATTCAAGTGTAAAAAACCATTATAGCAAAGGCAGTAGTAGAGCAAACTTCTATCACACACAGGAGTGAAACATCCGGTGCAAGCTTCCATCCACCGAGGCACAGGCAGCAGCAGAGCTCACCGGACATATACCACAGCTTCAGTCCTACACCTGTAGTGTTTGGGGGTATTTATACTAAGGTTAGTGTGAGTGCTAAAGTGGAGTAACTCAATGCAAAACATAGTGGCGGATTATAATGCATTATAAAAGCCCAAAGGAGCATCGCACTGTGGCATGTAAGCAACAGTGCACACTTTAGTATGTATACCCCTTAGTGTACAAAACGAAAAAACACACTCACAATGTGAACTCACTGATTTTTCTTCCCTCAGACCAGCCCCCACCACCAAAAGTGTCTTACTGCAACATAGATACTTTGTTCACAGACCCCATGTATGGTTGAACTGCACTCTAGTAAGGGATGGACCCCCAGACCCATTTAATCCTTCACTGTTATGCTGTACATGGAAGCTCTGATAAGGGCATTTATTCATTTGCCCAGGTGCTGAGCTGGGACTTCCCACCATGCAACACACACAGAGGTGAGGATCTCATAGAGCATGGGTACTCACAAACTTTTTCTCGGGGCCAAAATTGCAGTATGGTTTGCGGCAGAGGGCCGCACTGAAGTGACAGCGGGGGGCGGGGCTTATAGGGGGCACAACCACCCCGCCTCCTTTTTTCAAAACATTGCTAAACAATGCTGCATTTTGAATCCAGGTATAACTACAAACCTACAAAGAGGACATTTTGAAAAACATTTTTATTATCAGACAATAGTAATCTTAAGAGGCATGGCATGGTAATCCTTGTGAACAGGATATTCAGCACAGGCCCAATGCAGCACAGTTTTCTCTGAGTCTGGAAAATAGGTATGTCAAAGGAAGACATACTAAGAACTTATTTTGCACTTCATGTCTCTTATTAGTGTTCTGTAATCTGGTATTATGTCTGAAACGGCAAGCCTTAAGAGCTGATCCAGATGTAAGTCTGTTAGCTTATTTCTGAGTTTACTCTTCAAAAGTCCCATTGTGGAAAACGAACTTTCGCAAACATATGTTGACCCAAACATACAAATTATTTTCTGGGCCACAGTAAAAAGAACAGGAAATTTGTCAGAAGGCACAGTGTTCCAGAATTCTTCTGGTGCCTGCCCCAAAAAAGATGCTTCGAGAGCTGAGTTGTGCTGCATGTCTATCAGCTCCATTTGTGCTTGCGGTCTTTTCACGCCAATAAGTTCAACAGCATCAAGATTTCGTGCACTCACCATCCAGGGGTTTTCAACCAACCTGAACAGGGGGGGTGAGGGTTCTGAATTGAGAAAATCGCCTTGTGATCTCCCCAGAAATTTCCTCAAGACATGCACCAAGATTTAGCGTTGGCAGCGTTTCTTGTGCATTTGGAAACCTCTGAGTCACAGCCAACAGTTTTGGAAAGTGGGTGAAGTCAGCAACATCCAGTTGTTCTTTGAATAGCACAAGCTTACTTTCAAATGAGTAAATACCATTCATCATGGACCACACAAGCTGTTGTTTGCCTTGCAGCATCAAATTAAGAGCATTGAAGTGTGCAAATAGATCTGAAAGAAAATGGAGCATTAAAAGCCATTCCACATCCTTTAGTTCTGGGAATGTTTGACCTCTGCTGTTTGCAAAGTGTTCAATTTCAGGAAGCAAAGCAATGAACCGCTCCAGAACTTTCCCTTTGCTTAGCCATCACACTTCAGTGTGCATCAAGAGGTCTGTATATTCAGCTTCAGAATCCTGCAGCATAGCCTTAAAAAGTCTATGGTTAAGGGCTTTGGCACAAATAAAATTAACAATTTTCACTGCAAGTTTTAGGACGTTATTCAGTTCTCCATGCTTTAATTTTGCACACAGAACTTCCTGATGAATAATGCAGTGGTAGTCTATTACAGGCTGTCCAGTGACCTTCTTTTTAAGCAAAGATACAAAGCCTCTGTCATGGCCTACCATAGCAGGAGCGCCATCTGTTGTGATGCTAACAAGACTGTCAAGTGGTATGTGATGTGTTTAGAAGTAGTTGCAGATACTGTCCAGAATATCTTCTCCTCTTGTGTGCCCGTGCAGTGGTAGAAGGCACAGGAGCTCTTCTTTGGGATGAAGCGATTGGTCCAAATACCTCACCCAAACTAATAACTGGGCCACATCGCCTACATCTGTGGACTCATCCATGGCAATGCTGAAGAACGGTGACTCTCTGACAGCTTTGATCACCTGCTCCTGGATATTTTCACCCATTGCCTCTATTCTGCGTGCACAAGTGGAATCCGATGGCTGTAATGCACCGATTTCTTTTAAAATGCTGGATTTGTTGCTATAGTTTTCAAACAAAATTTCAGCTGCTGAAAGGAAACATTTCTTCACCAGCTCTGCCTCCGTGAATGACTTCTTATGTTTGGCAAGCAGGTAGCATATTTTGAATGATGCTTCTGTAACGGCCACAGATTCCTTCATTTGGCAAAGGAAGAGCTTCTGCTGGGAAAGAAGTGTTTGCTTTAACGATGCCACTTTTGCTGAACGCAGTTGTGAGTGCAATGGGAAGTTCTCACTATAACTTGCGTGTCGAGTTTTGTAGTGCCGTTCCAGGTTATATCTCTTAAGAACATTTACTTTCTCTTTGCAAAGCAAACAGGTAGCTTTCTCCTTTGGCCATTCAACAAACAAGTACTCTTCTTCCCATGCTGCCTGGAATGATCTGTGTTCACTCTGTATGGATCTGGGTCGTTTGCAAGGCTTGGTAACTGGGCTGTAGGCCATTGGTCTCAGGCGAGTTTGTGCAATGAGTATCAAGGGTCAGGAATCAGATTTTCCCCTCACAGCCAAAGGACCGACACCACTTCACGACCGACAGACCGACAACACTTCACGAGCGACTCATGGACCGACACCGCCTCACGACCAATGGACCAACACTGCGTCGCGCTACAGACCTCTGTGCACAACACCAAAGTAATATAAAGTGATGTGTAAAAGGAAACGAAGCATACCCTGATCTAACAATTGTCAACACACATGCTGGCCTTTGCCGATTCCCAGAGAACCATGTTATAAAAAGTATTTTCTGCAATTATGCTTGCAACCTGCTAGGCATACTAGAGTGATAATGAGGCCAATGAATGGTATACGGGCCCCTTTTTAGAGATTGTTTTTTTTCAGCATGCTGGGTCACACAGCAATAGAAATCAACTGTGCACGAAATGCCAGGGGCCAGATAAAAAAAAGTGTATTATTTGAAGACATTTTCAACAGCCCTGGCTCTAGTAGTATATTCCTACACTAATCACAAGAGCCAAATGGGAATGTTCCAGAGTATATCCCTATCCTAATCACAAGAGACATTTAATTAAATGCAGCAGCCATTTATCAACCGCACCCCTGGGAGGAGGAGTAAGCTGAAGGTGTTTGCCCATCACACAAAGTGTACCCCACTGGACACTTCACAAATGGTTTGATTTATATTGGGATTGTCATCTGATTTTTGGTAGTTTTCATGGGTGGGTGGTTTCTCTCTGGCTGTACTGGGTTGGTGGGTATGGGTTATAAAAGTAAGCATTATTGTTTGGAGGTTGCACAAACAAAGGTCTAACTTGGTGCCTAAGCATTACAAGACAAAGATACAGCAGCACAGTTCTTACCCTTGCAGGGTCCGGTCTATCACACACAGCACCATCTGCTCTCACCCCTACCCCAGTACCACACACAGCGCCATCTGCTCTCACCCCTACCCCAGTAACACACACAGTGCCATACACACACAGCGGCATCTGCACACAGCGCCATCTGCTCTCACCCCTACCCCAGTAACACACACAGCGCAATCTGCACACAGCGCCATCTGCTCTCACCCCAACCCCAGTATCACACACAGCGCCATCTGCTCTCACCCCTACCCCAGTAACACACAAGGCGCCATCTGCACACAGCGCCATCTGCTCTCACCCCTACCAAAGTATCACACACAGCGCCATCTGCTCTCACCCCTACCCCAGTAACACACACAGCGCCATCTGCTCTCACCCCTACCCCAGTATCACACACAGCGCCATCTGCTCTCACCGCTACCCCAGTAACACACACACAGAGCCATCTGCTCTCCCCCCTACCCCAGTAACACACACAGTGCCATCTGCACACAGCGCCATCTGCTCTCACCCCTAGCCCAGTAACACACACAGCGCCATACACACACAGCGCCATCTGCACACAGCGCCATCTGCTCTCACCCCTACCCCAGTAACACACACAGCACCATACACACACAGCGCCATCTGCACACAGCGCCATCTGCTCTCACCCCTACCCCAGTATCACACACAGCGCCATCTGCTCTCACCCCTACCCCAGTAACACACACAGCACCATCTGCACACAGCGCCATCTGCTCTCACCCCTACCCCAGTATCACACACAGCGCCATCTGCTCTCACCCCTACCCCAGTAACACACACACAGCGCCATCTGCTCTCACCCTACCCCAGTAACACACACACAGCGCCATCTGCTCTCACCCCTACCCCAGTAACACACACAGCGCCATCTGCACACAGCGCCATCTGCTCTCACCCCTACCCCAGTAACACACACAGTGCCATCTGCACACAGCGCCATCTGCTCTCACCCCTACCCCAGTAACACACACAGCGCCATACACACACACAGCGCCATCTGCACACAGCGCCATCTGCTCTCACCCCTACCCCAGTATCACACACAGTGCCATCTGCACACAGCGCCATCTGCTCTCACCCCTACCCCAGTATCACACACAGCGCCATCTGCTCTCGCCCCTACCCCAGTAACACACACAGCCCCATCTGCACACAGCGCCATCTGCTCTCACCCCTACCCCAGTAACACACACAGCGCCATCTGCACACAGTGCCATCTGCTCACCCCTACCCCAGTAACACACACACAGTGCACACACAGCGCCATCTGCTCTCACCCCTACCCCAGTAAAACACACACAGCGCACACACACAGGGCCATCTGCTCTCACCCCTACCCCAGTATCACACACAGCGCCATCTGCTCTCACCCCTACCCCAGTAACACACAAGGCGCCATCTGCACACAGCGCCATCTGCTCTCACCCCTACCAAAGTATCACACACAGCGCCATCTGCTCTCACCCCTACCCCAGTAACACACACAGCGCCATCTGCTCTCACCCCTACCCCAGTATCACACACAGCGCCATCTGCTCTCACCGCTACCCCAGTAACACACACACAGAGCCATCTGCTCTCCCCCCTACCCCAGTAACACACACAGTGCCATCTGCACACAGCGCCATCTGCTCTCACCCCTAGCCCAGTAACACACACAGCGCCATACACACACAGCGCCATCTGCACACAGCGCCATCTGCTCTCACCCCTACCCCAGTAACACACACAGCACCATACACACACAGCGCCATCTGCACACAGCGCCATCTGCTCTCACCCCTACCCCAGTATCACACACAGCGCCATCTGCTCTCACCCCTACCCCAGTAACACACACAGCACCATCTGCACACAGCGCCATCTGCTCTCACCCCTACCCCAGTATCACACACAGCGCCATCTGCTCTCACCCCTACCCCAGTAACACACACACAGCGCCATCTGCTCTCACCCTACCCCAGTAACACACACACAGCGCCATCTGCTCTCACCCCTACCCCAGTAACACACACAGCGCCATCTGCACACAGCGCCATCTGCTCTCACCCCTACCCCAGTAACACACACAGTGCCATCTGCACACAGCGCCATCTGCTCTCACCCCTACCCCAGTAACACACACAGCGCCATACACACACACAGCGCCATCTGCACACAGCGCCATCTGCTCTCACCCCTACCCCAGTATCACACACAGTGCCATCTGCACACAGCGCCATCTGCTCTCACCCCTACCCCAGTATCACACACAGCGCCATCTGCTCTCGCCCCTACCCCAGTAACACACACAGCCCCATCTGCACACAGCGCCATCTGCTCTCACCCCTACCCCAGTAACACACACAGCGCCATCTGCACACAGTGCCATCTGCTCACCCCTACCCCAGTAACACACACACAGTGCACACACACAGCGCCATCTGCTCTCACCCCTACCCCAGTAAAACACACACAGCGCACACACACAGGGCCATCTGCTCTCACCCCTACCCCAGTATCACACACAGCGCCATCTGCTCTCACCCCTGCCCCAGTAACACACCCACAGTGCACATACACAGCGCAATCTGCTCTCACCCCTACCCCAGTAACACACACACTACATTAAAAATAAATAACCAAAGAGCCTTACCTGCCTCAATAAAGCACTGTAAAGATGCCACAAATGTACAATGGCAGGCAGGCGAGTGGGCAGCAGACGTGGAGACGGTGACAGGAAGCAGACGAAAAAGCCCCGTAAAAGTTAGCTGCAAGCGCTGACTTTTAAGGGGCTTTGGCTTCCCGCCACTAGCCAGGATCGTCATGGAAACGCCATAAATAATGGCCGCCGTACGTAAACATAGAGGAGGGCCGCCGGAGCATGCGCAAAGAAGCCACTATTGCGCATGCTCCCACAGCCCTCTTCTATGTTTCTGTACTGCGGCCATTATCATATGGCGTTTGTTGGACGTGTCCGCGGGCCGCCAAGGTAGGTCCGTGGGGCCGCTGTCGGCCCGCGGGCCGTACTTTGAGTACCAAGCTCATAGAGCATGTGAAACACTGGCTAACATCATTCACCAGGGTTGGGAAGTCTCTAGTTGCCAAGTGGCCCCATGTCGTGTGAAATATTCAATAGATCTGACCTTTTCAATGACCACACTTTGCATTTTCAATTTTAAAATCTACCCCAAATCTTAGATTGCAACATACTGCAGGCTTAAAGGTAGGTCTAGATGGATGTGTGGTGCATGACATGTGGATGCTATGCAGCTATGGTTGTTCAGTTCTGAAATTCACAAATCATTTTCCAGTTTATGGGACTACATGAGGAAACCAGACGCTCTAAAGAGTCTAATCAATCAGTAAAGTGAGCAACAATTGGATCCCCACGTCAGTAGTAGGAAGGGATACCTTCCATCACCATTTAAAAGTGACAGTTGTCCCTCCCCGGAATTGACGTCACTTCCGTGACTGGGACTTCCGGTGTCCCTGAGAGCCCTCCCCGGAAGTGACATCACTTCCGTGACTGGGACTTACGGTGCCCCTGAGAACCCTCCCTGGAAGTGACGTGGGTGCATGGGGTGTCACATGGTTTGTGACCTCGTGGTGTTGTAGATGCGCCCGCTTTTTTTGAACTGTGGAATGCATATAAGGAGTTGGTTAGAGCCATTGGCCATACCGTGAACCATTGCTGAAACAGCTTGTCAAGATGCCATGAAGAGATACAATCCGCTCGCCAGAAAAGCCGCCTCCTCAGGAGCCCTGAACACTATTGGTAGATATTACCGGACTCTAACACCACTTACGATGGATGAGAATGCCCAACAGGCTGCCCCTAATGATAAGGATACAGATGTTACTGGTTTTCAAGAGGAACTTTGCCAGCGGCTTGAAGAGCTCAATCTTAAGGATTTGCCGCAACTGATATCCCCTATTAAGGGTGACAGCAGCGACAGCGAAGCCTCAAAAGATGAATTAAGTGATGCAGTCAACTTCATCGACATTGAAGATGCTGAAGAATGTGTACCCCCACCGAATTCGCCCATCTATGAAGACATGGGTTTCCAGGAGGACCCAGATCCAGAGGCTGTCGTTGTACAGCCGGCCAGTGTAAACTCCGGCGCCGCTTTTACCCCCAATGGACCTTTGTGAATTGCAAGATTTCAGAACAGCCATTGAGTGTGGCGTAAATGCTGAGGTTAGTAAAACTCTATAGACAATTGTCATGTATATGCTGATATCATACTTTTAACTAATAATTTGTCTTTTGCTTTCTGTTTGAACCGTAGAAAACAAATGAAGAAAGAGAGGCTCTAGAGTGGTCGGCGCCAAAGGTTAACAACGTAAATTTTTACTTCTTATGCTGTTCCAGACAGTCTGAAAGTATTACAAGCCAGAACAAAGAGCCGCGTAAGAAATGTGTTTGCACCTACAATAGCCCCGATTTTGAAAAGGAAACTCCGGGCATACCCTATGACGCCATATGGCCAGTTAAAGGTTTTGCGGCGGCCGTTGTGAACACGTGTGTTAAACTGGACTATTATGACATGTGTTATGGGCATAAAATTAACAAACCTCAGCAGGAGGCTCACGACTGTCTATACGAATCGTACAATGTGAGAACAATTTGCCACATTTGTAACCGGTTAGACCCCCATAGGGTTTATAAGTTGTTGAAAGTGGTGTACGGGCTGTCAGCTGTGAAAAAGGGTGTCCACATTGATATGGTTAAGGTCTTGGCAGCTGCTGTCAATGAGATCCGATACGCTGTTGAGCCATGCTCAAAACTCGAACATATGCAGGGTCTATGTCCCTATTTTGACAAAAGTATGATAGAAAGGGTCATAGACAGACGAATGTGTGACATTTATTATAAAAACAGAAGAATTAAGTCTTTAGCCCCACGAAAGTTGTTTTAAAAAAGCAGACCATAACTGTGTTACTTAACGCTCCATACTTACTCACTTTTAGGACGTGTATCAGAGTGTTGCGGTGCAAGATGTCTATGAGTTGCACCCTGGCTACATCTGTATTGGGAGATTGATATATGTGCTGGTTAAAGAAAGAATAGCTGAAATACACCCTTTGACTCTATGGTGTCTGAACATTTCGGAACCTTCGGCCTTGTGGCAGTGCAGCAGCCCTGTGTGTATCGCCAAATGGTGTATCAACGCCCGGCTGCCCGCATCGGATAAATACATGGCTCAGCAGCGTATCGGATCTCATTGACAGCAGCTGCCAAGACCTTAACCATATCAATGTGGACACCCTTCTTCACAGCTGACAGCCCATACACCACTTTCAACAACTTATAAACCCTATGGGGGTCTAACCGGTTACAAATGTGGCGAATTGTTCTCACATTGTACGATTCGTATAGACAGTCATGAGCCTCCTGCTGAGGTTCGTTAATTTTATGCCCATAACACATGTCATAATAGTCCCGTTTAACACAAGTGTTCACAACGGCCGCCGCAAAACCTTTAACTGGCCATATGGCGTCATAGGGTATGCCCGGAGTTTCCTTTTCAAAATCGGGGCTATTGTAGGTGCAAACACATTTCTTATGCGGCTCTTTGTTCTGGCTTGTAATACTTTCAGACTCTCTGGAACAGCATAAGCAGTAAAAATTTACGTCGTTAACTTTTGCCGCCGACCATTCTAGAGCCTCTCTTTCTTCAGTTGTTTTCTACGGTTCAAACAGAAAGCAAAAGACAAATTATTAGTTAAAAGTATGATATCAGCGTATACATGAAAATTCTCTATCGAGTTTTACTAACCTCAGCATTTACGCCACACTCAGCGGCTGTTCTGAAATCTTGCGATTCACAGATTTCCATTGGGGTAAAAGCGGCGCCGGAGTTTACACTGCCCGGCTGTACAACGACAGCCTCTGGAACTGGGTCCTCCTGGAAACCCATGTCTTCATAGATGGGCGAATTCGGTGGGGGTACACATTCTTCAGCATCTTCAATGTCGATGAAGTTGACTGCATCACTTAATTCATCTTTCGAGGCTTCACTGTCACTGCTGTCACCCTTAATAGGGGATTTCAGTTGCGGCAAATCCTTAAGATTGAGCTTTTCAAGCCGCTGCAAAGTTCCTCTTGAAAACCAGTAACATCTGTATCCTTATCATTAGGGGCAGCCTGTTGGGCATTCTCATGCATCGTAAGCAGTGTTAGAGTCCAGTAATATCTACCGATAGTGTTCAGGGCTCCTGAGGAGGTGGCTTTTCTGGTGAGCGGATTGTATCTCTTCATGGCGTCTTGACAAGCTGTTTCAGCAATGGTTCACGGTTTGGCCAACGGCTCTAACCAACTCCTTATATGCATTCCACAGTTCAAAAAGGGCGGGCATATCTACAACACCACGAGGTCACAAACCATGTGACACCCCATGCACCCACGTCATTTCCGGGGAGGGTTCTCGAGGGCACCGGAAGTCCCAGTCACGGAAGTGATGTCACTTCCGGGGAGGGCTCTCAGGGGCACCGAAAGTCCCAGTCACGGAAGTGACGTCACTTCCGGGGTGGGACAACTATCACTTTTAAATGGTGATGGAAGGTATCCCTTCCTACTACTCACGTCTCCTCCACATACATGCAGTACATAAGGTATGCATGCTGTGCTCACCTACATTCCACTTCTATCTGGATGACATCTACTGTTTTGATTGATGCAGTTTAAAATACAGTTCAACCAATGATCCTGTGAAACATGGACACTGAAACACATTTTGAACCATTAGTACACAGCAGCAAATAGGGAGGTGGACAAGTGATGTACGGCTCGGACCTCAATGTTTGACTGGTCAGAGCTCCGCCCTTGGCCCATGGGGAGATACAAGCCAAAACAGCGGTGAGCCAGTCTTCCTAGGCATTACCATTTTCCCTCCTTTACAAGCTACACCTGCTTTCACCGAGAAGGCGCGTCTAATGCCATTACCAATCAACTCGGCTTCTAATCATTTCACTGGAGAATCCTTTACCCTTATGCTTAACTAGCAACAGAATCTCAGATATATTCACCTTCGAAGAAGGACGTGAGATAGGGGATCTACTGTGATATGTTACATGTAAAATGAAAATACTGTAGAATAGGTACTACCTGGAACAATTGTATGGAAATAATGATAAGCATTCCGTAAAAAATAAATTATTTCATCAAAATATTTTTTGCTATTGAAAAGTATGTATAAATGGATAAACAATCTAGGAGACTTCATTCAGTGTACAGCTGTGCTATAGGGAACTATCCCTAGTTTGCAAGTGTTTAGCTATTTTCCTTCTTATTTTAATATATTGACTATATCGTAGTTAGTGAAAAAACTGAATGCAGAACTGCACAATGTGTAACCAGAAACCCTTGGTTCAAATTCCAGCTTCCCTCTTAACCAAATTGTGTGATCCTACTTCACAGTGCTTCATTTTGACAAATCTGAGGCTGGCTTGAAGAAAGTCAGTTCAGTTCAGGTTGTGTGCTATAAAAGCTCAATTTATGCATGTTTAATATATAATAATGTTGCTTAGCAAAAAAGAAAACTTTTGGCGCATATTACAGAATAGTGTCTCTCGGTGAAGGATCTTTGTCAACTTTTTATCTGTTGTTTGTTCACTCAGCTCTGTCTATGAATTTGCAAATTTGCCCACCACTAGCAGCAAAATCAATAACCTCAGGAATGCTGAGAGATGTGGCCCTGAAGAATTCTGTTTGTTCCACATTTGTAGATATATGCTTGTAACAAATAAATAAAGCATTCTGTTGTAACCTATTCATGATGCTAGGGGCTTTCAGATTTGTGAGGCTGACTTTTGGGTTGGCCTCGGCTGCAGCATGTTTTCAAAGACTTATGAAAACTTTGCTTAAGAGGACTGATTCTGTGATGTTCTTACAAGATGACATCTTGGTATATGGGAAGGACACACAGAGCCATGGTCTGGTGGTGCAGCAGGTGTAAGCAAGACTCAGAGATAGTTGTCTCAACCTCAAGAGAGAAAAATGTAAGTTTGGGGTCAGTTCTGTGTCATACTTAGGGCACACAATTTCAGGGAGTTGGATAAGTCCTAAGTTGGAATAGGTAAAATCTGTTTTGGATGCACCCACTTCTGTCAACAAGGAGCAAGTCAGATCATTTACAGGTCTCGCAGAATATTATGTCAAGTTCATTCCCAACTTTTCCAGTGTTATCCAACCGATTAGACTGCTTCTTAAGAAGGGGCAAATTTTGGCTGGTCTGAAGAATGTGTGAAGGCGTTTGATGTAATTAAGGAAAGCATAGTCAAAGTGCCATATTTGGGACATTTTGATACCTCTAAGAAGATCTATCTTACAAATGATGCAAGTATGAAAGGTCTTGGTGCCATATTATCCCAGGTGATAGATGGAGAGTTGTTGCCTCTGCCTAGTGCTCTCTACGAGATGCAGAGGAGAGATACTCCGCCATTAGGCGGGAGGCTTTGGCCAGTGTGTGAGCTGTGCATCATTTCAAGGTTTCTTGTGGGGCTTACGCTTTGT
The DNA here is from genome assembly GCF_031143425.1 of Pleurodeles waltl. Classification (NCBI taxonomy): domain Eukaryota; kingdom Metazoa; phylum Chordata; class Amphibia; order Caudata; family Salamandridae; genus Pleurodeles; species Pleurodeles waltl. The sequence continues at coordinate 1,235,251,565 of NC_090447.1, forward strand.
CCTAAGAAGAGATCACAAGTCTTTGGTTCAGTTATTGGGGTGTAGGAATATCGATAATACCACACCCGCATCAAGAGGTGGGTGGAAAGTTTTACTGAATTCAATTACCATGTAGAATACCTGCCAGGAGCTAGGAACATACCAGCAGATTGCTTGTCCAGTCTACCAGTGGAGAGGGATTGTGAACTGGATGCGGTCGATCACCAGATCATGTGGGTCAAGGAGACAGCCATTATTAAAACTGAGTGGGAGGTGGAAAATGAAAGTGACAGAGTGAGGAAGCAGGTTGTGCAGTACATGGTGATGGGATGGCCTGATCTCAGGAGCAATTCTGAAGATGTCAAACCTTTCTGGGTGGTCCAGAATCAGTTATGCATTCTCAATGGGGAGCTGAACCGAGGAGTGCATAAAATTCCTCTGTCTGGCTTGAGAGAAAAAACTGTCAACTTGGCTCACGAGGGTCACCTTGGTAGGAACCTAACTAAGTTCAGAGTAAGGTTGTAGTGTAGCCATTTTTAATATAGCTTTATGCACGTTAGGTTAACATATTAGGCCTCTGTGCACTTTGCCCTAGATACATTTTATTCAGCCTTGCACTGTTATTTTACAATAACCAGTTTTACGGTCTTGTTTTATTTCTTTCTATCACACTGTTTAGCTTAGTTCAGCACTGTGTTCTCAAACAATGCATTCTTGCTCACCCTGTGCTTCAGTCAAGGCTACAGTCTGGTACATTGCCGGTACACGTGGTAGAAGTTTAGTCTCTAGTGTTCGTAGACGATACGCATCCTTACGTAGGGACATTTTCTTAGAACATCTGCGTGTTAGTTATAAAATCACTTTCTAGTCCTAGTGCAGGTCAGAGGGAGATTCCGACCAGGAACCTACAACTAGATGCTGACTGCCCCGTTGCAGATGCTGATGCAGCTTACAGGCCTTTGCTCAGGTTTGAGGGTTGATGTCCTCTCGGGGGAACCTGAAAGGCAGGCTTAGAGCTTCACATGCTGTGCTCATAATATAACTTAGAGAGAACTTAATATAGTTGCACTATGATAGCCTTATTCTTGTGCTCCACTCTCATCGTTACTATTTTAATCCTACTGTGTTGTTTCACTCTGGTTATTGCAGCTCACGCCTTACTATATAAAATGCAGTCGTTTTATTAAACTAATCTTTAAAATGTAAACTGCCTTTGTCATTTTTATATGAGACCGTACTGTGTATGAGAGCACTGCTTGTGACCTGAGTGACCACGACTTCCCTGGGAAGTACTAAGATGTTATGCACTCGGCTGCCCAATTGTCTCTTCCCTTCGGGAGAGATAAGGCACTGCTAGTTAGCCAGAGCATAACCCGGATTTGGGGTGACAAGGGTCTTTCACTGTGGGTCAGACTTAGTCCCCCACACTGCGAACGATCTTGCCGCCCAAAAATCCAGTAGTCTCATTAGGATAATGAGAGCCTACGCGACAAGGTAATGTTAATGGTGGCCTGGGGTGGACAGACAAGTGAAAGGCATGGTCAAGGTTTGTATATAGTGTGCTGGGAGTGATGAAGGCAGATCGGTTAGGACCGTTCCTCTGTCTCCTGTTGAGGTTTCGCCTGAACCCTGGAACAAGTGAGGATTGGACATTGCGGGCTTGTTTGAGTTGTTACCTTCATTCGAGAGATTTGTGTTGGTCCTGGTGCACTACACCTCAATGTGGGTTACAGCAAGCTGTGTGATTCCAGTAACAACTCGGCATGTAATTGACTTTTTACGAGAGGTGTTTGCTTGTGAAGGTGTGCCTAAGACCATCATAACGAACAATGGGGTGCAATTTGCATCTCTTGAAATGAGAGAGTTTCTGGACGGCCTTGCCATTAAGCACTACCCCACAGCTTTATATTCTTCCCAGGCAAATGGCTTGGTGGAGAGCATGAACTGGTTGGTCAAGGCTTATGCTCTGACTGCTGTGGAGAAAGGTGACTCTCTGTAAGTGGTGCATGGGGAAAAACTCTGGGCTCTTCGTGATACTCACAACATGGTCGCCAAGTTATTCCCTATTTAGTGCTTAAAGGGCAGTTTAGCAGGCAGTAAGTTGAACCCTTCTTGATTGGATTTCATGAAACAGACACAGAAAGTTGATCCCCAGGCTGTCAGACTTCATCAGCAAAATTAAAAGAGACAGTTTGATGACAGGCATAGGGTGCATGTTATTGAGTGGAGTGTGAGGAATGTGGTTTTCATAAAGAATCCAGTTTGGTCTCCAAAAGGAAAATCTAAACGCTTGGGTCGGAAACGCATAATGCAAGTAAATAGAAATGTTGTGGTGGATGATGGAGGGGTGTGGATTGTTTATAGCGAGGAGTACAGCAGGGAAGACATCCGATGAGTGCTGCGGTAGTGGCAAAGATGAGGATGACAATGATGATGATCATGAGGGGAGAGTGGATGTCAGTGGTGGACCATGTCAAGGATGGTTATATTTAACCTGATTTGTAACCATTATGACTGTGCATGGTCTATGGCGTTCAGTCTTAAACGTACTTTTGACACTGTTACGTAAGTTATTATACTCTGTAGTTACAGTGTACTTGCATTACTTTCTTTTGTATTTATGTGAACAGTTATTCTGCTATATTTTATTGTTGCATTTATTGTTTTCTGCTTATTTTGTGTTAATTTTAGAATTAGTTCAAGTTCGGTTTTGTACGAATTATCATTCCTGTGAAAAGGGTAAATGTGATGTAACCTGTGCACTTCTGTATAGAAGCATTGCACTCAGGTATTCCAGATGATGCCTTGAGCTTGCAATGGTTACAGGAGAATTGAATAGTGGGGAGTTTGGGACTGGCTGTTGAGCAGTGAGGAGCTAATGAGGCTGTGCTTAACGTGCTGGTGGAATAAAAGAAAACTCGAACTTGTGGCTGTGTCCAGAGTACTTCTCAGTGCTTAATTTGTGCTTGTTGTTTCCGGTGCTGAGCACAGGCACTTATTTTTGAGGGGCGGCGCTTAGTCTTCTACCTTAAGCATTTTCTGTGAGCAAAAGACACATTTGGGAAAGACAGAGGGAGAGAAAAACGAAAAAGCGTCACAAAAGTAGAAAGCAGAAAGCTGCTGAGTGAGCCGAAGGGGCAGGGAGTAGCTTTAAATGGATTGAAGAGGCCCGAAATGGTTTTAGGATTACGCTGCTTCAATATTCTGCGCTCGCGCATTTAAATGCAGCAGCTGCGTGTTTAAGAGAAGGGCTTTGGCACCTGCACATTTTTATTTACAAATTAAGCACTGGTGCTCCTTAAAACATTCCTTTAGTTCCCGCATTAAAAGAACACACCACCACCTAATAATTACATCTCTAGGCTCAAAGGGCACTTTCTTAGTGACAATTTTCTTTTGCCAAATGTGACTCAGTTGATGAGATAAAAAATGGGACTGGCAAATCATTCAGGAAAATAAACAGAATGCACATAAGTGCATTTTTTATTGTGTGTCAATTCACTACGACAGCTCCTTATTGCACATTTTCATTTGTACTTCTCAAAAGAATTGATCTTTCCGTCCTTTGGTCATGTGCTTTAGGCCTCAGATAAGTACTGGGGGCAACAATTAATGATTTTCAGCTCTGCAATGAGAAACGATGAAAGAAAAGTTGAAGGACCCCACAGACGTGTTGGTTATTTTTTTACTTGAAGGAGAAGAAGTATGTTTTTTTTTATTTATTTAGGAGAGATGTGCCTGCACTGGATGTAGGTGCAAAAAGTCAGAGGAGTCCTGCTAAATGTTGTCACATCCCTTCCTCTCACCTTCCTCCTGGTCCAGTGGAGTATCAAGAGAAACAGGATTAGGAATCAAAACAAAGACCCTCACTACCTCAGTTCACACATTAATTAAGAGATGGACAGAGACCACAAAGCAATGTATTTTCTCAGGTTCTCTGAAAAGGTAGGTGATTTCAAAGTTGTCAAAATATGGATAGAGCAATAAACTGAACATGTTAAAAGATGTGATGTATTCAGTCCTCAAGTTAGGCAACAAACTCCTACGTTAAGTGAATTTCTTTATTTATAAAGTATTTCACTCATTTAGGTATAGGTGACTAAATATACTTCACTTTCATTCATTTAAAACTTTAATTCGGCCACCTGGGCCATAAAAGTACTGCAACAATAAAAACGTAAATATATATATATTAACACAGTCCATCTCACACAATTGAAATAGGAGATAAAAGACAATAAAATCTACAACCAATACACACTGATCAAAAATACAGCAGGTAAGTTACCAGCAACTCAAAACATTTTCTAATGAAACCTAAAACACAAATTCTACAAAGCCACATAGCGCCAAGAAACTTTTTGGAGGAAATGGCTTGAACAGGTTGAGTATCCGCCCTAAGATTGTGAAAAGCAACTAAATTACTGCAGACACCTAGTGATCTACAAACTGGGGCTAGCCACTTCCTACGAGGCAGTGCATGAGCTAAAAACACAAATAGTTTGTGGGGTAAACTCTCTTTCTGGGTGTTACAAGCTAGGCATACAATTACTCCAGCACTCAACCATTTACAAGTGAATGTTCTCATCATCAGTGCCTACACGAAACTGGATGTAAAGTTTCCTAATTCTGGGTACCAGAATTTGGTCCCAAAATGCCTTGTATCTACTCTTGCATTTGAAATCAATTAAGTCTCATGATAGCGTAGAGCAAGCAACACCTTGCATCTCATCAGCAGCTACAGCCGTCCAATAGCGCTTTTTCAAATCAATCTTAGATGGAAATGAAGGAACCTCTGGGCAATACCACAATTTAGACAACCCAAGTGATTTAATTGTATCTTTGACACTCCTAAGCCAAGGGATTCTGGTCAAACAATCAGCTTTAAGCTAGGACTACTACATAATGAACTAGCTCCGGAGTAGTCCAAAGAGGCCTCCAATACAGGAGAGGATGCCGTCTAGCTTTACACCCCATCCTTTTAAAGCCCAAATCCATAAAGAGAGGGATTAACGGTGTGCTCTTTGGAAGAGAAACTAAGGGCCAGATGTAGCAAAGGGTTTTTCCCATTCTGTGTCAATGGGAAAATGTGTTCGTACATATGGCCCTAAATTCCTCAGAAAGTTACTTTCTACTTTGGATAATTCCTGGGTATTTGAGAACTGCCACTATTCTGCTCCATAAAGGGCAGATCCCGAAACCTTAGCCTCATAGATCTGAAGGGCTGGTTGAATCGGTTTTGTGAGGCAAAGTACTCCCTAATTAGGGCACCTGTGATCTGTTTTTGTTTAATTACTGCCTTAGTAATATTTGGCTTCCCAAACTCTCTGAACTCGGTATTCCCCAGATAGGTGAAAGAATTCACCATCTCAAGCCGGGTTCCTCCCAAAACAATATTACCTTTGAATGACTTATGAGGATTAAAAGACATTAACTTCGTTTTTTAAGGTGTTGATCTCTAACCCACGAGTGTGGCAGTACTCATCAAAATGTGTTAGGAGTTTCTGCAGTCCACTCAGTATCTTGAAGATCAGCAAGTTGTCATCCGCAAATAAAAGGATTGGAACTTTTTTTTTCCCCAAAGAAGGGGCCTCTGACTCTACCTGAGCCAGGAAAGGGACAATGTCATTGATAAATAATGAAAGTAGGGTAGACACCAGTACACAGTCTTGACGCACTCCCCTGAAGACTGGTAAATTGTCCGTCAACTGGCCCTGATCACCCCAACTGATACGTGCATTATTATCCTCGTGTAAACGTACAAGTAATGAAAGAAAATGAGGAGGCTTTGCCATGTATAAAAGAACCTTCAACCGCTCAGCCCTAGGAACTAAGTCAAAAGCTGACGTTAAATCCACAAATGCTACATAAAGATTCCACTTGCCAATTGTGACCATTCTCCAATACAGGAGCAAAAAACAAAATACTTGGCCTATGGTGGCAAGTTTTCTGCTGAATCCAGCTTGCAGAGAATTAAGGATGTCATAGTCAGTCATCCAATCCTGAATTTTCCCCAGAACACATCAGTAAGAAACTTTCTGCAGGCCATCTATCAAACTAATGAGCCTATAATTACTCAGTAGAGACTTGTCGCCCATTTTGTGTATTGGTACAACAATGGCACCCTTCTAAGAGTAGGGAATTGAAGCCCGTGTTGCTATTGTATTAGCTACTGGAAGGATGTAACTAGTCCAAGAATCCCTAACAGTTAAAAACAATTCACCCGGGACACCATCTAGGCCAAAGGCCCTATCGCTCTGAACCTTCTCAAGTGAATGTACAATATCAGACAGTACAAACATTTGGGACGAAAAGGAACTGGGAGAAAAACTGGACTGAACGAGTGTAACCAAATGTTGCTCCTGAACTAGACTACTGGAATCAACAGAATTTCAAATGACTAAAATAATCTACCCAGGCTGCAGTATCAATGTTCGTGTTACATTCAGTGCACTCTTACCAGGGCCTTGTGCAACCAGTACAAAAGAACAGGTTACAGTGGGTCCATGGTAGGGTTGTAATATTTTTTTCACTGAGTTTGGACCTGTTTGGTAGAAGGCTTTATCAGTGATACATAAAGTTATGAAGAAGGAGTGCTTCCCATTAGGAAGCCAATGTAACTCCTGAACATGGTGTGTGATATGAAATTTGAAGGTTGAATACCTAGAGATCTTGTTACTGAATAACTTCAGCACAGTCCACGAGATGAAGCATACACATGCCAATACAGAGGTACTGCTTCTCCAGCTTCAAAAGATTGTTGTGAGGACTTCTCTGAAGCCACTCCAGCATGTTAATTTCTTCAAGTATTAGTACCAAGAGGTTACAGAAGATCACTAAAATGCTACATGATGCCATTTAGAAAGCATCAGGATCTTTAGAGATGAAGAGCAAACACACATTTTGGTAGGAAGTTGCTGATATCCTGTGGGATGGCCAAAGGGTGACAGAATTTTTAACACGTACCATGATATACCAGGTGTACACTAATCTTGTTCCAACAAATATACCAAACTCATCTGAATCCAGCAAGTATGGCTTATACAAAAAAATGACAAATCTGGCAAGTGTCCGCAGCCAAACTACTGGTCCAGAGGAGAGAACTTTCCCGGACCACTGAAGATGGAGAACTGAGTGTGGACAGTCTAATATCATGCTGAACTGAAAGTGGAGTGCTCACATCAGAGCTGTGGTGCCTTGTTACTATGGTACCCCTCCATGACCATTGCCTACCCTCAACCTGTTTCCTCTTGCAGGAGTGTAGAAGGAAGGGTGGCAAAACAGAAAAGAGGAAAGACAGACCCTGTTGACGGTGCACAGCCTTCAGTAGATACATCTACTTCTGGATGGTCATGTGGTAGTTGGCAAGGATAAAGGCCCTCAAGCATCTAGCACCTCTAGCCAAAACAGCTAGAGGTGCAGTGCTTCTGGTGCTACAGCAGTGAGTAAGGCTGAGATTATTGCTTCTACATCACAATTTACATGTGGTCTATTGATTGATATTTTAGCACACCAACCTCTGCTGCTCCTTTGGAATCGATTTATGTCTGCACTTAGACTATTGCCTAGAGTGAATAGGGTCTCGTACTGAAATGGACCAAGAAATATACTGCTTAAAGACAGTGCCAGAAAGAGGCAAGTAGATCAGGGACGCTGGTCAGAGTAAGTATGAGGGTGTGGAATATGTGGGACATGGCTTGACCTCTATGATAAGCAATAAGTTACTTTCAGAAGGGCATTGGTGCATAAGGGACTTTTGTTGTCTCCAGTTGAATGGATGGGACCTTCTGCACGTCTTAGAGGAAATGTTTACAGGCAATCAGGCAGAAGGGGAATTGCAATATTTGCAGGCAAATTAACATCAGACTCTCAGTCTGCCCTAATCTCTCCTACTTAAAGACACCAACCAGAGAAAACAATAGCCCGGGTTCACTTTAACATTGGCAACTTCACTTTATGGTCCAGCTCTACAGAATTTAGTCAGAATTTCTCACAGTATGACAGCAGCACTCGGGATCAATTCGGACAACGTCTTACCCAAAGGTTCCAGACTACAATGTAATGGTTACTGGCTAATGCCAGTGGTTGATTACTTTTGGTTTGCAAGGACTGTTCAAAGAGGCCCTGTATAAATCAACATTGGTAAGGGATTGAACAAGTGGCTATATTTTCGCGATGTTAAAGGAAAATGTAACACAACTGTGTATGTGGGAGAGTTTACTATTAACACTTCAATCGGAGTAATATTTTGATGAAAGATTAATATTGTCTTACAAACTTCAAAAGCTCCATGCAGGACTTTAAATTTCCCTGGAATTTCTCTGCATTTTTTTGTAGCACCACTGTAGGAGAGGGGTTTGCTAAATGCAGAAATATTTGAATAGTAAAATATGTGGTGTCGTGAAAAAGAGGGCTAAATGACAAAAAACAATATCCTGAATAAATGAAATCAATTATAAACTGGTAAAATGACATGGAGTCTTGGGAGTTGTTGTTGTTGGTACCATGTAAAATTCCATAAATAAATAAATAAAAAAAAATATATATATATATAAACTGGTAAAATGAAGCTAATAGACCACCATCTTTTCAAAGTAAAGGTTTTGGCACAGTTGAGACTGGTGGGTCACCTAGTTGACTGAAAAAGATACACAACAATTCTGGGAGAAGGAAAGCCTCCTTTTCATCAAAGAAAGAACTGTGGTTCCAGTTTCAAACAAGGATTTGTAAAGCACGGCAAATCACCCGTGAGGGTCTCAAGGCGCTGAAATGTAGGCACAGGGAGGTTAAGTGATTTGCCCAGAAACAAAGGATGTTGAGGCAATGCGGGACTGGAACCTGGTTCCTACCAGCTCCAATGTCAGCAGCGCAGGCCGTTATACCACACCCTCACCAGTTTAAGACATGTTTTAAAATTATTGGAGCGTATTCATGATGGCATTGTGGAGTATATGAAATAGTACTCCTGTAGTAATCTTCTACACACTCTTAGATACTTTTGTGAATTGGCCCCAAAAACACTGGAAATTGAAAATGTCAGGGAATTTTATCATACAATTAGCACAGATTGAAAGGACTGTGCCCTCTTTACATGTTTACTAATTGGGAGTAGGAGATTTCAGACCAGCATGTAAGAGTAAGTAAAAGAGTACTATTTCCTGTACTCATAAATAATTTTGTGAGTCAACCCCAATGTTATGACCACAAGGTCATTATAAGGGCTATCTGCCAAGAAAAAGAAAACCAGACATAAACGAAGCACCCCCTCTGTAGAGGGTATTAAGCATCTCAGACTCGGGCTCTGGGCCCAGTGGCACTCAAGTTAAACAACTAAGGCCCTCATTACAACATTGGCGGTCTTTTCGCAAGACCGCCAAGTTACCACTGCGGTGAAGACCGCCAGCCGTGGCGGTCTTCCGCACCGCCTATTATGACCGCTGGCAGCCTTCCGACGTTTTCCGTACGGAAAGCTGCCAGCAGCCATACTGGCGGTTGGCGGTAAAGTGGAGGCTGCTCAACCTCCACCGCCACGCCAACACAACACCGCCCACAGAATCACATCCCATGATTCGGTGTGGCGGTGTTCTGGTGGCGGTGTTCTGGTGGCGGTGATGTCCCCATGGATCCCGTCCCCTCCCGGAGGACCAACGCACAAGGTAAGTTGATCGTCCGTTAGGGGAGGGGTAATGTGTGTTGTGTGCGTGCATGGGGGTGTGCGTGTGAGTGTGTAGAGGGGGTGTGTGAGTGCGTGTATGTGTGCGGGGGGTGCTGTGTGTATGGGATATGTGTGCGGGTCGGTCGGTGTGCATGTCTGAATGTATGTGTGCGGGTATGTGTTATCGTGGTGTATGTGTAGGGGTGCATGTATGTGCATGTTGGTGTGGGGGTGGGGAGGGGGTGTGTACCCCCTTTGGGGGGTGGCAGGGGGGTGGGGGGGAGGACTCGTGGGGGGTAGTGGGGGTTGGGGGAGACCCCTATCAGTGCCAGGGAAGGAATTCCCTGGCACCGATAGTGCCTACCGCCATGGTTCTCATGGCGGTTCCCAACTGCCAGAAACCATGGCGGTATGCAGGGTCCTGATACCGTTGGCGGTCTAGTGACGACCGCCGGGCCGGAGACCGGAACCTCCAGCCCAGCGGTCATTACCGCCATGGCGGTTGGAATGGTGAAGTGGCGATCGACCGCGGCGATAACCGCCACGGTCCAAATTCAATTTTTTTGACCGCCGGGCTGTTTGCGGTCTTACCGCCGCTTCTCCGCCGACCGCCAGGGTTGTAATGACCCCCTCAGTGCCTTGTTTCGATTTCTGTAAAAAAAAGTCCTGAATGAGTTAAATAAGTGCCTTATCTCCATTTTCGTTCTTTACACATCTTTGATAATTTACTAAAACCTGGCACGTGAAAGTAGGATGTCGGTTGGCCTCCTTAAGTTCACTGTTTGCAAAGGTGAGCCAACATTAATAGATTCAGATTGTAGCATAAAAAGACTAGAGAAAGTTCTCAAAGTCTGTCCTGGTTTCGTTTGACCTACTCATGGTTACTGATATTTAATTTTAATTGTTCTGTTGACACTTGTCAGATTTGCTGAGCCAATATAGGGGAACTGAACAGTTCAGGATGATAGGGCAGGTTGGATCCAGAAAACACTCCTATAAGGCAATGTTTGCCCACAGCTATAGCTTGATGCACCAGTGGATGATGAGCGAATTGCTGCAACTCAGCAGAAATTCACCCTGTCATATTTTAAATTGATCTGCTGTTGCAAAAGATCAGGTGCTCAACATAGACAGCTAGCTGATAGAATCCAGGTTTGATAGGACTGGATCATATAAATGTATATTATGTTCAATACACAGCCTTAATGGTTGCACCACTGCTCGAGCTTTGCCTGTATTTTTCTGTCCCAATAGGCCAGACCTTGGGTGTATTGCATGCAGCATTTTTGGGAAACACCCTGAACAACGACTCCGAAACCACAAAGTCGTGAAAAATGAAAGCGAAACAACGCTTTAGTTTTACACAACTTCCTGGTTTTCGTACCTTAACCACGCATTTCTGAACACGTACATGCGTGGTTAAGGTACAGAAGAAGGGGGAAGGAGTCGACGCAGTGAAGGAGGAGGTAAGTAGGGCTGGGACTGGGGCTGTTTTTATTTGGGGGGGTAGGGTGAGGGGCTCGGGTGATTAGGGTTTAGGGGGCGTGGGGGCTGGGTTTAGGTTTAAGGAGTGGGTTGGGTGATTGGGGGGTTTAGGTTTTAGGGGCAGGGTGGGGACTTGGGGTATTTTTAGTTTTTGGGGTTGGGGGCTGGGGTGATTAGGGTTTGGGGGAGGGAGGATCAGAGTTTAGGTTTAAGGGGTGGGTTGGGGGTTGGGGTGGTTTAGGTTTTAGGGGGTTTAGGATTGTGGTAATTTTGGGGGTAGGGGTTGGGGTAGTTGTGGGGATGTGGGGGGCGTGGGATTTTTGGGGGTGAGGGCTAGGGGGGAAGCATGCTGGAACAGTGCATACTGATCACTAATGCCTTTACCAGGAATGTGTTTACAATGAAAAATCGTTGTAAACGCATTCATGGTAAAGGCATTAGTGATAAGAACGAGGTCGTTCTTCCGACCTCGTTGTTGAGCCATGGGTGCTTGAAGCACTCGTGGTTCCGACATATAACCAGCATTTTTATCTGCTCTGTCTTAAACTGTTTTCAATTGTTTGTTGTTTTATACATAGTACCAGCAGTACAAGCCCACCTTGTAGAATGATCAAAAGTGTTGTCTGGTAAGTGAAAACTTTAAGATCTGACATATTGTGGATTTGTTGGCTGTGCTGTGGTACAGTTTGTGGCACTGGCATATGCTGTGTCTCTATGACATTGTACTCCGGTGTCATCTTAAGACTTTTTGTGGCCCCAGGATAGATATATTTAGTGGTTCACTGTTAGGAACAACTTTGAGTTTTATTACCCATTTTCTTCTAATTCAAGACATCATGATCCCAAGCAAACTTATGGTAATGGTGTTACAAAACAGTTGAAATATGCCTGGCCTGTATAAACTGACCCAAGAATAACACGATTTCACAATTATTAAAAAAGAAACGTCACAAAATCTGCACTTTTGTAAAAATCCTGTGATTTTTACAAAAGTGCCCGCAAAAACGTGCGCTCTACATAAATTGAGGTTGATCCTCCTTTTATTGGCTCTTCTCTTTGCTGAGCCAACAGGAGGAGAATGAGCAATAAGTTAGCAGGCTGTGGGGTATTAATTTACTCTGTCGTCTACCCTTAAAATGCCCTCCTCCTGTGCTGAGAGGCCCTGAGCTCCCCCTGCCCTTTGTTTCCTTGGACCTGCTTCCCCTTAACCATTTTTTGTTGTTGCTTTATAGCTTATATAGCGCGAACTCTAAAAGTATTGGAGCACTTTACATGAGTTCCAGGTACATTAAACAAGTAGTTCTCAGTGCTGGCGAGATTAATTTGCCCAGAATCACAGGATGCTGAGCAGATGCCAGGACTCAAACCTGGCAGTAACGCCACATCCTCTCCTTTAAAATGCCCCCCCCCTGCCTGCGTCTCCTCTCTCCTTTGATAAAAAACCCTTCCCAACAACCCATGACACTCATGGCACCCTTCGCCTCGCAAGTCTCCAGTATACCCAGCACTTCATTTGCCCCCTGTGCACCTTAGGATCAGTGGCTGCCCGATGCCAGAGAGAGCAGTTTTCAAAATCAGATAAGCACTCTCTGGCAACAGACACCAGCCTTCTCTGAGATGCGGGGCTGCTGGGCGCTGTCAGGTCACAGAAAGTGACTTGTCAGAGTCTGCAGTAGTGACCAAGCTTTTATGTGTTTTGTTTTCATCAAGCACGTTTTGCCTACCGCAAAAATCTCAAATTTGGGGGTTTTGATCGCAGAATGTTATATTTTTTGCCGCAAAATTTGCCATTTCCACCCCCAAAATCCCAGGAGGGATCTTTATAAGGATGAAAATGCTCAATATTCCCGTTGCCAGTAAGTTAAAAGGGAATATATTTTGTTTTTGCAAACACTTGTTATTGGTTTTGTTTTTACAAATACTTTATTACTGGAAATATGAATAGCCGCGCCCAGGACCCCAAAAATCCTTAGGATGACCAGGAGCGAATAGAGACAGAAATAAAGGTTGACAGAAAGAGACAGAGCGAAAGTTCACTTTCCCAAGGCCCGAAGGTGAGGGGCCCTGGGCAGTGCCCCATGCCTTAAAACTTCAGTGGTCAGCAGTGTCACATGCTGTCAGTAATGTTGAAAGGCAATTGGACAATACTGTTCACAAGACTATAGATGGCTTGTTACACGTTTCTTTCTTTGCATTGCGAGCATGTTCACACACCACTACTGACAGATTCTAGGGCATTTTATCTCATTATATGGTTAAGTTATACTACTTGTAGGTTTAGCACTAATAAGTAAGCATGTATTTAATTAATTTTAAAGTTATAGCTTAAGTGCCATTGAATGCTCAGGAAAACAGTTTGCAAATATATCTAAACATAATGTTTGCTGAGCATATATGTATATTAAAACTTATACTCAAGCAGTATATCTTTAATCAGAGGTGTTGGCAGCTCATCTACAAAAAGAAACATTGTGAACGTGGCCTCTACAAACGTGCTGAAAACAATTTAGTTACCACTCGCATAACACGGGCAAAGAAACGTTCGTTTAACCTAGGGCCAAAACAATGACCCATATCTGTAGCGAGTCATTGCAAGAACCATACATTTGTTACAAAGATGTTTCTTTTGTGTGCTACTGTGAATTCCTAGGTAGCTTTCGTTATAATTTTGGTTAAACATGGGCAGCTTTAGCACTTGTGGCACCTGGTGAGCATCTTCATTGGTGCCGCATGCCCACCACTCCCCCACTCACACAGACTTCCAACCTCGCTGATGCCCTTACTACCTCGCGCCAGTGCTGCCCCTCGTATACTCGTAGCCCCACTCTTATATTTATTTAACTTTTTATAGTGCTAACAGGGGTGGCTGCCAAAATCCTCAAAGGGAGGGGCGGTGGGGGTAAAATACAAAAAAATAAAATAATAATAATAATAATGTACCTGTCCCACCACGCTGCCGCCTCACTCCTCTGCTCTTCTGGTGCCTCAGCAGTCCCTGGGATATCAGCACAGGCTCCCCCATGCAATCCTGGTGCTGCTCTCATGCTGTGCCTAGCATGAGAGCAGTGCCAGCATTAGTCTGAGGGGCTTGGTCTGCTGCTCAGACACTGCATGGGAGTCTGAGCAGTTTCTCCAACCCGGCTGTGAGAAAGCTAAGTGCGCATGTGTGTTTGGCTGGCCAAACACACATGCACACTTAGGTGCAATCCACTCCTCCTCCCCTCTCCCCCACCCTATAGACCAGTCCGCCACTCCCTGCAAATGCTGCTGGCCAAGCCAGCAGCTGAAAAATAAAACAATAGTATACTCTTGTTTTATTTTTCAGCTGCTGGCTTAGCCAGGAGGGGGTGACGCTCCTTCGCCATTGTGGAGGAGCTGCCCTTGAGTGCTACTCATCCCAACGTAGGGTGTTGGAGTGCTTTATATCGCACACACACATTATACAGAAGTAGTGAATCATGCAAGCAAGTAAAATAATCTATAGGAAATGTTATATAAGATAATGATGGGTACAAGGTGTAGCAGTCACTTATCTTTCATACTGGTAGGCATTGTATGTTTAGAGTGCTGGGTTTGCCAAAACACATGAGATAAAATGTAACAAAATGGTTGTCTGCACTAATAAGAATGTATTACTGCCCAAAGGAAAGCTTTTTAGCAACCTTAAAATAAATAAAAAATTGAGGGGAAAAGACTAAGCTTCCAATCCTATGCCTTGCAGTTTGCATACAGCCCCTTGATGCCAGTTCACAACTCACTAATCTATTTTAGAATTGTAATTTATGGACTGCTAGTAGAAAAAGGATCTGTGTCAAAACCAATAATTCGCTTGGCTACCTACACAAAATGCAAATCTGAATTGAATGTTACACGTTGTGCTTTGCGGCAAGCACAATCACCTCTGTGCTTATGAGTCAAGCCTGACTAGACCAAACAAAGATCTCTCCAGCAAATACATTCATCATCATAGTTATCTTGACATGTTTATTATCACCTGAAAACTGCTGGCCGCACAAAGAAATCGGCAGAAGGTGCCTGTAAGACTTTACATTTCTGTAGCCCACGAGCTTGGCACCCAGTGCAGCAGTACTACCCTAAGGCAGCACTGGTGCTACACTATTTCACAGTCTCTTGCTTCCCCCACATACTCCCCATTATGGAGCTTGAGCGGGATTGGTAGGCTCATCTCTCCCCTGAAGGAGCCCTTCATTTGCACAGTACTATCATGAGCTGTAGCTCCAAGCAAGATTGCATTGGTTACTTCTTTCAAGCATTTCAAGTTTATATTGATGCAACCTGCTGTCTTACTAGGGAGTTTTATGTTGCCATCAATGCTTCCATTCAATCAGGCTGTTTCTGCGCTATTTCTAGGTGCACCATCAGTTTAGAACTTGGAACTAAAATGTTTATAAAGTTGAGTTAGAGTCCTAATGTGAGTGTATCAGTGCTTTTTGCCAATTCCATTAGCTCGTTTAGAGGTCAAACTGCATCTGCATGACAAAGGTGTCTTTTTTCAATGGCATACTACCATTTTCCCAATATTACCCATGCATTTAGACTGCTCATGGTTAAATATTGCAAGTTCTTACCATACTTCTACATTTTAAATCACCTTACTTTGC
Organism: Pleurodeles waltl; assembly: GCF_031143425.1. Taxonomy (NCBI): domain Eukaryota; kingdom Metazoa; phylum Chordata; class Amphibia; order Caudata; family Salamandridae; genus Pleurodeles; species Pleurodeles waltl. The sequence continues at coordinate 1,235,267,306 of NC_090447.1, forward strand.
AGAAGGTTCAAGATTTTCTATGCCACTGTAAATTACTACCACTTCCTAAATATGTCCATTGGCTGCGTTTATTTGCATCAAGTTAATTCTCATACCAGCCTTCAGGTGTCACAGTAAGGCTTCTTACAGTTGACAATAGTGCAACCAATAGATAACATTGCATTGTTTTCGGAAAGAATTGAGTTTTAAAGGCCCGTTTTCACTTGAAGCTGTGTCCTCTGTGCTTTGGCAACAAAAAGGTAATCAATTTGTTTTAATTACTAAGGTCTCTGTTCCTTGGTCAGTGAACTTAGCTTCCTTTTCAGTGAACCAATGCATCTCCATTGTGCAAAGACAGTCTAGCCTCTGGTGAAGGACAATGTACAAAGAAACAGTTTTGCACAAACTCAAAGCGCATTCTGGTAAACCAACGGAAAAAGGGAACAGACACAGTGCTTAGAAAAACACTGAGGATTCACCCGTCAGCCAGAAGTCACCCTCAAACTAAAGTTTTGACAGTGGCAAATCTGTTTAAGTGTCTGCTCTAAACATTCGAAGAGGCACTACATTTTTGTCAATAGAATCAAAATAAGGAGTAACAACCATGCAAAAATTGATCACTAAAATGGCAAAACAGCAGACTTGGAAAAACAATCCCAGGCTTTGTTGGAAAAAACATACAGTGCCAGAAAGAGGGCAGATTTAAATATGAGTTTGAAACTTTGTCTTTGTTTGACAAAGCTTTGGATGTTTATTCAAATTGCAAACTTCTAAAACTTATCAAAATTGACCACATGGCAGTGTAAAGATGAATTTTATGGCAAGACCGGATGCACTTATTATGCTTCTCTAGTCTTGCTTTTATTAAATAGCAGCAGTCAAGAATGTAAAAGAAAAAAAAAAAACATACAAATTCCTTGTGGCCAAGGGAAACAAAAAAACAATGGGACAACAGTATTAACACAATGTACCATTCAGCATCAAGGAACCCCCTGATATACCTAACTTGACTGCAAGCAGCCCTCTTTTCTTGTTGCTCGCAGTCAAGATAATATATTTTTGATATCCTGCTCATAATCTTAATTTCAACTGCCTAATATTTGATCATTAGCATAGTATTGGTTTATTTGGTGCTTTCTTACTTATTATGCTGTATTTTACTGTTTTTTCCTTGCAGCACGAAGCTCACGTGACTAACCATTTACCATGCTCCCCTCTCACCATTGTGGTTATGACCACCATTCTGTGGTGCAGCCGTTTTCAGCGGTCACCTAGCTTTCTCTTGACCAGGACGGTTGAGATTTTCCAATCCCCCCATTTCTTCTCAGAAACTCTGTTTTTCTGGTGAACGAGTCCCTCGCTGCTCAGCCTGCTCTTCTCAGACAAACTCCTCCTCGGTTGGGGGTGCGGACTTCTCCCTGGCACCACCATCTCTTGGGAGATTGTAAGGGAGTTCCTTCCACTTTTAACAAAGCTTCCCCCAAGCTGGTTCTCTTTCACAAAACTGTAACATTCTGTGTACCAGGCAATTTAAAAATATTTTTTGCCTACTTCGAAGACACAGAGTTGGGCAATCCTTCATTTCTGGAGGATAATAATGACAATGAAGAGGATTTTTAAAATAATCTCAATGAATTTATCCAATCCTCAGGCCAAGTCGTTTCAGCTTCTATAAACAAAGTAACCCAATTTTTTTTTGAAAACAGTGTTTTATCTAATATGTCACAATCTAACGTGGCCCTATCTGCGGGGAAAGGCAGAAATAGCAAAGCCATGATGGCTTCTCAGGCTCAACAGTCAAGCAGTTCCAAGTCAAAATATGCAGTTATGGATGTTGAGGCTTCCTCACATGGGTTAGAGGATGAAGATCCTCCTAGGCCTCCTTCTAAGGAGGGGGACACAGCTGCTGCTGAAAGCAAAAACAAATCTAAGCACTTAGAAGACAGTGCACACAGGATTGTGATACTTTCTATTTGGGATACTGACAACGAAATGGGCAATCCTGATTATGATAATGATCCAGATGGTCTGGATAATTATAATTTTTGGTTTGGTCCACAACCCAAGAAATAAATATTGTCCCTTACTCCTAATGACCCTTTTTACTTAAAAACAGTACTTGACACGGAAAGTCACCCCATGCTCGATCCCAAATTAATTCACCAACCCAACTCTATGGAATGGCTTCCTTCCGAACATGTGGGGGAATATATTACTACCAGATTTCGTTTACCTCTGGATAAGCAAACAAGACCTAAACTTAAATCTGAATGCCCCAGGCCCTCTCTTCCTTTTCAAATCACTGCTACTCCTTCCATAGATCCCACAGTTTTAACTTTCTTTACAAAATTTGGAAAAGATGTTCGCAAAGGTGTTGATACAGCATGGTTCATGTGCCAAGATAAAATGCTGGACATTTTTGGTCCCTTAGCACACATTTTTGACATCGCCGAAATGGCCGTACTGGATAATGCCTCCATCAACACAGAAGAGCTGTCAATGTGGGTACAAATAGTATTCTGCCTTCTGGGTAACACCATTTCATCAATGACGCATGAAAGGCATAAGGGTCTGTTGCTAAAATTGGACTCTAAACTGGCAAATCTTGCAACAATGGATCCTGGCTCTAAGGCCAATGGTTTACTATTCAGAATTCCTTTATCAAGGATCTGAGCAAATATGGGATGACTTTTGCCTCTTTGTACAAGGCACAACAATCCCTAAAATAGGTTTTTGCAAGGACTGGTAAAGGAAGGAGTCGCTTTATCGGCCGGGCCCTTAGATCTCAAAGTCGTAAAGGCTTCTTCAACTCATTTCCTCAAGAATTCTTACCTCAATTCTACCCCCAGAGGTCAAGAGGCTATCACGGACAAGGTCAAAGAAACTTTCAGATGTCCTACCCTGCAATAAAGTGTACCTCCTGGCCTTCCTTCAGTAAAAGGGGCATCAAAAGTTCTTACTTTATAAATGAAGAACCATCACTTCTGATCCTTTGGTTCTCAACACAGTTCAGGGTTATATCATAGTGCTTTACGAAATGCTTTTTCAAAATTTTCTTCCCCCACCATTAAAATTCTCATTAGAAATGACATCCCTGGGTTCTCAAGAAATTATCTATCTCTTACAAAAACATACAATACAATACACTTATCTGCACCTTTCAGGTTTCTTAAGTTCAATTTTCTTAGTTCAAAAGAAAAACAAGAAAATGAAACCAGTCATAAATCTGAAATATTTCAACCAATTTGTAGTTTATCATCACTTCAAAATGGGGACCATTTTACATCTCAGAGATGCTCTATTACAGAATGATTGGATCGTTAATTTGGATTTTCAAGATCCTTACCTCACTATCCCTATTCACCAAGATCACAGGAAATGTCTCCAATGGCAATCAACTGTCTTCTCTACCCTTTGGTCTTTCATCCCCTCCATGGTGTTTCACCAAACTGACAAACCAGTCACAGCCCAGCTCAGGTATCAGATTAATTATATATCTGGACGATTTCCTCTTGATGTGTCAAAATCTTGAAACACTTCATACTCAAATACACATCACTTGCTCTCTTTTAACAGAACTAGGTTTCCTTATAAACAAGGAGAAATCAATTCTAACTCCCTCTCAAAACATGGAGTTTTCTAGGCTTCCTAATAAACTCTACAGAGGCAACTCTATACTTACCTTTGTCAGAAGTAAAAGCAGAGATAACCCACTCCTAATGCCTTCCTTCTATCTCCCTCAGGTCTCTTGCAAGGATTGTCGGTTGTTTTTTTGACTCAATCCAAACCATTTTCCCGGGTCAACTACACTATTGAGCTCTTCAGAGACTAAAAATATGCCACCTGCGCTGAAGGCTTCCTTATTCCGATTCAATACCCCTCGATCACGAAACTCATATGGAACTCCACTGATGGTTAGATCATCTAGACGCCTGGAATGGCAGGACCTCTTTGCTTCAGCCCCAAATCTTGTATTGGAATCAGTGCAAGTCTGACAGTTGGGGGTAAACGTTGTGGTCAAATATTGACTGGAGGTACATGGTCTCTACAGGCATCCTCATTACACATCAACTGTTTAGAGATGCTTGAAGGCTTCTTTGCTATCAAAAGCTTTGCAAAAGACAGAGTCCAGCATTCTATTTTCCTTCAAATGGACAATCTCTCAGCAGTAAAATACATCAATGACCTCGGTGGCACCAGGTCAAAACCCTTAGCGTAATTAGCAAACAGCTTTTGGGAGTTTTGCCTCTGGCACAAAATTTCAGTTTATGCAGAATACTTACTAGGCAAACTAAATTCTATAGCAGATGGGTATTCTCATTACCCTTCACGACCCCAGCGATTGGAGGCTCCATCCATCAGTCTTCAATATGCTATTTCATGATTGGGGGCTTTTTCAGAGATATCTCTTTGCGTCCCACTTAAATTCTCATCTTCCCCCAGTTCTTCAGCTGGCGACCGGATCTGGTAGTGATGGATGCTTTTCTTCAGGATTGGTCACAGACAACCAGTTATGCTTTTCCACCTTTCCTGATGATCAGCAGGGTTCTATCCCAGGTTTGTCGTCAGAAGGCTATTCTAGTTCTGGTTGTTCCATTCTGGCAATCACAGATATGGGATCCCCCCCGCTACAACTCACAATAGGCTTTCCCTCTCTTCTTCCTTCCTTTCCCAATATTCTCCCCAATCCAGAAGGACACGCACACAATCTAATTCTGAACAATACCCTACTTCTATCAGCCTGGAAAGTAGCAGAAGTTCCCAATCTTATCCAGGCATTTCGACAGAAGCTTCAGAGTACGTTAGTAAAACCTGGCTCCAGGAACTACCAATGCTTATAAGTCAGCCTGGTCACTTTGGATTAGCTGGTGCATGGGAAGATCTTGCAATCCCTTTTCAGAAGATATCACCCTGATTGCTAATTTCTTAGCTTGCCAGGTTAGTTCAGGCAAATCTTATCGTACAGGTCATCTTTACTGATCTGCAATATCAATCAACCATCCACACATCAATGGGAAACCTGTTGGTGAGCATCAACTCATCTGTCATCTGTTGAAGGAATTAACATTCTCAAATCCTCCTATACCAAAATGTTATGGGATATGAATGTAGTTTTGAAATTGTTTTTGTCTTGGCCTGAAAATGTTTCCCTCTCGCTCAAAATGCTTTCAGCTAAATTAATGATGTTGCTGTATTTAACATCCAATAAACACCTGTCAGATGTAAAAGCTTTAGACACCTGTGTGTCATTTTACTACCACAGGTATTCTCTTCAATGTAAGGAGACGTACTAAGACTAATCTATCTACTGTTTTCTATCCTTACTTCTCCAACAAACCCAAATTGTGTGTCAGAAATTGTCTAAAAATTTATGAACAAAAAACAATCCATCTCAGAACGTCCCCTGATACACAATTACTAATTTCTCTCAGAAAAACTCACAAACCTGTTTCCTTCTCCACTTTGGCCGAATTAGTAAAATGGGTTATCACTTGGGGGTACTGATACCTCCATTTTTGGGGCTCATTCCTCATGGGGTGCCATGGCTTTCAAAGCTTTTTGGGCAAGATCACACTGAGGGGATGTTACTTCCACCCTTTTCATTATAAACCAGTTAATATACCATTTTCTGTGGTAATGGATATGCTTTAAAAAGCATAATAAGAGCCTCCAGTCTTCCCATAAAATGTAGATTTTCCTAGTAATTTATGAAGGAAAGTCTTAATTTTATGAAAGACACTGAGGCAAGTATTATCTCCCCACAGCACTGTATGAATTATGTGTTTCCCTCTCTAGCAGTTTAATCTACTCCACCAACGCTCAAATATTACCACGATACACCAGACATTGATCTCCGGGAGACGTCACCTTCATACTAGATCTGTATAGTATCAACCCCTTGTTCACATTCTGGATTTCTTTGGATGGACATTGTTCAAGATGCTTTTTCCTTTGTTTTAGCCATCTATTGTTTTTTTGCATTTTTTCCAATGTTCAATACTTATTCATGATTTTGTTCCATTTCTTCCTTGCACAAGAAAAGAGGGCTGCTTGCAGTCAAGTTCGGTATATCGGGGGTGTTCCTTTATACAGATTGGTGCATTTTGTTAGTGCTGTTGTGGTCCTATTGGCCTTTTGTTTCCCTTTGCCTCATGAGATTTGTATTTTTTTTACCATTTTTGACTGCTGCAATTAATAACAGAAGAGAAGCATGATTTTATTAAAGAAACTGAGGCGGGAATTAACACTTTCCTTCATAAATTACAAGGCAAATCTACATTTAGAATGAAGTCCATCTGCATTATCTCTTATGAGTTGACTTTATTGAATCAGAACAATCCCCCCTGGATTCATGATTGAATATAACTACAACTGTATATGCACAAAAAAAAATCATGTGAGGTGAATTCTAGGATTACCTATTTATAGCATTTAATGACTGATGAGAAAATGTAAGTGGGAAAAAACTCCCCAAGTTTGAGTGTGCACAACAACTCCAGGCACTTCACACCATTTAATGCCTACTCCCCAACCAAAGGTACAGATTTTTCACTCCAATGTAAGATCACACATGGAATAATTTTAGGTCCGAGTAAATGGATTTGCAAATGTAAATTCATGTTTTGTGAAATTGAAATGTTGATCACGATGTATTGTTAAATCTTAGGCAGCATTACTTTTCAGCACCAAAGCAGTCCTAGTGCGGCGAGGTTAAGTGACACTAGGCAGACACTTCTGATTCCAAAAAGCAAGGGTTCATCAGCAGAATGAATTTACCTGCTGTTTGAAAAAGTAAATTATCTTGGTGGTGGAGGGCAGCTGTTAAAGCACTCAACAGTGCCACCAATTCAGAAAAGATGTAAAAATCCAGCCTTCCAACCATCCAATTAATCTTCCTACATCTTGGCATATGGAGCAGAGCTTTACCAGCCAATCTCATATACCAGATCAGAAATGCAATTGAAAAATACAGAAAATTGCAAATGTAAGTTGAATTCAAAAATCCAAACAGCCTTAGGATAATGGTAAAGTAACAATCATAATTGTTTACTGTAATTTATAGACCTTATGAGAACCGATCAAAATAATAACCAATGATTTATATTGATCAACTCTTAAAACAGATAATTACCATACTCCCTTTGACAACTTTCAACCTATATGCAGTTGTCAGTCATCCTTAATGTAAATTAATTCCTAACTACCAGCAAGACAATTTATCTAAAGTTGTGAAATAAATTGGCAAGCCTTTCACACAATTAGAAAACTTTTCAATTAAATTATTGTAGGAAAGTAGCCTCTTTCTAGCATTGTTCCCCCACTGTTTGCCTGTGTTCACTGGGATCCAGCTAACCAGGACCCCATTGATTATGCTTTCTCCCTTCTAACTTGGTTTTTACACCCCACATTTGGCACACTGGTGCCCAATATCAGTCCCTATTATATTGGACCTAGGTATCCAGAGCATTGGGGTACCAGGGGACATGCATGGGCTGTAGCGTGTATTATGCCACCTATGTGGAGCCCATACAAACCTGTCTACAGGCCTGTCATTGCAGCCTGCATGAAAGGATGCATACACCCTTTTTACTACAGGGCATTGAACCAGAGCACTTTGTCATCTCTATGGTAGGCCCTCTCACCCCAGAGGGCAGGGTGCAGGTACCTGCGTGTGAGGGGACCCCCCTGCACTAGCAGAGATTCCCCCACAAACTCCAGTTCCATTTTCCTGGACTTTGTGAGTGTGGGACTCCATATTACGCATGTACTGGACATAGGTCACTACCTAGGTCCAGCTACATAATGGTAACTCTGAACCTGGGCATGTTTTTTTATCACACATGTTGGAATCATACCCAAATACCATTGGCAGTATGATTCCATGTATTCTGGGGGCTCCTTAGAGGACCCCCAGCATTGCTACCACCAGTCTTACAGGGTTTTTGTGTTGCTATTAATTGTGTTTGACCAATGATTTTGTGTTTCACCACTGCGCATATTAGTTGCTCAATGTTCACCAGTAGCACATTACATGTTGTGTTCAGTTTAGCTGCCTGTTGGCTTTAACATGGAGTTAGCCATTACATTTTTGTATTCAGTTTAGCTGCCTATTGGCTTTGACGTGGCATTAGACATTCAGTTTAGCTGCCTATTGGCTTTGACATGGCATTAGCCATTACATTCTGTATTCAGTTTAGCTGCCTATTGGCTTTGACACGACAGACATTACATTTGATATTTAGTTTAGCTGCCTATTGGCTTTAACGTGGGGTTACACATTGCAGTTGAGCTGTGTTTTTCCACATGATAGACCAAGCTGTGCTTTTCACACCAGTCTAGACCTGATGAGAGTAAATTTTGTGTTTTCCATTCTGCTCAGCCTTGGGAAGAGGAGAAGTCTAGGAGATCTGGCCAGTCTCCAAAGGCTTGCGTAGTTTTCCCAAGTCTGAGAGGAGGGGGCACACTTTTGGAAGGATGACTCTGGACTACAGCAAGAGGTAGATGGAATCTTCTTGACTTCAGACAGGAACTGAGACATCAGTTACATGTCTCCTGTTTGGGTAGAAAATCTCTTTCTCGCAGTTGACCAGGGTCATCAACTTGCAGACCCCCAGAAAGATGAAGCTGAGCTATAGGCCCTACAGTGATTAATTTTGACTTTTATGCTTTGCTTTGAAGTTATGCTATAATATAATCACATATATTTGCTGTGTACATTGCAACTGAGAAGTACTTTGATATATTTTGCTTTCATTGCTGCGATTACTTTTGAACGTGTGCTTCCAATCTACTAATTTTGTCTCTCAAGAACCTTGCGGTGAAGAAATAATAAATGTCTTCTTTAAACTCAGAAGTGCATTCCAGAGAGGTTCTGTAAGCTCGGATAAGAGCAGGAAAGCAGAACATTTTGGCTTAGTCGTCAGTTTTCAGAGTCGTAATTGGAGCTTGAAGTGCACGATTTGAAAGTGTAATTGTTTTTTGTTGTTTAGAGAATTAAGGAAGCACAGCAGACCATGTTTGAAAATGCATGTAAAGTTAAACTGCCTTATGGTGCTGTGAGAAACATGTTTTCTTGTTTATCAGGACTGGATGAGTGCTGTGATAAAGCATATTTAGAAAATGTGCCTTTGAAAGAAATGATGTTCCTTTTGTTTTTGACAGAAGGGTTTGGATACTTTTATCTGCTTACAGAAAAATGCAGGAGAGATGTAGGCAGTTAGAACATGAGAATAAAAATTTATGCGAGCAAATTAGCCAGAACACATTAATGCAAGATAATGCTGAAATCTATAAAACTGCTGTTTTAGAAGAATCTGGCTTTTCCCATTCCAGGAATGAGTGGAATAAGACAGCTGTGAGCCAGTCTGAGCCTCCGTGTGAGCAAAACACCCCTCAGTTTTTGGCAGTTGAAGAGCATTCCTTAACGGATAACACTGAGAACAGAGCTCAATGTTATTTACAGACCGCTTCTGCAAAGAAAAATTAATTCGGACATGGCAGAAGTACCGTCGCAAAGTGTGCAGTTACTGGCACAAGTAAAACAAAAGATTTTAGAGTTTCTTACTGTTTGCACTAAGCAAAAGACAGTTTCATGAGCTTGTTTGATTTTTGGAAACAGTACAGCCCTCACCTGAGTGAAATCTTAACACCTTGGTATGAAGTAACTAGGTATAAAAAAACATGAGCAGCTGCGCACATGTGATTTGGCAAATTAAATAATTAAGACTTTAGGTTTCTGTGCAGTGCAGGAGGGAAACACCGATTTACATGTAAATCAGGAACAGGGGAGGACAAGAGTGCCCCTGGAACTTTGGAGTATGAAACCTAAAATATCAAGCATGCAGTGGGTGATGAATTCACCTAAATCTCACAGTTTAGGACAGGTACAGGAAGCTAGTACCATACACTGGATGTGGTACATGCAAGACAGGGCTAGAGTCACTGCAGCCCTACATGAACAGGTGTCACAAGCCCCTTTTCAAGATGTGGAGAGGGTGCAGGGAGTACCACAGGTAAAAGTCACCAGTGAAATTGAGTGCACCATTTGAATTTGTGTCCCCGGAGGATAAAAAGCGTGTGTGTTTGACTAATGATTACAATCCAGTTACTGAAGATTTGTTGTCTAGCACAGGAGAAGGAACAGCGTTGTACGATGTGTGTCAGACTTTAAAACAAGAGCTGCTTGAGATGTATCATTTTTACAGTGATTCTTGGTTCACTGCCAATGGTTTAGCCGTTTGGTTTTCCACATGGCTAGTACCTAACTGGTTCAATTCCCTTGCAGATGTTAAAGAGAAAAATTCAGAGTCTGAAGTGTCCACCCAGAATTCTGACTTATTGGGGATGGCTAAGTGGGTGCACCAGAAATGTGGACAGCTGGGTGAAAAAGCCACTTAGAGGTGGGCAGAGATTAGCGAGATGTACATTCCCCTAGATTTGATAAAAACTGTGATTGCACCTATTTGTCAGCACGCACAAGACCAATCTGTCCCACAAACAGTCACAGAGCAGTTGGAGAGAGGAAAGTTACCAGGACAGATTTGGCAAATTGATCAGGTTTTAGGGGGGAGTGATTGCTGCAGATCACCCAGGAGAAATCAAAATTATGCTGATAACTGGAAAAGAATCTGATTTATTCATACAGATTGGAGACAGAATGTCCCAACTTGTCAAAAGTGCAGTGAATGGATGTTTGGTAAAGATGGAGGCTGCCCCAGCCCTTCTGACAGTGCAAGGACAGGGAAGCTGTGGTGCAGCAAATAAAAAACCTCAGTGCTGAGGTGTGGGCTGAAGCCCCAAATGACCCTCTAGAACCTGCAGAAATTATAACAAAGGGCTGCAAAAATGTCCTGCCGATTATAAAACAGGGAAAGGAGGAAGGGAACATTTCAGATGACAAGTGTTATTTGCAAGAAAAGTCACTTTATCTTTTGCAGATCCTACCACGTTTCGCCACTGACCATGAGTGTGCTGTGTGGTCTCCCTTCGGGTGTGTGCGTGTGGGGTCAGGGGAGGGACTGAACCCTGAACCTGATTAAAGTACAAGCATCATGGATACATTTTGCGCAAATGGCACCTTCAGTTCAAGTTCAATTTGTTTGATTACATTCTTCCACTGGAACTAAGCAACCTTTACCAGGTAACTGTCTGTTTTTTCGCATGGAACTCTGACTTTAGCTTACATCCCAGCAGACCTTTCAGGTGGACCATGCACCTTTACATGATTAGAACTCATGCTACATCAACTTGTTTTAGAGACACTATTATCTCAGAGTATACAAGTTTGTCTTTTCTGGGTAGATGTATCTGATGTGAAAGGTTATGAGATCAATATATTAATCCACTTCCATTGCTTTACAGTGATTGCTTTTATCATTCAAATCTGATTTGCTTATAAATTTGTTTTATTAGTTTTTTGTTTGAAATAAGAGGTATGAAATAAAAAAAAATCATTGGTTATAGGGTGGAAAGTGATGCTATTAATTGTGTTTGACCAATGACTTTCACCACTGTGCATATTAGTTGCTCAATGTTCACCAGTAGCACATTACATGTTGTGTTCAGTTTAGCTGCCTATTAGCTTTAACATGGAGTTAGCCATTACATTTTTGTATTCAGTTTAGCTGCCTATTGGCTTTGTCATGACATTAGACATTACATTTGATATTTAGGTTAGCTGCCTATTGGCTTTAACGTGAGGTTAGACATTGCAGATGAGCTGTGTTTTTCCACATGAGACCAAGCTGTGTTTTTCACACCAGACTAGACCTGATAAGAGTACATTTGGTGTTTTCCTTTCTGCTCAGCCTTGGGAAGAGGAGAAGTCTAAGATGTGGCCAGTCTCTAAAGGCTTGCGTAGTTTTCCCGAGTCTGAGAGGAGGGGGCACGCTTTTGGAAGGATGACTCTGGACTACAGCAAGAGGTAGATGGAATCGGCTTGACTTCAGACAGGAACGGAGACGTCAGTTGCCTGTCTCCCATTTGAGTAGAAAATCTCTCTCGCAGTTGACCCGAGTCATCAACTTTCAGACCCAAGAAAGATGAAGCTGAGCTATAGGCCCTACGGTGATGAATTTTGACTTTTATGCTTTGCTTTGAAGTTATGCTATAATATAAATCACATATTTTCTGTGTACATTGCAACTGAGAAGTACTTTGATATATTTTGCTTTCATTGCTGCGACTACTTTTGAACGTGTGCTTCCAATCTACTAATTTGGTCTCAAGAACCTTGTGGTGAAGAAATAATAACAATAAAGGTCTTCTTTAAACTCAGAAGTGCATTCCAGAGAGGTTCTATAAGCTTGGTTATGAGATAAGAGCAGGAAAGCAGAACAGTTTTCCAGGCAGCCCAAGATGCTGCCACCCCTCAGACAGGTCTCTGCCCTCCTGCTGCTTGATCTGATCAAGCCCAGAAAGGCAGAAAAAAAGGATTTCCTTTGGGAGAGGGAGGTAACACCCTCTCTTTGGAAATAGGTGTGGCTGGCTTGGAATGGGTAGCCTCCTCAAGCCACTGGCATGCTTTGAACGGAACATTTGGTGCCCTCTGTGCATAAGCCTGTCCACACTGGTTCAGGGGCCCCCTTCCCACCCCCACGTCCCTGAAAGAGGGGCCCTAAATAGCCCTGAAAGGGGGAATGGTCACCTAGCCAGGTAAGCACCTATCAGGAGGGGTCTCTTGTCACATGCTGGCACTGGCCACTCAGAGGCCTCAATTGTGCCCTCACACCTCTGCATTCAAGATGTCAGAGGTCTGGGACACACTGGAGGAGCTCTGTGCACCACCCCTGGGGCAGTGATGGACAGGGGAGTGGTCACTCCCCTTTCCTTTGTCCAGTTTTGCGCCAGAGCAGGGGGATCCCTGAACTGGTGTAGACTGGTTTATGCAAGGAGGGCACCATTTGTGCCCTTCAAAGCATTCCCATAGGCCAGGAGAGGCTACTCCTCTCAGGCCCTTAACACCTATTTCCAAAGGGAGAGGGTGGAACACCCTCTCCGAGGAAATCTTTTGTTCTGCCTTCCTGTGACCGGGCTGCCCAGACCCCAGGAGGGCAGAAGCCTGTCTGTGGGTTGGCAGCAGCAGTAGCTGCAGTGGAAACCCTAGAGAGCTAGTTTGGCAGTACCCAGGGTCCATGCTGGAGCCCTGGGGATGCATGGGATTGGCACCCCAATACCAGATTTGGCATGGGGGGACAATTCCATGATCTTAGACATGTTACATGGCCATATTCGGAGTTACCATTGTGAAGCTACATATAGGTATTGACTTTTTTGTTGTGTACCCATGTAATTGTGTCACCGCACTCACAAAGTCCAAGGAAATTGCCCAGAACTATGTGGGGGCACCTTGGCTAGTGCCAGGGTGCCCTCACTCTTAGTAACTTTGCACCTAACCTTCACTAAGTGAGGGTTATACATAGGTGACTTATGAGTTACCCAAGTGCAGTTTAAAATGGCTGTGAAATAACGTGGACGTTATTTCACTCAGGCTGCAGTGGCAGTCCTGTGTAAGATCTGTCTAAGCTCCCTATGGGTGGCAAAAGAAATGCTGCAGCCCATAGGGATATCCTGGAACCCCAATACCCTGGGTACCATATACTAGGGAATTAAGGGTGTTCCAGTGTGCCAATTAGAATTGGTATAAAATATCACTAGCCTGCAGTGACAATTTTAAAAGCAGAGAGCACATAAGCACTGAGGTTCTGGTTAGCAGAGCCTCAGTGACGCAGTTAGGCACCACACAGGGAACACATTCAGGCCCCAAACTGAGCACTGGGGTCCTGGCTAGCAGGATCCCAGTGAGACAGGCAAAAAAAACTGACAAGTAAAAATGGGGGCAACATGCCAGGCAAGATGGTACTTTCCTATAATGTCTGTTTGCAGGTATACCTTCCCATGTTTGAGTAAGGTCTGCATTATCCAAGCCAATAGGTACAGCTTATAATAAAAATAATTCATCTAAATCCACTGGCTTTACTTATGCTAGCTCAATTTAAATAAAATAGAATTTAAACAAGCCACAAAATAATTTGCATACACTACTGCAATTTCACCACTGAATGCATTTACATACTTTAAGATGCAGAAGGTGGTAGTCGAGTCTAAATGTCTGTATTCCAAAGCAGGATTGCTCATTCCTTATTGGTCTTCACTCAGTGAAGATCACCTAGCTTGGCTCAGTTCAATTACACGTGCCCCAGTTTCCATTTCATCTTCAGGACAAACCCAACCTTAAATGGAAATACGGTTGTTCTACTGGGTAGTTGTAATTTAATGTGCTCTTTATATTGTTGATCCCTGTTGTGGTCTTAACATTTGACTTGTTCTGCTAACCGGTATATTTCAAGCAAATCCCTTCCACCAGGACATTCCTATATTAAACGGCCTATTTGTCTCCCCTTATCTTCGAAATTTTATCTACGTGCTAAAGTCAGATGTTTAACTGTACATGTTTAACTTTTTCCCCCTCAATTTGATAGAAATGTAGATTTACTGTACTTTTTCATTTCAGGGTTCCGATTTCAAAGCAGTTCGACGCAATTGTGTTCACCCAAAGTGAGGTTTCCTTAAAATGAGTTTTCCACGAGACGATTTCCAAGTTTGTTTCTAAAAATTCATATATTTCAGGGCTGCTCGTACACGATGCCTCCTGTTTCCGGACTTTAGCATCAAAGTCCTCAAAGAAAGTGAAATGCTTGGATAACCTCACGGAGGCATTTTGGATTGTTAGCCTGTAGCCGAGGATAAACCAACACCGTGACAGACCAGGTACATGAAAACGGCCCATGCAATCGCCAAACAAATGTTTAGTGCTGCCTAATCCAGTGAGCTGTAATCTCCAACAAAAGAAGTGCACTGACGTCAGACAGTATGGCAAGAGAAACAGATTCCCTTGTGCCACAAGTGGAGGTTCACAATTAACTATAGACCGATGCCCACAATTAAAAAATGTTTCCCAAAGTCCAATAAGCATTGGCAAACCCAATAAGCGCAGTCTGCAAACACCATGACAATTGTTGAAAAGCTGGCAAAAACTACATTGCTTTAAAACCTGCCAGGTGGTCAACAAAAAAAAACCGATTACAAGCAAGTGTTTTTGGTGGTTAAACAAAAATAATAATAAAAAAAGCATAGTACTCTGCGGTACTGAAGGGAACTACTATGTGTGGATGTGCTCATTGGGAAAGGGTAGCATGCTGCAACTCCTAGTCAAGCCAGCCAGTGGCAGAAGTGGACTGCCCCTTGATGCATGCTTGAGTGGGTTGGAGAAAAATGTGAATCAGAATGAGAAATTGGGCTACCGATTGCTGCTTTTCCAGAGCTCATACCCCAGTCAACCACAGTCCTTGTCAGGGTAAGGCACAAGCAAACCATAAATTAACCTGTGCTCAGCCCCCCTGATAGGCTGGCACATAGTCAGGTTTAATTTAGACAGTGTAACAGATTTGTGCAACACTTCACACTATAACAGTGAAAACCATAGAAAGATTCACACCAGGTTGGAATAAGTTGAATAAAAACGAGATCAAAATTCTGATTGGTGGAGCCAGAATTAGGATTTCCCTTAAAGAATTTAGTGAGTATAGCACCAAAGAACAAAGCACCAACTCAGGAAATCGGACTGCACTGGATTAGGTCAAAGTCAAAAGTTCAGGCCAACCGTGACAGCAAAGACCAAAAACAGTCTCCAGATCAGTCCCACTGACGTTTACCTTTTAAAGTTTTGTGCCAATAGTCCTGTTCACATTGAGGACCACGAGGTGCAGGGAGAGTGTTGTGGGAGACTGTCAAAGTGTAAGGAACTGAATGGGGTTGAAGAGGTTTCCAGAACTTTGCATTGGCAGTTACCAGTGTTCCAGTGAGACGACCCAGCCCATTTGCAATCAGAGCCCAAAAGCTTGATTTCAGTGCCAAGTCACACAAAGGTCCATGGCCTGAGAGACGCCACTTGGTGGTCAACAAATCACTACAGCAGGGTCCACAGGTTGGTACAGGATGTTGGAGTCTTATGCCCCTGAAGCTCAGATTATGAGGCCAGCAGAGTAGCCTTTAGTCACTCTGGTGTCCTGGGTTAAAATGAAGTTGCAGGTCTAGTTCTCCTTTCAAGAAAAGGGCAGCAATTCAGCTAAGTGGGATCCTTTCAGCAGCACGTTAGTCCTTCCTGGCAGAGTATCCATGAGTCCAGAAGCAAACTGAAGGGTTTGTGTCAGAGGTCAAGTATTTACTAAGTTGTGTCATTCTCGTCTAGAGACATGCCCTTGAAGTGCACAGTCCTTGTCTTCCTGCCCCTGGCTCCTAACTACAGTGGGTATGCAGCCCTTTGTGTAGCGGCAGGACACAGCCTAGTCAAGTGTAAGGGGTATTGGGACCAGCCCCTCCCCATCACGCTATTGGCTGCCCATCCAGTCACAACTAAGCTTCTCTCCTCCCCCCCCCCCCCCCCCCCCCCCCTTGTGTGGGTCGGTCTAGGACAACTACACAAAGCCTAAATGTCACCCACACCAATCATGTGACTGAAAGACAGGCCACAGGAACTAAACTGTTAAGGCAAGAAAATACCAACTTTCTATAAGCATTTTCAAATTTTCAATTTTTCAATTTAAAAAACAGTCTTCATAAGCTAGGATTCTAAATTACGATTCTAGATATACCAAACATGAACTGGTATCAGGAGTTTAGAAATTCCAATTGTAAGTGTATTAAGGTAATCCCAATATTATCCTATGGGACAGGTAGGCCTTGCAGTAGTGTAAAGGTTAGTTAAGTTTATTTTCTACCAGGATGTAGAGAGGGGGTGGGGCCCACACACAGCAGTACATGTCCTGCGTTTTAAATACATTGCACCCTGCTCTCTGGGCTGTCCAGAGCCTACCCTAGGGTTGACTTGTATATTAAAGTAAGGTTTGGACACAGCAACATGTGCCAAACTGGCAGTTTAAAACTGCCCCCACAGCCTGCAATGTCAGTTCTGTTTCAAGTGCTACAAAAAGTGGGTGGCACAACTAGTGTTGCAGGTCCTCTACACAGTTTCACTATACTAGGGACAAGTAAATTAAATATGCCAGTTGTATAAAAGCCAATGTGACTATTTTGAGCATAGGCACTTTAGCGCTGGTTAGTTGTGGTAAATTGCACAGTCCTAAAGCCAGCAAAAACATGAAGTCTGAAAGCAAATAGATAGGGGTAACCACATCAAGAATGCCAGGTCTAATGCAATCAGAGTTGGGGGTGAAAACCCGTAGCTAAAATGAAGAGTAATTGGCTAGCAGACCAAACCCAGTCATTCTACCATTGGCTGCCAATGTCATGTCTAAGGTGGTAAGCTCAGGATGGGGGAAGACAAGAAAGTAAAGAGAAAAACAAAAATTAAGGAGTGAAAGAAGGAAAGGCAGCAAGAGAAGGCAAAAGTAGTGTTAAGAGTGCTACAAATTAAACAGGATAAAGGCAGATTTTCTGCTAGAGCAAATTGTATTGAAGAGTTTAGTGAAATGGAGTCCAGAATAAATGGGTTCTGAATAACTGTTTATGAATTCACTTTGAGACTTTCTAATTGTCTACTTATTGCATAGTAAAACACCCCACACAGAACAGTTTCAAACGGATCTTCTCCTGTGAAACTAGTGGTCAGATAGACATTTGAAACCGAATTTACAGCAACACTGGCAGGAGCCAGGAACTTAGATGTGAGCATAGGCCACATCTGGAAAACTAAAAAAAAGTCCTTAAAACACAAAAACCTGACATTGAAGGGAACTACCTTGTGTGTGGAGGTCCTTTTTATGAAAAGCAAATGCAGTCACTCAAAGTGAAGGGGGTCTGTGGCAGAAGTAGGCTAACCTATCGCCCTATACTATAGTTGGACAGATACCAATGGTGTAGCTAAAAGCCCCTTTGTTATACATATATTTATAGTATAAAAAGGTCTTGGCTAACACCAGACCCAAGAAGGACACGAGAAACCTGCTGAAAACAAATTGAAGTTCATTTTAAACTGAATCAGAGCTGCACACTAGTAAAAAAAAAAAAAAGTATGAAGCTGGACTGCTGTAGCGAGTCTGCACTGAGCTCTAGGGAACACTGCTGTGACCTGGAGAAGGATGACTACCCCCACATGCCAAGAACCTGTTTGATGCACTTGTACTGCTCCCCCAAGTCCGATACCAATTTGAGTTTTAGCCTCAAATTTTAAATAACTACCTACGCATTTACAGAAATTTAACTTGTTTTGCTTATTTCTATACAATATTCTGATATGAATTAACTTTAGTCACAGAACACCCAGGTATGTGTCTTGTACCACAGATTAAGGACCAATGCCTTGGAGTAAATCTGAACTTTCACCTTTATGCTACGTGAACTGGTGCTTGTAGTAGGGATGAAGTGAATTTGCTATGTGGTTGACTCTTGCCATGTTGAAAACTATGGAGCACTACGAAGCTCCAGACCTTGCAGCACTTCCTGCAATACCCCTAATGCTTTTCCATTACTTCAATTCCTCCCAGGGAATCAAATCTGATATTTACTGTGAGGGAGTCCAACCACCATGGCTTGCCTGCTGGACCTTACCAACCACACTTCTCTACAATAGATATCTTAACAGCTTTGAAACAGAATCAAGAGACTTATATAGCTACAACTCAGATGCTCCCAATATACTTCACCTAGGAGCACTAGAGACTTCAGATTCTACTGGTGCATGCTTTGACAAGTGCACAGAGCTAAACCACATGGAGAATACAACATACTGCAAAGCTCTTTAGATTACATTTTCATACACTTAACTGTACAGGTGAAATCAGACTTGTGCAATAAGTAATAGTGTGCATTTTACTTCTTCAGGTAACTGGTATTAAAGTTTGACCCCCCCCCCCCCCCCACACCACTCCAGTACACGTCTCAACTGCTTGCCTTGGATACCTTTGAAAGACTGCTTTGCATTTGGTAAACTTGCAGTAGGGTTGACTATTCCATGCACAAGCAATTCTTGCCTCCTCTCTTCAGGAGGAAATTCTGACCCTTTAGACAGACCCCCTACTGCCATCAAATCTTGGCCACACTTTAATTCTCGGCCTTCCTTTCCATCCCCGACAGCCTAGGGTTGTACCCCCCCCCCCCCCCAAAAAAAAAAAAAAAAACTTTTCCACAGCCATCTTGCTGTTCGAAATATTATCTGGACAGAGTAGAAACAAGCATGCATCTGATGTGTAAATTCTAACCATGATCCCAACAGAATACAAATGCCAATTCACAAGGCTCTACAATAGCCTATGTAGGTTACTACGATGCTCAGATAATGACGGGAAGGCAATTGCATGTCCACTTGAGCTCACACAGAGTGTTGCGCCCACCGAGTGGTAACTATTTGAGACTCATGCGGTCACAGCCTTAGCTAGGCTTCTTTTCTGACCTACAGATACACAACTGAGGGTATCAGTTGGTATGAATGGCATGAAGCAAACTCAGTATGCAGCAAAAATAGAACAGTGACCAAGAGCTGGGTGCAGCTTGGGGTCTTTCAAAAAGACCAATCCTGAAGGAAGTGGTTTGACCTGCAAAGCTTTAAGTCTAAAATGCAACAATTTCAGCAAGAATAAATGCTGGTTTACCAAAGTGAAAATGTACAAGAGTTGTAGTTTTGCCATCCAACTGGCAAAGTGCTGGGCAGTTTTTATTTTAATGAGGATTTACACAAGCGGGACTTCAGCATTGTGCTGCACTTAGATATACAACATGTACACCCATGGGAACTTGAAACACCAGATCCCAGAAACAGCCAGATGCCCAAAACGTATTTAGATGAATGCAGCAAAATAATTTCAGTGTAGCTCAGGTTAAGTGCTCAGATAATTTACATAAGTGGATATATCTCCTACAGCTATTGAGGTGTGGGCTATCTTTTGCTTAAACTGTGCCTGTACTAGTATGATGGAAGGCAGCTGCAGCTAATGACAAAACACGGTCTAGCAATAGTCCCCTTTCTTGTGAAGGGAGCATGGACCATAATACCATCAGCAAGAGTTAATCTGACAGGGAGACCTTCCACCAATAGGGTGTCTAACCCATTTCAAAACACTGCTTCAAATTACGGCAATTCCAATCTAAACATTGGCAGGCCCATTCATGTCGCATATTTGCCGGCATATGAAACACATTTTCTTGCAGACCGCTTCATCCTGCAGCGACAGAAAGCACCCCGTACCTCACAGCAGTGCCTCTGCAAAAGGTGAAAAGGCGTCAGTATTTCGTGACGTAACCAATTCTGACATACCTAAACCCTTACGATCCGAATCATTTTACCCATTACTTCAACACATTCAGCTTATTAATTATGACCCATGGTAATCGAGTTAAAAGGCACAATTTTACAGCCAGTTTGAAACGGTCTGCGAAGGCGATATTTCCGTGGGGGGAAAGATTAAATCTTACCTCATTTGGGAGGTAAGGGCAGCAAGGTGTTTCCGTGGAAGGATATGATGAATTACATGAGCCACGTTTTGCCAACATCCATGAATGGTGGATATATTGAAGCTGGGACGGTCATTTAGGCTGCCCAACTACCATGGGAGCCAGCCACTTCCAAAGGACGGAAAGCTCACCCTAGCTGTGCATTAACTAATTAATCTTACTGCCATTGCCAGCATCACCTACACGGCCAAGCCTTCGCGCACTCTGGTCCCTTCCTGTTCGAAACTACAGAACCACTGTGCTGCTTCCCACCCTCCACAATACTACAGGCTAGTGTCCAGAAAAGTGGTATAAATATTCACAAGACATCAGAAAGCACAATATGGCGAAACACTCGCAAAAATAATTTAAAAAAGCACAATTCCTTCTCAGGCTTGTTTTGCGCATCATGTGCTAGGCAGATGAAGGGGAGGTTATAGACCAGAGTATCAGGGATGCTTAAACATTAGTTCAACATTCTTGAGCTCCTTTGGTACCCACATTTTCTAGAAGTGGGAGATTGATGTCAAACCTCGCACATAAGTGATGAGGAAACGGATGTTGCAGACTACCCTTTTAAACAACTGTTTAAAAACTGCCAACAGAGTCGCATACAATGGTTTCAAACGAGACACTTGAAAATATTTTTATTTAAAATACTTGGTACCTTATACATTTTACATGAATGAAATGCATTTTACATGGATGAAATGGTTAGAGTTTATATTCGCTACAACTAGCCCTCCTTTAAGAGAATGATTTTGAAATCTGAAAGACCGCTCCAGTTGGCAAATGAAGACTCCTTAATTCATAAACAAAGGACCAAGTTCGCTTAAAAAAAAGTTCATGTCATAAATAGTTAAAATCCATTAAAAAAAGTTACTTAGCAGGTAAGGACACTTGACCTGCAGTGCCCTTTAGATCAACTCCGTTGATCAGGAGGTAAGCGCTGTATTGTGCTTTCAGTGCATTGAAGAATACTGTTTGAGGGTCGATCTCTTGATCAAGGGTTATTTTAAAGGCAATACTGCAGGAGGTTCCACAAGCGCGACCCTTCGGTACCTGAAAGACAAACAGTTTAGAGTGGCATTCTGCTTCTGGAAAAATTACAGAACCCATGCCACAAAATCTTAAAGCATTAACGCACAATGCATACGAGAGGTAACTGAGTAATATATATACACACACACCAGCAAGCTAGGACACACTAGACTAGTCTCCATTGTACGCATGGAGAAATGTAATCCTGCATGCACACTAGGTTAGTGCCAATGGGCAGAGAGATCCTACCTTCTAGGTGTAGGACCATATTAAACCCCCACTAGAGAAACATGGCGATTTGCAGGGATGCCAGCCTAATAAATTTAGCAGTACAGAAAAGGATATGCAGTAGATTTAGACAACACATCACTTCAACTGCTAGCAAGAAGGTTAGTAAAAAGGTGTTGAAATAATTAAACTAAGGCCATTCAGTACTTCTGCTCCTTATGCAGCGAGCCACAGCAAGAATTACTCAATAGGCCTCTTCAGTTCACGTGAATTCAGTACTTTGCTAGGAGTCAAGCAAGTCAATTTTAGTGTTTTTTGTTTCACACCCCTCGAGAGAGCACTTCGTATTAAGCGCCTTTAACCACCCACTTCCTCAGCTGTTTGGCCAGTCTGCATTACGATTACCATCAAAGGGTTTAGAACTTTGATCATGTTAAAGTGCTGATAACTGTTCAGGTGAGCCCTCACTATGAAGTGGCCTGGTTAGAAACAGTACTTCAATAATGCTTTTCTGGCAAACTAGGAGTCTCCTGGTCCCTTTAGGACAGGTTCTGGTCTTCGGGCTAAAGACGAGCCCACAGCTGTCCACTAACACTAGATAAGCATGCAAACACCTCGCAACATCATGAACACTAAACGCATTTTGTCCCGATACCCTACTCCTTCACCATGAAGGCCCAATTAGAATCTGAAGGCTCTGGTGATGCAGAAGTCAATCTCCTGCAGAGCCCCGTCCCATGACCATTCTCTCACAATAGTACTTACTTGGAGTTCTTGTATTTCTCCCGTATTGCTTGCTGAGGTAGATGAGGCGCTCTAAGACATGCTCTGTGTAGATCACTCAGGCATGGCAGTATCTCAATCAATGAATAACCCGTAAATGAAACCAGATTCTCAGGCTGAAAACATAAACGTAATATAGTTTCACTGGATGCCAATCTCCATGTAGAACAGCTCCAGAACGCCTTAGCCAGACAAAATCGTTACATTCAACATTAGCACATTTAAAGAGGAACAGTAAATCAGTTTAAACAAAGCAGAAGGTTTTTTTTTCCTGGTGGTTAGTAGGAATATAAATAATGAGGAACGCAAACCCCCTATCTCTTCCCCCCGCCCCCTCCTAATATAAGGCTTAAAGCAAGGCCATACAGGAACCCGGGGGGGCTTTAAAGAATTGATCCAATTTTGTCATGTTCTAGAATTACAGCTATGTAGCTTTTGATGCGCGTTCATTTTAAGTGGCATAGTTCCAAATGACTATTCTTTACTACTCTATTACATAACAAATTATACTTCCTAAGTTGCAGACCAGGTTACTTCTGAGGTGCTCAATGTATGCTTGAGCACACCAACTGGTCAAAAAGTAAATCTTAATAAAATGCCTAGACAACTCCAAGGGCCTCCGAGAAGTCCAATACTGCTGACATACTTGCTGCTGTTTCAGGTACTTGCACAGCCCCTCACGTTACATATACTGAAGGATAAGATGAAAATGGTGCCTGCAGCCCCCCATTCTAAGATTGGAACCATCCATTTAATACACTGAAAGTGACTGATTGAAGCAATTAGGAAAAATTGTATTCAAGATCATGGTCGCCAGATGTTACACGAGATATTCACAGACCTGAGCACTGACTGTTAAGCATCTTCCATGGGCAGACAGGGGGGGGGCAGGAGTTAGAAGAGACTGATACCATGGAATGAAAGGTTTCCATTTCAGGCACTATAGTATTCTCCATACCTTCCTTTGCCCAAAGCCTCTTAATGTGATTTGGGGGGGGGGGGGGGGGGGGGGGGTGGAGGAAATGGGATGCACAATCACCTCAAGTCTCCTCTCCATCTACTAAAGTTGTACTTTTGTATATTCCATCCCCTTTACTGGAGTAAAGTATTGCAATTAATCAATAGCCAACATCCTGCCCCACTGACTGCTCCATTTACACCCTCAGTTTAGTAGATCATTCCGAAACACCTACAATAAGGGCAACCATCCACTTCCATGATATGGGGGGGGGAGCAAGAAGACAGTCTACACTAGCAAAGCGTCTCCAAATCGTGAAGGGGAGCAAGTACACAGCCTCATCTTACATTCTTAGCGCCCATATCCAATGTACCTCACTACATCCTCATGAAATTCAGATCGTATATACATAAACTTTGTGTCAGTACCCATTGCCGGCATCTTCTTCCTAATCTCCGACAGTCAAATGCTGAACTGTGGTCCATGAAGGCAAACACCGGCCAGTCATAATGTGGAAGTTCAGGCACTGGTCTATAATGCCCCACTCCTAGTCGATAACCAATACTGTGCTGATGTTAAAATGCCCCTCAGCTGCCCAAGTCCCCAAACGATCCAACAGTATCCTACCCATTACATTAGCCATTGAATCTAATTATTTTAAAAAAATATATATAAAATGGGTCCCCATCCCTTTTGAAAATTGGGTCAGGTCGTTGCCCAAGACCTGGGTGGGCTAAAGGCCAAAGATAAATATTGATTTTGAAGGTCAATGAGAACAGTCCAGGCCTCATGCTTGGGCATAGTTTCACTTCCACCACAACCTCGGATGATGCTGCCAGATCCCCTTTGAATATTACACTAGGATTGTTTGCACTCCTTAGATGCAACTTCTTGAATACAAACGGTTCAAAGGTGGTTCAATTTGCAAACATTTTAATGCCAGCAATAAGCAAAAAGGCTTATAATTGCAAATAAGCTCCCCACTTTGGACAACTCCTATAACCCACTGTTCACCGCTTTATCCCAAGATTAGAGAACCCACGAGATGGGCTCCTACTTGAAACACTAGACCCAGATGAAATGATTGGATTCCAACCTCACTTATGACATGGCTTCACATCTTTCTGCAGATTGTCACCATTTGATTCTATTCCGGTCAAACATTTTCTACAGAAGTCTTGCACTGCAGAACTTGACACTTCCAAATCTGATCTTTCAGCACGATATGCTCCGCTGTTAAAACTGTCCGTCTTATTCCCAGTCTAAATGAAGCATAAACTTGATACAAATGTTCTTTTTGGCACCTTTAACCAGCAGTTTCAAACATACTATAAACAGCTGTAGCAAAAACTGTGCCAATATCTTGAGCCCATTTATATTCTGGATAATTCTCAGATGGATTTGCATCATAGTCACAGCACGGAATTAGCCTTGCTGGCAGTAATGGAATATTCGTACCTAGAGGTCAGTTACCATAATATACCGGTACTTTTGAATCAGAAAGAGGGCCCTGTGACCTACAAGTTATTAGCCAGTGTTTCAGCATTCACGATCAAGTTTGAGTGGTTCATATCTGGTAAAACAAGTGGCAGTAGCACAATTTTGCTTTTCCTCCAACTGTGCTTCTGGCATCCTGAAGGACATCGGTCTAGTGGTCAATATCAAACACATCTGACCCCGTTCCTTTGGTTCAAAAGGAACCGGTCTGGATACGACTACAGCAAAGACAATTAGCCAATAGGACACTGCAGAAACACCACTACTGTCCACAACTGGGTGGGCTGCCACTGGCTGGAATGTAACAAGGCAGAAGCCCCGATAGCGGAGGTAAACTAGATCCTTTGCCAAGCTATTGTGTCCTACCGACTTAGATTTCCAAACCCCTCCTCCATCCAGTGTAAGAGCTTGGAGTAAAGAGGTGCTTATCTCCAGGTGTAGTCAGATCTCTCCAATGGTGGTGTCCTGTACATTTCGTTTAGGGTGCCTTATATGGCTTTCACAATGGCAGCAGAGGAAGCAGTAAACCGTTTTATCACAGCTAATTGGGCACGATTGGACTACTGTAATACTGGGTATTAAGAATTCATATAGAGCCAGGCAGCTATAATGTGATGGGCACTACTGACCGCTGCCATGTTGTGCCTATTTTACACTGGTTACTGGCACAATTTTCAAAACTTTGAATAATCCACCACTAGGGTAGGTCTCAAATTCTGAAGAGGCTCACTGGATATAGCCAGTCTGGGCAGCTCTGTATAATATCTTTAAATTCACTCAACATTTGCTATCTGCACGAGTCTCCTTGCGGCAAAGTTTTTGTTCAAGATCCCTAATGGAAAAGAAGGTTAGAGCCTGCAGACTACACCCAAAAGTTCCACAATTCTTCCCCGACATGAAAGGGTGCTGGAATCAACTTTAAGTATTGCCACTTTAAGACGAGGGACACGCCCCCCTCCTGCCTTCGCAGAAGCAGGATAGCTTGCCAAAAATCAGGGGCATAGGCAGGCAGCAGATGTTATTTGCATAGTGCAGACCGTCACCAAAGTGGGTATCCAGGTGCTTGCTGCTGGTGTTCATTTAAACGTGTATAGGCTGGAGTAAGGTAGATTGTATCAAGAGATTGCTGTGAGGCTACTGTATTCGTGAGGCGCAGACATCCACTGTTAGAATTACTAATTTAGCTGGCATTTCCTTCTCTAGTTCAGAATATGCTTCAGAGACCGACAGAAACTGGGCAATTTAAGCTACAGGCTGCAAAAGGAAGGCAGTACAGTTTACCCAAATGCTAGTGGCCAGATCAATTACTTGCAACCCAGTTGTAATAGAAATGAAATTACTCTACTCACCCAAAAGACCTTATTCATGGTGTAGTTCGCTAGACAATAAGCTGCTGCCGCTACCAGTGACGGAACATACTTCAAAAATGGCTCCGAATCTAGGAGACTCAGTTCAGCTACATACTAAAAGGGAACAAACCGCATCAGAGTGCATTCCAATAAAATTAACAAATCCAGGGCCACATAGCAGTCAACTCACCCTGGCAAAATTCTCAGTTTTGACACAAACTCCATGTCTTTGCAAGTACTGAAGAAGGAACTGATTAATCGTAGGTACCGTTAAGTCAAAAGCCAGAACTTTAAGGAGCAAATGTTCCATTCTCAGCAGCTGCTTCTTCGAGTAAGTGTCATCTGTTATGTAAACAAATTCGTCAACCTCAGGAGGATAAATCTCTTCATATTTCCTAGAAGGAGATAAACAAAACCAGTTGAACACATTTCATGTCTACAAAATTATACATCAAGTTTCAGTATTTGGCATTTAAGGTATAACACATTAGCCACCTGGTATTGGCACTACCCCTATGCAATTCGATTATAGACGGTTGCAAGAGGGCATTTCAGCCTAGGTTCATTAGAAAAAATGATAAACTCCAGTTAATCGAGTTTAGAGTTTATTCCACTACACAAAGCTGTGGCAGTAATGGTACCACGGAAGGCGTGCGCAGCAGTACCTAATGGTGGGTTCCAAATCCAAGAGCGAGTGTCAACATAAAGGCAAACATCTTAAAATGAATCCATACAGCTAGTGAACTTCAGATCTGAAAATAACGCATGTACATGTATATAGGTGCCTCAAGGAATAATAGACGGCATTTTTTTTTTTTTTTTTAAAGTTCCACGTTGCTGTCTCCAGTCTGCTTTACAACCACCATGTTGGCTTTACACCAACTATGCCAGAAGGAATCATCCAGAGCACTGAAAGCAAACGTGAAAAAACAATGCAAAGTGTGCTGAAGAATGGAGTAAGTTGGCATGCTCCATTCGGTCGGGAAAAAAGAAAAAAAAAAAAAAAAAAAAAACACACACACACCAAATGCATTTGAACAATACCTTCGAGAGATCACTGAAAAAACTAAATATAATTGGTCACGTTAAATACAATCCTGGGCAACAACATTCTAATCACCTGGCAAATAATTCATGATAAATTGGTTATTCATTTAGATGTTGGTTATTTCACATACTGTATACAAGCTCCATTACATAGGGTATTTTATAAAAAGTGAAATTAGTACAAAGCTAGACCCCCAAAGTAATGCCTCAAGTTCGCATTACAAATATTTTAACACTGAAATTGTAGGAGCAACCTCGATTTCTGGCGTGGTGTACAGATCTAGTGGTCATGATTTTTTTTTTAAAGTATCCAACGCTCTGGAAAACCAGTTCCGAGTGCGAGGTCCGACACTCAATAATAGCAAACATAGATGGCACATCTCTAGGCTTGTGGTAGGTTACCAATGGCCCCGAGGTAGAAAGGGGAAGAGGAACCCTACAAAGATACAAATGTGTGGAGTGGTTATTTTTGTGCAGGGGAACCTACACTCTATCCTATGCTCAAACAAGCATGTTCCAAGGCAATCAAACCCCAGGTTAATACAGATGTGTCCAGAGTAGACGGGGATATGTTAAACAATTGAGGGAATTACCCGTTTTTGGCAAAATAAGTTTGCTGATTAAAACATTACGCATGTTCCCAGTCAGTCTAAGCAAGAGATGCCTAGCTTGCATCACTAGATCTGTAGAATCAAAGTATATAGTCCACATTTAGAAACTCATTAACCGAACCATAAACTTATTTTGTAATGTGCAATATTACATAATTGACTGTACGGACTACATTCTCTGAAAAGCTATTTACATATTGCACAGCCGTTCATTCCAAGGTTTTAGTTTACATTCTGGCTTGTCCATTTTTTTATAATTACTTCAAAATATTCTGAAATTTAAATAGGTCCACATTTCTCATACCTGAAAGATGCAATGGATAATTGTGTCTGCCAATACATTGTCCAGAGTGTGACAAGACTTAGCAAGACCAAAATGGTACCCAGGTTTAAACAATCAAATATGCATTTTCTATTTCACTTCCACACAGGTGTTCAGAGGCTTGAAGGTTTGGTGTCAACATGGTAATCAACACATGTAGATACCGGTTGTTACAGGTGTTGGACATGGCCCCCTTCTGTAGGGTCATCCCCATCCTTTGTTGCCCTCACCCTCCTGTTTTCTGAACAATTTGTTGGCCTCCAGGACTCCAGCACTGGTGAGCAGTGGTAAAGTGCACAAAGTGCTTGTGCTCTCTCCTTTAAACATTTTGGCATTGGCTTACACTCAACTGTCACATTCAACTGTACTTGCAAGTCCAGAGGGAAGTGGTACAACATGTCCATGGCCTGTATATAAATGCTAACAATGGGCCTGCAGCACAAGGTGTGCTCCCCCACTTAATTTGCCCTTTAAACATAGCAACATGTGGATGCAGCTTAAGACTGCCTTTATCTAGTGGAGAGAGGGGGGGGGGGGGGGGGGGGGGGGGGGGAGGAAGAAAAAAAAAAAAAAACCCACACACACTTGCCAGACCCAACCGTTCCTTTTCAGCACATAGAAGTCACCCCTAGGGTACTCACGTTTTACATCTCCAGGTGGTGAAAGACTACATTATTTCTCACTACAGCAAGACATGCCTCTACCATAGACAGAGTTACCTCATTACATTTAATAAGGTATAACATCCCTACCTGCAGCCAATTGAAGTTTAAGTTTGGTGTCTAAATTCTTGCAATTTAAAACCCTCTTGAACAGTAGTCTCATTTCAAGTCAACTCTGAAAAGGCAATTTCTAGAAACTTGGAATGGTTTTGTCCCAACCATTTCGTGCTTGCACCTTGAGCCACATGACTAGATGTAGCTGGCAGATTGTCTGTAGTGCTCCCAGACAGTGAGCTGGGGTAAAGTGAGGTGTCCATTGGGGATGGGGCATCTGGCTTGATTGCGGTAGGCAGATCTGTCTCCTTACACAAACACCACAAATCCTCTGTAGACAAAGGGTTTGATACTGGTCTTATTTCAGACAAGCTGGGGCAGGGAGGCAGGAAATTCCAGACACCTTTTGGGGTGGAAACATCCAGATCCTTCTGCTGTAAAGTGGGAACAAGTAGAAACATTGGACCCAATTCTTCAGTACATCTCCAGTCCTGTGGAAGATTCAGGAGTGCTTTTCAACTAGGACTGCTACTCTGCTGCCCTACTTCCTAAGACGTTAAGTTAGACCTGCACCCTTCAGCTCTGGCTGAAAAGACACCCAGGGCCAGCTAATTTTACCTCCTGTTCTGAGCTACAGGGACAAACTCCAGAGGCTTTCCTGCATCTACTCAGCTGACTGGCTGCCTGGACCTTGCTCAGCTCTGGAATGAGTTCCAGATCCCAAAGAAGTGCCATTCATGTCTTGAACCCTTGATATTGCATCAGCTGAACTCCCACCAAAAAAAAAAAAAGTGGATTCTTTGCAACCAACAAGGGGCAGTTTGTGCTAATATCTCGATTCTCACCAATGCAAAGCTACAGTGAACCATGCTCCTCATACCACAGCAATGACCGGCTGTGTGGAAAGATTAGGAGAACTGGTACAGGTTGATTGGGGGTTTGATTATGGTTCATCCTCCCATTCACCCACACCACCAGTAACCCAATTTCCTGCTAGAGGGATGAGATTACAGCAGGTATCACAAGGCAGATTACCTACCAGTCTAAAGGAAACGTGCCTTCGAGATTAAGCAATCCCAGCAGCCTAAAATTAGTTGATTATGGGCGGTTAACAGTCAGTGGACAGAGCATAAAGAGATGAGCCCTATGAGAAACTGAAATCGTTGGTAGGCTGCAAAGAGGCACCTAATGTGTTTAAAAAAAAAAAAAACCTGACTGGCTAGATGGCAGTTCACATGAGCAATGTTAATTTCAATCTGTTTTAGCGTGCACCATTTGTGGAGCAAACAACCCTGCAACAGGGTGAGAAAGTAATATGTAAGCGGTTTACACCCAGGATGCAGTGTAGTAGCCTGGTAGTCAAAATCGTGCAATAAAAAAAGTCTCAAACTAAGGGGCGGTAGGAAGAAGATTCAGCATGCAGTCTAAAGAGAACAAATTTTTTTTTTTTTTTTTTTTTTTTAAATGTGCCTTTAAGGCAGCGTATTGGGATTTGGGTAAAAAGACTAAAACCAAGTAAGATGTGATTAAAACATTGGAATGAGCTAGGCAGGGAATGCACTTGCATCCTTACTGAGGATTAAAAGAAAAGAAAAATAATGAAACAGTGAACAGCAATTTACTCTTTACACCTTCTCCACATTTGTATGAATTAGTGCCAAGTTCTTCCTGCTAGGAGGAAGAATGATTCGATGTCTTGAAGACAGGCCTTAAAAAAACCTGAACCACCATGCTCAAGCCTGGCTAGCCTAAATACCCATATAAAGCATCACTGCCTCCGTTTTGGGCTGTAATAAAAATGAGGGTGCACTGCAGAACATCTCTTGCTGGGTACACGAGGAGCAAACAGGACAGTGACCCAGTAGACTGGAAACACTGGTCCAAGTGCAGATTTTGGCTTGTACCTGCTCAGGGACTCAAGGCAGTTTGACACTTCCGACAAACTTTCACTGCACTTAGCAGCCTGCAAATTAAAAGGGGACGGAGGCCTCCTCTGGGTGGGTGCAGTGAAACTGCACCATCCTGCAGAGAATGCCTGAAGTCCCTGGGACCTCCTCCCCCTTTCAAGGTGCGCCCTCATGGGCATGCAAATCCTGACAGTGTCCGACTGCTCCCCAGTTTGTAAGGCATGAGTGAAGAGCCAATGCCTGCATGAAGACATGTCTCCTTGTGATCACAGAAACATCTGCCGAACTTTCTACAACACTAAAAAAATAAAAAAATAAAAACACACACACACACCAGACGCCGAAAGCACTCCTGTGGATTTAAGACTTTATACTGCACCCTACACCCCCCCCCCCCCCATACCCACCCAAGAGTGTAACATTTGGCACGTCTATACGAAGCACGTCTACAATCACCACTTCTGATCTGGCACTCTTGTAGGAGACCTAAACAAACCATGATCAAACTGTGAGTAATTCTTGTAATCAGGGAATCCGGGATATACTGTTCCGAGGCCACACGGGTAGCAGATAACATCCAGCACCGGTATTAACGGCTACCGATTTATGTAGTTGAGGCAGCGGACCGACGACAAACGATTAATTAAGCAAAGCCACACCAAGGACTGTTTACTAAAGTGGACATCTTAACTAGACTTTTACAAGCACATGGTTTGTCAACATACGCATTCCGACCAAGTAACAGTTGCTTGCAAGGTAGCCAGCTAGCAGTGCAGAAAAGCGGCCAAAATGAAACACTTACGAAGCAAGAAGAATAGCAGCGGTTCCTACGAGCTGCAGTTTTCCTCTAAGGACCGACATACAAGACAAAAACCGGTCCAAGAAATTGACAGCCAGGTATAGTGTCTCTGCTCGGAGTTTATACTCTTCGCCAACTTCAACCAGCCAGTCAACGAGGATAGTGCGCATCCCCGCGGTGATATCTGGCTGCTTTCGCATATAGCAAGCCTTGGGCCGATGCCTCATCTGCTCAGAAACAAAAAGCACACTTGTTTACTCAGCGGAACCTGTTAAAGTGGAAGTCAGGGAACATAAATAAAATTAAACACTGACACGGTTAGGGAGACAGTTCATTTACACAACATTCGAAAACTCTCAACTAAAGTTACTCAGACCAAAGTCTAGCGTCAATGCCTCTGGCTAGGAGAGCAACTAGTGAAGTTTAGTGAATGTGCTATGAGAAAGTTAATATTTAAAATGCCTCCAAACTACTGTTTCATAAAAGCCAAAGTGTCTCAAAATATACTGATCTACTCTTTGAATTCCAATTTCGTTTTTATATTAACTGGAAAAATTACTCATAACCCCATGCCTGCTAAGTTCCCTGCATTTCTGAAGCCCAAAGCTATTTCATAGTACCAAACGTTTTCTGCATCTAGAAGTACGCATAGCCTCTCTAAAGACTGCCATCTTAGTGTGAATATATGAAAAAAAGTCAGTAGTATTTTGTATTATTGTACCTTACTTCAGAGAACCTTCCATCAGCTGTTAGAAGTCAGTTTAGATCAAAGAAACATTCACTTTCATTGAGAAGGTGTATAAAAAAGAAAAGTGGGAGGGGAGAAAAGGAGAGAAGAGAAAACCACACACCAGAACCAAAAAGACTTTTCGGCCTCCTAAGGTGTTGCGTTTATTTTAACAGGTGCAACGCTCCAACAAAATTAGATGAGACCTTTCTTTGGGTTGTATGAAGACATGCTGCGCAGTACAGTCAGGTAAACACTCTGTCCACTGCAAGCCATTACCATCTTCAACTTCCCCTGCCACTCAGCATCTCAGAACGCCAGTCACAGATGGACAGATCCAAAACACACCCCCTCCCCCCGGAGCTTCAGTCCCCACAAGCATTGGCTCACACCTTTGAGACCATTGCTGTATAGCAAAGGGGTTGCTGTGCGGAGGGGGGGGGGGGGGGGTGGAGGAATAAAAACCACACCCAATTAGCGGCCCTGGCTGTGGTGCCATAACACTGGCAGTTTTTTTGCAGCTCAGGTTTCAATTTTCTTACAGGTGAGACCTATTTGCTTTGGCGATGCTTGATCTGGTCGCTTTGCGATAGCTAAAGGCAGTTTGTGGTGGTATCACAAATGAAACAGTCTCCCATATCTTGCAAAACACCTGTAATGAGCCATTGCACGTTTCAAGATCTGCAGCAAATGGACACTGAAGCCATTCGAGTTGCAAATGAGGCCATTTATTTTGCTGTCTAGGTCTATTATTCTGGTCCACTATGACACTCCACAGCTGTTGTAGCTAGCAGAGTTACATTGTTTTGACAATTTACAGTGATAAAAATGAACCAGACTAGTTGCCAGCATGATTTAATCACTCCCACATCATACAGCATTTCCATCCCTTTCAGTAACGTACATATTTTACTCTAGGTCTGAAATCAGTTGCTATAGGTCGGGTTAAACTCATTTGGGGGTTCTACAATAATAGGGAACGTTTACTCCCCAACTACTAACAGTTGAGGAAACAAAAACTATTTATCCCAGATAGCTTATTTGACAAAAGATCATTCTTAAATTAATGAGATGTCCAGTATAGTGGGAGTCACTTTCCTCCATTAGTCGGTTTGGCGGGGGGGGGGGGGGGGGGGCATGAAAACCTACCAACCAATCCCAAATGAGTTTAGATAGGTCTGTGTGGGAGAGGGCCGAAGATCCGTACTTCATCAGGATGAGCCATTTGAGCAGCTGCTCAACAAATAACCTTTTGTTCTGCTATAGGTCATAATTTGTGTCCACAATGTAGTTTAGGTAGAGTTTAGATGTATTGCTCAGAACAGTCCTGCCCTAGTAAATAATTTTACTAGGTCTTCCTGATCTTTTGTCTCTGTAGCCATGCATCTAACCTCCCTTTAAGAGATTATGGTTTCACAAAAATGCTCAGGATCTACCATTTTATTTATTCGTTAGTACAGTGATTGCCAGTTACCTGGGCTCTTAGTGGATTACTCAGGGGCCTAACCATGTCCACAACTCTGGCTCTGCAAACAAGAGGATCTTTGTGGCACATAGGAGGAAGCAGGTGGGCAATGGGTGGCAAGTTAACTGCCCCCACTGTCCACCCCGAGATGGGCATTCTCAGTTGGTGCATTATCTACCCAGGATGCACTAGAGAACAGAAGGGCTGCCTCAACTTTAATATTTTTAGCTGTAGATCTCAGAACTACAAAGATTATAGGAAGGACATTAATTTATATGCTGCTTGTATAATCTGTCACCAGACCCATAGGTCATGGGAAAGTGACATAGGAGTACGGAGCCAACACCAATTAGATTTGCTCAATAAGTAACTCATACATGCACATCAAATGTCCAACTGTAGTATGGCATATTCTCACCTCTGCTTCACGAAGGTATTGATGAATATCTTCAAAGTACTCCTCAGATATCATTAAATCGATATCTAATTCAGAGTGTTCTTCTGTTAGATCTTCAGATAATTCGTCTGTTTCATCTACCACTTGGGACTGGAAAGATGTGTCTACCATCATAGGCGACCCTAGAAAGGTTGCACAGTATTGCTTATCAAGAAGTCATCAGGCGTGAAATCCACACTTTGCTTTTTCAGGTTAGTTTATTTGGATTCAAACCTTTACCGAGGTAAACAAAATCAAGTCAGCCAGTAAATTCAATGCTTATATATCAAGAAGCTTTAAAAAGGCATCTTAAAGAAACGTAAAGTGGTTATGACATACATGTTCATGGGGGGGGGGGGGGCTAAAATGTCAAATATTCCCTTCTTGTTACAGTAAATGGAACAAGACGGGCTTTAATAAATGTTCCCCTGGTTGTGCAACAACTGGGCAAGGGAGTACATGGTTCAAATATTGTATGCCCATGACGTTTACAAATTGTGTGTTACCTGTACTGAGATCCAGGACCAGATTAAAATCATTTTTCACTGCATTCAGATCCAGATGTGGTTTAGTAAGCGCCACATTCTCGACATGATAGCGAGATTTGTCCTTTGCATCTCTTGGCTCTTCGACATAGATAGTGAAACCCTGTTTGGTGGGAATACAGGTAGGAAGGTTCTTGCCAGGGAGAGGGACTGCATTCTCAGCCCCTGGCAAAAAGGCAACTGATGGTGCACCCTAAAACAAAAACATTAAGTATTAAAGCTTTAGTGACAAAGATTTAAAGCCGATGCACAACAGTAATGAGTCGCCGTCTGTTGGGTGGCCATCACAAGGTAGAACATATCCCTCAAATTAGAAATATTAACTGTAAACTCTTTATACCGTTAAGTCCATGCTACAGCGCCTGGATACCCTCGGGTGAAAAGCTGCGCCATACAAATCGACACAACAGAAAAACGTGACAAAAATGGAACAGACCTTCGGTCTGTCATTGGCCCTATACAAGAGAGACATTCAGCTATCAGTAGAAATCAATGACCTCTTACTTGTGTACATGCTTTTGCTTCTTAAAATTTAAGCAGCACCTCCAATTGCATGTAAATTCATAGGGTAATTGCATTGGTGGGTTTTAGCTCATGTTTTTCAGGTGCAGACACTTCGATCCTTTGACTTGCACTGGCAATGGACAATTCACGAAAAAAGCACATAACGGGACTACGAACAGCGTATAGGTTACCATAGCAGAACAGCAAGTGTGTGAATGAGAAAGTTAAACATTTTCGCGATGCTAGTGAACACTAAAAACCGCTGTGAAGGGTTTATAGAACGCCCTCAATTTCTTCTATAACCAAGTTTCCAGTTGGAGACTGAAGCAGTGTGCTTTCTATTTAGAAATAAGAATAATCCTTAGAAAACACATTACAGCAACCGTCTATTTTCTGACATGGCGTACATACCGCAAAATATTATCATAACCTCTTTAAATAAATGCGGTTCTGTTTCATGAAACAGAGTTAATTTGGGCTCCGACGGACAAACGGGCACCATTTTATACCTGGAAAAATGCGCGCCTGTGCTGGTCATTCTCGGTCAGCACCCCAAGTACAGCTCTCTGGTGAACACGCTGGGGCAGCAGGAGCGGCTGAGGAACGTTGTCCTTCTTCGATATGGCAAAAAGCAGCTGGGAGTTGTCTGAGCCATACGAGGTGGTCCTGAAGAACCCACTGGAGGCGGTGGCACGACGCATTATTGCTGCCAAAACAGAGCAGATACATAAGTTTCCACACAGGAATGAAGTATTTACACAAACATAAAAAGGAACCTTTATACCACATTAGCGCAGAGTAGCGTCCGAGCTACTAGAAAGCACTATAATATTACCCAAGTTGGCAATTAGTAGGAGAACCTAAACTAGTCTGCCCATGGAAACTACTAATGCGTGCACGTTGCTAGATACCAGCTACAGCAAAATAGACTTAATAGCAAACTCCGAAAATAAACGCGTAAGCTATTCGAGCAAACGTCAGCCCGATAATGTAATTAAACATTTGTACGGGGGAGGGGGGACGTTGGGCTACTTAACGTCTCGTTTACTAAATGCTTACTTTGTATCCCAAAAAGCACACACAAAAAATAGTATTTTAAGAGCCCAGAGGTATTCGCTTAGTAAGACAATACAAAATATATTAAATCCAAGCAGTTTCATAGTTTTTCGGGAAACGCGAGAACTACAATTACCGCATACCAATCAAGCGCCCAAGCACGAGTAAAGGCAATTAAGCAATGCCTCGACAACTAATCGATTAGGTCGCTAACAGTTTCCTTGAACACCTTTACCTGGCGACGCACTCAATGAAACAGTTTCTCATAAGCCCACCCCTTGAGCAAACACTTCTCTTGCATTAGTAATGAGCTCAACAATTATACTACCAGATCCCTTTCCAACTCGGAGCATCACTTACGCTACACCTATCCCAGATGCATCACATGCCCATCAACCACCTTTTTAGAGTTAGGATTTAACCCCCTCTATAGTAAGAAAATAAATATATAAGAACTGGAAAACTACCTGCCTGCTCCCCCTTAAAGCTCCAGGAAACACAACTTAAGACATAACATAGGAAGTGGTCAGAAAAGGTTATAGACTAGCATCTCCCTAGTTACAGGTTATAAACAAACTTCAACAAAAGCAAACCTTAAACAGGAAAAGTGAAGGGTCTGAACAACCATCGCCTATCCCCAAAGGCTCACAATTGTGAGTATCTGCAATAACATCCCCGCTACTCACAGTGAGCACCCCTACAAACACCCAAACTCTCTCAGGTCCTTCAGTAGAAAGCAAGTTTCAAACAATAACAAGCCACTACATTAGTTGGAGAGGTGCTACGGCTCCGTGCGGCTGGTGTGCGGGCAGACAGGTAGTGATGGTCCGGTCAGCAAAGAAGACCAGCCCCACCCTAGCTAGTTATAGCGTGGGGGCGGGTCCGTATTGGGCTGCGGCTGCTCAGGCACAGATGAGCTCCAGCTGAGAAGAGACAGCCAAGGCTAAAGGTACAGCGTCCACGAGACACACGCAGTCCATTCAACTCGCCCGCGTCGGGACCAATCGGCCAATCAAAGCGCGCGCAGCCAACCGACGGCCAATCACAACACGCGACCCTCCACAACATGACTTCTCGGTTCCACCAATGATTGTCCGGTGTGGCGAACGGCGCCCAATCAGGTATCTGCCCGGCTGTCCGAGTGCCGCATCCATGGGGATGAAGTTGGCGTGCTCGCAGGAGGGAATGCCCTTGTGTCACCATGGCCACTGTCTGATGCCCCGAGGTGGCAGGCAGGACTCGGCAGGCCTAAACAGCATCATCTCGACATCAGCTCCTAGGGAAACACCGAGGGGGAAGCGTCTGTTCCTTGCCGCTAAGAGAGGCAGCTACAGCTAATATATTTTCACGTTAAAGCGCAGTGTGAGTTATAGAAGACACGGACACAAAGGCGGGTGTCTATAACCAGCTAGAGCCACCACGCTTTTGAAACGAGACACTTGAGGAAACATAACAGAGTGTAGAACCAAAGGCAGAAGCGCCAGCGCTCCACCTACAACGTACAGTACTTTTTATACTAGGGTAACCACCTGGAAAGAAGGCGAATTCGAGACAGTGACGGTAAAGATTCAGGACAAAGGGTCAAAATTCAAGACATAGGGTCAAAATTCAGGGCACATCTTAAGGACAAAAGGTTATTTTTACCCACACATATGAGGGGGGTTGCACGATTATAAAACAGACAGTTGACAGAAGTACAAGCCAAAATAGGTTGATAGAGAATGTGAGACAGAGAGAAAAATGATGGAGATAAAGGATATAGGCAGAGACAAAAAGGCAGCATGTTGGAACAGTGAAAGTGGACAGTGAGAGAAGAAAGTAAACGAGGATCACTCAGCTGAGAGAAAGAGCAGATGATGAAAGAAAAGAGGATCACAGAAGAAGACAGGGCAGAGAAAGGAGCAGCAAACAGATACATAAATGTGCTGAGGGTGACAGAAGGCTAAAAGGAGCAAAAGGCAGGGGGGCATATAAAAGGGAACAGAGAGAAATCATGTGGGAGAATGAGAGAGGACGAGATGAATTGCAAGATAGGAGAGAGGAGGGTACAGTTAAAGAAAAGGGACAAGAGAGAGAAAGGAGTTGAACACGGAGTGAGCAGAGAAATTAAATGAGAGTTACATTTTTAATTTGTACTTCAAAGCTTTCAATCCCAATATTATAC
This sequence comes from Pleurodeles waltl, assembly GCF_031143425.1. Classification (NCBI taxonomy): domain Eukaryota; kingdom Metazoa; phylum Chordata; class Amphibia; order Caudata; family Salamandridae; genus Pleurodeles; species Pleurodeles waltl. The sequence goes on from NC_090447.1 coordinate 1,235,305,885, forward strand.
TTTGCTAGGGGAACTGAGAGAAATAGTACACATGTTGCTGATATCTGTGCAGAACTCTAGTTGAGAATATGTACTGGGAACTACATTCACATGGTTTCTCAATTTTACTAAAACATCCCATCATTTTTTGTTAAAAACAACCACTCCTGAACAGCAGTTAACCCAGATCTTCTGTAGCCTCTGGCTGAAAAGAAAAGAGAGGTCTCCCATGGTGTGAAGCACGAGCAGGGGCAGACAGCTAGAGAAGAAACAAGCCTTCTCTCCAGGGTGACTGTTATCCTGAATACAATGTAAAATATGCACTTATTTAATTCGCAAGTCTAAAAGCTGCTAGGGAACCTGCCAGTTCAAGAATCTACAGGGGCTTACAGCCCCCATTGCTTATCTTTGGTTGCCTTTATTGTCGGTGTCATTTGCTTGCTCCTATTTTATTGGCTTTCATTGTCCCAGCTTGTCAGTCTTGTGTCTCTTCCTCCTTTGGAGCATAGCCTGTTTACCAAATCTCTTGTCTGGATTCTATCCTTCCACTGATCACTTCTAGCAAACACTTATTTATTTTGGGTTAGGCACTCCACAAGAGTGTATGTGTTTATTCACTCTTTTCTTCTCCCTTCTGTGTACTCACCCCATATGCCCACCCCTGCTCTCTGATTCTCTCTTGTGGATTTCTCACCTACCTTCTTCAAACTCAGTGTTGTTCTTGCCCTCATGTGAATCTCTGCCCCTGCTTTCGATGTTGTTGTTTTTGAGTGCTTCTCATTTTCTTGTTTGTTTCTCCCTCCTGTGCTTTGTGTTCTTCTCTTCCCTGTCCCATGTGCTCTGTTCATCACTCGTTGTTTGTTTGTTTCTCCCCTGGTTCCCAGTATTGCTCACTCCTGTATATGGTGCTTCCCCTCTCTCACCCCCATTCTCTCCTCTGTTTCGCCAACCACTGACAATCCAGTCATAATTACCTCAAAAAAATGTGTCACTCATTTTGCAGATTACAACCTTTTGTGAAGCATTCCTTGGTTAGTATTGAGTGATTCATTTTGGGATAGCTTTGTGGTTAAAAAACCTTTATAACCTGTATACCAGTTACATTTGATAGGTCTAAAAATTCAATTTTCCACTGCATCCTACCTGCTGGCCTAATGACACTCATCTTCAGTTCCATGAATCTCACTTTGATCTTCTTCACCCTCATATACCTACATGTTCGCTCTGTTCTTAGGCCCCGAAACTCTGCCTCACTCATGGGAATCCCCACTGTCAACTGACCTACAGGTCCCCAGAGGGTCAGGGTCACCCTTAGGTCTGACTTCTATTCACTATGAAGGACCTAAAACGGTGAGGTTCTTGCTCACCATCAGTTGGTCCTAAAATTACCCACTGATCCTCAGGCCCCCTAAACTAATTTCCACTCTCTGGTCCTCTGAGACTCCTGCTCAGAGGCATCTTTGAAGAGCATGTTCATGCTAAGAACCCAAGAGGCTTCTACTCAGTTTTAGGTATCTTTGCAGTTCTGTACACTCACTGGTGTCTTGCAATCCTGCTCAACATTAGTACCGCTTTTATCCCTGTCCACCGTTAAGCCCTGTATCTGTTGCACTCTTTCCAGGAAGCTCCTACTTACTGACAGGTCAGTGAAGACTATGTTCACCATGGGATTCCCTGATGCTTCTGTTTATTCCCAGCTCTCCCGAAGCTGTACACACACAAAGGCCCTGGGGTTTCCACTCACCACTTGAAGCTCCTGTTGACCTCTAGGCCCTACAGGCTCATTCTTAGGTTCCCAGCTTATGCGGTGATCAATGTAGATCCTCAACGCTCCAGCTTCCGCTCAGGCCTCAAAGGCTTCAGCCTCAATCTTAGCTCCCGGAGGCGCCTGCCAACCATTAGTTCCACAAGGCTCATGCTCATCCTGCTTAACCTCAGGTTCTGTAATACCCTTCACTGTAAGGTTCCTGAAGCTTCTCTTCACCTTCTGCCCCTGAGGCTACTGCTCAACCACAGTGCATTAAAGCTCCTCATCTCTTTTGTGCCCCTGAAGTTCCTGGGCACCCTGCAGGTCACTGAACGTCTTGGCCACTTACATGTTCACAAACTCCATGCTGACACTGTTTATTCAAAGACACTATGTGATCTCCAGGCTTACCTCTTCTCACTTCCTCGGTGTTGAATGAAATATCCCTCCACTGCATGAGAATAACTTCTGCTTATCCCTAAGTGCAGCAGTGCTTCAGGGACTCAGGCTGTGTGTCCTCTTTGAAGGGGTTGTAAGATCTGCTAGCTTCTGTCATCTGCCCCTTACTGTTGGCTGACGGAAGTTGGAAGTTTCCCAAGACTCTTTTTCAAGTCAGTGGAGTCTCTGAGAGTGTGAGTGAGACTTGTCATCATCCCTGTTAGATCTGGCATCCTTGGCGTGGTCTCCCCTGTCTTTTGTGCCTCTGCTTCCCATGGTTTAACTGTGTGCTGGACGCTGTTTTTGGTACTCTGGGCACTTTACCACTGCTGACCAGTGCTAAAGTGCTCCTGTGTAAAGCGTATGTGTAATTGGCTTTTTACAGGATTGGCATATTTGATCTACTAATAAGTCCCTAGTAAAGTGCACTAGAGGTGCCCAGGGCCTGTAAATCAAATGCTAATAGTGGGCCTGCAGCACTGGTTGTGCCACCCACATTAGTAGCCCTGTAAACATAGCTCAGACCTGCCACTGCAGTGTCTGTGTGTGCAGTTGTAACCTGCCAATTCGACCTGGCAGGTGTACCAATTTGCCAGGCCTAACTCTTCCCTTTTTATACATATAAAGGCACCCCTAAGGTAGGCCCTAGGTAGCCCCATGGGCAGGGTGCAGTGTATGTTAAAGGTGGGACATGTACTGATGTGTTTTACATATCCTAACAGTGAAATACTGCCAAATTCGTTTTTCATTATTGCAAGGCCTATCTGTCTCATAGGTTAACATAACAGGGCTGCCTTTAAATATTTTTAAAGTGCAGATTCCCTTTGAGAGCAGATGGGAATCTGGGGTTGGTGTCTCTGAACTCACAATTAAAAAATACATCTTTTGGTAAAGTTGGTTTTTAAATTGTCTGTTTGAAAATGGCACTTTTAGAAAGTAGACATTTTCTTGCTTTAACCATTCTGTGACTCTGCCTGTTTGTGGATTCCCTGTCTGTGTCAGACTGACAGTTGGGCTGTTTGTGAATATCCGCTAGACAGTGACACAAAGGGTGCTGGGTTGTAGCCTGCATATCTGGATGAGCCATCTGAGCTAGAGTGGAGGGAGGAGTGGTCACTTACACCTGAATGGGCTCTGCCTGCTCTCACACAATGCAGTCTACAACCCCCTGATGTGTGTCTGGGGCCTGGCCTGGGCAAGGCAGGATTTGGTGAACAACAGAGACTTTTTTTTGCCTACTCCAAAGGCAGAAAGGGGTATAAGCAGTGGACCCAAACCCCAGACTTAAGATTTCTTCAAGATCACTTTTCGATTAAAGAGGAACCTCTGCTAAGGAGAAGAGCTGAGCAGAAGTGCTGCCTGTGACTGTGCTTTGTTGGGCTATCCTGCAGTTGTTTCTTCTGCCTGTGAAAAGGGGATTTTGTGCATTCCTGCTTGAGAAGAATCTCCAAGGGCCTGAACTGAGCTTGCCTCCTGTTTTGAAGTCTCAGGGCAATCAAAGACTTTGTCTGCCAGCACTTGGACTCTCTGCCCTGCCAAGCGGTTGTCCTATCCAGTCCCTGGGCCCTTGAAAGGTGAAGTTGGCAGAACAAGAGCTGAAATCCACGCACAGAACGCTCTGCGGGGACATTTTCGATGCACCATCTGCAACACGGCTAATAAACAACGCTCCACCAGCTTCGCGGCTGAAATCGATGCTCCATCTGCATCGCAGTGGGGAGAGCAACACATCGTGGCTGGAGAAATGACACGCAACACCTGCTTGCGGCTGCTGATAACGTCAGAAACGCCACGCAGTGCAGTTTTCTAACACTGTGCGACCGGATTTCTCACGCATCGTCCCTCGACGTCAAAGTCATTCTGAACCTGCGCTGATCAGAGGTGCCTTGTCTAGAAATTGATGTATCGCTCTCTTGCGAGGGAGAAAAACGATGCATTGCCGACCCGATCAAAGAAAAAGCAACGCACTGCCTCACTTGTGAGTAAGGAATAGATGCATCGCTGACTTTGCCGATGCACCCTCGCCTGTGCGGTTTTATTTTTCATGCAAACCAGGTACTTTGTGTAAAATCAACGTTTCCATTGTTTTCTATGGAGTAAGACTCTTATTCGTATGAAAATTCATATATTGACTTGTGTATGTTGCATTTTTGTCATTTTGGTCTTGTTGGATTTAGATAAACATTACCTATTTTTCTAAACTGGTGTGGTGTCAATTTTTTAGTGTTTTCACTGTATTACTGTGTGTGTTGGTACAAATAATTTACACATTGCTTCTGAATTAAGCCTACCTGCTCATGCCAAGCTACCAATGGGATGACTGGGGGTTAACAGGTATGTTTCTCCTTTGCCCTGACTAGAGTGAGGGGGTAACCTGACTGCCAACCAAAGACCCCATTTCTAACAATCCTATTTCAAGATCTGAAGCAACTACATAAAAACCTACCGCATTATCTGGAAATTTTGGAATAAAAACTGTACTGAAACCCAGGTTTTTTCAAAATAAAATCCCTCCGTTCATATGTTATGCCTTCCTACTAGTCCATCCCACAATCAACTCCTGAAGTGCTTTTATCTCAGGGCCTGTGGCACAGCACAGGCTGCAGAAATAATAACCATGACCCTGGCAGGGCCCAGGTTTAGTACTGGTGGCACCTGGTGCTGCAATCTTTGTTGGTGCACCTTCCATGAAAGCAGTAGTGTAGCACAAAAAGATAGGGGCCTACTGCAGAATGAGATGAGGGGTCCCCTGGTCTCCCATATTTCACAGATGAACTTTGGCCTTGGGCTTTATGGGGGTCTCCTAAAAATTTGGGGTTTCCTTGAAGATTTGAGACCTCCCTGCACTTCATGGGTTCAAGGGCCTTCGTTACACCCCCGCACCAAAGACCTCCTTCTGCAAAGATGTATATGTCATTTCTTTTATAGTGCTACTCATCCCAAGAGCACTTTACCTCACACACATATTATTCAGAGAGAATAACTCATATAACTTTGTAAGTGAATGTATAGAAAATGTTACTTAAGACAATGAGGGCTGCTAGGTGTAGGAGTTACATGTCACTATATGCAGGGCCACTGGACTTATGCAGCAGGGAAGGGGCAAATTATGCTGTAGGGTTGGCTAAATTATGCACCAAGAAAAGGGAAATCATGTTGTGTTTTGTCGCATATTTTGTGATAGAATTACTACATTATTTTTACACTAATTAACACTTTTTGGGCATAGGTTGCACCTCATTGCTACCAGCTTAATACCTAAATATGGCAATAAAAGAAAGGTGACCAGTCAAACTTTGCAAATGACCTTTGCAACACGTCACTGAGTTTTCAGTAATTTCTTAACCATTTGAGCTATGAACTATTTTTTAAAAAATTAGAATCTTCAAATTATGCAGCAGGTGATGGAATATGTGGCAAATGCAGCAAATCCATAATCATGCAAAAAACGTAGCGGCCACACAATCGCATAATCCCAGTGTCACCAACTATATGTTAAGAGTGCTTGCCCTGGAGAAATACAACGTCAGGATTTAAAACATAAAATAGTATTTGAGGTTGTCCTTACTAATAAATCTTTATTTTTATCCAAATTAATTATTTGATCTGTATGTTACACTCGGTGCTTTGCAAGAGGCACATTATCCCTCTGCGCTACTTTATGATGAGTCAAAACTGGGTTACAGCAAAACTCAGATCTCACCAAGAGATATATTATTCAACAGAGTTAAATTGACATTTTTATTATGGCCTGCAAAATTGCAGGCATGCAAAGAACTCAGAAGTCTTAGCCTTTAACCGTGTTGAATATTTCAATATGCATCACAGTCCGCCAGCATGGCTCCTGGACAAAAGCAGAATGCTGTGTACTAGGCACATGCTGAAGAAGCCACACCACATGCTGTAAATACAATAGAGCCCATTGTCATTCTGTGTGTGCCAATCAGCCGTAGCCAGAATAACAATGGGCCAGTCCACAGTCCGTGTGAGGTCGGGAAGGGGCTGCTGCATCCTCTAGACTTCAAAAGAGAAGTGCAAGCTGATCCTAACAGCAAGTGCTTTAAAACTCACAGGGAGTCTTGTAGGGGAACAGCACAACTTTCTAAAATCCCCAAAATTATGGACAAAAGGTGTCCATAAAAGGAATGACAATGGACAACAGACATGACACCAAAATAACGGACGGTCCATGAAATTAATGGTTGGGTGGTCACCCTATGTTATACTTACTTGAAATTGAGTAAAATGTGGGTCCCTGTGGGGAGCAAAGGCTACATTCAGCCTATCTCCCCCCGGGGTGACAGTGGAATTGGGTCAGGCCACAAGACAGGTTGACAGGGATAGGTGGGGACAGAACCTAGAGGGTGGGGCTTAGTTAAAGCATATGTAGGTGTCACCTGAAAATAATTCCAGCCTTACTGCGGTCTCCATTTTGTGAGTGTGTATAGGAAGTAGTGGGGTGGGGAAGTGTGCAAAAAAAATCGAAGTTAGGCAGTATTTTCTGTTATACTTGTAAATACTAAATATATATTATTTTGATTAAAAGCATGGCAAGTGACCAATTCAAGGCTACCATGGAGGCCCTGCGCTTGCTTTGTGCTACAGGGTAGCATGACCTTTTTGAGACCAGGTGATTTGGAGTAGGCATGGTTTGGTATGCAGAAGCCTTGAAGGGAAGCAGTTGGTGGAGTGGTGGAGTGGTGGAGTGATTGCCACTCGCTCTCTGCCTGGGAGCAGTGGCCATGACAAAGGGCTGCAGTGAGCGGAAAGCATGGATGTGGCATACAAGCACAACAGTACACAGCAGGCAATCCGTCCATCGAATAGGTGGAGTTTGGAGGAGGCGATTCAGTGAGGGCGGCTGCACCCCCAAGACTGACTAATGTAGTGTTTTCGAGGTAAAAAGGGTGGTACTGCATGAAGTGGGACGGCCTGAGGGCGGGTTTAATTTCAGGGGGAAAGAGGCAGTCCGAGGATCACAGTGGTTCCTCAGCAGAGTGCACTGTCACACTTTAGCCACCAGAGGGGGTTTGAGAAAACAATGGCATCTCTGCAAAATATTTTAATTTTATTCTGACAGATAGTGCAACACGTGTGGCTTGGGGGTTTCAGGAACATTTCCGATAGGGGTATCAGGGTCTCCAGGTGAGAAGGTGGACTAAGAATTTAAGTTCTGTCAGGGAGTTACCACCACTTGTACAAGAGAATTGAATAAAGAGTTGAAGTAAGACATGTTTGCAGGCCCCTTTTTGGAATCGCCTTTTCCAAATTTGATGACTTCATTATTAGGGATTGTACCTAAAAAGGTGGTGGGGGAATACCACTTGATCCATCATTTGTTTTGGCAAGAAGTTAATTATGTCATGAAGCTAGTGAGAAGTGGGGAAGTTGGCTATGAATTAGCTAAGAGTGATATTGAAGCTGCTTTTCATCTGTTGCTGATACATCAGAGTTTTCTTTGTTAGGAATGCAGTTCGGTGTTGGCATTTGCGTTGACAAAGTACTTCAAATGGGCTGCACCATCTCTTGTTCTCTCTTTCAGTGGGCTTTTAAGTGCTTTAGTGGTCATGATCTTGTTTGCCACTATTTGGATGTTTTTCTGTTTGTTGTCATTTCTGCTTGTGGGCAGGATGGTGGCAGATGAGTGCCAGCGTGCTTTGTTCTGTTTTGAAACTTTGGCCAGATCTAGGTGTCTCACTGGCAGTTGACAAAACTGAGGGTCCAACCCCTAGGGCTCCAACATTGGCTGAGTGGAAAAGGGACATGGTTGAATGGGCAAACACTGAAGAGCACCACATGCACCAGACCTGCTGGGGCACCAAGCTTGCAGATGATTTGCAGGCCTGGATGGCCATGCTAAATGTTCTGCTAGACCCACTGCCTACTGACACACCACAGGGGCAGATTTGATTGAAGAGAGTCCAGACAAAGAGACTGTGTACACTATGGAAGGAACATGAGGTTGGCCATACAGAAAGGGAACAACCATATCGATCTACATGATGTGGCACATGGGTAGTGTTGAGCCAGGGGGAGTGCTGAAGGGGAGAGGAGCAGGGTAGGACTCACAGTTTGACATCATATATATATTGCATGTATGCTGATGTTTGCTACGCTGAACAGTATCAGTATACTGTATTAATGTTGTAAAAAGCCACTAAAAACCTATACTTGAAAAGTAAAATTTTTCCCCTGATCTTCTTGGAAATAGAATTGACTACAGTACAGATGATCAGTCTCAGCTCACGGGTGTTACAGGGGGCGAGGTGACACAGGTGGGAGTTGGTGAAGAGGGTGGCAGCAAGGGGGGAAATGTTACTAAAATTTTAAAAAAATAAAAAATAAACTTACTTACATAGGTGAATCAAATAAAGGCTTTTCTAGGCTCAGTCATTATTGAACAAAAGGTGACTATATGAACAGTCCAGAAACTTGTTGGATATTTGAATCTTGCATGTAGAGTGGTCAAAGCTGGATGTGCGTTTTGTAGAAGGTTGGAACTCCCTATGGAGGGAGCATCATTACCACTTAGAGTGTGAATTTCCATGGCGGTGATGGCAAGCTTGTGTATTTGGAAACATTTTTTAATGACTTCAATGGGGTTACCATTGGCTTTATGGAGGATGAGACAACTTGGTAAAGTTCAGATAGTTAAAGACACAGCTGGCGCCAAAGGTTGTGAATAATTTTGGGGTGATAGGTGGTGTGCCAAAGAATGGCCAGCATACTGGTTGGCACAAGATGGAAATATAGCCTTCTTGGATCTTTTCCTGCAGTTGGTGGCCTAGAATGTCTGGGGAGTGTGAATTGAAGACCAGAACAGTAATGTTTAGTGTGAATAACAAAACAGGGGTCAACTTGGTAAATAGTCAGAAGGCAAAAGATGTGAGGGTTCTGCATTTGCTAAGGAGGTTTGTGCTTCTGTGTTTGAAATTGAGCATTGTATATAAAGCTATACATGTGACTGGAGCAAGCAATAATGTAGCAGATGCTCTATCTCACTCTCAATAGTGGAGATTTACTATTGGCTATCTGGGTTTGGGTTGAGTAAGAGTAATTAAATTGGTAGAAAAGTCTGTTGCCTGGGTCTGAACAAGGAGAAGTACAGCACACATTCCTTTAGAAGAGGTGCAGCTACGGAACAGCAAGGTTGGGTTTTTCACAGCATGTAATAAGACAAATTGGCAGATGGAAGTTACAGTGCTGTCAGGAATACATTAGGTTGTACATTGTGAAGTTTTCAGGCACATGTGAATATGTATTTGTTTTATGTTTATTTTTTTATACAGGCTGCATAGCCACACCAGCACGGGCCAAGATGGTTACCTGGATGGTAGGTTGCTCATTTATTCACTGAGCAGCACAATTTGCAGATCAACAGGTTTATGGCAGATCTGTGGGTCTTCCAAGCAGCAGACACAAAGGTGGTCATTTCAACCCTGGCAGTCGGTGTTAAAGTGGTGGTAAAACCAGCAACAGTCCGGCGGAAATAAATGGAATTACGACCGTGGCGGAAACCGCCAACATAGACAGCCACTTTAACACTCCGACCGCCAAGGCGGTACAATCAAACACCGCGGATGTAACCGCAAAAAGATAGGCGGAGGACAATGTACCACCCACAGAATTACAACCGCCCAATCCACCACCTTTTCCGGGGCAGATTCACCGCGAACAAAAACACGGCGTAAACAGGACTTGGAAGGGGAAACGCTCACCTCTACACACCCCACGAGGAACCAGTACGCCATGGAACCCGAGCTCCAGATTCATCCAACCTTTATCTTCCTGCTCCTCTACCAGGAGCACGAACGCCGGTGGCGAAGACCACAGTGAGTACTGCACCTACGACACAGGGGAGGGGGGAGGGAAAAAACAGTGACACGCAACACGCAAAACCCCCACCCCCACCCTCACCCACGACAACACACACACTAATACATCATGATACATTACAGTTACACCCCCAAACCCCCTGGAAGAATGCAAGGACAAAAGGAAATGAGTCGAATGAATGTGATATATTCAAATACAGTAATCAAAAATATATACATATATAAAGATATGTACACTATAAACAAATATATACATCAAGAATACAAGTCCAAGGTATTCCGTGGACCACTGGGCCCAAAAGGCATGGGCGAGGCCCACACAAGATACCCGAACAACACGGAGAGAACACTGCTGGGGCATCAGATAGAAAAAAAACAGGAACCTCAGGGGGAAGGGAAGGGGTGGCACCTCAGCCAAATGAGTGCACAACACCAGATCCACGAGGGGGCTTCATGCCCACTGTTCAGTCCTGGGGAGTGCAAAGCCACAGTCTCTCAAGTCTCTACAGTGGGTGGTTTGCCCACTGTTCAATCCTGGGGAGTGCAAAGCCACAGTCTCTGAAGTCTCTACAGTGGGTGGTTTGCCCACTGTTCAATCCTGGGGAGTGCAAAGCCACAGTCTCTCAAGTCTCTACAGTGGGTGGTTTGCCCACTGTTCAATCCTGGGGAGTGCAAAGCCACAGTCTCTCAAGTCTCTACAGTGGGTGGTTTGCCCACTGCTTAATCCTGGGGAGTGCAAAGCCACAGTCTCTCAAGTGGATAACATTCTCCACTGGTTCTGGAAAGGGCTTTGTGCCCAGAGTGCTTCATCCTGCCAAGGACAGAGGTAGTGGATGCCTTTCTCTACTGGTTCTGGAGGGGGCTTTGTGCCCAGAGTGCTTCATCCTGCCAAGGACGGAGGTAGTGGATGCCTTTCTCCACTGGTTCTGGAGGGGGCTTTGTGCCCAGAGTGCTTCATCCTGCCAAGGACGGAGGTAGTGGATGCCTTTATCCACTGGTTCTGGAGGGGGCTTTGTGCCCAGAGTGCTTCATCCTGCTCGGAGGGGGCTTTGTGCCCAGAGTGTTTCATCCTGCCAAGGACTGAGGTAGTGGATGCCTTTCTCCACTGGTTCTGGAGGGGGCTTTGTGCCCAGAGTGCTTCATCCTGCTCGTGGTGGCCTCAGTAGCGTCGGAATCTTTGGCGCTCACTGGCCTGCGGTGCTTGTTGCGGCGGTGTCCTGGGCAGCGGTGCTTGTTGTGGCGGTGTCCTGGGCAGCGGTGCTGGTGGCAGCGGTGCCCTGGACAGTGGTGCTGGTTGGCGGCGGTGTCCTGGGCAGCGGTGCTGGTGGCGGCGGTGTCCTGGGCGGCGGGGCTGGTGGCGGTGGTGTGGGTGTCCTGGGCAGCGGTGCTGGTGGCAGCTGTGTCCTGGGCTGCGGGGCTGGTGGCGGTCTTGTCCGCTGCACAGATTTTGCCAGACTTGCCAGTTTTACTGTGCCCCTTCCCCACCTTGGATGGTGGCGCAGCTGGCTTCACACTCCCAACTGTACCCCTGGGATCGGCTTTGGTGGCTGATTTCTTTCCTCTCTCCCGCTGGGCACTGGCCAACTTTTTGTTCTTTACAGGTGGGGGACTGTGCGTGCTCTGGCTCCTTGCCACACTGGCTGCCCTGCTGCCTGGCGCACTTCAGAAGCCGGTTACTACTGGCACCACTGGTCCTGCAGATGTTGTGGCTGAGGTGCTGGGTTGGGACCTGGAGAGGTGGGCCCTAGGAGACTGAAGGGGTGGGGGAGGTGAGGTGAAGAGGTCAAGGTTGGACAGGAAAAGTTTTTGGGGAACACTGGGACAGGTAGATGGAGGGGGTTTGGGAGTGGAGGAAGAGGTAGTGGTTGTAGGAGGTGTACGCTTGGTGACTTTGGGTGAAGGTGCATGGGCTGCAGGCTGTTGTGAGGTGGATGGCTGTTGGGTGGGTGTGTGGCTGCGTTTGTGTACCTTGGAAGGGGGGCTCACAGACACACTGGTAGAGGACACAGGGGATGTGTGAATGGTAGTGGGGTGGTGACTGCACGTGAGTGGGGTGTGGTGGTGGGTGTGCTGGTGATGGACGTAGTGGCTGAGGATGTAGTGCATGCAGGTGTGAGTGGAGACGAGACAGGGAGGGAGGAGGGAGACGAGGAGGAGGAGGACACAGTGGAGGCAGTGGTTGTTGGTGTGTCTGCATGTGTATGATGCTTGTGTGAGTGCCTGTGGGATGTGTGGTGCTTATGTTTGCCAGAGCTTCCCTTGTGTGTTGAGGTGTGTGCATGCTGGTCTGATGGTGTGCTTGGGATAGGCTGAGGTACAGGGGTTTGGGTCTGGTTGGAGGGGGGAGGCTAGAGACAGGGACAATGGCTGCCATCAGTGCGGAGGCCAGTCTGAAAAGCTCGCTGATGGGCTGCCTGACCAGAATGAATGCCCTCCAGGTATGCATTGGTTTGTTGCAACTGCCTCTCTACACCCTGGATGGCATTCAAATTGGTAGACTGCCCAACAGTGAGGGACCTGAGGAGGTCAATGGCCTCCTCACTGAGGGCAGCAGGGGTGACAGGGGCTGAGGTGCCTGGGGCAAAGAAGATGCCCACTCTCCTGAGCGGGCATGGGACACACGCTGAGGGGCTGCCGGGAGGGTGGGGGGGGTGGCGGCTGTACCTGTAGATGAGGGGGGCACAGATGGGCCCGCCACCGCAAGGGAGCTCCCATCAGAGGAGGAGTCCATATCGCTGGACTCAGCTCCTGTCCCCGCCGTGGAGCTCCCCTCGCCCTCCATCCCACTGGTGAATTCAGACTCCGTTGTGTCGCCCTCCAGAGCCATGTGGGATGCAGCTCCCTCCTGCTCCGGTGCCACTGTTCGTTCGCCTGATGATGCTAATGCACACAAGAACAGGGAGACCACAAAAAGGGGGGGAAGACAGAAGAAAGACATGTTCAGTGCATGCAATACCGCTACCGTTGGCGGACGCTACAGACACAGAAGCCCCCTGCACTGCACTTGGAGTTCCCTAATCAATCCCAGGGACATGGGTTAGAAGGCTATGTCCGATTGCTGCACACATGGATGTCACAGGAGCCTGACTAGGTGTAGTTGGCACTGTACACAGGTGGGGTGGTGTGCCACAGGGCCTGCCTTAAGAAGGGACCTTGCCTACTAAACTCGCCCTGGCCTGAGGGAACCCACTGCCCACCTTCCCCACCCAGACACCTACAATGCGCGCTGAATCAGCAGAATGAGAGTGTACTCACCCCCTTGTGGCTGCTGTGATGCCCTCAAGCGCCCATCCAACTCCGGGTACGCCACTGCCAGGATCCTGAACATCAGGGGGGTAATGGTGCGACGGGCACCCCTCCCACGTTGGGAGGCCATCCCCAGCTGGGCCTCCGCCGTCTTCTTGCTCCAGCTGCGAATGTCCTCCCATCTTTTCCGGCAGTGGGTGCTCCCTCTGTGGTAGACCCCCAGGGTCCGGACTTCCTTGGCGATGGCACGCCAAATGTCCTTCTTCTTGTGGGCACCGACCTACAGGAATAGTACAGGGGAAAAGGAGAAGATATTACTGTCCGCACCGTCACAGTCATTGGCCCCCATCTCTACCCTTGCCATTACGCGCATGCACTTACCGTCATTTCATGCACGCCTCATTCTCACCCCCCCTATCTTTCATCCACACCACTCCACACAGGCATTGCCCATACAGCATGGTCACAGTGTACTTACCTGTTTTTCTGGAGGACCGTAGAGTAGCGTGTACTGGGGAAGGACCCCATCCACTAGTTTCTCCAACTCCTCCGTGCTGAAGGCAGGGGTCCCCTGTGTTCCTGTGCCTCTGTCCCCTGTACCGTGTGCCCACTACCACTGCCCCCAGGTCCCTGGTGTTGTTGGGGTGGTGGGTTAGCCTGGGTTCCCTGTAGTGGTGGACACTGCTGATTGACGTGTCCTGGGGACAGAGGTATGGGCCTGCTGGGTGGGTGCTGTGCTGGTGTTTCCAGAGGGGGAAGCTCTGTAGAGGCCTGTGCCAGTGTGAGAGGAACCGACTGTCCCGAGGTACCAGATGGGCCGGGCTAGTCATCTTGATCCAGTTGGACAGAGCTGCTATCATCACTGTGGGCCTCTTCTGTGGGTGGAGTGGACATATCTGGACTCACCTGTCCAGTGACGTTGGGTAGGGGTCCTGCAGGGGTGTAAAGGCATGATTATTGCATCTGTGTGTGCTATGGTGTGCAATGGGTGGGTGACCGTGTGCCCCAGTGCTTGCATTCCTGTGTAGGACCTTGTGTGATAAGGGTTTAGGGGGGTGTATGGGTATGTGCAGTGGCCATGCTTTGGTGATGGGTGTCCATGCTTTGGTGTTACATGCAGGGTTTGGGTTTGGGATGTGTGGTTTATGATATTGGGACATACATGAGGAGTTTGAGTGATGGGGGTAAGGGCGAGGGTGGGAGTATGTGATAGCATGCAGGTGGGTGGGGGATGAAGTAGTTAAAGGTTTGACTTACCGGAGTCCATTCCTCCTGCTACTCCTGCGAGACCCTCAGGATGCAGTATAGCCAAGACCTGCTCATCCCATGTAGTGAGTTCTGGGGGAGGAGGTTGGGGTCTTCCGGCAGTCCTCTGAACCGCAAGGTGGTGTCTTGAGACCACGGAACGCACCTTCCCCCGTAGGTCATTCCACCTCTTCCTGATGTCATCCCGTGTTCTTGGGTGCTGTACCACTGCGTTGACCCTGTCCACGATTCTTCGCCATAGCTCCATCTTCCTAGCTATGGTTGTGTGCTGCACCTCTGATCTGAATAGCTGTGGTTCTACCCGGATGATTTCCTCCACCATGACCCTGAGCTCCTCCTCAGAGAACCTGGGATGTCTTTGCGGGCCATGGGGTTGTGTGGGTGATGTGTGGGGTGGTGTGTGTTGTGATGTGTGGGGTGATATTTAGAGGTGTGTTGTGTGAGGTGCTTGGATGTTGTGTGAGTGATGGTGTTGAGTGCCTGTGGATGCTAGTTTGTAGATGGTGGTGTCTCTCTCTGGCCTTCAGTCACAATTGTTGATGTAAGGGTTTGTGGGTGATGTGGGTGTGTGTTTTATATTGTATTGGGTGTGTGGGAGTGGTGTGTGTATGTGTATCAGGTGTGTGTATTTGGAATTGTCCAATGTGGTAGTGTTTTGTAAATGTGTGTGTATTTTGAGCGCAGTGGTGTGTACCGCCAATGGAATACTGCGGTTGAAAGACCGCTGCGTGGATTCGTGGGTCGTGATAGTGTGGGCGTATTCCTGTTGGCATGACGGTGAAGGTTTTGTTATCACCAGTTTATCACTGACCTTTGGTGTGGCGGACTTGTGTGGGTGTCTGGATTTTGGCGGATTCCGAGCTGTGGGTTATAATGACCGTGGCTGGATTCCGCGACCGCGGCGGTGTGTTGGCGGTCTTCTGCACGGCGGTAAGAGGCTTTTACCACCAATGTTGTAATGACCCCCAAAGTTTTATGTGAGGGATAAACAGGGATGAGGTGCAGTGGTTTTCTGTCCTTACTGTCTCAAATATTTTCTATCAGAGGCTACCCGAACACATTGATAATGCATCTGAGTAAAAACAAGTTTGTTCTACTCTCAGTTCTGACTAATTAAAAACAGATGAAAGAGCATTTGCTGTGACTGAAAAATATGTGAGTGGGAATAAGTGTGGTTTGGACTGAGTTTGTACCACAGAGACACTCGAAGTGTGCCATGAAACATGCAGCAGTGGATAGTGCTCGCAGAAAACTAAATAGAACTATGGGAGTATTTTGCTAGGCTATTAGAGTTGAGGTACTAGCACATAAGCATATAAAGGAGGAAGAGTGTTTGTTTCATTCTGATGGTGTTCATCTAACAAAGTTTGGTAATTCATTTTACTTATTTGAATTGAGAGATTTACTGACATCAATTTGGAATGAACGTTTGTGGTGTGGTAAAGGAGAGTTTGGTTTTGTGCTGTTATGTTCAGAGCCTCTGGGTGGGTGACTCTTTTTTTGGGGGGATGGAGAGTCAGGTGGGGCTGTATCTACCACTCTGGGGGCAAGTGGGCAGGAGGAAACTCAGAGGTGGGGGAAGAGGAGTGTCCCCCTTGTTCTCCTTGCCTGGAATGTGCATCGCCAAGACTGAGAAGATGTGAGGAAGGCACTTATGCCACAAATCTTTGTCAATCTCCGCTACCTTATGAGATCTCATCCCTTCTAGGCATTTGATGCATTGCACCACAAAGAGTAGAATGCAACAATAAGTTTGCTGTAGGTTTTAGGACTGGATTGCGCATGAACTGGCAAAGAGTTAGAGACAGTTGATAAGTATCCTGAGACCATCTGCTGTTATCTTTCCACTTCTCGCTCTCCAGCCCAAAAGGCTGATCTCAGATTCGATCACCACATCAAGAACAAGACAAAATATGGCCTTTCTGTTCCATAAGTCCATGTGATCTAAGCAGTATTGTAGTTCCTGATGAACTTCTGTGGACAAATGTTCTTGATCACCATAGGTAAGACTCCTCCACAAAGGAATGATTTTTTTACATGCTGAGATCCCTGTAGTGGAGTGGGCTGAGAAAGTTGCTTGAATGGATGAAACTAACAGATTTACTAGCCAGATTATCCAACAAAGGGTTATGCAACCTTTCAAATCTTTTCCTTTATGGTTTTGATCTTCTGAAGTGATAGGACTAGTGACACTGGAATAGAAACTTTTTATGGAACCTGTGAAGGTCATCTGATTAGAAGGTTTTAAATGCCTTGGTTGATGATGAAACCTCAATTTTGTAATAGAGACATTGTCAAGTCTAATTGTTTTGTTACTTCATCTGGGTCTTATACCTTGATTAGGTAAATTATCAGATGTATTTCCCATGAGCTCTGAAATGTTACCACTAGTTTAATCAGCATCAGGGTGAAAGATAGACCAACGGGTAATGCTAAGAACCTGTAAGTGTTGCCTTTTCACTGAACCTGGAGGAAGTGGCATTGTGATTCAAACTTTGAGACTGTTCAATACTATTGCTTGAGATAGAGATGTAGCATAATTTCTCCTTCTCTGAGTAGGTCTGTCAGGGGGCTGTAAAGAGAAATACAACAAGTGAGATAGCCTATAAAGTCTAACATGCGTTTAATGCAAAAGAGCCAGCTAGCAAGCAAAAATAATGCTAGGAAATTATTGGTTCAGTGAACCAGATCTTTGCCCTTAATAAGATAAAGCGTTTCATGCCTAAATTCCCATAATTTGTGCACAATGTTATACATTTTCTTTCAGTTTGCAAGTGAATAGGAGTGAGACCATGTGATAAACAAGAGCTTGGAGATTACTACCTATGGGCAGGTGCCGCAAGCTTTTCTGAGAAGGAATATGAGAAGTCCTTGACAAAATGAAGCAAGTATTTCTAACAGGAGTTGACTTTGCTACTTTATCAATATTTGGTTTGTGGTCCAACCTCAAGGTGGGGCTATGCTTTACTAATGCAGTTCAGAGAATGCACAATTGTACAACATAGAATTAAATGGCTGCAGTACAATTAAAATTCATTGAAATGCACAGGGGTACTAAGATTTTAGTAGTCTTTAATCTGGTATAAAAATGAAATAGAAAATCAGTAATAAAATGCAACAGAACACATCTAGACACACATGAGTATTAACCTTTTTTGGTATACATATTAAGGTCCAGATATGGGTAAATCCACTTTTTTTTAGGTGAATACCCTGCATCTTGAAATGCCTGTAAAGAGTTCAAGAAGTTTTATCAATAGGAAAATGTAGCTCAGAAAACCACTGGGATTAGGAAAACAGGCACTGATCACCTGTATCCGAATGAACAAACAAATCTCCTGATCTATAAAGGAGTGTTTCTGAAGCGAGAAATGGATAGGTGTGGGTAAACAATTGATGAGGCATTGCATTAAACTCTAGATAAAACCCTTCAATCGCCTGAAGAACCCAATGGTACTGTGAAATTCAAGTCCAGTTGAGTAGAAAATGATGCATCCTACCTTCCAGCTCTACAGTGAAAGAAAGTTGTTAGCTCAGCTCAGTAGGTGTTAACTGTCAACACTCTGTAGGAACTTCCCCATTGAGATCAGCCTCTGCAGCCTTGTAATCTTGATGGGAAGAAATGATCTCCACTCTGGAAATAACTCCATGCACCTCTGTAACAAGACACCTCTGAAGAGGGCTTGTATACATATATGGCTGACTAGCTCTGCCTTCCTCTGCCAGCCTTGAAAAAAAGGGGTGGCTGAAAAACATTTCATAGCTCCACTTGTTCCTTGTCAAGAGAGGTGAATGTATTACAAACTTCAATTCTTCTTTGATGAAGGGATTCCTAAAAAGAGGGTTCTCCACCAATTGCCGCACTTCAATTGTAGCCTTGTAGGGTTGATTCTGAGGAGAATTGATATACACCTCAATCTATACCTCTCGGCAGAAATAGCACAATTAGCATTGCCCACAAGGGTTCTTCTGGCACACCTTCCACAATCTGTTGATTCTCTTCTTTACATTATTTATATATTTACCCTGGATCAACGTCTGGCATATGAGCTACTTGTCTATGAAGCAATGGTCTTTTACATTTAGCTCAAAGCCAGTTGTCAACCTCCTTAGGAAGATGCTTTCTGAGCCTGTTCTTAACATAAGCAGCCATTTTGAAAGATGGGCTCCATTCAGAGGACTAGGGATGGACTATGTCCTCTGGGTCAAAAGTATCACCTAGTAGGAGAGACAGAGGAATTGGATCATGGGAGGGACCTTTACCTGCATTAGGGTCCTTTTCTTTTTTTCGTTTGGGCGCAGGGTGCCAACATCTTTCACTGTCATCATATGAGAGCTCTGTGTCACCCTCTTCTCTAAAATCATCTTGGTTGAATGGAGTTTTGTCAGTGAAGTTATCCCCTTCCGCACCTAGAGGACCGTTGTGTAGGTTTTCTAATTATACCCTTTTGAAGCTTTCCAAAGTGTTTGTCTTAGGTTGGGACTTTTTCTCATCTAGAGGATCTGAACCTTGAGGATGAATGGGTGTGGGTGAATGAGATGAGCCTGTGAGGATGGAAAACAGAGTCTTTTTTGCTGTTGGATTACGGAGGCCAAGAATGCCAAAACCAACTTTCAATTATAGTTTAGAATAAGCGCAATACAAAGCAGATCTGTTGGAGGCCAAAATAAAGTTGTCTGCACTATCAACAGTCAAGGCAAGTGGCATTGATTATGGTTTACCCTGAGACATTTCACTAAAATTACCAGTTTTGGCAGCATCAACTTAAGTTTGTGAGGACCCACATAATATTCAGAGATCCACCAAAGAAATCAACAAAGGCATCTGGCTATTATAATATTGCACATTACATGGCAAGACCATCAGACATGTTTCTCCTCCACCACTCCTTGTTCACTCTGAAAAGAATACCAGTCTCTCTCCCATTTCAAGTGAGAAGTCCAAAACGTGATAACTGGCTCATGGAACTGACGGCTAATTAAAGATAAAGAAATGGGATTTGTCTCTGAATTCAATAACATTGATGCCAGACATTCCTTATGGCCAGCATCGGAAGGTATTGCCCATTATATATACAATGATAGAATCAAAATTGATTGCATGATCAATTTATACTTTGTTGATTACATCACAATTTATATTTGCATAATTGAAATAGAGTTGATTTATCCAATCAAAACCAACTCGTCCTCCATTATTGGCCGCCCACAATAATTTCATTTTATTTCATGATACATCATATGCTTGATTTATCTTGCTCAGTGAGGGTGTATCTATGTGTCTTAACATCCCTGATTTCCATCCCTGTTTCTTGAACTCCTTTCCTGTTTGTGCAAAAGATAAAGTTCCAAATTAAAAGCAAGTCTAAGAAATGTTCAAAGTGTTTCACTGGAATTTTTACACAGAAGGATTTATGAAAAATATGTTGACGGTTTGTCATCTGTATTCAGCCCCTGCTGGATCTTGATGTTTAAGTCGATTATATATTGGGATTCCAGTGTTCTCAAGGCAATCACTGCATCACCCCTGTGGATTTATTTGGGCGCTGTCTTTACAGTAGAATTTTAGGAGACCCCGAAGACTATTATGTTCAGTTTTAAACTGACGTGCAGTTGCATAAACGTCGGATCTTCATTAGTGATGGCCCTCAATCAATCAATATTTGTAAAGCACAGCTACTCACCTGTGAAGGTCTGAAAGTGCTGGGGGAGTGGAGGGGCCTCATTCAAAAAGCCATATCTTGAGGGTCTTCCTGAAGATGGTGAGCGATGGGCTTTGTCTAAGGTGCAGGGGGAGATCGTTCCAGCTCTATGCTGCAGTGTAGGTGAAAGATCGTCCTCTGGTGGTGGTTTTATGGATGCAAGGGACAGTGGCCAGGGCCATCTGGGTGAACCTTGCTGGGGTGTGGAAGGAGACGCGTTGGTTCAGCTGGCTGGTGATACGTTGTGTATGGCCTTGTACGTGTGGGTGAGAAGCTTGAAGGTGATTTGCTTCTCAGCCGTTAGCCAATGGAGGGTCCTCAGGTGTTGGGAGATGTGTTCTCAGTGAGGGAGGTCCAGAATGAGGCTGGTGGCGGCGTTCTTGATGAGTTTAAGTTTTTTGATGTTCCTAGTTGAGGTGCCAGCGTACTATGCAACATCATGATGGGTAGGTTAAGCTTTTATGCACCTTAGGCAGACGGTAAAAGGTAGATAATTGTGGGTGGTCACACTTCAAAAACCAATATTCATCATATACTAGAATTCCCTTGTGCCTCTATTCCTAGGGCACAGCATGGTATTTATGTATACTTCCAATATAGGTTTGTTTGTAAATCAATTCATAGCAGTCTTTATCCCTTAGTTGTTGCATGCTTCTCCAAAATCACTTTGTTCTTGCCCTTGTCTGTTGATCACAATAATTCTTCTGGTTGTCAGTGGCCTTCCATTGATTTTTAATTAGACTGTATTGTATCTGTTTATGTGATTCTACTCTCGTATTTATAATTTCCTGAGTTACCACTGTGAAAAGCGTCTATCGTGTCATGTTTAATGAGTGGAAAATACTTTGATTTTTACTTGAATCCACTTTTCCAATTTGTTTGTTGAATGCTCATGATGTCTAGGAACATTTCTACATCCTGTGATTCACCTGTGTCACTGACATTTTAATCTGTTATTTCCCTGAATAATACATCAAGATTTTTCAGAGTTTCCAAATTATTCGTAGTCAAGCTTTAATTTGCTCTATCTTCGGGAGACAGCGTATGGACCTTCTTTAGTTTCATTTTTTTTTCTCATATGCTTAGAAGGATCCTTCCTTATTTGGGCATAATACATTTTATTTGTTGGTAAAAGTTGAATGCTAGAATTAATATGCTAAATCCTCTGATGACAATACTCTTTGTGTGAGTTTGATAACTCCGTTGTTAGTTGTTGTTATACATTTTTAACTCTTCTCTTGCTGCGTTTATCTCTCTGCTAGTCCTCTTCTGGGTTTTTTCTAGTTTCTTCTAAATCACCTCATCTTTCTGTATTGCTGCCTTTCAGGTCTCTTTTGTTTGATTTGTTTGATTGAGGATCGAGAGGCAGCTGAATTGGAGGACCCATCACTCTGAGCAAACTCTCACAGAAGAGTGTTCTCTGCATATTTTGATGTTGAATGGATTGTCAAAATGGTGGCAGCAGGTACAGTAGAATTCCATGAGGCAATTGATGGCTGTAAAAATATAACATTGTTTTACTTAATTTTTCAAATAGATGGAATAGGCAGTGACGAATTGGTTAATTCATCCTACTTATGAGAATGTTTTATATTTCTTCTGTGAAATATTTATGATATTAGAAATTCCCCATCACCTGCTTCCTCGTTGGTGTTTTTTTGTTTAAAAAAACTGTACTGTCATTTTGGTGGTTGCAGACTATTTGATCAACATGGGTCATTTCACTTTATTACAAGGGTTGCCCACGTCAAAAGAATCAGCACAAACCTTTAAATACCTTAAAATCTGATTACCTGGTATACCCAAAGCATCAATTACTGAGAGGGAGCCTCAATTCACCCCAAGGTTTGGTCAAGTGTAATGATATGTGTGTTTTGACCACTGACTCCATGTTGCACTTAGCCTAGCAGCACACCGTCACATTAGTGACCACCAGATTCATTATGCCCATTGACTTTCTTTTAGCATTAGCCACCACCACGTTAAAAACTGCAAGTAGTTTTCCACGTTGTACACTGTGCTCATGTTTTTATTTTTCATGTTCTTTCCCACCAAGGGCTTAGGCTGATAAGAATGTACTAAGACGGCAGGGAACGGTCTTGTTTTGAATTGGCACCTTGGGATTCTGGCCAAGTCCCGACATGTTATTTTCAAAGCTGGCCTAAAGCAATCATCATTTATTGAATAAACAAACTTCTGCAGTGAGAGGGAGATTCTAGAATTTTCCTCTCTTGTTTGTTCAAAGTATAAGAGGACAAGACCAGATGGACCAGGGACAGAGACTGTTTTCAGATCTCAGGCGTGCCCAGGATGCTGGGATGTGTCATCCTTCCAGTGAGTATAATTGATCTCTCTCTCTTTGATCGATTCTGGGATCTGGCGATCTGATGCTGAATAGGAGGGAGAAGAAGCAGTTGTGCCCTTGCCTCATTGTGATGCATATTTTTAAGTTCATTATTTGCTTTGCATTATAATATAGATACATATATTTGCTGTTTATATTGCAGTGGAGAACTATTTGTACATGTTTTCATTTCATTGCTGTGACCATTTTTAAACGTGTGCTTTCAGTACGCTAATCTCATTTTACAAACCTTGCTAAGTGAAATAATAAATGTCTTCTTTACACTAAGAAGCGCATTCCTGAGATTTTTGTCAGTGCATGAGTGTTTCAGCTCAGTCATTAGTGAAGCAAAACATCAGCTTTATGTAAACAATCAGATGTGGGACTCCATTTGTTTACTAGTTACCACCATCAGACAGATGGATAGCATCAAAGGTTAAACCATTGTATTACACGTTATTTGAGATGTAAATCCTTGCATGAAGAAGAAGATTGGAGTACAACCTGGTTAGAAGAATTAATATACAGCAAAATGGAACATTCAGCTACGAAGACGTGATCGTCCCACAGTATCACCATTAGAATTGTCCTTACCCACTTTACTTCCTTCAGTACAATAACATTTAACTGAGCTGAATAAAAATCATAAGACAGCAAAAGCCAGAGGTATATATAAGCCATAACCTGTTTGAAAAACAATCCTTGCACCTAAATATATGGTATGTGAGAAAGTTTGACTACTCATCAAGAATCAACAATTGAAAATATTTTCTAACTGACAACCAAAATTCATTGGTCCTTTTCATGTTGAACAAACATTAAATCTAGTTACTAATTGCTCCTGTCCAAGGAAACACATTTTAATTCCTTATATTCTTGTTGAAACCGTATTTCACAAAAACAGACCGTGCTCTAAATCCTGCACCAATTCAAAAGAATCCTGCAAAAGTATGTGAAGAAAATAAGATTCCATATGCAAGAATTGTTATAAAACAATTGCAATATCTCATAGATTGGAAGATTATCTGGTCTCAGAAGTGATCATGGGGTCTGGCCTCCAATCCTCATACCCTACGTTTGTTGTGTGAACTTTATTCTGGGAATCTAGTAAATCTGGAGAAACCTGTAGCTCCACTGCTGAGTCAGTGGTCTTGATGGATCCTTTGTTATCTGTGGCTTATAATTACCTATCAGCTCTTGGCAAGCATGAGATGAAAATATTTTGAATTGCCATGCCACATGCCCATCCGGAAGAAAAGTTTGGTAGTGCGCACCGCTTAGAGAAATTCATCTTTAAATAAATCACTACGACAGGCACCTCAATATAATCCAATAAATTACATTTCCCATGATACCTCAGAACTCTCATAAGGTTTTCAAATAGTGGCAGCTATTCTGAAGTTATTGAGCATGAGTTCCTCATGGTCACCAGCACCCTCACTAGGCAATCAACATACATTGTTGCTGCTGCCAGAAGCTTGTGTCCGGAATTTATAGAAGGTTGTGGACATTGTTTGCAATCTATTTTGGAAATGACTGAGATCACAATTAATATATGGAAGTATTCTTAGAAATCAAATCCAATTGTGGAGATAACCTCTATTGTTAAAATACTGTTTTGAAGAACTGCTTATATATAAATGTGTGATTACAGGCACTTATTTGCTCAGCTATGTGATGAATGGAAAGGATCCTTGTCTTATTAGAAGACTTTGACACTTTCCTCATGATATATATATATATATATATACTGTATTAAAGTAGCAGTATGAGATTTGGTACTGATGTGAACATTATAATTCCAATTAATATTTATATACAGTTTAAAAAACCACCCTTAAATATATACATTTGAACCAGAAAGCATGTAAGTTACCTTATTGGTCTAAGAAGTGAGATAATTCCATAACCATATGAGCTTATTTTCAGAGATATTACTCGTGCTTCCGATTTCTGGAATTTCAGAGTTACACTATAATAAACAGAGCCAGAAACATACACAGAGCATAAAAGTATAATGTTTGTAAGTGAAAGTATTATACTCTGTAAAACATTGATAAGATACTAATGATTTTAATATTGGTTTTGGATATCTGCTATGACCCAGTAGAAGTCAGTGCTGAGCTAACCGACAAGCAGAGTGGCAGTATCCAGTGTTTCTATTTTCTCTCTTATTCCAACCTCTTTTCCCTCATCTGCTGCTAACTGTTAGAAACGGGGTCCCTAGCTGGCAGAGGTATACACCTTTATCCAAGTAAGGACCACAATCTTAGTCACTGTAAGTCACACAAAATCCAAATTATCCTGTGCCCACCCCCTGGTAGAGTGGCACTGAGCAGTTAGGGTCAACTTAGAAGCCAATGTGTAAAGTATTTGTGCAATAAATCATACTGTAGCACAGTGAAAACACCAAACTAAACACCACACAGTATAGAAAAATTCATGCTATTTATCTGGTTAAATTAAGGTCAAAATGATAAAAAATCAGTAAGCACAAGTTGAAATATCACTTTTGAAAGATTAAAAAGAGTCCTAAATCTTAGAAATCAACAGTTGTCTCTTGTTTGCACAAAGTACCTGGTTTGCGTAAAAAATAACATGAACGGAAACCGCAGAGGAGGAGATGTTTGGAAAAATAGGGTGTGCGTTAGAATTTCCGGTGCAGCACTGAAGATGCTGTAAGGGGCTTTGCATCGATTTCAAATGCGCAGTCTTGGTTCCTCAATGCGGGGATCTTTTTGATGCCCAGAAACGATGCGTGGAAATCCTGGGCGTGCGGGACGAAGACACACGTGTTGCATCGATCCGGTAGTCGATGCGTCGAATTTTCAGTCTCACAGCAAGCACTGCATCGATTCTTCACTCGGGAAGTCGGGCTGCATCGTTCCGGTTTGGCTGTGTGTCATTCCGGTAGGGGTGTGCGTCAAATTTCTGCTCGCAATGCAGGCGCTGCATTGATTCTTCACTCAGGAAGTCGGGCTGCATCGTTCCGGTTTGGCTGTGCAGCGATTTCTCGGTCGTACCACGGCTCTGCATCGTTTCGGGCAGGCTGTGCGGCGATTATCGGCACAAAAGGAGTGCCTTGAAGAGATGAAGTCTTTTTGGCCCTGAGACTTCAGAAAATAGGAGGCAAGCTCAATCCAAGCCCTTGGAGAGCACTTCTCAGCAAAGTCAGGGGATAGCAAGGCAGCAGGGCAACAGCAAGGCAGCAGTCATTCTCAGCAAAGCAGTCCAGATGAATCTTTTGGGCAACTTTAGCAACACAAAAGGATGATGGACGGAGTGCTGAACAATGCAAACACTCACCCCCAGTCACAGATCTGGGTTTAATCCATCGTTCTTTTGCTCACCATGCCACCCCAGCTTGGACCGAGTCACATGCAAATCAGTCTTGACCCTGTTCCTCATGAGAACAGTCCAGCCCAAACTGCCAGGCCAGGTCCTCACTGGACCGGAAACAAGCATCCTGGGACCGGTTTCAGGTTTTCACCCTTCATCAGCCAGGCTAGCTTGAATCCAGTGGCACAGTGACCAAGAGACCCACATCTGGGCATACCCTTCCCACTTAGGGCAACTTTAGCAACACAAAAGGATGATGGACGGAGTGCTGAACAATGTAAACACTCACCCCCAGTCACAGATCTGGGTTTAATCCATCGTTCTTTTGCTCACCATGCCACCCCAGCTTGGACCCAGCCATATGCAAATCAGTCTTGACCCTGTCCCTCATGGGAACAGTCCAGCCCAAACTGCCAAGCGGGTCCTCACTGGACCGGAAACAAGCATCCTGGGACCGGTTTCAGGGTTTCACCCTTCATCAGCCAGGCTAGCTTGAATCCAGTGGCACAGTGAGCAAGGGACCCACGTCTGGGCATACCCTTCCCACTTGGGGCAACTTTAGCAGGGTATAATATATAGCCAACAATTATATTCAAATTATCTGAAATGAATTTATTTCTCTATTCTTAAGACATTAACCTTTTATATACAGAATGTATTAAATCAATATACACAAAAAGCTTAACAGCAAGCAATGTAACACAGGACTTTTTAGAAATTATACTTTGTGTTTTTCATAGATCAAAGAGAAGGAAAACAACTGGGCAGCCAACACATTTTTCACAGTAGGAACACATCTTCTTCGGAGCTGAAATTGACAACTTATTTACACCACATTATTCTGCAAATTGTACAAGAATAAATTTAATTCACAGGTATAATTATAACATGCTGTAGAAACCACAACATTTATCATTAGTGCATCTACATAAACTTGAATCTTTGTTCTTCAAAATATAGCCAGCCTGTATTATTGAGACCAAACAACACAAAAGTATGAAAAAAATAAAAAAATAGTGTACCAAATATAAAATTATGTAAAAATTATAAATCATAAGTCCTCTGACTCCAAACCCCTTAAGACTTAACAACTCCTGACTCCCTAACACTCTGCTGTAAATTTCCTCAAAGACGACTCTAGATTCAGTACTCCATGCTACGACCAATTTGGCTTAAGAACTATTCGAGATTACTCATCCTCAGTTGCTTCAACATGGAAGATACAGGAAAAAAGTTGATAAGAGCAATGGAGACCTCACACATTACGCGTCAGTAAAAGCAGACACCCTTTAGCATCCCCCCCACTTACCTGATTATCCATGATCATGCTGTGAGAACAAAAATGCAAACCGAACCAGAGAACCTCACCGCCTATATAGGATTGCCCTAGGTTTTGTGTCTGACATCACTTTCTGGCAATTCTTCTACCTCTTTTTAAAAAACAAACTGCCAATAAACTCTAACTTCTTACTTAAAAATCCATATTATAATCACAACTTCACACATACTATTACGTGACTAATAATATTACATTCTACATATACATTATAGCAATTGGTGGTGTATTCTAGGCCCAGGCCTATAACTCTGCTCTGCCCATGGAGGTTTGGAATTCAGGCACTTTGTACTATTCACCACACACAGTAACGCAGAGTTCCCAAATTCCACAATCCGATGCAGACCGGAGTTTGTTCATGCATGTGAGATTGGGTTTGGGTGCTCTCTCACGAGCTCCGCCATACTCCTGGGCCCCTAGCGGGCCACTAGCAAGCGTATACCAAACTTTGGGCCTGATTACGAGTATGGCAGTCTCAAGACACCAGTCTTGCGGTCACAGTTGGACCGCCTCAGCTGTGGCGGTCCGACTGCCACATTAAGACCCTGGCAGTCAGACCAGGTCTGGGTTGGAATCAGCCAGGGCAGTGCTGAAGTCAGTGCCACCCTGCTGATTATAACCATGTTCTCTGCTAGCCTTTTCATGGTGGAGAACAAGTGCTGGGGGCCACAGGTGGGTCGCTGCACTACCCATGACATTGTAGTGGGCCCCCTTCCCTAGCACCATAGGAATTCAAACAGTGCCCATTCCGAGGGTGCTGTTTGCTCCCGCTGTGCGACGGCATTAGATTCAACTCCATGTGGAGCTGAGTCCAATCCCGCCGCACATTTTCTATTGAGCTGACCAGCAGAAACCTTGATTTCAGCTGTTCAGCCCAGTGGAAAACTCGTAATAGGGCAAGTGGGCAGACCACCAGGTCCGCGGCGGTCTCCTCACCACTGGTCTGGTGGTCGCGTTTTTTGACCACCAAACTCGTAATCAGTACCTTTGTGTTCAATTGCGCTGTTTTCGACCGCCCACGCAAGTCTTTATATTTACTCGTGCTGCTTCTGGCAGCCAAAACAGTCCCGCTCCTGAGCGCAAATGCACCTAGAGTAGATTTTCTACTCCAGATATATCTCAATCTAGTGAAAAAGTGGTTTTTGAGTAAATTTTCTTTTTCAATGAACCTTCATGTTGTTTTTTTATATTGAGATGCCTTTTTTTCAAACAGGAAGGAAGTGCCCCAGAGACTCCAACTTCCTGATCCTGTCCAGCAGGCTCCTTCCAGTGATTTGTCCATATCCTTCTCACTTTTCACTTTGATTTCAAAGTGGAAGGATCACTCTCTTTGCCTCCTGGATATATGTTTAGATTTATAGACTTTGTTTTTGTGAAATCACCAAAGTAAGTTAAAAAACTATTGAATAAGAGTGTTGTTTGTTTGCATGTTCATGCACCAGTATTTCTTTCTCCTTTAATTTGATTTAAATTTTTTTGTAGTGGTGGGTGGCCTCGATTTTAAGTATGGGCCTAGTTTTTAATTATTTTGCATTTCATTGATTGTTCATCTTTTATAAATGAACATTTGTGCACAGCTCAGTACCTGTACTTTTCTACATGTCTGTAACATTTGCAATATTATTTTACTATGTGGCCTACATTTCCAAGTGGCCATCTAGCCAGTAGGCCCAGTACTAGTAGTAGTACAGTGTATGAAATAAATATTTCAGTGGTATACGTTTTTACAACTTCATTTAGGGCAGGGATGGCATTAGATAAAAAATGTTGCCTATTTTTTGCATTTCATTTTTTTTGCAAAAAGTGTATATGTTTTGTGGTACTATTTGATGATATAGGAGGATGTGTGTACAGTTGTGACATTTTTATAGTTCATTTTTGTGTTTCACATTGCCAAATTAATGTTAGTGGTTTCTTCAGTTTTACCACCATGCCTCCTTATGGCCAATGTGGATGTGTCGGTGTTCTACAGGCCGTGTGGCCAGGGACCATTTTTTGCATTCTATGTCCATAGGCTTGCATGTGTTCTTTGCTCTCCATGCCTTTTTGCTCCTTTTTGTTGTTGTTTGACCATGTGACTGGTGGCCATTTTAGGAATGCAGTCAGTGTTCCTATGCCTTAGGTTTACATGTGTTCTTTCTTTGTTACCCATGCTTCTTGCTCTTTGTTGTTGTTGTTTGGCCATGTGATTGCCAGCCATTTTGTCCATCCAGCGAATGTCCCTTTGCCATAGGCTTGCATGTGTTCTTTGTTTGCCATGCCTCCTTGCTCCTTGTCGTTGTTTGACCATGTGGCTGGCCACCATTTTGTGCAGCCAGCTGGTGTGTCTTTGCCATAGGCTTACATACAAACATTCTTAATTATTGGTCATTTGTTTATTTTAATTTTCTATTTTAATTTTTAATGTTTATTTTCTAATTCAATTTTTTTATTTAAAATTTGTCTTCTATTATTTTTAAATTCAAATGTTTATTTCATTTTTTATTTTCATGTTTTGAATTTTAGTTTATTTTAATTTTAATGTTAATGTTTTTAATTTCTTGCTATTTTAATTTTTATTTAAATGTTTTAATTTTTGAAAAATATTTTCTAATTTGTTATTTTAATTTTATTTAATTTTCCATTTTGCTTTGATCCATCCATCCACATCCATTCTTCCATCCATCCACCAAAGACGCACAGCCCCACTACAGCATTCAGTTTCTTTCAATATATAATGACTCAATTTCCTTGTGGACACCCTAACTGCGGAGCACTGCAGACAAATCAGCAGCATAATTCCTTTTTTAAATGAGTATTCCATTTCCCCTTGACCACCTGGCAGCCAAAGGTTTTTATAAAGGGTTATTCCATTTACCCATGCACCTCTCTCTGACTACCCAAGGTGTCCCCTTTAAAGCAAATGGAGATAAAAGCTATAGCTGCATGTTGTGCTGCCTGATTTAAAATGAAATTTTATTGTGTGGTGGTGTGGATTAACTTTAAACTGTTTGATTAAATTGGTTATATAAGTAACCAACCACACTAAGGAGGTCATTTTGAGTTTGTCGGACAGAAAAGGCCGTCCGCCAAACTCCCACGGTCAGCTTGCCACCTGTGCGGCCGCCTTCCCATGTGCCTCATTTGGATTTGCCCGCTGACCGAGTGGGGAACAGCCTACAACATTCACGCCAGATCATAATTGATTCAGCGGTAATGTTGCGTGGCGTAGGGTGCACGACGAGGCTGGCCATGGGGCCCCTGCACTGCCCATGGCAAGTGCATGGGCAGTGCAGGGGTACCCCTGGGGTCCCTTGCACCCTGTCACCGCCAGCCTTTACATAGCGGTGCTACTGCCATGTAAAAGCTGGCTGAGAAGGGGATCGTATTCCCAGGATGGTGCTGCGTGCAGCGCTGCCCTGATGGATTAGTGCCGCCAGCACTGCCAGCCCCTCCTGTGGAGGTAAACTGACAGTGCTGGTGGTCTGACCGTGGAGCAACCACTACGGTCGTAATGTGGTGGTCAGACTGCCATCAAAGTGATCAGACCACCGTTTTGGCAGCGGTCAGACAAATTTTTCCTGGTCTGAAAATCACCAGGATCATAATGACTCCCTAAGATTGCATTTGTCTATACTGTTTCAACCTACAACAATGCCACATTTCATTAACTCCATATTTTTCTTGCTTGGTTGTTTTTGGTGCTCAAGAAAAGAGACCTCACGTTACCTGCAGTACTGAGTAGAGAAGGCCTTACAGTTACTTTGGTACTCCAAACTCTTCCGCTGGTGGTCAGCACCTCCCCAGCTCCTACCTGACCCACCTTTGTGGTGCCCCTCTCTGTGCCCTTGGGTACTGATGTAAGAAATAAAGAAGATAAAAAATATAGACTAGTGGTACAGTTAATCTCCACAAAATGTTTATAACAGGCAAACACAGTAACATTGTACTTATCTAAATCAGATTGCCTATGGTGCTAGTATGATCAACTACCGTTGAGTTGGCTATACTCCTAAAATCCTTATTCCAAATTTCCTTAACAAAAACTATATTTGGAACTGATGCATTGCAATGAATGGTCTTTGATTCTATTCTCATTTCTCTCCCCCTTGATGGACAAACTCAGTCTCCCATTTTTGCGATATATACTAGTACTACACATCACTGTGAAATTGCTTGGGAATGTACGAGCTAGATAAAGAAAGTCACAGAGAATGCTAACTCAATGATATCACTAATTCACTATGGTGACCGAAGGGCAGAGGAGTATGCATTGCAATGACTTCTTAAATAATCAGCCAGAGCGAGCACCTACGAGTACAATTAGATAATGCTGAACACCTGCCTATCTCAAACTGTATCTCATAATAATATTCTTAACCTAAACTAAACATAATTTACCTTTAAGTGTGAGCTGCATGCTATTCAGAAAAAAAGTTAGCATTGTAGAACACAAACACAACAAATAATATAATTAATACTCTCTGAGTCCCAGAATCTCAATGCCTAACTGGTCGAGCAGGTCCTGCTCGTGGTTGATGATACCCGCCCAGCATTGCGTCAGCTGCTGGGTGGTGTGCTGGACCTGGGGGATGCGTCAAACATACTGGCAAACCCTAGCCCAATGCATCCATGCTTCTGTAGGAGGTAACCGCTATCAGGACTGCCAGCTTGGAGGAGAGGTGGTACTGCACATAAAAAAAAGTCCTGCCACCTCTTCCTCACTAAAGATGGGCTGAGGCTGCACCCCTTGGTGGCAGCACCACCCAGAAGGTAGGCGGCTGCTGCTGGCTGTCGGGGGGGGGCTGGTGCTGCTGCTCCCCTGTTTGCTGGTGCTGCCCGGCTCTGCCATGGTGCTGGGTGGTGGGCTGAAGAATAATAGAAACAGGAGGAGAAGGAAGGAAGAAATAAGGGAAAAATAAACAAAAATACAAAAAGTCACAGAAAGCATGAAAAAATGAAAAAAACATGAAAATAGTCAGGCACAAAAAGGCAGGATAATACAATAAATAAAAATGAGGGGTAGATTAATTAGAAGGGGGGATCATTGAAAAGATTACTAGGGGGTGAAAAAACAGGCCCAGCACCATAAACAGAGAGAAAAACAAGATGACCGTGCCCATGCAAACCGTGCATTTGCAAGCATTTTAGAACACAAGAACATACTTCATGTTGCATTTGACGTAAAATGCAATGCAAATGAGCGCGATGGGGAACTCCGCCCACAGAACTCCATGTAGTGCAACAGAGTTGTTTTGCTACATTGCAGAGTTCCACGAAGCGTGACTCCGCCCACTGCTAGTGTATTCCCAATTGATCTTTGACTGTAGAGCAAGCTAGTAAGGTGGCAATATGGTAAGGATAAGGATCCCAGTTTGATACTACACTCAACTAAGCAGGATGTAGTTTTAACACTTGTTGTAAAATGTATTTTTTTATTCTTTATTTTTCCTTCTCTTTTATATGATATAATGGGTTGATATTTTAGGTGGAATGTGTGTATAATTCAATAATATGAGTCAAGTGATAGTACTTTTGAAGCTGTGTTCATAATATGGAAGTTGAATGAGAAACGGAAATTTACTGTCAGTAAAATTAATAAGCTCTGTTGGTGTATGTGAGTTTCAAGGCAAGGCTATTTGATGTGAGGGCTACATTGAGGGTTAAATTAGAGACAATATGTTAAGTATTTATGCAGCACTTAAAGAAGTGATAAAGTGAAAACACAACGCAAGAAAAATCCTACAACAATTTAGAAGAATAGAGTACATTTTAATAAATTATGTGAGACTAAAACAACAAAAATCTAATCAGTATAACTGGAGAAACGCAATAAAGTTTTCATTAAAAATAGTGGCTAGTTGCACAAAGAACCAACTGTAGTTTTCTGGTTGTGCCAGACTGGGACAAAGTCACAGGTTCAGGCTGTCCGCAATGAATGTGGGTCGCATACAAGAACAAAGTTAGGCCCGCTAAACAACATACCTTAAATGTTAGTTGCGGAATGTTGCAAAATGCTGTGGTGGGTATGCGTCCCACAGCGGCGGTTCTGAAGAAAATGCGGCGCTGCAATTCAGAGTCCTGTGTTGTCATTGAGAATGCTATAGGCTGTGGGGCTGTGGTGTAAAGTCATGCATCTACGTTGAGGATGCTGTCAATGAGGGGCTTGCGATACAAAGATCTGCATTGAGGATGCGCTGTACAGCGGCGGTTCCAGGCTGTGATATGAGATCCTGTGTCAGAGGTGCATTGTGGAACAGCAACTCTAATGCAGAACTGCAAGAATATGCATCACTCAGCATCGGTTCTGCCCACAGGACCACAGCCGGGCTGGCAGAGCATCTTCAGGCCCACTTCCAAGTATCCATTACTGGAGTGGCACCACTTGATGGGGTAGGACTCACAGAGTCCAAGTGCTCGGTTCAAGGACCATTTCTGTCCCTTAGCCTCTAATCAGGAGGCCAGCCAACTAGCCCTTTAGTCTCTCTGGTGATTTTGGGTTCAAGTTGCAGGTCTAATCCTTTCCACTCAGGCAGCAGGGCAGCAGTGCCTCAGAGTAGCAGTCCTTCTTGCAGGACAACACATCAGTACTTCTGAGTTTTTCAAAGGTCCAGAGGTGTACATGAAGTGTTGGGTCTGAGTGTCCAATATTTATACCTGGTGCCAGATATGAAATAGGAGAAGATTCTGGAGGTTTCCACCCCTTCTGCCTCCCTGCCCTGGCCCCAGCTTGTCTGGGGCCAAAAAATCTAGTGTCAAATTACATTGTGAGTGTGCTCAGGGAGAGGCTTTGTGATCTGCAAGTGTGGTAGGTGACAGTTCTTCCCCTCTATGAAGTCAGAAATGGCCCATCCTGACAACACATATTCCCCCTTTATCTTATGGTCTGGGAGGAATATACAAATACCAGCTGCCAGCTATACCTAGTCATGTGACCCAGGATACAGGCTTCAGGTACCAAATGGTTAGGACAAGGAAATGCCACATTCCTAAAAGTGGCATTTTCAGAATTGTGGCTTAAAATCCAACTTTACCTTTAAAGACAGTTTTACATTCCAATTATTTAGACATCAAACATGACACTCCTACTTGTTCCCAATTTAAAGTTATCTCGTATTAAATGTAATAAGGTAACCCAAAGTTGTCCTATGGTAGAGGTAGACCTTGCAATAGTGAGACACAAATTTAAGAGTTTTTCACTACCAGGACATGTAAAACCTAAACGCACCCTGCTCTCTGGGCAGCTTAGGGCCTACCCTGGGGGTACTTATAACTATTAAAAAGGAAGGTTTAGGCCTGGCTAAAGGTTTATTTTGCCATATTGAAATAGCAGTTTACAAACTGCACTACGGGCGGTAGTGGCAGGTCTATGACATGTTTTAAAAGGCTTTTTTTGTGGATTGCACAATACGAGCTACAGCCATTAGTGCCATTTGATTTACAGTCTGTGGGTACATGTAGTACAATTTACTAGGGACTTACAAGTAAATTAAAAATGCAAAATAGGTGTAGGCCAATTTGACCATGTTTGGAGAGGGCTCAAGCACTTTATCAATGGTTAGCTGGTATAAAGTGCACAGAGTCTAGATACCAACAAAAATGAATTCAGAAAACAGAAGAGGTGAAGGCAACAAAAAATGAGTCAAGCAAAATAAGGGAGTGAAGGCTAACATTTTGAGAGGAACACCACACCAAGCATGTCAGGTATAAAAGGAGCCATTTGAAGATCTTCCTCTGCATTTTCGGGGTGTGGAAGTAGGATGCATTAATGGCGCTGACTTGTGCAGTCATGTACAGTTTTCTTCTGATGATTATTCAGAGGTTTCTGCCATAGGTGCTGGGTATGGGTCCAAGTTTGGCACGTCACCAGTTGCAGTACCATGGTGACGTGCTTTTGCTAAACATCACTACTTCTGCCTTGTGGATGTTGAGTTTGACTCAGTTTCCTTTCATCCCGGTATCAACTTTGGCCATGCAGGCGGTGAACTTGTCTTTTGTGTTGGGGCTTTTGTCTGAGAGGAAGAGAATGAGATGGAAGCAGTCTGTGTGGGAGAGGATGTTGATATATTGTGTGGATAATGTTGGCCAGAGGGATGATGTTTTAATTGTAGAGGGTGGTGCCAAGCGATAAGCCTTAAGGCACTCCGCATTGAGTTTGTGGCCTTCCAAGGTGCAAGGTACCAGGCTAAGAGCTTGTGATCTATCCGTTAAGGAGGAGCAGATCCAGCAAAGAACGGTTCCTTGGTTGCCAATCTTCTGCAGGCACCTGATGAGGGTTGGGTGTGAGGCTCTGTCAAATGCTGCAGAGAGGTCATAGAGAATGAGGGCTGCCAAGTCTCCTCTGTGAAGGA
This sequence comes from Pleurodeles waltl, assembly GCF_031143425.1. Classification (NCBI taxonomy): domain Eukaryota; kingdom Metazoa; phylum Chordata; class Amphibia; order Caudata; family Salamandridae; genus Pleurodeles; species Pleurodeles waltl. Next base: position 1,235,341,447 of record NC_090447.1, read on the forward strand.
TCATGTGGATGTTGTCAAAGGTGGCAGTATGTTTCTGTCTTGTGATTGGGCCTGAATCCAGACTGCATGGGATAGTGGAGCTGCTGGTTGCTAAGGGGGTCAGTGAGTTGTCAGTTAATTCATTTTTTTAAGACCTTTGTCAGATCTGATACGAGGGAGATGAGTCTGTAGTTGGTAAGCGTTGTGGGTCAGCAGATGGTCTCTTTAGCAAGGGCATGACTGTGGCATGTTTCCAGAAGTCCAGGAATGTGCCTAAGTCAATGGAGCCATTGAGGATAGATGTTAGTGCTTCACTGATCGGTAGGAGTCCTTTTGTGAAGCCTTTATTTTTTAAAGAAAACCTTCCTTCTCTCCTACTGGTCCTGGAGACTATGTGAATGATGAGATTTCTTGCATCAGTGAACCATTTTATGATTGAGGTGTCTCCATGGTTGAGGTTCAAGACCTGTAAGAGCTCAGATTCTCAGTTTCACTCAGATTCTTATTACTTGGCCAATGGTTGCATCTTCTAAACGGTAGACTTATGAGCTACTGTTAATTGTTAGGTTGTTATCTTTTTCACTTTTTCCAGAATAGTCCTTGTTGGTTGGTTCCATTTGTTTGACCTTCTTGTTTCCCTCACTATTGGTCCCTGTGAGTTCCAGTATGGAGCTCTTCAAAACTGTTTTCATTCGATTGGTTTGGGAAATGGTAGTCTATGCAGGGTCACCCCAAACATTTTGCCTTTTCCCTTCCACTTTTGTGCTGAATTCATTTTTGTTGACCTGAGGACTATGCACTTTACCAATGCTAATCAGTGCTAAAGTGCTTTCTCCCTAAAACATGGTTTGAGTGGTATATATCTAATTCACATATTTAATTTAAATCAATCAATTAATATTTGTAGAACACAGCACTATCCCCCCTGGGGATGTCTGGGTGCTGGGGTACGAGGTCTCTGTCAAAAATCCAGGTCTTCAGTTTCTTTCTGAAGTCCACAAGGGATGGCGCTGTACCAAGGTGGAGTGGCTTGGTGGCAATGTAGGCGAAGGAGTGACTACTGCAGTGGTTGTTACAGATTCAGGATGTGTGTGCGAGAGCTAGTGAGAAGTGCAAGTATCTGACAGTTTGGTGGAAGTTCAGTCAGTGGTTAATGTAGGCCGGTCCTTGGTTGTGTAAGGCCTTGTAGGCATGCATGAAGATATTAACCTGGCACCTCTTCTGGATGGGTAGCCAGTGAAGGTTTCTGAGGCAGGGTGTTATGTGGACCTATTTGGAGAGGTCTAGGATGAGTCTAGCTGCTGCATTCTGTATGGCCTGGAGTCTTGAGGAGCTGGGGGGAGATGCCGGCGTAGAATGCATTGCCGTAATCAAGGCAGCTGACTGGGATCCATCTAAAGATTCAGCGGAGCATGCGGAGGCGATTCCGTTGATCTGTTGCTACATGATCAGTTCACTGTTGAGGATGATGCCGGGGTTGCATGCGTGGTCTGTTGGTGTGGGAGTGGGTCCACGTTTGACTGGCCACCAGCTGTGGTCCCATATGGATGTGTTTTTCCCAAAGATCAGCACTTCTGTGATGTTGAGGTTGAGTTTGAGTCAGTTGTTTTTCCTCCATTCAGTTGGCTATGTTGGTCATGGTGTTGCAGAACTTTGTTCTGGTGGTGGAGGGGTCTTTTGTAAGCGAGGGGATGAGCTGTGTATTGTCTGGGTAGGATATGATGTTGGGACTGTGGGATCTTACAGTGTTGACTTGAGGGGTCATGTATATGTTGAATAATGTGGGGCTGAGGGAATGATCCTTGGGGTACGCTACATATGATGTTCTTGCATTTGGAGGTGAAGGGAGACAGCTAGATGCTTTTAGTATGTCCATTTAAGGAAGTTCTCTTGTATGCCAATGTTGCAAAGTCTGTTGATGAGGGTGTGGTGGGAAATTGTGTTTAATGCAGCTGCGAGGTTGAGGAGGATCAGGGCAGCGGTCTCTCTGGTGTCGAGGAGTTGTCTGATGTCGTCTGTGGCTGTGATGAGTGTGGTCTCAGTGCTGTGGTTGGCACAAAATCCTGATTGGGAGCTGTCAAGTATGTTGTTTTGTTTCAAGTTTTTGGTGAGCCACTTATTGATGGCCTTCTCGAGTACTTTGGCACGGTAGGGGAGCAGACACCTCAGTCAATATTTTTTTAGTTCATTGGGTCTGTGGATGGTTTCTTTAGGAGGTGTCTGAATTCTATGTGTTTCCATTTGTCTGGGAAGACTGCAGTGGTAATGGAGGTGTTGAGGATGCTGGTGAGTTCTGTGCTGATGTGGTTGGCTCTGAGGTTGAATTGGTGGTTGGTGGGTGCTCTGGAGTGGATGGATGTTATGATGGCCGATGTGGATTAAATGGTGACCAGTGTCCATGTGGTGATCGTCCAGCTGGTGTGCTCTGATTGGTCGAGGCTGCTGAGGTGGGGGACTGTGGGTTGGGGGTCAAAGTTGTTATAAATGGTGGCAATCTTGTTGTGAAAGTAGTCCAAGGGAGTGTCCCAGAGTTCTCAGGAGTGGTGGATTGTGTTCTCTGTGGCTGCCGGGTTGGAGTATTCTTTGACTATTTTAAATAGTTCTTTTGTGTGGTTGGCTGCTGTGTTGATGCAGGCTGTGATGGCTGCTCTCTCAGCTTCCTTGATTTGCTGATGATAGTCGCTAAGGGCTGCTTTGTGGGAGGCTCTGTCGGAAGTGTTCACGGTGGATCGCCATTGTTTTTTGAGTCAGTAGCTTCCCTTGGTAGGTTCTGAGCTCTGGGGGTGAACTGACCTGCGCTGAGGTTTTATTGATTTTGGCTGGCTTTAACTTGGCCTCTATGTCGGTGCATTCGGTCATCCAGGTGGAGATATTCTGGAAGGGCTGTTCTAGGCCTGATGAAGCCTTGGGTTGTGAGGTGCCGAAGGTCTGAGCTCACTATGTCTCTGTTACCTTTCTCCAGTTGTGGTGGTTGAAGCTGTGATGCTTGGTGATGGTCTACTATGAAGTGAATAATGGTTTGGTTGGACCACATGAGTTCTGTAACATGGCTGAATTTGACTTTTTCACTGGAGATGAAGATGGGGTTTAGTGTGTGCCGGCTTTGTGCGTGAGTTTGGTGACCAATTGGGCAAGGCTGATGTTGCCCATGTTCTCCAGGAGAGTGGTGGAGTTGGCATTGTTCGGATCTTTGATGTGGAAATTGAGGTCACTGAGTAGGATGTTGTGGATGGAGTTGATGGCTTTAGGACACAATGATGTTGCGGATGTTGCTGCAGAAGGCTGGTTGAGGTCCTTGGGGTCTGTATACCAGGGTGCCCTTTAGCAATGTCTTGGCATCAGTATGTAGCTGGAATTTCAGGTGTTCCAAGAGAGGTGTGGGGTCATCTTCGGTCACAATACATCGGATGGTATCCTTGAAGATGATGAAGATGCCTCCGCCGTGTTTGTTGGAGCGATCCCAGTGAATCATCTTGTAGCCATCGAGTGTTGCAGTGACTATTTCGGGGTTTAATGAGGGATTGAGCCATGTTTTGATGATGAAGGCCACTTCAGAGGAGAGCGAGAGGATGGTGTCCCAAACGTCCGTGCCCTGTTTGTAGAGGGAGCGGGAGTTGTGAAGGATGCATTGGAGCAGTTCTGGGTTGTGTGTGTTCTTCCGGTTGTGGTTCAGGCATGGATGGGCTTGCCTTTGGCATGCCTTCAGTGCGCTGGTGGGGCGCCCACACTGATGCCTATTAATTAGGTCCTGTGGGGAGGGAGGGGTGCAGGGTGGCTGCGGGCAGGAGGAAGGAAAAGGCGAGAAGCGGGCTGGAAGCAAGCGGGATGTGGGAATCAGTCAAGAAATTAGAGGCCAAGGATAGTGCAAAAGTATGGTGAAATTAAGGCAAAGGTAAAAACAGTAGAGGGAAAGCAGAGTGCAAAAGTAAAGGTGAAATTAGAGGCAGAGCAGAGTACAAAAGTAAAAGCAGAAGAGGCAAATCAGAGTGTAAAAGCAGAGGTGAAACCAAAGGCAAAGCAGAGTGAATGTCAGGCTTTTACCAATAATCTTTTTGAAGGAGTGAAATGGACACAATGAAAAATCCAGACTTCCCTACAGATCAAGCAGTCCAAGAGTAAAGGATCTTGCCCAACCCACAGCAACAAAGGGACAAAAACAGCTGAGCAGCAGATTGTCACTTTAGGACTTCGCTAGACCTCATGTGATTTACACAAGGCACAACACTCTGCAATCCCCTGGTTGTTTGCTTTTCAAAAATTTCTGTGGTTGGGAGGTTTCCATGCATGGCAGCCAAGCATGGCCCCAAATCCCACAGCTGCCCCTATTGCTGATCTCTCTACGTACCACTTTAGGGCCTTTTATGTCAAGGTCCATTGGCCCATCCACACAAGTGAGGTACAATTTTTTAAAGAAAACTTGGGAGAATGCTGTGTGCTTGGAAATTCACAGATCCCTGCAGATTCCAGGAGTTTTCCTCACAGAAATGTGAGGAAAATGTGTTATGTTAGTCAACGTTTGAGGTCTGCAGGGCATTGTGGGTAAGAAAATGGAGCAGGGTGCACCTAAAGCACACCACCCTAGACTCCTCCAGATGTCTGGTATTCAGAACAGAATTGTCTGGGTCTGGTAGGTTTTTCCAGGTGGCAGCTTACCCAAGCCCAAAAAGTGCAGCCGTTCACCATTGCAAGTGAGATGATACTGGGTGTTAGCCAAACTCTCCTGGCCCATTTGTGAAATCAACACTCAAAAGAATGAAACGTCCTCTTGCTTGCCATTGTGATGGGATGCTTTAGTCACAGGAGAGTGCAAAGACTGTTGAGGTGTTTTGGTTGAAGAAGGGGCCTGGTGTTAGGATGTGAAAGACCCAAACCACTATTTTATTACAAATAGATATTGCTTTCTATATATGGGCTTTCTGCCCCCCCTGGGGGCAAATTGGGGGTAATTACCTCAATTTGCCCCCCGGGGGCAGAAGGACTGCTTCTCCATTGTTATGGGGTGGGGCATGGCAAGGCAAAGCTAGGCAGCCCTCACCCCTAAAATTCTACAAAAAAGTAATCCCTGGTGTCTAGTGGGCATTCTGCCCCCACACGGGGAGGGGGGAATCGAGGGTAATTACCCTAATCTGTCCCTTAGGGGGCAGAAAGACTGTTTCCTCATTTTATGGGGGTGGAAGTATGGCCATGCCCATGCCGGGCAGTCCCCAATATAAAAAAAATAGTTATCCCTGGTGTCTAGGTGGTTTTCTGCCCCTGGGGGCAGAACAACTCTTTCTCAATTTCTGTGGTGGTGGGGCATGGCCATGCCCATGCTGGGCAGACTTCACTCCTACAAATATATATAAAAAAGTAACCCCTGTTTTCCAGTGGGCTTAATTGAGGGTAATTGCCCTCATATGCCCCCTGGGGGGGTCAGAAAGACTGTTTCCCCATATCCATGGGGGTAGTGACATGGTCATGCCATTACTGGGCACCCCCCTACAATTAAAAAAAGTAAATACTGGTGGCTAGTTGGCTTTCTGGCCCATAGGGGGCAGACGGAATGGGGTAATTTCCCCCTCTGCCCCCTGGGGGGCAGAAAGACTGCTTACCCATTTTTATGGGAGAGGGGGCATGAGCCTACTCCTACAATTGCCAGAAAAAAGTAATCCCTGATGTCTAGGGGCCTTTCTGCCCCGGGGGGGCAAATGGGAGTATTCCCCCATCTTTTCCCCACAGGGCAGAAAGACCGTTTCCAAATGTTTATAGGGGGCATTGTCTTGCCCATGCTGGGCAGACCCCACCCCTACAAATACATATAAAAAATCCCTGGTGTCTATTGGGTCTTTAGTTAATTGCCCCCATCTGCCCCCTAGGGTGCAGAAAGACTGAAAACTTCACTGTGGTGGGGGAGCCTAAGGGCCCTCCCCCCATGTCTCTTGGTCCTAGTGGGTGGATCCATGTATGGGGATCAGCCACCTCTGGGCGATCCCCGACCAGGGATCTATTGGGGAATAGTATTATTAGACAGGGGAGATTCTCTCCTTTCCAATGATACCTCTCCTGTCTGAATCAGTGCTTGGGGGGCAGAGATAGCCCATTGAGCACTGATGCTCTGAAAGTGAAATGAGCCAATCGCCTCATTTTAATGAAAAAAATAAAACAGCCTGGGGTACTTATGAAGCTCTTCTCCAGCTCTTGGGGCTATTCTTAGTTAGAGATAATCCCTGTGGTGCCCACAACAGAGAGATTTTCTGCTTTGTGTGTGAGGCGGAAGGCTTGGAGCCATCCTCAGCACACGAGGACCAGTGCATAGGACGGCTTGGATCCCTCCTCCACAATGAACTGGTTATATTCTATTTTTTTTCTGTTTACCATGTGTAGTATGTTTTTGTGTGGTTTTTTCAAGTGTTGAGCAAATACTTAACATATTGCCTGTTAAGTTAAAGCTGACTATTCTCTGCCAAGCTATTGGGGGTGAGCAAAGGTTAATTTAAGATGTGTTTACCCTGTCCACGGTTGATCTTCCTGCTTGGGCATGGTGCATAACTCTGCCAACCAGAAACCCAATCTCTAACAGCTGTCCTTGTGTTGAGGTATTATGCTTGGTTTGCCCTGTCAGGAGGTTTTGGAAATTGAGTGGAGAGCTTCCACTCTATGTGTAAAGGTTTGATTTTGTAGTTCAGATCTATACACAAGCATGTGTTGCACTCTCCTTCATCTGGATGAGAGTGAGCTCTGTAGAGTGCAGTTACCCCACCAGCCAATTTGTCCCCTGTTTTTCTGCTGAGAATAGGTTTTAGGGTTCTGAGGATCCTCAGTAATCACTGTCTTGTCCTTGTTCCTTTAATTTTCAATCATAGTTAGTTTGGAGGCAGTTCAGTGTTTGTGCTGACATCCTAGGTCAGGTCCTCTATCTCTTCCTCAAGCATCTCTCCTTAATTGGGGAGGTTCTGCATAGATCAGGGCCAGACTTGACAAGGGTGAAACCGTTGCCCTCATCCTTCTCGATCTTTCTGCAGCCTTCGACACCGTATGCCACCAAACCCTTCGCACACACCTCTTCGACACCGGAATTCGCCAGAAAGCCTTGGACTGGCTCACCTCCTTCCTCTCTGAAAGAACCCAAAGAGTTCACCTCCCCCATTCCGGTCAAAAGCCCCAAGGCCATATGCGGAGACCCCAAGGGATCCTCACTCAGTCCCACCCTCTTCAATATCTACATGGCTCCGCTCGCCAGCATAGTCCGACCCCACGGCATGAACTTAATTTCCTATGCCGACGACACCCTGCTCATCCTCTCCCTCACGAGGAACCCCTCAACCGCCAAGAACAACCTCCACACCGGACTTCTCGCCATCGCTAATTGGATGACAGCAAGCCACCTTAAGCTGAACTCAGGAAAAAGACCCAACAAGTCAGCATGGAACGACTGATGGTGGCCGGCCACCCTGGGACCACCCCGACACCCACCACCCACGCACGCAGTCTCGGCTTCATACTAGACTCTTCTCTCTCCATGACCCAGCAAGTCAACGCCATATCATCCTCTTGCTTCAACACCCTCCGTATGCTCCGCAAGACCTTCAGGTGGATTCCTGTAGAAACCAGAAGAACGGTCACCCACGCCCTCATCAGCAGCAGACTGGACTACAGCAACGCCCTCTATGCGGGAACTACGGCCAAACTCCAGAGAAAACTCCAGCGCATCCAGAATGCCTCAGCACGTCTCATCCTCAACCTCCCTCGCACGAGCACATCTCCGCCTACCTCAGAACCCTACACTGGCTACCCATCAACAAAAGGATCATCTTTAAAATCCTAATCCACACTCACAAAGCCCTCCACGACACCGGACCGGCCTAACTCAATGATCGACTTAACTTCCACATCCCGATACGCCAGCTCCGCTCCGCCGACCTCACCCTCGCAACAGTCCCTCGCATTCAACACACCACATGCGGTGCCAGGTCCTTCTCCCACCTCGCCGCCAAAACCTTTGAACTCCCTCCCCACCAAACTACACAAGACCCAGGACCTCCTGTCCTTCAGAAAGTGCCTCAAGACATGGCTCTTCGAGCAGTATCACCCCCCCCCCCACACCTCAGTGCCTTGAGACCCTACCGGGTGAGTAGAGCGCTCAACAAATTTATTGATTAGTTGATTGAGAGATAACTTGTTAGTAGGTATGGAGTCTTGGATTAAGACCTGTTTGAGATTTGTTTTATTTACAGTATTGTGTTCAGTGTAACTTTGGTTTTCCATGGGAGAAAGAAAGCTTAGTATGGTACTTTTCTGTTTCTGGAAGGGTTGTGGCAGCTTTCATTGTTGGCTGTAGTCTTTCATTCTCCCTGTTCTTGCTGCCAAAACTCTTCTCAGTACTCCATTTTCAATATTTTTGTTTAGAAACTGGTCATCTGTGAGCTCATCTTGTAGATCTGCTGGGAGTTGGGGGCTTTACAATCATATGGAGTGTTTCATAAATGCAGTGTTATTTCTGGGTGTATGAATTCCCAGGTGACACCTTTTCTCAGTGGTGCATCTGGGAGCCTATGCTTTCACTGGAATTTATTGAGCAGGCTGCCTTCCTTTATATGAGATGTTGTTTTGTGGTGGGTCTCCTCGCCATCATTAATTTCAAAGTCTAATTTCATTGCTGTACCGATGCACCATTATCCTATAGTTTCTGGTGTTGTTAAAACTACATTTCACAAAAGGAGTACCATTCAAATGTTTCACCATTTTCAGGGAGGGGAGCCTCTTTAGAGTTTTGCAAGGAGAGTCGGCCACAGGGTTAGCTCTAATAATCTTAGAGAGGCTTCTTGTTTTGGAGTTGTGTTGTCCAGAATAATTAGGATCGAAAATTCCAAGGGTTCATCAGTAGCAGCATTTCGAGGTTTCTCTTTAGAATCTAATAGAATAGAACCAGTATACTCCTGTGGGCTGGCTGATAGTAATGGGATGTTTTTATCCTGGGCATTATGAACTTTAGGTGTAACTTCTATGATGTGGCTTATATCTTTGTCTGATATCAGGGGTTACTGCATGGGTTGGCCCACTTAGTGTCCTAATATCTGTCTCTCGGCCATGCCGTTGGTGTAGGCATTACTAGTCTTCTGGTTTTGGTAGCCTTGAGCCATCCTTCTTCCCTCCTTCTATTTGATGATTTTGGTGTAATCAATGTCCATGTGGGCTTTTCCATTTGACACTTTTATTGTTTTTGTTGTTCTCCCTCTTTGGGTATCCTTATGTTGCATTGTATCCTTAGAAGTGCAGCCACTGGTGCTTACAGGAGGTGTTTTTTACATCCCCTCCTAATAGTTGACCTATTTTGTGCCCAGCGAATACCAATGACCTTTCGGAAGAACTTGGGTAGCTTAGATTGGGTCAGAAAACACTATTTTAAGAATGGTTTCATGAGGGATTTTGGAGGTTCTGAATTGCCTTATGCATTCAAAGTGGCCTGTAGAGGCACAGCATAAAGGTAGTTCTGTGGCATTTTGATGACATAGTGCATTTTTAGGTTGTTTTAGATATTTTTGGGTCTTTCTATCATTAGTGGCTATTGACTTAACAACCTTGGTGCCCTTGGTGGTTACTATTGATTACTATACCGTTCCTCAGTAGTTGGCATCCCTGCCTTCTGCAACAGAGGTGTACTATGCAAGCACATAGGGAAGTCAATCAGATGTTTCCTTTTGCTTGCTTGTGTTTACATGTGCTGTGAGGATAATGTCATTGGTAGCATAATAAGGCAGAGAAATCCTCAATTAAACTTTGGTTAATTCAGGTGAGATTAAATTCCTCTTCCAGTATCTGTTGCACATACATCGTACATCCTTCTCCTGGGGCTCAATGCTCAGTGGTTTAAACTTTGTGCACAGTGTTTGATTCAGGCAAGTAGTAGAAACATAACTCCACTGGGCTGGCTCTTGTAAAGGTTTTGCAAATTACAGGCCCTAGCCACACTTGGACCTTTGTGCCCCTGTGCTGCTATACTGCTGCTATGCCATGATTTGTCCATTTGTCCATTTGGGTTAACCCTCAGGAAAAATGCAGGCTGGACAGCACAATGACACGATGAGTCTAAAGGCAAAAGATAGTGATGCCTTTGCCGTGGTTGGTCTGAAATGGTCAAAAAGTCACTCAGGGCTGCTTTAAATATTGCTAATAAGCGATAAGCGATATGGACCCTAATAAGTGATAAAGGGTGCTTATTTGAAGCTTTCAGCCCCAAATCCCCAGCTTAGAGCCCCAACAGAGGCCTAACAGGAGCAGACAGCAGCAGAATGTCCTAGTAAATCACTAGAACCACAAGCCGCACTGGACATCACCCAGTCCTCTCACAGCCTCCACCATGCTCTCCTCTCCCAGCTACATCCTGCACATCTTACAGCTTGACTTCATGGGCAGACAGGGTCAGGCATGATGGCACAGAGGTGTTCAGCATGGTTCAGTGATGGAGGGAGTACAACTACTTTGCTGGGGCAGAGGCATTAGCGCAACAGCCACTTCCACAGTTGCTTTGAACAGCCACACTCTGCCTCCGCACCATCCCTTTGTTTCTGTTCCTGCTTCTCTCTCTCTCTTCCTTCTGCCCTTCCTTCTCCTCCTTTCATTCGTCATTCTCAACAGAGAGGTGAAGCACCACCATGTGGCTCTTTGAACTGATTATTATCACTTGATGTGTGGCCAATTTTCATTGTTTTTCCCATTATTATATTTTTCCCATTATTTATATTTCTCCAGAAAGACTAATTCATTCAGTGTCTAATTGAATTGAGTTTTGATATTTAATAAAGCTTTTTAGAATATACCAGGAAGACTTTTCAAAGACGCTACCACACCTTACCCTATTACTAGTAGTATTTCAATTAAAAAATATATATGTAGTCATATTCATTGGCTTCAAATGTCACACCTAAGGTTAAGGGGCAACCTTCTTGATACTGAGGTGGGGCCCAATTACCAACTGATAACCATAGCCCATCTTTAGGTAATAAACTTACATGGCCATTTGTACCACTTATAAACTGTTGTTTTCCTAACTAATGCATAAAAAACTAATTTCATGTTCTTTTTTTCCCATTAAATTGGCATATTAGCAAACATATTCCCAAGCACTCAAATGCAATCATGTGGAGGTCCCACTGAGCTTTGTGAATATTGTATACCAAAGTTGCCATACAGACAGTGTGCCTGCCATTATCCCAGGGAAAACGTTCTCAAGACTTCAAGGTCCCCACAAAAGTACATCGAATCCATGTGAAATGGCCACCTTGATCTTAGGTAGATGGAGCATATTATCCTTATACATTAGTTCCACATGCCCAAGTAGAAAAATCAAAGCTTTAGTTCAGCAATTCATAATTCAAGAATTGCGACAGGATAAAAATATTAGCACATTCATGATGCAAGCAGCAGTCACCCAATATCCTAAAAGACAATGGTCAAAGCTCCCGTCAAGGTTCCGGAAGCTATAGGTTCAAACTTAGCGATGTGATGGAAACAACTTTTTGACTCAATACACTACAAGTGACCCACTTTGAAGCTCCCAACAAGGCAACTTTATACAAGAATTACCAGACCCATAAATTAAAGTTATATCATCTTTTGATGCTTCTAGACCTAAAATCAGCTTCTCCTCATAGGGAGACCAATTTACTTCGTCAAGGTCTGGGAACCACTTCCAAACCCTATGGAGAACCCGCTGCAGACTGCTGAAGAACAGCCTTATGAGGCTTGAAGATCTTGTTGAAAGTTTTGTGGTTTGCATCCACCCGAAAGCTGATGTTCTCAGTTTAAGGAATTAGCAGAATTGTTTCACCGAATTCACCAATCTGTTTTTTTTCAAGGTGCAATCTATCACTGCTACCAATACTAGCCTTTAGAATAAATCTCTTCTCTTTCCACCTACCAGTGCTATGCCCCCATAAGTGCTGGCCTTTGAGAAAGCAGTGGCACAGGACATAGACAAATTGAGGAAACATCACTGTTAGACTTGTCAGCCTTATGGTGGTCTCCCCAAACATTTTGCCTGCTTGCCTCCATTTTGTCTGGATTTTTGCTCTGTTGTCCTTAGTGCTAACCAGTGCTAAAGTGCACATGCTTACTCCCTTAAATATGGTTTGATTGGCATATACCTGATTGGCATTTTTACCTTACATGTAAGTCCCTTGTAGAGAGGTACAACATATACCCAGGGCCTGTAAATTAAGTGTTTCCTTTGGGCTTGTGCTACCCAAAGAAGGAGCACCTTAAAACTCGTCCTAGGCCTGCCATTGTAGCCTGAAGGCAGTGCCCCACTGCCATGTTGACTTGGTAGTTGGCATACACCCCTTGCCAAACCGTAAACTCCCCTTTTATTACATATTAGTCAGCCCTTAGGTAGGCCCTGGGTAGCACAACGGGTAGATTTCTGTGTAATTAAAAAGCAGGACATGTACTTTTTAGTTTTACATGGACTCGTGATGAGCACGGCGGTGCTGAACTCAGCGCTGTCGTGGCTGGCCATGAGTCCGACCTCTGTCAGCCTGTCGGAAGCCATGTTCCTAGCCGAGACGTCGATCCCCGGACGGTCTCACTGCCAGGGTTGTAATGTGGTGGTAGGACTGCCTGGAGTGCAGCAGACCTACAGTCACCACAAGAGTGGTGGTCACAAGACCACGAAGCCTCGTAATGGGGCCCTTAGACAAAATTTGGCTCAAAAGTCATCTGAGAACCAAGAGGAGGCTGGTACCAAGCTGCTCACCTATCTGCCCGAGGTGCATCGCTGGTCAGATTAACTTTGTGACTCCTCCTGCTATGTTTTTCTCCACAGCAGCAAATCCTCTTCAACTGCTCCTTGTGAAAGGGGTATCTGACCCTGTGGAACTGTCCAGCAGCAATGGTGGAAGCAAATCAGAAGTGTCTACTGGAGAGGTGAGAGTCTGCATATCCAGAGACCTGGTGCCCAAATACGGGGTGGGAGATGATATAGATAATTGACTTTCCACCTATGAGGTAGCCCTGAGGGTACATAAGGTTCCAAAGGAGTGCTGAGCGGGTTGCTTGTGGAGGTATATGCCTCCGGTGGGGAGGGACACACTCCTGACACTAGAGATGGAGGACCAGACCAGTATGCCCCCATTAAGGCCATTCTTCTTTTGAAGTTTGGGATGACCCCTAAGAAATATAGGCAAAGGTCCAGGGACAGTCAAAAGCTTCCAAACCAGTCTTGGATGGACTTCATAGATTATGCCAGCAAAGCACTGAAGGACGGGTGAGGGGCAGCAAGGTAGACAATTTCAATGGACTGGCAACCTGACTCCGAGGGAGCACTCGCTCATTAGTTGTTTTACAGAGCTGTGTCAACACCTGGTAGACAGCAAGCAGACTGACCCCAGGAAGCTTGCTGTGGAGGTGGACCTCTGGACCAGCACCAAAGGGTCCAAAAAGGCATCTACGGGGACTTCCAAAAAGGTGGTCAGAGTTCCCACCAGAACAAAGAAGGGGGAGATAACAAGAAGGAGTCATCTCAAGGGCCCCAAACTAGTTCTCAAGGGAAAGGGTCCCAATCCCAATCCCAATCTGGCACTAGAAGAAAGGCTTCTCAGACAAAAACAAATCCAAACTAAAGAGCCATGAGTGTTATGAATATAAGCACTGCAAAGGTGACCCCAAGTAACGCAAGAGGGATAGCCTCCTTCTGGAGGTTAACCCCAGGGTTGGTGAGTGTAGTGCTTGGAGAGGAGATGGTCCCAGTGAGTAGGGACAAGGTCAGTGAGTTTACCCTAGTGTCCATGGGTGATGAGGCGATAGTGCCCAAAGACCACATGTCTTCCAATACTGCAAAGTATAGACAGTGGGTCACCATCAATGGGCAGAGGGTAAAGGCTCTGAGGGACAGAGGAGCCAGCATGACTATGGTAAGGTGTCAACTGGTGTCCTCAGAGCAAGTCCCTCCCAATACATTCCACCAGGTTGTAGTAGCAGACAACTGGGAAAGCCACTACCCTGTGGCTCTAGTTCCATTTGAGCAGGGGGGAGGTCTCAGATCTTCTAAAAGTCACTGTGAGCCCTGCCATGCCTGTAGACTGTCTGCTAGAAAATGACCCGGAGCACACTATCTGGAAGGAAGTGGAGCTCAGGTCACACCTGGGAATGCCGGGGTTGCATTTTGTGTTTACCAAGAAGGATAGTTGTCCATTACCCATTATCTCAAGGTAAATTGGTTGTGGTATGTGGCTCTCAGTCTGTTTTTCTTTCTTGTGTATTCATAAGAAAGTGCATGCCCATGCTTTCCAGGGGGTTGTGAAAATTCATGTGGCCGTATTTACAAATCAACTTGTAAGAGCTTTCATTGTGAAATAGGTTATAATAAAGATGGGTGGCAACGAGTGTCTCTGGGGCCCAGGAGAGCAGAGACTGCCAAATTGATTAAAATTAAAAATAATATCTATGCCCTACAAATCACGACTATCCCTAAACACAATAGCAAAAACCTTAGACACAAAAATCTGTAAAATCGGGATGGAGGCTTGTGGGGTCCAAATGATTCCTATCGCCCATACTTCCCGGAGCAGAAGGCTTTTAAAAGTGCCAGAATATTCAAATTGTGTAGCAGTGAAATTTATCTACACGGCACTGGTTGTTTTTTCTGACATATCCAACATTTTCTGATTTGTTCCCTTTGATTTTCGTAGATACCTCAGAAAGCATCCACGAAGCCTCATAGGGATACACAGAACTAGTTTAATGGGTAAGAATGTTCAAGGACGTCTTAAGTATTGTGGGCTCCCTCGGAACAGATTTGAATTTATGATCTAATTGCAGCTCTTTCATGCCTCCTTTGACCAGGTTCCTGCCACATTGGTCCAATTTCCAAATGTGTTGCCAGCTATTATTATTAGTTATTCAGTGATAGTAATGTGTGTTTTCAATATTGTAATACAGCTCACTAATATTGCAAATAATCTCTGTTATCCTTTCCCTTTCGAATCTATGATGTCCTGTTTCGCTCTAAAGGAAATGTTTTATGGATGTTGCATGGAATTGAAAAACATAAACATAACATTTCTCTGCAAAATGTCTGTAACAGACTCCCACGCATTACCCATATCAAAACATAATTTAAAGGAAAACAGTATTTAAAACCATCTATGATGACCTTAGGTCATCATAGCAGGACTGTCTACAAAACAGAGTCAGCTCTATCAGGGCCCCCCCTGGGCCGGTACCCACTTTGCCCATGCCTTAAAACGCCTCTGAGAATGTGCTTTTTTCCCTTCAATTGACGGGTTGTTCTGTTCAGTATACTCATGCAAGTAACTGTTACTATGTTATGATGTTATGGTTATTTTATGAGTGGGTAAGGGTTTAATTATTTTTTCCTTTTTTGTTCAACTGGCAGACCATAAACTTGCCATCGATTTACTTTTGCTTTACATTTAATTGATTCTCTATGATCCAAGCTTCCTCATTTCTTCTATGACCTAATAACAGCAAAAGTATTTGGAACAAATATCACAGAAAAAATATCATGGTACTGAACATCGAGTTTAAATGCTTACAGTGTAAATCACAAACATATCAATTACAAAATATCATTGTACTAAAGACTACCCAGGTAATTATATATTTTTAAATGCACGAAAAATATAGCAATTGAAAAAAGAATAACACACACACACACATACACATCTATATATAGTTGCCACTGCGTAGGTATATTTAGGACCACTTTTACATTGGAAAAGCATTTTTTGTTTGCTTACAACTTTGGCATTGTTTGGCGA
The DNA here is from genome assembly GCF_031143425.1 of Pleurodeles waltl. Lineage (NCBI taxonomy): Eukaryota > Metazoa > Chordata > Amphibia > Caudata > Salamandridae > Pleurodeles > Pleurodeles waltl. The sequence goes on from NC_090447.1 coordinate 1,235,357,181, forward strand.
ATCTTCATAAACCTTTTAAAAATAAATTTTCTTTAATCTCAGCTCCTTTCTGGAAAGTTTTTGGGTGATGCGTCAAGTGGGGGCTGAGAAAAAAGGGGGGTCCTTAAAGGCGTTTCCCCAATTTATTTTTCCATAGGAAAATTAAACACAGCTACGTACCAAATGGCTGAACGGAATTACACCAAATTTGGCAGGAAGCAAGGTCCTGGTCAAGAACCTGCACTTTTTGTGATTTGATGCAATTCCATTCAGTAGATTAATGTTTTAAAAATATAGATCTGCAGAGTTGATAGACCTCAAGATTACATATGATTGGCTGCCATCGCATCTACAAAGATGTGGTGGCAGCCATCTTAGGACCCAGGGTCTGAGTTCCCAGGCATGAAAAAAATCCCATTAAAAAATGACATAAGGAGTCAAAATAGGGAAACCCTCCCGCTATCCCCACCGAAGCTAACCCCTTCACTGCTAAGCCTTTTCCTCCTCTTCTGCTAAGCCTTTTTTGGCTATTCGTGGTAGTTTGCACTTAGGCACCCATAGCTTTTTGTACACATAAGCTATCCACGCCAAATGTGCATCCTGTTTTTTTCCAACATCCTGGAGATTCTAAAGGTGTTTCTGGATTCTGGAGTTTGCTTTTTTGGAAAAATGGGAGAAAAGGTGCTGCAGAAGAAAGCATCTGGCTGTTTTCCCTGCAAATGGCATCAATGAAGGGGTTGCAGTGCTAAAATCACCATCTTTCCAGCTTTCAGGAACAGGCAGACTAGAATCAGAAAACCACATTTTTCAGCACAGTTTTGGTATTTTACGGGACATACACCGTTTTTCCTATTTTTTTTGTGCTTTCAACCTCCTTCCAGTTAGTGACAGAAATGTGTGTGAAACCAATGCTGGATCCCAAAAAGCAATACATTTCTGGAAAGTAGATACAATTCTAAATTCAGTAAGGGGTCATTTGTGTAGATCCTTCTAGAATTTCCTATGGAAAGTGACAGTTGAAATAAAAAAATATTTAAATTGAGTAAGCCATTTCTGTCAACATTTTCATCTGTAACTTTTTCCAGCTGGAGACAATTTTCAGAAGCAATGTACTGTTACATCCACTGGACTCTTCTGGATGTGTTAATATATAGGACTTGTAGGCTTACCAAGAACCCAAGGTACCCATAACAAATAAATATGCTGCACCTTGCAATGGGTTTTCATTGTGTTCCAGGTATGCAGCAATACATTTGGTATAATAGATTTGGTAAAACATAGAGTGAAAAATAGGAATCAAGAAACGTATGTGTTTCTGCATTGGGCACAAGATATGGAGTTTAGAAGCAGTAGTTATTTGCGCATCTCTGATTTTGTGGGTATCCATACCAGCATATGAATTAGAGGGCATTTCTCAATATGGCTTCTTTCTTACACACTGTCTTACATTTGGAAGGCACAAATGTAGAGAAAGATAATTGGTAATAACACTTGTTCTGCTATTCTGTGTTTCCCCAAGTCTGGTACCTCACTTGTTTGGGTAGGCCTAGTGCCTGCAACAAGAAACAGCCCAAAACGCAACGTGGACAAGTCACATTTTTCTACTGAGAATTGACCCTTTTATTGCAATGTGCCAAGCTGGGGATTTTGGGCTCTAGCTCAGCCGGCACCTAGGAAAACCTAGCAAACCTGTACATTTTTTAACACTAGACGTCTAGGGGAATCCAGGATAAGTTGACTTGTGTGGTTCTTACCACATTTGTCTACCCAGAACTCTTTGCAAAACTCAAAATGTATCTAAAAAACACATTTTCCTCATATTGTTATGATGCAAAGTTGTGTAATCTGATGCGAGCCACAAACATACTTACACCCAGCATTACCCCAAGTCTCTTGATAAAAATGGTACCTCACTTGTGTGGGTGAGCAAAGCACCTGCGACAGGGAGGGAACAAAATTATGTAGCGATTGTGAGGGCACCAAAGTGTGTTCATACTGTTTTTTTAATGTTTTTAGGCAGACTCTTCTTTGGGTACCCACACAAGTGAGGAATCATTTTTATCAGGAGACTAATGGGTATGGTGGGTGGTAAGAAATTTGTGGTTTATTTTAGTTTCTGGAAGAATATGGCACAGAAATGAAAGGGAAGTGCATGATTGTAGTCACATGTTGAGGTTTGCAGGGCATTGTGGGAAAACTTGTTGGGGGTCCATGAGAGGCACAACACCCTATACTCTCCTGGGTGTCTAGTTTTAGAACCTATCTAGAGTTGGTAGATTTTCACTAGACAAGAAGTGAGCACACTACGAAATATTTTACTTCTTTGATGTATCAAACACTCAAATTGTGAAAAAATGCCCTTAGATTTTGTTAAAAGGACCCTTCACCCACCAACCTTGTTGGTGGCATGCTTCATCACTGGGGTCCCATCCAAGACACCTAGCGTGTCAGGGGTGTGCTTTGCTGCCTGATTACAGTGGAACCGTTTTTTTTCTTGAGTTGAATTCCTAACTGAGAGGAGAAATGCAATGACATTTTCTTGTGATTACCCACCAATATGATGTGTTTTTAATCATAGTAACCTTGGACAAAGGTTAAAAACTGTGATTTTCATAATTTGAATGTTTGGGACATCACAGAAGTAAGAGACTTTGGGAAGGTGAGCAGGCTCTCTCCTCTCACTCTCTTTACTGGTACACATACGTACTGGTTGGATTTTGCACGAGGGTGAGTGATAGTTCAATATATAAAATTGTATGAAGAAGTGATTTCACAAAAATGAAATGCACTGTTAATAATTGATAGGTCGAAAAACAGAACCAATGACTGCAGCTCATGAACTGCGAAGCTACGGCAAGACACCAACTGCTTTACAAGCCGTTGACACTCCTTTCATACTTGACACACACAAGATCATTCATGCTGCCAGGCGCGGGCCCAGCACATACAACATTCGCGACAAGAGACAATATAGAAATGATGTACGGCCTGGCAGAGAAAGACAGAAAAGACAATTACAACTTCACAACCATATATTCATCAAGTACAGACACAATCTGGTTGAATTTGGCACGAGGGTAAGAGATGGTTCAATATATAACATTTTATTAACAAGACATTTCACAATAATGAAATGTACTGCTAATAATTGAAAGGTCAAAATATTGAACCAATGACTCACAGCTCGGGAGCTGTAAAGCTGTGTCAAGGCACCAACCACTTTACAGTCAATTATCACACCTCTCATATGTGGCACACACAAGACCATTCACACTGCCAGTCTCAGGCCTGGCACATTACAACACTCACATCAACAGATAGGGCCGATTACTTTCATATTCCCACATGCTTGACACAGCAATCACACCAACTGACTGTGTGGACTGACATTTGGCTAATAGTATTTGTAGTGACCAGCAGCAAGTCACTAGTCACAGTCCATTAGCCAAGCACCAGCTCACACATACCACCAGCCAAGCACCAGTCCACACACACTGCCATCACATTTTTTTAACAAAAAAGAAAACAGAAACCAACTGTAAGTAAATACAAAACTACAAACACAACAGTTCTACCTAATGACATCACACTAATGCCAACTGTGAAACTGAACAAAAAATATAAAATGATACAGACCAGGCAAAGCTCACGGGTGCTCCCAAAAATTATTTTTCATGTGGTACATTAAAAACAAGCGGGCACATACAGCCCAGGTTTAGAAGAATAATCAAGACAGTGCATACGACTCTCCTTTCACAAGCTTCTTTACATACAGACTCTACATCTCTTACAGAGATTGGGTTATTTTGGGAAGTGGGAGGAATGTGATCAGCAAAGTGGTGATCTTTCAATCTAGCCACATCCTCCACCACTGCAACTCTAGGAACACTTGCCTGTTTCAATACACAAGGTTGCTTATCACAGATTCCTGAAACTGAATAAATGTGATGGTGGTTGGAGGAGCCTCCTGGACAGCCCCCTGCACTGTCAGATGGCTGCATTGTGGTGGTGGTTGGAGGAGGCTCCTGGGCAGCCCCTGCACTGTCTGATGGCTGCATTGTGGTAGTGGTTTGATGAGGCTCCTGGGCAGCCCCTGCACTCCCTGATGGCTGCACTTCCACAGCTGGCAGTGGGGGCCCTGTGACAGCTGGTGGTGGTGGTGATGTTAGCCTGACAGCTTCCCCTGGCGTAGAGTGCCTTGTCGCCTCCTGTCCGTAGGTCGTGGATCCCTTACCCTGCCTGGCTGGGGTAGATGGGCTCCTCCCCTCTCTGCCTGGTGGGGGAGGCTCCTTCCCCTTCTTCACAGCTGGTGCAGGCCCCTTCACACTCTTCCCTGGTGGTGCAGGACTCTTCACACCCTTCCCTGGTGGTGCAGGACTCTTCACACTCTTCCCTGGTGGTGCAGGACTCTTCACACTCTTCTCTGGTGGTGCAGGCCCCTTACCCTTCTTCCCTGGTGGTGCTGGCTCCTTCCATTTCTGTTTTGTAGGTCTGGTATCCTTACCACCATGAGTAGGTGGTGCTGCCACTGTCCCCATTGACTGTTTGGCTGAGGTGCTGGGCTGTGTCCTTGGTACCCTGGGAGTGGGACTAGGAAATGGTAGTTGGAGGGGGGATGGTAGAAACAGGAACAATGGCTGCCATCAGAGAGGAGGCAAGAGCCTGAATCGATCTCTGTTTGGCCGCCAATCCACCGTGAATGCCCTTCAGGAATGCATCGCATTGCTGCATCTAGGATGTCAGCCCCTGGTGCCTGGGGCAGAGAAGATGCCCACCCTCCTGGGTGAGCGGGCACAGGTAACTCACTGAGGGACTACTGGGAGGGTGGTGCTGGTACTGTGTTAGCAGCTGTACCTGCATCTGGGGTGGTCACAGAGGTGTCCGCCACCACAAGGGAGCTCCCATCGAAGGAGGTATCAGAGTCTGTGTTGTCTCCTCCAGTCACCGCCGTGATGCTCCACTAGGCCTCCGTCCCACTGGTTCCCTTGGTATCAGTAGACTCTGCCTCCAGGGTCATGTGTGATGCAGCTCCTTCTGTCAGCGGTGCCCCTTCTCCTCCGCCAGATGATGCTAATGCACATAAGGACAGGATGACAAAACAAGAAAGGGGGAGAGAGACCCAGCATACATGGGGTCAATGACTGTACCAACACCACTGTTGGCATACACAGCACCCTCACACACAGGGAACAGGCATACACAATATGCATTGCACTACCAGTTATATGGCTAGTCACCAAGGCATGATGAGGAGCTAATACCGCCAACTGCAGAACACCTGGTACCCACGATTCCCTGCCTGAAAGTGACTACTAACAAGCTAGGTTACCTGTATTTGCCATGCAACCTTTACCCTTCAGAGGACCCACACTGCAATGTGTGACCCGGCCTTAGGGGCACCCACTAACACACAACCACCACCCAGATACCACCCCACCAGCCAAAATATGTAATGATACCCACTTTACTCACTCCCTTGTGGCTACTGGGATTCCCTCAAGCACCCATCCAGCTCAGGGTACGCCACCACCAGTATAAGGGCCATCAGGGGAGTCAGGGTCCGACAGGCACCCCTTCCTCGTTGGGAGACCATCCCCAGCTGGGCCTCCGCGGTCTTTCGTGCCCAGCGTCTCAGGTCTTCCCACGGTTTCCGAAAGTGGGTGCTCCTCCTGCCATAGACCCCCAGGGTCCGCACCTCCTTTGTGATGGCACACCATATTACCTTCTTTTGATGGGCGCTGACCTGCAGAGGCAATATAGATAGGAGAACACTGTTAAACTAACAGTCTAGCCTGTCACACACACGGCCCACCAACCCCTGTTTCCATCACTATTGGCACACACATTGCCCAACGCACAACATGTACACCAACAACAGATAATCCCCCCTTACACAATGCCTTCACACACATCTCCATGCTCCATACCACATGCATCGTGCCCACAGTGTACTCACCTGTTGGTCTGGAGGCCCATACAGCAGTCCGTACTAGGGTAGGACCCTGTAGGAGGTGGGGTTGTAGCGCTATTAACAGGATAAGGTAAAAGATAATATAAGAGACAAAATCAGGGTTTTAAAGTTACGGTAGTTTTATTGTCTTGTGTGTTTCAATGTCTTAATTCCTTTGAGTGTTCTACTCAGTCCTTCTTCTCTTGGATCTCAGTCTATTCCTTTTGGCTTTGATAGTCTTTTCTGGTTGGTTCCTTTCCTTTAGTTTTAATTGTTGTTCCATTTTCCTTTTTAGGAGGTCCCTCTGTTATGATACTCTCCCCGTTCTCCAAGTGGAACTGGAAGGATCAGCGGGATGTGCGTTGGGACCGGAAGGGAAGGGAGAAAAAGGAGAAGTAAGTGGGGTTTTTGGGGCTTTTGTAATATAGTTAGTAGGGGAGGTGTAGGGTGGAGGGTGGGCTGGTAAGTTGTCCCTTTTAAGGCACCCAAATTGTCACCAAGTTGTGCAGTGCCTCTCCCTCTTTAATTCCCCAAGTGACTCAAACAAACTGGTTCAGGAGGGCGGTTAACCTCACTGTCCCCCTAGTGCACATTAGTAATCCAATTTAGACTAAATAAACAGTAAAACCAAAACCAACAAGAAAAAAAAAAATCTTTCTGAGTTCCTTTTATTGGGTCAACCATATCGAGTTGATCCTAGGTATCGCTCCCCATGCCTCCCCCCACACCCTGCACACTCTCATCCCTTCCAAGGAGTACACCGTAGTGATTCCGGAGGCACGATCGTACCTGTGATAGCCACATCTCTCCAGGGACGTGAGGGGAAAATACTCCTTTCCGATGTTCAGGGGTCCGCGATGTCAGGTCCACGTCTCTTCCAGTTTCTTCTGCGTTCTCGGTCTTCTGGTGTTCTTCCTCCGTCGTCTCTGGCTCTCCGTTGCTTGGCTCCTCTTCCGACACCGCGCGCATCTGTAGTCCTTTTTTTATCTCCCTAGACACCCGATGTACATCGGATTTAGCTGTGGCGATTCGATGGGAAGTGTCCCCGGGGTACTGGTGAGTCAGCCCGCAATCGATGTCAGTAACCCGGGCCCTAGCAACCCGGTTACAGACCCCATCCACCAGTCGCTCCAACTCCTCCAAAGTGAAGTCTGGGTCCCTTTCCCTGGTCACACAGGCCATGGTAAGTTCCAGACACAGGTCACAGCAGCACATGCAATGTAGGTCTTCTCCTGTTGAATTTCAGGAAACAAATGAGGAATGATTTAGAAAACGGCGGTCTCATCCGTGGTGGTGTACACCGTCACTGCTGACGTAGATCCCCATTGGCCACTGTACTCCATAGGGCCCAATATTATCCAATGAGGAAATGCACGGTGGTTCACGACCGCCTACCCCCAATAACTCCCAACATTGGTAGAATTACCACACTTCCACCTGTCCCTCCACACAGGACAGGCAGTCGTCATTTCGGGGGGGGAGGGGTTGAACAGGCCTATCGATAATTGCTGTGCCACAGCATAAATAAGCACATACTTAGAAATTTACACTGTCCCAATACGTAATTGCTCAATGTGGACTGCTGTTGTGGTTTAGTTGTTGAAATTGTGACAGCCTACTCACTCTTGTGTCCCTTAGAAACCTACTGCTGCGGATGAATAGGAGATGGAGACATACCCCCCTGTACAGACTCCTTGCGGACTTAGTTACACTGGAGGACAGGCACATTATACTCACCTATAGACTGGACAGGGCCACAATCACAGAGCTGTGTGCCGAGTTGGAGCCTGACCTGATATCAGCTATCCGTCATCCCACTGGGATCCCCCCTCTTGTGCAAGTTCTGTCAGTGCTCCATTTCCTGGCAACTGGTTCTTTTCAAGTGAAAGTGGGCTTGGCAGTGGGCTTGGCAGCAGGAATGTCACAGCCAGTGTTCTCAATCGTGCTGGCAAGATTCTTGTTTGCCCTGGTAAAACACATGCGCAGCTACATTGCTTTCCCCCAGGTGGAATATTTGGCCACATTGAAGGACGGATTCTATGCAATGGCACATTTCCCCAATAGTATTGGTGCAATTGACGGGACACATATTGTCTTCCCCCCCCCCGCCAGAATGAACAGATGTACAGGAATCGTAAAAGTTTCCACTCCATGAATGTGCAGATGGTGTGCCTGGCGGACCAGTACATCTCCCATGTCGATGCTAAATATCCTGGGTCGGTGCATGATGCCTTTGTCCTGAGAAATAGCAGCATCCCAAATGTGATGGCCGTACTACAGAGGCACAGGGTGTGGCTTATAGGTGAGCCTTGGTCCCCACCGGTTGTATGTTAGTATATACTTCTAATGTTACCTTATAGGATAGTGTGTGGCTCAATGTTGTCCCTCAACACTTGCAGGTGTCACTGGCTACCCAAACCTATTGTGGCTGCTGACCCCAGTGAGGAATGCCAGTACAAGGGTTGAAGAACGTTATAATGAGGCACACAGGCGAACCAGAAGGATCATTGAGAAGACCTTCGGCCTCCTGAAGGCAAGGTTCAGGTGCCTCCATCTGACAAGTGGATCCATGTGCTACTCACCCCAGATTCTGTCAGATAGTAGTGACATGCTGCATGTTGCATAACCTGACCCTCAGACTCGATGTACCTTTTCTGCAAGATGAGGAGATTGGAGATACCCCTGTGGCAGCAGTGGACCCTGAGGACAGTGAGGATGAGGATGTGGACAACAGTTATCCGTCAGTACTTCCAATGACACACAGGTGAGACAGTGCAACTTCACATTTTTATGACTATTGGTGTATTCTGTGTGGCTGTGGCATGATGGCATTTCCCACTTTTTTACCTTTACTTACTGTCACCTATGGATTATCATTTTACAGATGTTGGTGATATGACAACAATGTCCTAATGTGATCACTACAGCCAGCTACAGGTCATTGTTTCTATGCTCTCACTATGTACAGATCATTTGTAATCAATGTAGCTGTTTCCATCCATAAAAAGTTTCATTGCATGAAATACTAGTAGTCAAGTTTTTTCCAAGGGTGTTTATTGTAGTGCTAATAAATTGAGGGTAAAGTGCAAGGGAATGGAGTGATGATGGAGGAAAGTCCAGGGTATTGTTCCAGTCTGTTTGTAGCACAGGTGCAGTATCCAAGGGGCCATAGGAAGGGGAGCAATGGCAGTTCATGGTGGATAAGGTGACTGAGTGGGACACAAGGGGGACAATCAGGAGGGACTAATTTCCTGGCGGTGGCCTTGGCAAGTGTCGCTGGCTTTTGTCTGGGTTGCAGGGAAAGTTTCTGGGGTGGTTCACCTTCTGCAGAGGGAGGGGTGCTGGTGGCCTGTGGGTCCTGTGGCGGGGCCTCCTGGCCAGTAGAGGCAGCAGAAGTGGAGGGCTGGTCAATGGACTGGCTAGTGGTAGGGGCCCGCTGGTGTGCTGTTGCCTCCCTCATGATGTTGGCCATGTCTGCCCGCACCCCTGCAATGGAGATCAGGGTGTTGTTAATGGCCTGCAAGTCCTCCCTGATCCCATGTTACTGTCCCTCCTGCAGCCACCTGTTCTCCTGCACGTTGTCTAGGATCTGGCCCATCGTGTCCTGGGAATGTTGGTAGGCTCCCAGGATCTTGGTGAGTGCCTCCTGGAGAGTCGGTTCCCTGGTCCTGTCCTCCCCCTGGCACACAGCAGTCCTCCTAGTTTCCCTGTTGGCCTGTGCCCCTGTCCCCTGAATGGTGTGCCTACTGCCACTGACCCCAGGTCCGTGATTGTCCTGGGGGCGAGGTGTGTCCTGGAGTCCCTGTACCAGTGGGCACACTGCTGATTGACATGTCCTGGGAACAGAGGTGTGGGTACGCTGGTTGGGTGCTGTGGTGTTGGATCCTGATGGGGGAGGCTCTGTGCTGGTCTGTGATTGTGCTTGGGTGACAGACTGTCCAGTGGTCCCTGATGGGCCAGGAAGGTACTCTAGATCCAGAAGTCCAGAGTTACTGTCATAACTGGGGGCCTCTTCTGTTGGTGGACTGGATAGTTTTGGCACCTTGTCTTCACTTACATTGGCTGGGGTACCTGTAGAGATGTAAGTGATGTATTATGCTTCAAGTGTGTGACATTTATACATCCCTAGCTTCCCCTCTATGGTTGGTGTTTCCCTGCCAGTTTTTGCTTGTGTATGGTGATGTATTGTGGGATTGTTAGTTTCCCTATGCTGTGCATGCTTTAGTGATGGGTGTCCATGCAGGGCTGAGAGGGGTGTCCATGCATTGGTATGGCATGCAGGCACGGCATTGTGGTTAGCCATAAGTGTGGGTGCAGTGGGTGCAGTGGGTGGGTTGGAGTGGAGTGATGGGAGTGGGAGTGAGGGTGTGGGTGTGGGTGTGAGATGGCATGCAGGTTTTTGGGGGGTGATGATTAGTAAATGTTGACTTACCAGTGTCCAGTCCTCCGGCTACTCCAGCGAGTCCCTCAGGATGCAGTATTGCCAGTACTTGCTCCTCCCATGCTGTGAGCTGTGAGGGAGGAGGTGGGGGTCCACCGCCAGTCCTCTGAATGGCGAACTGGTGCCTTGCTGCTCTGGAAAGTACCTACCCTCATAGGTCATTCCACCTCTTCTTGATGTCATCCCTTGTTCTTGGGTGCTGTCCCATGACGTTCACCCTATCCACGATTCTCTGCCATAGCTCCATCTTCTTGCAATGGATATCTGCTGTACCTGTGCTCCAAACAGCTGTGGCTCTACCCTGACAATTTCCTCCACCATGAACCTTAACTCCTCCTCAGTGAAACGGGGGTACCTTTGTGGTGCAATTGGTGTTTTGTGATGTGTGTTGGTGAGGATGTGTTGGGTAATGTGGTGGGGTGTGTGATGTGGAGTGCGTGAGGGGTGTATGGGTGTAAGTGGTGTGTGCATCTAGTTGTCTCTGTGCTCTTCTTCTCAGTCTCCTGGTGGCAATTGGTGTTGGCAAAGGGTTGTGGGTAATGTGGGTGTGTGTTTTATAGTGGTCTGCATGTGTGGATGTGGTGTGTGTCTGGGTGTCAGGTGTGTGTATTTGGTACTGGCCAATGTTGTGTTGTTTTGTATGTGGGTGTCCATTCTGTGCACGGTGGTATGTACCGCTAATGGTTTACTGCCGTTGAATGTCCACCGTGTTGATTCGTTGGTCTTAATGTAGTGGGCGTTGTTTTCATTGGTGTAACAGTATGGGTTTTGGGACCGCCAGTTTATCACTGACCTTTGGTCTGGCAGATTTGTGTATGTGGCTGTATTCTGACGGATTGGTGTGTGTGTGTCATAATATGGTGAACGGATATCTGCCACCATGGTGGTATGTTGTCGGCCATCAGCATGGCGTAAGCGGGATTTACCGCCAATTTCACAATGAGGGCCATAGTGAACAAATCCAAGGAGAATTTCACACACAATAAAAAATAAGCTAAATGTGCTGCTATTATTATACCATTTCCAAAAAACACATTCATGCATGGCAATGATACTCATTGAAGTAAACAGAACAAAAAAGTTTTTCTTACCAAACACAAGCAACTCCACAAACTGCAGATCTAGCACTGCCGAAACCACAAGCAGGCGTCACAGCAAAGTATTCAAAAGCTTTGCACTAGAATAAAAAAGAGAAATATACATTACAATCATAAATGCAATTGATGTGCCAGTCCACACACACCAAGCTAAGGGCCAGCTGGGCCTAAAAATGTGGCCAAAACATTCACCCTCTAAAGGGGAGTGACCCTTGCCCAAAGGGGCACTCCCCAAAACAATAGCAGCAACACAGTGAATAAAACACCACTGGTGTCTAATGGGTTCTACCCACCTGGGAACAGATGGGCCTAAACAAAAGAGGCCAATCTGCCACCAAGGGAGCAGAAACAGCCATAATATGTGCCCCCTATAGGGAGTGGCTTTTGCCCAAGGGGCTGCACCCCAAAATCGTCAAAATGTAAAATCTCTGGTGTCTAGTGGTTTCAGCCCCCCTTGGGAAAGATGGGCCTAAAGAAAGAGGCCACTCTGCCCCAAAGGAGGCAGAAACAGCCAAATTAATTGTCCCCTAAAGGGAGCAACCTTGCCCAAGCAGTTGATCCCTAAAGTCACCAAAAAGTTAAATTCCTTGAGTCTTGGTGGTTTCTGCCCCCTTTGGAAGCAGATCGGACTAAAAAAATGGCCCATCTGCCCGCAAGGGTGGCAGAAATGGCCAAAATATGTGCCCCCTAAAGGGATTGACCCCTTGAGCAAGAGGCTGCTCACAAAATTACCAAAACACACGCACACACACAAACAAAAATCTATGGTGGCCCAGTGGTATTCATGCTGCATGATCGGGACGCCTTGTGCAATCGTGCAGAAGAAATACATTTTAAAGAGACATGGAGGGAAAGGAAAAACGCTTTCCTTTTCCACTGGTGCCTCTTTGAAACCCCTCCCAGAAGGAAATTCTCACCTCCTTTCTTCTCTGGCGCTGGAAGCAAATGGCTTCCAGCATCGCCAGCCTACTCTAATGATGCCAACGCGTGGGGATTGCACTGACATCATCAGATCACCGAAGGGGGGTCCATGGTGGCAGTGGAAGCGTTTCCACTGCCATCCCTGATTGGAAGGGGCAGAGGGGCAGCCCATGGGAAGAGCATCAGTGCTTCCCCTGTGAGTGGGTGCTAGGCTGGACGGGGCCATCTGACGCACACGCTCACCGTGGCATTGAACTCATGCAATGGGTTAAAGTGATGGGTTAAAGCGTATTATAAAAAAACAACCTCTCTGCCCAGGATGGGCCAGGGCCCTGGGTGACACAATCTATGTTATTGAGGAGAGTGCCCTTTTGGCCCCCATCCCTGACCCTCTTTGAACCCCGAGGACTCCATCCCCAGCTGTGATATGTAAATATGGTAAGGGGTATGTGGCCCCCCTCCCTGATCCTTGTTGAGGATCCAGGGTTGCTGGTCTTCAGTAAACCCTGGGGACCTCATCTCCTGCAAGGCATGCAGCACCCTCCCCTACTCACTTTATGGCCCCAGGGGCCACATCCCCCAGGCCTGTTCTTGTGTGGTGTCATGGGGACGCCAACCCCTGGCACACCATGCTTTGCCTCCTATGAAAGCACGGGCAGGGAAGTCTAATTTGATCCCACCTGGCAGGAGCAAGAATTTCTCACCCTGGGTAGGAGCAAAAAGGTTTCTCCCTGCTCATACTCGTGTGGGAAGGGTAATACACAGAATTATTCCTGCCTGGTGGGAGAAAAGAAAAATTGCTTCAGGGGGCTGGCAACAATGCTGGCCCCTGCTGCACCAGGGATGGGTGCAGGCTGGTGAGACGGCAGAGCTGTGGGGCACAGGGACTCTTCCCACAGCCCTCAATTTAGGATGATATTATTTAGGGTGCCCTGGGCATCTCCTGAAAAAAATTAAGAACGTTTTCCCGCCTCCGGTAGTATCAGGGAGCAAGTGGAGATCTGGAGAGGGAGGGTGACTGGGGTTCCACACTGGCCCCAACTTAAAGAAATTCTGTGGGGTGCCGAGGTGAACACTGGGCCACCTCAATTTGAAAGTAAAAAAAAAGTTCTAAAAAGAGCTGCTGGCTCCTGCGCAGCTTATGGGGCTGCATGAGCTGTTGGGGCCCAGAGGCTTCCAGTCAATCATAAAAAACATGAAATGTGTGGATGTCCTAGGTAGGCCCTGGACACCCACAAAAAGTGAAATAAATGAAGGAATAATAAATGAGTGGCAGGAGACGCTCATTTATTTTTCACTCCTCCAAGCATGGAGCACCCCTATAATGACCTGCAAGGGCTTATGATTTACATTTTTTTTAGATCCGGGTGGGGCCCCAAGAAGGTGCACGACCAAGCATTTTTTTAAAATCTTGTGTAGACGTAAGGAGGGCAGCTGCTCTCAATAAATATTTTACAAAAAGAAAGTTTCTGGGTCATTACATAACTTAAATAAATAAACACACAACCTCAGTTTGTACTTAAACACTTCTAGCTAGCGCTTTATGCCCTTTAGCTGGAGTGCAGGGCCCACTTGTGGTTCTTTTTATGCCTCAATTTTGTGGGCTGAATAAAGTTAAACGAAAGGCTCAAGACAAGTAAATATGTCTTTATTATTACACTTTATTAAACATTTTCACAACAATCAATTTTATTAAACACTGTACTGTGAGAATTAATAAAAAAAATAATGCATTTGATTATAATTAGTAGTGATTTTCGGATAAAGACAATGGAAAAGTAAATTGTCTATTGTTTTACATTTTGGTGTTGTGACCCATTGGCAAAGAAAGTAGGCCCATTTTACTTACAATAACCCCCCATGTATGGACTTGTTGATGACAGTGTTTTATAGGATTTCCACTAGAATCCCTGGTAATGCTTGGTTCCCACTGCTCTACTCACATTACCCATCCCTTCCACCACCCAAGACACTCTTCTCCTTTTCTTGGAGGCATCTAAAATCTGCCTATTAGTGATTCTCCCATCCCAACCCACTCCTCCGAACCCCCACCACACTACACAACCTTCTAAACCCACACACACCAGGGAAGCAGGATCCCTCCTTTAGCTGGAACAGACAAGAGAGGAGGGTATTCCTCTTCTGTTCCCTTACTACCTGCTTACCAGAGACCCCCTCTACTGACATGCCTCTCTTCCCACAGGGAATGACATAGTGTGCAGTGTGATAGGCAGTACACCCAGTGCCACCATTGGTGGCCCTTCAGCATTACCCAGAGCAATGGCTCTGTAGCCTCTGAACATTCTTTCATGGAATGTCAATGGTCCCACACACTTCATCAAACAGAAGAAAGTGCTCACCTACCTTAACAATAAATATGTCGACATCACGCTACTGCAAAAAACCAACCTTATTTACATTGAGACGTGAAAGCTCTGACTGCATTGAGTGACCATGGACATACACAGCAATCAATCACAGTTGTAAATACAGTGTGGCTATTCTATTGTGTATAACGCCAGCATGCATGGTATTCAAAACCTGGACTGATCCTGAGGGCGTATGCATTTGCAAACTACACATACGATGATAGAGTGGTGTGTCTGGGCTCGCTCTGTGCACCAATCCAAGGGAAATGAACAGTTCTGGCAATGATAGACACCACACTTTTTGTCATGGGAGGAGACTATGGCCCTCATTACAACCCTGGCGTTCGGTGATAAAGCGGCAGTAATACCGCCAACAGGCCGGCGGTAAAAATAATGGAATCACGACCGTGGCAGAAACCGCCAACACAGACAGCCACTTTAACATTCCGACCGCCACGGCGGTAGCAACAAACACTGCGGCGGTACCTACCAACAGACAGGCAGAAGACAATGTACCGCCCACACTATTCCAAGGCACCAATCCACCAGCTTTTCCGGGCGGTACCAACGCCATCAAAAGCACGGCAGAAACAGTACTTGGAGCGGAAACCACTCACCTCTCGACACCCAACGAGGAACCAGGACGCCATGGAGCCCGAGTTACAGGTGTTACCAATGTTGGTTAGCTCCTCTTCTACCAGGAACATCAAAGACGGTGGCGACGACCACGGTGAATACTGCACCTAGCACATAGGGGAGGGGAAAAAAGAGAGTGACACACACACGCAACATGCAACACCCCCACCCCCAACAACACACACATAAACACATGCATCATGCATTACTGCATTACATTTACTCCCCGTAACCCCCTGGAAGAACGCAAGGACCCCCTGGAAGAACGCAAGGACCAAATGAAATGATTGTAATCATCGAAAATCCAGATAGGCCAACATAACTTTAAAAAATCAGTATATACAAATATTTACAGCAAGTACACAAGTCCAGATACTGTTCCATTCAATGTCCGTGGTCCAGTGGTCCCAAAAAGCATGGGCGAAGCCCACACATGACACCTGCCTCAAAGCGGAGAGAACACTGCTGGGGCATCTGGTCAAAAAACAAAACAGGCACCTCAGGGGGAAGGGGAGAGGGGGCACCTCCGCCAGATGATGGGACGACGCCATTGCTCCACGAGGGGGCTCCATGCCCACTGCTTGGTCCTGGGGAGTGCAAAGCCACAGTCTCTCAAGTCTCTCAAGTGGGTGGGTTACCCACTGCCTGGTCCTGGGGAGTGCAAAGCCACAGTCTCTCAAGTCTCTCAAGTGGGTGGGTTGCCCTCTGCCTGGTCATGGGGAGTGCAAAGCCACAGTCTCTCAAGTCTCTCAAGTGGGTGGGTTGCCCTCTGCCTGGTCATGGGGAGTGCAAAGCCACAGTCTCTCAAGTCTCTCAAGTGGGTGGGTTGCCCACTGCCTGGTCCTGGGGAATGCAAACCCACAGTCTCTCAAGTCTCTCAAGTGGGTGGGTTGCCCACTGATTGGTCCTGGGGAGTGCAAAGCAACAGTCTCTCAAGTCTCTCAAGTGGGTGCACTGCCCACTGATTGGTCCTGGGGAGTGCAAAGCCACAGTCTCTCAAGTCTCTCAAGTGGGTGGGTTGCCCACTGCCTGGTCCTGGGGAGTGCAAACCCACAGTCTCCCAAGTCTCTCAAGTGGGTGGGTTGCCCACTGCCTGGTCCTGGAGAGTGCAAACCCACAGTCTCTCAAGTCTCTCAAGTGGATGGGTTGCCACTGCCTGGTCCTGGGGAGTGCAAAGCCACAGTCTCTCAAGTCTCTCAAGTCTCTCAAGTGGGTGGGTTGCCCACTGATTGGCCCTGGGGAGTGCAAGGCCACAGTCTCTCAAGTGTCTCAAGTGGGTGCACTGCCCACTGATTGGTCCTGGGGAGTGCAAGGCCAGTCTCTCTAGTGGACGCTGTTCTCCACTGGTTCTGCAGGGGGTTTTGTGCCCAGAGTGCTTCATCCTGCCAAGGACTGGGTGAGTGGATGCTGTTCTTTACTGGTTCTGGAGGGGGCTTTGTGCCCAGAGTGCTTCATCCTGCCAAGGACTGGGTGAGTGGATGCTGTTCTTTACTGGTTCTGGAGGGGGCTTTGTGCCCAGAGTGCTTCATCCTGCCAAGGATTGGGTGAGTGGATGCTGTTCTCCACTGGTTCTGAAGGGGGCTTGGTGCCTGGAGTGCTTCATCCTGCCAAGGATAGGGTGAGTGGATGCTGTTCTCCAAAGGTCCTGGAGGGGGCTTTGTGCCCAGCGTGCTTCATCCTGCCAAGGATAGGGTGAGTGGATGCTGTTCTCCACAGGTTCTGGAGGGGGCTTTGTGCCCAGAGTGCTTCATCATGTCAAGGACAGGATGGGTGGATGCTGTTTTCCACAGGTTATGGAGGGGGCTTTGTGACCGGAGTGCTGCACCTGGTGTGTGGCAGTTCCCATTCCCTCATCTGGGTGTGTGAGCAATGAGATTTTCAGGGAACAGGTAGCATGATACTCCATGGAGCCAGAGACACACTCCACCCTGCGGCGACTTAGCCTGCCAACTGTTGGTACTGCCAGTGCTGGTTGTGGTACGTCATGTAGTGTGTGCAGGATCCAGGACATCTCCTGCAGCCTCGGACAGCTGCCCACTGGGGATGATGCTGATGTCGGCTGTGGTGGCACTGTCTAAGCACGTCATGGGGCACGTGGCTGCGGCAGCGTCTGCTGCGGAGATGTTGCCGGTGGTGCAGGTGTCAGCACCTGTGGAGGGAGACAGTAGGATGTCTCCTGCAGCCTCGGATGGCTGCCCACTGGGGATGATGCTGGGGACTGTAGCAGAGGCACCAGATGTGCAGGTGGCGGTCGTTGCGGCGGTGGCCTCTGCCGTACAGTTTGCTGTTCTGTCTTGCGGAAGGGGTGACACCAGTCCCTCACCTGGAGGCTCCGTGCCCTAAGCTGGCTTCCCTTTGGCCTTGTGTCCCTTCCCCACCTTGGAAGTCGCTGCTGGGACCTTGGCACTATCCTCTTTTGTCTTGGAGGAGGCCTTGCTGGGTGGTTGGTGTGGCTTTTCCCTATGGCATGTAGGCCCCTTCTTCACCTTGGCAGGTGGCAGAATAGGGTGATCCTTGGCCTCACTAGGTGGCACACTGGCAACCCTGATGGGTGCCGCCCGCGATGTTACTGGACTTGCAGGGACCACAGTGCTCAAGGATTTCCTGGCTGAGGTGCTGGGCTGGGATCAGGACATCCTGGCCCTAGGGGAAGGACGGGGGGAGGTGTAGAGAATAGGTCAATGTTAGCTAGGAAATATTTTTTAGACACACAGGGACGGGAAGATGGAGGGGGTTTGGGAGTTTGGGTGAGGGAGCATGGGCTGGAGGCTGTTGTGAGGTGGATGGCTGTTGAGTGGGTGTGTGCCTGTGTTTGTGAGCCCTCCTCCCAAACTACACAGACACACTGGGAGAGGACACAGGGGACGTGTGCATGGTAGTGGGGGTGGTGATTGCACGTGAGCGGTGTGTGGTGATGGGCGTGCTGGTGATGGAGGTAGTGGCTGAGGATGTAGTGCATGCAGGTGTGAATGGAGACAAGACTGGGAGGGAGGTGGAGGACGTGGAGGAGGGGGGCACAGTGGAGGCAGTGGATATTGGTGTGTCTGCATGGGTATGGTGCTTGTGTGAGTGCCTGTGGGGTGTGTGGTGCTTATGTTTGCCTGAGCCACTTTTGTGTGTTGATGAGTGTGCATGCTGGTCTGATGGTGTGCTTGGGATAGGCAGAGGTAGAGGGGATTGGGTCTGGGTAGTGGAAGTTGGAGGGGGGAGGCTGGACACAGGGACAATGGCTGCCATCAGTGCTGAGGCCAGAGCCTGAAATGCTCTCTGTTGGGCTGCCACGCCAGAATGAATGCCCTCCAGGTATGCATTTGTTTGCTGCAAATGCCTCTCGACACCCTGGATGGCATTCAAAATGGTTGACAAACAGTGATACATAATGAATCATCGAGTAAAACAATGAAACATAACCAATCACATTTATGAGACATAAAAGATGGGCAGATTACAATTAACATTAAGAAAAAGAAAGGAAAGAAATCAAGATTTCGGATTTAAGAGAAGAGAGAGAGAAGGAAAAAAAAGAAAGGAAGAGAAAGAGAAAAAAGAGGGAACTCAGACGGGTGGGGAGGGCAAAGGGGGGGTGAGAGGAGGAACAATAGGATGATAATGGTACAAGGCCACCACGCTGCACAGTGGTAGGAATGTCACGTCTCACTGAGATGGGGTGTAGATCTGGGTCATACCGTAGCGTTGATGTATGTTAAAACGCCAATATAGGCCGAGTTCCTTCACGTCAGGGTTCAGAATATCAGGGTATCAGTGTGTTGAGACATCTCAATATCAAAATAGCAGAACAACTAGGACCGTTTGGACCCAGGCATTCGCTCAGCATGGCCCGTGGTTGGTACCTTGTACCATAGCTGTGACTCAGAGAGGTGCGACTACGAAGGAGTCTTCTAAGGGAGGGTGTAGAGTGCTAAAATCAAATCTCTGAAGGGACAGAGAGAGAGAGAGAGAGAGAGAGAGAGAGAGAGAGAGAGGGAGAGAGTAGTAATAGCCGCAGGAGGACAGCGAGGAGTGGTGAGGTGGGAGGGGGAGGGCTGACCTACAAGAGGGCAAGAGGGGAGAGGAGGGGAGGGTAAGAGGAGAGGTGGGAAGGGAGAGCGAGCATATCGAGGTGAAGCCTTCTTGCAGAAGAAAGAGAGGGGGGAACTATTTGCTAAGGGCTCAAGAGAGAGTAAAACGCAGTAGCCAAGACTTCAACTTGGACCAATGGTCTGTATCTACTTATAGTTGGAATCTCAATGAGAAGCTGTCAGAGACGTGTGTAAGAGACCTGAAAGACGAGAGGCTGTCCATAGCGAGTAAGGGTAGTGTCGGGCAGCTTACGACAGTCCTGTAGTAATAAAGGGGGTCTACACCTGGTTAAATATCTGGGCCTGGTCCTGCAAATTATAGATGACTCTCTCATGCATGGGTATGCGGGTCACAGCTATAAGCCATTCCTCCGGTGTTGGGGAGGTCAGCGATTGCCAATGGTGGAGAATGCTAGTTTTTGCAGTAGCTAGCGCTTTATGTAACAGTCATCTATGCGGTCTGGAAAGGGCCGGGAGAGAGGTCACATCATGCAATATGATAAGAGAAGGTGGGAGTGGTGATGGAAACAACATAGACTCAGCCAGAGTAGAGCCCACCACGGCTTACAAAGGCCGGACCGTCGGACAGTCAACTAAAATGTGTATCAAGTCACAACACGTCTCCATACAACGCCAACACATCGCATGCGGAAGAAGTCCCGACTTGTGCAGCTTCGATGGGGACCAATGCCAATCATGCAGCACCTTGAAGAAACAGAACTTTAAACAGGCCTCCCAGGTACCCCTGTCCAGGGCCTCCAGGATGTGCTCTCAGTCCTCCAGATCAAGCGTCCGTTGCAGGCGGTCCTGCCACTGCAAGCGTAGTTTGTCTAGAAGAGGCTGGGAGTATAACTGCCGAATGAGGACCTCATAGAGGCCCGCCATAATGCCCCTATGCTGTCCCCACGCTTTCAGGTAAGTCACCACAGGCGAAGTCTTGAGCCACCGTCGGATAGTGTTGGCACCCTGATGCAGGCAGTGTTTGAGTTGTAGGTATCTCCACTCTTGCCGCGGATGAAGGTTGAGTTCCTCCAGCAGCCTAGCGGAAGGTTTGAGCGCATCACATAGAACCTGAGCAAGTTCATGGATACCGGCCCTGCTCCATTGTGGCCAGTTGAGCACCTCACCGCCTATCCGTAGTCCATTGTTGTTCCACAGGGGGGCCTGGGCGTGGAGGAAAGGATGGACCCCAAGCAGGCGGTGGACCCTGCGCCAGGCTGCCCAGGTCGCCCTTAGGATCGGGTTCAGCGAGCTAGAAGATCAGAGGTCATCACGATAGAGCCCTCCAAGTCCCCCATCCGTGAAAAGCAACACCTTTTCCAGAGCCACCCACTGTGTCGGGTCCGGCACTCCGGGCAGAGTGTGGGCCAGTTGTGACAGATGTAGTGCAAGTGCATAATGTTCCACTGAGGGGAGTCCCATACCCCCATGGGAGCGGCGAGCCAGGAGCTTGGCGGGCGCTAGGCGTGGCCACATGGAGCCCCACATGAAGGCTTTGATGAGAGTATCAATGCTCCGTAAAGCAGAGAGAGGCACTTGTAAGGGTAAGAGCCCCAAGACATAGGTGAAGCCAGGCACTGTGACTATCCTGACCGCCTGTACCTTGCCCCACATGGAGAGGCCCAGGTGGTTCCATTTTGAAAAATCTAGTTTCATTTGGGCAATAAGGGAGTCGATATTGTCCGCCACCATGTGGACAAAGCCTTGATTGACCAATACCACCAGGTATTTGAGGCGTCTTGGAGTCCAACTACATGGGAAGCTGAGGAGTGCTGCTTTTGTGGTCACACGCGAAAGGGGAAGCGCCTCCCTCTTATTCCAGTTAATACGATAACCAGAGAGGGGCGCAAATCCGTCAATGATCTCCAGTAAGACCGGAAAAGATCGATCGAGGTCCGTTAGGGTTAGAATAACATCATTGGTGTATAGATAGAGTTTGGAAATGCCATTCGGCAGAGGGAGGTCTGTTTTGGAAGGGGAGGAACGGATGGCAGCGACAAGGGGTTACATCGCCAGGAGGAAAAAAAGGGGCGAGAGAGGGCATCCCTGTTGAGTCCCTCTGCGAATGGGAAAGGGGTTAACTCGTGCCGTGGGTTGATCATATAGCAACCGTATCATAGAAATAAATCGGTCTCCCAAACCAAATCTTTCCAGCGTCGCAAACAGATAGGGCCACTCTATACGATCAAACGCCTTCTCGGCGTCCAGAGACAGGGCCAGGACAGTCTCCGGCAGATTCTCGGAGGCCTACAGGGTCTGACACAGAGTGCGCAGGTGATTGCGGGAGGTGCGCACCCGGTACAAACCCCACTTGAGTGTGATGGATCAGGGACGGTATGACTTTACATAGCCTATTTGTCAAGATGCTAGCTAGGATTTTGATATCACCGTTTAAAAGAGAGATGGGCCGGTAGCTGCTACACAGCAGGGGGTCTCTCCCAGGTTTTGGTATAATTGCTATTGTGGCGTTGTTGGAGATGGCTCCTAGAGCTTCCGTCTTGCAGGCTTCATTCAAGGCTTCATGCCTGATGGCAACCACCTCTTCCTCCACCCATTTGTAAAATTCTGCTGGGAACCCATCGTTGCCGGGCGACTTGTGGTAAGGTAAATCGGAGATGACTCTCTATTTCCAGCCTGCTAATTTCGCCTTCCAGGATGCTGCGCCCGTCATCTGACAAAGAAGGTAGATCAAGATCAGCAAGAAAAGCCACTATCTGGGCAGGGCTAGGCATTGTCTCCGGCGTATAAAGGTGCCGGTAGAAGGACGCAAACTCATTTGCTATCGCCTGCGGTTGAGGGGGTACAGATGGCCAGGATAGCAAGAGCAGCCGTCCTCAGACGAATCTGAGCTGCGAGCAGCCAGCCTGCTTTCTCGCCTTGTTCATAGTGCCTGCCCTGTAGACGCTGTAGGGCGTACTCGGCCTGGGAGGTGTATAACTCATTAAGAGCCTTTGGGGTGCGTTCTAGACTCTGACGCCCTGGAAGAGAGGGGTGGTCAGTGTATTAGCGTATAAGACGACGGATGTCAAATTCCAACGCCGCCTGTCGGTCTTTCCTTTCTTTATTTGCTAACCCAGCATCTCATATGAGCTGCCCCCAAATCGTTCCCTTAGCTGCAGCCCACATGGTTCGCCTGGATTCAATAGTGCCCAAGTTGTCTTGGCCAAAGGGGGATGCATGGCCTCTCAGCTGTGTCTTGCCCTGAGGAGAGGGATACCGGTGAACGGCAAATCTCCACGGTTTGCGCACGGGGATACCAGGCCCATCTGGACAGCGACACTGATAGGGGAGTAGTCTGAGAGACCACATTCAAGTATGCAGGCATCATGGGCATGAGCCATGCACCGGGTGAAATAAAGTTATATTCTCTGTCAGACGGATGGGTCAGCCTCCAGTGATCTACCAGGCGGTTGTCCGATAATATATCGGACTGTAGGGCTCTGTCAGCATTGTTACTAACATCCAAGGGTCCCGTCCTGTCTAATACTGCATCTCTGCCTAAGTTCCAGTCACCCCCTATCACATAGCGGGTCGCCCTATCTCCGTCAAGAGACAGTTGATTTGCAGGAAGAAAAGGCGCTTTGGGCCGATTGGAGCATAAACAGAGCCCACGCACAGTGAGGAATCGCCTATCTTTAACTTAGCAAACACATAGGGGGTTATTCTAACTTTGGAGGAGTGTTAATCCGTCCCAAAAGTGACGGTAAAGTGACGGATATACCACCGGCCGTATTACGAGTTCCATAGGATATAATGGACTCGTAATACGTCTGGTGGTAAATCCGTCACTTTTCCGTCACTTTTGGGACGGATTAACACCTCCTCCAAAGTTAGAATAACCCCCATAGTGTCCCTCTGGGTCAGTCCATGATTTAATAACTGCGAGGGGGAGGGTTTTCCGCAGCAATAGTGCCACTCTGCATTTCTGGGGGGCGTTCCCCGTATCAGGTGAGGTTGGGCTACAGCTGAACAGTGAAGAGCCCACCCAATCCCTGTGTAGTTTGCCAGACTCCTCTCTATCTAAATGTGCCTCCTGCAGTAAGGCTATATCAGCCAGTTTGGAGTTAAGGTAGGACAGGACCTTTTTTCATTTTATAAAATGTGTAAGACCGTTTACATTCCAAGATATGATCCGCAGTGGTACCGAAAGGGGATGGGTTAGGGCCTATCATCACAGAGTCCTAGTAGAAAAGACAAAAAGGAGCGAGGTAATGGAGGAAAGAAACTAAGAGCCAGGGAAAAAAAACAGGGGGCGGAGGGGGATGGTGTGGAGACAAAAGGAGTGGGTCAAGGGGGTTGATAGGGAAAGCCTGGTCCTGTATCCAGGAGCGGAGGGGGGGGAGAAAAAGTAAGAGAGAGGGAGAAAAGTAAAGAAGGAGGTAAGAGAAAAGAAAAGGAAAGAAAAAGAAAGAAGGGAGAGGAGAGGAGAAAGGAAAAAGGAGGGAGGAGGGAAGAGAGAGAAAGGGAAAGGGGAGGAGGGAAGAGAGAGAAAGGGAAAGGGGAGGAGGGAAGAGAAGGAGAGAGAGAGAAAGAGAGAAAGAGGAACAAGCTAAAGAAAACAAGAGAAGCAGAAAGATCTGAATAAAAGTCCTGGCGATCCCGATCTATAACCTGGGGGTCTAAACCTAGGCCTATACAGCTCAGTCCCGACCAGCAGGCCCCAGACCGAGGGAGGTGGTGAGCGCAGGGCACCCCAGCTCCCAGTCCCGTTCCCCCACCAGTGTACAGACATAAACATCAGGGTAGGGAGGGAAGGGGAGCGGGAGGGGTGAACAGCGCAAAAGCACGCAGCCAGCGTGTGTAAGAGCCCGCAACAGAAGCCAAAGCAGCGCCGCACCAATGGGGGGCATGTGGGGGAGGAGGGAGATAGGAAAATTGCCACACGGTTCAGCAGGAAGGAAGGTCACAACTGAGATCACAACTAAGGGGACGGAACCACAAGGGCGATGCAGGCCTAGGATGTCTTGTTAGCAGTGAAGGGGGGGAGGGGTCTAGGGAGAGGTAGAGGTGGGTTGGGGAAAAAGAGATAGAGTGCGCCACTGCCATTTCGTACCAAGCAACTATGATAGCGTATTGCAACACACATTTATCATTGTAAAGCAGCCAAACTTAAGACATATTGTTAACAAATATGAGCAATAGAACAACACTAAAGCAGTACCAAGTGCACTTAAACAGGTAAAATGGGGGCTAGACAACTGAAAAGGCTTGCCGTATGACCTGCGGAAAATTGGCCCCCTATAAACAAAGTGTCTGTGAAGTTATAGTCAGGTACTCATCTCTCCGCTCTGTCGTCCCCGCAGCAGAGCCTCTGCAGCTTATCATGGGACCTCGTGGCCATCAATGGCGTGGTTCCTTTAGGACATAGCATTTCCTTGCCCTCAGATGGGGGCCAGAGTGGGCTTCAGAGGGGAGCGAGACTTGTCCCTGTCAGCGATCTACATGTGCATCTCCAGCGCCTGCAGCACCTGACACCTGTCGTCTTGCCTCTGCATGAGAGGGAATCCGCAGTGGTCCATTCCACAACCTCAGGAGCGGGAGTTGGAAGGGTGGCACTCGAGAGTGGTCCCCGCATGTCTTGAGGGATCTGAGTCTCCGTGTCCATGGTCTGGGTCTGGTTCTGAAGTCCCTCCAGAAATACTCGCAGGTCCTCCGGGTCGTAAAAGTCCCTTGACTCCCCATTTTTGGTGATCCACATCCTGGCTGGCTCAAACAAGCTGTATTTCACATCCAGCTGGCAGAGGCGAGGTCAGAGAGACAAGAAAACCCTTCTGCATTTGCTGGTCTCTTTGGAAAAGTCGTCCGTTAGTCGAACCTCCAGAGCGTCTGACCGGAATGGACCATGTGCTCGGGCCGCCTGCAATAGTTGATGGATCTGCACATGGCGCAGCAGACAAGCTATGATTGGGCAGGGGTGGTTGGTGCCATCTCACTGTTTAGGACCCAGTCTGTGCACCCTTTGAAATTCCAGGGGAGGATCAAAAGTTATGCCAGTAAGCTTGGGTAGGGTCTCCCGTAGGTGGGAGTGTATGTACGCGCCTTCGATGTTTTCCGGGAACCCAAGAAAGTGAACATTATTTCTGCAGCTCCTATCCTCCAGGTCGATCACCTCGCTACGGAGTTATAAGAGCTCTGTCTACCCAGGAGGCGATGTGTGTTTCCATTGACGTTACTCGCTGGTCCAGTCCCCTAACTTGTGTCTGCAAACCTGCTATGTCAAGGCGCATGGATTTCGTCTCCGCCTTCAGTGAAGCCATGGAACTGTCCATACCTTCCAGCTTACGCCCACCGCCGGAATCTCCTGCAGGATGCGGTCCATGGCCTTGCTCTGTGTGGCGTCCGCCATGTTACTGGGTGGAGGGAGTGGATGCTCCTCTGCGGGCAGGACTTTCTGATGGCGCAGAGCTTCCGAAAAGAGTAGCTGCCGGGAAAGCTTACCCGGTGGTTTGCTCGCTGTCTTACCCCCGAGCATCGCAGGCTCCCTAGTGTAGGTAGGGACTGGAAGAGCGTTGATCCACTGTGCGGCAGATGCGGGGGCAGGCGGACGGTGCAACAGAGGAAGAAGGGGAAGGAAGTAAAGGAGATGGGTGGCCTCCCGAGTCGCAGATCCTGGCAGGGACCAGAAGGCAGCCACTGGGGCATAGGTAACTGAAGATCAGAGGACCAGAGCTGGAGGGTGGTAGTCAGGAGCCCAGAACAGTGTGGAAGGCATTAGGCCCAGTCGCTCATGGGTGAAAAGGAGAAGAAACGGTAGACCAGAGAGCCCTCCGTTGGGCCAGCCCCGGTGAGACTTATCCAGTATTGCCAGCGTGCCAGCTCGATGGCCCAGGGTGACACAGGGCAGTGCGGGGACTCCCCAGTACTGCAGACAGCACCACTTGGAATCTCCTCCTGGTGGACAGATCAGGGTCCCACCCCGACAACCATAGAGCGTAGTGTAGAGTGTCTTGGCATTATCAAAAGTACCAAAAGTACAGGGGCCCACTGCATGGACTCACCAGGCTCCACTTTGCCATGTGCCTCTCTGTGCTATGTGAAATCTAGCCTCTTGCCACAATCCCCCCCACCACTATCGCCAGCTGAGGGGGGTGGGGAGGTTTTCACCAGCATCGCCACTCCGTCGTGCTCTTGGAATCTGTAGTAGCGAAAAACCTCGTGCCAGTAGGGTGTGCCCGTACGTCGATTCACCCTCCTGGGGGGGAGCTGCCCGGGCTGGGAAAAGATTAGAGGTGATGATGGTGCGAGGGCAGGTCAAGCTGCTGCCCTCCTATCCCTCGATGAGGTCCCAGTTGTCAGGTCACCAAAGATAGGGGCTACTCCGGGCGTCCCCTGTGCCTCCGTGGGGGGGGGGAGATTATAATGCTGTAAGAGGGTAGGGCGGGCAGAGGTATATGTATGGGCGGAGGCATGGCCACAGTCCATGCCCTCGCTCACCTGTCAAGTCCGCCGCCTGTGGCAGCGTCTCCCAATAGGGCGTCCAGAGCCCATGGGGAGGCGTCCGCTCCGAGCTGGGCCTCCAGGTCACGCAAGGCCGCGGCTCTTCAGCCTCCTGCAGGCCGCCAGGTCATCACGGCTCCCTTGGACCTCCTGGGGAAAGCGGGGGTCCCCTGCGGGTGTCGGAAAAGGAGAGGGGGGCCCCCGGACATCAGTGGTCGTCAGCGCTCATTCTGAAATCAATGGGGGGGCTCCGGCGTGCCCCCAGCGCCACCTCCTCCGGCCCAGAGCCCGCCGCTCTACGGAGCTCGGCACTCAGGCGACCATCGCAGTACGTGGCCAGACCACGCCCCCCTCAGACAGGGTTCTATTTAGTTACATTCTCTCTGACCATGGCCTACTCAGTATCTGTCATCTTCTGTATATTAGCAACAGGGACTACTTCTCTGTCTCTCCAGTTCATGGCACCCAATCAAGGCTTGATTACTTTTTCATCTATCAGCCCATGACCTCTCTGACACCGTGATATTCGAGTGGTGCACTCTCGGACTACTCTGTAATTTTCCTTGTGGCCAACATGGGGCTTACAACACCAATCCATAAACCATGGTGCCTTCGTATTTTACAATTTAGGTTGCCCACAGGCAAGGAAAAGCTCAAAATATATGTTACTACCCACCTTAATCACAACACTGTGGGTGGTGGTCAAGGTGACCATTAAAGAGCCACTGATGATAGATGCTGCGCTATGCAATAGATGAAAAGCAGAACAACAGGGTTCTCTGGAGCATTAAATAGTGGACCTAACTCACCTGTATATGGTGCAACGCTCCACCGCCATCAGGTGACGTCTTGAGTAAGCCAGAATGTCCCTCGCCATGCTCTTTACCTCCAAGGCAGAATATGTGCTCCAAAAACTGAAGGCTCACCACCACAAGCAGGGGAAAATTCACGCAGATGCTTGTGGCACAACCAGAGGGAAGCCATCACAACCCGGTCTGGTCAAATAGTCTAATGTACACAGGAAATAGAAAATGCTGAATACTATTGGTATCTTTATGCCATGGAGGTGATCACAGACAGAGCCCAGATCAATAACATGTTCAGCACAATACACCTGCCATGCCTTAACGAGAAGGACAGATAACTACTGACTGGGGGAATCACTAAAGATTAGAAATTACAAACGATCTCTAGATTCCCTTACCGTAAAGCCCCTGGGAGGATAGCTTCCCTGCAGAGTTCTACAAATGGACAAGGATCATAACTGTGGACTCCGTATAAGCAGCTTACAAAGAGGCCGAACAGATTGGTACTCTAAGGCCACTACCTAACAAAGCCATTATAACGGTTCTGCCTGAACCAGAGAAGGATCCCCTTCATTGCAGCAGCTATTGGCCCAGCTTGCTCCTTCACAGAGATATCAAAATACAAGCTGGAGTCTTGCTGCCCGCCTCAAACTGGTTATCCCTACTCTCATACACCACTCACAAGTAGGATTCATCCTGGGGAAATCATCTCTGAATCACCTCTGTACTGTGGATCACTCCTGATAGTTTGCCAAAGATGTGCTGAAGAAAGCACAAGCCCTGTCACTCAATGCAGAGAAAGCATTTGACCAAATAGAAAGGGGCTATCTTTTTGCAATGCTACACAGATTCAATCTCAGTGACAACTTTATCAGCTAGCTCACATGGCTATATGATTCTCTCTCGGCATTGATGAACTGTGGAGGTTTTACATCCAGCCCCTTCCTGGTCAACAGGGGGAACTGAGAGGGCTGTCCGCTGTCCCCCAGTCTTCCTCCTTGCCGTAGAACCATAGGCTTTGCACCAGTCGAAGGGTATCCTCATGCCAGGAACCCACTCAGCCCTATACCTATATGTGGATGATATGCTACTGACGCTGTGTGCCCTTACAACATCCCTAAAACCCCTACTGAAAACTGTTTCCGACTTTGCGGCAATAGACAGCTATAGTGCCAACTGGGGCAATAGTGAAGCTCTCCCCATTATGAGTGACCACAAAGGCATTCATAGAAGACTTACAATTTCATTGGAAACCGTCCCGCATCAAGTACCTAGGGGTGTACATCAACAAAGAGTCAATCTTGGGCCATTCATAGAACACATCAAGCTTGATTATGCCAAGTGATCATAAGTGCATTTGTCATTGTGGAGGAGAACCCAGGCTTTAAACATTGTGGTACACCTAAGACTTACCTATGTCCTGGGAATGCTCCCACTGTTGTGATCCCTGACTCAAACTCACTTCTGACAAGACGGAAGTCCTCATCTTCGGCTCCACCCCCTCTGCATGGGAGGACTCCTGGTGGCCTGCCACTCTTGGAGCCGCTCCGACTCACACGACCACGCATGCAACCTAGAATTCATCTTGGACTCCTCATTATCCATGCCCCAGCAAGTCAATGCCATTTCCTCCTCCTGCTTCAACACCCTCCGCATGATCCGAAAGATCTACAAATGGATACCCACTGAAACCAGAAGAACAGTCACCAAGCCTACATAAGCAGCAAACTGGACTACGGCAATGCCCTCTACTCAGGAACCACGTCCAAACTCCAGAAGAGGCTGCAACGCATTCAGAACTCCTCTGCACACCTCATCCTGGACATCCCCCGCCACATCACATGCCACCTGAGAAACCTGCACTGGGTCCCAGTCAACAAGAGAATCACCATCAAACTCCTCACCCACGCTGCACAACACCGGACCAGAATACCTCAACAGACGGCTCTCCTTCTACATCCCGACCCGGCATCTCCGCTCTGCCGACCTTGCCCTCGCATCTGACTCACGCGTCCACAGAATTACAACCGGCAGTAGATCATTCTCGAACCTTGCCGCCATAACGTGGAATACTCTTCCCACCCACCTGCGCCAGACCAAAGACCTCCTTACCTTCAGGAAACTTCTGAAGACCTGGCTGTTCGAGCAGTAGCATCACCTCTCCCCCTCTCTTCTCTCCCCTCCTCCGGCCCTTGAGACCCTCACAGGTGAGTAGTGCACTTTACAAATTCCTGATTGATTGATTGATTGATTGGTTGATTGATTGATTGATTGAAGCTACTTTGAACCATAGATAAGGGTATCGAAGACGTTACATAGGGCATCATGAAGTCGAGATTGGTGTTTGGCAAACTTATCACACAAATGAATTGCAGAGGCCTGGGCCTTCTCTCTGTAGAACTCTACAACACTGTTCTACACCTTGCGCAATTGGTATACATGCAACTACACAAATAGGACCCACCACTATGAGTCATGATCAAACATAACCTCATGGACAGCCACAAGGCTTGCACCTGCTCTATAAACTTAGCCTCAATGCACTCAGAACCTAGCCCTGTCATCCAGGCTATGGCCAAGACGTGGAGACATGCCCACATACCCCTTTGAGTAGATGCCAACCTCAATGACAAGGCGCCACTGTGGCACATTACCTTCATCCATATAGGAGGAAAATTGCTTAATTGGGATCTGTGGCGAGCAGCTGGGGTTCAATCCTTACACCAAGTCATAGCGCAGGGAGCCCTCAAATCCTTTGATATGGTTAGAGAAGAATTTCCCCTCCAGCTGAATGAACAGTGGAAATACATACAATTTTGCCAATGCCTCTCTCGCAGATTGGGTACTTAGCCATGGACTATCCCGACCTCACTAGTGATAACTTATCTCCATTGCTGGGGAAGCTTTAAAGGCGTAATGCCATGTCTGTGTATCATGCTGATACAACATCTACCCTCCCAACTGCAAGTAGAGAGGCTGAGCAGTAATTGACAGGACCACCTCCAGGTAGAATGTACGGCAGAGGACTTGGCAGAGATACTCAAAAATCTAGGGGGGCAAGGGAGAAGAGAAAAACATTCTGTCTCTTTAAAATTCTCCAAGAATGGTATGGGACACCTGTGAAATTACATAAGGTGGCCCTGCCACTCTGACTACTGGTGCTGCGACCACACACACTGTGACATAGTGCACATGCTACATGACTGCCCTGAGGTGCGCAGCCTCTGGGACAAGGTGGGAGCCACATTGAGTAGCTCTGTAGCCATACCCACCCCAATGCTGCACTAGTTCATCATGCTGCACAACACAATGGACTCCCCTTCCTTAACTAAACATCAAAGCTACAAAACAATTGACACCCTTTAAATTGTAACAACACATAGTCAACCATGTGGCCAGTAGGGGTTTGAGGGCCAGGCCATACCCCCAAACTGCCACTGTGCACAGTCGAAGTCTATGAGCTGCGTGGGTTTGGCGATACATATGATAATAAAATCATACTTTGCATTAAAGAAAATCTAAAAATTTGCTGAAAAAAAGAAAGGTTAAAGTGACGTTTTAGTTAGATATGGTAATAATACCTTACTTTGCATTTAAAAAAAAACCAGAAATTCATTGAAAAAGACAAAAGTTAAAGAGACGTAATAGGTGAAAATGCCAGTTAAAACAAACTGTTTTAAACAAACAAAAACATTTAAATTCACCATTTATAGTTATATGAAGTAAATGCCCTAAAGTAGCTATAACTCAGCCCCTCCTCATGCACTGCTTATGAACTCACATAATACATCGCTCATTACCTCTTCACTGTAACATCTGAAATCACATCATTGATGATAACACTGTGTGTGACGGGTTGAGAGTTATAGTTTTTTTAGAGCACAAGTTATGGCTATTTGAGATAACCATAACTGATAGATTTCAGTGGTTTTATCTGGACAGACACATAGGCCACTTCGTGGTAGGGCATTGTCTGTTGGTGGTCATGTGATCAAGGCCGATGGGCTGAAACGCGTCAGAATCTGTGTCTCAATAAACACAGGATTTGGAATTGACTTGAGAGAGTGCTTTTCACCTACGTTGACATATATTTTAATATAGATAGATTAGATATAGATACATTTATATAAAAATTATATTAATATAATAATATTACTCAAAATGTTACTAAAAAGCTGTAAAAAAATCACAAAAATATTAAAAAGCCAAAAAGAACAAACCAAAATGTTTAAAAAATGCACAATTTTAAAATACCAATATAAACAAATAACAATTAATAAAAAAATACTGAAGAAATAAAAATAAAAATAGATGTTTGTCCAAAAAAAAGGGAAAGCATGTTTTAAATCATACATAGTTTAGAGTAATAAACATACAAATTTGAAGTATCACACAAACTCAATCAACAAAATTTTACCAAAAACATAAATTAAACATAATTAACATTCCAAATTTACCAAACAAAAGCAAAAACAATAATTAAAAAAATTAAATTAAACACTACATCCTCACTCTACAAACATGTTGCACTTCAGAAGGATGAAATGTACTATGCTTAATCTAGCATAAGCTACAGTTTGGTGTCTGGAGAGATCAGAGTTACTACTCCCACTATAACCTCACCAACAGTAACAAAAATGTTGGACTTTGTTGGAACCAGATTTACTATTCCTACTCTAACCTATGCAACAGCAGTGAAATTATTAAACTTTGAAGGGGTCATATGTATGACTTCCACTCTAACCTAAGCAATAGTAGGGGAAAATGTTGGATTTTGGAGAGGGGATATACTATTCCCACTCCATCCTAAGCTACAGTAGGAAAAGTGTTCAATAAATATCTA
The DNA here is from genome assembly GCF_031143425.1 of Pleurodeles waltl. Lineage (NCBI taxonomy): Eukaryota > Metazoa > Chordata > Amphibia > Caudata > Salamandridae > Pleurodeles > Pleurodeles waltl. The sequence continues at coordinate 1,235,389,739 of NC_090447.1, forward strand.
ACAATTATTATAAAATATATTTTTAAATTACAACATTGAACATTAATAAAGGGGGGCGTGGTCAGGCCACGCAAAAAGATGGCTGAATGTTGAATGCCCCAGCGTGCTGGAGAGAACCCAGAAGGGGCGTGCATCCTCTGAATAAGCGAGGACAACTCTCCACTTCACGCGCCTGACTTCTACAGCACCAGCAGGGGTTCCAATCCCTTCATCCTGCGACCAGGGACCCTGTGAGTCACCCAGCAGCTGTGGCGGCCTCATCAGTCTGCACGGGAACTACTCTGGTGTGTGCAGCAGCTGTCTCACCTACTTCTTCTTGCCGCTGGCCACACATGTCTTCCTACAGCCCACCCACAAGGACTCCAGGAGACTATGGCACTGCCAAGCGACACCCCCCATTCACCCGCAGCACCTGGCAATGTGGGGGACTCCTGCACTCTGGACTCCTGTACTCTAGGGGCTTTCCCCCTCACTCTCTTGGTGCTCCCTGGGTCCCCATAACTTTGACTTGGCCCCAACATATCCACATAGGCTGCATGCAAGCCTTGACTCACTGACCCATAGAAGCCCTGCTGTAACGGATTGAGGAGCATCAACAGATCCCCCCCTCTCATGATCAGCCATTCAGGAATGGTGCCACCAGGAGGTACTGCCACCTTTGTCCATGGGGGCCCCACACTTAGACTTTGATGCCAGGGGACCCCAGCCTCTGTAGTCCCCCCCTCATCATCATTAGCCCGATAGGGCCCAACAGTGCCCTTTATGTACACGAGGTGATTCGCCCAACTGCCCCCCCCCCCCCCCCGGAAAACCTCACTCATGGCAGCGGGGAACCGGAATGAGGGTCCCCCTCTTTGCACAGGGTGGGTACAGGGTGAACTGATCTGCTGCCCTCCTCCTTTATACCCCCCACGGACCTAGAATGGGGGAACACTGGGGGTAGGTCGCTCCCCTGCTCACGCAGCGCCTCCAGTCCCTGACTGCCTTCCTCTCCTGTGAGTGTGCTCCCCCCTTCTTGCCCGTGTACCCCGAGTGCTTGTGCTTGTGCTGGTGCTGACTAAAAATCCCTTTTCTCTCCTTGTATCCCGTGCGTGTGCCCCCGAGTGACTGAAATTCCCTTTTCTCTCCTTGTATCCCGTGCGTGTGCCCCCGAGTGCCGTGCGCCGTGCGCCGTCCTCCCCTCTCAGCCCCTCCTTTTTAGTAGATTTTAGTAGGCTCTTGTTCCCTTTTCGCCGTCTTGCCGCTTTTTCCCGCCGCTCCTACCGCGCTTTTCCCGGTGTTTTTTGCCGCTCTTTTTTGTCGCTCTTTTTTCCCGCTTCCAGCTCCCCTGCCTGCCCACCTCCCGCCTCCCAGCTGACCCCGCCTCCCCACCTACCCCTTAAATGGTGGCCGCTGCGAGGCCGCGCAGCGGACGCGCGCAGCGGGCGCGCCGAAGGCGCGCCTAAGGCAAGCCCGTCTGCGCCTGTCCGCGCCTGGACCGCGCCCAGCGCCCGAACCCCTGGCCCCCGCGCCCCCCGCTTGACCTATGACTCCGCCACCCTCGCCAACCTCAACCCCGGCCGCGCGCCGGGCTGCTACCGCGCCACCCCGAAACGAACCCACGGACCCTTCACCTGCAGCAACTGCCGCTTCACCTGCCTACGGACCCACACCGCCACCACCAAGAACGACGCCCCCGGAAGCAACCTCGAATGCATCCTGGTCAACACCCGCTCCGTCCACAGGCACGCCATCGAACTGTGGAACCTCATCAACTCAACGAACCCAGACATCGCCTTCCTCACCGAGACCTGGATGAACCCCTCCTCGGCACCCGACATCGCCATAGCCATCCCCGACGGCTACAAAATCATCCGGAGAGACCGCTTCAACCGCACCGGAGGAGGCATCGCCATCGCACACAAAAGCTCCATCAGCATCTCGACCCACACCGACAACTCACTTCCCGATGCCGAACACCTCCACTTCGTGATCCACATCGACCCCAAGACAACCCTAAGAGGCACCCTCATGTACAGACCACCAGGACCCCGCACCAAGTTCAGCGAAGACATCGCAGACTTCGTCAACCCCCACGCACTCTCATCCACCGACTACATCCTCCTAGGAGACCTCAACTTTCACCTGGAGAACCACACCGACAACAACACCACCGCCGTTCTAGACAACCTCGCCAACCTGGGACTGAAACAACTGGTCAACACCCCCACCCACTACGCCGGACACACGCTCGACCCCATCTTCTCCTCAAGCAAACACATCACCTTCAGCCACACCACCGAACTCACATGGTCGGACCACAGCTGCGTCCACTTCAGCTTCAAGAAAACCACAGTGCATCACCACACCCGGCAACCACCAAAAAGACACTGGAACCGAATCACCACAGAACAACTCGCAGCAACGCTCTCCCTGAACCAACCCACCAGCACCAGCAACCCCAACGAGGCCGCCAACAACCTCACCAACTGAATCTCCGACTGCGCCAACCTCCTGGCCCCTCTGAAGACCCAAACCAACACCAACAACCACAAGAAAAACTCCTGGTTCACCACCGAACTCAAAAACTCCAAGAAAGAATGCCGCCTCCGCAAGAAGACATGGCGCCTCAACCCGACAGAGGAAAACCTGACAGCTCTCAAGGACACCACCCGCCAACACCACCAACGCCTCCGCACCGCACGAAAAACAGCCTACCAGAACAGACTTGACAACAACGCCCACAACAGCAAGGAACTATTTGGCATCGTCAAAGAGCTCTCCAACCCGGACGCAGAAACCAACCCCATCCCTCCCTCACAGGACCTCTGCGACTCCCTCGCGACCTTCTTCCACCGTAAGATCGCCGACATCTACAACAGCTTCACGGCCACCAACATGAACCCGCCCCCGGAAGCCGCAAACAACATCTCCACCATCCTCGCCTGGAACCCTACCACCACCGAGGAAACCACCCGCGTCATGAACTCGATCCACTCGGGATCACCCTCCGACCCCTGTCCTCACCACATTTACAACAAGGCCGACAACATCATCGCACCCCACCTCCGAGACGTCATCAACGCCTCCCTCACCACCGCTACCTTCCCTGAAAGCTGGAAACACGCAGAACTCAACGCCCTCTTAAAGAAACCTACAGCAGACCCCACCGAACTCAAAAACTTCTGGCCTATCTCCCTCCTACCGTTCCCCGGCAAAGTGATTGAGAAAATCGTCAACGCTCAACTCACCGCCGCCCTGGAAACCTCCGACTCCCTCGACTCCACTCAGTTCGGATTCAGGGCCAACCACAGCACCGAAACCGCCCTCATCGCAGCCACGGACGACATCCGAGCCCTGACCGACAAGGGTGAAACCGTGGCCCTCATTCTCCTGGATCTCTCTGCAGCCTTCGACACGGTCTGCCACCGCACCCTGATAGACCGCCTCTGCAGCGCCGGCATCAGAGGCAAGGCCCTGGAATGGGTCATCTCCTTCCTCTCCGGAAGGACCCAGAGAGTCCGCCTCCCCCCCTTCAGATCCGCAGCCACGGAGATCATCTGCGGCGTACCCCAAGGATCCTCCCTCAGTCCCACCCTATTCAACGTCTACATGACCCCCCTGGCAAACATCGCACGCAAACACGGACTCAACATCATATCCTACGCCGACGACACCCAGCTCATCTTATCCCTCACCAACAACCCCACATCAGCAAGGACCAGACTGCACGACGGCATGAAGGAAGTAGCGACCTGGATGACAGACAGCCGACTGAAACTGAACACAGATAAAACGGAGGTCCTCATCCTCGGCCCTACCCCCTCCGCATGGGACGACTCCTGGTGGCCCCCCGCCCTAGGCAGCACTCCCCAACCGACCAACCACGCAAGCAACCTCGGCTTCATCCTGGACTCCTCCCTCTCGATGACCAGACAGGTCAACTCGGTGACCTCAGCGTGCTTCAACACCCTCCGCATGCTCCGCAAGATCTTCCGCTGGATCCCCATCGACACCAGGAAGACCGTCACCCACGCCCTCGTCACCAGCCGCCTGGACTACGGGAACACTCTGTACGCCGGCATCACCACCAAGCTGCAGAGGAAACTTCAACGGATCCAGAACGCCGCAGCACGACTCATCCTGGACATACCACGCCACCACCACATCTCCGGACACCTGAGAAAACTCCATTGGCTCCCGGTCAACAAGAGGATCACCTTCAGACTCCTCACCCACGCACACAAAGCCCTCTACCACCTCGGACCCAAACTCATCAACTCCCGCGTCTCCTTCTACACTCCTCCGCGCACTCTGCGCTCCACCGGTCAAGCCTGGCAGCCGTTCCCCGCATCCGCAAAACCACCGCCGGAGGAAAATCCTTCTCTTTTCTGGCAGCGAAGACCTGGAACTCCCTGCCCAGTCACCTTCGCGCCATACCCGAACACCTCCCCTTCAGAAGGCAGCTCAAGACCTGGCTCTTCGAGCACTGACCCCCTCCCCCCAGCGCCTTGAGACCCTTATGGGTGAGTAGCGCGCTTTATAAATGTGATTGATTGATTGATTGAACACTGGCCAAGGATGACGGCACCCCTGGGACCTGTACTGAGCTACGCCCCTTCCCCACTTCAGTGAGTGACTGTGTCCTTCTTCTTCCCCCCTCACCCTTGGTGTTGGTGGCACCTTGCTGAATGACCCTGCTCTCCACATCCAGGCCTTGGTTGAGGTAGGGGCCTGGATCGTGACGTTCAGCCTCTGTTTGTTTGGAACCATCGAGCAGCACAATTGTTCTGTAACCCACAGGTAGCTCAGATGGCAGCCGACCTCCAGACACCCTTCTCTATCCTCCCAAACTGCCCTCCACTGAGCTCATCGCCGCTGCCTCTTCCCTATATCCCTGGTCAGGTGATGCCCTCCGGCAAGCCCTCCGGGAAACATGCCCGTCAACTACTCTTCTTAGAGGCCATCTCTCAGTCACGCGCCATGACCACGCAACAGGTGCCACCAATTGGGGGCCCACGGAGCCTACTGAGGATCAGTATCAGGAAATCATAATGGAGTGCATCCTGCACAACGTCACGGCACTTGGCCGGTGGCTGGAAGGTATGGACTCCAAGATCTCAGACCTCACAGCAGAATTAGGGTCAATCGGAGCTGACATTGCAGCTTTTCAGGACAAGGTGGCTGGGGTAGAACACCGTCTCACAGCGGTGGAGGATCGGCTCAACACCTGGAACTGCTATACAGGAATAAATTAATGGACCTAGAGGACAGAAGCTGCAGGGACAACATCTCCTTCTTTGACATTCCAAGAGAACATATGTCAGAACCTTCCTTCAAGACCTTCTCCCCACCCTCACGGGACTCAAATTTACTCCATCTCTGGAGTTCCAATGAGCACACAGAATGGGTCCAATGCACAGGGACACAACGGCCTGAGCTCACCCATAATCACATGCTTTCTCTGGCATGAATAGGTCGGAAGCTCTTGACGGTGGCCTGCGCTAATGTCCGTATGATTACAAAGGACACAAAATACCAATTGCCGCTGATTTTTCCCACAAAACTAAAAACAAACGGAGGGCATTCTTGGCCCTGCGACCCCAAATATGCAATCTGGGTATCAAAATCAGACTGTTTGAGCTGGCTCGGATGTGGGTGTCCAGAGACAACAGCTCCAGGGACTTCTTTGATCCAGAGGAGATCTGCCTCTTCCTGGAGGGTCTTACAGTCCAGGCAATGGATCACACTTTGTTGGACTTGTCCCCCGCCCTCACTTTGTGGACACAGCCCTGCCTCCTCCCACCTCCAAAGGTTCCCAGAACATGAAAGGCACCTTGATGAGAGGCAGGGCCCTAGATCTACCTGCGGAGATCTCAGGACAGCAGGGAAATGGCTCTCCAAGTGGTGACAGCTCCTGAAATCCTTGTCCACCGAGGGATAAGTCTGCTCTTGTGGCCCGACTCAATTCCTGTGGCTATGCAGACACCAGACCACAGCCCCTGTCACCAGTACGCAGAGCAGATGACTATATCCTTTGAACATTTTCTCCTTCACTCACTTTGCCTAAACTGCTGGTTATGCTACTGTTCCCTCAGAGCTGCCCCCCTACATGCCTTGGCCTGAAGCACCATAACACTGAGCTCGATACAACTAACCCTCTGTGTATTCCAGTGCAACAATGGGGAGAGTTCCAGCCAAGCCTCTGGGCTTCTACACATGTCGTGATTGTAATATATGTGCCTTTGGCCTGGATAAAACTAGTACTTTCTGTTATAAGAATACAGGGGTCTTTACTATCAAGAGTTTTATTAACTGTAACACCAAATTTGTGATTTATATCGTAAAATGCACATGTAACAAAATCTATGTGGGAAGCACCATAAGACAGCTGAAATACCGAATACAGGAGCACATACTTGCCATCAGGAATAATGACAATAGGTATCCATTATCATTGCACATGACATCGACACACCAACGCGACAATGTAATTTAGTTTCATGGGATTGACCATATTCCACCAAACTCCAGGGGGGGCAATAGAGAACTGCAATTACGCAAAAGAGAAGCAGCATGGATTTGTCGGCTACGCACGGTTGAGTTGGGACACAACACTGACCACAAACTTCATTATTATTTGTAATGGTATTGTTGTATACTGTATATATCAATCTATTGTCAGCTTAGAATTGAATACAAGTATTTTCTTTAAAAAATTTCGAATAGAGTAGTGGCTTAGGAATTGCCTTTACACATGTAAATAGATTATAATTTTCTATATAATGACTGAGACAGTATCAGATTTCGAAACATATGTTTTGTTATTACCCCTTCACAATACCCTGTTTGTATTTATATGCTCATTGCATATCAATGGACCTTATTTCCAGTAAAATTGAGATTGTATTGTAATAGGGACCATTGGCCCCACCACTGTCATACTCACTATTGTAACATTATCCTCTACTATATATATTTTTCTTTCTCTTATTGGGGTCTTGTCACTTTCTTATTAATTGAACTTTTCACTGAGGACTGCTTGCTCCCCTCGTTCCCTTTTTTTCTCCACATATATCACATACAACATATTTCTTATATATGTATACATTTTCGCTTTCTTTTTTGTTCTATTATCCATTGTTGGTAATTATTTTTTACACTCTGCCATTCTCACACCCCTATTTATTACTATGTTTTGATTCTCTCTTGTTCACTTTAATATGGCCGCCGTATAAACCACTTGTGTAATGCCGCCCATTGGGCATAGTCCCTTTACTATGTTTACATTCTCTCTCGCGTACGGCGGCTTCTATAAACTTTCGGCATTTCTTGCAGTTTTTTTCCTAAACACCTGGACGCACTACTTATTTCACTTTAGTTGACGGGCGGCAACACGACCGGGCCCATCGTTCGTTATTCTCGTTCTGCAGTTCACCGGCCTGTTATAATCTACAACGTGAGAACAGCGTGTAACTACATATTCTAGGTAAGACTGGAAAACAGCCCTTCAACCTACAAATATAGCTATGTTATCGTGTTTAAATCAACCCCCGGGGGTGTTGCCCACATTACCATTATCATTTTTGGATATATGAATCGCCTTTCCCATATTTTCTCTCTCATTTTTAGTTTATTGAATCTTCGTTTGTGCTCACACATATTTTGTGAATGACTTCTGATTTCAAATTGGAACTTACTACTCGGTATGTGCTCCTTTTTTCAAAGTAAACTATCTCTCCTTTTATATTTATTTTTATTTCTATTTTTATTTTTTGTTTTACTTCATTCTCTTATTCTATTGCTTCTTGTTATTGTATGTCTGGTGATGGATCATCAAATACTTTGGCATGGTGATGCTGGCATCATCTCGGTCCAGGGTTCACTGTAATCATCATACTTACCACAGTTTCCACGGTATTTCGTTATCATGCACATTTTTGTCACTAATGTAATTGTTAGAATCCACCTCTTTTTCCTTCGTCTGTTCTCTTTTTCCTTCTTACTTATCTTCCTTGTCGGTTCTATCCATCACTTACGATTCGAGGTTGATTTACAACCAGAACTATGGTTTATCCGAAGAAATTCTCTCCTTTCTATTCAAACTTAATCAATAATCACACGTAGCTAGTGTCTTGTGCCTCGCACTATGTAATATTTTATTTTGCTTTATCTATTTTGCTTTTGTAATGTTAGGAATACTACTGTTATTTTACTACTTTTTTATGGCCATATGTTACTCTTGCAGCCCTGAAGAAGCCCAAGTATATAGGGCGAAACGCGTTGGCTGCTGGGTTGCTTGTCTCCATGAATCTATTGTGGCAGCAAGTGTCTTTGACCAAATAAAAACTTCTGGAAGAAACCTACAGAAATTTCGCATCATCACATGCTCAATAAATTGGGACTTTTTTTTAATCATTACATATGAATTGTGTTTACAACCCATAGTGGTGCACCACCCATTTCTTTTTTCTTCAACAATTGGGGTGTTCTGTTCACCCCTCTGGTTCCTTTGTGCAGCAGGGACTTTGGTGGTAGTGCACACTACATTTTACTCTACAACGTATTATTTGTGTACATTGTGACTATTTGGAAACTACTAGGGATTGATGCGTTCCTCTTTTGGGCTTGCTGCACTTTGTTTGATTAATGTTTATCTAATGCCCCTGTTCTCTCTCACACAGGTGCCTTTGGAGCCTCCTAAGGAGGGGTCCCTGTGTGCTGTATAGTTGGGGTGGGATGCTAAGACCCTCCCATGTGGTTGAGCCTCTGATTCCCCTGGCTTGACCGGGGAACCAGGCTGTCTCCTCTCTACTGGCAATTACCGGGGGTAAGCCTCGTTGTTGCACCCACTGTCGCTCCTTGGCATGAACCGATTACATGTTTCGCCACCAGGCAGTAGTGGTAATGACAATGACTCTTGTTTTGCTCGCCCATGCTTTTTCGTAAAGATGGGACCTACTGTCCCTTGGGGTATAATTCCTGTTATTGTTCAACATTGTTTTATGCACTGGTGTACCCACTCTAGTGTTGTTTTGCCACCAAATTACTGATTGCATCTCCTGCACTGCCCATGTGGCTTTGCCCGGCCAACCCTTTCCTCTGTCACATCCCCTGTCTACCCCCTTCCACATCTTCCACTCTCCACCATCCCCCGTCCTCTTTCAAATCTCAGAGTTCCCTCTCTCCTCCACTCTCTATATCGTGGTCCTGCCCTTTGAAAGGGTGCTGGATGCACCCTGCTCGCCTGACAGGTGCCTCCACATGTACCCTCTTGTGCGTACTCCCCCAGGGCCACAAATGTGTGTGACCCTTCCCAGCCCTGGTGAACCCATCCTTTTAATCCCTGCTTTTACCCTCAGCTCTGATGTCATACACTGTCACCTCTGTACTCCTCTGTACTTGACCCTCCATGGGGGACTCCAAGCGCAAAGTTGGTGCAAGTTTAGACCCACAGTCTACAGTCTTCAACCCCTTGGTTCAGTGCTATTCTTCCTCTGTTTTTTTTCTCCCCCTCCCCTTCCCTTCACCCCCCCATGCTCTGGCTCCCAGTAACACTAGACACATCCGAACCCATAGCACCCGAGGGTTCCTCTGCATGACTTTTCCTTGCATCTTCCCATCCTCTCCCCTCCTCCCTCTGTCTCCCCTTATTTGCTTACCCCGCTCTCTCCTGCCCCCCTTTGCTCTCTCAAGTACCCTCTATCCCCTCCGACCTTCTCCTGTCCCCCCACCTGATCTCCACATCCTGACAGTTGCGTGCCCACTCCACATGCCGCCAACTGCTTCTATGGCCTCCCCGACCCCAATGGCACCCACCCTGCTATGTACCATGTCTTGAAATCTTAAATGACTGAATCATTATATAAAAGGGAAAAAAGTGTTGCCCTACCTACAGTCCAAACACGTGGATGTGGCTCTCCTACAGGGAACCCATCTCTCCCACTCAGAGTATGAGAAGCTGCAACGGGACTGGGTAGGCAGAGTGTTGCACAGTAGCTGCCCGATGCCGGCCTCTGAAGGACATGCCTCCCATAGAAAATGCAGTGTTACCAACCTTTTACCCAAATTCCTGCCTTTCACCATTCTTAAAACCTAGTCTGACCCGAATGGCCATTATGTTCTAGCTAAACTCAAACTTGGTGACCACACATTATGCATATGCTCGGTATAGACCCCCATGGGCCCCGTGTGCCCTTTCTTACTCCAATTTAAACGCCTCTTGACAGAGATCAGGGTCTCCCGCTATCTCATCGGAGGGGATTGGAACTTGGCTTGTGACACAGTACTTGAACGCACTGACCCCTGTGGCGTTGGCAACAATGTTGATAGGGCCCTCTTGAACAATATACTATCGGACCGTGGCCTGGTGGACCACTGGCGTCTCTCCAACTCAGAAGAACATGAAGACAGACTTCCTCTCTGTGGTCCACAGTATGGTATCCCATTTAGTTTATGTCCTCTCCTCCCATTGGCTAGTAGCCCTTGTGAGGGAATTCAAGTTCCTGGAGACTGTCCTTTCTGACCACATTCCTGTCCTGACAGCCCTCGACCTAGGACTCTCTTCACCTGGATGCAAACAATGGCGCTTAAATATCTCACACTAATGAATCCCTCAGGTCAAATTACAGCTGTGCTTCCAACTCTCCAGATACCTCACAAACAACACGGGGTTGGTCCTCTCCCAGCAGATCCTATGGGCGGCAGCCATTAGAGGTCAGCTAATGAGGGATGTTGTCCTCAATACTGCTTGGAAAAAGGCCGAGCAGAAGGAGGAGGAGGTTAAGATTTAAGCTGTCACCCGCCAATACACTGCAGACCCACTACTCCTCTTCGCCGCCATCTGGAATGGGCTCGCATGGACCTGAATATTTTGTTCACTTCCGAGGCAGAATAAGATCTCCAGCGCTTGAAAAGACGGCACCACGAATGGGAAGCATGTCATCTTTGGTGGCCCAACTACAACAGCAGGAGTTGGCGCTTTCTATCCCAGCTATCAAACCTGCAACTGGCACTGTCCTAACATGCCTGCAGGCCATCGTAAATGAATTTGCTAACTTCTACCACTCCCTTTACTCTCTGGAGATGAAGGATGACCCGGTCCGTTTAGCTGCCTTCTTAGACGGCATATCCATTCCTTGCCGCAATAGTGATGGCAGAACATAGATTGCACAGGCCATCTCCAGGCTCCCTTATCATAAAGAACCCTTGGAAGATGGCTTCCCCGCAGAGTTTTATAAATGAACAGGCAAGGAGACAGTGGACTCCCAGGATGAAGCCTTTTTTGATAAGGAATATACGGGGGCCCCATTGGGCTCCATTTCCAACAGGATGGTGATATCAGTCCTACTGAAACCTGGGAAGGATCACTTGCTCTGTGGGAGCTATAGGCCCATCTCTCTGCTCAACGGTGACATTAAAATCTTGGCGTGTGTACTGGCGGCCCGCCTCTGGAAGGTGATCCCATCCCTCATCCACTACACGCAGGTGCGCTTCCTCCCGGGTCACTCCTCCAGACATCATCTCCGCACCCTAGCACATACTCTGTGGTCGGCTAAGGACCTACAAGGTGACATCCTCACACTTTCCCTGGATGCAGAAAAATCATTCAACAGGGTAGAATGGTGGTACCTCTTTGAGATCCTGCTCCACTTTGGAATGGGAGATGACTTCATCTCCAAGGTTCGCTGCCTCTAAGACATGCCCACAGCCCGAGTAAACTGCAGAGGTTTTCTCTCTTACCCATTCCCAATACAGACGGGGACATGACAGGGCTGACCATTGTCACCACTGCTGTTCCTCCTAGCAGTCGAACCCCTCGCGGCATCAATTCGACACTCCCCGCTAATACGCGGAGTCCCCTTCATAGGCGGCACGTCCAAGATATATCTATATGTGGATGATATTCTGCTTACTCTCACATATCTCTCCCGTTCCCTCCTGGCTCTGAGAAATTCACAGGTTTTGTGGCAATTTCGGCCCATAAAATGAACTGGGACAAAAGTGAGGCATTATCCCTATCACGAACCACTACATGTGCGGCCATCTCTGGCTTCCCATTTCGATGGACCCCAACCCGCCTTAAGTATCTAGGACTACATGTCAACAGATGCCTAGATTGAATGATAGCAGACAACCTTGACCCATTGATAGCACACATGAACCTGAATTTTGAGAAATGGTCCTGCCTGGGCCTTTCTATTTTGGGGGAAGGTCCAAGCAGTATGAATGGTGACACTACCATGGTATACATACACTTTGGGTATGCTGCCTCTCCTGGAGAGTATACACTCTTTCATCTGGTGTACTTCCGGACCACATCTAGCCAGTGCCCAACTCCTGGCTCATCACTCCAGCAGCGGCTTGGGTCTGCCCTCAGTGGAGCATTACGCCTTAGTTTTCCACCTCTCAATTGAACCTACCTGCTGCCCAAGGCGCTGTACCTACCATTATGGGTCCAAATGTAACGTGCACTTTTGGCATGTCCCCGGGGCCTGATTCCTCTCTATGGAGATGGAGCCACCAAGACTCACCCCGTTGACCCAATGCTGAATGCCATGATGAAGTCATGGTGATGCTGACCCCACCTTTTTGGAGTGAACCCCCACCTTCGTGCATACTCTCCCCTTTGGGGCAATGCCAACCTCGGCTTCGATTGCCTGGCATTGGACTGGAAAGAATGGCACAGGGCAGGCATAGAGAGCCTCGCCCAGGTCCTTAATGGCGACGCTTTTAAGTTTAAGCCTTTTACAGCGTCCTGGGAGAAGTTCAGCCTCATGCAGCACCATTCCTGGAGATATCTCCAGTTGCAACACTGCCTTTACCATCGAATGGGGCTAAACCTTGGGTCCTTCGATCCTCACCCGTGGTGTCATATATTAAAACATGGGGCCACTTCTGCAGAGTAATATTAGGTTTTTACAACCTCTTGATTCCCCACCTATTCTCCCTGCCCCTACAGAACAACCTCAGCACTAAATGGCAGGTCAGATTACAGCTGTCCTATGACACGGAGGACTGGATTGAACTATTGGAGACCCATGACCATGGTACGTGACAGGCCCATATGAAGTTCTGTTTCTTCAAAACCCTGCATGATTGGCATTGGTCGCTGGTGAAACTTTGGGCAGCAGACTTGTTGCACCAAACAAACTGCTGCTGCTGCCCCCATTTCCACTGTGATCTTATGCACATTCTGTGTGACTGCCCCCTCATTGGCACCTACTGGGACGCAGTTGGGAACATGATGCATGAGACCCCACTGGTTGCACTACCTCTTTCCCATCATCTGATCTTCCTCCATGACATGGTGGACTCACCAGACCTCTCCCACCAGCAATCCCACCTACTGCATATGGCACATGCTACTGCAAAACTCTGTAGCCTCCATCACTGGTGTTCCCCACGTCCCCATCTCATGATGATACTCTCTCAGCCATGTATCAGAAGGCCTCCCATGAGAGAGTCATCTACAACCTGCAGGACAGGGTGGGGGCATTTCTCCAAATATGGGCACCCTTCATCTGGGATCCTGCACAGTCACCATGAGCCCAGGCCCAATCCCTCCCTCCATATGCAGTAGCCCCCAGATATAGTCAACGGTCCCATCCCAATGCACCAGATTCTGATTCCACCCCCACCATGGCTCTACATTGGCACACCCATCCCTTCTCTGCTGCTGTCACAAATAAGCCCCCAGCCCTCTCGCCTTAATCCTCTCCCCTTTCTCTTTCATTCTCTACCGCCCATCACACCCACCATTCCTTCCACCTCCTCTCCCTCTATATTTACCCACCCTCGGCCCCTATCCACCTACTTTGCTACTGACCTGCTGCTCCACCCACCCCCTATCCTACTTCCTTGTTGATGTGAACACACACCATCCCTAAGTGCCACGGGCTGATCCCCCTCATGATTATATTGGCAATCCAATACACCCTCCCTTACGCCCCAAGACACCACACCCTTTGGCACTGGCTCTACATCCCAGGGCCGAACCCGGGGACTTCCATTTTCATTATTTTACATGCCTACTACATACACCATGTGTCCCACCCCAAGATTGGAAATGTGCACCATTACACTACCTGGCTTTTTTAGCAAGCTGGTACAGTGATAGAAAGGCATCATCTGTTGTTGTCCTAATACCACGTTATGTCGCCCCCCGTCTCCTTCTCACATCATTTCTTTTTGTACCCTATGCACCCCTCTACGATGGTTTTCATAATAAAGAATTGCTAAACAAAAAATATTAATACAAAACATCAAATAAATACATTTGTAAACAAATTTTAAAAAACAACTTCTAAAGGCCATCAAAAACTCTACTAAATTGCTGTAAAATTAATATTAAAACTATAACAAATTACCAATTTAAGCAGGCCATTCACCTGAAGCACCTAAACACAGTAATTATCAGACCTACCTGGTAGAGGGAGAGAGACTCTAATGACCATGCTTGTTCCTCTTTAGCTCCACTCTTCTTTGTTTCTTCTTTTACATTGGATGGCGAGGGGTCCAATTTTCATTCTTCCTTCGCTTCCATCCCCAATTCTTCTCTCCTCTCTGGATGCCTTGGAGGTTGAGCAATTAGACTTTCAGAAGAAGGGGCTGTCCCAGAAATTGGCATTGGCTGTAAAGCTTCTAGAAAGCCATCACCATGCGGTCTTACTGTCACCACTGGTCATCATTTCAGAAATGCTGCAGGGAGAATAATATTAACTCTTTAACAGGTCCTAAATCAGCATTTTACAATAAGGTTTTTCTTTGGGTTATTGGTTACCTCCCTTAGGTTTCAGTGGACGGACATTAACACTTACAGGGAGCAATGGAGATTAGTTTGTCTTGTTGATCCTTATGCCCTTTAGTTACTGAAGGATTTTACATCTCTGCCTTTTCTTAGAAATGTTGGTGCTTGGTTGAGATTTGTTCCTGTTTTTAAAGATGTATAGCAGTCTCATTTTTAATCTTTAAAAATGAATCCTCTCCAGTTTTTAACTTGGAAAGTGTTATTTCTTGTGGCACTTATTTATACCAAATGAATGAGGGAATTATCTCTATCTGGCAAGCCCCCTTCCTGGAAGCGTTTCCTGGCAGAGTTATGGTTAGGGCCACCCTTTGCCCCTAAAGTGCAGACCTTCTTTTGATTATAACACAAGATGTTGCTGGCGTTTATGCCTAATCTTTTTACCCAGAACTGGTTGTTTTCAAATATTTGGATGAAAAGGACCATTTTAATTTACTTTGATCTGTTGGCTTCTTATAGGAAGGTTGATTTTTGTAAACTCTTGTCCAGCTAGAAAAGGATATAAGCCTTTTATTTCTTCTGTGAGTCTAATTTATATATCACGACTTGTTTTTTCTTGCGGTCATAACTATGATGTGTATTGCCCGCATTGCTTGTTTTTATATTAACATTGGCAAACTCATATACTCAAAGATCCCATGGTAAAATCAGAAATTGTACTTTTACTAAACTCAAACAAATTAGAAATCATTCTGACTTAATCTGATTCTAAACCAGCAGTGATAGAAACATCTTGATCATGACACAAATCTAGTTATAGATGCTCGGATCAATTCAGTCTCACAAAGTTGTTTTACCCCATTAGCCTGCATTTTCTGGTTTAGTCACACTTGCCACCGCTGTTACAGCATGTATCTGCAGCATTTATATAGGCACACCATTACAAGCCATTCGTATTCCAAGCAGACATAACCATATCTCAACTGTGCTGAAAACTATCTACTGGCTTCCTTGCCAAAAAAAACCTCTTCAATTCACTCTGTCTTTTTCAACTAGGTTACTACTCGTCTACCATCTTGAACTAATAAAAGATTTGCTTTTCATTTGAAACTGCAATTGGCCTTCCAAATGAACAGAGCTGTATACAGAGCGTTTAGAGTCCAGGCTGCAAAAAATGGAATGTTCCTTTTCTGACATATTATGTTATTTATTTGTGTAGCTCATGCACACAGATTTTTCTGCCACTTTAGAAACACACAGCCTTAAAACCTAAGAGCAACAGAGGAAACAGGCTAGAAGACAATAATTATTTGTTATTGTTTTATCTGGTGTCTGTGACAATATTAAAGGTAGAGTTCAACAGTTTGGCCACTGCTGTAGAAAAAGCACGGCCTCATAAGTCACTATTCTGGTCCTAATGTTTGTGAACAAGAATTGATTTGCCAATTGGAGAAAGTGGGATGGTTGATAGATTGAAAATGGATTAGCCTGACAGGAGGGCGCTCTAAGATGTGTGCTGTTAAGGACAATTGTTAGGACCTTAACAGCAACCCGAGACCGACTGTGAAGTCAAAGTAGCGATCTCAGTATTGTCAACATACGTGGTCTTCCCACAATTTTTGTAAGCACTTATTCCTCAGAATTGTGAGCATGACTTAAGTTTTGCCTGGAGATTCAAGGTAGATTGAATTAGCATAGTCAAAAACAGATCAAATGGTAGTGTTCACCAGTGAATATGCAAATCAATAAAGAGGACAATCTTTTTAGAAGGCACATTTGTGTGAAACAAGTATGGGCCACATTTATGGACTCGGCTTTCACCAACAGGGTACTGTACAAAATAATTCCTAAGATTCGCACCCTAGTCATAGGACCTTGCAGGTTACCCATTCGATCTAGTCATAAGCTTGTTACCCGTTCCTATACCAATGAAACAGAGATAATTAAAATCTTGATTTTGATGGGATTCATCTTCAAGAAGGTTTTGGCTATCCATCACCTGACGATAGTCTGGCCCTTCTTTGAAAATCTTGTCTTTTGAATTGAAGACTTTTGCACACTCAATAGGTTAAAGATTTGCTGAGTATTGTAAGCATACATGTAAAAGTACCCCTACCTGGTGGAGCGAAATGGCCAAGGGAAGACATGTACATGTGAAACAGAAAGGGCAAGAGGACCGTGCATTGCAGGGCCACAAAGTCACTGTCAGATTGTATCCACTTCAGGACCATACCAATAATGCCTGCTGCTTCCAAGGTCTTAGCAATATTACAGAGGGGTGGATGTCCCGTTAAAGCCCATGGGGGAGTGACCTAAATATCGACCTGTGAATATGAGATCCCTCGCTAACCACAAATCACTAATTACTCATATGTAAGTTTAGACACTCTGACTTTGTTGTATGGGTTGAACCTATTTTATTTAAAAAATATAAGGGGTCATTATGACCCTGGCGGAAGGCGGAGAACCGGCGGTAAGACCGCCAACAGGCTGGCGGTCTTACTTGGTGGAATTATGACCATGGCGGTTACCGCCATGGTCATCCGCCGGTTCTCCGTTCCGCCCGCAGGGCGGAGACGACCGCTGGGCTGGAGACCTGGGTCTCCAGCCCGGTGGCCGTCACTATACCGCCGGCGGTATTTTGACCCGGCTTACCGCCGTGGATTTCCAGCGGTTTGAACCGCCATGAAATCCATGGCGGTAAGCACTAACAGTGCCAGGGAATTCCTTCCCTGGCACTGATAGGGGTCTCCCCCACCCCCCACCCCCATCCTGACTCCCTCACCTACCCCCCCACCACCCCTGCCACCCCCACAAAGGTGACAGGGCCCCCCTCCCCACCCCGACCCCCAACATCACATCACCCATACCCACACAACACGCACGCAGGCACCACCTACACACTTACACGCACACACGCCGACATACATGCCTACATCCACACACGCAGTCATACACGCACACCCACATTTAAACATACACGCACACATCCATACAGACATACCCGCACTCATTCCCAAACACACAACACCTCTGCAAGCATACACGCATTCACACCCCCCTCTACATACACACACGCACACCCCCATGCACCCACACCACACACAACACCCCCCCCCTCCCCTCACGGACGATCGACTTACCTGGTCCGACGATCCTCCGGGAGGGGACGGGAGCCATGGGGGCAGCTCCGCCGACACCACACCGCCAACAGAACACCTCCACTGCGAATCACAGGACGTGATTCGCTGGGCGATGTTTTGTTGGCGTGGCGGTGGAGGTGGAGCAACCTCCACTTCCCCGCCTCCCGCCAGTATGGCTGTTGGCGTCTCTCCGTCCGTAAAAGGACGGAGAGCTGCCAACGGTCATAATAAGCCGAGCGGCAAACCGCCAACACTGGCGGTCTTCCGCACGGCGGGCCCTCGGTGGTCTTTAAAAAAGACCGCCGAGGTCAAAATGACTCCCATAGTCACTCCTTATTATATACCAGTGCACACGTAGTTTTATTGAACATAAAACAACATTATTTGACATTGTGTGCACAAGCCACTCTTGTATATATAAACATTGTTCAATTTTAAGAGTGTAACTAAAAGGAACACCCTTTAAGCACCTGACATTTAGTTTGATATTGTCCTAAATAAAGCATTTGCCTTGACCAATGTTAGTTCAGAAGCATTCAATGTTGTCCCATACGAGGGCAGGTGATTACAGTCAAAATATCACAGTAACTTGAATTATTCATTAATGGTCATTGTTGGTATGGAAAAATCATCAGTTTTTGGTAAAGCACATGCACCCCTGCTCTGAGTGCCCAACTGTACCATTGTGTGGGTTCCTAATGCTTATTTTTGTTGTCATAGGTAAAAACTGATCATGCGTGTGTACCAATGCATAAGCCATTCTCAAGAATTGCGGTCTTTTTGGATCAGGAGAGGTGCCAAAGCGCTACCCTCATATTGGTGAAAGGCTACTGCCTTCATTAAGAGTTAAACAGCACAAGCGCAGTGGTGGTAGAATACTGTGTAGTAACAGTAAGAGTGAACAGGTCCTCTTTACTCTGTGTCACTGGAGTGAAGCTCATTCACCTTTTTAAAGCTCCACTGCTGTGTGCTTATCTTACACTTGGCCTACATCAGTTAGGGGTAGAGTGCTTAGAGGTGCAGGTGTAGTGACTGCACTGGATGTATGTGTGCCTGGGAAGAGTACAGTAGAGGGTTAGAGTAGTACTGTGCAGTACATGTGTGGTTAGTTCATGTACTCAGTGTATGTATGTCTACAAGGAATACATCACACAAGAGATGTAGTGCTGTGCGGTGCACACACAAGAAAATAATGTGCTAGCTGTCTGTGTGCTTGTGAGAAGTATAATACATGAAGTGTTGTGCAGTGTGTAAATGGTGAGTGTGTGTGTTTGCAAATAGTGCACCCTGCTAAAATACAGAAAAGCTACAGTACTGAGCAGTGTGCATGGTCTGAGTGTGTATGCTAAATGTGTGTGTGTCTGTAGTGTGCAATGCATGCGGGTAACAATACTGGAGAGTGTGTGTGCTGTGAAAGTACACCGAGTGCTAGTGTACCTGCAATGGTACATTACATGGACCCTGGATTCCATTTTAGGAAGCCATGCCCTGTCTGGTGAAGACATGAGAAGAAGAGGAATGCCCCGAGACAGATTTGTGTATTGCTGCATTCCTGTGAGCTGGGTGGGACACACGCTGAAGGAGGAGAGAAAGAGAGTCCCCCTTTACACTTCAAAAGTGTGCTCTTCGACCAAAAGGAAGATGCCTGGACACATCTCAGGAAAGAGATGGCGTGATAAGGGAATAACAAGGAGTAGGGCTGGGAACCCAGGATTAACATTTGATGCACTTCACTGTGGCTGACACTCAGGTGTGAACTTTGGTCACTTCCATGAAGTGTGTTGTCGGTCCACCAACTATGAAGTCTTTCCTGCTGTGACAGACAGGCTTTCAAGAGGGAAGAAGAAAAAGAAAATGTATCCTTCAAAAGAAGCAGAACCCCAATATAAAACTTCAAGGACTCTAAACCCTGAATCACATTTTGTGTCTGCAAAAGCGCTATAAGAAGGGGAGGTTAAGAACCCCAAATATGTCACCTGCCAAGTAGCTAGACAGGCTATGTGAGAAGAGGAAGCTCTGCAAGACTTATGGCTGTGACTAGGACTGATGGCTAAAGCCAACTATTCTCCCTGCTGGGTGAGGGGATATCACCCAGGGTAACCAAGACCTGTTCTAGAGCTTGGAGCACCAGTGCCTGCTAGCTAGCCATTACCAATGTGCCCTATGAGGAAGGAGCGAGCACTGTAGGGAGCCAGGTCCAGTGGGGAGCCCTACCTTAAGGACTCCCTGTGAAAGGTGTGAGGATTCGGCTGTGCACCGATCTGGTCATAGCCCATGTGCAGGATTGTTTTTGGTGAGCCCTGTATGCCAGGAGAGGGCCACCTTAGACTGAGCCCTGCATTGAGTGCTAAGCAGGAAGCGCCAAAACCACACTGCCGATTGCGGTGACCTGTATGCCAGAGAGGGCCACAATTGAAGTAATTATGCTACCAGCATACCAGGACTCATGCAGGTCTTAGTGGCAATCACATATGCCAGGAGGGGCCTCCGTGGTGTCAACGATTGCCCCGGAGGAGTCTGTTATGTGCCCCGGCAACCCCAAATGCCAGGAGACATTGCCTGTATTAAGTTGCCAAAGATTTTGGGCTGTCGCCTGGGTCTGGAGTGAAGCTGTGACCAGTGGCCCAAGTCCCACAATGAGCTCTGCCCAGACTGACTCTGGAGGACCAGGAGGACAAACAGGATGACGCACACCCTCACTGAGCTCCAGTCGGGAGCTCAAGGATCGAATTGTGTTATTAATTACGAATGTTGTTATACTGTTGCATGTGTAGAGTTAAAAACAAAATAATTATTTTTCTTATAAAAATGCCTATTTGACTGGACATTGATATATTGACAGTGCTGTGTGCACTTTGAATTACAAGTCATGTTCATTTACCTTTATCTACACCCCCCTGTAGGAGCTTTGACTGCTCATCCATAGCTGCTACAGTAGCCCCTGCATGCAATGTCGTTGTTTGCTTCTCAGGTACAAAAGTCTGTAGTACATATCAGGACAGATAATGTGACTGCCAAATTGTACACAAACAGTACTGAAAGCAATCTGAAAGGGGTGTTTCTGACAGTCATTAATAATAATAATTTGTCAATATGACTGATAACTGCTCCTCGTGACATATGGCAACACATTCGACCTCAGGTTATGCGAGCAAGTTTGTTGAAGTCTTCCTCCTGGGCAAGGTATTTTTTAACCCGTCAGAGCACCATTTTCAAAGTTCAAGATAAGTAACTCAACGATGATAGCTCAGGAATGGGTTCTTTTTTGCCAGAAGGTATGGGTCAGTCACATCAAACCTTCACGCTTGCATGTGTTTTGTTATCGTGGGCAGCCTCCTCAGACCTCATATGCTTGGAGTGTGCTATGCTAGCAGCACCCTGCGAGTCAAGATAGTGCCACATTAGCAGCACATGTTCTTATCAAATCTCTCCACAGATTTTGTCTTCTGGAAGGCCTCTTCATACCACATCTCTCTGGAGTATTCCACTCTACCAGTGCATGTGCCCGCAGCACCTATCCACTGGATTCACCAGCTTACACTGCAACTTCTCAACATTGTTTCAGTCATTGTTCAATGTATCTGGGGTGATGAAGTACAAATGATATTACTACCCCTGACGTCACAGTCGTCACATATACATGACAATCTATGCATTTTGTTAATCAAAGTATTAATAGTTTAGTTGCAAAGTGGTGCACTAAAAGCCATATTAATGTGCACTTACTGCAGGTCGCTAGACAAAAGTGTTGCTGTATAGCCTTTAAACTTCATATATGATTAATTAATTTGGTTCTGTGTTATATTTCACGGTGTTAATTAATAGTGTACATTCAAACAATAAAAGAATTCAAGAGATAAATGTTTAAAATGTTACATGCAAAAGTTGAAGATTGTAGTTCTGCACCATATTTAAAGCAAGGTATTAACAGAGTTATTTTGTTTTAAATGTACTGTAATATGGATTCTGACAAGACTTATTAATTTTTAATACATCATTTTGAATGTTGTATGTACTTGTTTTGCATATTTTAAAGCGCTGTTTTAATTCACTTTGCTTAGCCTAAGTGAGGCCTGCAAGGCCTTACTAACTGACTGTGCAGACAATGTTTAGTTATTCTTGATAACGTGAACCTTTCTTTCAGACTTCATTCCCATGAAAATGCTAGCTTGGTTATAGATGCTCCATTGGTTTACCCATAGTGAGCCTGAGAAACTGGCGAGCAAGGTACATTCAGGAACTGTGGAATAGTCTATATATACAATTGTTTCAATCTGCACGAATGATCTAAGATGGATGCTTTTCACATGTTAGTAATGGGAATCTTCACTGATGTTGCAGTCCATGTTGCATGACTCACTTTGATTGGACAATTACACCTTCTGCGTCAAATGGAGTGATGTCTGGAGAATCATATTGCATGATGAGCTTTAATATACTGTTCCCCACTTGGATCAGTGGCAGTCTCTCCCAAGACCCCACTACACCAGTCTTCTCACCTTCCCTTTAGCAGTGGACCCCTTGGACTCTGAGAGGTACAATCCTCTCCACCATTATCCTTCATTCTGATGCTTTGCTGAGATTTAGAACTTTTTCCCCTAGACCCAAGAAGAACACTCTTGACCAAGCTTCTGACAAGTTGGCACTTTCTTGTTTTACTTACTTTTTGACAACTTTGATTAGTCACCTTTTGCCCCAGGTGTCATTTTTCTAAAATCTTTTTGTCCTTTTCCTTTTTCCCTTTTTGTTCAGGTGTTCAGCCCAGCACAAGTCAAGTTTTGATTTACAAATCTGTAGTGATTTCCCTTGCCCTAACTACGTAAGCATAGATGACTTTGAATTACCTTAATGCTCAAAAGATCGGCACAGCCCTTAGTTTCTGTACATTACGTGACTCTTCTGATACTTTATGTTGCTTTTGTCAAATGCTTAGTCCTTTTGATGTTAGTTTGTTTGAACCTTTTCTGTCACCTTGGTCAACCCTTGGTGACTCTGTATCTTTATAACTTTGTTCTGAGAATTGTCTACATGACCTTGAGTCTGAGTTTGGCCATATTGGTCATACTGCCCATCTGAACTGATTGACCTGTTGTGAATTTTTGATGCCTTATGTCTCCATGCCCTTATGCTTGGTGAAAAGATTTAATGACCTTGTTTAAAGCATAATCCTGAGAAAGGAAAATGTTTGAGCAGGGGCATTGCCTAACTGCCAAGGGCTTAAGGATTGTACCTGTTTACTTCACTCTTTCAAAACTAAACAATGTTTATTCACAGTGTTTGTGCACCCAAAGTCAAATGTGTTTGTTGTCAGTTTACTAATACTGTAGGTGTGCTGATAAAAATCGTATTCTGCACATACAATAAAGGCTGTGTGTTGAGAGTTACATATTAGTAGTTAGTAATGTATGGCTAGTGAGCACAGAATGTTACAGTTTTTCAAGGTCTTAAGCAGAATGTTGTGGTCAATGCTATCAAATGCGGTGGACAAGCCTAGGAGGATTGGCATATTGGCTTCTCTTTTATTAGTGAGCTGGGGAAGGTCATCTGGAGTCGATGGGACCACCAGCTCAGTGATGTGACCGGGACAAAAGCCTGCTTGTTGCCTATTCATTAGGTCATTACATTCTGCAAAATCCTGAAGCTGATACAGGGTCACTTTTTCCAGATGTTTGCCCTTGTAAAAGAGTAATGAGTCCAAGCGTGTTCATGTCACTGATATCCAGTGCAGGCTTCTTCAGCAGAGTTATCACTGCATCTGCTGCCTAAAAATCTGCAAAAAAGCCCTATAAGGAGCTGTTAAAACCAGTCAGAAGAATGCCACTTGCAGTTATAAGGACTGGCTTTAGATGCTGAGCTGAAGAGCATCATTTGGGGGACCAAAAGGGTTAGCTGTGATCTGCAAGAGCTGATCTTGTGTAATTTGTCTCTGCAAAATAGATGTAAATGATGGTGCAGGCATAGGAAATGGATCATTTATGATGGAGCCCCAGATAAAAAGGGTAGTAGTGTCAAAAAAGCCTCGTGATTGAATTTTATGGCAGCTGGGTGTTGAATTTCAGAGACAATGCAAAATAATTATTTGGAAAGGGAGGTGGAATAACAAACTCTTGCAGATAAGAACGAAATTTTACAGAGTAAATAAGGTTCAAAAATGATGTAAATCTGGCTGTGCATTGAGTACTTGATTTTAGCAATTGGGGTTATACTTTGCCACACTGTCTGCACTGGCCAAAACAGTTTTTGATTCAATATTGTAAGGTTAAAATTTAGCAATAACGTAATTGTTTAAAAAACAACTGTAGGAAGCTGCCCATCTACATGGTACACTAAAAAGAAGTACACCATGCAGAGAGTCAACTGGATCCCCAATTGGTTTGCAGAGGTAAAAGTAGATAGGAATAATGCTTTATTTTGTGGTAGTGTGAGCAAGCAGTTAGGCTTATCAGAGGGTAGTGCTAAGCATTTGTTGTACTCACAGAGGGAATAAATGATACACACACTCAAAGAATAAACCTGAGACTAATTTAGAAAAGTAATACTTAATTTTATACATACTTTAAATCCAAGAACTTTGTTATAAGGTAAGTAGGTTTTCAAGCATAAATACTTTTGAGTTTAAAAAATCGACAGTGCAATTTCAGAGTTCTTCAATGTTAACCTACGGGAGGAAAACACAGTCAGCAAACAAGCACTTACTGACGACTCTCAGGACAAATCTTGTAGACTTAAGGTAAGTAGTGGGCAAGGGTCATGGCCACACCAACAGGTCACTCCGGGCAGCACTGGGGTGGCCAGGTGCAGAGGTGCAGTACATGTTGGCTGCCCAATTTATTTCAATAGGGATTGGTCTCCTTGAATTTAGGCTGCAGGCTCCAGCTGGGGGGGCAGTCGGGGGCAACCAACAGGTAAGGTCAGAAATGTGGGGGGGGCTTGGGGACATAGATGCATCTTTGGTCCTCATCTCCAAGGCCCAGGTGCAACAAATGCAAGGGTGTCCTTTGGCATTGGGTTTCCTAATCCAGGAACACTCGCGGTTGGGGTGTCCTGTGGTCTGAGGCTGGAGGCATTGTCGGGGAGTCCAGGAGGGGTGAAACCACACTGGACTTGAGCTCTGGAGAGCTGGGGGATGCCTTTGACACCAGGGGTCCACTTCAACTCGGGTCGGCAGAGACAGGTGCAGGGGTTGCTTTAGGTGTCGGGTTCTTTCACTGACGTAGCTGCAGGAGAGGCGGGCCTGTGTACAGAGGATGCAGACAACTTCATGAGGGGTGAAACCACGATGGACTTGGACTCTGGCAGCTGGGGGCTCTTGCTTGTACTGGAGGTCCACTCCCGCTCATGTTGATGAATGACAGTGCAGTGGTGTCTTCAGGTGTCAGGACTTTGCAATACCAGAGGCTGCAGAGTCCTTTCCTTGGAGGTGGTTGCAGAGCAGTTCCGCTGCTCATGGAAGACTTGAGTCTTTTTTGAAGATGGGCAGTCATCCAGGTTTCTGGATGTTCAGCTGCAGGACGAGGCGTATTTTGGTGCAGAGTCCATCAAGGAGTGCAGACAGGCCTACGGGTCAGCTGCTCCATCTTCTCCTCTTCTGCTGGTGTGTCTCTTATTTGTCCTTTTCTTTGTAGATCATCAGGATCTGAATTAGGGGCATTACAGGGAGTGCCAGGTGGTAGCTAATGGGCTGACCACCTTTACGGTGACTATACACTTTATATGACCACTTCTGCTGGTAAGTGGGCATAACCCTAACCCTTGTGGCCAAATTCCTTCCAAACAAAGATGGAGGCATTTAAAAAGTTGGAGCCACTTCAGCTCATCCACCTTAATGGTGGGGCTGGCATGAAGTGGGCACACCTCCTAAGCTGCCTAATGTTCCCATCTGTTCTGACACCAAAAGTGGGGTCAGGACAAAAGTGGGGCCCATCTCTGCCATCTGGAGAGACCTTGGTCACATTATAAAGGTGGCTAGTCCTTTGAAGCTTCCCTCCCTGGAATGTCCATGCTGCCTGTATGAGGTGCTAACTCCACCGCCCAGTGCATGCTTTTGTTTCTGGCCCTCAAGAGTGGTGGCTCTCACCTTGGGGTTCAGAAACATGGTTAAGGTGGCTGAACTGGTCAGGACCAGTCAGCTAACACACTAGTAGCTGGTAGATTTTCAGAGTACACCTCTAAGGTGCTATCTGGGTGCATTGATTAATAAACCCTCACTAATTTCAGTGAGGGATTTATTAATCTGAGAGGTTTGATACCAAAAATCCCTGGTTTCAGAAAAGTCATCATGTGGCTGGGAAACTCGTAGTGAATAGTGTCCAGTACATGTACTTAAATTAGCTTCCCTGTTCGCTCACTATGTCTAGGAATCAAAAGAGACATAGCAGGGACTTTTATGCTTAAGCACATATGCCCTCACATGTGTCCTGATGCACCCTGCCTTAGGGGTGAATTACACCTGGCATATGCAGTGGAAGGCAACCTGGCAAATAGGGGTGTGTGACAGGTCATGTTTTCAATTGTACCTGCACCAGCACACAGTCTGCAATGGGGGCACTGTGTGGATTTGGTGAGGTGTCCCTGGGGGTGGCACAACTGGTGCTGCAGCCCTCAGGGACCTTCCTTAGTACCCTAGGTACCAGGGGTAACATTTACTAGGGACTTACAGAGTGTGCTAAAGAGTGTGCCAATTGTGGAGAACAACTATGCAGTTTTGAGAAAGAGCTGTGGCACTCGGGACCTGGTGCACTTTCATTCGAAAACACATCAGATACCAGGTAAAAAAGTTGGGAGTAAACATATCAAAAAGCAGCATTTTTCTACAACAATTTAATTCATAGTTTGCATACTGCACTACACATACCCCATTCCTTGTTATTAAATTCATTAACTTTAGAGAAATGAAAGACTGAGTAGGCACTGCCTTGATGTGAACATGACATACAGGTCTCATGTTCTTACACACATACCCCATCCACTCCCTCCCCCACACACACACCCCAGTGCTCCCACAACTTGTGTGCATAAAAAATGTAGAAGTGGTTGAGTTGTCTGTTCTTTATGGTTGTGTGTATATACACAAGAGCTCAATGTGTGAATGCAGCAACAATTAGTCCCATGACAATTACTGGGAGTTACTTAACACATGGCAGTCTGCAAACCATGTATATAAGCCTGTTTTCTAATTACTTTATTACAGGCGACTTGTGAGGTAACTAGTCACTTATGATAATAAAATTATGAAGCTGGTCAACTGTACTTGCAATACAATTGACTTCTGATGTCACAATGCCTGCTGCCAGCAGCTGGGGTGAAAGGCAGGCATAGAACATAATTACAGCTGCCTTTTAAACAATGCAAAGAAGGAGTGGGTTTTCTCCACTCCTCATATCTTTTTCTAAAAAGTAAAAGACATCAGCAGAGACAAGATGTTTATGACAATGTGTTTAATTTTTTCATGCCATATGTATTTGCAGAAAGATAGAATGTCTGCATGTATCTACACAATCTGCGCCACAGCATTTTAACCTGACTTCCGTTACCTAATTCTAATATCTTTTTGTGAAAATTACCAACTGCTTTTTGGTGTGTTTTATTTCGAAGTACAGATCCTGCCTTTGTTCTTCTTGATTGCAATGAACAAGATGAAAGAGCAAGACACCAAAGATTTAAACATTTTCTGAGAAGTGCGATTGAGAGGGCACGGAGACCGCCCTCATCGCATCTACTGACGACATCAGAACCAGAGATGACAAGGGCCGTCGCACTCATCCTCCTAGACCTCTCCGCTGCCTTTGGCACTGTCTGCCACCATACGCTCCACACACGCCTCCACAACACAGGGATTCGACACAAAGCCCTAGACTGGCTCACCTCCTTCCTCACTGATAGAACCCAAAAAGTCTGCCTCCCTCCCTTCCACTCCACTGCCACCAAAATCATCTGCGGAGTCCCCCAAGGGTCCTCCCTCAGCCCCACCCTTTTCAAAATTTACATGACCCTGCTCGCCAACATCCTCCGACCACACGAAATCACCATCTTATCCTACACAGACGACACCCAACTCATCATCTCCCTCACCCACAACCCTACTACCACCAAAACCAACCTTCATGCTGCACTCCTTGACACCGCCACATGGATGACAGCAAACCACCTCAAGCTCAGCTCCAACAAAAACGAAATAATAATTTTTGGCCCCAACAAAACCATATGGGATGACTCCTGGTGGCCCACTGCCCTAAGCCCCGCACCTACCCCCGCAAACCACGCACGCAACCTTGGCATCATCCTGGACCCCTCCCTCTCCATGACCCAGCAAATCAACGCTGTTACCTCCTCCTGTTTCAACACACTCCGCATGCTGCATAAAACCTTCAAATGGATTCCCATAGAGACCAGGAAGACCGTCACCCACGCACTCATCAGCAGCAGGCTAGACTATGGAAACACCCTCTAGACCAGCACCACACTCAAACTCAAATGCAAACTCCAGAGAATCCAGAACGCAGCCACCCGCCTCATCCTGGACCTCCCTCGCCATGAACACATCTCATCACACCTCAAATCACTTCATTGGCTCCCCATCGACAAGAGTATTACCTTCAAAATCCTCATCCATGCACACAAATCCCTCCACAACACCGGCCCAACCTACCTCAACGAAAGAGTGAACTTCCACACTCCCAATCGTCACCTCCGATCCGCCGACCTCGCACCCGCCACAGTCCCCCGTATCCAATGCGCCACCACAGGAGGCAGATCCTTCTCCTACCTCGCCCCCAAGGCCTGGAACTCCCTCCCCACCAACCTCCACAAGACCCAAGACCTCCTGCTCTTCAGAAAGAACCTCAAGACATGGCTGTTCGAACAGTGACCCCCCTCCCCAGCACCTTGAGACCCTCACGGGTGAGTAGCGCGCTCTATAAAAATTTTTGATTGATTGATTGATTGAGTGTCTAAGTTTTATCAGGAATAAAATACCCCCTGCTGTACATTATAATGTACATTAGAAAGCATCCCGTAGTTCCTTGACCTTATAAAGAAACTCTTCTGTGACCTGCAATGTACCTATAACGTGCTGAAGGACTACTTATTGTGATCGCATAAAATTCCATAATAATGTTTATTTATATTCCTTGTGTGATTTAATATATAAAATGTATTAACAATTGAAAATTAATATGTAACACAAAATGTGAAAGGTCTGTGTATGCACCCTGAAAAAAATGTGCTAATGCTGTTTAAAAGTGCTTCTCCTTTAAGAAGGGTTTTCTGTTTAGATTTAATTGGTGAAATAATATGGGTATTTCTTGTTCTCTGCTAGGCCTCAAGCTGCCCAAGACCACATTGAGAAGATATCTGACTGCCAAATTTTAGTTAAAGTATCAGGTGTATGTGTTCATCTCCATTGAATAACAAACTTCTATTGTTTGAATTAGAAATGTATTCTGTGTTTGTACTAAGGAAATGTGTTTCTATAGGGGGAAACAACTGATTTGAACATGTTTTTACATCTTTGTAACTATGGTCCTTTAGCAGAGTATTCTGGAATGATTGAACAAAGGCTTCACTGACCCAGTCGGAAGCAAGTTTAAGATGCTACAATTAATATAATTTGGGTTTACGTAAATGGGAGAGGCGACAAAGCAACGTTCGGCACACTAAGACTGTGATACTTTGAATGTATTTCTGATTTTTAATGCTTTTATGATTGGATGTTCTTTCTTCGTGTGATGCTTCTGTCCAATGAAAATGAAGTAGCAATTTTAATTTAATGGTTTGCTCAGAACTTTGAAGGCTCTTGCTTTCAGATTTCCAGAGACTTCACTTCACACTTTTGGTGTGATCTGTCACTTTGACTTTATGCCTTGCCAGATAGTCTACTGACACTCTGGTATTGTAATATTTTCTGAGTTTACCTTGCCTGTTCAATGCTGAACTAATATTCTGATGGTTTAGTGATCTTATAGTTCAAATTCTAAATCATTCCCCTTTCCCTGTTCTTGTTCCTGTCCTGATGCTGACCCTGAGGTCCCCCTGATGAAGCTAAAGCTGCTATGCTGACATTTCTTTACGGTTAAGTAATTAAGAAAAATCTGCATATTGTTATTTGTCTTTTGTTTTTCAAGTACCAATTGCTACTGTTTTAATACTGCTACTGTTTTGATAGTGCCATAGCTGGGTGTTACTAAAAAGTGTGCATGATGCCCAACATGCTAATGCTAATCAGATGGTACTGACGTGTTCTATATATACCTCTGATCCAAGATCATCACTCTATTGTTGAATAAATATATGAAATTTCTCTTGCTCAAATATTGTTGTTATTGATTAGCGTTTTCGCCATTGAAGTTATTGTTCTCATTCCTTTGTTTAAACTAAAATTCTTTCAGAGATTTGGGCAGTCTGGGATGTTTCTTTATGTGTACTGAGACAAATGTTCCTGACTTTCGCATTGTTAATATAGGGAATCAGACAATTAAAATTGAAACTAAAGGTGTGGTTATTCATGACCTAATGGGTCATGGGGCGTTCTTTACTGACTCGCTAATAAAATTGCATTGTTTGATTGTTGTTGTATTTTACATCTAAGTTCTCTCAATAATTTAAACATGTCAAAAGATTAATCTATTTTAAGTGATGCCCTCAGCTTACTATAAGCGTGCCCTCATTTTACTATAATCAACATAACTAAAAATAGATAAGCCGAGGGGCGCAAAGAAGGTCTGCAGTGTCTACACAATTTCCACAGCATTTTAACCTGACTTCCATTACACTAATTATAGTATCTTCTTTGCGAAAATTACTAATGCTTTTTGATGTGTTTTATTTCTAAGTACAGATCCTGCAATTATTATTCATGTTTGGAATGAACAAGATCAAAGAGCAAGGCACCAAAGACTTAAACATTTTCTGAGAAGTGCGATTGTGTGTCTATGTTTTATCAGGAATAAAATACCCTCTGCTGTACACTACAATGTGCATTAGAAAGCATTCCGTAGTCGCTTCGCCTTATAAAGAAACTCCTCTGTGACCTGCAATGTACTTATAACGTGCTGGAGGACTACTTATCACATATATAAATGAGTCCATTTGTATTACTGGGTTGAGTTTCATCTGAACATCTAGTGGGTTAAAATGCAAATGGCTTCTGTGCAAGTCGCCTTTTTCAAACTAGAGCAGGTTATTGATGCAGAGCCTGGACAAGAAGCTTTGCATGAAGGATCGAGCTTTGCACCAGAACTTCGCGCGATCTCCTCTCGTGAGAGTCGGCCAGGCTGAGTCGACGCCTGCGGGCGTTAGGCGCGCTGCCGTGGGGATTGCCAAGGACGCCGAGTGGGCAGCAGCTACCGCTTAGTGCTGTCCCTGTTCGGAGCTCAGACAGCGGCCGACGTCGCTCCCTAGCCACCCCGTTTCCAAGACGTCGGGCTGCCCTCACTCGGGCACCTTCTGCGGACTAGCCTTGAAAGGGAGGTGATGGGCGTGCTTTGTGTTGTGCTCCATTCAACCCCCTGCAGCGTCTTTCAATTAAATCCGACGCTTGTTTGGTTAATGACTCACGGGTTTAGCGCGAGTCACCTGTGCTTGTGTTGACATAGGCACCTTGTAATATGCGCGTCATCTGACTCACGGCTCTAATTAATACTCCAGTGAGGCAACGTGATTTGATTTTTGACGCAGTTTATACTTCAAAGTTTACTTTAGCTCAGGGGCGTGATAGTACTATATAGTTAACCTAAATTGACACCAAATGTACATCAGCCACGAATAACCTTTTTTCTTTACATTTTTTTTATTGCTTTACACGCGAGGGCACAGGCCAAGTGAGGCGTGTAGTAAACACTAAACACCGGGCTGAAGTCTTCTAGAAGATAACCCATCCCCAATAAATCACAGTAGAAAACGCAAGATATTTATATTTGTCAGCAAGCTGCACTAACCATGTGGAGGCCTGTAATTCACCTTCTCGTTTTAAGCATTGTCATGCAAGCCCCGTCATACTTAGGCCCTCCTTAATGGGTGCGAGATAATCCCGACGGGGCCGGTCGCAGAAATTGTCACTGCTAGACTAATCGGGATTGGCAATTTTGGACTGGGGAATTAACGGACATTTTTACGGACCACTCACAATTTGTTGTTGAAAAAATAGGACTGGTTTAAAATCTGTCTCATAACCTAAGGCTCTCTGACAGCTGTGCATGGACACTAATAATAACTACAGTTTTGGGACCCATGTGTTTCTAAAGAAAAATATGGGGACAGCAGTGAGTTTCTTTAGTACCTGGTTTATTGCCCCTTGAATGACAACTAGAGGTTACAGAGTTTATTTCTCTTTGTAGTGTTTGGCAACAATTTTAAAGATGCAGCTTTTCCTTCTTGTACAATCTTTACATTTGTCTCTTGCAGCCTCTCTGCTTGGCTAAAGCGTGATGCCACACCTGCGATTCATGTCTATAAATAGTGGGTTAGGTTCCAGGACCATTAGTTTTCAAATTAATTAACGGATTGAAAACATTTCAGAGAACTGACACACGATTCTATACTTTTAGGTGCTTCCTATACAATCATCTCATCCTGATGATGACCCGCTTCTGATTAATGTTATATTTGGGTTGAAACGTCAACAAAGTTAAATGTGGACTGTTTTATAGGTTGTTATTGGATTTCGGACATTCATATTATGAGTGTTGAACAAAAGATCACAGGATCCCTATCAATCACATTTGTATATATTATCTTGTAAATATCACTGGTGCACTTCTATGCTCATTTATTTACTTACACTGCGCCATCAGTATATAGGAGCACCTTAAGATTAACACAAAAAACAAGGTTTTTGAAGCTTTACAATCATCAGACAGAAATAAAATGTGTGAACTACAAAACAAACCTGATGTATGGTGAGGTTTTGCTGTCTAACTACTGCAGAGGAAGTCAATGGTTACACTTCCTGGGCAGTAGGGTCCAACTTTTTTATTATATATTTATGTACCCAGGTCCCGGGGTTACTGGGGTTGCACCCTTTTCTTTGAATAATACTTAAAATTCTCAGGGTGCCTACATATTTCTGCATGTCCATCTGTCTACAGACTGGCTTGATTCAAGTCGCTCGCGGACAGGAGCAAGCTGCACAAGCAAATAGAACATAGGCTACCGTTTCATTAGTGGCTTTACAAGCTGGGCAGAGCGAAGATGTAATGGATGTTGCCCACAATTTTGCTATAAATACTTTACCATCCTGCGGGAAAGGGTACAGCAGGTTTTAAGGACCCGCCTAGAGCTGATACAATACTTTGTGGCTGCCCTCCTGACGATTTACTCAGTGATTTACTCAGTGAGTCCCCGGGGCCCACCAGCTCCACAAGTACCAGTAAACACTCACCAAGTGTGCTTTTTTTTCATGTATTTTTTATTTAAATATTTGCCATTTATTATACCTGCTCTTGGGGTAGCCAGTTCCTCATTTTTAAAGTTGCTGTTATATTGTGTACACATAGCACTCTGATACTGTATATGTATGTTATTTAGGTGAAACTCTACTTTCTTTTCTTTTTTGTGGCATATGCTTTCAATAAAACAATAACCATCACCCCAAATTGGTCAAACCAAACCTACTGCCTTTGCAGTCTTGTTTGGAATTGCGTCTACTGTCCAGTCCCTTTACACATGCAAATGCAGAATTGGAGATCTGCCCTTTGCAGTACTCTGTAGTTTGCATTTTCAGCCATTATCAAGTATTTGCAGACTGAATCCTCTCTCATGGATTTTAATGAGGTAGGATTTCTGCAAGTGAATGCGGTTGCTCGTTATGTCTGTTCTGAATTGATAAATCCGAAACAGCTCGAAGAATTGAGCGGGCCGCATCACAGATGCTGATCGAACTGCACTGCAGTGATACCTAGTCAAGGATAGCAGAGGTCAAATACAGTAGTGTACCAATTTACGCTCTCCTAGTCTGTGTAAATATCACAACCGTCAGCCCGCCCAGTGAAGTGCAGTGAATCACAAAAAGACAGAAGTCTGGTGCTGAATTTTCAACATCCTGTAAGCAGCCAGGGAATATTTCTAGAAAATCAAGCTATTTTTATGTAAATCATTTTTACTACATTTTTGAGTTTTGGATGCAGAATGTATCACAGCTTCTCCACGCTTCTCAAGCATGAACTGTAATTAGTCATTTACAACTCCTAAAATCAATACGATTTAGACCGTCCTGGACCCACTCGGTGCTTCCTAGAACATGTCCAGAGTGGCTGGTGTTGTATCACCCGTGCTTGTAAACAAACTGGCGCCATTGCAGTGGTTTCCTGGCGGTGCTATGCGGACTTAACAAACTGGCAGTTGCCCACATCAGGCAATCAGTGAGGGAAATTCCCGACGATAGGCTGCCTGGTCTGACAACAAACACCCCTATTCATATGAACTTCAGGAATGGGTTCATCGTTGAAGGGACACCAGGCACTCCAAAGGCCATTAACGAAAGGGAATGATGTGAAAATCTTAAACAGTGCACGAAATCTAGCAAAGATACTTTAATTTGGCAGCTCAAATATTTGTATTTTAGCAGAGTCTTATAGTACTGAATTAGTTGAATACTACTAAGGCCGAGACACAATGGCACACGAGTTTGCCATTTCAGGCAAGGCATCAATGCTAGCGCACTATGCTTGGAATGGCGAAAGCCATTTTCTGGTTCAAATTTCTTGCCGAAGTGTGAGCAGTGAGAATACAATGTCTTTCGACTAATGTGCTTCGCTAGGTCCACCTCAGCTCTCCGCCTAAAATGGAAAGCTTCCCTGTGCCCCGTTACGGTGTTGCATAATCCCGAATTTTCTACATCACTGTAACCTTGCCGACGTGTGTCAATAGTTTTGGAACTTTGTTCACATAATGTCTGCCTTCGGTACATAGGGCCCCGGAGTCTCTAGAGGTGCTTTACAGTTGGGCAGTAACTATAAATCTGCCAATTGGGGAGCACGTGTTTAATCCTCCATTGAAGAATTCTCTGATGGGGAGCATCCCTTAGCACAATTCCATCAGGTACAAAACTAGTATGGCAAAGGTAATTCCACTGGCAATAGAGGAATTAAGATTCCCCCGCAAAACTTTCATTTACATTCACCACTCAATTTAAATCATGCCTTTTGTGTTTTAGTATAGGTGGGTCACATGGTTTACATTAAAAGGCACATGAATTGCTACTAACATAGAAGAACCCCGTACAGTGCAAGTAGTTCAGTAGTGAGAAAATTAGCCTAGTACAGCAGTAGTTGGAGCAGAGGCTTGACTAAGGGAAATTATTCTAAGTAACAGAAGTGGAAGAAACTGTCCTTCCGCTGAAATAACACGAGGTGGGGACCAGGAACGTTTAGAATGCATAATATCACACAACTTCTTTACATTGGAGGTGGAGGCAGTGCTTAATTTGTGCTTGTTGTTTCCGGTGCTGAACAGTGGCACTTATTTTTGAGGGCCGGCGCTTGTTGCTGCAAGCAAAAAATGCATATGGGAAAGACGGAGGAAGAGAAAAAGGAAAAAGCGTCACAATGGGAGAAAGCAGAAAGCTGCTAGAGTGAGCTGAAGGGGCAGGGAGTGGCTGTAAATGGAATAAGGAGACCCGAGATGGCTTCAGGACTACGCTGCCTCAGCATTCTGTGATCGCACATTTATTTGCAGCAGCTGTGTGTTTAAGAGGAGGGCTTTGTGCACCGGCACGTTTTTATTTACAAATTAAGCACTGGGTGGAGGCATTTTAATTCATAAAGATGTAGGGCACATCTTCTAAAAATAGCATTTATAGACAATAAGCATGTACTCCAACTACAGCATAATGAATTGAAAATGCAAAAAACAGAGTGATTAAATGAACAGTCATTCCGCCATTAACCATTAACCATGCATCCCAATCATTCCACTACAGACATCCGAAATGATTTGTAGATATGTGCTAGATATTTATTTTTGTCCTGCTAAAATTCAGATGACTCAGAGCTAAAAAAAATGCGAGATTGAAGACCTTTTTGAAATTAGCCAAAAGCAGCTATTCGATTTATCCGGTGAAGCACTTTGATTTCTGTTGCTTTTCAGAGGATTCAAATTTTCTAAGCCATAAACCTTCGGAAGTGCTATGGATACTCATGAAGCAAACTTCACACCGAAGGACACCTGCATACACTACAATGCAGTACTGCACTTAATATCATCCCGTAGATTAAGTTGTCCAGGAGATGACATATATTTTCTAATGCTAATCAGCTGAGTTATACTAAGGCACATATTAGGGCTGATTCAAAGGACCTACATTACAACTTTCACAATTTGAGAGTTGTGCTACAGGGCCTGATTTAGAGTTTGGTGGATGGGTTACTCTGTCACAAACGTGACGGATTTCCTTCCTCGTATTACGGTTCCCATAGGATATTATGGAATCGTAATACAGCAGACGGGATAGCCTTCACATCTGTGAGGAGTAACCCCATCTTCCAAACTCTAAATCAGGCCTATAGTGTATTTCTCAGTCAGATGGTTCGAACACTCATATAGCCCCAGTTCTGTTGTGAATAATTAATCCACTCCAGATTTTGAGTCTGACTACAGAAGGGGCACCAAAGAGCAGACGGGCGAGATGGCTACACTTCTGTGAGGCTCCGGTTATCGAGGGCCTAAATCCTGTTGAATCCTTGGCCATGCGGCCCTTAAATGCCTCTAAACCTTAGCTACATCCTTTTGTAACACACTGGAGACTAAATGGATGGGCCCTGGTGAATCTCTACTGACAGACATCCCTATTGACACCTGTGAATTCTGGGCAGCTGACATCGGTGGCTAGCGATGGGGCTGCACTGGAGAACAAGTCTGGTGGCTGCCATGCAAGGAGACCCTGAGCATCGTTGTGCGCTGGGGGTCCTGTCCGGTGAGTCGGTCCGGAAGCATGCAAGTTCAATGCGTCCGGCACTGGGGACCTTTTCGGTCGAGGCCGATGGAGGCCAGTTAGGGCCCATTCTATGGGACTCACACTCTGCATCCTAGGCCTGTTGAACGGTCACAGAGTGGATCTGCGCTATAAGGCCCTGAGGTCGAATAGGGCCTCGGGTCAGATTCAACTGCTCCTGCAGCTCTGATCAACTCACCAAGACTATCCACATGCTGGGACCTCAGCATGGCACCAGAACTTGGCCATCTTGGGGCAAACTGTTGGTTTGCTCATGCCCCTCTTCATTCCACCATTACAACAACAGCACTATGGTGAGGTGGGACTGCACCACTGTCCGTATGAGCTTATATAAACAAATTGCTGATTCCCCTTTCTGCAATGTGCAAACACACAGGGCCTCCCCAGGACACTGTTCGTTCTACACAAACAGCACAGAGGGCACAAGAGGATGACCTATCTCACAACACTGCCAAGCATGCACACTCTATTGAATTGAGCGATTGTTTGGGTAAACCCAGGATCAACTCCACTGCCCAAAACTCTGGAAATCGGATGCCAAGCAGTCAGAACTACTGTTTGATCCCAGCAAAAGTGTCCATATATTGATGCCATTGTCCCCCATGTCTCAGGACTTAAATACTATAA
Organism: Pleurodeles waltl; assembly: GCF_031143425.1. Classification (NCBI taxonomy): domain Eukaryota; kingdom Metazoa; phylum Chordata; class Amphibia; order Caudata; family Salamandridae; genus Pleurodeles; species Pleurodeles waltl. Next base: position 1,235,427,180 of record NC_090447.1, read on the forward strand.
GTGCTGAACGGAGAGAAGAAGCATGACATGGAGTCATACTCCACACCATGTAGGCCAGTCTGGTCTTGATCAAGTCCAAGATGGACGGCTGAGTACCAGGATGGACACTATTTCACACAAACTGAAAAAACATGATGGTAGATTATAAGAGGCTGACTTAGGGAAAAAGAGCAAATCAACCTTCAACATTTAAAAGGTCCTAAAAGTAATTCCTGCAAAGAATGAAGATCTAGAAGCGCACTTCCACTGCAATACCATACAAATTCTGAAAATCCCAGAATCTACAAATAGCAGCAGGCTGGAAGATCACATCAAGAAAATGCTGCTGTCATTTTTTGATGCGGATCCCTCCTCTAAGATATTGATAATAGAGAGAGCTCACAGATCGCTAATAACCAGACCACCACCTGGAGCACCAGCATGCCCCATTATTGCTCACCTAATGAACTACAGAGGCTGGGAGACCTCCCTCTGACTTTCTCAAAGATTGGCCCCCTGTCCTTCAACCGTAACGTTATATCTCTCTTTCTGGAATAACAGTGGCCGTGCAGGAGGCACAACACAAATTCCTGCTGGTCAAACAGAAGCTGTAGCAGACAGACATACTGTATGCATTGAACCATCTGGCATGACTTCGGCTCTGTCTCCACAGGAGACACCTTATCTTTCAAACCCCACAACAAGTTCAAGAGTTCCTAGGCTACTGACCAGATGCAGGTTTGAGAAGAGGGAATCTCCAATAGGGTCCTCATCCCTGATCGTGGGCCCAGACTGAGAAACTGAAGAACACTTGCTCCTTCCCATGCAGCTGTGTTTGGCCTTGTGGGGTTCCCCTTCTGGCGCTCAAAAAGCCATATCTGACCCCTCACCTCATCTTAATCTAAGAAAGAGGACGACCTGAACACCCCAGTCCTACCTAAATGGCAAGTCTCGTCTAGGTCAGAGACAATTTGAAACTCAGAATGTCATGCCAACAACACACCACTTTTATGAATGCTTCATTGGGCTGGGAGATATAAAATCGATGCCCTTGACTGATTTCGAGGGTCAATGCCCAGCTCTCTGTCCTACCCTCAGAGGTGCAAACACCAATAATGCATACTATCCTTGTTCACAGACAAAATGTATCTGTTATATTGTTGTTCAGGTGTACTACTTGTGGGTAGAGTCTGTGTCCTGGTGGGGTTGAGTCACCAGTGTGGGAGCGGGGATCAAGGGTATGATGCAGTGTTGCTATCTGTTAATATTTCTCATTTAGGCTTCTGTCCTAAACACTCTGCAAGAACACGAGAGGGGCAATTTATGCCAACCACTCTTAAGGGTACTTATTCTTGTTCACTGATCCAAAGACGACTCTCCGAATACCCAAAACAGGAACAACGTTAGCCTCTATGTAATGGAATGTACTGGAACTTAACAACCCCCACAGGAAGAGGCAGGTCCTTTCATAGCTTGACCACCACCAAGTCCACGTAGAGCTCTTGCAGGAGATCCACATGGAACACAGGTTGATGGCTAGTTTCACCTTGTGATGGGCTGGGCAGCATCTCTGCTCATACACTTCTAACTCGAGGGGAGTGGTGATCTTACTAAAATGGGCAGTCCTGTATTGCCCAGTGGGAAAGATGGTTGATGACCAGGGTCCATATGACATCGCCTGAGAGAAAATGGGCGCATCATTGATCACTATAGTTAACTACTATGGTTCGAACACGGATGTCCCCAAATGCTTCAACTGCCTATGTGGGATGATCCTCTTGATTGACCCACATGCCATACTGTGAGGAGGCAATTTCAGTTGCACACTTCAAAAACAGATAGAAAGATCCCACGTGCCCTCCAGCTATAAAAACCTAGCATTTACTTACTTACATGCACCAGTCACTGAGCATGCCCTGGTCGATATCTGGAGAACTAGACACCTCTATACACCCAGCACATGGACAGAATGAACGTTAACGGGTTGCGGTCCGGATTGCCTGAACTATCACAAGGCACTAGAAAAGGATGCCTGCTTTAGCTTCTCTTATTTGCACTGGCAGTAGAAGCCCTGGCAGCAAAACTATGACAACACAGCTTAAATTATGCTCTGTGATACACAAGTAAGCACATATTAGTTTCATTGTATGCCAATGATACTATTCTTTATTTCAGAGACCCAGATGTAAGTCTCAACACAAAGCTGCAGGAATTTATTTATATGGTTTATTGGCCTTGTGGTAATCTGAATAAATTGGGGCAAATCCAAAATCTTCCCCTTGACACTGAACACACCGTGATTCCACTCTGACATCACTTTCAGATGGTAAATGTACAAGAATAGATACCTGTGCGTCTGGCTCCACTGGGATAGGGACATGATCATGCAGCCAAACTATGGTATTACGGTTGAAAAAATCACTGACCGGACCCAGAGGAGGATGTCACTGCTCCTGTCATTCATAAACTCATGAGTCTGAAGAAAGTGGTGCTCCTGCCTAAACTAATGTATTTATGTAATAATATTCCACTCCCACTATTTGCTACATACTCTTCTACAGTCACAGCATCACTGGTCCACCTAGTATGGGCTGGGAAACAACCCAGACTTAAATGGGAAACTCTAACCCTGCCCTTCCCTTGAAGCTTGAAGCCCCTGACATGGAACTTTATCACCTATGTGCCCAGGCAAACCATTCATATAAATGGTATAAGCACACACCATTCCTACCCCATCTGGTGGTAGTGATAGATACCTACACCCCAATCCCCTGACATTTTTCAGAGGTTTGCCCATGCAAGGCCATACTGGAGAAATCTCAACAGCTGATTGCATGATTAGATCATGGGAGAGACTGAAGAAGAGGGTAGGCAAGGTCTTGATCTACTTTCCTATCTTCCCACTAAGCTGTCACCTATTGCTGCCAGTTACTTGTGAGTGAATGGTGATATCCCAACTTCAGGCAAAGGGCTTTACTCCTTCGGGCAGCCTTTAAGCCAGAGCACCTTTCTGTCACTTACAGAATTCTTGGGGGTCTCTCCCAGCAAAACCCTCAACACATTTCCATATCATCAGCTTCTCAGTAGCTGCAGGGCCGCTCTCCCTGAATTTCTGAAAGAACCCCCTACCTTTCCAAAACTAGCCACTCCCTTAGCTGCCTCTTCCACTAAATATCACATCGCTTCACTTTACTGGACAGCCTAGGCAGTGACAGAGGAGACATCTCTTCGGGCAAAAAAGGACTGGGAGTCCGATCTTAGATGCAAGATATCAGTGGAAACCGGTTGTAGGAAATTGGATTACTGGTTGGGGGGTGAAACCCTACTCAAACAGCAACGACTGTCCTTGTCAGGGTGAAGACACAAGCAAACCCTAAATTAACCTGTGCTCAACCCTCTAGTAGCTTGGCAGAGAGTAGTTAGGCTTAACTTAGAGGCAATTTGTAAAGTATGTATCAGCAATTCAAACAGTGATGAAGTGAAACACAACACAAGAAGAATCCCTCACCAATTTAGAAAAATAGCGTAAAATATAATGAATAATTTAGGACCAAAACAACTAAAATCCAATCAGTCGAATCGTAGATGTGCAATAATAAAGATTTAAGTGAAAATAGCACCAAAAGCACAAAGTGACAATTGTGGTCATCTCATCGTGATAGACATGGACAACGTCACAAGTTCAGGTCGACCGCAGTGGATCATGGGCCAGCTACCAGGACCCAGTTAGGCCTGCTGAACAGAGTACCGTAAACCCTGGTTGCGGAGTCCCACATCAAGGATTTATCGAACAGAAAAAACAGTGTGGGGTCTGGGTGTGCAAATGCATTGTACAGGGTTGATTCCAGGAAGCTGTGAGGCAGTAATGTGGGGTCCTGCATCATCATCAAGGATACCATCGATGAGGGGCTTGTAATGTGAAGGCCTGCATCGATGATGCATTTCACAGCAGCAGTTCCGATGCTGCGGGGCTGCAATGTGAATTCCTGCATTGGGGATGCATCGCACAGCAGTTACAATGCAGAGTTTCGCAAGGCGATGCGTCACTCTGCTGGCAGAGCACATTCAGGCCCACTACAAAGGGTCCATTGCTGGGGTGGCACCACTTGGGAGGGCAGAACTCACAGCTAGCAGACTCCAGGTGCTGGGTTCAAGGTTCTTTACTGCACACAGCCACTTTTCCTTGCAGAGTTTCTGCAGCTCAGCCGTGCTGAGCAGTCCACATTGAGCATCTCCATGCTACAAGTCAGTGAAATAGGGAATTTAAATTTATAAAAAGGAAAAAGCAACCCATCAGAAAACTAAGGAGAATTTAAAAAGACTCAAATTGGTCACATATTTTAAGACCAAAACAACAAAAATCAATGAGTAAAAATGGAGATATGCAATTTTAAATATTTACATGAAAATAGCGTCAAAATCACAACATGCCAACTGTGGTCATCTGGTTGCACTAGACCATGACAAAGTCACAAGTTCATGCAGACTGTAATGGAGTGCATGCAAGCTACTGGGACCCAGTTAGACACTACTGGGACCCAGTTAGATCCACTGAACAGAGTACTTTAAATCCTGCTTTCCGATGCTGAGACTCGCGTTGAGGATGCGTAGGACTGCAGAGGCTGTTACAACCACTCATCTGAAAACCAGGTATCTTCTGCAGGAGTGATGCTTTCCCCTCAAACCTCCTGGAGCTCTTCTCAGCACCCCAAGCATAGGAGTGGGATGAGAAACAAGAGAGGACACTGCAGCATCACTTGGCACCTCTCGTTCACCTGTAACTTTGGAACACCTCTTGATCAGTAGCATCCTCGAGAAGCCCTTTGAATATCTGAGAAAGAGAAACGCTTCAAGTGTTCCGACACCCGCAACTATACCCACGTAGATATACTGTAGCCTAGGATAACACTGTTTTCACCTTTCCCGGAGGTTTTTAGCTTCATCTTTCAAGTTATAATGAGGTTCGAAATTCTAGACTGTTAGTAGCATAGTCATACAGATTTTCCTAATGTTCTCTTGTAACACACTGATAAGTCCTAAAATCTGAGTATAAACTGTGCAGTAGAAGTAAGGTATTCTGTTACTTGAGTTTTCATGAACTGAAACAATGAGTAAGTGGTGCGCATCCGTGCAACAAACAAATATGTTAGGTGAGTAGTTTTGTACGTCTTAGTAAATGGTGCAGCAAGCGTTGCACGTCCACGCAACAGGTAAGTATGCCAGGTTTAGTAGTGAATGGTGCGACAAGCGGTGCGTGTCCACGCAACAGATAAGTATGACAGGTTTAGTATTAAGTGGTGTGCCAAGAGGTGCACGTCCGTGAACAGATAAGTATGCCAGGTTAAGTGAGCAGTAAGTATGCCAGGTTTAGTAGTAGTGGTGCGCATCTGCACAGGGATTTCATTTATCAGTTTTTTTGTCATTTGTCTTTGCAGGATTGAGAGTCCAAGATGAGGTGGAAAGGATCCAACGCAGGAACCAACAGGGAAGGTGCCATGCTCCAGCAAGGAAAAGCAGGATCCGAAGCGAAGGCTCCAACCAGAGTGGTAAGTGAGAAGTGCTGGTGGAGGAAGGTGCCAGTGAGAGCAGGAAAATGAAGCCAAGTGGGAGGCACTGGTTCGGGTGTGTTCTTATACCTGCTCTTGGCCATTGCTGCTCATGTGGCTTGCTAGACCCACTACGAGGCGTGGTTATGCCGAGTGCACCAGGCAGCACCTGCCTTAGAGTGTTATCATTGTTACTCACACAGCTTTCAGGCATGCAATGGAATAAAGTGCCCTGATTTTGATACAACTTCAGTTGTTAACAATGGCCACAGGTAAATAGGTAACACTTGTTAGCACATTTTCAAGACTGACAGTTTCAAGGCAGTGCCTGGCATTACGTGGTGATAAAACAAAATGGGGGGCATAAGGATCCCCTTGTGCTGGGTGGTTATTAACACAGGAGAGACATAATTCAACAGGTGGCCTTAGGGTAGCTGGGGCATCAGACAGGAAGAGTCCTGATCTCTAACAGAGGAGATGTGATGTCCGGGTGTGAAGATGAGTTACGCAGCGTGGTTCTGGAGAGTTGCATTGCGGGGATGAGGGGCCTGGGTCATTGTCAAGGATGCCACCGGCTATGAGCTTGGGATGCAAAGTCCTACACCCAAGATGCCTCATACACTGGCAGTTCCGATGCTGCAGGGCTGCAATGTGAAGTCCTGCATCAGGGATGCGTCACACAGCGGTTCCAATGTTTAGTTTTGCTAAATGATGTGTCATGCTGCATCAGTGCTGCAGGGACAATAGCTGGGCTGGCACAATACCTTCAGGCCCACTTCCAATGGTCCAGGACTGGGGTGGCACCACGTTGGAGGGCAGGACTAACAGCTGACAGACTCCAGGTGCTGGCTTTAAGGTTGTTGGAGCCTCTTCTGTCCCCGAGGCTCTGATCAGGAGGCAAGCCAATTAGCCCTTGGAGTCACTCTGGTTCAAGCTGAAGGTCTAGTCCTTCTCACTCAGACAGGAGGGCAGCAGGGCAGCACAGTGTCAGTCCTTTTTGCAGCAAAGCAGTACATCAATACTTTTATTGAGTCTTCCACAGGTCCAAATATGTGCTGGAGAGTTGGGTCTGAGGGTCCAATATGTATAGCTGGTGCCCACTTTGAAGTAGGGGAAGGTTCCAGAGCTCCCCCTCCCTCCAGGTGTCAGGCACCCCCTTACTCCCTGCCCTGGCCTCAGTTTCTCTAGGTACACAAAAGACTAGTGAAAATCCACTTGTGAGTGTGTTAATGCAGGGCCTTTGTGATATGCAAGTGTGGTAGATAACAGCTCCACCCTCTTGTTAAGTCAGAGTGGCCCAATTTGCCAACTCCTATCTTCCCTTTGTCTCACTACCTGGGAGCAATACACAAGGATTACCTGCCAGCTACATCTAGTAATGTGACCCAGGGGGAGGCTGCAGGCACCAAATGGTTAGGACAAGAATATGACAACTTTCTAAAAGTGGAATTTTCAGAATTGTGACTTAAAATGTGACTTTACCATTAAAGAGGGCTTTTACTTACAGTTCTTTAGACATCAAACTCAACCTGTCTGCTTGATCACAATTGAAAGTTATTACTTATTACATTTAATAAGGTAACCCAATTTTATCCTATGGAAGAGCTAGGCTTTGCAGCAGTGAAAAAACGACGTTAAGAGTTTTTCACTATCAAGACATGTAAATTTTAAAAGTGCATGCCTATCCTTTTTAAAACACTGCACTTTGCCCTTTGGGAATGTAATTGCCTACCCTTGGAGAGGTGAAGGCAAAACATTTTAGGGAAGACAACCATAAGGGTGACAGGTCTAATACATTGCAAACTAGCAGTGCTCAAACTGACCTGGTTTCTGCTAGCAGTCTTTGTATTATTCATTATAGATTCCCACACAGTATTCAGTACACCGTGCCTTTAAAAATTAGCTCTACGTAATGATGACCACTGTCCTAGGTGTGGCACACATAAGGCAGTGCTCCTTCATCTAGCCTGGACGAGTCCAGGTATAAACACATTTTAGACTGCAGTTACTGTAGCATTGTCCATTATGAGAGATACAGATCAAATGGACCCCATGACTTGTTTACTTGGATATATTAAACAGATTGCCGCCTCCTACAGGAATTCATGAGCCTCCTCCTGCTATTAGCAAAAAGACTAGTGGCCTGAAAGGGCGCCTACATTTAAGACCTGGCTCTCAAACTTGGTATATTGTCAGTAACAACTATAACTATATGTTGAACTACTTCCCCAGCTTCTAGACCTCATGATATATGGCAACCCTTGACTGAATACCTCTTCTCCACACAGATGAGACCACCCCTGACTCATAGGTTGACCACATCTTGATGGGAAGACGGTATAACAGTTGGATGGAGATAGCTTGAAAAGAATCCCAGACATTTATGACTCAGTCCCCCAGAACAGCTTCACGTTCCTGTCCTGTCATTAGAGGTCATGCCCGGATACACTGTAAGCTACTCTACAACCCACTCTCCAGAGAGTCATTGTAAATGTCCCTTATTTTTATAGTATGATGGCACTGTTGTGTTAATTTCTATGTTATTGTTGTAATATGCAAAAATGAGAAAAAATAAATAATAAAAAACTTGGAGAAAAAAAGTATGACTTTAGATAACTTCAACTGTTTGACAGACCAAGGGGGTCATTCTAACCCTGGCGGTCGACGACCGCCAGGGCTAAAATGACGGGAGCACCGCCAACAGGCTGGCGGTGCTCCCATGGGCATTCTGACCGCGGCGGTACAGCCGCGGTCAGAAACGGGAAACCGGCGGTGTCCCGCCGGTTTCCCGCTGCCCTAGGGAATCCTCCACGGCGGCGCTGCTTGCAGCGCCGCCATGGGGATTCCGACCCCCTTACCGCCATCCTGTTCCTGGCGGTGATGGGTGTCGTGGGGCTCCTGGGGGCCCCTGCAGTGCCCATGCCAATGGCATGGGCACTGCAGGGCCCCCCTAACAGGGCCCCACTAAGATTTTCAGTGTCTGCATAGCAGACACTGAAAATCGCGACGGGTGCAACTGCACCCGTCGCACCCTTTCCACTCCGCCGGCTCCATTCGGAGCCGGCATCCTCGTGGAAGGGGGTTTCCCGCTGGGCGGGCGGGCGGCCTTCTGGCGGTCGCCCGCCCGCCCAGCGGGAAACTCAGAATTACTGTGGCGGTCTTTTGACCGCGCAGCAGTATTCTGGCGGTTCCCGCTTGGCGGGCGGCTCCCGCCGCCCGCCAAGTTCAGAATGACCCCCCAAGTGCCACCACACATCACACACGACGATGGACACATAACATCCACAAAATGATTCTAGGTCTTTGGCTTGTCTTTCAGCATTTGGCACGTTTGGCTGTCCAGCATTCTTTAGGGCCAGCCCATGGCAAATCACAGATGCATACATTGCCCCTTTTTACTTACCATTGGTGATGCAGTAAAACAAACTGTTCATTAGCTTCCCACTCCTGTGGCATTTCTGCTGTCACTGGCATTCTTTCCCTATTCTTCCTGCTCCCATAGTACTGCCTCTGTCAAGGAGACCAGATCCTCGGGGCTTGTGCATGTTCCCAACATGTCCACCTCTTGGCAGCTCCAAACTCCACTAGTTATATAGCACAGAGTTAAAGAATGGCCAAGTTGGGGAATGGGTTTTGGGTTAGGAACAGCGGGGAAGGACACCTGTGGAAGCAAGAGTTAAACAACACAATTGCAAGATTAATCACAATGACCTTCAATAAGTTTTGTTTCACATAAACACTTTTGCTGAAAACATGATTGGCAGAAGGCTTCACTATAACTAGGCCTCAAGAATCTAGGGACCTGGATATCAAGAAAGGTCATGCAAGATTTTCTTATGAACATTCCAGAATTAACATATTTTGAACAATAAACTCTCTCCAAATACTTCTTAGAATAATCTCCGCATTGTAGCAAGAATCAAAGAGCACATGTTTTTTTTCTCTGCATGAATGAACTGTACTAGAACCATGAATAACACTGCTACGTCACTATATGATTAAGAGTTTCAAGACTCAAATACTCAGGGAATATTCTGCACCTTAATCAAACTGCACATCTAGATTTCAATGTCTAGAAATGATCACGCACTCTGCCAATCTGTATTTCAAAAGTTAAACACCAGGAATGAATCGCGCACCTTGTTGCCGATTCAAACATCGAGATTCACTTGCAATGAAACAATCGCACACACTGTCGAACTGTGATTCAAGAGTTTAATGCCGGGAAAGAATTGCGCACACTGTTGCCGATTCTATTATCAAGAACCAAATGCCATGAAAGCATCGCGGGCACTGCCGATCTGAATGGCAAGAAGTAAATGCCTGGAATGAATCGCGCACACTGTTGCCGATTCGTAATTCACGATACAAATACCATGAAATGATCGCGCGCACTGCCGATTTGAATGCCATGAAGTAAATGCCTGGAATGAATCGCGCACACTGTTGCCGATTCGGAATTCACGATACAAATGGCATGAAATTATTGCGCGCACTGCCGATCTGAATGCCAAGAAGTAAATGCCTAGAATGAATCACTCACACTGTTGCCGATTCGGAATTCACAATACAAAAGCCATGAAATGATTGCGCGCACTGCCGATCTGAATGCCAAAGTTAATGTCTGTAATGAATCGCGCACACTGTTGCCGATTCGGAATTCACAATACAAATGCCATGAAATGATCGCGTGCACTGCCGATGTGAATGCCAAGAAGTAAATGCCTGGAATGAATCGCGCACACTGTTGACGATTCGGAATTCACTATACAAATGCCATAAAAACAATCGCACACGCGATTTTAAGTTTAGGCCCAAAACTCGAGTGTCACTGGAAAACGGAGTCAGGGGCTTAACCCGACCTCCGCCTTACCGCCCTGCTGGAAGCTCACCAAATAAACGAGGGCAGGCCTGGAAATGAATGGATAGGCCTCCGGGACAGGAGCTCTGGAGAATGCTGCTGCTCTGCACCGGGACTTCTGAATAGTAAGCACGTGGAGCTGGGCTGGCTCCCTTATATAGAGCCAAGCCCCGCCCATGTGCCACACCCAACCATGCTGCAAGAAAGGCTTCTAGAAAGTCTTAGAATAAAGGAACAGACCTTGTAGTCCTGCAAACAAGCCTTGCAAATGAACAATGAATTACAAACAGCGTTAATGGCTTTTCAAGGTAAAAGCTCTGCAATGCAAAAGGTTAACATACTGCATGGAAACACAATGCATGAAATATGACTTTGCATAAGGACTGGGTTTTTGCATTTGCGTCGCCGGTACGGCGCGCACTGTCCTGATGTTGACAGCCTCCTATTACCTGCAGTTTCTCCATTTAGACTCCCTCTGTTAGCAACTCTGTTAGAAATTGGATTTCTGGTTTGCAGAGGTATGCACCCTGTCCAAGCAGTAACCACAATCCTAATCAGGCTAAATCGGATACACACCCTAAATTGACTTGTGCTCACCCTCTGGTAGCTTAGCACAGAACAGTCAGGCTTAACTTAAGAAGCAATGTGTGAAGTATTTGTACCACACTTCAAATAGTAATAAAGTGAAAACATCATAGCAAAAGGATCCCACACCAGGTTAGGCAGATAGAGTATTTTGTAATAAATATAACAAAACTAAAATGGCAACAATTCAAGCAGTAGAACCAGAGATATGCAGGTTTAAAATGTTGGTGAAAATAGTGTCAAAAAGCACAAAGCCCCAACTGTGAGTATCTGGTTGCGCTGGCCAATGACAAAGTCACAAGTTCAGGTCAACCATGATGGAGCGTGGGCCAGATACAGTGACCAAGTTAGGCCAGCTGAACAAAGTACCTTATATCCTGGTTTGCGGAGCGTTGTGAGGATCCACATGGAAGATGCATCGCGCAGCCACAGAAATTAGTCAGTTCCAAGATGCAGCGAGGCTGTGGCAGGAGGTACTGCATCGTCATCGAGAATCCCATTGAAGAGGGCTTGTGATGCAAAGTCTGGCATCAAGAATGCGTCACACAGTCGGGGCGAAGCATCTGTTCTGAGGCGCTGCGAGGCTGAGATGCAGAGTCCAGCATCATTGTTGATGCTGCTGTTGATGAGGGATGCAAAGACCTGAGCAGATGATGCGTCACACAGTGGTGGTTCCAAAAAGGCTGCAGGCTGCGACTGCGATGTAAATCTTGTGATGGAGAAGATCCACGCAGCAGCAGAGATGCAGCAGTTCTGCTCAGGGTTGCGTTGCACAACAGAGGAGATGTGTCCATTCCACTGGGTCCAGAGAGGCTGGCAGAGCACCTTAGGCCCATTTCCAAGAGTCCAGGTGCTGGGGCTAAAGTCAGGAGGCTAGCCTACTAGTTCTTGGAGTCACTCTGGTGGTCCTGGGTTCAACAAATGCAGGTCCAGTCCATCTCGCCCAGGCAGGAGGTCAGCAGGCAGCAGGTCAGCACTGCAGGGCAGCAGTCATTCAGATCAACAGTCCAGAAGAGTGGCAGTCCTTCCAACAGCACAGCAGTCCTTCTCCCTGGCACAGTATCCACAGGTCCCAAAATGTACTAAAGAGTTGGTGTCTGAGGTCCAATATGTATACCCAGTTCTGCCTCTCTGAAGCTTCTAGAGGCCTGCCTTCGAAGTGCCCATGTGCCCTGCCTCCCTTGCCCAGACTTCAGACTAACTACAGAGGGTATGCAGTCCTTTTTGTGGAAGAAGGACACAGCTTGTTCAAGTGTAAGTGGGGCCGTGCCCAGCTCCTCTTTCCTATCCTGCCAATGATGACCCATCCAGGCACACCTACGCTCCCTATTGTGTGTGGCTGCCTAGAATGAATACACAGAGCCCAACAGTCAACTACACCTAGTCATGTAACCCAGATGCACATTGCAGGCAACAAATGGCTAAGGAAGGAAAACGCCAACTTTCAAAACATGGCACTTTAAACGGTGATTTAAAATCCAGCTTCGCCACAGGTTAGGATTTTGCATTACAATTCCAAAGACACCAAACTTGACTTAGTTACCTGTTCCATTTTTGGAAGTTACAGCTTAATAAATGTAATAAGGTAACTCCACTGCTACCCTATGGGAGAGGTAGGACTTATGATAGTGAAAAACGAATTTAAGAGTTTTTCACTGCCAGGGCGTGTAAAACTTTTGTGTGAATGTCCTACTTTTAAAATACATTGCACCCTGCCCTGTTATCTGTCCAGGGCACTAGGGTGACCTATCTGTATTAAAAAGGAAGATAAAAGGTTAATTTTGCAAGGTCGAATGGAGGTTTAAACAGTACACACAAGCTGCAATGTACACATATTTAAAGTACTACAATCAGTTGCTAAGGACTTACAAGTAAATTAAATATGCCAATTGGTACAAGCCAGTTTCACCATGTTTTAAGGACAGTTCACAAGCACTTTAGCACTGGTTAGGAGTGATGAAATGTGCAGAATCCTAAAGCCAGCAAAAAAGTATTCAACAAAACAGGAGGTCCCAACGCAAAAAAGTTGGGTAAAACCATGCCAAGGATGCCAGGTCTAACCATCCTGAAGAAGGAGCTTCGCTGTTCTTCAATGTGCCAAGGAACCGTGACTTCACTACTGACAGGGAAGCTAAAGTCCAAGAACTGCTATTATTCCCTGAGTTGAAGGTCTCTCAACCTTGTGCCTCTCTGGCCTTAACCATATCTCCATGCAGAGTCTCCTGAGTCCTCAGCAGGTCTGCTGTTATCAGAGCCAGAGACCTCAGCCAGCCTGCCTTGAGAACCTCAAGCCTGCTTGCCTCCTTTCAGAGCCAAAGCCTCCAGCCTGCCTGCCTTCAGAGCCATAACCTTCAGTCTGTCTGCCTTCTGAATTTTAGTTTCCAGCTAGCCTGCCTTCTGATCCTAAGCCTCCAGCCTGCCTGCTTTCTGCCCCTGAGCCTCTAACCTTCCGGCATCCTGAGCTTGTGCTTCCATTTTGCTTTCCTGCTGAGGTTCCAGCACATATACTCTCAGAGACTGAGGTGGTCATTCCGAGTTTGGCGGTAACCGGTCCACCACGCTGGCGGTGCAGACTGCCATATAACGATTATGTCAGTGAACCCAACGCAACACAGACAATGTACCACCAGTACCGCCACCGCCGATGAGCAGCAGCCGGTGGCGGTAGTCAACTTCAGGCTGTCAGGAACCAATGTGCTGCCCACCATATTACGAGTCACCAGACCACCAGGATATCCGGGGCGGGCTGACGTGATGAATATCTTGGCGGAAACAGAAAGTTCAAAAGGAGACACTCATCTCCAGGTACACACTTTTGTCTGTGGCCCCCATGGCAAACGAACTGCAAGTCCTCCCAGTGTTGTATCTCGCCATACACCTTCAGGGCCAGTGACAATGACGAAGATGACAACCGTAAGTACACCTAGCACATAGTGGAGGAAATGGTAGTGATACACATCAACACATAACACACACTCCCGGCATGGACAGCAAAGGCCACACACATACAAATGTACCGTACCAGCATACACACATACACACAGACACATGCACACAGAAAATACGAAAAAGCCAAGCAGATACGTGCCAAACACACAGCATAACGCACACAAACACCACCAACACAGTCATACACATCCACACACAACACCCCATAATCACACAAAGACAACTAGACCACAAACACTTCAACGCAGTCATAGACAGGCACGTTGTGAAACACCACACACACAAAAAGCTGTATGTAACAATGACACACAATCAATATCAGTGAACACACATGCAAACAATGACACAGGTGATATGTCACATACAACCAACATACAAGGAAATCCACAGATGCAGCACCATACACACGGGGACACACAACACCCCATACAATCCCACAAGCAAGCAGTCAGACATATTACAACATGCACATGGCACAATCCATTTACCCAGCTCATGCAACAACACAGACACATCCCATACACAGACCTCACACACCGTTGAACACAGATGTCACACCACCATGTTGAAGGAAACCAGGACAAGCACCTCTTCTTGCCAACCACAGCAATGTGGGCAGATGTCATAGAAAAATAACAATAAATATGAACTATTAACAGAGGGTGCCAAATGGCAAGTCCAACGTGCAGAACTGCACACGACACATAGTCCACATATCATGGCCCCAATTTGACTCCTGACAGCAAATAGGTCTCCAGATCATCAATTGGACATGCAGGTGCCTCAGGGGTTTGGGGTGGTGGTGGTGGTAGGGGTGGCTTGGATTTGGAAGAGGGGTGTCTCTGTTTGGGCTTGGGAGGGGGGACTTTGTCTCTGGGAGGGGTGGACTTTTTGCTGGGTGGAGGAGCAGGGGAAACGTCAGAGGGGGCACTAAAGGAATGGGAGGTGGAAGGGCCTGGGAGGGACAGGGAGACATGACGTTTAGGGGCAGCACGGGGTGGAACAGGAGTAGGGGAAGAGGTCAAGGGTAGCAAGGAAGACTTTTTTAGGTACACAGGACGGTCATATGAATGAGGGATGGGAATGGAGGTAGAGGGACTCCTCGTGTGACGTGTTGGTATGCTGTATGTGGATGCTGGTGTGTGCAATGAGTGCATGTGTGTGGTGAGTATATGTTGGGTGGGTGAGTGGGTGCGTGTATATATCTTCGGAGGAGGGGGTGGAGATGCAGGGAAAGAGGATGGAAGAGGTGTGAGTGAATGTTGGGGTGGTATGTGCAAGTGAGGGGGATGTGTTGCAGGTGGCAGAGAAGGTGGTTGTGGTGAGTGCGGATGTAGTGTGTGGGGTGGGTGTCTGTGAGTCTGCTGTTGTGGTGATTGACAGTATGACAGGAATGCTAGCAGGACCATTGTGTGATGATGCAGTGTTAGCAGGTGTCAGTGGTGATGTGACTGTAAGGGAGGCAGTGTGGGAAGTGTCTGTTGTGTATGCAAATGTGTGTTGTGGGTGTGCATGCCTCTGGGTTCATTTGTGGTGCTTACGTTTGTCTTTGCGCACCTTGTCTGTTGTATTGGGTGTATGCTGGTCTGTAAGTGTGCCCTGGATGGGTGAAGGGGTTATGGATTGGAAACAGGTAGCTGGAGAGGGGACGGAAGATGAAGGGACACTGCCTGCCGTCAATGAGGAAGTCAGAGCCTGAAATGATCTCTGTAGGCCAGACAAGGCACTGTGAATGCCTTCCCAGTAGGCATTGGACTGCTGCATCTGGGGAGCTAGTACCTGGATGGCATTCACAA
Organism: Pleurodeles waltl; assembly: GCF_031143425.1. Classification (NCBI taxonomy): domain Eukaryota; kingdom Metazoa; phylum Chordata; class Amphibia; order Caudata; family Salamandridae; genus Pleurodeles; species Pleurodeles waltl. The sequence continues at coordinate 1,235,442,896 of NC_090447.1, forward strand.
TGGTTGTCTGACCCACAGAGATGTCAGAGCAACACCACTGACCTGGTCAGTGAACTGCTCTGCCTTCTGTAGCTCCACTGGTAAGTAAAGACCTCATTCCTCTGAACTCCTGACCTCTGTCAGGAGTTTGAGGCCCTCCTCCACCCACAGGCTTCTGCCTGCACCTCATCCATCATGTCTAGTGGGAGATCTTCTACTAGGCTGCTCTCTGCCTCTCTCCTCCTTTTTCCTGCTTTGCTCTCCGTGTGCTTTTTCTGCCCCTTTTCTGCTCCCGTTGCCTTTCGCTTCTGCGTTACACTCTTTCCTCGTTTCTCTCTCCTCGCACTCCTATCTCTGTCTCTCTCTCTCACTCTTGCTCTCCCCCCTTTCTCTCTCCCCCGCCGCTGCTGCCCCTGCTGCCCCACCTCCTTCCTCTCTCTCACACTGCATTCCCACCGCTGCTTCCCCCGTGGCCCACCCCTTTTTTTCGCCCATTTTCCGTCCCTGCTCCGGCCTCCCAGCTGTCCTTTCCTCCCCCCCTCCCTACTTAATGGCGGCCGCACCGCTGGAGTGCTGAAGGCATGCCTAAGGCAAGCCTGTCTATGCCCGTCTGCCCCTCAACCGCACCCGGAGCTGGAACCCCTGGTTATCGCCCACCCCACTGCCGCGACACATGACTCTGCTACGACACCACCACCCTCCACATGCTCAACCCCGGCCGCTCATCCACCTGCCATCAGGCCACCCCACAGCCCACCCGCGGACCCTTCTTCTGCCAGAACTGCACCTTCACCAGCCTCCACACCCGTGACCCACCCATCAAGACAGGAAGCAACAATCTCATATGCATCCTACTCAACACGCCATCGAACTCTGGAACCTACTCGACTCAGCCTCTCCAGACATTGCCTTCCTGACTGAGATCTGGATGAACCCTTCCTCAGCACCCGACATCACCATAGCCATCCTGGATGGCTACAAGATCACCCGTAGGGACCCCACCAACAGACCAGGAGGAGGCATCGCCATTGTCCACAGGAATACCTTCAGAATCACGACCAGCACCGAAGACACCCTCAGTGCCGCCAAACACCTGCACTTCCAGATCCACACCGAACCAAACACCACCCTCAGAGGGACCCTCGTTTACAGACCCCCGGACCCTGACAGCATTTCAGCGACTTCATCTCCGACGTCATCAGCACGCACGTCCTCGCATCCACAGACTACATACTCCTCGGGGACCTGAAGTTCCACCATGGAACACCAACGACACCAACTCCACCACCTTGCTCGACAACCTCACCAACCTGGGCCTCAAGCAGCTCGTCACGACACCCACCCACTCCGCAGGACACACGCTCGACCCTATTTTCTCCGCCAGCAAACATGTTTCTTTCAGCCACACCACCGAACTCCACTGGACCAACCACCGCTGCGTCCACTTCTCCTTCAAGAAACCCACAACTCACCGTCACCCACATCGGACTCCCCATCGCAGATGGAACAAGGTCACCGAAGACCAGCTGATCGCCAACCTTTCCTGGAACCCACCAATCAACACCACCGACACAGCAGCCTGCAACCTCAGGCAATGGATCGACAACTGTGCCAACACTCTCGCCCCGATCAAGAAACCTTCAAACAGATGCACCAACAGAGAGGCCTTCTGGTTCACCGCTGAGCTCCAAGAATCCAAGCAAACATGCCGAAGACTCGAGAAAAAGTGACGCCAAGAACAGACACAAGGCAACCACACAGCCTTCAAGAACGCCATCCGCAGACCCCACCAACTCATCCGAACCGCCAAAAGAACCGCCTTCAAAGAACGCAACGACAACAAAGCACACAGCTATAAGGAGCTCTTCAACATCGTGAAGGAGCTCTCCAACCCTGGCTCCAATGTCAAGGACATCCCGCCATCACAAGACCTCTGAAACTCCCTAGCCATCTTCTTCTACCGCAAGATCGCAGGCATCCATGACAGCTTCAATACCCAGACCCCCGCTAACCATCGACACCACAGACTCACCACCCCCCCGCCACACAAGCCTTCTGCTCTCCTGGACCCATGTCAATGACAACGACATCATCAAAATCATGAACACCATCCACTCCAGCTCACCATCCGACCCCTGCCCTCACCACATCTTCAACAAAGCGAGCTCCTTCATCACACCCCAGCTCCGGAAGATCATCAATAGTTCCTTCTAGACAGCCACCTTCCCGGAGAGCTGGAAACACGCCGAGATCAACGCCCTCCTCAAGAAACCTAAGCCAGACCCAAAGGACCTCAAGAACTTCTGGCCCATCTCCCTGCTCCCCTTCCCAGCTAAAGTCATCGAGAAAATTGTCAACAAACAACTGACCCACTTCCTCGAGGTGAACAACACTCTGGACCTGTCCCAATCCAGATTCCGCAGCAACCACAGCATCGAAACAGCCCTCATCGCTGCCACCAATGATATCAGGACCATAGCGAAACCGTGGCCCTCATCCTCCGGCCGCCTTCAAAATCATCTGCCACCACACCCTACACACACGCCTCAATGACGCAAGTATCCGTGACAGAGCCCTGGACTGGATCACCTCATTCCTCACTGGCAGAACCCAGAGAGTCCACCTCCCTCCATTCCGCTCTGAAGCCACCAAGATCATCTGTGGCGTACCCCAGGGGTAGTCCCTTAGTCCGACCCTCTTTAACGTTTACATGGCTCAACTCGCAAACATCGTCTGATCTCACAACCTCAACACCGTCCATACACCGATGACAACCAGCTGATCCTCTACCTCACCAAGGACCCCGCCACCGCCAAAACCAACCTCTATGAAGGAATGAAGACCATCGCCGAATGGATGAAGAACAGCTGCTTGAAACTCAATTCCAACAAAACTGAGGTCCTCAGCCTTGGCTCTACCCCCTCCACCTGGGATGACTCCCGGTGGCCTGCCATACTGGGAACCGCACCGACACCCACCAACCAAGCACGCAACCTGGGATTCATCCTGGACTCATCGCTATCAATGACCCAGCAAGTCAACGCCGGTTCTTCTTCCTGCTTCAACACCCTCTGCATGCTTCGGACGATCTACAAATGGATCCCCACTGGAACCAGAAGGATGGTCACCTAAGCCCTCGTAAGCAGCAGATTGGACTACGGCAGTGCCCTCTACGCAGGAACCACGGGCAAGCTTCAGAAAAGACTGCAATGCATACAGAACGCCTCCGCACGCCTCATCCTGGACATCCCCTGCCACAGCCACATCACAGCCCACCTGAGAGACGTGCACTGGCTCCCTGTGAACAAGAGAATCACGTTCAAACCCCTCACCCACGCCCACAAAGCACTGCACAACACCGGAACAGAATACCTCAACAGACTGCTCTCCTTGTACACCACAACCCGACAGCTTCGCTCTGCTGACTATGCCCTCACCACCATCCCACACATTCACAGAATGACCGCCGGTGGCAGATCGTTCTCCCACCATGCCGCCAAGATGTGGAACACTCTTTCTATCCCCCTGCAACAGACACAGGACCTACAAACCTTCAGGAGACACCTCAAGACATTGCTGTTCGAGCAGTACATCACCCCCCCAGAACCTTGAGACCCTCATGGGTGAGTAGTGCACTTTACAAATGCTTTGATTGATTGATTGATTGACCTCAGTAGGTCAATTGCCTCCTCATTGAGGGCAGCAGGTCTAACTGGGGCAGGGGCAGTGGTGCCTGCAACGAAGGAAACGCTCACCCTCCTGGGTGGGCAGGCACAGGCAACTGGGTCGGGACTACAGGGATGGTGGTGCTGGTAAGGGGGGTGGCGGACAAGGATGGTGCTGGGTTGGTCCCAGGTGGGTCCGCCACTGACAGGGAGCCACCATCCGATCGGAGGAGGAATCTGAATCAGATGTCATGGTAGCTCCCGTCTCCCCCGAAGTGCTGCACTTGCCCTCCGTCCCACTGGTCCCTTCAGCTTTGCTGGTGCCAGCATCCTGGGTCCTGTGGGCTGCTGCATCCCCACCCGCCGGTGCCCTTCCTCCTTCGCCAGATGATGCTAATGCACACATAGACGGAGGTGGACAGGGAAAGAGGATTGAAGCAAAAGAAAGGGAGGAAATGGTAAAAACCTACACATCCACTTCACATACAAACAATACACACATTGGCCCCTGTCGAGAAAACAAGAGCCCATATTGTAGTCATGAACAATAGAGTCCTGCAAGCCATATCCAAACTTATCACCGAGTAACTCATCCCTGCAGCCTAGACACTTGATTGAAAACTCCTACATGCCTGTCGACTGACTAACTAACTAAAACTTTAATACATGAACATACCCAACTACATGTCAGTCATGACAGGATGAAACAAATCTGTCCTCAGAGAAACCGTGCACGCAAACGTAATGACAGGTATGTGTGGATTACATTTGGTACAGATGTCCATTGATATTGCAATTAAAAACATTTCAGTGTGAACTAAACATACCTGTCAATACCCAGATACAGTGCCAACACGATCACTTTGGACCATTACAGTATACTCATAGATGGAGTATGAAGCCAGTAAAATGCCTGAACATTTGAGTAACTCATAAGCACAGTTGAATGTGTGTTACAGTACCACCACTTTTGTTCCTGCATAACTTTACATAGTTAACGTATCACACTCCAACATGATTGGTGTGACAACCAGGACTGTACACTCCCCAAATTTCATCTGACTACGTAAATCCCAATTCCATTGAGGGTCACAGTAGACACCTAACAGTCTACACCCAACCCCTTGTGGCTGCTGTGCTGCCTTCAAGCACCCATCCAACTCTGGGTAGGCCACGGCCAGTATGTGGGCCATTGGGGGGATCAGGGTCCGATGGGCACCCTTTCCACATTGGGAGGCTGTCCCCAGCTGGGCCTCTGTGGTCTTCTGGGCCCAGCGCCTCAGGTCCTCGCAACGCTTCCTGCAGTGGGTGCTCTGCCGGCTATGGACCCCCAGGGTATGCACTTCCTTGGTGATGGCTCTCCACAACCCTTTTTCTGGTGGGCGCTGACCTGCATGGGATATATTGAGAACCTGGAGGACATGATTAAATGATACCAATACAGCTGCAACCTTTGGCGATACACAACATACATGGCCCATGCATATTGTCAATATACCGCACACCACACATATCATGTGCATGCAAAACCCAAAGTCAGTCATCACATGTCAATGTGCACACACATCCACCATAAAACACCACCCAAAATGTGGGATAAAGGACGTTGTGCTGACCTGTTGCCCTGGAGCCCCATACAACCGCCCACACAGGACCCCTTCAACCAGTTTATCGAGCTCCTTTGCAGTGAAGGCTGGGCCCTATCCTCTGCAGTACGTGCCATCATTGCTCCAAGATTCAGGGCACAGCAGCACACAAAGTGAAGTTCTTCCTTGCCCGAATGACAGGAGTCAAGTGAGCTTGCCCATACAAAATGGTGGTCACGACCGCAGCGGCCATGACCGTCAGCACCGGTGGTGATCGTCATTGGTCCCAAGTTCCCATAGACATCAATGTTAACCAATGAGGAGTTGCATGGCGGTTCCAACCGCCTTCCGCCTGACGACTGCCACCAATGAAATGAGGTCACTTCCATCTGTCCTATGCATGCAGGAGAGGCATATGCCATTTTAGTAGTTTCCATGACTGTCCTGGGTTCACACTGCGTTATTACCTGCATAGCGTAACAAAATGATTCATGTAGGTTACATTTTGTGAACATATGTAGTGGGTGTCAGGTGACATTCCCATACTTGTCACTACATATGTTTGTATTGACAATCCATATGGCGGAACACATGGAAAGTCTTTGTTTATACATCACTACATGTACTGTACATGTCCCTTGACACAGGTATGTCATTATGTGGCATTGTCTGGGTAGGAATGGAGTGTGGAGTAATGTGTCATTACACAACATGATAGCCAACTTACATGACTAATACATCATGATTGTCGTATGGCATACATGGTTCACAACATTGTGAGATATGCCCAGATTGTTGTTTGTCCCCCTGCCTAGATAGCACCAAAATGAAGTGAGGAAGAATGCACCAGTTTACTGGCCATAGTAGATCTTGAAACCATGGAAGAGCGCCACATCTTCATGACCTATCGACTGAACCATGTGTCCATCAGGGAATTGGTCACCGAGTTGGAGCCAGACCTCCCGACAGCTTTGAGAAATCCCCATGCCATCCCTCCAATAGTCCAAGTGTTGGCAGTCCTGCAATTCTTGGCCAGTGACTCTTTTCAGGTGACTGTGGGACTGGCTGGAGGTATGTCACAGCCCAAGTTCAGTAAGGTGTTACAGGATGTACTCGATGCCCTACTCAAGCATGTGAACAGGTACATAAGGTTCCCACAAAGTGCTGAATTGCCCACTGTTAAAGCAGCCTTCTACAATAAATCACATGTCCACATGTAATAGGGGCCACTGATGGGGCTCACATCACCTTGGTACCTCCGAGGGCCAATGAACAGGTCTACAGAAACCAGAAGAGTACATATTCACTCAATGTACAAGTGGTGTGTCTTGCAGACAAGTACATAGCACATGTAATAGCGAAATTCCCTGATTCGGAACATGATTCCTACATCCTGAGGAACAGCAGTGTCGCTGCTTTGATGTTACAGCTACAGGGAGAAAGAGCCTGGCTAGTAGGTATGTGTTCTGCTCTCCATGTCAGACATTTGATATCCTTCCCTACACAGTCTGCACTGTGCCTAGCATTGTTACCTATCGTCATATCTCCTTTTCCACACAGGTGACTCCGGATACCCCAACCTACCCTGGCTCCTGACACCTGTTAGACAACCAACTACTGGAAGGGAGAACAGGTACAATGAGGCACACGGCTGGAAGAGGTGGGTGATTGAGAAGACTTTCAGCCTCTTGAAAGCTAGATTTCGTTGCCTCCATGTGTCTGGTGGTGCCCTATAAAACAGACCAGGGAAAGTCTGCAAGTTTGTGGTTCCATGCTGCATGCTCCATAATCTGGCCCACAGAAGGCATATCCCACTGTTGGAGGAGGGGGACATTGATGCTGGAACAGGGGTTGAGGTCGGTAACTCTGATACTAAGGAGAAGGCAGATGAGGATGAGGCACATGACAACAGGACTGACCTGATCTGTCATTACTTTTGATGAAAAACAGGTATGTGTGATTTGGATGTTATGTGCACTTGGACTATGTATCGGTAAAGCTCGTTGGTACTTATATTTTGCATCTATCAAGGTGTGTGTGAAGACTACTGCCTTCCATCTTGGTTTCTGTCCCTGAAAGGTAGCTGACTTACCATGCAGGGTAGTGGAAATGCTTTGCTGCCAATGATGTGTGAAATGCTGGTGCATAATGAAATATCCTTAGGGTTGTACCAAAGGTTTTGGATCCTCAGTGTGACTGTTTGGGTAAATGTAAGGGACACTTATCAGTCTTGTCCTGCTGTGTAGGCCTATCATGCTGTATTGTCAGCTGCTGTGTGGCAACTACCTGTTCCTAACTACGCAAGGAGGTGATCGGTAGAGGATATTACCTATGAGAAATCTTTACTTTACCACACGTGTGTGTGTGATAATGCATGCCCTTACATATGTGGTATCACAGCTGCTGGGGCAATCATCCTGTGCTTGTGTTCTACTGCTGTTGATGTATCTATATGGACAACATGCCTTACAACTTTGAGCCTTATTCCATGTAATTTTCCCTCTTCAGATCACATGTCTGTTTGCAAGCTGATTACTGATATGCCTGTTGGCACCCTTGCCACTGGAGTTTACTACAATATGGATGTACTTACACACCTGCTGGAGATTCCTACTACATCTCTCACTTTGACATTCTTGTAGTGCCGATTTGTGTATTTGATTGTTGCTTGTAAACAAAAATGCTACTTTAAACAATGAAGACACATGCTCCATGACTTGTGCTAATTGGTGTTTATTGAGTGTTTCACATCATAGTCCAGAGGAGTGGGGACTTGGTTTATGGATTCCCCCAGAAACCAGAAAGACAGTCACCCAAACACTCATCAGCAGTAGACTGGACTACGGTAACGCCCTCTACGCCGGCACCACACTCAAACTCAAACGCAAACTCCAGAGAATCCAGAACACAGCCGCACACCTCGTCCTTGGCCTCCCCGCCACGAACGAATCTCACCACACCTCAAAACCCTTCACTGGCTCCCCATAGACAAGAGAATCACATTCAAGATCCTCATCCACGCACACAAATCCCTCCACAACACCGGCCCAACCTACCTCACTGAAAGAGTTAACTTCCACACTCCCACACGCAACCGCCGATCAGCCGACCTCGCCCTAGCCACAGCCCCCTGCATCCAACGCACCACCACAGGAGGCGGGTCTTTCTCCTACCTCGCCCCTAAAACCTGGAACTCCCTCCCCACCGACCTTCGCAAAACCAAAGACCTACTGGTCTTCAGAAAGAACTTCAAGACATTGTTGCTCGATCAGTGACCCTCCCTGCCCCCCCCCTGTTTCCCCTCCCCCAGTGCCTTGAGACCCTCATGGGTGAGTAGCGTGCTCTACAAATTTTTTGATTGATTGATTCAACAGCCAACAGGGTGTAACAGTGGCACACAAAGGTGACAGTTCAGGAGAGGGATCACTTCCTGGTGAGGGGATTGCCCTTTCCCTCGGGTCCTGTAAGATGTCTGGATGGCCGTCCTCTTTTACGGGGGGGTTCCTCAGCTGAGGGGGTAGGGGTGCTGGTGGCCTGTTGGTCCTCCTGCTGGGCCTCCATTCCAGTAGCAGTTACTGATGTAGAGGGCAGTGGTGGTGTGTGACTACTGGATAGGGCCCAGATATCAAAGGGGGGGAGGGACCGGGAGTTTATATGGTCCAGTGTGCAGTCTCCCAATAGTAATTAATATAACGAAATACACTGTTCCAAAAAAGATGACAAACTAGGAGACCAGTAGTCTCAGGAGCAAAAGCCCTCAAGCATCACACTGGATGACTAGCATCATCATCAGGAGTTGCTCCTCACCAGGCCGGCACTGCAATGCCTGGTGGGCACCCCGACGTGGGGGCTCTGAACCGTACTACTCTGATAGTGACTGGTAGGTTCAACTATCCAGATGCTTATAACTTGGCACCAGTACACAATAGAGAGGAAAAAAGTGTTAAAATTGGTTATTCATCCAAAAAAGCACCATCACTATTTTTAATCAGTTACACAGGAATGAAGACCAAGGTTAAAATCAAAAAATGAAAGTAACAAATTGAGATGTAATGCTCAATAACTTTCAAAAAATATCCTACAGAAGTTTCTAACTATTATAGGACTTCTGGGTTAGGGTCGACGTGTTTCGCGTCTGGTGGTCCAACCGAATCCATTGACGCTTCATCAGGACCAAATGTAAACAAAAATTTATTTTATCACCTCTTCAACAAAAACAAACTCACAAATTAGAGTAGATAACACCGGTCACTTATCTTTAAGTAAACTGGATCATACAGGTCACCCATCCCCAAATAGAGAACAGGTTCCTTGGGAAGCACGTTTCAAGGACTCTAAGTGACAATGCTAGTCACAGGTCCATAATGGTGGACCTACCCTCTGTAACGTGCACCCGAAATAAAAAAAATTTGATTGATTGATTCGACAGCCAACAGGGTGTAACAGTGGCACACAAAGGTGACAGTTCAGGAGAGGGATCACTTCCTGGTGAGGGGATTGCCCTTTCCCTCGGGTCCTGCAAGATATCTGGATGGCCGTCCTATTTTACGGGGGGGTTCCTCAGCTGAGGGGGTAGGGATGCTGGTGGCCTGTTGGTCTTCCTGCTGGGCCTCCATTCCAGTAGCAGTTACTGATGTAGAGGGCAGTGGTGGTGTGTGACTACTGGATAGGGCATCCTGTTGGATGGAGGACGTGCGCAGGATGCTGTTGAGTTCTTTGAATTCCCCTAACATGGAGACCATGGTGGCATTGAGTATCTGCCACTGCTGCATGGCCTCCTGGTGGTAATACCAGTGTAGCATTAGGGTCTCCTGCAAGGTGGTGAGTATCTGGCCCATCTTGTACTGGGATTGCTGGTAGGCTCTCTGTCCTGTTGCTGCCCACGTCCTTTGGCCCACGATTGCCCTCCCACTGGCCACTGCCCTCTGCCCCCTGTGCTTGTACCCCTGGTGCAGTGTGCCCCCTCCAACTGACACCAGGACCGTCATTGTCTTGGGATTGTAATGTTGACTCATGCCCCTGTACTGTGGGGCTCACTGATGTTTGATGTGACCTTGGGACACAGATTTGGGAAGGTGGGCTCTGCTGTGCAATGGATGCCACAGGGGAGGTGGTTTCATTTGTGGGCAGGGTGAGGCTGGTGGTGGTGGACTGACCACTCATGCCTGAAGGGGCACGGTACGTCATCCCTATCCATACATCCAGGGGATTGCTGCTCTGTTGGACCTGCCTCCAGGGTTGGGCTTTCTGTCCCTGGCATCATTTGATTCAAATTCCTATGCCTCCATTGCTGGCTTTAGGCCATGCAATTCTGAATTCAATTATGCATGCTGCATCAGAGTGCTACCCTGTTCAAAGTTCTGCCTTTGATGGTCCTGTCAGTTCACAGCCTGCTATTCTGCAATCTAGACCTTCACATTATGCCAATAGTTCTCTTGTACCTTCCATTGCAACAGAGATGGAAAAGGACTTGTTTCACAGGAGCAAATGTTTGGGTTTCAGTTTCAGATCTCAGAAGCCAGCTGTGAAAGGAGGTATTCTGTCACAATTCACTCCCTGTGCTCTCATGCCCGCCACCAGGGGGCCTACATGTGGAGCTTTCCAGTGTTCTGATATGCTTGCAAGCCTCCCATTGTATGCATATACTGACTTCTAGCCTTTTGGACTTTAGTTGGATATTCCATTTAATTCCCACTCCATGCCAGAATTTAAGGAAGCCAGTCTGCTTATACTAAATACTCCAATACCATGAATTTCCTCCAGAAGGGATTATCATCTGAGGGGCAGCGCTGCTTGCAGTCGATTATATGTGTTAGGAGAAATTGTTTCTGGTAGGCAGAGGTATGCACCTTGTTCAAGCATGAACTGCAATCCTAGACAGTACAAAACACCACACAAAACAATATCACACCCGGTTAGGACAATAGAGCTCAATTTATTAAACAAAATAAGACCAAAATGACAAAAATCCAATAAGTAGAACTTGAGATATGAATTTTTAAATAATAAACTGTAGAATAAAGCTTAAAAGCAATAAGCACCTCTTTAGCATATCTGGTCGCCCTGGACCGAGGCAATGTCATGAGTTCAGACTGACTGATGGAGCAAAGGGCAGATACAGGGACCTACTTCAGCCAGCTGAACAAAAGTACCTTGATCCTGGTTGCGTCGATGTCGAGGAAGATGAGGGGTGCAGCTGAGGTCATGTGTCAGTTCTGATTCCGCAACAGAAGGAGACTCCACAAAAAGTCGATGATACCTCATTTCCAAGGGTGATGAGGTGATTTCAAATTCAATTAACTGTTGCTGCTCCTTCAGCAGAGGATGCGTTGATTGCAAGTGCAATGCGCTGGTTGTGAAGGTGATGGGTCGGGTCTGCTCTATGTGTTGGTGAGATGCTCCAGTTCTGATCCACACAAAGTTGAAGATGTGCAGATTCTGATCCCCACAGGGGGGGCAGTGCACCAGTTCCTGAGAGGATGCATGTGTTTGGCTGGATCCCAAGACTGGATTGGCACCACTTGGCAGGGCAAGTCTGACAACTGGCAGAGTCCAGGGGCTGTAGCAGGTGAATTGGAAGGCTTTTGCGTCCCTGATACTTCAGTAAACAGAAAGCAAGCCCTTGGAGTCATTTTAGTTCTGGGATGGAGATATTCAGGTCCAGTCCTTCTCACTCTGAGGCAAGGAGGCCAGCAGGCAACAGGTCAGCACAGCAGAGCAAGAGTCTAGAAGAGTAGAAGCTCAGTAGAGTGGCAGTCCTTGTAGCAGCATAGCAGTCCTTCTTCCAGGCATAGTATCAACAGGTCCAGAACTTACTGAAGTAGTGGTGTCAGAGGTCCAGTATGTAAACCCAGTTGTGCCTTTCAAGTGGGGGAGACTTAAAAGAAAGGTGTTTGGAGTGCACAGAGGTACTCGCTTCCTGCCCTGACCCCACACTCACTACATAGGGGTATGCAGCCCTTTGTGTGGGGACAGGATACATCCTATTCAGGTGCAAGTGTCAGTTCCTCCTCCCCATCCTGCCCAGGATTGCCCATCAGTCACACCTAAGCTCCATTTGTGTATGGCTGTCTAGAGGAATGTTAAAACCCAGCTGTCCCCACCCACCCCAGATGTATATTCAGAGACAGGCAGTAAGCACCAAATGGCTAGTAAGAACATGCCAGCTTTCTACAAGTGACATTTTCAGAACTGCAATTTAAAATTTGACTTCATCATATGTTGTGATTTTAAATTGTGAGTCCAGAGACACCAAACCTGGTAAACATATCTCTTCCAGATTGTGAATTACACTTATAAAATGTAATAAGGTAATCCCAGTGTTATCCTATTGGAGAGGCAGGCCTTGCTGTAATGACAAATTACTTTGGGAGTTTTTCACTATCAGGCATTTAAAACTTAAAAGTACATGACCTGCCTTTTAAATACAGTGCACCCTGCCACCTGGATTATCCAGGACCTACCTTAGGGGTGACATATGTATAAAAAGGGAAGGTTTCGGCCTGGCAAAAGGGTTGTTTTGCCAGGTCGACATGGCAGTGTAAAACTGCACACTTAGTCACAGGCCTGAGACATGGTTAGAGGGCTACTTACGTGGGTGGCACAATCAGTACTGCAGGCCCATAAGTAGTATTTATTTTACAAGCCCTGTGCATTTGTAGTGCACTTCACTAGGGACTTTTAAGTCAATTAAATATGCCAATTGGGGTTAGGCCAATGTTACCATGATTTAGGGGAGAAATCACAAGCACTTCAGCACTGGTTAGCAGTGGTACAGTACACAAAGGCGGTCATTCTGACCGCGCCGCCGCCCGCCATGCAATCACCGCCATTTGGCCGCTCCGCGGTCAAAAGACCGCAGAGGCCATTCTGGCTTTCCCGCTGGGCCGGCGGGCGCCCGCCAAAGGAGCGCCCGCCGGCCCAGCGGGAAAGGCCCTGCAACATGGAAGCCGGCTCCGAATGGAGCCGGCGGTGTTGCAGGGGTGCGACGGGTGCAGTTGCACCCGTCGCGATTTTCACTGTCTGCTAAGCAGACAGTGAAAATCATGCTGGGGCCCTGTTAGGGGGCCCCTGCACTCCCCATGCCTGTGGCATGGGCAGTGCAGGGGCCCCCAGGGGCCCCACGACACACGTTCCCGCCATCCTGTTCCTGGCGGTAAAAAACGCCAGAAACAGGGTCGCGGGAAGGGGGTCGGAATCTCATGGAGATTCAGCCCAGCCAGGGGAAATCCGGCGGGAAACCGCCGGATCCCCTTTTCTGACCGCGGCTTTACCGCCGTGGTCAGAATGGGCAGGGAAGCACCGCCAGACTGTTGGCGGTGCTTCCGTGGTCCTAATGAGGTCAGAAAAGTGGAGGAGATAGGCAAACTGTTGGAGGGCAGACCACCCTTAGGTCTTATAATATAACATAAGGAGCCCATTATTTGTTTAATAATGGAGGCCATGTTGTAATGGGCAAGTTCCCTGTGACATTTATGTTTGTTTATAGTGTAAAAAGACATACTCCATTTTCTATGTTTGTGTAAGCATAACATGTTGTAATTAACAGTAGATTTGTAGGTTGTATGATGTAGGATTATTCAGCTTAGTTACAGGCTACTGGAAATGCCCCACCAGGAGCAGCATCCTTGCTGCTCAGCCCACTCTCACCGAATGACCATTCACTCCAACCAGGAAGTCATCAACAATCTGTATACAACATTGATTAAAATTAAGTGCAAGCATGTTGTAATGTCCACTGTAGGGAACATACATAAATGTAATCAGTGTCATATAGATGAGCATGTGAAAAGCATTACCTTTCTCCCCAAATTTAGCTAGCAACGAGTGGTCTGCAGTATGTATATGTGTAGCTAGTGAAATACGTGGTCAACCTAGTGAATATACTACTTGTACACAGCCTCAGCTATTATGGCCGGTGTCTATGTTGGGGATGCCTAGTGAAATTTCACCTTTGGAAGATATCAAGTTTTCTATTGATCATTGATGAAAGTGTGACAGTTTAACTGGCCTTTAACATTTACTGGTGTGAACACCTCCCCTTTTAAGAGAAGCGGCTGTAGGTAAATTCATTTTTTGTTTGGGTAGCAGACGCAATATATTCATAAAACCCCTGAGGTGCACTTGCTTTAGTTTAATCCCTTTGGTCAGTGCTATCCAATATTTCTGAGCAGAACAAAGTTATACATTGTTTAAAAAAGACTACACCAAGAGGCAGTCACAATCTACAGATCCACAGGACAGAAAAAGATCACTAATATTTTTCTCGAAAAAAGGCACGTCACTCACTTCAGGCTCAAGGTACTGCTTCACTGATGTTGCACAAATATGCCTGTTTAGATTCCTGTATTTCTAGCGGCCATGCAGTTTGTTGATTGTCACTTAAACAACTTACTTCAGCAAACTAGTGGTTCTCTAAACCAGTGATCTTCAGACTGTGGCTCATGTCCTCAGTGGGAGTGCTTAGAGCTGTGTAAAAGTGGGCAGAGGACCTACAATTACTTCTGATTCCTGCATGCAATACTTCTCAGAAATTCCCTCAGCAGGGATACAGAATCCTAAAATCAAAATAAAACCCCTAACTTAACTGCTGGACAGCCAAGAAGTCCAGGTAAATATTCAACCAGGGAACCATTGCCTGCAACTGTCTGTAAAGGGTATTTTTATTGGTAGGTGGTAACTCTTAATGCCTATGGGAACACTTTTCTTATGTTTTCTTGAAGCATTAACATACAGGGGTGCCCTGGAAAGCCCCAGAAGGAGCAATTGTGTTTTAACTTGTAGTTTCCTGCTGGGCAAGAGCATGCTTTTTATTGAAGGCCCTACAACCCTATTTTCTCCCTTATCCTCAATTGCACCTGAAAGACCTGGTTAGCAGCAGCCTTCCCCTTTTTGACTATCATATGCCTGAACCAAGAGTTCATATACATGTGGTCCCAGAACATATCGGGTTTTGTAACCTATTCCTGTGAAATGTTCTATAATATTCCTTCCACGAGTTCCCACCAAACTCACAGTGAGCACAGACTACTCAGTTTTGGTAACAGGCTAACTAAGGGCCCACGTCAGAAGACTTTTCCATCAGTACCACCTGGAAAATGGTAACAATGGTTATCCAGTTTAAAAGTGTCTCCTCCACTTTAGGCTTACAGTGCTTATGTGAGAATTATTTATGCTCTTTTCTATCCTCATGCACTGGTTCCAATAATCAAATCAACAATGTCAAAGAAAGCACCCTTGCAACTCTTTTCTCCCACTTCCACAGATAAGCATGCACTCGGTTCATTTCTAGGGAGCAGAACTGCTGGACTCCACAAATAAGACCTTGTACTTCAGAGGCCTAGGGTGCATGTTAATGGTTTGAGTTCTTCCTGTGAAGAAGACCCAGATCCACTCATGGCAAGTTCCTAGATTCCTGTTTTGTGGAGTGGTTGGATTAGGATGAGTTGGTAGACCACTGATAAGTCTTAATGAATGAGGGCTGCGTTTTCCCCCTGTTAAGGATCATCTGGATGTTATCTGGTGCTTCTATGAAGGCAGTTTCCGTGCTGTTGTTGGGTCTGAACCCTGATTGTGTGGTGTCAAGAGGCAGGTGTTTGGAAAGGTGGTCAGAGAGGGGCTTGTTGATGGCCTTTTCCAGTACTTTGGCTGGGTAGAGCACGTGGGATATTGGTCGGACATTGGCCAGTTTGGTCAGATCAGCCAAGGGTTATTTTGTTGGGGGGGCGTTGATGGCTGCTTGTTTCTATGGTTCCAGTAAGGTGGCTGTACTGATAAAGATGTTGAGATAGGGTGAAGGCCTCGCTGATGAGGATTGCTCCTTTATTGAAGGCCTGGTGTGGACAGGGGTCTGCCAGGGCCCCAGAGTGAATGTTCTTCATGATAGTTGTGGTTTCCTCTGTTCAAACAGTGTTCCGAGTGGTGATTGTGTTGAATTTCTTCATCACTGGGAGACTTCTGGAGAGGGCTAGGGGTCCGGCTGTCGAGCGAAGGTTGCTGTATATGATTGTGATTTTGCTGGAAAAGAATATCAAGAGGTTGCCACACTGATCTTGTGATGGGTTGATGTTTCAGGTGACAGCTGTTGGTGTCAGGAAGTTTTTGACTGGTTAGCTACCTCAATGTTCAACAAGGTATCCCTCCCTGGAATGTGAATGTGCTTCCAGAGACCAATCACTAAGGCGGTCATTCTGACCCCGGCGGGCGGCGGTCGCCGCCCGCCATGCGGTTACCGCCGAATGACCGCACCGCGGTCAAAAGACCGCGGCGGTCATTCCAACTTTCCCGCTGGGCCGGCGGGCGACCGACAAAAGGCCGTCCACCGGCCCAGCGGGAAAGCCCCTGCAACGAGGAAGCCGGCTCCGAATGGAGCCGGCGGAGTTGCAGGGGTGTGACGGGTGCAGTGGCACCCGTCGCGATTTTCACTGTCTGCAAAGCAGACAGTGAAAATCTTTGTGGGGCCCTGTTAGGGGGCCCCTGCACTGCCCATGCCATTGGCATGGGCAGTGCAGGGGACCCCAGGGGCCCCACGGCACCCGTTCCCGCCATCCTGGTTCTGGCGGTGGACACCACCAGAAACAGGCTGGCGGGAAGGGGGTCGGAATCCCCATGGCGGTGCTGCAAGCAGCGCCGCCATGGCGGATTCCCTGGGCCAGGGTAAAACCGGCGGAAAACCGCCGGTTCCCCTTTTCTGACCGCGGCTTTACCGCTGCGGTCAGAATAGCCCAGGAAGCACCGCCAGCCTGTTGGCGGTGCTTCCGCCGCCCTCCGCCATGGCGGTCATGGACCGCCAGGGTCAGAATGACCCCCTAAGTCTTTCTCTATTACTCTATGCATACACAGGCCCACCTCATATGCTCCAAAACACTTCTATGTCATCCCCCACCACATAACTAGACACCAGGTCTTTGGGGATGTGGACTCTTTTATCTCTCCTAGGCACTTCACTGTCATTGAAGTCACCACCACTTGACTCAGAGAACTCGTTTGTTTTCAGGTCTAGTTGTCTCAGGCTACTCTCACGGGCCTTCTTTTCTTCCAAGGTCAAGGTTAACTTTTTCTCCGCCACTGACAGTTCTGTTCCTGCCTTCATTTTACCAAACACTAGGGTGGTCAATTTCATCCTCAATTTCCTCTCACTTTGCCTGTCCTCCACCTCTGATTGGGTCAACCTGCTGGAGGACACACTGCTCTCTGCTGTTGACAAGTCAGGTGACCTCAATCCCATGGGCACCTTGTCTTCTACTGGCACCAGGTTAATTGCAAGGGCATTCTCCTCTTCCTCATCCTCTGTTCCATCCTCCTCCTGCTCCTGAGTGGTAGACCGTAGCATGCGGATGTCCTCCCGTGCTTTCAAGGGATATCCTGTACTTCTCCTTTTTGGACCCCTGTGCAAGCATCAGCCCTTTCTCCTGGTCAGATACAGAAACCAGGTTTGACCGACTCTGGAATGGAAGTCAGAAATCATCAATGGACCAAAACAACAGGCTGTGGTCAAAGAGGACTCTATGTCATCATATAGCTGCTAGATGAGGCATCTGTGAAGCCATTAACTTTTGGCAGGATAGCTTTGAGCAGGAGAAATTTGAATTTTGCTCCCGGAGAGAAGGCCCCTCTCCAGCCAGATACTTTTCTCATCTTCGCCATGTGAAGCTTCCTTGGTTCAGGCTTAGTCACTTTTTTGGAACTCTGTTGTAGCTGAAGGGGGCTCAATGAGGCCGGATACTTTCTCTGTGGGATAGTGCTGAATCAGATTGGCTGCTATGGAAAAGCTTGAAGTGGAAACAACCTGAATCTTTGTCCCAGTGGCCGCACAAATTTATTGGATTGGATTGGCAGGTTAGTCCCAGTCCTCTGGAGGTCTTTGGAGCCAAAATGTTTCTAAGTCCTAGGTTTCAAGATATGTCAGGAGGAGTGCACTTTGGCACCAGCAAATGGCCCAGGACACTGGGGGCAGCACTTGGGAGTCAAGACTCACTCCAGGAGAGGCCAGCAATAGGGTCAGAGCTGGTCCAGTTGTAACTGGTGAGCTGGGCAGTTGCACGTAAGGCCTCTTGCAGCTTTTGGAGTCCCGAAGTTTCAACAGAAAGTCATCCATATGAACCTGGGAGTCCACATATTTGTCCTGGGTAAAAGAAGGAGAGCAAGGCCAGTCTTCAGGGCTCTTGTCAGATATAGACAGCAGGTCCAGTCCTCTTCGATCCTTCCACAGTTCCAGAAAGTGTTATAAGAAAGTGTTCCAGAAAGTGTGGGTGCTATATTAATTCATGTCACCAGCCTGAAGGTGGGAGTGACTCCGGGCTATTCCCTAACCAATAAGGTAAACATTCCCTTGTGCAGAGCCTGTGTGCCAATCCCAAAGGTGTGTCCAGAGAAATGAGCATGCTCTCCCCTGTGGTCACCTCAAAGCAGTTCTGGAGGCAGCTCCATTCCCTCTGGGGCCCTGACTATGAGACCAAAATAAGAGCCTTGCCCACCTGTCAGCTAACATTTGCATCTGAGAAGGTAGTCCTCTTTGAAGTTAATCAGGTTTCTGGGCACTGCGCAGCACATATGGTCATCCTGACAGAGTAACAGAAAACCTCCCCACATCCAAGGGCTTTGTTTCAGCTCTAGAACAAGTTCACACCTCATCAAGGGCTATTCAGCTCCTAAGTGATAGCTAGAAGCTCATTCAAATGGGCTTCTAGAGGCTTTAGTCAGGTAAAAGGTAACTTTCTAAAAGTACCCTTCCCAAAATAATTATGACAAATCCACCTTTGCCAGTGATTTGGGCTGTAATAAATATTACAAATGACAAAATGAACTTTGTACATGTTTCCTAGCCAGAGATAACATTATTAAAAATGTAATATTGTATCCCAGCGCTTTTCTATGGAGCAGCTAGCCCTGCTATAGTAAAAATAGCTTTTAGGACCTTTTCGCTGAAAGGAGATGTTTAACATTAAAATCTTACATCTCCTACCTTTAAATACCATGCACCCTGCCTATTGGACAGTAAGGTCTAATTAAGGTTGACATATTAATATTTAAAAGGAGGGTTTAGGTTTGTTAAAAGGGGTTACTTTGACAGGTTGAATTTGCAGTTTAAACCTGCACAGTCAGGTGACAGATGGCAGGCCTGCAGTCATGGTTATGCCAACACTGCAGTGGATGCACAATGGGTGCTGCAATCCACTTGTGACATTTAACTTACATGATCTGAGTACAATTTTGTACCATATTCTAGAGACAGACAGGTATGTTAAGTATGTCAATCAGAAGTGTGCCAGTTTCATATTGTTGAAAGGCGGAGCACAGGCACTTTATCACTGATCATCTACAGTCAGCAAAACAGTCAAGGTAAAAACCAAGGGTGGTACCATGCAAATGATGGTCATTTGCAATAGCGGCCTATTGTTCAAAAGCCCAGAGAATCTTTGGTTTCTGGTGTGCAATACATATGTGGTCAGTGTTAGTGATTGAGCACAATTTGTAGTCATGGTATGGCCCACATATTATTCCAAAACCAATGAACTTGCTTCTGTGTTTGACATGAGAGTAGTACAATACACCTGGATGGACATAGGGTGATATACAGCACCAAACACAGTCCACAGCATGTTGTAAGAGATTTAGCAACAACATTGCAG
Organism: Pleurodeles waltl; assembly: GCF_031143425.1. Taxonomy (NCBI): domain Eukaryota; kingdom Metazoa; phylum Chordata; class Amphibia; order Caudata; family Salamandridae; genus Pleurodeles; species Pleurodeles waltl. The sequence goes on from NC_090447.1 coordinate 1,235,462,756, forward strand.
CAGTGCAAAGTCACCAATGGTGATGCTAACCAGCGCTAGGTGTTGATTTGGGAATTACTTTCTAGTGCAAAACCTATTTTGCAATGGAAAGTTGCCTGAAGTAATGCAAAGTAACAAAATGTGCTGCTTTGCACAACTTTGCATCGAGGAGGCATCCTATGGGTGGAAGATGGTCATTTCAATGTAATCACCGATGGTTTTGAAGCAAAGTCCCATCACTAACATTTGTAGACAGGGCTGTGGGCCAAGAAATGTGGTTTCTTGAAGTAGGCGCAGAGAAAACGCAAAGAAGGCACAGTCCTATATATACAAACAGCATTTGAATATGTCCTGGATACCCCCATTTAAGATTGTTTGAGGGCAGTTCACAAAGGCATGTAAGAGTACATAAAAGAGTACTACAGAAGCACTACTTTATGCACTCAAAAATGCATTTGTGAATAGACAACATTGAGCTCGCTCGGGCATTTTTTGTTGTGATAAACCACCAGCCACATGTGGGGACAATTATGCCCCATCAATAGAAAAAAAGTGCTAGTGCATTTAAACCTGTGAAATAAATACAGGGGCAAAATGTTCCATGGGCACAGGCTCCTACGGTTCCTGAACTGATGCGTGACCCTTAACATATTGAGTTAAATACCAAAGGGTGCTTGTGTAGTTCATGTTCCAAGTTGCTGGTCTCAGGGATGTATGTGATTTAAAGTTCCATCTACACATCCCCCATATGCCAGTCTTTTCCTTTAATATGCACTCCCTGGTGTAAAAAAGCTGTTGACACTTTTAAGGATCATCGGATCACTGCAGGGCTGCCAATTTCCCTATCACTGTAAAGCTGCAGACCCTTTCTTGCAGTAGCCTCCAGCTTCAATTTATTGACACGGATAGTGAGCAAAATTATCTGGATCAAGGGGAAGTGAAAACATTAATTCTATGCCTTTCCGAGTATGTACCTGCCTTGCCTGCCTTCCTATTGGTGTTTAGCTTGTTGCTTGTTTTCATGCTGCTCTGATAAAAGGTGTCGCCGCCTACAACAAACAGGCTTGTTTCCATGCACATGCAAGCTGGGCCTGGACGGAATAATGAGCATCTCGCTTTTATAGCCAGAGAACAAAAGAAAGGCAATTATTGGCTTCAGCAATGTCAAGGAGCTTCCATAAACAGAACAGCTTGCCTCAGACTCGTAACCTGAGACCTGAGGCTTGAGACTCAGCTGTTACGGGCTCAAGGGGCATTTAGTGAGGTCTAGGTGACGGCATTTGCTTACTGTCAACATAAAACAAAATGCAGCCATTTAGAGCAGCTGAGCAGCCAAATGCGAGGGAAGGAAACAGGGAAGCAAACAATGTAAGGAGAGAAGGGAGAGGCTAGAAATACGGCAGTACTATGTACAGGAGAGCTGCAGACCGATTACTAGAGTCGACAAGAGACGGTATAACACAGGCTGAGAAACCATTTAATAACGGACGACATACGGATTTGCCAAGACAGTCCGTTTTTTTCACCTGCTGTCCTGGCAGATTTGGGAAACTACGCTCATGTCCCGATGGGAGGTGCCTTTTTATGTTTTCCAAAGCAGAGATAGTTTGCAGCTGTTACAAGAACGCGAATTAATTAAAAGCGTTACATTGCATTTTGTTTATGTTCTTAGTGCCTATTATGTTATTCAGTGCTGCTGAGCGATGTCACTCTCGGTCGCTCGGTTGAACTGAAAGTGTAGTCCTTGTTTTTTTGTGAAATGTCCCGGGTTTTGGCTTTAAAATTCTGGTCACAGTAGAGAGACAGGAACAGACAATCTGGGTGATATGGATTTATGGAGTATATAGATCAGGCAGGGAATTAAAGTACAAACTGTAGAGGGAGAAGAAAAAGGAGCAAAACAGAGCGAGGAAGCAACATTAGAGGATTATAGGCAACAGGGAAAAAAGGAGCAAGAGAGGAAAAAGATGGAAGAGAAGAGATGAAACCTAAAAGTTTACACAGGACTATGAAGTAGCTGTGAGGTTACAGTGAGTGGAAGATGAGAGTGAAAAAGTATGCACTCTACATAACAAGCATTTGCAATGCAATAGGTCTCGCATTTACTTGAGTTGGCTCTATTGGAATTGTAAATGCATAACTGGACTTTTTTGCCACATTAATTGGTCAACCCTGCCGCACACTTTGGTCCTTTCCGCCATATAATACCACTGGCCCTGCTTATAACTAAAGGGCTAGTAGGCCTAATTAAATATTTTTTTAAACAAGGTCCTTAAAATACAAACTACCCCCAGGTGCAAACATATTTACTTGGCAGTTGATACAGGCAACATTGCCCATGGGCAATGAATAAATAATTGTACTCCAAGAATGCGTGCTTACTGGATCACTGTCCCTTTACTGCAGTCTGGGAAGTCGGACAAAACGCCCATGATTTTTCACACGCTCGAGGAGAGCCATTGCCCATGATATTAATGATCCTCAGTCAGTCTTGGGCTGAAATATTAGTTATATAATATTGAGCATTGTGCAGCGTAATCAACTGTAAGCTCTCCTCAAGGTTAGTTTTATAAACACACATGGACACAGCTCCAGTTTCACAGACTCAAATGTATGTAGTTCATGTAGTCAGGTTTCTGCTTTGCATTTGCAGCTTGTATCGCATTCTAAAAATAAAACTACAAGTTCCAGAATGCAAAGCAGAAACATAAACTAAATGAGTGAATCACGTTATGAGCTAGGGAGATAGACAACTCTAAGAATGCTACTCCAAAGGCTGCTTTCCAGCTTATGTCATGCTCTAAAAATAAAACTGTAAGTCTCAGAATGCAAAGCAGAAACATAAATTAAATGAGCCAATCACTTTTTGAGCTAGGAAGCTGGAAAACTCTACGAATACTACTCTAAGGGCTGGTTTCCAGCTTGTATCACATTCAACAAATAAAACTACTATTCCCAGACTGCAAAGCAAATAAATAAAGTAAATGAGCAAATCACTTTTTGAGTTAGGGACCTGGACAACACTACAAATACCACTCCAACGGCTGGCTTCCAACTTTACGATATTAGAGTTGAAATGCCCAATTGAATAGTAATATATCACAGTAAAAACACAGCAAAGCCAGTGTTAGAAATTGGGTCTCTAGTTGGCAGAGATATAATCTCTTGTCCAAGTAGGGACCACAATCCTAGTCAGGGTACGTCACACACAATCCAAATTATCCTGTGCCCACCCTCTTTTAGCTTTGCACAGAGCAGTCAGGCTTAACTTAAAAGGCAATGTGTAAAGTATTTGTGCAATAAATCATGCAATAACACAATGGGAAAACCACAGAAAGACACCACACAGGGTGAGAAAAATATAAGATATTTATATGATTAAATGCAGTTCAAAACAATCAAGATTTGATAAGTTCAAGTTGAAATATCACTTTTGAAATGATAAAAAGAGTCTTTAGTTCTTAAAAGCAACAATGGTCTCTTGTAAGCACAAAGTACCTGGTTTGCATAAAAATTACACACATGAAGATCGCAGAGGAAGAGATGCGTGGAAAAAGAACAGTTTGCGTCAGATTTCCAGGCGCACACAAATGATGCGTAGAATCTTTTCCTCACGGCAAGGGCTTTGTGCCGAATTCCGGCATACAGGGTTGAATCGTCTTTGCAATCCAGGGGCGATGCGGGGACGTTTCTGACGCATGGCTGGTGCTGCATCGATTCCTCTCACAGGAAGTCGGTCTGCATCGTTCCGGCACAGGGATGCATCGTTCCGGTGGGCTGTGCATCGAAGTTCTGGTCGCAATGCTGGCGCTGCATCGATCTCCATTCGGGAAGCTGGGCAGCGTCATTCAGGTTCGGCAAGGTGGTGATTTTCCAACCGCTGGGCAGGCTGTGTGTCGATTTCCGCCGCACAAGGCGTTTCTTTGCAGAGATAAAGTCTTTTTGGACCTGAGACTTCAGGAAACAGGAGGCAAGCTCAATACAAGCCCTTGGAGAGCACTTCTCAGCAGAGCCAGAGGCCAGCAAGGCAGCAAGACAACAGCAATGCAGCAGTTCTTTACAGCAAAGCAGTCCAGGTGAGTCCTTTGGGCAGCCCAGGCAGCTTCTCTTGGCAGGCTGCAGGTTCTGGTGCAGAGTGTCTGTTCCAAAAAGTGTCTGAGTTCGTAGGGTCAGGGACCCAGTTTATATACACAAAAGTGCCTTTGAAGTGGGGGAGACTTCAAAGAGTGGTTTAGAAGTTCACAAGGATCCCTTTCAGTACAATCCTGTCTGCCAGGGTCCCAGTAGGGGGCTTGGCAGTCCATTGTGTGAGGGCAGGCCACTGTCCTTTGAAATGTAAGTGTCAAGCCCTCCACCCTTTCAGCCCAGGAAGACCCATTCAGTATGCAGATGTGTGCAGGTGTGACTGAGCATCCTGTGTTTGTGGTTGTCTGGGTGAAATGCACAAGGGAGCTGTCAACCAGACCAGCCCAGATGTAGACTGGAGACAGGTTGTAAGGCACAGAAGGATTTAGGTGCAGAGAAATGCTCACTTTCTAAAAGTAGCATTTCTAAAATAGTAATATAAAATCCAACCTCACCAGTCAGCAGGATTTTGTATTACCATTCTGGCCATACTAATTATGACCTATTTACCCCTTTCTAATCAGAATCTACCCCTGAAACTAATTATGAGGGTAGCCGTAATGTTAGCCTATGAAAGGAGCAGGCTTCACAGCAGTGGAAAACGAATTTAGTAATTTTCCACTACCAGGACATATAAAACACAAAGACATATGTCCTGCCTTTTACCTACACAGCACCCCGCCCTCTGGGCTACCTAGGGCCTGCCTTAGGGTGACTTATGTGTAGAAAAAGGGTAGTTGAAGACTTTGCAGATACCTTTAAATGCCAAGTCGAAGTGGCAGTGAAACTGCACACACAGGCTTGCAATGGCAGGCCTTAGACAGGGTAATGGGGCTGCTTATGTGGGGGGCACAACCAGTGCTGCAGGCCCACTAGCAGCATTCAATTTACAGGCCCTGGGCACATGTAGTGCACTTTTACTAGGGACTTACAAGTAGATAAAATATGCCAGTTGGGCATAAACCAAGGTTGCCATGTTTTAGAGGAGAGAGCATATGCACTTTAGCACTGGTTAGCAGTGGTAAAGTGCGCAGAATCCTAAAACCAGCAAAAACAGTGTAAAAAAAGTGGAGGGAGGCAGGCAAAAAGTTAGGGGTGACCACCCTAAGGCTGTCACGGATTTCAGCACCTTACCTGACTGTTTTCATCATGGACTGCAGTTAACAGCTCATGAGCTGGGGTTGGCTGCCTGCACCAAAATCCCATCTCTCTCCCTAGCAGGAACATTAATCACAAGAGGTATCTTGACATTTGAATTGTTTCCTGAAGGCTGGATGCACAATTAACTTTTCAGTAGGTGCTTTTAAATCACAAGTTTTGCAAGTCATTGCTAAACACAGCACCCCCCTGAGGTCAGCATCCCCCAATCCAGGTCAGAAACCGGTGCTGCTGCACTGCTCGCACTGCCCTAAAGCTGGCCCTGCCTCCTGAAAAGAATGTGTACTAAGCAGATCAGAGTGCATATAATGTAAAAATGTCAAAATAACTCTAGCAATTAATGTTCTTTCTGGAGAGAGAAAGTACTTTTTTCTAGTGGAAGCTTGGACTCATTATAAGGTAGCAGAGAGGGTTAATGAGCCTGCTGGAAAGAACGGCAAATCACAAAGTGCATATAATGTAAAAATGTCAAAATAACTCTGGTGATTTATGTTCTTTCCAGAGAGAGAACATACTTTTGTCTAGTGGAAGCTTGGAGTCATCATAAGGTAGCGCAGAGGGTTAATGTTCCTGCTGCGAGGAACGTGTACTAGGCAAATCCCAAAATGCATGTAATGCAAGAATTTCCAAATAACTCTGGTGATTTAAGTTCTTTGTGGAGAGAGAACATACTTTTGTATAGTGGAAGCTTGGAGTCATCATAAGGTAGCGGACAGGATTAATATGCCTGCTGCAAAGAACGTGTACTAGGCAAACATCACAGTGCATGTCATGTAAAAGTGTCAAAATAACTCTGGCAATGAATGTTCTTTCTGGAAAGAAAACATACTTTTGTCTAATGGAAGCTTGGAGACATCATAAGGTAGAGCAAAGGGTTAATGTGCCTGCTGCAAAGAACTTGTACTAGGCAGATCAAATAACTATAGTGATTAAAGTTATTTCTGGAGAAAGAATGTACTTAGGGGAGAACCAAAAGAAATTACTCTAATTAGGTAACACTGTGAACAATGTGACCAGCATGCTTTCTGTGCTGTTTCAACCATGGCCGCCATGAGCGTAAAGTGGAGCGACAAAAGGAAAAAGTAGTTCGCCCACGCTGAAGTATATTGGAATTTTTGCAAATATCCATGTACCTGGGCCAGTCTACAAGGCGGTAACAAAACCGCACCAAGGTGGGACAACCGTTAAGCATTTACTAATGATCAAGGGATTTTTGAAAGGCATGCCCATGAACCAGTAAAAGTGATTGATCTGACATGGGTGTGGTTAACAGTCCACAATACTTACATCAGGTCGGAAAGCATTTGCGCGTTCAACCTAAAAATGGGGAGGATTGGGGCATTAGGTGGGAGCACTGCTTTATTTGTAAAATAATAAGTGCCGCTGCCCAAAACACCGCTCAGACACCCATGGCTGGTGCAATAAAATGTCAGAGAGTGAATAGCAAGGGTGTCTTGTCATGAATCCACCTCAGGCCTATTTAATTCACTGCCAGACACTCACTGCCCATTATCTCACTTTTATACGTATCTGCTTTCTACCCTGCTGACAGATTTTCTGTATTTCTTTTCCTCTGTCTTTTCATTTTGTTTGTTTTGCCCTCTGTTGGCCTCGGGAAATGTCTGATGCGGAAGAGTAAGTGCCGGTCCCCAATAATAAGTGCCAGTGCCCCCCACAGGCAACCACTGGCTCAAATTAAGCACTGGGTGGAAGAGATTTCCCTAAAAAATGAACATTTAGCTAGTTATGTACACTGAAAGACTGGTACATGCCTACCAGTGTACTGTTTCCAAGCAGGTGACTCAGGGAGGCCTAGGAATGCTACTGCAACAGCTGTTTGTCACTACCACACGCACAATAATCAGTGTATGTATGGGGAATCATTACTTTGCAATAACTATGTTACACATAACTATTAGTGTAGAACTAAACCTATTTTAACCTCTCTTTTAGCTAGGTTTGTGCTATACAAATAACAAATACATAACAACACACATACATACACACACAAATACATGTGGAGACCTGGGTTTAGCACTTCGATTAAAGGTCTACCTTTTCTGTATCAACATCTTTGCATAGTATCATTGTTATGGTACGTTAGATGGATTATTTGCCCCTTGATGCTATCTGGATGTTTGTCAATTGGTGATATGTTGACCGAGAGAAGGATGTGCTAGTGCAAACTCATATGTTTAATAAAGTCCCTTATTAGATTGTGGTGTCTCATCCTCAGACTATAGATCTCTAACAGTCTAATTTATGTCTTGCACCCATTCCTCTTTATATGCTCCTATTACCCTGAAAGCTAACTCCTGCTGTGGGTTATCACCATAGGACACTCTATATACAGGGGGTGCACCACTCCAAAAGTACGTATCAAGACAAAATGTACAGAAAGAGTCCAATACTCCTATGCTAGTGATGACACAAGACTTCTATTAATTTCTTTCCAAATCCAGAGACTTTAATTGGCACAGAGGACTTGTTGCAGCATGAAGTAAATAAGAAAGACAGTCAACGCGTTTCGCCCTTCAACATAGGGCTTCTTTGGGGCTGTAAGCTAACATGAAACAATAAAAGGGATAATTTGATAACAAAAAATACAGAACATACCAACAAGAACATATATGTAATAAACAAAACAAAATTGTTTTACAGAACATAAAAAGCACATGAACACGTCTGTGTCACAGTGAAAAGTATGTAAATAATGTATTCTTCTTAACATGTGAGGGATCCAGTGTGATAGAGGGAACCGGCAAGGACAAGAAATCTAGAAACAGGACGCGAAAAAGTAAATCCATCAAAGAGTCAAAGTGCACAAGTGGTATAGGGAACTCAGGGAAAAGACCTTTTACCCAGTGTAAAACTTCAATTTGTGACCAAAGGGCAGTGTGAACAGGTGATGTAAAGGAAACAAACATACCCGAATGGTATCCAGTCGGTCAAAAATTGGTAATGTTCAGTTACACAGAAAAGTGTAATGAGCCTAATTGAAGGACAAAGAATAAAAAGCTGAAATGTAGAGGTAGTAGAAACCGAGAGCACTAGCTAGCAATAAAGTAATAGACATGTGTGTTTTGATAATTAAAAAGATACTGAAAAGATAAGGAAAAAGGGAAAGTCATAAACTCCCATTAAGCGATTGAAATTAAGTTGAACCGAAATTCAAGAACAGAGAATTATAATATAAATACCTATAATTACCTATAAATAGTCATGAAACTGCAATTTCATAAGGTACCCCTTGGTAGCTATCAAATAAGTTACGCCGTAAAAAACCCTGAGAGGCACCATCGTGGAAAGAAGTCAGTACATAAATCAAAAAATCAAAGGAATAGCTGATGCCACGCTCACAAACGAAGTGGTCATTGGAAATATCGTACCAAGAGAGTGTTGGCAATGTAATGCACGTTAAGTCCAAGACCGGAACTGTAGTCCAAAGATCAATCCCAACGAGAACGGGCCCGACCGTATTCCGCCCGTCTCAATATGTAGTGGCTTTGTCCCCGCAAGAAAATATGGGGGTCATTACAACATTGCCGGTAAAAGCCGCTTACCGCCGTGCAGAAGACCGCCAACACACCGCCGCGGCTGCGGAATTCCGCCACAGCTATTACGACCCACATCTTCAAATCCGAAAAAATTCAGACACCCACACAAGTCCGCCACACCAAAGGTCAGTGATAAACTGGCGAAAACAAAACCTCCACCGTCACGCCAACAGAAATACGCCCATGCAATCACGACCCACGGATCCACGCGGCAGTCTTTCAACCGTGGTATTCCATTGGCGGCATACACCGCCGCGCTCAAAATACACACACATCTCCAAAACACCACCACATTGGACAATGTGAAATACACACACCTGATACACATACACACACCACTCCCACACACCCAATACAATATAAAACACACACCCACATCACCCACAAACCCCTACGACCACCATTACAGAGAGAAGGCCAGAGAGAGACACCACCATCAACAAACTAGCAGCCACAGGCACTCAACACCATCACCCACACAACTGCCACGCACAAAACACCACACACCACTACATATCACCACACTTATCACCACACACACCACCCCACACATCACCTACACCACCCCATGGCACGGCAAAGACACCCCAGGTTCTCGGAGGAGGAGCTCAGGGTCATGGTGGAGGAAATCGTCTGGGTAGAGCCACAGCTATTTGGAGCACAGGTGCAGCAGACATCCATAGCTAGGAAGATGGAGCTATGGCGAAGAATAGTGGACAGGGTCAACGCAGTGGGACAGCACCCAAGAAATCAGGACGACATCAGGAAGAGGTGGAACGACCTACGGGGGAAGGGGCGTTCCGTGGTCTCAAGACACCACATCGCGGTACAGCGGACTGGCGGCGGACCCCCACCTCCTCACCCACAACTAACAACATGGGAGGAGCAGGTCTTGGCGATTCTGCATCCTGAGGGCCTCGCAGGAGTCGGTGGAGGAATGGACTCTGGTAAGTCAAATCCTAACTATCATATCCCCCACCCTACCTGCATGCTATCACAGACCCCCACCCTCGCCCCCTCCCCTATCACTCCAACTCCTCAAAAATGTACTAATAACACAAACCACCCATCCCAACACCAAGCCCTGCATGACAAAACAAAGCATGGACACCCATCACTAAAGCATGCCCACTGCACACACCCATAACACCCCCCTCAAGCATCATCACACAAGCCCCCACACAGGAATGCTAGCACTGGGGTACAGGGTCACCCACCCATTGCACACCATGACACACACAGATGCAATAATCATGCTTTTACACCCCTGCAGGACCAATACCCAACGTCACCAGACAGGAGGGTCCAGACATCTCCACCCCACCCACAGAAGAGGCCCACAGTGATGACAGCAGCTCTGTCCAACTGGATCCCAGACCATCGTGGGCCTCGGTACAGTCGGTTCCCCTCACACAGGCACAGCCCACCACAGACCTTCCACCCTCTGGTAACACAAGCACAGCACCCACCCAGCGGGCCCATACCTCCGTGCCCAGGACACGTCAATCAGCTGTGTGTCCACCACTACAGGGAACCCAGGATAACCCACCACCCCAACAACAACAGGGACCTGGGGGCAGTGGCAGTGGGCACACGGTCCAGGGGCGGAGGCCCAGGAACACAGGGGAACAGGGAGGGCTGCTGTGCGACAGGGGGCAGACAGGCCAAGGGAACCCACTCTCCATGAGGCCCTGTCCTCCATCATGGGAGCCTACCACCACTCCCAGGCGACGATGGCAACAGTCCTGGCCAAGTTTCAGGAGACCCAGCGCATGCAGGAGGAACAGTATTTGGGGTTCAGGGAGGAATTCAGAACCATCAGCTCCGCCCTGGGCACCATCGTAGGGGTGCTGAAGGAAATACTTAACACCAGGAGGGACACTGTGGCACTCCAAGGGGCCCCTGAAACTAGCATGGACGATGAACTGCCCATCACCTCCGCCGGTGCTAGTGGACAGGAGGCACCGCCACAGGACCACCACACCAGCACCCCAACCCTGCAAACGGAGAACCACCCCGCAAGCGGTCCCTGAGATCCAGGAACAAGACAGAGCACGATGCCAAGACCCCCGCCAAGAAATGAGACCACCCTGATTGTCATCCTACTGTCCCACTTTGTAACCCTGTCCATATTGGAACTGACCCAGCTCCACTTCCTATGCCCATATGGGCAATGCACCTGTGAGACTAATAGACTGGACTCTGCCATGGACATTCCTCCACCATCACCCCTCACCATTTTACAACCCCCCCAATATTTAGCACTTCAATAAACACCCTTGAAGCACAAAACAATCTGGAGTCCATCTGTGATTTCGAAAATGTGTATTAGCAATGACAGTGACAAAATGCGTTTTCAAATGTAATGTCAACATACCTATGTCACACATCTCAAGTCCATGAGGAATCTAAGCACATGACACACGTTGGAAACCACACCTGTGAAACCGTAAGGGAAATGTTCAAATCAGTGAGCATATACAGGTTGAAATCGACAGACAGGATAGAGGTAGAAGTGTGAAAGTACTTGTAGTAGGCAGGAATGTTTTCTCACCTATGTGTCACTGGAAATATTGCTGGATAACTGAGTCCCTGTTGTCAATGTCTTCTTCCTCTGCTTCCTCCTCATCACTGTCCACAGGCTCCACAGCTGCCACAGCACCGTCATCTGGACCATCCTCCTGCAGAAAAGGCACCTGTAGTCGCAAAGCCAAGTTGTGAAGCATACAGCAGGCCACGATGATCTGGCACACCTTCTTTGGTGAGTAGAATAAGGAACCACCTGTCATATGGAGGCACCTGAACCTGGCCTTCAGGAGGCCGAAGGTGCGTTCGATCACCCTCCTAGTCCGCCCATGGGCCTCATTGTAGCGTTCCTCTGCCTTGGTCCTGGGATTCCTCACTGGGGTCAGTAGCCATGACAGGTTGGGGTAACCAGAGTCCCCTAATAGCCGCACACGGTGCCTCTGGAGTTGACCCATCACATAAGGGATGCTGCTATTCCGCAGGATGTAGGCGTCATGCACAGAGCCAGGGAACATAGCATTTACCTGGGAGATGTACTGGTCTGCCAAACATACCATCTGTACATTCAAGGAATGATAACTCTTCCGGTTCCTGTACACCTGTTCACTCCTGTGGGGGGGGACCAGAGCCACATGGGTCCCATCAATGGCACCTTTGATGTTGGGGATATGTCCAAGGGCATAGGAGTCACCTTTAACTGTAGGCAAATCCTCCACCTGAGGGAAAACGATGTAGCTCCGCATGTGTTTCAGCAGGGCAGACAACACTCTCGACAACACGTTGGAAAACATAGGCTGGGACATCCCTGATGCCATGGCCACTGTTGTTTGAAATTACCCACTTGCAAGGAAATGGAGCACTGATAGCACCTGCACTTGAGGGGGGATTCCTGTGGGATGGCGGATTGCTGACATCAGGTCAGGCTCCAACTGGGCACACAGTTCCTGGATTGTGGCACGGTCAAACCTGTAGGTGATGATCAAACTTCTTTCCTCCATTGTCGACAGGTCCACCAGCGGTCGGTAGACCAGAGGATTCTGCCATCTCCTCACATGTCCCAGCGGACGGTGCCTAGGAAGGACAACAGTGACCACATAGTCAAACAACTCAGAGGTATGTACCCACAGTCTACACAGAACACCATTCATACACAAAATGTGGCCTGTATTTGTGTTGTGAGACAAGGCCTTGGTATGTGAGACGCAGTTGGTAATTAGGCCATGTGGACCCCTGAAATGGTGGCTGCCTGACCTCTAAAGTGGGACAATGGGATGTGAGGTAACTGCGCTGGCGTTGTACACCGTCGCGGTAGGCGGTCGAAGACTGCGGCACAATGCTGCATTGGTTAACATTGGACCCTATGGGTCCCAGGAGCCAATGACGATGTACGCCGGAGGTGATGGTACGCACCGCCGCGGACGTGACCGCCGCGGATGTGACCACTATTTTCTATCTGTTCAATCACTCGATACCTGATCTTCGACAGGAGAGGACCTACACTGCAAGTGCTGCTGTGACCTCGGTCTGGAAGAGACAATGGCTCGTGCGTCTGGGGAAAGGGCCCCTGCCTTCACTGCAGAGGAGTTGGAGAAGCTCGTGGACGGGGTCCTCCCCCAGTACATGCTACTCTACGGTCCTCCAGACCAACAGGTAAGTACACAGGAAGCACGTTGTATGGGCTATGCCTGTGTGGAGAGGGCTGGTTGTAAGAATGAAGGGGGCACAGTTCTGCGTGAATGAAGGACTGTGAATGCATGTGCCACATGGCAAGGGTAGGGATGTGGGCCACTCACTTAGACGGTGCAGTTGGTAATGACTTCTCTTCTTCCCCTTTACATGTCATGTAGGTCAGTGCCCACCAGAAGAAGGATATTTGGCGTGCCATCGCCAAGGACGTCCGGACCCTGGGGGTCCACCACAGACGGAGCACCCACTGCCGGAAAAGATGGGAGGACATACGCCGCTGGAGCAAGAAGACGGCGGAGGCTCAGCTGGGGATGGCCTCCCAACGTGGGAGGGGTGCCCGTCTAACCATGATCCCCCTGATGTTCCGGATCCTGGCGGTGGCCTACCCTGAGTTGGATGGGCGCTTGAGGGCATCACAGCAGACACAAGGGGGTGAGTACAACATCATTCAGCGGACTTTGCGCGCAGTGAAGGTGTCTGGGTGGGGGAGGAGGGCTGTGGGTTTCCCTAGGCCAGGGCGAGTTCCATAGGCTAGGCCCCTCCGTAATGCAGGCCATGTGGCACCCCACCCCAACTCTGTAGAGTGCCAAGTACAGGTATTCATGCCGCTGTGTCATCTATGTGTGCAGATGTCGTCCATAGCCATGTAGGCCATATCCCAGGAATTGTATCTGTAGAGCCCAACAGCGCGACGTAGTGCAGGAGGCTGCTGTTTCTGTATTGTCTGCCAACGGTAGCGGTAAGCCATGCACTCAACCTGTCTTTCTTCTGTCGTCCCCCCCCTTTTTGTGGTCTCCCTGTTCTTGTGTGCATCAGCATCATCAGGCGGAGGTACAGTGGCACCGGAGCACGAGGGAGCTGCATCCCACATGGCCATGGAGGGCCACTCCACAGACTCAGAATACACCAGTGGGACGGAGGGCGAGGGAAGCACCCCGGCGGTCACAGGATCTGCAACCAGCGACACGGACTCGTCCTCCGATGGGAGCTCCCTTGTGGTGGTGGCAAAATCTCTGCCCCCCACTTCTACAGGTACAGCCGCCACCCCCCCTACCAGCACCGTCCTCCCAGCAGCCCCTCAGCGTGTGCCCCGTGCCCGCTCACCCAGAAGGGTGGGCATCACCTTCGCCCCAGGCACCTCAGCCCCTGCCCCAGTCACCTCTGCTGCCCTCAGTGAGGAGGCCATTAACCTCCTCAGGTCCCTCACTGTTGGGCAGTCTACCATTTTGAATGCCTTCCAGGGTGTAGAAAGGGAATTGCAACACACAAATGCATTCCTGGAGGGCATTCATTCTGGTCAGGCTGCCCTTCATCGAACCCTGCAAACTCTGGCCTCAGCACTGATGGCAGCCATTGTCCCTGTATCTAGCCCCCCCCCCTCCAACTTCCTCCACCCAGACCCAAGACCCTGTACCCCAGCCTATCCCAAGCACACCATCAGACCAGCCTGCACACACCTCACCACACAAGGGAAGCTCAGGCAAACATAAGCACCACACATCCCACTGGCACTCACGCAAGCATCACACACATACAGACACACCAACATCCACTGCCTCCACTGTATCCCTCTCCTCCTCGTCTCCCTCCTCCCTCCCAGTCTCGTCTACACTCACACCTGCATGCACTACCACTACAGCCACTACTTCCCGCACCAGCACACCCACCACCACACCCCGCTCACGTGCACTCACCACCCCCACTTCCATTTACACGTCCCGTGTGTCCTCTCACTGTGTGTCTGTGACGCCCCCTCCGCAGATACACAAACGCAGGCACACACCCACCCAACAGCCATCCACCTCACGACAGCCTCCAGCCCATGCACCTGCACCCAAATCGACAAAAGTTACACCTCCTAAAAACACCACCTCTTCCTCCACTCCCAAACCCCCTCCATCTACCCGTACCAGTGTCTCCAAACAACTTTTCCTGTCCACCCTTAACCTATTTCCCATCACCCCGCCTTCCAACTCATAGATTCCGTATTAGCACCTCAGCCAAAAAATCTCCGGGACCAGTGGTGCCTGTTGTTACAGGTATGTGGAGTGCACCGGCCACCAGGACAGCCAGTGTGGCACGGTGCCACAGCACAGCCAGTCCACCCCCTGTGAAGCACCAGAAGTTGGACAGTGCCCGGTGGGAGAGGGGGAAGGCTCCAGCCAGTAAAGCCGCTCACAAGGGTCCCGGGGGGGAGTGTGGACTCAGCTGTGACTCCTCCCAAGGTGGGGAAGGGGCAGAAGAAATCTCCAAAGTCTGGGAGGAGCAGCACGGCGGAGAAGACCACCATCATCCCCGCTGCCCAGGAGGCCACCGCAAGAGTCACTGCCCAGGAGGCCAGCCCCATCGTCACTGGCCAGGAGGCCACTGCCAGAGTCAGTGCCCAGGAGTCCAGCCCCATCGTCACTGGCCAGGAGGCCACCGCCAGCCACAGCCCAGCAGGCCAGGAGGGCCCCGCAAGCCACAGCCCAGCTGACCCATGAAGGACCGCCAGCCACAGCCCTGCTGGGCAATGAAGGACCGCCTTGGCAAGCACCACTGAACAGGCCAGGGACCGCTGAACAGGGCAAAGACCGCCATGGAATGCACCGCTGAACAGGTCTGACACTGGCAACTCAAGCACCGCTGAACAGGCCAGGGACCGCTGAACAAGGCAAAGACCGCCATGGAATGCACCGCTGAACAGGTCTGACACTGGCAACTCAAGCACCGCTGAACAGGCCAGGGACCGCTGAACAGGGCAAAGACTGCCATGGAATGCACCGCTAGCCCATTTGCGGCAGGGGCAGTAACGCAACTGGGACCGTCATGTGGTGTGTGCTGCACTCTGGGAACCAGTCCCCCTCCAGAACCAGTGGAGACTTGCATCCACTCCGTCTGTCCTGCAAAGGATGAAGCACTCTGGGCACAAAGCCCCCTCCAGAACCAGTGCAGACTTGCATCCACTCCGTCTATCCTTGGCAGGATGAAGCACTCTGGGCACAAAGCCCCCTCCAGAACCAGTGGAGACTTGCATCCACTCCGTCTGTCCTGCACAGGATGAAGCACTCTGGGCACAAAGCCCCCTCCAGAACCAGTGGAGACTTGCATCCACTCCGTCTGTCCTTGGCAGGATGAAGCACTCTGGGCACAAAGCCCCCTCCAGAACCAGTGGAGACTTGCATCTACTCCGTCTGTCCTGCACAGGATGAAGCACTCTGGGCACAAAGCCCCCTCCAGACCCAGTGGAGACTGTTATCCACTTGAAAGACTGTGGCTTTGCACTCCCCAGGATGGTACAGTGGGCAACCCACCCACTGCAGAGACTTGAGAGACTGTGGCTTTGCACTCCCCAGGATGGTACAGTGGGCAACCCACCCACTGCAGACACTTGAGAGACTGTGGCTTTGCACTCCCCAGGATGGTACAGTGGGCAACCCACCCACTGCAGAGACTTGAGAGACCGTGGCTCTGCACTCCCCAGGATACATCAATGGGCATGGAGCCCCCTCGTGGATCTGGTGTGGTGCACTCATCCGGCTGAGGTGCCCCCCCCTTCCCTTCCCCCTGAGGTGCCTGTTGTATTTCTATCTGATGCCTCTGCAGTGTTCTCTCCGTTTTGATCGGGTATCTTGTGTGGGCCTCGCCCATGCATTTTGGGCCCAGTGGTCCACGGACAATGAATGGTGCAATACCTGCACTACTAATCGTGGTGTATATTTTGTTTAATGTGTATATATATATGTATATATTTGCTTACTGTATTTTGATATATTACAATGGTTCAACTCATTTCCTTTTGTCTTTTCATTCTTCCGGGGGGGGGGGGTTGGGGGTTGTTACTGTAATGTATAAATATGCATTGGTGTGTGTGTTGTAGTGGGTGAGGGTCGGGTGGGGGTTGGGATGTTGGTTGTGTGTGTCTCTGTGTTTTTGCCTCCCCCCTCCCCTATGTCGTAGGTGCAGTACTCACCGTGGTCTTCCCCGCCGGCGTTGATGATCCTCGTATAGGAGCAGGAAGACTATTGCAGGGAGTATATGGAGTTCCGGCTCCATGGTGCCCTCGTGGAGTGTGTAGAGGTGAGTGTTTTCCCTTTGAAATGGCTGTTTACGCCGTGTTTTTATCCGCGGTGAATCCGCCCCGGAAAAGGTGGCGGATTGGTAGGTTGTGATACTGTGGGCGGTACATTGTCCTCCGCCTGTCTGTTGGCGGTGACCGCCGCGC
This sequence comes from Pleurodeles waltl, assembly GCF_031143425.1. Lineage (NCBI taxonomy): Eukaryota > Metazoa > Chordata > Amphibia > Caudata > Salamandridae > Pleurodeles > Pleurodeles waltl. The sequence goes on from NC_090447.1 coordinate 1,235,479,991, forward strand.
TGTTAGTCTGTACTGCCGTGGAGTGTTAAAGTGGCTGTCTTTGTTGGCGGTTTCCGCCACGGTCATAATTCCAATTTTTTTACTGCCGGCCTGTTGGCGGTTTTACCGCCGCTTTAACACCATCCGCCAGGGTTGTAATGACCACCTATGTGTGTTAAGTAAACGCCGAGTCCCGGAAGTAAAAAAGACCCAGGAAACGTGAGTAGACATAAACGATGGACTGCATATGGCAGCCATCTTGGAAGTGACAATTTCCTAACTTCCACTAAAATAAAAGATGGACTATAGACGGTGGCCATCTTGGAAGTGCCTAGAGAGCGTCTATATAAAAAAGAGAAAGACTGGATGCCAAAGGTGTTGAAATAAAGTGAAAAATGAGTGAGGAAAGAGGGGGGAGGGAAGAAAAAGAGAAAAAGAATACATATTCACCAAGTTCATATGTGTTCAACATATTATTTATCCAAATGAATACTATTTCCAAGTTCCATGAGAAAAAGTAATATTAGAAAATAGTAATAATAAAAAGTAAGAAATAATCAAGAAGTAAGGTCTATTTACAAGAAAAATTGACAGGTAAATCGGACATGTTTGTCATCAATCAATCAATACTGATCATGTGATCTATAATGTAATGCTACAATAAGGAAAATAAATGTTGACCACAAAAGGGTTAATATTGATAAAACATAGATAAGGGTCTCAAAATCCATACATTGGTTCACCACGATAATAGCCTATCATACAAAACTAGCAATAGAGACTTATGTAAACTCACACGACAGGTATTGGATCAATGTAATTCTATAGATACACATCAGGGTCCACATATAACATCATATTTTAGAATAGTAGCACTGAGTTATAAGAAATAATGAAGTTCATGATCTGTGTTGTGGCCCAACTCCACTGCTCGTAGGTGGCAGATCCAAGCTGCCTCCCTTTTACGTAATTGTAGTTCCCTTTTAACTCCTCTTGGATGTGTTGGAATATGGTCTATCCCTTGAAACCAAACCAGTGTGTCATGGGGGAGAGCCATTGCTATATGTGATGTAAGTGGGTACCTACTGTCGTTATTCTTAATGGCACATACATGCTCCTGTATTCTATGTTTGAGAGGTCGTATGGTACTTCCCACATAGATTTTATTGCATGCACACCCTAAGACATCGATCACAAATTTAGTGTTACAATTAATAAAATGTCTGATGATATGTGTCCCAGTATTATTATAGCAAAAATCTTTGGATTTGTCCAGACCAAAAGTCCAGACGTTGCATTCACGACATGTAAAAAAAACAAAAGGTTTTGTGGAGAGCCACGTGGTTGTGTTGGGTACAGAAACATAACTAGGGCAGAGTTGATCCCTAAGTGTTCTCCCTCTGCGGTAGGTAATCTTAGGTGTTTTTGGAAGGTGCCCTTTGAGTCCCGGCAGATCAGTCAACAAATGCCTGTGGCGTTTTAGTATTTTGTAAATATCCTGGCTATGAACTGTGCATCGAGTCACAAATGACAAATGTTCCATACGGTTTTTGTTATCCCTACGGGGTTTTGAAATAAGAGTATCCTTCCTTGATAGTCTCATAATTCGTTGTTCCACTTTGAGGAGAGTCTTATTACGATAACCTCTCTTAATGAATCTCTGTTTGACATGTTTAATCTGTGCAAGGAATTTGTCGTTAGTGCTGCAAACGTGTCATCTCACCAAAAGGGATGTTGTTGATCACAGATAGTGGGTGTGCACACAAAAACTTCACCCTGATCGATGGTCTGGGTCAGACAGAATCCCAAGCCTTTACTCAATAGATTACACTCTGTTTTGTTGAGAGGACGATCAGTTAAGTTCACTATCACCAAGTCCCCCTCTGCTTCGGTTTCTATAAGGGGAGTTGGTCCTAGCCCTTCTTGGACCGAGTTCGGACACCCTGTTTTTCTAAACCTTTATCTCCATTGTTTTCCACCCCTTCTAATCTTGATTCTCTCCGATTTGTTTTTGTACCTAAACGTAGTCTCTCCATTTCGACAAAAAAATCAGAAGCACTGTGAGGGGTTTGCTTAGAAGGGCAACTTTCTCTTGATGTACTACTGTCCAAAGACGACATCGAGCTTCCACTTGAGAGATCCGTATCACTGGGGTTCCCACCCCTACTTTTCGCAGGCTCAGGAACCTTCACATTGTCATATTTACGAGCAAAGGTGTAGATTCTACCCAATTTATAATCTAGGTCATCACGTTTAACTTTACGTAGTTTTTTATCTCATAAGTAGATATGATAATCTTCCACTATTCTGTCCAAAATCTCATAGTTCTTTTTTACCAGGTCTTTCTGGGGAACTTCATCAATCTCTCTTTCCAGTGTCTCTATGTCACCCTGAAGTTTAGTGACCTTTTTATCAGTATGTTTAATTAGTATACGCATCATGGTAAATTATGTGTTTTGTAAATTGTCCTCCCAGTCCTTGAGTGATTCGTCATCCAAATCCTCATAGGTCGGAAAAATCAGGATTCTAAGACCTCTAGGTATGTTGTTGTTGTCTAGATATTTTTGTAAAGTGATCCCATCCCACCATCTTGCTAACTCTTGTTTTTTTAATTTTTCCAATTTCTGGAATTTCACTTTTAAACTATCAGTCTGTCGTGTTTGTGCACTGGTTGGATTCATATTAACTTGATGTGTAAATAGATCCATCGCCAGTTCTTCACGATTATCCTTAAAACGTGACATAATATGTTAAGGTAGGGAGTGCGTAAGAGCCTTTATAATAAAATGAACAGAAAAAATGCAGCAGGCTCAAAGACAACACACCAATCCCTATGAGTGCCCTGGTATCCACAATAGAAAGAAGAAAGAATAATTAATTCTGATATCTGTAGTGTGCAGCTCCACCGGGGCCCCTGCTGCCGATGGGAGCCTAAGGGGCAATAGAGAACCCCAAAGGTACAAAATATACAGGGGGTGCACCACTCCAAAAGCACTTATCGAGACAAAATATACAGAAAGAGTCCAATACTCCTATGCTAGTGATGACACAAGACTTCTGTTAATTTCTTTCCAAATCCAGAGACTTTAATTGTCAGAGAGGACTTGTTGCAGCATGAAGTAAATAAGAAAGACAGCCAAAGCGTTTCGCACTTCAACATAGGGCTTCTTCGGGGCTGTAAGGTAACATGAAACAATAAAAGGGATAATTTGATAACAAAAAATACAGAACATACCAACAAGAACATTTTTTACATACATGTAATAAACAAAACAAAATTGTTTTACAGAACATAAAAAGTACATGAACACGTCTGTGTCACAGTGAAAAGTATGTAAATAATGTATTCTTCTTAACATGTGAAGGATCCAGTGTGAAAGAGGGAACCGGCAAGGACAAGAAATCTAGAAACAGGACGCGAAAAAGTAAATCCATCAAAGAGTCAAAGTGCACAAGTGGTATTGGGAACTCAGGGAAAATACCTTTTACCCAGTGTAAAACTTCAATTTGTGACCAAAGGGCAGTGTGAACAGGTGATGTAAAGGAAACAAACATACCCGAATGGTATCCAGTCGGTCAAAAATTGGTAATGTTCAGTTACACAGAAAAGTGTAATGAGCCTAATTGAAGGACAAAGAATAAAAAACTGAAATGTAGAGGTAGTAGAAACCAAGAGCACTAGCTAGCAATCAAGTAATGGACATGTGTGGTTTGATAATTAAAAAGATACTGAAAAGATAAGGAAAAAGAGAAAGTCATAAACTCCCATTAAGCGACTGAAATTAAGTGGAACCGAAATTCAAGAACAGAGAATTATAATATAAATAACTATAAATACCCATAAATAGTCATGAAACGGCAATTTCATAAGGTACCCCTCGGTGGCTATCAAATAAGTTACGCCGTAAAAAACCCTGAGAGGCCCCATCATGGAAAGAAGTCAGTACATAAATCCAAAATCAAAGGAAGAGCTGGTGCCACGCTCACAAAGGAAGTGGTCATTGGAAATATCTTACCAAGAGAGTGTTGGCAATGTAATGCATGTAAAGTCCAAGACCGGAACTGTAGTCCAAAGATCAATCCCAACGAGAACGGGCCCGGCCATATTCCGCCCGTCTCAATATGTAGTGGCGTTGTCCCCGCAAGAAAATATGTGTGTTAAGTAAATGCCAAGTCCCGGAAGTCACAAAAGACCCGGGAAACGTGAGTAGACATAAACGATGGACTGCATATGGCAGCCATCTTGGAAGTGACAATTTCCTAACTTCCACTAAAATAAAAGATAGACTATAGATGGTGGCCATCTTATTTACTTCATGCTGCAACAAGTCCTCGGTGCCAATTAAAGTCTCTGGATTTGGAAAGAAATTAATAGAAGTCTTGTGTCATCACTAGCATAGGAGTATTGGGCTCTTTCTGTATATTTTGTCTTGATAAGTACTTTTGCAGTGGTGCACCCCCTGTTTATTTTGTACCTCTGGGGTTCTCTATTGCCCCTTAGGCTCCCTTCCTCAGCAGGGGCCCCGGGGGAGCTGCACACTACAGATATCAGAATTAATTATTCTTTCTTCTTTCTATTGTGGATACCAGGGCACTCATAGGGATTGGTGCGTTGTCTTTGACCCTGCTGCATTTTTTCAGTTAATTTTACCATAGGACACTCTATTAGGGGACATTATAATGAATTAGCACCAACCCTTCTTTTGGGCCTGACTCTTTTTGCAAGGGTATTCCCAAACTTTTTGCCTTCTTCCTCCTATTTTTCTGACCTGGATTTGTTGGCTTTAGGACTCAGGGCACTCTACCACTGCTGACCAGTGCAAGTGCTCTCTGTCTAAATTGTATTGGTGACTAGTTTATCCAGGATTGGCATATGTATTTTACTAGTAAGTCCCTAGTATAGTGCACCCTGTGTGCACAGGACCTGTAAGTCAAATGCTACTAGTGGGCCTGCAACACTGATTGTGCCACCCACATGAGTAGCCCTGTAAATATGTCTCAGACCTGCTACTGAAGTGTCTGTGTGCAGTTATACACTGCCATGTCAACATGGCAAGTGTACCCACTTGCCAGGCCCAAACCTTCCCTTTTACTACATGTGAATCACCCCTAACTTAGGCCCAAGGCAGCCCCATGGGCAGGGTGCAATGTATTTGAAAGGTAGGACATGTACTGGTGTGTTTACATGTCCTGATAATGAAATACTGCTAAAGTTGTTTTTCACTATTGCAAGGCCTATCTCTCACATGGGGTAACATGGGGATAACCTTAAAATATATTTTAAGTGTAATTTCCCATTGGGAGCAGATACAGAATTAGAGTTTGGGGGTCTCTGTACTAACAATGTAAAAATGCATCTTTTGGTGAAGTTGGGTTTTGAATTGTAAGTTTGAAAATACCACTTTTAGAAAGTGAATGTGAACAAGGGGGTTTGGGCCCGTTTAATGCCAGCAAGGCTAGGCCACTGGAAAGAAACAAAATAACATGTGCCAATGCTGACGCTACTTAGACCATTTTTTAACTTTGTGATCACACACATGAATTACTGTGATCACCTTTTATTTCACTTTCAAATGTTGTTAAATGTTTGTTTTTGCAAAGGGATATTTTGTACGACATATTCATATACCATGGAAACACACACAAAACAAGGAGATAATGTAATTACAACCAGAAATTACAGACAACCCACATATAACATCAAAAACATAACAAATATGTTGAATAAACCCATACATTCATAAGAAAATAGTTGTCAACATTCCACACCTACACATAATCTGATGTAGCAATTGTGCCAGTTCATGACTTTCTTGCTGAAACAAATGGCTCCTACATTTCATGAATTGATGCATGACGCTAAACATATTGAGCTAAACACCAGAGGGTGTTTGTGTGGTTCATGTTACAACCTGCTGGTTAAAGAGATGTATGTTATTTAAAGTAACATCTACACATCCCCCATATGCCAGTCTTTTCCTTTAACATGCACTCTCTGGTGAAAAAAAGCTGTTGACGCATTTCAACCCCTTCCTCATTCCAAGGGGTCCTATCATGATGTCAAACTGGTATGAGCTACAAAAACACAGAAAAAATGTATTGCACGCTACATTAATTTCATAAAACTTTGATGCTGTGGGCTTAGAACAAATCAGATTACAAACTTCATTATATCACTTACATTCACTTCACATAAACGGTGTCCTTCGACATTGCAATAATCCTCCTGTATTTGTGTATTTTCAATACTCAGTACTAAGGACCATAAAGGTAAATACTTGTGAGATAAAAAAACAGTCTTTAAGTGGCTAACACAATCAAATCTCAGTGAGTAAGGCTGGAATTTACTCACTTGCTCCGTGTGGAAGTAGGCACTATTTCACCATTCTCCATTCCCTTGTTGTTACATAGCACATGGTGTTAAATCCTGCAATAGGACAAGAAGCACCTTTACTTTCAATGTATGTAGGGTAAGTTTAGACAACATTGTATCACCAAGCTTATTAAGGCATACAGTTCTGTCAGTATCCCACAAAATATGTATACAGAGTATCCTGTGAGCCGCGGTCCCAGCGTGGCTCGCAATTTGACACCATGTCTAAACTTGCTAGATGCTATAGCGGGTACTTAAATAGAAGCTCAATGTGCCTGCGCTTACTTTAAAGTAGGGAAATGAATCCAATGAGTTACATGTCTCAGTGCCTGGAATGCCGTCAGCATTACAATGCAGTGTCACAATATAAGCATGGTTCCCGGTACACGTTGCACCTTAATAGGCTTTGGACTGATGTCACGACCATTCACTTAGTAAAAATGAGAACCTTTGTAACACTGATGGCGTTCCAGGCACTGAGACATGTAACTCATTGGATTCATTTCCCTACTTTAATATAAGCGCAGGCGCATTGAGCTTCTATTTAAATACCAGCTTTAGCATCCAGCGAGTTAAGACATGGTGTCAAATTGCGAGCTACACTGGGACAGCGGCACTCAGGATACTCTGTATACATACTTTGTGGGATACTGACAGAACTAAGGGCCAGATGTAGCAAAGGTTTTTACCCATTCTATGTCTATGGGAAAAAGTGTTCGTACATATGGCCCTGAATGCCTTAATAACTTTGGAGATACAATGTTCTTTAAGCTTTCCCTACAGACATGGAAAGTAAAGCCACCTCTTGTTCTCTTGCAGGATTTAATGCCATTCATTACATAACAACAAGGCAATGGAGATTGGTGAAATAGTGCCTGCTTCCCCACGGAGCAAGTGAGTAGATTCCTACCTTACTCACTGAGATTGATCTCACAAGTATTTATGCTCTTTAGTGCCCAGTATTGAAAATTCACAAGTACATGAGGATTATTGCAATGTCGAAGGACACCGTTTGCATGACGTGAACGCTAGTGATATAATGAAGGTTGCAATCTGATTTGTTCTAAGCCCACATCGTCAAACTGTGATGAAATTAATGTAGCATACAATACTTTTTTCTTTGTTTTATTAGTTCATGCCAGTTCAACACTCTGAGGAGACCCCTTGGAATGAAGTCGAAATTGGAATTGGAAATTGGAATTGGTCGAAACGCATTGACAGCTTTTTTTCACTAGTACATATTAAGGAAAAAGGCTGGCATATGGGGGTGTACAGATGGAACTTAAAATAACACACACCCGTGTAACTAGCAAATTGTAACATGAACTACACAAGCACCATCTGGTGTTTAGCTCAATGTGTTATCAGTCACGCATCAATTCTTAAACTGTAGTATCCCTTTGTTTCAGAAAGAAAGTCATGTATTGGTGCAATTGCTACATCAGATTATGGGGGTCATTCTGACCCTGGCGGTCGGTGAAAAAGCGGCGGCCAACCCGCAAACAGGCCGGCGGTCAAAAAAATGGAATTCTAACCCTGGCGGGAACCGCCAACACAGGCTGCCACTTTAACACTCCGACCGCCACGGCGGGACCGACAAACAGCGCGGCGGTCACCGCCAACAGGCAGGCGGCAGACAATGTACCACCCACCCTATCACAACTCACCAATCCGCCACCTTTTCCGGGGCGGGAGCCCCGCCGATAAAAACACGGCAGAAACAGACTACGAACGGGAAAACGCTCACCTATACACACTCCACGAGGAAGGAGGACAGCATGGAGCCCGAATTACACATCCTACCAGCTATTGTCTACCTGCTCATCTACCAGGAGTACGAACGCCGGCGCAGACGACAACGGTGAGTACTGCACCTACGACACAGGCGAGGGGGGAGGAGGAAAGCTTACGGGCACACACATGCGCCATACCCCCCCCCCCACAAATACCTACACCCCAATGCCGAGCAACAAGTCAGAGTGACACCACACAAACCCCCCGGAATAATGCAAAGACACAATTTAAATGATCTATAAAATATATGTATAAATAGCTCCATTGAAGGAATGGCAAATATGCCATATAAAAGATACAAAAATAAGGAATGAACATAGACCACAATATATCCTTGGTCAAAAAGTCCAGCACATTCCGTCAAAGTTCCATAGTCCGTCGGCCAATGTGCACAAACACATGGGCAACGCCCACACAGGAGACCAGATACCATTGGAGAGAACACTGCAGGGGCATCAGATGATAAAACTACAGGCACCTCAGGGGGAAGGGAAGGGGGGGCACCTCAGCCACATGAGTCCACAACACCAGATCCACGAGGGGCCTCCATGCCCACTGTCCCATCCTGGGGAGTGCAAAGCCACAGTCTCACAGGTCCCTACAGTGGGAGGCTTGCCCACTGTACCATCCTGGGGGGTGCAAAGCCACAGTCTCTCAAGTGTCTACAGTGGGAGGCATGCCCACTGGACCATCCTGGGGAGTGCAAAGCCACAGTCCATCAGATGGATTACCGACTCCACTGTTATTGGAGGAGGCATGGTGCCCAGAGTGCTTCCTGAAGCCCTGCTCGACACAGAACCGGCACTGTCAATGGGCCAGCGGTGCTTGAGATGAAGGGCCCAGCGGAGCGGTGCTTGAGACGGCGGGGGCCAGCGGAGCGGTGCTTGACAGGAAGGGCCCAGCGGAGCGGTGCTTGACAGGAAGGGCCCAGCGGAGCGGTGCTTGAGACGGCGGGGCCCAGCGGTGCGGTGCTTGAGATGAAGGGCCCAGCGGAGCGGTGCTTGACAGGAAGGGCCCAGCGGAGCGGTGCTTGACAGGAAGGGCCCAGCGGAGCGGTGCTTGACAGGAAGGGCCCAGCGGAGCGGTGCTTGACAGGAAGGGCCCTGCGGTGCGGTTCTTGTCCCGCCGGGGCCCTGTTCAGCGGTGCTCCTCCCGGCGGGGCCCATTCAGCGGTTCTTGTCCCGGCGGGGCCCTGTTCAGCGGTGCTCCTCCCGGCGGGGCCCTGTTCAGCGGTTCTTGTCCCGGCGGGCCCTGTTCAGCGGTGCTCCTCCCGGCGGGGCCCTGTTCAGCGGTGCTCCTCCCGGCAGGGCCCTGTTCAGCGGTGCTTGTCCTGTGTGTCTAGGGAGCCAGACCTGGGCAAGACTTCCCGCTCATTCACCATCCAAACTTGCGGTCGCGGCGCCCTCCTGTGATGGAGTCCTGGGCCCGTGGGTGTCGTCCGTCACATCCTGAATGGGGCTGGTGGGGCCCTCCTGGGCAGCTCGCCTGCTGCCTGACTTCTCCGCCCTGCTGCCCTTGCCCTCCTTCGCTGGAGCTCTGTGGCCCTTGCCTCCCTTGGATGATGTGGCAGGTGACGGGGCAATGCTACTGTCCTTGGTGGCAGCCGTCTCAGGCTTGTCGCGCTGGGCCTTCTTCTTTTTTGTCCTCTTCCCAGGGGGGGGGGGGCTGGCTTTCCCCTTGCTGCTGGCCGATGTTCCTGCCCTAGGATCTGGTGGACTCCAATAGCCCTGCACTATGGTCACAGTAGATGCAGGGCTGGTGGTGGCTGAGGTGCTTTTTTTACTCTTACCAGATGGAGGGGGTGGGTCAGGGATTGGAATGAGCTCAAGGTTGGAAAGGAAAACGACTTGGGAAGGACAGGGACGGGTAGCTGTAGTGGGTATGGGAGTGGAGGAAGAGGATGTGGTTGTAGGAGAGTCAAGTGTGCTGTCTTTGGGTGCAGGTGCTTGTGACGGAGGCTGTCGTGAGGTGGATGGCTGTTGGGTGGGTGGCTGCCTGCGTTTGTGTGCTTTGGAAGAGGGGGTGACAGACACAGTGGGAGAGGACACAGGGGACGTGTAAATGGCAGTGGGGGTGGTGACTGCACGTGTGCGGACTGTAATGGAGGGTGTGCTGGTGATGGAAGTACTGGCTGATGGTGGTGTGCATGCAGGTGTGAGTGGAGACGTCACAGGGAGGGAGGAGGGAGATGAGGAGGTGGGGGACACAGAGGTGGTAGTGACTGTTGGCATGTCTGCATCTGGATGTTGCTTGGGTGAATGCTTGTGGGATCTGTGGTGCTTATGTCTGGATGAGCTGCCCTTGGGTGTAGAGGTGTGTGCAGGCTGGTCTGATGGTGTGGATGGGATAGGCAGAGGAACAGGAGACTGGGACTGGGTGGAGGGAGTCAGAAGAGGGAGGCTGGAGACAAGGACAATGGCTGCCGTCAGTGCTGACGCCAGAGCGTTGAACGATCGCTGATGGGCAGCCTGACCCGAATGAATGCCCTCCAGGTATGCATTGCTCCGATGCACCTCCCTTTCTACACCCTGGATGGCATTCAAAAGGGTAGACTGCACAACAATGAGTGTCCTGAGGAGGTCAATGACATCCTCACTGAGGGCAGCAGGGGTAACTGGGGCAGGGCCTGAGGTGCCTGGGGCGAAGGAGATGCCCGCCTTCCTGGGCGAGCGGGCACGGAGCGAAGGCTGAGGGGCTGCTGGGAGGGCGGGGCTGGTGCGCTGGGTGGCGGCTGTACCTGTTGTGGCGGTGGGCACGGATGTTGCCGCCACCGCTAGGGAGCACCCTTCCGAGGACGTGTCGGTGTCGCTGACGTCTCCACGGGTCCCCGTTGTGGAGCTCCACTCGCCCTCCGTCTCACTGGTGTACTCGGAGTCTGTTGTATGGCCCTCCGGGCCTATGTGAGATGCAGCTCCCTCGTGCACCGATGCCACTTCTCCTCCGCCTGATGATGCTAATGCACACATGAACAGGAAGACAAAGAAAATGGGGGGGGGGAGAAATGAAGACAGGTTGAGTGCATGCATTGGCAACACCGTTGGCGGAGAGGACAGACACAGAAGCCCCCTGAACTAGGCCGCGCAATGGGGGTACACTACTCAGTTATTGTGACTAGGCCTACGGGTCTATGGACGACAAATGCACACATGGGTGGGGCCGGACCATGGCTAGCTGTACTTGGCACCCTACAGAGGTGGGGGGCGGGGGCACAGGGCCGTGTCTAACGGAGGGGCCTAGCCTACAGAATGCGCCCTGGCCTGGAGATAGCCACAGCCCTCCTCCCCCACCCAGACACCTTCACTGCGCGCAAAGATAGCAGAATGTGCTGATACTCACCCCCTTGTGTCTGCTGTGATGTCCTCACGCTCCCATCCAAATCGGGGTAGGCCACCGCCAGGATCCGGGACATCAGGGGGGTCAATTGCCAGCTGGCACCCCTCCTACGTTGGGAGGCCATCCCCAGCAGAGACTCGGCGGTCTTTCTGGTCCCGCGGCGGATGTCCTCCCACCTCTTTCAGCAGTGGGTGCCCCGTCTGTTGTGGACCCCCAGGGCCCGGACGTCCTTGGCGATGTCACGCCAAATGTCGATCTTCTGATGGGTGCTGACCTATGTGACATGTACAGGGTGGTAAAGGAAATCGCATCAGTTTTCTGCCTGGTCAATGTGAGTGGCCCCCCCCTCCCCAACCTTGCCATGTGGCACATGCTCTCATCTTTCGTGCGTTGCACTCCTCATTCGCTCCCCTCCCCACCATCTTACATACACCCCACTCAACACAGGCATAGCCCATTCAACGTGCACCCTGTGTACTAATCTGTTGGTCTGGAGGACCGTAGAGTAGCGCATACTGGGGGAGGACCCCATCAACAAGTTTCTCCAATTCTTCGGCAGTAAAGGCAGGGGCCCTTTCCCCAGTCGCAGCAGCCATTGTATCTCCCAGACTGAGGTCACAGCAGCACTTGCAGTATAGGTCCTCTCCTGTGGATGATCAGGTCTCGAGTGATTAATCAGATAGAAAATGGCGGCCACGCCCGCGGCGGTGCGTACCGCGACCGCCGGCGCACATCGTCATTGGCTCCTGAGACCCATAGGGTTCAATGTTAACCAATGCTGCTTTGCGCCGCGGTCTTCGACCGCCTACCGCCCCGGTGTGCCACGCCAGTGCAGTGACCTCACATCCCACTGTCACACTTCACAGGTCAGGCAACCGCCATTTCAAGGGCCCACATGGCATGATTTCTACTGCGTCACACAGGCCTAGGCCTTGCATTGCCACTCATACAAGCCGTTCCATGCATAGCGATTCGTGTACTGTGCAAGCTGTGTGAACTAACCTGTGGGTTGCTTGACTCTGTGCTCCATGTTGTCCTTCCTAGGCACCGTCCGCTGGGACTTGCGAGGAGAAGGATGAATCCTCCTGTGTACCGACCGCTGGTGGACCTGTCGACAATGGAAGAACGACATATCATACTTACATACCGGCTTGACAGAGCAACTATACATGAACTATGTGCCCAGCTGGAGCCAGACCTGATGTCCCCCATCCGCCAACCCACAGGGATTCCCCCTCTGGTGCAGGTTCTGTCAGTACTCCATTTTTTGGCAAGTGGGTCTTTCCAGATAACAGTGGCCATATCATCTGGGATGTCTCAGCCTATGTTTTCTAAGGTTTTGTCCAGAGTGTTGTCTGCCCTGATGAAATACATGCGGAGCTACATTATTTTCCCTGAGGTGGGCGAATTGGCTACAGTGAAGGGTGATTTCTATGCCCTTGGACATATCCCCAACATCATTGGTGCCATTGATGGGACCCATGTGGCTTTTGTTCCCCCCAAAGAAAGTGAGCAGGTGTACCGAAACAGAAAAAGTTATCATTCGATGAATGTCCAGGTGGTCTGTTTGGCTGACCAGTACATCTCCCATGTAAATGCCAAGTTCCCTGGGTCAGTGCATGACGCGTATGTCATGCGAAATAGCAGCATCCCTTATGTGATGGAACAGCTACAGAGACACCGTGTGTGGCTAATTGGTGACTCTGGTTACCCCAACCTGTCGTGGCTACTGACCCCAGTGAGGAATCCCCGGACCAGGGCAGAGGAACGGTACAATGAGGCCCATGGGCGAACTAGGAGGATCATAGAAAGGACCTTCGGGGTCCTGAAGGCCAGGTTTAGGTGCCTGCATATGACAGGGGGATCCCTCATGTACTCACCAAAGAAGGTGTGCCAGATCATCGTGGCCTGCTGTATGTTTCACAATCTTGCATTGCGACGCCAGGTGCCTTTTCTGCAGGAGGATGGTCCAGATGGTGGTGTTGTTGCAGCTGTGGAGCCTGTGGAGAGTGAAGAGGAGAAAGACGACGGGGACGACACGGACAACAGGGATACAGTCATACAACAATACTTTCAGTAGCACACAGGTAAGAAACAGCCACCCCAATTTACATTTACTTGAGGCCTCATGCGTCTCCACTGTCTGTGTTTCCCCCCAGTTCCTGTTAACTGATTTGTGACTTTCCCTTCCCTTTTCAGAGCTGTATGACCCACTGCCTGACTTCAGCTTTGTTTGCCCATGGACTAAAGCTTATTGAAATTGGTACGTTGTCATCACAAAGTAACTGGACATTATTGAACCGTTATGTGTAATACATTTGTTAAGAATACAAGCAGACTCCTGTTTATTTAAGTGGAATAAGTGATTTATTTTAAGTGCTACATATAGGTAAATGATTGGGAAGCGGGGATGGGTGGGGGTGGAGTAATGTCCATGGCAGAGTCCAGTTCTCAGTCGCACAGGTGCATTGTCCATATGCCTGTGGAAGGATGGAGCAGGGGCAGTTCAAGGTTGGACAGGGTGACAATGTGGGACAGTGGGATGACATCAGGGGGTATCTTAGGCTGGCGGGGGTCTTGCAATCCTACTCTGTCTTCTTGTGAGATCTCAGGTTCTGCTTGCGGGGTGGTTCTTCTTCTGCAGGAGGTGGGGTTTTGGTGGCCTGTCATTGTGTGGGGGCCTCCTGTCCACTAGCGCCAGCGGAGGTGGTAGGCTGTTCCTGGCCTGGGCTAGTGACAGGGGCCCTTTGGGGTGCCACATGGTCCCGCAATGTGGTGACGATCTGGGTAAGGGCCAGGACGATGGTCCCCATTGCGGAACCGATGTTCCTCAGCTCCTCCCTGAACCCCATGTACCGTTCCTCCTGCAGTTCCTGGATCTCCTGGAACCGGGCCAGTACCGTCGCCATCGTCTCCTGGGAGCGGTGGTATGCTCCCATGATGGAGGAGAGGGCCTCTTGGAGAGTGGGTTCCCCGGGCCTGTCCCCCCCCTGTCGCACAGCAGCCCTCCCAGTTCCCCTGTGTTCCTGGGCCTCTGTCCCCTGGACGGTGTGCCCACTACCACTGCCCCCAGGTCCCTGTTGTTGTTGGGGTGGTGGGTCAACCTGGGTGCCCTGTAGTGGTGGACACACCGCTGATTTACGTGCCCTGGAGACAGAGGCATGGGCCCGCTGGGTGGGAGCTGTGCTGGTGTTCCCAGAGGGGGTTGGGTCTGGTGTAGCCTGTGGCTGTCTGTGGGGAACCGACTGTCCAGAGGTCCCCGATGGGCCGGGCTGGTCATCTGGCTCCAGGGAGACAGAGCTGCTGTCATCGCTGGGGGCCTCTTCTGGGTGTGGGATGGACATCTCTGGACCCTCCGTGGCGGTGTGGTGGCGTTCGGGTCCTGCAGGGGTATAAAGGTATGGTTATTGCTTCTGTGTGTGGCATTTCGTGTGATGGGTGGGTGTCCGTGTACCCATGTGCAGGCATTTCCTTGTGGGGGCTTTTGTGAGGGTGGCTTGTGGGGGTGATGTGTGTGTGCAGTGGGCATGCTTTAGTGATGGGTGTCCATGCTTTGGGGTCGCATGCAGGGCTTGGTGTTGGGATGGGTGGGTTGTGATGGTGAGCCTTTTGCTAGGGGTTGGTGTGATGGGGAGGGGTTGAGGGTGGGGGTATGATTTGGCATTCAGGTGGGGTGGGAAGCAGTAGTGTAGATTTGCCTTACCAGAGTCCATTCCTCCGCCTACTCCTGCGAGGCCCTCAGGATGCAGGATGTGCAAGACTTCCTACTCCCATGCGGTAAATTCTGGGGGAGTAGGTGGGGGTCCGCCGCCAGTCTTCTGCACCGCAATGTTGTACCTTGATACCATGGAATGCACCTTCCCCCGTAGGTCGTTCCATCTCTTCCTGATGTCCTCCCGATTGCGTGGATGCTGTCCCACCGCGTTAACCCTGTCCACTATCCTTTGCCATAGCTCCATCTTCCTGGCAATGGTGGTGTGCTGCACCTGTGCCCCGAAGAGCTGGGGCTCTACACGGACTATTTCCTCCACCATGACCCTGAGTTCGGCGTCACTGAACCTGGGGTGTCTTTGGGGTGCCATGGGGTGGTGTGGTTGAGGTGTGGGGTGGCGTTTGTGGTGATGAGTGTGGTGCGTGTGGTGGTGTGTGGTGTTTGGTGCGTGGATTCTGTGTGGGTGATGGTGTTGTGTGCCTCTGTGTTGTGGGATTGTCTCTTCTGTGCTCTCTCTCTAGCCTTCGTCAATGATCTCGGATCGTAGGGGCTTGTGGGTGATGTGGGTGTGTGTTTTATATTGTGTTGGGTGTGTGGGAGTGGTGTTAGTATGTGTATCAGGTGTGTGTATTTTGAACTGACCAATGTGGCTGAGTTTTCTATGGGTGTGTGGATTTTGACCGCGGCGGTGTGTACCGCCAATGGAATACCGCGTTTGAAAGACCGCCGCGTGGATTTGTGGGTCGGAATGGTATGGGCGTATTTCTGTTGGTGTGACGGTGGAGGTTTGGTCAGCGCCATTTGTTCGCTGACCTTTGGTGTGGCGGATTTTTGAGGATGTCGGGTTTTTGGCGGTTTGCCAGTTGCGGGTCAGAATGACCGTGGCAGTTTACCGCGGCCGCGGCGGTTTTATGGCGGCCTTCTGTAGCGGTAAGCGCCTTTTACCGCCGAGGTCAGAATGACCCCCTATGTGTAGCTATGTAATGTGGACAACCATTTTCTTATGAATGTATGGGTTTATTCAACATATTTGTTATGTTTTTGATGTTATATGTGGATTGTCAGTAGTTTCTTCTGTAATTACATTATCCCCTTGTCTGTGTGTGTTTCTACTGTATATGAATGGGTTGTACAAAATATCCCTGTGCAAAAAGAGAATTTAGCAGAGTTTGAAAGTAAAATAAAAGATGATCAGTAGTATAAGGGGATACCTTCCATCAAAAATTTTTTGACAGGTGCCACGCCTCGGGATGACGTAGGCAATGATGTAGGCAATGACGTGGATGCCCTGGCCCGAGGTTGTCAATCAATCACCGTGCCTGTCATGTGTCTGTGGCTGTGTGATTAATAGCTCTAAGAGCCTGCGCGTGGTGTCTGTGTGTGCCCGGACATGTTCAGGCTGTCAAAGGGTTGTGAAAAATTACAACCTTAACAACTTGCGTAGTGTGTGCATGTCCACGTTTTCAAGCTTAGACCGCATATAAGGATCCCATATGCGGCCAGTGTTAAGCATCGAAGGATCCTGATCAATAAGAGCCCTTGATTGCCAATATGAACAGATACAATCCCATCATCAGAAGGGCATCCTCCAAAGACGGCATGACCACTTTCATTAGATATACCAATCGCCCGCCCCCGGCATTGGACGAGGACATGCTGCCGGGCACCCATAAGGATGGGGGTGTCAACACCAGGACAGTGCGTGCTCTACGGGCAACATAATAGAAAATGACAAACCTATTACAATGTAATAATTCATGCATTGTGTGCTGATATTGCATATTAACTTTTTGCATTGCAGGTATTTATCTTGAAATTTCTTTAATACTGTTTGGAATGTATTGTTCATTTTCAAGCCTTTCCTGCAGCCTGGCTGGGTGTGGCAGGTGGGCGGGGTTTGGGTCTATTCAAGGAACCCAGCCCAGCTCTACGTGCTCACTATTCAGAGGTCCCGGTGCAGAGCAGCAGCATTTTCAGGGCTCCTGTTCCGGAGGCCTACTTGGACATTTCCTGGCCCTGTCCTCATTATCTTGCTGATCTTCAAGCAGGGCGGAAAGGCGGAGTTCGGGATAGACCTCGACTCTGTTTTCTTGAAACAGTTGAGTTTTTGGCTTTGTGATTTACTGCGTGTGCGAATTACTCTTGGCACTTAACCCTTGCAGTTCGGATCGGCAGAGTGCGCAATCATTTCAAGGCATTTGCATCTTGATGGTTGAATCGGCAACAGTGTGCGCGAATCATTCTTCGCAATTAACCCTTGCAGTTCTGATCGGCAGAGTGCACGATCATTTCAAGGCATTTGAATCTTGATGGTTGAATCGGCAACAGTGTGCGCAATTCATTCTTGGCAATTAACCTTTGCAGTTCAGATCGGCAGAGGGCGCAATCATTTCAAGGCATTTGAATCTTGATGGTTGAATCGGCAACAGTGTGTGCGATTCATTCTTGGCAATTAACCCTTGCAGTTCAGATCAGCAGAGCGCGCGATCATTCCTTGAGTCTTGATGCGCAGTCTGGCAATAAGGTGCGCAATAATTTCTGGGCAATTGAATCTTGAAACTTAGGTCAAACAGAGTGTGATCTTTCTAGACAAAACAAGTTTAGTCAGTTTGCCTATTCCACAGTATAATTCAGGAATCCTATAGCAGTTCATTCTTTGGGAACAAATGTACTCATTGACTCTTGTTGTGATGTAATTGTTATTCTAAGCATTAACTTGAAAAAGTTCAATGTTCAGAGTATATGATTACAAAAAGGTCAAATTATTGAAAAGTTCTTGATCTCTCATGTTATTAGAGCATAAAGAGTTAAAACAAAGTTCATGAAGATTAATGTGAATGGCCTTGCTATCATGTTCTTAACTCTAGCTTCCACAGGTCTCCTTCCCCAACCTAAACCCCATCCCCCGCTTGGCCATTCTTTAACTCAGTGCTATAACGGTTAGTAGAGTTTGGAGCTGCCAAGAGGTGGACATATTGGGAACAGGCGCAAACCCCAAAGATCCGGTCTCGCTGACAGCGGGTTTCGACGTTACAGGGTTTCATGGGGACCCCGACCATAGGTTTGAAAAGCTTCCCCTCAAGGATGTGCCAATGTTGATATCACCTATTAAGGGTGATGGCGGCTTGAGGGAGGCCTTGTGTAGCATTGCAGAGGGTGGAAATAAACCCATTGACATGGAAGATCTTGAAGAGGCTATGCAGCCGCATAACTCACTTGTTTATGAAGACATGGGGTTTTTGGCGATCCAGGCCCCTGAGTCTGTCTTCGTGTAGCAGCCGAGCTCAGACTCTGGTCATGCGACAATGGAACTCGATGACTCTCAGGATTTAAGAGGGGCAACAGAGTCTCGAGGAAGTGTTGAGGTTAGTAAGAACCGTCTATAGACAATTAGCATGTATACCGGTATTTTATGTATTATTAACATTATGAACATTATTTCAGTGATAAGAGCTTTGCACTGTACGAGCAAGAACTGTACGAACATTTAAATGGCGTCAGCACCCTGTGTGTGCAAAGTTATATGAGGGGTGAGCGGGCAGTTGTGTCTAGAGCCATTGAATTTATATCAATGAATATAGCAAAACACGTGACGCTGAGGCCTATTAGCTGTAAGGCCCCCCATAATGTGTGTACATGATGTCATGTTACGTATATGAAATGAAAAGACCTCAAAATGTTCGACAATGGCTTTGATACATGTGTGGAAACTGTAAAGTCTGAAGTGCTTATGTACTGTTACCATTTTTATGTTTAATAAAACAACCTTACACAAAACAAACGTCTTTCATTTCATGGTTGCGATGTGTGACAGCATGACAGGGGCTGGTTTAAGGAAGCTTTATTACAATACACTATGGGAAGCACCAAAGCTCTGTTTAGAAGGGCTCCAGTTGAAAATGAATCTGTAAACCGATCAGGGGTGAAGACTTGGTTATCGGGGAAGAGTTGTAGTCACTCCACAAACCAGCCAGGAGACGTTTTAAGAGGAGGCCCACAGTCGTTAGCCCACAGCTAGATTATCAGTGGCAGGCTAACATAATCAGTCTTCAAGATCTAGCAAAGCAAAACAACGGCGCAATGTATATATTAACAGTCATAGACATATTGTCCAAGTACGCCTGTGCAGAAGCGTCAAACGATAAAAGTGGTACCAGCCTCACCTCTGCCGTTAAAGTCATCTTCACGAGAGGTCGAGTACCTCAAAAACTACAAACAGATGCTAGAAAATAATTTTGAAACAAACCTTTTCAGAAAATATTAAAGCAGCATGCTGTTCAGCATTTTGTAACGCACACCGAGGTAAAAGCTGCGGTTGTAGAGCGTTTTAACAGAACTTTAAAATCAAAGAAGTGGCAATATTTCACAGCCAACAATACGTACAGATAAGTGGATGTTCTACAGGCTTTTTTTACAGATGTTTATAACACTAGTTACCATAGGACCATCAAAATGTCTCTAGTGGAGGTAACGGGTGATAATTCATTAATGGTGTGGTGAACTGTGTACGGGAGTCGCCTTGCGTCGAGGGTCAAGACACCTGCTTTAAAAGAAGGGGATCATGTCAGGGTTTCAAAGTTGAATGGTGTTTTCACCAAAGGCTACCAACAGACATTTAGTGACGAGATATTTATAGTGGAAAGTGCGGAGTTTAAAGAAGGGGTATATATTTACAAGTTGAAGGACTACGATGGGGAAAAGGTAACGGGTGTCATTCGCAACGAAGAGTTACAAAAGGCACCCTATGATCCGAGCAGGGTGTACAGGGTTGAAAAGGTTCTGAAAAGGAAAGGCAGTGAAGCTAAGAGACAGGTGCCAGTCCAATGGCGGGGTGGCCCAAGAAACGTAACAGTTGGGTTTTGAACAGCTCGCTGAACAGGGTGTGAGGTTGTGATGTAAGCGCAGAGATGGAGACCTCACCTTTTTATATTATGCTGCCGTCCAACGCCTCGAACAACATGTTCCCCGACAATCAGATCTCTAATTATACGGTGAAACTGGCTAAACTGGTGGACCTGAAAGGGTCCTGGGAGGTGGCCATAATGGAGATACATTACTCTAGAACGTGGAATACATTTACAAAGCACAAGGCTAAATTTATCGTAAAGCACTCAAAGGACTTCTTGAGCCTCCCCATGAGTTTCCCGCACGGGTATTACACCCCTGTCGCTGCTGTGGTCGAAGCCATCAACAGAGTCATACCCGGCATTGAGGAGTATGCAAATATACATCTGGTGTCAGATTTTGTTAGAAGAAAAGTGTTTCTTAAAGCCCAGGAGCTTGATACCAGGTTTACCTGTACTGGTAAATTACAAAGGTGGTCATTACAACCCTGGCAGATGGTGTTATAGCGGTGGTAAGACCGCCAACAGGCCGGCGGTAAAAAAATTGGAATTACGACCGTGGTGGAAACCCCCAACAAAGACAGCCACTTTAACACTCCGACCGCCACAGCGGTACAAACAAACAGCGCAGCGGTCACCGCCAACAGACAGGCGGAGGACAAAGTACCGCCCACAGTATCACAACTTACCAATCCGCCACCTTTTCCGGAGCGGATTCACCGTGGACAAAAACACGGCGGAAACAGGACTTCGAAGGGAAAACGCTCACCTCTACACACCCCACGAGGAACCAGGACGCCATGGAACCAGAGCTGCAGATCCTGCCAGCCCTTATCTTCTTGCTCCTCTACCAGGAGCACGAACGCCGGCGGCGAAGACCACGGTGAGTACTGCACCTACGACACAAGGGAAAAAACAGGGACACAAACACGCAACACCCCCACCCCCACCCTCACCCACGACAACACACACACTAAGACATATTGATACATTACAGTTACACCCCGCAACCCCCCCGGAAGAATGCAAAGACATCAACAAAACATACACCAAGAATAGTAGTCCAGGTAGTGCTCCATTGAAGTCTGTGGAACACTGGGCCCACACGGTATGGGCGAGGCCCACACAAGATCCCCGACCATGACAGAGAGAACACTGCAGGGGTATCAGATAGCAATAAAACAGGTACCTCAGGGGGAGAGAAAGGGGAGGCACCTCAGCCGGTTGAGTGCACGACGCCAAATCCACGAGGCGGCTACATTCCCACTGTTCAATCCTGGGGAGTGCAAAGCCACAGTCTCTCAAGTCTCTACAGTGGGTGGTTTGCCTACTGCTTTATCCTGGGGAGTGCAAAGCCACAGTCTCTCAAGTCTCTAGAATGGGTGGTTTGCCCACTGCTTTATCCTGGGGAGTGCAAAGCCACAGTCTCTCAAGTGGATGACAGTCTCCACTGGTTCTGGAGGGGCCTTTGTGCCCAGAGTGCTTCATCCTGCCAAGGACTGAAGTAGTGAATGTCTTTCTCCACTGGTTCTGGAGGGGGCTTGGTGTCCAGAGTGCTTCATCCTGCCAAGGACTGAGGTAGTGGATGCCTTTCTCCACTGGTTCTGGAGGGGCCTTTGTGCCCAGAGTGCTTCATCCTGCCAAGGACTGAGGTAGTGGATGTCTTTCTCCACTGGTTCTAGAGGGGGCTTGGTGCCCAGAGTGCTTCATCCTGCCAAGGACAGAGGTAGTGGATGTATGTCTCCACTGGTTCTGGAGGGGGCTTGGTGCCCAGAGTTCTTCATCCTGCCAAGGACTGAGGTAGTGGATGCCTTTCTCCACTGGTTCTGGAGGGGCCTTTGTGCCCAGAGTGCTTCATCCTGCCAAGGACTGAGGTAGTGGATGTATCTCTCCACTGGTTCTGGAGGGGGCTTGGTGCCCAGAGTGCTTCATCCTGCCAAGGACTGAGGTAGTGGATGTCTTTCTCCACTGGTTCTGGAGGGGCCTTTGTGCCCAGAGTGCTTCATCCTGCCAAGGACTGAGGTAGTGGATGTCTTTCTCCACTGGTTCTGGAGGGGGCTTGGTGCCCAGAGTGCTTCATCCTGCAAAGGACTGAGGTAGTGGATGTCTTTCTCCACTGGTTCTGGAGGGGCCTTTGTGCCCAGAGTGCTTCATCCTGCCAAGGACTGAGGTAGTGGATGTCTTTCTCCACTGGTTCTGGAGGGGGCTTGGTGCCCTGAGTGATTCATCCTGCTCGTGACAGACTCAGTAGCGTCAATGCCCTTGGCGCTCATGGGCCAGCGGTGCTTGTGGTGGCAGTGCCCTCTTCAGCGGTGCTTGTGATGGCGGTGCCCTGTTCAGCGGTGCTTGTGGCGGCGGTGCCCTGTTCAGCGGTGCTTGTTGCGGCGGGGTCCTTTGCAGTGACTCAGCTGCTGCCGGTCCTTCATGGCCCTGCGGGGCTGGTGCTGGCGGTCGTGTCTGGCCCAGCGGGACTGGTGCTGGCGGTCCTTCATGGCCCAGCAGGGCTGGTGCTGGCGGTCGTGTCTGGCCCAGCGGGGCTGGTGCTGGCGGTCCTTCATGGCCCAGCAGGGCTGGTGCTGGCGGTCGTGTCTGGCCTAGCGAGGCTGGTGCTGGCAGTCGTGTCTGGCCCAGCGGGGCTGGTGCTGGCATTCCTTCATGGCCCAGCGGGGCTGGTGCTGGCGGTCGTGTCTGGCCCAGTGGGGCTGGTGCTGGCGGTCCTTCATGGCCCAGCAGGGCTGGTGCTGGCGGTCGTGTCTGGCCCAGCGGGGCTGGTGCTGGCAGTCGTGTCTGGCCCAGCGGGGCTGGTGCTGGCATTCCTTCATGGCCCAGCGGGGCTGGCGGTCGTGTTTGGCCCAGCGGGGCTGGTGCTGGCAGTCGTGTTTGGCCCAGCGGGGCTGGTGCTGGCAGTAGTGTCTGGCCCAGCGGAGCTGGTGCTGGCGGTCCTCTCTGGCCCAGCGGGGCTGGTGCTGGCGGTCCTCTCTGGCCCAGCGGGGCTGGTGCTGGCGGTCCTTTCTGGCCTAGCGGGGCTGGTGGCGGTGGCCTCCTGGGCAGCGGGGATAATGGCGGTGACCTCCTGGGCAGCAGGGCTGGTGATGGCGGTGGCCTCCTGGGCAGCAGGGATGATGGCGGTGGCCTCTTGGGCAGCAGGGCAGGTGCTGGCGGTGGCCTCCTGGGCAGCGGGGATGATGGCGGTGGCCTCCTGGGCAGTGGGTATGATGGTGGTCTTCTCCGCAGTGCTGCTCTTCCCAAACTTGCTGACTTTCTTGTGGCCCTTCCCCACCTTGGAAGGTGTCGCAGCTGACTCCACACTCCCACCTGTACCCCTTGGGGTGGCTTTGGTGGCTGGAGTCTTCCCCCTCTCCTGCCGGGCACTGGCCAACTTTTGATGCTTCACAGGTGGGGGACTGTCCGTGCTGTGGCTCCGTGCCATACTGGCTGTCCTGGTGGCCGGTGCACTCCAGATTCCGGTGACTACAGGCACCACTGGTCCCGGAGATTTTGTGGCTTAGGTGCTAGGTTGGGACCTGGAGAGTCGGGCCCTAAGAGAGGAACGGGGTGGGGGAGGTGTGGGAAAGAGGTCAAGGTTGGACAGGAAAAGTTTTTGGGAAACACTGGGACGAGTAGCTGGAGGGGGTTTGGGAGTGGAGGAAGAGGTTGTGGTTGTAGGAGGTGTTCGTTTGGTGACTTTGGGTGAAGGTGCATGCGCTGGAGGCTGTCGTGAGGTGGATGGCTGTTGGGTGGGTGTGTGCCTGCGTTTGTGTATCTTGGGAGGTGGCGTCACAGACACAATGGGAGAGGACACAGGGGACGTGTGAATGGCGGTGGAGGTGGTGACTGCACGTGAGCGGGGTGTGGTGGTGTGTGTGCGGGTGATGGCAGTAGTGGCTGTAGATGTAGTGCATGCAGGTGTGAGTGTAGACGAGACTGGGAGGGAGGAGGGAGACAAGGAGGAGGGGGACACAGTGGAGGCAATGGATGTTGGTGTGTCTGCTTGCGTGAGTGCCTGTGGGATGTGTTGTGCTTATGTTTGCCTGAGCTTCCCTCGTGTGTTGACGTGTGTGCATGCTGGTCTGAAGGTGTGCTTGGGATAGGCTGAGGTAGAGGGGATTGGGTCTGGGTGGAGGAAGTTGGAGGGGGGAGGCTAGACACAGGGACAATGGCTGCCATCAGTGCTGAGGCCAGAGTCTGAAAAGCTTGCTGAAGGGCCGCCTGACCAGAATGAATGCCCTCCAGGAATGCATTTGTTTGTTGCAACTGCCTTTCTACACCCTGGATGGCATTCAAAATGGTAGACTGCCCAACAGTGAGGGACCTGAGGAGGTCAATGGCCTCCTCACTGAGGGCAGCAGGGGTGACTGGGGCAGGGCCTGAGGTACCTGGGGCGAAGGTGATGCCCACCCTCCTGGGTGAGGGGGCACAGGGCAAAGGCTGAGGGGGTGCTGGGAGGGCAGTGCTGGTAGGGGGGGTGGCGGCTGTACCTGTAGATGCGGGGGGCACAGATGTTGCTGCCACCACAAGGGAGCTCCCATCAGAGGATGAGTCTGTGTCACTGGTGTCAGCTCCTGTCCCCGCCGTGGAGCTCCCCTCGCCCTCCGTCCCACTGGTGTACTCCAAGTCCGTAGTGTCGCCCTCCAGGGCCATGTGGGATGCAGCTCCCTCCTGCTCCGGTGCCACTGCTCCTCCGCCTGATGATGCTAATGCACACAAGAACAGGGAGACCACAAAAAGGGGGGGGCGACAGAAGAAAGACATGTTGAGTGCATGCATTACCACTGCCGTTGGCGGACACGACAGACACAGAAGCCCCCTGCACTACGCCGCGCACTTGAGCTCCACTGTTCAATCCCTGGGACATGGCCTACAAGGCTATGGATGACATCTGCACACATGGATGACACAGGAGCCTGACTAGGTGTACTTGGCACTGTACACAGGTGGGGTGGGAAATCCACAGCCCACCTCCCCCACCCAGACACCTCCACTGCGCGCAAAATCAGCAGAATGAGAGTGTACTCACCCCCTTGTTGCTGCTGTGATGCCCCCAAGCACCCATCCAACTCCGGGTACGCCACCACCAGGATCCTGAACATCAGGGGGGTCATGGTGCGACGGGCACCCCTCCAACGTTGGGAGGCCATCCCCAGCTGGGCCTCAGCCGTCTTCTTGCTCCAGCGGGGAATGTCCTCCCATCTCTTACGGCAGAGGGTGCTCCAACTGTGGTAGACCTCCAGGGTCCAGACGTCCTTGGCAATGGCACACCAAATATCTTTTTTCTGGTGGGTGCTGACCTACATGAATTGTACAGGGGTAAAAGAAAAGTTATTACCAAATGCACCGTCACAGTCATTGGCCCCCATCCCTACCCTTGCCATGATGCACATGCACTCACCGTCGTTTCATGCACGCCTCAATCTCCCCCCCATCTTTCATCCACCCCACTCCACACAGGCATTGCCCATACAGCATGCTCCCAGTGTATTTACCTGTTTGTCTGGAGGACCATATAGTAGCGTCTACTGGGGGAGGACCCCATCCACGAGTTTCCCCAACTCCTCCGATGTGAAGGCAGGGGCCCTTTACCCAGACGCACGAGCCATTGTCTCTTCCAGACCGAGGTAACAGCAGCACTTGCAGTGTAGGTCCTCTCCTGTCGAAGATCAGGTATCGAGTGATTGAACAGATAGAAAATGGCGGTCACGTCCGCAGCGGTGCGTACCGTCACCGCCGGCATACATCGTCATTGGCTCCTGGGACCCATAGGGTCCAATGTTCACCAATGTAGCATTGCGCCGCGGTCTTCGACCGCCTGCTGCGACGGTGTACAACGCCAGCGCAGTTACCTCACATCCCTTTGTCCCACTTTACAGGTCTTGCAGCCGCCATTTCAGGGGCCCACATGGCTTAATTTTTAACTGCGTCACTCATACCTAGGCCTTGCCTCAACAAGCATACAGGCCAATTTTGGGAGTATGATCAGTGTTCGGTGTAAGCTGTGGGTACGTACCTCTGAGTTGGTTGACTCTGTGCTCGCTGTTGTCCTTCATAGGCACCCTCCGCTGGGACATGTGAGAAGATGGCGGCATCCTCCGGTGTACAGACCGCTGCTGGACCTGTCGACAATGGAGAAAAGACATGTGATCGTCACCTACAGGCTTGACCGTGCCACAATTCAGGAACTGTGTGCCCAGCTGGATCCAGACCTGATGTCAGCTGTCCGCCATCCCACAGGAATCCCCCCTCAAGTGCAGGTGCTGTCAGTACTCCATTTCCTTGCAAGTGGGTCATTTCAAACAAAGGCCATAGCATCAGGGATGTCCCAGCCTATGTTTTCCAACGTGTTGTCCAGAGTGTTGTCTGCCCTGCTGAAACACATGCAAAACTTCATAATTTTCCCTCAGGTGGAGGATTTGCCTACAGTGAAAGGAGACTTCTATGCCCTGGGACATATCCCCAACATCATAGGTGCCATTGATGGGACACATGTGGCTTTGATACCCCCCCGCAGGAGTGAACAGGTGTACAGAAACCGAATGAATGTGCAGATGGTGTGTTTGGCAGACCAGTACATCTCCCATGTTAATGGCAAGTTCCCTGGCTCAGTGCATGACGCTTACATCCTGCGGAATAGCAGCATCCCTTATGTGATGGGTCAACTCCAGAGGCACCGTGTGTGGCTATTAGGTGAGCACCTGGAAGCAAGTCAGTGGGAATGGCTGTCTGGGTCTTGGCATATCCCTACAGTTTAATGTGTGTCTAACAGTTGTCCCTCACCATTTGCAGGTGACTCTGGTTACCCCAACCTGTCATGGCTACTGACCCCAGTGAGGAATCCCAGAACAAGGGCAGAGGAACGCTACAATGAGACACATGGGCAAACTCGGCGGATAATAGAGCGGACTTTCGTCCTCCTGAAGGCCAGGTTCAGGTGCCTCCATATGACAGGTGGATCCCTATTCTACTCACCAAAGAAGGTGTGCCAGATCATCGTGGCCTGCTGTATGCTTCACAACTTAGCTTTGCGACGACAGGTGCCTTTTCTGCAGGAGGATGGTCCAGATGGCGGTGTTGTTGCAGCTGTGGAGCCTGTGGACAGTGAAGACGAGGAAGCAGAAGAAGAAGACATGGACAACAGAAACTCAGTGATCCTGAAATATTTCCAGTGAGACACAGGTAAGAATACAAACCTGCCTACTACATGTACTTTAACACTACTACCTCTCTACTGTCTGTCGTTTTCACCCAGTGTATGGTCACTGAGTTGTCACTTTCCCTTACGATTTCACAGATGTGTGTCCCACAGTGTGACATCTGCTTTGTTTCCTCATGGACTAGAGCTGTGTGACATAGGTATGTTGACATTACAATTGAAAGAGCATTTTGCCACTGTAATTGCCAATACACTATTTCGAAATCACAGACTGACTCCAGATTGTTTTGTGCTTCAAGGGTGTTTATTTAAGTGCTCAATATTGGATGGGGTTGTAAAATGGTGAGGGGTGATGGTGGAGGAATGTCCATGGCAGAGTCCAGTCTATTAGTCTCACAGGTGCATTGCCCAAATGGGCATAGGAAGTGGAGCTGGGGCAGGTTGAGGATGGACAGGGTGACAAAGTGGGACAGAAAGATGACATTCAGGGGGGTCTCATTTCTTGGCTGGGGTCTTGGCATCGTTCTCTGTCTTTGTCCTGGATCTCAGGGACCCTTTTGCGGGATGGTTCTCCATCTGCAGGGGGTGGGGTGCTGGAGTGGTGGTCCTGTGTCGGTGCCTCCAGTACACTAGCTGTGGCGGAGGTGGTGGGCAGTTCATCGCCCAGGCTAGTGTCAGGGTCCCCTTGTTGTGCCACAGTGTCCCTCCTGGTGGTGAGTACTTCCTTCAGCACCCCTACAATGGTGCCCAGGGTGGAATTGATGGATCTGAGTTCCTCCCTGAAGCCCAAATACTGTTCCTCCTGCAGGCGCTGGGTCTCATGAAACTTGGCCAGTACCGTTGCCATCGTCTCCTGGGAGTGGTGGTAGGCTCCCATGATGGAGGAGAGGGCATCGTGGAGAGTAGGTTCCCTTGGCCTGTCCTCCCCCTGTCGCACAGCAGCCCTCCCAGTTCCCCTGTGTTCCTGGGCCTCTGTCCCCTGGACCGTGTGCCCACTACCACTGCCCCCAGGTCCCTGTTGTTGTTGGGGTGGTGGGTTAGCCTGGGTTCCCTGTAGTGGTGGACACACTGCTGCTTGACGTGTGCTGGGGAACGAGGTGTGGGCCCGCTGGATGGGTGCTGTGCTGGTGTTTCCAGAGAGGGCAAGCTCTGTAGTGGCCTGTGACTGTGTCAGGGGAACTGACTGTCTCAAGGTCCCCGATGGGCGGGGTTGGTCATCTAGATCCAGTTGGACAGAGCTGCTGTCATCACTGTGGGCCTCTTCTGTTGGTGGTGTGGACATGTGTGGACCCTCCTGTCCGGTGACGTTGGGTAGGGGTCCTGCAGGGGTATAAAAGGATGTTTATTACATCTGTGTGTGCCATGGTGTGCAATGGGTGGGTGACCGTGTACCCCAGTGCTTTCAGTTCTGTGTGTTACCTTGTGTGATGGTGGTTTAGTGGTGTGTATGGGTATGTGCAGTGGCCATGCTTTGGTGATGGGTGTCCATGCTTTGTTGTTGCATGCAGGGCTTGGTGTTGGGATGGGTGGGTTATGATAGTGGGACATTTGTGAGGAGTACGAGTGAAGGGGGTGAGGGTGAGGGTGGGGGTATGTGATGGCATGCAGGTAGGGTGGGGGATGTAATAGTAAAGCTTTGACTTACCAGAGTCCATTCCTCCATCTAGTCCTGCGAGGCCCTCAGGATGCAGAATCAGCAAGACCTGCTCCTCCCATGTTGTTAGTTGTGGGGGAGGAGGTGAGGGTCCGCCGCCTGTCCGCTGAACCGCAAGGTGGTGTCTTGAGACCACGGAACGCACCTTCCCCGAAGGTCGTTCCACCTCTTCCTGATGTCATCCCTATTTCTTGGGTGCTGTCCCACTGCGTTGACCCTGTTGACTATTCTTCGCCATAGCTCCATCTTCCTAGCTATGGAGGTGTGCTGCACCTGTGATCCGAATAGCTGTGGCTCTACCCTGACGATTTACTCCACCATGACCCTGAGCTCCTCCTCAGAGAACCTGGGGTGTCTCTGCCGTGCCATGGGGTGGTGTGGGTGATGTGTGGGGTGGTGTGTGTAGTGATAAGTGGGGTAATATTTAGTGGTGTGTTGTGTGAGGTATGTGGAAGTTCTGTGGGTGATGGTATTGTGTGCCTGTGGATGCTTGGTAGTTGTTTGTGGTGTCTCTCTCTGGCCTTCTCTCAGTAGTTGTGGTCGTAGGGGTTTGTGGGTGATGTGGGTGTGTGTTTTATATTGTAATGGGTGTGTGGGAGTGGTGTGTGTATGTGTATCAGGTATGTGTGTTTCGAATTGTCCAATGTGGCAGTGTTTTGTAAGGGTGTGTGTATTTTGAGCACGGCGTGTGTACCGCCAATGGTATACCGCGGTTGAAAGACCGCCGCGTGGATTCGTGTGTTGTGACAGTGTGGGCGTATTTCTGTTGGTGTGACACTGGGGGTTTTGTTATCACCAGCTTATCACTGACCTTTGGTGTGGCGGACTTGTGTAGGTGTCTGAATTTTGGCGGATTCCGAGCTGTGGGTCATAATGGCTGTGCAGGAATTCTGCGGCCGCGGCGGTGTGTTGGCGGTCTTCTGCACGGCGGTAAGCGGCTTTTACCACCAATGTTGTAATGAGGGCCAAAGGGTTTTAGGGACCACACAATATGTGAAAAGACAAGTGGATGCAGACCCTACGTGTCCCGATATTAACGGCGAATTTTATACACTCTACATGTATAGCGACATCATAGAACCTCTTAAGATGAGGGATAGTTATTTGCCATTGTTGAGATGGGTCCTGGTGAAGGGAGAAAATAACACAATGGTCAATATACAACATCACAAACTCGACTACGTGGCAATTTCTAAACACCATTTTGTCACTATAACCATCATGGTCTACGACAATCAGTCAGAGTCGGTGTTCTTTAAATAAAGGAAAGTTATTGTTAAGCTTCATTTAAGACTGCAACGGTGACTATTAGGCAGTTGCGATGGTCATCGTGAAAACATACAGGACCCCTCTATTTACAGGGACTATTTAGAGTTCAGGCCAGCTATGGTGAATTGCCAGCCTACTTTCAAGGGGCCCCTGTTATGTAAGGGGCTGGATTGGGGGGGCTTCTTTCTGAGTTTGGTTAGAAGAGCCCTGCCTTTCTTGAGAAGAGGGTGCAAAATTGCAAAACTGCACATTAAAGCGGCGGCTATGAACATAGCTCATGACGCTGTGGGCTCTGTATTGTCAGCTGGCACCGAGCGCATGAACCATCAGCCCCAAGAAGGAGCTGGGTTGTTGTACAAGGTGCGTGCTAGTGTTAAAAGGAAGCGAAGGGCTTCAAGGCGCAGAGGTCCGCCAATGCCCTATAA
The DNA here is from genome assembly GCF_031143425.1 of Pleurodeles waltl. Taxonomy (NCBI): domain Eukaryota; kingdom Metazoa; phylum Chordata; class Amphibia; order Caudata; family Salamandridae; genus Pleurodeles; species Pleurodeles waltl. The sequence continues at coordinate 1,235,510,521 of NC_090447.1, forward strand.
AATACAGAGGACTTCTTCAAAAGACCCACACAAGAGAAGAGTCGTAAGACTGAAGAGATCTTCCAAGAAGAAGAAGAGAACACACTCTAGTGCAAATTTATTTTAAATCAGCTATCATGGCCTTCATACACTGCACCTCGGGTGAATGCGCCAAATCTGAGCTAGATTTGTTTTCGCTAAAACCCACACAGACCAGCATTGAGAACAGTTTTTTCATGGAAGTATTGCCTCTAGCCACTCTGATGCCTCTGGCGACGGTAGAGTTTTTTTTGTCAGGGTCCACAGATATGTATTTGGATCTCAACAACAGTCTGCTGCACCTCGTCTGCAAAATAACAAAAGCGAACTGCACCAACATCGAGGCTGATGCTAAAGTTGCGCTGATCGCCTACCCCGTCGCAGCCATGTTTAATCAGTTGGACATTAACCTGGGCAATTGACTCATCACACAAAGTGATAACATGTACCCGTACAGGGCCTACATAGAGAGTATTCTAAATTACAGTTGCAAAGCCCTGGACACACAACTTTCAGGGGGCTCTTCTACAAAGATACTCATGCGCATTTTGAGGACATGGTGTTGGCTGGGGGCAACAATGGTTTTAAAACAAGAGCCAGCTTCGCCGTAAGCAGTAGACAGTTTGACCTCTTGGGGCACATACATTCAGACCTTTTCTTCCAAGATAAACTTCTTGTCAACTGTATTGATCTTAAGATCAAACTCAACTGCAACAAGGACGTGTTCTGTCTCATCAGCGGTGATGCAGAACAGTATAAAGTGGTTATATTGTCCGCGAGCCTGTTTGTAAAGAAAGTGAAAGTGTCACTGAGCATCAGACTGGCCCACGCCGAAGCTTTACGACTATCGAACATCATTGAAAGAGTGGCTCTGATATTCAGCATCCCCGCCGGTACTAGATTAACACAGCAGCAAAATCTATTTCTGGGGCAACTCCCGAAACTCATCATCATAGTGTTTGTGGACAATACAAAACCGCAAGACCATTCACCCCGAGTTTTGGAACATCCAATTTTGACATGAAATATCTCGGTCTGGTCTCGATAACGGGGAAACACCTGCGTGACTCAGGATTCGTCGTTTCAAGAGAGGGGTATGGGGCCGGCCACTTGATGTTTGCTTTCGACCTGACTCCTGGCATGGAAGACGCTGACCACTACAACTTGATCAAAAACAGAAATCTAAAAGCTGAAATACACTTTACACAGGTGCTGGCTACCAACGTGTACACAGGTGCTGGCTACCAACGTGAACATGGTAGGATTCTCTGTATTCGACAGCATCATCCAAGTCAATCACGCCCAACAGATTATGCTTGACTATCATTAAAAGACTATAAAATGGACACTGTGCAGATACGTGACTTCTTAAGCACGCCTAAATACACTAAGAAATACTTTTTAGGTGTATTTCCTAGTGACGGGCTACCGGGGAGATAGGCCCAGAAAGACCCCGCACACTCGTCTTTAACACCAACCCGCATTACAAGGGTGATACACATTGGGTGGCCCTGTTTCTGGATGTAGACAAGGTTATAGTGTTTGACAGTTTAGCAGAGTTCCAAAAGCATAACATTTATACAAAACCAATACTCAAATATGTAAAAAAAAAGCATCACCCACACTTGAGAATAACAAGATGCGTGTACAGGATTCTCTAGCCATCACCTGCGGGGAACATTGTACATATTTAATTAGTAAAATGTCTGAGGGTATGACGTCTAGAAATTTTTTTAATCTGTATTCCGCATTTATTTTATTCACCCACCACACATTTTAAAACCATTAATAAAAATGACCTGGGACTGTTGAAAAGTTTTTAAAGTGTTTATTACAAACAGTTTTCAGCACAAAAAGAAATAAATGAAGCAAACATCTTTCGAGACGCGAACCTTTTAACAAAACTGTGCAACTGTTCAAATGTCATGATAACATTAGAGTGGTAGCCAAGTGTTAATTTTGAACAGTCTCTTTTTAGGCTCCATAGGTAGAGTGTTGCTGCTCCTAGACGGTGTTAGCTGAGGAAAGAAAGGCGATGTTGACACAGTGGGACTCATGGTAAAAACACAAGGGGTCGGATCTTTCAAACTTTCACACTTTCAAGCCTTCGCCAGTGGTCGGCATTACCGACGATCATGGAAGGAATGTTGAGTTCCGCAGAGGCAAGTAGGAACTGCTCCCATCCTCTAGGAGCGTTTTGGGTCGATAGTGTTTTGCTGTGCGTGAGACCTCTAACCAGATCGTACATGTGTGATCCAGCAGTAGGTTGTCCCTTGTAAACGAATTCACCCTGGTCGTTCCAAGAAGTCAGATCTTTAGTAGCAGTCATTTTACCAAGCAGCTTTTACGCCTGCCCCTCTATACCTCTGACTTATATTTTTTAAAAGGTCTTCAACAAAAGTGTCTGGGGGATCCTGGGTCTTGAGGCACTACCGGGTCTGCTGGCGGCTGTTCCATGTCATGAGTATACAGAGTCAGTTTTTTTTTTTCAGCGTCCCACTGTTTATAATACTGTAAAAAGTTTTGAAGGGCTCCTGAGTGAAGCCCTGGTTTGTGGTGTTTTAAATCAGTTTTGCTCAAAATGGCTTTGATCTCCACATCAAGACGCTGCCTCTCGTTGCTATGTCCCCGACCTCGTTGGTGAAGGGCCCAACTGTTCCAGCTGTTTGCGAGGTACATGGTACATTTTGTTGGCATTCTCCATCAGATCCTCGACAGGAGATCTGTAATTAGCGGTATAGATATACCCAGCATCACCCCAATAAAACCTCCGGACTGCTTGACTAGTTTCTTTTTTAGAAAGGAGCGATGCTCTTTTATTGCTGAGCTTCTTAATAATGTGGTGCTTCTTCTTCAGTACGGGGAACTGGCTCGTTGATATCAGGACATTACCTTTTAGGGTGTTTAGGGGTATTTCTGAAATGGCAGCCACTAAATCGTCTGAAGCCGCACACAGGATAGCCCTTTTTTTCAGGGGTCTGGCTTGACCATCATTTTTAGGAGGTCTAAATTACGCTGTAGCCGCGCAGACATAGTAGCGACCTTACATTATTAGGCTTAGAGTGTAAATATTATAAAAGTCTTTTTAATGAGTCTTTTTATAGACTTGGGACTGTTTTAGGCGTGTAAGCGACCAGGGAGTCAGGTGGGAAAATACCAGAGCATAGTCTGTAGTCTTCTAGAGTATTAGGTTTTTAATCTACCAGTAAGTAGCCATGGGGTTTTGCGGTAGCACTGTTAAACGCTTCCATGAAAAACTGCGTCTTTCTGGGGTACATCTGTTATATATAATTGATATCTGAAGCTTGTCGCAGGGTTTTTTAAATAAGACCAGGTATGAGGCATTGAGAGTTATAGAACGACTGCTCTTACCCTTGTAAAACAAGTTCTGCACAATGTAGCATATGCTTAGATTTCAATGATGTGAATATTGAGTAAAAGCCCTCTCAATCTCAGGGTGGTCCCCGCCTTCGCACATGAGATCGTCTACAATGTTCACAAGGTTTTTAGGTAGCAAGTCGTCATTGTTGAGATTATTGGGGAGGCCTTCTATAAATCAGATGTCCGGGAACTTTAGGGATAGTTCAGTGTAAAGATCTTGCCAGCAGGAATAAAGGCATACAATGTTGTTAGGGGTCTGAGATAAAACACTGGGAGCATTTCCTAACAGTTTCTTTATAAAATAACTTTTACTGCTATTTGAGGGACCTGCTAAAATGCAGGAGAATGGATGTTGCAGCCTGGTGTCCATAGCGGTTGGGTGTTCGCACCTCAAATGTCTTTTTAATAACCATATGGCAGCAACACAGCTGGAAGAAATACCCTTTACAGCCTTCAAAACCAAAGGCTTTTGGCAACTTGCTCAACTTCATGGACAGAAAATTCAAGTTGGGTGTATGAACCTAATTTCAAAAGGCACAACCTTTAACTGCATCATTTTGGAGCCCTAGGTGATGAGCTCTATGGCCATCTTTTCATGAATCAGGTCCCGGAGAATAAAGAACGAGTCGTACGCTTTTGAGGTGTGAGCCAGCCTGGTATACTCGTAGTATTTCGGCTGCATGAACGTGTTGAGGAAATCGTTCACGCACGGCCGCCTTCAAACTCCCAGTTTTCATCAGCTGTTTGATGGTGAGTGTACATATAGTTAGGCTGGCGCACACCCGTCTCCTGCGTACATTCTATATAAAATACGATATAGTCTTCTGTTTTTTTCTGGGGGAAGCCTTCGAGCATGTAACACTCATGTGCTGTTCCCGCTATAAAATACGCTTTACACTTGGGACATTGCACACCTCTACAATCTTGGTAGCTCCCGCAAGTCCGACAGTCCGATTTACAAACACACTGTTTGAGGCTGACGTGTACATTCAAGCAGTCTTGCGACTGACAAAAAACATCTTACACTTCGAACAGTTCACCTTCTGAGCGTCGTCGTCGATGCACCCATCCCTCTGACACATTTTACAGTGCATTTCACACTGGTGTCTGGTCAAATTGTTGTATATGTGGTTGCAATGCTCGCTCATGTACTAGAAAACCCTTTTGGTTCAAGAAGCTGTAAATGTGATTTTCACGATGGAGCACATAAACAGTCTTGTTTTTCACAAGCTCATCGGTAGTGAAGTACTTACAAGAACCCCTATGGTACAGAACTTTTACAGTAACGGCAAAATGATTCTCAAAAAGTCCCAGGTCCCCAAAATCAACCAGTCTGTCGGGCGGTATTTGGAGTGCTTTGTGGGCTTCCGCCGCCATAGACATAATGACATGGTCTGGGTTAGCTCGGTCCACCACCAAACTTGCAATGCCCGCCGCCAGACACATATTGGTAGCTCACATGTTAATGTTGAACAACCATTGATTTTTCTTGCAGATGATTTTACTGTACATGACGCTCTTTAAGGTTCTGGAAACACTGCCCTCATGACCCCTCACAACGAGGGCAATGATTCTGAAGGTCCTGCACGCCATTAATTCAGCCTGGCTCTGTAAAAGCTTGTACAGGTTTTCTAGAAACGTCACAGTGTCAAACACATCTCTAGACCACCGTCTGATGAACAGAGGACTGTTGAGATCCTGCCCCTGAAAACATAGCTGGAAGAAATCGTTAAGCCCCACATTGTGTAACAATCGTTCTCTGAGCATTTGTACAGCCTGGTGGATAGCTATAACACCCTGATTGGAGGAGTTTATACGGTCTAGGTTAATGAACCTAAACTCCTCATAATGCTCTGTAGCTTTAAATTGCTCTATGGTGCGACTATACCGTCTCACACTCTCTAGAAACACTATAAAGGAAGCCCCAGGTTGAGGATCTATACTGGAGGGGGGACTTTCGGACGGCCATTTTGGGAAGTCTGACCGTTATTTAGGGCACCTGTATTGTTTAACCTCTGAACAGCACATATTCTGGCTTTCTTTCATTTACTCAATAAAAGCCGGTGCTGTTTGGCGCTATCTGCCCACTTTTGCTTCTTACCGGCCCACCCGCTTTTAGGGATTCTCCCACGCCTATTTGAACGACCTCTGCGACACACTCTGGAGCTGACCCCGCTGACCCTACTACAGGTCCCTCAGATGGATCTTCAAAGTGTTTGGGGTCTTTGAGGTGTCCTATTTGTCGCAGAGGGGGTTTGAAGTTTGTGGTGGTCCCTGTGTTCTCACTGAAATGCATCTTTTGGGAACAGGGAGGGTCAGCTTTAGACGCTGATGGCAATATCTTTGGAACTTGAGGGTGTTCTATATGATTTTTAGCTTTGATGGCACATAAGAAACGCAGGGCTTTAGTTAGTATAGCCCCTACCTTTTTGTTATATCTTGGGCCCGTGAATGTTAAACCGTCGCCCCATAGGGCGCTTCTCGGTCCTAGTCACGCCGGCATAACCCCTATGTCCATAGCAGCTGCTTCACAGGCATGGATCACCTCTGTTCTAAACCACTCCAGCCTCTGAATTACCTCCCTCGGAACGACCCTCAGGGGCCGCTTCACTTTTCCAGCCTTCCCCGGTTTTAATGTCTTAGAGGGGAGCATCGCTTTCACTTTCTGACAGCCCCCTGGATGTCTTTAATGTATGTCTCTAGCACATTCTTAGGGTCTAAAATATCTAGTTTATGGATGTCTGCTGTGTCAGCATCCACAGTGCCTTTGTGTAGATCGGGACTCTGGCGGTTCAAAAAACCAGTGCCCCAGTGTGAACATCCTGGGGGTTCGGAGGCCTGAGAGTCGCTAAACGACCTTTCAAAACTATAGTTTGGACCGTCACTCCACCCTAAGCTACTGTCTGGGTATGTTGCGGCCAGTGACATTATTATTACCCTTGACACAGGGCTGGTAGGGTCGTACACTCCAGGGGGTGTGGGAGGTGACATCGAGTCTGGGAAACTTAATTGGTGATCGTAGTAACCCAAAGCCTCGGTGGTGTAGGCATTGTAGGGACTGTGTGCTGGTGTTTGTCCCTGTTCAAGGTCAACACTGTGCACAGCTGCTGCCGGGGTTTCAGAACTCTCCGGACCACCAGCCAACCCTTTGAGAAGGTCAATACAGTGGGAATAAGGGGTCTGCTCTGCCTGGTCTGTTTCAGGATCGCCACCCTTGGGCCCCTGATTGTTATTCATACATGGTTTTGGGGATACTCCCCTGGGAATAACACAGGTATTATCCAGGCACAGGGGGTGAACAAATAGAGAGCCCCAGGTTCTGTGCGTTTGTCTCAATGGTAACGCTCACTTTTAATGATAAGTCTAACTGACCTGTTTGTAGGACCGGTAGTGCCTGCTTCTGCCTCCTATACTACTGGGAAAACTTGTTCACTGTTGGCTGTACGACGGGTTGGATACCCCCTTCAAGGGGTTTACAATGTCTATGTTGATGTATGTCGACACTTGGTGGCGCACGTTCTTCTGAGCCCTTAGAGGGTGGCTGAACTGTGTAACATGTAGGAGTGTTCAAAGGTCCGTGTGTTGGCATCACAGGGATAACGGTGTTGGTGCTGTATGATGTACCTGGTTCATTTAGAGCTGCGTTGCTCTCAATGGTAGCCGGTGCCCACACATTTTGAAGTTTCATGGTGATGTCCTTGAGCAGCATTGCCATTCGTTCACGCTTACGCCGCTTCCCTTCAGAGTTCTCTTGCGCGTCTCTGCAGTGAATACATAAAAGTACGTATTAGAAAAATGATAGAACAACACTTATGATTACCACCCCCTAGCCACATGCCCTACACTTCTAGCTTTTACAATACATTTTTACAACCCTTACTACATGCACAAGGAGTAACCTGTTGAGAGATAGAGCTGTTGGGTTCTTTTTGACTCTACAGTTGTGAAAAACATACCTGTTTTGTTCCTTAGAGACATGCTTTTCTTTGTGGATGGCCTTCCCCAAGCGCCTTGGACTTTCTTTTCTGATCCTTCTGTTTCGCCATGGGTTCTAACTTTAAAAGTCCTACGCGGGCCAGGTACACTTCCATGGCGACTGTAAAGGAGGAAAAAAAGACATCAGCACTGCATTTACAATATAATAATAGGCCTGGTTCCAATAGACCCTCTGAGGGTTTCAACCTATACTATTCTAATGCTGACATAATGTTTGCAACAAGGCCCTATTTTATTTGCCTGCAAGAGTTGTAATAGGCAACACTGTGTTTTACAGCGTCTTGATCGTCTAGGATTTGCTGCAGAGCGTCCACACCCACCTGTACTTTGGCGCTGTAACCTGTAAAAACATTTTAGAAAAATTACCAAATAAAACACCTGGGGTAAAACGCTGGGGTTGACGATGGGTCTCTAAGCTATAAAACTCTAAATACTTGTACCTTGTTGGAAGGTTTAAGTCTGTTGAAATGTCCATGCTAGTTCTGGGGTATCCTGCCGACAGAACAGACAAATTGGCATTAAAATAATATCTAACAAGAGCTGCAGGTTTTAGGTCTCATCACCCTTTGACACCCCGCATTTATAAAAACCCAGGCACTAGTCACTAGTAAAATAAGTTATAAACAATAACCGTACAGGGGCCTACACTGTTAAGTAAAACATTTTTTAAATAGAAACATCAAAACCCAGACGGTTTGTGTTCCAAAATTTGCGCAGAATTCCAACATTTATTTTGACCGACTCTAAACAAAGTTTACAGCCTAAAATCATTTACGGCTAACAAAGCACCAACACATCCAAAAACACTTTGAGATTTGAAAATGCCATCAAAACTTTTACTCCAGTATGCAAGTTGCAAGCGTTAGCTAAAGTTGAAAAAGCGGCTGTAATACATTAGAAAAAGACCATATGCGCATTTCATATTAACATTGCACAATACACCTTGCACCCTTAATTAAATAATGCAAGCATGTGTTTCACACATGAATCTCTGGGACACAATCACTTTTCAACACAGGCCCTTTACAGGTATTAAAAGAAACCGGTAGGGGATGAACAGTTTGAAAACTGAGTTGAATAAGACACCATAAAACATTGTGTTTGGGCTATTTATAATTTTTTTTAAAAGCACATTGTAGTATTTTCGACATGATCACGCCTTAGCATTATTAGCCCTAAACCACATATTTTATACATTTAGGGCCAGATGTAGCAACATTTAGAATTGCGACCCGCAAATTGCGAGTCAGAGCGACTCGCAATTTGCGAGTCGCAATTCTGAATGTTGGATGGTGTCTCTGACACCATCTGCGATTCGCAAGGGGGTCGCAAAAGCCCACCTCATGAATAATCATCATGGGGACCCCTTCCCTTTTGCAAATGGGTTACCACCCATTTGAAAAGGGTGCAAATTGCGATTGGTTTGCAACCGCGTTCGCAGTCACAAACCAATCCTGCATTGCACTGCGACTCGCAATTAGGAAGGGAACACCCCTTCCTAATTGCGACTCGCAAACCCGTTTTGCTATTCGGTAACCAGGTTCCCGATTCGCAAAACGAGGTTTGTGCATTGCGATGTGCTTTTTGCACGTCGCAAACAGCGAAATTCACTGTTTGCGATGTGCAAACTGCTTGCTACATCTGTCCCTTAGACTTTTACAGCTTGCATAAAATACACATTTGGGAAAGGTAGGGGCATAGAAAAGACAGAAAACAGACACAATGGACCACATTCTAATATTTAGGATTAGTGACATGCGTTTTCAATATTGTAACACAGCAGTGGCTTACTAATATTGCCCTCACACATATTCTGCCCTAAAATATATTTTTTATGGCACATTCCACAGCAAATGTCTGTAATGCACCCTCACATCACCCAGCATTAATAAGCAATAAAGGGCAACATCATTTAAAACACAATCTATTGAATGTCATCAGGGCAAGACTCTCTACAGAACAGGGGCTGGCTGTATCAGGCTGTATCCAGGGGGGTCCCTAATATCCATGCTTTTCTGCATTTATTGGGGGGCTCAAAAGAGACATATGGGTAGAAAGCTGTTGGGAAAGAGTGAAAACAGGCAAAGAAATTCAGTCAAGTCAAACTACCTTAAGACAAACTAAACACTCAGTTACCTCAATACAACATATCAACCACAAGATCTGGTGTTCTGTAAATGGACGTTGGTCAATTTTCGTACACATTGGTGCAAGTCAAATCATCTAGCCAAAATAAACTTAGGACAGTTTGCATAAGTTCTCTAAAGCCTAATTTACCAAAAGTGAGACTCTAACTAAAGCAAATGGGCAAAAGTGAGGAGCAAATTAGGACAAAAAGGAAATTTGAAAAAGTAATTTGGAAAAGGCATCAAAGTAGAAAGGTTTCAGAATTTTCAGAAGCTCAGTCAATAGTATTCTTAGAGAGGTAATCCACACTCACCAAAGCGTGGGGAAAATGAAGAGAAAAATCAGAGGTCTGTGCCTTTCAAAGTCAAAAGGAGCCTGCTCTCCTATCAGTTAGTGAAAGTCCTAGTTAAAAATGCACATCTTGTTCAGGTAACACCGCCTGGATCATGTTATCACATGGTTCATTCTTCTTCCATTTCACAAGGTAACTTGTGACACTGGGATTAGGTTTCACGACAACTCTGGGAAGGTTCCTGTCCTTGGTCTCCCGTACAACTGTTGCAATATATATGATTAGCGGTAGCCGTCATGTTTCAGGTCTCTTCTTGTACCTTCTCCAAGGCTGTTTTCTCAGTATCTTTATGAGTAAAGCAATAGCACATCTATTTCCAAACTAACATTTAATGTGAAGGTACCTAAAATTAAATGACATTTTGGCAGAAATGGAAAACAGTTTCTCACTTTTAAAGAAATTCAGGCCTAGTAAAGCAAGCTAAGTATGAATAGTCACTTCATACTGTGTAAAGTAAGCTTCTGCATCATATAAAAAATTCATGTAACAGTTAATATACTCTGTTTTTCTGAATGTTTTCTCCTCCTTTCTGCCTCGATTTCACTGTTTTCACCCTCCTTTCCCCCATTTTTCTGTGTACTTTCTCCTTCTTTTGCCTCATTTTTTTTGTTTGCTGCTTTCTCCCTCCTTTCGCCTTGTTTTTCTGAGTACTTTCTCCTGCCTTTTGCCTCCTTTCTTTCTCTGTTAATTCCTTTTTTCCCCATTCCCACTCCTGCCTGCCGCCTGTTTTTGCGTCTCCTTCCTAGCCCAGTCCACTGCCTCCCAGAGCCCCTCCCTCCTCCCAGGACCTACTTAATGGAGGCCACTACATGGCTGCACAGAGGACACATCCAGCGGGCACGCCACTGGCGCAGCAAAGACATGCCAAATGCAAGCCGGTCTGCGCCGTCCATGCCTAGACTGCACCCAGCGCCAGGACCCCTGGCTCTTCCAACTCAAAAAGATACACTGCCACTGACCTCCGAGCTATGGACCCCTGGCGCAATAATAACCACTGCTGATGTTCATCCCCATGTACCACCAGAGGACAGTTCTCCTGCGGACACTGCTGCTCATTTTCGGCACTGAAACAACCAATGCACCTGACATATCGACCAAGACCACATGACGCAACTCCAGTGCATCCTATTCAATGCACATTCACTATTTAAACATGCCACTGAATTCTGGGACACAATCTCTTTCCTCACTGAACCGTGGCTCAACCCCGCCTCCGCACCAGACATCGCCGTCGTCATCACCAAAGGTTACAAGAAAACCCACTGAAACCAAACCAACAAGCAAGGAGGCAGAATCACCATGATCGACAGGGACACCATCCACTGCACAACATCCCCAGAAGACCCAACACTGGTAATGGAGCACCTCAACTCCCAACTCCACACAGATGGAAAAAGCACCATCAGAGGCACTCATGCCTATAGCCCACCAGGTCTATGCCCCAGCTTCTGCAGCACCATCCCGGAACTCATCATCCCGCAAGCAATCGACTCTGATCACTTCCTAGAGAACCTCAACTTCCACCTCAACAATTCCAGCGATACCAACTCCACTGACCTCCTGGAAAGATTGACCAACATCGGCCTCAAGCAGCTCATCACCGAACCTACCCACATCTCAGGACACTCGCTCAACCCCATATTAATCTCCAGTGAGAGTCAGGTACACCCACACCACTCACCTGGTCCAACCACCACAGCATACAGTTCACCATCCTTGGACCCACATACCCCGGCACTGTGCCCACAGATCCACTCGAAGAAACTGGAAAAATGTATCAGAAGACTAATTGAATGACACTCTCGGCTCCCACTTCCCAGACTCTACACACAACCCTGAACAAGCAGTAAAGAGCTTCTTTTAATGGATCACAGAATGAGCCAATGCCATCGTCCCTGCCAAGACAGCCAAGGTTAAAGGAACAAAGCAAAAGAGCAAGCTGGTTCACCAAGGAACTGCACTCCTCTAAAGGCAACTGCTGACAACTTGAAAGATAGTGTCACATTAGCAAAAAAACAGAATACCGCACTGCTTCAGGATCACCCTCAACTAGTACCCCACCTCCTGAAAGAAACCAAGAAGAATGCCATAGTAGACGGCATCAAAGCTAGCACAAACCACAGCAAAGAACTCTTCAACATTGTGAAGGAATTCACCAATCCAGCAGCCACTGAGAATGACATCATTCTCTCCCAGGAACTGTGCAACAAGCAACACCTCACCGACTTCTTCCATGACAAGATCTCCGCTATCTACAAAAACTTTGAATGCCAACCCACCGCTGCAGGCAGCAGCAACCAGCTCACATACACAAACCCCAAACACCTTCTCACCCACTGGGAACTCCTCACCATGCAAGACACTATCTTCATCATGAACTGTGATCACCCAGGAACACCCACAAACCCTTGCACGCACTACGTCTTCAATCTCAGAAGCAAGACAATTGGCGACGAGCTCAGGAAGGTCCTGCCTATTGTGAGAAAAGGCCTCTTTTTGACATGGTTAGCCCTCCACTTTTTGCCTGATGTAAGATGTAGCCTAGAAATTGTAGTGCCTAGGGCCCCTGCTAACCATGTTCCTTGGGCCCAACCTCTTTCTCCAAAACTGTTGTGATGCATTGGCACAATTGGATACACCTTTAGCTAACACTATAAGTCCCTAATAAAAGGTACTTAGGTACCCAGGGCATGGGGTACCCAGGGCATGGGGTACTAAGGGTAGGCCCCTGAAGGAAGCAACACTGATTGTGTCACCCTCTAGGGCTACGCTTCCAGATACCCCAGCACGGTCATTGCAGGCTGGGTGTTCTGGTGCACACCTAAAACACAAATTCAACATGGCAACCTGCCTGTGCACCCTGTCTACCATACACTACATAAACTATGGATAAGACACCCCACTGGCTACCCTTCCTGCCCTAAGGCAGGGTGCACCATAATATATGTGAGGGCATAGCTGCATGAGCAATATGCCCCCACTGTGTCCTTGCCAAACCTGGGGCATAGTGAGTGAACAGTGCAGCCATTTTAATACATGTGCTGGACACTAGTCAATGTGAGTTTCCCAGCTACATGATGGCCACTCTGAACCCTGGGCTGTTTGGTATCAAACAACTCAGAATGATAAATCCAAACTTGTACCAGTATTGGATTTATCCCTAAATTTACCCAGGGGTCACCTTAGAGGTGCCGCCTGCAGAAGCTAACTACCATGGCACAGTTGCTGATTGGTTCTATCCAGCCTGCCCCCTCCAGACACCCAATCTACAAACCTTGAGGGAGACATCTGTCTCTAGGGTTTGTGGAACAAAGCCCTTCCTGGGTAGAGGTGCCAACACACCCCTCCCTCAGGAATGTGCACTGCCCTGGCAGCTTCAAAGGGCTTACCCCTTTGAAACTTGACTCCAGGCTTCCTGCTAGCAGCAGATGGTAACCCCCATGCAAACCCTCACTTTTGGTGAAAGCAACGGCAGGAAAACTCAAACAAAGGGTAAAAGGAGGGGCCCCACATGTCGTGCGCCACTCCCAAGGTGTTGTCTGCGAGGTGGGCACCTCCATTTCATTTTCCTCCATCTTGAATTGAAGGAAAATAGCCAATCAGGGATGGGGAAGTGACCCTTCCCACAGGAAGTGGTCACTTTAGTGGGTGTAGCCACCCACAGGTTGGTGACCCATTGGTCATTACTAGGTTCCCCCTTAAAAGACCCACTAAATACAGTATTTAATGGGCATCCCTAGACCAGGACATCAGATTCAATGGACAAAAGAAGACTAGCACCAAGAAAATCCAATACACGAGAACTGTGGACTTGCTGTAACAAAGAAAAGGCACCAACCCCTGACTGCTGCACCCAGGACCCGACTGTCATCACTGAGAAGCTGCTGGACAACTGGAAAAACTCTAACGAACCCCAGAGCCACACCAGGCTTCTGAGTTTGCCATAGAACTCCCTCCAGAGTGGAGGTACCACTCTACAACAGCAAGAAACCAGCAAATCAGCGAGGGTAACTTCACTGGCCGGCCACTAACTCCTGAACCGGTAGAAGTAGCTGGAAGAAACAACACACAGACAACTGCAAGGACAACCCCTACAAGTGTGCCAAGTTTGGTGGCACTGCATCCTCCAATGGTCAGTAGGTACCATTACCCTGGGTATTGGTCAGCTAACATCGGACACCAAGAAAATCAACCTGTCCAAGGCTGAAAAACAACCAGGAGGAAACCCCAGTCAAGAGATTTCAGGAAGACCCTGGACCTCCTACCAGAGTGCTCCCGTTGTCCTGCAAATGACTCTTGAACCAACTTAACTCCTGCTCCAGAAGGCATCCCTAGCACACAGTATTTTTATAAATTGGACTCGAGCTATTCATTTGAATGTGTGAGTTTCAGGATTAATGCTGTGAGTACAACAAATGCTTTGCACTTCTTCAAGATTGGCCTAACTGCTCAACCAACCTACCTTAAAAATTAGAGCATTAGGTGATTAGGTTTTTACCCCTCTGAACCAATGTGTGGTTGCCTGGACCCCCTGCACAGTATTCCTAGCTTTGCACACTACATAGAGGACTAGCCTCCTAAACCTACCTCCGTCACTGCAGCCTCCTTCCTGGAGGTCTGGAAACCCACTGAAGTGAGGCCCCTTCTGAAAAACCCATCCACTGTCCCAGACAAATTTAAGAACTACCAGCCCATCTCTGTGCTCCCCTATCCAGCAAAAGTCCTTGAGAAATTAATCAACCAGCAATACCTAGAAGACCACAACCTCCTGAACCCCTCCCAATCTGGATTGCAAGCTAACCACAGCACCGAAACAGCTCTGATTGCAGCCACAGATGATATTGGAACCCTCCTGGGCCATGGGGAAACAGCAGCCCTCATTCTCCTGGACCTGTCTGTCACATTTGACACCATCTCCCACCACATCCTGATCAACAGATTCCACCACATCGGTATTAAAGGAAAAACCCTCAAATGAATCACCTCGTTCCTCACTATCAGAACCCACAGGATCAGTCTCCCACCGTTCTCCTTAGAAGATCATCTGTGGAGTCCCCCAATGATCGTCCCTCAGCCCGACCCTCTTCAACACCTACATGAACCCCTTGGCCGTCACTGTCAGATCACAGAGACTCAACATCATCTCCTATGCTGCCGACACACAGCTCATCCTCTCACTGCCCGAAAATCCCTCCACCACAAAAGCTAACAGATAACAGATGCATGATGAAGGTAATGGACTGAATGAAGGACAACTGTCCCAAATTCAACATCTAAAATATGGAAGTGTTCATCTTTGGGAACTTTGCCTTGCCATGGACTGACACATGGCAGACTGCAGAGCTCAGCACCACCCCCCCGCCCAAACAGACCAGTCCTGCAACCTCAGCCACATCCTGGATAGCAAGCTATCCATGAAGAAACAAGTCGACGCAGTCTCATCCGCCTGCTTCCACACCCTTCACATGCTCCGCAGGCTCTTAAGATGGCTCCCAGCAGACACCAGAAGGACCGTCATGCAGGCCCCATCACATGATGCAGACTGGACTACAGAAACACGCTTTACTTAGGAATCACAGCACACTTCCTGAATAGACTTCAGACAATACATAACTAAGCTGCAAGACTCGTACTCAGCCTCCCCAGAAGGACCTATAGCACACCCCATCTCCATAAACTACCCAGGCATGCGATTCAGATGAAATACCAGTTCAAGATGCTGACTCACATCTACAAGGTCCTGCAGCAAATGAAGGAGCAGCATACATCATCAAATGCTTGATCAACCAGACACCTCTGATCATATTCCCTCTTCCTCGCTGACACCCCACAGATCCAACAAGCCAACAGCTGAGGACGCTTGCTCTGCCATCGGGCAGCCAAGGCTTGGAACAGCTTCCCCCTGTACCGCAGCACTGCACCGTCACGCCAGAAATTCAGAAGAGAACCAAAAAACCTGGATGTTTGAATGGTCATTCCTCCACGCAGCAGCATACAGCTCCAGTGCCCGAAACCCACACAGGTGATTTGCAGCACTCTATAAATGTCTGATTGATTGATTGAGTACATGTATTTCTAACATTACAGTGAATGCACTTATTGACTGTGAGTCCACCACTTTACATTAGATTAGCATTAATTCATACATTATATTTTTGTTATTGCCACATATAGATCAACATTGTGACGTAAGGGTGGCATCCAATTCTCCACTGCATCATGTGTAAATCAGTGTATAGGAAAAGTTACATAAGAGTGAGGACTACAAGGTTTATGAGTTAGATCCATACTGGTAGGCAGTGTAGTTGGCCTGTAGAAGCACAAACTTAGAATTTAAAACTTAACACCATGGTTGGGGCTTTTCTTTAATAATAACCCTTTTTGCAACATTAGGATAATGAGAGACTCAGAAAAAATCATATTGTTATAATGTATTCCTTGCAGTTTGTATTCAGCTCTTTGACAACAGCTAATAGCTCACTATTCTATATTAGGATTTTTACTTATGAGCTGCAATGCTGCAAGTTAAAAAAATAATCTCTGACAAAAGCAATAACCCAATGACCTATTTACATTGTATACACTTTGTGATCTGCATGGTAGATGTTCTTTGCAGCAGCCATATTAACCCTCTGCACTACCTTATGATGAGTCAAAGCTTCCACTAGATAAATCTCCAAACTCTCTCTAGGAAGAACATTAATCACCTGATTTAGCTTGACCCTTTTTACTGTTGCCTAAAAACTGCTGGAGGCAAGGAACATGGCAGCAGGTGCTTTTAAAACCATAACATACTTGCAAGTGCAGCGCCCCACCTAATGTCATCACCAAGTGTGGTAGCGCAAGTCACACCCCCATTGAGCCAGCCCTGAATGAGTTTTAGGAATTGTTTGGATAGCGATGTCTTGAGTTATTTTAAGTTTCTTTTAAATTGGTAAAACTTCTTCAGAGCTAATTTTAAGACAGATCAGAGTATTATCAGCGTTTCATCGTATATTCAGGCCACTTTCTCCATATCCTTTCTTTGAGTGGTTCAACATAAAGATTACATTGATCTGAAGCCTTGATGTAAACCACTAGAAGAGATTGATCCAATGAGATGTTTCTCATTTTATTTTAACTGTATATGGTATGTTTTACATTTAAGTTTTTATATATCTAAGAACAGCGCTGTCCATCCTCGCATATTGTTGAATATTGACAAGGGTCACATGGCTGAAAGTGTCAAACACTGCAGTGATGTCAAGGAAAATTAGAAGGCTGCACTTTGTTTTGAATATTTAATACGTCATCCAAAATTGATAGGTTTGCAATTTCAGTTCTGTATCGGTCTCTAACACCTAGCTATGTTGACTGTAGCAGGTTTCTGTTTTTAATGTGGTCATTCATTTGTTGGTTTACCATACTATCCAGTGTTAGCCCCAACAGTAGGCTAGTTATTGATCAGATGTTGAACTCAATATCTTCAATATTCAGGCTTGACATGTGCATTTTTAAAGCTGTCTGGGAACATTCCCTATCCTACTGAGCACTGTGTGAGGTTCAGGAGCGGCTCGCGGCACGTGGCAGGGGCAGGGCGGTGCAGGGGGGAAGAAAAATGAATTAAAAAAAAACGTACATGAATCGCTGCCACCGCCGCCACCACCACGCTGCTCCTCTTGCTTTTGCAGCAGACTGCAGGCACAGGCTCCGAGCCTGCCCTGCGGCCAGTCTGAACAATGGCATGCTGCTGGCAGCATGAAAGCAGCATTCGGGTTGGTCGGAGCACCCAGCCAGGGTGCTCCAAGGCAGACTGGGAGCATCTGCCTGCTCTCTTCAAACCAGCAACTCAGTGCCGGGTTGGAAAGAGCTTAGTGCTCATGTATGTTAGGCCGGCCCGAGACAGACAACCAAAAATGCATGCGCACTGAGGGGGAGTGTTGTGTACTCCCCTTCTGTCCCTGTCACTCCAGTGGCCCGTCCCTTTTGCAATACAACTATGATAAACGTAGTTTATCGTTTTATTGCGAAAGTTTGGCAGCTGCTGCTGCTGGCAGGGGTCGACGCTCTTCCACCTTAGCGGAGGAGCCGCGCCTGGTGAGGTTAGTCCATTATGGAGATATGTAGGATGGCAATGTTTTAATGAAGGAATTTTGGACAGATTTTCCAGATACTTACTAGAGAGTTAATTTAAATAGGGTCAAAGAAAAAAAAACTTTGGACCTAAGTATCTTTTTCTTTTATTTCTTTCTCGCAAATTTAAGATTGTTCAAATATCTTGTCTCTAGACCCTTTCCAATATCCTCACAACTGTTTGTGGAGTGCGGCCATAGTGTGGTGTTGTATGTAGAAACTTAATGTGGTTTGTTCTACTTTATGTGGTTTGGTATAGAATGGTTAGGGGTGGTTTGTGGTGGCATGGTGCTGGGCGATGAGTTGAGCTTTTCCACAAGGTTCTACATCTAGGAACAGACTGGAAACTAAAATCATGCCTGGCAAAAAATACTGGACGTAGTACCATATTGCAGGAGGCTACCACTAAATGGGATAATGATTGGTCCCTGGCAGCCTATCTTACTCTAAAAGCACCGCTTAGCAGGCATTCCACTAGGTAAATTGCAGGAAATGTCTGTGAGCCAAGGCAGTGCATAGCAGATGTCTGAGGTACCAAAGGCTATTACTAGGTGTCCAGAGAGTGAGCAACACAAGCCTGCAGTACCACGGCTGCTACTAAGTGTTCTGAGAATAAAAAAAAGAGAAGTTCCAATTGATTACAATGATAGCACTGTTATGTAAGTTCAAAGGTATTAAATGGAGGAGTCAATTCTTATATTACCAACACTGGATTCATTGGTTTTAAAAAAGTATTGTATTTAAGGATCACAATGGCACATTCAATCAGCATCAAAGGAGGACCACAATGGCAATTACCACCATAGGTACAGAAGAAGGGCCACATTGTCACATACATATGTCTTGAGGGCAATCTCTAAATTAAAAGAACCAGCTGATTTGATCTAGGGATTATAGTAGGAGCCTAATGAAAGTAATGACACAGCTCATCAGGAAACATATATAAATGCTAGATAATATTTATAGGGTGTCATGCTTAGAGAATTTGTATTTTATGTATTATTTTTCCACACCAAAATATTTTATATTAAATGTACAAATGCTCCATATATGAGTATCTACATTATTTACTTTGAGATCATACTTTGAGTACGTATCTGCATATGATGCAGAACATGTCGTTTTTTTGAAGGGAGTCCTTCTCTTCAAGATGGCTTCTGTGTTGAGCAAATAGTCCCTGCCACATGTTGAAAGCAATGCACTTTATGGATTGCAATTAAAGCACTTAGCACTTCCTAGGAGGCAGCATGTTACACAAAAACAGCCACTAGTTGAAAGACGTTTAAGCCGCTGAAGCAAACTCTGTGCACATTGTATAGAAGAATACTGACATAAGCACTGAACTACAGTGCCACTGTCAAACCAGAACGAATACAAACTCATACATTGGGCAACACAAGCCTGCAGTACCACAGGCTGTTACTAAGCGCCCAGCGAGTGAGCAGCATAAGCTTACAGTACCACATGCTTGTTCTAGATGTCTCCAGATTGAGCAGCACAATCCTATGCTACTAAACCCATTATTAGTTGTCCCAAGTATAAAAAAAGAGCAGCTGTGATTTATTACAATTACTACACATAAATCTCTTGAATAAATTATTTGGTATGACTTATGCTGATGTCCCAGTGGTAAATTCAGGTTCCAGTGTGGAAAAAGTGATTTTTCAATTTAACCCCATTAGATACCATGTTAATATTTTAGATGCCTGTTGCCCAGGTATTGTGGGGTTATTCCGGCATACCCCTAAATGGTGTGTACATGATGCTTGCACCTGTGGGATTGTATTCGAGAGAGTATTATTCTTTAATGTATAAAATAGATAAGGAGAGCTAGGTAGTTTATTTTCTTTCTGTATGTTTATGTTAGA
Organism: Pleurodeles waltl; assembly: GCF_031143425.1. Lineage (NCBI taxonomy): Eukaryota > Metazoa > Chordata > Amphibia > Caudata > Salamandridae > Pleurodeles > Pleurodeles waltl. The sequence goes on from NC_090447.1 coordinate 1,235,530,375, forward strand.
CATGTCAGAACCTCATATGGTCAGTTATACGGATGCTCAGATCAACAAGTTATTAGAGCACCCATCCCTACTGAGTGGCTGCCTCCATAGCTATACATTTGGACCAAATTGAAAAAATGAAACAACTTAAAAAGAAGAATATCAGGATACACCTAAATGCACAAGTCCTGCTGGAACCGGTCAAGAATAACACTATACCATTAGGCCTTCAGGTTAAGAATGTACCAGTGATTTTTTTTGTTGACAAAGAATATTTATTGCAGTTTAGCAGTGTGGGCACAAAGTGCTCCCGCGACTGGTTGTCATTATCAATCGAAACACTATTATATATAAGGAAAGCAGAATTAAAGGAAATAGAGGCCCTAGAGATAGAAATCACAAGTGATCCTACCATTCTGGATGCTAAACAGTTACTAGAGAACATGAAGAAAAGTATTTGAAAACTTTACTGTTAAACAAAAAACTACAAAGATATCAAGAGCTATTGAGAATAAAGAGTTTTAAGATAGAGAACATCTATCCCTACTTAAAGGAGTATTTCTACAAACATCCTAGTAGTTTTAATACACAGTACCAAGGGAGATCACAAAGATATTTTATTTCATTCTCAGATAGCTCGTCAGATTCAGGACAAGAAACCCCAGAACCTTCCAACCCAAGTGCTTCCGACCCAGGTGCCCAACCGTTTTTTTGGCAGTGGAGGGAGAAGGGGGAGGAGCAATGTGGTAGAGAATCCCCCCTCCAAACAGGGGAAAAGGAAGAGTTCAGAACCAGGAGGCAGATATACAGGCAATGAACGGTTCAGGAATACATTCTAATGAATCTATTCCCATCTACAATTTATCTAACTACCAACCTACAGATATGGAGGATTAAGTACTGGACAAGGGTCTCTCTTTTGTACCCCTGAGTAGATCCGGTTTTGTATGAAGACAGAGATCCTTCATTTTTAAGTAAAGTATGACTCAAGAACTTCTTTGCTGGTAACAATAAAATAGAGGAGTCGAACATGAGTGGGCTAAAAAGTAAATCCACATTCTGTCCAGCTCGTTCTAGTATGGCACCTCAAATGTTTGTATTTGAAGAGACAGAAAATAAAGGAAAATCGATTCATTGAGCTCCAAGAAATTGTCCTTTAAACAGAACTGCAGTAGAGAAGAATTACAGGCAATTCAAAATCTCCCCAGAAATAAGTCCATTGTGATAGAGCCTGCCAATAAAGGAGGAGCCATAGTGGTGACGGACAGTCAGAAATATGATCAGGAAATTCTACGGCAGTTTAGCAATCCAGCCCACTACCAACTGACTAGAGAAAATCCTTTTGTGGAGTTAAGGTAAAATTAAAAAACTGACACAGGAGCAGTAGAGGAAGGTTGGAAATGGTAAAAAGAGTTTGAATTTCTTTATAGGAAGGATTCTAGAACTTTGGTGGTATATATCCTTCCTAAAATCTACAGGAATGCCACAAATCCTCCAGGCAGGCCAATATTTTCAGCTTGTGGATCTCTTCTGGACCTAGTGGCATAATATATTGATGTCTTCCTAAAACCTTCTGTAGTCGGAAACGGAGGTCATCATTACAGATTCCATGGATATAACCAATAAAGTGGAAGGTCTTCCCTATGATGAGACTAATGAGTGCCTAGTGACTTTTGCATTGAGTCACTATATATAAATATACCACAGGATGAGGCTATATGAGTCATCAAGGCATTTATGGATTCTAGATCCTTGCCACAATGTCCCCACCGAATTTCTGGTGGCTATGGCCTTGATATGGCCTTGATATGTTTGAGGAACATTTTTTTGCCTTTAAGGATTACCTACACCTACAGATCATGGGCATGACAATAGGGTGTAGCTTCACCCCAGAGGCAGCAAATTTGCTCATGTCTTTTATAAAATGAGTGGCTTCATACCGACAGTAATCCTTTTAAGGTCACATGAGACATTGGTTTCATTATATAGATGAAGTTTTCATGATGTGGAAGGGGGACAAAGAGTCATTAGAAGCATTTAATGAATGGTTGAATCAGCGAACAATACATCCTAACTTCATCATGACATCAGGCACAAATAAAGTGAATATTGTGGACCTACTGGTGGATGGAAGAGAAGGTAGAATAGACCCTGCTCACACGTCTCATCACTCTTGAAAGCCAATAAAGTGAAAAATATTATTGGAAAAACTTGGAAGATTTTGGGGAATATAAAAATTCCAAAACCTCTGTTCTCATTTAGAAAAGTATCCAAGTTAGTTGGTGAAAGCAGCCCGACCAGGGGAGCATATGAAATAACTAATTGATATGTTGTGTTTGCTTCCTTCAACAGGACACTACAAATGTCACCATTGTGCAACCTGTCAGTTTACGAGGAACACAAAGACCATTACTCTCAATGGAGTCACTCACTGCCAAACAAGGTTTTCCAACTGCAATATTAAGAATGTAATTTATTGTGTGCAGCGTTCATAGGAGTTAGTATATATTGGACAAACTACTCAATCCGCGAAAGCTTGTGTGTTATAACATAAATCTAGAATCAAATGTGCAGTAGAGGGCACACCATTAGTAGACCACTACAAAAGAACCACTCTGAAAATGATATACTCTTGTGTTTGATTTTTGTAGCACAAAAGATTTACAGGGGTGGGTACATTGAGTCGATCTTAAATAGAACGGAGGCTAGAATGATTGAGTTTTTTAACACTACCACACATAGGTTAAATGACCTAGAAGAGATGTGGTCACTGATATAGTGATAATTAATACTACAAGTACCTTGTAACACAGTTATTGTGAAGATTATTCAGGATTGGTTTGGAATTTACAATGTATATTGTATAACACTGTATATCATAAAAAACTGTCTTTCTATGCATTAATGGTGTTATTTTCAGAAGTGGTAAACAGATGTACCATAACCTATTAAGGTGGTCATTCTGACCCTGGCGGTCTTTGACCGCCAGGGCGGAGGACCGCGGGAGCACCGCCGACAGGCCGGCGGTGCTCCAATGGGGATTCCGACCGCGGCGGTAAAGCCGCGGTCGGACCGGCACCACTGGCGGAGTCCCGCCAGTGTACCGCGGCCCCATTGAATCCTCCGCGGCGGCGCAGCTTGCTGCACCGCCGCGGGGATTCCGACCCCCCCTACCGCCATCCAGATCCCGGCGGTCGGACCGCCGAGATCCGGATGGCGGTAGGGGGGGTCGCGGGGTCCCTGGGGGCCCCTGCAGTGCCCATGCCACTGGCATGGGCATTGCAGGGGCCCCCGTAAGAGGGCCCCTACATGTATTTCACTGTCTGCTGCGCAGACAGTGAAATACGCGACGGGTGCAACTGCACCCGTCGCACAGCTTCCACTCCGCCGGCTCGATTCCGAGCCGGCTTCATCGTGGAAGCCTCTTTCCCGCTGGGCTGGCTGGCGGTCTGAAGGCGACCGCCCGCCAGCCCAGCGGGAAAGTCAGAATTACCGCCGCGGTCTTTCGACCGCGGAACGGTAACCTGACGGCGGGACTTTGGCGGGCGGCCTCCGCCGCCCGCCAAGGTCAGAATGAGGGCCTAAGTGTTTATCCTGTATGCAAATAGTGGTTGTTCGTAGAGTTGTAGATGTTCTTTGCTATGAACTCTGTATAATTTTAGCATTTTTGTTCTTTTTCTACATTTTGTATACTTTTGTTTCTTCTTATAAAAGTTGCCCCACATGCCATTCAATGTTGCCATTCCCATACAGCACTTTAATGGTAGCTTTGGAGCGGTCACTCTAAAGAGGCATAAATACAATCTAAATTCAGCAGGATTGTCATGACTAGCACGGTCTAACTGTATGTGGTTTTACGAAATATGGTAAAATGTTTGTGTCACATTGGTCAGAACACATTGTAGAAATATAAGCAGACTATTATTTATGCAGCGATTGAGCACATTTTCTCATGGCCCAGTTATTGGTGCAGTAAGCCTTGTGACCTACATAAAACCCATGTCCAGGTCCAAGTATGAAGGCATTGTGCATAAAATTCTTGTGTACACAGATTTTAGTCAGCACGGTCATTATAAGCAGTACTGTCCAGTTTCCTTTAATTTTAATAAAAATAGTGATACCTCCAAGCCACATCTGTCCGAATAGAGTTGAAGAGGATAGGCACACTGGTATAGATGTGGACAGTGCACATATTCTAAGATGGCTGATTCGCTTTAGCACTTAGGTTTTCTGAGGTCATGTGGCTATTTCTGGGACGCAGCATGGAGGCACTGTGCACAATTCTATGTCAGGAGCGAAGGTTCAGATTATGCTTCTCAATCTCTACTACTCATTAAACAGCAGCCAATAAGAAAACAGTGAAAGCAGAAAACACACTTTAAACCACGAGGCTATGAACCACGCCTCTATCTTAACCCACCAGTGGTAGTCCAATGTGGTATACAAAATAGAGAGGCACCATCCTGACCTCCTCTTTCTTTGCTGCTCCGCAGTGAAGATAATTGCCTAAATACTTGTATTTGTTATCATTACAGTGGTTTATGCTTGCTATTATCATTAGTTCCACGGGTTCAGCATGCCGCGCCGCTCATAATACGCGACCGCATCAGTCCGCGATTCTCTGTTCCCCGTCAAGGTGCATGTTGCACCTATTTCCTTTATTTATTTTATTTATTTAATTTGTATTTCCTCTTAAAATACCTCTGGTCCCTGGATTCCGTTTCCCTTCGGGACCGTTTTTGCGCCTGCTGTTCAGCTACGCTTTCATCTTGTCACCGCCTTCTCCTCTCCATTCCCAGAGCACGTTGCACAGCCCCATTGAGGCCAGCCCTTCCTGGGAGCAAAGCCACTCAGCGCAGCCTGAATGGGCAACACAAGTTGGTTTCTGAGAGGTCCACCTGAGACGCTCCTACGCGCTCGGCTGACATTCGAATAACATGCTGGAGATGCCTCTCCCCGGGCTGCAATAACAGGGGAAACATATTTAGGCACATTTATAGCAGCAGTGACCATTTTTCCTTTCTAAGGGGCAGTTTATAATTTAGTCAGTTTGTCAACTGACAATCATAATTTTTGAAAGTTTTCAATTCTGCCTGTCACCAGCTTTGACTCCCACCTACATCCCAGTCCTATAGAAGGCTGGGGCTACAATAATGGTATCTAGGTCTCAGTTTACTATCCCTTGAAACTCATTTTTGCCCTGTTTTATATCTGGAAGACCTTTGCTTCCCTCTGGGGACATAAAGACTGTGGTAAATTACCATTGAACATGTCTGACTACGAGTCATACAAGCAGGTCCTAGAGATGTATCGCCCTTATGGAGATGAGGGCTTTTATTTTAACCCCTGCATGGAACAAGTCATTGACTCCTCAGTTCAGAAATCCTTGGACAAAGCACTCCCCTCTGCTTGGCAGCCTTTATCCAAACATCTAGATGAGTTTTCAAGGCCTATAGCTCCCCTTCCTTCCACTGGAGACCTTTCCCTTACTCCCTCTCTCCCTTCTACCCATCAATCAAGACCTCATTCCATCACTGAGGCCAAAATGTCCCAGAAAACCCTACCTGAACATACTTATGCTATGGCTGCTGCCCCTACTCTGGCTTCTCCCCATACCACCTCTCCAACTGCAGACTCTGATTCCGATTCCTCCTTTTCATCACAGTAATCTTGTAAAGGCCGAAAGCATTCCAAGAAGCACAAACATTCCCTCTCCCCATCTACCCCTTTGCCCTTTACTTTTAAACCCTCAGGGATTGTTCACTCCAGGCCCTCTGACTGGTCTTCCATCCCGGCAGAAATGTTTTGAGAAAGAGGTAAGATCCTGACTAAAGTCTGAATGCCCTTGGCTGGATCTACCTCATAAGACAGCTGTCACTCCCGAAATTGATGCAACCATGTTGACTTTTTTGAAAAAAATACAACAAAGATCCAAAGAAAGGCATAGACAGAGCCCTGCAGGGATGCCAAGATAAACTTCTTGATGTGTCATGTCCTTTAGCAAAGATATTTGAATTGGTCCTTTAAGCCAAATAAATGGGGGCCCCCGTTCTTCCAGAGGTTCTTGCAGGATGGACCCAACAGGCCATCTGTTTTTTTGGCAATATAAACTGTACCCTAACTTCCAAATGCTGAAAATGTGCAGCGGGACCCCTTGCCGAGGGGCAATTGTTTGGTGATCGCTTTGTAAAAGACATTGCGAAATTCGTAAGCTCCTTCACTTCCTTGGATAAGTCACAGTCTTCTCTTAAAAGAATGTTCACACACCCTTTTTGGAAGGGCTGGTCGCTTTCGAGGATGGCAGACAGGCTGTGGTTACCAGCAAGGTCCTCCTAGAGGCTATTACCCACGGCACTGGGGATACTCCCAAGATACAGGACAAGCAGGTTTCTACCCCACCAGAGCAAGAGACGCTCGTGGACACATCTACCGAGGCTCCAAAGGGGTTAGAGAGGGTTTGACGACACACCCACAGGTAATGAACCTTTCTGTTCCTTCTCTTCTATTGGGGGGAAGGATATGACACTTTGCTCACAACTGGGCCAAAACCTCCTCAGATGCATGGGTGTTAAACTATGTACAAGGTTATTCCATAGAGTTAATGATGTCCCCTTTTCAACCATGTCTTCCAAATCCCATTCATTCTTCCCAACAAGACATGACTATTATCGATTGCGAAATTCAAGAGCTGTCAGAAAAACATGCTATTGCCCTTACTTCTCAATATCCTCAAGGTTTTTGCAGCAAAAAGGTCTCTTGTGCAGAGGAATTTCAGTCCCTTTGTGGTTTATCAGCACTTCAAGATGGAAGGTATCCATCTTCTGAGGGACCTACTATGAGAGAGAGACAGGATGGCACGCTTTGATATGTTGGTTCCCATTTCTCCCTCTCACAGGAAATATCTACAATTCCATTGGAGGGAGGATTGGTACAAATACCGGGCACTCCCATTTGGCCTATCATCAGCCCCTTAAGTGTTCACCAAACTTCTAAAACCTATGGTCGAACACCTTCGGGGAAGGGGAGTGTGCATGATCATATACTTAGATGATATGATTTTTTTAGCACAAGACCAACATCTATTCCTATCTCATCTGTCATGGATAGTTTCTCTCTTACAAGAACTGGGATTTGTGATCAATCTAGAGAAATCCTCTATGATCCCCTCCAAACAACTGGAATTCTTGGGGTTTCAGGTGGATTCCATCATAGCCCAACTGTTGCTGCCGTCTCAGAAAATAAAGACAATTAAGAGAGAGTTGAAAACAACACTGTTGAAACAGACAGTTTCTTTGAGATCCCTGGACTGGATGGTGGGGTTGCTTGCTTCCTCGATTCACACTGTATTTCCGGGACCATTACACTACAGTGCTCTGCATAGAATGAAGATTCACTATCTTCAAAAGGGCCTGTCTTATGATCATCTGATTCCCTTATCTGTCAAAACCCAAGAGGAACTCCACTGGTGGCTCCTGCATTTGGAGGCCTGGAACGGCAGAGCCATCTTCAGAGCCACTCCAGAAGTGGTGATAGAATCCGATGCCAGCTGATAGGGCTGGAGAGCGAGATGTGGGGAGTTCTCGACAGGAGGTCGGTGGTCAACTGACGAGTTACGTCTCCATATAAACTGTCTAGAACTGTTGGCAGACTCTTTCGCCATCAAGCCCCGCGCCCCCATTAATAGCAACTGTTGCGCTATGCTGAAGATGGACAATGTGTCGGTGGTTTGTTACATTAACCACCTGGGAGAGACCAGGTCACATCTGCTGGCGAACATTGCCAGAGAGTTTTGGCCTTTTTGCCTCTCTCAGAATATCATGGTAGTGGTATAGTTTCTTCCGGGGAAGGACAATCTGGTAGCAGACTGGAACTTTCGCTTCCTCTTAGATGCCAGTGATCATGTCGGTTCTGGGCCCCTGTCACCTTGACCTGTTTGGATCTCAGCTCAGCTGCCAACTCCCAAGGTTTTACAGTTGGAGACTGGACTTGATGGCCTTGGCAAAGGATGCTTTCCTGCAGGATTAGTCGGTCAGGTTAATTATGCTTTTACCCTCTTTGCCATGAACAAGAGGGTGTGGAAGAGTCAACTGTGGTTTCCTTCCATACTGGAGCTGTCCATAGCCCTTCCTATCCTTCTCCCAGTGTTTCCACACCTCCTCCTGGACCCAGTGGGCTCCCCCCACTCTCTGCTGTTACATGGGCAACTTGGAAGCTTGGAAGATAACAGGCGACATGGCCAAATGGAAGGTGTTTCATCTTCAGCTGTCAAGTTTATACGCCGAGCTTCGGCTTCATCCACCTGGAAACGATATTCGTTGGCATGGAGGAAATGGGAGGGTTGGTGCCTTCGAGGGGAGGTGGATCCCCTGGGATCCGAGCTGAAGGACGTTTTTAATTTTCTGTCTGAATTTTCTGTCAGAATGCGCTGAATCTGGATTGTGTTACAGGTTGGTAAAAATTTCAGGTCGGCTATCTCAGTTGGATATAACTGGATAGATGGTAAGCCGCTGGGCGCCCACCCTCTGGTGTGTAAGTTGTTGAAAGGCATTAGGGTAGCGAATCCACCCAAATCACATTATTTACAATTGTGGGATGTGAATGTGTGTATTATCTTTCTTGAATGCCTGGCCGGACAGTTATTTGTTATCATTGAAACAACTGTCAGTGAAATCGACCGTTACAATGCTTAATAAAATGTCACAGAGTATCTGATGTGACAGCTTTGGATTTTGCAGGTAGGTTGTTTTCATCTATGCATGTTTTTTCTCTCCTTTCTATAAGGACCAAATGCATGTCTACATCTATTGATTAGCCTGTGTATCCACACAATGATAAGCTATGTGTTGTGAAGTGTTTAAAGGTGTATGAGGAATGTACTGCTAGTGATAGGAGTGATCCCTTAGTCCCCCTTCTTATTGCAATTCAGAAAACCCTTTGTTCGGTTTCAGCTGGAACCTTGGCCCGTTGGGTCCGTTGTGTCATGTCGGAAGCAGACATTGATGTATCTGTATATGGTACACATTCCACTAGGGGAGCCATGGCTTCAAAAGCATTTACTTTGGGGTCTAGGTTGGAAGATATCATTCTTGCGGCCAACTGGTCAAATGATTCTATGTTCAAAAGGTTTTATTATAAACCTATTGTGCATGTTTCTTCTTTGGTTGTTGATCAGCTTTGAAACCACATAATCAGAGTCTCCAGTCCTGACATAGAATACAACATTTTCTAGCTTTGTGACAAGAATTTTAGATTCTACTAAGGACACAAAGGCAAGGATTATCCCACCCGCTGTGACAAGTATACTGTAAGAAGCTTTTGGTGCTTGCATTGCTGTGTTAAACTGTATATAGCTCTCCCTTGATTAGTCTGCTGGGGTTGAGATGGTATTCATCCTTTCTTTCTTTTCAGGAACAGATTCTAAACAGACTCCGGGGTCTACTGATTTCTGAGTTTGCCAGCTAAAGTTTCACTTTGGCTTGGTTCAGTTGGACATTCTAGGAATTCCCTTTGAATGTTCCCTTTTCTTCCGGATCGGTGTTATGGACTGCCTTTTGCAAAGAAAGAGGTCAAGGTGGTGCCTCTCCATTTTGTATATTATGCTAGACTACCATTGGTGGGTTAAGGTAGAGGCATGGTTCAAAGCCTCACGGTTTATAGTTTGTTTAATGTTTTTACTGTTTTCTAATTGGCTGCTTTTTAAAGATTGAGAAGCATAATCCTCGCACCGTGTCTTTACTAGAATTTAAAATTCTTGTTGCAAAGCTAGAAAAGTTTGTATTCTTTTATACCAGAGGTTCCTGAACTGGTGCAAACTGGATTATGCAAGGAGGGCATCAAATGTGCCCTTCAAAGCAGTCTGGTGGCATTCAGAGGCCACCCCACCGCAGCCTTTAGACATCTAATAAACAGGGGGAGGTGGTCACAACTCTCCCTTGCAGGAAATCCTTTGATCTGTCTCTTTGGCCTGAGCCAGGCTCACCAGCAGGAGGGCAGAATTGTGTCTGGGGTCAGTAGCAGTGTGGGCTGGCAGCTAGACCCTGTAAGGCTGCACAGGCAGAACTGGGGGATCCTCTGAGGACCACCCAGAGTACATGGTATCATGCAACTAGCACTGGAATCGGTGTAGTTGCATGATTCCAACATGTTTGATAGCAAACATGCCTAGTTTTGGAGAAGCCATTATGTAGTTGGACCACTTGTGTAGACCAGTGTCCACTACAAACCTTAAGATGGCTTCCCCACACTTACAGAGTCCAGGAAATTGAGCCTGGGGTCTGTAGGGCCTACCATGGGGATGACCAAGAGTGTCTAAGTGCAGTGACCGGGATCTAAGGCAAGCCTTATATCTGAAGTAAAAGGTGCATGCACCATTTCACGCAGGCTACAATGGTAGGCCTGCAGACACAGTTTGCATGGGTTTCTGGGGTGGCATAATACAGGCTGAAGCCCATGGGAGACCCCTAATGTACCAATGCCCTGGGTACCTAAGTATCATATACTAGTGACTTACATTGTTGCACCAGTATGCCAATTGTGGGTGTAAAAAGTGTACCAGCAACCAAATTTAGGAGAGAAAGCACTGGCACTGGGGCCCTGGTTAGCAAGATCCCAGGGTACTACAGTCCAAGACATACTGACACCAGGCAAAACAAAAGTGGGGGGTACTACAACCAGAACCCAACTTACTACATACAGTACCAGTGGCGGGCTCACAGTCAGGGCAGCATACAGTTTACAATCAACAACATAAGATACTAGGTGCTGAGACATCATGGACACAGTGATACATGTGGTTCCAATCAACGTTCATGTAGGATGTAATGTTATGTAGTACACAGGGCATCGGGGTGGGGGGGTCGTTGGTACATGGGGTAAACCAGTGGACACGCCAGTGCTTTCAACGGATTGAGATCGTCCCACAACTTATCATTAGTTCTAGTTGGTGACATTCTGAGCTCCTCTGCTGCTGTCAGTTCCATCACATCATGAATTTGCCCATGAATCTCTGGGGCTTTCTGGCTCAACCACAGGATTGCCACCCAAAGCCTCACCAATAAAAGTGTAAGATGTACAAATCCCTTTGTAAACTTATATTTAGTTTTTATAACATCGATACCCAGTAGTCACACTTGTGGGATCAGTGGCACAGTTAGTAACAAATGGTCCGAGTAACAAGCTACCACTGCTTCCCAATATGCAGCAATTTTGGGACAATTACAGACCAGTTGATAAAAAGTATCTTCCAGGGCACTGCACTTGGGACAGAGGCTTGGAGCATCGGTGTTTTACTGGTGCAGCATGGCAGGTGTCATGTATGTGCTGTGTACATACTTAAAGTGGAGTAAGCGGAATCTGGCATTGTTTGATTAGTAAGAGAGTTTGCTTCCATTTAATGTCCGAAAAGACCAGATTTAAATAGGTTTCCCATCTCGGATGCGACCACGGACGTGGGCTTTAGTGTGTGTCTTCTCAGGGCTACATAAAGTCATGTGATGATCCCACATCCGTGGTCTGCTTGGACCAGTAGGTTCAGAGTTGCAGATTATTTTGGGGTCTCTCTGGTGTCTCCCCAGATGTCCTGCATTATCCCTTCAATAGCATTATATTATAAGTACTGCCTTGTGGTATCTGAATGTGCGCTTTTGAAGGAGGTCATAGCCTCTGTCTCCCATAGATGCACTAATCTAATCTTTTCCATTCAGACATGTCCAGGTGGGTAAATTCCAGTATCCACGATCATAAGAGTTCCATGGCGTACGGCATATGATCTCCCCAACGCATGCAATGCCTTTGCCACAGGAGTGCCATGTCCCGTATTATACGGAGTGCATCATGAAATGCGCGCTGTGCCCTGAGCTGATGCCTGCACAAGTCGTCCTCCCCAGAACAGCCCCGCAGTAGCCCCCCACTCCATGCTGGCAGCAGGTAATATGTTTCTATATCTGGGACCCATAGCACTCCTCCTCGTACATACGTCAATGTGTCCATGTTCACCCTGCTCCTTTTCTTTCCCCAGATATGTGAATTTATAAGAGACGGGAGCATCTTCCAGGTATTGTGTGAAGGCTACAGTGGAGGAGATAGGGTCACCGAGGCAATGCTAGCATTTTGAATCTTGCAATGCGCCCGGCCATCGACACAGGGAGCGAAGTCCAAAAACCCGAGGTGCTCTGAATGCCTTGTATTAATGTTTGTGTATTTAACTCATGCCAGGCGCATTCGGAGGTGGTACCCATGATCCCCAGGTATCGGAACTCCCCTGTTTCCCATCGAATCGCTGAGGGAGGAAGAAGCTGCTCTCCAGGCACAGCTAAAGGTCCAGCTATCGGATATAGCACTGATTTCTGCACATTGATGCACAGTCCCGACTGATAGCTAAAGTTGTCTAATACAGTAGGCACGATAGCAGATCCACAGGATTTCATAATTATACAAGCAGATCATCTGCATATAGGGATAACAGGTGTTTCATTGCTTCGACCTCAATGGCCCAGTCCATTGACAAGGGCCTGAGTCAACAGGCCAATGGCTCACCCGCTAGCCTATATAGCAGAGGGGACAGTGGACATCACTGTCCCATATCACACTCTAGCTCCTATTCAGTTGATATGTACCCATTCGTTTTCACCCTGGTCGACAGGTTTGGTGTATAATATATTAATTATAGCTATAAAAGAAGGTCCAAAATTCAACTCTGCAAACATGTAATGCCTGGACAGGGTGTTGAAAGACTTTTCCATGTCTCGAGGTACTAGGACCATGGGTTTGGTTAGTCTCTGCATTTCAGCGAGGATGTGTCGTAGTCGTCTGAGACTGGGTGCTATGCCGGTATGAAGTCGCACCGATCTGCATCAACTAGGGTGCCCATTATATGTTGTAATTGACAGGCCAGTGCTTTGCCCAGTATTTTGTTCAGTAGCGATAACGGTCGTTGTGTCCAGCCTTGCAGTCCAGTGGGTCCTTTCACAGTATCTGGGTGACCACTATTACAGCCTCTCTAATGGAGCATGGAAGTGATCCCCTTTCGAGCGCCCCTTGATACATCTGGAGAAATTTCTCAGCCAGCTGATCACTGTATGTGTGATACTATTCTGCCAGCAGCCCATCTGGCCCCATATTTTTACTGAAGTTCAGGTCTTTCATTGATTCTTTTAGCTCAGCAATAGTAAGAGGTTCCTCCATCTGCATTCTTTGTCATGCAATAATTTACGGATGCCTCCGGGTTCTGATTCTATGGGTTGTGAATTCTTGTACAGTTGCTTATAATATGGCTGGAAGGCATTGTTTTTGTCCTCCTGTGTGTCCTCGCTTGTCCCATTTGTGCCTCTGATGGCCATGATACATGTAGGTGGCTGCTCCCGTTTTAATAGCCAGGATAGGTCTACCCGCCTTAACACCTTCTATATACAATACCTGGTGAAGCATACGATTCTGTAGTAGCTTTTTTCTATCTTTTTCTTTGTGATATCTGCATTTATAATATCCAATCTGGCTTCAGCTTCAGGATCTCCCCCATTGGTGCATTGTTGGTTCGCTAGCACCCCTCCTATATCTCAGATTTCCTTGTCTAATGTCCTAACCATTAAAGTTACCCAGGAGCCGGCGAAGCTGCTCTCCACAACTTTGAGGGCATCCCACTCCACCACTCTTGTGTTAACTGTATTATTGTTTATGGCAAAGTACTCCATGATCATCTCACGGATGGCCTGTCTAATCTCTGTGTCATGAAAGGCTGAAACTGGGAGCTGCCCTGTAGGTAGATGTGTTCTGTATGCAGCTATAGAGTAGAATGCACTCATTGGAGATTGATCTGAGATTGCCCTCTCCATGTGTGTAACCTGTGTTATATATACTGTGCTGGGTCTCTACCCACCAATATGTAGTCCAGTCTGCAATGTGTGGCTAGTGGAATGTTGTGTATTGTAATGTGTTTATTTTCATATTTGTGGGTTGCTGTGCCTTCAGAGGTCTACTAAGTTCTGGTCTTCCATTACTTGATGAAGAAAGGCAGCCAACACTTGTTTGTATGCAGAGTTAGGAGGTGTATGGTCTATGTCACCGTGCATTGTGCAGTTCAGGTCGTCAAGGCAGATCAGTGGCATGCAAATTTATGGCGACAGTGTGTGTCTAAGATTGGGAAAGATCTGGCCTAATCTATGTTCGGGGCTTAGATTCCCACCAATACAGGGTCTCTGCCATTCAGCTTGCCCTGCAATACAATTTACTGCCTTCATCGTCAGGTTGTATCTTGGTGACCACAAGTGGTAAACTTGGGCCGATCCAGATGCCCACCTCCCTCGCAAGTGTGCTATGGCTTGCATGGTGGAAACAGCCTTTCAATTGACGGGTCATTTTGTGGGCGTCTCTCAGCAGCAGGTGTGTTTCTTGAAGGCACGCCTATTGTATAGTATGTTTGCACAAATAAGCTCCCAGTCACAGTCTCCTGCTATAGTAGTTAAACCCCTAACATTCCATGTTAATAGTTTAACTTTGTCCATTGGTTACAAGCTAGTGTGTGCATATACAGTTTGTCCAGATATTGTGTGTTTCCCATCCTCCCTCGTATTGTGCCATCCCACATGTGTCTACCCCCAACAAAATGTATCTCAGACATGTGCTGCAAATGGGGAACCTCAGGGGTGTTCATGTTTCTAACTTCCAGCCAGATGTGTATGGCTTGTAGATGAGTATGGACACTGACTGTATAAACAAGAACATTGTAAACAGTACAAACTTAAACAACCAAAAAGAGAAAAGAACATACCACTTGGTGATAGGCAACATCATTTAACAGGTAAATAACGCAACTGCTTACACTGACTTGCTCAGTTGGTTTGCGTGGAGCACAGGTTTAGGTCCCACTGCAATTAACAGATTGTACTCAAATTGAGGGGAGTGGTGCTATCATTATGCAAGCCCCAAAAATGTCCTGTAATTTAAGACAGTCTGTCAGTCATTAATCCTAGAATGGTGACCTTTCAGTTTAGTGTTGTCAATGACAGTAGGTGTGACAAGAGGTGACTCAATGTTCTCTGTGCAAATCAACTGGGTTCTCATGTGGTATTTTTTATGTGGCCAGATAGAACATCATGTACTTCATGTTGGTTTCACTACAACATGACTTCACCGTATCAAAGGACCTTCGGAGCTGTATATTCCAGGAATAACATGATGTGTGCCTCTTGCTGCCTGTAGTATTGCATCTTGATCTCTGTAGTTAAGCAGGCGGAATATGATAGTCCTTGGAAAAAACCCCGGCGGCAGAAAAAGAGTGCAGCAGCCTCTTCAGTTCTCATTGTCCCAGGATCCATTTCTCAAGGTAAAGTTCTAGACAGTTACCCTCAGCATGCTTCAGGAGCCCCTCTAGGTGTAGATTGCTCCTGCACAAGCTCCCCTTCGCGTCATCCACCCAGGCCTTTAGAGCCTTCAAGTAGCATAGAAGATCATTTGTTGTTTTGGTGGTGTCAAGGAGGTCCTTTGCGGTGTCCGCATCTTGTTGTTCCACGTGTGGTACCCATTCCGTGATGCCATGTAAATCAGTTTGTACCAAGTTCAAGTGGATTACCCTCACATCCACTTTGTGTTACAGTGAGGTTTCCCTCTCCTGGACAGCCTAGACTACATCTGACAAGGTGGGGTCATCTGTGTCCCCCAGTTTCCATTAGCAACGGTCCGGTATATTTGACAATGGGTGCTTCTGCTATCACCCCCCTTGGCTCCCCTCCCCACACCAACCAGCTCTGTGTGGTCCAGACCAATGCACCTCCAGCCATAAGGCCTGCATTCCTTTGCGTGAATGGTGCTAACTTCCACCCCTCAGGGACAAAGCTATCCTCTCTGTGGCTGTCCTGATCCTAGGATTCCATGCATGGCCCCAGGCCGTCTGCTTCTTGTGTACCCTCCTAGGTTTCCCCAGCTATTGCCATGGTCGTTGTGGGCCTCACTCTCCCCATCTGGTCTTACAGCAGTTGGAAAGAAGGGTAAGAGAGTGTTCCTCACAGTCACTCTTTATTCTTCAAAGCCCCAGCAGTCCTCCAAGATGAACATGCCCAGGTCCCACCTCCAGGGCCCTCTGCAACCCACGGTCAGCCAGCAGACCATCAGCAGCAGAGGGGCTCCACCTGTCTCCTCTTCCACCATCCACTGCCAGTGCAGCACAGGCCACAGCTCTAACCGTCCCTCCTCCTGCCACCCAGTCTTGGTGTGGCAAAGGCCTCGGCCCACCTTGTCCAGTGGACACCCAGCCACAAGGCCACAATGCAGGGCCCTTTGCTCCTGGAAACTGCAGCCCCACCTAAGTCCTGGGCGGGTGCTCACAGCAGTCCAGCAGCACACACCAAGCCACCAGCAGCAGGATGTACATTGTAGGCTTTACTTCTCCCAGTGGTGAGGGAAGCATCACTTACAATGTGGTCATCACCAGGCAATGCAATTACAACGCATCGATGAGCATACAGTGCCTTTACCACACACTGCTGTTACCACGTACATACATATATATATATATATTTATTTATTTTCATTTAAAAAGCCAAAGGTTATAGGGACGTTATAGTTAGGTTCTGAACTTACAGACAGAGACTGTGCGCAGCATGTGGCTGAATGCATGCGGGGAGTTGGCCCTGCGGTCAACACCGTGCTGTGCACAGCCAAAGGCTGTGCGTGGCATGGGGCTGGATGCATGTGGGAAGTCGGCCACAGGGCCTGGCCCTATTAGCAGCTTTTGGGCTACATTTATATATATATTTAAAAAATAGAGGTTTTACTTACTTGATATATACTTACCATTTAGTTTAAAGACATGTGCGGTAAAGGCATGCAAGGTTAAAGTCTTGCATGGTAAAGGCTATGCACGATAAAGGCATTGGGTGGTAATGGACAGACGTGCAGTGAAGGGATGCATTGTAATAGCATCAGTGGTTCCATTATACATCCTATTGTGTAGGCCTCAGCTACGCTCATGCGGCAGGTCCTGCCTAAACTCCACCGGCGGCAGCAAGCAGAAGGGGATTTTTATGCCTAATCCCCACAGCTGCATCCATGCATGGGGGTGGGTACAATTCCTATTGTGATGCCACAGTTTTGGGGCAAATTTGGGCAGGACTGAATGCCAGGGCTACAGAGCTGCTGCAGAGTGCAGAGTGCATCTCTACAGCATGGTGGTTAGGCTATTCCCCATTACTTTACTATTGAACAAGGACAGAATGCACCATCTGAATGTAGCATATAGCATACCTAGTGGCGATCTCATACAGAGGAGGATGAATAAATAGTTCAATATAAAAAAGTAGTAAATCAATGCATTCATAAAGTTGTGGTGTATGGCCACTCCTGGAAGTTGTCACGAAAACTGACCGTTTGTGCTGAAATTGTACAGTCCTGCCCTGAATGTTCTTCCATGCCAGGTGGTCACCCTATATGTAAGTGCTAGATAATGTTTGTTAAGTATTATTTTGAAAAAAGACAGATTCATACATTGTTTGGAGCGTGAATTGCGACTAAGCCATAGATTTTGCTGACCGTAAAATTGGTGTGCATCTGAATCAAACATAGGAGCTTGTTCTAACTGGGGATGTCTTTAAAACTAAAACTTAGTGCATGGTAAGAAACTACGACTTAGTTTACATTGTGGGGGTGACTGCTGAAGAGAAAATGAGGCACTTGACAACAGGATAGTAAAATACGGCTCACATGTTGCAGAAATTGACTACTTGGAAAGAACTGTTTGAAAGTAAACAACATAGAGGCAGCCAGCTAGCTAGGCATGGAAAACAATTAAAAGGCATTGTTGGTAATGGTTGCAAATGACAAAATCAAATTCTAGAGAAAGCTGGGAGACAAAACAAGACATCATGAGCACAGTAATAATAAATTCATCTGCATTCGGAATGGCAAGAAAAATAGCAGAGGATGGAAGCACTGGATTGAAGGAGATATTTTGCTTTTACTTAGAACATGGAACAGAGTTCACAAAGCAGCAGAACCATAGGTAACACAATGGCCCTCATTCTGACCTTGGCGGGCGGCGGAGGCCGCCCGCCAAAGTCCCGCCGTCAGGTTACCGTTCCGCGGTCGAAAGACCGCGGCGGTAATTCTGACTTTCCCGCTGGGCTGGCGGGCGGTCGCCTTCAGACCGCCAGCCAGCCCAGCGGGAAAGAGGCTTCCACGATGAAGCCGGCTCGGAATCGAGCCGGCGGAGTGGAAGCTGTGCGACGGGTGCAGTTGCACCCGTCGCGTATTTCACTGTCTGCGCAGCAGACAGTGAAATACATGTAGGGGCCCTCTTACGGGGGCCCCTGCAATGCCCATGCCAGTGGCATGGGCACTGCAGGGGCCCCCAGGGGCCCCGCGACCCCCCCTACCGCCATCCGGATCTCGGCGGTCCGACCGCCGGGATCTGGATGGCGGTAGGGGGGGTTGGAATCCCCGCGGCGGTGCAGCAAGCTGCGCCGCCGCGGAGGATTCAATGGGGCCGCGGTACACTGGCGGGACCCCGCCAGTGGTGCCGGTCCGACCGCGGCTTTACCGCCGCGGTCGGAATCCCCATTGGAGCACCGCCGGCCTGTCGGCGGTGCTCCCGCGGTCCTCCGCCCTGGCGGTCAAAGACCGCCAGGGTCAGAATGACCACCAATGTGTGCTATTCCTTTCCATGATCATAAACAGCAAATTTTCGAAAGGGCATTGTCCTGAGGACCTTGTCGATCTTATCTAGAATTGAGTCTTAGGCAGAACTATAGAATTGTAAATAGGGATATAATTCTCCCATTTAATTATTTTTAGAACTTGTGAAATTAGGGGTCTGAATACAAATACAACACCCACCACCACACAATTATAATATTTCAAGACCCTTGACAGGTGATATACTAAAAAGGACAGTACCAGTTTAAACAATAGTCCATGTCCTACTTTTCAACATCTTGCACCGTGCCTTGTGGACCTGAAGTGCCTACCTAGGGGTGACATTTATATTTGAACAAAAGTTTTTAACCTGTCAAAAGGTTTATTTTTACAGGTTGAATTGCAGTTTGTACACTACTAAAGTCAGGCTATAGTGACAGACCTGGAGTTATGTTTACACTGCTACTGTAGTGGATGGCACAATAGATGCAACAGTGCACTCATTATATTTAACATACAAGACCAGGATACAGCTTGTACAATGTACTAGGTACTTATAATTACGTTAAATATGACATTTAGGATTATGCCAACTAGACCATCTTTAAAGGAGGAGCACAGACACTTTACTACCTGGTTATCAGGGTTAAAGTGCATAGAGCTCTAAAGCTAGCAAAAAGGTAGAGTCTAGCAAATGGAATAAAATCCAGCTTAACCAAGCAGAAAAGGTGGATTCCCTACAAGGGTGTACAGGTTTCTATATGTGATTATGACATATAATAAAATACAGCACACCTTTACAGTATTAAGCAACTCCTTTAATTCCCTCTTGCTATTGTGTATATCTAACACATATCACAGGCTTCAGTGCATGCTCAAATACTTCATGTTTGCTCTGTGCTTGAATATCAATAATTGGTTCATTAGTACAAGTGTATTAGGATTAGGTTTTAGTCTTCAATAATTAATGTGAGCTTCTCTGCTTTCATTTCAAACAAGATAACTGACGGTTTGTATCTGAAAAACTGTCACATATTTTTCAGCTCATGTTATGATGGCTCAAGGGGGATTTTTTTCCATTTTCTGATATGTCTGTGCAGCTCCAGGCTTTTGTAGATTGATCTTGAACAAGTAAAATTCAACAGATACACAAGATGTTGCTGCCACTCTTTCTAGTGTTTCGAATCAGATGGTTGTTTTCAGTTCTGTATTTCAAAATGCAGGAACCAAGCAAGTTAAGCCCCTATTTGATCCATAAGTAAAGGGTATACAACTGCTTAGCAACTAGCGTAGGAAAAGGGGAAGGGCTGATTTATGGGACCGGGAGCCATCAAATGGGGATCTGATTTGAGGTCTTCTCTTTTAATATTACATAGGAGATTTTAACCAATAATTTAGGGATGTGTGATGAATAATGTTTTGGGAAGTGTCTTGTAGTCATTCTTGTTTTATTTTTAATCACTGAGGTACTCCATAATTTGTACTCATATGATTTGCTGAGGAATAGCACACATTAAATTCTAATCTTCATCAAAATGCCCATATTTGCAAATGCACTCATTATTGATGTTCAGGGTGGGGCTCTTCCATATAACCAGGGCTCTTCCACATAACCTGTAAGACCAAGAGATTCTCTGATAGGTTGTCTGATAATGAAAACCCCTAACACACATGAGCACAGCTCAAATGAAGAGATGAGAAGCACCTGCCAGTTTTCCTATTTTCTGCAAAGGTTGCAGATTCCTTCGGGGGGTCAGGAAATTGCCTTAGTGTGATCTCCAGATTTTTGATATTCCCATGACACCCTCTGATCTGGCACATATCAAATACTTCTCAAAACAGCAGTGGTTCTGCTGCTTCTAAAAAAAACTCTGATCCCTCTTCTTCAAACTATCACCCAGTGTCACCAATCCCCCCTTCTCTAAGATACTAGAGTCATTGTTCTTCAGTTGTTGCATACTTTAGGTTTCTTTGAACACCCTTCGAACACGGAAGTAGCACGTTCAGACATATTGAACTTTATCATTGTTTCCCTTCAAAACTCATTCTGGTCCATTCTCACCCAATTCAAAATTTCTAGAGCCTTCAACTCAGTTGACCATCACATGCTAATCTCTTGTCCTATTCACTAGGCACCACATGCCTAGCACTCAAATGGCTTTCACTATCCCTTTACGGCTGCTCCTTCTCCATTGCCTGGGACAACAAAATATTTTCCACAGATGTTAGCTTTGAGATGGACTAGAAAATATATCTACCACCATTATATTATTTATCAAAAATGTAATCCATACTATTCATACTGAAATTTAGTAAATATGCCTCAAATTTAGTTTATGTAAAAGTTGACCATCTCCACCTGATGTTTGCATACTTGCATGTCTGAATGTAGCATGCTCCCTCCAATAAAACCACATTAGGTACTTTATTTAGTTCTCTGATTTAGTTTGCAATGGCTCTCTAGGATTTCTGGGAGCAGATGGCCTTCTGAGCGTGCTTTTTTATTTTTAGTTCATTTTGGCATTTATGATAACATAACCAATGTAACACATCTGTGAGGTCAATAATTACATCTTATAGACAAAGTAAGCGTAAGGAGCAACAAAGTCGTATAACCATCTTAGATATAAATCAATAAAGAGGTGTCATGTCCCCACTGATCACGGTATAAACACAACTTTATCTTTGAGACCTCCTGATGTGTACAATGAAGGGAAGGGAAGTAATAGCAACAGAGGGAGAGCTAAGATCAGAATGAAAGAGAATAGACATAGAAAATGAGAGAGAAATTAAAAGAGAAAGAGGGGGAAATAGAGGAACATGGCAGCCGTCAGATCGCCAATATAAATGCAGGTAGTGGTAGATAGCATGGAAGGAGAGCATAACCATTGCATGGTCAATGGGGAACTCGGGGTGACTGTATGCTGCTCGATCCACAGGTCTAAAAAAATGATCGCAAGGGGGCCCATATATCTCTCGGTTGGGAGCCCTCAAGCATTAGTTCCAGGTATATCATTAGTTGTTCTTGACAATACGAAGCATCCTGCAACCATTCACAACAGCGGGCAGTTCAGTGACGCCCCCAGCACATCGCAAACTTACGCTTAGCCAGCAGCAGTCCCACCAGTCTCCTGTGCGCGACGGAAATCCCCTCAACATATCCCAAAAGGGCATGCTTAGGTGTGTGCAGCAGTCCGAGTTCAGTCATCTCCTCAATCGCCTGCAGAACCTCCGTCCAGTATCCGCGTAGCGCCGTGCAGCTCCACGCAAGGTGCAAAAAGTCTGCATCAGGGGCCAGACACCTCGCGCAGCGTGCATCAGTTTTGATACCCATACTCTTCAATCTACGGGGCGTATAATACAAACAATGTGAAAAATTGAAGTGAATAAGGTGCAGTCTTTAGTTAGGGGACAGCTCGCCACACGTCATCAGGAATGGCTTTACCTATGCTCAACTCCCAGTGTGCTTTAGCTTTAATCTCGGTCTCAGACACCGAGTTCTGCGTGCAAACATAGAGCTTGGTGATAAGCCTGCGTGGGGATTGTGTTTCATATATAAGTTCCAGCGCTCAGCACGCCGGGGGCATTGGAGGAAAACAGGGGTAACGCGCGTGGAGCATGGTATGAATTCTGAGTAAGAATAATTGCTGCAACGCGGTGTTGCACACATCACTAAGCACTGCCTCCGAGGAGATGAACATCCCATCAGAGAACCAAGAGCCCAAGGTAGTTAAGTTAGACTCACGAAGAAACTCACAGACTCGGACATCCTCTGACAACTGCATGTCAGCGACATCCATCACCGGCATCGAAGGTGCAAAAGGCTCGCGTACATCAGCGAGCCACAGCAGCGCAGTCCAGGCCCTCACCGTGCAGGCCACCGTATCGACCCCTCGCAGTCTGGGTGTGATTGGCTTCCAAGCACCGCGGTAATCTATCAGGCCACACAGCGTCACTTTCAGGTGCCAAATGTGGCAGGTATTGTGTAGGGTGCAGCCAAAAATGCGCAAAATGTGCCTGCGCACATTGATAATAGGGTGCTAGATCCAGAGCCACCAAGCCTCCCAGTTCAAACAGAAGTGTCAGTTTTTCCCATGAAATTCTGGGCTGCCTGCCAGCCCAGTCCAACGCCACGAGCGCATACTTGAGTCGCTTCAGAAAACATGCTGTAAGGACCAGAGGTAGATTAATAAATAAATACAGAAATTTGGGTAGAATAACCATCTTCGCTATCGCTATGCGACCCGTCAGCGAACCTGGTGGTGAGCACCACACCTTCACCCTATCTTCCAACCACATAATAGCTTTGTCGTAATTTGTTGACCAAAGCGTATTAATGTCCCTACCCAGCCAGATACCTAAATACCGCACCGGTCTGTCAGCCCAGCCGAGGGGATACCTAGAGGGGAACTACACCGTAGCCTCGAACTGACTTGGACCAGTTGATAGTGATCCCAGAGAACCACCCAAAGCAAATGCTCCCTTCTAACAGAGTGTCGGGGTGCAGCTGCGGATCGCGGATATACAAGGTGACATTGTACGCATACATGGGAATTAATATTGGACGCTGCCGGAATGCCAGGCCCCTGTGATTGTGGTGGTGCCTCAAGCAAGTCGCTAGCGGCTCCATCGCAACTGCAAAAAGCAGCGGAGAGAGTGGGCAGCCTTGGCGAGTGCCCCTGGCAATCAGAAAAGTCCCATTTACTCTCAGCCGGGCAGAAGGCCGCAAGTACAGCAGGCGGATCAGCTGAATAAACCTAGAACTCAACCCCACCTGAGTCAGCAAACATCAAACATATATGACCACGCGAGAGAGTCAAAGAACTTAGTGGCATCAATAAACACCGCCACTGCACGGTCATCAGGATCAATTGTGCTTGATATCGCAAAATAGGTACGGAGATTGTATAAGGTGGAGCGTCCTGGCACAAAGCCGGATTGTTCCGGCAGCACCAGGTACGGGAGCAGAGGCTGCAACCGAGCCGCAATCAGCTTTGCCAAAATCTTATTGTCTGTATTGATTAATGAAAGGGGCCAATATGAATCGCAACAGCTCGAGTCTTTCCCGGGCTTTAAAATAGTCACAATAAGAGCCTCCCACAGCGAGGCGGGGAGAACACCGGAATCAAGAACTTCCGCTTAAACCTCCAGGAGGTGCAGCGCTAATCTATCTGCATATTCCTTATAAAAGGATGGTATATGCCATCCTGCCCAGGCTCCTTGTCACCCAGTAGACTGCGTATAGCCTGGATCACATCGTCCACTGAAGAGGGAGCGTCGAGATATAACCCATGCAAATTCTCAAACCACAGCAGGCTGATATCTGCAACGTAGTCATTGGCTACCGCTGAGTCCAACTCAGAAGATTCAGCATACAGGTCCGTGTAAAAGTCAGTAAGGACACGCCTGATCTCATCAGTGCCGGTATGCCACTCACCAGTCGAATCAGACAGCTCCACAATATAATTACTTGCCCACGGCTTAGGGAGCATTGTTGCCAGTATTTGACCAGCCCTCTCACCCTTGTCATATCTCCTCACCGTAGCGTTCTTCCCTAGAAAGCAAACTTTGTTTAGGGCTGCCTCCTCATACTGTCATCTTTCTTCTCAGGGTGGCCAGAAGGTCCCACGACCATTCATCGGCTAAGCATTTTTCAAGATCGTCAAGCTGGGCCTCCAGATCCACCAGATCCCGCCTCAGCACCTTCAGCACTCTGTGCTGTTTAGAGAGGCAGACCCCGCGGATCACCACCTTGAAAGCCTCCCACACGGTGCCAGCAGGGGTTACAGACCCCCGATTCTCAGCAAAGTAGTGTACGATAGTGTTGCAGATCTCATCCCTAAATACCTGACCTCTAAGCTCACCATGGGGAAGCCTCCACATAAAGGCACGACCGGGACACCCGGGAACAGCCAGCTCCAACATGACGGGCGAATGGTCCGATAAGGTGCCGGCCCTATGCACAATTGACTGCGTCCAGAGCTCAACAGCCCTGGTACCGAGCCATCTATCTATGTAGTACCAACTACCAGGCACAAAACTGACACAGGTGCCTTCCCTGTCAGTTCCATGCTTTGCTCTCCATAGGTCCACCAAAGCACCTTCAGCCATCACGAGAGACAGGGCCTTGGCTGCCGCCACATGTTGTGGTCTAGCTAGGCTTTCACGATCCACCACAAAGTCAATACCACATTGAAGTCACCCCCCCACAGCAGGGACCCGGGACCCAGTGAGCCAATCAGCCGCCACAATTCCCCAAAAATTCAGGGTCATCAGTATTAGGGCTGTACATCGACACCAATCTGCATGGTCTATCTAGCAGTGTGCCTCGCAACATTACATAACGACCATTCGGATCCACAAGTACCTTTACAGTGCGCCACTGCAGCCCCTTTCTGATCAAAATCACCACGGCTCGAGCATATCGCGAATACATCGCAACGTGACACTCACCAATCCAAAGAGCTTTTATCCAGGGTTTTGTGGCCTCCACCAGGTGGGTGTCCTGCAGCATACAAATATCAATCGCATGTCGCTGCATATAGGCAGACAACAGTCACAACATGCGCCCATCTTTCAGCCCACGAACATTCCAAGTGAGGCAACTCACAGACGTCACGCTTTTATGTGCCATTCCAGCAACCTATCTAAGCACACATCCCTCCATACCATCACAATAGAGGCATCAGCGGCATGCAGGGAGAGGAGCAGGAGTGAAAGAAAAACGATAGCGGGTGTAAACCAAGTACAGAACATTACCAACCCCCACCCACGCTGACCCCCCAAATGGGTCAGTACTGCAATCCCTCCCATCCCCAAAAACATATCTCACAACATAGTAATAAACAATGTGAATGGACTCATCCAATGGGGCATAAGCGAGGCCATCCGAAAAACCATCCCAAACAGGATGGAAGGGCAAAAGGACTCCCAATGTGGGGTATATAGTAGAGCAGCCAGCATTAACATTTGAATCAACAACTAATTTGCAGGCCACAAGGCAACCAGCAAGGCCGCAGGTGACCCAAACAGTAGAAGGTATTTAGTCATTAACACTTAGGGCATCTCCCTCTTCCACAGCCATCGCCAGGCTCTCCAACTGAGCCTTTTTAGGGACATATTTAGTGTATTTAGCAGCCAGTTTCGGGTCAGTGAAGAAGTGCAGCTTGTCCTTATGCTGCACACGCAGTTTAGCTGGATAAATGAGGGAGTATCTAGCATTGGTCTAGCTCAGAGTGCGCTTCACTGACAAGAAAGTCTTACGGGCCGCCTGCACCCCAGGTGTGTAGTCGGGGAAGATGCTCAGCTCAGTGTTATTATAAATCACAGGTCTACACTCTCGGGCCAGAGAGTATAGTGTCCCTATCTCTGTAGTTCAGTAAGCGTACAATAATAGGGCGCGCTGGGGCTCCCGGCGGTGGTCGCGGCCCCAGGGATCTGTGGGCCCTCTCCACAACCAACACCTGGGAGAGCCCACCAGAGAATAATGCAGAAAACATGATTTCGACATAGTCCTCCATGCTACCCATGGCCGTCGACTCTGGGAGGCATAAAATGTGAATGTTATTACGGCGGGACCGGGCCTCCAGGTGCTCTGTTTATTTCAGATCACCTCCAGCAATTGATCCATGCGTAGCAACTGTTCTCCGTCTCCGCTGTGACCATCCTCCAAATCCATCTGCTCAAAACAGGCATCAAGACCATCTACCCATTCCTTTAGACGATCCACTTGCTTGGTCAAAGGGTCGAGCTTGACGTCAATGCTAGCCAGGCTATGCTTGAGGTCTAGGAACATAGCCTTCACGGAGGATGCTGAAGTCTCCTTCTCAAGCAGCAGGTCATCCACCTTCAAATGTGAGCTTAGACTGCTTCTGGTCAGCCTTCCCCATCCTGTACGCAGCCGGCGGGCCGGCGTCCAGCAACGCGCCACTGCACCACACCAGTAGAAGTCACCTGAGAGGTAGGGCCACCCCAAAGACAGAAGCTCCACATGGGCGCTCACTATCGCTCGTTGTTCACATCACATCATAGCATGGGGGAAGAGGCGGGGGCCAGACCCCCAAGCCAGCCCTATGGTTGTCACCACATGGCTGATCGCAGTCACATAATCCAACTGCGTCAGCCCGCAGCAGTAGCCTTCTCACTCACTGGGCCACGCGGCTCGAGTCCCGCCTCCGAACAGGCCCTGCAGGTCGTCAGTAGTGGGGCCTCAGCCAAGTCAGAAAGGCTAGGTCCAGGATCGCCAGTCGGCCACCACAATGCAATAAGAAGAGGGGGGTAAAAACCACACCCCAGCTGCCCCAGAGATCGCCCCCACAGTCCCAAGGCATCAGCAGTCTCCCCGAGGTTGCCAAGGCACGGGGGAGAACCGCATGAGACAGTGTCCTCCAAATCAAGTTCGGGCCGATGCTCCTGCAGGCGCCCGCAGCCTGATCCAGCCCCCGAATAGGCCCGCAGGAGCAGGGTGACAAGGCACCGATCGTGCTGGTCAGGGAGGCTGCCGCCGGGTCTCAGGTCCCTGATCGCAGAGGCGAGGTATGAAGAAATGAAAAGGGGCTGCCCCCTGCAGCACTCACCAGTCCGGTTTCCAACTATTTGTACAGCAAGCACTGCTGAGGCCCGCACGCACACCGCGCCTATCCAGGCCTGCCCAGCGAGGCCGTGCTGGCTAACGTGGTCCCCAGCATCCAAGCAGCAAACCGCTGCAACCAGCAGCCTCCCCGAGCCTTCCTTCACCACTTCCGGTAAGGCGTAGGAGGTGGGTGTGGGTGTAGGAGAATCGCGGCGTTTAGGTCCCCCGCCGGGCAGAGCCTCACGGTGTGGCAGCCAAACTTGCAGGACGGCCAGGCCATGCTCCCCCTTCTGAGCGAGCTTTGACAGGAAGGAAAGCTGAAGTTAATTATAGGACATCCACCCCTCCTTATCTAGAAATGGACGGGGAAGCAGAGGTACAGATGGTCACTAAGAACTTTTAAGAACCTTAATAGTGGCAACTTTAGCCTCAATAGGCCTGAGGTGTGAGTCCACCTATCAAGAAGGACTACCCTATAGTCAGCCTTGCTCCAGTCACCTCTGGATGTGCCATAGGTTTGAATGGTTATCTTGCTAATAGGGGAGGTTGTCTAGTCCATTTGTCAGCCACTTGGAAGGTTAGGGGAAGCTCACTCTGGTCCTGGGGTTCTGCAATCCTGAATATCGCCATAACACGAGTTTCTGGGATTGTTTGCAATAAAAAGACAGGAATTTTCAAAATAGAGAGTTGAACTGAAGCATCGTTCCTTCTGATCGCAGGCTGATTTCTTATCAATATGTGACTGCTATAAGAAGTGCTCCCACCCCAGATGCGTCATAAGATAACTGGACATGGAAAATAATACAACATAATGGAAAAGGGAGAACCTTCTGTCTTTGTTCACTTTTTGTAGAGATTGAGGCTTTGGATCCTGTCTTCCCTTATGACCTTGTTTGTAAGTGTGTCTCAAAGTTTGAACTAATTGGCCTGCTGTGGTCCCAGGAATGCAAAGAACAAGCAGGGTATCACTATTCAAGAACCAGAAAATAAGTAGGAGCTGGGATCAGTGCTGCAGACTTGGCTTACCGGAGTGTTTCAACCTGTCATGGCTGTACTCTCTGCACATGCACCCTGTACGCTGTCACTTGTAGTTTGGGAACTTCAAGAATCGCCATGACAAAGATAAAATGTAAAAGTTGGGAAAGGATTAAGGTTCTTCCCCAGTATCCCTTGGAACAGAGCTTCACAGTCAGGTGCTGTTGCTGGGGTAACCGTCCCCGTTCCTGTCCCTGTCCTGCCCGTCAGTTTGCTGGAAACTGGTTTGTCTTGCAGTGTAAAAGTGGCCTTCGATGGTTACTTTGGGAATCCACGTAGGCTAACATTGACTAACATTGCTATTTACATCTGTATTGTATTATATAGGCATTTTCGATATTTTTTTAAATAACTCAAATCCACAAAGACTTATATTGACTTTAACACTCACATTGTATCGAATGGGCAATTTTTATATTTTCCTCGAGAACTAATATTTCCTTCTTCCTTTTCAAATTCTTATCAGTTTGGTTGTCTTTTAATATTACATTTGTCATGTTTTTCCTAAAGTGACTCAGGAATTTTATTGACTGGTTTCTTGACTTTGATATTGCTGTGATATTGCTTGAATACTTTAATTAGTTTACTCTTACTGAACTCCAACTGTGTGTGCCATAGCTACCAGGCCAGGATGTTATGGTTTGTGCTTGGCAAAATGTTCTTAGAATTTAGATGAAGTGTTCTATAATGGAACCTTCTGTTCAGATGGGTCAGTTTATAGTGTGCATTACTCCCGTGAAACCTGTTTCTTGTATACAGAGATCCTACATTAAAGAACATCATTCATAACCCTGGATTGTGTATTTACTTGTATTTCTAAGAAAAGGAATGTAACAATTTGGCGACAAGCTATGTGGAAATGTAGCACATTGATCTGTTGAAGCTGAAAGAGAAACTGAAATTAACAACCGAACGAGTTACAGAAAAACTTAAGTTAACAAAGAGTGGCACATGAGATGCAAACTATGACAGAATTCACAGCAAGTATTAACCTTGATATTGTGAAAGAAAAATCAATACCGAATTTACAGTTGTGGGTGCATGATACAAAAAGCTGCGAGCATGTCTCAAGAGCACCGCTCCTTCTGCGTGCTTCATTCAGGAACTGTTCTGATGCATCAAGCCAACTCTAAACGCCATAACAAGTCACAACGCACATCGCGTAGGGGTCCTGTTACATGCCGTTACGTTGGGGCCATTTTGAAAACATTATTGGCTCATAAATGTAAACACATTGACATAACTAGTAGGAGCACACTGTATGGAGTGTGTGCTTCGCGTATAGTGAAATTATAAGAAGAAACATCAAAAATATACAGGAAACAGATGAGGGCACTATCTTAAATAAAAAGTGAATTTGCCCTTAATATATAAAGGTGTATTGGTAAATAATGTCGAGTGATCCTTTGTGAGCTCCTGTCTGGTGCAACTACAGATTCTAGCACTGGTTATATTTTGGCACAACAAAGCTTTACAATGAGTCCCCCTCATGCCTTTTTAGGTCGGCAGCTCAAAAGAAAAGAATACTTTTACATTCTTTAGGACTTGTGAGACTGAAAACCTATAATCACATGCCAAAAACAATGACAAGTGGAGATATGAAAGTATTCGTGGTTGCCCTTCAGGATTTAGACACTTACTTTGGACCGAAACTATGCATAGGAATTGCAAGATACAAATGTTTTCAGCGTAAACAGAATAAAGGAGAATTAATAGATGAATAGGTGGTAAAAAAAAAATAACAATCAACTCTAAATTTGGTGTATTACATGATGGCACAATAAAAGATCAATTAGTCATGCATGCCAGCAATTCAGCAATCCAAGAACACCTATAGATTAATGGTGATTCCCCACTAGAAGAATGACTGAAAGGTGTCCCACAGAGTTGAAACAGTTGGACAAGGATTTTGATCAAGTAACAAATCACACAATGGGTAAATAACATAAAAATAAATTTAAGAAGAAATCGAATGCAAAAGACAGAAAATTTTACCTCTGAAATAGTAAAGAACATTTAACATATAGAAAAAACTGTCCTTGAACAAAAATTCATCAATTGCGGTATAATGGGCCACTTTGCTAAAGTGTGCTTGAAAAAGGAAAGTGGAGTTAAGTGCATTTACAAAAGTAAAAGTTCAGATGAGAGTGAAACTGAGGAGGAAGTGACAAAATCTAACAACGTTATGAGCCTTCAAGAGAATGTTGTGCTGCATTTCAGGGAACAAAAATTACAGGGTAAACCTAAATGTAACATGACAACAGGAGGAATACTGATTAGCATATATGCAGATTTAGGATCTCCTTACACTATCATTAACGAAGATCCATGGAAAAGAAATTGTGGCAACAATTGGTACATGTTTATTACTGCCAGACATTCATCCAGAAAGCTATTCTGGTGAAGAAATGTATATGTTGTAGACACACCAAAGCAAAACTGTGTGTAGCAAAGAAAGGACTCTCTGTCTTGAGATGGTATGATAAAGGAAATCTGCACATTATCTTGGATCCCAACAGTGCAGAAAAAGTACTGGTAGTGGATGAAAGAAATTCAATGAGTAATACGATGGCAAACAAGTTTCCAAAAGTATTTAATACAAAATTGGGAATATTGAACGGGTCTGAACACATGATTGTTCCGAAAAAGTTTCGAATGATACCAAGAACAATATGGGAGGAAGTCTCGAGAGAATTGGATAAACTTGTTGAGGTGGATGTGATTGAAACTACAGAATGTACAGATTGGATTTCACTGATGGTTTTGGCATGCTAAAGTAGCGGAAAAAAATCACCTATGTGAGGATTTACGGTACCTGAACAATAATACAGTTATTGTTAGTTTTCCTCTACCAAAGAAAACAGAAATGGTTCCATGTTTGAAGAAAGCCACATGGTTTTCAACCATAGACATTTCATCTGCGTATCTTCACATTTGCCTCCACAAAATGTACAGCATTTATAACACCATTTGGTTGCTTTCAATTTAAAACAATGCAGTTTGGTCTGGCTTCATGGCAGCTGTTTTTTAGCATCTAAAGTGCAAGCTTTTGGGGGGAAAAAAAAGAATAATGTTCTTCCAGGGTGACATTTTAATTTTTGGAGAAAAGGATACCATGATGAGAAGTCGCAGAACATTATCAAAATTCTTGAATACAAAGGACTCATTGTGGTGCTGGATAAGTGCAAATTTGCACAGAGAAGCGCCACATACTAGGGGCATATGATTAGTGGTAGGGGAGTTAAACCAAAACCTTCATTGATTAGTGCAATCACAAGTGCTCCCACGCCTACAAATAAGGACAACATTAATTTGTTTTTAGGAATGACAGAGGATTGTGCTAAATTCATTCCTAATTCTTCTGATAAAATGTACCACATAAGACTACTATTCAAAAAGAATGCTAACTTTGTGTGGGATTCAGAGTGTAAAAGTAAATTTTGTAAGATAATAAAATGATATGCAGCATGTGCCTGCCTTAGGTAATTTTGATCCAGGGTTGGAATGTATTTTAACAACTTATGTCAGTATCAAGGGCTGATGGGCAGTATTATCCTAGAAAGATGAAAAGGGAACAGAGAATATAATTCTGTTTGTGTCGAGATCTCTGTTACCTGCTGAAGAAAAATACCCTATTATTGAACAAGAAGCACTGGTGTGCGCTTAGGCTTAAGAACATTTTCAAGCTTTTGTCTTGAGCAAACCAGTTGTCTTCCGGTGTGATCACAAAGCCTTAGTCAAATTATTGACTAAGGAAGGTAGTGTGACTGCTTCAACCAGAATTTCCATATGAATGAAAGATTATATTTATCGTATTATATACATTCCAGAAAGAGACAACATGATAGCAGATTGTTTGTCCAGAATGCCTCGCCCGTTAGAGAAATGTGGGGAGTGACTTTAAAATTACAATGGCACATGATTGTGGCACTTCTGCTATAAAATAAGAAGAGTGGATGCAGGAACTCAAAAAAAAAATTGCTTTAAAAAAAATTGTGGAGTACATGTGTGAGGGTTGGCCCAAGAAAGATCAGGGGGAAGATGATGTTAGACCTTTTTGGGAGGTAAGATCAGGTAAGATTTAGGAGGAAAAATATGTAGTTTTGTGTGGTAGTAAAATTGTACCACCTATTGGGTTATGTGAATTAATTATGAGTTTGTGCCATGATGGACATTTTGGTATAGCAAGAACTAAATCAGTAATTAAGGATATGCTTTGGTGGCAAGGGATTGATAGGGCCATAAAAAGATTTGTTAGGACATGTGGACACTGTTCTTCTGCAGACGAGTCCTTACAAACAGTAAGGCCACCAATGACGACTGTTTGATTCCAAAACAACCATGGGAGTGTGTAGCAGTAGACTTGATGGGTCCTGTAGGAAAGATGCAGCAGTACGTGGTTGTTTTAATCAATCTTTTTCTGAGATGGCCTGTGTTGGAAGTAATAGAAAGAGCTGACACCACTACAGTTCTGGAATTTGTGGATAGAGCATTTTTTTACAGAAGGAATTAGTGCTGTATTATTAAGTGATAATTGCATTCAATTTGTTTCTAAAGCTACCAAAACATATTTTGAGAGAGTAGGCATAAAGCCACTTCACTGTACAATCCCAGTGGAAATGTTATGGTAGAAAGGTTCAACCACATAACTGAAGGGGTAATACAAAGTGCAGTTAGAAATCAGCTTAATTGGAAAATTGAAGGGCAAAAAGCTGTGTGGGTATACAGATTGACCATGAATGACTTTACTGGCTTAGCTCCATTTGTAATAATGAGGGGTAGGATTTGCAAAAGTAAGTTCAATCCTGCTCGGTTGTATGAGAGTAAAGTTGGGCAATAGCCACCTGAGTTAGTAGGGAAGAAATTGGAAGCAACACACATACAGAGTTAATGTTATTAAGATGCTACAAATGAAGTGAAACTGGTTCAGGTAAATTGGTGATTGGATGCAAGTAAAGAAACCAAACAAAGTACTGTTAGACTGGACATCCTTGGCATGGGCTTCCCTAACTTTTTGCCTCTGCTTCCCAGGTTTTCTATGTGTGTTGGATTCTATTTTTGCTGTTTTGATATTCTGGGCACTTTAACACTGCTAACCAGTGCTAAAGTGCAAGTGCTCCTATGTACAATGTATGTATAATTGACTTATCAATGATTGGCATATTTGATTTACTAGTAAGTCCCCAGTAAAGTGCACTACACGTGCCTAGGGCCTGTAAAACAAATGCTAATAGTGGGCCAGCAGCACTGGTTGTGCCAGTCACATGACAAGCCCTGTAGACATGGCTCAGACCTGCCACTGCAGTGTCTGTGTGTGCAGTTTTAAACTGTCAATTCCACCTGGCAGGTGTACTCGATTGTCAGGCCTAAACCTTCCCTTTTTAGACATATAAGACACCCCTAAGGTAGGCCCTAGGTAGCCCTAGGTAGCAGTGTGCAGTGTATGTTAAAGGTGGGACATGTACTCATGTGTGTTACATGTCCTAACAGTGAAATACTGCTAAATTCAGTTTTCACTGTTGCAAGGCCTATCTCTCTCATAGGTTAACATTGGGCTGCCTTAAAATATTTTTAAAGTGCAGATTCCCTTTGAGAGCAGAAAGAAATGTGGAGTTTGGGGTCTCTGAACTCACAATTTAAAAATACATCTTTTAGTGAAGTTGCTTTTTAGATTGTTAGTTTGAAAATGCCACTTTTATAAAGTATGCATTTTCTTGCTTAAACCATTCTATCACCCTACCTGTTTGTGGATTTCCTGTCTGGGTCAGTTTGACAGTTGGGCTGTTTGTGAATCCCTTCTAGACAGTGAGACAGAGGGAGCTGGGATGTAGGCTGCACATTCTGATGAGCCATCTGTGCTAGAGTGAATGGAGGAGTTGTCACTTACACCTGGATAGGCTGTGCCTGCCCTCTCACAATGCAGTCTCCAACCCCATGCTGTGTGTCTGGGGCCTGGCCTGCGCAAGGCAGGATCCTGTGAACAACAGAGAACTACAGAGTAGGCCTACTTCAAAGACAGAAAGGGGTATAAGAAGAGCACCCAAAACCCCTGAAAATTAGATCACTTCTGGAATCAAGAGGAACCTCTGCCAAGGAGAAGAGCTGAGGAGGAGTGCTGCCCTGCCTGTGACTGTGCTTTGTAGAGCTATCCTGCAGTTGCTGCTTCTGCCTGTGAAAGGGGACAAAGACTGGATTTTGTTGTGCATTCATGCTTGAAAAAAATCTCCAAGGGCTTGAACTGAGCTTGCCTCCTGTTTTGAAGTCTCAGGGCCATCAAAGACATCTCCTGCTAACATCTGGACTCTCTGCTGAGACTCCTGCCCTGCCAAGTGATGCCATATCCAGTCCCTGGGCCCTTGAAAGGTGAAGTTGGCAGACATGAGCTGAAAATCCACACACAGAATGCCATGTGGGGAAATTTTCGACGCACCATCTTCAAAGTGGCTGATAAACGATGTGCTGCCACCTTCACGGCTAAAATCGACACCCCACCTGCATCGCTGGTGGGAGATCGACGCATTGTGGCTGGAGAAACTACACGCAACACCCGCTTGCCACTGCTGATAACGATACAAAGTGTGACAGGATTTTCCACGCATCGTCCCCGGGTATCAAAGTCAACACGACTCTGCACGGATCCGAGATGCCCCATCCGGAAATTCACGCACTGCTCTCTTGCGAGGGAGAAAAAACAACACATGGCCGACCTGACCCGAGAAGCAATGATGCACGGCCCCCCTTGTGAGGAAGGAATAGATGCATCGCTGCCTTTTTCGATGCCTGCTCGCCCGTGTGGCTTTATTTTTTACGCTAACCAGGTATTTTGTGCATAATCAACGTTTACATTGTTTTCTATGGAGTAAAACTCTTATTCTTTTGAAAATTCATATTTTAACTTGTGTATTTTGGATTTTTGTCATTATAGTCTTGTTTGACTTAATTAAATATTACGTATTTTTATAAACTGGTGTGGTGTTCCTTTTCTAGTGTTTTCACTGTATTACCGTGTGTGTTGGTGCAAATACTTTACATATTGCTTCTGAGTTAAACCTGCCTGCTCTGGCCAATCTACCAAGCAGGTGAGTGGGGGTTAATCAGGTGTGTTCTCCTTTGCCCTGACTAGAGTGAGGGTCCTTGCTTGGACTGGGGGTAACCTGACTGCCAACGAAAGACCCCATTTCTAACAAGTACCAAAGGGAGAAAAACACTTTTTTGAACCTGAAGAAGTATTAGAAGTTTTACGGAATGCTGTCAGAGTGAAAAGTGGTAAGGTATGGGCCCTTAAGAGAGTGGCTTTGGGATCAAGAGAAATGTGGAAGGATTGTGATGAGAGAGAGAATGGATGTGGGGATTTCCATTGTTTGGAAGACACAAATGTGGAAAGAAGTACACAGTCTTTGTTGGATGCATGGGTTGATGGTGATATTGAAGCAGGAATGAGTGAAACATCTGATAAACAGAGAAAGTAGCCAAGCAAAATGGTGATGATGAGAGAAAGTCAGAAGCTTGCTTGAACAACATTAGTAAGAAAGAAGGTGATAAAAGGAAATAGAAATTACGTATTTGGCTGAAAGATTATGTCGTAGGGTAATTTTGTCTGTGCAATTTAATTCGATTACTTTCCCTCCTTACTTTTTTATAAAATATATGTATGTATATAATATTTCATTGTTGTACACTTTTTATTTAAAATATTTGAATGTATTAAATTCACATAAATGGCTTACTTCACCTAGGAATATACAACCTGTGGTATATACATTTTTTTCTATAACATTGTTGATTGGTAACTTAGAAATTATCAATTAGGGATCATACAATAATAATAGATATTTCCATAACTTCTTAATTTCTTATCCATAGATTTTCTGTATTCTGTAGTCGCAGTACCATCACTGATGGAAAACATGCAATGCATTTTCTATCTAAATGGAGGAGCCACTGCTCCTAACTACATATGGTAACATACCTGTTCACAGCTTAGATACAGAGGCATATGATTGTTTTTTAAAAACATTTGGTCTTCCTTTGAACACAGAATTCTCAACCAAACAGATCTCTTAACCACTATTTGGTGACAGTTGGATATTTTCTTTGCATTTTTCTAGCAAATACATTGTTCTCCTGATAATTCGGTCACAATTAAGGATAAAACAATCAAGATATTTTCCAGGTACAAAAAAAGATTCATTGCAAATTGCAAAACCTGAGCAGCCAAAGCCTGTAATGGCAAAAACACTTTTATATACATAAAATAATGATAAAGCAGTGTTTTCTGCCAAATAACCATTCAAACTATTTTCAATAGGTGACAAATATGTGTGGCTACTGGGGTACTCCCCATAGTTATTCCTGCAGTGACCACAGGAATAACTATGTGGAGTTCCCCAGTACCCCTTCCCCAAATTGAGACCAGAGACTTTTGACCAATGTACTCTTGATGCACAAAGCCTACCATTGTCTTCAACCTTCTCTCTTTGGACACTTTGGGATTTTCCTTCCAGTAAAACTCTCCTTTTAAATAAAATAAACGTATTTTATCAAGACCGGCTGTTCTCACCGTGAAAAAGTCCCGGGCCTGAGCTCTGCACAGGGTAAAACATGTGTCAGCTGGTTACAGTTCACAAACTTCTGTATCAAGTCAATGATGTTTGAAGGTCCCCAAGAGCCTAAGAAACAACAAGCACTATAATGCAATAAATTAACCAATCTACCTTTGTATTTATGTATTCAGCATAGCCCAATTACAGTTTTTGAATTCACAGAATTATATGATTAACCTATACATTTGGTTACTGCTTACTGTTTTATTGTCGATTCTCAGTGGTATAACCCACTTATAGTTTAGTCTTTTGAGATACAACAATCAGCCCTGTCTAGGTGACTTAAACCCCCAAGATCACTACCCCTTTTCCAATATTAACCACACCTAATTTGAGACTGAGATATCATAATGAAAATTAATTATCAGCTGTACTTGCATTTCACTTTCCCCTGTAAATATAACAAACAGTGGCAAAGCAATAGGCCTAGTTTTACTTTGAAAATACAGGCATGATCAGATCCTGTTTTCATGCATTTGCACATTAAAATCAAAAACATTGGCTGAGCAAATGCTTGTCGAAGAAATTAGCTTCTGTGGTTCCTGTTGTGACTGCAAATGTTATTACAGATATTCTTGCTACTGTGGATATTGCTGTGGTCACATTTGCTAGTTTTGGGGCCCCTCATGTTTCTGCTGTGGGCCCTGCAGTGGATAGTGCTGTTGTAGTGGCTGTTGATGCTGCTTTGGTGATCCCTTGATGTAGGAAATGCATCTTATCTCTGTGATCACCCCAGATGTTTTATCTTCTGCTGGACCTTTTATTGGTTTTAGGGCTCTCTGTTCTCTAGCTTTGTTACCAGGAGTTAAGTGCCTATGCTCTTCCTCAAAACATGGTTGAATTGGCATTTTCTTAACTGGCACATTTTACCTTGCCTGTATATCCCTAGTATATGGTGTACAAAGTGCGATTAGGATAGGAAGTTAAATGCCAATTGGGAACTGCAGCACCTCTTGTGCAATCCAAAACAGGGGCAGTGCAAACATGACTAGACCTATCCTGTGTGGCTTGATTGCTGCAGTGTACAAACTGCAGTGCAACCTGTTAGAATTACGCCTTTGACTGGAAAACCCTCCCTTTAGAACATTAGTAAGTGCCCCTTATGTAAGCCTTATAACCCACAAGATAGGGTGTATCATATTTAAAATTTTGACTTATAGAAAATCAATATTACCATATTCCTAAAGAAACAAGGTCCAATACGCTATTCTCAATGTGGCAGGCATAGCTGCCCTATGTAGAAAAGTGCAGATTATATTACCAATATTGGGGAAAATCCAATTCAATGGTGAAGTTGATTTTTTTAAAATAAATATTAAGTAAAGGCAACTTTTAGAAAGTTACCCGCTACCAGCATGAGCTTCTAGAAGGAAAACTTGCATTGACATTTACGAGTTCCCAGCCTGTGCCCAGTCTTGAATAGGTGTGAAAGAGGTTTGAAATGTCTCCCAGGAGCAAAAGATAGGCTGACCTTCATGTGCAGAGATAATTCCTCTATGTTCAACACAATATTCAGGGTGGGGGCTTTGGGCATCCTTTTAACACGACAGTGTCCAGTTCTGTTTGATGCACCTGTCGAACCACATGTCACCTTTGGCGTACATAAAAAGCCAATAACAGGATACGAAGACAGTTCTGATACATCTTCTGTGTGGGTGCTAATGTACCCTACTTTTGTCCTAACAGACTTCTGTCTCTGGTTTTGTTGTTGGCACAAAGCTTGCTTCAAACTGATTTTTAGTGTTAGATGTGGTGATTTCCATAGGACACTCTGCACACCCACAGCCTTTAGAGATGAAGTTTAGTGTGGCCAAAGGCTTTCACTATCTTGAAAATGCCCTGACATTTTGTATCTTGAGCATATTTGCAATATGGCAAACAGGAATTACTGCAAAGTGGGTAGGGTTAGCCCTGGGAAATGTGTTGCTAATGGTTGGGGAATGCCCAGGAGTGACCCTATCCTTAAGCTGGTGCCTGTCATAAATGTACATCTAACAAACTAAAGGGGAAAACCCAGTAACCCCTGGGCCTGGGTAAATAGATTTATGAACAAATGGTCCTAGTGGGGGAAGTGTCAACCTGGACTTACATGGCAGAATTCACCCACCCAAAACGTAAGGTACAGACACATGCATTTTATGGAAGAATATTTTGTTTCTTTTTTATTTACTCTAATAATTTTTAATAAATCCTTTCTGAACTTACAAAAATGCATACTAAGAACAAGGTGAACATAAAATTCTAAAACAAAAATGAGACTCAGGAGCTCTTACGAGGTGATGGCGCAGTACAAAAGTGAATAAGTAAGAGTTCATCACTGTTATATACAAATGTGTACAAGTAGATGGGTGGCTGTAAAAAAAAATCATTGTTCAAATAACACAGCATCCATTGTTTGCATGTCATAAACAGACATTTTTATCTATAGTCCACATCAAAATATTGTTTACGTTTCAACCCCAACAGTAAATCAATTGCCAACGCGTCAGCATCAAGATCAAGGAATACAGTAGGAAGCACCAACAAGGCGCTACGTCAATCAATCACCTCAGAGACATAGTGGATAACAACCCTCAATGCTCTCCGTGGCGCCATCAGGAGCTCAAACTAGTTATGAGTCAAGGACGTGACCATATAAGTGGACCACACAGATGGCTGGAGCATCTCTTCTCCGGACCCATAAACAGAAAGATCATCCCCTTTGACCAATAGGTGATTAATTATTTGTTTGCTGTTGATACAGAGCTTGCTTCAAACTGATTTTTAGTGTTAGATGTGGGAGGACACTGGTGATTTCCATATGACACTTCCGCACACCCCTAGCCCTCAGAGATGAAGTTTAGTGTGACGAAGGCTTTCACCATCTTGAAAATGCCCTGACACTTGGTATCTTGAAATACTGAGCCTTTTTGCAGTATGGCAAAGAGTAACTACTGAAAAGGTGGCAAGGTTGGCCCTGGAATTATTTTCCTATTGGTTAGGGAATGTCCAGTATTGACCCCCATCCATTAGCCGGTGCCAGTCATTAATGCAGCACTCCTGGACAGAACACTTTCAGGACCTGCTGAACAACAGAAGAGAACTAGGGTGTCTGTGAGCAGAAAGGAGCCCTGAAGGACGGGATCTGTCCCCCTTTGTACTCAGGATAAAGATATTGGCTCCAAGGGCCTGTTGGCTTTCTTCCTGTGTAGGTACAGGGACACAGGAAGCTGAAAGAGACCTTTTACTGGGACTAGAAGAAATTTTGGAATCTTTTGAAAACGTTTTCTCCAGACTAGAGAAACTTAGAAAACTGTTTTCAAAATTTTGATTTCCAGACTTTCCCCTGGATCAATCCATGTGGTGTACCTGACTCGGGCTCCAGAGCAGCTGGTTCCGGAATTCCACCTGTGACACACAACCATTGACCAGAACTGGTGCTATACGTTTTCTTGATGGTATTTCTACTTAAAAAATAAAAAATCATATCTCTGGTTCCTTCTATTGGATTTTTGCTGTTGTGGGGTCATTTGGTTTATTACATTTTACTCTACTTTTCTAATTTGATTTTATTGCTTGTTAGTTTGACTTTATGACTGTTTTGGTAGTGCATTAACCTTTTACACATTGCCGTAAAATAAGCCTGTCTCCTTTGTGCCAAAGCTATCAGGTGGTGGAGTTCAAGTAATTAAGGGCTAGATGTATGAAGATTAAGCCTAGCAATTTCCTAATTGCAATTTTTTGTGGATCGAAATTAGGAAATCACTAATGTATGTACCAATTTGTAGTGGGTTGCAAAAAAACCTACCTCATTAATATTAATGAGTTAGGTTGGAATTTGTGACCCACTATGATTCCTGCCATCGCAGTGATGGTGGCACGCTGGGGCCAGCAGACTACTATGTCTGTGACTGCTTTTAAAAAAAGGACTTTTTTTAAACGCAGTCCATTTTCCTTAAAGGAATATATGATGCGTTTGAAAAGAAAAAATGAAATGTTTAAGTTTTATTTTTTAAGAGTAGGCTGTGGCCTGCTCTTAAATAAATATTTTTTAACCTTTCTCAAAGGGGTTGGGAGGAGTCCCTTGAGCACCCCTTCCCATGTGTGAATGGGTGACCACTAACTTTGAGTTGACAATAAAGTACAAATGTTTTGTGACAGCATTTCAGTTGCAAAACATATGTACATACCAATTCAAATCAGTATTTGGAAAGGATGCCCTAAACACGCCCCTTATAGATACCAATTTGCTAACCCAAATCGTGCATCGGTAGCAGGTTATTGAATCGCAATTTCTGGTTTTAATATTTAGAATGCCTTTGTGTGTTTGGAAATGGTTTGATTTTGTGAATCCTGCCATTTGTGACCTCAAAAAGGGTTCGTACATCTAGTCTTAAGTGCTCTGTTCTCTTTGCTTACTTTTCTGAGCCCTACTGTTATTATGGCCATGGTCACTGCTGTGGTTCCTGTTGTTCATGTAGCAGTTGTTGCTACAGTGATAGCAGTTGATGTGGCTTCTGTAGTCTCTGGTGTGGTTGCAGCTATTAATGCTAGGGTGGATCCTGCAGTTGTGCTACCTGTTTTTGTACCCTTGTTGAGATCTCTGCTGTAGTAACAACTGTAGTCACTAATGCTGCCCCTGCCTTTCAAGCAGCAGTTGTTGCTTCTCCTCTACCTGCCAGGGTGAGCTGTAGTTGCCAACTGGTCACTACTGCTGTAGTAATTGTAGTCCCTGCAGTTGTGACAGTTAAGGTCTCTACTGTGATGCAGATGTGATTGCTGCTGTGATCTCTACTGTGGCTGCACAGCAACATCATGGGGCATGCCAGGGCAGCATTTGTGACAAGGAGGCTCTTTAATACGTTTGTGGAGAGGAACTACTTTTTAGAACCTTCAATAGTGTAAAAACACAATAAGTACACTTGACAAATCAACACTGAAACACCCCCTCACTATTCATTTTTTAGGTCTGAATTTAGCCAACACCTTTTGATAGTAATAAAATTATGTATACATATTCTAGGTAGTTATAGTTAGGTTTGCTCTTTCATAAGAAAAGCGTTTTTGTGTTGTTAATAACTTTGGCATCATTTGACAAATCATGACATAACTTTTTTAAAATGTGCTACTTTTTGACTATTTTGTGCATGGAAGTTAGAAGGTGAACCATCAAAAGGTGGACCAAGAAAAAAGGAAGCTTACAAAACGCAAAATCCCTATGCATTTTCCATAAACTTCTTTAGACAAGGCTACAGCAAACACTGCTGAACATAATTACACCAAATTCAGCATGAAGCTAGATCTTGCAATGCAGATTGTGCTTTGTGATTTGGTGTAATTCCGTTCATTGATTTTGAGAAATTAAGGTTTAAAAATAATTGTATATCTGGATGGTTGAGGGGCAGTTTAAAAATCGAGCATTCTAATTGGCCCTGTGAACTTTATTTTCATTTGGCCATCTCACTCCCATGGGATTTAGGCATTAGCAAGAGCGAGCGCTCTAATTGGCTGCCAGCAACATGACAAAATGTTGCTGGCAGCCATTATAGGACTTGTGGACTTATATCCCAGTCCTGAAGTTAATAAAATGAGAGGGGAGGGTAGGGATACCCAATCCACCATGGTCCCATGGAGGGTGGACCCAGAGGGATTCCACCTGGGGTCAAAAGAAAAGAAATCAGCAAAAAATGCTGCAATTCTGAAATACTCTTGCGGAATCAGAAAGAAAACGAGAATGGTGGCCAGGCTGCATTTTTACTATAACCCCCAGGAAGCCCCCTCCCCCTGGTACTGTATTCATAAAGGGGATGAGGGCTGAGTGCCCCCCCCAAGCCTCCAGAGGCCCCAGTGAGCCCGCCCTCAGGGCAGAAAACAATATTTATGGGTGGGGGGGATGCACAGTCCCTCTCCCTGAGTCATCAGAGGCCCCGTGGAGCGAACCCCTGGGGCTGAACATATTATGTATGGGGAGGGAGGACATGTGGCCTCCCTCCCCAAACCATCAGAGTTCCCAGGGAATCCATCCCCTAGGATCAGAACAGATGCTATGTCCTGAGGAGCACACCCCAGGATAGAGCAGTTTCCCTGCCCGCACAGGCACAAGCAGGTAAAGTTGTGCTTGCTCTTGCTTGTCAGGAACATTTTTAAAACTCCCGCCAAG
This sequence comes from Pleurodeles waltl, assembly GCF_031143425.1. Taxonomy (NCBI): domain Eukaryota; kingdom Metazoa; phylum Chordata; class Amphibia; order Caudata; family Salamandridae; genus Pleurodeles; species Pleurodeles waltl. The sequence continues at coordinate 1,235,573,324 of NC_090447.1, forward strand.
CAGGAGCAAAGTAAACACCACATCCTCTGCCAGCCGGCAGGACTTTTAATATGCTTCCGTGCTTGCACTGAAGTAGGCAGGAAAACAGATTAAAATATTGTTCCCATCAATAGTGAGCAGCATTAGTAGCTGCTCCCTGTGGGTGGGAGCAATGCTTGCTCCTGCTGTATGTGGGGAGCTGGCTGGGGCTGCAGGGGCCTTGGAGATAACCCCACAGCCCCCAACAAGACTCTGATGGGTGCTCTGGGTGGGCATTAGGGCACCCACCTGTAACAACTTCAGGGCCCCAGGGGCGAGGCCCCTGGGACCTAGATCAGCCTGGGGATGAGGACTCTACCCCCCCTTCCCCTCAAAATCATGCCTCGGGCCACAATCAGCCTGGGGAGGTGGACTTTGTGCCCCTCTCCCTCTAAAAATTGTGATGGGCTTCAGGTAATGGGTTCCCTGGGGCCGATAATGGCCTGATGAGGGGGGCAGAGTGCTCCCCTCAATATCACATCGGGCCCCAGGGGATGAGGTCCTCAGGGCTAAAATCAGCCCAGGGAGGGGGGCACACGCTTGCCTTGCCCTAAAAATCACACCAGGCCCCAGGAATGGGATGCATAGGGCCAAAATCAGCCTGGAGAGAGGAGCCATGAGTGCCCCCTTCCTCCTTATTTAAAGGAGTGGTGCTGGGGTGTCCAGGGCCTAACAAGACGCGAGGAGGGGGTCAAACATCCCCTTCCCTTTTAATAAAAAACAACGGCCCTGGGGGATAGCGTGCTCAGACCCTAAGAAGGTTTGGGGTACCCTCCCCTTTATTTTAAGTAGTAGCCCTGCAGGATGAGGTCACCAGGGATTAATAAGGCTCAGTGTGGGGGCCATGTGGCCCCCTCCCCTTAAATAAACAAAAAGCCCTAGGGGTGGGCTTCCAAATCCTAATAAGGATTGGGGAGGGGTCCACATGACCCTATCCCTTTAAAATAAATAAGGTCCTGGGGAAGGAAACAAGTCCCCAGGGCCTAATGTGGATTGGGGTACCCTCCCCTTTACTTTTAAGTTGTGGCACAGGGGTATGACGTCCCCAGGGCTTAATAAGGCTTGGGGTGGGGGGCTACGCAGCCCCCCTCACCTTAAATAAAACAAATAGCCCCGCGGGACGAGGTGCCAAGGCCTAATAAGGCTCCGGGAGGCCCGATCACCTTCAAAATAAATAGGTTCTGGGGAATTGAGTCCCCACAGCCTAATGTGGCTTGGGGAGGGGGGCACATGGCTCTCCTCCCCTTTTAAAAGAAAAATGCCCTGGGGGATGGGGTCCCTAGGAACTAATGAGGTTTGGGGAGGGGGGCCCTAAGTCCCCCTGACCTTTACTAAAAAAGGTCCTGGGGAAGAGGGTCAAGTCCTGTGGCCAATCTCCAGCCTCACACTGCCCGAAGGCCATGTGCAGTGTGGAATTGGCTGCCTTTGGGGAGGTTGGCCAGAGGGCCTGGCCCCAGGCCAGGCCCTCTGGCCAACCCCCTATTGTGAATGGCTGAAGGAAGGACATGTGCAGTGTGGATTGGATGCCTTTAAGGGAGTTAGCTTCGTGTGGGGGGTTGGCCTCAGTGCCTGGCCCTGCAGCCAATCTCCCACTAAGCATTGGTGGGGGGGTTGGATTTATGTGTCATAATTAAATATTACTTCCATTTAAAAAACCATAGAAGTTCACTTGAAAAATCAAAGGTTAAAGTAACGTTATCATTAGGTGTATTTGTCAATGACAACATCAACATTTTAAACTGAAAAAAAAACAAAAATTCACCAGTTATAGTTTTCAGTGCTAACTATAACCTGCGCACCGGCTATTCACTGCTTATTACCTCACAAATTACACCACTCATGACATGTTGTATGACTTAATTTATGACAATACTGATGACATCTCAAATTACATCATTGATGATATCACTGAGGACATCACTGATGACATCATCCATCAAGTGTGTTCATTTATTTTATAGCTTACATAGTGGTGCATGACTATAATAGTACTTCTTTGCCTTATGTTGTCCCGCCTATGCTCAGCTAATGGGTGTAAGTGTTTACAAAATGCATGTGTTCCTAATACATCATAGGTGTGTGTAGGTTTTGAACATGTTCTAAATGTTTGCATTGGAGAGTAACTCAGTGTGCAGGTGACAGTTGACAACTTTTGTTCAGCACATTCCACACACATTGTTAGGCTCTGCAGAAAACACTTGCAACAGGACAAAGATTCTACATGCAACATACATTCTATGTGGAACAACACTGTAAGCAGCCTTGAGTTATTAGACAGAACTGTCTCAGCATGACAATCTCTACATAACATACAAGACTGTGTGAACGCTGTGTAAAGCTATGTCCATGTGCTTGTTTTACTTCAGAATATGGGCTATCTGTAAAGGTTTAACCACAGTATGAAGGCTGCAGGTAGTATGATCTTTAGCACCTTTAGACTTGGTTATTTTAAGGAAATAGTGTTGTTTTGATAACTGTTGCCTAGAGTGCACACTGTTCTTGGTAGATCCCATTGAAATAGTCTGTGATGTATTTCTCACGAGAGAATCATTGTTTGCAAACAGTGTGGTATAGACTGAACTCGCGCCATAGAGTAAATACTGTTTGTAGTATCCACTTCTCTACTCATTTCAACTTCATTTCTCAATGTAGGTTTGGTGAATGTCAGTTGTTTAATACAAGTAAAAGCTATTGGTAGTAGGGCATCCATTTTGGAACAGACGTTCAGTATTTTTAGGAAGTTGGCTTACTCTGAACAGATGTAAAAAGATTACACACCATACTCAATGACTTTCCCATATATCTGTGGTCCATAAGAGCCACAACTGCCAACTTTGGAGCTAGGGAACACGGTTCGAGTCTCGGCAGGGGCTCAACATTCTGTGATTCTTGGCAAATTACTTAATTTCCCCTTGCTTCCAAAAATGAATGTGTTCTTGTGTAATGTTACCGGTGCTCATGTAAAATGATGTAGTACTTTGTATTGAGTTTGCACTAACTGAACTCTATTTGAAGAGACCCAATTTACATTCAAAGGCTAGATGTTTTTTGCTATCACGGTTGAGTCCATGAAGTGCTTGAGTCTGGATTCCTTTTCCATCATTTTGGAGACAACAACTTGGCCATCTTTTTGCCTGGAACTAAACTATGTGCTTGGTTGGTGACCCTCCGGAGGTTATCAAGAGCACGTGCCATTGCCTAGTGTTTAGCTCTACTCAAGTCAGTTGGTTAATGCACCCACAGCAGAGGTCTTGACAGAGCAAGAATGTCACACATTACAATCCTGGCATAGATTTTCCACCTCTTCATCTCTGCAAGGTCAATGCAAATGAATTATAGCAATTTTGTTAAGAATTGAACCTGCTTTGCAGTGCTATGAAATGGCAGAACCTGTATTATCAAGCACTATATAAAAAAATTAAAAAACAAGTTCATCCCAGACTGCCCCATCATGCACCAGATAAACAGCCCTAGGGTACAGGATGTGGTGTAAGGGCCAGAGCTGCTGACTTTGGAGCTGGGGAACACAGTTTGAGTCTTGGCGTTGATTCAACCTCCTGTGATTCTGGGCAAATCACTTAATCTCCCCTTGCTATCAAAAATGAGAGTGTAATGTAACACTGCTCATGTAAAACTCTGTCATACCTTTCGATCAAGTTTGTGCTATTTAACACTGCAAACAAAATACATAAATTAAGCACTCCAATACCTTTGTGTCAAGTTTGCTCTATATAAAACTGCAAAAAAAAAAAAAAATGAAAAGAAACAGCAAGATGTCCAAAAACAAGGAAGAAACAACATACTGCCATGAGCGTGAAGTAGTGATGAAAAAGAAAAAATAGTGGGCCACACTAAGGTACATGCCTGATCGTGCAATAATCTGTGTAACAGGGTCAGTCTCCAAGGCGGTAACAAAACAGCATCCGGGGGAAACATGTAAAGCATTTACCAATGGCATCAAGGAATTTTTTAAAGCCAAGCCCAGGAACGAATGAAAGGGATGGGTGTGAGATGGGTGTGGTTAAAGCCCACAGAATAGATTACAGCTTGTTGAGAAGAGCAGCGTTTGCATGCTGCTATGTTCAACCTAAAAAGGAGGTACAAGGGTAACATTTTAGCCTGCTTCACATTTGACAAAAGTGCTGTTGGATATTTGCGTTCGTAGGGCCCCTCATGATTAAACTTGCCCATATAGGAGCTTTGATTTTTTAATTTTGTGGTGCCACTGACACAGGCAAGTTCCGGATAGAACCAGGAAGTGGTAGACTCAATGTGCATCTTGGGGTAGTCACAGTATGCAGTGGTGTCTCCATCTGACTCATGCCATTTTGAGCTTGCTGATGCTGGCACACTGATGTTGTCAGGGATGCTTTGTGTAAAGCTGTCACCCTCTCCTTCCTCATCTCCTCCCACCATGATCTGAGCTGATTCCATGCTCTCATCACCACCACCATCTATAGCAATTTTTTAGGGTGCTCCTCGCCCCGGATTGCGCAATGTTTTTTCATATTGGTAATTTGGCCTCCAGTAACGTAGTGTGAAACAGGCTTACCTCGATGAATGCTCATATAGCAAATGAAGCATATTACAATGTTACCCTTCTGCTTGCTAATCATAAAGAAGTCCCAAACTGGGGAGGAGAATTTTTTAGTCTGCCACTAGTCCCACTGCCAATGCCTAAAGAACTGGAGGTAAATGTGTATTGATGATTGCCTCTCTGCAGTGTGTACTTCAACTGAGGTAGTGGTAGATGAAGGTCTCAATGGCTGCCTTAAAAATATGGAAGCTGGAGGTGGTGTTAGAACCAGTGCTCACATCCATTTGAGCAGTTTGAACAGGAGAGGTAATCTTGGTGTCCTCTGAGCCAGCTTCCATGACAATGACTGGTACGTCTCCTCATCCCATTGCGTTTTTTTAAGGTTTTTAGGAACTTTCTTTTTCCTTTGTCTCTTGTGGCGGGTCCCAGTCTGAGCCGGGGTCCAAATAATGACCAGATCATCAGAAGGGGGCTTGGAGAAGATGGCGGAGTACCCTTTCTTTTTCTTGCTGAAGATCGGGAAGCCAATGGTTCAGGAAGAGGTACATCTTGCTCAGCAGGAAGCTCAATCTCCTGTTATGCTCCTGCTTAAGGAAGAACTATTGCTGGCTGAGGCTCCTGTTGTAAATTTTGCTCAGTTTCCTTCAACAATTAGATACCAGTTTGTGACTGAGGCAAATCCAATTCAGAGTCACTGCTCGCCGCCATGATTGCAGTGACAGCCTTTCTGAGAGACATGGGCTTGGGATTAGGTTGGGGTGGTGCTCTCGCTGATGCTGGAGTGCAGCTCCCAGCTAGCTGCCTGGAGGACGGTGCAGCAGGTCCACCATGCTTCCTTAAAAAGGTGGAGAATGGCATGTCAGTGGTGGCAATCTGCTTCTTCTCCTCCTCCTCACAGGCCACTTTATTGGCAGGAACACCTTCTGATATGGCCATGTTCAAGCCCTGTCAGTTGGCACTTAGCTGCACTAGCGGAAGCAGGCGGAAGAGTAATGAGGTGGTGCTGTCACTTTGTGCCGGGCTTCTGTCTGGCAGTACTGTGAGTAATGTCTCTTGTGCACCTAAAAGCAAAGAAACCATAAAAACATTTAGAGAAATGTGACATTTTTGTAGTTTGAATTAATTATTCATAGTACAAACAATCTAATTTAGTAAGGATATCCCAAATAATAAACAATAGTCTATACATTCTAATCCACAACATAACATAACATTTCAATCAGGATAACAAAATACATATGTAACAGTTTGCTTTATGTGCATCTAAGGGAAGACACCTGGGGCAGGCTGGAGGGTGCAGGTGAAAATTACATAATCCTTCAAAAATGAACACTTCTGTGCACATATGGCAGGCTGGGGTGCAGGGGAAAATTACCTAATCCTTACAAAATTAATGCTGATGTGTGTCTCTGGCCTAAGAGAAGAAGACCTATGGCAGGCAGGAAGTCAAGAGAAAATATAAAAAAATGAAAGAAAATGCTGGTACAGCACTAGGGACTATGGGAAATCCATTGTGAGGCAAGAAGGTGCAGGGAAAAATAGAAAAAATGCATATAATAATATAAACACTGTTCATACAGATTCTCAAGCCCATTAAACTGATATCAAGAACAAAAGTAAAAAAATGAACAAAAATGGCATAGACGCCTTCTATTAATGTCCCTAGAAAATGTCTTTGAAAACTGGAAAAAAGGTCACATGGTCAAACAACAACAACAGCAAGCGAGGACGCATGGAAAACTAAGAATGCAGGCCTATGGCAAAGGCACACTGACTCTCTACACAAAATGGCACTGGCCACATGGTCAACAAACAAAAGCAAGCAAAGAGGCATGGGCAAAGGAAGACATGAAAGTATATGGCAAAACCACACTGGCTGTCTACATAGAATGGCAGTCGGACACATGGTTGAACAACATCAGCAAGCAAGGATATGGACAAGAGCCTAACAATGATTCGGCAATGCCAATAACAAAAATTAAGTCAGCTATGAAAAATATTACTGCAACATACAGCCTAGCAAGACATGATATTACCCCACTATAATACGCTTTTTGCAGAAAAACAAAGTGGAATACAAAATAAAACATTTTTCATGTAATCCAGTGCTATTTCTGGCCTAAATCATAGATGTTTCAAAACATCATATTGTAAAACAACAACATATTTTAAAATAGCCAGTGATTGCTACTGGTTGTACGACCCATGTGAGACTAAGCTATATGGTAAAATAAATGTATTATGCAAATTTAACAAACATTAAGAACATGTACTTAACTTTTCACCCTTTTTCTCTTATAAAAGATAAAAATTAAATGCAAAAAAACTAGTCTTTTACTGCAATGCCAAAAAGCTCACCACAACCACAATCACATTTAAAACTTGAATAAAAGTACAAATAAAAATACTGGTGCATGCCTTTTATCAAACAACACCCTTATCCAAATGTTTTTGAACTCACATGTTGTGATGTCACAAAAGCAAACTAATTAAAATCCAATAGTACATAAGCAGAAGGAATTGAAGAGAAAGAGTGATCCTTTCACCTTGAAATCCAAATTAAAAAGTGACCAGGAAATGCACAAAGCTCTAGGATGAGCCTTCTGGAGAGGAAGAGGATGTTGGAGCCTCTGGGGTACTTCCTTCCTGTTGAGAAAAAAAAAAGTAAAATAAAAAATGTTTTTGCACTTAAAAATAAAAAAAACCTTAACCATTGGTTTAAGTTGAATATCAACTTGAAAATGTATTTTGAAGTTGATTTAGTTGCTTCCCAAGTAGAAAATCTACTTGTGAAGCAGCCACAGCCACTCTCGATCACCAGCATCACAAAATGGCACCTGAAATATAAATGGTGAACAGATATAACGCTAGCAAGCGGCAAATCTCGTTCTTGCTCACAAGTGTATGTTCATGGATGCTCCCATGCTCCAAGCAGAATATAAATCTGCCACGTGATGGATGGCAGAATTTAACAGGACCAACGTGTTACACACGTAGCGCAGAGTTACCCAAATTCTGCCAACTCCGCAAGTGGAATGATATTTCAGCCCGGGCCTAGTAACAACACGGATCCTCTCGATTTCCTTTGTTAAAAAGTGGCACAATCACTGAATGTGACCACAAGTCTGGAAACCATAATTTATTGTCATGTTAAGGAGGTTAGTGACAAAAGGTGCCCACAACACAACATCGATTTAGACTGGTCGTCTGGTACCACAACGGGGCCTGGTTCTTGGTTAATCAGCAAGGCTAAAATAGCCTCTCTCACTTCCTCCCAATCAAACCTGAAATGTATTCGCCCAACATGGTAATTATATGGAGGAATACGTTCAGGATCAGCATAAATGGATTAAAAATGCTTAGCCCAAACATCCAAAGCAATATCTGAACTCAACAAGGATCCCATGCCAGCATGAAATATGGGTTGATTTACCACCTTCCATAATAAGCCACTATCTCACTTAAAACATGCAAAAGTGATTTCACCCTACACTTCTCTACATAATTGCTGTTTTTAGAAGTAAGTCAAGTGTGCTAGCCAGTAGGCCAGAAAGGATATAGTAACACTTGGAAATAAGTATGTGGACCAGGTACTGAGATATTATGTGCATGAGAATGAAGCAGTGAGTTCAAATACACAAATTAGGATTCAAGAGACAGAGCAAAATGACTGAAGTGAGAGTTTTTCTAAAAATGCAGATCATAAGACTTGTTTCTTGTTGAATCCAATACAGACATTCTTGAATGAAGTGAGGTATTCTCCAGGAGGAAGCCCCGGAGGATGAGAAAAGAAGATGGGGAATGTTGGGTTACAAAAATAAATTATCAGGATCTCTGAATCACTCCTGAGCATATGTAAATATTACCTGATTTGATGCTGAATTACATCACTAGATATTTGCATAAAGAGCCTCATAGAGGGAGAGAGTCCAAGATAAGATTTTTGCCAGAGATGTCTAATTTGTCAGAGAAATAATCAGGGTGAAGGACTGCTGTACTTATGAAATATATTAGTAGACCATAGGGCCCTTTTACAATACTTCAAGCACCTGTCTTTGAATGCCTGTTTACAATGGCCTTATGTAAATGTTCATGATTGTTTGCGTATTCTCTAAATAGATTGAGGCCTATGCCACTCGGAGATCAGATAGCATGACAGTTGCCAAACTTTCGTTGGGAACCTTAGAGAACTCCACTGGCTCCGGATACACAAGCACACACACTTTAAACTTCTCACCCACACATAAAAAGCTCTCCACAACACTGGACCTCCCTACTTGAACAGCCACATTTACTTTCACCCACCTTCCAGACATTTCCACTTTCATGGTCTCTCACTAGCCACACCTTACGCAAACCCAAACTGCAGAGCAGAGGGCTGCACCTTCTTGTACCTGGCCCCTAAAGCCTAGAGCAACCTCCCATAACACATCAGATACTCCTGCTCTCTTCTCGACTTTCCCAAGAAGCTGAAGACCTGGCTTTTTGAGTAAGCCCCCAATGGATGGCCTCACATACGAGCTACAGAGTGCTGATTAGTGAGCTGTCATAGTTGTCAGCCTTATGGTGGTCTTCCCCCAAACATTTTGCCTACTTACCTCCAATTTTTTCTGGATTTCGTTTTTGTTGGCCATAGGAATTTGTGCACTTCAATATTGCTAACCAGGGCTGTGTTCATGCTCACTGCCCTAAACATGTTTGATTGGCATATGCCTCAATTTCATATGTGAGGTACTAATAAGTCCCTTGTAGAGTGGCATATCGTATACCGCGGGCCTGTAAATTAAATGTTACTGGTGAGCCCGCCATGTCAACTTGGCATTTAACCTCCCTTGCCAAGTATTTAATTCCCCTTTTTTTACATAGAAGTCACCTATATTTAATATAAGGGGAGCCTAAGCAGGGTAAGTAGCCCATAGGGAAGGCTGCCCTATAATTAAAAGATTGGACTGCACTTTTAAGTTTCACATGTCCTGGTAGGGAAAATTCCCAATTTCATTTTTCACTATTGTGAGGCCTGCCCCTCCCATAGGATAACATTGGGGATTCCTTATTACATTTAATAAGCTGTAATGCCTAATTGGGAGCAGGTAGATATATCATGGTTAGCACCTAGGCAATTGTAATGATAAACCATCTTTGATGGTAAAGTCAGATTTTTTATTACAATTTTCAAAATGCCACTTTTAGAAAGTTGACATTTTGCTGAGCTCAGCCCTTTGTGTCTACAGCCTGTCTTGAGTCACATGACTTGAGGTAGTGGACACTTGTGAATTCCTCCCAGACAGTCACAGAGTAGAGGAATTAGGCGTGCCTCAATGGGCCATTAGCTGGCAGGATGGGACGGAGCTGAGTACAGCCCCACTTACACCTGAATAGCCTGTGCTCTTCCTCTACACAAGGGGCCTAAAATCCTTATTGTTACTGCAGCCAGTTTAGAGCCATGGGATCAGGAAATTCCATTCTCTTCAAGGAACCTTTCCAGAAGCTTCTCCCACTTTCAGAAGAAGGGCATGAGGGAATAGAAATAGGACCGTCATACGCACTCTTCAGTTCACTATTGGAACTGCAAAAGGACTCTCAGAGGACTGCCTTCTACTGTGACGTGCACTCTGCCAGACTGCTACTGTACCTGCAAGGACTGCATGCAGCCTGGAACCTGCTTTGAGCCCTCAGAGCCAAACCCTGCTGTTGATCCCTGCATCTTCACCTGCACCCAGGATTGTCAGTAGTGGCACCAAGATCTAGTCTGGTGGCCTCCTGTTCAAAGCCACAAGGATATAAAAGACTTCCACCTTAAACATCTTAAACCTGCACCAGCCTGAGTGAGTTGTGAACCCTCAAGAGGTGTCCCACCAGTTCTAGACCCTTGGCTGTGGTGCTAAGTGTGCCCAGGTGGCTCATTTCCAAAACTGAGGAAAAGTTGGCCAAAAAGGGCTCTGAGAACCAGGAGGAGAACGCGACAAACATGCTCACCTATCCACCCAAAATGCCTTGCTGTGTGATTGACTTTGTGGCTTCCCCTGCTACATTCTTCCCTTGAGCAGCAAAAACATTTTAATGATCCTTTGCCAAAGGGGTATCCTACCTTGTGGAACTGTCTTCGGCTACAGCCCTTTACCCCTTCCCGCTGGAGTTTTTGGACTTCCATTTCAACAACTAAGTTGCACCGTAGAAATCTTCACTCCAGCTGCGGCCCAAGTCATTTGACAATGGCGCTCTCTTCTTGGAAACCTCCTGCATCCTTGCCCCACTGAACTTTACCTTCTTAGACATTTTTCTTCAAGAATTGTTCTAAGTCAGAAGGTAAGCACTGATCAGGCCCAATCCACTTCTTATATCTGAACCATGCTCCATTGCAGTTGGCCTTCACTTTTGACTTTGACCCAGCCTCGCACGACTAGATGTTCGTGGTTGACACTTTGATCTTTTGGACACTAACTTTTACTAAAAACATAAAAAATTCATAACTCCGGCTTTACTGTTTGGATGTTTGCTTTTTTGGTCCCAAAACATGTATTACAATTTGCTCTTGTGTTCTAATTTTTTTTCTTGTGTTATGCTTTCACTTTATTACTGTTTATGTGCTGAATAAATACTTTACACATTGCCTCTAAGTTAAGCCTGACTACCTTTTGTGGCAAGCCACTTAGAGTTAAGCATAGGTAAATTTTGTGACTTTTTGTGGTTAGAGATTGTGGATATTGTTTGACCAGGACTCACACCCCAGTCAACCGACAACCCAATACCTCACACGCGCTATAAAAATACCAATGACATGTCACATAACATCCCATAACAATCAAGAGCCCATTTTGACCTGCTCACTTCTATTGAAAATTAAATTACATTTTGAAATTGATTTGTACAGCTCTCCAGATTGAGATGGTGCACTCAGCTGGTGATGCTTCTGGGTACCTGTCGCAAACACCATGATTGGCATGCCTGTTAGGTGCAGTCTGTTCAGAAGATTACCAAATGTAATTACTCAGCAGCAGTTTTACTGCCTTTCCAGGTTCAGCATGAATGGTAGATCACTAGATAAAAACAGCAAGCAAAGTCAAAGATTTCCTGTTAGCCATCTATTCAAACGTGAATAAAGAAGAATATGTTACTAGAACAAAGCCCATCGAGCCTAACCTATATAGCAGTGTTCCGGCATGCTAATAATGTCAGTATCCCAGAAAAAAACAATGAGAGAAGCAAAACTCCTGAACAGTCAGAATTGCAGATGCAAGAACCTGCAACAGAAGAGTTACCTTCAGCTCCTCAAGCAGAGGATGTAGATGCCCTACCTACTGAATCTGTTGAAGAAGATACATCTTGTAGTAGATCTGGTGTAGAACTTCTTAAAGAAGTGGAAGTGAAAGTGTACCTTTCTTTACCAGTTTATTTATCGTCTGTGTGCAAAATAATGTAATTTTATATGGGGTATCCACCATCATCTGAAAAGAGAACACAAAAAGAAAAGTATGAAGACATAAATATACTGAAAGGGAAAATATTCTGTTATCAAAGCAAAGGTTGGTATGAAGGTGATGTATGAACCACCAACAACCATTTGTCATTAACATAAAAATACCTCTACACCCAAAGTCAACGTGAGGAAGCATATTGATGAAGTTCATAAAGGCCTCAGAAGAGATGCCACCACTCCTGCTAAACACCTGAAAGAAACTGTTTCCCCCTCAAAAATAGTATGTGTGACAGCAAAAAAACGAATATTTAAAGGAGTCTTTCACATTAACTACCTGAAATGCCCCTGTTGAGGAAGAGAGTACTTTTTGCAAGTTCTGCAAGAAGTTAAAAACACACACTGTTTGCAGTAGACAGAATAAGTGCTCTAATTCTGCAAAAGTATCTGAAGTTCCGGAATAAGTAACACCGATAGTAACCCTGCCTCTGTCTAATGTGCATTCACCACAAAACGAATTAACAGGGACAAATCATGTTAACAAGAAATCCAATACACAAGCAACGGAGAAACCTAAAGTGAAGATGGTTTCTGAAATCTAATCATCTACGTCCTCTGCAACATGTAGGCGAGGAAGCCAGTTGTTGTCGGCATAGTTTGACTTAAACCAACGTTATTGGAACGTATGTAAGCAACAGTTTACCTCCAAACAAAACTTGCAAAAGCACATTGATTTGCCACACAGACTGCAAGACCATTTTTGTTCAATTCTGCAGATGTCCAATCTGCGCATATGATACTCGTCTAAAAAGGGGGGGAAATGACGTTTCATTCACTTGCAAAGATAACCTCTAATTTGGAAAAAAGAGCAATAAAAAAACCTATAAAGCTTGTTCTTAATAAGGAAGCTAACGCGAATCTCAACTACAGTGAAGAGTACAAGATACCTACAATACATGGTAGCCCCCTTCATCAATTAAAATGTTTGAATGAACCAGATTTTGGCACTGAGGTGAAAGTATGTAAAACGTTTGCACTTCTTAGGTGCAATAAATATGGAAAAGCACATTACAAAAAATACTGACCTGGGTAAACATAAAAGAGGCAGCAAGTGTAATACATCTAGCTCGCCTGATTAAATTAAAAGCAGAAGAACTAAGTATAAACCATTTGTATGACTATAGGAAAATTACGTATAGATTTTTATTTTCTACTGATTGGCCACTGTTAGAAATGGGGTCTTTGGTTGGCAGTCAGGTTACCCCTTCTCCAAGAAAGGACCCTCACTCTAGTCAGGGTAAAAGAGAACCACCCTCAGTTAACCTATGAGAGAGCAACCCTTGACCCTGCTTCTGCAGGCAGGTGGCTCCTCGCTCCACCGCCCGCGCCACCTCCTCACCGTCTTTTTCTTGTTTCCAATTCCCCGCCGCAGCGTCCCCTGCCGCCCCTCCCACCTCCCCCTCCTCCTCTTCACCGTCTTTTTCTTGTTTCCAATTCCCCGCCACTGCGTCCCCTGCGGCCCCTCCCGCCTCCCTCCTCCTCCTCCTCACTGTCTTTTTTTTGTTTCCAATTCCCCGCCGCTGCGTCCCCTGCTGCCCCACCCCCCCCAGCCTTCCCATTCGACCAGCCCTCCCTCCTCCCAGCTGCCACTCCCACCCTCCACTCCTTTTATGGCAGACGTGGCGCGGTAACGGGGAGCAACCCTTGACCCTGCTTCTGCAGGCAGGTCGCTCCCCACTCCGCCGCCGGCGCCATCTTCTCACCGTCTTTTTCTTGTTTCCAATTTCCCGCTGCTGCGTCCCCTGCGGCCCTTCCCGCCTCCCCCCTACACCTCCCTCCTCCTCCTCACCGTCTTTTTCTTGTTTCCAATTCCCCGCCGCTGTGTCCCCTGCAGCCCCTCCCACCTCCCCCTCCACCTCCTCACCGTCTTTTTCTTGTTTCCAATTCCCCGCGGCTGCGTCCCCTGCGGCCCCTCCCGCCTCCCCGCTCCTCCTCCTCACCGTCTTTTTCTTGTTTCCAATTCCCTGCCGCTGCGTCCCCTGTGGCCCCTCCCCCCTCCTCCTCTTCACCGTCTTTTTCTTGTTTCCAATTCCCCCGCCGCTGCGTCCCCTGCGGCCCCTCCCACCTGCCCCCTCCTCCCCCTCACCGTCTTTTTCTTCTTTCCAATTCCCCGCCGCTGCGTCCCCTGCGGCCCAACCCCCCAGCCTTCCCATTCGACCAGCCCTCCCTCCTCCCAGCTGCCACTCCCACTCCCACCCTCCCCTCCTTTTATGGCAGCCACGGCGCGGTAACGGGGAGCAACCCTTGACCCTGCTTCTGCAGGCAGGTCGCTCCCCGCTCCGATGCCCGCGCCACCTCCTCACCGTCTTTTTCTTGTTTCCAATTCCCCGCCGCTGCGTCCCCTGCAGCCCCTCCCACCTCCCCCTCCTCCTCTTCACCGTCTTTTTCTTGTTTCCAATTCCCTGCCACTGCGTCCCCTGCGGCCCAACCCCCACAGCCTTCCCATTCGACCAGCCCTCCCTCCTCCCAGCTGCCACTCCCACTCCCACCCTGCCCTCCTTTTATGGCAGCCACGGCGCGGTAACGGGGAGCAACCCTTGACCCTGCTTCTGCAGGCAGGTCGCTCCCCGCTCCAATGCCCGCGCCACCTCCTCACCGTCTTTTTCTTGTTTCCAATTCCCCGCCGCTGCATCCCCTGCAGCCCCTCCCACCTCCCCCTCCTCCTCTTCACCGTCTTTTTTTTGTTTCCAATTCCCCGCCGCTGCGTCCCCTGCGGCCCAACCCCCACAGCCTTCCCATTCGACCAGCCCTCCCTCCTCCCAGCTGCCACTCCCACCCTCCCCTCCTTTTATGGCAGCCGCGGCGCGGTAACGGGGAGCAAACCTTGACCCTGCTTCTGCAGGCAGGTCGCTCCCCGCTCCGATGCCCACGCCACCTCCTCACCGTCTTTTTCTTGTTTCCAATTCCCCGCCGCTGCGTCCCCTGCAGCCCCTCACGCCTCCCCCTTCTCCTCCTCACCGTCTTTTTCTTGTTTCCAATTCCCCGCTGCTGCGTCCCCTGTGGCGCCTCCCGCCACCCCCCTCCTCCTCCCCACGTCTTTTTCTTGTTTCCAATTCCCCACCGCTGTGTCCCCTGCGGCCCCACCCCCCCAGCCTTCCCATTCGACCAGCCCTCCCTCCTCCCAGCTGCCACTCCCACCCTCCCCTCCTCTTATGGCAGCCGTGGCGCGGTAACGGGGAGCAACCCTTGACCCTGCTTCTGCAGACAGGTCGCTCCCCGCTCCGCCGCCAGCGCCACCTCCTCACCGTCTTTTTCTTGTTTCCAACTCCCCGCCGCTGCGTTCCCTGCGGCCCCTCCCGCCTCCCCCTCCTCCCCCATCCTCCTCCCTCCTCTTCCTCACCGTCTTTTTCTTGTTTCCAATTCCCCGCCGCTGCTTCCCCTGTGGCCGCTCCCACTTTCCCCCTCCTCCTCACCGTCTTTTTCTTGTTTCCAATTCCCCGCCGCTGCGTCCCCTGCAGCCCCTCCCGCCTCCCCCCTCCTCCTCCTCACCGTCTTTTTCTTGTTTCCAATTCCCCACCGCTGCGTCCCCTGCGGCCCCACCCCCCCAGCCTTCCCATTCAAGGCAAGCCCATCTGCGCCCGTCCGCGCCAAGACCGTGCCCAGTGCCAGACCCCCTGGCCCTCTCAGACAAACCTACTTCCTCCTCACCCTCCACTCACTCAACCCAGGCCCCCGCCCTACGTGCACCCCTTCCAGCTCCAGGCACACTCATGGCCCCTTCACCTGCCACACTTGTCATTTCTCCTGCTCCACATCCTCCCCCCACACCACACACCAACCATAGCGACACCCCCTTCAACAAACACAACACCCCCAACTCAATACTCACCTGCTCTGCCCCCACCAACCAACACCGCTGCACATCAGCCCACAACCAGAACACACCCCGCAACAACACCCTCATGCACCACACCAATACCGCCCACCACAACCACCTCAACTGCCTGCTCCTAAACACCCGCTCCCTTCACAAACATGCCATAGAACTCTGGGACCTCATCACATCACACTCACCTGACATCGCCTTCCTCACAGAAACCTGGACCAACCCCTCCTCAGAACCCGACATAGCCCTCGCCACCCCCAAGGGATACAAACTCCAACGCAAAGACCACCTCAACAGACCAGGTGGTGACATTGCCATCCTACACAGGGACACCATCAAAGTCACCACCAGCTCCACAGGCCCTATCAACAACACAGAACACATGCACTTCCTGATCCACATTAACAACAACTCCACCCTCAGAGGTACATTAATCTACTGACCACCAGGACCATGCCCCGCCTTCTGCGACACCATCGCCGACATCATCAGCTTGCACGCCCTCACCTCCACAGACTACATCCTCCTCGGTGATTTAAACTTTCACTTGGAAAACCTACAAGACCACAACTCTACCTCCCTCATAGACAACCTCACCAACCTCGGACTCAAACAACTGGTCACCGCACCCACCCACTCAGCAGGACACACACTCAATGCAATTTTCACATCAAGCCAACACATAGACTACACCCACACCACGAACTCCTCTGGACTGACCACCACTGCATCCACTTCTCCTTCACAAAACCTCCCACACACCACCATCAACACACCACACCCTACCGCATGTGGGACAAGAGCCCCACAGAACGACTAAACTCCCAACTGGCTCACAAACCCCCACGCCAACGACCCAACACAGGAGCACACAACCTCTCCAAATGGATCACCACCTGAGCAGACACCCTAGCCCCCCTCAGAAAACACATCGCCACCCGCAACATCAAGAACGCCCCATGGTTCACCACCGAACTTCAAGACTCCAAGCGCAAATGCCGCCAAGCTGAGAAAAAATTGTGACTAGAACCCTCCACAACCAACTTCTCCACCCTCAAAACCACCATTCGCACCCATCACCAACTCATACGCACCGCCAAAAGAGATCACTACAAGACACGCCTTGACAACAACTCTCAAAATAGCAAAGAACTCTTCACCATCATTAATGAACTTGCCAAACCCAAAGCCAGCAACATAGACCCCTCACATACACAGCCCCTATGTGACGCCCTCTCCACTTCCACCACAAAATCCTGGACATCCACAACAGCTTCATACCACACACACCCACCGCACACACCCCTCACTCACCCAACCCAACCCCCACTCATGACCCCCCCACCACACTCACCACCTGGGCCCCCACCTCACACGAAGAAACCAAAAAAAAATTAACTCCATCCACTCCGGATCCCCCTCCGACCCCTGTCCACACCGCATCTACAACAAAGCCAGCCCAACCATCGCCCCCATACTCCACAACATAATCAATTCCTCTTTCGACTCCGCCACCTACCCAGACCCCTGGAAGCACGCGGAAATCACTGCTCTCCTAAAAAAAACGAAGCCGACCCAGAGATCCTCTCCAACTATCGCCCCATCTCCCTCCTCCCTTTCTCCGCCAAGGTTGAGGAGAAACTAGTCAACGCCCGCCTATCCCACTTCCTCGAAGCATACAACACTCTTGACCCCTCACTATCCGAGTTCCGCAAGAACCACAGCACGGAAACCGCCCTCATTGCATGCACTGACGACATCAGAACCAAAGTCGACAAAGGCGAAACCGTCGCACTCATCCTCCTAGACCTCTCCGCAGCGTTTGACACCGTCTGCCACCACACACTCTGCACTCGCCTCCACAACATAGGAATTCGCCACAAAGCCTTAGACTGGCTCACCTCCTTCCTCACCAACCGGACCCAGAGAGTCCGCCTTCCACCTTTCCACTCCACCACTTCCAAGATCATCTGCGGAGTCCCCCAAGGGTCCTCCTTCAGCCCCACACTCTTCAACATCTACATGATCCCCCTAGCCAACATCCTCCGAGCACACGGAATCACTACCCTCTCCTACACAGATGACACCCAACTCATCCTCTCCCTCACCCGCAACTCCACCACCACCAAAACCAACCTACACGCTGCTCTCCTCGACACCGCCAACTAGATGACTACTAACCACCTCAAGCTTAACTCCAACAAAACCGAGATCATCATCTTCGGGCCCAACAAAACCACATGGGACGACTCCTGGTGGCCCACCACCCTAGGCCCCGCACCCACCCCCACAAACCACACACGCAACCTCAGCATCATACTGGACCCCTCCCTCTCCATGACACAGCAAATCAATGCCATAACCTCCTCCTGCTTCCACACACTCCGCACTCTAAAAAAATCCTTCAAATGGATTCCCCCAGAGACCAGGAAGACAGTCACCCATGCACTCACCAGCAGCAGACTAGACTACAGTAACGCCCTCTACGCCGGCACCACACTCAAACTCAAACGCAAACTCCAGAGAATCCAGAACACAGCTGCACGCCTCGTCCTTGGCCTCCCTCGCCACGAACGAATCTCACCGCACCTCAAATCCCTTCACTGGCTTCCCATAGACAAGAGAATCACATTCAAGATCCTCATCCACGCTCACAAATCCCTCCACAACACCGGCACAACCTACCTTAATGAAAGAGTGAACTTCCACACTCCGACACGCAACCTCCGATCAGCCGACCTTGCCCTGGCCACAGTCCCCCGCATCCAAAGCACCACCACAGGAGGCAGGTCCTTCTCCTACCTCGCCCCCAAAACCTGGAACTCCCTCCCCACCAACCTTTGCAAAACCAAAGACCTCCTGCTCTTCAGAAAGAACCTCAAGACATGGTTGTTCGAACAGTGACCCTCCCTGCCCGCCCCTTGATCCCTCCCCCCCCCCCAGTGCCTTGAGACCCTCACGGGTGAGTAGCACGCTCCATACATTTTTTTCATTGATTGATTGATTGACCTTGCAACACTGAAAACCGAATTTGCCAGTATTTCACTGTAAGGACTTGTAAAACACACAAGTACATGTCCTACCTTTAACATACACTGCACCCTGCCCACAAGGCTACCTAGGGCCTACCTTAGGGGTGCCTTACATGTATAAAAAGGGAAGGTTTAGGCCTGGCAAGTGGGTACACTTGCCAAGTTGAATTGGCAGTTTAAAACTTCACTCACAGACACTGCAGTGGCAGGTCTGAGCCATGTTTATGGGGCTACTAATGTGGGTGACACAAGCAGTGCTGCAGACCCGCTTGTAGCATTTGATTTACAGGCCCTGGTCACTTCTAGTGCACTTTACTAGGGACTTACTAGTAAATCAAATATGCCAATCATGGATAAGCTAAATTACACATATAATTTATACAGGGAACGCTTACACTTTAGCCCTGGTCAGCAGCTTCAGCTTCACCCTCAATTGCACTCCACTTACGTTCCCTGGGAAGTAACCTCCTGCTAATGAAGGCTACAGGTTGATCTAGGCCCTCTTTCTTAAGCTGTGAAAGTACTGCTCCAATACCATGCTCCGAGGTGTCTGTTTGCACAACAAATTCCTTGGAATATTCAGGTGCCTTCAGCACACATGGCAGCCTTTAGGGCAACAAAAGGTGCCTGGCAAGACTCAGTCCAGATCACATTTCTAGGTTGCTTTTTGGACGTTATCTCAGTCAAGGGAGCAACAATTGTGCCATACCCCTTGACAAACCTCCTACAGTATCCAGTGAGACCTAAAAAGGCTCTCACCTCAGTCTGGGTCTTGGGGGGCTCCCTAGCCAGAATGGTTTCAATCTTTGGCTGTAGGGGTGTCACCTGGCCACTCCCCACCTGGTGTTCCAAGTACACCAAAGAACCCTGCCCTATTTGTCACTTGCTTGCCTTCATAGTGAGGCCTGTCTTCTGCAGGGCCTCAAACACTTTCCAGAGGTGCTGCAAGTGTTCCTCCCACGTGGAACTGAACACAGCAATGCCGTCCAGGTAGGCAGCACTGAAATCATCCACTCCAGCCAACACCTGGTTGACCAACCTCTGAAAGATGGCAGGGGCATTCTTCATCCCAAAGGGCATCACCCTAAACTGGTAGTGCCCATCTGGTGTGGAGCATGCGGACCTCTCCTTAGCCCCCATTATTAGGGCGACCTTCCAGTACCCAGAGGTAAGATCAAATGTACTTAGGTACTTGGAAACTCACAACCGGTCAATGAGCTCATCAGCTCGGGGGATGGGGTGCGCGTCAGTCTTAGTGACCGCATTGAGTCCCCAGTAATCCACATAGAACCTGAGTTCTGGAGTGACACCAGGAGCTGCAGCTTTTGGTACCATGACCACTGGACTGGCCCAAGGGTTGCTAGAGAACTCACAAACCCCCAACGATAACATTTTAGAAACTTCATCCTAAATGTTAGCCTTCACCCTGTCAGTCACTCTGTAAACATTATGTTTAACTGGAGGACTGTCACCAGTGTCTACATCATGTGTACACAAGTGTGTGACCCCTGGGATCAGGGAGAACAGAGAGGCAAACTGACTCAACACCTGGTGACTGTCCCTCTGCTGCTCTGGGATCAGGGAGGGGAAGAGGTTCACTCTCTCCACAGACCCATCCTTCTCTCCAGCAGAAAGAAGGTCAGGAAGAGGCTCAGTCTCTTCCTCCACCCCATCATGTGTTGCTAGGGGCATGGACAATTTGGTCCGCTCAAAGTGTGGCTTGAGCTGGTTCACAGGCAGGACCCACAAGGGGTTCCTGGGAGTCCGCAAGTCCACCAGGTAGGTGACTTCACTCTTGCACTCCAACACCTCAAATGCCCCGGTCCACTTGTCCTGGAGTGCCCTAGGCTCCACCGGCACCATCACCCACACTTTCTGACGAGGTTGAAACTCAACCAGAGTGGCATTCTGGTCATACCAGCGTTTCATGTCCTCCTGGCTTGATTCCAGGGTCTCTTGTGTGAGAACCTCTAAAGCTGACAATCTGGTTTCTCAGAGCCAGCATGTAACTGAATACATCCTGGGAGGGCTTACTAGGGGCTTACTCTAAAGCCTCCTTTACCAGACTCAAAGGTCCCCTGATAGGGGACCATACAACAGCTCAAAAAGACTGGATCCAAGTCCTTTTTGAGGCACCTCCCTGTAGACGAACAGAAGGCATGGCAAGAGGATGTCCCACTCACACCTCAAGGGCTCTGACAGGCCCATTATCATGCCCTTCAACGTGCGGTTGAATTCCTCAAACAGACCATTGGTTTGGGGTGGTAGGGAGTGGTGAACTTGTACGTTACCCCACACTCCCTCCACAGAGACTTCATATAAGTTCATATGAAGTTGGTACCCCTATCAGACACCACTTCCTTGGGGTACCTCATGCGGGTGAAAACCCCCATCAATGAAGGCCCACCACAGGGGCAGTGATCGATCTCAAAGGAATGGCTTCCATATACCGGGTGGCATGGTCTACCAAGACCAGGATAAAACTGTTCCCCAGGGCTGTCTTGGGATGCAGAGGCCCCACAATGTCAATACCAACCCTTTCAAAGTGCTCCCAAGCAATTAAATTGTAAAGCCCCTCATACGTTGTCACCTTACTGCCCTTCACCCCAACCATGCAGTGACCTGCAAAAAGAATCAACACACTCCAAACATGTTTGAGATTCCTTCTGATCAGGGGTGAGACCATACCTTGTGAGTAGGGCGTCCTTCATGATAGAGTAAGTAATCCCCTGAGGATTCCCTAAGGATGTCAGAGTATCCCTCCCCTTTACCTCAAAGTGCTTCCACAGACCCACCCCCCAATGAGCTTCAGGGACCATATTCCTATGGAGGACAGACTAATATCCCTTGAATCCCAAGAATATGTCATCCTCCCTTTTGTAATCAATCACAAGGTCTTTAGGAATGTGCACCCTCCTCTCAGGCTGTACTGTTATTGCTGCCACCATCCCTACTGGCTCCTCTGATCCAGCTCCTCTGTGTCCATCCTCATTTTCTCTGACTCCAACCGGTGAGCCCTCTCTCTCGGTCTGTCCTGAAACTCTTCAGGAGTCAGACCCTTGGATGACACACCGCTACCTGCCCTGGAGACCCTCTCCCTGGACATTGCAGGCCCACCCACTACACCATTGCATATGGATTGCTGTCCCTCCTCCTAATCCACCTCCTCCCCCTCTGTGTGCCCCTCAGCTTCCTTGGCTGTTACCCAGGTCCTCAGTGCCTTCTGCAGCTCCTCCTTCCTGGTGGAGCCCTTAATGGGACAAGCAAGGCTTTTGCAGAACTCATTCAATAGAGCAACTGCATAGCTCTCCAGTTTCCCTAAGTCAAAGACAGCTCCAACTGATGCATCTCCAGATTTAGACAATAAAGTGCAAAGTTCCAAAGGCAGAAAAACGAGTTCCCAAATGAAGTTCAAAAGTCAATAAAGTATTACCACCAAATATGGAAGTAGGAAAAAATTCAAAAAAGAGAAAAAGCAAAATTACCAAGACAAGTAGTATGTGGTCACGTAATGGTCTGCACTGAAAACAGTAGTGTACACTTAATCACTGTATGTAAAGTACAAATAAAAGTCCATTCCAAACTGCTGATCACCAATGTTAGAAATGGGGTATTTGGTTGGCAGTCAGGTTACCCCCTCTCCCTAGTCAGGGTAAAGGAGAATCAACTTCAGTTAACCTATGAGAGAGATAGGCCTTGCAACAGTGAAAACCGAATTTGGCAGTATTTCACTGTCAGGACATGTAAAACACTCAAGTACATGTTGCACATTTAACATACACTGCACTCTGCCCACGGGGCTACCTAGAGCCTAACTTAGGGGTGCCTTACATGTATAAAAAGGGAAGGTTTAGGCCTGGCAAATGGGTACACTTGGCAAGTCGAACTGGCAGTTTAAAATTGCACAAACAGACACTGCAGTGGCAGGTCTGAGCCTTGTTTAAAGGGCTACTAGTGTGGGTGACTCAACCAGTGCTGCAGGCCCACTAGTAGCATTTGATTTACAGGCCCCGGGCACTTCTAGTGCACTTTACTAGGGACTTACTAGTAAATCGAATATGCCAATCATGGATAAGCCAAAGTACACATATAATTCATACAGGGAACACTTACACTTTAGCGCAGGTCAGCAGTGGTAAAGTGTCCAGAGCAAACAAAACAGCAAAAACAGAGTCCAGCACACAGAAGCAACCTGGGAAGTAGAGGCAAAAAGTTAAGGGAGACCATGCGAATGACGCCAAGCCAACAGCCACGGTTGCTAATGTACTTATAAGAAGCTGATTTCATGAGTACCTTCTACTTAGGCCAGCTGCATGCCATGAATGGGCTTAGCATGGTGCCTCCTGAATTGCATGAACTTGAAGAAACAACATGTTTTTGCCGAGCCTACTTTGTCAGTGTTTTCAACTTGTCTCTTTTTTTTAATTTTTTGGGCGTACATATTTTTTAAGTAGGTACTGTAGGAAAAGTAAATGTTTTATTTTGCAAAATGTTATTCCTGAAATTGTGTTCCAGTCTAGTAATTCAAACATTAGAATAGAGGTTTACCTGAATGTGAATTCAGTAAATGTAGAAATATGTTCCTACCACATCAGACTTCCAGGAAGTCTTTAATAAACTGTTAATTTGCTCGAACTAAGAATGAGCTTGTATTGACCTATTATAAGATTCAGAGCCTCATAAGGGACAGAAGCCTTTCAGGAATCTTCGTATGTAGGAGGTACAAAATTACCTAAGATTACGTTGTATAGGTATTTTTATTGACATAATTCGGTCTTAAAATCAGTTTTCTGGCTCTAAAAGTTAAATGTACGTTTAACACCCAATATTAGGGCTTTGGTCAGTACCTATTACTAAACGTTCACCTAGCTAAGCGGACCCTTTGCCCTCGTGTGAGGAGTTCCAGTTTGGATCCTGATTACTGGGAGACCAGGAAATATTAATCTGTAGAAGGATATTTTGTGACAGGAAAAATTAAGTTGCTTAGGTTTGACTTGATATTAACCACTGAGTGGGCTTGTTCTTTTCAGCTTGCCCTATTGTGTTATTAACCACTTAATCGATCCCCTCCCTCCAGATATAATTCCATACAATGTTGGCTTGGATAATAACTGAACTAACCACATATCAGGATTTGTCGTACTAGAAGAATGCTGCGCTTACATAAAATGAATTCAAATACTTTGCACGTTCCCTGGGCACAATACAGTATAAGTCAACTTTCTTCGATTCACTGAAGAAAACAATCATGGCAGCCCTAACAGACAGGGATATGGAAGGTGCACAGGGAAAGAGGTCAACACTCTAGCCGTCAAAGGAGGCGCTACTTGTGGATTGACAAGGGCAGTCAGTACAGTAGACAGCGTGAGGAGCTCACTTTATCTGCCAAATGTTCATGGTTTATCAGATTGTTTGTTCCAATTTCGTTCTGTACCCACACATTTCTTATTTTTCTCCTAGCCCCAGATAGGTCTACTTCCGGTTTGCTCACACTGTGGTATCTGTCCATCTTTCCATTTGTTTTTGTGCATGTTTTTGGACAGACCTCCTAATAGCTGTGTTTGGTCTTGTCTTCAACAAGCACGACAAGGATTGCTACTGGTAGCCTCCAGTAGTTATCTCCTGAGTTCTTCATAGCTACATTCTTGGGTTATTTACTAGTAGTCAGAGAAGCCTCAGCCCGAGAGATTCTGGTGCATTCCTTCTCATCAAACACAATCCAGTCCAGTATTTGTTTCTCCTCGCATCCCTTTTTCCCTATTGCTCTCTTGTCCTCATCCTAGCGCGATGCAGATGGTAAAAGAGGGTTGGGTTCTTCCTCCAAGTTCATGCACATACTCTCCCTTATACTTCCACCTGCACAGATAAATATGCGTCTCATACACCCTTTTGCTTAGAATTAATTAAAGAATTAGTAACCCAATGTTGAATAATAGACCCTTTATCGCAATTTGATTTACATCAATTTTGAAAGAGTCCGTCAATATCTATTCAAAAGAATCACATTTTCTATATTTGTGTATAATGTCCTCCTACCAACATTACCGCTTATTTTATATCGGCTTGGGTTCTCAGATGAAATAACAAATCCTCTTGACAGGAGGCAATTTATGCCGATTAGGCTCGTAGCCTTTGCCCATATTTGGAGTGGTTGGGGCATGTTATAGCATTAATAACTTTACACTGTGTGAGGCAGTGCAGCCACAGCTCTGCATTTTACTCAGCCCATGCTGAGCAAATAGATAATTATATCATTGACTCTACACTTCATAATAATACAGTAAGAAACAAACTATGAACTGTCAGAAAGACAAAGCGGAATCTGTATTAACTTTTTATATACTCTATGAAATTTCTAAAATATTATGAGATGATGCATAAAGCATTATCACTTTATACTTCTGCTCAAGCACGCGCTGATGTGTTGTGAATTTTATGACTAGGCCACAAGGTCAATCTTAGGATCTTGCTACAGAACTGGCAGATCCATGGTCTACCTCTATCAGTAAAACAAAAAAAGAGGTGGGATGATAAAAGTACGAGTTAGATCATCTTGTCCCGACTCTTCATCAAACATGACATCTGCTGTATGAATGCTTGGTATACAAAGGCTTATTTAGCTTTGTTTCTATCTCTCTCTTCCCTTTGTTAGCTCAAGAGATTAGGGAAGATTTGTGTTTGAAAATCCCTTTTTCATTTTATATCAGAACACCATCCTTAAAATGAATCTTGATTAGGTGATATTTAATTTTTTTAAGGAAACACAAATCCACCATCCAGGTACTACTAAAACGTTCTGCATTCATTGTTAAACTGCAACAACATATTAATTTGAATGATCTACATTTTTGCATATTTCACATAACATACAACCGCGGTCTGCAATGGTTCATTAAATCAGGGCTATTTGTTTCTGTTGCTCACACAAAGCTCTTAGGAAATTAAGCTTGGCGTTCAACTTATTGATGCTTGCCAGTGACTGTTTGTTTTAGATGCAACTCGCCGATTGACATGGATCAAGAGCTACTAAAGATGTATAGACAAGCACTGGATAAAGAGGTTAGCTGCGTGCATGCCTAACAACGGCTCTTTTGGGGATCTTTCAGCATTTCCATTACGATATACATACTTTGAAAGATTATAAACCAGAAAACGGCCTAAAGCTGTTCTCAGAATTCTAATAATGTGTCAGTCTTTAACAAATCTCTTTGAGGTTGTAGTTGATCGCACTTGACTTATACCAAACTGTAGTGGTTTTACGAAAGTGGCCATTTTTTTGTGAAATGTGATTTATTGTACAGCACTTTACGGGCGCTGCAGGTCATTGTATTTGTATAAGGGCATCTACGCCCCTAAAGAGAGAGTGTGCACCCAGATTTCACCGACTCGAAGAAAGGAAGTCGGCAAATCCCGGGGCATACTCTGGAAAACATGCATGGATCGACACGGTCAGCCCGTTCACTGCATGTAATTCTCCCCAAATTTACAATTCCCATTACTTCCTGTATTCTGAGATTACTGGTCACCCAGGAATAGTAATTCCACGGATTGTAATGGGCCACCTGTAATGACGACCTATAGTTTGCCCTGGAACTAGCCTTGCATTGCTCGTCCTATACCAGGGATGGCAGTTGCGTAGCTATCCTACCAGCACACTTAAAGCCTGGCAGGATGAGAGCCAGAGCTCATTCTCCTCATACTAGGAATGCGATGACTCGAAGCTCTGTTCGGGCGGAGCCGATATTCTCTATGAGTCATGATTTCTTTCAATCATTATTGATCTCGGAACAGGCAGTGTGGTCGATGTAGTAGTCACACACTTAAACATATGCCGAAATATTTTTGACTGGCTTACCTATCCCAAATATGGTCTGGATCTCATTCTGAGATCCCAAGGTACATGCGGTCAACTGGGACTTCTCTCTATTTGTTTCTCACCCCCTCCTTGGAGAGCTTCCATTTCTGATTGGCTAACGATTCTGGAGTATAATTTTCATGACAATTGAGTTGCTACAACAGTTTAATCCTATCAGGTAGGTTTGAATTGTATTTTTTCTCAATAACAAAGAATCATATCGGTTAAAAATTCTGTGTACCTTCTAAGTCATTTATAAAAGGAATGCCTCACTTTTGTTCAAGGGGTGTCCCCACAGGATTCCGAAAAAGAGTGCATCTAAGTTTTAAGTCACCGTTACACAGACTATGAAATGTACAATGTGGACAGCCAGAACACAAGAGATCATATAATTAGAGTGATACACAGCAAAGACGGTATGTCAGACATCACTCAGGGGCCACAGGACATGCAGGGTCTACTGGCTCCAACCATAGTGGCTGAGGTAATTTGCCACCGGTGTCCCAGGGTTTATCCTTATATGGCTCTGCCAGCTTGGCCACGTAACCCTTTCTGCACTTGACACTCATGGTGGCAAGAGGAAGCAGCTGAAGGCGTCTGAGGAAGATACGGTTGGCTGCAGGAGGTCAGAACTTCACAGACAACTAACTGACATTATAATTTTATGTCTAGCCCAGTGCTTGCCTTTCATTTAAAAGAAAGTTCTTTATTCATACAGCAAAATGAAATACTACACACTGCAAAGGTTGCTCAGGTACAGGTTTGCAATCTCCCTACAGGGTCAAGACATATGCTGGTGCCCTCTGTGGTGCCCACTCCTTGCCCGCTCCTACCTCTCCCTTTCAGGGGTGTTCCCGCGCTGAGGGTAATTTGGGCAGAGATGCAGGAGTAGGAGTGGATTAGGCACAGGTACAGATCATTATCAATTACCCCAAATCGTAGCTTCTAGGTAAGTTGAATAGTCTTTAGGCCAAACAAGTTCAAAATGGAAAAGGTTAACTTTCTAATAACAAACGTCCTCTTTGTGGATCTTAGGTACATTGTCTCAGTTTGTGCTGGCACAACTTTGAGTCACCTATTCAGATCATTGGCACAGGCCAGTACAGTCACTGACTTCATGCTCCTAGACTTCAGGGCCCGTGAGAGGAGCCCACGAATAGCAGCTTCCCTCTTCCCTGTACCACTGAGAATGAGTAGGTATTACTAGTTGTTTGCCTAGAGCTGATCCCTCAGAGCAGCACTTTCCCCAAAGCAAAATCCTTATTTTTCTAGCTTGTCTTCAACTATCTGGGAAATTTGTAACTTTCCCCAAAATAGTTCAGGAGTAGAGTTAGAATAGTAAGCAAACATCCTAGAATATTTTAAGGAACATTACACTTTCCGTAAATATTATATGACTGTAGTTAGTCTTCACTTAACATGGTCCACCATGCACACTGCTGACCTGAGTGTGCAACTCAGGACAAGGAACACAAATGTGAAGTGGAACAGCATGCTTGAGTAGTTTGTCAACAGTTGAAGTCTCCAGGCCTATGTAGATGGGCATTCTTCTTCAGCAGGTGCAACCTCTAGGGCCGATGCAGGCGTACACCTGCCTTAAGCCATTGCGGCCCATGGGGAATGTTGCTGGCAAAGTACTCATCCTTTGGCAGTTGTAGCCTTGAGGCCAATGCAAGTGGGCACCTATCTTTAGCATTTGCAGCTTCCAGGCTTAAGCAGTAGGTCTAGGGCTGGAGCTGCAATTCTTTGGACCAGGCATTTCCCCCGTTGAGCAGCAGCACATGAAGGTCGAGTTTTTGTAAGAGATAGCTTCCCAGCTCTCCAACGTTAATTGCAGCAGGCACTTAGAGTGTTCAAGGGAGAAAGAATGAGAGAGAGGGGGAAGGAAGAGGGAAAGTAGAGAGCTAGAGAGGAAAGCAAGAATGGTGATAGAAAGAGAGAGATTTCATGAGGGAATGTAGAGAGTGGACAAGTTTGAGCATTTCTGCCAGGGCTGCTTTGGGTCCCCAGTCCCTGAGTAGTTCCTCATACAATTGCACCCCTGGAGGCAGCAGTGGTCCTTTGGGGTCGATGTCAGAAATGCCTGGAAGTCCAAATAACGATTTGGTGCAAAACCTAATTTGCAGCTCACATCTGTGCTTCTCATTTCAGTTCAGTACCAGCTTTGCTCCCCGTTAATAGTCAGCTACGTCTCTGTGTTAAACATGCCAAAAACATTTAAGGCTATGTCCTCCTGCAGTACTAGGCACTCTCCTTCCTTCTCTGAGCAGGCAGGCAGGCAGCCTTTTAAGCAACTAGGCAGGCCCTCTTTCATCCTCATTTTATAGATAGTGGATATAGATCCACTCGCTAAGGCTCTAGAACCGCTTTGGATTGGTTTTTATTTCAAATGTAATTTTCTTGCTGTTGCACAAATCCAGCCCTTGTGCAAGGTGATGGCTCTCACAGCAGGTAGCAATTGTGCTCACTCCAAAGAGGAGTAACCAAAACAAGGGCATAATGGAATGTTATTTGTTTTAAAAATATACATTTAAATTAATTATTTTAACTTGCTA
The DNA here is from genome assembly GCF_031143425.1 of Pleurodeles waltl. Lineage (NCBI taxonomy): Eukaryota > Metazoa > Chordata > Amphibia > Caudata > Salamandridae > Pleurodeles > Pleurodeles waltl. The sequence continues at coordinate 1,235,602,621 of NC_090447.1, forward strand.
CTTATTTTTCTTTATTTTTATTTTTGGGCATTTAAAGTTTTTTAAACATTTTTATTAGTTATTATGATTTTGAGGGGAAGCAGGTCTATATGGAATAGGGTTGAGATTTTTTTCAAAATGTTAATAATGTTTTATATTATTGTTAATGATTTTGTAAGTACAATAGAATTTGTATATGATTCTTTAAAAAATGTAATATAAAATCTGTAGACCCAGCCCCTCATTACGAGTTTGGTGGTCCTGGGACCACCAGACTCGCAATGGCAGTCAGACCGCCGCCATAGCAGCAGTCCAGCCTCCATATTATGATTGTGGTGGAGTTGCCATGGCCTGACTGCCAGCACCACCAGGTTGCCGCCAGTCGATAGCCTGGCGGTGCCTGCAGTCTTAATCCGCCAGGGCAGCGCTGCAAGCAGCACTGCTCTGCAGATCACGCATCCCCTTTCCGCCGGCTTTTGCATGGCAGTCCCTCTGCCATGCAAAGGCTGGCAGAGACAGGGTGCCGGGGGCCATATGGGGGGCCCTGCACTGCCCATGCCAAATGCATGACTGATTTACGGGCAGTGAAACGCGCAACGGGTGCGGTCGCACCTCATGCACTACAACATTGCCACCAGGTCGATTACGAGCCGGCGTCAATGCTGCGGTGAGTAGTGCGCTGGGCCAGCACTGCCCTGGCGGATTACGATCCCTGCAACCACCAGGCCATTGGGATCATGGCGGTGCTGGCAGAACCCTGGCAGTCTGACCACCAGGGACTTTATGTGGCAGTCGGACCCCCACAGCAGCAGCAGTCCTGACAGCCACCGCAGGACTGGCAGACTGAGCACCGCCAGCCTCATAATGAGGCCCTAAGTATCGTTATACAAGAAAGGGAAATTTCATTAGTATGTGCTACAGTTAAGTTTTCAGGGATATTTCTATCCTCAAATCTTCTTGGATTGCTCTTCTATTTCTGGCTATGAGACCTTTTAAATTGGGTATGGCAGGGAGTTGGCACGTAGTATAATCAGGAACTTTGGGTATTATATTCCCTTGTGAGCTCATACCGCCCTCCTGAGGACTTTTGGTAATGTTTGGGTGAAGATTACACTCTTTAACATTTTTTTTTGTCCTCATACACCCCTGATTGAATCGACTCCATATCGTCCAAACGAAAAGATGGCCTCACTCATATATGGAGATACATAACGCCAGGGGGCCCGGGTCTCTCTCACTTAGCCTCAACACACAAATTTGCATTAAGGATAAAGTTGACCTGGCCTCTAATCATCAGACAATATTTAAATTAAATAGTGGTTCACCATCAAGCAGTGCTCTCCTGCAGACCATTGTTCCATAGGTGTGACCATATTTCCACCTTCTTTCCCCTATTTAGGTCATTAGTTGCCACATCCCGCCTAGAGATCCCAATGAGTACATCAAACCAATCCGTATATGAAGGGGGGAAGCAGATGTCCACTTGCAACAAATTTCCCTCCTAGCCAAAATTATCGCATAACATAATAACCTCTTCTTCACCCTACTCTTAACTTCCCTTCTTCCGGAACAGTGAAAATTACTAAGGGGAAACTGAGTAAAATCTGTTGCTCCACAGCACTTGTGATATCCTTACAAACATTTACCCAAAAACTTTGTACCAATGGGCAGTTCCAAAACATATGAATGTCTGATGCTCTCGATAGCCCACATTTTGCGCAACTAACTGGTTCCCCTCCTCTTATCTACGAGAGCTTCCCCGGGGTAACAAAGACCCTATGCAGAGTAAAGAGATGGTTCCTCAATAATGATGCTAATTTAACTTCCTTATGTACAATATGCATTGCAATATCCCACCATCTTTGTATTTGATCAGTGGACACAACTTCCCCCCAAAGGGAGTGCGACAAGTTAAAGTCCCCATCCTGCACATCCACCAAACCCCAATACCAACTTGAAACCTTCCTGACTCTCCCCTGACTATTTATTATATTGTCTACGAACTGGTTTTCAGTCCCCAACATTTTCAACAATTCCATTCCTTGTGGTTCCCTCCCATAACATGCATCAGAATAGTATTTTCTACTCTGCCAGCGTGTTTTCTCACTGCTTTAACTTTCGGTGCTGTAAGTTTTATCCCATATGATTTAATAACAATTTTTGTTTCTGAAATTTGATATATATGGGCCTTTCAGACATTTTATTTGTGGGTTTTAGAATTTTTAAATGAAAATTATATATGTTTTTCATATAGTTTTTAAACAATATTAAATTTGATCCACATTTATATAGTTTAGATGTTAAGGTGTTTTTTTCTGAGATGTTGGTTGAGCTTCTCATTTATGTAGAAAAATGCTGGCACTGTTGTTTGATACGTTCAGTTGAAACATGTATTTTTAGTGTTACATGATTAACAATTAATAATTATACCTTTTTGGTTTGATTGCTTTAATGTATTTCAAACCGTGCCTTCTCTATTATTTTCTTTTTTTAATTGCATTACATTTAACTTACTTTTTTAGTTTTTAATTGCCAAACTTGGTATTTAGGGATGATCTTGTCTTTCTTGTATTACTACTGTAATTATCAGTATGGGTCAATTTTTGTTTCCCTCATTTAGGAAACATGATATATTAATTATTTTGATAAAGTGAAAGTCTGCAGTGTTTCTGTAATGTAATTATAATTAATTTTTTTATTTAATTTATTATGAAAAAAGCTGTACCTTTTCTTTGCTACCTCCAATTTGGCAAAGTGTTGCTTTCATGGGGTGCTGGGTTTTTCTGGTGTAATTATTTCTACATTTTTGTGGCTTTTTATACTGTTTTTTTCATTGAGAAAGTATTTGAATTGGTTAACTCTTTCTAACTTTCATTTCATTGGTTGATTTCCTTGCTGTTTATTTTTTGCCCTTAGTTCGTAAACACTAAGGGGCAGATTTAAGAAAAGTGGCGCTGCAAAAAGTGCAGCGCCACTTTTCTTGCGCACCTTAGTGACACCCTACCGAGACCATGTGTGCACCTAATTTAAAATACGGCACACCATGGTGTATGGTAAGGGGCAGTAGAGTCAAAATGTTTGATGCTATTGATGTACTGTTCAGGGTTAGTTGCACAATTTTGACGCTAACCCTGAACAGTATATAGTATATAACAGTATATAGGGGCCCATTACAAATAATGATGTGCCCCCTTTTAACACCTGCTCTGAGCAGGCGTTAAAAATGCTGAAAAAATGACGCAAAGAAATCTTTTAGATTTCTTTGTGCCATTTTTTCGCCCCCCTTAATGGGGGAACGCCCCCCCCCTTGAAAAGATTACACTGCTATATTTGTTAAAATTCAATATTTTCATTTCAATAATGTTTTAATGTATTTTAGTAGACATCAAAATTATAGTTTATATTTTTTAAAATTGTAGTTGGGTTATAAAAAATTGTTATTACAGTGTTTAACATTTCTTTACATTTAGTGATATTTATAAGTACTAATCTCATTTATTTAAATTATAAATACTTTTTTGCTATTAGAAACAATGGCGGTGATTCTAACCGCGGCGGGCGGCGGTCGCCGCCCGCCATGCGGTTACCGCCAAATGACCGCACCGCGGTCACAAGACCGCGGCGGCCATTCTGGCTTTCCCGCTGTGCTGGCAGGCGACCGCCAAAAGGCCGCCCGCCAGCACAGCGGGAAAGACCCAGTAACGATGAAGCCGGCTCCGAATGGAGCCGGCGGAGTTGCTGGAGTGCGACGGGTGCAGTAGCACCCGTCGCGAATTTCAGTGTCTGCTAGGCAGACACTGAAATTCTTTTTGGGGCCCTCTTACGGGGGACCCTGCAGTGCCCATGCCATTGGCCCCGCGGCACCCCCTACCGCCATCCTGTTCCTGGCGGGAGACCCGCCAGGAACAGGATGGCGGTAGGGGGAGTCAGAATCCCCATGGCGGTGGAGCGCGCTCCGCCGCCATGGAGGATTCTCAAGGGCAGCGGGAAGTCGGCGGTACACCGCCGACTTTCCGTTTCTGGCCGCGGCTGAACCGCCGCGGTCAGAATGCCCAGCGGTGCACCGCCAGCCTGTTGGCGGTGCTACAGCGGTCATTCGCCCTGGCGGTTTTTACCGCCAGGGTTAGAATGACCACCAATATGTGTTGTACTTTGTGTCTTTTAATGTGGTTGAGATATTTAGGGGGTCATTACGAGTTTGGCCGTATCAGGACCGCCATGTTGGCGGTCGTACCACTAATGGGTCAGCATTGGAGACCGCCAAATTATGACCATGGCGGTCATCCCAGTAGACCACAGTCAAACCACCGCCAGTACCACCAGTGCGGAAATGCTGCCACGGACGGCAGTAGGCACCGCCAGGCCCACGGGGACCATGTTCCCGCCAGACATATTACAAGGCTGCACACCACCAAGGTTTCCACCACTGTCACACCACCACAAAAACCCTGGTGGAACCCAACTCTATAAAAGGGAACACTCACCTTCTGTAACACATACCTGACTGGAATAGCCATGGAACCTGAACTGGAAGTCCTCCCACTGCTCCTGCTCTCACAGTGCCTCCGGATCCAGCGATGGTGATGAAGACAACAACCATGAGTACACACACCTACTTCACACACTGGAGGGAAAACCAACACTACACACGCTCACACAACATACACATGTGGGACGGCTTGCGATGGCAACACACACACAAGTAACCACACACCCGTACGCATATACACACATACCAACATACACACACGCACACCCATGCTACATACACGCACACCCATACTGCACACACCACGGCCAACACACACATGCTATACACACACCAATCCACAGACAGCACACTGGCACTGTCGAAAACAACAATCCACAACAGCACCAATACACACAACCACAACACAACCGCAACTAGACAGAGGCTCTGCAAAGCAATGTCATAGCACACCTCCATATAACAACACATACAAACAACAACACGTAACAACACCAGACAACCAAGAAACACAATCACACTGCAATACAACAAAGCATACGTCACAACACGCTAACACCATACACAACGCACATGACATAGCCATATCCACACACTGGACGCACACACAACAACCACACAAGGGCTCACAACACCACCATTACACATCATCTACACAAGCAATCATAATTTAGCAACATATATGCATGGCACACACACAATCATATGTTATACACATTGCACAGCAATGACAGCACGACAAATGGCAGTCCCTCACCCAGACATGCAGCCCAGCCACAACAGCTGGCACAACCAACACACACACGTCACACATGCACAAACCAAAGCCCACAAACACCAAACTGCCATGTAGAAAGAAAGGCAGGACAAGTATGTAAACATCAAATCCAACAACATGTTGGTCCAGATGTATTTAAAAATTAGAACATATGAAGTTAAAACTTTATACAATGAAAAAGGCCAATGGCCTGTTCAAGGTGCCAAAGACACAAATGGCACCTTACAGTGCCCCAACTTGACTCCTGACTGCAAAATGACCTCCACAATGTAGGGGCCTCACAGGGCAGGCAGGCAGGCACCTCAGGGATTAGGCTGTGGGGGTGGAGGGGGGTTTGGGCTTGGGTTTGGGAGGGGGTCCTTTGGCCTGGGTTTGGGAGGGGGTCCTTGGGCCTGGGCTTGGGAGGGGTAGACTTCTTGGCAGGGGGAGGGGCATGGGCATTAGCGGGGGCAGGGGAGAACTTGGAGGTGGAATGGCTGGACTTGGGCAGGTAGGAAGAATGCTTGGGAGTATCACAGGATGGGAGAGGAGTAGGGGACAAGGAAAACTCTTCAAGGAAATGTTTTTTTGACACGGGGGCGGTCATGGCAAAAGGGGTTAGAGTGGAGGAAGAGGGAGCAGTTGTAAGATGTGTTGGTTTGAATGGATGTCTTGGGTGCAAGTGCATGCGTGGAATGCTTGTGGGTGCGTGGTGTCTGTTGGGTGGGTGAGTGAGGGCGTTTATGTGTCTTGGGAGGAGGGAGGTAGGAGTTGCAAGGAGATGCCATGCTGGATGGGTGACTGTCTGTTGGGGTGGTGTCTGCAGGTATGGTAGATGTGGTGCATGTGGGGTTGTCGGTGGTTGTGGCGGGTGCGGATGTGGTGACTGAGGTGGATGTCTGCAGGTCTGATATTGTTGTGACTGTGGGTAAGACAGGTGTTGTGACTGGATCCGTGTATGATGGTGTGGTGGCTGCAGGTGTGTCAGGTGTGGTGTCTGTGAATGAGGGGATGGTGGGGGAGTCTGTGTAGGTAATGGATGTTGCTGTGTCTGCACGCAGGTTTTTTGTGTCCATGGCGGTGGTGGGTCTTGTGATGCTTGTGCTTGTCGGTGGTACCCTTGTCTGTTGAGGTGGATGCATGCCTGTTTGTATGTGTGATTTGGATGGCTTTGGGAGACGGGTTTGGGATTGGGTAGAGGTAGGTGGAGGGGGCCGGTAGACAAAGGGGCACTGGTTGTCTTCAGGAAGGAGGCCAGACCCTGAAAGGATCTATGGAGGCCAGCCAGGGCACCATGAATGCCCTCCAGGAACACATTGCTCTGATGGATGTGAGCTGCCAGTCCCTGGATGGCATTCAAGATGGTCAACTGTCTCACAGAGGTGGAACTCAGGAGGTCAGTAGCCTCCTCACTGTGGGCAGCAGGGCTGACTGGGGCATGGGCAGAGGTGTATGCGGCAAAGGAGATGCCCACCCAGCTGAGTGAGCGGGCACGGGCAACTGGGTGGGGAGCGACAGGTAGGGCGGTACTAGTAAAGGGGGTGACGGACAAAGATGGTGCTGGGGTGGTCCCAGATGGGTCTGCCACAGCCAGGGGATGTCCACTGGAGAAGGATTCCAAAAAGAGTTGGTGGATCTGGTCTCCCCTGTGGCACTCTCCTCGCACTCCGTCCCACTGGTTCCCTCACTGGCTCCAGGTTCCTGGGTCCTGTGGGCTGCTGCTTCCCCACTCACCTGTGCCCCTTCTCCTTCGCCTGATGATGCTGATGCACACAAATAGAGAGAGAAGGAGGGAGAGAAAGAGAAAGAGATAGGGCAGAAATGAGTTAACATATTGCCCTCATACACACTGTTTAACAAGCACATCTGTGACAATACTTTTCCTGGATAGGCCATCGTAGGTACCAATATACACTACCTACACCATGTCACAACATGTGCCTACTACCCACCCTTGTATTGCAACCCTCACACCTACATCAATACCTAAGATGGACAGCACAACTGGATTCATCCACATGATGACTACCAATGCCATTTCTGCTGGCACAGCATGCTCTAGATGCGGTATCAATTGTTTGCCTAAATAAACATCATACCTCTCCATGCTCCTAGCACCCATTGGATGTCCAGCTGACTGAACAAAACACTTGTGGCCACTACAGTAACAACACATGATCAGACCATGCCCTCTGTAACATATCAATAACATTGAAGACAGCGCTACTCACAGACCACACAGCACTTGCCTGCCACATTACATGCCAGACCAAACATTCTGTACAGTGATGCCAATATGGAAATCAACACTGATTTGGCCATTACAAGTCAGACACCCAAACATATGACATCTGATGTATATAATAAGAGTCTGTGCTATTGCCATTTGAATAGTCTGATCCAATCATAGAGCCAGAGCAGCAGACACCAACGACATATAGATCACAACTGATTATACTGGTAAGTGCATCTACAAATTCCCCTATATCACATATGACACATCCATACACAATCACTGAGTGCAGTGGCACACCAGATGTACTCCAGGAAAATACATACAACATTATGGTCTACTTCTAATGCAACCACACAATGCAGTCACAGACTGTGCAACATGACAACTCCACCCTCAAACAATATTCCAGAAATGACAATACCTGTCACAGAGGCCACACAACACACATCTCGGACAGTAAATGTCAGGATGGATTAGGCACACATGGGCCAACACCACTGCCTGTACACCACTTACACATCCCACTACCACATCAGCCAGCCAGGGAAGACTAAATGCAATAATATATTCCATCTACATACCATGTGACATGCAATCAATCAATCAATCAGAAATTTGCAAAGCGCACTACTCACCCGTGAGGGTCTCAATAGCTCAACCTCTCCTAATCTGCCACTTCAGCTTGCCCAATGCAAGCAGAGAAGTCCCAGCCGATAATATGTGCCCCCAACTTACCATTAGGACATGGTGTAGGCAGTAACTGCAATGTAGCACATGAATTGCTAGGTCATTGTCATACTCCCCATATACATACCATGGTGACATCAACGAGACCTGTCAAGGCACTTACCACCTCTAGTACCATTCCATTGGTTTAACGGTAACATCCCCACAAGTATTGCACCTAGTAACGCTCAACATCTGCAACCGGAACTCATCAATTGTACATGTATTAGTATCCCAGTTTGCCTAACTTCCCATACCCACTAGTCAGCAGATCACCTAAATATGACAATACAACTATCAAATCAGTGATCCAGGCCCATGAAGGCCATATCTGTTGTGGAACTGTAATGACAGTCCCACATTCAGTCAATAAGGTAACCAGTACATGATGTATTCAGTCCCTGTGATAAAACTAGAGTCACAGAGTAGCATATACAGGTATCCTACGCATATAGAAGTGAACTGACACCTCAGAGCCACAAATGCAGATGGATGGAGCTGGTCATACTCAATGCTTAGGTTGATACTAATACTCACATCCATTGCATAGGCAGCATGGTCCCACACATGTGGCTATGCCATTTAACCATCTCCACATTCCAGACTTGGAGAGGTCTAGTAATAAGAGATGTACATCCACTGACAGTAAAGCATGCCAACACACCTACTATCTATAGCCAGGGTGGATGATACCCATTTCCAATAGATGATACACAGGATATCATTACAACTATCTCACTTTGCCTAAAGTGAGGCATATTATCCCTATTAAGGCCAGCCAAGTGCCAGGATTCAGTCAGTACTCACTCCCTTGTGGCTGCTGTGCTGCCCTCAAACACCCATCCACCTCAGGGTAGGCCACTGCCAAAATGCGGCCAATTAGCGGGGTCAGGGTCCGACAGACACCCCTTCCTCGTTGGGAGGACATCCCCAGCTGGGCCTCCGCGATCTTCCAGGCCCAGCATCTCAGGTCTTCCCACTGCTTTCTGCAGTGGGTGCTCTGCGGGCTGTGGACCCCCAGGGTCTGCACTTGCTTGGCGATGGCACGCCAGATCAGTTTTTTCTGATGGGTGTTTACCTGCATGGATGACACAGACAGAAGGAGGATGTCAGGTACACATGCCCCATCCCAACAGCAGTGGACAATACACATCTGACTCACCAAGTGCCCACACATGCCCTTCCTCTCAGCTCAAACGCTTCAACTTCATGCCCTCTGCATGCATGTACTCCCTCCCCAGTACACTTGCCTTAACATCATCACACACACCCCTATCACACATGACTATGGCATTGGGCTCACCTGTTCCTCTGATTCCTCATATGGCTGTTCATACAGGGGTAGGACCCCTTCCATGTGCTTCACCAGCTCTTCAGGGGTGAAGGCTGGGGCCCTATTACCTGCAGGATGTGGCATGATGGCTCCCAGAGACAGGACACAGCAGCTCAGCTTGTGAAAGTCTTGCTTGCAAGAGTGACAGAAGTCAAGTGAGCAAGGCAGCAGAAAATGGCAGTCACGGACGCTGTATACAGGACCATCCCTGCCGGTGGTGATCACCATTGGCCCCAGTCCCCCATAGGCATCAATGTTACCCAAGAAGAAGTTGCACGGCGGTTGCGACCACCTACCGCCATGACGACATAAGCCTGTGGACTTAGGTCCCTTTCAATTGCATGGTGCAGGAGGCCAGGCAGATGCCATTTTGTGCACATATCTTTCCTTGCAGTCCTTAAACAAGTGTGTCATGCACATTTATGTGCAAACTGCGGAGTAGGCCTATTGTTGTGCCATTACAAGTTTGCCAATACATGTGACATGCATGTCACTGTGACGCTTTAGCTTGCCCATAAAGGTATGTCTCAGTAGTGTGATGCATGTCTACAGTGTTAGGTGTGTGCGATGATAACATGTTTTGCTTACATGTGTGAAGTACTAATCAGTTAGTACATGTTCTTCTCTCTATCCTAGATACTCTGCCATGAGGAGAGTGAGACATGCATCAGTGTACTGACCACTAGTTGACCTTGCAACCATGGAGGACAGGCATGTCATCCAACCTATCGTCTGAATCGTCAGACCATCATGGATCTATGTGCCCAGTTGGAGTCTGATCTATGCCTGCCATAAGCAATCCCCATGCCATCCCTCTCACAGAACAAGTCCTGTCAGTGCTACACTTTCTTGCCACTGGATCCTTTCAGAATGCAGTGGGCTTGACTGCAGGGATGTCACATCCCATGTTCACTCTTTTGTTGAAGGATATACTGTGTGCTTTCTTAAGACACCTGGACAGCTACATCTGAATCCCCCAACGTGGAGATTTGGCCTATGTGAAGGCAGATTTCTATGATATGGGCACATCCCTCATATGATAGGGACCACAGGTGGCACCAATATAGGCCTTGTCTCTCCCAGTGAACTACCACTCAATTAATGTTCATGTGGTGTGTCTGGCAGACCATTACATTGCACAGGTGACAGCCAAGTTTCCAGGATCTGTGCATGACTTCTACATTCTGAGGAACAGCAATGTCCCACATATGATGGCACGACTACACACAGAGAGGGCTTTGCTCATTGGTATGTATACATTTGGATGTGTGTCTCTGTTATGGCGGCACCTGTCATCACTATCTTCTCTGTGGCATTACCTGTATTGTAACTGCTCCTACCTTTATGCCTACCTTTATGCACTCATGGTGACTCTTGTTGGAGGGTGGCCACTCACCTGAAAACCAGGCTGTCTGCAGAGGTGATGACTGTTCTCCAGACCTTCTGAGGCACCTCTCGGTGCTGCTAATTGCACCAGGAGCCCTGACAGGAGCCCCAAAAGGGAAGGGGATTTGCAAAAAGAGAGAAAGAAACCCTGCACCCCTTTTCACCAGTTCCATCTGGGTGCGGTTCTTCAGGTTATGGAGGACTGTCAGTGGGGCCCCTGGAAGTTGCCTCTCTGCGATAAATTACAGTATTAGTGAAGATATGTGCTATTAAGAGACTGTTTCACAACATTCAGTAAAGCATGCATTGGTCTCATTAAACAGCATTCAAAAAGGCTTGCACTGATCTTGTTAAATTTGTCTAATTTGGTTATCATAGCACATTCACCTGGTAATATCAGCAACTTGGCCCTCTCTCTCTTCTCACGGATTAATATATACAAAAGGTGACGAAATCTGAATGCCTCTAAACAAATTAGGAAGTTCAAGTCTCTTTAATGGATTTGCACTTTCACATTATGTTTTCTATGGTAAAACTACAACATAAAACGAGTTGCGATACCAAAAGCAAGAAAACCCACATATAGAGTATTCGTAGCACTGAATTGCATAATCATTATTAACATAATGTGGATTGCAATACCAAAAGCAAGTAAAATCACACATAAAGTAATCCTAGCACTGAATTGCGTAATCACTGCTAGTATAAAAATAAACAAGTGGAGGATAGTGAAGTTCTGTCACATTTCTCAGTTACAAAACAAAAGTTGTCAAGGCCCCCACAATAAAACTGTTATTCAACCCTCATCAAGGCCCCATTCATAAATCATGTGTGTGCCCTTAGTAGAGGCCTTTCAAAGTCTCAGTTTTCAGCTTTCACCAAAAAGCAAAGCAACCATAATACAATTATACATAAACAGATTCCAGACACCATGCTCCACTTAGCTGACAGAAGTGTGTTCTTTCCAGAAGATCTCTGCTGAGGGACTTTGCTGCCAGCCGAGTCAAGATGGCAGCGGGTGGGGTCTGGAGGGAATTCCAGAATGCAGAGGGCTTTCCTTGTCAGACAGGAAGAAAGCCAAGCAGAGTCATGTGCTCAGCAAGAGTATTTATAGCCAGCATGTCTCATGTCTTTGAAAACAGGAGGCAGCTGCTCCCTGGAGACCTTGGAGGCGTGGTGGTTGCCTGGCAACCAATAAACATGTGAACCTGACACATTTAGAAGCAGGAGGACTTGACACAGTCACATGTGTTCAACACACATTGACAAAAACAACTATATAGTGGAACAAGCATTGGTAACATCAAGTACATGTCAAACATTGGCAATATCTATCCTGAAATACAGACAGTACAATGACGTTACAAGCAACCCAGTGGTGCTACACGAACATGATTCAAAAAACGTCCCTGAGGATGTTGACATATTAGGCAGAGTTGTTGGGTCCTGACAGCTCTGGCTGTCCTAACCTTCCCTGGCTGTTATACCAGTGAGGTACACTGCCACGGAGGGGAACTCCGTTTCAATGAGGCCCACGGCAGGACAGGGCATGTAATTAAAAAGACATTTGACCTTCTGAAAGCCAGGTTCAGGTGCCTGGATGTCTCTGGAGGTGCCCTCCTCTACACTCCCCAAAAGGCATGCCAGATCATAGCTGCCTGCTACATGCTACACAATCTTGCCCTGAGACGTCAGATACCATTGCTAGCTGATGATGACGAGGCAGCTGGACCAGTGGCTGGTGATGCAGACAAGGAAAGTGATGAGGAGGCAGGAGAGGATGGTGCATCTGATTCTAGGACTGAGCTCATCAATCAGTACTTCCAGTGACATACAGGTATGCTGACTGTGTATTAGCAAGTGATGTGTACATTGATTGGTGACAATGGTCTTCCTGATTAGTTTCATCAGTAGTGTTGCAATGTGTCCCTGTCCCTATGTGTGCGTTGGGGGAGGTGAGTGCTTGAATGTAAGGTGCAGAGTTTACATGTATTTTATCTCACATGTGTACTCACTGCAGGTAGCTAGATTCACATCTCCTATAGACACACCGGTGTTGAGCTGTGTGTCCTGCATTCTTCTGTCCTCATGTCATTCCACCCACTGACTGTGTCATGTAAATCAATGCCTTTGCTACCTATGGCTTGAGACATTCATGCTCATTAGTTGTTGGTAACTGTATGCAGAATAGTGTTTAGCGCATGACAGATGGCATTTATAGCAAATGTTCATGTATTTTCTGTGACTGTGGACGTAGAAATGTCATCTGTTTTGCCCTGCTTCGGTGGCAATCTACACTGGCTAGACAACTATGTACTGCATATGTGCTTTGTGTGGCACCATGCCTTCTATTCTGATGTAACTCTGTGTCATGGTCTCTTTTGCAGGTTGGATGAGTGAATTTACTGTAGTGCGTGCACGGACTAGTGACTACCTTACATCTACCCTGGAACATATCTGTTGTACTGTGTCTCCTATGGAGGATTCCTCCCTCTGCTGTCCTTTCACTGCCTGTTGGTATAAGGGGCAATATCCACATCACATTTGGCTGACAAAACATTTGTTCATGTTCAAAAGAAGACATATATGCTGTTGCTGTGATTAATAGTGTTTTTTGGGCACACAGGGGTAATGTGAACAAACAGTCAATGGTTCATACAGTAACAAACAGGTGATGAGTGGGGACATGGTAGTTGTAATCATCAGAGTAGGTGGCACAGCTGTAGGTAGCACAGGTCCAGAGTCCAAGGGCCATGGGGAAAAGGAGTAATGTCATTGAACTGTCAACAAGGTGTCTCAGTGGCACACAAGGGTAAACAATGAGGAGAGGTTCACTTCTTGGCAGTGGGTTTGGTCTTGGCATCTGCTCCAGCTGGATGTCTGGATGGACATCCACGTTTGCGGGGGGTTCATCAGCTATGGGGGGGTGCCAGAGGCCTGTGGTTCCCTTGGCAGGGCCTCCATTCCACTAGCTGCGGCAGAAGTTGAATATTCAGATGTGATGTGGCTAGTGGAAGGGGCCTGCTGGTGGGTGGTGGAAGCACGCAGGGTGGTGTTGAGGTCTCTGAGCACCCCTGCGATGGATGCCATGGTGGCATTGTGGGGCTGCCACTGCTGCATGACCTCCTGGTGGTATTTCCTCTGCAGCCTTTGGCTTTCCCCCAACATGGTAATGATCTGGCCCATCCTGTCCTCCGATTGTTGTTATGCTCCCAGGACTTGGGAGATGGTTTGTTGGTCAGTTAACTCCCCTGGATACCCCGGCCTCTGGCCCACAGGTTCTTCCATGTCCCCTGCCACCATGTGCCTGTGCCCCTGGCACGGTGTGCCCACTCCCAGAGTCACTAGGACCTTCATTGTCTTGGGTGTGAGGGGTTGACTCAGGTCCCTGTACTGTGGGGAGCACTATTGATTGAACTGTCCTTGGGACACAAGTTTGGGGATGAAGGGTTGTCTGTGCTGTTGATGCCACGGGGTGGGGGAGGTTTGATGTGGGCAAGGTGAGGCAGTGAGTGGTGGACTGACCAGCTGTCCCAGATGGGCAGGTAAGTCGTCAATGTCCTGACATCCAGAGGCATTGTCCTCGCTTGGCATTCATCCTGAGGAGAGCTGGCTGCCTCTGGCATCCTCTCCATGGTGGCATTGGCAGGGGTATCTGTGGATGGAGTGGGAGAGAGTTACATGATGGACGTGTATTTGGTTATCTCTTTGTCTGATGCATACAGTGGCTTGACATGATTCCCATCAATGCCAATGACAGATGCAGCACTACAAACATTGTCTGTGGATAGTGAGATGTGTACCATGCTCCATTGAGGGTTAGTGTCAATCAGGTTCGGTAACTTTTGGTTTCAGGTCCTGTGTGATGGTTCACATGATGGTGTGCCCTGTTTGCTTGAGGTAAATCAGACTTGCTAGATGTTAGTGGGGATGCAGGTACATTGCAGCATGGTGTCTAAGTGGGAGGAGGGTATGTGTGTATGCATGGTAACTTGTCTTGTCAGTGCATGTGGTGCATGGGGGTTACCTTCTAACATTCTAGCCATGCTCAGTCCATTTCAGGATTGTAGATATGGATAAGTGGCCATTAGGTTTGGTGACAGTGCTGTGTCTGAGTTTGGTCTTGTTTGACATTGTGTAGTGCCATTGCATTGCTGTCATTGCATGTAGTAGTGTTCAGTTGAGGCATCCAGTTGTTGTAGCTAGTGCAATAGTCATACATGCAAGAGATGTGCTGTGGAGTGGACATAGCAGGTTTTGTTGTAGATGAGCTAGTGCAGTGGTTCCCAACCTGTGGGCCGGGGACCCCTGGGGGTCCGCGAAGCCTCCTCAGGGGGTCCGCGGCTGCTTAAAACATTTAATAATATTAGGTCCCAGCTATCAGTAATGACTCCTTGGGGGTCCCTGTGTTCCAATAATGATTCAGTGGGGGTCCCCGGGCTCCAGTATTGATAAAATGGGGGTCCACAGAAGTCAAAAGGTTGGGAACTACTGAGCTAGTGCATTGTGGGAGTCATAGTGATTGTTATTGATACTGTTAACCATGCACATGCCAGGGACTGTGTCGCCATTGGGGCTGGGTGGTGGTGTGGCATGCAGGAGAGGAGCATTAGGTGATTAGATGGGAGGTGTAGTGGGAGACAGAGTGAACTGGAGAGTATTTGGGTGGCGTTGAAGCAGTCTGTACAGGACGAATGTGTGCCGTGGAGTGGTAGTTACTTACCAGAGTTCAGTCCTCTGGGTATTCCAGTCAGGCCTTCTGGGTGGAGGATGTTCAAGACCTTCTCCTCCCACGGTGTGAACTCTGGGGGAGGAGGTGGGGGCCCACCACCAGGCTTCTGCATGTCAATCTGGTGTTGTGATTTCATGGAACGCACATCCCCGTAGGTCGTTCCACCTCTCCCTGATGTCCTCCCTTGTGCTTGGATATTTGCCTACTGAGTTGACTGTGTTGACAATTCTCTACTATAACTCCATTTTCCTGGCAATGGAGGTTTGCTGGACCTGTGCTCCAAACATTTGTGGTCCTACCCTTACAATTTCATCGACCATGACCCTCATCTCAATGTCTGCGAAGTGTGGGTGCTTGTGGTGGGACATGGTGGTGGTTGTGCTGTCGGTGGGGGTGGGTGTTGTGTGTGCAAGGGTGCCGTGTAGGGGGTGTGGTGGGGTGTGGGTGTTTATTTGTATGTGATCATGGGTTGTAGTGTTTGTGTTAATTACTTATGTGTGTATTGTGTTGTTTGTTCAGTTGTATGGTGTGTGCTGAGTGAGATGTGTATGTGTGCCTAAAGTGTAAAGGTGGTGTGTGTCGATATTTGCCTGCTCTCAGTGTATGCCATTGTCGTTTTGGTAGCAAAGGATTGTGGGTTGTGTTTTATAGTGCAGTGGGTAGGTGTGTCTGCTGTGTTTGTGTGTCGGGTGTGAGGTTTTTGAACTAGCCAATGTGGTGTTGTATTCTGTCTGAGGTGAGTTTGAATGCGCGGCAGTTCGCACCACCAATGGTTTTCTGCCATGGTTGTACTGTTGTGCTAATTTGCGGGTCGTAATCTGTTGGGTGGTAAATTGTCGGGTTGGCGGTGATGGTGGTGGAACCGCCTCTTTCCCACTCACCTGTGTCCTAGCGGTGTCGGATTTATGGCTGTTTAGTGGCAGTCTCTAGTGTCTAACTCTTAATACGGCAGGCGGATGACTGCCAACATGTCTTTTGGTGGCTGCCTCCACGGCGGTCTTCCAAAAATCCTGCAAAAGTTGTGATGAGGCCCTTAGTGTATTTTTGTTTTTGATTTATGTATATACATATATATATTATATATTTTTCACATCAATACCTTTGTATTCACTATTAGTGTTTTTCTTTTTGAAATATAGGGTCAGGTTATTAAGGCTGTCAATCATTTTTGGCTATATTTGTGTGGTGCAATATTATTTTCCTCCATCTTCTTTCATAGAAATGCCCACAATGATGGTTTACTGTGCCCCTCCAGGTCTCAGGAAAGGTTCTGGGCCTCACATTATCAGGGACTGGGCTAGCCCCCTACACACACCTTAGATTAGTATGACTCTAAGGTCAAACAAAAAGTCAGGAAATAGTTTCACATGCAGTCGGGCACTCAGGGCAGTGGTATCTGTCCTTTCTGCATGCAGTAGACATTCCTGCCCTTACAAATTCCCTGCCAGATCAGACTACTGGGAATCCTATCCACCTTCATATACAGTAAATCCCAAAAAGGCAGTCACCGGAATCTGGATGATGGGAATCTCCCACCTTCAACATAGATTGGATTTTAACATCTAGTAAGTAGCCCTTCTAGTTGCCTACCGATTCCCCACGGTAGACTATAGAAGACTGTCCACCAAGCACTTGGTTGCTTCAGTGGTCATTTTTGTTTCCTGTCTCCTGGCCAACAACTTTTCTAGGTTCCTCACATGGGCCTCTTACAAATTGCTAAAGAAGGCAATGTCATCAAGGAAGGGAACACAGAACTGGTCCAGCCATGAGAGAACATAGATCTCTAAGCACTGAAAAGTGGCAGGAGCATTTTTAAGTCATAAAAGCTTTACCCTAAACGTATACAGCCCAACTTGAATATAGAATGCAATATTTTACTTGGGACTAGGTGCTGTTTTGACCTGTCAGTTGCCACTGGTCGGACCAAGGGCACTTAAGAAACAAGTAGCACCCAGTTGGTTCACAAGCTCATCAGCACTGGGTATCAGACTGCATCTCATTTGCTCACCTCACTGAGTGCCAAGTAGTCTGGTAAAAGTCTGTGCATCCTTGCTTAGGTGTCAATAATACTGCGCTGGCCCAAGGGCTACAGGAATACTCAATCACTCTCAAGTCTCACATCTTAACACCCTCTGCCTTGATGCATTCTTTCACTTGACAAGCTATCCCCTGTATCTTTGTCTTGCAAACAGGCAAGTGACAATGCTGGGATCAGCAAAAAAAGATGGGAAAATTATCCCTGCACCTCTCTTTGTTGTTTTTGTTGTTGTTGTTGTTTAGGGGTAAATTTAGGGCCAATTGCACACAGAACCATCCTTCTTATTGCTGTGCAACATCTTAGCAATAGGTTCACTATCTTCCTAAGCCTCATCTGTGATTGTCAGGATTTTAAATCTCTCTGGAGGTAAGGCTAAGGCGGTTCACAAGGAACACCCCTTTTGGATCTCTTGTGGCACCTGTGGCCACTAAATTGCCCACTTCAGATGTCCCCTGCACCCACCCTGCATTGACCTATTTCACTTATCCTATAAACCTCTTGGGCAAATGAGCTTTACTACCAGCACATCCTGACTGTCCTTTCTGGGCTGGGTGCACAGAGTGTGTATTCAATTTGAAGGACCTTGACTTTTAGATGGGACAGTATCCTCCAGAAGCCACCATGCCAGGCAGTGATGAGAACACAAAGCTGGATCTTGCCCTGTAAGGAAACTGCCAGGAAGAAAAAAAAGAAGCAGAACAAACCCAGAAAAGGTTCCAGACTTTCCACCACAATTTTCACAGCAGGTGTATCCCACAGTGGAGTCGTCCAAAACTTCATGGTACTGTTAGACTTGCCATCCTTGGCATGGTCTCCCCTAACTTTTTGCCTCTGTTTCCCAGGTTGTTGATGTGTGCTGGACTCTGTTGTTTTCTGTTTTTGTTACTCTGGGCACTTTACCACTGTTATCCAGTGCTAAAGTGCAAGTGCTCCTATGAAGAATGTATTTGTAATTGGCTTTCCATGATTTGGCATATTTGATTTACTGGTATGTCCCTAGTACAGTGCACTAGAGGTGTCCAGGGCCTGTAAATCAAATGCTACTATTGGACCTGCAGCACTGGTTGTGCCACCCACATTAGTAGCTCTGTAAACATGGCTCAGGCCTGCCACTGTAGTGATTCTGGGTGCAGTTTTACCTGCCAATTCGACTTGGCAAGTGTACCCACTTGCCAGACCTAAACCTTCCCTTTTCGTACATGTAAGACACCTCTAAGGTAGGACCTAGGTAGCGCCATGGGTAGGGTGCAGTGTATGGTTAAGGTAGGATATCTACTAATGTGTTGTATATGTCCTGACAGTGAAATGCTGCCACATTCGGCTTTACTGTTGCAAGGCTTATCTCTCTCATAGGTTAACATGGTGGCTGCCTTTAAATATGATTAAAACATAGATTCCCTTTGGGAGCAGATAGACATGTGCAGTTTGGGGTCTCTGAACTCACAATTTAAAAATACATCTTTTAGTGAAGATGGTTTTGAGGTTGTGTGTTTGAAAATGCCACTTTTAGAAAGTAGGCATTTTCTTGCTTAAGCCATTCTGTGACTCTGCCTGTTTGTTTATTGCCTGTCTAAGTTAGTTTGACAGTTGGGCAGTTTGCACCTCTCTCTAGACAGTGACACAAAGGGAGCTGGGGTGTAACCTGCATATACGGATGAGCCATCTGTGCTATGAGGGAGGGGAGGAGTGGTCACTCAGACCTGAAAGGGCTGTGCCTGCCCTCACACAATGCAGTCTCCAAACCCCTGGTGTTTCTGGGGCCTGGCCTGGGCAAGGCAGGATCTCACAAACAAGAGAGACTTTCCTTTGAAGTAGGCCTACTTCAAAGGCAGAAATGGGGTATAAGAAGAGAACCCAAAACCCCTGAAAATTAGATCACTTCTAGAATCAAGAGGAACTTCTGTCAAGGAGAAGAGCTGAGGAGAAGTGCTGCCTGTAACTGTGCTTTGTGGAGCTATCCTGCTGCAGTTGCTGCTTCTGCCTGTAAAAGTGGACAAAGACTGGGCTTTGATGTGCATTCCTGCTTGTAAAGAATCTCCAAGGGCTTGAACTGAGCTTGCCTCCTGTTGTTGAAGTCTCAGGACCATCAAAGACTTCCACTGCCAGCACCTGGACTCTCTGCTAAGACTCCTCCCCTGCCAAAGGGTGCCCTATCCAGGTCCTGGGTCCTTGAAAGGTGAAGCTGGCAGACAAAGACTGAAGATCCACGCACAGACCGATGTGCGAGTACATTTTCGACAAACCCTTGTAAGGAGGGACAACTTTATGCAGATTTCTGGAATCCTGGCTAGCAGGATCCCAGTGACACAGTAAAAACACACTGACACACACTCACAAACAGGCCAAAAGTGGGGGTAACCAAGCTATAAACCGCTTTTTTCTCACAATCCTCGCAGTCAGCAAAATGCCTTCCAACCAGTTCCTTGCTGATCTCTTTCTTTACTTCTTTCTGAACTCCCACTTATGATGGGCACTCTACTTGTGCTTGGCAAAATCCTCCCCTGTGGGTCCACACCTGCTAGCAACCCTGTGGCACTGACTCCAACTCTGTCCACTTTGTATATGCCATCCTCCTCTCCTGCTATACTAGGTCCATGAACCTCCTGTCATGTGCCTTTTCAAAGTCTGTCTTCCTACACTCATTGCCCCTCTCTGGTCTGTGCAAATCTGTAATGCTCCCAGACTATTCCTGAGATTGACATGCAGCTTGTGCACTGGTCAACATGACTGACGTCCATGACATGTAGGTTTCTAATCTTGCTGCTAAACCAGAGGCAAACAAATTAATGCCCAAGATACATCCAGGACTTTCTTTCTCTCTGACCTCAGGTTCGCCATTTCACCTCCACCAGCTACCTAGCCTATGCTCCTTGCAACTGAGAGAGTCTTTGCAGTTTTAGGACACTTTCTCTTGCCCATAACCTATAAGCACATGTTTCCCTCCAGGACAAAACCTCTCTTCCTTTGAAAACTGCTTCCCACACAAATCCAATGGTATTTGGGTTGATGTTCTTCAGAGCATCAGGTCACTATCCAGTTGTCTATTGCTACTAGGCTAAGTGCCACAGGGCCTTTTAGGCTCCCCTCAACTATTCAACATACTAGCTGTATGAGGGCAGCTGGTACAGGGCCCTTCACCATACGCTCTCTTTGGTGCAGCTCCTCTTAGTGACACCAATAACAAGTAATCACTTGGGACTTGAAAGAACCTTTCTACCCTTTCTTTTCCATGCGTTGCTGTCTTAGTACCGACATTCATCTAGCCTTTATTTTCCCTTGGACACTGGGCAATTGTTCTGACTTACCCTCCGGTTTGGGGATGGTCTGTTCCTCCCTCCCTTTGAATTAGAGCCAGGCTCCAGCTCTTTGTTAACCTTATCATCTAACTAATTTCCAGGCACTGCAAGTGCAATCGGTCAAATCAAGTTTTTTTCAGTTTGTTTTAAAGCAACACATATTAAAAGCCCATATTTAAATATAATAATCTAGATGTATGTTTTATCTAATAAGACTGCTAAAGTGACTTATAAAACCTATCCAGACGACGACAACCCACCCATAAAATAATTCTTTAGGTGTCTTATACATGCCCACTCGTAATTCAAAATGTTTCCCACAGCAAATACAATCACTAGAGTTGATAATTGTTGCAGAAACAAAATAGCAGGACAGCAATTTCTGAACTCTGTTTCTTTAGTCAGTGGAATCAGGAACTCATGTCTAGTCGAGGTATAAAACATAGAACATTTTAAAATGCATTGACATTGGATTTAATATATTACAACAGGGACATTATACATTCTCTTCCTAAACATAACAAGGGTTACTTTGTAACAGTAGATGATGATGTAACCCACATCCGAATCTTGCCAAAGCATAACAATTATACTGATCATTCACTAGCATTCACGAGACAGCTTTAATTGCAGACATGGACTTTGATCTGAAATCTCACGATCTGTGTCATTGAGCCATGATAAAAGTTATTTTAAAATCATATTTTTATCATTTACCTTTAAATAGCTGGATTTATTAAACAAGTCAGGGTGGCCAAGTAACATACCGGCAAACTGATATACTTTAACCAGGGATTAGTATTCCAGAAACTAAAAGACAGACAAACTCAGATTAATTCATTATTTAGGGCCTGATTTATAACTTGCGGATGGGTTACTCCATCACAACGGTGACGGATATCCAGCCTGCTGAAATTTAAATCTAATTATATTTTTGGGGAGTTAGATTTTGACAGATAGAATATCAATCACTGTTGTGAGTGTGTAACCCGTCTGCTAAATTCTAAATCAGGCCCTCAGGGACTGATTTAGAGTTTGGCGGAGGGGTTACTCCATCACAAACATGACGGATATCCCATCCATCGTATTACGATCCCATAATAGCCTATAGAGATCTTAATATGGCGGACAAGATATCCATCACGTTTGTAATGGAGTAACCCGTCCACCAAACTTTAAATCAGGCCAGGCCTTAGTCTGGAGGCTAACGTAGACCAACCAGAAACCCAGGGTTTTACTCTTAGAAAATTGTGACACTTTCATAGAAACCACAATGAAAGGGTGTGGCAAAGGAAGTATAATTACATATACCCGTCGTTTTACTACCAATTATTTTGTTACACATTTATGCCTTAACATGCATTGATATATTACAATGTTACAAAGATGTTTTTGTATCAATTTGAAAAGGTCCCTTGCCTTAATTTGCTTGCTATATTTCGTGACTCTCTTAGGCCCATGATTCATTTCACTTAGGCTTGCGTATTTACACATTTTCGGTATCTCATAATAAACCGCAGTCTCGATTCCATTTTTAGCAATCAAAAGTGTGATTTTCAGAAAGCAATGTGCTCATTGGTATGTTAATGTATAAGAATCTGTGTCATTTTCTCGCATTATTCACGTGTGAAGGTCCTGTCTCTTGCTTGACAGTTAGTTCAGTTGAAGTAATAGTTTCATTTGTGTTTTCATATTTCCATTGAATCGTTTTTAGATAAAATTGTATAAAATTGCGTCAAACATGTATAGACTTTAGCATTATGTGTTTCAACTGGCTTTGAGTGGATGTTCTGGTCCATTGAAATGACAATTGTCGACTACTATTTTGCTTACATATGCTGTTTTCGCACTAAACACATTAGATTTTGTGTCTCAAACTGTTGCATTTTATTTCACAGATGGTGCACTGTCAGATGGAAAATGTCTCCTTATAAATAAGCTGGAGAGCTCTGAATAGAACTCCGCATAATGAACCCAGGCACCAGAGGCAAGGTACAAGTTCGCCTAGGGGGACAAGGGTGTAGCACAGCCCAATGCTGGACTTAGTGTCCTGGCTAAACAGCATGAACATGTTGAAGCAAAATATAGGTAAAATCTAACTGGGCTCACGGTATATTTGATTTCTTGATTTACTTGGCTTATATTGTTCTATGGTTGTCAATGTTTTGTTGAATTGAATTAGCGCAAATGTAATTCGGGCAGGAGATAACAATGCAGAAACAGGCAAGACTGGCAGGATTGGCAGGACCTTCAAAGGGACCCCCGGAGGATGAATCTGTGAGAGAAGGAGAATCTCTGATCCAGTTGCCCCAGCTCCTTCTTGTTTCCTTTGCTTACCACCTCCCTCCCTGGGATAAGCTGCAGACACAAGGCAGGCAAGCCCTTTTCCTTGCTATTCGTGTGTGCGTGAACAGCAGAAAACAGCGATGCGCAGAAAATCTAAATATATTGAGTACCCTCCAAAAGGGACTCCTGCCCATACTGTCTATCACCAATATGGAAAAGACACATGCAAATATTTAAAAGCATGGGTGAGGCTCACTACCAAGGATGGGTGAGATCAGTTGCTGACCATGGTACTTTTGACACTGAAAGATTACCTAACTTGCAAAAGAAACTGAAGGATCACAAAAACAAGAGAGATGCTGAGCAATGGCACTCTTACAATGGCATGGGGAGACACACAATCGCAAGCATGAATCCAAAGTCTATGTTGTGAAAAATTAGTGTACCAAATCAGACACCTTAGAGACAAAGTTAAGGCTTGTACTCCAATTGCTCCGCATCTGCCATATATTTCTCCAAGTTTACTGAATCACAGGTGAAAGAAAAAGACAGTGAGGAGCCTATGGAGGAGATGTTCCTAGATATTTTGTATACGCCAGTTGAGAAAGTTGGGGCTGCAGACGTACCTGGAGATGGTGCAGCTGGTAAGTGGAGCACAAGGAGGTAATGTGCAAGTGAGAAACATGATTGATTGATAGTAAAGCACCAGGTAGAGGGGCGCAAGTGATCAGACACGATGCCCATTCCACTACTATAGACTGGTCTTAAACAAGAGGGCAAACTGTTCCCACAGGGCTCAGGGATCCACGAGGATGCATTAATAGCATAAACCCAGTGCTTAATTTGTGCTTGTTGATTCCGGTGCTGAGCACCGCCACTTATTTGTGAGGGCCGGCGCTTATCCTTATGCCTCAAGCATTTGCTGCGAGCAAAAGACATATATGTGAAAGACGGAAGAAGGAAAAACTAAAAAGTTGCAGGACGAGCTGAAGGGGCAGGGGTGGCCGTAAATGGATTGAAGAGGCCCGAGATGGCTTCAGGATTACGCTGCATCAGTATTCAGTGCTGGCAGATTTAATTACAGCAGCCTCATGTTTAAGAGAAGGGCTTTGAGCACCAGCACCTCTTAATTTACAAATTAAGCACTGCATAAACCTATGACTGACCATAGACCACCTGGCTAAGATGCATTTTCCTTCTCTCCCCCCTCAAGTGTTGCCAGTGATGAAGGCTGTTCTCCTTTTGCCCTTCTTCTTTTGAGGGACTACCTGGCATCCTTGGGTAGAGTTATGGTCCATGTTTCCCTGACCCTCTCTGATCTAAAAGAGAATTAAGAAACAATTCCATAACATCATAGAAAATCCTACTCATTTCTGAGAGAATCTGCAGAGAGAGTTTGAAGTGTACAAACAGAATTGTGCAAATGTGAATCAACTACAACGATTGGTGG
The DNA here is from genome assembly GCF_031143425.1 of Pleurodeles waltl. Taxonomy (NCBI): domain Eukaryota; kingdom Metazoa; phylum Chordata; class Amphibia; order Caudata; family Salamandridae; genus Pleurodeles; species Pleurodeles waltl. The sequence continues at coordinate 1,235,627,329 of NC_090447.1, forward strand.
TGTCGGGCGAAGGGAGAGATAGATAGGTACTAAAATTAGCATGGCTAAAAGCAGACCCTCTCAATGAGGGAGCATTGAATGCAGCAAAAAGTGCACTGCTGAATGCAGCTGCAAATGTCCATCTGGTGCAATCTGATTGGACGATTTCAAGCTGTAAATAGAATAAGGGTGAAGCACCTGTTCACTACTTAGACAGAACAAAGGAGGTGATTGAAAGATACTCTGGCATAGCACATCCAACTGAGATGGCTCAGGAAGCTGTCAGTGCAATTTTTGTGCAGGGATTGTTATCAAAAGGGCCTCATTAGGTCTTGGTGAAGGGAATACTTCATTGCAAACGTGATGGATATTCTGTCCGCCCACAATCTCGATAGGATATCATAGGATCATAATAAGGCAGACGGGATATCTGTCTCGTATGTGGTGGAGTATTACCCTCCTCCAAGACCTAAATCAGGCAATTAAAATTTGCATGCGATGGCAGACAAAGAAATTAACTGTATTTGGAACATTTGCTAACCATTGTATGGCTTTCCAGGATAGAAAGATAGAGAATGTTGAATCAAAACTAATGTAATTGAAACTGGAGAATACACAGAGGGCAATTTAGGAAATGGGATGAAGAGGGTGGTAAATGAAGGGGAGGACAGGGAGAGAGGACAAAGAAGGGGGAGCAGCTAAGAAAAGGAAGGGGCAGGGGAGAGGCCATGGGAGCCCACAGTTCTAGTTTGCTTGTGATTAGCTGAAACTTTGGAAATGAGATTGCCCTTACACCACCTAGTGCACAAGGTTTCTCCCATCAGCTTGAGTTAATCAGATCACCCAGAACTCTTACCATTTGCTTTGTGACAGTCTGAGAGGGTCTGACTCTGCCATGAATACCTTAATCCCCATAAACTAAAAGCACCCCTTTGTAGATTGTTTCATTAATGGTAAACTCACCACTTCCCTTGTTGGAACAGGTACCAGCCCCTTAGCTCTAAACACCCCAGAATTTCCCTCTTTACCTCTCTCAGGCATGGTCATAGGCACAGTTGGTATGTCTAATCAGTGAGTCCCTCACCATATTTCTAAACCTGTATCTAGCTCCCTAGACTTGATAAATGATAAACCTTCTTTCTTGCTTAGCCTACACCACCAGCCAATTTGCTAGTCAGGGATATTATGTGAAAGGTAAATTGCACTGTCTTGGATGTTGTGTTTTTCAATATACCCAGCGTGAAAAAATGAAGTGCTTGCACTTTCATGTGAAAGCACAACTCACCAGACTAATGAGAATATAAAGTTATCTCTACCAATTTAACCAAATTATTTTCACAGGTACCATCCACAGTGTGATCCACTGTAGCCAACAATGTGGGATTCAGATCATTGATGGAACCAGTAAAGATCAAGGTTGTCCCCCAGACAAAGGTACCCAGAATACCTTGCTACTCATTGAAACTTGAGGCAGAGAAAAGCATCCGCCTTGTAACAGTAGGTTTGATCACACAGGTGGTTTTAATGCCTATAGTCAGTGAAATGTAATACCCCAATTCTCCCAATATTCAAAGCGGGAAACACCAATGTGTACAGGCTTGTCCAAGGCCTTGACAAATGTGGTTATTCCAAGGTTCCATGTGTTCTCCTACCCCACCCCGGTCCTTTCCTGCATCCTCAAATGCCCAATGGATTAAAGCGGTGGACCTCTGTTCTGTCTTCTTTCCCATCCCTATACCTGAAGAGAGGCAATATCCTTTTGAATTCTTTCACAGAGGGTCTCAGCTTTTTTGTGGATAGCACCCTCATGAACTTACAAAGGAACAGCCTCATCACATATGCAAAGAGTCAACAACATGTACAGGTTTGTGCAAGAACTTGAATAATGTGGCTATCCCAAGATTCCTTGTTGTTGACTTGGCATCCTTGGCGTAGTTTCCCTTGACTTTTTGCCTTCTTACCTCCTGTTTTTCTCACCTTATTTTTGCTGGTTCTAGGATTCTGAGCACTTAACCACTGCTGACAAGTGCTAAAGTGCAGGTGCTCTATACTATACATGATAACCTTGGCTAATCCACAATTAGCACATTTAATTTACTTGTAAGTCCCTAATAAAGTTCACTATATGTGCTCAAGGCCTGTAAATGAAATGCAAGTAGTGGGCCGGCAGCACTGATTGTGCCACCCACTAAGGTAGCCCATCAAACATGTCTCAGGCCTGCCACTGCAGAGCGTGTGTGCAGTTTCAAACTGCCATTTGGACCTGGAAAGTGTACCCACTTGTCAGGCCCAAACCATCCCTTTTATTAAATGCAAGTCACCCCTAACGTATTCCCTAGTTAGCCCCAGGTGCAGGGTGTACTGTATTTAAAAAGGTTGACATGTACTTTTAAGTTTAACATATCCAGGTAACGAAAAACTGCTAAATTCATTTTCCGCTACTGCAACTCCTATCTCTCTCATAGGTCAACATTGTGATTACATTAAAACATATTTTGAGTGTGATTTCCAATGGGGAAAATATTGAAATATGGATTTTGTTGTCTCTAGACTCACAATTTAAAATCACAAATTATGGTGAAAACAGATTTTAAATTGTAAGTCTGAAGATGCCACTTTTAGAAAGGTGGCAATTTCTGTGCCTCTGCCTGACTCTTGATACACATCTGAGGTAGATGACAGCTGGGCTTTGTGCATTCCCTCTAGACAGTCACACACAAAAGGAGCTTGGGTGTGATATTTGCATCCTGATTGCCCATAATCCGGCTAATGAGTCTTTTTCGGCTAGATAGGCGGGATGAGCTGACACTTACTCCTGAATAGGGCTGTGCCTCTACTCAGACAAAAGGGCTGCATAACCTCCTGTAAAGTGTCTGGAGCTAGGGAAGGAAGGGCAGGGACCTTGTAATCTTCAAAGGCCTCTTTTGAAGTCTACCCCATGTTAAAAGCACATTTGGGTATAAGTAGTGGACTCCAAACCCACCAAATCAGAACTCTACTGGAACCAAGGACACTCCTCCAGGGAGGACAGGTTGTGTGCCGGGAAAGACTGCCACTTTGCTATTTGTTTGGCTGTCTTGGCCTGCTGCTTCTTGCTTACAGTGAGATGGACTGGACTTGTTCTCTACATCCTTGAACCCAAGAGTCTTTAAGGGCTTGTAGGCTTTCACCCGTTCTCCCGCAGTCTCAGGAACATCAAAGACTACCTTCAACTCTCCTTGTGCTGCTGGACTTTACCATCTGTGAGTCCTACGCATGCCTAAGGGTGCTCCCCTCCAGCCCTGGGCTTCAGAAGCAGGTTCTGTAGCTGATTTCTGCAAAAACTGATGCATCTCCTCGAGTGCGGGAGAAATTCTGATGCATCGTCCCTCAATGTGAAGGCTGCTCGACGACAGCGGATTCACAGTCTGTCTGGCTCGACAATGACGCTCTGTGCAGCTCAATGATGACACATCGCATTCACTTCAGTGGAGATAGACAATAACACAGTGACCCGACTGCATGGAAAACCTGGTACCATTGTGCCCTTGACCACAACACTTTGTTTCATTAAAGGTACTGTTTCGGCAGGCCCTGTGTGGGTTCTGTAGCCAGCCTACACTTCATCAGAGTCAGCCTTTATTTTGGATTTGCACCGGTCCCTTGTGACCTCAAGTAACCTTTTGACCCCTAGTGACTTCTAAGCACTGTTCTCATATTTAGGCGGTCATTATGAACATGGTGGTAAAGACCGCCGACCGCTGTGGCGGCGGTGAACAGAATCCCGCCAGCGGCGGCAAATAAAAACCCGCCATATAATGAACAAAAAACCCAACACCGCTAAACATTCCCACACCACCACTCCCTGCCAGGACCCTGTTGGCGGGAATCACGGCCCACCCCACCCCGCCACCGCCAAGCACACCCACATCCCGCCCTCCAAATAAAGATACACAAATCACCTCGGCGGACAGTGGAGGCTGGACGACCATTGGCGGCTGCGACCCAACAGCAACCACTACACACATTGGCTAGGCTTAGAACCTACACACCTGACATTACCCACCACATCCACCACCCTGCATCACCCACAACTCACTACCAGGCCCACATCACTCCCGCTGTGCACAGCCACCCACCCCTGCACGTTCCCACAATGGAATAATAACCCCCACCACAATGTAACGCCACCACTGCCACTAGATGCTATGTCCACCTCACAAAGCACCCCTGAAGGCCACTGAAAGGCACACCAGCACTAAATTGTACAGTACTGCCCATCTCAAACCCTCATGCATATGTAACACACACTTCTATGTCCCTCAGCAGGCACCACCACCCATGCAACCCTAATAAGGGGACAAGGAGTGCCACAGCATTCCAGGGAGACAGAGGCACATCACAGGACACTGGTGAAGGATCCCTAGACACTGATGAGCAGGCAGGCCCTTCACACAGCCCTGGATGCTCACCATGCAGCAGCCCCACCCAGGAAAACACTGTCACCCCTAACACCCAGTCAAGACCAGCAGGCCATGGGAGGCGTGCCCACACCAGTGGACCCAGGGCACAAACAGGTGGAACACAGCGACAGAGGCCACAGTCTCCCACCCCCAACATGCAGGAAGACGAGGGCCCCAGTACTAGTGGCACGTCCAGACCTGCGCAGGGGACACAGGCACAGGGGGCCAGGGCAAGGTCAAGTGCCCCAATGGGCCAGGGGGTAGGGCACTGGATAGATGCATCAGCCCAAGACATCATTGCAGAGGTATTGGCGGCATACCAACATACCCAAGACAGGTTGGCACAGATTGTAACCACCCTGGAGCAAAGTCAGAGAATGCAGCTGGAATACCACCAACAGGCCATGGAGCAGTGGAAAGAACACAATGCCACAATGGCCACCATTGCTGGAGCACTGCTGCAGTGGGTCAACAAACCCTCAGACACCCACACCGGACAAGAGGCCCACACAACAGCCCTGGACAACCAGCAACAGTTGTCCCAAGCAGCTGGAACTGCACAGGAAAAACCCTCCCAGGAATCACAAGGGCCGACCATGCCACCCCAATTAGCTCCACAGCAGGAGCCCAAACGTAGCCTCAGGCCAAGATATGGCACTGGAAATCCAGCAAAGAACAAGCCCCCTACCAACAATTGACACTGCTGCTACTGCCAAGCAAGCAACACACCCATTCACAAACTGCACTTAGCTGAGGGCTAAATGATGAACAGAACTACAAATAGGACCCACCTATAAAATCAAACAGGCCTGCCACCAAGTCGGTTTTGAGGACAACCAACCATAACAACTTCCATCACTGTACATAGCGCATTTCACTGTATTCCACCAATAAACAACATATCTCACCTGTAATACTGTCCCCTGTCTTCAATGTTGAACAAAGTGGAGTAATGATGCAACAGGCAGGGATAAACTTTATTGTCAAATTGTGCATGCTGATGGTACAGTGTGTTTCTAAAAAGTCAAGAAGGGAATGCTTATGTAGTCTGTCTGTACCATGCTGAAGAAGTCCATGACTCACATCTCATGACCAATTCCCCCTAGTTGACATGGCACACTTACAGTATCAGTCACTAACCACATATACAGGCTGAAGTCCCAGACAGTTATTGGAAGTAGAGTTGTATCAGTGGGTTTCTGGAATTTACATCTTCCCCTTCCTCATCCTCACCATCACTCTCCTCACCTCTCTGAGGTAACAGATCAGGACCTATAGCACCCTCCACCTCCAAGAGGGGGATTGAATGGCTCACTGCCACGTTGTGCAGCATGTAGCAGGCCACCACTATCCTACACACCTTATCAGGCCCATAGGCCAGGGAACCCCCAGAGATATGTAGGTACCGAAATCTAGCCTTCAGGAGACCTATAGTGCGCTCTATCACCCTCCTAGTACGTCCATGGGCCTCTTTGTATTTTCTCTCTGCATCCGTCCTGGGATTCCTCACTGGTGTCAGGAACCAACGCAAGTTTGGATAGCCAGAATCACCCAGAGAAATGGTCAATACAGAGTCGTCATTGGAATGTCCTTAGTCTGACAGGCTGTTTTTCAGCAATGTGTCAGTTAGTGACAGGCACACTTAACTATGATCCACCCTCTGTCCTCTTGGAGTTGTTCCATCTTTTGTAGCACACTACTGTTCCTCAAAACAAATGAATCATGGACTGAACCAGGAAACATGGCATTCACATGGGATATGTACTGGTCTGCTGTACATACCAATTGGATGTTCAGGGAGTGAAAGTTCTTCCTGTTTCTGTACACCTGTTCACTCACTCTTGGGGGATGATGGGTATGTGGGTTCCATCGATGGCACCAATAACATGGGGAATGTTTGCAAAGGCATAGAAGTCTGAATTGATGGCAGGGAGCTCAGCACTTTGGGGGAATCACACATAGGACTGCAGATGTTGTACAAATGCATTTAGAAATCTTGTAAGCACCTGGCTGAACATTGGCTGTGAGAAACCAGCCCCCATGCCCACTGTCACTTGAAAGGAGCCTGTGGCCAGGAAATGGAGTGCAGAGAGCACCTGCACCTCAGTTGGAATGGCATGCTGATTATGATTTCTGGGAGTCAGTGCAGGATCCAGTAATGCACATAGGTCCTGAATAGTTGCACGTGTGAGTCTGTAAGTGATAATGATCTGACGCTCCACCATGGTCCCCATATCCACAAGTGGTCTGTACACAGAAGGTGCCCTTCCTCGCCACAAGGGTCTGTACCTGTGAGGGGTAAGAACAAGGAGTCATGTGCACACATACACAGGCATATTTGCTAAACACATTCACTGCATTCTTCATAGTAGTGTCTGTACAATAACTGCAACCTGACAGATGTACATTGTCACCACTGAGAGGGAACGGAGTAAATCATGTGTGATAATATACTCTATGAATAGAGACAAATGTGAATCATATGGCTAGTAGGTCCAGCATTGTGACTAAATTGAATTTCAAGATGTGTAGGTGATGGCACAATGTCTGCCCACTGTAGTTCTGCCCCTTCGTTGTGGAAGTGACCTAAGACCACTAGCGGTTGACGTCACAGCGTTAGCCGGTGTTTACCACTGTTTGTACCCTCATTGGATAACAAGGATGCCAATGTGGAATCTTATGTGTATCATGATCGCCGCCGGCAGTGACGGTGCATTCCACTGCGGAACGTACGCGCGTTCGTCATCGTGTGCTCACTTGACTCCCTGATCTTGTGCGGAGAAGTACTCCACTCCGTGTACTGCTGTAGTCTGCCTCTGGCTATGGATGTTCCACGTGGAGCAGGCAAAAGGGCCCCGGCCTTCACCCAGGAAGAACTGGAGGAACTGGTGGAAGGGGTCCTGCCCCTGTACGGCAGACTCTACGGCCGGCCAGAGGTACAGGTGAGTCCAGGTTTGGGGGGCACTGTGTGTGTAATGGATGGAGTGGATTGCTCTGATGTGCGCTCCTGTGAGCCAAGATGGGGCTTGGTGCATGGAATGCTGCGTGCCACTGTCCTGCATGCCAGGGAGTACTGTCTGTCCTATGTTGAACAATCAGCCAGCTATTGCCATCGAGCAGGTGCCTGACCTCTGTGTTTCTTCTCTGTGTCTCCCTACTAGGTCAGCGCCCACCAGAAGAGGGCACATTGGCATGCCATCGCCAAGGAGGTACGGACCCTGGGGGTCTACAACCGGCAGAGCACCCACTGTCGGAAGAGGTGGGAGGACCTGCGGAGCTGGGCGCGTAAGATCAGTGAGGCCAAGCTGGGGAAGTCCTCCCAACGTGGTAGGGGTGCCCTTTGGGCACTGACCCCCTTAATGCAAAGCATCCTGGCGGTGGCATACCCAGACCTGGATGGGCGCTTAAAGGCTGCACAGCAGTCACAAGGGGGTGAGTACTCACAGCCCATACTTCAGCCTGGAAGGATGAGTACGTGTGCGATAGGGTCATGGGGCCTAGACCAGGGTTATGACTGGTGTCCAGCTACTGTCTGCTCCCCAAAGGGTGTCGGGATGTCCTTGTTAGGTTTCACCTAGCTCAGCTTCAATGCAGTGACAGGATATGGGTGTAGGTCAATACTGCTCAGTAGTCAGGGCCATGGTCATGGGCCTAGTGCATGGAGCTGCCTGTTGGGTGTGTCTGCTGGGTAGGTGTATGTCTGGCCATTGTGTATCAGCATTCAGCTACTTACAAGTGTCTCTCCTGTTTTGTCTCCCCATCCCTGTTCTCTTTTGTGTGTCTGGTACAGCATCAACATCAGACGAGGGAGCTGCAGCACCGGCTAGTGGGGAGACAGCGGCCCACGGATCCTTGGAGGCAGAGGCAACAGACGCCCAGGGGAACAGTGCATGGGAGGGCAAGGGGACTTCCACGGGGGAGGCTACTACCACAGTGGTAGAGACTCTGAAACCTCCTCTGATGGGGGTCCTCCGGGGGTGGAGGACACTAGTGGACAAATCACGACCGTGACATCTTCCGCCACCACCCATACCATCAGTGCCCTCCCTTCTGCTCCCCACCGAATTGGCCGTGCCCGTCCACCCAGAAAGGTGGGCGTCTCCTTCGCCCCAGGCACCTCCTCCCCTGCCCCAGTCAGCCCTGCTGCCCTCACAGAGGAGGCTATTGACCTCCTGAGGACCATCTCTGTAGGGCAGACAACCATCGTCAACGCCATCCAGTGGCTAGCATCAGAGGTGCAGCAGACTAATGCCTATCTGGATGGCATTCACGGTGCTGTGTCTGCCCTACAGAGATCTTTTCAGGCTCTGGCCTCCTCTTGGACGGCAGCCAGTTTCCCTGGCCATTCCGTCCCCCCTCCAACCTCCTCTACCCCTTCCAGCACCCCACTCTCTTCATCCGTCCAAGGCACACATTCAGACACGCAGTCAAGCACTTCAACACACAAAAAACACACTTCCAAACACAAGCACCACACCTCCCACCACAAGCATTCACACAGCCAACATACACCTGCACACACTACAACGTCCACTTCCCCCAGTGTGCCCGCCTCTTCCGCCTCCCTGTCTGTCCCCTCTACATGCACACCCTCATGCACTGCACCATCACTCACTGTTACTGCTCCTCTTCCTGCACTCACCACAATAGCAGACAGCCATACATGCACCCCATACACCACACCTGCACTCACCACCTCCACTGTAGTTGACATATGCAGCACACTCACCCGACTTGCAGACACACACCCAACATACATCCACACTAGCTGTCTGTCTTCTCCCACTGTGTCTACCCCCCCACCTCCCAAAACACTCAAACGCAGCAAGACGCCCACCCATCAGACATCCACCACACCACAGCATACTGAGCAGTCACTGGCACCCACTACACGCACACCTACACCCCATACATCAACTCCCTCTGCCTCCCCCCCACGCCCTCATCCACACCCACCCCACTTGCTCCCAATAAACTTTTCCTCCCCTATGTAGACCTGTTCGAACCAGCTGGCCCACCCCGTCTTGTCCCGAAACGTGCCCAACTCCTTGCCCTTTCTGCACCTTCCACATCGCAGCCCACCCCATTCCTGTGCCCCTTCTCCAGTGAAGAAGAAAGCCCGCTCGGAGCCTAAGGCATCCAGCTCCACATGACCCAAAAATCCCCCCCCCCCTTAAAAGGAGAAGCCCACCCCCCTCCAACCTCCTCCGCAAGTCAAGGTCCCACCCCGTCGTAAATCCCCACCCCTCCCCCCACCCCCATTCCGTGAGGTGCCTGGATCCCCCTATGGTGCCCCGTTTTGTGGGAGTCAGGTGTGGGCAGTTGTAGCCAGGGACAATTTAATCTTGTTGGGCTGGCCATTGGCCCTGTTTGCTTCATCTAGCTCACTGAGCGAGTTAATAAAGTTTCTGTGTGGCCTGTGTTTGGGCTGCACGCAGTTCCACCCTGGTGTTTGTTTAAAGGATTTATGTGTATGGGGCTATTGTTTGTCCTATGGCCACGTTGCAGTGGCCTCCGGTCGGGTACGTCCCTCTTGGTGTGGGGTGTCTGACTAGTGCTGCTGGGAATGGTTGGGGGGGCTTTGCAGAGTGGGTGGAGTGGGTGGGTATGTAACTTTGCTCTTTCCTCCGTTGTGTCGTAGGTTGCGGTACTTACCGTCATCGTCTTCGTCGGGGGTCTCGGTTGTGTAGATATATGGCAAGGAGCAAGGCAGGCATGATCTGCAGCTCTCTGTCCATGGCTGCCACTGCACGTTTTGTGGTATTCCGGTGAGTGTTTCCTTCTATTTGTTTCATTTCTGCCTGGTTTTGTGTGGCAGTGGTTTCCGCCGCGGAACTGGCGGCGGAATGGTGTTCATAATTTGATGCGTGGGTTGGGCCTTTCCGATGGCCTGTGGGCGGACTCTGCCGTCGTCAGCGGGACTACTTTCCTGGTGGTGGGTGGTGCGCGGGATGCAAGAGTTTCGTTTGGTTCATTATTTGGTGGTCCGGACCGCTCCTCTGTTGTCGGTTTCTGCTGCCACCACCGGCGGTGCGGAACGGACCACCATGTTCATAATGAGGGCCTTAATCTTTAAAAATTAATATCTCGACTCCTACTGATTTGATTTTTGTTGTTTTGGTCTTTGGTTTGCTAAACTGGTGTGGTGTCTCTATGTAGTGTTTTTCACTATATTATTGTAATTAAGTGTTGCACAAATACTTTATACATTGCCTCTTGAGTTAACCCTGATTGCTCTGAGGGTAAGCACAGGTTTATTTAGGGAGTGAAATTGACTTTGCGTGACTGGGCTTGTGATCCCTACTTGGACAGTGTGAATACCTCTGCCAACTACAGACCTAATTTCTAACACCTGTGTTCTCCTGCCCCGTCATCATCCTTTCCTGCATCCTCAAATGCCCAATGTTTTGCAGCGGGAGACCACTGTTCTATACTCTTTTCCATCCCTATTCATGAAGTGAGCCAATGTCTCTTCTTATTCTTTTAGAGAGGGTCTAAGCTTTTTTGGAGAGGGCACCCTCAAGAGTTTACAAAGGCACCTTCAATTTTCTAAAGAAAGAGCTGGACACATTGGTCTTCCTCGGGGGTTTCACATTAGTTACATATGTTAACAATCTGTTCTTGATATCTATTAATCCAGATCCCTACAAGGTGGACCTCTGCAAGTAAGGGCCACCTGTCCTCTGATCAAGTTGAAGCACTCATAAGTGAATGTGTGGGTTTGTAAGTTGACAGCCACATCACTGTCTCCCACATGCATTTTTTTCTGGGCAAGGCTGGATGTGATAGACAGTGGACACTGGGCTGAGCGGAGATGGCAAAGCCCTTGCAGAATTACAACACAAAAGTCACTGTTGGGCCCATGAAGTGGTCTCGTTACTTTCACTAGAACTTTCTAGAGCTGCAAGTCTGGTGTTCTTACCCCCTCACACTAAGTTCTGGGTCGATGTGCCAACCTGAATCAGAAAACCAGTTGAGCTGCGACCCATGCACAAGCCACTGAGCAACGTTTGTGTAAGATGTGTTTCAGGTTACATGCAGTCTCATGAGACATGAGACAGGGACACTTAGTTTAACACCACTAAAATACTGTACACATGTTTTTAAACCTTTATTTTAAAACTAAAACCCTAGTCTAGGGCACATAAGTTGTATTGTTACCACAATGAAAATGTACGGTAAGGCAGCAAAGAAGTTTATACATAAACATAACAATAACAACAGAAAATACTCAAACTTTATTGCTATGGAAGCAATAACTTTGACACCCCCATGTATTAGTTCAAAGCACTGAATTAATTCTAGTTCTAGCATATTAGTAGCATATTAACAATAAAAGACTATTTTGAGTTGCACTTACATATTCAGGAACAATACGTTCTATTTCAAGCTTACAAAGGCAGATGCGTATGCTTGTGAAAAGGGACAGTCTACAGGGCTACAGGCTGAGCAGCCAGTAAACCTTCTAGAAACTCTATCATTTGAAAAATAAAGATGAAATATAACAATTATCAAAAGCAATGATTAAATACTATGAGTATATTCATGTGAGCTTGATTATCATATGAACAAAAATGGAAAATTATGAAAAAGAACTTTGATCAGAAGTATTCACTTTTGATGACATAATTTACATAAACTTGTCAGTCACGAAAGGGGGATTAAAAGACTTATTTTGGCATCTCTGCCCATTCTAGGGCTCTTTGATTATGCAAAGCCTTACACTCTGTACTGTCATAAATATAATGGATTTGCACTTGGTGTGTTAGTTCAGAGTCGCCGGGATGAGGAAAGCCCGTAACATATTATTCCTCAACCTTGGACCAAATCACAGAAGAGCTTCAACCATGTTTGTAGTCTGTGGTGGATTCCACAAACCTCATTGAAGCTTCTGAGAATATTGTACTGAGCTTGCCATTAACTGCCATTTCCGTGCCACATTATGTCATCGCTCTCCTTCTCACCACAAGGACCTAGCACCTCTGTACAGTTGCCCATTTGTTCTGATATGAGAGACTACTGTGTTCTGCCTTTCATTTCATCCTTGCCCAGTGTCCTCCCTTGAACCCTGCCTACTTAATGCCCCCGCTTGTGGAGAGGCACCCTATGATTCCTTATCACTTCCCATGTGGTCAAGCCATTGCTAACTGTGATGTATTTTGTTGTTGGATCATCTTTGGGAAACAGTGATGATGCCTTACTTGCAGGTCATCCTGTATGTGCTGTGTATCAGATAGTATAAAGCTGTTGCCTTCCAAATGTAAAATCTGCCTGAGGAGCTGTTTTCTAGCCACAAAAAAGATTGGAGTTCATATAAATCTAAGTTCTTTTAGAAGGCGTTCTTAACATCTGCCAGAACCTCTATTAAGAATGGTCAGTATGTTCTAAACCTCTTCAGTGCATAACAACCACCAAAGAAGATGGTGGTGGTAAAATGTGTTGTGCACCAACACCACACCCTCACAATGATGTCTCTTGGGGTAATACATTAGCAGACTGCTGATAAAATGCTGCCTTGTCTAAAAACACTGATGTTTCTATGTATATTGTGAGAACATGTGTACTTCCTGTGCCATCACTGAAATTGGTGTCTCAGTATCAGGAGCAAGTTTCTGAAAGTGGAAAACAATATTGGATTAAGCAGAAATGTGAGAGACCCTAAGTGAGTGTGGAGAGATAGTATTGGGTGTGTGATCACACCAAACGTTATACTCCTCAAACTGCACATGTTTGCAGAATGGAAAAGTACCTGTCCATAGGGACAGCATGTTGCATGATGCAGCAACCCATTGGTACACACACTTCTTTTACGTCTTTTAAAAGTATTGTACTGTGCCACCCCTGTATCACGCAATGTCAAAAAAGGTATTAAGCCCACTCCTCCTGCTCCCTCTCCCCTTGATGCCACTTAGTGCACCCTCAGATGGATTTTATCCAGCTGCCAAGGTGTGCTACTTACTCCTATGTCTTTGTGATAGTGTGCATGTTTACTCATTGGGGGGAAGTATACCACTGCACTCATGCAGATGACATAACAGTAGCTAAGTGGTTACTGAGAAATTTCATCCATCAGTTTGGAATACCAAATCAAATCTCCAAACACGAAGGAGCACACTTTGTTTCAGCAGTGGTATAGGAAATCTGCAAGTCTCTAGAGAGAGATAAACATTTCTACTGTGCTTACCACCCAGAATCAGCAGGCAAGATAAAAAGGAACAATGGCACTTACAAAATTAAGATAGCTAAGCTATACTCAAAATGTCAGTGAAAATGGCCTGAAGCCCTACTGTTAGTACTGTGGTCCCTGAAAGCAATTCTCTCTAAAAAACAAAAAAAACAAAGCTAAGCCCTTATGAAATAGTCATGGTCCAACCCAGGATGCTGCCCTTGAAGTCACTATCTCAGCTGCAAAGTTAAATTTACTAATACATGATGAAGGGGGTCTTACAATATTGCAGAAAGCTCATATGCTGTCTCAACAGTTTGCATTTTCAGACACAAGTAACTTTTACTGAGTGCCTGATGAGGCCTGCCTCCCTTCTGCCTAGAGACAATGTGTTCATGTGTGGACACAAGAAAATGACTGCTCTACAACCTTTCTGGCATGGGCCCTATAAGATTACACTCATCAACAGCACAGGCATCAAATGTCGAAGTCTGACAACATGGATCCACTCATCTGACTGCAAGTGAGATGCTCCACCTACAGACAACAATGTCCCTGCCGTTTGCTTCTGGCCCTTTACCTTGTCCCAGACCATGACTCTCTGATGAGGTTGCCTCAGCTATTTTGCCACCTAATATGGGGACAGGTCACTCATGTCCATCCTCTCAGTTTGCTCTTCTACAGGCTTGCAATATTATCACCTCCGTCAAAGGTAAGCAGTGTACTCCTGGTTACTGGAACGCCTCTTACCTTGCCACATCAACAGTGGGAGAGGGAAAAGTGGATGCTGATGGGACCTCAGCCACCCTTCCCATTGTGTAGATTTCGATGTGCCTTACCGCCAAGCAAACAGAGACTTCTAAGTTAGCGGATTGGGTGGGAAAAAGGTGAAAACTCACTTTTTTCCTATTCCACCTCTGTCTACAACTGGACACGATTGGACAGCACCTGCCATCACTGCTGCTGCCATACCACAGAGAAATCATAACTTCCCTGTCGCTGGACTCACAGATAGGGACATTGCATTGCCAGGGTACGTTTGGTGGCCACTGCATGGATCGTTAGGACTACTGGAGGCATTTACATGTCACAGTATTTTTTTTAAATCACTGTGACATGCATATGTCGGGGAAACAATTATGTCACACATGGCTGGGGACACATTGGCACAACACCTGTATCGCACACATACACAACTTTCATTGTGGTGTCTTCATTCATTGCCAAATGAATGCTGGCACCACAGTCACGGTGTACTCACTCTTGACAATGGTGTCCATGTGTGAGCATTGCAAGGGGACCTGTGCTGGTAGGCCTGTGCTATCTGTTGTATATGTGAGTCAGTACGTGTATGTGTGTGTGGGTGTGTGGATTGGCTGGTTGAGGGGGAGGGAGTTGGAGTAGGTGATGTGGTTGTGTCAGTATGTGTGTCACTTGCAGGTGAGATCGATGTTGTTGTGTATGTTGTGTTGTCATGTGACACATTCAGGTGAGTGTTATTGTGTGGTGGACGTTGTCATGGTGTATAGTTGTGGTTGTGTGTGAGGTTTGTGTAGCTGAGTGTGTAGTTGTGTTCGTTGTTGTGGTTGTGTCATGCGTGTGTGTAGTGCCAATGGTGTGTGGGTATTGTGTCATGCATGAATGTCAATGTGTGTTTTCGGCATGTATGGATTGTGTTAGGTTGTAATTGTGATGGATGGTGTGTATGTAGTGTGTTGTGCAGTTTGTAGTGCAGAGGGACACATATGACTATGGTACAGTCTGTGTGTGTGTGTCACTTACATCAATTCCATAGCCCCTGCCATTGTACGAAATCCAGTGGGTCCTGCTGCTGTCTCCCTCCATCAGCAATCTGACCCCAGTCCTCGGCTTGCAGAGCTCTAATATCTAAATATGGTGGATGGAACACAGTCAACTTCACGGTCTTCTCGGGTCCACCGCTGTCGCGGCTTGACAATAACACCACCAAGATCTAAATCATGCCCTTATTCCTTTAAAGGCGTGAGCATTGCTTTCGGATATTGGAGTGTTTGACTATTAACTCACTTGAGGCCCATGGCTCTGGACTCTTTTATTACAGCGTTCTGACTTTGATAGTACCTGAACTGAAAAGTTTGCCTCTGTATTTCTTGACAAGGTGTATCCAGTATTTTGGAAGAAACTTCTAGAACCTGTTGTTGTATTTGGGCTTGAATCGGAATCCTGCATGTTCCAGAGTGCCAGAAAACAACCAGTTTAATCTTTAAAAGGGTTCTGCTCTCCCTCCTGCAATGTTTCTGATGAAGTCTGTAAGTAGACAAGATATGTGAACTATTGTTAGATCATTTTGAGTTGGAAATCTGTGGGTAACCTTGCCTCTTGTTTTTAGTGTATCGCACCTGCATTGAAGATAACGAGCTCCAGTGAGTCCGATCCTACTAGGCAAGGCACAAGACAGCTGAGCAGTTCCCTCAGTGACGCAAGTCCATCTTTTCTTTTTTAATCCCATCTGCCTTTCCCTCTGGGGGCTGCTTGTGGAACCAGACAGTTGTTACTTGTTTCACAGGCTGCCCCAGCTGGGATTGGAGGTCCAGCATCGTCCCTGTGGTTGGAACCAGGCTAATGAGTGACAGGGTAAATGTGCATCTGAGCACTTACCTTATTGTTGATTGACTCTGAAAGCAGAGCATGGCTATTTTACCTCTCCTCAACAGGATTCCCGGGCAGGTGAGTAGTGATGTCCCACCTTATTCATGAGACTCGTGCTGGAAAAAAATTCAATACTAAGCACACGGTTGCCCTTTAAATAGGGAAGCAGCCCAAAATGACTGCTGCTTAGACTTCTGGGATGTGTAGTTCCAGCAACGGGAAAGTTGCATAATGCTTGCCTCTTTTTATCTTTTGAAACATGGCACATGATTTTAACCATGATAGATCATATTGAACAGCAAATCTTTGCAACTCAGTTATTGGGGTGGCAGATTTATAGATTGGTAGTTTATGGCAATACCCTCTCCTCAAAGCAATCCCATAGGTCACAGTCTGGTCGGTTACAGTAAGTGAAATCTTTCTATCATCCTGGGGGCTTTGATATTCCAGGATAACAAATAACAGAAATACTTGCTCTGATATTAAAGTCTAGAATGGATTGCACTGCATATTCTGGTTCCCTATGTCCCATATTTGGATATGGACGTGAAAATCCTTTAGAACTTGTTGATTTAAGTAAAGAGGTTGAAATACTAGGTGTACATGTAAACCAATGATTAACTCTAATTTATAGGATACTGAAATGGTTTGCTGAATAGTCTTATAAGGACCTACAAAAATTGACAGAATTTGGTATGGTGATTGCTGAAATCTGGTTACTGATTGAGTGGAGAGTGAACCCTGGTCAAGCAACAACCACAGTCTTAGTCAGGGCAAGGCACAAGCAAACACCAAATTAATCTGTGCTCACCCACTGGTAGCATGGCACAGCACAGTCAGGAATAACTTAGAGGCTATGTAAAAAGTATTTGTGCAAAACTTCAAATAGTAAAGCAGTGAAAACACTATGCAAAAAGATCCCACACCAGGTTAGAAACATAGAGCAGGTTTTATTAAATAAAAAATCCAATCAGTAGAACCAGAATTATGATTTTTTAAAGAATAAACTGTAATATAATGCCCAGAAACAGAAATCGACAACTGTGACTATCTAGTCACGCTGGACCAAGTCAAAGTCAAAAGTTCAGGCTGATCGCAATGGAGCACAGGTCGGATGCAGCCCTTGATTAGTCCAACTGAAGGTTTACCTTCTCAAATTTTGTGCCAAGACTTCCGTTCTTGTTGAAGAGGGTCACCAGGAGCAAGGAAAGCGATGTTGTCAGTGGTCAGTGTGGCGCAAAAAACAGGCCTAGCATTGCAAATGGTAATGCTGGGTCTATGTGTTGGCGGCCCTCCGCGGTGATGATTGCTGTGTGAGCAGACCGGCTGGCAGCAGCTCGCACTACATTTCCGAGGGGTGCGGTTCCAGTGTGAATGGGCCCGTTCGTGGTTGTGAAGAACCCAAAAGCTTAATTTGAGAGCCTGCTGAACCACAATAGGAGTCCAGGACCTGAGATTCACCACTTGGGGGGGTAGGAAATCACTGAAGATGTGTCCAGGAGCTGTTGGGGAGCCTTTATGTCCCTTAGGCACAGATCAGGAGGCCAACAGACTAGCCCTTTGAGGCACTCTGGGGTCCTGGGTTGCAAGTCCAGTTCTTCTTCTCCAGACAAGAGTGCAACAGGCAGTAGGTCAGCACAACACGACAGAAGCTCCTTTAGAGTAGCAGTCTAGCAGAGTGGCAGTCCTTGTAGAAGCACTGCAGTCCTTCATAATGGCAGAATATACCCAGGTCCAGAAGTACACTGAAGAGTTAGTGTCTGAGGTGCTCCTTTTATACACTGGTGTCCTGGTTCTGTAAGGTGGGAGAAGCTTCTAGACAGTGGCTTTGGAGTGCAGGGAATTTACTGCCTCCCCTGTCCTGGCTCCAAGCTGGCAGACATGGCAAAACAGGGCAATAGGCCCTTTCTGTGGAGACAGGACACAGCCTATTCAGGTGTAAGTAAGGCTAGGCCCAGTTCCCCCCTCCCATCCTGCCAGTGATGGCCCATCTATTCACACCTAATCTCCCATTGTATGTGGCTGTCTAGGAGGAATACACAAAGCCCAAATGACTAGCTACATCCTGTCATGTGCACTTCAGGCACCAAATTGCTAAGGCAAGATAATGTAAACTTTCTAAAAGTGGCATTTTCCGAATTGTAGATCTGACTTCACCATAAGTTAGGATTTTGAATCAGGATTCCAGAGATACCAAACTTGAACCAGTTATCCATTCCCATTTGGAAATAACGCTTATAGAATGTAATAAGGTAACTCCAACGTTAACCAGGAAAGATAGGACTTGCAGCAGTGAAAAAACAATTTAAGAGTTTTTCACTACCAGATCATGTAAAACTTAAAAGTACATTACCAACTTCTTAAATACACAGCACCCTACCCTTGGGGCTGTCCAGAGCCTACCCTAAGGGTTACATTATGGGGGTCATTCTAAGTCTGGTGGGCGGCGGAGGCCACCCGCCAGACTTCCCCCCTCCAAAATACCGCTCTGCGGTCGCAAGACCGCTGAGGGTATTTTGGCTTTTGCACTGGGCTGGCGGGCGACCGCCAAAAGGCCGCCCGCCAGCCCAGTGCAAAAACCCTTCCCACTAGGACGCCGGCTCAGAATTGAGCCGGCGGAGTGGGAAGGTGCGACGGGTGCAGTGGCACCCGTCGCGTATTTCAGTGTCTGCAATGCAGACACTGAAATACGAAGTGGGGCCCTCTTACGGGGGCCCCTGCAGTGCCCATGCCATTGGCATGGGCACTGCAGGGGCCCCCAGGGGCCCCACGACAACCCATACCGCCATCCTGTTCCTGGCGGGAGAACCGCCAGGAACAGGATGGCGGTATGGGCTGTCAGAATCCCCCATGGCGGCGCAGCAAGCTGCGCTGTCATGGGGGATTCCCAGGGCAGCGGAAAACCTTCGGGAGACCGCCGGTTTTCCACTTCTGACCGCGGCAAAACCGCCGCGGTCAGAATGCCCTGCGGGGCACCGCCAGCCTGTTGGCGGTGCTCCCGCCGACCCTGGCCCCGGCGGAAAGGAACCGCCGGGGTCAGAATCACCCCCTATATGTATTAAAAAGGAAGGTTTTGTCCTGGCAAAATATTTATTTTGCCTGGTCAAGTTGACCGGTTAAAACTACACACAGGCTCTTGAATGGCAGGCCTGAGATATGTTTAAAGCCCTACTCAAGTGGGTGGCACAACCAGTGCAGCAAGCCCACTAGAAGCATTTAATTTACAGGTCCTGGGTACATGTAGTACCACTTTTCTGGGGACTTAGAAGTAAATTAAATAGGAGATAAGCCAATATTACCATGTTTTAAGGAGTAAGCACATACACCTTAGCACTGGTTTGTAGTAGTAAGGTGTGCAGAGTCCTAATGCCAGCAGAAACAAGATCAGTAAAAATGAAGGAGGAAGGCAAAAAGTAGCGGGAAGACTACACTAAGGCCCTCATTCTGACCTTGGCGGGCGGCGGAGGCCGCCCGCCAAAGTCCCGCCGTCAGGTTACCGTTCCGCGGTCGAAAGACCGCGGCGGTAATTCTGACTTTCCCGCTGGGCTGGCGGGCGGTCGCCTTCAGACCGCCAGCCAGCCCAGCGGGAAAGAGGCTTCCACGATGAAGCCGGCTCGGAATCGAGCCGGCGGAGTGGAAGCTGTGCGACGGGTGCAGTTGCACCCGTCGCGTATTTCACTGTCTGCGCAGCAGACAGTGAAATACATGTAGGGGCCCTCTTACGGGGGCCCCTGCAATGCCCATGCCAGTGGCATGGGCACTGCAGGGGCCCCCAGGGGCCTGCGACCCCCCCTACCGCCATCCGGATCTCGGCGGTCCGACCGCCGGGATCTGGATGGCGGTAGGGGGGGTCGCAATCCCCGCGGCGGTGCAGCAAGCTGCGCCGCCGCGGAGGATTCAATGGGGCGGCGGTACACTGGCGGGACCCCGCCAGTGGTGCCGGTCCGACCGCGGCTTTACCGGTGCTCCCGCGGTCCTCCGCCTGCCAGGGTCAGAATGACCACCTAAGTCTGACAGGTTTAACAGAGCTGAAATTAGTTCGGTTGACAGCCACACCCGATCTCCAATGTTACATGTGGTGCCCGCTTAGTATTTCTTGTCTGATTGTACCTTGTATTTAGTTTTACTGTTGTTAAATGTTTTTGTACTCAAAAGAGCCTTTTTTTCGGAATGTCATGAGCTCTGTCAGTCACTGTGGGTACAGGAGAAACACCCAAAGTTATAAGTTATAAGTTATAAAAAGCAAAGGTTGCAGAGCAAACAAACTAAAGGCAGGAAAGTAACCATTTGAAGTATAGCTAACATTATTGTATGCTATTTCAGCTAATCATAGCAGGTCAACCCACCAAACCAGATGTATCTACTAAATAGCAACATAAATACTGCTTCAAACTTTGGTTGACCACCTCAGTTTGCACATAGGATGGAAACTGATTGAGAGTTTTGGGGTAACTTTAAACACAGAGCACCATGCCTGTTAAAACTTGGAAGTAAATTGTGATCCACAATTATGTTCTTAGGCAAACCATTCAATTGTACAATGTGAACCATCGGTGAGTTTGCTAGCTGTGCAGTGTTCGGTATACCTTAGCATGGGATAAAATGGGCCATTTTGTTAAACTGCTCTCTCCATGACCACTATCAAATTTTTCTTCTTATCCTTGAGTAATGCAGCAATAGATGTGTGCTTTCAAGACTGATTGGTTTTGAAAAAGCTAGAGGAAGTCCTCTGGGCTTGGAATGGTCTGCTTTTGAATAGACATACACACTACCGTCTTGAATTGCTTGTATTACATCTTTTCATAACATGAGCAACCAAAAAACTCACTGAATCAAATTCTAAAGTTGTTGCTGTCCTGGCAGGACAAGTTGCAGGAACTACATAGCACCAATGGTAAGCTAAAATTTCATAAAACCTTGTTAAACTTTATTTAGAAATGGTCTTTGATGTTTTGCCCTATGACCTGATGACGTTTTAAAATAGAGACTTGAGTATTCTTGACTATTCTCATTGGTTTCTTGTCTGGTCAGTGTAATAGCTTTATTGTTTTTGGCTCCTTATTTGAATGTCATAAAATCACGTTCAGCAGAGAACAGTGCAATTGTTTTGGAGTCAACATGTGGGCAGAACACCAATATTGAAGATTGTGGTGGTCTGTAAATACAGTTAAGGCATGATTGCTCCCAAAAAGTGACACTATTCTCTAAATGCCTTTTTGAACAGCCAAGTTCTCTTCTTATGCAGTGTGTCCTTCAGAGTTTAGCTGAATTTAATTTCCTTGACATTATTGAAACTGGGTGCAATTTCCCATTTTCCTCATGTCTTTGTGAAAGGATTTCACCAATGTGATACATGAAGCATCTGCTTATACAATAATTGTCTGGCTTTGATTGTGATGAGCCTCAACTGGTTTTAGATGACCACTTAAATTATATATTTTTGTGTAAAATGGGCCTTATTCACAATGTTTTGTGTAAGTTTACTTTTTTTTTGTAATTGCAAACTACGCAGTCAGGAGAGAGAACTCACCGCATAAAAAGACAGGTCAGATCTATCTTTTTATGTGCAAAGTTCTCTGCCCTGACTGCTGTATCTCTGCAGTTGTAAACGTACTATTAACTCCTAGTTTGTGAATACCAAAAAAACAGTTACCTTTTTGAATCAGGCTCCATGTGAGTAATAGGTGCAACAACATGAGAAAAAAGATGTATGAATCGTCATTAAAATTGGCAAACCCCAAAAAACATTGTATGTCATGCACTGATTTAGGGAATGGCCAATCTTTGGTCATTTGGGCTTTTCACTCAGCCATTCTCATGCCAGTAGAAGACAAAATCATACCAAGAGATTCTACCCTGGTTGCATGAAAGTCACAGTTTGACAGCTTTACAATACAGCTAACTATTTTGTAGGGCAAATAATACAGCAGAAACATACTGAATATGTGAATAATCAGCATTAATGAAAATCAGGATGTCATTGATGTTCACAATTACAAATTGATCAAGAAATTCCTTCAAGACCTCATTCATCAAATACTGGAATGCCACCGGGGAATTACATTAACCAAATCCAAGAAAGGTTCTCAAAATGTTTCTCTCTGGAATTCTCTTTTCTTTGTTAGGGTATATGCAGATGAATACAGCATATGCCTTTATTACCTTTCCTCAGCAAGATTTGCACCGGAGTGACTTACGATGGTATAGGTCTTTTTAAATTTTCCACCTTCCAAATGACTCCTTGTAGAACCACACATGAACCCACATCTTAGACTGGGAAAAACTCAATACTAAGCACCTGGGACACGGCCGCTGCTTAGACATCTGGGAACTTTATTTGGAAAAACAAGACAGTTGCATGACACTTATCTATTTTTATCCAGGACTGAGCACATGAAATTGCCAGTGTTTGCAATTTGATTTTAGGGGTAGCAATGTGATGGATTGGCAGATTATGACATCTTGCTGGATTTGTACTCACATGCCTGTGGATGTGGGAGGAAATGTGACTTTTGCTGGAGTGCCCCTTGAATAGAATGAAACTTGTCTTGACCTGTTCTATCATGGCTATGTATAAGGTTGTCACATTCCACTTGAATTTCTCCCAAGTCTTGTCAAGTACTTGAAAAGTATAACAATCTATAGTGCCCTCACTAACCCAATGCCATCCTACTCACCATATCTGAGCAGAGAATGGTTTGTGAGCACCATAAACTGCGTATTCAAAGTATGCATATAGGTTGAAGTGAATGTCACACAGTTGTGGAAGCCAAATACATTGATTCTCCTACATATGAATATGCACTACCCAAAGGTCTAGTGTTCCACAAACACACATATCATAAAGAATATAGGGCCTGATTCTAACTTTGGAGGACGGTGTTAAACCGTCCCAAAAGTGGCGGATATACCACCTACCGTATTACGAGTCCATTATATCCTATGGAACTCGTAATACGGTAGGTGGTATATCCGCCACTTTTGGGACGGTTTAACACCGTCCTCCAAAGTTAGAATCAGGCCCATAATTTCCTCTGTTGATCTAGTGCCAACCTTTGGTCACCCCAGGAGTGGACGGAGCCCTACTATCCCAGCTATGTTGAGCCTAATGTCAAACATTTCACTGTTTACTCTGTTCAGATATAGCAGGGCTGGCAATTCTCTTCCAGTCTCTTTCCAATGTATGAGCTAGGATCGGCTATTTGAGCAACTAAAGGCAATGCTGAAATAATGGAAGAGGTCACAAATACCACTGCAATTGTCTGATGATTAATAAGAGATCAATTACATGCTAATAATACTATAGTCTTACAGAATAGATTACCTTCTAGTCTTAAAACGGAGTGTCTTCCATAATAGAAAGGACCACGTTTTGTACATTTTTACTGTAAGAAATTGAGGTTATTGGTTAAGGGAAATGGAAGCCCCATTCAGGCACCATCCACAATCCTTGTCAGTGCGAACCAAAAACGTAATTAAATAAACCCAACCGGTGCTTAACCCTCTGCTAGCCTGGCACAATGCAGTAGGCTTGAATTTAGAGACAATGTGTAAAGTATTTGTGTAGCACACAAAAAGTAATATATTGAAAACACAAAACAATAAAACAGTACCACTCAATAAATAAATAAATTGATACCAGAATGGCAAAAATCTAATCGGTAGAACAGGAGATATTGAATTTTAAAGTTTAAGTCAAAAGCTGTTAAGGCAAGATGTGAGGTCTTGCATCAAGCAGCAGCACACTGCGTTGGATTTGATGGAAGCCACAGTTAGGCAGAAAAGAGTACACTCTGAGGCCAGTCAAGGGTCCAGGACTGGGCAGGCACCTTTTGGGGATCAGGACTCACTCCAGGAAGATGCAGCAGGGCTCAGGCAGGTCCAGTTGCAGGTCTAGTGCAACAGGTCAGCTTGGCCCTTGCAAGGAGGCCTCTGAAGCTTGTTGTATTACTGTATGTTAGAACTGATGTCTCTAGTTGGCAGAGGTATACACCCTTGTCCAAGTAGGGACCACAATCCTAGTCAAGGTAAGACACACACAATCCAAATTATCCTGTGCCCAGCCTCTGGTAGCTTGTCATTGAGCAGTCAGGCTTAACTTAGAAGGTTATGTGTAAAGTAGTTGTGCAATAAATCATACAGTAACACAGTGAAAGCACCACAAAAATATACCACACAGGTTTAGAAAATTATACGATATTTATCTGGCTAAAATAAGGTCAAACGATAAAGATTCAATGAGCACAAGTTGAAATATCACTTTTGTAGGTTTAAAAAGTCTTAAATCTTAGAAATCAACAGTTGTCTCTTGATTACACAAAGTACCTGGTTTGCATCAAAAATAACACGCACGGAGACCACAGGGGAGGAGATGTGTGGAAAAATAGGATGTGCGTCAGATTTTCCGATGCGGCACAGATGATGCGTTGTTTCTTTCCACACTGCAAGAGGCTTGTGTAATTTTTCAGCGCACAGTCTTTCTTCCTCACTGCGATGCAGGGATCTATTTGACGCCCAGGGACGATGCAGGTAAAGCCTGGACGTGCTGGACAAAGTGACAGGCATTGCGTTGATCCGGTAGGGTGAGCCATCAAATTTTCTGTTGCACGGCATGCGCTGCGTCGATTTTCAACTCGGGTAATCAGCTGGGTCATCCTGGTTCAGCTGTGCGTTGATCCGGTAGGGCTGTGCATCAAATTTTCTGCTGCAAGGCAGGCTCTGTGTCGAATCTTCACTCGAGAAGTTGGGGTGCATCATTCCAGTTCGGCTGTGCTGCGATTTCTCTGTCGCAAGACAGCTGTGCGTCATTTCCGGCAGGCTGTGCATTGATTTTTGGCGCACAAAGAGTTTCCCGAAGAGATAAAATCTTTTTGGCACTGAGACCTCAGACAACAGGAGGCAAGCTCAATTCAAGCCCTTGGAGAGCACGTCTCAGCAAAGTCAGAGGGCAACAGGGTATCAGGGCAACAGCAGGGCAGCAGTCCTTCTCAGCAAAGCAGTACAGATGAGCCCTTTGGGCAGCCAGGCAGGTCCTCTTGACAGGTTGCAGGTTCAGATGTCCAGATGTGTCTGAGTTAGGGGGGTCAAAGACCCAGTTTATATACCCAAAAATGCCTTTGAAGTGGGGGAGACTTCAAAGAGTCGTTTTGAAGTGCACGAGTACCCCTTTCAGTACGGGTCTGTCTGCCAGGTTCCCAAAAGGGGGTTTGGCAGTCCATTGTATGAGGGCAGGCCACTAGCCTTCGAAATGTAAGTGCCAGGCACTCCACCCTTCCTGCCCAGGAAGGCCCATTCAGTATGCATATGAGTGCAGGTGTGACTTAGTGTCCTGTGTTTGTGGTTGTCTGGGTGAAATGCACAAGGAAGCTGTCAACCAGCCCAGCCCAGATGGTGATTGAAGACAGGCTGTAGGGCACAGATGGATTTTAAGTGCAAAGAAATGGCCACTTTCTAAAAGTGGCATTTCCAAAATAGTAATATAAAATCCAAGCTCACCAATAAGCAGGATTTTCTATTATTATTCTGGCCATCCTAAATATGACCTGGTTACCCCTTTCTGATCAGAATCTACCACTCAAACAGTATATAAGGGTAATCCTAATGCTGTCCTATGAAGGGAGCAGGCCTCACAGTAGTGGAAAACGAATTTAGGAGTTTTCCACTACCAGGGAACTGATAAAACACACATGTACATGTGCTGCCTTTTACCGGCATAACACCCTGCCCTTTGGGTTACCTAGGGCCTACCTTAGGGGTGACTTACATGTGGAAAAGGGGGAGTATAGGGCTTGGCAAGTACTTTTAAATGCCAAATCGAAGTGGCAGTGAAACCGCACACACATGCCTTGCAATGGCAAGCCTGAGACATGGCTAAGGGGCTATTTATGTGGGTGGCACAACCAGTGCTGCAGGCCCACTAGTAGCATTCGAATTACAGGCCCTGGGCACATGTAGTGCACTTTACTAGGGACTTACAAATAAATGCAATAGGCCAATTGGGAATGAAGTAATGTTACTATCTTTAAGGGAGAGAGCATATTCACTTTAGCACTGGTTAGCAGTGATAAAGTGCATTGAGTCATAAGACCAGCAAAAACAGTGCCAGAAAAGTGGAGGGAGGCAGGCAAAAAAATGGTGGATGACCACCCTAAGGCTGTCGGGTCTAACAATGTAGCTCACGCTATAGGTCAGCCAAATGTCCCTCGGAATTGCTCTGGGTTAGCCTGGGATAAAGGTAAGCAAGTCCACTCTTCCTTCTCAAATAGTAAGATTGTCCTCACCAGCAGGGCGGTCCTCTAGCAGCAGGGCACTTCTTTGTCTGTTACCGTCACAGGTCCAGGAGTGTGGAGAAAAGGGGGGCTCTTCAGGTCGAATATTTATACCTGGTGCCAGCCTTTGTGTGGGAGGGGATTCCCTTTCACACTCCCAACATCTGGTTCTGGAAAGTTCTTCCCCGTCCCATGTCAAGGCTCCAGCTGTCTGGGGGAGGCAAAAGACACCTGATTGGTACATGTAATTTACTAGTAAGTCCTTATCATATGGTACTTCATATACCCAGGGCCTCTAAATTAAATGCTACTAGTAAGCAGCAGCATTCAGTGTGCCACCCACTAAAGGAACGCTCTAAAATGTGTCTCAGGCCTATCACTGCAGCCTGTAGAGCAGTTTTAAACTGCCATTTCCACCTGGCAAAATAAGCCTTTTTCTGGGCCTAAACCTTCTTTTTTAATATGTATAAACCACTACTAACTTAGGCCGCAAAACATATAAGGAAGGGTGCATTAAAAAGGGCATGCATGTATATGTTTTTCATGCCCTAACAGCGCAAAACTCCTGAAGTCATTTTTCACTTTTGTAAGGCCCATTTGACCCATTGACAAACAATGGGTTACCTTATTACATTTATTAAGTGCTAACATCAGATTGGGAGCAGATAGAGATATGCTGTTTACACTTAAATTAATTGTAGTTTAAAATCTTCTTTATTGGTGACATTGGATTTTAGGTTACAATTCTGAATATTCAGCATGTAATGTTGTATCTGTCATAAATAAACAGCAGATAAAATCAATAAAGGTTTTTTTTTTTAAAGTTACAATTCTGAAAATGCCACTTTTTAGAAAGTTGGTATTTTCTTGTCTCAACCAACTGTCCCTTCTTGCCAGTGTCCTGGGTCACAAGACTGTGAATGGCTCTGCTGTTGGGGTTTGTATATTGCTTCTAGACAGTGAGCTAAAGGCGGCTTAAGTACAAACATGATGGGACATCCAGATGGGATGGTTGGGGAGAGGTGATACTGAGCCCCACTTACACTTCAAAGGTTTTTGCCTACATCACACACAAAGCAACCAGGGACAAGGAGTACGACGTCCACCTTTCTCAACCTATAATCAAATTCCATCCTGAAGCTTCCTGACATTAACAGGTCACAGATAAGTTCACCATTGACCAGGGCTTTGCCTGGGCAAGCATGGGGAACACTGCATGCTACAAGAGGCAAGGGTTGTCTAAATATGGTAACCACAACTGAAAAGGGTGCGTTTGGAGTACCATGGGCTGTGATACTCATGGGCTCTCTGGCATGAGCTTTAGTTTCGAGCTACCCTTAGTGGGTGCTAAAAAGCTAACAACAAAGGAGGAACCGTGTCCTGAGCCATTGCCTCTGAAGTGGTCAATGGCGGTTGGTGAGATATTTAAATGGAGAGGCGCAAAATAACATTATATATATATATATATATATGCATATATATATATATATATATATATATATATATATATATTCTCTCAACAATGCGGCCACACACCGCAATGCTCTCTTCAGTTGGTGCATTGTGCGAGAGCTGACCGTGCTCTCGTTCAATCTGATAACCAAAATTTCATGGCAGCACACTCTGTTAAGGTGGATTAACTTGACTTCATTTATTAAGTGCAACAAACAAAATAAACACATAAATTGTGATGTCCAAAAAATCAATCAAAGTTTTACTCATATTGCATGTGAATTGTAATCCTATGTCATTTCTATTTAGATTTGAAAAATATGTCTTAAATTCTTCCTGTGAGCCACGCTAGATGATGAACAGGTCATCAACAAAACGTACCCATAGGGCAATTCTATCCATATATACATCATTTTCTTTGCCCCATGCTACTTCTCTTTCCCACCAACCCATTACTAGGTTGGCATAATTTGGAGAAAGGGAAATCCCCATTGCTGTCCCACATATTTGTTGATAGATTTCATGATTAAACACAAATATATTGGGGGTCATTCTGACCCAGGCGGGCGGCGGGCACCGCCTGCCAGAAGACCGCACCGCGGTCAAATGACCGCAGCGGTCATTCTGACTTTCCCGCTGGACGGGCGGGCGACCGCCAAAAGGCCGCCCGCCCGCCCGCCCAGCGGGAAAGCCCCAGCAACGATGAAGCCGGCTCCGAATGGAGCCGGCGGAGTTGCTGGTGTGCGACGGGTGCAGTGGCACCCGTCGCGATTTTCAGTGTCTGCTTTGCAGACACTGAAAATCTGAATGGGGCCCTGTTAGGGGGCCCCTGCAGTGCCCATGCCAGCGGCCCCACGACACCCGTTCCCGCCAGCTTCTTCCTGGCGGTGTAAACCGCCAGGAACAGGCTGGCGGGAAGGGGGTCGGAATCCCCATGGCGGCGCTGCTTGCAGCGCCGCCGTGGAGGATTCCCTGGGGCAGGGGAAAACCGGCGGGAAACCGCCGGTTCCCCTTTTCTGACCGCAGCTTTACCGCCGCGGTCAGAATTGCCCCAGAAGCACCGCCAGCCTGTTGGCGGTGCTTCCTCCGTCCCCGGCCCTGGCGGTCCATGACCGCCAGGGTCGGAATGAGGCCCATTGTTTTTAAGACACATGTCTATCATGGACAATAACATTTTTTAATGTTCTAATTCAGCAACATTTCTTTGTCTCAATAAATATTCACACGCAGTCAAACCAATATCATGATTAATAGATGTGTACAAAGAGACTACATCAATGGTAACCAATAGATATTCATCACTCCAATTTACATTTGTCAGAATGTTCAATAAATCACCAGAGTCCTTTATGTATGAACTCAATGTCATAACGATAGGTGCTAAATAAAAATCTACATAATCAGATACTCTTTCATAGACTGAGCCACATGCAGGGCCTATTGATCTGCCTGGTGGATTAATTAAGGACTTGTGAATTTTTGGTAAAAAATAAATTGTTGGTAAAGTTGGATTTTCCTTCTTCAGAAACTTGTATTCATCAAGATTAAGTAACTGTTGTTGATACCAATCATCTAATTTAGAATGTAGCTGATGGATCATTCGATTTAAGGGATTATGGCTGAGTTTCTTATAGTTCAACTCATTCTTTAACTGTCTGTATGCTTCCGCAATATAACTTTGTACATTTAAAATCACAATATTTCCACCTTTGTACGCTGGTTTAATTATAATATTATTATTATTCATCAACTTTTTTATTGCTGTCCGTTCACTTTTCGTTAAATTCTCTCGTGATCCATGATGTCTTATCTTTTGTAGTTTATCTATATCTTCCAATACAAGTTCCGAAAACACATCAATTTTATTGCCAGGTGATTAAACTGGACAAAATTTAGATCTTTCTTTAAAATGACTATATTTGTGTCTGTTCGTATCAACATTCAATTCCTGAAGCAATTCCATTTCCGTATAATCTTCATTTAATAAATTATGACATAAGTCAAACATGGTTTTCAAATCAGATATTTGATCAATTTGTAACTCTAAGTTGCCTGATTCATTAAATATTGGGTCATCTTTATTAGAGTCTGCCTCCTGTGATTGCATAGAGTGGAATTTAATCAATTTCAATTTACAAATACATTTATAGACATCTATGCGAGTGTCTACATAATTGAAATGAATCTCAGGGCAGAACGATAAACCCTTATTCAGCATACGATCTTCTTCTGGTGTTAATTCATAGTCTGATAAATTTACTACTAAATCAAGCTTCCCTATTGTTTTTTCTGACTCCTGAGAGGGTACTGCCTCTTTTCTACTACTTTTTCTTTTTGCTCTTCTCGTCTTTCTCTTATTTTTCCTATTAAGTCCATGCTTCTTCCGAGACCACGGCCTCTGTTTCCCCCTCTTCCTCTCATTAATCGTTGATCTAAATACAACACTTTCATCTCCTCTAAAAAAGTATTTTTCCTTGTAGTGTCAACATGTTCCAACGATCCTTCTCCTTCACTTGACTCTACATCAGATTCACTTGGAGTGTCAATATTATTCGTATTTTGCTTTGCACCATTCCATTTAACATCACATTTCAAACTCTCAAATCTTTTCGCAAATGTCAGGATTCTTAAATATTTATAATCTTTTTCATCTCTTCTGAATTTACTTTTTTTACGTTCCCGTATAACATCTTCATATTTGTCCAATTTATTTTCCATACTTTTGCTTAATGATTCCTGTTCATTTTTGTCTTCATTCATGGTTATTTGTTCCTCCAATCTTTAATTTTGCCATGTATGTCATCCAAATCCAATTTAGCATATTTAATTAGTATTCTCATCATATTCATTGAGCATTGCGTATTGTTCTCTTCCCACCCATGGAATAACTCCGGTTTTACATTTGCATATGTTGGGATAGTAAATATGCGTAATCCCCTGGGAATTCTCTTCACTTTAATATATTTTTCCAATGTAAGTACCTCCCAGCTTTTACTGATTTCTCTTTTATATTGTTTTTCCAGTTGAAAAAATGGTATTTCAAAGATGAGTTTTTTTGTTGTTGTAATAACGTGGTTTCCGACTTAATGCTTTGATCACTAGCATCAAATAATTTAGTGGCCATCAATAACCGTTTCGTTTTCCTAGCTTCCATCTTCAAGTAAATATTTAAAATGTTTTATCCTTTTGCACTATCCAATTCCAAAAGTCATATATATATAAAGTGTGTGTGTGTGTGTCTATATATATATATATATATATATATATATATATACCATCCACAGGTCCACCTTGTGGCGCGCAGATTTCACGGGTGCAAATGTGAGGAAAGGACCATTCCTCCACAATCTCCAACACCAACAATTGCAAAACAATTGATTTGTATGCACTCCAGGAGAGTTTTATTGCTTCTATTCAAGAAAAGTGTAAGAAGACACCACCAACGCGTTTCAACCTCTCGGTCTTGATCACAGTTTACAAAAAAGCCTTCCCATGAGCCTCTATATATAGCTCGTTTTCCTACCAATTCCAAGTGCATTATGGGACACGTAGTCCCCTATAAAAACGTACAACACTTACAACATAATCAGAACTCACTAAACTTCACTATTACTACTAAACATCAAAAAAGAAGTTGAATGATTAAATATTTAAATATCTCTAAATCCAAGGCAGATTAATGATACTTTACATATACAGTATACAGAGAAATAAATAACAATTGTGAGGTAGATGTTACCATACTTGTCATGTCAGTGGGATGTTGGGCTGATAACTAGATTTTATGAACAGTATATTGTTAGCAGTATTCACATTATAAGAATAATAATGTTCCCCCAATTCTCGGAACATTTATCTTCCTTTTGTCTATCAATCTACTCTGTATACCTGGTATAATATTTGAAGCCTCATATTCTTTGCTTCATATATATCTCTCATCTAGACATAATACTCATCTTAATACATGTGAATGCCTTCAATCTCTATACCTTTAGCCTCATGTCTCCCTATGGTTACGCAATGTCTATTTCCTCACAAACATTAAATGCTCATTCATCCTTCATAATGTCACTACATTGGATGGCCTCTAATTGCACTGATTGCTTTTATAGCCACAAGCCATCATAAATGGTAATGAAGTTCTTCATCGCCATTTAATCCCCTCAGAGTCTTTGTTTTAAGTTGTACTATCAGTCTAGACTCCAACTGTCTAAACCTGAGCTCAGGATCCCCTACTCTTTCATTTTGCTCAATGGTCGCGATCCCGAAGAACTTCATATTCAACCAAGTTTTTCCTTCATGTGTGACTAAATGTTTAACCAGAGCATAGTTGACATCCTTGTTTTGCACAGCCCTGATGTGTTCAAGTGTACATTTTTTTAAAGGACAGATTGTACTTCCCACATAGCGAAGACCACGTTCACCATCAATTATGTATACCACGTGAGTAGTTTCACATGTAATTCTCTTTATTTTTCTTATTGATCTTCCTTTAGAATCTGGGTATTCCTTCGTATTTACACCTATCCGACAGGCCTTACACTTCCCACAGCATGTAAACCCTATTGTCTGAGTCTGTAACCAATTCAAAGGTTTGTTTAACTGGAAGTGACTGTTCACCAGAAGGTCACGTATCGATGACACCTTCCTATATGTTACCATAGGTCTTTCCCCAATCAGTTTACCAATGTCGGGATCCTTCCTTAAAATCTCCCAATACTTATTAAGTATTTTTAAGATCAAATGATTTACTTTACTATATGTCATGATCATCCTAATAATGGAGTTCTTGTTGTCCTTATCGAAATTAGATTTGTTCAAAATGTCATCTCTCGTTTTAGATCTAGCTTTGTGTTCTACCAAATTTATCTCTTTTAGTTTATATTTCCTCTGTACAAATCTTTGTCGAGTTTCTCAAAATTTCAGTTCCATTTCATATTCTGTAGAGCAATTACGTTTGATCCTAATAAACTCTCCATATGGTATGCTTTTCTTCAGGGCTGCCGGGTGAAAACTGTCTCCATGCAGAATACTGTTTGTAGAAGTAGCTTTCAGATACAATGTTGTTTCAATCTTATTGTTCTCAATGTAGGCTAGAACATCCGGAAATTGGACAGACTGGGAACTGATGTTGTAGGTGAATTTTAAACCCACTTCATTCTCATTCAAACGTTCAAAATACTGTACAAATGCCTTCTCAGTTCCATTCCATATGATGAATAGATCATCAATGTATCTCAGCCACAAGATGGCTTTTGTTGCAGATGTATCATTTTAATCACTCCATGCTACATGTTTCTCCCACCATCCCATCATCAGGTTCACATAACTAGGCGAAAAGGAAACCTCCATCGCTGTCCCACATGTTTGGGCATATAACTGATGATTGAAGAAAAATATATTATTCCTCAAGCATAGATCTATCATCTTCATTAGCATTTTTGAGTGTTTAAAATACTTCATATCCCGTTGTTGTAAAAAGTACTGTACTGCCATGAGACCCATCTCGTGTTGAATTGATATGTATAAAGATACAACATCTATAGTGACTAGTTTGTATTCTGGTTCCCAGTTAATTCCTGTAAGTGCTCTTAAAAAGTCCCCTGTATCTTTGATGTAAGAGCTGAGACTTGTTACTACTGGGGCTAAAAAGGAATCAACATATGTAGATAAGTTCTCATATAAGGAACCACAACTGGAGATTATTGGACGACCTGGTGGTTTTTCCAAACTTTTGTGGATTTTTGGGAGAAAATAGATTTTAGGCATAATTGGATTATCATTCCCCAAGAATAATCTCTCGTCCTTATTTAATAAACCATCATTATACCATGTATTCAACAATTGGTTTAATTGTATAGTTAGTTGTTTAGTGGGATTTGTCTTGAGTTTAAGATAATGATTATTAATATTCAACTGCCTATATGCTTCTTTCATGTAATCTTGTTTCTCCATAATCACTATATTTCACCCTTTATCAGCCGGTTTGATTTCCAAATCTTGATTGTTCATCAATGCTCTAAGGGCCTCACATTCCTGTTTAGTAATGTTTTTCTTTGTCACATAATTGATTTTGTTTAATCTATCCAGATCTTCAACCACCAGATTGTGAAATACATCCATCCTGTTGCCCGGTGATAATGTCGGACAGAATTTTGATTTAGGTTTAAAGTTTGTATGACAACGTCCATCAATATTAATATCTAATTCTTCCAGTACTTGTGTTTCCGATAGTTCATGATCCTCCAGGTCGTGCATCAGATCATATGCTGTTTCACATATGATTTTTGTTCAATAGTTACATTACTCTCTGACATTTTTTGTGCTTCTAATGCTTGTACTACTGGCACTTGTTTAGAAAAAAAATTAGCCAATTTTTACTTTCGCACAAATTTGTATAGATCAATCCTAGTTTCAACATGGTCATAGTGCTTTTCCGGGCAGAAGGACAGGCCTTTATTGAGAAGGGTCATTTCTTGTTGCGTCATTTCATGATTTGAAAGGTTTACAACCAAATTCTCACTTGAGTTGATTTCAATAACTTGGTTTTGCTCGCTTGTTTGCTTCTCAGTGGATAGTCTTTTGTTCTTTCCAGACACCTTTCTTGTTTTCCGATGTTTCCTCGATCCCAGACAGGTTTTCTTCCCGACCTCGTGTTGGGCCATGTCCTCGTCCCCTTGATGTTCTTTGGTCAACATAAACTAATTTCATCTCGTCTAAAAAAGTTGTCTTTTTCGTCAGTACTGGTCTTTCCTCTCCCTCACTTAATTCCACATCTGATACACTGATTGATGTCTCCGGAGATTGCATCTTCTTCTCTAAAACATTAAGATTTTGCTGTTTCAATGTATCAAATCTTTCAGCAAAGGTTAGAATTCTCCCAGTTTCATGGTCAATCTCATCTCTTCTAAACTTCCTTTGCTTACGTTCCTCAATCATCTTTTCATACTTTTCCAGAGTGGTATCCATAGTTTGTCTTAGCTTGCCACTTTTTTCCTCTTTATTAAGTGCCTCAATTTTGCCCTCTATTTCTTTTATTTCCTTCAAAATCAACTCTAGGTCCTTCCTGGCATACTTGATAATAATACACATCATGTTCTTCGAACACTCCATGCTGTTTGCACCCCATTCTTCAAACATTTCTGAATTAGTATCTGGATGATTAGGTAATGTAAAAATTCTTCATCCTCTTGGAACTCTGTCAACTTCTATATATTTTTCCAAAGTGAGAATCTCCCAACTTTTCATAATTTCCTTCTTCAGCAGACGTTCCAATTGTATGTACAGATACTTAAATTGTTCTGTGTATGGAGTGCTGTTAATGTTTCAGTCGTTCCCGTAGCGACCATTTTGTCTTTGGAAAACAAACTTTCTGCTCTCTGTAAACTCTTGGCCATTCTTGTTTCCATTTTTATACCCTTCCAACTTCTCTTTTGTTATACACTTGAGATATAGACTGTGGTTTTCCTATCTTCAATGAAAACCTATGATGTGTTCGGGTGGGTGTCATCTATTCACTATTATGAATTCAGTAATTATTTTCTTTAACAGCCGAAAATCCTCTCCTGATCACTTTCAGGAATAGAGATAACCATTCCTTACTTCGATCGTGCTGAGCACTCAAGGAACCAACTCTTCATCTCATTAAAAACATTTGAAAATGCCTCAAAGTCCATCCAATACCTGGGCTCCGTTTTCCTCTATTTCACACCAAAGCCATTAATAATAACTATTCAAAGTCTTTCTTGTTTGCCAATAAACAATAGGATTGGATTAAGGCTAAATATATCGCTTTCATTCTGGGCTCTCTAAGTGAACTACAAACAACAATTTGTGAATCTTCTTCGTCCTATTTTACTATAAAAAAACAACAAGTGATGTAGAAAGAAGGACACAGTGGGTGCAGACAAAGTCGGAAAAGCTAATGGAAACTGCAGACAACAGCAAATGAAAACTCAAGTAGAGGGAAAGCCTAATGAATTTGACACATAGAATAAGCAGCATTGGAGCATTGATCAGTTGTGCCTCTATTGTTTACTGACAAACAAGAAAGACTTTGAATAGTTATTATTAATGGCTTTGATGTGAAATAGAGGAAAATAGAGCCCAGGTATTGGATGGACATTGAGGCATTTTCAAATGTTATTAATGAGATGAAGAGTTCGTTCCTTGAGTGCTCGGTACGATCGAAGTAAGGAATGGTTATCTCTATTCCTGAAAGTGATCAGGAGAGGATTTTCGGCTGTTAAAGAAAATAATTACTGAATTCATAATAGTGAATAGATGACACCCACCCGAACACATCATGGGTTTTCATTGAAGATAGGAAAACCACAGTCTATATCTCAAGTGTATAACAAAAGAGATGTTGGAAGGGTATAAAAATGGAAACAAGAATGGCCAAGAGATTACAGAGAGCAGAAAGTTTGTTTTCCAAAGACAAAGTGGTCGCTACGGGAACGACTGAAACATTAACAACACCCCATACACAGAACAATTTGAAGTATCTGTACATACAATTGGAACATCTGCTGTAGAAGGAAATTACGAAAAGTGGGGAGATTATCACTTTGGAATAATATATAAAAGTTGACAGAGTTCCAAGAGGATTAAGAATTTTTACATTACCTAATCGCCAGATACTAATTCAGAAATGTTTGAAGAATGGGGTGCAAACAGCATGGAGTGTTCGAAGAACATGATGTGTATTATTATCAAGTATGCCAGGAAGGACCTAGAGTTGATTTTGAAGGAAATAAAAGAAATAGAGGGCAAAATTGAGGCACTTAATAAAGAGGAAAAAAGTGGCAAGCTGAGACACACTATGGATACCACTCTGGAAAAGTATGAAAAGATGATTGAGGAACGTAAGCAAAGGAAGTTTAGAAGAGATGAGATTGACCATGAAACTGGGAGAATTCTAACCTTTGCTGAAAGATTTGATACATTGAAACAGCAAAATCTTAATGTTTTAGAGAAGAAGATTCAATCTCCGAAGACATCAATCAGTGAATCAGATGTGGAATTAAGTGAGGGAGAGGAAAGACCAGTACTGACGAAAAAGACAACTTTTTTAGACGAGATGAAATTAGTTTATGTTGACCAAAGAACATCAAGGGGACGAGGACATGGCCCAACACGAGGTCGGGAAGAAAACCTGTCTGGGATCGAGGAAACATCGGAAAACAAGAAGGGGGTCTGGAAAGAACAAAAGACTATCCACTGAGAAGCAAACAAGCAAACAAAAACAAGTAATTGAAATAAACTCAAGTGAGAATTTGGTTGTAATTCTTTCAAATCATGAATTGACGCAACAAGAAATGACCCTTCTCAATAAAGGCCTGTCCTTCTGCCCAGAAAAGCACTATGACCATGTTGAAACTAGGATTGATCTATACAAATTTGTGCGAAAGTTAAAATTGGCTACGTTTTTTTCTAAACGTGCCAGCAGTACAAGCATTAGAAGCACAAAAAATGTCAGAGAGTAATCTGACTATTGAACAAAAATCAGATATGAAAACAGCATGTGATCTGATGCACGACCTGGAGGATCATGAACTATCGGAAACACAAGTACTGGAAGAATTAGATATTAATATTGATGGACGTTGTCATGCAAACTTTAAACCTAAATCAAAATTCTGTCCGACATTATCACCGGGCAACAGGATGGATATATTTTACGATCTGGCGGTTGAAGATCTGGATAGATTAAACAAAATCAATTATGTGACAAAGGAAAACATTTACTAAACAGGAAAGTGAGGCCCTTAGAGCATTGATGAATAATCAAGATTTGGAAATCAAACCGGCTGATAAAGGGGGAAATATAGTGATTGTGGAGAAACAAGATTACATGAAAGAAGCATATAGGCAGTTGAATATTAAAAATCATTATCTTAAACTCAAGACAAATCCGATTAAACAACTAACTATACAATTAAACCAATTGTTGGATACATGGTATAATGATGGTTTATTAAATAAGGACAAGAGATTATTCTTGGGGAATGGTAATCCAATTATGCCTACAATCTATTTTCTCCCAAAAATCCACAAAAGTTTGGAAAAACCACCAGGTCGTCCAATAATCTCCATTTGTGGTTCCTTATATGAGAACTTACCTACATATGTTGATTCCTTTTTAGCCCCGATAGTAACAAGTCTCAGCTCTTACATCAAAGATACAGGGGACTTTTTTAAGAGCACTTACAGGAATTAACTGGGAACCAGAATACAAACTAGTCACTATAGATGTTGTATCTTTATACACATCAATTCAACACGAGATGGGTCTCATGGCAGTACAGTACTTTTTACATAGAATAAGCAGCATTGGAGCATTGATCAGTTGTGCCTCTATTGTTTACTGACAAACAAGAAAGACTTTGAATAGTTATTATTAATGGCTTTGATGTGAAATAGAGGAAAACAGAGCCCAGGTATTGGATGGACTTTGAGGCATTTTCAAATGTTATTAATGAGATGAAGAGTTCGTTCCTTGAGTGCTCGGTACGATCGAAGTAAGGAATGGTTATCTCTATTCCTGAAAGTGATCAGGAGAGGATTTTCGGCTGTTAAAGAAAATAATTACTGAATTCATAATAGTGAATAGATGACACCCACCCGAACACATCATGGGTTTTCATTGAAGATAGGAAAACCACAGTCTATATCTCAAGTGTATAACAAAAGAGATGTTGGAAGGGTATAAAAATGGAAACAAGAATGGCCAAGAGATTACAGAGAGCAGAAAGTTTGTTTTCCAAAGACAAAGTGGTCGCTACGGGAACGACTGAAACATTAACAACACCCCATACACAGAACAATTTGAAGTATCTGTACATACAATTGGAACATCTGCTGTAGAAGGAAATTACGAAAAGTGGGGAGATTATCACTTTGGAATAATATATAGAAGTTGACAGAGTTCCAAGAGGATTAAGAATTTTTACATTACCTAATCGCCAGATACTAATTCAGAAATGTTTGAAGAATGGGGTGCAAACAGCATGGAGAGTTCGAAGAACATGATGTGTATTATTATCAAGTATGCCAGGAAGGACCTAGAGTTGATTTTGAAGGAAATAAAAGAAATAGAGGGCAAAATTGAGGCACTTAATAAAGAGGAAAAAAGTGGCAAGCTGAGACACACTATGGATACCACTCTGGAAAAGTATGAAAAGATGATTGAGGAACGTAAGCAAAGGAAGTTTAGAAGAGATGAGATTGACCATGAAACTGGGAGAATTCTAACCTTTGCTGAAAGATTTGATACATTGAAACAGCAAAATCTTAATGTTTTAGAGAAGAAGATGCAATCTCCGGAGACATCAATCAGTGAATCAGATGTGGAATTAAGTGAGGGAGAGGAAAGACCAGTACTGACGAAAAAGACAACTTTTTTAGACGAGATGAAATTAGTTTATGTTGACCAAAGAACATCAAGGGGACGAGGACATGGCCCAACACGAGGTCGGGAAGAAAACCTGTCTGGGATCGAGGAAACATCGGAAAACAAGAAGGGGGTCTGGAAAGAACAAAAGACTATCCACTGAGAAGCAAACAAGCAAACAAAAACAAGTAATTGAAATAAACTCAAGTGAGAATTTGGTTGTAATTCTTTCAAATCATGAATTGACGCAACAAGAAATGACCCTTCTCAATAAAGGCCTGTCCTTCTGCCCAGAAAAGCACTATGACCATGTTGAAACTAGGATTGATCTATACAAATTTGTGCGAAAGTTAAAATTGGCTACGTTTTTTTCTAAACGTGCCAGCAGTACAAGCATTAGAAGCACAAAAAATGTCAGAGAGTAATCTGACTATTGAACAAAAATCAGATATGAAAACAGCATGTGATCTGATGCACGACCTGGAGGATCATGAACTATCGGAAACACAAGTACTGGAAGAATTAGATATTAATATTGATGGACGTTGTCATGCAAACTTTAAACCTAAATCAAAATTCTGTCCGACATTATCACCGGGCAACAGGATGGATATATTTTACGATCTGGCGGTTGAAGATCTGGATAGATTAAACAAAATCAATTATGTGACAAAGGAAAACATTTACTAAACAGGAAAGTGAGGCCCTTAGAGCATTGATGAATAATCAAGATTTGGAAATCAAACCGGCTGATAAAGGGGGAAATATAGTGATTGTGGAGAAACAAGATTACATGAAAGAAGCATATAGGCAGTTGAATATTAAAAATCATTATCTTAAACTCAAGACAAATCCGATTAAACAACTAACTATACAATTAAACCAATTGTTGGATACATGGTATAATGATGGTTTATTAAATAAGGACAAGAGATTATTCTTGGGGAATGGTAATCCAATTATGCCTACAATCTATTTTCTCCCAAAAATCCACAAAAGTTTGGAAAAACCACCAGGTCGTCCAATAATCTCCATTTGTGGTTCCTTATATGAGAACTTACCTACATATGTTGATTCCTTTTTAGCCCCGATAGTAACAAGTCTCAGCTCTTACATCAAAGATACAGGGGACTTTTTTAAGAGCACTTACAGGAATTAACTGGGAACCAGAATACAAACTAGTCACTATAGATGTTGTATCTTTATACACATCAATTCAACACGAGATGGGTCTCATGGCAGTACAGTACTTTTTACAACAACGGGATATGAAGTATTTTAAACACTCAAAAATGCTAATGAAGATGATAGATCTATGCTTGAGGAATAATATATTTTTCTTCAATCATCAGTTATATGCCAAAACATGTGGGACAGCGATGGGGGTTTCCTTTTCGCCTAGTTATGCGAACCTGATGATGGGATGGTGGGAGAAACATGTAGCAGGGAGTGATGAAAATTAGACATCTGCAACAAAAGCCATCTTGTGGCTGAGATACATTGATGATCTATTCATCATATGGAATGGAACTGAGAAGGAATTTGTACAGTATTTTGAACGTTTGAATGAGAATGAAGTGGGTTTAAAATTCACTTACAACATCAGCTCCCAGTCTGTCCATTTTCTGGATGTTCTAGCCTACATTGAGAACAATAAGATTGAAATGACATTGTATCGTAAAGCTACTTCTACAAACAGTATTCTGCATGGAGACAGTTTTCACCCGGCATCCCTGAAGAAAAGCATACCATATGGAGAGTTTATTAGGATCAAACGTAATTGCTCTACAGAATATGAAATGGAACTGAAATTTTGAGAAACTCGACAAAGATTTGTACAGAGGAAATATAAACTAAAAGAGATAAATTTGGGAGAACGCAAAGCTAGATCTAAAACGAGAGATGACATTTTGAACAAATCTAATTTCGAGAAGGACAACAAGAACTCCATTATTAGGATGATCATGACATTTAGTAAAGAAAATCATTTCATCTTAAAAATACTTAATAAGTATTGGGAGATTTTAAGGAAGGATCCCGACATGGGTAAACTGATTGGGGAAAGACCTATGCTAACATATAGGAAGGTGTCATCGATACGTGACCTTCTGGTGAACAGTCACTTCCAGTTAAACAAACCTTTGAATTGGTTACAGACTCAGACAATAGGGTGTACATGCTGTGGGAAGTGTAAGGCCTGTTGGATAGGTGTAAATACGAAGGAATACCCAGATTCTAAAGGAAGATCAATAAGAATAACAAAGAGAATTACATGTGAAACTACTCACGTGGTATACATAATTGAATGTGAATGTGGTCTTCCCTATGTGGGAAGTACAATCTATCCTTTAAAAAAATGTATACTTGAACACATCAGGGCTGTGCAAAACAAGGATGTCAACTATGTTCTGGCCAAACATTTATTCACACATGAAGGAAAAACTTGGTTGAATATGAAGTTCTTCGGGATTGTGACCATTGAGCAAAATGAAAGAGGAGGGGATTGTGAGCTCAGGCTTAGACAGTTGGAGTCTAGACTGATAGTACAACTTAAAACAAAGACTCCAAGGGGATTAAATGGCAATGAAGAACTTCGTTACCATTTATGATGACTTGTGGCTATAAAAGCAATCAGTGCAATTAGAGGCCATCCAATGTAGTGACATTATGAAGGATGAATAAGCATTTAATGTTTGTGAGGTAATAGACATTGCGTAACCATAGGGAGACATGAGGCTGAAGGTATAGAGATAGAAGGCATTCACATGTATTAAGATGAGTATTATGTCTAGATGAGAGATATATATGAAGCAAAGAATATGAGGCTTCAAATATTATACCAGGTATACAGAGTAGATTGATAGACAGAAGGAAGATAAATGTTCAGAGAATTGGGGGAACATTATTAATCTTATAATGTGAATATTGCTAACAATATACTGTTCATAAGATCTAGTTATCAGCCCAACATCCCACTGACATGGACTTAGAGATATTTCAATATTTAATCAATCAACTTCT
The DNA here is from genome assembly GCF_031143425.1 of Pleurodeles waltl. Classification (NCBI taxonomy): domain Eukaryota; kingdom Metazoa; phylum Chordata; class Amphibia; order Caudata; family Salamandridae; genus Pleurodeles; species Pleurodeles waltl. Next base: position 1,235,669,680 of record NC_090447.1, read on the forward strand.
TTTTTGATGTTTAGTAGTAATAGTGAAGTTTACTGAATTCTGATTATGTTGTAATTGTTATGAGTTTTTATAGGGGACTACGTGTCCCATAATGCACTTGGGTGGTGGTAGTAAAACGAACTATATATAGAGACTCATGGGAAGGCTTTTTTGTAAACTGTGATCAAGACCGAGAGGTTGAAAAGCGTTGGTGGTGTCTCCTTACACTTTTCTTGAATAGAAGCAATAAAACTCTCCTGGAGTGCATACGAATCAATTGTTTTGCAATTGTTGGTGTTGGAGATTGTGGAGGAATGGTCCTTTCTCTTGCCAATATCTTTGGTGCCGCTTGACAAATCTTCATGACATTTTCCAAACAAATTCAACAGTCACGTGAGCTGCTGTTTGGTAAGTTTTGGGGTGATCCAGAAAGTTGGGCTGAGATAAAGGGGGGTGAAATTTAAAGTGTTTCCAATGTTAATTTCCATAGGAAAAATGAAACAGCGATACCGCAAAAAACACTGAATGACTCTAAATGACACCACATTTGGCAGAAAGTTAGCTCTTGGTCCAGAAGGAGCCTGTTTTGTTATTTGGTGTGAATCCGATCAGTAGTTTTGGAGAAATTTAAGGAAATCCAAATGTATATTTCTAGGGACGCGAAGGATTCACAATTCCTCCTAATCTCATGCTGAGATCTGATTGGCTGCCAACACTTCAAACCAGGAAGTGTTGGCAGCCATCTTGGGACTCAGCTTGAGCCGAGTCCCAAAAAAGAGAATAAAAAATACATAAGGGGCCAGGGTACAAGCTGGGTGAACCAGGCCCCAGCAGCATTCTTTCCTTTTTTCTTTTTAATAGGGGGGGCTCCTAGCCCCCCCAGATCTGGGGACCACCACATTCCTGGGGCAAATATTAAAATATGAGTGGAGGGATTGCGCGCCCCCGTGCCCCAGGTACCATCACCCCCAGGCCAAAAATGCTTTTCACATGTGGGGGAGGCCAAGCCATGGTGACCACCACTTCCCCGGGGCACATACTAAATAATGTAAAGGGGGTCTGTTCAGGACCCCCATCACCACCTCCCCAGGGCTATCCCTGCATTGGAGGGGGACCCCACAGTCCTCCTCGAGGAGCCACTGTTGGCCCTGGTGACTGTCACCCCGCAGGGTGAGCTCCTGCTATGTCCTGGGGTGCCCACCCCGGGACATAGCTGTTTGCTGTAACTTGGCTGCAGCAAATACTCAACTTATTGACAGCGAGATCTGTTAAGCAGGTCCCGCTGTCAAAAAGTAGAGCTTTCATCTCTGTCCTCTGCAGGCAGGTATGCGTGCATTGGACAGAGATGAAAGGTTTTCTTCAGCAACCACAGAGCTGCTACTTAAAGCATCTCCTTGCTTCCTGAAGCAATGGGACCGCAAAGGAGGCATTGACACTTCCCCCAAAGTCCCAGATAGCCCGTAAAAGGCTTTTTCTAAAAATGTATATAGCGCAAACTCAACCCAAAGTTATTGGAGCACTTTATATGAACATTAATTACATTATACAAAGACGCATTAATTTTTTTTGGGGGGGGCACGCGGTGATGAACTGAATTTCCCTGTATCATAGTATGTTGAGCCAACACCAAGACTTGAACCTGGTTCCCCAGTTCCAAAGTCAGCAGCTCTGGCTGTTACTCCACACCTTCTCCAAGCTCTGTCTTACCACCCACATTCTGCAGAAAGGGTGAAGAGACAGACAGGAGTGCTTTAAAAATAGCGAAGATTTGTATGTAACCTAGTCTTAAGCAGCCAAAGCTTAACCCTAGTATTAATGAGTGTAAGGTCCACAAGGAGCAAAAAGACTTGCCTAAGCCTTTGACTGATAGACCCTTGACATTTCCTACTCAGCACTAGTGCTTCCCTCACAAATGAATATATATTTGATTGATAATCTTTTGTTGAGTTACTGTCAAGCTCTAATAAAATGTGTTAAAAGTTTTCACTTGTCGGCATTGCATGTTCAGCCAAAGGAATCTGGTGAACCCTTTTTATCAATTACAGACTGAATACTGAGTGTATCTAAAAGTGCTCCAATTAAACACTGCCCTTCAACCCCTACAGAAAGAACCATATCTAGAACCGCTTACTACAAACGCTGCTGTGAAATGCAAAGGCCTCCAATGTTAGATTCCTGTTTCTTAAAGTAAGAAAACATCTGCCACTCTAAAAGTAGGAACAGATATCCAAGGTCTTGAAGACCTCTTCCCTATCAAACTGCGCAGAGAAGAGAATTCGAAGTACCTAACAAAAAGGAGTTGGAATTATGTGTAGAGGATTTGCCACAATATAGCAGTGAGAAAGTACCACTACAACAAATTGAGAAAATGTGCAGATTTACCCTTACAAGATCCAACCAAGCAGGATCAGCACTTAAATTCTGGGCCCACTGGTAGTGGGTAGGTGGTCTTATTTTTGTCAAAATGCAATTGTCCCTTCTACTCTTGTGGGAGACCTGTGAATTGTTTACGACTGTTCAGCCCCATAGCACTATAGAATTACATTCGTAGGTGCTGTGGTCTACTGAAAATTATATTGAAGTTGTGATACATTGTTGGTTCCCCTCTCAGGATACTGGCCATATTGTAGTTAATGATTTTGAGCCAATGTCAAATCCCAATTCTCTTTTGTTATAGAACAGATTGGTAGATATAGAAGAATGCTGTCATGTGAATGCCCAGTTTAAAAAAAAGTTGGGCTCCACGTTTGTTGTAAGTGGTACAACACTAATATTAGAACTCTTATATTCGTATACCCAGATATTACCTTATCCTTACAAATTAACCGCTATACTATGTGTAGCCCTCATGTTGATATGAAGTAGGTGGTTAACACAGCATTACTTGATCGATGTTTGAAACAAAGTCACACATCTCTGTGAGGCCTGGGGTGGTGGGCTGCATAAGATGTCCCAGTAACTGATTATACAATAATAAATGCCCCTAACTTGAAACAGCAGAGGGATATGACACTTGTCCTTCAGTTAAAAACTTCTTCTTTTGGACGGTTGCCCATTTCTAGCCCCGGAATAAGGTATTTATCAGCCACTAAGGTAGAAGTAATAATGATAAGGTACGTTGACATGCAAAATTACATATCTTGTTAGTCATATCATTCAGCGTTACAAGGTTTGATGCAGGTCAGAATGGAAAGAGGCTTGTGGGGTTCAGGATTCTACCCAATAGGTAAAGTGGAGCATGCTGGGAAATTTGGATGAAGTGTTTGGTAGTGTAATTTCAAATATGGACATCATTACAATAAATGAGGAAGAGCACTGGTATCAGAACAATAAGAATTATCTTAGGATAAATGGAGGGTAGTGGTGGGTAGTGAATTGACTACATGTGAGAAACTGAACCATAGGCTTCTTCAGATGTTCCATGAAAAGATCAACTGTAATTGAAATTTTCCTCCTGAGTAGCAGGTGCCATCTTGGGGTGATCAAGAGGGCCACAACCATAAATGATGACTAGTAGATCTATTACTGACTTTAATGTACTCTTCTCATGCACTGCACTCTTTCAGAATTTCCAGTACAACATGGTTCAGTTCATGCATTTCGCCATACTTAAAGGTCACCCAGTCTCCCAGGCCTCCAGATGGGCCAATGGCATGGGTTCCACACACTCTTGATCTGTCTCCATGCAGGGTGAATGGGCATCTCAGAAGCTTACAGTCCACCTAGTTGTACTAATCTAAACTAGGAAGGAGCAATTGATCATCCTCAGCACTATGCTGGCGGAGCAACACTGGTGTCTCAACTGTACTTTGAAAATTACATGTCATCAGTCACACTTGTGCCTTGACGCTATCATCCATTTAAGGCCCATTCACAACCCATGTATGGTTGTTAGGAAATGCCACGTACTATGGGAACTAACCAGAAAAAGGATAGTGGTCACAGCAGAGACTGCATGAGGTACCAGAATGGTACTAAACCTTTGTGGCAGATTTCTCTAACACGCTCACTATACGAAACGGTGGGATCTAAAAATAGTAAGGGAGAAGGTAGTGAAGGCATCAAATAGGTTAGGATCAAATTTAAATACATGAACCTCAGCCATATATCCACAAATTACTCTGTAAAGCAATGTATCATAGGGTAAACCGTAATTATCACTATACAGAAAGAAAGGTGATGCGACTACCTTTTGTCTTGGGGAAATGATGAGCTGGTGGTTCCTGGTTGTAGGAAGGTAGCCTCTTTCTAGCCTTGTTACCACCACTTTTGGCCTGTTTGTGAGTATATGTCAGGGTGTTTTAACTGTCTCACTGGGATCCTCCTAGACAGGGCCCAGTGCTCATAGTGAAAACCCTATGTTGGCAGTGTGTTTGATATGTGTTACTGGGACCCTGCTAGCCAGGACCCCAGTGCTCATATGTTTGTGGCCTATATGTGTTCCCTGTGTGGTGCCTAACTGTATCACTGAGACTCTGCTAACCAGAACCTCAGTGTTTATGCTCTCTCTGCTTTTAAAATTGTCACTGCAGGCTAGTGACTAAATTTACCAATTCTCATTGGCACACTGGTACACCCTTATAATTCCCTTGTATATGGTACCTAGGTACCCAGGGTATTGGGGATTCCAGGAGATCCCTATGGGCTGCAGCATTTCTTTTGCCATCCATAGGGAGCTCAGACAATTCTTACACAGGACTGCCACTGCAGCCTGAGTGAAATAACGTCCACATTATTTCACAGCTATTTTCACTGCACTTAAGTAACTTATAAGTCACCTATATGTCTAACCCTAGCTTGGTGAAGGTTAGGTGCCAAGTTACTTAGTGTGTGGGCAACCTGGCACTAGCCAAGGTGCCCCCACATTGTTCAGGGCAAATTCCCCAGACTTTGTGAGTGCGGGGACACCATTACACACGTGCACTACATATAGGTCAATACCTATATGTAGCGTCACCATGGTAACTCCGAACATGGCCATGTAACATGTCTAGGATCATGGAATCGTCCCCTCAATACCATTCTGGTATTGGGGGGACTATTCCATGCATCCCCAGGCATCTAGCACAGAACCCGGGTACTGCCAAACTTGCTTTCCGGGGTCTCCACTGCAGCTGCTACTGCTGTCAACCCCTCAGACAGGTTTCTGCCCCCATGGGGCCTGGGCAGCCTGGTCCCAGGAAGGCAGAACAAAGAATTTCCTCTGAGAGAGGGTGTTACACCCTCTCCCTTTGTAAATAGGTGTGAAGGGCTGGGGAGGAGTCACCTCCCCCAGCCTCTGGAAATGCTTTGATGGGCACAGATGGTGCCCATCTCTGCATAAGCCAGTCTACACCAGATCAGGGATCCCTCAGCCCTGCTCTGGCGTGAAACTGGACAAAGGAAAGAAGAGTGACCACTCCCCTGACCAGCACCTCCCAGAGGAGGTGCCCAGAGCTCCTCTAGTGTGTCCCAGACCTATGCCATCTTGGATTCAGAGGTGTTGATGCACAATGGACAGCTCTGAGTGGCCAGTGCCAGCAGGTGACGTCAGAGACCCCTCCTGATAGGTGCTTACCTCTCTTAGTAGCCAAGCCTCCTTTCTCAGTAGCCAAACCTCCTTTTTGGGCTATTTAGGGTCTTTCCTCTGGGCTATTCCTCAGATAACGAATGCAAGAGCTCACCAGAGTTCCTCCACACTTCCCTCTTTGACTTCTGCCAAGGATCGACTGCTGACTGCTCCAGGACGCCTGCAAAACCGCAACAAAGTAGCTAGACGACTACCAGCAACATTGTAGCACCTCATCCTGACGGCTTTCTTGACTGTTTCCTGGTGGTGCATGCTCTGAGGGCTGTCTGCCTTCACCCTGCACTGGAAGCCAAGAAGAAATCTCCCGTGGGTTGACGGAATCTTCCCCCTGCCAACACAGGCACCAAACTTCTGCATCACCAGTCCTCTGGGTCCTATCTCATCTTGACCAGCGTGGTCCCTGGAACACACGAGCTGGGTCCAAGTGTCTCCCACAGTCCAGTGGCCCTTCTTTCCAAATTTGGTAGAGGTAAGTCCTTGCCTCCCCACGCCAGACAGCAAACCTGTGTACTGCGTGATCTGCAGCTGCTCCGGCTTCTGTGCACTTTTCCAAGACTTCCTCTGTGCACAGCCTAGCCTGGGTCCCCAGCACTCCGTCCTGCATTGCCCAACTCGCTGAGTTGGACTCCAACATCGTGGGACCCTCCTTTGTGACTCTGAGTTGACTGCTTTCTTCAGGTCTTCTAAGTGCCTGTTCCGGTACTTCTGCGGGTGCTGCCTGCTTTTGCGGGAGCTTTCTGAATTGCTGAGCACCCCCTCTGTCTCCTCCTTCATGGGCGACATCCTGGTCCTTCCTGGGCCCCAGCAGCACCCAAATTCCTTAACCGCGACTCTTGCAGCTAGCAAGGCTTGTTTGCGGTATTTCTGCGTGGAAACACTCCTGCATCCTCCAGCATGCCGTGGGACATCTTCTGACTAAAGGAAAAGTTCCTGGCACCTTCCGTTGTTGCAGAATCTTTGTCTTCTTCCACCCAGAGGCAGCCCTTTTGCACCTTCATCTGGGGTTTAGGGGGCTCCTGCTCCCCCTGGACACTTGCGTGACTCTTGGACTTGGTCCCCTTCCTTTAGAAGTCCTCAGATCCAGGAATCCATCTTCAGTGCTTTGGTAGCAGTTGTGGTTCTTGCAGAATCCCCTATCACGACTATACTGTCTTTCTGGGGTAGTAGGATAACTTTACTCCTACTTTTCAGGGTCTTGGGGTGGGGTATTTTGGACACCCTTACTGTTTTCTCACAGTCCCAGCGACCCTCTACAACCTCCCATAGGCCTGGGGTCCATTTGTGATTTGCATTCCACTTTTGGAGTATATGGTTTGTGTTGCCCCTAGACCTATGTCTACCTATTGCATCCTATTGTGATTCTACATTGTTTGCACTACTTTTCTAACTGTTACTTACCTGTTTTGGGTTTGTGTACATATAATTTGTGTATATTACTTACCTCCTAAGTGAGGGTATCCTCTGAGATACTTTTGGCATATTGTCACTAAAATAAAGTACCTTTATTTTTAGTAACTCTGAGTATTGTGTTTTCTTATGATATTGTGCTATATGATATAAGTGGTATAGTAGGAGCTTTGCATGTCTCCTAGTTCAGCCTAAGCTGCTTTGCCATAGCTACCTCTAACAGCCTAAGCTGCTAGAAACACCTCTATTCTACTAATAAGGGATAACTGGACCTGGCACAAGGTGTAAGTACCACTAGGTACCCACTATAAGCCAGGCCAGCATCCTACACTGGTTACAATAAAATTAATTAATTTATTCATGTGTTATACCTTACCAGTACAGTGGGTTTTAACAGGCTAGCAGTATAGCATGAACAGCATGTTGTCTCAGAAAAGAAGTCAGATGACTGTATAAAATTATTGAGTTGAGGGAGAGAGATGTAATCAAGAGTTGGAGTTGATGATGTCACATTTGAGATTAGGTCTCATTTGTCTAGGTCCACTATGAATAGGCAGAGGGAACTGGGAAAGCGCTTGGAGGAATTTAAGAGCTTGGGGGCTTCGGCGCTGCTGAAATTCCCAGCATTTCTCCGAGTTATGTATAATAACAAAATGCATAATATAAGGGATGTAAATGGAGTAGACAAATTGTTAGCAGTTGTCAAGAGTGGGCAGGCTGAACACCAGTGAAGGCTTTTTTTGTTATTTTCTAACTATACCCAGGAATACAGGGGCATTCTAAAAAATGGGACCAACACCGGCCTATAAACTAAGAGGGTTCTCCATGGGAGGGGTGGGGGAGGAGGGTGATGGGGGCTCACTGGGTGGGGAGCATCTGGGAGAAATGGAAAAAGAGCCCTGTTGACCCCGGTCAGTTCTTATACCTTATTTTAGAGATAGATAGTAGGGGTGGGGATCAGGGGACAAGAGGAACTATATCCCATATTCTGTCTTGGAATGTTAATGGTTTGAGAACCATAGGAAGAAGAGATAGAATATTGCAATATTTAAGAGACTCAACAGCACAAATTTTGGTTTTGCAAGAGACCCATCTGGCAAAGATGAGTTTATGAAGTTATTCAAGACGCAGAGGTGGGTCCAAACGTGTACTTGTACCGAGCACAATTTTCATACAAAAAGTGTTGTTATACTGTTTAAACAACGACAACAAGCTAACATAGTAGTATTGGATGTATGATCAGATTCAGCAGGGCGCTGGGTTGTAGTCAGAGTACAGGTTGGTGGTAGAAATATTGTATTGGTTGGGTATTATGGTCCGAATTGTGACAATATAGAACCACTTAGACGGTTGTTCTCCCAGCTTTTTGAGTTTTCAGATCCGGTTATTATGATGGGAGACTTTAATGTAGTGTTAGATAATAAACTAGATAGGTCAGATAATTGCAAGTCTTTAGGAACTCCGAATTCCCAGCAATATTTGAGGGGGGTGATGAAGGAATTTGGCTTGTGCGACATATGGAGACAGAGAGTCGGAAATAAAAGGGATTTTTCTTTTTTTAACAAAAAATATAGACATGCGTGGAGGACTTAGTATATCTGCTGTCTCACCTATCCGATCACGCAGCGGTGTTGTTAGAAATTGTTCTGTTTCAGAGGACAACCAGTAATAGATGGACATTAGATTGTTCATTATTATAAGATGATGAGGTTGTACTTCAATTATGTAAGGAAACAGAGGTTTTTTCAGTGTTAATGCCGGGTCTGCTTTGCCATCTGTGGTTTGGGACACCTTTAAGGCAGTTATAAGAGGGAGGATTATGAGTATATCTTGTTATAAACATAAGTTGTTTAGGAATGAAATAAAATCTCTAGAACAGGAAATGCTAAGGAATGAGGATAAGCTGGTGGAGATGGGTGAAACGGGTGAGGCGGAGGCTTTGAGGACAAACTTGGATGAATTGAGACGACAGATGGAAGATGTACTACAAGGTAGAATTACAAAAATATGGGAGGCAAGTAAATTGGCCCATTTTGAGTATGGTGAAAACGCGGGGAAGTTACTAGCTTGGAAGAGCAAATCAGATCAAGTAAAGAATTATATTAAGGAAATTGAAGTAGATCAGTCAGGGGAAAGGGTGACGAATAGTAAGTCTATTGAGTCTGTCTTTCAGAACTTTTTCGCTCAACTTTATACAGAGGAGTTAGAGGTGGGAGAGGACAAGGTTGATGACTGGTTGGGCCCTGATTACTTCCTTGTATTTCACAGCAGGAACAGGGATTACTGAATGGACCAATAACATCAGAAGAAATTAGGAGAGTTCTGAATGGGAGTAAGGGTGGGAAGACCCCTGGTCCGTATGGTATCCCAGTGGAACTATATAAGGCATTAGGGGGTGCTATTATCCCAGCCCTAACAACATTGTTTGGAGGGATTCTTGAAAATGGAATTTGTATACTGACTTCGTGGAATGAGGCTATTATTACATTAAGTTTGAAACCAGATAAAAATTCTGCAAAATGCGCATCATGTAGGCCTATATCATTGTTGAATAGTGATTATAAATTATTTGCTAAAATATTAGCTGATAGGTTGAGTAGGGTAGTGAATAATTTGATACACCCTGATCAGAAAGGTTTTTCTAGAGGAAGATATTTGCATGAGCTGACTTTTAATCTGATTGGGGCGATTTGCTTGATATCCCCCGGCGAATATTATTATAGATGCAATGAAAGCTTTCGATCAGGTTAATTGGAGTTATTTAAAATCAAATCTGAGACAGGCTAATTTGGGGGACAAGTTTTGTAGGATTATTGATCAGATTTATAGGCCCCCCTCAGCTAAGGTATTGGTTAATGGGAACCTTACAGGATCCATTCCAATTACAAGAGGTACTAGACAGGGATGCCCATTGTCTCCTGTACTGTTTAATTTGTATGTCGAGTCATTAGCTACAAAGATTAGGCAGAATTTGTCAATCTCTCCTTTCAGTTGTAAAGGTTGGGAAAAAAAGGTAGCTTTATATGCGGACGATCTCCTTGTAAATACCAATAACTTATCAACAGCCCTTCCCGCAGTGATAGAATTGGCTGAGAAATTCTGCAGTATATCAGTATATCGGGTGAATGTTGAAAAAACAGATACTATGGGGGTCATTCTGACCCTGGCGGTCAACGACCACGGAAGCACCGCCAACAGGCTGGCGGTGCTTCCTGGGCCATTCTGACCGCGGCGGTAAAGCCGCGGTCAGAAAAGTGGAACCGGCGGTTTCCCGCCGGTTTACCCCTGGCCCAGGGAATCCTCCATGGCGGCGCTGCTTGCAGCGCCGCCATGGGGATTCCGACCCCCTTCCCGCCATCCTGTTCCTGGTGGTTTTTACCGCCAGGAACAGGATGGCGGGAACGGGTGTCGTGGGGCCCCTGGGAGCCCCTGCACTGCCCATGCTACTGGCATGGGCAGTGCAGGGGCCCCCCAACAGGGCCCCATAATGATTTTCAGTGTCTGCTTTGCAGACACTGAAAATCGCGACGGGTGCCACTGCACCCGTCGCACCCCTGCAAATCCGCCGGCTCCATTCGGAGCCGGCTTCCTCTTTGCAGGGGCTTTCCCGCTGGGCCGGCGGGCGATCTTCTTGAGATCGCCCGCCGGCCCAGGGGGAAAGTTGGAATCACCGCCACGGTCATTTGACCGCGGTGCGGTGTTTGGGCGGTTTCCGCCTGGCGGGCGGTGCCCGCCGCCCGCCGGGGTCGGAATGACCCCCTATGTCTTGGAATATGGAGGAAGGCTCGACATATGGTAAGAAAGGAGTAAGGTATTTATGCATATTGGTGACTCATAATCTTAAGAATTTAGCAGAAAGGAATCAACAAAAATTGTTGGTGGAATGTAAAGGTATAATGCAAAAATGGGCACACCTTCCATTGACTATACTTGGGAGAGTCAACTTGGTTAAAATGTCAATTTTGCCTAAGTGGAATTTTCTGATTTTGGCTATTCCTCTTATTATGCATACAGGATATTTAGAAAAGATGCAGCAGGTCATAAATGCTTTCATATGGAGGTCAAAGGGGCCAAGAATATCTTGGAAAAAATTGCTTAGAAGGAGAGAAAAGGAAGGTTTGGCATTGCCAGACTTGAGGTATTATGCTTGGGCTTTTTTACTTAAGAACTCAAGGATGTTATTTCTATGTCCAGACACCACAGCAATTGGTCTTATGTACAAGGCTATGGTTACGACTACTAAAGGGGCTTCAAGACACTTTCTATTCAAATTTGGAGACCCCAAGTTTTTCAAAAGGGTTAAGTTGAAAATATTCCAAGGTCTTGCAAAGTGTTGGTATCAGTTAAGACAAGCAGCAAAAGCAATCTACTATAGTTGTAATACGCCCATTTGGGACTCTCTGGACACACCAGATTGCTTTAAATATGTTCTAGCTTTACCCATTAAAAAGGCGGATGGAAGTTTGGGGGGATCTTTTTCATGAGGAATCTTGCTCTCATGGGAGGAGTTGATAGAGAAAACTGGAGGATCCCTGTCCAGACTGAAGTTTCTGCAGATAAAGGAATGGGCACAGGGGGTTAAGGGGTGTTTGGGTTCAGTGAATGCTTTGGAAAATACTCTCCCGTTGTTCTCCTCGGTTTCAAGAAAGGTTGCGGTTTGGTATTGGGAAATTGCGGAAGGATTAGACAGAGCCTTTAAATTGCCTATAGATCTTTGGGGGGAATCTCATCCCTAGGCATCTGGTCCACAGGTGGTGGAAGAAGTCCTTGTCGATTTTGTTTGACGTAGTAAAACCAGCCTTATTAAGGAAAAATCATACTTACACTATACCTTGAGCCTACATTTCGCTGGATAAATTGTCTAAAATTAAAAAAGGAGAGGTGGTTATATGTTTAAAATGTGGTCTTGAAAGGGCAACAGGTGTTCATATGTTTTGGGAATGTACGGGCATCTATTAATTTTGGGAGGATGTATGCAGTACTACCTCGGGCATATTAGGTTGGGAAATTACAGCATCTCTCCCACTGATAATATTTGGGCAGTCACAGGAACTGGAAGTAGGGAGCAGAAAGGGAAGCATTGATAGGCTTAAATTCTTGTTTTATGTAATCTTGTTGGGTAGAAGGGAAATTTGCAAAAAATGGATGTCTGTCTCCCCTCCGACATACTTGGAGTGGCTCAACGTCGTTTTTCAAACCTCGAAACTGGATTTGAATCTACCAAGTACTAGGAGGACAAGGGCGAACCTTTGGGCCCCTTTATTACAATGGAGAGAATCTATTTGCGATTTTTGAGTGGGTGGGTAGTAGGTATTCAATGATATTTTTTTTTTTGGGTTGTCCAATGATTATACACCTCTCTCTAGGATCTCCGGTCCGACAGTGGTTCTTTTTCCTTTCAGTCGAAGATTGTACGAGAGTTAAATGGAGTTCCATTCTCTTGTTGAGAGGGTGAGAACGGTGCTTTTGGAAGAGAGCTGGTTCAGGGGCTGTGGTGAATGAGGACAAAAAAAAAAGAGTTGGAGTAGTTAATGTTAATTGACCATAATTATTAGCATAAAATAGGGAAGCGTGGAAGTAAAGAAAATGTACTAAAGCAGATTGTGCACACTTTTACTTAATGTGTATGTTTAATCTTGGACAAGGGCATAGAGGGGAAGGAAAAGGCATGTTTTATGAAGATCCAGCTCTGAGCCTTCACACACATTTCATGGGAGGCAGGCAATGTTTGCTTTACTGATAAGGGAATGGTTGGTCCGCGAGAAACACTGAGACACCTTTTTCTCATTAATCAAACAGGAAGCCAACTTTGTACTTTTACTTCTAGTTTGTGTGTATATCGACAGAACTCTAACTGATCATAAACATCTGTATCAATACACCACAAAATCTGTGTCTTATAAGCCGGCTGGTATGCATTCTATCCGGCAGAGGGCAGATGTCCCCCTGCAATAGCTGCTAAAAGCTTTGCCCCCTGCAAATCGTGCTGTTTGCTGCCATTCTTCTGAAAATTGCTGAAGGCCGATTTGGAGCCTACACTCCATAAATATATTAACTTAATGTAAGGATTCAAGGACAGTCTGTAGCCTGGTAACTGTACTGACTTTAGCTACCTGGATTTAAGATTGAGATACTATTTGAAAGATTGTCAGGGTGACCTGAAAGGACATGACAGGGCCACAAATGCCAAACTTGTTTGACTACCAATAGGAAGAAAAAAACTGATTCAAGAATGGTGAGTGTCTCTATTGTGGAAGGAAAGGCCACTTTGATAACGAACTGCCAGCTGGAGCAAAACAGTACAGATTTAAGCTAAAGATATTCAAGAATCAGAGTTCAACAAGGAGAGACTCTCAGGCATGCAAAGAAGTCCTCCTCTAACCCCTAACCAATGCCTGCATAGAACAGTCAATTACATGACCTTACGTATAACCAAAGTTACCAGTGGCTCCAGAATCAATGGGGACTGCTATTCCGGTGTTACCCTGTTCTGGAACACCAAGGTAACCCAAAACACCATTTTAATTAATTAAGGAACCCTGATAATTTTTGTAGACAAAGGAATAGTACAGATTCTTTGAGAAATGTAGGAAACCCCATATATACATGAAGCTATGGATCAAGTCGCTTTGGTGTGGATCTGTTTCTCAGCATACCACACCCTGGCTATTCAGGTGTAGCTCAGAAGATGACAATCAAATAGAGTATGTTCAGCATACCATCTTAGATGCTTCTCAATTGGATTTATCCTGGACATGCCCTGATTACATTTTCACACTCCAACCAATGGCAGGAGGGCCTAGATAGTTACTTTCACAACCCATTTCTACCATGATTCATGATTTCAATCTGCTTCAGATGTCAAAGATAATGACAAATTGAAGCCAACAACTGCTTTAGATTTTGAACTTGTGATTGCCACCATTAAAGAGAAAGGTTTTTAGTTACCTGTTGGATGTGTCAAACACAAGTAAAACAGAAGTATTTCCTCCACACGTGCAATATGACAGCCAAATAGATCAAATACCAGAAGCTGATTTATTATTAATTCACATACATGCACTAACCAAGAAAAAGAACGTTTGAGGGAATACCTAGACAATTATCAGGCAAACTGATTTAAAGGGGCATATTTATACTCTGTTTGCGCTGGAATTGTGTCGTTTTTTTTTACGCAATTCCGACGCAAAACTAACTCCATATTTATACTTTGGCGTTAGACGCGTCTAGCGCCAAAGTCCATGGAGTTTGCGTCATTTTTTAGCGTGGACACCTACTTTGCGTTAATGATATGCAAGGTAGGCGTTCCCGTCTAAAAAAGTGACTCCGAGGCATGTGCGCCGTATTTACACTCCCGGGCAAAAATGACACCCGGGAGTGGGCGGGTCAAAAAAAATGACGTCCAGCCGCTTTTGCGTTGTTTTTTTAGTGCCTGGTCAGGGCAGGCGTTAAGGGACCTGTGGGCTTGGAAGGAGCCCAGAGGTGCCCTCCCATGCCCCCAGGGACACCCCCTGTCACCCTTGCCCACCCCAGGAGGACGCCTAAAGATGGAGGGACCCATCCCAGGGAACATAAGGTAAGTTCAGGTAAGTATTAATTTTTTTTTTTTTGTGGCATAGGGGGGCCTGATTTGTGCCCTCCTACATGCCACTATGCCCAATGACCATGCCCAGGGGACAGAAGTCCCCTGGGCATGGCCATTGGGCAAGGGGGCATGACTCCTGTCTTTGCTAAGACAGGAGTCATTTCAATGGGGGTTGGGAGTCGAAAAAAATGGCGCAAATCGGGTTGAGGCGATAATTTTGCCTCAGCCTGACTTGCCCCATTTTTTGGCGCCCAAGCTCCATATTCCCCTACGCCGGCGCTGCCTGGTGTACGTCATTTTTTCTTACGCACACCAGGCAGCGCCGCCGGCTAACGTCATTGAATAAATACGGCGCACGCATGGCGCTTCAGAATGGCGTTAGCCGGCATTAGATTTTTGACGCACAACTGCGTTGGCGCAGTTGTGCGTCGAAAAGTATAAATATGGCCCATAGTATCCTTCTGGTTGCTCCTTTGCTAGTCTTAATTCAGAAGGCTAAGAGAAAAATTAGAGTTGGTATTGATTACTGCACCTTGAATAAGACTTTTATTCAGAATAGGTATCCCAAGATCTTGATTCCAAAGCTATTGGACCAATTGAAGACTCCCACAATACACACTAAGCTGCACCTTTTAAAAGCTTATCATCTAATTTGAATGTTACAAGGGAGTGTCTGGAAGACAGCTCTTCAGCCCTCATATCACTCATCTGAGAATGCGTAACACATTTCAGACCTTGAAGTGCATCAGGCACCTTTCAATACATTGTCAACAATTTTGTGATAATGTATATTAATAAAATTGTTATCAACATTTTGCAGAGTATTTTCAACAAGTAAAAATGATACTGACTGTATTAGGAAAATAACTGTTTATGCTGAAATGCAGGGAATGTAATCTGTAATCGAGGTTGCATTTTGGGGATTATTGATTGCCCTGTCATGGTAAAAGATGGCAGAAAGAAAGCTGTGTGAAGTGCAAGAATGACTGGTTCCAACCAGTGACAGAGATATCCAATTGTTTTGGGTTATGCTCATTTCTACTGAATTTTTATTGACCAGTTAACTTTCTCATGTAGTGGCTCCAATAACCAAATTGATGAAAAAGAACACACATTTTGTGTGGACTACTAAGGCACATGACACATTCCATATCCTAGAGATGGCTTTCACCTCAGCCTCTATACAAGCTCATCTCAATCCGAAGACACCCCTCTCGACACGTCTGATGTTTCTCTCGTATTCAGTAGCATATCTGACTGGGACACTGAATGTCATAGAACAAAGCTATGCTGTGGCAGAAACTAACTACTAAGTATAAATTAAACTTTCAAGAAATTGATGTTTTGGGGTGCCACACGGTTCAGTGATCAGTGTAACTTTCAATTCCTACATTTAGCTCAGCTTTGACTCTCCGTAAATGTTAATGAGTTTATTTTCTTCTTACTTGTTGGCAGGGACAAAAACAGGAAAGTGGACGCATTGTTCCACCACAGCATAGACAATTTCACTGTTTCATAAGGCACCCTCCCCATTAGTTCTGCCCATAATGCAATAAACTCATTACATACCTTCCCAGAAAATATCTGGCAGGCTTTTTCACCTGGGGCCTTTGGACGAGTGGTTACAATTGCATCCAGAACTCACTAATAAAACTGCTTATCTCATCATGGTTCCAATTTGCAGGTTACTTCTAACACTCGGAAGCCAAAGGTTCTACATCGTTGTCGCAGTACGCCATCAACAGTGTGTACTAAAAGAGAAAATACTTTACAGCAGGTGTGGGTTTTAGTGGCTGCTTACAAAGAAACATGCGACACTGTTGTTCTGGTCTGTAACACATGTTCAAGAGGCACGGTAGATCACATAGACACAGGAGTTTTTGTAACCTCTTGCCATATTGCAGCAACATTGAAAACATTCCTAGGCTTCATCACAGCACAGCCTTTGGTTAAAGGAATAACTACAGCCATAGAGGTCGTAGCCCATCTCTCTAGTTAGCCCATTTCGATCCTAGTTGGAAAGTTCTAACAGTGTAATCTCTAGTACAACTTTTGGTACAAAATTCTCCATCACAACGTTTATTGACAGAAAAGTCTAATTTACTTCGCATTTTTTTCACAGCAGGTGTTTTCCTTCGTGCATTAAACCAGTTATGTCCTCCAGCTTCAGCCACAAACTAAAAGGCAAATAATGTGAGTCAGCCAAACCCTACGAAGTGTATGCTTATTTCTTTGAAACTCTCCAGGTTCTTAGGTTGCCCAATGTTGTCAAGATGAATGTGTCCACAAGCCTACAGGGTTTTCTCCCAATTACCCAAAATATGGTTTTCATCTATGGGTGTTATCAATGTTAAATCCTGGGAACCAGAACTGCCTCACGGCAAACTGTTTTCAGCCCCATAGTGTCCCAGGGACACACCCTGGATCCCTCTGTGGCACTAGGTCCTTGCTCAAACACTGCCATTGTTTCTGTATCTATGCATGGGCGCTCTATGCCCTGGGTCTGTGCGCGTGTGTGTGCGCGCGTGCGTTTGTCTGAACTTGTGTGTGCGTGCTATGTTGTTAACTTACCAGGACCACACAGATATCCCTGTATTAGTTAACCATGGCATCAAGGATGTTGCAAAACATATCATTTTTTTAAAAAAGCAACTTGTTTTTCAATGTAGTGGTAAACTTTCAAAAACTGCATGGTACCACTATTCTCTTATGAAGCGCCTCCATCTGACATGTCAACATTTTGTTTTAAAGTGCGATTCTAAGAGATACGATCCAGCCCTATTTGTATCTCTAATTAACAGGATGCGCAGAAATAAAGACTTATGAGCAAAGAAGTCTAAAACTGATAGCATTTTGGCGGACCACAATACAGTATAAGCAGGCTGGGGTGCCTCTGTTCATATCATGATGCTACTAGGCCTCAAACAAGGTGGCGCTGTTTGTAACCAGAGTCCAGTCACAGATACTGTACTCGATTTGTTACTGTTTTTACAGAGAACCACGGTGCCTGAATTCTAGTAATATGCCAGAGTTCATTCCACAGGACAAAGGCATTGCATGACTTACTTATTAACTTTAATCTCCTAGCTTGTCATCCACATCAAACTTCTGCTCCCAGACAGATGCCAGCTGTTTAAGATTCAGTGCTAACGGAGAGGTTAATACGGTAGCAGCTCACATACATGAATTCAATTCAAATGTTTGGCCTGCATTCACTGTCCTTGGTTTAAAAAAAAAAATCATAGTTTTACAAGGGCATTTTCATAAAAGGCCCATGCCGTGGAATGTGGTGAGAAATTAAAGGTAGCAATCAGAAACATATTTTCCTAGAAAGAAGAGGGCTTTCTTCCAAAATCTGCGTCAGACACATGCTGAGTAAAACATGTCCCCTTGTTCTTTTTCCTTAACATTGTGTTTATGAGAATGTTGGTCCTTTTAAAAAGATCGAGCTAATAAAGAATGTTGTATTCTCTTATTTGCTCGGTGATGTGATTAGTTCTGTATATGAAGTGGGTTCCTAAAGACTGTAACCAGCGGACATTAATTTGTACTACCGTAAATGGCATTTCTAACATGCACATAAGATGCTCAATGCAAAATAATTCTCGAATAAAATGTGCAGATTTTACAAATAATCCAAAGATTAAATATGGAAATAATCACATTAACATACTTAAAAGAGGGGGTACACCTGATCCAAAACCAGCGTGCCATCCCACAAAAAGCCACTCCCTAGAACCACGATACAAATAACAGCCACAGAATAGTCTACAACTTTCCCAGCAAAGACTTCCACTCTTTCTAAAACAAGAGAACATTAGACTCACGTAGACCAACACAAAAACACTTGGTGCAGAAACTAGCTTCAGTTTGCAACCAATATTTTGCAACAAGTGTGCCTTAAGGTAACTGTAACCCGCGCCCTGCCACGCACAGTTTGTTCGTCAAACATTTTACAGCAAATATTACATTTATATGCAAGTTATAGTTACCTTAGGGCACGAGTTATAGTTACTTGAGGTAACTCGAACTATAACTGGTGAATTTCTATGGTTTTGTGTATTTAAAATGTGAGCCTAAGTCTAACCTCCCTGTAATCTCAGTTTTTTTAAGTGAATTTCCATTGCTTTTTACAATTTTATCCTAACTATAACGTCCCTGTAACCTTTGTTTTTTTTTAGTGAATTTCAATGGTTTTTAACGCGTAGTAATTTTAATTACTATATGTTAATCCAACCACCGCTGCGCGAGGCCTTCTGGTTTGCATGGCGGCAGTTGACCACAGGGCCTAAGGTCAACCCCTTCACGTCCTTCACGCATGCACAGGGGAGATTGCCGGCAAGACCTGGCCTGCAGCTAGACCCTGCGGCCAGCACCCCCTAACCACCCAAACACATGCTGTGCACAGCCCTTTTGACGTGCGCGGCGGGAGTTAGCCGCAGCTTCTCTGGGTGTGAGAATAGGTGTGAGAGGGTGTATCTGGGGGTGGGAGTGGCTGTCAGATTGTCTGTTTTGGTGTGAGAGTATGTACATCATTGTTTTAGTGGGTACATCAGTGTGTGCGCGAGTCTGAGTGGCTGCATGAGGATTTTTGTGGGTCTGTGAGTGGGTGCTTGAGTGTCTGAGTGGGTCTGTGAGTGGGTGCATAAGTGTCTAAGTGGGTTTGTGAGTGGGAGAAAAAGAAAGGAAGAAAGAAAGAAAGAAAGAAAGAAAGAAAGAAAGAAAGAAAGAAAGAAAGAAAGAGAGAGTTTTTTTAGGCTCTAATATCTCATATACTTAGAATGATATATATTTGTTGGATTTAACAAAAAAATGTATTTAATATTCTTTAAAAAGTATAATTATTTTAATTTAAAAAAAGGAAATTAGTCCTCCAGGGCTCCCTCCCGGTACCCTACTTTATTTAATTAATTTTTTAAATAATTTTGTGTATTACAAAACCCTTTACGGGCTATGGGGGACTGCAATAGAGCCCTCAAGGGCTCCCCCCTCAGTCCCTACTTTTTTTCTTTTTCTTTTTTTTAATACAAAGCCCTTACAGACTACCTGGCACTGAGAGGGAAGCTTTAAGGCTTCCCTCGCAGCGCCAATGCTTCGGCAAACACAGAACTGCTTTGACAGCAGCTCCATGCTTGCTGAAGGATTTCATCTCTGTCACGCTTGCAGGGAACAGAGATGAAACTTCGGATTTTGATAGTGGGACCTTCTTTTAAGGTCCCTCTGTCAAAACCTGAAGTGTTTGCTGTGGCTTGGCTGCAGCCAAGCCACAGCAAACAGCTGTGTCTCAGGGGTGGGCAACCCTGGGACTAGCAGGAGCCGTCCCTGAGGGGCAGTGGTCCCCAGGGCCATCTGTGGCTCCAAGAGGACAGCCCCCCTACAACAAGAACTTAGCCAAGAGGGGTGGTGGACCCCAGGGCACGTGGAGTCCCATAGGGACCATTTTCGTTTTTGTAAACATTTGACCCCGCTCCAAAATACATGTTGCACTGCAAAGCAGTGATCCCTGGGGCAGCGGGGACCACAGGGCCTCCCGCATTAATTACGAGATTGCCCTGGGGAGGTGGTGGTCCCGGGGGCCCACAGCCCCCCATGCATCCAAAAAAATAAGCCCCGGGATGATGGAGGTCCCCAGGGCATCAGGAGAGGGTCAGGAGTCTCCCTCCCCCTTGCTGTTTTTTTTTTAAAAGTCCCCGGGACATGGCCCACTGGGGGGCATTAACTAAGAAGGGCGTCAGACCACCCTTCAATTTTAAAAAAAATAATAAATTATATGCGGATCCGCTGATCCACTGCGTCTCCACTAAACAAAATGCTTTTTAGCTGGGGGGAGGGGTCTTTGGGAACCCACCACCAGACCTAAGGGGTCAGGGTGTTTGTGCCCCTTTTGTTTTTTTATACTTTTTCTTTTGGGACTTGGCTTCAGCCGAGTCCCAAGATGGCCGACAAAACTTCAACAACTTCTGTTATCAGCTAATCAGATCTCAGCACAAGATCGTTAGGGGTGGCAAATCCTTTGTATATCCTTTGCAGATATACAAATTTGGTTTCCCCTTAATTTCTCAAAAACTACTAAACAGGATTACACCACAACAAAAAAAGCACTTCTTCTGGACCAGGACCTACCATCCTGCCAAATTTGGCGTAATTCCGTCCAGTAGTTTTTGCACTATCACTGTTCACAATCCCAGTGGAAAAATGAATGGAGAAAACGTGTTTTGGGACCCCCCTTTTTTCTCAGGCCCCCCAGACGGATCACCCTAAAACTTTCCAGGCAGCAGCTGATGGGACTGGCAAATGTTTTTTGAAAGTTTCATGAAGATTCGTCAAGTGGGGCTAAAGATATAGGCAAGTAAAGAAAATCTTTTTATATGAAAACTGGGTTGTAACTATAACTACCTAGTGGTGACCGCATATATATGTATGTATATATATATATATATATATATATATATATATATATATATATATATATATATATATATATATATATATATTTTTTTTTTTATATATTATTATTTTTTTACTGCAAAAAAACAACATTTTATAAAGTAAAGTAATGTTATAGTTAGGAGAAAATTTCAGAGACAACATAATGTTTTAAACTCAAATACCACTGAAATTCACCAGTCATAGTTTTCTGATGTAACTATTACTCATGCCCTCAGGTAGCTATAACTTGCATACCTGCCACACACAGTTTGTCATCAATGATGTAATTTCAGATGTTGCAGTGACATTATCAGTGATGTCATAAAAAATGTCATGAGTCTGTAATTTGTGGGGAATTAGCAGTGCATAACTACGGGCTCCAGGGACTCAAGGCCCTGGGACCTTTTTTTATGGGGCAGGGTAGCATGGTCCCCCTCCCCAAGCGAATAGTGGCCTTCTGGCACCCACAAACCTCTATGTTAGTGTCCGTGGGTGTAACCCCTGGGCCTCTGTGGCCCCACTGGCTCTCCACATGCACCCATCCTGGGTGCATTGGGAGCTGGTATTGCTACCGCCAAGCAAGAGCATGTGTTTTTTACTGCTCCCGCTGGGTGAGAGCATTCTTATTTTCCCTGCCTGTGAGAGCATGGGCATGGAAACAAATGTTTGTGTAAACAGAAGCATGAGATGCTCTCCCGAAGTGGCAGTGAAGAGTTTTTATTGGTTTACTGCACGTTTCACTCTCATGAGGCTATTTACAGGTGTAAGTATTCACAGTTCATTTGACTTGAAGGTGAACCACAAAGCATTTACACAATTTATATTTTAATCCATGGTGGACTTCTAAGTGGGTTATCGTAATACTCCATGCTAGAATATGTGGTCCGCTACAAATCCATTCAGTCACTCCAGTAGTTTTGCCAGAATTGTGCTGAATAGCTAAAAAACAGCACCAATCTTTTGCTCCACATTCAGTCTAATTTGAAAGCTGTGCAAAGTGGCATTATATTTGTTTTCTACCGCAAAGACACGCACCACCAGTAAGAGCATCTCTCTTCCCCAAAAAAGGACCAATTACGGAAAATGTGCAAAACGGTAGGCGGAAGGCAGCCACCGCAGATTGCTCCTGGTCCAGAAAGCAAACTTTTTTGTTTTGGTGTAAATATGTTCAGTAGTTTTTGAGAAATTAAGGGGAAAATTCATTCTTATACAGAGATGCGAAAGGATTTGCGACCCCTCCCGATCTCGTGCTGAGATCAGATTGGCTGTCAACACTTCAACCTAGAAGTTTTGGCAGCTATCTTGGGACTCGGAAGCCGAGTCCCAGAAAAAAAAGTAAAAAAAAAGAAAAGGTGCCATGATACAGACACACTGACCCCTTAGCTCCGGTGCTGGAGTCCCAGAGGGAACCCTCTGGGGCTAAAAAGCATGTTTTTTAAAATTTTCACCGTGATTTGCGGCGGATCCAGGGACCATCACCTCCCCTGGGCAAAGATTAAAAAGCCACTGTCACACTTATTCTAACACCCAGAAAAGCCAAGTCCAATTTCCACCACGGACTGCCAAAGGGCCGTGCACAGCATGGGGTTGGGTGGGTAGGGGGGTTGGCCGTAGAGTCTGGCTGCAGCCAGGTCTTGCGGTAAAGCTCTGCTGTGCACGGGCAAAGGCCTGCACAGTGCAAGATTGGGTTCCTGTAGGCAGTTGGCCTCAGGGACAAAGGAGTGTGTGGCAGTGGTTAGATTAACTTGTAATAATGAAAATTACAACACGTTAAAAAAAACAGAAATTCACCTAAGAAACCAAAGGTTACAGGGACGTTATAGTTAGGCTCATATTTTAAACGTAGAAAACCATAGAAATTCACCAGTTATAGTTAGATTTACCTCAAATAACTATAACTTGTGCCCTAAGGTAACTATAACTCGCTCCCTCACCATGCACTTCTAACTATCCCACAAATAATGGCAATCTTGCATCTTTGATAACATCATTGATAATATCAATGTAATAGTTGCAGTAAAATTTTTGACGAAAAAACTGTGCATGACGGGGGACGCAAGTTATGGTGAATAATGAATATGCACACTATTATTAACCCGTGTAAAATATTTTTTTTTACAAATACAGAAAATAATATACATAAGTAGTCAATGTGTATTATAATACACCTAAATATATGAATAGTACAAGTTTAATTCATATATATGTATAGAGGGAGAGAAAGTGAGTGCTCTGATTGGCTGGATGTTAGGAAAGAAATGGCCGCCACTACTGTTTACTGTGAAAAATTGGAGGTGTTGTCAAAATGAAGTTTAAAAGATATATCAGGGGGCAGCAGAAGGGTATGCTGCCCCCCCCTCGATGTGGAGAGGAGGTGTCTAAGGGATAACTACTCTGAAGATTATAAATGTATATTATTTTTAACAGATTTTTACAACATTGCAGGACTCTCGCAGGATTGTGAATAGTACAAACTGAGTAGGAATGGCTATTGCCGTACTTGTTTTTGAGAGAAAGTGTGTAATAGATGAGTACTGTGATGAGAAGATGGTTGATTCTCATTTAAAAAAAAGTTACAATCTTATGAGACACTTGCGAGAGCTGATGAAATATGTGGGTGAGAGCAAGCGTTTAGGTACTCCCGCTCCTGCAAGAGTTTCATGAGAGTTTGTAAGAAGGAAAAAAGGGAAACAGTACAACCAACAAAGATGACAAAACTATAGAGTAGCTCTGAAAAGAGCTGTTTTTGTTAACAGTTTTTAACAACAATAAAAATATTTTTGCGTTTTCAGACATTATGAAATCTGTTTGGTATTTTTTTTTTAAAGGGTAAAACAAAAACATACAACTTGAAGTTTGAAAATAACCAACAGCATCTCCTTAAAAACAAAAAGGAAAACTATTTACAAAAAACTGTTAAAAAATGACTGCCTCAGGGGACACATGTGCTCTTGGACAAGCTTGTCCTGGGCATACCTGCTTGTCTCTGAAGAAAGAATGATCTGCTTGCAGAAGCAGCAAAATAACACTTTATTTAAAAAGGCAGGGTTATTGTGTGCCTGCGCACTTAGAACCCCTGCAGGCACAGTATCTCCTGGAGCAAATGATGTTAAGGCCCCTGTAGAGTGGTCTAGCTCTGCTGCACAAGCCCCCTCTGCCTGTGCAAGCCTTTGTGGATGCATAAAACTCAGGTGTCTCCACATGTCTGTGGTACTCATGCTATATTGTTTACTGCCACTGTAAAAAAATATAAGAACAGAAGACCTATGCATAGGTTAGATGTGGCTCCAAAGGCGAATTGACAGCGCACATCCCAGTTACTCGGGGAGTAAGGTAAGGGTTTGTCCTTGCTCCAACCGTGTTCTTATTATACATCAATGATTTGGTGGCACAACTAGAGTTGTGTAATCATGATGCCCGACTCTAGCTAATAAGAAGGTCCGAGCACACCTGTTTGTGGAGAACACCTTACTGGTTTCCAAATCTCCTATGGGTTTACAAAAATTGCTGGACTAGTTTGGTGTTTTCTGCAGGCAGAGAGGGCTCAAGATTTATCTGAACAAGACCAACTATATGGTCTTCAACCCGTGCAACACAACCTGCCCGCGGGTTGACCTTAAATGCCATCCCTTTGGAGAGAGTATGCATTTTTGAATATTTAGGGTTTACTCTCAGGGAGCATTTTGGCTGGGCTGCACAGATTCAGAAGTGTACACTTAAGCTAGAAAATCACCCAGGTGGCATCCGTAGGGCATTCCAAGGGTCTAGTTTTTGGCCGTTATTTGCAGGTATCCAGATTTATACTTTACAAGCACTCTAGGGATCATTATATGGAGGAGAACTATGGGGTCATGCAAATGTAAATGATTTAGAATTGGTGAAAATTGATTTTTATGACTTTTAACTAGTCTCCCCTCTAGTACTCCACTCATTCATATCCGGTTAGAACTTGGCCATAGATCCTTTGCCCATAGAGCGGGACTTAGACCCTTGATCTATTGGAGAAGGGTCTGGACCTTTGTCGATTAAGTGCCTTATCAGATGGGTCTGGAGAGAATTTTAAGGCTCTCAGAGCTACTGGGATTGCCTGGGTTGGCTATATTTAATATTGCTTAGTAGAATTAGGGAGTGATCATTTGTGGATGAATCCTGAGACTGCATGCAGACTATCGAAGTCACTCTTCTAGGGGACTTATTGAAGGCATGTGGATGAAGGATTCCTCAGAAGTGGGAGAGTGGGCCCTCTGACCACAGCCTTCCTAGAGTTTAAAAATGTCTACACCTTGGAAGAGTACATGGACGTTATTGAGCCCCTGCTAGCTAAAATATTGTATATCGAGATTCGTATTGGAAACTGCCACTCCATTCTTTTACTGCCAAATGGCAATGTCCCCTACTAATTCTGACACAACCTGCCCTTCTGTCCAGAGATAAATGAATGTGTTAATCATCTTGTATTTTTCTGCCCATGTTACTATGCATATAGGAGGAAATGGATGTTGTCGCTATGTCGCAATATGGAGACCAGAGACTTCAGGACAACTTCCAGGATGCTTAGATCCAACACATCAACTCCAATTGTATTCATTTCTTGCTGTGTGTTTGCATATGGAGATGCAGGCAGAAGACCATTGAGTCCTGAGTGCTGTGTTGGTGCTGTGCTGTGCTGGTCAACCGCTATTTGGATTGGTTAGGGAGATCGTATCATACTTAATGTTTTTATTATTCCTATCAAGTGTACCTATTAAGTACATCTTGTTTTTTTTAATCTCAAGCTGAGCATGAAGGAGTGCATTTTTATGCGATTTGGGAAATTTGTTTTAAATTGTGGGCAGAGTCTCTATGCTGACAGACATGCTGCTGTTTATGGTCAATGTTTTTGAACATTCCTCTGTTCATGTTTTTATTGGTTCATTTTTATTGTGTCCTGCATTTTTATGGCATTATTAATTGGTGAATAAAGCTTTGATTGATTGCTATATTGTTTATTTCTGCTCCTCCAGCTAAACTATTTGCTGCAAAGTTTACAGGTGACATGCTTTACACGAACCTTCTTGGCACCTGGCCTCATTTAAAAGAAATTGCCACACCACAAATTTACGGGGTGGCTGAGGTGGCTCAGCTGTTGCAGAAGTCCCTGTCTGTTCATCTGTATCAGATGAAGGCATCTTTCTCTTCCAAACCAAAGAGGAAAGGAGAGAAAGACAAATACGTCTACTCTCACCAAAGTACAATAGTCAAATAAACCAAAAAGGATTGAATCTACTTCTTGTAAATGAAGATATTCATATGAATCAATCAGAATCTTTCCTTAGGATATGCTTTCTCTCCTGGTTAAGTACAGTGTTCAATCTATATACAACTGTTCAAAGAAAGCGAAAATAGTAAATGTAAATTCCAAAACAAATGCCCTACCACAGACAGCTTTTAGCTGCATCAAACCTCTGATACACACAAAACATACATTAAGAAATGAAGTTGCTATCAGAGGAGAACTGAGTTCTATAAACAGTGTTTGCTCTATGGAGAGTGTCCATTCTGTATCCCAGTGATTGCAAATAGTGACCCTCTCATGAAAAATACAAGACAGATTATTAAAAAGAAATTACTAATAACAGTGTACACTGTATTCAACAGTTGTAAAAAAACAAGATTTGCTAAAAACAACTAAGATCTGAAGGTGCTAAAAGGTACATGCGCCCTTCATAATGTAGTGAAAACTTTACAGCTAGTTCATCTTCTGAAGCAAAACAAGCAAGCCTACATAGCTTAGTATCCAGTGCATACACTCTTCCATGTTAAGTATAAATTGCCATGCAGACACGATTCTCTCAATAACTCAAAGTTGCTTATAAAAGTTAATATTTACTATGTAGAATCTTTCTCCTGTTGGAAACCTTTTCTGCAGAACTAAAATGTTGTGTGGAACATAATGAATACAGGTCAACTGTCACTTGCACACAGACGTACTCTTGAATGCAAACATGTATGATGTCTTCAATGCCTCTACACTGCTATGGTGCATTTGGAGCACACACATTTTGTGAACACTTATACCCATTAGCTGCACCCAAGCTGTACAAAATTACATAAAGTAATATTGTAGTACTCACCAGTTTGTAAATTGCAAAACAAACATGCACACTCATTGGCTGATGTCATCAGTAATGTAATAAATTATGTTATAGAACATGTAATGAGTGATGTCATATGCCAGGTCATAAGCAGTGCATGGCTGGAGCACAAGCTGTAGTTAGTGCTTCTAAATATAACTGCTGAATTTCTGTTTTTTTTAGTTCAAAACTTTAGTGTTGCCACTGAAAAGTTCACCAAACTATAAATGGTACTTTAAACTTAGTTTTTTAGTGAATATCTATCTATCTATCTATCTATCTATCTATCTATCTATCTATCTATCTATCTATCTATCTATCTAGCTATCTATCTATCTATCTATCTATCTATCTATCTATATACATATATATATATATATATTATTTACTCACTGAGCACTGCAACCTCAATGCCCAGCAGGTCGAGCAGGTCTTGTTCCCAGTCAATGATGTCTGCCAAGCGGTGCTTCAGTTGCTGCTGGGTACAAGTGATCCTGGTGCAGCAGAGTGCACACTGCCGCACTCACCTTGGTAGCACTTAATGCTCCCAAAGGGTGTATCCATTGCTGGGCCTGCCACTTGCTGCAGGCAAATGGGGGAGGTGGCACTGCACCCAAACAATGAGTGCTGTCATCTCCGCCTCGCTAAAAATGGTGTGTGCCGCACCCCTGCCCTTCTGCAACATCCTGATGGGGTGCGAGTGGAGCCCGTGTTGCCTGCTTTTGCCATCGGGAGAAGGAAGGGGTAGGACTAGAGTCTTGAGGGAAAGTTGAGAAACAGGTGGAGGATAGACAGAGGATAGGCCAGGAAAGGATTAAACAAAAACAAAGTACAAAAAAGTCACCAAAACATTAAAATAAACACAGAAAATTAGACAATAACAAAATAAATACAAAAAGATGGAATTGGGAATAGGAAAGAGCAAATGGGGTTGGATTGAGTTGGATTGCAGCCAGTAAGGAAAGAAGACTAGAAGCAGGCAAAACAAAATGGCCACACACTTGCACACCTTTTTGGTGCCGTTCACACTGGTTTTTTGGTGCGGAGCATGCTTCTGGCTTTAAAAAGCAACGCAACTCATTGGCAGAGTTCCATGGAATCTCATGCAGTTTCTTTTATATCTCTGCAGAAATCTGCCGATTAAAACTTTGCAAGTTCTGCCGAGGCCTTCTTGATTGCTGGACTCTCTTCACAAGGAACTGTGGTAATCTAAAATCCACTTCCATTGGACCAAACAGATAAATTGGATGAAGGGGCAGTAAAGAAAGCTTATTCAGCTTCCAATTCTCCATTAGGGTGAATACTTATGTCACGTACACTGTCCAGTCCTCTTGAAGGATTACCAGTCTCTGGCGGACTTGAACGGAGGATGGTGCTGACCCATCTGCCTGGCAGTTCATGATGGAGCGACAAGTATGTGCTTCAGCTGTGGCCTTGGATGCAGTTTTTGCTGCTCGTCGACATAACTGTCTCTGTTTGTGGAAAGCAGATGCTACACAAAAAGCTACCTTGCTAAAGCCGCCTTTCAGAAGTTCTAAGATTTTTGGTCCACAATTAGAGGAAGTTCTCAAGCAGTGGCAGGTACCACCAATCAAGGGTGGTGGGGCAAGGGGGAGTTACAGGGGAGGAAATAGGGTGGGTATAATTTTTTTTTTAAACGTACCTGCCCTCTGCTGATCCATCCCACGCTGCTCCTGATCTTACTGCCGGTGGCTTCCTCTCTTCCCAGTAGTCACCAGAGGCTCCCCATCCAGATGTTGCTCTCATGCTAAAGCTAGCATGAGAACAGCACCAGGATTGGCCTGAGTGGGCTGGTCTGACGCTCACTGAGGCACATGGAGCCTGTGCCATTGCTCCAGCCTGTGCAACACAGAAATGCTTGGCGAAATGTAATTGCATATGCCTGCCTGGCCTGCGAGGTGGTCGCCCAAACAGACATGCACATTTCACAGTGCCCACCTATGCTTCCTATGGCCTGGCTCCACCTGCCCTACATTCGAAGCTGTCAGACAGACAGTGGCAAATAAAATGATAATAATTTTTTTTAATTATCTTTTTATTTGCCGCTGCATGTCTGACTGAGCAGGGGGATGACGCTCCTCCGCTAAAACGGAGGAGCCGCCCCCATTCTCAAGCAATCAGTGGAGAATAAGAAGCTCATGATACCCATTTGCTCATTCTCAAAAGAGAGCAGTTTTAGGTATAAAAGAGCTATCACTCCTAGAAATCTGAGAGTTGACAACAGGCACTTTCATGGAAGGGGTTGTTGTCGGGGGGGCCTTTCAATTACAAAGTCTGGTTCCAGACCCAATCCTCTACTATTCTTGCCCCTCCAACTATTTAACTATGCTGACATGCCAGTAGGGAGTAGCCTATTATTCAATAATGTCTTATGTCTGAGTCAGACAAACAGCCTCATATGGATCCCCAATGCATTTTTCTGCTGTTCCACTCTCTTGGTTTTGACAGACTCCTTTTCCAAAGAAAGAACCCTGTTCAACTTCAAACCTTCCTAGAAGGTATTCAGACCGTACTCCACAAAGCAACAATAATTTGGCTCCTTCCAAACATGCTTCAGGCGGATTACTATTCAATACTGTTTTTAGTTCAAAAAGCGTCAGAAGACTTTCGGCTAGTATTGGGGTTGAAGGGAGTAAATTGGTACATCACTCACATATCTATCAAGATGGTAACAATTCAAAGCATCACGCCTCTCATCAAGTCAGGGGACTATCTAGCATCACTAGATATGTTGGATGCATGTCTTCATACTCCCATCCTCAAAGATCATCAGAAGTATCTCCAATTTGCAGTGGGGGGCAATCATTGTCAATCCCAAATACTCCTGTTTGGTTTCTCTTTGGCCCCAAGAGATTTTACCAAGGCCTTGGCCCCATTGGTGGGTAAACTACATTCCAGGGGAATTCAAGTGTACCCTTACCTCGATGACTGGCTAATAGCTGCCTCTTCATTTTTTCAGGCACAGAACCATGTTCAACATGTCTATTATCTTCCGTAAAGGTACGGATTGCTCCTAAATCACAAGAAGTCCAATCTCCAACCATCACAGTCTCTCCAGGTTATTGGAGCCCCTCCACACAGATATCAGAGAAGTGTTTCTTCTAGAAGACACGAAAGCCAGGCTAACATCTCACCTGGAAGACCTCTAAACTGAGCCTGACACATCAGCAAGACTTTAGTTGAGAAGCCAAGGGAACAGGGCTACAACTCTGGCTCTTCTTCTGTGGGGTCACCTCTACCTATATCCAGTAGCCCATCACATTCTCCATCACTGGGACCCAAAATTCCAGGTTCAAGCCTCTGATTCTGGTGAATAGTCAGATTTACAGCACTTGCAGTATGGTCTTACTCCAGGAAATCTCTTCAGGGGTTTTCTTTTAACTCCACAGATGCCAGCAAGATTGAATGGGGTGCAGTTTGGGAGTCCTCGCCGGCTCAGGGCAGGTGATCAGCACTCTTCCAATTGTAGAGAACTAGCAGGGGTGCAGAGGGCTCTTCTACTGCTCCTTCTACATCACACAGTTTGTCTATACATGGACAACATGATTGTTCGATGTTACATCAACCACCAGGGGGGATGCAACCTCTACTCTATTACCTTTCCCAGAGGACAGGTCTGTGGGCAGAGGTCAAAAGCCAGGCTACCTGCCAGAGACGGAGAATGGGCCTGCTGACTCCCTGAGCAGGAAGTTCCCTTCTTCAGTGACTCTCTCACTCTTCTTCTGTTTCAAGAGATTTTACACAGGTTCAGCCAACCTTGACTAGATATGTTTGCTTTAGAGCAGAACTTTCTCTTTCCCCGATTCTGCAGCTTGATTCCATCAATGAGGGCTTGGGCAATGAATGCTTTGTCTTTCTAATGTCCACTGGGGCTTTTCTCTGCTTCTTCTTATTGTCCCCTAATTCCGAGGGTGTTGGGAAAAATTCAGGGCGATCGGGAAGAGGTCCTGTTGATAGCTTCAGAATGTAAGAGGAGAGCTCGGGTCCTTCTGCTCAGCATGCAGAGCTACCACGCTGGCAGATCGCTCTCTTTCCTTCCCCTCTGAGCCCTCCCCTTGTCAGTGCAGCCCCTCTCCAGCTTCTCAATCTGGGGAGTTTGGCACTTGAGCAATTAGCTTTTCATACTCAAAGTTGTTCCTCCAAGGTAGCTGATAATATTCACTTGTCAAGAAAACCTTCTACTTTGCAATCATACAGCTGTCGTCGGAGATATTTTGCCTCATGGTGCAACAACAGGGGTCTTCTCCATCTTCATGTGATCATTTCAGGATTTTAGATTTCTTAAATAATAGCTTTTAGTAGAGGTTGGCTGTGTCCACTATTAAAGGTGAGTAGGCAGCTATCCACGCTTTTAGAGGTTAAGGTGTTTCTGTGATCACACATTTGACATCCCAACTCCAAAGAAGTGTTTTTCTGCAGTGCCCAATGGCCATTTGCCCAGTTCCTGCTTGGGATCTCCCTTTAGATTCACAGGTCTTAATGAATCTGCCCTTTGAACATTTAAAGTCCACAGACCTTACATTTATTACTGTTAAAGTGCTACTTTTGGTCACCATTTGTTCGGGGTGTAGAATTAGGGAATGTGGGGAAATTGGAGCACTTTTGGCATTCCCTCTTCTTTTCCATCCTCATTAGAAGAACATTTTCATACGCTCCATGTTCTTAGGGCCAATTCAATTTCTCTTGAGAGAATAAAGCCACCCAGGAAGGTGAACTCCCTATTTGTTACCTCTTGGGCAATATTTAAAGGGCTTTTGCTGTATGTCCACCTAGGCTTCACCTCACAACTTCATGACTCATTATAGACTCCAGATGGGTGGAGGAGTTTTCAAGGAGTTTGTCACTCACGTTTTGTCTTCTGTTCATGACAAATGAATGTAATTTCATATTTTGTTTCAATTAACATGGCACTGGTGTTGAATTTATTTGACATCTGGCTCTTTTTTTTGTGGTCTCTCAAAGATGGTAAAAGTGTTTAAAACATTGCTTCTGCAAAGTACTGCACCGTCTCCTCCACCCCCAAAGTTGGGTTTCACAGAAGGCAAGAAGCATCAATGCTGGCAAGAACAACAGATTACTTACATAAGAGGGAGATTAGGTGTGGTGATGGAAAGTAGTCCTGGGCGCCACACAACAAGGAGGAGGATTTAGAAAGGAAACAGAAGGCATTAAAACAAAAAAACAACAAAGGATACAATCAAGAAAAAAAGAGAGATTAAAGGAAGAAGCCAGAAGAAACTACAATGGAAGGCTACTGAGATAGGATACAAGATGGACTAGAGAATAGAAACAGGAGAAGCTGTGAAAAGTTTAGGAGCTGGGCGCCATTAGTGAGTTTGTAAACAAGGCCCTTGGTAACATCCGCAGGATGAAAAAATATCAACAGTGAAGGGACCAGAAATTGTGGAATACAGTTCACTGGAATGCCAGCAACTTAAACTTAAACTGCTATCCACCAAAGGGTGTGGAACTTCTAGGTTACAATTTACTTCCAGGTTAATCAAGGCAGAGGAGCATTTAAACACTTCCATCACATAGATAACTTATCTGGCAACAATGCCTGGTTACACTGGCTTTTCACTTAATTAGTCCACTCACTGTTTCAGCATCCTATGCCTTTGTTGTTTTGTCTCCTCTAGGTTCCCTTGCATCTCTGTTCCCTTTTCATTTGTTGGAGAACAGGATTTGTCTTGTGAGCATCTACTGTTCAGTGGTGGTCTCTGATGCCTGAGCATTCCTGGGATTGCTGGTATCCAGGTTAATGACTACTCTCCTGACTGCTATTCCCACTTAGCTGTAAGGTAACCTTGCTGTATTGTGGGCTGAATTTATGTTAAAAGTGCATGTTCATATTATTTTGGTTTACTAACCTATCCCTGTTTCTCACAAGGCTTCAGCTCACTCCTCTGCACCTTACAGCAGGGGTGTTGAGTCCTTCCCCCAAGCCCTGCATCAAGCCTGATAGTCCACTTAGGGGTTTGCCATCTCCAACTAGCCATAACAAGTGCTCCTGTGTTTTCTATCTCTATTCCCTGTTTTCCTCTTCCTTCTCTTGTAAATATTTAGGTGTCACCAGAGAGAGTTGGGGAGGACTGGTAATTTCTGCTGATGAGAGTATTCAGCCAGAACTTGACAGTTCACCAAAGCCACTATCATATATGGATACTGCTGAGAGTACACTTCAAGAAATGGCTCTAGCCATTGTTATGATCCAGGCTCAACAAGTGATGGCCAGGAGAGAGTTTTTGTCTTAATCATATCAATTCAATTTCTCAGTCTCTATCCATCCCAATCATCTCAGGTTCAGCTACCAAACCCCCTGCAGTTGCCATCCACAGTGGGGTCATTGGGTTGACAGGGTCACCCATTGCTACCACAAGAGGTTCTATCCCTAGCTGTTAGCTCCACATAACCGATATTAATCATTTCTGGAGTAATGCCAGTTGCACTTCTTATCAAAGCCTCAGTATTTTAAAAAAATGAAACCCTGCTAAAGTTAGGTTTATTTTGTCCTATCTCACAATGGCCATGACTTAGACTATGGCCTCAATATGACTTTGTCGGTCTGTAACTCAAAATGGCGAAGTCCCGCCAGCCATAAGACCGTCAGGGATGGTGGTCATTCGACTGACATATAATGACTGCTGGCGGCCCTCCGCCAGCATCTGGGCGGAGCACCGCCAGCAGCCATACTGGGGGTCGGCGGTGCAGTGTCAGCTTCTCCGCTTGCGTCATCACAACAATGCCATGCCTATTACGAGTTGGTAAGAGGTGTGGCAGTGTTGTGGTGACGGGGCAGTGTCGGCGGAGCAGGCCCAAGGATCCCGTCCCCTCCCGGACATCCACTGTGTAAAGGTAAGTGCCCGTTTGATAGGGGGCAGGGGGCGATGAGTGGTATGTGCATGCATGGGGGTGTGTGTTTGTGTGATTGCAGGGGGGTGTCGTTTGTGTGTGTGTATGTGTGTGATTCTGAGTGTCTGTGTAAGTGCGTGAATGGATGCGGGGTGGTGGGGGGTGTGAGTGTATGTGTGTATCTGTATGAGTGCGTGATTGCATGTGTGTGTGTGTGGTGCATGCATGTTTGGGTGGGGGTGGAGGGTCCCTTGGGTTTTAGGGGGGACTGTGGCTATGTGGGGGGGACTGGAGGGAGTCGCATACTGGCAACAGAAAAGTAAATTTGTGTTGCCAGTATCCTTTCCACCAGGGATTTCTTGGTGGTGCTACCGCCAGGGAATTCCTGGCGGAAAGGAGCCTCCAAATACCGTTGTCGGTCTATGGTGGACCACCGGGGTGAAGGTGGTTCACCTTTGCCCAGGCGGTCTGACCGCCCTGGCGGTACAGGTGGTGATCTGGCTGCTTTGCAGCCTGTTCACCGCTGTGGTCATAATCTGGCAGTCCAGCACTGCCATGCCATCGGTGGTGTTACCGCCACCGCCAGCGTGGCGAAGCAGGACCTCCAATGTTATAATAATGGGCGGAATGCAGAAAAAATCAAACATTCACCCCCAGTCACAGATCTGGGTTTAATCCATCAGTTTTTTTGCTTGCCATGCCATTCCAGCTCAGACCCAGCCATATGCAAATCAGTCTTGACCCTGTTCCCCATGGGAACAGTCCAGCCCGAACTGCCAGGCCAGGTCTTCCCTGGACCAGAAACAACATTGAGAACATGTTTATTAAGGATTTAGGGGGTCATTCTAACCCTGGCGGTCGTCGACCGCCAGGGCTAAAATGACGGGGGCACCGCCAACAGGCTGGCGGTGCCCCGCAGGGCATTCTGACCGCGGCGGTTCGGCTGCGGTCAGAAGTGGAAAACCGGCGGTCTCCCGCCGGTTTTCCGCTGCCCTTCTGAATCCTCCATGGTGGCGCAGCTCGCTGCGTCGCCATGGGGATTCAGACACCCCATACCGCCATCCTGTTCCTGGCGGTTCACCCGCCAGGAACAGGATGGCGGTATGGGTTGTCGTGGGTCCCCTGGGGGCCCCTGCAGTGCCCATGCCAACGGCATGGGCACTGCAGGGGCCCCCATAAGAGGGCCCCACAAAGAATTTCACTGTCTGCATTGCAGACAGTGAAATTCGCGACGGGTGCCACTGCACCCGTCGCACCTTCCCACTCCGCCGGCTCCATTCGGAGCCGGCGTCCTCGTGGGAAGGTTGTTTTACACTGGGCTGGCGGGCGGCCTTTTGGCGGTCGCCCGCCAGCCCAGTGTAAAACCCAGAATACCCACAGCGGTCTAATGACCGTGGTGCGGTATTCTGGAGGGGGGAACTCTGGCGGGCGGTATCCGACAATAAAATAAACTTTTATTGTCATTTTAACCAAGGCGTCTCTATCACAATGATCCTAACTGTAGACCTGACAAAAAAGGGAACAGTATTTCATTGGGTAACTGATCAAGAGAATGCTTTTGAGAAACTTAAGAGAGTTTTTATGATGGCACCCATCCTTTGATATTTAGATTAGCATCTCCCGTTTTTGTAGAGATTGATGACTCATTATAGCAATTCGAACTGTGTTATTTTAGAGAGATGCCAACATCAAAGCTTTACTCCTTGTGGCCTAATAGTCTAGGACTATTTCAAGTACTAAAAATCATTATACCTTCTACCACCATGAAATTGTAACCATTAAAGAGGGCTTGTCTCACTGGAATTCTTTTTCAAACTGAGCTAATCACAAGATAATAGTATGGAATGACAATAAAAATCTTCCCTGTTAAACATCAATGAAATGTGTAAATTCATGCCATTCTAGGTGGTCACTTGTCTTCTCCCACGTCAACTGTCCATCACTTATCATTCTGGTCACTGGCATAGAAAAAGAAATGCTCTATCCAAACAGTTGAGAGTGGAAGAGGAACAGACTCTACCCGCCAGTATACTGTTAACTAGTCTGGCACACAAAAATGATTGCAATTTCTTTCTACCAGGGATTGTTTAGTCACAAAAGTGAGGTGATGCGTCCCAGTGGCCAATACACAAAGCAATTTAGTAAAGGGAATCTTCTGTACATAGGTGAAGCCTTATACTTACCTTGTCAAGAGTTGCATGATCAGGGTCTGAGGTGGTGTCATGTATCACCAGTAACTGATCATCACTGACAAATGAAGACACTGGAGTTAGCCATTATTTATGGTGGCACAGGTACAGAGACACTGTAAAGACATTTGTGGAATGCTTTTCAGTTTGTGCTAAAGCCAAACCATCAGTCCTAAAGCCTGCAGGGTTGTTGCAACATCTACTAACTATGCATCAACCATGTTCTTCTATTTCTATGAACATCATAGTAGAATTGCTTCACAAGTTTACACCACCATCATTGTCATGACAGACATTTTTATTTTAAATTGGGGCATTTTATACTCTTAAACTAAAACAGTTACCTACAGCGATAGGACTCTCCCATATCTTCTTAGACACCATCTTCCGCCTTTATGACCTTCCTGAAACTAACATTTCAGTTAGCAGTCCCCAATTCACATCCAATTTGTTGGCAGAATTAAGGAGATAATTAGTCATTTAACATTTCAGATCTACCAATTAACATCCGCCGACCGGCGGGCAAATGGTGAAGATTAATCAAGCAATTGAACAATATCTGAGATGTCTCCTTATGAATCACAAGTCTAAATTGGTTCAATCTAATCTAGCAGAGTTTGCACACACCAACTCCATACAAGGTTCATTAGGCACATCTCCCTTCTGCTAAATGTATGGTATCCATCCCCAAATACTACCTATTTAAACTTACCTTTCAAAAAGGTCTTCAGTTTCTCATCTATTTTATTGCATGCAAGGTATTAGAAAGGCTGTCTAAAAACCTTATGAAAGCAAAAGCTGATTACAAACACCATTCTAATCCTCATCATAGAATGGTCCCTACCTACGTTCTGAGGGATAAGCTATCGTCATCAATAAAAATCCTTAACATTCCTAGGTCTCATCCAGAATTTACATCTACATTTGTTTGCCTATTTACAATCATAGTATTAATGGGGATATCAGCTGTAAGATTAGCTTTGCCATGGAAATGAAACATCCATCCCATAGTAATCATGTCTAGAGTTGAAACTCTCAAGGTTATCACAGTATCTAACAGGCACACTCTTGCCTTCATCTTCACCTTTGTATGCGCAGGATGTTTTGATGTCACTCTGGTGGTCCTGGGTTCAAGGTTCAGGTCCATTCCTCACTCAGGCAGCAGGACAGCATAGCAGTCCTTCCTGAAGCAAATCAACACAGCAGTCCTTCTTCTGAGTCTTCCACAGCTCCAGAAGTGTACTGAATGGTTTAGTCGAAGGGTCTCCTACTTATATCTGGTGCCCACTTTGAGGTGGGAGATGTTAATAGAGTTTTTCCTCTACAGAGGTGTTTACAAAGTCCTGCCTCCTTGCCCTGGCCCCAGCTTGTCTCTGGGCACAATAACTTGTGTGAAACCCTTTAAAAGTGTGCTGAGGCAGAGCCTTTCTGTGGTGTAAGAGTGTTATTGACGGTTCTTCTCCCTCAGCTTGACATAAATGGCTCACCATCCAACATCCTTTCCCCCTGTGTCTCACTGTCTGGGAGTTATACACAAAGACCAACTGCCAGCTACACCTAGTCATGGGACCCAGGATACAAGCGGCAGGCACCAAATGATTAGAACAAGAAAATGGCAGATTTCTATATTTTCCTTGAAGAGAGCTTTAAATTACAATTTTTAAGAGACCAAACTTGACTTCCACACTTGCTCCCAATTGAAAGTTATCACTTAAAAAATGCAGTAGGGTGACTCAATGTTATCCTCTTGGAGAAACAGTGTTTTTGAAAACACTGCACCCTGCCCTATGGGTTGTTTAGGGCCTACCCTAGAAGACACCTATATATATCAAAAAGGAAGGTTTCAGCATGGCAAGAGATTTATTTTGAAAGGTTGAAATGGCAGTTTAAACTGCACACACAGGCTGTAATAGTAGGCCAGAGATATGTTTGAAGGACTACTTAAGTGGGTGGCACAATGCATACTGGAAGGTCCACTAGTAGCATTTTACTTACAGGCCCTGGGTACATGAGGTACCATTTTACTAGGGACATACAAGCACAATATAGGTACAGTGTGTGTGGAAGCCAATGTTACCATGTTTATGGAAGGGAGCACAAGCACTTTAGCACTGGTTAGTACTGGCAACATGCGCAAAGTCCCACAGGCAGAAAAAATGAAGTCAGCAAAAGCAGATGGATTGAAGACAAAAAACAATGGGGAAACTACGCTGAGGATGTGAGATCCAACACATCCTAATTCTTAAAGTAACAAGAGGCCTCTTTATGGCTTGCTCATTATTTTATGCCCGAATAGCTCAGCTGATAAATACTGGCCCACAGTCTGCGTTATTTACAAGTGTGTTATTTACACATCATTCTGAGATAAGAAGTTTAGCACAAGGCAAAAAATGATATTGGAGCTTGGAACCATGTGCAAAATTAACACTGCATTACCAAAAACCCAAACTGAGTACCATAACAATAAGTACTGCCACACAAGGGCTGGCTTCACAGAGATTCACTGTTGCACACTACAATTAGAACTGTAGTTGCACTTATCATGCACAAGAAAGACAAACAAGGGCATTCATTACATCACATATATCTTTCCTGCATGCATAGGGTTAAACTAAAAAGAAAAAAAACAATCCAAGAAATACAAATGTCCACTCTGGGTTTAAACAGTTATGGTGGCACAGTTTGGTTTGGTTTCACTGTGTGTGTGAAAAACCCTTCAAAAGCAAATTCCTCAAACCTGAAACACAGGCATGAATGGCACGATTTAAATCCAAGAGTTATGCTCTTAGAGAAAGAAAAGTACGTAAATGTTCTTTTAAAATTGCACTCTCTCTTTTTGTAGTACTTGAGCTGAAGCAGATTTCCTGAAGCACATTTTGGCAAGTAACTACAATAATAATGCAGAATGTTTAGAAATGCATTTGTCTCTTCAAGATAAGCACTCTGCCAAAATACGAGGTCTGAAATACACCAGCTGTTCTAGGAAAGCGCGGCGCTCAAAGAACAAACTCCCTGGAGAATACTAGTCACTTAGCTGCAGTCTTTTCCGGAGTGCCTGGTGTCAGCTGGTACAGGACCAAAGAAAAGAATTGTCTCAAAAGTCCTGAGTACGAGGATGACAGCAGGGGCTGGACTGCCAAATCAGATGCTGAGATCAGGAAGCAAAACAAAGCCAAGCAGGAAGGCATGCTTCACTCTGCTATTTATAGCCAATCAGTAGGAAAGCAGTTGAGTTTCCACATGTGGATGAGTCACCACACCCAATTAGAAGCACATGTCTACACCACACCCAATTAGAAGCACATGTCTACACCT
Organism: Pleurodeles waltl; assembly: GCF_031143425.1. Lineage (NCBI taxonomy): Eukaryota > Metazoa > Chordata > Amphibia > Caudata > Salamandridae > Pleurodeles > Pleurodeles waltl. The sequence continues at coordinate 1,235,709,139 of NC_090447.1, forward strand.
GCTCACATTAGCAAACAAGCATTGATAAAAAACCAATTATGTAACACAGCACATTATGTTTACTTAGAAACATGAAGGTTTAACCAAGAACAGAGATATGATTTAACCCTAATCCTTGGATATGCTGACGGATAACGTAGGAGGCACCTTGAGGATTCCTGACAACCAGTATAACCAGTATATATATATGTATAAGAAGAAGTTGTGTACATAATATAACTGACCACTTTCCAAACCTAAATCCAAAATGTTCATACCAAAGGACATTCGCATAACCTATGTAATAAATCTGCATAGGTTGAGTTACAGAGTTTACAGTTATTATTTAGCAAGCCCATAGATGCATGCAATGCAAAAGGTGAAAGGAACAATCCGTTATATAGGAAAATAGGGTGTATGTCGAGGTTGCTCACGGAGAAATAGAATGTACTTTAACCCAAACAGAATTCCACAAATGTGTGAGCAATAGCATATCTAAGGGCCTCATTACCAGTTTAGCGGTTGGACGAGCCGACTGCCAAACTTGCGGCGGAGAACGCCACCTTCATGGCTGTGGCATCCACCTCAAGCATATTGCAATGTTCTCACCCGGCCGACCGGCGGGAACATTGTATTACGCCGTTCCTATTGAGCTGGCGGCAGAAACAGTGCTAGGGTATTGGTCTCCGCTCCCTTAAGGGAGCCGAGGCCAGTACTGTAGCACACCAGTACACCAGCAAAGCAGACAGTGCACATTCCGATGGTGCTGGGCAGGGGGGCCATGCACCTCCCATGCCATGGGCATGGGCAGTGCAGGGGCCCCTCTGTGGCCACTGGCACTGGCTTTCTGCCAGCCTTTCTATACCATGGTACAACTCAGACCGCCATCAGCCTGTCTGGAACGATGTTCCTGGTGGTGACTGTGATCCCTTGGCGGGTTCATCCACCATGGTTGTAATGTGGCAGCCAGTCCACCTGTAGTGCGGCGGTATGGCCGTCACTGCAAGTGTGGCAGTCCTCAGACCTCCACAGTCGTAATGGGGCCTTAAGTCTTTTTCTCATTCTTCTTCTTGTATCTTGGATTTATCTTTTCTAGTACAAGAGAATAAAAGCAATGGATATATCATAGGTACCTTTAGGGGTTTGGGGACATTAGTAAAAGAAATCATAGATAAACTGAGGTTCAGTATCAGGTATTCATAATAATTCACCTCTCTGTCTTAATACAGATATCAATTTTCAGCATTGCATGAAAAAAGAATTAGGATGATCATGCAATTCCTTTAGAATTATAATGGATAATATGTCCTTCAATAATTGATAAACCAATACCCCTGGATTTCCCTTTAATTCAAAAAACAACCCTGTGATCAAAATTAATGTCTTATTATGTTATATCAAATTAAAGATTTACAAACCGTTCCTCAACTTACAGGTTATATTTCATTATTGGTAAAAGTAGTTTATAGTTATTAGCAATAGGGTGTAAGGATAAGCACTTAGGCATATGATACATAAATATAATGTCTTTAAATGTAAAAGTAGAAAGAAATCATTTCTGCATATTTAACCATATTATCTACATGTAAAAGCAGAATGAAAGGAAGAATAATCAAGAAAACATATGCCTCCATGCTGTTTAAAACATTTCAGTCTGAAAGGTGCCTTTTTTTGCTCTTTTTAGTTCCAATTTCGTTTTAACAAAGGCCTTTAAATAGTATTGAAAACAGACTTAGTAATATTAATCAGTAACACTGAAAGCAGATAATAGACTATTTAATGTATTTTAGATTTCATCTCACAAATGTTCAAAGAATAGAGAATCAAATCACTATGTATTTTATTGTAATACTACTTTATACCAAATTAAAAAGTATCAATCATTGGTTTGAGGCAGAATTTATTTAGTGGTAGGGCATAGGATTTCTCTATGTTCAACTTCAGTCTTTAGAAAAAATATCAGCTTCACTAATGAATGCAGGGAATTATGAAAATGGGGTTGGCATTTAAAAAAATATGTAATCTATATATGTAGAGTGTTCTCCACTATGAGCTCCATAGTCAAAATCCTTAGTGCATGATTTTTGTTTACTACTTCCTAAAAATGTTTTCAGTGATTGATCAAATACCATTAGTGATAGCGGATATCCTTCTCTAGCCCCTCTCTTATGTGGAAACTAAAGAGATAAAATTCATTAACTCAAATTGAAGCTCTAAGAGCAATATTGTATAAGTAAAGAAATTAAAGAAATCAGTGCAAAACCATGTCATTTTAATGCTTCATAAAAGTAGTCCCATCCCACCAAACAAAGTTATATTTAAATATCTAAAAAAGTTCTAGCATTATCCAAAGATAATTGCTTCTTTGTAAAATAGTATTGTTCAACTCCAATAAGCTGAGGAAGAACACATTCCACTCTTAAAGCTAATACCTTAGCAAAAATATTACAAACTGAATTAAGGAAATTAGTCTATAATTTTTTGCAATAAGTTACATTTTTAAAATCTTTAGAACTAAACAGATTATAGTGGCCAAAAAGGTGCCCCACAAGTTGTTATTTAACACAATAATTGCATAGTTGAAGCAGTAAAAAGCCAAAATGTCAGAAAGTTTACTGCAAAAATCTACAAAAAAAACCATCACCTCAAGGTGACATTGCTTTTTAGAGCATTTGAATAGAACGTTTAATCTTCCATTAAGTCCATTGAAAAATCACACTTATTTTGACTATTTATTCAAAATATTCTTAAGATGATCCTTAGAGGACACCTGCTCTGGAGACTACAGAGCTTATCTACTTATTTCAAACTCATACACTTTGATAACATCCAAGTCATTTTAATCAGTTGAGTATATGTGTCCTTTTTAATTTGTAAAATATTTGTCATTATTTCCACCCTTTATTTTGAATCCCCATATTATTTTGATTTAATCTTTAAAGAGAATTCAGAGTATAGTCAAATATTTTCTTATTGTAACCAAACTCCATCTTAAACAACATACCCAAAGTATTTTGAGATTTGGAGGAAAATTGCTCATGTTATAGTGTTTTAATGTTAGTGAGCATATCTGAGAACTCCTGTAATTTTTCTTTTTACATGAAACATATTTCATTGCAAAATTCCTAGATGATACTTTACCTGTGTCCCAAGTTAGTTTAACAGTAGTAGGATATATTTGATCAAATATAAAAGCTTCATTTGCAAAGGAATTAAAGTCCTTGAGAAAGCTAGAGTTAAACCTCCATCTATTACTGAATCATTTCTTTGTAGTGAGATTGAAATTGTAAATTACAGGACCATGATATGAATTTTGAATGGCCTGATTTCCCTATGCAATGTGCCAGAAACTATATTTGTACTAACAAGGATACAATAAATCCTAGAGTTTGAAGTCCAGCAGAGATACACAAATACTCATAAACATACTAGATTGGAGGAGCCAGGTGGAGCACCCAGCATTCTCTGTGATTAAGGCTTCTTCCAGGTCAGCCAAGGCATTTGCCAAGATGGTGAGTGTGTAGCGTGTTGCTGCATCCTGCCAAATTTGCTGGCCTCAGAGATCAGTGGGAGTCTCAGCCCCAGCTCATCGACTTGTCTGAGCTGCACAGTCACTATGGAATGAGGTGTGCCCCGCTCTCCTACTCATCAGAGCTATTCAGGGGGCATCAAGGTACATCAGAAGTGGAGCCGGTTCCCGTTGGGTGGCCTATGACACGCAGACCTTGGGAGTAGACAAGCGGTATAAGGCAATAATGCTGCAGCGCAGTCGCCACATTCGTTAATTTTACAATGCACACGTGAATAAAAGGATGGGGTGGTTGAGCCACAAGAGGTATGGACGTGAGCTTGATTTGGTGCAGTACACTCTATGAAAATTCCCCCTAATCTAGGTCAAAGTGAAACTCTGAGCTGTTCTTCGCGGCGGTTCAGAAGTTAGGCTAGGGGTCCCTGCACAGCACAAGCTCATGACATGGGCATAGGCCTAACACACAGTAGTTGAAGGCAAAACTAAAATAGGTGAAGCAGCAAGGGGGCTGGGTGAATGCTGAATGAATAAGCAACAGTCAGGAATGGTCAAACAACAACAGCACAAATGTCCACAAAGTGTCCTGAGGGATTGTATGCAAGTACTACTGGAAAAAATTACTAAGTGCTAATTCCTTTGTTTTTTATGAACAGCCCTGATACCTCAGCAGGCTGTGACTACCCCGTCCAGATCGCTAAGGGAGCCTTGCAGGCTGTGGGGACACAATAGGTGTCCCCACAGGTGGAGTGAGCCCAGGGGGTTTCCGAGGCCACCGTGTGGCAATGGATGCAGCTTGTAACCCTTGGGAAATCTCTGGCTGTTCTCCCATACTGTTCAGGACTTCAAAGACCTGCATTGCCTCAAGGATTGCTAAAAACCATCATCCGGTATAACTAAAGCAATACTCCAGAGACATCTCGGCTGGGAAAACATCTAAAGACATAAAACATCGTAACCCTCTCACAGTTAATGTGGCGCAGGGTGCAAGGACATCAGAAATGGCGTTGATGATTTCCTCCTCAGAGCAATTCCCTGACCAGCTGCTTGATCAGCTCTCCTAGGAAGTCATCAGTTAATGAAAGGACATCAGACCATGCTAATTTGCCACACCAATGTCGATTCACGATGGATCCTCAAATGAGGGAAATTAACAAAGTATGATCTTCAATAGCAATTCAATTGTAAGCCTTGACTCTGCAAGTGCTCTATCTGATGCTGCAGCATCTAAAAACTGGCCAGCTTACCCCATGTTTTTGACCATGTGCTCCAAGAGACTACTGAAGAAGACCTTAGATTTGGCAAGCACACAAAATAAAGCCAGTATGGTCAGCACAGGTAACAAAAGTACAGAAGAGACATAGCATTCTTCAACATCTCCAGTAATTTCTATGCCCCATGTAAGGGTGCAGATGAGCTCGGAAAGCTCTCAGGAGACACGGTCCAACCATGAATAAGAGCTGCAGTACTCGCAAGCATAAGCAACGGCTGCACCATAAATTGCAGGACTTTGCGGATCTCAGGCAAGCCCGGCTGAGGTGATGCTACAACAAATACTAGATGAAATGAGGACAATGAAAATCTCTCAAGAGGACGCCCATAAAAAGACCAAAGAGCAGTTGAGTTAAATAAATGACATTATTCAACTGTTTACATCAAGTGCTTCCAAAGTAGATCAAAGAGTATCTGATCTAGAGGACTTTAAATGCAGCTAGGTTGTAAAACTATTAAACTTCAATCCGTATTGGATGAACTGCAAATGAAATTGAATCTTGCAAAGAACTGTGACGCCGCGAAGACCGGCGGCGCCTCACTTACAGGCTGCGGTCAGATCGGCGGTCCGCGTCTTGGATGGCCGTTTCTGCCACAGTCTGCTTTTTGGCTAAACTTTCCCTTTGGGCACTGTTTACGCCGCCCCCACTCTTTTCTCTCTTAAGTTGCTTACCTGTTCGTGCTCTTTTCCTCTTTTCTTCTTTTTTTCTTCCTTTTTACTTTTCCTTGCCTTTGCCATGTTACTTCTTCCCAAGAGTCTGTGTTCCTTTCCCTGCATGCCTTGCTCACTACCTTTCTATACTATGGCTATTTTTTCCTTCTCCTGAATGTGGTCTTTCCCAATCCAAGTTTGTGTCTTCAATATTTCCTGCATGTCACTTCCTGTTTTTCAGTATATAAGCACAAGTTGGTTTTCTGTTCCTTGCATTGCAAACACTTCCTTCGTGGTTGTGTGCCTCGCTCCCGTATCCTGTGATTGGGGATTTCTCCAGTTCTTTTTCCACCTGCAGCTTGTTCCAGTTCTTTTTTGTGCTTTTGTTCTTCTTTTCAAGAGACCTTGATTCTGAGGTTTTTCCCACATTGGGTTTTTTCCTCTGGGACTCCTTCTGGAAGTTACGGCCTGCTTGGTGTTTTATTATCAGCAGAACTGTGGCTACTGGAAAGGGTTGCCCCTACCTTGGTCAATCCAGAACAAGCAAGAAATCAAGTGGTGCCCAGAGACTGGCTGATTATAGCGGTAAGAAGCACTCAAGTTGTGACAAGAATAGGTCTTGTCACTCCAATTTGTGGTTCACGGGGATACCGTAGAGACATGAAAACGTCAGGTCAGTCTAATCACAGAACTCATCAATAAATATGTGGATCCAGGCACCAGCGCAGAGACCACAGATCTCACCATTATTCTGGAACTCTGTGTCCCTGCAGTACAGTTCCCTAATTCCAAATATCCACGGACCATCCTTGTGAATTTTGTCAACTTTTGGATTAAGGAACATATTTTATCCAAAGCCATTCAGGATAAACCTTACTATACTGTAGACAACTAGTCTTTCAAAATCTTTTCAGACATGTCAATACTTGCCACCCGTCGGTGCAAAGAATTCAACATTTTGATTGATAGTTTTAGAAACCAATGGGCACCAGCAGGAATCATCCAGCAATCCAAGTTGAAAGTTATACACATGGGTCAGTCATGAATCTTTCATTCAGTCGATCAGGCAAAATACTTTTTAGCTTTGATTCAAAGGGTTTAAGTAAAGGGTGAGGGTGTGGAAGACTAACGTGTCCATGATGAGGTGCTCTAATGCAAACAATGGCTCCTTGTGATGATCTATTGGCTGCAGTGCACAGGCTAATATACAGAAAGGCAGATCATCGGTCATCTGAGCAGGCAGTTTCATGAGTGCCATGCCATGGCAATCACCAAGGAGTTTTGGGAGGTGGTGGGGGCTAGGGAGAGGTGACGGGGGTTTGCACAGTGGGGTGGGTGGGTTGCTGCTCCCAAGTGAGCCCAGGATGGGGGGGCTCCAGGGGTAGAGGGAGTGTGAGTGGGGTAGAGATCCGCTTTGGGTTTGAAAAGTCAGACATGCAGGACAAATGGTAAGGGTGGTAGCACAGGAGTTGGTGTCTTCATTGTCCTGTTAGAGCCAGTCCAGCTAGGAAACAGTGGATATAAGCCTAAGAAGAGGATCAAAAGTACTCGTGTGAACCACTATACACCCCTTTAATTTGAATTCTATGGGCCAGATTTACAGTAAAGTGGTGCAGTGCAGCGCTGCACCAAAAGTGGCAGCGCCACACTGTGTCACATTAGAAATGCAGGGATGCACCGTATTAAGAAGAATTAACAAGCACCCCTGTCTTTCTCCCTGCGCCAGCGCTAAATTTGCTGCAGAGCACCAAATCAACCACCATTGTTCCATGGTGCAATGATGGCTGCGTTGCAGGGGAGATTGTTTTTGTGCAGGAAGGGACACCTTCCTGCGCAAAAACAATCTTCAGTGGTGATTTGCTCTTTCCATGCATGCTGCAAAATGCAATACATGTAGAAAGAGCAAAAAACAAGGAGAAATGAAAGCATTTCTCCTCGTTGTCTCATGCTTTTGGCACTGCCTCAGATTTACAAAATCCCATACATCTGGGGCAGCATCAAAAGGCAATGGGTGTTGCTGTGGAACACCTCCAGCAACACCCATTGCACACCTCTTCCACGCAAAGTGCTACGTGCAAAGGGGCCATATTTATAAGGTGGCATTAAGAGCCATAAAAATTGGCTTAACGCTGTCTTGTAAATACGGCGGAGTGCTCAGCGCCACCGGAGCATCACCATAAAGGGACACTCCGGTGGCACTAGGGGCTTGTAAATATGCCCTTATATGTTCTAGTGTTGTAACTTGTAATGCTAATGGTATCAACAACCAGCCCAAGTTCAAGTCTGTTTTAGGGAGGCTGAAGTCAGCCAAATCTCAGATCATTTTTCTTCAGGAGACCCATTTTGAAACCCAGGCCCGATAGTTCCAAACTCCTAATTTTAACTCGCACACATTTTACACTTCGGCTAACATGGCGGTCAAGGGGGTTAGCTATCTTGATCACTCATGAATTTCCATGGGAGGTTATACAGGTGGTGAGCAATCCTAGGGCTCACTGAATATTAAATAGTCTTGGAGGCAGCAATCAGCTTATCCCTCTCATTAGCGTTTACAGCCTGATTGAGGATATCTCCTCCCTGAAAGAATTTTATAATATTCTACTCCCATTAAAGGGTTTATTAATGAGCTTTGGAAATTTTAACATTTTCCAGGACACTCATTTAGACTACTCCTGAAGGAACAAGGAGCAAAACAAACCTTCAAATCTAAGGCGGTTTGCTGCTTAGCCCAACTGATCAGGGACTTTGCGCTAATTGATCCATGGAGAATAGACTACCCTAAACGGAGAGAGTATACATAATATCACATAAATGGGAGAGAAATAGATGATTGATAGATCACTTTTAATGGAAGATGGCTGGGTCTCAAACAAGTGTTCTGACATCTCAGATTATTTCAGTAGGATTATGGGTACAGCTTCCAACCTTCACAATGTGGGATGCATGCAAGGGTTTTATTAGGGGTGAAACAATCTTGGTCAAGGCCCAAGTTAGTAAACTTAGACGTGAAGAGACTGAGTCCCTCCAATCTAAATTGGATCAGGCAGTTAGTGGATATCTTGTACGCAGCTCCATAGCATCTAAAACCAAGATCATATGAGCTAGCCAAAACCCAAAAGACTATTATATGTTGAAGAAGATCATAAACCTGCAAACTTGCTTTCAGAAATACTGTGAAGAAAGTGAAACATGCTGGGTGGTTTCTGGCTTGGTCCATCAAGCTCAAAATGTATTGAGATGCTGTCAGATCAATTGTTAACAGAGCCCGGACTCTCATAGTCACACAACCAGACCTAATTGGTTAGGTGTTCCTTGATGATTATACCCACCTCTATACCCCTACGGGTAAGATTTTTACACTCAATTGAGCTCCCTGTTTTGGATAGGGACCACCAAGCCTCACTCACTATCCCCAATTCACCAGCAGAGGTGAAAGCAGCTATCAAATTGTTACCTAATGCTAAAGCATGTGGACCTGACAGCCTTCTAGCTGAAATATGTAAGTTGTTCGAGGTGCAGTTGGAAATTTCTTAGTTTATCTATTTAAGAAGTTTTGGCAGGAGGTGAGGTCCCCTACTCATTTACAGTGACAGCTATTGTTAGCTTCCTCAAGAAAGACAAACCATCTGACTAACCTGGTTCACACTGTCAAATCAGTTTATCAAATAGCGATTTTCATTTTTTTACTAAAATTATAGCATCCAGGTTAGCCTATCAGCCCAAACTGTAGTCCAGTGTGATCAAAGTGGATTTCTGCCCACAAGAACAATCTCATCTAATACCAAGTTGTTTGTGCAGGCCATATATTACTATCCAAATAATAATAATATTAAGGATGCCATCATCATGTTGGATGCGGAAAAAGCATTTGATCTAGTGCAGTGAAAGGTAATACTTGCCATTCTTCAATGTTTTGGGTCCCCTCTAAAAAATTGTCCAGCTCTTGAAAACCCTTTACAAAAAAGCTGAAGCAAAGGTCTTTATCAACTCACAGGCTGCAGGAAGTATCACAATTAGGAGAGGTAAAAGGCAAGGTTGCCATATGTCACCAGGCCTCTACGCTCTTTTTATCGAGCCTTTGGCAGCCATGCTTAAGCACGACCCACTGATTAGAGCCCCTTTTGCAGAAGCACCAAACATAAAGCTTTTTGCGGATGATTTGATCCTCTACTTAGCTGCTGAAGAACACAATGTACTCAATATGTTTGCCAGAATTCAGGCATTTCCGAATATTGGTGGGTATAAAATCAATCATGATAAGTCTGAAGTTCACCAAATCTATAGTTGCCCCTTAACACTACCTGTAGAAATGCAGCAACAATACTCTACCACAAGTCCTATACAGTATTTAGGAATTTTAGTTTTGCACAAATATACAGATCTTTTTGAAATAGATTATACCTCTACTATAAACAAGGTACGTGGCCTATTACTGAAATGGCAATCACTGACATAATCTATTGTTCAATGAGTAGCCATGATAAAAATGGTCATCTTTCCATTATTTCTTTTTATATTTTCAAATGTTATTTTCAATGTCCAACAGCATTTCTTTAACAAGGTAGATCAAGTTATTCATTATTTCTTGTGGCAGGGGAAGTGAGCACGTACTAACCTGAGGACAATCCAGTTGAATATCAAGGATGGCAGTTTGGCACTCCTGCATATTAGGAAGCATTATCAAGCTGCCTTCATTGATTGGCTCACTTGAGCGCTGACAGTGAACCATTCACATTGTTTTTACCTCCAGCATATGCTGCAGGAAGTCAGTGGTCGGCTGCCTATATTTCTTACATAAGGTCCCTCACTTGCTTGAGTATAGATTTATAAAACTCAGAGAGCAAATTCAATTTCCCATGTTTCACCTCCAGATGCTTATTAGGGAATGCACAAGGATAGGATTATTTTTAGAATCTGGAGTCATTAAAAAGTGGGAAAAGGCGCAACTCTTTAGATTCAGTGACTTTATGTTGGCAAGAGAAATGAAATCTTGGGAACAGCTGACAGCTGATAACTCTGCAATCACTTCTGAGCTAGCCTTTTTCTATCTACAAATTAGTTATTACGGGGATCATTGCGAGTTTTGCGGGCTGAGGACCCCCATGTTGGTGGTGGCGATCGTACCACCAATTGGCTGGCGGAGAAGACTGCCAAATTATGATGATGGCGGTCTGCACAATAGAATACAGCCAAAGCACCGCCGGCACCGCCACTGCAGTCTAGCCGCCATGGCTGACGGTTGCCATCTGCAGGCCAGTGGTGACCATGTTTCCGTCGGACAGATTATGAGGTTGCACACCACAAAGGTTTCTGCATTAGTTGCACTATCACAGAAAAACAGGCGGAAACCAACTGCATAAAAGGAGACACTCACCTTCAGGAAGCCATACTTGTCCGGAGCCGCCATGGAACCAGAACTACACGTCTCCCTACTGCTCCTGCTCACCCAAAGACTTTGGAACTTGCGACGATGACAGCAACCATAAGTACACTCTCTTAACTGTTACGGTTGTATATTGTCAATTGTTGTACACTCACACAACAGACATTCGGGAAGGGGTGCGAGGGCGACACTCACAAGTAACTGCACACTGACAAGAACACTCACATACAGTCACACACACACTCATCTACACAACAAACATGCCACGGCCACCAAACACACACGTATATACACATGTCACAAAGCAAACACAGGTATGCACAGAAACAGTGCACAGGCCCACATTCTCACAGTACCGCACAACATCACACCATGTCAACTGCACCATCTACAGTCACTTGAAAGGTACCCACAGAGGACATTACCCAGGCACACATCACACATACATCACAACATAACACCAACAAACAAAAAATACATACAAATACACGATCATACTACTTATCGATCGACTTACCAAGAACACTGTATCTAACATTTCATGCACATACACGCACACAGTAAAAGCACACAAAGCCCAATCCACCCTCCCAGGCCGGATCCCAAAGGCACCCCTTCAAGACCTAAACCCAACCCCTCCCTCTGCCTCCCCCCACCAGATAACCCCTGAGGTACCTGCCTGCCTCATTGATGCCCCTACCTGTGGAGGTTACATGGCAGTCAGGAGTCAAGTTTGGGGCACACAACTGTGCACTGTGTGCATAGAGGCTTTTGAAAAAATGGACTGGCCTATGGTCTTTGTTTTTTACCAAAATTTTTACGCTAATAATTACTTGAACCAACATGTAGTTGGTTTCCTGATTACATCTTTGTCATGCATTTCTTTCCCTAGTATGGAGTTCTTCCTGGCTGACATTAGTTGTGTGTCTGTATATGTGTGTGTGTGTTCTGCTTAGGCTACGTGTGTTATTTAGGCAGTATGTGAGGTTGTGTGCAGTGCTTTTGTCTCAAAGTGGTGTGGTATGGTATGTGTTGTGTGATCAAGACATTTGTATGTTCAAGAGGTTTTGTTGTGTTCATGTACAGAACATTTCAGTGACAGCAAGTAGGCAAACATTATCATCCTCTCAGTTCACACTCATGCACAATTTAGCATATGCATGCATCAACACCTTCACAACTTTACATTTCAGCTACACCATCATACACCCCAACGTTCACACATAGGTATACCATTGTACTCACCTGCTCCTCTGGTGCACCATATAGCTGATCATACAGGGGTAGGACTTCCTCCATGAGCTTGTCCAGCTCTTCTGGGGTGAAGGCTGGCACCATATCACCTGTAGGAAGTGGCATGATAGTTCCCAGAGGCAGTACACAAACATTCAGGTAGTGGAGGTCTTGCTGGCAGCAGTGTCAGGAGTCAAGTGAACAATACTGCAGAAGATGGTGGTCACGTCTGCCATGTACAGGACCGTCACCACCGGTGGACATCACCATTGGCTCAAGTCCGCAAAAGGCAGCAATGTGTTCCAATTGCAATTTCCACCGCAGTAGTGACGGCCTACCGCCATGACGACATCCACCGGCAGAGTTAGGTCACTTCCACATGTCCAGTACAGTAGGTCAGGCGGCTGCCATTTTGAGCACATTTCATGTATGGAAACGTTTTTGAATCTGCGTCATTAACAAATCCCTATCTTGTGCTAATTATCAGTGAGTACTGCCTCCAGGTTTATTAGTCTGTTTGTGCATGCGAGTAGTTGAAGTAGTATAACAGAGGATTTGTTGTGATAGAAATGTACACCTATTCTCAATATCCGATGTGCATTGGTAAGGTAGATAATGTGCTACAAAATGTGTTTCACATGTAAATTTGGTCGGACTAACAAACACTGACAGTCACAGATAAATATGCATGTATAGGACATTGGATAATTAAGAGAATGTTACCAAGGGGAGTGCCATAGGATGCACAGCAATATATGGTACTGTAGATGTCAGATGTTGTATCCACCCTCGACTGCAGAAATGTGTGAGTTGTATATATACATGTTCATTATGTGTGCATTGTTCATGTCACCTACAAAATTGATATGTTTCCACATAGTTACCCTGGCATAAGGAGAGGAAGACAACTTCCAATGTGCCGCCCACTAGTAGACCTGCACACTATGGAGGAAAGGCATACTATCCAGACATATCGCCTAAATAAGCATACAACCATGGATCTTTGTGATAAGTTGGAGCCTGATCTAATGCCCTCCATTTGCAATCCCTATGCAGACCTCCCATCATTCAAGTAATGTCAGTGCTACACTTCCTGGCCACTGGTGCCATTCAATAGCCCTAACTGCAGGGATGTCTTAGCCCATTTTCAGTCTGGTTTTGAAGGATGTACTAACAGCTTTGCTAGGGGATAGATACATCAAATTTAAATTTCCCCAACGTGCAGATTTGGGCTATGGGAAAGCAGCAGAGTTTTATGCAATTGGACTCATTCCACATGTAGTTGGAGCCATAGATGACACCAGGTAGCCTTGGTTCCCCCCCCAGTGCCAATGAACAGGTATATAGGAACAGGAAAAACTACCACTCCATCAACGTTCAAGTGGTGTGTTTGACAGACCAATGCATTTCACAAGTCAGTGCAAAGTATTCAGGATCAGTCCATGATTCCTTCATCATGCGGAACAGCAATATCCCACTGCTGATGACACAACTCAACACAGAAAGGGCCTGGCTGGTTGGTAAGTCAGATTTGACATGTGTGTTTGCAATGTTTTTCTCCTGCTATCACAATTGTGCTTGTCCTCAATATATGTTTGTGTTTTTCTACCTATTTGCTTACAGGTGACTCTGGTTATTCAAACCGTTCTTGGTTGTTGACACCAGTGAAGTACCCAACCATGCCAGGCGAAGCCCACTACAATGAGGCCCACGGATGACAAGGTGTGTCGTGGAGTGGACTTTTGGGCTCCTTGAGGCAAGATTTCACTGCCTGGACATATCAGGAGGAGCCCTCCTCTACTCCCCCAACAAGGTATGTCAAACAATTGTTGCCTGCTGCATGCACCACAATCTTGCCCTGGGATGTCAGATACCATTCCTAACAGATGAGGGGGAAGCAGCAGAACCTGTGGGTGGAAATGCAGAGTTGCCAATTGATGATGAGCCAAACGAAGATGAAGCAGGAGACTTCAGGGCAGATCTCATCAATCAATACTTCAACTGATTCAAGGTAAGTGATGTCTTCTCAATGCTGTGACGTGTCTGTAACCCAGATTTGATGAGTAGCATGTCACTTCCTTTTAACCATCAGCTAAGAGGTTTTGGTAGCTCCAATGCCTATGAGTGAGTTGCACATGCAGACTGTTAATTTGTATTGTGTAGCAAACAAGTGGTCTACAGTGTCATGTTTTGTTAATGCACATGCAAAGTCACTCTTGTGTACATGACTTGTCTGAAATGAGTAATGCTTTTGGATATGTCCTATCTCTTATCTTTTGTCAATTACAGAACTGCAGAGTTTCAGTTTGGCTCCTCATCCTTGGCAAGTCACAGACAGTGTCAGAACCAGAAGGGAATTGCAGGCAGACATGAGAAATGGACATGGCTGAAACCAGGTACTAATTGCCATGAGTATTTGGAGTATGACTAACATGGCCAGACACTCAGAACACTGGGGTGGAATTGTGTTTTCCCATCGAAATAACCTGTAGGGTACTGGAGGCGGTAAGATGGTGACATTTGTGTGTCCATATGTGACTAACACATGAAAATGTAGAACCATAGCCTCTACCACCACAATGTTTTTGGTTGTATGTAACATACTTTGAACCTAGCTGTCAGTGTGTTCCTACTTTGCAGACCAATGTTCATGTCTCTGTGGATTGACATAGGTGAGCGGCAAGCCTACAGTTATGTGATCAATGTAAGTGAAAGATCTCTGGACTGGGGACATCATTACTGATATCTGTCTGTTCCATGGGGTATGAACATTGGGAAGCTAAGGTATAGGTATGTGATGAGGCTTTACCAGGTGATACAAAGGACCAATCTGTATGCCTCCTGGCTTGTAGGAAGACTGACAAATCCCTAACTTCTGTATCCTATGGTTTAGCAGTGCCTGACACCTTAGCAAACATCCTGATGTTAGTATCAGTTATTCTCTATGTGCTGTTTACATATCTACCAAAAGATGTGTGTAGTTGTAGTATACAACTGTTTTTGAATCTGTCCTAATGTAATGAGTCTCCTGCTGATAGAGTCCATGTGTGATGTTCATAACAAAGGTTGAACAATACAGAGGGACATATTGATACTAGAGTTGGCATGTATAACAGTTGTACATGGTTGGTAAATGACACATACACAGGACCTGTGTGTAAGTGTAATTTATTGTGAACAGTAAAACAATGTGTGTGACAAGAAACTTAAATGCACACAAAAAAACAGTGAGGGGTTCAGTCATGGTGGCAGGAATCATGAGGGTAGCTGCTACACCATTAGGATACACAGGTCCTTGCACCATGGGATAATGGAGATTGGTTTCAGAACAGTCAACATGGTGTATCTGTGGCACACAAGGGGAACAAGTCAGGAGAGGTTCAACTCTTGGAAGTGGGCTTGGTCTTGGCATCTGCTCCTCCTGGATGTCTTTGTGGACATGCACGTTTGTGGGGGTTCCTCTGCTACAGAGGGTGGGGTGTCTGAGGCATGTCCTTCCCCTGGCAAGGCCTCCATTCCACTAGCAGCCGCAGATATTGAAGGCCTGAAGAGTCATTACTAGTGGAAGAGATCTGATGTTGTGTTGCAGACTTACTCAGGGAGGGGGATGTCCATTAGCACCCCAGCAATGGAAGCCATGATGGCATGTTGTACCTATCTCTGCTGCATGACTACCTGGTGGTGTAACGCCGCGCTCTGACGCGGTGTCTCTTTCTGTCCTCGCGGGTGGAACGCGCTACCGATATTCGGAGCGCCGTTCCCCGCGTTTTTTGCCTATGCTTTCTGGGAAGCATATATTTTGCTTCCGGTCGCGCTACACTTACTTGTAGCCTTTTTTCTTCTTTTGTTGCTGGTGGTGGGTTTTTTGTTGGTCCTTTTGCCTGTCTCTATCCATGTTGTGTCCATCTTGTCTTCTTCGTGTTTTTGTCCCAGCATGCTCTGTTTTTCTTTTATACTACTTCCTTTTTCCTATACTGGTCAATGGGCTTTTCCCAATCCAAGATGGTGTTACTTCCCTTTCCTGTGATGTCACTTCCCTTTTCTCAGTATATAAGTCAGTCAGTCTTGTTCCTCCTTGCGTTGCAAACACTTCCTTCTGGTTGTGCTGTTCACTCCTGTTCTTTGTTCCTGCTTTTTTGCCTTGGAAGATTTTTTTCCTGTTCTTTGTTCCTGCTTTTGCTTTGGGAGATTTTTGCCTGTTCTTTGTTCCTGCTTTTGCCTTGGGATATTTTTACCTGTTCCATTTTTCCTGCCTTTTACCCTGGATATTGCCTATTTTTGTTTCCTGTTGTCAAGTCCTGTTTTTTCTTGTTTTTCCTTCAGGAGTTCCTGTTAGAGGTTTTTTCCCCAGTGTTGGGGTTTTTTCCCTCTGGGACTCCTTCTGGAGGGTACGGTCTGCTTTGGCGTAGCCTGTCAAGCGGCACCGTGGCTACTAGAAGGGGTCGCCCTTATCTGGGAGTATCCAGGACCTGTAGAAGACTTGGTGTATTCGCCAATCCGAAATCCAGAGGTGAGAAGTCCAGCGCAGTACGTGACAGGTGGTTGTCCCACTGCAGTTCTTGGATTTCCCCCATCAAGGTGATTACCTGACCCATCATGCCTTGGGAATTCTGGTAGGCTCCCAAGACTTGGGAGATGGTTTCCTGGTCAGTATTGTCCCTTTCAGCCCCCATCCTCTGGCCCACAGCATTCCTCCCATGCACCCTACCCCCACGTGCCTGTGCCCATAGCACAGTGTGCCCACTCCCAGTGGTGGCAGGACCATCATTGTCAGGGGTGACAAAAGGAGACTCACATACCTGTTGTGTGGGGCACACAATGTATGAGACAATCTTTGGGACACAGGCTTGGGGGTGAATGGTTGCCTGTGATGTGCATGCAACAGGGCTGGGAGTAGTCGATGTGGGCAGGGTGAGGCTGACAGCAGTTGACTGACCAGGTGTCCCTGATGGGCTAGCTTTGTCTTCAGTGTCCACACAGCCAGGGTTGATGCCCTCACTGGGGCCTTCATCCACAGGGGTAGTCACAGTCTCTGGTATCTGGTCCATGGTGACATTGGCAAGGTTACCTGTGGGAGAAGTGGAACACAGAGTTGCTGTTACATTAGAGTATTATTGACGTTGTGTGAGATGCAGACAGTGCCTTATCATGATCCCCAGAAATGACAATAACAGCTGCTGCACAGTCTTGCTTTGTACAACACGAGACTGCAATTTCAATACCACACACCATGCTTGAAGCTGTTAAACTATGTTGGTAGGGATTGGACTGCTGATACCATCTTATGTTTTCTGATTATTGACATGGATGTTCATCTCTGGTGCCTACTGAAGTGTCTGACATGATACATGGCACAAAAAGAGATTTACAATGTACAATAGTGTCAGAGAAGTGACACAGTATGGGAGTAAGGAATAGACATTGACGTGTAACTGGATGTGCTGCATGTGCATCCACTTTGACATCTAGATTTCCACCCCAGGTGGGTACATTTAAATCTTAGGAACCTTTAATCTGAGGGCATTGTGATTGGGCCCTCAGCTACAGCCGTGATTTGCTATTGATGATAGTGGGAGTGGGTCAGTGCATTGCTGTCATTGGCATTAACTGTTTCACACTTACACATACAAGATCGGTTAGATTGGTAGTTAGTTTCACATGCATAACATCTCACATTTGGTGCACTGTTCAGATTTTCACAATGGTGGGATATTGCATTCTGGGAATAGTAGAGCTATGAGTTGCCAGTACTTCACATGCCATTCCCAAGGGCTGTGGAGCTAGGTGAGTTTAGTGGACATGTAGCAAGCCATAGAGGGGTATTGGAACATTTGGACAGAGGTGTAGAGGGTGGTATGTTAATTGGGGTGGTTTAAGGTGGTAAGGGAGCATGCAGGACATCACTATTGGGTGACATGGATTTTGTTTGAACTGGCCACACCCCATATATTCCTGTCAGGCCCTCAGGATGCAGTATGTCCTTCTCCTCCTAAGATGTTAACATAGGGGGAGGAGTTAGGGGCCCACTACCAGTCTTCATTACCGCCAGCTGGTGCCTGAATGCCATGGAACGTACCTTCCCCTGGAGGTCGTTCTACCTCTTCCTGATGTCCTCCCTTGTGCGTGGATAGGCGCCTCCAGAATTGACCCTGTCGACTATTCTTTGCCACAACTCTGTTTTCCTGGCAATTGATGTTTGCTGGACCTGTGCTCCAAGCAGGTGTGACTCTACCCTGACAATTTCCTCCACCATGACCCTCAACTCATCATTCGTGAAATGTGGGTGTTTTTGAGGGGACATGGTAGTGGTGGTGGAGACGTTGTGGCAGCGTTTAAAGAAAACATCTGGTGAAAAAGGTCAATTGTGAGGTGTACGTGCTGTGATGTGAGTGGGTGACGATTGTTGTGGATTGTGTATGATAGTGAAATGTGTGTTGTGTATGCTATGCAGGTGTGTGATGTGTGTGTGTTTAGTGAAATGTAAATGGGTGCCAATCTTGCTTTTTGTATACAAAAACATTGGTTGTCTGTGGCTGTGTGTGGCGTTCTGTTTGCAAAGGATTGTGGGTTGTGTAGGGGTGTGTTTTATAGTGCAGTTTGTAGATGTGTCGGGTGTGTGGATGTGTGTCAGGTGGGGGGTATTCAAACTATCCAATGTGGTGGTGTGTTCAATGTGATGGGTGTTGAGACCGCTGTGGTTCGTACCGCCAATGGTTTTCTGCCATGGAAGAACCGCTGTTGTGATTTGTGGATTGTAATATCGTGGGAGGATTTTTGTCAGGCTGGCGGTGCTCATGGTAGGACCGCCTCTTTTCCATCCCCCAGTGTCCTGGTGGTTTCGGGAATTTGGTTGTTTTTTGGCAGACTTCACAGTGTGACAGTGCGGTCGGATTACTGCCAACATGGTGATCTTTTGGCGGCCACCACCATGCCAATCTTACCGCCAGACCTCCAAAGCCATAATGAGGCCCTATATGTCTCACTATCAGGTGGAGATTAACTCATTTGTGGAAGGAGTCAGTAAAGCCTATTTCGTAAACTGCGATAAAGGAGTTGGGAATTGGTATTGCCTGATTCATAAGCAATTGCATAACAAGATGTTTCCTGCAGTCTTGGCGAAAATTACAACCTCGACCAGCTGCAAGATAGATTTATGCTCTTTGAGCTGTTATAACTTAATGGCCCATAAAGCCATATGTGCTGCTAACTTTAAAAGAATGGCCTTCTACTCTATGTGACTGTTACACAACACCCCCTGTCGCTTGCAAAAAATGAACCTTTCCATCTCGGCGGCATGTTTTAGATGCCATCATGACAAAATATTTTCATCAATTAGTAAGAGGTGGCAGTTCTGTATAACCCCAGATCCCATGAAGGCTTTATTCAGTATTTTTTGTCATCTCCACACAGGCAAGTCTCGGCGAGACAGCAACAATTTCTGTATGTTGCTTCTTTGTTCACACAGTCTTTAATATTACAAAAGTGGTAGTCTCCCGAAGCCCCCAGCTTTGAAGCTTGAGTGAAACAAATGCAACGGGCTAAACAACGGGAGGAGATATATGCTCAAAGAATTGGGGCTCCTAGAAAGTACAGGGGAATCCTGGGAGATGAGATGGGAGAATGAAATGCTGAACTTTATTTGAGAATGCTATACCAAGAAATGTTATGATGCTAGATTTTAATGTAGAGGTTGTGATTTTTGCGGATTTTCTATTATTTTCTTACCCGGATGGCAGAACAAGAATTGTGGTAAAATTTCATGCTGTTATTTATGATGATTATGATACTATACAGTCATTACTATTTAAATTTCCTACCTGATCCAAAAAATACAATTAAAAAAAAATCTTGATTAGCAGTTCCCCAAGAAGCTGTAAGGCCCCTTTGTGTGACCACACTCTTTTTTGCATTTTATTTGGTATATATCTTAAAGGTAGCTTTCCTATCTAGAAATGGGTCTAGAATCTGGTTTGGATCCCCTCCTGCTATCACATTATCCCCATACAGATCATTCAAATTTAAAATAATACCTTTCAAAATTAAATATCTATATTGTTGGTACCATGTAAGTTCAAAATATCAATGGAGATGGTATCATTATTAAGTTAAAGTAACACCCATCTGCCGTCAGAATCATTTTGTAAATGACCTTCAACATTTAATGATTTATGAGAAACATAATAACCCCATTCCTTTTATTAGTAGGTTGAAAGATAAGATATGGCCCACACACTGTCTTTTCAGTTTCATGGCTCCAGCAACGGACAACTGAGTCCCCTGAAGCAATGCAACTTTAGCTTGAAGTTTACCCAACTTAAAGAAAACCTGTTGCTTCTTGATGACATTTTCTAAACCTTTAATGTTCCACTATAATCCTCTGAATAACATAGTAAGGAACGCATATGCCTAACCTCAACATGTCACTCTATGTATGTATCACACATAAATATATAAAATAAGGAAACAATACAATTAGCCAAATCACAATGAAACAAACTGCAAATGAAATGAGTCACTCTACGAGCATGGGGAAAAAGAAGAAATAAAACTGCACCATCATGAATAATGATTTTAATAGTTAACTTGGAATGAAAGACAACCAAGAGCCTAATGGGGACATTCACAAAGGTAAATTACACATGTGAGTAAGATACATGTTAAGTTTACTTTTGAGTAACTTTGCTACATTTGGCTAGTCACCATTTACGAGTGTAAAGTTACTCAAAAGTATAACCTTACATGTTCCACCACTGAAACAGTGGGTAGAAACAAATTTACAAGTGTAATGTACCACTGCCAAAGAAAGAGCAAGAGTGCATCCAGCACCACACTTGGCCAACCACTGACACTGCAACCCTCTCCCAGGGAAAATATTTGAGGCAGGGACTTAAAATAGAACACTGTAGGAAATAGAGTTACATTAAATTAATTTATTTTGGCTTTTGAAATATTTACCTAAAATATTATAATGTGAAAAACTTAAAGATAATTGCAAACTAAATAGTATTTTGTATTAAATTATTTTAACAGCCAATTTTAATTTTAAAATACATTTAACTTTGAAAAAGTATTACAATATTTTAAATGCATTGGATACATACCTCTTTGTATTTTTGAAAGATAACAAATAACTAAACACATTTTCATTTAGGAAGGGGTTTTTGTAATAAATCTTAAAAAATAAGGCTAATTTAATGTAAAATATTTCAATTAATTTTGCTTTTAATTTGAAATGAATTTATTACTAACATGTCATATTTTTGTTTTACAATTAAAATATGGATATAATACTAATGTACATCAATATTTAGCAATAAAATATTGTAACTTGCCTTTAATTGAAAATGTAATTATTGCCAGCACATTACATTAAAATATTTTTTTGAAAATTAAATGAAAAAAATTGCACCGTAAGTGAAAAATATATATTGTTCTTATGTATTGCAAATTTGTAAAGGTGATGTGGACAAGCAAATAAAAGTACATTAATTATATTTTAATAAAAGTTAATGTTACAAGAAATTATACAATCAAAAAAGTTATTAAAATATTTTGAAATAAAATAATTTGATTTATTGTCAGATCATTTTGTAAATATTGATTTAAATTTATTTCCATGTTTAATTAATTTAAATAATTTAACTCAATTTAGCATTATTTCCTGTTTTATTTGTGCTTTATTTAAATTCCTTGCCGCAATTGCTTTCTGTGGAAGGTGTTGCTATACCAGCGTTAGGCCATATAAGGTGCTGTATTTACTCCAGCTCTGAACTAGAGTATATTTACAACTGGTTTGTGTCCGTTTTTGCTGTAGTAACTTTAGATGTGCAGTTTGTGAGCATAAATTGGCTTATTCCTTTGGGGGTGGGTGTATTTTCAACCTAATCCCTTCCGTAGTCCTTCCTAAATGCCTCCTTACTACTCCCTTAATCACTCCCGTTTAGCAGTAATTATGCCCCTTTTCCCAGCCACTGCCCATGGTGCCTCCCACATTTACTAAGTAGTAAACCTATGGGTGTAAATATCTCCCCCATAGAAAATATAGGAGAGATAGAAATGAAGATTTACATTCATAGGTTTGTGAACAACATTTTGGAGTAGGTAGTACTACTTAAGTACTACTTTATTTGCTACAAAACTAGGTTTATGAATCTGACCTTATGTCTGCATGAAAAAGACACAGAAAGAATCGTAGAGGAAATGATGAGCACCGGTAGGAAGCAGATACCCTTACTTCGATCCATATTTGGCAAAGAAACAACCAGGAAGATGATGAATGAAATAAACTAAGGACTGTTCAAGGAGATAAAAGAAATCTGCAACATGAAACAAGAAAAAGAAGTACATACTAAGTAAACCTACGAAGAACAAAGCATAACACAACATATCCAACATGATAACCATAACACAACACGTGTCTAAACAGCATGTTGACGAAAATAACTGGGTCTCATTGGTCACAAGTGAAGGCTAAATAAATCTATCAATAAGTCATACTTCAGTAATCATATCTGCCCTTGATGTATTTTAATTTATTATTTAAGTTTTAAGGGGTGCACCTAAGTTACTGTTTTATTATTATGTGCACCTTAAACAAATAAGGGTAGGGAACGCCATACAAAGCATACAATGTCTAGAGCACCAGTTGCAAATCAAAACAAAACCCTCCTGTCCGCTGTACTTTTGGAAACATCCCGTGAAATAAAAATATTATGCTCTAACTAGTTGAGTTTTTTCATTTTTCGAAGCCCTCATCACCTTCATGAGCTCTGTGTTTTCCAAATAAAATGTTGTCATACCTTTAGCCTTTCCACATCCACCAAACACTTGAGGGGTGTTTACCCAAACAATGTGATCTCTCTATGTTGAGACAAGAAGTAGCTTCCAAGTTTAATAACTTGGAAAGACACAACATCCTCCCCCTCCTCCAAACCTCGGATATACAATGCACTTGGAAATTATTAAATCCGTCCCTAGTCTCCAAACACTCCCATTGCTTTCTTAAGCATCACACCTTTAGACTACACCTCATTGACCCTCTGAATAACGGCTCTTCCATTACTGACTCTTTATTCCTCCACCGAGATCCTTCCTTCAAAGAAGACAATTATCCTGTTTCCTTTGTCTCTTCCATGTGGGATCTTAATACTGCAATTTCTTCAAGAAACACTTCCATGTTCAAGGTCACTTCCTGCAGCTATCAGAGATGCGCAGCATCTACCTACAGAGGAGTGCAGTATTCTCTGGCTGTGCTCACCTACACAGAACCAACAGCCATCACACTGCAGTGCCCACGTGCAGTGCGAGATGCAGCACAGTTCAGCACTCTCAGTCTGTACTGTGGTTCACTCATCTGCACACAGCACAACACAGCATCTCAGACAATTAATATGCTCAGATCCGTGCACCACTGAACTTGCACACAGCACGGAGCCTTAAGTAGTGTTCCAGCTGCAATTAGATTAATCACTATTTAAAGCCTGTTGTATGTTGGACTGAGAAGGGGGCCTTTAATGAAGGGTTTGCCTTGTTTATTCAACTGTATGGCTTTATGCCCATCTTTATCATTCTTCTACTTGGCTTTCCCAAACACTTTATTTGTAGTATAACGCATGATATATGTGTCAAAATTCAACCAGAAGTCAAAGAAAACCTTTCATATCTCTTCACGTGATTGCTAGTGGTTCAGTGAACAAGTACTGGGTGTTTTTCATTTAACTGAAAGGCCAACTGACACGTGGTGCACTCGTATTATTGCATGGACATCAAAAATGCAGAGTAACATGCATGTATTTACGGAGGTATTAATATCGTATCGGTAGGTTTGCTATTGCTTTTGGAAGGTTTTCTATACCAAACATACTCATGGGTACCATATACATTCGAGTTAGCCTTATTAAAGTGCCCGAAATCTCAAGTTATCCCTATATCGGTTGTTTACATATGGAGTGGGTATTTATATAGTGCACACTACCCCTGACGAGGTCCTAACGTGCTTTGCTGATGGGTAAAATGGTACCCGGGGGGTAGTTATTCATGCTGTTTCCATTCAGTGCATGCAGTTTGAAATACTCTTCATACAGATTCGTGCGAGATTGTGCTGGATTCATATGTGATGCTAATATCGTGTACTTTGTAGCATGCTTGACATTATTAGAAACATTGTTCTGCATATAGATAATAGTTTGTCCAGCTGCTAGTAGTCATGCCTATGAATAATAATATACTGTCACGCCATTTGTGCAGTTTTCACACAATTCTTTTGCTACTTTTTAAAGAAAGAACGTTAAGAAAAGTGACAACTATTCTGACATCTATCAACGTTTGAAGTTGTGGTATAGAATTGCGTTTGATTGCTCAGCAATGTCTTCATTTAGAGCAAAATAATAATGCACATTTTGCGGATGAGGCACATACTAGCAGAACCTAATTAAGAGTCGACGTGCATGAGCATGCTATGTGTAAAATTATGCAACGATTTCACAGTTTCTAAAACATTTGGATTAGAATCAATCAGTAGTATGCTTCAAACCGTGAAGGGAAACAATTTTGTTGTTTACTTGAGCCTATTGTTGCATGATGAGAACGATTTCATTTGTTTCTCCTATGGCTGATGGTGTCGTTAAGAACGTGGTTCTTTTATTCATCACCATCTTGTTTATTTTTTGCGGAAGGGGTGTCATTTAGGGCCATATGTACCAAAGCTTTTTCCCATTGACACAGAATGGGTAAAATCCTTTGGTACATCTGGCCCTTAATTCCCTACTTGTGTGTTAGATATGTTCTTTGTTCTGCATAGGATTCTAAGGTTCCTTCTTGCTGATGGGGTAGCAGAGTAATACTCATCTTCTGCCTTAAGTAGATTCAAGTGGGTAAAAGCCAGGTCCCTGTTATTTTTCTTTTTCATTTAGCACTCCACTTCTTGGTCCCTTTTGTACTACCCCCCTCCCCCCCCCCCCCCAAATGCAGCGCCCACACCATGCGGCTCTGTGTTTCCCCGCTCCCCTCCTCCTGCCACGCCTTCCTGATCCATTGCTTCCTCCAACACAGTATTTTTATGGGCGAGGCAAAGCGCTCTGTCCATTCTGTAATCTCTCTTTGGGCTTCAAACCACGCACGTCAAGTCAGTCACTTTCATTGCTTCCTGGGCTTGCCTTTTAAAACCAGCTGGCTTTCATTTGCGAAAGGCATGCATACGTTATGCCTTTTCCGGTGTTTAGCCCACCTGCACAGCCCCGGTAAACTATTAAAAACCTGCGAGGTTCGATGTTTTCAGGCTGGGGTCCGGACTACTTTATCTGTTTGTTTTCCACGCAGCGCTGCGTTTTTTTTTCTTCACATCGCTAATAGCTCTAACTCGAGCAAATGTGAGACCTGTTGCATCGAAAATGCTTGTTTAAATTAGTTCTCCCCTGCCTCGATGCTCCCCCTTCTCATCCATGCTCTCACCCTGTTGACTTCTTGCGCCCCCACGCCTGCCACCCATACCTCTGACGCTTTCCACCCCTCCCGTCATAGTCCAAAACTATTTTCTTGTGAAAAATGCTTATGCGCATATGTAATTAATGTTTTAATACACCGTTCAAAGTGACAACCTCCATCTTGAACAGTAAATACAAAATAGAAAAGGGTGGGCACATCATGCAGATGCATGGGTGGGGATGCATGTGCATGCATACATCACAACGGGCCACTACAGTTTGATGTGTATATTTGCACATAAACGTAATAAATTAGAGCAACCCCTCAGACTAAGGGGACAGGGTATGGCTAACCATTAACTGGAAATATATGCTCTCGGGTGATAATCAACAAACTCACCATGTTCAATCACACAACCATTCTTATATTGTATTCACCTCATAAACTAGATGTTATCTTAGAACACTGGGAAAACAACCACATTTACTTCTGAAATTTATTTTTGAATATTTTTTATTTGTAGAAAAATCATCTAATAGTTCCTATAATCAATTCACCATAAAACACATAAAACAAGTATCACAACCAAATAGGAAGAAACATTTAAATCAAGATACTACATTAGTTTTCAAATCAATACATATCCATCATATATTGTCACTGTACAATTACGTATTGATTATTCACGTACAGTGATTCAATGCTGATCGATTATGTCACTATTAACAGTCAATGTGTTTTGGTGGAAAAATAGTTGAAAACCACATTCTTCAGGACCTATGAATTATAAATGTCCCAGTGCATGAAAAATGATTTGGGACCAAATGCTGTTTATTATAAATAGGACAACTCGCATTATATAGAGATCGAAGGAGGCACATAATAGTCTAATTTCTCCTATAGCGGTCTATACTATGCAATGGCTTCGTGTTTCCTTGGTGGCTTGAAAAGCATTTTTTAGACAATCTTACAAGGATTGATAATCCAACAATCGTTGAAAGGGTGATAATTATTATAAAAAGAATCCCTCCAGTTTAGATCTTTTATTTATTCAAGATATTTTTTCAACGTACAACAGTACATCAAGTTAAAAAGCCTCCATCAGGAGACCATTGCTTTAACTTATTTTGACGGTCCACGAAATACTAATTCCGCTCATATCTTGGGGCTATGTTGCGTTCTGCTGGGACTTTCTTGTGTAGCCAATGTAAAAAGACCAAACGACGGAGTCCCTGCTCAGCACAACCTCAAAATGATGCATCGGTAGAGAAGCTTGGATTGCCAGGGAATATGTTGAGAATAGGGGAATGGTGGGCAGCACAGATTCACATTTGTTTTGAACAAAACTTAAATTGTATCGAAAATGGTCTCATTTTCAATGAAGTTGGAGTTTCCATTCTTCTTCAGAATACAACACAAAAGCGCTTATACATGTGCCCTATAATTACACTGGCCTCAACCACAACCACCAATCTGCCAGACCCACTGAATGTGATAAACTGTCGGTACTACCACCCATACCGTTAAGCCACCAACACTACGCCCTCCAAATAATGACCCACC
The DNA here is from genome assembly GCF_031143425.1 of Pleurodeles waltl. NCBI lineage: Eukaryota > Metazoa > Chordata > Amphibia > Caudata > Salamandridae > Pleurodeles > Pleurodeles waltl. The sequence continues at coordinate 1,235,736,169 of NC_090447.1, forward strand.
AATCACAACAGCGGACATTCAACAACGGTAAACCATTGGTTGTGAAGACCGCCACGGCGGATAAGGCCACCCAAAGACAAAACAAGACAACTTTGGCTGGAATGAAAAAACCCACACTTGACACTAATACACACACCCTACACACCCACCAACAGCACTATAAAACACACACTCAGATCACCCACAATCCTTTGGCTAACACGACAAGACCACAATAGCCAGCCACGCAAATCACAGAGACAACTACACACACACACACCACAACCACCCATTCATCCGTCATGCACCACACACCCCACACCCCACACCCCACCACATTACTCTTCACCCTCTGCACAACACACACACCACACAACACCCATGTCCCTACAAAGGCACCCCCATTTCACTGATGAGTAGTTGCCGGTCATGGTTCAGGAAATAGTCAGGGTAGAGCCACAGCTGTTTGGAGCACAGATCCAGCAGATATCCATTGTCAAGAAGATGGAGCTATGGCGGAGGATCATGCACCGGATGAAAGCCGTGGGACAGCATCCACAAACAAAGGACAAATTCAGGAAGAGGTGGAATGACCTAAGGGGGAAGGTACGTTCCATAGCAGCAAGGCACCAGCTTGCCATCCAGGGGACTGGCGGTGGGCCCCCACCTCTTCACCCAAATCTGACAGCATGGGAGGAGCAAGTCTTGGCAATCCTGCATCCTGAGGGACTCACTGGAGTTGCCGGAGGAGTGGACACTGCTGAGTCCATTTTATTACCTATCCTCCCATGCCTGCATGCCAGCACCATCCCTCACCCTGAAACCCATCCCTCCACTCCACCCCACACAGTGCACCACCACAATGAACTAACCTAGATGCCAAGACGTGCATGCCATACCCACTGCATGCCCATTCTTTCAAGCCCTGCATGTACACCCACCACCAATGCATGCACAGCATGGAGATCTAACAATCCCACAATACATCACCATACTCAAACAAAGGCTGCAGGGCTATAGAAATAGTGTAGGGGAAGCTAGGGATGCTGAATTTTTCACACAACATGTAGCATACTATACCACCTACACCCCCACAGGTGCCCCGGCCAATCTCAGTGGCGAGGAGGTGCCACGGCTACCCAGTCCCCTGCCAGAAGATGCCCCCAGTGATGACAGCAACTTTAGAGTTCTGGATCTGCATAAACCCCCTGGCCCATCAAGGACCAATGGTCAGTAGGATACCCCAGCCCACATCCAGTCCACCACAGTGCCTCCCCACTCAGTATCCAACACCACAGCAGCCACCCAACATCCCCAGACCTCAAACCTCAGTCCCCAGGACACGACAATCAGCAGTGTGCCCACCTGTACATGGACCCCAGTCCACACCTCACAGGCAAGACAATGAGGGTCCTAGGGTCAGTGGGCACACCATTCAGGGGACACAGGCACAGGGGGCCAGGGACACTCAGAGGACAGCTGTGCACTACGGGGAGGACAGGCCCAGGAAACCAACGGTCCAGGATGGCACTCACTAATGTCTTGGGGGCTTACCAACAATCCCAGGACAAGATGGGTCAGGTGATAAACATCATGCAGGAGAACCAGCGGCTGCAGGAGGAACACCACAAGGAGATCAGGAAAGAATTGCAGGCCCTGAACACCACCATGGTACACATCACACAAGAGGGTCCCTTCTACTAGCCAGTCAGCTGACCAGCCCTCCACATCTGCTGAAGCTAGTGGATAGGAGGCCATGCCACAGGACGCACAGGCCATCAGCACCCATCCCTCTGCAGAAGGTGAACCACCTGCAAACGTTACCTGCAACCCAGACACACACCAGAGACACTTGCCAAGACCAAGTCCACCACCAGGAAATGAGCCCCTCCTGAATGTCCCCCTTGTGTTCCACTGTGTCACCTTGTCCACTTTAAACTGCCATTGCTCCCCTTCCTATATCCCCTTGGACACTGGACCTGTGCTACAAACAGACTGGACCACTACCCTGGACTATTCCCAACCATCACCCAACTCTATTGCACTTCCCATTGTTGAACAATTTTCAATAAACACCCTTGGACACAACTTGAGTAATAGTGCTTTATAGAAAGGTAATGTACAATGTAAGGAAGTGTAATGAACTGCATGATCCTGTGTAAATATCAAGTAACATGTTGACACATCCAACAAATGTGTCTCAGCAGTCTGTGCATATCACAGCAGTAGACTGTTGGAACAACACTAACATCTGCAATAAGGGAGGATGTAGGTGACAGTCATGTGGGGTGCAAAGGGAATGACTGGCATTATGCTGCAGTCACACAGTATAGCTCTAAAAAGTAGTCTTGCTTAGTTCAACAGTCTTACCTGAGTGTCATTGGAAGCAGTGCTGGATCAAATGTGACCTGTTGTCCACATCCTCCTCCTCTTCCTCCTCCTCACTGTCCTCAGTGTCCACTGCTGCTACAACTGCATTGTCACCCCTTTCTCCTGCAGATAGGCTACATGCCATCTGATGGCCAAATTGTGCAACATACATCACACAACAATGAGTCTGCAGACCTTTTCAGGGGAGTAGCATAGGGATCCACCTGTCAGGTAGAGTCACCTGAACCTAGCCTTCAGGAGACCGAAGGTCCTTTCTATAATCCTCCTGGTATGCCCATGGGCATCATTGTACCTATTTTCAGCCCCTGATCCTGGATTCCTAACAGGGGTCATGAGCCAACACAGGTTTGGGAAGCCCGAATCACCTGCAAGAAGTAAGGGACACACTTAGTCCTGAGCAATGGCAAGGGCCATGACTCCTGAAGTCATACACTTACAAACATTGGGCGGGGACACAGGCTCACCTATTAGCCACACTCTGTGCCTCTATAGTTGTGCCATCAGCTGTGGGACACTGCTATTTCTCAGGACAAAGGCATCATGCACCGACCGTGGACACTTGGCTGTGACATGGGAGATGTACTGGTCAGCTAGGCACACCATCTGGACATTGAGTGAGTTGAAACTCTTCCGATTCCTGTACACTTGTTCATTGGCCCTGGGGGGGACTAAGGCTATATGAGTCCTGCTGATGGCCCCAATAATATGAGGTATATGTCCCATTGCATAGAATCCAGCCTTCACAGTGGGTAAATCATCTACCTGTGGGAATGCGATGTAGCTGCACATGTGTTTGAGCAAGGCAGACAAAATCCTTGCAAGCATAATAGAGAACATTGGCTGTGACATCCCTGCAGCCAAGCCCACTATCACCTGGAATGAGCCTGTTTCCAGAAAATGGATCACTGAGAGTACCTGCAGAAGAGGGGGGATTGCTGTGGTGCTACGGATAGCAGGTAGCAGATCAGGCTCCAATTGTGCACAGAGCTCTGTGACTGTGGCCCCGTCCAGACGATAGGTGAGTATGATGTGCCGGTCCTCCAGTGTAGCCAAGTCCCCAAGGGGTCTGTACACGGGTGCTTGCCTCCTCCTATTCCTCCGCAGTGGTTGGTACCTAAGGGACCCAAATGTAGAAAAGGAGTGTCAACAGGAACCATGAACACAGTACAGCAGTGTACACAGAGCATGTTTGTATGTTGGACACTGGAACTGTGTAGGTGAGTACATTCGTCTACAATGACGCATGTATTAATCTGTACATGTGTACCAGCATTAGAAAATGGCAACCGCCTGACCTGTATTCAGGGACAGGTGGAAGTGAACTCACACCGCTGGCATTGGCGTCATGACAGAAGGCGTCCGCACTGCTGTGCAATTCCTCTTTGGCTAACATGGACCTCTAGGGAGTATGGAACCAATGATGATCAATGCTAGAGGTGATGGTGTTCACCGTTGCGGACGTGACCACCATTTCCTTTCTAACACTTCACTTGATTCCTGACTTTCCACAGAACAACATCTCCACTGTGTGTGCTGCTGTGACCTGTGTCTGGAACCTGCAATGACCCCTACTACTGGGGAAAGGGCCCTAGTCCTACCCCAGTATGGCCAGTTGTATGGGCCTTCAGACCAACAGGTGAGTACACCATGGGTATGTTGCATGCGACATGACTGCATGGATATGTGTGTGTGTGCTGGCAGTGTGTCAGGTGGTGGGGTATGGCTGGTGGCAACGTCAATGTAGGGGTGCAGGTCATGTGTGTGCCTTATGAGGGGAAATGCTTTTTGTAGGCCATATGTGTGACAGGTTGGATTGTCATGTTCATGGTGTACCGCCTTCTGTGTTTCCTCTGCAGGTCAGCACCAATCAGAAGAAGGGATTGTGGCATGCCATCACCAAGGACGTGCAGAACCTGGGGGTTTATAGCAGGCGGAGCACCCACTGCAAGTAACGGTGGGAGGACCTGAGATGCTGGGCCCGGAAGACCGCAGAGGCTCAGCTGGAGATGGCTTCCAAACGAGGGAGGGGTGCCCATCAGAACCTGACCCCCCTGGTGGCCTGCATACTGGCGGTGGCCTATCCATAGCTGGATGGGTGCCTGAGGGCATCACAGCAGCCACAAGGGGGTGAGTACAGTGTGCATGTCAACCATCTCTGTTGCCTGGAATGGGATTTGGGTGCAGGGTACTAGTCAGTGGATGCCCCAATATGCCTCTTCAGATATTGCTGCATGGTCCAGCTCAGGATAATAGGGTGTAAAACATGTATTAGATAGCTAGGTAGGTGGCTTACCTGGTAAGGCAGGGCTTGCTGGTTCCAGTTGCTGTGTAGCTGGCAGTGTTTGGCTCCTACCTGCTGTGGTACTTAGCCAATGGTATGCCAGTGTGGTCCATACTGCCCATTCTCCTTCTCCATGTGTAACAGTGATGTATCTGCCATCTGTGCTGTTGGTGCTGAGATTGACCCTGTGGTCCCTTTCTCTCTCTCCCCTCTCTCCTTTTGTCATCCTGTCCATGTGTGCATTAGAATAATCTGGCAGAGGAGCCGGGGCACTGGCGAGTGAGGGAGCTGCAGCCCACGGGACCAAGGAGGCAGAGTCCACCAACGCCAAGGGGACCAGTGGGACGGAGGGCGAGGGAAGCACCATGGGAGGAACAGGAGCTGACACCACTGACTCTGATTTGTCCTTCGATGGGAGCTCCCTGGTGGTGGTGGACCCCTCTGGGACCACCCCAGCTACAGGTTTTACTACCACCCCCTGGACTACCCTCCCAGTAGCCCCCCACCAAGTTGCCCATGCCCACTCACCCAGGAGGGCGGGCATCTTCTTCACCCCAGGCACTTCAGGACCTGCCCCAGTCAGCCCTGCTGCCCTCACTGAGGAGGCGATTGACCTCCTGAGATCCATCTCTGTAGGGCAGTCAACCATTATGAATGCCATCCAGGGGCTGGCATCCCAGAAGCAGCAATGCAATGCCTTTTTGGAGGGTATCCACAGTGGGTTGGCGGTCCTACAGCGATAGTGTCAGGCTCTGGCCTCTTCCCTGATGGCAGACAGTGTCCCTGTTTCATCCATCTCCCCTCCAACTACCACTACCCAGGCCCAGTCTCCTCATTCCAACCCATCCCACACACATAATCAGACAAGCATACACCCAAAACAACACACAAGACACGCACAGACAAACACAAGCAGAACACTTCAGTTCACAAGCACTCATGCAGCCAACAGACAGATGCACACACAACATCATCCAATGCCTCCAATGTCTCCCCTCCTCCTCCTCCCTCACAGTCACATACTCACTCACAACTGCATGCATTGCATCAACAGTCCCAGATCCTGCCACCTTCAAAGCCTTGCCCACAGTTACCACAACAGCAGACCCGCAGACATGCACCCTACACAGCACATGTGCAGTCATCACCACCACCACATGCAGCATACCCATCTCGCAGACACCACTACAACATCCATCCAAACGTCG